>NC_135320.1:63455156-66082656 GCF_048772815.1 Callospermophilus lateralis | reverse complement strand
AGTCTCTAAAAGCACTGTCTAGAAAATAACCATTTATAGATGTGGTTAATTGCTCTTCTTAATTAGTAATAATGGTCAAAAATATAAGATGACTTAAAATAACTTTTTTTGAGAGAGAGAGAGAGAGAGAATTTTTTTTCCATATTTGTTTTTGGCGGACACAACATCTTTTTATTTTTTTATTTTTATGTGGTGCTGAGGATCGAACCCAGTGCCCCACGCATGTCAGGCGAGTGCGCTACCACTTGAGCCACATCCCCAGCCCCCAAAATAAATTTTTAATAAAAAGTGAAAGTATATAATCATTTTCACATGATTATAAATTTTGAAACTGCAAGAAAGAAATATCATTTTTAGTAAAGAATATGATTATTTAATTTCCTGTCTATTTCAGTTGTATCATTAAAAATATTTTTACTCATCCATAATCATAGGAATAAAAATCTTTCTGTATACAAAACTCTAAATAGAAGTAAGATAGAAGAACTCAAAAGTTTTATTTCAATAAACTGTCTTGTGGGCTCCAAAAATTATAAAATTGAGTATCCTTAATATCATTCTTTAATTTAAATGCTGTTACTCATAATTGTAAAACTTCCTGGGCTCAACAGGTAAGAATAATATGAAAAAATATTGCTATTCATAAATCTTTTTAAAATTTTTTTTAGTTGTTGATGAATCTTAATACAAAATAATAAATACAATTCAGTTGAAGTCCCATATTATGTTCTTAGTCTTTAACCTTGTGAAACTGGTCTTGAAAATCAGAATCATGTCCAGTTCCCCTGGTGTTGAAGATTGAACACCTGGGAAATGTCAAGACAAGAGAGAGAGAGAGACTCCTCTAGAGAGGAGGGTGTCCAGAGCTGGTGCCCTGAGGGAGTGGGGGTATCCTGTCTCTTTTATAGGTTTTAGGTTTAATTTCTTCTTGTTTCCCCTCCTCTTCTTATCTTGCCTACCTGGTGACCAAAAGGGTGATAAGAGAACTGTTCAGGGTTTACCTCTCCCTGTTTTTTTTTTTTTTTTATATCTGGCAGAAAAGGCAGGAAAGGAGCTGCCCAGGGAGTATTCATGAACAACTCCTTGAGAGAAACAATTCCCTAGAGGCAGGTAACCTTGGCAACAAGTTTGAGGAGAGGGAAGTGCTCTTGGAGGTATTAGCATTTTATTTCCTTTTGAATAAACCCCTATCTTCCTGACCCAATCATTAATTAACTACGCTGACTGTCTCAGTCTGACTTGGACCTCCAAAATATTGAGAAATGTTAATTTAAGAAAGATGTGGAGAGATAAAAAGAGAGAGAATGGCAGAGAGAAGAGGAGAGGAGAGGAGAGGAGAGGAGAGGAGAGGAGAGGAGAGGAGAGGAGAGGAGAGGAGAGGAGGGGAGGAAAGGGGAGGGGAAGGGAGTGGAGGGGAGGGGAGGGAGAAAGAGAGGGAGAAATAATAATCCAAGTTTACCTGAGAAAATTACTTACCCTTTAAGAATAAAAAGACTTGGTAGATTAAAAGGCAAGTCTATTGCATTGTTTTTAATCTTCAGAAAATAAAAACCATAACTTGTATTTTGCTTTTTCTTAGCTGCCTGAAAACTTTTACCCAATTTGTTGACCAAATCTTACTCAAAATTTTTGCCTCAAAAAAGTTAGCACTTTTGTAATTTATTCATAATCTTTGATATATTTCATTTTAAAATAGAATTTTGTGTTATTTGTATTTTCTAAGATTTTCTCAAATCTTTTGAAAGTTTTTAGGTAGTGTCATAAATAAGTCATTATATTATACATGCAGTGACACTTGGATATAAAAATCAGTGCAGTTGATAATCATCCCATGCTTAGAAGGATCCTGTGTTTAGAAACTAATGCTCTTTCATGGCCATCCTAAATTCTTAATAGTTTTATCTTTGAATTTGTGTTTTATAACCGAATTCCACTGGGACAATGGAACATGTGCTGAGAACTTGGAATGAGCACTCTGCCTCCCAGTATTCCTTAGTTAGGTCCTAGGCTTTGGCTCCTCACAGCCTGGTAGCCCTGACCCTGCTTGGCCTCCATATTCTCATTCTTGCTCTGGGACCATCAATGCTTTTAACACTGCTGATTGATTGTGTCATTAGTAGAGAGAGGTTCACACTTCTCTGTTGTCCTTACCTTCCAGTAGGGATTCATTACAAGTGTGGAGGGTTAGATGGTATATGCATGGTGTGCTTGAGGGCAGAAATATCCCTGTATTAGGTTGATAATACTATGGAATATTGGTGGAGAATTTGGATTGTAAGACCTCAAACCCATCCAAGTTCAGGTAGCAAGTACATTCTAGGGTACAGGTTGCAATTTTTTGAGGGTTGCCTTTTGCTTGGGTTGATAATTATTTGTTAGAAATGGGAAATTGATTTCCCCCAAATGAGTAATGTTTTCTTTTTAAAAATTTGAGCCCACTGAGTGTACAAATCAGGCATACTACCCTACGTGTAATCATTTCACATTTTATATTCGTTCAAAAATATTTCTTTTGTCTTAGCATTGTTTTGATTAAAATCTATTGCTATATCCAATTGAGTGATGCTGTGGGGAAAACATGCTCTTAGTACAGCAAGGCACATGTAGGAGTAAAAATTTCAGATACTATGTTAGAAATCTGATTCCATAAGATGGTTTTTCTGAGGTCATATAATGCAGGTTAAAAAGGGTTACTGCATTGGAATTCCCTACAATGTAATAGAATATTTACCTAGAGTTTTAAGGTTCTAAGTGATAGTTTCTGAACCATGTGTATAGAATTTTTAATAAGCATACCTGATCATAATCAAGAACTGCCAGTATGTGGTTTAAATATGCTTATGTTTTATAGTTAAAAATGAAAATGATAACTAATTTCCCCTGCTTATGTATTAAGTGTACCATATGCTTACTGCTTCTCTTCATTAAATACATGCACATTAACCATCTGTTCTTCTAATTCAATACTGATAGTCATCAGTTGTGGAGACCCAGGCATACCAGCCAATGGATTGAGATATGGTGATGATTATGTGGTTGGACAAAATGTTTCTTACATGTGCCAGCCAGGCTATACGATGGAATTAAATGGTTCCAGAGTCAGGACTTGTACTACTAATGGCACATGGAGTGGAATAATGCCAACTTGTAGAGGTATGATGATTATTTTATCAACATTTCAAGTGGTAACCACCACATATTTCCTTAATTTTTATATGAAAATTTAAAGTACATTCAGTTTTTTTTTTTAATTTTCAGTTTCATTCTTTTTCATGGTACTAAGAAATGGTGTATACATTTTTCTTTAAAAGCCTATTGCAATATACAGGATTTAACAATGATATTTTGAAAAAAAAAGCATTATATCTTATTGTAAGTGGGAACAATGAATGCAACAAAAAGAACACAAATAGAATGTACTTTGATATATAATCACTATTATTACTTATATTTATTGGTGAATATTTTGCAAAGAATGTAACTTTAATGAATTATAACTAATTTGGTAAACCAATAAGCCACTTTGGGTCAAGTCATTTAAAGATGGGGGAAAAAACTTTCTCTAATTTAGGAACAGCTAGTCTGAGTTATAGAACTGTAATTCTTCTAAGAAAAGGGAGCACTTGTTTCTTCAAAGAATGCAAAATTTAATTATTTATTTTCTGTCTATATGGGTTTAGATTTGCTACTATATGCTGTTTATTTCATCCACTGGAAATGTTTTCCTAATAGTTCCACCAATTTTTATGATTATTTTTGAATGCAGTGTCAATTTGTATTGTTTTATAATGGTTGAATTTTATAATTCATGCGTGTTTGTACATGTCTATGAATTAATAGTTTGCAATAAAAATAATGGTTTCGATGTGCTTGACATTTTTCTGGATTATACACTTTCTGAATTGGATCACTATAAATATACAGTTAGTATATTAAAAATATGTGAACAGACAAGTTTATAAGTTATACATTCATTAATCCACACTGGCAATTGCATTGTTAATAAACTTTAAAACTTTTTTATCTATGTTGCTATTCATCATAATACTATCATTCTCATTTTTAGGCCTTGAAATTGGTACCTCTCCTATCCCTTTCATTTCTGCTACCTTAATCAACCTTCTTTTGCTTGAGGACAACTTAAAACAATTTAAACCAAATAAATTTTTAAAAATTTAGCAATGCATTTATAAATTCTATAATAGGTTTTAGCATAGGAACCCAAGTGGTTATGGGAATCAATTCGACTATTATAATAGACACGTGATCTTTACTTTCCCAACTGCTACATAACTATTTCTAAATTCCTTAGTTACAATGCTGATAACATATATAGCCAAACCACCAAGCTCTTTAGCCTAAAAGTCTTGAAAAATAATTTTATATAAAACCAATAATTTATCAGTTATAGTAGTATACAGCCTTTCCTTAACTGGCAGGAAGCTTGCTATTTTGTAAAAGAATCTCTGACAACCAGTAGCCATTATCTTGCCAAAAAAAAAGAATCTCTGACAACCAGTAGCCATTATCTAGCCATTATCTTGGAGGGATTAATTTCAGGGATGTTTCAGGAATACTACTAGGAGAATAAAACATGTCACATAGCATTGTCCTCCAAAAGGTTAAATTAGCACATATGCTTCCTCTAATGATATTTATTTATTGTTTTTACACTCAGGATATTTCAACAGCTGTGTCTTAATCACTTTTAATGTAATTGCAGCTGTTACCTGCCCAACTCCACCACAGATCTCTAATGGAAGACTGGAAGGAACAAATTTTGACTGGGGCTTCAGTATTAGCTACATCTGTTCTCCAGGATATGAACTTTCCTTTCCTGCTGTTTTGACCTGTGTAGGGAATGGTACCTGGAGTGGAGAAGTACCTCAGTGCTTACGTAAGTATAATTTCCATATTATGATGATGTGTTAAAATGACAAATTTTCAAATTTACCAGAACAGATATGAGGTTGTTAAGCTCCCTCCAATGCTTAGTTAAAACTCAAATTTAAAAAGTCAGTATTTTCCAGCATAGCTACTCTTTATATACTCTTTTTATGCTTATTGTATTCTTTCTGGTCTGTCCTCATATCTTAGGCTTAACTGTTTTGATAAACTTTTCAAACTATGTTTTTCAAAATTTCCCCACAGACCCTCTTAGATTATTTCTGCAAAATGATTCTTATTTATATCCAATTTATCTCATTTGATTACTTTTTAATTTCTATCCACAAATCTATTTTCACAATAAACCTATGCCACTTTTACATGTTCATTCATATTAAGTTCTCATGATGATGATTGTTTTGTACATCTAAAATTAACAGGGTAAGCATAGAAACTACAGATAATTATTTTTAGAGAGATTATTGTATACCCCCAAAGCATTATTTCAGGATTAATTTGTAAGAATGTAAAGCAAAACAAAAATCACATTTATGTTACACATAAATTATTGTAGCATGGGTTGTAGACAGTTAGACCCTACTTAGATGTTAACCCAACATCAGTAGTCTTTGGTTTACTTAAATGAAAATCCCCAGGTAGAAAACTGAGGGAATAACACAGTGGGGAGAATTGAGTTTTATGGCTGTCTCTCCCTCCTCTCTTTCTTATTGCACAAAAATAAGATACTGAGATGAATGATTCAATAGAAATATGCAAGAAAAACACTTCAGAAGTAGGCCATTAAATAACTTAATGATAGAAATGATTGCCCAAGCTGAAATGCTCATTGATGAAATTCACTGAGAAAGCATGCATCAAATTCAAAATATGCTAGATGTATGAAATTTAATAAAACAAGGTTCCTAACCTTCAGGATTGAGATTATGCTGCCAGAGTGCTTGGATGCAGCAAAGTTTATAATATCCTGAACGATGGTGAAAATTAAAAGAAAACACGATAAACCAATGTTTGTATTATTTTACCTGTATTACTTTACTCTGGAAAAATTTGTTTTGTTTTCATATATATTCAATGATCACTTTCATTTTTTTTTTAATTTTTATTTTTAAAATTTTTCTTGTAGTTGTAGATGGACAGCGTGTCTTTATTTTATTTATTTTTGTATGTGGTGCTAAAGATCGAAACTAGTGCCTCACACATGCTAGGCAGGTACTCTGCCACTGAGCCCCAGCCCCAGCCCCAGCCCAATTACTTTTCTTTTTAATTTTAAAAAAGTTGTTAGAAAAGAGATTTGAAAGTGTAGGTTTATCTTAGAATACTTCAGAGAAGGTTCTTTGAATAGTGAGCCTCCAAACAAGGTATTCTGTGGTGAGGGTAGGCACGTACACCAGTTGACCTGGGATCCCTAATTTTTTCTTGTTTTCCTGTCAGGTAGCCTGTCCAGTTAGAGACCCTTTCACACTGTCCAGCCTACAATAATCCTAAGGCAGCACTTACTCTGAAAAATATATGGTTGTTTTCTTTGCTTCACAGAGAAATAAGTTTTAGGTGCTGAATCTGCACATTTAAAAATTGAGTATATTTCAAAATGAATAAAATAACAAAGCATACATTGTGAAGTGTGACCACAATAAAGGAATTGAAAGCATTTGGTGTAGGTATATTTGCCTGGGTTATATACTAGATCTTAAATGACTCGATCTTATATGCTACTACACTTCAGGCTCATGCTGGTCCAATCATATTGGCTTCCTTATTCTTTGTCCAGCTTGTTGGATATGCCCTAGCACAGAGCTTTGGCATTAGTTTCTTCCCTATGCAATGCTCCCTTGGAGAATCAGCATGGCTGAACACTGTTTCCTTCCTATCTTTTCTAGTGAGATACCTTTTTGCCAGTTTATGGGACATTTATCTCTACTTCTTGCCACCCACTATGCACACACATACCGACATGACAGGTTTCTCTTGAACTATTTTTTTTCTTATAGAGCTTATTGCCTTCCCTCATACTACCTTTCTTTCTTTTTTATGTGTTTATTGTTAGTTTCACTTTAAGCTCTATAAGAGAAAGGATTATTTACTCTTTGTTTACTGATATGTCCAAATGCCTAAACCCACTGAAAACAGTATTTGTCTTTAGCAGGTAATAAATAGATTGTAAATGAAATTATGTAGTCTATTTGTTTAGACTAATAAACACTACATTATTAGAGTAGTTGTTGTAGACCACTGATATTTCTTAATTCCATATAAATTTGGACTTTGATGGCCTTCATTTCTCTCAAAAATATTCAGCTTTACTTTGAAGAGGAAGGAAATAGGATATTTAGATATGGGATTCAAGTGTTCAGAGTACAACAAATAATCATATCTTTTATAGATATGTGTGAAAGGGTGGTTGTAAGCTGAAAGTAGTGGCTCATGTCCTAAATCCCAGCAACTGCAGGACAATGGAAAGTTCGCAAGTTCAAGGCCAACCTAGGCAATTTAGTGAGGCTCTAAGCATCTTAGTGAGAACCTGTATCAAAATAAAAAAGTAGAAAGGGATGTGGAATATATTTCAGTAGTAAAGAGCTCCTGGGTTCAATCCCCAATTTGAAAAAAAAAAAAAATGTTAGTTGTAAATAGCAAGCTGGAACATTGTGGTGTGACATAGCTACCTAGAGTCATACCTTTTCAGTATTCTCCAACTTTCCAGAATATAAGTACAGATATGTGATTTGATTCTCATCAATGTAAAACAAGGTTACAAAGTATTTATGAAGGCAGTATGCTAGAAAAATATCTGAATACAATTATTTAAATATTATACTGAGTTTTTCATTCACAATGTATTTATGTAGATCTATCCCCTTAATTAGGATAGATTATTATGGACAATATGCCCTCCTTGTGTATACTGAGTTTTTCATTCACAATGTATTTATGTAGATCTATCCCCTTAATTAGGATAGATTATTATGGACAATATGCCCTCCTCGTGCAGTATTTCTGTGAGTTGTCATCATTTTATAAACTGTTTATTCTCCTGACTCTAAATTTTTGCTGTAAATATCTTTATTTTAACTTCTAGCCAAGTTTTGTGGTGACCCTGGTATACCTTCCCAAGGAAAACGAGAAGGCAAAAGCTTTATATACCAGTCAGAGGTTTCGTTCAGCTGCAATTCTCCTTTCATATTAGTGGGATCAAGCACCAGGATATGTCAAGCTGATGGCACGTGGAGTGGCTCATCACCGCACTGTATAGGTAACATTCATTAAAGGCGTCTATGCTTAGTAATTTTGGTGCTAATAGAAAATGGTTGTAATTTATGGTTTTCTTTAAAATCTACATTTAGTTAAATATGAGAAACAAAATATAGAAGTAATTAGAAGACTCTATAAATGAATATTGGTAGAACATGTTATTATTTTTAGCACCTTAAACTTCCAGAGAAAGACTGAAGTAATTTTGTTGTATATCAGTAAAATGAAAATAAAAAAATTTCAGAATAATGGCATTATTAAATACAATGAATTATTTAGATATTTATAGCTAATTATGCATATTAATACAAAATGAAACTTGCTCCAAAAATATCCAAAAGATATGGATTTCAAAATGACTGTAAATACATTTTTGTAATCGTAACATTTAATGGCACATTTGGTATACTAACCAAATAACCTGTCATGTAAAGCAACTGAGAGACTACCTGCTCTACCATTCTTATAACTGAATCCTAGAGATGTCAGTTAAGTGCAAATTACTAAATCCTGCTTCTTTAAATAACTTACTCTTTCAGACAAAATATTTCTCTATCTGAAATCGTAACTTAGCAAAGTCCTTGAGGAAATGTTTTATGCACATGTACTTCTTTCATAACCTTTATTTTCCTTAACTTTGTATCTCCAGGGTTAGTTGAGTGTCAAGTGCTTTTAATATTAGAAGGGTTCAAAGTTCAAATATTACATAATAAATGCCAAATGCAGTCTACCTGAATTTCTTGCTTTAACATTAGCAGGATTATGTCCATGGAGAAGTGCTATTAGATTTATATTCTTTTTATTATTCAGGATACTTTCACTAAACCCCAGATGACTTAAAATTGTTTTGTATGAGAGAAATGTATCTATTATAAGTTTTAAAGGAATATTATGTTTTTAATCTTCACTTTAGAACCCACTCGTACCTCATGTGAAAACCCAGGAGTGCCACGGCATGGATCTCAGAACAATACATTTGGATTTCAAGTGGGTACTTAAAATAGATATTTCCATTTAAGAATAAAACTAGGTAGAAAGGCTTCTTTGCTTCAGGTGCTTATAATCTTGATGACACAAACAGAAAGTGTCATGCTTATCTGCATTCATGAATACGTGAAAAAGGCAATCTGCAACAAGAGAGTGGGAGTTAAGGAAATCAGGAAGAAGGAAAGCTGCTTCAAAAAAGTATGTTGAGTGCTAAGGATATGGCTCAGTGGAAGAGCACTTACTTAGAATGTGTGAGGAACTGGATTAGACCCCGAGGGCCACAAAATTAAAAAAAAAAAAAAGAAAAGGCTGAGTGAATATGAGGATAGAATGAAAACAAAGTAAAGATAGCAGCAAGTATTAGAAAATCCATAAGCAAGACAGTATGGAAGGGATAATTAGCAAGAATAAGTGAAGGACTAAATGAGTAAATTCTGTGGAGAGACAGTGAGGAAAGGTTAAAAAAAAAGGAAAGAGGTTAAAGGAGAGACTTCTGGGACAATAGTAAATGTATAGATATGGTTATTTAATAAAACAATTATTGCATATAAGACTAAAATATTTTTTAGACATTGACATTGATATGGGAAATTTCTGGAAAATATTTTAATCATACCCTATTACTATACAACACAAAGTCGGATTGTTGTATTAGAATACTCTAGCATGCCCAGTAATGTGCGGATGATGACTTACTTGTTTTTTCTTTTTCCAATTTAGATTTTATGTTGAGATTCAGCAAGTTTTCTGTTACACAGGTCCAAAGGGAGCCAAAGTGCATACAGATTCCAAAAGGAAATAGCCAATTTACACATTACCCAATTGCATTGTGTTGCAGAGTTTTCTAAATTGTGCTATTTTGAGTGAAATTCAGTGTGAACCTGAAGAACATCCATTTCTAAAGGAAGGGCTCATCTAAAGTGCCATATTTTGTTGCTAAAAATAGTTTTCATTTATCTACAGTTCAGGCACAGTGTGAGCATTGATTTTATAGTGTTTCCAATTCTTCTGGTTTGCCTCAGTCTGGTCCAGATAATACAAAAGGGCAAAAATATGTCTTAGTCTGTGTTATATCAGTGTTTTTAGAAAGCCATATTTCCATAAAAGGTTTTTATCAATTGATCTAAATCCTGAAAAATGAACAACTAGCTACACACATGAGTTCTCATCATATAGGCTGGAAAATGAAAAAGAATGTGACTTTGCTTTGATCACAGAGCAAGTTAGTGACAATATCTTGGGAGAATATGGAATCTTACTATTAATGTCTATGCATGAAATCAGGCTGTTTTCTGAAAAATATAAGCCCTTTCTCATATTATTTTGAGATAATGGAAATGGAAATGAATGATTTTAGAAGAATTAGCCAAAAAAGTGAAAAAAATAATTAACTCTGCATTTAAAAATTTTTATTACATAATCATTGAAAGGTTTTATTACCATTTAACCTAACCCTGAATATATATTATTTGGGCTAACAAATATTTACTAGAACATTAGATTCTACCTAGATAAATACAAATAGACTAGATTACAAATATGATAAAGTCTAATGTATTATAATTATATCAATGTCTATTAAAATTAAAAATATACCAAGTATGTTAAATTGGAGATATCAGCTTTCTTTCATGCATGTTTTTGGTATATATATAAATTTGTACATACTACATATGTTAGCTAAATCTATATCAAACCAACACAAATTAAAAATATATGTAATTCTAACTAGTAACAATTTATTGGTGGATTCCAAATGAATATGGTTTCATTGGTCTCATAAGCAAAATGTATAAGTTCAGAGAAATTTTTGCTTGCAATTAAAAAATCTATGTAGAGCTAGCTTAAGCCTAAAAGGTGTTATAAATCATGTGCAGGTATGTTTGAATCCCCAAGAGAGAAGTAATCCAGGTGAGAAACAGCAAGTCCAGATTCTAGGTACTGGATAGTATTAGCCAATGTTTTCACTACATTCAGTTTATCTGCCTCATTTTCTATGTCTGTAGATTGGCCATATGGATAAGGCAGCATCCTTTCTATGTACATCTCAGCTATACAGAGAAAGTTATTGTGACAATCTTAGTTCTACCTTTTCAGAGAGAGTGAGAATGTCTCAAGTGTGTACTCAGCCTGGTTTGATCAGGTGGCCAGTAGTAAGGAAGTAAAATTATAGCTATGTTAAGCACACTGCAAGTATGGGCAAGAGAAAGTTAATAATTATAGGGGCACTCAAACCATTTTTTTAAATTTCACTTTTTGCTTATATAGAGTACATAGTAGATTTTATATAGATATAATTATTAACATAAATATATATCACCTCTTCCTAGAGAGCATGAAAACTCTAATTGAAAAATGTACTCAACATAATGCATTTTTTGTACCCAAAATATTAAAAGTTGGAATAATTTTGACTGAAAATAGATTAGTAGTGAATAGTTGTAGCAGTGAGTCTAGGAAGAAATAGCTGTCAAAATGATGATACAACATCTAGATTAATTATGGAGTAAGTGCCAAATCTACATATTTCATTAACTGTATCACTCTTTAAATTGAACTCTAGGCAATGGAATATGCATCATTTGAGTTTAGAGTTTTGTTTCATAAAGGTATTGTTATGGAATATTTTAAATCTGATACTTCAGATATTTAGCCATAAGGTATTTAACCCTATAAAATTACCTAATAATATCCAGTTTGTAATTATGTGTGATGTCCACTATATAATTGAAATTAATATGTAAGTAATTGGGTAAACATGTTACTAGTGTTTTGTTACCTTAAATTATAAATATGAATTATTAAAAACATATTTCCATTGAAATAGTCTTATATTTTTTAATATAAACTCATAAGTTTTTAACTTTTTTAAACTAGGAAGCTCAGGACTAAAGTTGTGCATAATAGTGGGTGAAAACAGAGTCTAAGGGAGAAGTCCTGAAATAACTACTGAGCATTCTCAGACTCCATTTGCTGGGGGCAGTCTGAAGTGACAGACCCTGAATGTCACTTACCTTGTCCTTCACTTATAGTTATTTAATAAAACTTGTTGATTTTTCCTTATAGTATATTCTGAGTTGATGACTTCCTTCCCAGGCTCACTGCCATGAATTAGTTTAGCTTTCATACAATCAAACCTCCCACAGTAGTGCCAACATTATCAATAGAATTACTGCTCTTCATTTTTCTAAATACCATAGCCTGCCATTTGAGACCCTTCAATACTGATTCTTATGTATGCTCTGACTTCATCATTACAGTTAGAATTTATTACAAACATACGCTATACCAGGGTGAATTGGATTATATATCCTATTTTGTCTATCATTATATATAGATAATAGAATAAATCTCAGAGGGGAGATAAACTGACTCAAGTAAGGTCAGATACAGAATTAAAGCCAAGTCTACAGTACCCTGGGGTTATTATTTGCTATATCTCACTGCTTTCCACTTTATGCAGCCCCTTCCACCCCAACTTCCTTGCTTACTTTGTGAACCATTCATGCTGACCAACTGTACTCTTTTTTTTTCCTAAAATGGATGATATGCATTTTTACTTCCATACATTTTCTCATCATGTTCTTGACTTCTCTAGTTTTATTTCAGTCATTCTCAAATTCTAGTGTTCGTTAAAATCTCACAAAACTCTTGTTAAATAAGATTGTTAGACTGTACCCTAAGAGGTTCTGATTCAGTGAATCTGGGGTAATGCCCCAGAACTTGCATTACTAATAGACTTCTGGCTGATATTTATAACATTACTGGCCTGGAGACCACATTTTAAAAACTACTGTTCTATTTATTTATTGTAATTTCTCATCCTTAAAAACAGTACAGATTGCATGACTTCTGTATCACCGTAACCTTAATAACCACATTTGCTCTGATCTCTTCTTGTATTTTAAAATACATATACCTCTTATGGTGTTATTTTTATGTTTAAACTTACAGATCTTTACTTATCTTTACCTATTTTGCTGTCTATCTTTTTATTTATATGTAGTTTGTGGACTTTGGATATCATATATTTTCTTCAAATTCTTATAACAAAAATTTGGCACCTTGTACTTATTGGGTACTCAAATATTTCATGATGGTATATAAACATAATCATGAATTTTATCAATTTTCTTTTAAAACACATTTCAAATTTTTGTTTTTACCACAACCATACAAAATTTTGTCTCAAAGTATTTTCTCACCTGCAGGTTTTTCTTTGTTGCTGTGTTTGAAATTTCATTGGGACATGTTATTTTCTCTTTAATATGCTTATAGGTAGGAAGTGTTCTACAGTTCCACTGCAAAAAAGGACACTTGCTCCAAGGATCTACAACCCGCACTTGTCTCCCTGATCTCACATGGAGTGGGATTCAGCCTGAATGCATTCGTAAGTATTGAGAGAAATAATACTTATGGGTAACAATTTATATACATTTTTCTTCCATATAATAAATGTGTGAAGTTGATTTTATATTATTATAAGATGTTTTTTGTATGTAATTTTAATACCATGTCAAGACCCAGTGTCCATTGGGAAGGAGCCTTTCTAAAGAGATCAGAAGGCATAAAGTGGAATTTCGTTTTTTTTTTTTTAACTTCATTCTTTCTTTCTTTCTTTTTTTTTTTTTTGGTATAGCTCTTTAAATTGTGTTTCAGTCACCTGATAATTATAGGTGATGATTAATTTTTGGTATCATACATGTGTACTTATCAATCTAAAATTGTTTGAGATACAAGATGTTCCAACCTATCGACTTAGTTTTTTAGTCACCTATAAAAAATTTTTCTGAGAATCTGAAGGAAATTAGAAATATCAATTAAAAAAAAAGTATTCATGGATACTTTGTAAAAATTTGAAAACTATTTCAAGATTTGCTATACTCTCAGTGGTCACTGATCTCAAGTTGAGAGCACTTGCTGAATGGATTAAATAAGATCATCAAATAGTGTTTATCTGATAATACATTTAAAATATATTTCAACTAGTCACCTTCTTCTCTCTTCTTTCCTTCCAGTTCCCTCTTTTCAAATCCTCTCCAATCTTTTAAATTATGTGTCTTTTGAGAGAAAAGAATAGAGAATGCTGGAGCAGAAACACTCAGTAGGAAGGTATTTAGATTTTAGGATTTTCTTAAGCCCCAGAGAAGCACTGTGAGTTTGCTCTACCCCTTTTCAGGACTGCCTGAATGATCATAAGACCCTTCCAGACCAGTAGCTTACTTAGAAGCAGCATAACACTCCAGTGAGACATCATGTTATTTCTCTAGTTGGCTTATACTTACTAAAATGGCAAAATTCCTTAAAGGAGAAATTCTCTGAATAATTGCTTTTCTGTCCTATACTAGGTTTTTTATAATAAATCAATGTTCTTTGATGACCTAAGTTTGGAATATGATAATTTAAATAAAGTTTAATAGCTTCTATTACAGCTTCGCATTTCAACATTTCTAGTATGTGCATAATGTGGGACTAAAGAATGCAGTAGAGGCAGACTCTGTTTATCCTTATTGATATTTACTCCATGAGTATTAAAGTAATTAAATTATAAAGTAATTTTACTAACTGAATTATATTAAATATAAACTATTTAACAAAATATTTAGCACATGGTACAAAAATTGTTAGCTATTATTTATAGTATTATGAACCTCTGTTGGGAAACAAGTGGAAAATAATATTGTTTTTCCAAATAAATTTTTCCACAAAATGCTTTTCTCAGAGACCACCCTTAAGGGTATCTATACATATGAAAATATGTTAAAAACTTCTGTCCATGTAAGAAGGAAAATTTCTTGTAAAAAATGTATTTCTGATTGAGAAAGAGTGGTGTTTATAACACAAGCAGTCAAACTGTGGGGAGGTAGGGTGGATTCAAAATAGAGAATTACAGTGGAAAGAAAAATGGAAAAAGGAGACAAAATGTTAAATGAATGAAATGGTACTTCTAGCATATGAACCCCAATATGGCCAGGAATGATCCATGTATTAAAAAGTTGTTAAAATGTATTTTCTACATAGGTAAGTATTACTACCAAGGCAATATAATCAGCTATACTTGTATTTATAATTAGAAACTATTTTATTATTTATAATAAATACATAAAAATCATAAAATAATATTCTCTAAACTTAAAAAAAAAAAAACAAAACAGAAAAACAACTTGACTCTAGGGCCAGTCATAGTAGTGTAGATCTATATTCTCAGCTACTGCTGAGACAGGAGGATTGCAAGTTCAAGACAAGCCTGGCCAATTTAG
Organism: Callospermophilus lateralis; assembly: GCF_048772815.1. Taxonomy (NCBI): domain Eukaryota; kingdom Metazoa; phylum Chordata; class Mammalia; order Rodentia; family Sciuridae; genus Callospermophilus; species Callospermophilus lateralis. The sequence goes on along the minus strand of NC_135320.1, from coordinate 66,067,255 downwards.
CTAGATCCTCTCTCAAGGGGAAATAACAACAAAAAAGATGTGGGGATATAGCTCAGTGGTAGAACACCTCTGGATTCAATGCCCAGGACTGCACAAGTAAATCAAATGAAAGCAAAACCTGAGCTTGACAAAACTTAAAAGACATCTTACCATAGGACATTTAGATCCTTTAATATACTTTATTATTCATTGTGACTCTCTAAAGTGGTGATATAGTATACATTTATGAGCTTAATTAGCCATAGTAAGCTTTTGTTCCTTTCCCTGTTTCATTTTCTCTGTTGTCATCTACCAGTGTTCCTGATCATTTTGTTAGGAGATAGTAGAGTATTAGTATGTCACATTGATACATTTTCCTTGGGTTTTTAGGATAACTAATCAAATATATATTTCAATAATATAATTAAAGGATTTTAAAAGTTATATTGTGACTCATCTCAAAATTTATTTAGAATGCATGTAGTAAATTAACACTGTTCTCTTTTCTTAATATAGCCCACAGCTGTAAACAACCAGAAACTCCTGCTCACACAAATGTTGTAGGAATGGACCTTCCATCTCATGGGTATACACTAATTTATACCTGCCAGCCTGGCTTTTTCTTAGCAGGTGGAACAGAACACAGAGTGTGTAGATCTGACAACACCTGGACTGGAAAAGTTCCTGTTTGTGAGGGTAAGTTTTCTCCATAGAAGCTTTTAACACAAGAGGTATACTATTAGGCCTTCCTTGGATACAAGAGACAGAAATTTAATTCCCATTAGCTTAAGAACAAGTGATATTAGTTGACCAGCATTGAGAATAGGAATTATGTGAACACTTCTGTATCCCAAAACATAGAAATATTATTCAAATCTCTCCATAATGTCTGATTGCTGATTTTTCTTGTCTTTATTCCTTCTTTACATTCTCTTTTCAGGGTAGGTGTATTCATTTTCTAGAGCTGTTGTACTGTCCATAATATTCTAAAGGTTTAGTACTTCATCATCTTTTTCTTTTATCCTGTATTCTCTCCTAGATGATCTCATTTTAAGTCAATGGCTTCATTAGTCCCTTGTATGTAATTCATTTAGAAATTAATGTCACTAGTTCATTTGCCTTCTTTTGCCTTCAGACTTAAATAGTCACTTACTTCCTTGACATCTCTACTTGAATTTCTCAGACATTTCAGTGTTCGATAGATGTAAAACTAAACTTGTAAATTTTCTTTTCCCATCTAGACTTCTTCTAATATTCTCTCTCAGTGATACAGCCATCATATAATTTTATACACTAGAAATGTAATAATCTGCCTAGATATTATCGCAAACAAATCCACCACATTTTCAATAGCTTTCTTATGCTGTTTTATCACACTACTATGGTAATACAGTTTAGGATTATCTCTACTGGGACTATTGCAACAGCTGCTTAACCTCTCTGGCTATATCAGTATGTGTTCTCTTCAAAATATTCTCCACATCTGCAGCCCGAGTGATATTCACCTGAAGCACCTACACCTAAATCTAATTTTAAAGCTATCACAGTGTTTTTGTGATAGGTGTTGTACAAAAAACACATGTTATAGCTCCTACAACTTTGCATTCCCCGTAGTACTCAAATGATTTCTTTAGTTTTGGGCTGCCTTTGGTCTGACTGAAAAGATTTCACCCCTGTGTTTATCCAATACCTGGTACATCATGAGCTATTTTAACCATTTCAATTCTTTATTTTTTTTAAATAATAAATAATATAATATAATACATATAGAGAGCACAATTTTTCATATGTCTGGTTGTATACACAGTATAGTCACACCAATTTGTGTCTTCATACCTGGACTTTGGATAATAATGATCATCAAAATTCCACAAATGTGAACCTTACACAAAAAATGTTTGCCTTTTGTGCGTACCTTCAGCCCTCAGTTTCCATGGCAGAAGCACCTATTTCTATTAGTTTTTATGTCTAATTAAAAAAAAAAAATCCGAAGATGATAAGACAGCAACAATCAGCCTCTTTTCCCACTGAACTACGAAGGAGATAATTACTAAGGTTGTTGGATAAACAATAAGTGTTGAGAAGATGAGTGAGATATTGTGATGAACAGGACATTTTGGAGAAAATTATGTAATATCTCATAATAGAATTGTGTTATACTATGTGTTTGTGTGTATTAATTATAGCAACTTTTTGAACCCTTGTTTGTTTTCATAGCTGGTTCCAAAATACTGGTGAAAGATCCTAGACCTGCACTGGGAACACCCAGCCCAAAGCTAAGTGGTTAGTAATTTAATTTATTTTTTTAAAACTCATTATGTCTAAAATCAATCTACTGTTTTTTTGATAAAGTGACCAAATTTCTTTGGAAAAAATATATTTTTGCATGGAAAAAACTATGTATCTTACTATATCAAACTTGATAATTTGTGATATGATATTGAATTTAAAGTAGTGTAAGATTGTGATATGTTAAGACTTCAAAAATGTTGTTTATAGTTCTCTATGTCAAAACATATTGTTAATAGATTTCTCTATAAATATTCCTTTGAAGAATATCTGTAAATAACATAATATAATGGAAATACTTTAATTAAAATATTAAAATCAAAGCAAGATATTATTTAAAATTTTAAACATGTATATTTAAAAAAGAAACAAATTCACACAGTAGATCAGCAGCTTTTAGAACTTGTACAGTTTATTTGTAATCATTGGATCCAAAAAGAAAATTTAAATACCCAGCCATCATTAAGAACATGGACTTTAAATTCTACAATCTTGATGCAGTTCTCATCTGTGAACTCTCTAACCCATGACCTTGGGAAATTATTTTATGTGTCTGAGCCACCATTTATTTATCTATCAAAGAAATAATGATTAGATTATTATATAATGAACTTCATAAGAATAAAGTGCAAAGTGCTTAGCCCATAGTAAATATTCAATATATAAAAGCTACTTTTTTGTATTATGATTACATTTCTGTGATATAAATTAAAAGATAAAAATAAGGACTTAACATTAAGTGTTTACCTTGTATACAAATTTGGCTTACTTGCATTCGACCAAGAACACTGCTGGATCTGATTTTACTGAGTTCACAAGTTCTCAATGTATATGCTGTCAAAGTAGAGTGCAAATAAATCTCTAAGACTTAAACTAATTTATTCAACACTCAATGTAAACATGCTGATTGCCACTATGACAGTAAAAGAATATGTCAGCATAAGGTAGAATTAGCAATGGGGTTTAAAAACCATAATAGTCAATCAGAACCCAGAATTTCCCAAAGGAGATTTTTTATCTGGGAGTAGGTGGGTTCTCTGAATGATAGCTCTAGTACATCATATATAAACCTGGACCATCTTGAGTAAACATAGGCAATGACCAACCAATTGTCAAATCAGACAAAAAGTAAAGAAAACTGAAGTAAGCCAGAGAATTCGTACGTTTGATCCAGTATTCACATATAAAGATTTCTGTATCAATTATAACATGAGATAACTATAATAATCAATTGTATATTAAATAAACAAATCCAAAATTTTTTCAAAGCAAATTTAGTCTTTCAACCTGATATTTGGCCATGATACAGTTAAAGGTTAATGAGAAATTGAATGAACGTTCCTGTATATTTGGAAATTCAAAGCAAAATTAATACTAATAAATAACTCATAATTTTAAAAAAGACATTAAAGTAGAATATACACTACTAAAATTTATTTATATTGAAAAATCTAAATATTAGAACTTGAGGTCTATAGGAAAAAAATTATAAGGAAAATTTATAGCCTAAAAATCTTATATTAGAAAAGAAAAAGCCTCAGAATTAACGAGGTAGGTGTCTCTGCTAAGAACATATAAAGATTACAACAAACTAAATAGAAAAACCTACAGAAACAATAGAATTATCTCAACATTACCAAAGGTAATTCTTTGAAAAAAATGAAAAAAGTAGAAGAATCTCTAGCAAAAATAATAGCAAACAAAGAAAATGTGAACATAATTACATAAGCAACAGATTAAATAAGTTAGAAGTGTATTGCAAAAAATCTATCAGCATGAATAATTTAAAAAATTAAATGAAATGCACATATTACTAGAAAAATATATCTTAATAGAACTAATAAAAGTTAGCTTGAATTATTCCATTAAAAAAGAATAGTTAAAATTATTTTCACAATGAAACACCAGACTCAAATGGCTCCTCTGATGAGTCCCACCTAATTTTCAAGTAACAGACCAGATCACCCAAGTTTTATAAAAACTCTTCTAGACAATGCAGCTCCCTCTTGTGTGCTCTATATGATTAATAGCTCAGCAAAAGACATTATAAACAGGCAGAGTTTTAGGTTCACATGACTTGGGATTATAGATGAAAATCTTCCATAAAATCTTTGCAAATAAAATCTAACATAAAAATCAAATTGGACTCACCTTGATGTGCAAGGTATATCATTGTTAAATAATACTTAAATATAATATATTACAGTAGGAGGTTAAAGTATAGAAATTATGGTCAATGTGTAACTGGCAAAGAAAATATTTGATAAAATTCAACACCAATTTCTAATCTTTAAAATTTTTAATAATTAGAAAGGAAAACACTTATTCAATGTAAGTAAAAATATCTATAAAAATTCTAGATCAACTGTTATCTTTAACATGAGAAAACTCTGAGCAGAATTCCATTAAAGTCCCAGGAAACAGTGATTGGATTACTCTAAACTGACAAGAATAAAAGTGGACAATCAATCAAGGTCAGGGACATGATTGTGTATTTGTGTATTTGCAATGGTGTGAAGTCTTTGAAACAAGTTTGAATTCAAACATATTTTGAAAGAAGTGATCATGGGGCTAGGGTTGTGGCTCAGCGGTAGAGTGCTTGCCTAGCATGTGCAAGGTCCTGGGTACGATTCTCTGCACCACATAAAAATAAATAAAATAAAGGTATTGTTCCAACTACAACTAGAAAAATAAAAAATAAAAAAAGAAGTGATCATGACCATATTATTTCCTTTTTACTGATGTCTAAGTCAATGTGGATGACACATTAGTTTACACAGAACTGCCAAATCCTTGACTATACATAAATCTCATAATAGACTTAATAGAAAGAAATGTCATTCCCATCGTACTTGAAGTACAGTAACCAAATAATGTCTGTCTCTTCCATCCCTTCATGAGTTTTTACTTCCCACTTTTGTGTGGGAAAGGTGAAGGCTCACTATGGTCAACTCTGGGAATTCTCCATACTCTGCATTCAGTAGATGTCATGTTGATAGCTTGGAATCTACAATAATGGACATATTGCTACCATTTAAATGAGAAAATTCTCTTAGTTTTTTTTTCTTTTTTTTCCTTAAGTGCCCATCATTAAACATTTACTACCACATTAATGATTAATCCTAATGCAGCTGACTTTGCTGCTACTGCTACCTCTCTTGTTCCATGACTATTACCTCTGTGACTGATATGTTCTTTTATATTCTTCAGTTAATGCTCTTTCATTTCTCTAAGCAAAATGGATATAAGATCATTAGGCATGGCAGATTTTAATGAAAGGTTTGGTGGCAGTGAAGGGCAATCACAATGTAGGCTAAGGAAGGTAAACAATCAGAGATACAACACTTATTTACTGAGTATCTACTATTTGCCAAGCACTGCTATTAGAACATCTTTCTGCTTTTATCTTCTCCAATTTCTGCAACCAAGAGCCTGTTACCCCTGTCTGCCTTGACAATTTTTAATGTAGGGCAATTTATTTTGTCACTGTCTTTTACAAACCATTTCTAGACACAATTTTGTTAGCCAAAGCTATCTAAGATGCTTACCAAATAAAGGGTCTGTATTCATATACTATATCAAACTTTTAGATAAGGTTTCTCATCACACATAGCAGTATAACTTAAAAGTTCAAGGGGTCAGTGCCAATAGGAAAATGACTTAACAAAGTTTACAGAGTCAGTGCTATAGATTTTTCATGACACTAACTACATGGCTACTAAGTGTATATTTTACTAGTTGTTCAGTGATCTATAAAAGCAATAATTTCCCTATTCTATCTGGATAATAATAATAATTGTAATAGTAATAATCATAGTGATGGTAGCAGGTAGCAGTTAGCTAAACACTTCACATTCTTTGTCATTTAATCTCTCAAAAACTATGTTAATCACTTACATTAGGAGGAAATTCATGTCTAGAGTTAAGTAATTTATGCAAGATAACACAATTTATAAAATGTAGAGGAGGGAGTTAAATACAAGCAGCCTAACCCCAGTGCCTAACCCTTCTGCTATATTCTACCACACTTAATCTTTCTCCCATGAGAACTGGGCAATTCAAGTGACAATTCTTTTATTTCTAAAAATACCTATAAACCTCACAGCTGTCAATATAGTTCAGCCCTGCTCTTTTTCAGTAGCATCTATTATTGGAATAACCGAACTCAGTATTCCATAAGGGGGCCACAGAAGTATTCCCTCCATTTTGCAAATGGGACAGATTTATTCTGTGCTTTTCCTCCTATGAACCTTTTCCCACTGCTAGGAGAAAAACAGTCATCTTAGAACTTATGCATAGACTTATTCGGCTCACTAAAATCATTTTATTTTCCTTCTGAAAGACAGATAATGTTATAGGAGACCAAGTATAAGTAAAGCTTATATTTATCTGGGTTCTACATAAAGCCTTACATCTTTAATTGGTATTGTTTCTTTTTGATGACATCTGAGGAAATCTAGCCAATATAATTTTGATTTATTCTTAAAAACTTGAAACATTTTTATAAGAATAACTAAAGATGATATTTTACAAAATACACATTATTGTATATTTTGTAAAATATCATTGTTCAATAAGCTGATATTCTTTAAATTACTCTTTAATACTTATATTTACAGGACACTATAAAATTAAAATGTGGGATTTATTTAATCTATTCACAGTACCTGATGATGTGTTTGCACAAAATTATATATGGAAAGGCTCTTACAATTTCAAAGGAAGGAAACAACCCATGACCTTGACAGTGACTAGTTTCAATGCTTCTACTGGGAGAGTTAATGCTACCCTGAGCAATAGCAACATGGAACTTCTGCTTTCAGGTATTGCATTAAAAAAAAAAAAAAGCAACAAAAATAATGCCTTCATGCTCTCATTTTATTATGACTTCATTATTCTAGTAATGATTTTATACTGTGAAATAATTGAAATATTTATTTATTATGACATCCATATTTTTTTCAGAAATAAGCCTCTCTGGCTTTTGAATTGATAAGTGAATATTATTATACAAAAATAAAACTCTTCAGTTTTAAAGTTAAATTTCTTCAAGAATTTTTTTGTTGTTGAAATAAACTATTATGTGTTAGAATTCTCACTTTTAAATATGAAATACTTATATTTGATATTGCAAATATGAGACATAGATATATATTTATATATAGCAAATTTCTTGGCTATATAGTTATTCAGGATAATTATTAATATTTTTGGTAAGAATAAAATGAAAAATAATGTAATAATCACTGATTTTGTAAATTTTAGAAGAAATATTGAGCATTGTTTTATATTATTGAATGATCCTGAATTAAACTTACTAAAGAGTATTAGAAGTTTTGAGGGAGGGTACCAGGGATTGAAGTCAGGGCACTCAGCCTTTGAGTCACAACCCCAGCCCTATTTTGTATTTTATTTAGAGACAAGGTCCCACTGAGTTGCTTAGCACCTCGCCATGGCTGAGGCTGGCTATGAACTGGTGATCCTCCTGTCTCAGCCTCCAGAGCAGTTGGGATTATAAGCATGTACCACCACGTCCAGCTGAATTTAGTGTTATATTTTTCAAAATATACACAATTGTATAATATCAATGGAAAGAAACTTTATATAACTGAGAAAATGCATTTAAGTTATGATTATTTGCCTTTGAAATCTAAATGGTTTTTCTTTCTGTAAATGTTAGCCAAATGAAAGGTATTATTTTTTACAATGTAGAAAAACTTCAAAATAAATCCCTACAAATATGGAGAAACAAACAGAAAATGTTTGATTGACTTAATTAGAATTTGCTTATTGTCTCCATACAGAATAATTATAAAAATTTTCCAGTGATATTTTTGTTCAGAAATTTAATTATGTCTTCTTTTTATTTCTTGCAATTTACTTTGGGTCAAATTTTGCATATCTTATTTTTGTATGCCCAGAATATTCTAATGGTGCCTTATCCGTAGTTAAATAATAAGGGGAGTCAATGAATACAGAAAAAATTGAAGTAAATGTTAATCATGAAATTTTTATCTAGTTTTATTTTCTTCTATTCTCCAAATGTATTTATACTGCAGCTCATTCTCAATTTTAGGATACTCACTCTGTAAAATAAATTGTATATATTATGCCATTAATTTTATTATTCTCTTGGACTAAAAATCCTGCTAAATTTTCAAAACCTAGCTCAGACATTCTTTTTCTTCCTAAGTATTTCCTTAAATAAGTATCTGCTTCAGTGTGGAATGGTCAGTCTCTCTTCTGGTCTTTTATTTATTATATTCTCTCATGTGTTTTACTTACTTGTGTAACTTACTTACACCTCCTATTTTATTGAAAAATCTTAAGTTTAGGAAAAACAAATCTTCATATTTGTGGCTCCAGCAGCACCTAGAACATTGACAGTGTTAGCACCTAACTAAGTATTAACAAAAATGGGAATTTTAACTTCTGGTTTGTGCTCTTACTAATCTGATTAGGGAAAGTAATCACTTTGTTTGCATATCATGGAATTATGTTGCTATAAATAAAGATATTTATCTTTAGTAGCCTAGGTAATTCATACCTCATAGAGTAGACTCAAGTTGTGATTTCAATGGAAAGAGAGATCAATATATATTGCAGTATTTAAGGAAAGCACCATGTGTGAAGCCATCTTTGACTTGGGACTTGTTTTATTTCTTTTCCTATCACATATCTTACATGATATACTTAAGGAGTAGTAAATAGTGAAGTGAAGAATAACTATTTACAAAATTAAGTATACTAATATGTCCATGCATTTCACAGGTATATATAAAAGCCAGGAAGCTCGGCTAATGTTACACATTTATCTTATTAAAGTACCAGCTCATGCTTCTGTGAAGAAAATGAAGGAGGAAAATTGGGCCATGGATGGCTTTGTAAGTATTTCTAAAAATTCTGCTGCTGATTTTAATTAATTTATAGTTTGTCCAGGAAAAAATGAATTTTGTAAATTTAGCTCACTGTGAACATAACACATATTTATACATACACATATTGATAAGTACAAATATTTAATATTCTAGAGTATAAAGCCTATGATTATTTAATTCTGACATGTTTGCATACTTTTGTAATGTATTCATTGATTGCATCAAATATATTCTGGCTATAGTCTATTGTCTGATAAATAAATCTGGATCAAATATAATTCATTCTTTTGAACCAATATGTGAGGCATATACAGTGTATTTACAAAATGTATAAGAAAATTAAGTATGTCCATTAAGTTGAATTATGAATTTAGGATATTTTATAAAATAGTCCATGAAGAGCAACTTATGTAAGCTGCTTCCTGTAAGGCGATAGTTACTGTAGGTTTACGATTCAGTCATTTATGTGAATGGAATGTTCTCGATTGATAGTTGAAAGTATTAACTAATATATTAACACACTGGGCAGGCATCTTTGTTGAAGAATAAGCATGAATATCAGGCCATATTTTCAAATATCAAGCCTTCTTTTACAAGGAAGATACAATGATAAAAATAAAATATTCAGTTATAGGCTCCAGTAAGTTTGATTCCCAAGGAAAAATTGTCCATTCTCTTTCGCTATTCTGTACCATTACTTGTGGAATTGGAAAGGAACCTAAGTTATAAGTATGCTAAGATTGTTTAATTATATTATTTCATATAGGAAACAAAAATGAATTCATTTATTAAAGTATTAGAGTTTGAATTATTATATTTAGAAGTATTTCATTTAAAAAAATGACCATGACGAGAACATAATGTCTAGTGATAATAAATCACTTATGAATACCAGTTGTCCATAGGTAATTTGATATTCTTTGATTTTTAGGGTAGAGATTAAAATTTCTTACTACTTTTATGGAAACATCCATGATTTAAGTAACTAATTGTCATTAATTAGCACAAATTTTAGGATATATTCACATTACTAGTTAGTTTTCAGGATCATTGAAATATATTAATTTCTGTTTTACTAATGAGATCAAATGACATTATACGTATGAAGTTTTTAAAATATGAGACTTTATACACATTTAAAAAACATATAGTAGTCAGCATTTACAGCATTGGATACAGCCAGAATATTTCAGGGTCAAACAACAATAAGTATTTAGTTCTTTCTCATCTATCTGGGTTCACTATGAGAGATCTATACTTGGGCTGTGGTATTGAGTTTATATGGGCTCACTCCAGTGACTCTTTCTGGGGCTAAGGCTAGAGGGGCAGCAGCCATCAGGAGCATATTTCAAGAAATCAGAAGCTCACAGGAGAACAAGAGGATCTGAAGTAAGCTCTATGGTTTTGAAATAAATATATTGACATATGTTTCTTTATTTACAGTTTAATTTAGATATTCACATGAACTATGTTTATCTCTGTAAAGTATACAATTCATTGGTCATAAGAATATTGACAATTACATGCATCCATAAGTATGATGATTTTAGAGTAATTTCATCACCTTAAAAAGAAACCCACACCTTTGCTATTACCCCAACCCTCATTCTCACTCTACCCCTGAGCAATATATTTTATACCTCTATATACTCCCTTTTTCTGGACTTTTATATGAATGAAGTCATATAATATGTGGGCTTTTGTGACTAGATTCTTTCACTTAGTGTAATGGAAAATATGCCTCAATGGTTTAGGCTAACAACTGACCTATGCTCAGATCCACTTACATGCCCTTGGCTAAAGCAGGTCACAGTGTACACTTTCTGTGAAGGTGTTGGGGTGGGATGAATGAATGTACCATGAGAGGAGTAACCTAATTTACAAAGAACAGTTTTATTATATTTTATTTTTAAATTTACCATTTGCCTCACTCTTGTTTATCATATTAATGCCATTTTTTTGGACAATAGGCTTCTTAGCCTATGAGAGATCTATACACCTATGTCATTATATTAACTAATCCCATTTTTTCAATATCATAATTACTTAAATTGGAAATTTTAGTTTCCTTTTTATAATGGAGAATTTAGCACAATGTGTTGTTTCACTTAGGAGGGAAAGGATTGAAGAAAGGAACATTGGATAATATTCATTTCAGCATAAAATTGGGCATTTATTAAGACCAGAAAAATATAGCCATAGCTAGTCTTCATATCTAATCAGACTTTCAAATTTATTTAGGTTTCTGCTGAGCCTGATGGAGCTACTTATGTATTTCAAGGATTTATTCAAGGCAAAGATTATGGGCAATTTGGACTACAAAGACTGGGTAATGTATTAATTTTGGTTTTCATGTAGTTCCTTTATTACCCTAGACAGCATGAGAAAACAGAGTACACTTTCTATGTTAGGCATACTTACTATATTTTGAATTCTGCATTGTCAGAATTGATACATTTAATAGTATTTTTTACAATAATCACTTTCCTCAAAATGTCAGTTCTCTATGTAACAACTCTGTACGATGTTTAGCTTTTCATCATATTTCTAATAAATATGACAAACTGTCTAGCCCTTAAGCAAGTAAAAATAAGAAAAAGTAATATAGAAATGAAGTAAATATTAAACTGTAAATTATTTCATCTTATCTCATGAGAACTATTCTACTTCTTTTCAGTTTGAATATTGTTACAATTTTCTTACTCCTCTGAAAACAGTACCTTTGTGAGAAACTTGAGGAAATATGTAAATTTTTTTGATGAGAGGCACAAATTTTTAGCATCCTCATTTCAAACTCTTCTAATATGTGGGTAAACATTAAATAGTCTTCTTAGAATATGTTTATAAATATAACTTCTGGTGTATGCCTTTCCAAAAATCTACTGTCTCCCATTACTACACTATGGTATGGATACATAAAAATTGATTCAGTATCTAAAAGCTATTGTTTAATATTCATCTTCAAAAAAATCATTGCCTTGAAATTTTCATAAATGTACTGATTCATTGGAGAAACGAGGTACAGAAAAAGGTATTAATATTTTGGTAATACAGACAAAGTTATGGCTTAGTTGAAAAGGAAACTCAGCTTTCTCTAAATGAATGATAATAATAAGCCATACCACATAATGTTTTACTTAATTTTTTTTCCTTTTAAAAACAGCCTAAAACATTCATTAATACAGCTCATTAACACAGTTGTGTCATTGAATGTAATACATTTTCATTTAATATCCCCTAAAGTGTCTCAAACACTGCATGTCTAAAACAGAACCTATAAAAAGGAGCTTTTATTTTTGAAAAAGAGCTGTTAGCTATTTGCTCTTTTCCCTCCCTGTGCCAACATGTTGACAAGTCTGATTTTTCTCACTTCCCAACTCAAGCAATGCCATTGCCATTTGCTTATCTTGAAGTAGAAAAATCAGTTCTGTGTCATCTTACTTGTGCCATCCACACAAACAACTTATGTTTTTGACTACGAAATATTACCAAATCTATCTTTTCATGTCTTCCTAATGCCCTGGTTCAAATCTTAATTTCCTTTTTAAATCTGGGTTTTTGCTATGACCTTCTAGGTGCAGTTGCTTCCAGTTTGCCTTCCTTCATGTCCACATCACCACAGTCACTCCTCTAATTCCTCTATCTTATCACTGGATCCTTCATTTCTAAACACCATTAGTCATCCCTCAGTGAGGTGAATAGCAACTTGGAGCTCCTCAGCATTTTCCTTTCCAGCCTGGCCCAGTGGAACATGCCTGTAATTCCAGAGGCTGGAGAGGCTGGGGCAGGAGGATTGCAAGTTCAAAGCCAGCCTCAGCAATGTAGTGAGGCCCTGTTTTTTAAAATAAATAAATAAATAAATAATAATAATAATAATAAATTGTTTTTTAAAAAGCTCAGTGATTAAACTCCCTGGGTTCAATTCCCAGTACCAAGAAAAAATAAATAAATATAAAAGAATATTTCTTCCCTCTCAGAGGCAAGCTATGGCTTCTTAGTTTAACCTTCTTTCTCCTACTAGAAGTCAGTGTTCTCTAGATATACCATCATCTTCCCATCTCTCTTTGTATGCTGCTGCTGCTTTCTTCTCTGTTTGTTGTTCTACTTTTTCTTCAAGGCCAAACCTACATTGCATGTCCTCCAAATGTGCTGTGTGGCTTATCTAAAGCACTTCCCTTTCTAAAGCACGTGACCATGAGTTCAGACTTGATGTATGTATACACCTTTTCTTTCTAAAGCACATTGACCATTAATTCATACTTGAGATATACAATGTCTCCATAAGTCTTCCCACTAATATATGAACTCAGTTCAAGGGCACTACTTAATTTTTAGTTTATATCCTTCCCTTAAAAAATACCTATACGTTGTAGGCTTTGTGCAAAATGTATGGAAATGAGTTGAAGATGTTTCAAGAATTGTTTTTGTTTACTATGTATATTTCAGAATAGATATTTTGAGGATGGAAGGAATTAAATGATTTATAAAAGGAGAAATGAATTATAACATCGAGTTGTTTCTGTGTTTTTTATTTTTTGTACTTTGTAGGACTAAATATGTCAGAAGGTTCAAATTCTTCAAATCAGCCTCATGGTACAAATAGTAGTTCTGTGGCCATTGCTATTCTTGTGCCTTTTTTTGCACTTATATTTGCAGGATTTGGATTTTATCTTTATAAACAAAGGTAAGTCAATTGATTTTTAACTACCAAATGCTCCAAAAATCTTGTTATATCCATTGCCTTAGTTCAAATCCTAATTTCCTTTTGTTTTTTTCTGTTGTTGAAATCTGTGTGCCAACTATTGCTACAGTTGTTGAAAACCTTATTTCCCTAGCCCACACCTGCAATTCTACATACACATTACAAAGATTGCTCTGTTAAATTGCATAAGCATTCAACCTAACTCTTCCTCATTTTCCTGTCAGTTTCCTGGTATAGAACTAATTATGCAAGTTATTTTTACATTATCCATAATGAGACTTTAGAGATAGAAAATCTAGGTTAAGGTTTAAACTGAAGAGATGATATTTGCTGCCAGATTTATTTAGAGAACTAGGAAGAAGATTTTGTCCAGACCTCTTTGTTCGCAAGACAATACTAACTGATTTTACCTGGGTAGACAGCTGATAAAATTCTCTAATCCTCTCATTGCCTCCTGTTGCTTGTAAAAATTAGGCAATTAATATTCTATATTTGTGATAGAGTATATGGCTATAAATATTATTAGTAAGTCCTGCTTACTCTGTCAAATACCGAATTCTGGTAAATGGTTTTAGTATATTTTTCTCCACTATTTGGGATAACTATTTATCAAGGAGAAAATATAGGTAACCAGATAATTTGATTAATGTTATCTAAATGCACTTTTTCCAAAAAAAATGTTTTCATTATATTTCAGTATATAATATCTAAGAATTATATAATTATAAATTACAAGTTGTTAATGTTTGATCTATATCAGAGTATGTTTGTAGATAAAGAAAAATCATTACTAAATTTACTTATATTAAAAAAAAAAAAGCTATGCCAGCCTTTTATTGTTGTTGTAAAATACATGTAGCATATATGCTTACCAGTTGGACCATGTTTCAGTGTATGATTTGGTGGCATTGAGTACATTTTCAGTGTCCTGCTGCCATCAACACTATATATTTTCAGAACATTTTCATTACTAGAGAAGGAAACTATACACTCAATGAGCAGTCACTCCCTGTTTCTGTTACCTCAAACTTCAGCTATCTGCAACACTCTTATTGGCTTGCTTATTATAAGTTTTTCATATGAATAGACTTATACAATGTGTTACGTTTTGTGTCAGCCTTCTTAAATGTAGCAAAATTTTTTTTAATTTTAATTCATTTGATAGCATGCATCAGTATTTCATGCCTTTATGTGGCTGAATGACTGATGTACCATTGTATTAATACATTGTTTTGTTTGAATATGTCCATACCTTGGGTCCTTTTACATTATAAATTGTGCTGTTATAAATATTTCTGTATAACTTTTTGTTTGAACATGTGTTTTATATTCTTTTGGCTATATGTCCAAAAATGTGATAATTGGGTTATGTGGTATGCCTGCTTTTGTTTCATGACAAATGTCAGCAAATTACACATTGAGATGTGGGAAAGATAAATTTGAAACAAGCAAGTGTAATGTGGGAGAAATAAAGAACTGAAGAGGAAATTCCAGACAAGTAATTTACACAAACCAGCCTAGTAGACTCCATGTGTTTTATAACTTAAAGACAAATGTTTAATTATCATAACTCTTTAGAAATTGTTTTTATGACATTCATATCAGTATTAATTTCTTCTTTGATTTTTAAATTTATTAACAACATTTTTTTCTTCTTTTTTATCCACATTTTTTTAATTGGTGCATTATAGTTGTACATAAAGTGGGACTTTTTGTTACATATCCATGCAGGCACCCAATATATAACAATGTAATTTGGCCAATATCACTCTCCAGGACTTTTCTCTACCCTCTCCACCTCCCTCCCACTAGGCTCTTTCTTCTGCTGATTTTCCTTTGATTTTCCTGAGTTCCCTGTTTGCCCCCCCACACCACCTTTCTTTTCCTTTGTCTTCACCAGCTTCCACGTATGACAGAAAACATGTGACACTTGATCTTCTGATTTTGTCTTATTCTACTTAACACAATGGTCTCTAGTTCCATCCATGTTCCTGCAGTTGACATAATTTCATTTTTCTTTATGACAGAATAGAACTCTATTATGTGTGTCTATGATATATATATATATGTATACATATATATATCATATGTGATATATATATCATCTGTGTGATATATATATATATATATATATATATATATATATATATATCACATATTCTTGATTCTTTTTTTTTTTTTTTTGATTCTTTATTCATTCATCCATTGATGGGAACCTAGACTGGTTCCATAGTTTGGTTACTGTGAATTATGCTGCTGTAAACATGGGTATGCATGTATCACTATAGTATGATGACTTTAAATGCGTAAAATAAATACCAAGGAATGACATAGCTGAATCAGATGGTGGATCTATGCCTAGTCTTTTGAGAAATTTCTATACTGATTTCCATAGTAGATTGCTAATCCCATCAACAGTATAAAAGTGTTCCTTTTTCTCCACATCATCTCTAACATTTTTTATTTGTATTCTTAATGAGTGACATCTTGACTTAGATGAAATCTCAGTGTAGTTTTGATTTGCATCTAATTATTTGTTTTTCTGGATACTCCTTCCCAAAGTAGGCCTTAGTACAAGTTGCCTATTCTTTACAGAATTCCCTTCTCATTATTAGTGCAAATGTTCAGGACATGAAGGATTAAATTTTACCTCTTAGAGACTTATTTTCTAATTACCTGTTCTAAAGTGGCTCCTACTTACATTTTATCACATCAATCATTTTTCTTTGCATCATAACAATTCTCATAACAACCTGTTTTTCTTGTTTTGTTCATTTTAAATTTATCCATTTTTCTCTAACACTACATTATAAAAGCTATGAGAGTAATAGCTTTATCTGCTGTTTAAATAATGCTCTATGAATACCCAGAATGAATACCCAGCAGATAATAGATGCCCTGTAATATTTGATGAGTAAATGAGGGAATGGTAATGAGATTTAAATCCATCAGGATAATTTATTTTATTATGCAAAATTTATAATATTAAGTTTGTATTTCATAAGAAAATTTAGAGTGGTCATAATATGATTTATTATATGATTTACACTGGTGCTATACATAAATATTTGTTGTATGTAAATCATAAAAGCCATTCAGGAGTTAAAAGGATAAGTAAGTTGTTGAGTTTGATTTATTATGATTTTTTTTAATTAATACTTTCAAATGATATTATCCACCAACAATGAAAACTCAAATACATTATGTTTGAGTCCTACTCTGTTGTTTCTGAAAGAAAGTTAACACAATTAATTGATGCTTTCATCAACAGGACTGCACCCAAAACACAGTACACAGGCTGCTCAGTTCATGAAAACAACAATGGCCAAGCAGCTTTTGAAAACCCCATGTATGACACCAATGCCAAATCAGTGGAAGGGAAGGCGGTACGATTCGATCCCAACTTGAACACGGTTTGCACAATGGTATAACGTGGCAACTCTTGGCCTTCTTCAGAATCTTGGAAATCGACACACAAAACAGTGCACATTTAGTTCACTGCTAAACAAAGCACACTTTTCAGGACTTGCTGGGTCACCTTTTCCTGAGGAATGATACAGAAGAGTGTTTTTTCATAAACTGGATCATAATTCTTCTTCATGTTTACCATGGAGAGTTTTACAGAAATTTCAGCTGCACTCTGAGAGTGCTTACTCACAGTTTATTTGCTTTTTTTAAAAAGGAGATTATTCTAAAACATAAACTTATTTGCATATATTGGAGGAGCATCCACTATCAGTATTTCTGTGCTTTATAAACTATATTAGAGGGACTGGGTTACAAAAAAAAAGATATAGGGTAGAAAATAAGAGCTATACTTACAAGAGTCAATAGATCACTGACTTAACTGTCATGAGCTCCATCACACCTGTAAGTCTGTACTGCATACCACAATATCCACTTCTCATTCCTGTTAATGGAGGCATTGTTTTCCTTATCTTCATGGTTATTTAAGATTGAGTCATGCCTTTAAATGTTTATGAGCTAATTTATGGCACAGGAGAGATCAGGTTGTCCACAGGGATTTGACCGGTTTTGTTCTTTGATATCATATTGCTATTGTTCTTTGGAGACTGGTGATCATAGATTTTGCAGATGGCAAGTTCCTTGTGTTACCTTCTCAATTTCCTTTTTATGGAATAACGAGTTTTATTCAGTGAGCCATGGGGTAGTGTTTTCAGTGTTTTTTCGTCAAGAAACCATTTTGACTGAAAAAAATTACCTATGAAGATGATTATTTTGCAGTTATCTGAGATTTCAAACTTATTCCCATTTTCTAGCAACCTTTCCAATGTTTTTGAAAGACCAAATAGCATCCACTAATAATCTCTTGTATTTAATTTATGGTATGTCCGCATATCCTTCTAGTTAAGCCTTTAAATATAACATTTTGACACTTTAAGATTTCTAACCAAGAGTTAGAAATATACTTTGTTTTTTTAGCCCCTTAGCATAAGATTGAAGGAAAGAGCAATCTTTCAAATCATCAATATAAATTTGTTTCCTTAACTTGTGGATTTATCAAATTTTCACATATTTTGAAATTTCTATACCCTTATTCTTTGAAAAGTGGGTTTCAGATACAACAGGTTTCTTTCATTGTCAGATTGAGATACATCATTGTAAGTTATTGGTGGCTCATATACAGACTATATCATATAGCAATGCCAGCATTTTTATTTATTAGTTCATTGTCTTCCTTTTTAGCATGTTTCACTTCATTGAATAAAATTGTGTACCCAGTGTGAACTCTCTGTTGTCCCTTACAAATATGGACTACTCTGTGAATGGTCTCAACTTTTTGTATCATGAGACAGAGTGCCTAAGAGAAACCATTGCACCTGGGAGCCCTGCTTGGATCTATCTCTACATTTAGTGAATTTCTTGTAAACCACTTTGAGATACATTGTTTTGGAAATTCATACAATTTTCTCAACATTGTACTCTACTGACAGGATGCGGTTTTAAATTTTATTCCATCAGTTATTTATTCTTGTTTATTCAAATGACTGCAATAACAATGATTCATTCACTAATGTTAAGGTTAATACATTTAAGATCTTGTTTAAACAATGTTTCTTCTGCAACTGGCTACTCCTCTTATATTAATGCATACACTTTTGTAAAGAAGTATATTTTTATGAAAAAAAAAACTTTGTAAAAGTATGATGTAAATTTTCAGTGCAATGTAAACAAAATAAAAATGAATAATTGCTTTTGTAAAATGTGTTTTCTTTTCAAAATTATCTGCAACTGGTCTGATAGTAAATGGAATGGACAATACACATTTATTTGGTGTTTTTAAAAAGTTCCCAAATTACATATTACATGTATTTAGTTAATAACATAATAATAAAATACAGGCATATTTATTCTTTGTATTCCATAATTGCTCAAATATGACACTCAGAGGTGAATAGATTCCCAGTAAATATATTAGTACTGGTAGTGAGCAAGGCTTATGACTGGTGACAAGAGGAAGCCAATACTTTTTGACAACAAGTTTTATAAAAGCGAAGAGCTTTTATTGAAGGCTTACCAAGAAAGAAAAAGGGGCATACTTGGATACATCTCCCCATGGTGGTGAGGTAATTTATGGACAGGGAGAGGGAAAGGCAGCTTTCCCTCTCCCTTTTTTTGAATGACAAGAAGTAATTGTTTTAGAGTTCTTTTGCTTCTGGGGGTGGGGTGAGGAGGGATCCCATGCTCCTTTTCCAGGGGGAGTTATTCTGTTCTGTGCTGAGCATTTTGAGCTCCTGATGTCAAAAGGTCTTGGGTTAGCAGGCTGCTTCTGTGCATGCTCAACTTAGAAAAACAGGATTTTACCGTGCAAACATCTAGACTTGAGAAAGTGATTGTTTCTATAAATTATTATTAAATAATTATAAAATATTATTAAATAATATTTTATAAATTATTATTAAGTTCAATTTTATTAGGCAACTTTTTAAAACACAACAGTCTATATATTTCTGAACCTCAAACTCCAGTCTTTAACAACTTTCTGTTTATGACACTTTCAATTTGAAATAAATGTCTCTTGATGTAACTGTAACCACTTTGCCAACTTTTAACTATCTACCTTTCACTCATGATGCCTTCTATATTTTAATTTACTCTTCTTTGTTTTTGTTTTTATTCTACTTTGCTTTTCCCCTTCTATTCAATTCTGATGCTTTTAAAATTTTTCCTTCTTTTAAATTTTTCCCAATAAACAAAACACTTAGCTATAAAAGAAAAAGTTAATAGAGAATGCTTTATTAAACTTTTAATATTTGTCTTTTTGTTATTTTTTACTTCTTCCTTAGCCTTCTAAAAATGTAGCAGCCATTTTAGAGGCAGTGATTTTAAAAAACTTTAAGAGCCTCATTGCTTGTCTCATACACTTAAGAATTTTAGAGATGAAAGTTCTATCCAAGTCTCCCAGTATTGGAGTTTGATGAGTGCTTATGGAAATAGACTAAAGGGCACGGTTTATTTTACTCTGTTGTTCACTTACAAGTGAGAGGAAAAAAAAAGATATAGACTAAAAAAGTCAATAAACAATTGGTTACTACTCCTTTTAAAGGAAAATGAGAATATATAGCCTGTCAAAGATTTAATCTGTGAATATCTATAAATTTAAAATAGGCATAGTTTATGTATGATAAAAAATCTGTTCTATAAAATTATAGAAGCATCTGAGACTGAGAAATAACTTAGAATGGGTAGTTAATGTTGGCTGAAAGAAATATTGATTTGCTCTTTTTTGTGTGAGGATCATTGGAGGTAAAAGAATATTGACCTGAGAAGATATACTTGTTGTAAAATCTGAGAAATATCTTTCTGTCATCAACTTGGTGAGCTTGGGTGTTCTAAAATAACTTATTAGCGAATTTGGAAGTCACTGGGGAATAGAAATGGTCATTGGAACTTGGATTTCATTCTTCAGTATCCAACAAGAAAGCTAGTGAACACCTGCCAGATAACTTTCCAGGTTTAATAAGTCCCCATGTGCAATAATTTTATTACTCTTGAAAAAGAAGTATATTTTGTACATTCAAATTCATAACTATAAATTGTATTGCAAGCATAAAATAAGAAATCTGTGTTTAAATTTTCATAAGATTCAAACTTGCTTGTAACTCTTAGCATACCTATGAAAATAGGGATGAACTTTTGTGCTTTAGCAGGACAAAGGATATATAGAGATGTAGAGAAAACTATAAAATCATCTATATTGTATAAGCTGAAAGGAACCCAGTGCCTTCCTTCTCAGTAAGTGTTATGTATTTTTTTCCCACATCCTTGACTATATATTTTGTATCTCCAGAAAGAACTGATTAGAATGAGATATGTTACCTGGAGAATATTATTTGACACCACTGCAATCCCAATAAACAAAACACTTAGCTATAAAAGAAAAAGTTAATAGAGAATGCCAGGTCTTCTTTGAAGTCTATGTCTTGCTCAGGATGATGTTTTGAAGTGTATGAAATGAAATCACAAGGGAAATTGATCACTATAAAAGTTATAAAATATTTTTAAAATATTCTAATATATATATATATATATATATATGCACACACATTTATTTATATATATGGATATATATATATATATATATATATATATATATATATGGATATATCCACTGATATAGGTACATTTCTCCACTGAAAGTTTAGACAGTGGAACTCATGGTTTCAGTAATTATGAGGAGTAGTGATAGTAAGCAATATTTCAAGATATTCAGAAAATTTAAAATAACTTAAAATGTGTGATTCTTTTTATAAAAAATGGCTATTTAAAATTTATAGATATTCACAGATTAAATCTTTGACAGGCTATACATTCTCATTTTCTTTTAAAGAGAATATTAACCAATTGTTTATTAACTTTTTTAGTCTATCTTTTTTCTCTCACTTGTGAGTGAACAACAAAGTAAAATAAATCTTGCTCTTTAGTCTAGTTCCCTAATCACACATCATTTTTTATGGAAAAAAATCAGTTTTTTTCCTGATACCAGGGATTGAATTCACGGGGTGCTTAACCACTGGGTCACATCCCAGCCCTTTTTATATTTTGTTTAGAGACAGCATCTTGCTGAGTTACTTAGGGCCTCACTAAGTTGCTGAGGCTGGCTTTGAACTTGTGATCTTCCTGTATCAGCCTCCCAAGCCACTGGGATTATAGGTTTGTGCCACCACACCTGGCAGATTATTTTGAAATAACTAAAATTTACCTATGATCTCTCTCTCTTTTCCTCTCTTTGTTTTCTCTTTCTGTGAAATATATACCGATACAAATACAAATATCTTGAAATAAAGAATAAGATGTAAATAGATATGATTATAATGAGTGTGACTTATTTTTTGTTTTGCCACAGTGTATAAATTTTAATTTTATTACACAAATAGTTTTAAATTTTTTTAAAAAGTATGAAATTTAAAATATACATTTACTCTGATGATGACTTTGGAAGAATATTCAGCCTGAGAAGTGACAGATAAGAGGCTGAGTTTAGGAGATTCAGAATAATAGTTAAGGTTAAAAAAAAATCAAAATTGTTTTAAAATGTTTTAATATTTTTTAAACTAAAATACTCTAAGACTAAAGGAGCAATGTGTATACACAGTACATTCTATGAATAATGTGAAGAATTAAAAAAATTGAATACATCGAGTAGATGATTTTTGATAAACATCTCTGTATTATCTTTTTTGTTTTTTGCATTACACCAGAATTGCCCAGAATAAGAATATTGGCCTAAATGGTATTTTTAAACCAAACCTTCTCAAAAATTATGACTAAAGTACTGAGGAATATCTAAGTCAATATTTTTGCTTATGCTATACAGTTTAGAAAATAAATATTTTCCCGTGTAACATAATGATAGATGTTTTACTTTACAGAACATTTTTTAAAATTTCAGAATATATCTAACCACCTAACAAGAAATTGGCTTTTTTATTATTACTCTTTGAGCCTTTGAGAATTAGTGAATTTCTTTTTTTAAAAGCAATTGCACTATCCAACTTAACTTTTTTATGTTACATTTTCTGTTACTGAGACACTGTAAATATTTTTACCATTAATAGTGTCATGTAACTAATCACGAGACATCATTATCAAGTGACACTTTAGAATATCCTTTAGCAATGTAACAAAGTACAAAGTATATTATTTTCTTAAGTAATAATGTCTAGTTTAAAAATAGGCACCTACAAACATCAATCCAACTAGTGCAATTCACTGTGTGTGTCACAGGACACATCCATTGACATCTGTTCTGGCAACTTTCCATCAGATTTCAGATCATCCTTCTTTTACCACACAATAACTCACAAACACCAACTTTTCTGAGATATAATTCCTATAACACACTTGCCAGTCTCTCTCAGTGTAAGGTACCATATTATTGTAGTATTTAGGCATATCTTAACCACCTGACATGCGCAAAACTCTGCTGCTATTTTTATTAGTTGTTTTTTTTTTTTCTGTGTGACAACATTTTTGAGTGTTATGCCCTCAAATCCATTTTTTCTACCAAACCTTGTGGTTGATTTCTGCTTGGCACTGTTATTTTTAATACCACTAATGCCACTTTAAAGCAAAACTTCTTGTAATTAAATGGTTCCATTTTAATGCATTTTCATGTTTCAAACATTTGGGGAAAAAAGATATAAGGAAAAGTCTTCCTTTTATTCTGGTCCTCATAGGCATAATTCCTGAGAAGCTCAATTCTGTTAGCTTGCTGTTAATTCTTTGCAGAAATAGCTTTGTGTATAGAGAAAGCAACATTAACTTTCCAATTTTTACAAATGTCAGCAAATTCTACACACCTTTCTGCACCTTATGTTTTCTCATTTAAAAACATCTTAAAATATTATCAAAATATTATCAAAGTGCAGGAAGCTTTCTCATATTGGATGTACACTGTGCAGTGTGGCATAATTCATATAAACAATTCTCCAGTGATGGGCATTTATATTGACATTCCATCTCAGCTGCAATAATACTGAAATAAATAACTTGTACTTTGTTATTTTTGTGCATATGCCACAATACCTAAAGGTTAAATTACTAGAACAGGAGTTGTTGGGTCAAAGGTTGTGAAATATTTGTAATTTTGATGGTGCAGAATCTCCCTACAAATGCTTGTGACATTTCAATCTCCCACCAGTAGTAAATGATACTGGTTGTTTCCCCACAGCTTTTAATATTTATCATTTTCCACTATGCTTTTCACTATGCAAAATTAGATAAACAGTACTTCTTCCCTACTTCAAGTTATGTTCAGTGTAATGGTATTCATCTATGCCATCATTTTTGATGTTATGTTCCACAAAATACCACTATCTATCAAAATGCTCAACAGATGTTTTATGAAAGGAAAAGTTATGTGGTAAAAATAGTTTTGAAAACATGGGAAAGATTAGGTTTTTCCCCAGGATTACTCAGAACATTTAACCAATAAGTGTAACATTGGAATACTGAAGATATAAAAGTGAGAATAAAAAGAATGATCTGTTTTCTATGTAGCAGTCAGAATGAGATTTAAAATCATGTGTTTGTTTCTAAAAATGTGTGACCAGAGAGCATATATTAGCATTACACAAACTGCAAGCATTTCTTGCAATAATTTAGGGAAAAAAGAGATATGTGTCACATTTGGCATGTTGGAAAGATACATATTTATGGTTATGAATTTATTTGATGTTAGCATCTAACTGGGCATCTAATTCTCATGCTCTGGATTGTATTTCTCATCTAATACAATTGTTTGGTCTTTACCTTATATTAAATATGTCAGTGTCACTATGTATCAGCCCAGTGTCACTGAAGAAATTGGATTTACTACTTACTGCAGTAAGGGAGAGTGCGTATCATGGGCAACCATGGAGCACATCAGTGGAAAAATATTAGAAATGGAGGTATAGAATTTAGGATTGTATTAGATGATTTGGGAATCATCTTCTAAGGAAGTGGATATTTTGTCTGGATTGGAAGCTGAGGTAATGCTTGAATATTTTTTATAAATGATCAGGAGAGATGAAGCACTAGATAAGATTGGTAAGGAAGTTAACAGATACATGTATTAGTTAAAACAAGGGAAAATTTGGTCATCTTGTGTCTTGGACAATGGTAATGTTTTGTTTTTATTCAGACATATATTTTGAGTAGTCTTCTTTTGTTTAGATTCATCATAATCACCTAATAATTATGGTCCATGAAATTGTTCATGTTCATTTTGAGAACATCAGGGCCTGGCTGCAGGCCAAGCTGACTTGTAAACTAGAGGTTTATATTAGGATAGATGGTTCCTGGATGTCAGAGGCCACGTTTCTCTTTTTCAGGTGTGCTCTACTTTGGCCTAAATGCTAATATTAATTGTACCAAATATAAGCTAAAAAAATAATGCAACCTATTTACTTCTTTCCTTAGCTTTAATTAGGGCAATACATTAATTCAGTTGCATGATTTTTCAGAAATATCATCAAATGAAATATCATATTAAAAGATTATGGTGACAGATGATTAACTTACTATACTGATTTCTGGTGACTATATTCATGCATAATTAATTAAAATAGATTTTTAGAAAAGAAATATATCTTATAAATCACAAATGAACATTTTTAAAAAGATTTAAATAGTATCTATATACATCAGTTTCAGAGCATAAGAATTAGTAGTTGCAAACTGTGTGTAGTGGTTGAAATATCTAGATAATAAGTAGTATTTCATTAGAGATAGTGGATTTTTACTTATGTTATTAGCATTCCTTTTCAGTGGTTTAAAAATATAGTTAAAATTCTCAATAATTTACATTCACCTAAAACTCAACATATCAAACTAGAGGGTTACCAAACTTTTTGTGACATCACTGCAATGATTTACACCCAAGCTACTAGGTTATCATGCCTTTAATATGGATGTCAATCTCAACAACTCCTTCACCTTCACTCCCCATAGCCAGCATATGGCAACATGATATTAATTTTACCTCTGGATCATTTCTTGAATCCATCCAGTCTTCTCCCCTTGCTAAATCTCAGATCAAAAGTAACATTGTCTTTCTCTTGGAAGATTTGGTGTGGCAGCATCCCAAGGGTACTTCTACACATCTAGTTCTGTCTTTTTCTAATCTGTTCTATGTAGCAGAGAGAGATTTAAAATCATGAGTTTGTCATGTGATGAGTGCTTTAATGTCTGTTCAAGGAACTAATGAAACAGAAGAAGTGATTAACCTTATTGAATAAGGCTGAGTCTGAAATAAAATGATTTGAGTTGATTCATGAAGGATGAATAAGAGGTAGGATGATATTAATGAAGAAGGGCAGAAAAGGGGAGATTCCAGCCTGAGTAGCACTACATGTGTATAATACAGAAATACAGTGATGCTGAAATGAACAGCTGCCATAATCCTGAAGCATTTGGAGGAAAGATAAAAGAAAAGAATAGGAAATTTGGACAGTAGAAGATCAAGAACATGCCAGTATGCTTTGCTATGGAGACTCACCCCTCATTTCCTGTATTACATTGAAAACCAATGAATATTTTTAAAGAACTAGAAACAGCATTAAATTTTTGTTTATCGAAAAACAATCACTCTAGCAACG
Source organism: Callospermophilus lateralis (assembly GCF_048772815.1). Lineage (NCBI taxonomy): Eukaryota > Metazoa > Chordata > Mammalia > Rodentia > Sciuridae > Callospermophilus > Callospermophilus lateralis. The sequence goes on along the minus strand of NC_135320.1, from coordinate 66,040,802 downwards.
GAGAAAGATAACATTAAGTGAGATGAATTTAGAGGTAAAAATTCCAGATTGAGAGACATTCTAGTATCTTAATGAGGTCTATAAGGACCCTGGTATAAAGGGAGTTGGCTATCTTGAGGAGGAGGTATGCACGGGGCTGATGTGAAGGAGATGGTCTGAGAATAATGTGGTGAAGACTGAATGTGAATTGTGATGAAGAAAGACAATGGATCTGAGTCTAAATGAACCCCCCCCTCAATTCTTTGGAGAGGAGAGTATGGTTGATAACTGGTGACACAGAACAAAAGAAAGTATAAGTAAAATGGAATCCAATTTGGTCAGTATAGGAAAGAGTTTTTAAGCCTAATTTTAAATATATTGAGTTTCTGGGATTCATTCTTATTTCAAATAGTTACATTATGGATCATCCTAGAGTATGGGAGTTAGGAGAGAAATTTTTATTTAGCATTAATATATATTGTAGAAGATAGATGTAAGGGTAGGATTGTTTACTAGAAGTGTATGGAATATTTAAAAGAATGCTTGAGACAGGCACAACATTAAAGATAACTCTTCAGAAGCAGCTAGACTGGAATGATTTCATACTTTTACATTTGCACTTTTACTCTTCTATTTTCCTTTGTAATTTTTGAACATTTGATTTTTACTTTTGAGGTTTTGTTTTTGTTACAAACATCAACATATTTCAACTATGCTCAAGGAAGAACAGAAAAATCACTTTTAGTAAGAGAGAATTAGATGCTGTGTGTAACTGAAGCCCCAGGAGCCTGAAGTTTGTGAAAACTAGAATCAAAAGTGGGATATTCTAAGAAGCAAGTTTGAAATTCATTGGAAGAAGTTAGAACCATTTCACGAGTTTCTCCCCTTTCTTCCTCCCCTTCCAACCCTTCCCCTTTCTCCTTCCTCTCCTCTCCTAGTCCTCCTCACTAGTAGACTATTCTGCTAAGGACACAACTAGAAAGATCAGCTTTAAATTATTCCTCTACTTAACAGCCACATTTCAATTGAACAGTTATAAGCAAGCTTATATATTGTTTTCCAAGTCTCATTTGTCCACATAAATTTTAAAATCCCTCACAGCAAGATTACTTGTTGGTCTTCTATATCCACATTTAGGAATCACCCATCACAGATGTAAAACAATTGAAGCAAAGAGGATTACAACTGTACTTGGCATCTGCTGACTCATGTTTCATCATTATTCCCTAAACAATAAATTATAACAACTATATACATAGCATTGCACTGTGTTAGGTATTATATTGTCAACAACCCAGAGATGATTGTAAGTATACAGGAAGGTATGTGGTATGTGTAGATTCTGTGCACCTACAATGCAAGTTACATAAAGAACTTGAACACCTGAAGTTTTGGGAATCTATAGTGGTCACAGAACGAATTACCTTAATGAGGTTAATGAGTTAATGAGGTAATTGCTTACACACACACACACACACACACACACACACACTTATACACACACAGTAATGTTTACTGTAATAATAATGTAAGTACATATACAGACACATATTCATTGTAAATTTTCTAGAGCTAATGCATAGTGGAAAGTATGTTGTCATGACTCAATAAAAATTGCACAAGTGTTTTCTTGGTTAATAATTAATGTTAGCCTGTCAATTGCACATTTGAGGACATAGAACCTAAATTATTTTTCATGAATATCCAAAAATGCATTCTTCCAACAATGGAAACAAAAATGAAGTACACAAATGTTATATGAGACCATATTCATTTTAAAAATTCTATTTTCACAGTAGAACAAAAGAGGTGATATGTTGAATCAAAGAGAAATGTTTATCAATAAAAAACTAAAGAAACAAATTTAAAAATAAAAATAAATTTAAATAAGTTAGATAATACTAAATGTAGTTCTTCTGAATTTTTATCCATTACTAATTCAATAAATTACAAACAAAAGTAAAATGGTGACTAGGATAATCCGTTTAAAATTTTCCCCTTGCAAATATGTGTGGTAGAGCAAGGCAGTATGTGTAATTTATCTATTAAGAAAAATAATTCTAATAGTAACTTGTCTCCTCTATCATAATTTATATTGCATTTCAAAATGCTTTTCTAACACAATGTCTGAGTTAAACTGCTAAAATCTACTGACTGTAGAAAATAAGTACAATTCTAAACAACACTATGTTTTCTCTCTTCTTGAACATTATGTCCAGTTTCACAAAAGTTGATAATAATTTAGGTGAATTTGCATGCTATCCATGATACTCGTCTTGGAAATAAGGATCATTTCCAGTTCTCCTGGTACTGAAGATTAAACACCTGGAAATGCTGAAGCAAGCATAGAAAGCAGGTTTTATTTTAAAAGAGAGTGATTTTCTATTTCTATGAAGAATATCATTGGAATCATAATAGAAATTTCATTAAATCTATATAGACTTTTGTTGTTATTCTCATTTTTTTTTTGGTGGGGGGGGGGCGGTTTACCAAGGATTGAACACAGGGACATTCAATCACTGAGCCACATTCCCAGCCCTATTTTGTATTTTATTTAGAGACAGGGTCTCAATGAGTTGCTTAGTGCCTTGCCATTGCTGAGGCTGGCTTTGAACTTGCAATTCTCCTGTCTCAGCCTTCTGAGCCACTGGGATTACAGGCATGAGCCACTGCGCCCAGCCAGTATTGTCATTTTGACAATATTAATTTTGCCTATCCATGAACATGGAAGGTCATTCCATCTTCTAAGGTCTTCTTTAATTTCTTTCTTTAGTGTTCTATAGTTTTTATTGTAGACATCTTTCACCTCTTTTGTTAGATTGATTCCCAAGTATTTTATTTATTTTTTGAGGCTAATGTAAATGAAACAGTTTTTATGATATCTCTTTCAGCTGATTTGTCATTGGTATATAAGAGCACAATTGACCTATGGGTTTTAATTTTATATTCTGCTACTTTGCTGAATTCATTTATGAGTTCTAGAAGCTTCCTGGTGGAATTTTTGGTCTTCTACATATAGCATCAGGTCATCAGCAAACAGAGATAGTTTGAGCTCTTCTTTTCCTTTCATATCCCTTTAATTTCTTTCTTTTCTCTAATTGCTCTGTCTAGGGTCTAGAGGGTAATGTTGAATACAACTTGCAAAAGAGTGTATTCCTGTCTTGTTCCACTGTTTAGAGGGAATGCTTTCAATTTTTCTCCATTTAGAATAATGGTGGCCTTGGGTTTAGCATGCATGTTCAAAGCACTTGAAAAACTAGGGATAGTAGGAACATAGCTTTTACAATGTTCCTACTATCCCTAGTTTTTCAAGTGCTTTTGAACATGAATGCATCTTGAATTTTGTCAAATACTTTTTCTACATTTTTTGAGATAATCGCGTGTTTCTTGTCTATTGATGTGGTGAATTATATTTATTAATTTCCATATGTTGAACCAACATTGTATCTGTGGGATGAACCCCACTTGAGCATGGTGTACTATCTTTTTAATATGTTTTTGTATGCGACATCACTACACCAGACATTAAACTATACTACAGAGCAATGGTAACAAAAACAGCATGAAATTGGCACCAAAATAGACTGGAAGACCAATGGTACAGAATAGAAGATAGAGAGAATAACCCACATAATTACAGTTATTTTATATTAGATAAAGGTGCCAAAAACATACATTGGAGAAAACCTCTTCAACAAATTGTGCTGGAAAAACTCAAAATCCATAAATAGAAGAATGAAATTCTACTCCTATCTCTCACCCTGCACAAAAACCAACTCACATTGGATCAAGGATTTAGGCATTAGACTAAAGACCCTGTGCCTTTTAGAAGAAAATGTAGGCCTAAATCTCCATTCTGTCAGTGTAGGAACTGACTTCCTCAACAAAACTCCTAAAGAGCAAGAAGTAAAATCAAGAATCAACAAATGGGATTTTATCAATTTAAATAGCTTCTTTATGGCAAAGGAGACATCAAGAATGTGAAGAGAGAGCCTACAGAATAGGAGAAAATCTTTGCCACCTGCACTTCAGATACGGCATTAATCTCCAAAATATACAAAGAACTCAAAATACATAACACCACCACCACCAGCAACAACAACAACAACAAACACAAGACCAAATAACCCAATCAATAAACGTACAAAGGAACTGAACAGACACTTCACAGAAGGGAAATATGAATAGTCAAAAATTATATGAAAAAGACATTCAACATCTCAAGCAATTACAGAAATGCAAATTAAAACTACACCGAGTTTTCATCTCACTCCTGTCAGAATGGCAATAAATGTTGGTGAGGGTGTAGGGTACAGGTACATTCATACATTTCTGGTGGCACGGCAGTGCAACTACTATGGAAAGCAGTGTGGAGATTCCTTAGAAAACATGGAATGAAACCACCATTTACCCAGTTCTCCCACTCCTTGGTATATACCCAAAGGACTTAAAATCAGCATACTATAGTGACACAGCCATATCAATATTTAGAGCAGCTCGATAAATAATAGCAAAGTTATGGAATCAAACTAGGTGACCTTCAAGATAAATGGATAAAGAAAATGTGGGGTGTATACACACACACACATAATTGAATATTACTCAGACATAAAGAAAAATGAAATTATGGCATTTGCTGATAAATGGATGGAAATGAAAACTGTCATGCTAAGTGAAAAAAGCCAGTTCCCAAAACACTAAGGCCGAATGTTCTCTCTGATATGTGGATGCTAACACACAATAAAAGAAAGGTGGAGAATAGAAGTTTATTGGATTAAATAAAGGGGAATGAAGAGAATGGAGGGAGAATTGGAATAGGAAAGACAGTAGAATAAATCAGACATAACTTTCCTATGTTCATTTATGTATATATCACCATGTGACTCCATTTCATGTGCAACCACAAGAATGGGATCTAATTAGACTAAGTTATACTTGATGTTTATATGTCAAAATACACTATGTCATGTATATCTAAAAAGAACATAGAAAAGAATAAATAAATAATTAAAAAAAAAAAAAAAATATATATATATATATATATATATATATATATATAGAGAGAGAGAGAGAGAGAAGAGAGAGAGAGAGAGAGAGAGAGAGAGAGAGAGAGAGAGAGAGAGAGAGAGAGGGGACAGAGGCATCAGTCTTCACTGGATAAAAAAGAGTCCAGAGGTGGTGCCTTGGGTATTGGATGTGTCTTGCTCTTTTCTAAGACTCTCAGAATCCCTTTTTAATCCCTGCCTCCTTTCTTCTTTGTGTATATGCCTAAAAGCAACAAGGGGCAGGAGCTTGTTCTGCAATCTGTATATGGGGAAAAAATGGGAGTTCATAACCCACTTGAATCAAATATATGAAATATGATATGTCAAGAGCTATGTAATGTTTTGAACAACTAATAATAATAATAATAAAAAAAGAAAGTAAGATCCCTGGAGGTGTTAGCAACCTGTTGAGCTGGGAAGTGTGATACAGGAGGTAAGCTGTTAGTAACCCAGTGATAGATAACCAGCCATCATCCTCTCTTGATCCCTGTCATTCATTATCTACACTGACTTCCAGGCCTTTTACCTCCTGCCTCAGTTTATTGAGGACTGTGATATTTCCTGTCCTCTCAGGCCAGGTGGGGCTGCAGGCTGATTGCTTTTGGGCAAAGGAATCATGTGGGGACTCAATACAGTAGGCTCATTTTATAGAATTTTTCTCTTACATTGTATTCCCAACATCTTTATTTATTTGTAATCTTACATACAGATCATCAGCTATAACATTTAAAACTACAAATTATGTTATTTATTTAACTTTTTGTAATATAATAAATATATTTTTCTTGCTGTCTAGTCAGTGCCCTTCAATTTTTTTAGACTCAAATGTACTGTAGGACCTATTCCTATAACTAATTTCTTTTAAATAAAATAATATTGATGATTGATAATTTTAAATATGAAAATTGACAAGTCATACTTCATATCTTTCAGCATAATCAAAAGTTACCATCAATACTGGTTCTGTATATGATTATATATGTAAATTATTTTATTTTTTTGGATGCAAGCTTATTCAGACCAAGAAATTATAAGATAAGTAAGTCAAGTAGATACTGTAAATTTTTTCTTAATTCAGAAATCTGTCTTTTCTTCTTTATGCCATAGGATAACTAAATATGTAATATTTTATCTAGTATTTAAGAGGACCATTTGTTGTTGACTATTTGTTACATCAATTCTAAATCTTATAGCTTGTTGAAAATGCATGAAAATTCCATTTTAATAATGACCTGAAGATATTGGGACTATAGGCAGAAATAAGGCAAACAATAGCTTGAAAATATAAAAACCTTGCTTCAATTCCAATCAGTATTTGAGATACAACTCTAATTAGAAAGTGACCATGACTTTATAAAAAAAAAAAGTGTTGAACAAGTAATGTTTGTTTATGAATTAATACCACTCCAGTTCCTTTGCTGATTCTGGTTTACTTTGGCTTTAAAATTCTTCTTATTCAAAATTCAAGTCAGATCCTACCATCTCAGTCAATCTTTATCAAGTCTTTACACCTCCACTAGGGCAAAATGAATCAGGCTTCAGTGCTCCTGTAAATTTTCACATAAGTAAGTAATAAAAATGCATTAGTCATTTCTATACCTGCCTCTCACCTAGATTGGGATTTCACAGAGTCAGAAAAATGTGGTGTTTATTTTTGTTTCCACAGTATCTCTCTAACATGATGTTTACTTTATGACTAAGATTTAATAGGGATTTGTTTCAAACTTTGTATAAGTTGACAAATTATAATTGTACTTATTCTGGGGGGTACAGAATGATGTTATAATAAATATTGTTATACAATGTAGAATAAGTATATCCAGCTAACACCATATCCATCATATAAAATATTTATTATTTTTGTTTTGAGAACATGTGAAATTTACTTTCAATGACTTTTAAATGTATAGTATATTATTGGTAACTGTAGTTACCATGTTGTTTAATAGATCTAAAAAAAAAAACTTTTTCCTCTTGTTTAACTGAAACTTTGTACCCATCTTCCCCTGCCCCCACAAAGATACTACTGAATGACAATTTAACTTATATCATTTAACATAATGTTCTCCCAGTTCATTCATGTTGTTTCAGATTACAGAATTTCCTTGTTTTAAAAGGCTGAATAGTATTCCACTATTGTATATACATCCAAGTTGAATACTCAGGTTGATTCCAAAACTTGACTCTTCTGAATGTCCTGCTATAAACATAGGAATGTAGGCATCTCTTCAATATACTATTCCAAACTTTTGAGTATATATACAGAGTGGGATTCCTGGATCACACATTAGTTCTATTTTTAGTTTTTTGAGGAAATTCAACACAGTTTTCCAGAGTGGTTATATTAATTTACCTTCCCAGTTCACACACATCTCTTTACATTACATCCTTTTTATATTTTTGCCTTTTGATATTAGCCTTTGTACAGGTGAAAAATGATGTCTCATTGTAGTTTTTAATTTCCATTTATTGATTGCCGATAAGAATATTTTTACATATACCTGTTGGACATTTGTATGTCATCTTTTGAGAAATATTTCCTCAAATGCTTTGTCCATCTTTAAAATGTTTTTATTAATGCTCTATTGCTGCCCAGGCCCGTGGAGGCAGTGGAACTTAAGGTTGCTAGTGTGAATTTCCAGGGACTCCAAATAAAACACAGACACACATTTTACCTTTGAACAAGCTTCAGGATGGCTCCTCCTCTCTTGGCATCAAGGTCCCCAAATGGGAGAATGAGGAGGGATAGTCAGGAGAGGTTGGGGAGAGAGAGAAAGAGAGAGAGAGAGAGAGAGAGAGAGAGAGAGAGAGAGAGAGAGAGAGCGAGAGCGCTGTTTGGAAGTGAACTTTTATTGGGAGGACCCTCATTCTTAGAAAGTTCCATCCAAAAAAGGTAAGAAGGGGCGAAGTTAGGAGGGACATGTGAGTATAATTTCACCCAAGGGCTGTAGGGCGATGCCTGCTTCTGAAGACGCGTCAGCAAACTTCCGGGACCAGGCAATGTCCAAGTCACTATGAGATGTAGTGACAGTCAAAGCCTCTTGGCTCCAAGATGAAACACGGGAATCATTCAGAGTGGCTCCCCACACTCTATTGATGCATAATAATGGTGTTCATTTTGATAAATTCATTAATGCATATTACATTATTCCATTTCTATCCCCAGTATTTCCCTTTACCTCCCTTCCTTCTTTCCTCCCCAACCCCTTCCTTACTCTATATTTTTTTTCTAATCAGCTTTTTAATTTTTTTTCTGTTGAATTGTTTGAGTTTATTATATATTCTGAATATTAGTCTTTATCTAATGTGTGATTGCAATTATTTTCTCTCAGTCTTTAGGTTGACTCCTTACTGCATTGTTTCCTTCTGTGTTCAGAGGCTTTGTAGTTTGATGTAAACCCATTCATCTATTTTGTTGTTGTTTGTGCTCTCTGAATCATATCCCAGCTGTCATTGTCCTAACCAATGTGAAGAAGGTTTGCCACTATGTTTTCTTGTAGTAGTTTTATCGTTTCAGGTCCTAAATTTAAGTCTTTTTGTCTTGATGATTTAGTGTGAGGTGGGATAAAGTCTGCTCTCTGCATGTGAATATTCAGTTGTCCCAATATTACTGATTGAAGAGACTTTTATTTGTCCATCATGTGTTCTTGAAACTCTTGTCAACAAATGGATTAAAAATATCTATGTTAATTTTTGAGCCCTCTATTCTGTTCCATTGGTCTATATGTCTGTTTTGAGAGAATATTGTAATTTTTTGATGACTATAAGCTTTGTTCCTTTTTACTCCAAGTTGTTTTGGCTAGAGGGTGGGGGGGCTGTTTTATAGTTTCACATAAATTTTAAACCTTCTGTGAAAAACAGTATTGGAATTTCAACAGTGAGTGCAATGGATTTGTAGGTTGCTTGGGGTAGTGTGGACATTTTAACCATATTAATTCTCCCAATCCATGAACGTGGTTAGATTTTTATTTACTTTTGCATTTTTTATTACTTGGGTCAATGTTTTATAGTTTTCAGTAGAGAGATCTCTTACCTTCTTGGCTAAAATTATTCCTAAGTTTTTAACTTTTGGCATGTATTATAATTGAAATTGTTTTCTTGATTTCTTTTTCAAACAGTTTATTTTTAGCCTATGGAAACATTAATGAGTTTTGTATGTTGATTTGTTTTGTTGAGCAATTCTACTGAACATTTTGATTCTAAATGTTTCTGATAGAGACTTTTTAATTTTCTATACAACAAAATATATTTAATTTTTATTTATTTCTAACTACTTCATATTGCCCCTTTTGGTTTCTTTTTTGACAGATGAGTTAGTAAGTTATTTTTAAGTTATTTTTTACTAATTTTCCAAATATTTGAGTATTCCAGATATGTATGTTATTTTCTTCTATTTCTTTTGTAGACAAAGAGCACAATCTATATGACTTAAAACTCTTTAACTTATTACAAACAGTTTGTGGTTCAAAAATTGTTATATCTTGCTTAATGTTTTTGCTCCTGAAAAGAATGTATATTTTAATATTATTGAGTCAAATAGAGTATAAGTATCAATTATATTTGATATTATTATAAGGTCATCTATATATTTACTGTTTTTGTGTGTAAAATTTATATAAATTATTGTAAGTAATGTTTAAATATCATTATGATTATAGATTTGTAACTGCAGAAATTTTTAATTTATATAATTATAAAAATTATTTCTCCTCGATATGCTGTTAGTATTGCTTGATATAGTTTGAAGTTTTGTTATTAGGTTCTTAGAGGTTTGATACTATTATGCCTGATAAACACATCATTTTATATTATATAATATACAAATAATATATCATGATATACATATTATATAATGTACATTTTCATTGATGACTGCTTTTCAGATATCTTTTTTGCATTTTTAATATAGCCATTGCATATTATACATATATGTATGTTACATGATAAACCAATGTATCATGTATACCCTTTTCATCATTTTGTGTTTTAACTATTTGTTTCTTAAAGTATTTTATGAACAGTAAAGTATTTTATATTTGGTACTTTATTATTTTTTTTAAAGAATTTTTTTAATATTTATTTTTTAGTTTTCGGTGCACAACATCTTTTGTTTGTATGTGGTGCTGAGGATCGAACCCAGGCCGCACTCATGCCAGGCAAGCGCGCTACCGCTTGAGCCACATTCCCAGCCCTAATATTTGGTACTTTATTGTGGTCTTTTTTTTACAGTGATTCCAAACAGTTTAATGTAATTCCAAGACAAAGTGTGGTTACATTTCTACACATATACAATATGCATATGTAAGTTTACAAATTTTAATTAATAACTTGTTTCACTTCAGAGACTGAAAAAATGATCAAAAAAGGAACTGTGAATAGCAAGCTATAACATAGTTCCCCACAATGGGACATCCCAGTCCTTTCTCACCCTACAGTTAGTTACATTATAATTAAAATAACTATATTCTTCAATAATTTTTTTCTGTTAAAATCATTTCATAAATTTATAATACTATTATTAGTTTCCAAGACTAATATAAATTTACTTCATTTTTCCTCAATGAAAATGATTATTAATTTAATCAGAATGACTGGAATTTTCTATCCTGTTTTGCTTTGACCACGTTTTGAGCTGTAGCTTGATATTATATCACATTTCCAAAAATGGTATCCATTAAGATGGAAGACAACAGGTTTGTGTATTTGGTACTTTTTATCCAACATAGAAATCTCTGCCCTTTATGTGGAGTATTTGAATTCTTATATTGAATATAAGTATGAGATGGATAGGTTTATCTATATGAATGTGGTGTTGCTTTTTCTTTTGATTGTTTATGTTCTTTGTACCTTTTTCCTTTTCTTCTCTAATTTTGATTGAGTTTATTTTAAGATTCATTTTATGTCCATTGATGGCATATTAGCTACAAGTAATTGTTATGTTGCTTTTGTCTTTGCTCTGGATTTTTAAAATTAAGTTATACTTTCAAGTGATATAATACTTCATATATTATATCATAGATTTACAACAGTATATTTTCATTCCTCTCTTCCACTCATTTTACTATTGTTTTTATAGACTTCACTTTTATTTGTTAAAAAAACAGTATTTTTGTTAAACATTGGATTAAATTTTAAAAGAATTTAAATTAAAAAATAACAATTTTATATATCTCTATAAGCCATTGCTAATGTTGCAGTAGTCATGTTTTTATTTCTCCTGAGAAATAGAACCCATAGGAATTAGAAAATGAGTAATTACCTTAAATGATTATAAGGTATAAGAATTTCCATGGTTTGCCTCCCGGACTCAGGAACCTCACCAGACTCAAACTGGTAATCTAATTCTGGCCCAAGAACCAGGAGATTCAATAATGCAAATTATAGTCCAAGTGTGGAAGATCAATATCCCAGCTTAAAAAGAGTCAGGCAGAGAGAGTGAACCGTGCTTACCAACATCTTATATTCTAGTCTGGCCCTTGTGGTGTATTAGCATTTTCCAGAAAAACAAAAGAGAAAATATATATGCATGCATATGATTTATCTTTATACATGTTTATATAACCTATGATTTATTTATGTATCTTTACATATATGTATTATATAATGTATTTATTAAATATGATTTATTATGAAGAACTGACACATGCCATTATTTAGACTAACAAATTCCATAATCTACTCTCTTCATGTTGGAGATCCAGGAATCTAGTGGTATAATTCAGTCTGCATCTGAGAGCTTGAAAGACATAGGAGCCATCTGAGAACTTTTTAAGCTGAGGCAAGAATACAATGAGGTGAGGTGTCCTGGTTCAAACAATGAGACAGAAAAAAGGGAGGGGGTGAATACTCCCTTTTTCACCTTTGTTCAATTTAATCTCTCAACAGATTAGATGAGGCCCATTCACAACAGGGAGGGCAATCTGCTTTCTTCAGTCTTCCACATCAAATCTTAACCTCATTGAGAAATATCCTCAGACACACCCAGAATGGTTAACCCAGAAACTAAATTTATTGTCATTTCTTTTTTCTGTCCAAGAGTTTTTTTTGGGGGGTGGGCGGGGGGTGTAGCAGGAATTGAACTCAGGGGCACTTGACCACTGAGCTGTATCCCCAGCCCTATTTTGTATTTTATTTAGAGACAGGGTCTCACTGAGTTGCTTAGTGTCTCACTTTTTCTGAGGCTGACTTTGAATTTACAATCTTCCTGCCTCAGCCTCCAGAGCTACTGGGATTACAGGCATATGACATTTTGTCTAGCTTAAAAAGTTTTCTTGTTAAGGAGTATTTTGGGAATTTGTTTATTGCTTTGTTTATTTTTACTATTGTGGACTTGAAAATTCACTGGGTGGGTTCAACAGTAAAATATATGCAACAGAAAAAAAAGTGACCATGAACTTGAATATGGAATAAAATGTATTATCCAATTCAACAAAAATAGTGAAACAAAAAATAGAGCCACAGAGACTTGTGGGAAAATATAAAAAAATACAATGTACATGTAATACAATCTCAAAAGGAGAGGGCAAAGAGGAGAGAAGAAACATCCTTTGAAAAAAAATGTTGGAAAATTTCAAATTTGAGAAAAAGATATTATTAGAGACTAAAGAACCTTTGTGATCAACAACAACAACAAAGTACATTCAAAGAAATTTACTCAAAGATACACTACAACTAAACTACTAAAAATACATTCAAGACCTCTACCTCTCACCCTATATAAAAAAGAATTCAAAATGAATTAAATACCTAAAGGTAAGAACCAAGAGTATGAAGCTAGAAACCAGAAGAAGAAGACAGAGAAAATATTTTGAGACATTGATATAGGCAAGATTTTTTGGATAAGATTCCAAAAACAAGAGAAAAAGTAGACAAATAGAATTCTATCAAGCTAAGAAGTTTCTGTACCACAAAAGAAAACAATCAAAAGACTGAAGAGACAACCTATGCAATAGAAAAACATTTTGCAAACTATTGATCTAACAAAAGATTAATATCCAGAAAAAATAAGAAACTTAAAAAGTTCAGTAACAAAACCCACATAATCCAATTAAAAATAAGAAAAGGGTATGAATGGATACTTCTCAAGAAAAGAAGAAATTCAAATGGCCAACAATTTTCAATTTCTTAGCTATCAGGAAATGGAAATCACAATCATTTCTGCAGTCTTGGGATGTAGCTCAGTGGTACATCACTTGCTTACCATTTGTGAGGCTCTGGTCTCATTCTCCAGTCTAACAAAGAAAAAAAATCCTGATAATGGTTAATCATATCCAAGAGACACCTGCATGACACACTTTTGTGGCTGCACTATGCACAATAGTTTAGAAATGAAATCAACATAGAAACCCAACAATAACTGAATAGATATAAAAAATATAGCACATAGATAACAGAACATTGTTCAGTCAAGAAGAAGAGTGATATTCTTTCATTTGCAGAACATTGTGTGGAACTGGAGAACGTTATGTTAAATGAAATATATAAGATTCTGAAAGACAAAGACTTCGGATTCTCTCTCATTGGTAGATGTTAAAAAATGTTGATCAGGTATATAATGGTGACTGCTGGAGGATGGGAAAGCGGGGACTGGCCTGTGACAGGTTGAGTAACAGGTACCCAAACAGTTAAAAGAAGAAATAAGTTCTAGATTCTGCAGCACTGTAATTCATAATAACCTATCATATATTTTAAAAATAGCTAAAAGAGAGTTGCCCAAAGGTTCTGAACAGAAGCTAATAATACAGGGATGGACACATTAATTGCCTTGATTTTTATCAATATATATGTATTTAAATGTCACACTGTATAACATATATATGTGCAAATATGTTAATCCAAACTTTTGTTTGTTTAAAATTAAGAGGATGGAAATGCTAACTACCTTGATTTGGTCATACACATTGTGTATACATAAAATTATCACAGTGTATCACATAAATTTTTATAGTTGAAGTCATAATTAAGAAGTAAAATTAAATTAAAAAAAACATGCAGACATGGATTGTGATTACATGAGTGCAAAGGCAAAATAATTAAAGGACTGTATCCCTGGAATGAAAGAAAGGTCTGCTCTCCTTCCCTCCTAATGTCTTTTCAGAGATCCCTTTGTTGACACCAGTGATTAACCACATTTTCTCTTTAGGCTGTTGAATGCCCTTAAGTCTTAGGTACTTTCATCAGCTTTAGAAATCTATAGACAAGTTTATTTTTTTTAAAATTAAGCTTTGCTCCCCTAGGGTTCACCCAGGTATCATATTCTTTAAGAAAGAGCTGGTCATCAAGGAAGGTGAACATGATTCAGGGCTCAGGGAATAAAATGAGGCTTTTGTGACTTTCCTTTAGAATCAGAATACAGCTAGGACAAGACAAGAAAAACAAGCTTGGTGATTTTCCAAAAATCCTCCACCTGGGAGTTTGGTTTTATACAGCAAAGATTCTACTAACCTATTATGAACTCTTGAAATATTTCTAATTCATTGCCATCTGTAAAGAAGAATTTCAGAATTGCAGAGTCAAAAACAGATTTGGAAATTGAAATGTGGCTATGGGAGTCTCTATAAACCAGGACTGACTGTGAGAGGCAAGGTCACCTCTCTGTCGGTTCAGTTCAATACGATAGCCCATTTCTCCTTTGAAAAAATCCATAAATCTCATTTATAAACAGTTTGCTTGTCAAAAACAACACACTCTTAAAAAGCCAAGGTAAAAAGTAAGTGATTTATCCAACCAAGAACTAATCAAAAAATAACATTCAGAAAAAAAAAGAAAACTTTTTCAAGTTTTACTGAGAACAAGAAGAGTGAAATTTCTCAGAGGTACCAGAGACATTATATAAAAAGGCAAATTCCTATGATGATCTCTCTAGACAAGAAAGGGCAAGGTTACTAATGAAGTAATCTTATAATCTAATTTTTTGAAGTGGAAATGATTTTTCAGAAAGGATTAATTTGTGTTTCAACTGCTTAATTGTGTACCCAGTTTCCATTTCTCTCAAGTGGCAAATAGCTGAGGTGGGGGGTACACAATGCTACTTTGACTTAAAGTGAAATGTGTTTCAAGCACTTTAATCATCTACTGGAAGGGATATTTACCTAAGTCAAAAGCTCAGTTTATCATTATTTTTTTCTTAAATTTAATAAATCATCTGAAAATTAAAAAAAAAAAAAGGAAAGCAGAGAATTGCAAACCAATGTAGGGAATTACCCAAGTCATCTGATTTACAGTGATTTCAAGGTCAATGAAAATGTAGGTTTTTTTTTTGTTTCTTCTTAAAATTAATTTATTTTTTATTCTAATTTGTTATATGTGACATTGTAATGCATTACAATTCACGTTACATGTACAGAGCACAATTTTTCATATCTCTGGTTATATACAAAGTATATTCACACCATTTATGTCTTCATACACGTACTTAGGGTAATGATGTCCATCTCATTCTGCCATCTTTCCTACCCCTATATCCCCTCCCTTCACCTCCAACCCCATTGTCCTATCTATACTTCATCCAATCCTCCCATGCTCCCCCTCCCAACCCCACTATGAATCAGACTCCTTATATCAGAGAAAACATTTGACATTTAGTCTTTTGGGATTGGTTAACTTCCCTTAGCATGACATTGTCCAACTCCATCCATTTACCTGAAATTGCCATGATTTTATTCTCTCTTATTGCTGAGTAATATTCCATTGTGTATATATACCACATTTTCTTTATCCATTCATCTACTGAAGGGCATCTACGTTGGTTCCACAGTTTAGCTATTGTGAATTGTGCTGCTACAAACATTGATGTGGCTGTGTCCCTGTAGTATGATGTTTTTAAGTCTTTTGGGTATAGACTGAGGAATGGGATAGCTGGGTCAAATTGTGGTTCCATTCCCAGTTTTCCAAGGAATCTCCATACTGCTTTCCATATTGTCTGCACCAGTTCGCAGTCCTACCAACAATTTGTGAGCATGCCTTTTCCCCACATCCTCGCAAACACTTATCATTGCTTGTATTTTTAATAGCTGCCATTCTGACTGGAGTAAGCTGAAATATTAGAGTAGTTTTTGTTTAAATTTCTCTAATTGCTAGAAATGTTGAACATTTTTTATAAATTTGTTGAATGATTATATATCATATTCTGAGAAATGTCTCTTCAGATCCTTGGCCCATTTATTGATTGGGTTATTTGTTTTTTTGGTGTTTAGATTTTTGAGTTCTTTATATACCTTAGAGATTAGTGCTCTATTTAATGTGGGAGTATTAAAAATTTTCTCCCAAAATGTAAGATCTCTATTCACCTCAATGATTGTTTCTTTTGCTGAGAAGATTTTTAGTTTGAATCCATCCCATTTATTGATTCTTATTTAAATTTCTTGCGTCATAGGATCCTTATTAAGTAAGTCAGGGCCTAATCTGAAATGTTGGAGGGCCTACTTTTTCGTCTATTAGACGCAGGGTCTCTGGTTTAATTCCTAGGTCCTTGATCCACTTTGAGTTGAGTTTTGTACATGGTGAGAAATAGGGGTTTAATTTAATTTTGTTGCATATGGATTTCTAATTTTCCCAGCACCATTTGTTGAAGAGGCTATTCTTTCCTCCAATGTATGTTTTTGGTTCCTTTGTCTAATATAAAATAACTGTAATTTTGTGCGTTAGTCTCTGTATCCTCTATTCTGTAACATTGGTCTACCAGTCTATTTTGGTGCCAATACCATGCCACTTTTGATACTACTGCTCTATAGTATAGTTTAAGGTCTGGTATAGTGATGCCACCTGCTTCACTCTTCTTGCTAAGGATTGTTTTAGCTATTCTAAAGAATAAGAGTATTTTTCCTGATGAATTTAATGACTGTGTTTTTTTTTTCTATTTCTATGAGGAATGTTATTAGGATTTTGATTAGAATTACATTAAATCTGTATAGTGCTTTTGGTAGTATGGTCATATTGACCATATTAATTCTGCCTATACAAGAACAAAGGAGATATTTCTATCTTCTGAGGTCTTCTTTAATTTCTTTTTTTAGAGTTCTATAGTCTTCATTATAGAGGTCTTTCACCTCTAGGTTGATTCCCAAGTATTTTACTTTTATTTTGAGGTAATTGTAAATGGTGTAGTTTTCCTCACTTCCCTTTCAGAGGATTTGTCACTGGTATACAGAAATGCCTTTGATTTATGGGTGTTGATTTTTGTATCCTGCTACTTTGCTGAATTCATTTACTAGTTCTAGAAGTTTTCTAGGAATAGTGTCATATCATCAGCAAATACTGCTAACTTGAGTTTTTCTTTTCCTATCTGCATCCTTTTAATTTCTTTCTTCTGGCCAGTGTTTCAAGAGCTATGTTAAATATAAATAGTGAACGAGGGCATCCCTGTCTTGTTCCAGTTTTTAGAGGAAATGCCTTCA
The DNA here is from genome assembly GCF_048772815.1 of Callospermophilus lateralis. Lineage (NCBI taxonomy): Eukaryota > Metazoa > Chordata > Mammalia > Rodentia > Sciuridae > Callospermophilus > Callospermophilus lateralis. The sequence continues at coordinate 66,023,383 of NC_135320.1, read as the reverse complement.
ATTTTTCCCCTTTTAGAATAATGTTAGCCTGGGGCTTAGCATAGATAGCCTTTATGATGTTGAGATATGTTCCTGTTAGGATCCCTAGTTTTTCTAGTGTTTTGAGCATAAAGGGGTGCTGTATTTTGTCAAATGCTTTTTCTGTGTCTATTGAGATGATCATATGATTCTTATCTTTAAGTCTATTGGTGTGATGAATTACATTTATTGATTTTCATATGTGAACCAACCTTCCATTCCTGGGATGAATCCCACTTGATCAGGTATACAATCTTTTTGTTATATTTTTGTATTCAATTTGCCAGAATTTTATTCAGAATTTTTGCATATATGTTCATTAACGATATTGGTCTGAAATTGTCTTTTTTTTTTGATGTGTCCTTGTCTGGTTTTGGAATCAGGGTGATATGGCCTCATAGTTTGGATGTGCTTCCTCTTTTTCTATTTTATGAAATAATTCGAATAGTGTTTATATTATAAGTTTTTATAAGTCTTGCAGAACTTATCTGTGTATCCATCCGGTCCTGGCCTTTTTTTGGTTGTAGGCTTCTGATGACATCTTCTATTTCATTGCTTGAAATTGATCTGTTAAAATTGTGTATATCATCCTGATTTAGTTTGTGCAAATCATATGACTCTAGAAATTTGTTGATGACTTCAATATTTTCTATTTTATTGGAGTACAAGTTTTTAAAATAATTTCTAATTATCTTCTGTATTTCTGTAGTGTCTGTTGGGATATTTCCTTTTTCATCAAGAATATTAGTAATTTGAGTTTTCTTTCCCTTGTTCTTTGTTAGCATGACTAAGGTTTTGTCAATTTTGTTTATTTTTTTAAAGAACCAGCTGTTTTGTCATTTTTTTCAATTGTTTCTTTTACTCAATTTCATTGATTTCAACTCTGATATTAATTATTTCCTGTCTTCTACTGTTTTTGGTGTTGATTTGTTCTTCTTTTTCTAGGGCTTTGAGATGCAATGCTAGCTTATTTTTTGTTGACTTTTTCTTCTTTTAAGGAATGAACTCCATGCAATGAACTTGCCTCTTACTACTGCTTTCATAGTGTCCCAGAGACTTTCATATGTTGTTTATGTGTTCTCATTCACCTCTAAAAATTTTGTTAATTTCCTCCTTGATGTCTTCTGCAACCCATTGTTCCTCCACTAGCATATTATTTAGTCTCCTGGTGTTGGAGTAACTTTCATTTCTTATTTTATCATTGATTTCTAATTTAATTCCATTATGACCTGATAGAATGCAGAGTAGTAAAAAAATCCCTATCAATAGAAACAAGTTGGTTAAAAATAGTTTATTCTATTCATTAGTAATTTATTTAAAAAACTGTCCTACCCCAAGAGTGAAACTCTGCTGATTATATTAGGAGGGTTTTTTTTTATTTCCCTGTTATAGGCCACACACACACACACACACCAAAAAAAAAAAAAAACAAACAAACAAACAAACAAATAAGCATCTTATGTCTACTGAGCACTTTCATTTCTAAATATGCTATCTAATATGTGGTAGTAATTTTACAAATAGAGTACAGATGGACCCTGTATTCAAAAATTCAATATGCTGAAACCTCAAAAAATATAACCTTGAAATTCACAAATATTGGGAATGTTGAACAAATGAAATATACATCCCTATCCTACCCATAATTTTAATATAGGAGTTAATGCTGCCTGTGTTTTTGAAGTTATTTTACTTCAAAAGTCATTCACATCTATCTTTTTGCACTCTGTTGAGAGCCACAGCCAAAGGGGCTCATCCGATAACGGGTAAGGACCATATGTGCTATTGGACAACCTAAGGCAGGCATGGTCCCTAAGCCACATGCTTGTTGTTTAAACAGAGAGGAGGAGATGTTGAGAGCCACAGCTGAAGGGGCCCCAGCAAACTTTCAGACTGCCAGCTGATGAGCTGAAGGGGCCCCAGCAAACGTTCAGACTGCCAGCTGATGATTGGCTCACAGAGGCCCCAGCAACATCTAGCTGATTGGCTCCTCTGCGGTGATGCTCATTGGGTTGTTTCCCTGCCCTTTCAGGCCACGGAGCTGCTCATTGGGGGACTTTTTTGGCTCCGCCCACATGACCCAGCCAATCGGCCTCAAGAACAGGAGGATTGTGGGAGGTGGGGAGGCTTGTGGGTGGAGGAGAGTCTTGTGGGAAGCTGGTGGTGGCAGTTGGGCTCTGAGGGTTTTTCCTGAGGAGCTGTTTTGTTTGGCGTGTGTGGTTCTAAAAATAAAGTTAGTTTCTTTTGACAAGTGGCTCCTGAATTGTGCCCAGCCAGACTGCGGCAGCACTCTTCATTAAAGGTATTTGTGTAACTCAGTTTCCCAGTAAGGATACTAAATGATTTTCATAGATCACCCTATGTTCACGAGCAAACTCATGAACTCAATTCTTACTCAAGTAAATCTCAGAACTGATCAGAGAACCCATCTCCATCTTATAGGTGAGGAATCTTTGTCATGTTCTTTTGTTTAACAAGAGATCTGGTGTCAGAAGAAAGGAATAAATGATGGACAATGACTTCTTTCTGCTGACTAGGAAATTACATATAGTACTTCTCTATATGCCAATGGTCCATTGGAAGAAGTATTATGGGGACTCAACTTGCCTTCAAGGGCAGCTCAGGTATAGAGCATAGGGTAGGCAATGTTTGATGAACACTGTCTCTGTTTCTGCCATAGAATTTTGCATAGATAATGCAAGTCTTATATAGTACTCTCCCATCTTTGTTAGTTCAAATCTAATGAAGCTTGAAGGAGTCCAGTGACTACCTTAATCTCTGATGTATTTAGTAGAGGTCAAATTAGCCAAATTTCTCCTAATTTTTTTTTGGTGAGATACTTGTCTACACAGCTCTGACAGGCCCATATGTAAAGGATGCATGTTCTAAATTTCCTCTTAAGGAGTGAAAAATAGCCTAAGATACAAAACTATTTTTTGCCTAGTCACTGTATGCTGATAGAAAAGATAAAGCTGAGTGGGGAGTTGACTGAGACTTTTCAAATTGCATTATTTATTTTTTTGCTAATGAAGTCTTTATTATTTATATAAAATAAGGTAGTTGTTTGGAAAAAAATATTTCTTTACATAGAAGACAACTCTTAGTAAATACATTAGCTAAGAAAGAAATATTTTTTATGTCAGGTTTCTATGACAAAGTGAAAAGTTTTAGTGAAACAGTAACTTTTCAGAGTTCCTCATATTTTTTAGTTTAGTTATATTATACTCACAGACCATTACATTTTAAAAATGGACTACTTTGTAATGCACTTTAGAGCTACTATATTCGGATGTACTCATAGTGGGTATATTCCTGCATAGAAGAAAATAGTTAATTTTTTTTCCTGTTTTGAATAGTGCTTTCTTGATAAATTTTCTATTGGAGACACAAATGCATACACACACACATACACATTCTAGGGACTATTCTCCTATTTCACTCTTAGCAACTGGAGAGCATGCTATTTTCTATGAAAGTCTGCAAGTAAGTTGTCCTTCAAGAAAATAATTAAGCAGTTAGTTTTACTTTCTCCAGAAATCCAAAATTTTCAATAAAATGGATGCAATTTTGCAAGAGTTGAATTCATGCAAATCACCAAAGGTGATAAAAGGCTAGGAAACAAATACAGTATTTCATTGATCAAGACTTCACTGATTGTAAGAAGCACCATTATTCTGTGCACTCCTTAGAAAGACAAGTTAAGCTACGACACAATGCTTTTTTGACAGCCAGCCCTGGATGTGCATGCATTTATCACACCAGCCTCTCATACTCTGACATTACTTCCACCTATTCTGAGGTAGTTGGCAATTTCTTCTACGTTCATTGAAATTTTTTGCAGTAGATATGGTATACATACATTCTTTAATCTCAATAACAAATGTAATACAGCATCATCTTAAATCTTCTCATCTTAGATCCTAGTATCTGGAGGTTATTTAACAAAAAGTATACAAATGTGGCTGGTCACTTCTCTAAGGACAAATATTTGTTTCAGAAATATTGTATTTCAATTTCAAAATACAATGGGTTCTTTTGGAAAATATTTTTAATGATATTTGAACACAACTCAAAGTGTTGACATCAACAGCTATGCTTAAGTTTGCACATCAGAAGAAATGACCGGTAAGATATAGTTTCCCCTTGGCTAATTTTATGATATCATTGATAACAGAGTTTATTTTAGAGATGTTATAATGTAAAAACTACATATGTGTCTAAGTGTGGGAATTATGAGAAACTATTACTATCCTGTTGACTAAAATTACCCCTTAGAAGAGATATATCTTATTACATACACACACTGGGCATCCTGGGATCAATTCTTTTCATAAAAAAAAAAATGCATGACCAACCAAAACTATGAGGGCACATGCAGTATTCTTATTCTTAATTTGTATATTAGTCCCCCTCCTCCTGATTCTTATAATTTTGTGCTGCTTCTCTTTTAATCTAATTTATAAAATATTTTTAATACTTTAATGAGGCATGTGCAGTGAAAAATAAATTTCTTTACTTCCTTAAAATCTTAGCCAAAGTGATTCTTCATCTTCTCAAGAAGATTATACCTCAGTTACACTTATCTATTAATCCCATGCTATGAGTGGGTATAAGAGACAATGGAATCTCTGCATCCTGCTTAAGGAAAAGTTTCTATCCAATCACATGCTGCATAACTCAGGATAGAGAATGGGTCTGATTCCAGTGTCACTACAAGAACAGTGTTCTAGCTCACAAGATGTTCTTCAGATGCTCTAACCTGAGGCTTTACCACCTTCTCAGACTTGATGTTGGCATGTAGGATTGCTCTCTTCCCACCTGTTCTGGATTTGATTTATTGTACTACTCTGTTCTCTATATTCAATTTCTTTCTTTGTTTTGGCTCTTTATATTAGCAATCAAGTATTTCAAGTCTATGAACTGAAAACAACTGTAAAAATAAACAAAACATCACAAAAATATCTCCATCAACCTCAATTGCTACCCTGTCTGTATTCTCTGATCTTATACACAGCCCCTTAAAAGAAATTTCTACAAATTTTGATTGTAATCTCACTTCTATTCACCATTTAAATCTTAAACAACTTCATATCACTATATTTAGTGGAAAATTAATAGGCCTTAGCATAATTAATCTCTTAGGTGGTATTTGTAATGGCTGATACTCCTTTGTTTTCCCATGAGACTTCTATGCTCTCACTAACTATTCTGTTAAGAAGACTAGATATGACTGGATTTACTACAGTTCCTTCAAGACTCCTTCTGTGTTCTTGATCTTAATTTCCTTTCCCTTAAACGACATTCCCAAGTATCTGCTTAGGTTTTCCTTACTTTGTTTGATAATTCCTCCTGTGCATTTTTATTCGTTTGTGTCAATCCATTGTTGTCTCTTTGTGATAAAATACAAAAACTTAGCTCAGATCTTTCCTCTGAAATCCAGATTCATATATCATGCTGTCATAATCAATGTCCCATAATCTTAGTATTTGCATTTGTGAACTATGATCTCCAGACTTATTTATTCTAGGTTTTTCAAGATTTCTGATTCAGTATATGACCCAGTCACTTATTGCTCAATCCAGAAACCTGTCATTTTGACTCCTTTTTTTCTTATCACCCCAATTCAAAAAAGAAAAACAAAACAAAACAAAACAAACAAACAAACAAAAACACATTTCCTTGCTGAATTCTCCTGCCTATTTCCTGAATGCTTGGATGTTAAAAGTTTCTCCATATGTACTGCCATTCCTTCAGTGCCTGCCACAAATCTTCTTTCTTTGGGCTCAACACACGAGCTTTGTAATTCTATCTGTTTTACTCTCATCTACTTCCATGTTTTTTCTTTAAACTGACTATATATGGAAATTGTCTCCAAGCCACTAAAATGCTGACTTTGTCACTCTCAGTATACAATAAAACCCCTTCAATAAACAGTATTTTACTGTTTTCATGGTAAGATTTACATTTCCTAACAGCCATGATTTTACTCTTGTTTTTCTCTCTAGAAACAATTTAACGTACATTTCCCTGGAGCTTTCTAAGTTATTAGAATTATTATCTTAGTATATTTAAGTTATCTTAAATATTAATATTATCTTAGTATGTTTAAGTTATACTAAGCAATTCTGTTTCTTTATGCCTTCAACACACATGTATCTGCTCATCCATTGCCCACTGAGCATGCTCTTTCCTATGATTGAAAAATACTGCTTTCTCACCCTGGGCCTAAATTGAATTCAACTAGTTGTATGTTCTAGGTGTCAGCTAGGACATATTCTGAGAGACCATCCAAAAGATGTGACATTCCTATCTGTTTTTAAAAAACACTCTCCTTCCTCTACCATGGCATCTATATGATTGTGATTTAATTGCTGATTTACATGCATGTTATCACTAAATGCTATGATATATAAGGACAGAGCTGTTTCCTCTAATACTGCAGCCCAAGTACTGTAAGACCTTGTGTATAGGTCTTATTATTATAAAGAGATACTGGTAGTTATAGTTGGGATAACTTCAGTAATTTTCATTCCTAGAGTAGCAAAAATAATTCACCTTTTACAAATCTGACAGAGGGCCTTGAAAGATATTATCATCCTCCAGAAGACTAATTACACAGCAGAGGAAACCCATATAATTCTTGGAACCTGTCTTCAAGGAGAATTTGGAAAATAATAGATCCAAGAAATCCCTTTACTAATAGCCCTAAACCTGCTCCAGTGTTAACCTCTAGATACTAAAATTGGGATCTTGCCACCTTCAATATTTATCCACATGAACCCTGAACTTTACTATACCCCTCTGCTCCAGAGAAAGACCTGGAAAATCCTCAATGTTCTAAAACTTCACTTCAGATTCATAAAATTTACTTGTCAAATCTGGAAAATTCAGAAAGTGATCTGTGACAATAAAAGAAATAAAATGATATTAATATTTAAAACTGTAAGAGGGAAAGTGACTGAGTTTTGTTTCATTAATGAATTTCAATTATCTTTAACTCTAGTTTTATACTGTTTAAGCCTGAAGTGAAATGTATTTTCCACAAGTTATTATCTCTCCTCCTGAACTTTATATGCCTGTTAATATTGAAGGCAGTCAAAAATATTTATTGAATAAAAGATTCAGTGAAGAGTTAATAGTTTAAAATGACTTTAGGTGGCTATTCAGTATAATAGCTAAAGGGTAAAAAAGAAAATAATTTTTTTGTTGTTTCTTTCATCTTTACCATGTTCTCTTTTTTTCCCACAATAAGGTACACGAGACTCTTACAAATAAATCTTTCCAAAGGAAAAAATAATAATCCAAATATTTTGCACAAATGGTTGACTAAACACACTCTTAAAAATATTTTATGAACTGCCTTAGTTCATTTGTACTCTTTTAAAAAGATGCTTGAGACTGGGTAATTTATAAAGAACAGAAATCTATAATACTGTTTTGGAGGCTGGAAAGTCTAATTTCAAGATGCCTGTGGGTTTGGTATCTTGTGAGGGTCTGTTCACTGGTTCCAACGAGGTGCACTGAATGTTGGGTTCTCACATGGTGAAAGAGAAAGAGAAAAAGGAGCTATTTTCACTTTTTCAAACTCTTTCATTAGGGAACTAATCCCATCTATGAGGATAAAATCTTTTTGATCTAATCACACACCAACGTCCCCACCTCTGAATAGTGTTGTATTTGAGGATAACATTTTAATATGAATTTTGTAAGGAACATACTCAAGTCACACCATGAACTAATAGCTCATGCTTTTATGATTTGCCAAAATGACTATCCTATATGCAAGAGAAAAATAAGAAGAGGGAAAAATTAAGAAGCGGGAACTGCTTTTTACTAAGGACAAGAAGTTGTCTCCTATTGAAAGTGTCAACAAATCTAGCATTTTGTCATACAGTGTATGCAAAAATAATGAAAAAAATGAGGAGTTATAGGAAGAAGGGTTGAAATAAGAAATTAGAAAGTGAGTAAAGGTCAAGGAAGTGTGAACCTGACCATGATAGTATTGAAGAAAAGATCGTAGTCCATCTTGGAAACAGGACAGTAGACGTCAATAAAGGAAAAGGGGGAAACCACTGGGAAAAGATGTTGTGGTGTGAACTAATCAATAAAATCAGTAAGAGTGTAACTTATAGGTAGATTAGTAAAAAATACAGATTATAGACATGATAAGTGAGATAAGACAATTATAAAGCAAGAACTGTCATAGACAGGCGTAAGACTCCATTTTGCTGCCTTATATAAAAAAATCTTTTACAAGAGCTGTTTCTGAGAGACTGAAAGTTGTTTTCTTATAAAATTGTTTTTCTGTACTTTGTACCCCATGAATTTTACCCTACTCAAAATGCAGTGGTGGTCATGGTGCGTACATCCTGGGTTTGAGTGCACTTGTGGGTCTATATGATTGGAAATAGATTGTCACCCCCGCCGACCCCTGATCAAACTCAGGATATAGTTGTCTAGCACCTGCTTGAATCCAGGAATGTGGTTAACTGAATTCCAAAGCTGATTCTTTTTCCTAGCTTCTGTACTTGCTGTTGATCTCCGATGCAAAGAAAAGACCATCAACTCCAGTTTTAAATCCAATTAAAGCAATCTTGTATTTGTGTACAAAAAGGCTGGCCAGTGACTATCTCACCCAAAATCCTGGGCTAGAGATCAGTACCCCAGCTTTCCAGGAACATGGTTTTATAGCACAAAAAGTTGCAAAGGAGGGGGTCTTGAGAACTTACAGATAACAAAATTTTGACAAGCATAATACAAAGGTAGATAGCAGGTTAATGATCTACATGGCATGTATTTCAAGGTAGGGAGTAAATTCAGATCCCAGCATCAGAATTTATGAGGCGCTGCTGAGGTTTCAGAGAGGGTTGGTTGTTATCTTATCAGGGGTAGCCAGAATTTATGAGGCACCGGTAAGGCTTTAGGGAGGGTTGTTATCTGGTCAGGGAAAGCCAGGCATGGGTGAGTTCAAGGCACACGCAGAAATTCCAAACAAGTTTAGAAATCAAAGTAATTTATAATAAACCAGAAATTAACTTTTCATGACTTTGTGATGAGATGGCTCCCAATCTTAAGATGGATTTAGGCTGGGTTTATCACTTGCTTGCTTGCCAACTGGAAAATTCCTGTCCTTCTTAGGGCTCACAGGTCCCACTTACTACTGATTTAATTTCTGTGATTGGCTTACCTGCATGACTCTAAGGGAAGCTCCTGAGTTGTGGTTTTCATCATTAAGTTCCCAGGATACAAGCTAGGAAGTTGCTGTTCTCCCAGAGCTTCAGTCTCTATGGGTGGGTGATAGTCCCTGGCCAGGTAAATAGAGCTTTTCTGAGTAGCTCCCCATAACAAAGAAAAATGATGTTACAACCTCAGCTAGAAAGACATGGGAACCCATGGAAAGGAAAACTGTTGTCATGTCCTGAGTATCAAAAATATGAACATATGATGGAAAAATTCTACATGAATACATGTATGCACATATTATACAGTTAGTAAAACCTATCTGATAGCAAAACCTTCCCTGTCCAGTAGTGTGTCACTTCCTTATATGACACAATTCAAGCATCATTTGGAATAGAAATAAGTGCACTTAGCACCCCTACACCCCATCATTAGATTACTGTGGAAGCTCACAATGGAGTACCACCAAATAGCTTGAACTCTGACAGGAAATGGCTATGCCACTTGTGCTGCTCAGAGGAGAAAGCTGCAATGAGCTCTGCTCATCTCATTCCCTAGAAGATTCAGCTGCTCAGAAATAATTGGAACTATATTGTCAGGCTTTCTTTTGACAAGGAATATTTTAATTTGTATGTAATTTATAACAGCCCTTACTATTTCCTTTAATCAATAAGTGTGTTTCAGCTCTCGTTCAGGGAATGTGTATTATGTCTGTTGAATTGAGAGGAGCTAAATCTACTTATTGGAAAACTTCCTTTAGCCTTTATTCTGGATTTGTTAAATTGATTGATACATGTCTTCTTCAGAGTGGGAAAGCACATGCTCAGGAGTTCACACTGTTTTCACACAAGAGGAGGAGGGTAACACTGCCCACCTGTTTCAGGTGGGCTTTGTCAGCAATGGATGACACATTTAACCTGGAAGAGTTGAGCTTCACAAAAGCCTTATTTACAAAGCTGTAGGCAGGGCTTAGGGAATCCAATAAAAGATAACACAGGTACCTAACATCAGCAGTAGCACCATTTAAGCCTGATAAGCAAGATAGATGAGTGGTCACCAGAGCCAGGAGAAGGACACTGACAAGGGCTTTGGACTATAGCTGAAAGATCCATGATCTAATATGAAGAAAGACAAAGAATCCCATTCCTGATCCCACTTGTCTTCTGATCTTCTCCTGAAGGAAACTGTTAAGTCCTTTAGAGAAAGTTGTCATAAGAAACTTTTCGATTGAAGTTTTCCAATTGGAATAATTTTATTGATTGATTGATTGATTGATTGTATTTTTTAGTTGTAGATGGACACATACCTTTATTTTATTTATTTTTATGTGGTGCTGAGGATCGAACCCATACCTCACGTGTATTAGGCAATTGCTCTACCACCACTGAGCCACAAACCCAGCCCCAATTGGAATATTTTATAACTGAGGAATTAGAATAATTTCTGTTGTGCATTGAAAGATTTTCAATGCACATATATAAATATTAAGGTTATATATATATATATATATAAATTTATATATAAAAATATACAAATTACATGTGTAAATATTTTATAAAATTTTATATGATATAAATGTGTGCATAATCATATAATTTTGGCTTACTGTATGACAATTTATATAAAAAGAGTAAATATAATTAAACTATAGTTAAGTCATTTTTGTAATAATGTATTTTAGAATGTCTTTATTTCCATTTTATATTGTATTCCAATTAGATTACAGACTTTTAATAAAAACAGCTTAAAAGTAAACTATATAAAAAAAAAAAAAAAAAAAAACCAAAGACCCTTCAAAGCTTGTCTCTTGCTTCCAAATTAGATAACTTGGCTGTCATTTCATTTAAAGTTTTGTGAATGTGTTATTCCATAGAGATGTGAATCATTTCTTCTCTGATATTCTCTTCAATAATGGAAAGAAAATGGGCTTTCTTAAAGAGTTTGGAGCTGAATGTCAGCTTGCTCATATCGACAGATATGCTACTCAGTGAGAGACTTTTCATCTTATTGACACTGATCACATCATAAGCCTAGAGAACTGGAAGCTTGCCACCCAAGCAATTTAGTCTGTGTCTACACTGTTTCAAGAGAATCTTTTGGAAAATGAATATTTCCTGCAAACTGTTCAACTTGTCTTTGTTGACTATATGGTTGTAAAACGAAGTAGACCATGTGTTCTTCCTACTGCATCCAAGTGTTATGGTTACAGAGCGCCAGTACAACCATAGTCTACTATTTCGCCTTTGGCAAGATCCTTTCCCCCACTATTATAACTAAATGAGAAGGGATGGGTGGTACCTGAAATTCTCCTGGTGGATCAATATTCATCCCCTTTCCTTACAGCCTTCCTCTAAAAGAAGAAAACTAACTGATGGGTTTGAGAAGGTATTTCTGCATTAACATCAATTTTGGAAAGCTATGCAATGTAGAGTAAGTTTGTAAAAATCCTAAATAATTTCCTGTTGCTACCATCTTATTTTTAAATTTCCATTCAATTAAATTAATAAGTATCAAACACATCTGAAAAAGATATTGTGACTAAAATATTTCAGTAAAATAACCAGAACACTTTCTGTGTGGAAATCCAATTGAGAGGATTAAATTGGCACCCTCTATTACTTCTTGGGTATTAGGTTTATCCTTTCAATTAAATTTCCACACACAATCAGTACTAGCTATTATCTGTCTATGTGTGCCAAGGTCAATTCTGTTCATATACTTAATAAATGTTTACTGAGAGGCTTTAATATGTCAGGTGCTGCTGTGTGCACCTGAAAAGTTAATAACAACACTGGACTGAGCCATTAGTTCGTACCAAGAAGTGATCCCTTTCTTCTTCAGTGCTTTTTCATTATTGGTTCTCAAGTGAAAGAATCTTGACTTGAAATAGCTATTCACTACCTAAAGGTAATAGTGCCACAATAATAGCTTTTCATTTTCAACCAACACATATTTTTACATCCATAGAATGCCCATGAGCTTATGGACTTTGCCCAATGTTGGTTGTGGAGCTAGAGATTTCCATGAATAATTGTTTCCCAAAATATTCAACTTTAACTCTTCCTTTCAAAAATTAGTCATCAAAAAACACTCTCTTGAAGCATAGCTGGTCTCTTTCTCTCTCTCTTTATGCATGTTGTGAACTACTTCTATTTCTCTCCCAATCCTGCTGATGAGAAAAGTAGCCCTTTACCATGTTCTGGAATTACAGGCTCTGAGGAGGCAGGGCCCACCTCAGAAGGAAGGACTGGGAACTAGTAGAGGTACCACTCTTGGTGGGGAGAAACCTCCCACTAGATTCTTGTAGTTAGTTTAGCCCACAATCTGCCAGGACTGCCAGTCTAAAGAGAGATATTGCAAGGATCCAGGATGGAAAAAAGTGGATTATTTCTTTTTTCTATCTCTACAGTGTTGATATCATCCAACAAATTCTCAACAATCATTGCATCGAGTTTAAAAATTAATTCTAGTTTTATATTTTCAGCTAAATAACTATGTAACTCTCATCATTCTGTTTAACTTTACTAAAAATACATTATGTATGATACTATAGCTTACCTTACACACCAGATTTGAGGTCAGAATATGACAACACATGTAAACTGATAATCAACCCAACTAGATAAACAGCTCCTTCAAGTGACCAATCACCTCCATTTTTTTTTTTTTAATCAGGGAACACCCAGAAATTTTGCTATGTTTGGCACATGGTAGGAGTTTATTAAAGATTTGCTGCTTGAACAAAATGTGTTTAGAAACTACAACCAACAATTTATTTGATACCACTACTTCATAAACGTACCTAAAAAGTAACATTTAAATGATTAAGAACCATACCAATTTTAATTGATATTCTTTTTTTTTAATTAAGTGCATGAAAGTGCTTTCTGTAGTGCATTCAATACAGTTTTCTATACTAAATTGAAAATAATTGCTGCCATTGTTATTTATTTTAATTTATCGAATTATATTTAGTACAAATATTTCTTTATATTATTCTAGACTTTTTCTCTTCTATATATAACACCTGTTCTTCCCAGGTGGTCATCTTCATCTTTTGGGCAGAACTACCATATGCTTCCCTTGTTTTTTATATTAGTACTGTCTTGGACACCCATATGCCAGTCTATAATTAGAATCTCTATTGTAGTTCTTTCTTGATCTTCATAACTCTTAAGATTGGTCTCACATTTCATGCATTTCAAATCAATACCCAGTTAATGCTACAACTCTACTCATACTTGCCTAGATGACAGACTTTTAATATTTTTAAATGCCAAAGTATTTGTATCTAAAATTTAAATATCTTTTCTCCAGAATTGTGTGAAAATGTTTTGTAGTTGTAGGGACTTGGAGACCTGCACTTACAATCCTTTGATTCACCAAGATGTTGTCCATTGGCACAGTAGCTACATGTTTAAAAATGAACTCATTCCACTTTTAAAAGGAAATATTTTTAACTTTCTTCTCTTATTGATGTTTTAGTTTCCCAAACTAGAATCTGTAAACAAAACATTCTATTTTTGCCTTGTTACATTCATTTGATCACTACATCAAGTTATTTGACACCTAAAATGATTTTCCCTCTCTGATTGCCAGTGTTTTAACTCAGATATTTATAATTCCATGCCTGGATACTAGCAAGTTTATTAACCAAATCACTGCTTAGGACTAAGAACAATGAGAGGAGTGAACTTGGGTTCAGTGTCATGGCTCCTACACTCAAGGAAGCCCTAGGTGCTGAGAAAGACAGTATGAAGGGACCTGTAACCTAATTAACAACTGGATAACCCATGAAAAGTAGTCAGGAAAGGCATGTCAGAGGAAATGATATTTAGTTGAACAGAGGGTTTTAAAATAGGTATTTGACACGGCACAGTTCTATCTTAAAGAGGGTATTTTTTTTCCCCTCAGTATGAACAAATGCAAAGCTCTGGAAAGACCAAAACCCTAACCCTAACCTGTGTATTTCAAGGAAATTAATAGTAATAGCAGTTTCATTGTAATCATTTTGATTTAATAGAAAAACTTATCATTACTTTATTAGTACTAGAGTGAAACTCATTTTATATTCATGAAGCACAATGGTCAAAGAAATTAGTAATTTTTTTTTGAAGGGGGAATAGGGATGAATATATAAGAAGCAATCCAAGGGCTATTTATGGAAATAATTCATTATAAATGATAATTTCTGCTCTTTTTGCCCAATCTAATCATGGATTTCCCAGATTTGCCTTCTATATTCAACCCAGTTCAGTTTTTGAAGCAATAACTAATCCCTTTTGTCTATTAAAAACCTTCTTTTTACCTTCTTATAGTGCTTGAAGTTTTCTTCTTTCTTTCTTTTTAACTTACCAATATATTGCATAAGCCCCAAGGCACCAATGTGTAACACAGAGTAAAACGATGATTAAGATACATGACCGAGAATAAAGGTTTAATTGACTTGGGATCTGTTGAGCCTTTTACTGGCTGTGTGACTAAGCAACCAACTGTGCGGTCCAAGGCAAGTCCATTTCCACGAGTCCTTCCTCTAAACAACATGGGGTACGCTGGCAAGGAAATTGTCATACCTACTTGGTTAATGGCTCTCAGCAGTTGGGCTACAAGATAAATACACATGTGGTTACATAAGACATTGTAAAAATATTTTTGGAAGTGGTAATGTCAATTTGTATCCCACTATACACACAAATAATGAGAAATGGATGGATTCTTTATGTGTGATTGTTGGGGGATAAGGTGGGATTTGGAGCCAGAACTAATTTATTTATCACATAGACTTATTTTATCAAGACATTAGGTATACCTGAAACATTGATTTTCATCAAGGAAACATCACAGAATAACTAGAAATACCTAGGAGGAAATGTAGTCACTTATTTAAAAATATACAGTAAGACCACAGAGCCTAATATTAGGGAATATCATGGAGATGAATGGTGGTGTCTGAATGAACACGAGGATACTTGGAGAGTCTGTCTGCATTTATGAAGTTGGTTAAAATAAGGTAAATCATCTCCTTGCCTGTTCTGTTTCCAGCCATCACAAAGATGCCTTCTGGTTACAGCTTAGGGTCTCAGACTTTTTCAACTTAGAATGATTGCTTCGTGTTATTTACTGAGTACTCCATATTTTACTTTATGTTCCTCAGAGGAAACTTGGAGCTTTGTATACACTAGTGAATTATACATATGGCTAACTCATGTCAGTTCCTATAGGTTTTATAACTAATGGCTGTTTTGATAGGCTCTATTTTGAACTGTTAGGTTTCTATTTATTTAACTAGCCCCTTTTCATTTTAGGGTGTGAATTAGAATATATATATGATTTTACTCATTGTTTAACCCCATGGTAGATTATATTGAAATGCTATTAATCCCCAATCCCCCCAGATAAATATAGAAAAAACTCTTAAATCTTTTTTTCCCCCTACATACAATATAATTTAAAACCAACCTAAAATGATTATGGCAGCAAGTTTAACAACCTTTTGGATGCATATATAAAATATATTTGAGGACTGAACTATGAAAAAGTAATGTAAGTATACTAATAATATTTTATATGTAGTCTATGTCTCTATAATTATTTTACAATCAAAACTGATAATAATTTTTTTATGGATGAATTTATCCTGTTCTAAGTGATTTTCAAATATACTTGAGTCATAGAATGCTTTCTTTCTCATTTGTATCTGAATAATGTGATTCAACTGTTTGGTTCACTTGCTTCACGTCTACATTCTTTTATTAGATTAACTTATGAAACATTTGCCAGTAACTTATTTGCAGCTGATTGGCATGTAACAATCACAGAGCTAATTTCAGAATTACAAAGATAAATAAAGTTATTCTGAACATGTTAATAATCTGATAAGAGAAAAAAGAAAAGATGCAGACACAATAGCAAGGAAAGTATTATTGGAGTTGAGATACATATGTGTAGATTCTGTTGTGGCCAAGCAAAAATAGAAGGATTAGTTAGTTTTGATAAAAGGCAGGGAAACAGAGTATGTGATGAATGAAACTAGTAGCAGAGGCAGATTTAAATCAGGGATGATACCCTTTAGGGAAATGAAGTAGTTAAAACCCACCTGGTCCTTACTGATCTTATTAATAGAACACATTTTTTAAAAATATTTATTTTTTAGTTATAGTTGGACACATATCTTTAGTTTATATTTATGTGGTGCTGAGGATCGAACCCAGTGCCTTACACATGCTAGGCGAGTGCTCTACCTCTGAGCCACAACCCCAGCCCCACATTTTTAATTATAGCAACTTTGCTGATGTCAGCTCTTTTTAAATTCTGTTCATGGGTTTTATTTATTCTGATATTACTCCAATAGGGAGTAACTGGTATTTTTATTTAGTTATTGCCCCAGTATAATCTCACAAATAATTTCATCAGGCTGAAATTACTCTGATTTTTTGAGTTTTC
This sequence comes from Callospermophilus lateralis, assembly GCF_048772815.1. NCBI lineage: Eukaryota > Metazoa > Chordata > Mammalia > Rodentia > Sciuridae > Callospermophilus > Callospermophilus lateralis. The sequence goes on along the minus strand of NC_135320.1, from coordinate 66,006,742 downwards.
TCAAATACTGAAATAAGCCAATTTGGTATGTGGAATCCTGATAACCCAAAGATATTTACTAATCCCTAGAACCTGTGGTAATTTAGGTTCTGCGGCAACAGAGACTGAAGGTTGCAGATGTAAGTAATGTTAACCAGCTGATCTTAGTGATCCGTAAAACTCAGGTAAACCCAGCGTAATCACAAGAGCCCTTGAGAGCAAATGGACTCAGAAGAGTCGGACAGATGGCGCAGGAGGAAGGAGCCACTTGGTGCAGCTCACACTGAAGGTGAAGGAATTGTGTGCCAAGCCAAGCAGCGGGCCTCTAGAAGCTGAAAGAGGTAAGGAAACAAATTATCCCTTAGAGATGGCAGAAAGGAAATCAGGCTTCCCTCCACATTAATTTCAGGCCAGTGGAACCGGAGTCAGATTTCTTATCTACAGAACTTTAAGGAAAATAATTGTGTATAGTGTTTTAGGCCTCCACAAGTGAGGCTGTTGTTTAGATCAGACATCAAAAGCTCACACAACTACATTCAAGAACGCCTTCTTAGGTGTGACCTTAAAATCTGTTTTTGTTAATTTATCTGGACTTCTAGCCCATAAAAATAAAAATTATAAACTGAGCTGGTTAAAAAAAAAAAGAAATCTAAGTTTGACTTCATTGAGAAATCTATCTGAGGCACTTGGTACTGTCTAAGGCTGAGGTGATCACTAAGAATACAGTGAGGCAGGACTAAGGACCCTTCACTCAAAAGAGTGCATCTGATGAGGGAGTAGGATATAAAGTAAAACAACAACTTTCTGAAATATTCACTGCAACCAAAGTCCCTTGAGCAATAAAAAATAAAGACTAGAGGACGTAAATTATTGGGAGGATTTGGAAAGTTTCCATGAAAAAGTCACATTTAAGTGGTGACCTTCATGATGCATTGAGATGATTTGTTACTAGGGGCTGGATAACAGCTGTGTATATCCCCTCATGTGGGAAGGATGTCACACATTTCAATACAGAGAGGTGACAGGAGCCATGTTTGCTAACAGCTCCCTGGTGAGCCTACACTCATGACCTCCACTAGGCATCTTTCCTCCCACAGGCGATCAGAAGGCCAGCCTCCCCCTCCTAGCTACGCTCCCACAGGTTATCTGCTTTTCAAGGTCTATATTTTTTTAAAAAAACAAAATCACCTTGCATTTCTTACAGCTGGAAACATTTTTTTTCCTATTTCTTTAGCACTTTATCTGTTCCGTTCCTCTGGTATTTATCACCCTCTGCTTTGTGGTAGTTATTTTTGAGCATTCCTTACTTCCCAGACTAGACTATGGATTTTTAGCTTTTCGAGTGTTCTTGGAAAGTGTAAAAGGGCAGAAAGCAGCATATGGTGTGATAGCACCGAGTGTGATGTAGAGATGGTGTTGGAAGAGGAGCCGGCAAGCTGAGGCACTTGAACACGCTGGGGAAGGATGGGAGCTGAATGGAGGCACGGGGAGCATCTTAGCCTTTTCAATTTCTCACAAACCCTGAAGCCACATATGGATAATCATTTCTCATTTAAACAATTGTTATGACTCTTATTCTCAGTCCTCTGCCATTTCCTCCAATCTGGATGTAAACTACAATGATCTATTTAAGTAAAATGCCTCTTTACATCCTCAACTCTCCTTCTACCAAATCAGCTGGCACATTCTACTCACAAGCATGCATCCAATGTGAGAACATATGGAAGGAAAGTAAAAATCATAGTTATCTGAGTTTTCTCTACTTAGCAGAGAATATCTGAATATTTGAAAACACTCCCATATTGCATTTAGATATTTTTGTGATGGGCAAATTCCAAAGCCATCATTTAAGAATTCTTCAATATATTATATTTCACTATATGTCAGGATAGGTTAGTTTATGTTGTAATAAAATAAATCAGCATTTTAATGCACCAAAAAATTCCCTTAGCTATATATCACTTGAAGTTTACATGGGGTCTACTACACATAGTCTCCATACACTCACAAGGAGATAAAGTCTAGAATGACAATATTTAACCTGCCAGTGGGATGAGAGCATGAAGAATTGATTGGGCAGTATTTCTTTTTTTTCCTTCTTTGGCAGGGAGGGGGCAGGGGTTACTAGGGATTGAACTCAGGGGCACTTGGCCACTGAGCCACATCCCCAGCCATATTTTGTATTTTATTTAGAGACAGAGTCTCAATGAGTTGCTTAGTGCCTTGCCATTTGAGAGGATGGCTTTGAACTGGCCATCCTCCTGTCTCAGCCTCCTGAGCTGCTAGGATTACAGGTGTGTGCCACCGTGCCATGGCAGGCTTGGCAGTATTTCTTAACTGTATTTTATTGACCTAATCATTTCACATAATTAGATGATTCCCTCAAGAGGGTGAGGAAGTGCGATCTTGTCAGAGACTCGGAAGAGAAGTTACAGTGGAAATACTAGTGAGTAACCCCAGTATTTACTATGTTTATCTGTACGTTATGTTTTGAAACAATATTTTATGTAAATACAACAAAAGTAAAAAATATGCTAAAAGAAAAATCTCATTGACAACTAATGGAGATTATTTTTGCACAAATGGCTGCTACTGAAAATTGATAATTAAAGATATAGAACTTAAGCTCATCTTCTTACTTGTCAATGAGTATTATATTGGATAATCCAAAAGATCATCATTGATAAAAGAAGGTTCTTATTTATAAAAGAATGTCAACTAACAATTACAGAAGGAATATCTTTAAGCAATTGATAGTTTGCAACAGAAATGAAATGATTGACTAAAGCAAGGAAGGTAGATGGGTGCTAAAATCAGTAGAGGAAAGTAGATTAGATGTGGATATTCCCATGATGCCGAAGTTTTACCATACAGATTACTTACTGCTCAGTGATGAAAAGTTTGCTTCACAATGGACAGAGCTAGTCATCTCAATTGTAACCCAATGACTAATCACCTTACTAACAGTACAAAAAGAATATTACACAGTATCACCTGTCAATTATTTTGACAATATGGTTGCATCTAATATCTTTCAATCTATTTTCTGTTTATATGATATTCAAATAATAAGGGTAGGAGTTAAATTTCCTTATTCAGATAATTTCAGAAGTTGATGTATTCTACAGAATAAATAAAGCAACTTCAACAAATTGTCATATAAAAATAAGATAAGTAGAACTTTCTAGATGAAAAGAGATCTGAGAGAGAGAGTATTCCAAAAAATTGGGGTGTGGTGGCACACACCTGTAATACCAATGACTCAGGAGGCTAGTTAGGAGGATCAGCAATTTAGTGAGGTCCTGAGCAACTTAGTGAGACCACATCTCAAAATAAAAAATGAAAAGGGCTTAGGATGTGGCTCAGTATTGTAAAGTGCCCCTGGGTTCAGTTCCCAGTACCCCTCCCAAAAAAGAGAGAAATATTCCAGTGAAAACTGTGCTCTTCAATTGAATTGTGAACTAAACATAGTGGTTGTTTTTTTTTGTTTGTTTGGGTTTTTTTTGTTTGTTTTTTTGCAATTAAGGAAATTGTACTATATCAGATGCTATTAGGTAATTGATAATTTTCTTATGTGATCATGATTTACTGATTTATGTAGAATGATTCAAACAACCTTGCTTTCTAGAAATGCGTACTAAAATATTTAGAGATAAAATTCAATGGTATGTTTAATCTACTTAAAACATGTTAGGAAAAATTTAGCAAATACGGCAAATTACTAATAATTGTTCACTTTCTGAGGACAGTTGTATTGTACATCTGACTGGGAAGATTTAAGAGATTTCCCAGGCCTCAATCATGTGTCCATATCAGCAATTTACACTGCAGAATAGAGGTAGCAATCAGCCCAACTCAAAGGCATGGGCCAAGAGTAAGAAAAGCTTGAAGATGTGGTTACCTGAAGAGAGGTAAATGAGTTTTGGAAAGAGAAAAACACTAAAGTTGTAAAGGTCAGATCCATGATTCAAATTGTGCCTCTATCTCATTCTTCCAACCATAATACACATCCTTGTTATTTTTTTGGTATCACTTACCAATAAAGAGGAGTACTTCAATGACCCTCTGTTTTCTTCCTCTATAAGATTATATGTGCATAGAAATTGAGTCCCATTCATCTTTGCATACTTAGTATCTAGAGTGGTGTCCAATGATGATGGATGGATGTTAGAGTGAACTATTTGGTATTGTCACTCAATGAATACTTGTTAGATTATGAATGAATAAATAAAATAATTCAAAATAATGATATTTAAATAACAGTTAAATGTGGTTTGTAATAATAAGCTTATGTGACCTTAAAAAGGTTTCAGAATTCCTTAGTAAATTCAGAAACTTTATTACTATAGTCAAAAATGAAAGTTGATACAGTAATATTTGGTAAAAGCCACAGGAGTTCCCGTACTAAGCCATTAAGCACATTCATCAAAGTTTACGACCTGATGAACTTCACTTCTTGACACTTTTAATACTTTTAATCACATACTGGATTTTCTTCCAAATTGGAATTAATGTCCTCTGATATATTAGTGTTTATGAAATTGTTTAAAGAAATGCAGTTCCCTTAATTTCATGTGTTTGGGGTATAAGCCAAGTACTAATATAGTTATTCATTCTTATAAATAAAATAACTGCCTTATTTCCATGTCTATCTTAATATTCTCCTGAGATATTTCTTTTTACCAAGTCTATATCAGCACATTAATCAGGAATTATTCTCCAAATATTATTTATTGTGTCATACCAAAACAACTTTCACTTTGAATATATTTGTAGTCATCCTCTTGAATTTTCATTGACCTAAAATTTTAAGATTTCAGATGTATATCCATGACCTTATCAGACCTTATCTGACACTATCAGATAGGCTGGCCTAAATCTGTATTGCTAGATACAAATCACATCTCTAAAGCTGACTCTTCTCTTTCACCCCAAGTCTTTTAAGTATCACTTTATAAAAACATTTAACATTTATTCAGTGTCATAAACAATCCCATTAAATATTCACAAAACTTCCAAGGATAGGATAGAGTAACTTAATGTCTTCAATCAGAGGCACTCAGCTGAATAATGACAGGTGGCAGCTGCCTTCATGCTCAGGCTCTATAAACCTGACTTTCCTAAAAGTCAAGCAGGCATTCACTGCCCCGACAAATGACCACCCTAGGTCGTGGTGAAAGTGCCCAGCAGAGCCAACCCAGAGCCCTGCAGCACCTACCACAGTGAAGCTGAGTGAAGGGGAAGGTCTGCGTAGCTGACCTCAAGCTCCATCAGGTGCAGAGGCAGATGGAGGAGCCAGCAAGAAAAGTGAGGCAGCAGCAGAACCCCCAACAGCCAACTTTCCTGTCAGCGCAGGTGGGATGCTCTCTACTGTCTCCAGTTATATTTGGCAGATGAACATGGTAGAGGATGAGCAGGTGGAGTAAAAGTCTTCCAAAATCTCACTGTTCTGTTTCCATCTTCTCATCTGAATGCATAGGCTGATGAGACTTCTGGCTACTGGTTCTGCTTGGTTTAGTTCTATCTGGACATGCTCTGTTACTCAATCATAGGATACCTAAACTTTTGTTATAACCAGTAAAATATATTTATCGTTAGAATTCTAAAACATAAGAATCCTGCAGATTTTCCTGTCGATAAGAGTGGAAAGGCTAGTAGAAAGAAATGAACAGAAGTAGTCAGGAAATTACACATGGAAAAAAGATTTTCAGTGAACAACAAAAAACTTAAAATTAAATATCTTCCTTATTAGGGTAATTAAAGTTTATGCAAATGTTCTAATAATCATGTGATCATGTCAAAATCAGGAATGGATCATAATTTTCATTCGTATTGCACTATATTTTTTCATACTTACCTGCCAAATCATTCTCTTCACATTCAAAGCCTATGTGTCTGTGATATGTGTAAATGACATGTAAACTAAATTATGAATTTACTCGTTGTTTACATCAATTCAACACATCCACTCACCTATCAGAAGATCCTATTCTCATTTTAGGACTAGACATAGTGTACATATGGGTCTTTAGCTAGATTTCAGCCCTGCCAATACAAAACACTTTAGGTAATGAAGCCTTTCGGGTTCACAGGTATTGCATCCAATCTCTTCAATCTCTTAATATTCCTGTTAGTAAATTCATTTACTGATGAGCAAGAAAAATTATCAACACTTTTTTCTATAGGGTATCTAAACATTAAAAACATTTGAATGATTACTTTTGAAAATGCATATCTATATACTCTGTAAGAGAGTAATATAAATGTTTATGAAACTGAAATTTGTATAAATGATAAAAATTGTCACAAAATTATCTCTTGTACAAATATTTTATGGAATATAGTTTGCATTAGTATAAGATATGTTGGAGTAAAAAAGACTTAGGAACTACCGATTTACACAATGGATATATTATTGAGGCAGAGAATGAAGCCCTAAATAGCTCATTTGAATGAGGCTCAACCAAATACTTCCCTTGTTTCACAAATGTTCAAAATCCTTTACAGTAAAATTTTGGAATTATGATATCCCTTACACAGCTTTTTTCAGAAGAATGATAGATGGTTCAGTAATATTTGTTTATACCAATTTCAGATACTCTGGAGTTTTCTGGAAATTTAGAAACAGTCTGATTGTCACTGCATGCTGTTTGCGCTATTTGAACAAACAAGATTTTGTTTGTGAACAGATTGATCACTTCTCCTCTGACAAATCATCATAAACTTGTGAAGTAGTTGTAAATATCTATTGTTAAATCCAAACATAAGCATTTCAATTACCTCTTAATTATAAATTAAAACTAAACAAGTTTAAAAATGACCAATTTAATTTCTATACAACACTTTCTGTTGTTTCCATGAAACAAAATTATCAGTGATTGAATAATAAACATCTAACTTACAGTTAAATTATAGCAACAACTGCTCATAAAAAAAGATAAACAAAGGAAAATCCTCTTTAATTCAGCCTTCCCTACTAGATTTTGTAAACATGATGTCAGGTATTTGTTTTTGTATGTATTTTTACAGCATTAAGTAATCATCATGGAGCAAGTTAATAATACAGTGTGCAAGTATTTTAAGAGCACAAATTGGTTTAAAAAATGTGAAAGTCTTCCACTAAGCAGTATATATAGTTATGCCTAAACTTTAGTGATAAAATATTTCTTTATAAAAAGCTTTCCTAAATGAAACATTTCTATTGACTTTAGACTAGTTTTCCTATAAATTAGACAGGATTAAAGAAACATTTCCATGTTTATTGTTTCAATATTTCATTTTGATAACATATGGAAATTGTTTATGTACCGTCAATATTGTGGAGTCAGTAGGGTACAGGAATACCAGGAACAGGGAGCAAAACAAATATGCCTTCATATAGCTTACATTATAGGGGAAAAGACAGACAAGAAATAAATATATGATGTCACATACTGTGCAAAAGAATACACGCAAAGAAATAGTGATGTAATGGTGGAGGTTAAGATCGAGTGGCTAGGGAACACTTTTTAGGAGTTTATGTTGAGAGAAAACACAATCAAGGGAGAGAATACGCCACATAAAAACTGTGGATCAGAAGAATAGATTCAAGAGATCTATTGTTCAACATGGCGACTATCATTAACAACAACATAATGTTCAATTTGACAAAAATATAATCATTCAAAAATGTTAAAAATAACTGAGATTAATTAGCTAGACTTAGTCATTCATCATTATACAAAGTTCAGTCATGCTCCACAGAACATTTAGGTGAATGATGGAGTGGATATACAAGTGGTCTCACATATTAGATGTCTGTACTAGGCTATGCTATTTAGGTTGGTGTAAGTACATTATGGTGAAATTGCCTGAAACAGTTTTGCAGAATATGTCCCTGTCATTACTTGATGCATAACTGTGTGTATTTTTTTTAAAGTATCATTTTGTACATGATAGATGCATACAATTTTCTCTGACAATTAAAAAAAATGTACAAAAACAAACTTTAGAGACTAGCATTTCTAGTCATGAAAGAGAAGTACAGAAAACCTGGATCAGAAAGGAATTTTGCTGATTCTAATAAGAGCAAACAGACAAAATGGCTAGAATTTAATGAGCTGGGGCAGAGAGAGAGAGAGGGTAAAGTAGTAGGCCATGGTTAAGTTTGGATTTTATTCTGATTACAATGGGAAATTATTGCAGAGGAAAGTGATTGACATTTAAAAATCACTCTACATGTCTAGAAACCTGCAGTTGGAAGATATGAATAGAATCTGGGAGACCCATGAAGCCAATAGGAAATCACCTCTAAAAGAGTGGCAACTTGAGACAGTGTGGGAACAGAAGGAGAATGAGAACGCCTTACATTTAAGTTGAACAGAAGTACAAAAAGAGTTGGCCAATGTTGAAGTGGAGGGAAGAAAGAGAACTCCTAAGATTTGAGGTCTGAGAAAAGTATAAATGTAGGTGACTTTCACTTAACTTGAAAAAAGACAGAAGAAAGAAATTAGTAATGAGAAACAAGATTATTTTTTGGAACATGTTAAGTCCAAAACAGTAGTCAAAGTGGAGATGTTAAACAGAATGTTGGATGTATGTATATCATGTTCAGATATGGGCACGAGTAGAGATACTGATTTCTTTCATCAGCATATATGTAGTATTTCTGTGTAATTCCTTTATAAGACTAATTTATAGTTCCTTTTGGGGGGGTTTCAACATTTTCTTTATATCTGCATGTCTTGCTGGATCAGATAAGATCCCCAGTCTCCACTGACTCAAATCCTGTATATCTCTCACCAGTTTCAAACTGTAAGACCTCTGTCACATGTATCTCCAGCCCTGTTTTTGCTTCTGGAGAAGAGGATTTGAATGCAACTAAAGAAAAAAGCAAACATAATTGTAAGAAATTGAGATATAGTTGAGAGATAATTGAATAGCCTATTGATTAATTAATGAAAAATTCTCCAAGCCATTATGCTTACATAATTAGTTTTTCATTTTTGGTACACTCCTTTAAACTTATAACCAAATTCTCTATTGTTTAAACTATTCACAACATTTTAATTCACATTTGGAAGCTTCATGAAGTCATTTGTATTTTCACATGTCCTCTGTCAGATTAATGAAAATTTATTATTCTTAATGATCCCCATTCTTTCTTAAAACTTCTCTTGTGACTATTGGCCATATTGATAGATTGATGTCTAGGGCTATGGATCCAAACTATTTAAAACACAATTCAGTATTTGTTCATTTAGTTTTTTGTTTATTTATTTATTTATTTATTTGTACCAGGGATTGAATTTAGGGACATTTAACCACTGAGACATATCCCCAGTCCTTTTTTATATTTTGTTGGAGACAGGGCCTCACTGAGTTGCTTAGGGCCTCATTAACTTACGAAGGCTTGGTTTTAACTCTTGATCCTTCTGCTTCACTAATATTACAGGCATGCACCACCCCACCCAGCTTGCTCATTATAGTTTTAGTCTTGAATTCCTTAGTTCATTTATACTTGTTATAAATACATGTAACAGAAAATTCAATGGATATCATGTTATCTGTTATCAAACAAGTTTCAAGACTATATGCAGTAATAGGAAAAAACAGATTAACTGGGTTTTTTTATAGCTTTTTAAAATATTTTAGTTATAGGTAGACATAGTATCTTTATTTTGTTTATTTATTTTATGGGGTGCTGAGGATCAAACCCAGTGTGTCACATGTGCGAGGCAAGTGCTCTGCCACTGAGACACAACCCAGCCCAAGATCAATTGTTTTTAGCACTTACTAAAACTTTATTGTATTTATTCAACAACTAATAAGTGCTCCTTGAACACCTGGCCTGGATTAGACCCAATTTTGCCAGGCGGCTGTGCTTCACTGTACATTAACTAGATCTGCCTTTTGACAGTGGCTTAAACTCGGGTCTTTCCATATGTTTTTGTTTGAGTGCCCTACATCAGCAGTATTCCAAGGTCATGTTCTTCTCCTGGCAGATTACAAGATTACCATATTTCATCCTTCTAATATGTCTGCACTATTGCATTGGCCAAAGCAAACCATAAGTATGGACGATGATATGGAAAAAATGGAAACTTTGTACTCTGTTAGTAGGTATCTGAAATGGTACAATAATTATAGGAAACAGCACATATTTTCTTCCAAAAGGTTATAAAAGAACCACCATATCCAAATATCCCAATATTGAATATATATCTAAAATAATTGAAATCAGAAACTCTAGGTGACATCTTTACCTCCATCTTTATTGCAGCCCCATTGACAATAACCAAAATATGAGAAAGAAATGTCCATCAACAGAAAAATGGATAAAAAATGGTGGTTGACATATGTCATGAAGTATTATTCATCCTTTTAGAAACGGGAAATTGCTGGGCATGATGGTGCACGCCTGTAATCCCAGCAATTTAGGAGGCTATAGCTGGAGGATCACAAGTTTGAAGCCAACCTCAGCAACTAAGTTTAGTGAGGCCCTAAGCAACTTAGTGAGACTCTGTTTCAAAATTTGAAAAGGGAAATAAAGGGCTGGGAATGTATATCAGTGTTAAAGCACCTCTGGATTCGATTCCCAGTACCAAAACTAAAAAAAATAGAAAAAAAACAGCATATTTTGACATCTGTGACAATACAGAATAACCTAGAGGACTTCAGTATAATTAAAGTAAGAGTGTCACTGAAAGAAATACATCAGGACCCTCTTATGTAAGGATTTAAAATGTTAAACTTTTATAGACAGAGTACAAAGGTGGTTTTCAGGGGTTGGGGAAGAAAGTAATGAGGAATTGTCATTCAATGGGTTTACAGTTTCAGTGAAGCAAAATGGGTGTGTTCTAGATATTTCCTACACAGCATATTATCTGTGGTAAACAATAATGTATTTTGTACTTCAGTTATTTAATATAGCAAATCTCCAGGTGTGCTATTGCTCTCCCAGCTATGTTACCCCAAATAAAATAACCATTCTCACTTCTATCATCATGAATTAATTGATTCTGTTTAAATTTTAATGGAATGAGTTATTCATATGCAAAAAAGTAGAAAGTAACTTTTAGAGATAACATATATATCTATTGGTTTGATTGTGATGATGAACTCATGAAAGTTTATGTATTGGTCCAGGAAATTGTAATTTCATTACATTAAATATGTGTACTTTTGAGTGCTTCAATTAAGCCTTAGTTAAACTATTAAAAAAACTAGTAGAATAAATTCAAATAATAGTGGTATATAAATAGGTACAATACCTTTAAAATAACGCACATATAAACTCACCTGCTACTGTTATTTCTACTCGGGTGGCAACGCCTAGGGAATGAATTCAGAGTAGGCTATTAGGTGGAATCCTAGTTCTGTTAATATAGGCTGCAAATCCTTGAAACTGCTAACTTCCTTTCATCTCATTTTCCCATGTGGAAAATTAGAATAATTACATTATCTACCTCTTGTGAGTGTTGAGTTCTAAATGAGTACTTACATGTATTTTGGATGGAAGCTTGGATAGAATAAACATAATTATTTTCTATCTTACACTTTAGGAATCTATAGGAATTTTTAATTTACAAGAACATCTCATACTCACCATGGCATCAATGTATAAAATAGCTAGGAATACAAATGTTATGCAAAACATTTTTAAATATTATAAACTCAATGGAAGAGCACACATGAAAACAAAATACATGTAGAGATTTTTACCATGTATACAGAGGTGATGATTTACTTTGTTAAAAGAATCCATAGTTCCCTCTTTTAAAAGTATAATTTGAAATTCAAATAGAAATAGAGCCTATATGTATGTTTGTATGTATGTAACTAGAAAAACTGGCTCCAGTGTATTTTCAGAAGTATAACAAAACCAAACTGGATCAAGGCAACTTTGAAAGAGAATAGCATGAAAGCTTACTTTACCAGATATCAAGATATGTAATACTTCTGCAGTTTTAAAATAGAGTGATTTTTACATGAGATTAAACAAATTGATCAATGGAAGAGAACTGAAGCATTCACACATAAATATGCCATTGATATATACAAATCACTTGGGAAGGAGGAAGAAGAATGAACTACTTAATAAATCATGTTGAAATAATTAGCTGTATTTCTGAAAGTACAGTAAAGCAGGGCCTGTATCTCATAAAACATAAAAGAAAAAAGCCCACATTGATTAATGATCTAAATGTGAGAATCATTTTCTTTGAAACATTTCTGTACTAAACACAAGATGAATTAATCATAAAGGATACTTGAGTCTTATTTAAAGTTAAAATTTCTGTACTACTAAGGCACCAATAATAATGTTTAAAACACTCCTATGTCAAACAACAAAAATTTTGTCACAGGTTGGTATAATGTTTGTATACTGATATTATATATTGTTATTCATAATGCGTTTATGAAAGACAACGAATTAAGAATCCTGCAAATGAATATGAAAAATATCCATGGCACATTTTGAAAATTACAAATATTTGAATGGGCAATTCACAAAAGAGTAAACAGCAATGATCCAAATAAATGTGATAGTCTTGCTGATATGCATGAAGGATGAAGTTAAATACTTATTTGACATTTTACATTCAACAATTTGACAGAGTTTCACACTCTTAATATCAAGTGCTGGTGAGAAAGAAAGGGGAAAATAAAGTGCAAATCTAGTACCTGGTCATTGCTAGTTCATGGAATAGCTCCTTCTTGAGTGATAAAATTTCAGGCATTTCTCCAGATCTACAGAAAAATCCATATGGTGATCTTAGTGCATTTGTGCTGCTATAACAAAATATCTCAGAGAAACTGAGAATTTATAAACCATAGAAATTTATTTCTCATTGTTTTGATGCTAGGAACTCCAAGGTCAAGAAGTCAATAGGTTCGGTGTATGGTGAGGGAGGTTTTTTGCTTCTCAGAAGGAACCTTATTGCTGCATCCTACAGAGAGAACACTGTGTAGGCACATGGTAGGAGGATCAGCAGAGCAAGAGAGAGCTCCTTTCAACACTGAGCTCCTTATGAAAGTGCTCATCCTGTCTTGAGGACAGTATTCTCATGATTGCATTACTTCCCAAAGGTGATATCTTTAATACTGTTTCTTTGGGGATTGAACTTCAACATGAATTTTGGGGAGAGTACCATCATCAAACCATCTTTTGGGGAGAGTTGCACTCTCTAAAATTATGTGAATATCATCTTCTGATATCAAATACTATTAAAATAGCAAAACTCAAATTTGTCTATTAAAATAATTTCTAATCACATCCATTTTAAAAGAAGGGTATATATTCCTTGATTGACTTATACTTCATTATCAGGGGGGGAAAAGCAGCATTTCTAAGTGAATAAGGAATTATGAACTGAAAACTATCAACTATCATTATGGTTCAGATTGCATATTATACAAAGTAATCCCTTCACATTTGGTATCATGTGGCCCTTATTTTTAAATAAACTCCAAGATTAAATTTCCTGATATGTGTTATGATCACTATCAGTGAGTAGATGTGTAGAACATTAAAGTCCCCTTAGCCATAGCATGAGATAATAGTCTTTTGAGACATTTTTAAGAACCTAAACTAGAATGTTACTAAAAATTAGGCTTCAGTACAAAGAAGAGATTAAATAGATCAGACATTAGTACAATGTGAATTAGTTATAGGGACTGTTATAGAGTCTCACAAAAACATGTGGCAACTTTCACTCAGGAATCATTCAAGACCACTTCAAGGCCATCAACACTTCAGTTAAAAACACTATAAATTGAGGCTGGAGATATGGCTCAAGAGGTAGTGCGCACACCTGGCATGAACAGGGTGCTGGGTTTGATCCTCAGCACCACATGAAAATAAAATAAAGATGCGTCCACCGAAAACTAAAAAATAAATATTAAAAAAATTATCTCTCTCTTAAAAAAACTGAACTTTTATGGGCTTGTGTTGCTTAGTAATTTTCTCACATTATTATGACTATGGAAATCTTATTTTCTGTATTTTATATGAAATTATTGCACATGTACTTGTTAATATATGTGAGTTAAATATAATTAGGGTTAATAAAACAGCAAAGAAGCAATTTTGGTACAAGGAAAACAGGAGCAAAGCAATTTGGGCTCTCTGAACAAGAGTATAAAAATCTTAAGAACAAGCCACATAGTTCTTGGATTGAAAAAGAAAAAGAACTGAATTCTGGGTCTACTCTTGTAATAGGATCTTATAATTACTTATTTCCAGTTATCTCTTTTAGAAAATGAGGGTAAGGGCCTCTAGTTCTTCGAATTCCTTAGTTGCCCCCCCCAAAAAAAAAATTCCAGTTATCCGTCAGAAGACAAAATATATAGCTCATGGGGGAGGGTTTGTAAGAATATGTGAAAGAGGGAGAAGCCTGGCCATCCCAGTGCCCATTTGAGGCTTCAGATCCCCCACCCCTGCCCGGACCACATCTTGGCAGCTATATGGGGAACCTGCGTAGGAGAACTGAGCTGCCTGCTGGAGTCCAGTTGAACCTCAGACCCAAGACAGATACTAAAATGGTTGGTACTGTTTCAAGCAATTAAAGCTGGAGTGTTTTGTTAAGCAGTGATCAATAACTAAAATATTTATACCAAAGGTCATATAAGACTTTCATTCATTCATCAAACTAAAAGTTACTGAAATTTTATTATATGCAGGTGTTGAACTGATGATATAATGGTGAGCTCAAATAGTAACATAATAGTGTGCTGTGAAGGAAATTGATGAAATACTTTGAGGAAATCTGATGTAGTCAACATGGTCTTGGGGGCCCCTGAGGAAGTAAACTGAGTTGACAGTGGGAATCACAGAAGGAGAAAATATTCAAGGAACTCAAGGGTACTTACTGAGGTGCAGCACTAAAAATAAGGGGAGAGTGGACAAAATAAGTGTGATAAGGGCCAGATTAGGCTGAGCATTATAGGCCATTGTAGGAGAGAACAATTTAGCTGGAAAGCACATCCTGTCCCCACCCATTTTTTTCATTATTTATGAAATAATTTAGAGGGTTTTTTTGGGGGGGGGACAGTAAAGACTTTTTTATATTTATCTTTTTAACAGAAGGAAAGGTGGTCTGAAAAACATAGATGTTAATTTACAAGCCTCACAGAGATGTACTTAATCCAAATTTTTATAAGTTAAGTACCAGAATTCAGTATTTTGTTTAAAAACCACATCTTCTGCATTTTGGATGCAAAGAATGAATGGACTGATATTTGGGAACTGTAGATCTGGAGCAGAAAGAACCACAATTGTCTTTCTCAGTTATGAGCACGCGTGCACAACACACACAGACACACACACAAGGAGTCACAGAGCAGTTAAGCAGCATGTCTTTGGTTGCACAGTTGGGAAGTTACACAGCTGAAACTTTAATACAAGCAGCTTGCCTCTGGAACTTGGGTTTTTAAATCATATACTACATGGGACATTAATCCCATACCTGATTCTGACATAAACAAGTTGTTTAAACATCTTTGATCCATGTTTCCTCATAATTTAAACAGAAAATTGGGCAATGGCATTCTTTAAGTCCTTTTTTAAAAAAAATTAGACTTTTTGTCCACCTCGTTTCACAAATCTTAGAAATAAGCATCAATGAAGAATTGGGAGAACTTAATGGGAGCTCATCACTCTTCCCACTTGCTAATTATTCCATACACAACAATATATCATCAGTTCACAGTGGCTGGTCCTGTGACTTCAGAGCAAAACATATTTTGCTCAGGCTCTAAGCATGTTTCAAAGAAGTTAGTATCCTATTAAAATAGACATAAGAGATAGGGCTACTTGGCCTCATCTCTCAAGGAAGAATAGACCCAGGAGTGGATTTCTGGATAAATGCTGATCTGGAACAATAGTGTACAACAGTAGGAGAGTCAAAAACAGGCTTTAGTGTCAATGCTGAATCAACTTAAGCAAACAGTTACAACAAAGCATCGCTTAAAAGGAGGTGTGAGCATTTAGTGGACACTGAAAAGAATGTCTCCCTATAGAATAAACATCTGACAAAAGAGAAGTATTTTCTCATCAATTTTTAGAAGATCAAATTGTACATAAATACCACCTTCTTAAATTTATGATGTGCATTTTGCTATTTTTAATACTTCTTTCATAGTGGAGTGGTATTTTAATATCACTATACATAAACAAATGAAATTGTGAAAATAGAGGAGGAAAAGGCTTTTAAAGGAGCATAAAAACAGTTTTATTAGGGTCTACAGTTGCTTTTAACTATATTAAATTACTGTGATCATATGCTACCCAAATACTCAGAAATTATATGTCTCTGTTAATTTGGAAATAGTATGGGTATATTTTTAAATAAATTATATGTTTCATAGCATTGCATTAGTAAAATTTGAGTAGCCAATTTTGTTCTTTAAATATTTTATCAGTAAAACTATATACTGGAGTACTTCCATACTTAAGATCTATAAAGCTGAGGAGACAGATGGCTAAATGTTGGGCAGATAAATAAAAATGATGAATAATTCAAGAAAGGTTACTAATAGTACATTTATCCATATTAGTTTACTCTGTTTATGTCTAGACTACTACTTAAAATGTTGAGGAAATTTTCAGTTAGAAAATTAGGTTTTATACTTCATTTTCCCTGTTGAAACTTTTCTTTAGGTGTTAGCAGAAACCACTTCTTTCTTACACTTTTTTATAGATGAGCGTTACACATATTTTATACCCCATCATTATTAGGTAGAGTATATATTATGTGTTAGGCAACATTTGTTTTTGAAAATTACAGCTTGCCTTTGCAAAATTTCTAATATTTTTGTCAAGTTTTTGGTTAAATGTCTCTAGTGGAAAGTATGTGATGAAAATAACTTTGAATGAATAAATGAATGCTAAATATATTTAATAAAAATTACCAGAAAATAATCTAGAGTTTAAGGCATATCAAATAAGTTGAACTTTTACATTAATATTTTTTCTCTTCCTTTTTAATTAGACAAGAAGTTCAGGGTCTGACAGAAAATAATGAGTAAAGAACCTGGTAAAACATTGCCTAGAAAAATTTTAAGGAATTTAAAATTTACTTCAAAAACGAATTTTGATATCTATAGTTAAACTTGAATGCTTAAATATGTGAATTTATAACCAATATTTCCTGAAATTCCACTGAATTATAACAAATAAATAACAAGTTATAAACCCACAAATAAAAATGTGAGAATGGGAGTAATACCAAAGAATAGATATCAACAAAATTTTGCAAAATAAGAAAGTGGATTGATGGATTCCAAATGAAATGACAAAATGTAGAAAGCAGAAAACTTATAACACACAGAGAAAAGGAATACATGAAACAAACTAATTTGTAGATCAGTGTATAAAAGATAAAAATTAGGGGCATTAGGTAAATTTGAAGATAAATGAGGGACAGTTTGAGAAGCACACAGCAATTCCCATCTCTTACCCAGGTGAGTTCCACTTTCTATTCTGGAATGACACAGAAGTCATGTTGCTCAGACCATATGAACCAAACATGTTCTGATCTATCCCCAGACCCTACAGAAGGAAGGGATCTTCTCTTCTCTTGGAAACTGAGCTTAGGGAATAGGTGGGAGTTTATCTAAGAATTAGGAGCCTCCTGCCTTCTTTACTTTAACTAGATGTGAGACTCCTGACACCCAAGTTTATTGCCACCCTAATGGTTCTGCCCCATCCCTTAACTATCTGTATCCCCACCCCCACCAGATACCTCAATCACACTGCAGAATATTGGTGAAACTAAGAAAGAAGACCTAAGTAATGACTAGGTCCTCACATGATTAACCTACTCCAAAGCCCAAAACAACAAATCCTATTTTCCTCTCAGTGTTCTCTTTTAGTTTGTAAGTTTGTCATAAGAAAACCACTACACACTGGTTGGCTTAAAATAACAGAAATGCATTTTCTTCCATTTCTATAGGCAGAGTCTGAAGTGAAGGTATCCACAGGGTTGTTCTCCCCATGAAAGCTACAGGGAAGTGCCGTTCCTTTCCTCCTCCTCACTTCTGGTAGTAGATGGCAGTCCTATGTGTCTTTGTCTTCTAGCTGGATCACTCCAGTCTCTGCCATCTTCTGCACATATTTTTTTTTTTCCTTTGTGTGTCCTTGGTTCTGAATTTGCATGTTTTTGCTCAGAGAATGATACCAGTCATTGGACTTAGGGTCTTCTCTATTTCTGCATAAACTTATCTTGGCTTAACAAGTTGTATCAACAAGACTCATCCCAAATGAAGTCACATTCTAAGGTTTTGAATGGACATGAATTTTTGGAAGACAATTTTCAATCCATTATGAATAAGATCCTTACATTTGATTGTTTCAAGTATGAAAAGACTGTAGTATAAAGATATTTGTTTTTATGTAGAAAGCAGAAATCTTTTTTTTTTCTTTTGATGGACAGGTCATGGATTGATAAAGGCAGATTCATACAAAGAAAAAAGAATTCTGAACATAATAACAAAGCAACTCGATCAAACAAAGAATGACCAATGACTGATACTTTTTCTTCTATGAAATTCTATATTTTAAGTATGTATTTTATGTCAACTAATAATATGGATTATTAGAAACACTTGAGACAAATTTGATTGGTAGTAATATTTTCACCTATAAAACATTTATACTATTTTAATTTTTACATGAGAAAAACAATCAAATAGACAAGTTGGTTATTTCCTTCTCTATATTCTTCAAATATAAAGTTTCTCTATAAAACTGGAATTAAATTTATCAAAATACATTATTTCAACCACTTAAAAATCACTTGAATCATTATGAAATATATTCTCTACCTCTGTCTATATTGTGGATTTAAGAAATGACTATTCAAAAAGTTGTTTTTTCCCCTAAGATCATGGTTGAAAATAGGCTGCTCTATCATTTAATGTTTGCTTTCATAAAAATCTTGTCGTTTTTCCCAGGAAAATATCAAAGAAGCAAAACAGTATGTGCAAAAGCCATGCTTCTTCAGGTGGTTTTGTATGATTCATTTTGTAGAAAATAAAATAATGACATAGATTTATCTTCCCCTTTCTCATCTTCTAGAAATCCTAAATTCAAATATGCAATTCAAATTTCTGAAATCTATTCATTCTGGGTCTTTTCAATGTGATTTCTGTTCTGAGTATGTTTCAAGGTATTTACTTGTTCTGCTTGAATAAACATAGAAGCTGTAATGGTAAAGACAATAGAGTTTTTATATAACTCTGCCTTCTAATACCTGTTTAATCTAACAAACTATAAAATCCTAGATCTTGACAATTTCATTTGAATAGGGTAATACTATCTACCTTACTAGATGATTGGGAGAATTAAATGAGATAATGTGTTTACATCGTTTAACACGATGCCAGAAATGTTCATTTGTTTATTCATATTTCTCTAAAACCCTTGCTAAACATATAATATGCACCTGTGATTACGCTACATTTTAAGAATGTATTTTATGTCAACTAATAATATGGATTATTTGAAACACTTGAGACAACTTTGATTGGTAGTAAAGTAAGATGATGTTGAGTGAACAAATATGAAATAAAGTTAGGAACAAATATGACTCATAAAATTTAGAATCAGTAAATGCCCCCCCCCAAAAGAAGTACACTTAGAATACTATAGCTAGCTGTAGCTAGCTATGGACAGTGATTCTATTTCAAAGGGACCCACAAATCATTGGTAACTATAAAATCAGGAAGGAAAGTTTGTTAGCCTTAGATTAATCTGAATATTTTTATGAAACTATGTATACTTTGTAGATCTTGTCCAGATGTTACTTTACCTGCAGTGTCTTCTCTATATGTATTCACTTTTGAAAATTTGACTCAAGCTCTAAATTAATACTGTGTCTAAATGTGAGGTGAAACAATGCAATGGGTAAAGGTCAATCCCATTATAACTTTAATGTGCTGTAACTAACCTGAAACACCTTTCTTCTACTTATACACTATCACAACCTATTTATGAGTGAACAGAGTCAGATTTCATGCATATTCATCTTTGTATCCAAGAAAGTGGTGAGTACACTGTTTTTAAACCTAAGTAACTATTTCTAAAATTAAAATTAATTCTGAAGATTTGGCATGCAATCACTGCTATTGTTCTATTTGGGCAAGTTCCTTAATTTTCTTACTTGCAAAATGAAAAGGTTAAATAAGATAATCAGTCACTCCATGTCCTACCTATCACTGTACCTAATGTTTACCTTTGTTGCTGTCCTCATCATATGCAGAGGATCAAAATGATAGGTATATATCATTTTGTTTACAGTGCCTACTTGAGATATTTAAATTCTTAGGAAATATATGTTTAATTAAAAATTGAATTGTGGATTATAAGGCTGCCTCCTTATTACATTTATAATATATATTATAGGAATTTTAAGCATTAATTACATCATGACTTATTTTAATTATTTAATTACATTTTCCCCCCTAAAATACTTGGAGGAATATAATGAGTAATTAGGGAAATATAACATTTTTATGAGTGTTTATAGGAAAATTATTACATAAAGATTTTCAGCACACCTGTACAAACTCATTTGAAAGCAGAAGATATAGAGTCGTTTGCCCAGTAGAAAGGTGATATGGTGATAAAACCGAAAATATCTGAGTGATATTTTTTTCCAGATGGGACTATGTTAACAAAAGTTAAGTTCAACTGAATTATTGTGGAAATGTGTTTTCTTTAAAAATAGATCTGCATGAATATTCTTCTAAACTTCTAGGGGCTGAGTTTGCACTAACATATTAAATAGCAGTGATTTTATTTTATTTTTTTCCATTAAGAACATTGAGAGGAATTCATTTAAAAAGAGAAATTTGTCTAGTGTTGCATAAGTTCTAATTTTTAAATCAAAACAATGAAACTGTTTAGAAAGGGAAATGCCCTTGAGAATACAAAAAGATTTGTGGTTTAAAACAGTATTTAACACTTCAAACAATTATCTCAAAATTATTTATATGAATATCTAACAAGGAGAAGGAAAAAAAGAACCTATTTTTAGAGGAAAGAATGTATTATGTTTTTCTCTTTTGTTATAATATCCTTTTACCACTATTGTATGGCATGTTAGGGTTCTAACTGCTGACCCAAATAAACCTAAAATTTTAGTGAGATTAGCCAATAGATGTTTATT
Source organism: Callospermophilus lateralis (assembly GCF_048772815.1). NCBI lineage: Eukaryota > Metazoa > Chordata > Mammalia > Rodentia > Sciuridae > Callospermophilus > Callospermophilus lateralis. Next base: position 65,985,611 of record NC_135320.1, on the reverse strand, counting down.
TCTTGATCATGTATCAGTCCACTGTGGAAGCCCCTAGTTGTCTGGATTTCTATTTCTTGGCTGATAATAGACTTAGGCTTTTTCCATTCTGTGCTTTGTCATCCTTCAGAGTCTACTGCATTTAACTGCCAGATGGAGAAATAGACAGTAGATAAAAACACACAATAGTTCTGCATGGCTGCCAGGCATTTCAACACATAGTCCCTGGCAGAGCAGCTATTTCTCAATTTTACCACTGTACTATAGAAGGGGGACACAAATTTATTCTGGAAAATTTATCATCTCTGCTTCACCTATTTAGGGCTATTCTCACATTTTAAATTATAGTTTTTGCTAATCCCAAAGTTACCTCTTTATCATTCTCACTTGAAACTTCATAAGAGTAAGTTGTATGTTTATCCATTTAATTTGGGGACAGAAGCCCTCATAAGCAACAAATATCCATGAAAACATTTTATGAACAGTTAACAGATAAAAAATATATTTTCATAAGTCAATTAAAATGGGAAATATTTGATTCATTTTTAAATAATAACCAAATGTCTATCTTTAGAAAAAAATTATCTGAATACCTGTAACATAGATAATGATATTCAATTGGTATTTTCAGGTTTTAATAAAATACACTCATTTTCATTTCATTGATTGCTCCCTTATGACCGACTAGGAAACACAGTTAAGAGAGGGTAGCTTTGCACCAACTGCTGTTTTTAAAGTAAGAAGGAGTTCGCTATATTATCAATTAAGCCATTATTTGGGTAGGGTTTGAATATGCTCTCCAAGGGTTCCTGTGTTGGAAGCTTATTCACCTGTGTGGTGGTATTAAGAGTGGTGGAACCTTTAAGATGTGGGGCCTAGTAGGTGGTAATTAGGTCTTTGGGGACATTGCCTTTTAAAGGGATTAATGAGTTAATCAGAATGAGTTAGTTCCCATAAGACTGGGTTGATATATAAAGACCAAAGCTAGTTCACCATAGTCTCTAGCTTCGTGTGTGTGTGTGTGTGTGTGTGTGTGTGTGTGTGTGTGTTTTGAGATGTGGTTGGGGGGGAATTCCAGGGATTGAACCCAGGGATGCTTAATCACTGAACTACATCCCCAGCCCTTTCAATTTTTTCTTAAAAATTTGAGACAGGGTCTCTCTAAGTTGCTTAGGGCTTAGCAAAATTGCTGAGGCTGGCTTTGAATATGCAGTCCTCAAACCTCAGCCTCCCAAGTTGCTGGGATTATAGGTGTGTGCCACCACACCAGATCTGACTCCTTTCTTGCCCTGTGATCTCTCCCCCTTGTACTTCCACAATGATGCCAACTACCATGATGTGATGGTCAGAAGAGTTGAGCAGATGCTCTTCAATGCACAGAACTGAGAGCTAAATAAACCTGTTTTCTTTACAAGAGATCACATGGCAAGAAAAGAAGTCAGATCTGGGCATGAGGATACATACCTATAATCCTCACAATTCAGGAGGCTGAGGCAGGAGGACTGCAAGTTCAAAGTCAGCCTCAGCAATTTAGCAAGGCTCTAAGCGACTTAGAGAGACCCGGTCTCAAACTAAAAAATTGAAAGAGCTGGGGATGTAGTTCAGTGATTAAGCATCCCTGGTTCAATCCCTGGTACCCCCTACCCCCCAACCCCATCCACAACACACACACACAAATACAACAAAGGAAGCTAGAGACTGGTGAACTATAGCAATCCAGTCTTGTGGGAACTAACTCATTCTGATTAACTAATTGGGTATTTTATTGAAGCAACAGGAAATGGATGGATACAAAGCCAAAATTGTAATTTAAGTAGTTAGAGTTCTTTTATGAGAAAATTTTTTAAAAATTCAAAAGAAAATTTTAGTTGTCAATGGACTTTTATTTTATTAATTTATAAGCTATCTGAGAATTGAACCCAGTTTTTCACACATACTAGGCAAGTGCTCTATCACTGAGCTACAACCTCAGCTCTTTCTGAGATAATTTTAAAGAAAAGGTTTATTGGAATCTTGAGTTAAAATTGTAATGAATATGAGACTTTGTTTTATCAGTTGGATTCTATTTCCTAAATATTTTACTTTTCTCACAAGGAAAATATTTTAAAATAGACATTCAGTTTCTCTCTTTTTTGTCTGGCATGCCATCAAAGGACAGTAAAACCAGTAAGAGAATAAATACTTGGGAAAAGGGAAGACAAAAGCTTAAACATTCTATAAAATGACATGTCTTTTCATAGATAATCAGTGTAAGACTTTTAAACTTTATTAATATTTAAGTGAAGACATGCACAAATAATATTAGAAATATTACATAATGTTTAAATATTTAAGAAATATTACATAATGTTTTTTCATAAGTAAAATATGGAATTCTCATAAACTGTTTTAAGAAGATATCCAGTTATTCTAAGAGTTTGGCCACTCCATTTTACATACCAAATTAATCTTTACATCATCTGCCACCTTTTAGTATTGTTCTCCCTCCAACTTCAAATATTCCACTTCCTCAGAATTCAGACCAAAGCCATGAGCATCACCTAGAAGGCTTGCATGATCTAAACTCTGACTATCTTTTCAGACTGATCTGTACCATTCCATGCTCCAGCTCAGTGACCTTCTCTGGGTACAATTAATGCTTATAGACCTTCTCATCAATGGGACCACATACACATTATGTTTCCTTGTTTATACATGTTTAGGATTATTGTCATTCTGCTATAATGGCCATTATATTATTGTCAATATCCATCTTTGTGTTTAAAAATACTCATTCTCTTGAAAAATTCTATTATTGTTTAACATTATTGGAACTATTTTAGCTTGCTTGTTCTTATTGTTTAACTGGTAGATCTTATTTTGTTTTAAAAAAAATTTATTCACTCTGTGTCATTTTAATTTAACTTGTATCTTGTAGATAACGTTAAGTAAATATATTCTTCCTTTTTATATCTGAAAATATCAGTACTTTATTTGAATTTACTTAATTTAAATTGAATACAATTTTTAGTACAGTTACATTTAGGTTTACCGTTTTGCTATTTGTGCTGATTATTTTTCTATTTCTCCTTTTGTGCAGTCTTTTGGCTAACCAAACATTTCATATTTGATTTTACTGTATCTGTTGGCTTTTCTTGATTATATTTGTAGTTAAATTCCCTTATATACTAATAATTTGTATTACTCTTTGGTTTTTTACACAAAAATAATATTGAAAAAATGTATGCTATATTCTCCTTTGTACTTTGTTTAAAGCATATATATTCTGAAAGTGCTTATCAAATGTAAAGTTGATAATCCAATCAATCTATGTTTTCACTCTTTCAAATAAGTAGTTTGTGTAATTTTTTATTATATACAGATTTTAGAAGATCCTATTAGAGACAGAAACTAAAGTCTTCTGTTAGTGAGCTATTTTATAAGAATATAGTCTTGTTTACAAAAATAATAGTGTTCATGATACTGAAATACATCTCTGATTCTTCTGAGATTCCAATTAGTTTTAATTTTTTTCTAGACATTATAATGTATTTTTTAATCTCATATATTAATTATTTCTTAAAATTTATTTAAGTATCAAGTTTAAAATTGGATGGAGCCTGTGTTAGTCCATTTCCATCATTATTAAAAAAATACCTGAGGTAATTAATTTATCAGTGAAAAAATTTGTTTTGGTTCCTAGTTTTAGAGGTTCTAGTCCATGATTTGATGAATCCCATTGCTTTTTGACCTTCATCAAGGATGCCAGATGGCAGTGTTGGGAAGTACATTATTGAACAAATTTCTCACCCTATTGATAAGAAGCAAAAGAGACAGAACCTGAACCAGGGTCCCACAATTCTCTTTGAGAATATACTCCTAATGATTTAAGGACTTCCAACTAAGCTCTACCTCCTAAAGTTCTGTCACTTCCCAATAATGTCATTCTGAGGGGCAATCTTTTAACACATGGGTCTTAGAGAGATATTCAGCATCCAAATTATGGCAGAATCCAATACTGTTGACATGATGTGAGATACCATAACTCATTTGAATGAGTTATGACTTTCTTTTTTAAAAAATCCCCATTTCTTATTCTAAAATTATGGCCATAACTATAGTATAAAATAAAGTCATATTAAAAGTTTATAATGCTGCTAGCCTCAGTCAAAATCAAATACATTTTAGTTGTCATGTTTGATAATAGCATTAATGTTAGTACCTACAATGGGCAAATGTTATTAGATTTTAAGCATCTGTTTCCTTAAAAACAAAAGGTGCTACTCAACAGTGATAGTAAAGAGGAAGATATTTGTTGTAGGATTTCTTAGTGCCACTACCTATCTGCTAGAAATTCCTCTATCCTCAGTTCTATTCTCTTATGGGGAATACCTGTTATGTAGGTGGCCTCCAGTAGTTTACTATTTATTCTAGTTAATTATATATATATATATAATTAACTATATAAATATTAACTATATAAATATATATTTATGTAGTTAATTATTATTTATTACATAAGCTGGAGTAATCATAATGAGTCATACTAGGGACTATCCAACAATGTATCAGTGGGGATGCAGACAGCCATATGTAGGTAGACATCCTTTCTTTGGTTTCTAGGGTACCTGTATTATTGCTTTGAATTCAGAATCGACACGGAGGCTCAGGTACATTCTGCTAGGAAGCATGTGAGTATGAGGCTTGAGTGAGTGATCTGGCTAAAAGCACCTTGCCGTTATCCATCCCAAATTCCTAGAGGCCAAAAAGGAAGTGGAAATGTCATAGTTCCTATTTGTGGTATTGTGGGGAGTAAACATAGATACCTGACAATCCAAGACCTTTGTGTGCTTACTGCCTTCAGTATTCACCAATTAATTAGGTAGTGCCTGATGAATGTCCTAAAGGACTATACTTTTAATTGTTGAATATGTCAGTTTGGGGATTGAATATTTTAACAAGTGATGCCATTATACCTGTGTCCCAAGCTTAATAGTTTGTTTATATTCAGATTCATATCAAATGCAAGTAATGATAGTGACTTTCCTCTTAGCAATATTTAATTTATTTGCTTTTTAATACTTAATAATCCATTAAATTCTATTTACTCATCCCTTTTTATTTATTATATTTATTTTATGTTTCATAAATAGTACATTTATTTTCAATGCAATTGTAAAATATCTGACTTCCAGTAGGTTATTATTTATTTTTCTTTTTAAATTGATGGACAGTTTTCTTTAGTTTTATAAATATACAAATAAATTTCTTATATCTCAATAAAACAATAGGAATATAAGAAATTTATAAAATTTAGTTAGGAATTTAAAAAATTCTTTAAGAATGTGTGTGTGTGTGTGTATTTATGTATAATTGGGGATTGAACCTAGAAGTGCTTTATCACTGAGCTACACACCCAGCATTTTCTATTTTTTTTTGTTTTAAGACAGGGGCCACTGTTTTACTTAGAGCCTTACTAAATTGCTGAGTCTGGCCTTGAACTTTTGAAACTCCTGCCTCAGCCTTCTGAGCCACTGGGATTACAGGTATGTGCCATTGTACCTGGCTAGAATTTTATTGCTGTTTCTTTATATGTACAGATTATTGTAAAGCTATAATAATTTTGTTTAGTACTGTGTTCTCTCAGCCATGAACATAATCTATCCCCTATACTTTTAGAATGTTTTCTTTCCTATATAATAACTGTAAATTTTTATCCATAAAAGTTAAAGTACATTTCTTCATTAGTCTTTCATATCCTTATGCTTTTTTATATGTTTTTTTTTCTTTTTTTTTATTGGTTGTTCAAAACATTACAAAGCTCTTGACATATCATATTTCATACATTAGATTCAAGTGGGTTATGAACTCCCATTTTTACCCCAAATACAGATTGCAGAATCACATCGGTTACTGCTTTTTTTATATTTTAAATTTGTATTATATTTTCAGTGTGTTGTTCATAGAATAGGGTGAAATTATAGATTGTTTATGAAAATTTCATTAAATTATAACATGCAAATGGAAAATGTATATGAATCATAAATTTAGTTATTATCACAAGATAAACACAAATGTATAAATTCTGTCTGCATCAAGAGGTAACACTTAGTCTTCCATTGCTTCCTACTCAGAACTGTTGTCTTCCTCTGCTAAAAGTTAATTACTTTTTAGGTTTCTAGCACCAAAGATTTATTTTGTCTCACACTAAATTTATATGAATGGAATTCATGGTCTTTTATGTCTGGCCTCTTTTGCTTAAAATTATGCTTGTGATATTTGTGTTTTTCTGTATGTGATAACTTCTGTTCATGGTTTTGAGTTCTTCCATTGTATGCATTATTATTTGTTAATTTGTCTGAACTAATGTGCCTTGGAAGTGTTTCAAGTTTGGGGCTATTTCAGTAATGTTCCTATGAATGGTTTTGTGTAATATGTTGGTGCACATAGGCATGCATTTTTATTGAGTCGATACTTGGGGATAGAAAAGCTGGATCACAGGAGATGTGCATGTATGTTTGGCAGTGATGATGGCATGTGAGTTCCTGTTATGAAATAACATCATCAAAATCTGAGCTATTAGGTAAAGTGCATGATAGGGTCCAGTTGCTCCATACCTTTCTGTTTTAGTTAGTTTTCTGTCACTGTGACCAAAAGATCTGTGAAGAACAATTTAGAAAAGGAAAAGTTTATATTGGGAATCATGCGTTTCAAAGTCTTGGTCCATGATAAGCTGACTCCATGGCTCTGGGCGCTACATGATGCAGAAGGGAATGGAGGAGAAAAGCAATAAGGAAGCAGACAGAGAGTTCTGTTCACCAGAAGCAAAATATAAACCTAAAAGGCAGGCCACCACTGACTGACCTCCTGTAGCCACTCCCTACTCGACCACATTTATCACCCAACCTACTCCATTGATGGGGTTCCAACTCTCAGAATCCAACATTCCACCTCCAAACAATTAGTCTGTTGTCTCACACTTGAGCTTTTGGGGGCCACCTCACATCCAAAACAACACCATCTCTTGCCGGTAGACAAACATGCAATTTCGACCAATTCTTCCCCCAAACCTAGCACTTTCTTTCCTACATTGAGATTTGATTCTTTGGGTGCTTGAAATTAGTTTGTTTTGTTTCATTTTCCCATTAATCTTGGTATTGGGCTTCTTTTTAAGACTATGTCATGACACTTATCTGAATAAGAATTCATGAGAGTGCCCACAGGGAGTATTTTACCAAGAATGACTTTAGATAGGAATTCCATTTTCATTTTCTTGAAAATCGTTTTTTTTTACTTGTTATCTAAAAAACTGCTTCTTCTCCTGTTTGTATCTCTATTCATTTTTCTTCTTTAAAATCTGAATCAGTCTAGGTCAAATGAGGAGAGAGAAATTATACAGTACTTTGAACAGGAGAAATTACAATATAAAGCAAGATTGACTACAATTGGGGCATGGAGTGATGAGGTGCTGATTAATATGCTATAAGGAATATAGGAAAAGCAAATATATAAAATAATAATAAGCATATAATAGCTGCTATCCCTACAGCTGAGATAGAATTCCCTGGAAAAAATTCTCCCCAACTCCAGAAATGAGATCCAGGCACTGTTGGAAAGGGCAAAACTGTGGCTCATTGAATGGCAGAGAAATTGCTATAGTGCTGGCAGAACTTGCAGGAAATCTACCCTGTAGGCCACCAGGAAAAGGTGTTCACTGGGAGCTGTCTCATCAGAGGCACTCGGTACTAAATTGTCTGCAGGAGTTTCTGGCCGAAGATGCTGGTCTTGAGTGATGGGATCTACTGTGAATTACAATGCCAGTCACTGGGGAAACCATGTATCCTGCAGGATGGCCTTTGGATAAGCTTCTAGCCAGTGCTGCAGGAGTCTGCCAGGGAGCACACCTGAACCAGAAAGCAGAATCTCATACCCCTACCACATCTCTTCAGCACCCGTGACTGCCAAGGCTTATCATTAAGGGAGCTAACCAATCAACCAATCAACATCAACAACAACAACAACAACAATTTGAAAGACTGAGATTTATTTCCACAGAACAGGCAAAAACAAAAACAGAAAGAATGAATTTGGAGTTGAAAGATAAAGCCTCATTTCTGGTTCTTTTGCCTTTTTGCCACTAATAAATAGGACATAGAATTCACTATCTACCCTTGCAATTTTTAGCTATCATAATTCTCTTCTTGGTCACATAAGGAAATGACTGTTTTTTTCCAATGTGTGCATATTAACTTTCAAAGTGTCTAAAGTATATATAGAAATCAATGAACATTTTTTTTCTTTTTACTTAGTAAGTGCTGAATACATTGTTGTCCAGATATGCTCCTCTTTCTATGTTCCCTGTATCATCTTTTATTCAGTCATCTAACTTAGAAACCTAGGGATCCATTTAATTGATTTCTGAAATAATATTTATACATTTCTCATGTGTTGACTATGTGCCCTCTTGTTATTTTCTTGATTCAGGTCTTTGTCATAGCTTTTCAGGACTATTGTATTTTTCCCCCTACTGGACTTTCTGTCTTCAGTTTTGCAAGCCTCTGACTTATTCCCCATAGCATTGCCCCTGTTATCTAATAAAATGCAAATCACATCACATATATGCTTTGCTTAAATCCTTCAGAGGTTATCTAGCTTAAAGCAATGCTTTTCAACTTAGGTTCTTTGGCATCTATAGGTGAGTACAGTAACCTTTAGGTGTTATGAAGAGGAAAAAGAACAGAGGAAGGGCAGGATGTTGGGACCCATATCTTGCTTCCTACTGAGCAGCTTAACTTTCTCTCTTTTACATATATTTTTGTAAAATTTCATTTGCATAGTGTTTCACCGTAAGCAACTATTACAAAATTTCAGTCGAACAATTTTGTAAATACTTGAGCTAAGGGATAAATGCTAAATCTTTTATATTACTGCTGCAATCTAAATTTTCCCTATTTTTTAGCCTGATCTATAATAATTCATGCCCTGCCAAGAAAGCAAAAAAAAAAAAAATCAAGTACAGTCATATTCAGTTATTCAAAGTTTCTTGAATATGGCACATTTTTAGCTCATTCATTATTCTAAAAAATGTTTTGAGTATATACTATTTGCCAGTTACAATTCCAAGTGCTATGAACATTGTGGTGATTAAGATAGAAAAAAAAAATATTGGCATATATAAGTATATAAAAATGTTATAGAAAGAAGTAGGAAATTACAGTAGGGAATTTGGGGAATAGAATTTTAATTTTAAACATAATGATTAGGGAAAGTCTAACAGAGTTGGTGACATATGAGTTAGGTTCCCAAGCTGGAGTATAGAATAAGCAGTTCAGAGATTTGAGGGAACAGTTTTTCTAGCCAGAGAAGAGGAAACGTTAATTCCCTCATGGAAGAGCATGTGTGAAGTATTGGAGAAATACCCCCAAGCATATGTGTCGGGAGTAGGAGTAGGAGGAGCAAACAAAGGGGGGCAGAGGTGAGATTATGGACAAATGGTAACCAAACCAGAAAGTACCAAGTAAGTCATGGTAATACTATGTCTTTTACTCAGGAGAATGTGCTATATCTGTTTCCTATAGTTGCCACAATGAAGTACCATAAACTGGGTGTATTAAAGAATTGAAATTAATTATTTCCCAGTTCTGAAATTTAGATAATCAAAATCAAATATGTCATCGGTGCCATGTTCCCTCTAATGGCTATTAAGGAAAATTCCTTTATTCATTCTTCCTGGCTTTTGGTAGTGACATTCCTATTTTGTATCTGTATCACTTCAACTTCTGTCTCTGCCATCATATAGTATTCTCCCTATATACCTCTCTCTCCTAATATGGTACCAGGCACAATAGATTATGGGCTCTTCCTACTCTACTGTGGCCTTAAAATAACTAACTACAACTACAACGACTCCATTTCCAAACCAAAGCTGAGTCATATTAGTTTACTGGGCAAAAATGAGCTAGGTAGGTATATGTAAAATATTTACAGGAAATATGAACAGAATTCTGCCATATTGTATAGAGAGTATAGTCTGGATATCCTTGTTATAGTGCTTTATCATTTAATTGATAGCATAAATCCAAAATATATTTATTAATTTTTGATAATGCAATTAGTCTTTTGATAAAAGTAAGCTCATATAAAGTGTTTAAAAGAAATTATCAACGGACTGATGCTTTTCAAGATAGTTGATAAGAAATATGTATTTAAACACTATGTTATATTATTATTTCATCCACTGTATGTATTTTAGTTAGATCTTTATCCTTCTGTTTTTAGTCAGCTTTTTGTCACTGTGACCAGAAGACCTGACAAGAACAATTAGAGGAGGAAAAGTTTATTTGGTTCTTATGGTTTCTGAGGCCTCAGTTCATAGATGATCAAAATTTCATTGCTCTAGATCCAAGATGAGGTAGAACTTTATCGCATAACAGTGTGTAGAAGGAAAGAAAATCAGAAAATGGAAACTAGGGGGGGGGAGATATCCACTCACTAGAGACACAATATAATCGCTAAAGGAACACTCCCAGTGACCCACCTCCCCCAGTCACTCCCCTCATGCCTATTACCACCCAATTAATCCTTATTACTGAATTAATGCACTGATTAATTAGGGTAAAGCTCTCATAATCCAATCATTTCATTTCTCAACTTTCTTGCACTGTTTTACACATGAACTTTTGGGAGATGCCTTTTATTTTTTATTTATTTATTTTATTAGTTACACTTGGCATTACAATGATCTTGGCAATTCATACATTTGAATCAATTGGGGTATAAATTCTTATTTTTCAGATTGTACAGATTGCAGAATCACACTGGTCATAGAGATGCCTTTTATTTAAACCATAATAGAATGGGTTCTGTAAACTGAATTGTATCCTCTCCAAATTCATATGTTGAAACCCTAACTCCACCACAAGGACCTTTAGTGTGTTCAAGTTAATTAAGGTCATAATGCTGAGTTCTTACTCCAATGGAGTTGGATGTTTCATAGGAAGGGAAAGATGGAGTCTGACTCCCACTTCTCTCTTCTTACTTTCCTGACATGGGCTCTGAGGAAAGGCCATGCAAGGGTGAAGCTAGAAGGCAGGTATCTATAAACCAGGCAGACAGCCCTCACTGGGAACTGACTATGCTGCCACCCCAATCTTGAACTTTTCATCTTCCAGGACTGTAAAAGATAATTTTTTGTTCTTTAATTCATATAGGATATGGTATTTTTTTTAACAGTAGCCCAAGATTTCTAAGACAGTGAGCCAAAGTGATTTCATTGACCATGTGAAAATCATAAGACAAAAATCTAGTTCAAACATTTTTAGTTATTTTAAAAGATTTTGCCCAGTGATAATGATTTAATGCATGCAGCTGCTGAGGTTATGTTTAATTAATCACTTTCTGAAACTCAACTTTTTATTTAGATAAAATTGCTGTTCTTCTAAAATAATTTTGCTCATTTTGGAATTTGAATTTTCTCATGTACATATAAAAAGTGAAGTTATAACTCCATTAACAGAAGAAATACTTCATAGTTATATGATGCTAATTTTATATCAGTGCTATCACATGTTAAAAATAGAAAACCTGTTAACTTCAGTAAGGGGTTGAATTTTTTACCCATTCATTTACTAAAAGTAAAACCTTTGGACATTTGTACCTCTTCAGAAAAATATCTGACAAAACAGGGGTTACTGTTGATTATAAATTCAATTAAGCAGTTCAACATTTAAGGTTTAAAAATGACAGAATATTAAGAAATCAAATTGTATTGCAGGAAAGTTATGAGATAGAGATAAATATGGAAATATCTGAGCCTTTTAAGAATCATTTTTAAGTAAACGTGTATCTTTTAATAGTACTGAATGGCTTTGTAAAGGAGTACTTTAAATTCTGTTTGCATTTTTTATTTTTTAGCACTGCTTTTACCCTTAGATGTTCCAGGTAATGGCTTAGTGAATACTGTCACGTTAGATAGCTCATTGTACAATTGAAAGAAGCAGGTGGGAAGATGGGTAGGAAAGGCAGGGAGTACTCTGGTTACATATACACCTTGGAGGTCAACAGTATACAGATGGAAACTTAAACAATATAATATGACTTTTTCCTTCACTCTAAAAGAACAAAAATCTTCATATGCCAAATTATAATCCTCATTAAAGTAGATATTAAAAATTACCTTCAATGCAAATTCCCTAACACTTGTTTTGGGGAATTTTGTGCATTATAGAGTATTATTTCTCTATAGCAGAATATTGCCTAACAGACTAACAGGGCTGTGAACACAGACACAAATATCTGCTACAAGCAAATTATGGAACTCATTCACTTCAGATATTTTAATACTTAATTGGGATGGAGTTCCATTAGGAGTAACAGTGGCTTACATTATTTTTTAATGCATCCTCCCAGAAATTTAGAATGGCTATTAATAGTATTTATCAAAATTCTATATTTCTTTCAAGAAAAATGCTGAACACAAAAGAAGTTTATAACCAGCTTTCCAAATGTTTAGTAGATAAAACAAAACAAAAACAAACAAAAAACCCTCTCTCCGATTGTTCTGCTAGACACTTAAGAGCAAATATTAGAAGTGAAGTATTTTCCTACCTCTCCTAATTATTTCCCAAATCTTTTTCTGTATTTTCTACTTAAGAATGATGTTTTCAATGTACTTACCTGTAAAATATCAGAATCACTTCAGATTCTCTATTTATTTATTGGTACCAGGGATTGAACCCAGAGGCACTTAACCAACAAGCCATATTCCCAGCCATTTTTTTTTTTTTTCCCCAGACAAGGTCTCTCTAAGTTGCTTAGGGTCTTGCTTCATTGCATGATTCTTATTGTCATACCTCTGCAGTACCTCTTACATCCAACTCTCCACTCTGTCTAGTACATGTTGACCTCCATTTACTTTACCAAATGATCAAAATATTTTTCTAATAAGTGTCTCTGCTTCTGTTCTTTCTTCTTATCTCTTTTCTGTTTTTAAACCTACTTCCATAATCCTATATCAATTGAATCTTTCCAGAGAAGATTCTTAAGCATGGCACTCCTTTGCCCAGTCATGCTCCTTGTTTTCCCTTTAATTACTAAAGAAACTGATGTTCTTATGCTGGAAATTGAGTTTCATTCTCCTTTTGCAATTTTACTTTTTGCCTTTCTATTTTACACTGTATATTTTTTTAAAAACTGAATCCCTCCCTCTTTAATGAACATAATATGCATTTTATCTCCTAAATTCCACTGCTGAAATTGTTTCTTCCATCTGATTCTTCTTTGTCTTTTGCATATCGTCACCCCCCGGGTATTTTGCTGCAGCCGGACTGTGGCAGCATATTAAAATATATATAGTTCAAATGCCAACTGATCTTGTGAATAACTTGAGCTCTGTGAATTATTTTTGCACTTTGCTTTTTATTCTGAAAACAATACATACACATTTTATAAGTTTCAAATCACCATTGCACTTTCCTTAGACAGTTTCCCATTATTGTTTTTGGTGATTACATTCATAACTCTAAAGAACATATTTTGATATTTTCTCAGTTTTATTTTAAAATCAAGATTTAAAAGGTAAATTGAAGGATTTAAGAGATTTAACTTCCAAAATGCATGTGTTAATACAAACCTGCCTTGGTTTTCATTTGCTTTAACAAAATGTACTCTCTTGACAATAGCTATCTAATACTTACAGGCCATTAGACATTGTATTTCAGATTCAGTTCAATACTGCCTAGCCCACTTTTCTTAAGCCTTCTGTTTCTTTTCCTCCTAATACTTTACTCCAGGTTTGATGAGACAGCCTTTTCTAGATTCCCTGCAGAAAGAGTTAATAAAGCCACTTTTAGCAAGTTCATATATTTCAGAGACTTTGAGGCACAGAGGATAAGTTTTAACCATTTCTAATTATGGTCTCATTCAAATTCAGTCCTGTATTTCAGCTCTTGGTTTGTCTTTCCCAGTAGCAGTGCCCTTAGACATGTCTGTTCAGCTCAGACTGTGGCTATGAACATCTTGCAGGTCTGAGAAAGGCAAGGTGTGTCCTTCTTCATGACAAGGTATACCTCCAGGCCACTTTGTTTTCTGTTTTCATGTCTACTATCTAAAGATAAATGAAAAATCCAGATATCTGCCTTACCAGAAAGATCTGAAATGTCATCTGATTTTATAAACCCTTTAAAGTTGTAGTTTCATAAACACACATCATGTCCATGTTTCCTAAAAGTATATTGTTAAGCTGCCAATAATAATATGTGCAGGGTGGCTGTGGTATAGTCTATACAAAGTTTTTTACAGTGATCATACTCTTTCATTTGTTAAACTTACTCAAACAAGTGTTGAATAGTAACACTAGAGTTCTTTTGATTACTACTTATCCAGGATGCTGTACATACACACATACCTTTCACACATGCAGATGAACAAATGACAGTCCCACACACATGTATACACACATGCACCTACAATCACAGACACTCAGATATACTGCTTTCACAACAAGGATCACAATGAACAATTATGATAGAGATTAAATCCGTATTCCAAAAGGAAAGTTTTCACTGGAAATAGTGTGATCTGTACAATATTTTTTTTCTCTTAAGTAACTATATAATATAGCAAATATAGATCTCTTGGCTTCACAGCACTTCAAATGCTTCCAAAACTGGATGAGGTCATTGCTTCCTTCTGTATAACTTATAAGAGAGAAATCTATTTAACTATTAAAATCATTTTCACACTTTAGTGTTCTGTATTTTGTAACTTTCTTATTATAGTTTTAGGTTTGATGAGGCAGCCTTCTTTAGATTCCCTGCAGAAAGAGTTAATAAAGCCATAAGTTCTATCTCAAAGACCAATTTCTTCCTTCACCACTTTCAAACTCAGCAAAATGAAGATTCCCATTGTCAAGGCTGAGAAGTACAGTATCACCGGAAGGTGTCTCTCCTTTGTTGTCCAGGTGCTGGCTCCAGATGGTTGATGCCGGAGGGATGCAGAAGAGCTACTACTTCTTTCCTATTTTTTTTCTTTTTCTATAACAAAACATTAAAGTTTTATAATAAGACATGGCATTCCAAAATGAGATGACACTTCAAAATACATAATTTACTAAAGAAATGCATAATAAAACACTCCATGTCTCTTGTACCTCTCAGTCAGATCAAGTTTATAAACAAGCCAGATGTGTGTGAAGAAAGAATTTATTTAAAAAGTTCTTTAAGAGAAAATTATTAATTTCATATTTTCCAAAGTTGGCTACAATATGTGCGTTCCCAAATGTCCGTTTAAAGCTATTGATATGGTTTAGATATTAGGTATCCCTCAAAATCTCACAAAACAAGAAAATGTAGAGGTGAAACAATTGGATTCTAAGAAAATGAACCTAATCAGTGCATTAATCCACTGATAGGGCTTAACTGAGTGGTAATAACTATAGGCAGATAGGGAGTAGCTGGAGGAGATGGGTCCCTGGGGATGTGCTTTTGGGGTATATATTTTGTTAACTGAGTTGAGGCTTTCTCTCTCCTTCTGCTCTGATGACCATATTCTAAGCAACTTTCCTCCATCTCACTCTTCTGCCATGATGCTGTGCCTCACCTCGGGCCCAGAGTAATGGATCCAGTTGTTTATGGACTAAGACCTATGAAACTGTGAGCTCCCAAATAAACATATTCTCCGCTAAAGTTGTTCTTGACAAGTCCTTTGGTCACAGCAATGAAAAAGCTGACTAAATAATCATGATGCTCCTGGTTCAAAGAGTTAAATTCTCTTTCTTTGAATTTGAGTAATATTGTGATTTACTTCTAATAAATAGAAAGTGGCAGAAATTGCTGGGAGCCATTAGCTAAGTAGGTATGACAATTTCCTTGCCAGCGTACCCCCATGTTGCTTAGTGGAAGGTGACCTTGCTCAAGGACCAGGGCGGATCCGTGTTTAGGGTGTTCCCGGTTTAGGATAATCTGAGTTTAGGGCGTTCCTGGTTTAGGAAGATTATTCCTGCCAGGAATAGGGCGTATCCTGCTGCCTGAGTTCCTCTTGAGTTCTTAGGGATTCAGACAGTATTTTTGGGAGACAGAAGCCCAGTGGAGGTGTGGATTTGGGCAGAGAACGTGGATTTCCCCAGAACGTGTTTGTAGATGGCCGGTGTGAGATCGGGAATAAAGAATTGCTGTTTGAATTTACAAAGCTGTGAGTGGCTCGTGATTTGTGGCCAGCCAGACTGCGGCAAGAAATGATACTGCGAGTTTTCTGACTCTTGCCGTAAAAAGTAGAAACACTTGCTATCTGGAATACTCATTTTGGAGTCCAAGCCAACATGTATAAATTTCAACTATTTTGGAGCCACCAGAAGAGGTCAGATTTTGTTTTTATACAAAATTTTCAGTTGTGGCCCTAGTTAATAGCCAGTATCAACTGACAGAAAGATAACTAGAAATGATCATAGTACAAATGATGCCATACTGCAATGATCAAGTCACCTCCTAACTTCAGGCCCCAGATATTGTGGAATAGAGAAAAGCCATCCTCACAGTGCTGTCTGAATTTTTGACCTGCAGAATGTGTATGCACCATAAAATGAAATTTTATACCATTAAACTTTAAAGCGATTTGTCACATAGCTATAGCAACCAGAAAAGAACACTACACTGGTAAGTGTCGATGTGTGGGAGGAGGGGAGTGCCTGAAGATTCACCTGAACCTAGGTGTGCCTAAAGGGTACCAAAGCAGCTGCTACAGCAGAGTAGAGCAGAAGGGTATCTCCAGAAAGATGGAACAGGAACTGAACCTTCTCACCAAGGACAAGAAACACAAAACCATTCCTTATGAACTAGAGCGAGGCTAAGTGGAAGAGAAAACTGACACTGGGAACTTTTATGTGCTATTAAAGACAGCCTGGGAAGGTGAGGGAACTCTACTGAAAAATGAGTATGGAGCTGAGATAGTATTAGCTGAAGAAGAGGTATCAGGCTCATCAAGGGATCTCTGGTTATAGGAACACAGGAAGAGACTTCTGAAGAGCCTTGGAAGTTGTCCAGCAAAGAAGGAGTTTGAAATATCTGCAAGGCCCAGAGAGTTATGAGCTAGCTTACAAGAGAACAGGCCATGATATCTCCTTTCCTCTTTTCTCTCACTGCTTCTCCAAAATTATAGTGGTAGCTAGGAAGATCAGAGGGAAAAAAGTAAAATATAACAAATAAAAAGAGACCTATATAGAAAAAGGGATTGCAATCTAGTGGGACTGTACATTTACTCATAACAACAGGATGGAAGACATAGTGTATGATACCAGATTGTTTTAGTCAGCTGTTTCACTGCTGTGACTAAAAGATCTGACCAGAACAATTGTAGAGGAGGAAAAGTTTATTTGCAGGCTCATGGGTTCAGAGGTCTTAGTCCATAGGAGGCTGGATCCATTCCTTGGAGCTCAAGGTGAGACTGAAAACATCATGGCGGGAGAGGGGTGGTGGAGGGAAGCAGCTCACATCATAGTGATCAGAAAACAGAGAGAGACTCCACTCTCCAGGTACAAAATATATATCCTATAGCTACGCTCCCAATTAACCACTTCCTATAACCACCCTCCACAGACCTCCAGGCACCACCTAGATAACCCCATCAGGGATTATTCACTTCAGTGATTGGATTAAGACTCTCACAAACCAATCATTTCTCCTCAGAACCTTCTTGCATTGTCTCACAGGTGAGCATTTGGGAAACACTTCATATCCCAACCATAACACAGATACAGATGAGCATGTATAATTCTTTTTTAATTTCTACCCTACTTTTCTCAATTAAATGTTTAGTAGGAGCATCAGCAAAGGTAAGGGAAGAGAAGAGCATTCAGATTCAAAGAGAAAGAGATAGTCATTAGGAAGAGTGGTTCAACTAGTGTAACATTGATCAACATCTGGCATTAACTGTCTGAGGTTAGTAGTCAGGAATTTAAAGTGATTAAGACTGAGTGGGATTGTCAGTGACTTTTCAGCCATATTTTGCTATTGGTAGATGAATAGATTAAGAAGAGTTAAATTTTACCTGCCTTAAAGTTATCCCAAATGAGGGTACTGAATACTAACCACAAAAGGGAGTCATTTTAATTAGGATCATGAAATTTTTAAAAAGCCTCTTTAGTTATATACAACATCAGGATACAATCTGACATGATAACAAAAGCATAGAATCCAATCTACTCCTATTCAGTCCCCAGCACCCTATCACCGCTCCTCTCTGCTACTCCACTAATTCCTCTTTAATTCATTTACACTTTACTTATTTTTTTTTTTAAGTTAGTTCCCTGTGAATACAACCAGTGCCACATCCATGCACGCACATATAAAGTTTGGTCAGATTCATTCCACTGTCATACCCTTTTTGCATCCCTTTTTCCTCCTCCTCAATCCCCTTCATGTACTCTAATGTACTCTTCAGGTACTCTTTGCTTTAGTTTGAATAAATGCCCTCAATTTAAGCTGGAAAACAAGACAAGCGAAGAGAAGAAGCTAAAGGGAAGTGGAAAAGAAAGTGGAAGACTAGTTAGATCAAACCTGGATATTCTGCCAAAGAGAAAGAGCAGTTGGAAACTGGATAGAACAGAAAGTGAGAAACACAGCATGGTGGTTCTCTTCATTCAATAAATCAGTGGTGCATTTGAGGCCTAAAATATATTGGTCTATTTTTAGGATAAGTTTATACTGTGTAAAATATATTTTCCATAATTAATATATTAGGCAAATCAGAATTTACCAATATATCAGCTCTTCATATCCCATATCCCCTATGTCATATATTTCAGTGATACTAATTGTGGAGGCATTTAGAGGAAAATTTTTCCAATACTTAAAACATTTTTACAAATTTACATTACACATAGAATTATCTATTAATTTTGTTAGTTTTTAGTGAAAAATGTTTGTCACTCCACCTGTATTAAATGTATTAAAATGAAAATTATATTTATAATACCTATTTTGATTGTTCATTTTGTGCTAGAGTCTTAGTTTGTATTCTGCTGCTATAACAAAATACTACTGCCTGGGTAAATTATATACAACTGAAGATTATCTGGTTGACTGTCCTGGAGCCTTAGAGATCAAGATCATAGCTCTGGCATTTAGTAAGGTCATTTTTGTTTTGTCAAAACATGGCAAAAGGCAGAGCATAGTAAGATAGCCCCCCAGTGAGATAGACAGAAGGAGCGGGCAAGACAAAGTTGGAGATCCAAACTCACTTTTATAGCAAAGTCACTTCTGTGATGAACAAGAATATGACCTTGATCCACTCACTAAGATGGCACCCTCATGATACTCTCATTCATTCCTTTGAGTCACACCTCCCACACTATCATAGGGAGAAGTACATTTCAACTGTAGTTTGGAGGGGATGTTTAAATTACAGCAGATACTTCAGATATTTTTGAAAAATCCATTTTGTTATTTATCTGAAAATAATACACATCTCCCTCCCAACTCTTACACATATTCTGGCACATCCACACTTGAGAAAAATAAACACCATCAAATAGGAACATGTTCAAATTTGCATTCTTCCTCTCAGTATGAATTACAATATAATCTTAAGCACTATATATAATATTTAGCATTTTGCATATTCTTAATTTTCCAGTTTTTCTTTCTAAATGACTTAATTTATTCACCAAAGCCTGCAATTTGCAGATTATTTATAGTCACAGAGGCCATTAAGCCTCACTGAATAAATGGCAAATAACAACACCATGAAAATAATCCTTTAATATCACTTTATGAATATGTATGGTGTTATTGTAATACTAATTTCTCAGAACTTCCTTATAAACAGGATAATACAAATGAAACGAGCAGTAGGTACTCCAATCATATTGATTCTGTATATAATACACATGAATAATTTATATACAAATTCTAAAAGAAAGTTTGAAATTATCTGTTGAATTTATAATTTAAAATAAGATCTCTTGGTGACTAGGTAATAAAAAGGGGGAGACATACTGTTAGGTAAGCATTATCAAATGGAAATTCATCTTCTTGTCTAGTTTTCAGATATGTCAAATAATTTTAAAAGAGCAATAACAAGGCCAAATCCATTAACTACTGAATTTTACTCTTAAATTGTATGCAACTAACCAGGCATTTTATTTTTAGATTTGTCTTTTTCTTTAGTTATGAATCTCAACTGTATTGAGAGCTTTAAAAAATGTTTTTGTTGTCAAAGGTATTCCATCTTGAAAAAGCAGATGTATCATGAAAGCTGATTGTTACAATTTTCTCTTACAATATTTTTTCAAAAACAGCTGATAATTTATGCATATTAGATTTTCGTTATTATTAATTCTGGTTGTGAATGCCCTCCATTTCAATAGTGACAATATGATTTTAAATTATCCCCAAATCTTTGTTCAGGTATTTATGTTGCCCAACTCCAGTAGATAGAACTACTTATATGAGACCATGCTAAATCATTGCTATCTACTGTTAGTGATTTTGCATTAATTATTTGTAGTATATATATGTTTATAGGAACAGATGATAATATCTTACTTACAATTCAATAGAAGAATATCCTTCCTGAAAGAGTATTGCCTTCCAAGTTAGTGGACGTTTGAATCATTTACACACTTGAGTTTTTATGAAGAATGTTACTCTGGATGTTTACATACATATTTTTCGTGACATATGTATTTGTTACTCTTAAGTATATACATAGGAGTGAAAACTTAATGTTTGGCCTTTCCTGGAACTGCTTGACAATTTTCCAGGGCAGCTACAACATTTGACATTACCATCAAGGGCATGGAGGGGTTTCAATTTTTCCACATCCTCACTAACATTATTTTTGTACATCTTTTAAGCACAATGATCCTAGTAAGTGTGAAGTGATTTTTCATTGGGCTTTAATTTTCATTTCCCTAATGAAAAATGTTGCTGAACTATCTTTCATGTGCATAGTGCCTGTTTGTACATTTTCTTTAATGAGATATCTATTCAGATAATTTGCTCATTTTAATTTGGTTATTTGTCTTTTAATTGTTGAGCTGTACCAACGTCTTTAATATATTCTTCCTACTAGATCTTTATAAGATATGTGGCTTGAAAACGTTTCCTCCCATTTATGTATTCTTTTCACTCTTGATGATAGTGTCACGATGCACAAAGTGTTTAATTTTTCTTATTTAATTTTTGTTGCTTGTGTTCTTGGTGTGACATATAAGAAAGCGTTGCTAAGCCCTAATTTGCTAAGATTTATACCTTTGTTTTCTTCTAGGATTTTTGTAGTTAACTGTCTCATATTTAGGTCTTTGATCCACCAAGAGATAATTTTTCTATTTGATATAAAGTAGGCATCCAACTTTATTCATATAAGTATCCAATTATCTCAGCATCACCTGTACAAACTCTTCTCTCCATATCAAATGGTCTTTGCATCTTTATCATAAATCAATTAACCATAAATGTTAGATTTTATGTCTAGATTTTTAATTCTATCCCATTGATCTATTTATCTATCCTAATGCTAGGATAGCACTGTCTTAATTATTAGATCTTTGTTGTAGGTACTTAAATTAGGACATGTGATTCTGCCAATTTCTTTCCTATTTTTCAAGATTATTTTGCCTGCTCTGACTGGATACATTTCATATAACCTTTTTTTTTATTGGTTGCTCAAAACATTACAATGCTCTTGACATATCATATTTCATACATTTGATTCAAGTGGGTTATGAATTCCCATTTTTATCACATGTACAGATTTCAGGATCACATTGCTTACACATCCACGTTTATACATACTGCCATACTAATGTCTGTTGTATTCTTCTGCCTTTCCTATTCATATAACTTTTAATTACAAAATTTATATTTATTTTAAAAGGGCTATTAATATTTGATAAATACGTTCATCCCACAGTACTTGGAGAATTGATTCCTAGAACCCCAGTGGATTCTAACTCTAGATGCTTAAGTCCCTTATGTAAAATGGCATAATATTTGCATATAACTTATGCACATCCTCCCCTATATTTTAAATAATATTCAAATTGCTTATATATATGTAATACAATATAAATAATGTGTAAATAGTTATATTATTTGTTTAGAGGATAATGATAAGGAAAATGTCAGCTTGTGTTCAGTACAGATGCCGGCTATTTTAGGCCAACCTAGTAGTGCAAGGACAAGCTGTGAGGTTAGCAGTGCTCAAATAGTACTGGAGAGAGACAGAGGGTCTGTAAAAGGGTGAGAGGCAGTAATAAGAGCAAAGTGCCCACACATCACATCATCCATGTGAATTCAGCATAGTGGTAGGCATGTGGCAAATCAAATTTTGTTCTTTGGAACTTTCTGAAATTTTAAAAATATATTTTTCTCACAGTTGTTTGAATCTGTCAATGTGAAAAACATGGATACAGAGAACTGACCATGTATGTGTGTTGGGGGGTGTGTGGTCACATGCCAAATACTGACATTTAGGTTAATAATGGACCACATCTAAATGATAGTTCCACAAGACGATATCACTTAGTGGTATTGGGTCTTGTGTAAGGTATTTTGTGATGTCCGCCCAACAACAAAATTGCCTCATAATGCATTTCTGAGAATCCACACCTGGCACTTGATACCTTAATAATAATGGATATATATTGAATATCTGATAGGCATCTTAGGTCATTGCAGAAATAGAGCATAATTCTTACCCCCACCCACCTAAACATGTCCTCCCAGTCTTCCCCATCTTGGTAAATGACATGTTGAAATCACTTCTTTTAATCTGCAAAACACCTGTATTCCTTTATTTCTGTTTCTTCAGTTTTCTCTTTATTGCAAATAAAATCTTATTCAAAACTATATACACATAAAATATGATAAACATTTATAAACACTTTATATAAATATAAATTTATATGTATACTTTAAGTGCATCATTATGTATTTTTGTTATTATAATTCACCTTAATCTAGACTCTAATATTTCTGCCTACAATACTGTAACATTCATAATAGTTTTTTTTAATAATTTTTAGTTGTAGATGAATAAATAACATAAATCTAAATATATAAATAACATAAATATATAAATAACATAAATCTAACTGGTGGGCAGCAAAATATCTTTATTTTATTAACTTATTTAACTTATTTTTATGTGGTGCTGAGGGTCAAACCCAGTGCCTCACACATTCAAGGCAAACACTCTAGCACTGAGCTACAACCCTAGGCCTTTTAATAGTTTTAAACTCCTCACTCTTAGACTAATTTTGTCTCCCTGTGATAAATTCACTTATTATTTTTAAAATATAATTCAAACCACAGCCTTGCTTTGAACTGTCCATGGCTTTCCACTGTACTTGGACTAAGTTAAGCTTAGAATTTTACACATACACACCTCTTTGACCTCATGTCTCCCTGGTTTCCTGTGTTCTAGTCTTACTAGCCTTCTTATTCTAAGCACATCCCAGTGGATTGTTTGAACATTCTGTTTCCTTGTCCTGAAGCATTCTTCCCTTATGTTCAGCATGGCAGGTGGAGTCCTGTCATTGAAGTTTCAGGTCATTTGTCACTTACAAGATTTTCCTTTTATCTCCCTAAGGAGCCTATTACCATCACAACACTGTCTAGCCCATTAGTTAGTTTTATGTTATTTATATAACTTGTCCATAGCTAAAATAGTCTCATTTGTTAATGTACCAAATTTTAATCTATATTCCTCCCATTGTTGTGCTGGGTTCTAGAATTCATGGAACATGGCTTTCTTGCTCTCTGCTCTACTCAGGTACCCAGAGTTTCCTATGAAGTGACTGACATTTACAAACCACTATAACCACTTCTAGTATATAACTTTCCTAGAGGTTAGATTATGATCATTACAGAATTCAAGAGAGGTACTTGTCACTTTTAAATATTGACTTAGAGTTGAACTTTTCATTTTTCTTCAAATAAGGATGTCTGATGAGGTTAGGATCCCTCTACTCTGTGTCAATAATAGAAAGGAAGATATACTGAGGACTGGAGTGTCGATGCATTGCTTTGGAGTACAAAAGAGCAAACCCCAAATATTTGGAGCACTATATTTACGTCTTGTTTAAAAACAGTTTTTCCTGCTTGCAGTGATGCACCCCTGTAATCCCAGCAGCTTGGGAGGCTGAGACAGGAGGATCTCGAGTTCAAAGCCAGCCTCAGCAAAAGTGAGGTGCTAAGAAATTCAATGATTATGTAAAAATATGGATGTGTAAACAATGTGATTCTGCAATCTGTATTTGGGGTAAAAATGGGAGTTCATAACCCACTTGAATCTAATGTATGAAATATGATATGTCAAGAGCTTTGTAATGTTTTGAACAACCAATTAAAAAAAAAAGAAAGAAATTCAATGAGACCCTTTCTCTAAATAAAATACAAAATAGGGCTGGGGATGTGACTCAGTGGTCCAGTGCCCCTGAGTTCAATCTCCAGTTTTAATGGCCTTTATTTTAAACTTCCCCAGTATCCATTGCATTGATTCCCATTAAATGAGACACTTGTGTTGTAATTTTTTCTTACCATCTGGAAATAACAAAATAATATATTTTCCTCACTCTATTTACAATATGAATTCTAGGCAGATTCAGTTGAAGCCTAACTATTAAAACTAAATATTAATGTTTTAAAACGTATACAGAGGTAGTTTTTATATAGCACAAAGAAAGTACACATTTGTTTACATTAAAATAAAAACAAACCTATGCATGAGAAAACCTAATAGAAAAGTAAAGCATAAGCAACAGACTGATAAAAGACATTTTAAACATGAAACTAAATAGAAGTATTACTCATAATGTGAAAATATCTCCTTAAAATAAGTTACATACCACCCCCAAGCACAAAGGTCCAAAAGATATTTATAGGAACACTCAAAATTTTATCATATGGCAAATCTGCAATTATCCAAAATCACTTGTAATCATAGGAAATGCAATTAAAAAAACAACAACTATGAGCTACTATTTCACACTTAACAGATTGGAAGAAAGTTATAATGCTAATATCTGTCTAGAATATGGGAATTACTCATTGTGAATTACATGGTAGAATAATCTTTTTGTATAGCAATTTGACAATAGCCAGAAGAGCCGAATATATATTTTTATAATTCCCAAAAAATTTCTAAAAGTATTAGTTCAAGGATTCTCAAGAATATGTATAATATGTATATTCTAGAAAATAAGTATATTTCTCAAAAATTCATATTTTCAAAAATATGTATAATGTAAATATGCTCAGAGATATTATTATCTTTAGTACAATTAAAACAAATTAAAACCAGATAAACTAGATGTGGTGGTGCCTACCTGTCTTTCTAGGAGCTCAAGAGACTGAAGCAGGAGGATAGCGAGTTCAAAGCCAGCCTCAGCACCTTAGCAAGACGCTAGACAACTCAGTGAGTCCCTGTCTCTAAGTAAAATACAAAATAGGGCTGGGGATGTGGCTCAGTGGTTGAGTGACCCTGAGTTCAATCCCCTGTATAAAAACAAATAAACAAAAAGCCAGATAAATTCCCATCAAAAGAAAATAGTTGAATAACTGCTTGTTTATATGATACAAAATAGCATTTAAATAAGTGAACTAGATGGAAAATTTAGAGGTTTACCACTTAGTGACTAAAGCACATTACCAAATAATATAAATGATGTATGACTTTTGTAAAAGTTAGCATCTATCTAAATTTAACAAAACAAGACTATATTGTGTTTAGAGCTATGAACATCTCTAATAAAATATAAAAACATGGGAAGAATTTAAACTTATTTCAAGATAGTGGCTGTTATCAGAGTTTGTTGTGGAAGGAAGTACTGTATTACTATTTTTTTAATTTTTTAAAAATCTGAAGTATACATAGTAAAGATTAACATTTGTCACATTTTAGCAGAAATAAACCTTTGTTAAATTACTATTTTATTTTCTACATATTCAAAAATTGCATATATTAGTTTCCTATAGAGACGGTTACAAATTATCAGAAGCTTGGTTGCTCAAAAGGACAGATGTTCGTTATCTCACATTCTGTAAGTCTGGAGTTCAGAATCAACTTCATGAAGCCCAAATCCCTGTGTTTACAGGATTGTACTCCCTCAGAAGGTGAGAGGGGAGAGCTGGGTGGTTCTTTACTGCTGGCAGGTCCTTTGGCCACCTACATACCTTTGTAACCACATCACTCCACTCTGCCTCTCTTCTCCTTGCAGCTCTCTGTGTTTGCTGCTGCTTCTTTTCTGGAGATACTTGTGATGGCATTTAGGACCCATTAGATGATCTAGGATAATTTTACATTGATATTCTCATCTTAATTTCATCTTCAAATGTTTTACCATTTTAAGGTTACATGCACATTTTCTGGGGATTAGAACCTGAAATCTTTGGGGATGACCATTCAGTCCACTATATTTAGTAGCAAATATAAGAAAAAGAAACCTAACTAAACAACTCTAATTCCTTTCTTCTTTTCCTTTATTGCTTCCTTCTTGTTTTCAACAAATATTTATAAAGAACCTATTATAAAATGGATACTGTTTAAATCTGGGTATATAAGAACAAATAATTAATAATATATAATAGTAACAAAACAAGATGCTTGATTGACGGAAGCTTCTACTGCAGCAATAGAGGCCCAGTAAGTGATTATGTAAATGAAATCAGCAAAACAGGTGATCAATACTGTAATGTGTGATCAAAAATATCAAGGGATATAAGAGTGCTACTTTATCTTATTTTTCTAGGAAAAGAAACAGAACAGAGGGCGGTGGAGGGAGGGAGGGAGACTCCTCTGGAGAAGAGGGGACTCAGAGCTGGTCCTGTGGAAGTGAGGGTGTCTTGCCCCTTTATGGATTTAGGTTCCCTTTCTTCTCATGCCTAGGTGTCCAAAAGGCAAAAGGAAAGAGCTGTCCAGGGGGTTAGTGCTTATGTTGCAAAGTGTGATTCTTCCCCTCCCCTAGAGGTGTTAGCAACCTGCCAGATGGGAAAGTGCTATCTACCAGTCAGGGTAGATAATGAATGATGGGGATCCAGAGAGGAGGTTGGCTGTTTATCACTGGGTTGCTAATAGCTAACCTCAAGGATCACAGTTCCCAGCACAAGCAGTTGGTAGCAATTACCCACTCTGCTGTTCCTTTCTGCCCTTAGGTATGTACTGGGAGAAGAAAGAGAGAAAGAAGGTTGAGGGTTCAGGGATCTATAAAAGAGCAAGACACACCCGCACCAATGGACACCCAGCTCTGCGCCCCATTTCTCTTCAGAGAAGTCTGTCTCTGTCCATCTCTTAGGTAAAACTTACTTTCAACTCTTGCCTCAGTGTTTCTCATGTGGTTAATCTTCAACACTGAGGAAATGAGGAGGACCCTTTCCTGGTCTCCAAGACTGATATAAATAACACATGTCTAAATTGTGTAAATACAAAAAAATATATCTCTTATTATTATATCTTAAAAGTGGTTACACAGCAGTCTTTGATAATGGGAAGAATTAGAGAATCTTTATTGCAAAACAAGGAGAGCTTACAGTATTTATAAAAGCACTTGGAGTCCTATCATTTCTGTGTATGTATGTGTATATATACACTTTAATTAATTCATAGAGATGATGAGAGTATTCATGCTTGTAAGAAAAAATAGCAAGGTCACTTATTGAACAAAAATAAATTTGGGGTGAGAAAAGGTGAATTTAGCTGGAGGATACTGAAAAGAAAGAAGATAAATTATGAAACATAATCAATAGATGAAGGGCAGGAGGTCATTAACCTCTGGCAATGCTGATTTTTTTTGTGTGTGAATTTCAAATAGAGAATATGTAAAGACTCTCTTTTGAAGTGTATGCCTTCTGAGTGTTATAGAAGTTAAAACATTGCAGAGAATATTCAGAAACAAGGAAGGCCCAATTTGCAACTGAATATCTTTGCCTAGAAATATTCCAAGAAATACTCTGAGGTTCTGAATCTAAGAGCTTTGATGACTTTGTTCAGGCATGTGAGGTTGTAGTAGCATTAAAAAAAAAAAAAAAAAAAAATGGGGTTAAAAAGCAGCACCATGGTTCCATCCCCAGTGTTCCTATTTGCATTTGATCTCTGAACAGCAGGGGACTATGTGATTCAAGGAAGTACTTCTGTCATCAGTCTTACTGGCCCATTTACCATAGTACACCAAGATAAGATTGTAGCATTTAACATAAAAAGAGATTCTCTCTGTATAATTTTAACAGAAAAGGTTTATTTCCTGAAGTTTGAATGTGTAAAGCAATTTTAACCATTAAGAAAGGCATATCTGTTCTCAGTTGGAAAAACATTGTGTTTTAAATACATGGATTAAAAAGATAAGCACAGTTAAAATGTAGGAGTCTCCCCCCCCCCCGCCCCTTTTCTAGAGATGTGTGTGTTTTGATTTTTAGTATTGTTATTTTAGAGAGAAATTAATTTTCAGAATATAGGATGTAATTGCATTGGTAAGAGTGAATATGGGAACTTACTCCACACTTCTACATTCTTCTTTCTTTATTCTTCAAGCATCAGAATCATACCTCCTGAGCAATTTAGAAATTTCTTCTTCCTTTTTTTTTTTTTTTGAGATTTTTTGAAGAGTCACTATCTTTTCCCTACAATTGCTTCCAAATTCTCAGTTCTATAGCTGCTCAAGAAAAAATAAAAATGTTTGCTGATGGAACACTTCTACTTTTTACAGAAAGTTACCAGTGGGAATGTCCCAGGCAAAGTGAAGGCTAGGTATTTCAGAACCAGCAGCATGAAATTTTCTGCCTTCATTCACAATACACAGGAATAATAGTGGCAAATAATTTTTTAAATTTCTATTTTTCTCTTTTTCCATAATTCAAAGAACCAGAGTATTGAGTATAGTCTATTTAAGCTTGATCAGGATTAGGTAGGGAACCTCTCACTTTGAAGAATATTCATTTCTTCATCATGCACTAATTGAAAATATCAGCAACTATATTTGAAATTGTGTGGAGGATATGACTCAACTACAGTATACTTAGAAGTGTTAAATGATGTGATGATATATAACAATTTTTGATCCTTACTAAAGCATTATTTGAGTTATTTTTCCTAATAAATTATTTCCATGTAGATATATCTTAAATCATACTTTGTAATCAAAGTTTGATTCATTATGTATACATTTGTTATTTTCCTGGTTTGTTAATTAATTTTTATATACTATTTAACAAGCATTTAATTAATACCATTTTAATTTTTATATACCATTTTGTAATCTACAGTTTGTATATATATGTACCTCATATATTCATATTGAATGAATTTATACATAATGTTTCACTGATACTAAAAAGTACATGTTTATTCCACCTTTGTTAGTAGATATCGGGATGATTATTTTGACATATGTATCTGTCTTTTAAGTATGATTTCAACCTAAAGAGCTACTGTTCCCTAAGTAACAGAAGTATTGTGTAAGCTAGGGCAAGGGTAATGTTTAGTACTCTATATATTTTGTAGGACAGCATTTGACTTTGAATATTATACAAACCTTTTTATAAATTATATAGCCAAATAAGATTCCATGAACATCTAAGTCTCACTGCTATGTAATACAGAAGGAAAATAATAGATTTTTGGAGGTAAACATGAAAGTAGAAGAGTTTGGATAGCATCTTTCATCTCTGACTTGCAGGGTGACCTGGTCACTCCACTAATCTTTCAGACTTCCCTATGTGAAGGGTAGCATAAGATGCACCTCAGCATAAGTCGGGGAGCTCTCATTAGGTTGGAGCAGCAGAGGTGGCTATTTTTTTCCCTCAGTATCTATTTTCACCTCTCTTAGGAATAAAAGCATGGAGTTATCCACAAAGCCACCCAGAAAAAAAATTATAATTACCAACTTCCTTTTCAGTAAGAGGAAGCATGGTAATTAAGTCCTGGCTAATAGTACATAAAACAAATGGAAGCATTTTTAAAGCATGTTCCTTTCCTTCTTTTGAACCATGAGGTGGGCTCCTGAGGATGGCAGAAGAACCTTGGGACTATGTAATTCTGGGACCATCAGATCAACTCTGAGCTGCCTATGTTTACTTTTCATGGAGAGACATAATTTCACATGTAATATTTGCATATACTATGTCTTGACAAAGCCACGGTTATTTGGGGGTTTTAGGTTACATATTCTCAGTCCCAATCCTAATGCAAAAGGCAATGGTTTTCTAAATATTCATTTTTTGGTTATGTTTTATAAGAACTGTTTTCAAAGTTACCCTGAAAAGAAAGACTACAATAAAATAAACTATTCTTAAAAAGGCAATTAAGAAAAGAAATTATAATTAGCACTAATGTGAATTTATTAGAAATGATAATCAAAATTAAACTCACAGAGGTGGTCTAAAGCATACAATTGGCTTGCAGGCCTCCTTAGTTTCTCTTTCTGAATTCTTTTCCTCTGTTTGACTTGTAAATGTGATGTATCAGGGCTCTGGCATGAGACCTCTTAAGTCATAAACTTTAATCTAATAGTTTAGAGAATCCTGTTATTTTAAATGCTATCTCCAGACTTGATAAATGTCACTTAAATCTATTATACATAACTGTCTACTTGAAATCTCCACCTGATATCTAATAGGTTTCAAATAATTTTTCACCTAAGTGAGCTCTTTTCCAGTCCTCCCCATTTCTGGAAGTAGCACCACTATCATCTTTATTAAGAAAGGCATCTGTAAGGTGTCCTTAACTTCCTTCTGCCCACATGCTCTGTGGTAATCACTGAGGGTAACCTACCCAGTAGTCCACCCCTCTTCTGGCTCCTGGCTCTCCAAGGCCATCTCCCACAAGAAAAACTAAGAATACTTCTGCTTCCTTGTTATTATGGAATATGAATGAGTTTCAATCATGGCCACTGAGTTCTGCAAGGAAGTGTTCACTGGAGTTTTTGGAGAAAAACATTTTCTTTTAAAAAGGGAGCACCTAAGGAGAAGAGAGATTATCCCTTTCTCTATGTTCTGTAAATTGTTATGTACACATGTGATGGATGTACATATATCAGCCATCTGTGACCATGAGGAAATATGCTGAACAACCAAGTCAATAATTTAGACATTTGCAGATAGAAAAACACAGAACAATCTCTATTGTATTTTAAACTCTAAAAATTGTATTGAATACTCTATTGTATTTTAAACTCTAAAAATTTCTTTTTCCTTATTTCTGTATTACAGAGGTTATTAAGTCTTTCAGTTAGACACTTTATGGCTTGCATTTGAAATTATCTTAACTCATAGACATGCTTCACCTAGCCTATCTATATATCTTTTAGAATCTGGGTGAAAGTAATTCTGCTAATTTCTCTTCATCTCCTCCAATTTGCTAGGTGAGCTTGCAGTTATCTCTGGCTGGGAATACCACAACAGTCTGCTACATGTTTCTCCTGCATCTATTCTCACTCTCATTCAAGTCACCACACCACAGTTGGAAACATTCTTATAAAGACAGACATAATTATGTCCCCTTTCTGCTTAAAATCCCACTGCACTTAATAAAAATATCTAAACTGCTTATTACATTGAGAGCCTTTATAATCTTATTTTGCCTACTTTTATCTGACTATTCACTATGCTTTAGCCACACTGTACATTTCTAGTTTCAAAAATATATTAAGATGTTCCCTTTGTGCTTTTTCATTAACATAACCACAGCTTTTCTCACTTGACCTAATGACTATTTATGTTGAGATCCATTGTACCTCAAATGAAAATGACCTCCTTGAGGAAATGTTATGTCATAATGTGATTTAAATTATCCATCCAATCACTTCTCTCATAACACTCAGTTAGTTGAGTATTATTCATCACTGTATATTTTATAATGAATATTATATATTTTTATTATACTTTGAGGAGAAAACTGAGGTATATTGATTTCATGCTGTAGTGAAACAACTAGAATGTTATTGGGACTCAACATAGGCTTTCAGTCTTTATTTGTAGTTATGAAAAAGTGCTATGTCTATAGTCATTAATCTTAGTTACATTTTATCTCCACATTAATAAACTCTCTGCTTTTTGTGCTTGGTATGAATTTTATCCAGAGGTCATCACATTTGAATATGTTGAATAAATTAAATTTGTAAACCTATAAAACACAATGTCTGGAGTATGGTACAATATCTTGTGGATTTTATAGAAGTCTACCTAATTACAAATACAGTTTTTCAAGGAGCACCTTATACTTTGGTTCTACCGGCTCTCAAATTGAAAACTGTTTTTTTTTTTTTTTCCTATAGACTTTTGTTTCTCAATCCCTCCCATCAAATTAGTGTGAGAAAATTGATAATTTCAGATTATTGCTTGGGGAAATAGTTTTCTTCTTTCTGGATTTTTAAGAGATTATTGAACATAAGTCATAAAAATTTAAAAGGATATTTTTACACTGTTTTTTATATTCTAAACATTTTTTAATAAAGACATTGAATCACAGTGAATATATTGTAAGAATACACTAAGTTTACTTGGTATCGAAATAAGGTACCATGGACTTCATTTAATGACCAAAGCCTCTAAAATCATAATTTGATTTCTTTAATAGTAATAAAATGTTAGGACAGGGTATTTTATAGCAATCCTTGAAAATTGGAACATGAATTAAGTTTTAGTGTGTTACCCCTTAATTCAAGTTTTCTTGAGATACAGTCCATTTCTTTAGTTTCAGTGCTTTGTAGAATATGACACATTAAAAGTGTTCAGAAAACTTTATTCAAACTGTACTATGGTTCTTATGATCTTCCCAGTGCTAGAGATTTTTTTTTTTTTCCTCCAAAACAGAAAGGACAAGGAAGATATTGTGTTATGGGGAGCCGCTTCAGAAAAAGAGCACTCTAAGTCCAAATTCAAATCAAAGAGAGCTTTATTTACCTGGCCAAGAACTGTCACCCACCCACAGAGACTGAAGCTCTGTGGGAGAACAGTGGCTTCCTGGTCTGTTCCTTGAGAATTTATGGACAAAAACCACAACTCAGTGGCTTGGTTAGCATCATGTAAGCAAGCCAATCACAGAAATTTAAAATAGTAATTAGAGGGACCTGTGGGACTCTAAACGGACTGGAATTTTCCAGTTAGCAAGCAAGTAGTACAGAATCTAGAAAAAAGCAATTAGCTTTACAATTCAGTCAACCACATTCCTGGGTTCAAGCAGGTGCTAGACAACTGTATCCTGAGTTTGAGCAAGGGTCGGCCAGGGTGCAAATCTATTTCAAAATCATGTAGACCCACAAATGTACTCAAACCTAGAATGGAGCTCACCGTGACCTCCGCTGCATCCTGAGTAGAGTGCAATTTGTGGGGTACACAGTACAGAAAAACAATTTTTATAAGAAAACAGCTTTCATTAGTTTCTCAGAAACAGCTCTTATAACAGTTTTTTTTTTTTTTTTTTTTAATAGAAGGCAGCAAAATGGAGTCTTAGGCCTATCTATGGCAGTTCTTGCTTTATAATTGTATCTCACTTTTCAAAATCTTATATCTATGATCTATATTTTTTCCTAATCTATAACCTATAACTTACACTCTTATTGATTGTATTTATCAGTTTACATCACAACAATTGGAACGTGGTAGAGCGGAGAGCACTAGAAATTTGTCTCTCCACCTAGACTAGACATAGCAGTTATGCTGGGATAATCTGTCTGATTTTTACTATCTTGGAACTCTAGGGCCCAGTGATAATTTGCTAGTCCCATAAGAAAGTTTGAATGGTAA
The DNA here is from genome assembly GCF_048772815.1 of Callospermophilus lateralis. Lineage (NCBI taxonomy): Eukaryota > Metazoa > Chordata > Mammalia > Rodentia > Sciuridae > Callospermophilus > Callospermophilus lateralis. The sequence goes on along the minus strand of NC_135320.1, from coordinate 65,951,922 downwards.
ATTGTGGTTAATTTCAGTCCATATAAGCCTTTAACACTTTAGCATCTACCAAATTCCCACCTCCACTTCTTGGCAAGGAATTTCGTTTTCTACAGCAGTGTACGTACACTTGGGAAGCCACAGGTGAAAGGATTCTGTTCTCCCAGTATTGATGATCTGTTTGATTGCTGTTTGATGCTCTGAACATAGAAATTCAGAAAAAAGAGGCAGGTTACCATTGTTGGACCTCTCTCTATTTCCTCTTCCTCTCCATCCAAAGTGATTTTCATGGACTTTAAAGGGCTGATGTTCTTTTTTTACCTCTGTCTTCATTTTTATCTATTTACCTTTCTGGTAGCCAGACATCAATGATTAGGACACTGAAAATAATTTCACAAAATAAAAAAATAGAAAATGGTCACATATGAGAGGGGATAGGCTTACAAAGACCCAAGAAGACATTGAGACCCCAAGAAATCAGGCTAATCTCCATCACAGAGACAGTCTACACCATTAAAATTAAAAAAAAAAAATGAAAACAAACAAAAAAAAAACCTAAAACAAAATGCAGTCAACCCAACAGAAGTCACTTAATCTGATTCTATTACATTTAGATGTCTAGTGTTCAAAAAAAAAAAAAAAATCAGAAGAAATTTCCTCCCAAAAAGAAATTATAGTTCAAAGAAAAAATATCTATAGAAAATGTCCCTGAAAAATACCAGATACTATATTTTCTTGACAAAAAAATTAAAACAACTTTCAAAATTACTAAAGGAATTGAAAGAATAATTTAAGAATGACATATAAAATCTGTATAAACAAAATAGAAATATCACAACAACACAGAAAACCTGAAAGGAAAAATTTTTAAAATTCTGAAATTCAAAAGTAACAAAGATAGGACAATGGAAATTATGGAACCTGAAAGCCTGAAGAACCAATACAAAATAGATTGATGAAAAGTGAACAAAGACTAAGGTTCCTGTGTATAACCATCAAGTAGTCCAAAATACATACCGTGAGTGTCCCAGAACAATGAGAGAGAAAGGAGCAGAGGGAATATTTGAGGAAATAATGGCCAAGAACTTTCAAAATTTGAAAAAGACACAATACAAACCACCAGGAAGCTTAAATTACTCAAATAAAATAAAGAAATTCACCCTGAAACATTGTAATCAAGCTTTCATAAGTAATAGGCAAGTACAGAATTTTAAAAGCAGTAAGAGATCATCAGGATTTTTCAGGAGATTTTTCATCAGAAACTTGAAGGACAGAAGTCAGTGAGAGGACATATTTAAAAGACTAAAAGGAAGGAATGTCAACAGAATAATCCTGAAAGCAAAATTTTCTTTGAGAAGTGAGGAAAAAATTAAAAGATTATCAGATAAACCAAAGTTGAGGATGTTCATTCTCACTAGCAACCTCCTTCAAGAAATGTTCCCAGAGAATCCTGCAGGGAGAAGGAAATTAATTTATATATCATAAAAGAATGACTATATTAAGAAAATATAATAACTTTCCATATTTTCACACCTAGCATCACTTCATCAAAATATAGAAAGCCAAAACTGACAGAACTGAAAGGAAAAGTATACACTTCTGGAGTAATTCTTGGGGAATTCCATATTTCACTTGCAATAATGGATAGAACAAATATAAGTAAGAAAGTAGAGGATTTAAAAATAAACCAACTAGATCTACCAGACATGTGTGGAAATGCTGTCCAATAGCAACAGCATATTCTTTATTTTTGAGTACACATGAGACATGTTTCTAAGATAGGCCATTTGTTAGGCCATAATAGTCTCAATAGACTTTTTAAAATAAATATATATAAGTATCTAATCATAACAAGGAGAAATTAGCAGCAATAACATAAGTAACACTGAAAAATTCACAAATTTGTTTAAATCACATACTAACTCTTAATGAGCAGATCAAGGAAGAATCACACAGGAAATTAGAAACTACTCAGAGATGAATGAACATGAAAACACAATATATCAAAACTTATGGAAACCATAAGCTCTGATAGAAGGGATATTTATGACAATTATATTAAAAATAGAAAAAAAATGTTTAAAAAAACCATATAAATTTACAACCTAAGGAAATGGAAACAAAGAAAATATTAGAAGGAAATAATAAAAGTAACCCAGAAATATATGGAGTAGAGAAAAGTAAAACAACAGAGAAAATGAATAAAACCAAAAATTTGTTCTATAACAATATAAAGAAAATTGACAAATCTTTAGCTACATTGACCCAGGGAAAATAAAGAAAACTTGAGTTATTAAAATAAGAAATGAAAATGAGAACATTACTACCAACTCTACAGAAATAAATTTAAAAAAAAAAAGAATGGTAAGACAGTACAATCATACTCAAATTTACTTATGGAAACCATGACACACATTTCTCAAAAATGGATATATCATATATAAATTGTTACTAATAATATCATGTTTATTAAATGCAAATAATCTAAGATTTTAATTTTTTTATTTTATTGGATCTTTTTAGTTATACCTGACACCTGACAATAAAGTTAATTTTGATATAGTTAAACAAGCATAGAATATATTATTATAATTAGGATACCAGTCTTGTGGCTATACACAATGGTGATATTTACTATGGTATATTCATATGTGTACATAGGAAAGTTACGTCAAATTCATTCCACTATCTTGCTTTTTCCTGTCCTCCTCCCTTCCCCTTTGTCTAATCCATTGAACTTCTATTCTTCCTCTCCCCTTTTGCCTTACTATGGATTAGCCTCAGTATATCAGCAAAAACATTTCAGCTTTGGTTTTGGGGTTTGGCTTATTTCACTTAGCATAATAGTGTCCAGATCCATCCATTTATTAGCAAATGTCATGAAGTGATTCTTCTTAAGGCTGAGTAATATTCCAGTGTGTGTGTGTGTGTGTGTGTGTGTGTGTGTATCATATTTTCTTTATCCATTCATCTCTTGAAGGGCTTAGCTATTGTGAATTGTGCTGCTATAAACATTGATGTGGCTGTATCACTGTAGTATGCTGATTTTAATTCCTTTGGATATATACTGAGGATTGGGAGAACTGAGTCAAATGGTGGTTTCATTCCAACATTTTTGAGGAATCTCCAAACTGCTTACCAGAATAGTTGCACCAATTTGAAGTCCTATCAACACAGATGAGTGTACCCCTTTCCCCCACATCCTCACCATCATTTGTTACTACTTGTATTCTTGATATTTGCCATTTTGGTTGAATTGAGATGAAATCTCAGTGTTACAATGTGTATGTGATATTTTATAAATCAAATATCAAAAGGGTAACCAATTTTTTTCCATATGTGTAGTAAAGAATTAAATGAAAGTTTGAACATTTCTCTCAAAGTGGAAATGATAAAAAAATATTACAAATCCATCAGCAGTGTATGATACTAAACATAGATTTTCAAAATTGGGGAATCATACTGGCTGTGGTGGGGCACAGCTATAGTTTCAGCTACTTTTCATGGTGAGATGGGAGGATCTACTGAACCCATGAGTTCAAGGCTAGCCTATGTAACATAGCAAGAATGGATCTCAAAAATTAAAAAATTCACCAGCACAGTTGCATAAGCCAGTAATCCCAGTGGCTTGGGAGCCTGAAGCAGGAGAATCTCAAATTCAAAGCCAGCCTCAGCAATTTAGTGAGGTGTTAAGCAACTTAGTGAGACCCTATCTCTAAATAAAATATTTTAAAATGCCTGGGGATATGGCTTAGTGCTTAAGTCCCCTGGGTTCAATCCCCAGTACTACACACACACAAAAAATAATAATTGTTATAAATTAGTTAGTAAATACATATGTGTGGACAGAGCTAAAGCAGAAATTAGAAGACTATTTAGAATTTTAGACACTTTGAAAATCAGCATGTAAATGAAATAATCATCCAATTCAGTAAAGGAGAGCAACAGGAGTAAACTGAAGCACTAGAAAGAATAAAACAAACAAACAACAACAAAAAAAAAACAGTGGAAGAATAACTAAATATTTCTAATTAAATATTAGAAAAAGTAACAAATTTAAAAATGTTACTTGAAAGGTTATATATCGTCTACCATATACATGTGTATGCAGATTTTGCAGAGCTCATCAGAGAACATACAAGGATCTTAGAATCTCCTATAGTTCAACTGTTTTTGGATAAATAATCTATGTTCTAAAACATGGATTCAAATTTCAGAGCTGCATATGCAAATGAACCATTTTCAACCATCTGATAATGTTGAAGATAATTCATTCCTTTAAAAACTATTAAAGAAGCTTTTCTAATAATGCCTATTGAGTAATATATAACTAAAATATTTCATGTTTGCTACAAAGCATAAGGGTAACTTCTGTAATTTTCAATTGTCTTCTTTTGTATTCAAATAGCACTTTCCAGTATGTTTATGATTATAAATTTAATCAAAAGTACACCCCTGTTATAAAATAACTTACATGGAGAAAAAAAAGTACTTCTAAGTATATAGAGTTAAGCATTTTTTTGTTCTACAGTTCTTTTTTAAAAAGCAATTGAAATTCATTTAGGATCCTACTGTAAGAGTAAAAGAAATTGAAGTTAAAGTGTAAAAGACGGGGCATTGTAAAGTTTCTAAGCTGCAAGGCCTGAGTTAAAAAGTGAAAGACCAGGTATTGTTAAGTTCCTCTGCTACACCCAGAACGTGAAATTCCTGAGGCAGTTAAGACAACGCCCTACTGGCCATTTAGCTCAAAAAGTGTACTTAAGTGCTGCTCAACCCCTGCCCGGGGCTCTTGGCTGCTCTCCCTTCTTGAGTGGGCCGGGAGCCCCAGCTCGCTGGAATGGAATGGATCCCCAATAAATCCCCTTCTGCAATTGCATGAGTTGTCTCTTGGTCGTGTCTTCCTCTGACGTTTCGCCGGACCCTTACACTACTATCAAACTTTCATTTTTCAATCAGGCAGATATTTTTTTCTTTTAATTTTCTTTTTTTTTCTTTGTAGTTGTAGATGGAAAGAATGCCTTTATTTTATTTGTTAATTGTTATGTTGTGCTGAGGATTGAACCCAGTGCCTCATGCATGCTAGGCAAGTGCTTTGCCACTGAGCTACAGACCCAGACCCAGGTAGTTATTTTTATTTTCAAATAGCTTTTTTATTTTCAAATAGTTTTTTATAAGGCAACTGGAAAATATATTAAAGCAGTATAGAGTCCTATTCCCTTATTAGCATAGGATTAACTTTCAAAGATCTATTTTCACTCAGGAAAAAATTACCCTGTAAAATAATAGTGTACAAAATAATTAATAAGTGCATACTTAAAACTGGCATTTGTTCATTCAATGTCCACAAAATATGTAAAATTAAATCCAAGAAAGGAAATAATAAAAGGGGAGTTTGAGTGGCTTAAAAAGGAAAAAATATCTTGTCTATTCTTTGATTTATCATCAGTACTTATGGAAATATAATTTTTCCCCCACTTTCTTACATGAGTCTTTATATTTCTGAATTTCAGAAATCAGAAAATTAAATGCCTGAAATACTGACTTCCTTACATTTAGATAGCACAGATATCCCTGGGTTATTCCTTTTCCTCAAAGACTTATGTTAATTGAAGTAGAACCTCACTCTTGTAGCCTAGGGCTGTTCAAAGCCCTTTCTGTGATTTCTGCTCTTCATTCCTTACTTTTTAAAAGTTGTTCGGCTCTCTCTGTATCTAATATCCCAACCCACTTAATTAAACTCAGGTGATCCTTTCATATTTCTCAACATATTTTTTTCAATGATACAATATTCTATATTGCATTCTTGATTGAACTGTATATTGGAGGAAGCCTAGAAGAAAAAATCACATTACATACCCAAAAATCTTTCCTGTGTATAGGAATCATTCTCATTTTTACTATGTGAGACTGCTGAACTTCCAGTCTACATAGTAATAAAGACTGTGATCTCTACACTTGACCCTCTTTGCTATGTTTAACCTATTGGAAGTATGGTTCTATCTTTTGTTGCTATTTATTTAGAATTTGAGAGTGTGTAGTCCTGATATATGTGTAATTGTGTGCACGCACATGTGAGTGTGTGCACATATTGTTTTGGGTTGCAGGAACAGACATAAAATTTAAATTAATTTTACTTTTCAGACTGAAGGACACTTTTTCATCAGTGTGTGTAAGATTTGTTCAACACTTATACTACACGGTGGTACAGTGCATTTAGTGTTTTTTTTTTTTTTTCCTTCTTTTTGGGTCTATTTTACTTTTATTATTTTCCCATGTACTTCAAATTTCTCCCCCTTTTCTCTTCTCATAGAAACCTACTAATGTGTTTGATTTATGCCATTAGATGTGAGGTATCTTTGAAAACTCTATGGGGTATGGTAAATATATGTCTCATTTAAATAACCTGTATCATGGTACGTATTATTTTCTATTTCCTGTTCTAAAAAAAAAAAGAGTCAAAACTGTTTTTTAATGATCTATCCAAATTGCTCTGTGTTCTACTTAGTTCATCAAATTGTGGCATTGAATGTCACAAGATGCCTTGCCACATTTTACTTTATCTTTTTTGCTCTAATGTAAACTGAATGACTACATCCCCTCCCCTCATCCTATATAGTGTCAGAAATACATGGTTTTATGAGAGATTTGGGGGGATTACATAACCACAAGCCAGAATATTTGTTCCTGGATTGCATACTTACTTATTTTCTAAGTATTATCATCTTGCAGCCCAAAATGGCATCAAATGCTGACATGCCCCCAGAGAAACATGAGAACTCCCATTTCTGTATTCTAGGTAGTATATCAACTTTACTTACTTTTTGGTCAAAAGAGTATAAAATGTTCAGTGTTATGGTTTAGATGTGAAGTGTCCAAAAGCTCACATGTGAGAAGGTTCAGAGGAGAAATGATTGGGTTAGTGTCTTAATCCAATTAGTGATTTAATCCCCTGATGGGGATTAACTGAGTAGTAACTAAAGTCCTGGGGTGTTGCTAGAGGAGGTGGGAATGGGCACTGGCAAGTGGAGTCTCTCTCTTTGCTTCCTGATCTCATGTGAGCTGCTTCCCTCTGCCACACACTGCACCATGATATTCAGCCTCACCTTAAACCCCAAGGAATGGAGCTGGCCTTCTATGGACTAAGACCTCTGAAATGGTGAGACTTCAAATAAACTTTTCCTCCTTTAAGGTTGTTCTGGTCAGGTCTTTAAGTCATAGCAGTGATAAAAGCTGACTAAAACACCATATTATTGTTGAAGTTTGTATATTTCTAATTACTAAAGAGATCGTACTTATTTTCATACACTTACAAACATTACATGTATTGCCTAGGCAAATCCTTTTTTGTAATTTTCTCTTAAATTTCTTATATTCTCTTGTTAAATTTATATTAAAATATTAATATTTGTCAAGGATGGCAGCTGAAATATCTTTTTCCAGTGTGCTAACCTTTTTCTATTTAATTTGCTTGTGGTTTCTATTGCTGAGAAGAAATACCTTACTCTTCTATTTCTGATGTTTTAAGTTTTTCATGTGTGAGAAAGATTATTTGGCTGAATAATTTTTTAGAGTTGAAAGAGATTTTTTTTGTGGGATAAGAAAATTTCAAGTGAGTGAGAGGAAAAAAAATCTTAGTATTGAATATATTTCTTACACCATTTAAATTTATAATTAATGCCTTTATCCTACTGGATGTTATTGGTTAATCATTTGTTCATAATTTTTCAGTAAACTCTCTTAATAATTATGAGTTCCATAAAAGTTCAGGTTTAATGATAATTAGACATTGAATTTAAACATCTCAAACCAGTTGTATGTATAGCTTATATTATAAGTATGTATAACTTATCCAAAATATTAGTTGGCATTTAGCATGCGCCCTGGCTCTGAATACTGCAGTGGTGACATCTCTGGCTACTTGAAAACCAGAAGACACAAGTTACCTGAAAAAGCGTCAGTTCTATTTCACAAGATAATAAGTATTTAAAACACTGTGCCTGAAAATGGAAATTTGACAGGGACAGTTGCAGAAAGTTTATTTACATAGTACTGTATAAAATATGACTTCAAAATTATATCAAATGACTACTGTGATAAATTAATTTGGCTCAGTTTTGATACCAAAGTTGAGTGTGTGTGTGTGTGTGTGTGTGTGTGTGTGTTTCCACTTTTACGTGTGATGATAACTGCTGATGTGTTAGATCCATTAATAGGAGAATTTTACAAGCAGTTACATGGTTTCAGTGAATCAGTGTCATCATATGCTTAAACATAAAAGAAGTTAATTCTAATAATGGATTATTTATTTCATCCAACCTATGAATCAAGGAAAAAAAATTTAAAAGTTAATTCTGTCAGAGATACCTGACATTTTTGTGATTGAGATTTTAAATTTCATTACGGTGTTTAAGGTTAAATATAAAACTGTTTTTATAATAATACAAATATAACTTTTTGGGGAAAAAATTTTCATTGTATAAATATCATTGCTAACTTAAGATGCCTCTGACCAAAATGTTCTTGGAATTTTAGTACACCATAAATTATAATCACATCTGAAGAAGCAGTAATGTTCTTCTACCAATCAAAACATATTCTAGCAGCAAATTATGTTTTCTTTTATATATATATACAGAGTATTAGTAAAGATTACATATATAAAGTTAGCTCTATAATACATATTTTTTTCACCTTCTGCTTGTATTAAAGGAACATTTAAACCTTTAAAAATCATCTGTAAATTAAGTTTCCATAGTGACATTGAATTATTTTTATAGATATAACCTCCAAAATATGCATGCGTTTTTTTCAAACCTTGGAAATTTTCAATCAATGTATTCACAACCCAAGAAAGGTCAAATTCAACTTTTCAAATTTTCTACAAATGATAATTATTGGAATTTAACTTGAAATTAAATCAGTAGAATACCTTTCTTCAAAATCAAGATAGGAAATAAGTCATATGATGAAAACTCAAATACTATGAGTTCTTAGTTCAAGCTGCTTTGACAGAATATCACAGACTGGGTGGCTTAAACTGCTGTAATTTATTTCTGAAGGCTAGTAGGTCCAAGGCACCAGGACATCTGGTATCTGATGGGGGCATTTTTATTTCGCAGATGATAAATTTTGTGTTCACACTAATCCCATGGTGACTGTTACACTCTTATGAGTTAATTATCTCCAAAAGAACATATATCCTAATATTATTTCACTGAGGATTATGGCATCAACATTGGTATTTTGAGGTACACAAACATGCAGTCCATAATGGTAATTAAGATTGGATTTTGAAATTTCATTCTTGTTCCTTAGAAAACATCAATTTATGGGATGAACTTTTAAAAACGTTATTTATTTCCTTAAAATAGATTCTTTAATGCTGGAGTATATGATGCAATATCTAAATGTGTAAAACACCTAAAATAATCAAAATGCTAGTAAATTATTTGGCTAAAGTTGTTTTGTCAAAATACTCTGAAGAAAAAACATCCTGAATAAAAGGAAAATATGTTTTTTCCACAATTATTTTAGCTGAAATGTTTACACATTTCAATACAAAAATAAAATAAGCACTAGGCAACAATTATCATATTTTTTCATGGTTTTTCGGAGGTATTTTTCCTTCTGACTGAGGTCCATGTTCCTTTTAATAGCTCTTTGCTCTGCTTCACTCTGGGTGATCTGTCAGCTTTTGGTATCATGATGTTCCATTTTTAATTTCCTTTTTTTAGTATTTACAGCCAGAATCTAGGATGAGTTTATGTCTACCTGACATAAGTTTGACATAATTCAAATAAGAAATGAGGTATCTAATTATTTTCTTGGGTTTTTCTTGTATAGAGTGACCTCTGACTACCGAAATCAATTCTAATATGAATTCTAGTATTCCTTCTCAGATGAGTCATAAATTTTAAACTTGTTTCTGATAGTTTTTGGTAATCATACTTTACTCATTTGAGTTCTCCATATTAGATTACACTGATTTAGCTGTTCCATGTGTTTAGGAGACCAAGAAAACTAACATAGCTTGTACTAACAAGCTTCAATTTCTTTCATAGTACATGTTGGCATTGCGATGTTCTAAGGAAGTTGAAGTTTTTAAAATAATGACAAGTGAGTAAAATAGCTAAATTATCAATGTATAAGGGAATCCTCTAGGGGAACAGCAAATATAAATAAAAAAGTAAAGACAGAGGAAAGAAAAACAATCTAGTCCCGAAAGATAGATGAGTGAACTCCATATGTTAAGAAAATTACCCTATTTGAATGACAGAGATACTCTTTAAAAGATTAATATTAAATAGAAGCTCAGAGATTCTCTAGGACAATATAAACCAGATTAATATATATATTTTCAAATATATTCCTAGCAGATCAGAAGAGAAAGAAAAAGGCAATAACAATCCTTGATGAAATATTTGCTGAAAATTTCTCAAATTTGTGAAAACATTAATATCTAGACCCAAGAAGCACAGTGAACCCCACTATGGTCAACACAAAGAATCCACTTACAATCTTAAAATAATCAAATTGTTAAAAGAAAAAGAGAAAGAGAAAAGTTTGAATGCAAGCAAAGAGAACAGAATTAGTCAAACAGGAGTAACAATAAAATTAATGGATGACTTCTCATCAAGAATCATAAAAGTTAGAAGACAATGGGATGACTTATACAAAAGAAAAAAGAATAAAAATTGGTAACTAAGAAATCTACATTCTTCCATACTATCCTTCAAAATTAAGTCTGATTAAGTCAATTTTAGATGAAGAAATGGTAAGAGAATTATATTCCCCAAGCAATTAACTCTATAAGAAGTGTTAAAGGAAGTCTTTCAGTCTGAAAGGACATAGCACCTTAGCCACTCAGGTCTGCAAGTTGATGGAAGGGAGTTTTGGGAAAGTATTTTTAAGATTATAGGCAGATTCTACATTGTGATTGTTGTATTTAAGAAAATGCACACATTTTCAAAACATATTCAAAAAATTCCTTACTTAATATTTCATACTGTATAACTCATTCTTTGATAAATGCTACAATAAGAAAGGTCTTCAGTTGGGTGCAACAGGGCAGAATTCATGACTTGGTCTTACTGTGCAGTAAGAAAATAAGTTTTCTTAAATCATTGTCTACTCCATTATATTTCCTATACCTCCTGACAGAATTTATATTGGAGCAAGGAATATATTTAATAATGTCAATAAAAAGAGTCTAGTATAATTATAAATGATATACTAAAAAGTACTTGAATAAGTGACACTTCTTCTGGGTATGATAATTCAATTTAAAATCATTTTGACTAGGGGGTTTGACAATGATAATTTTGCAATCATCTTCTAGAGACATTGAAAGCATAGTTTTTCAGTTTGCTCCACTTCTGGATTTAAAAAAACAAAGTTTGGATAGAATTCTCATTTTTGTTTTAAAACAGAAAGCTAAAATATTTAGCTTTAAAACTTATTTTAAATTTGTAACAATCCTAGTAAAGCTAGAAGAATTGAAAAAGTTAAATTCTAAGATTTACATGTGGGATGGAGTAAGAAAAAGTAAAATTTGTTCTAGGCTTTAATGAATCCAAATTTGCATTGAGGTTAAAAACATTAATATAAAGAAAAAATAGAGGGACAATAAAGAAGAAATTTAAAAGGTGATATTAACAATTTTTAATCTGTTATAATTCAATGTTTTATATATCACCTGTGTTTAAAAAAAGGTTGAAGCATTTAAAGTGATATTAGACAGTAAAAGTTTTAAATGTTAATGGCATAATCAATATATGTTTTAAAAATCCAATTTCTTTAAAACTCTAATTTCTATTCATTAGTTCTATTTAGAAAAAAAATTTTGGGGATTGTTATTAGATTAGGCACTGAGTAAAAACAAATTATATTGACAGAATAGTGATAGTGAAAGAACTAATAGTAGTTGTTCTTCATGCACCAAAGTATTTTGGGGAAAACATAACATCTAAAACAAAGAGAATTTTTCTCTTTAACAAATAGTAACTAGTACAAATAAAACTTGGAAGCTGCCCTGCTTTTGTTCTCCTGTATTATACTAACCATTTTGGTTATACTGTGTTTCAGGATATAAAAGGGATCCACAAAGAGAAATATAAAGGTGCTAATGTTAGCACAGCTTGATTGATTTGCCTTCTTTTGAAGCTCACTCAATTACAGGACTCTGCAAATTTCCCATGATAAGTTCTTTAAGTTTGAGATCCTTTTCTGGAGAATTCGAAGGGGCAATGTCTGATAAAACTTTTAAAATTCATTCCTGCTTTTTACTAAATGACAAAGGCAACAATTATATACTTACTATTTCCACACATATCAAACCAGTGAATGGCAGCAAATAGACCAAACACACAAAATACAAACAATGTGCAGGAGTAAAACACCTAACCTAGAATTACAATTGTGTTCGGACACAGAAACTTTAAAAACCTTTTAGATGCTTGGACTGGGAGTGTCGCTCAGTAGTAGAGCCCTTGCATAGGATGCATGAGAACCTGGATTCATTCCCAGTATGACAAAACCAAAAAACACACAAACAAAAAAGTTTTATACATCAAAGTTCAAACAATTTCGTATAATGATAACAATAATATTTTACTTTGTTTTGTTTTAGTACTAAACACTGTGAAAGGTCATATGTATAATTAACTTCTTCAGTCTTTGGGTCTGGCCTGTGACTGACCATTTTCATAAATGCAGAACTGGGACACTGAGAGGTTAGATGGCATGCTCAAGTGACATAGACATTTCATTAGGCCAAAGTATATCAGAATTAAGATTGAGATAAATTGCCAAAGGATCATAGCTTATTCATTTTTAAAAAAGCATTTAAATACTACTACTACTAATAGATTAGTCTTATGTAGCAGCAATGATGATAAGAAATATTAATAAAATTATTGAGTGTTTGCACACTGAAACATTAAAGAAGTAATGAAAATTTTAATACAGAAATGCTACAAGAAAGCTAATTGTGAGAAAAATTAAAGTTCAATGCCCATATTAGTTCTTGTACACACATTTACTGTGGAACTGTTTAAAGTAACTTCTAATTCTTTCTCCTTATTGAGCTCTGGCCGTGAGAATTTGTGTTCAAAGAAAAAAAAATAATTTGGGTTAAAAAATGTTCACAGACAGAAACTAAGAATGATTATTTACTTGGACTGGATGCCCTCCAAATTGAAAATCAAAAGTATTTTATTAAGACTTGAAACTGCTTTGGATATTATATACAAAAAGCAACTTTTCTTGTTTTTTAAGATAAGCACATATTGTTTCCTGTCCTGACAACAAAATAAGCAAAGGTAAATATTTTTACTGATTATATATGAAAATGTATTGACTTTAGGTTAAGTTACAGATCAGTCAAAATATATAAAAGCAGTCAAAATATTCCCAAGGTAATTTTTCTTTGAGTTGTGATTGTGTTTAGTCATGGCTCTTCCTAGACTGAATTATGAGCAAAGTCAGAGAAAAAGGGAGCAAGACACAGAAAAGAAAAACAAAGAAATGGGGAGGGATTGGTTTTAAGTTGGAGAAAGAGGTGGGGATGGTCAAATGCTTTTAGATTCCATTTCTTTAGTGAAAGGTATATTTGTTCAGGTATGGAGATGGGGAGCAGAGACATGGAGGGACCATTGAGAAACTATTTTGAAAGTATAGAGAGTCTATTAACAAAGCCAGTTAAAACCAGGTAGGAAATCTTCTGAATTAGGAGTTTGGAAAAGAAATAGGTGTCTGGTGCATGCACAGGTTATTGTCAGATGGGGAGAACCAGCAATAATGTGCTCAAAACTTCACCAAGCTATGAAGATTCCATAGCATTTTTGTGTACAGCCTGGACTTAGCCACGTTAAATAGTAGTTTAGTGATTTGCTTAAATCCCACTGGTTCTAGTGAAATAGAAATTCAGCTTCCCTGCTTTTTGTTGAAAAAGGAAAAATATGAGGTGAAGGTGGCTCAGGTGGAAGAGTGCTCAAGATGAAGGACTTAAGTAGAAAAGAAGCCAGCTTTTCCAAGAGGCACCATGAAGGTAGAAGAGAAGTCTTTGGCCTGTTTCTCTTGAGGAAACCAGTGCACTTTCTGGAACATGGAATAGACCTGAGGGGAGACTGGAAGGTAGACTCCAGTGCAGGTGGCACTTTCTCTGAGTAAATTACAGGTACCAACTAACAGGACATAAACAATTAAATCATTTTTATTTTTATTATTATTATTATAGCTAGTTAAACCCCTTGAAAGTGTCATATGCAAGGGCCACTCCTACAAATTCCAATCTGTTAAAACAAGTTACTGAATCCTATGTGCCCAAAGCCTTGCCACCTATTTAGATAACCAATAAATATACAATAACTGCATTACTTAAATACTTTTTGAATTTTGGGCATTCAACACATGCCAAATAAAAACGAAGTTCTAAGCAAAATCTCACACTTGATATTCCATTTCATTGACTTTTTTATTAACAGTGTGGGGTCCTACTTATGTTAGGTGTTTTATATTTCTATTTTCTCATTAATATTTGGAGATATTAAAATTTCTTTTTAAAGATATTATACTATGTGATATATTGTCAAGAGACCACATCTAGTTTTACCTAATTTGAAATAATTGGTCAATTTTTTTCAAAGGAAATTACTAAAGAAGTCTTCTAAAAAGTGCCTGGGAAGGGGTACTGATCTTCACTTCCATTATTCTGCGTAGTGGCTAATTCTACATTTTTATTAGAACTAAATGTACTCTTTCCTACACCCTGCCTACAATACATGAGTCATTTTAAAGATCAGATTCTAAGATTCAAGCAAAAAATGATAATAAGACAAAATTTAATTTCACATGCAGAGCATTTGTGACAAGCTTGGATGGTTGCTTGACTGTTCCTTATATTATATTTTTTTTTTCTCAGGATCTCATGGCCTATTCTATGTCTCATAGGAAAAGAGAATGTGTCTCATGGTAAATTTGGTTTTTGGTGTTGAATGAAGGGAACCTTGATGTGAATGCTATCTATTGATGTGCTTATTTTCACATCAATCAAGTGTATCAGAAAAGTGGATTCAATTACATTATAATGAAAAATTTAAATTATTTCATTCCTCACTGTGGGTTGCCTGTTTCAACTGCCAATAACTAATAGTTCTACTTCATAGGGGGGATACTTGAATTATACAGTAGAATTCAATATCCCGCAAGTTCTGCACTCTAAATCTACCTCTAAACAGGATTTTAAGAAGACAAATTGGTTAAAACCCATCATGCATATTCTTAAAAATGGTCTAGTTTTCCATAATCTATTATGGCCATGAAGTCTATGACAGAGAGCTGGAAGTCATCCTTATACACCTTTTACAGGGAAGGTTATCTGATGTTTACATGGCATTATCCAACTTGATAGCCAACAACAAAATAAAATCTTCAGGCTATTCATAGTAATCTTATTAGTTGTTTGAAAGGTCAAGTCCAAGTTCTTAGACCTTCTTTTTGGTCTATCTCCTGACCCAGTTTTGGACATGACAAATGGTATTGGAACCCTGTGGGATTAAGCAGTGGCAGATATTCTCAGCTGTACACAGTGGCATATAGTGCCAGGAATGAGGAACTTAGATAGCTGCTTCCCCCTGTAGGAAGTTCTTATTTGATTGGATAGACATCTTTTATTATCAAATAAATATAATAATATAATCAATACACAAAGAGCATCTGCATTTCACTTCCAACACTTAAGATTGTGAGATGAAAGTCAGTTTGTACAGACATTGATTCCATCTTTTTGGGAGAAGTATTGAAAATTATACTCTAACTTGTGTTCCTGCTATCCAGTAATATGGTATCCAGTATCCATATTTTGATACTGAAGGAACTGTTGATATCCATGCTTCCAACTGAGTAAAAAAATAATAATGATTAAGCTGTGAAAAACTGCAACATGAAACAGTCCAAATATATACCATGTGGGATAGCACGAGGGAGACAGTTGAAGCAATTTTATTTTTGGCACTTTAATTATCTTCATTATCTGTGTTCTCTGCTGGCTTACATAGTCTTTGTTTCAATGACTGATTGATTTCATCTGCCCTAGTAACTCCCTGAGATCTCAGATAAGGATCTGAGGCTGTGATCCTGATTGAAGGGAAGCCTTAATTTCTAGATACCATTCATCTAGGTGTCTCTAGTCCAGAATAATTCTTGTTATATTCATCGTGTGTACAGAACTGATTACTGTCTGGAGCATTTTCTTACTCACTGGTTATTAGAAACTTTATTATACCTTATGATATCCTACTTAGGAGAATTCTTCAAAACTGACAAGACAAATTTTTAATAAAGCAAACAATTGTAAAACTACTTCCTCTTTCTGGGAAAAGACTTGTCATTCTGAAATGTTGAATTAATCCCACAGTGATCAATAGAGGAGAAAAAGAAATAAGTTTCAAAAAGGAATTCAAAGTAAATCAGAGAGTCTCTAGGAGTTTACATGTTTTCCTTTATCCTGCTGAAAATTTTTATTGATTCATATTAATTATGTAGAATGATAGATTTCATTGTGGCATATTTATACATACATAAAAAAATAATTTGAGCTGGACTCGACATTCGGCCCACAGTAATGTGGTATGTTCAGGGGTGTCTGGAGGGAGCTCTCTGCCCTAGCCTCCAGAGTTGCTTTTCGGAGAATCCATCACCCAGTCTTTTTGGTTTTTTTTTTTCATCAGGGTGGATGGGGAACATCATTGGCTGACAAACTGGTAAGAAAACGTGATGTTCTGAATCGTGGGTTTTCAGGTTACAATACCAGGTGGGCCAAAATTATTCTTCCAAGACTAATCAGGAAAGGGAACAAATTGGACAACCCAGTAGCAGTTACAATTTTCTTTGGCACCAATGACAGTGCACTAAAAGATAAGAATCCCAAGGAGCACATTCCCCTGGAAGAGTATTTCCCCTGGAAGAGTATGTTTCAAACTTAAAAAGCATGGTTCAGTACCTGAAGTCGGTGGATGTCCCTGAGCATCAAGTCATACTCATCACGCCACCTCCACTTTGTGAAACAGCCTGGGAAAAGGAGTGTATCATGCAAGGCTGCAAATTAAATCGCTTGAACTCTGTTGTTGGTGAATATGCCAGTGTGTTTACAAGTTGCCCAAGACTGTGGCTGATGTCCGTGACCTATGGACCATGATACAGAAAGACAGTAAGACTTCTCATCGTACTTAGCCTCTGATTGACTTCATCTATCACCAAAGGAAAATGAATTTTTGTTTTTACACCTCTGGCCTCTGATAGAGAAGAAGGTCTCTTCTCTGCCTTTGCTGCTTCCTTACTGGAAGGATGTAGAAGAAGCCCAACCTGAACTAAGGCTACTGGGAGATGGAGACCATTAGTCAATTCTAGGAAATTCAAGTCTGGTTGTTAATTTATAGATTGAAGTTGGTGATAACACATAAATTCCAAGACAATTAAGTGCAGAATATTTTTTTCTCAAGCTTAAAATTCTTCTTCACTATGCTGGATCAAAACACCAATTTTTGCCACTAATGTTTATAATAAAAGTTTTGAGATTCTTCCAGGAAAAAAAAAATTTGATTAATTATATTCCACCAAATCTCTTCCTCTCTCCTCTCTTCCCTCCTCTTGATCCCCTTCCTTTATTCCACTGGTCTGTCATCTAATTCTATAAATTCTCTCTATCATTTTATTCCTTTTAGCTTCCAACATATGAGAGAAAGCATTCAATACTCTTTTGAGTCTGATTTATTTTGCTCAAAATTATGGTTTCCAATTCCATTAATTTTCTGAAAACAACATAAATGTATCCTTTATGGTTAAATAATAATTCATTGTGTAGATATATACATACAGGTATATGTATACATATGATATAATATACCATGTACATATATTATATGTGTAAATAACGGTTTTCTGTTGACACACATGTAGGCTGATTCATAACATGGCTATTGTGAATTCTGATGTGACAATGTACTCATGGGTTTTTCAAATATCTTAACTTTAATTCTATTTGATAAACACCAAGGAGTGGCACAGTTGGATCATATGGTGGCTCTACTTTTGGCTTTTGCAGGAACCTCCTTGCTGATTTCCATAGTGGTTGTACTAATTTGTATTCCCACCAATAGTACACATGAATGAGTTCCTTTCTTTGCATCCTCTCCAGGATTTATTTTTACTTATATTCTTGATATTTGCCATTCTAACTGGAGTGAGATGAAATCTTAGCATAGTTTTGATTTGCATTTCCATGATGGCTAAAAGTCTTGAAAAATTTTTCAAATAATTATTGGTCACTTGTACTTCTTTAGAGATATGATTGTTCAGTTCATTTGCCTATTTATTGTTTGAGTTAATGTTTTTTTTAATATTGAGTTTTTTGAGTTCTTTATATATTCTGGATATTAGTCCTCTGTTGGGTGAACAAAATTTTTCTCAAAGTCTTTCAGTTGTCTCTTTACTTTGTTAATTATTTCTTTTGCTATGTAGAAGCTTTTAAATTTGATGCTATTGCATATGTTGCATATTGCATATGTTGATCATTTTCTGAGTTACAGGACCTTATTCAGGAAGTCTTTATAGCTATATGTTGAAGTATTTCTCCTATTTTTTCCTTCTTACAGTTGTTTCTGGTTTTAGGGTAGGTATTTGATCCATTTTGAGTTGATTTTTTTTTGTACAGGGTGAGAGAGGGTATTCTAGTTTCATTCTTCTACATATCAGTAACTACTTTTCCCAGCTACTAAAATAGCTATTCTTTTTCTAATTTTTTTTTGGCACCTTTGTCAAAATCAGATGAGTATAGTTCTGTTGGTTTGTCTCTGTGTCTTCTATTCTGTTCTTAGTTTGCAAGTCAGCTTTTATAACAGTAATGAGTTACTATGGCTTTGTAGTAAAATTTAAAATAACCCGAGTCCTGTGACACATGCCTGTAATTCCAGAGGCTCAGGAGGCTGAGACAAGAGGATTGCGAGTTCAAAGCCAACCTCAGCAACAGAGAGGCACTAAGCAACTCAGTAAGGCCTTCTCCATAAATAAAATACAAAATAGGGCTGGGGATATGGCTCAGTAGACAAGTGCACGTGAGTTTGATCCCTGGTGCCCTCCGAAAAACAAACAAAATTTGAAATCATGTATTTTGATGCCTCTAGCATTGCTCTTTTTTTGGCTCAGGATTGTTTTGACTATTCTGTTTCTTGTTTGTTTGTTTTTCCATATAATTTCTAGTATTTTTTTCTAGTTTTATGAAGAACATCATTAGTGTTTTATGAAAACTGCATTAAATCTGTTGGTGGCTTCTTTGAATAAAATTTTGACATATCAGGGGCAGTGTAGATTTTATTATAATCTTTTTCAAGCTCTTAATTCTATTGTACTCCTTATCTCAAATAATCATTTGATGCAATGAGTGGGTGTGATGGTAATTTACATTTTTTTTTTTATCATGGACAAATCTCCAACTAACTTGGGCTGTTGCTGAGTCCCTTCTCTGAGCATAATCCCGGAGATATTGCAGAAATGTAAGTGGATCTAAAAAAGCCTGCAATCTATGGTAAAAACTGAATCAAGACATATTTGTGGAAGTGAAAGTGGTTGATTATAATGCAAGGAGGGAATAAAGAGAGCTGTATCCCTAGGGAAAGCAAGAGGAAAAAGCAGGACATTTTACTTTTTCCCTGTTGTTCATTCAACACTGGCAAGTTAGCACCTGGCAGAGGGCCAAAGGGCTAAATGTTCTACTGTATCTTACTCCACTATAAAGATTATGTCTTTAAAATACAGAAGGACAACTGTTGGAAGAGAATAAAGAGAAGTGAAGAACAGTTACTTGAGTGTATGTCACCCAAGAGAAAAGTGTAGAAAATGGGAAGTCCAGCCTATAATTTATATCAGAGGCTACCCTGAGGCTTGCCTTTCGTACCTGAGATTATCTTGTAAAATTAAACAAAATGAATGGAACTTAGAAAAATCTAAATAGGCATAATAACCATTCTCAAAGACATAAAAAAAAAGGATAAAGGAAACACAAAGCAGGACAAGAAGTTATTAAAATAATCATCTTTAAATATCACATACAAAATCTGAAATAGATAAGTCAAAAGAGGAACTGATTAACAATATAGTTCAACAGGAAAATGGGTTAGTGAAGACGCAGATGAATTGAGGAAATTTTACAGAGGGCACCAGGAGGAGGTCACCAACTGGAAAATGTAAAATTAATTTTTTTTTTTTTTAAACATGGAGGTTTCAAGTACAAATGTCAACAAACCGAAGAGGGAGGAAATAGAGAATATATGGAGGAAAAGGCCTATGTGTTTAAAATTTTCCCAAGTTAATAAAGTCTATAAGCTATGAGAGATTTTTAAACAAATCATGTTCAAAAGAACCCCCAAATATTCACATCTAAATTCAAACACTTATAAACATCAAAACCAAAGAATTATGACAAAGGTCCCAAGAAAATGTGTATATACATATGTATGAGGGAATTAGCATCACAATTGCAAGAAGAGTATAAGGAAAAACAGGATAAGGCTTCCAGAGATTTTTAAGAAAATTTTCAAATGTGCAATGATATCCCCCAGGATATCATATAAGTGAAAGACTGAGGTAAAGATTTTAATTCATAGGAAAAGTTAAATGTGTTATTCCATAAAGAATGTCTTGAAAAGAATATGAGAGAGTTCGAGAGCTTGGGAGGTGGGGGACCATCTCGGAAGATATTACTAGGCATTGCAAAGAATGGCAAAGTAATGACTCATGCATCTTACTTCTTTCATATTAACAGTGATCACTTTCCTTCCCCTGACTCACAGAAATTGTGACAATCTGGAATAAAAACTCTAGAATGACTACCATATGTGGGTGGGTGAGTGGTGAATACAAGACCAGAGGTCAGTGGTTGAGATTCTCATGGTCTAGTAGATAACTTAAACTATAAGCTTAAAACTTTGACAAAGAAAAATAACTAGACATATGGACCTTAAGTAGATACATTTAGTCATTTGAAAAATAAAAATTTGTTTATGTACTTCCAGTTAAACATGACAGGTTGACGAAATATTTGTCTTCTACTCCCCCTCAAAATTATACAAAATTAACTCTTCATGAGTGTCAATGGTATAATTGCACAGCAATAAAATAAAATAAAATACAAAAAATAACAGGAGGAACACTGGTGATTTGGGAGGATGAAAGTGAATGGAAAAGTGATCACTGACTTGAAGCTGAGAATGCTAAATCCCTAGTCTAGTAAAAAGGGGAAGTCAAAAAGAAGAGAGATTATTTGCATGTCCTGCCCTCTGTGATCAGAATTCTATGCCCTGAGGAGTAGGCACTGGAGACAGGTTGGGCTGAAAAGTACAATATGTTCAGACTACCTTCTTGATCCGAAACAGCTAAGGGCCTACTATCCTCCCATCATGGAAAGCCAAAGTTTTATACTCTGGGGAAATTGAAAACCTGATTTTGCACTCAAAAACTCAGGCATAATAAAATGCAATGGATAAGTTTCTCTATTGGTAGAGGAATTAAATAATATCTATATATTTTTCTTACTGTATAGCAAATAATAGAGTTGTGAAATCCTCCTACTCACTCTCCAGAAGTTAACAACCATACCGGTGGCTTTAGGTTAGAGACTGGAAGATTCTTCCACAAAGTGCAGTGAGTGCAGTTTGTGGAGTTTGTGATCTCCTGAAGGACCTGGCAAGAACAACTCTGTCACAGTCCGCTGATGTACCCTTACTACCTCTGCCATTCCAGGTTAGAAAAACCACACCTTTTACTCAAACATTTTACTCTTAAATACAAATAAATACCCATGTACTTGTAGATATTTCAAATGACTTCTCATATCAAAGAAACAGAGCAAAACAAGTTCAAAACATTGAGAAAGAAAATATAATTTTCAAATAATATCCTTAAAAATATCAAAAGGTACTATATATATAAATCAAAAATAGAATGATAGACAAAGGAATATTAACAAAGCAAGAAGAAGTTCCTGGAATCAAAATCATGACAGCAGAAGAAAAAGGTATGAAGAATACATATATAGCTGAAGAAATCCAAAGAGTAGGCCAAAAAAGATAAAGAAATGAAAAAGAATACTGAAAAGGCAGGAATTTGAATCTAGGTAGCTGTATATCTGACAAATTATCAAGAAAAAAAAAAGAAAAGAAAATGGATAGAAGAAAATAATCATACTATACTAAAGTTCTTTATTTACATGAATATATCCTATCAATATTACTCCAACAAAGCAACTGAAAATGGTAAATGACGGGAATTAAATTTCAACAAAGCTGTTATAAAAAGTTTAAAATGCTAGATAAAATGTGTGAAAACATTTTTAAAAATATTTTAAAATACATAACTAAATGGAGAAAGAAAGCAAACTCCTCAGAGAACCAGGATAAGCCAGGAGCATCCAAAAAATGTTAAACCCATGGCTGCCCTGAAGACATCTGCATAAGCACTTCAGTTTTAAAGGTTCCATTGAACAAAAGAACCAAGACCTAGTGTCCTGTGAAAGATAAAGAATCGGAATAATAACCCATATAAACACCTCTGAAAGTCTAAACTCTCAGTGTTAAAGAAAAACAATCCACTCTTTAAAGGGAGAACATGTTTAGCAAATTTTTCACAGTTTGCCATTTGTTTGTGGAATGAAAGTCACTCCTGAGAATTCATACCTATAAGCTGCCCTCAAGTAAGACTGGCGTTTAAATTCTTTCTACATAGGTGGTATCAAAAACATCCAACCTGGGAAATTAATTTAGCAAGGCCACAGGTTTCAAACACCTTGAACAACCATAGATCCTCTCTAGAGTATTGCACCTCTACACTCAGGCTCATAGAATTTTCTCAGATAAAAAACTATTGCACAGGCACATACAATGTTTTCTTAACTCACAAAATACTAAAATAAAGTAGCAATCTACCAACTTTATGTGAAGAGCTAATCAACTTCTAATTGTTTACCTGATATTTACCGCCTTCTTTTAAAGGTTTAATACATATTTATACATTTTTTTAGATTAGGCTTTTATGTTATTATAATTCAAGGGAGAGTAGGTTTTAAGTTTATTTGGTCATGTACAGAAAAGCAAACACAACACTGTGCCTGTGGTTAGCAGTACTGATGTGAACATGTAAAAATGTGTTAAGATATGAATAGAATACAAAAATAGAAACTGAAGTAGCAAACACAGTAAAACCAAACAATGACAGACAAACACATGCACATTCTCTAGTCCCAACCTCATAATATGGTGTAAGGAATTTTTAAAATTAATTTTAAACTTCAGTGTTCTTGAGTGTTGGTGATTGTGACTATATATGTGATCTATGTTTAGCTGCGAGGATTATATTCACAATCAGAGTTTAGCTTTTTTATTTTCAACTGAAGTTAATGACTATCTCATCTTCTTTGAGCTTTTTTATTTTGATGATTTTTTCTTTAATTTGCCACCAGAGGTGCAAATTTCCCTTTTGGTAGTAAAGTGCTTTGGGTCTTATATCTACCCATGTTTCTGGAAGACTCTTCTGCCCTAGTGCCCATCTCTGTAATCTTTTCTTCCTAGCTCTGTTACCCAATTACAGGCCTACTCTGCACTATTTTGTAGTAGTAGTAGTTGTTGTTTTGTTTTTGCCAGGTGCCCTGTACCACTGAGTTTCATTCCCAGCCATGTTATTTTTTTATTTTAAGACAGGGTCTCACTAAGTTGCTCAGGCTGGCCTGGAACTTTGGAGCAGGACAATGGGAGTTTCTGGGATTGCAAGTGTGTGCCCCCATGTCCTGGTCCTGGACCTCACTTTTAGCAACATATTGAACCTCTTATGATAACCTCCTGATGCAGAAAGTTCCCACGACCTTTGAGTCCCCTGTTATCTCTTTCTTTATTATTTTATTTATTTATTCTGTTTGGTTAGTGAATCCTCTAGTTTCATGCTAAGAAAAGGTAGGCATTGGATTAATTTTTTGTAATGCGTGGTTGTTTGAAAATGTCTTTATTCTAGGAAATTATTCAGAAGGAAAGGTGGGATGATGAATCTGTATGAAAATATGCTGGTTTGTATCTGTAAGTAAGAAACCCATTGGGCTGGGGTTGTGGCTCAGAGGAAGAACGCTTGCGTGGCGTGTGTGGGTTCTATTTTCAGCACCACATAAAGTAAAATAAAGACATTATGTCCACCTATAACAAAAAAATAAATATTAAAATAAACTCATGTGGTGGAGATGGATATGAGAAATGCTGTGGCCTGGGACATTATGTATGGTTCAGGTGATATACAACATACATGTATCAAAGACATATCTGAGTTCATTGATTCTGCAGATGCAATGTGTTTTAGAATTATTTGCTACTGATTATACATTTTAAATACTTTCTTTTGAGTGTGGACACATTTGGAATGCTGTGCTATCATTAAGGTATAAGTTCTAATGTATTAAATAAAAGATGACACTTTCTTCTTAATATCACCCCAAGGATGAGGGCAACTTGGGGTTTTCACAGTTGTAAAAAGCAATGGAACTGTTTTCAAAAAAAATTTTGGTTAGAGAAAAACTGAGATAAGTTGGATTGGACTCACTATCACAGAGAAGTTTCAGGGTGGTATGACAGTGAAAACAGCACATGTGAAATATTTAATTGTGAAAAATATTCAGCTATAAAAAACATATTTTGCATATTTATGGGTAAAGATCCAAGAGAAACTTTTCCTAGTCTCAAGAATTTTTATAAATTTTAAGAAAAAAAAGGGTTGTTCACAAATAATTGTAGTAGATAGTAAAGGTTGATCAGGACCATACTAAAGAGACAAATTAGTATTTGATAATTAGGGTTCTTCTTATAGTAGAAAGGTTTCATGGTTAGGGCCATAGTGAATGAGTTAAATGCTGTAAGCCCAAATTAAAGTCCAATTATCTAACATCTGGTTAAGTATTTATCAAGATTCACCATATTTCAAAACCACAGAGAATGTTCTGACAACTTGAAATAGATGAAATAGTAATAGGCAGGGTTAAATCTCAGGGTTATTTTTGTTATTTGATATTTACTGACTTTGCTGACAATCTTCTGTATAAAACATCATTGATAAGATTCATCTTTACATATATAGGTCATATTCTTAGCTGACATAATGCAATATAATCATTAGCAAATTGTTATAGTGATTATGGTCATCGCAAATTGTACAATAATCTATAACTTATAACTTTAACCTTACAGTTGTAATTTTTAAATATAAAATAATTAATTTAAAATATCATTAGAAAATATAAATGTTACATATAAATATATTTGACTTGCATATCTACAAAAGAGAATATTTTATCCCTTGCTAATGTTTCATTTTTATTAAGTCATTTCTGCTCAAAACTCCAGTTCAGATGATGAAGCTGGTGAATGTTGAGTTATTCTGGAATAAGGCTAAAAGTATGTTATTCTTTACAGTCTCTTTTTTGTTACCTGGAAGAGTTTATGAATCAAGCTGCAACAGTAATTCTCAAGATGAAACTTGCCTTTCAAAGTCATGTGTGTGAGAGGCTTGTAAGGATGGCACTTGAGCACTTGAGCTGATTGCATTCCAAATGAGCACAGGACCAGGATGGCAAGTTGCTCCTTGGTGCTTTCCAACTCACAACTAGCTTTCATTTCCAAATGATATTTCATAGGTCATTGAATTCTCACTTACAGTAATTTTATACTTGGGGAAATTTGAAGGCTCTGATTATAGGAAAAAACATTCTTACAGCATCTAATCCATGCAAACTTCTCTCTGGTCTGTCAAACTTACAGGGATACAATACATCTGTTACGCTTTGCCAAGGTATTTCTTTTCTTTTCTTTTTTTTTTTTTTCACCACTTTCCGTTTTTTTCCTTTTTTTCTATGTTACTGGCCCCTGGATTTCTGTATGTGATTTTATATTATTCTTCTGGATTTGATTTGTATTCAATTCAGGACTGACAAAAAGAACAGGGACTCTGAATACAGGGATATGTGGATTCAAGTCTCAGAGCTGTTATTTACAAGCAGTGTTCATCAGGCAATTTACTGTGACTTACTATTCTTTTTCTGAAAAATTAGGACAAGATATCATGAGGTTGTTGATAATTAGGTGAAAAGCCTCATACAAAGGGTCACACAGTGTCTAAGAGGCGCTGGATGATTTCTTTCCCGTCTGTGAAGAACAATACCCTTTCAACAGGCAGAAGTGTCCCAAGTAGTTTGTGCTAAGGGCATCATCTTTGGTGACATGTTAGATACTTCCTCCCTAGTAAGTTCCTTTTTAAGTATATTTGAGGTTACATCTGATCTGATCAGAGTAATAATCAAATTTCTGTGTTCTTTGGACCTGTTCCAAACCTTCACATTTTCCCTTCATTATTGGTTTCTATCTTTGATATTTTAATTATTTGGGTTATTAATTCTAGCATTTTACATAAAATCACTTTGTTTTTTAATTACACTAACTCTTATGCTAAAGTAAGCATGAATTATTGAGTCACACCTTAAGAAATTACTATTATTACAATGTATTGGATCTACAAAAATGGAAAGTTTAATTCAAATTTGAAAATTTTTTTAAAACAAAAATACTTGAAAAGTTTTACAAGTGTAGATTTTTTATTATGATCTGATTTACAGTAATCATTTATTCCTCGTACAATGTGTACATATATATGACACAACCAGAGGTAAAATATGAATAAAATTTCTTAAAAGACAATGAATACCACAGAATTTACAAGTAAACTTTGGAAGGGGGAAGAAAAGTATATTTTATGAGCATTAGAAGTTGCATTATTATTTGTAACACTTCCTATAATTTATACAATTAATTTGAGATGCTTCTCCTTGCAGATATTAGTGGATTTTAAGGCAACTTTTATGAAAAAATAGGGGTTTTAATAACATGCTTGGCATTTCTCCTTAACAGTCACATCATTAACAGAGAACTTGAAATTCAAACTCTGAAAAACCTGAACAATTTGCAGGTCCAAAAATAGCGGCATTGAGGGAGTTCATCAGTGCATTGTGCATCTTTACTTCAGCTAAGAAAATCATCATTTCAGATAAAAATAATTCTCTCCTTAAAACATATCCACATATTTTCAACAATTTCTCAGCAAATTATCATTTCAGTTCCTTATATAACACGATCATGCTACTGGCTAAGATAATGACAGTCAATTTCCCACTTACATCTTTTTAATTGTATTCATTTTCCTTATAATGTCTAATCCTACTCAGTGTGAACTATGCAAGAAAATTCCTGGATTAATGTCTTAATGACAGTATTAGTTAATGTTGCTAGGTAGATGATTCTTCAGGTTTAACTATTCTTTCTTTCTTTTTTTTTTTTTAACACTCTGTGAAGAATAAAATGGGCAAGCTTTTAAATAGATGGTCTAGTTTTCTGTAGTCCTAATTCCAGGAAGTGGACTACTTAAGCATCAGGGATGGAAGCTGTCCATGAACTCAAGAATATAGATTTCCTCTCACCAAAGTTACTGCTGTTCTGAGCTGTGCTGAACTTTCTTCCTGTCCACTGAAGAGTCTGATGTTGAGAATTTCATGAAGATCCACTTTCTGGGCTCCAGATTAATTTTGTTAGTCCTCTTCATCAAGACACCAAAATACGTCTATATTTTACATACAGGTTTTCTTTTATGCTCACAACTTTTCTTCCATTATCATTATCAGTGGCTTTCAGAATGTGTTTATCAATGCAGTGCTGGTATATATTAAAACCAATTTCCTAAAAATATGCATATATATTTAAAGACATATTTACTATGGATATATTGATATACAGAATGTTTAGAATACATGGTAAACATAATATATAATGTATAAAATTATTTATTATAAATTCTATGAAACTAATTGATTCTCATGGAATGAATTTATTTATGCTGAACTTTTATCCATAGCCAAGTTATGATTGTGACTAACAGATAAATGCCATTCAGATATAAAAATTGATATTTTTATTTATACTAAAAAGATAAAAATAACAAAGATGTGCTTTAAATTTTCACTCATTGTTTCTGATTAAGAGATTTCTTCATTAACTTGAAAATTCATTTTTAAATATTGGGAAATATTTTCACTCTTTTTTTTTCACTGTTCATAATGTAACAGTGATAGCTATGACATCCTTTTAAGTTTAGTCAGCATTCTTAACATTTGTTCCATCAATTCTAGACAAGCAACAAAAAATGAAGTTATGGTCTGTAGAGTTTGCGATTTTCCATGCTGCAAATATTTCCACAATAGCCAGTGAGTCATCCACTTATCTTAGACTTGGAAAACGATACACAGTTGGCATGATGTAATGTAGGTATAATAGATGAGCATCAATTCAAGATTATACAGAATAGTAAGACATATTAAAATAACTTAGAAGTGATAATATTTAAATATATACAACTTTTGTTTAAAATGTTTTATTTAATTGTAAGTGTTGAATTTTTATATCCATCTTCACTAATTGCACCTTGACTGTTCACATTCAAGGTGTTCTAGTCAGAGGCAAATATCTTCATTATTTTATAGTAAATAATAAAGCCATCAGATGTCTTTTCCCTCCAACCCTTGTCCCAGATTTTACCCTGGGTGATGTGATAATAGGCAGGTCAAATATTCTATACAAGTAACTGGATACTCCATAGGACAAGAATTTTCAATGGATTTTCTCCATTTTTTTTTTAATAAGAGAAAGAATAAGGGGAAAAATACTCCTTTAAACAGTATAAAAGGATCTTAGTTTCTTCCATCCTGGGTGTTTTCAACCTCTTTCAACTTCTGTAGTTTAAATACATCTTTTCTAGGGCTAGACAAATTCCAAGTGGCTGTATTTTATGACTATTCTAATCCATTTTGTGCTGCTATAGCAGAAAGCTAAACCTGAAGCAGGATAATTTATAATGAAAATAATTTCGTATTTAAATTTTTTTTGGTACAAGTCTGGGACCTGGGAAGTCTAATATTGAGGCACCAGTGGATTTGTTCTGTGATGAGGGCCTGGTATCTGCTCCTAAGATGGAATCTTGAAAACAGCATATTTTATGTTCTCACTTGACACAAGAGTGAAATGGAAAAGAGCAATCACTCAATCCTACCTGCCCCCCACCTTTTAAAAGGCATTAAACCTGGTCATGAGCATTTATACAATAATAATCTTAAATCTTCTCCCAATACTGTTATGATGGGAATGACAGTGTAGTTATTTAATTCAATGTTCAGCATGAATTTTTGAGAGGACAGTCAAACCATAGGAAATTGTCCCAAATCTAGTTTTTCCAAAAGTTTGACTTTAATACTAGAGTGATTGCACCCTAGTGTTTCTACCACTTTGCTAACTTACTAAAGGGCCTATTCTGAGCTGCAACTCTATGGTTTTCTTAAGGAGATAAGAGAAGTTTTATTACCCTTATTGATCAGAGAGATCAACTAGACAGACGACTAAAAATCTAATTCTCAACATGTAAGAATGACTTTAGGAAGCCAGAGTGTTTTACTGACATAATTAGAACCTCAGTGATATTTTATTTTCCCAGAGTGAGCTTAGATTATTTAATTTTTTAATAATAACTGAGTATAACAGACAATTAGTGAAATTCCTAAAAATTTAACAATCGTCTCTCATGAGCCAGTATCATGAATCAAGCTCACCACTTAGCAATTGTTAATATATTGGCCACACAATATTTCTAGTAGACAAGGATTTTTTGCCCATGGAATTCCCTCATATTATCACAAGTCTATTTGTGATAAAATAGCTTCTAGTAGACCAAATCAGAGTCTGAGGTTAACATCTTGAAATGTTCAGTAATTGTTACCTAGGACACAACTAAACAAAGCTGAATATTTGGTGTTGCTTCCCTCCCTGGAAAAAATAAGATTCCAGGAACTAAGGGATGTAAGTCAGGGACTTCTTTCACTGTTACACTTAATGAACTTCTTGTAGGTGTTTTGCTTCTTTTGCCTATCCTTGACTCAATAGATTTGGAAGTCCTAATGCCCAAAGCTACAGAGTCAAGATTCCCTCAAACTAGAAAATGACACTGTATTTCAATGTATTTCAACCAGTGTTTTTAACTTCTAATACTAATAATCCAACAGCCAGGAAAAGTTTGTGCTATTGTCTGGGATGGTTGATTCAAATTATCAAGGAAAACTTCTATTGCTGCTATGCAGTGAGGAAGGGGTAGAATATGGTGAGTTGAATAATATCCTCCAAAGATAGTTACACCCTAATTAATAGAATATGTGAATGTTTCCTTATATGACAAAAGGAATACTGCAGATGAAATCAAAGGATACTCAGATGGGGAGATTATCCTGGATTATCGTAGTGTGCCCAATGATATGAAATAAAAGGATCCTTATGCAGACAGCAATCAGAAATAGAAGAAAAAGAGATGAGATTAAAGATGCTATATGGCTGGCTTTAAAGGGGAAAACAAGGGTTAGGAGGCAAAGAATGTAGGTGCCTTCTAGAAGCTGGGAAAGACAAGAAAATAGAATCTCTCCTGGAGTTTCTAGAAGGAATAGAGATTTGTAAATGTATTTGAAATTTCTGATTTCTATAATTATAACACTATAAATTTGCAGTGTTTGGATTTCATGAAAGTCACTAAATTTGTGGTAATTTGTTATGACAGCAATAAGAACTAATATGAAGTCTACAAATAAACTCTGAGGATGCACTGGGTACCTTTTATTATCCTATGATCAATAATACCATCATAAACTATAAACATCATAAACTACAAGAACCTAATAAATAAAGGATAACCTGGATCCTGTGAGCAATTATATTTTAGGATCACTTTATCAGTTAAAAGCTATCAACTGGCTGGGTCCTGCAGAGGGCAATAGGAAAGGATTATAGAATATGAATATGAGAAAAAAGAAACTATGATTTAGACCTTATGGTCAACAATAAAATAGATATTGTAGTAGATATGTTATGCAGCACACAGGTTACTCATGTTATCTGCAGTTTTTCAGTATTCTGAATAGTCAATGACAATCAGGAGGTGAAATAGAAATTTCTGGTGCACACAATGAATAGACTATTGATCCACTCATTTCAGTGTAAGTCAGACAGATATTATTTTATTATAGGGAAGACATCCATATCCATTTCTCAGTTATAAAATTCTTATTTGGGTTCCAAACCTTTCAGATTCTAGGAAAAAAGCACACCATTTCCTCTGCCAACATATGACTTTTAAAGTAGAATATCCCATGAGGATGGCTATTTTCATAATGTTCACTTTGGCTTCCGTACAATGGAGCTATAAAATAGAAATATTGAAATCTGCCCCTGAATCTGTGCATGCATACATGTGCCAAGTTACTAACTTGGATATCTAAAGTTTCTTCTAATGGCCCAAGTAAATAATCTCTTGTTTCAAGTACAACATATTTTATTAGTACATGAAAGGATGGGGTTGGGAATAGAAATTGGTTCTGCCTTAAAGGGAACAAGGTGTAATTATGAGTTATTATGAAATAAGTCACTTTTTGAGTCACTGTAATAAAGCCAATAGTACACTCAACTGGATTTTCTTGGGGCCATTTAGTTAAGGAATAGCCCTTGTGCCAAGCTCTTGCTCTCATTATGAAACATTAATCCATGCAGGACTCTTTCTCTTAGCTACCCCAGGACATGCTGTCCACATTGTCATTGACACAAATGGAATATTGGTAATGTATACTGCAACACTGACCCATTGTGCCGTAGCCCGCCTGGCTGGGCAAAATAGCTGGGGGGTGACGAGCAACTTGTGTAGATTGATACAGCAGGAGTGGTAGCTGTTTATTGTAGGACAGGAGTGGTATATATACATTCCACACAGCTTATTTTAATTAACATAAAATAGATACAGCAGTCAACCAATAAGGAATCTCCACACTTAATGGCTTGCTGGCGTTACTTCACAAACCACTCCCTCTGGCAAAATGCCAGGCGCCATCCTGACTTGTTTACAGACCCTAACATTTGCCAGGTGCCACCCTGACTTGTTTAAAGACTCTAAAACATTGGCTACTGGTCTTCTCTCAATTGGACTCTGTTCCCACTCTTTAACCTCTTAATAACAATGAATATAGATATCATTAACTTAAACCTTCCATCAACTGGAAAAGTTTATTGATTCCATTCTGAAATAGGCAAAGTGAATGTTAGAACTATCTTAGCTTTTAAAACACAGGCTTACTTGAGGGAAGCCGAAAGTTTATAGTTAAATAGAACAACACAATGAAAACTCCCATTATCTTTCTCACCACTCATTTCAAAGGTAGAATATTTCTTTTTCAAAAAGCTACCATGGAATCAGTGACCAAAAACATAAACAGTATATGTCATTACAGGTATGGTTTTTCCAAATTAATCCAGTATACCAGGTTATAGTGGTTTTCTAATTTAGCAAGAAAGTACAAAACCAGTCATGTTAAATCTGCTATTGTTACTCAGAAAAAGAGCATTCCCAATTAGAACTGCCAGCTGAATTGCAAAGACAATTCAAACCTTTAGAGAACCAGTTACTCTAAATCAGAGATCAAAGAGGTTCGTTATCTGAATCAGTTCATTTAGAAAATAAATGAAAGCTACTGCATAGGAAGTTCTCATATCACCATCATAATAATAACCATCTCTGCCCCAACTCCCTGCCTTTGTTCTTCTGACTGCAGAAGAAATCTCTGCCTCTATCAGGCCACGCCCTGAAATTTTGTGCTGGATTTCCATTACCTATTAAATTCTCAGCAATGTCACTTTTTCAATCTCACTTTGTATTCTACATTATTGAGTCATCACCTGGCCCCACCCCCGAATTCTTCTCACCAATGTCCATACATTTGGGGGGGATTAATCTATCTTTGGCTTTATTTGTAATTTTTAATTTTGGGACAGAATCTCAGTTGCTCAATGCCTTGAATTTGCAATCCTCTATTCTCAGTCTCCCAATTAGCTGGGGTTAAAGTGTACTTCACCAAACCAGGATTTTTTTTAATTTAATGTCTTTTGGTTATATTTCTTTTTCTGGTTTCTATGCATTTTGTCTCTTATTCATTCCTTTAGAGAAGGATTTATTCACAGCTTGTGTATGAATTTGTTCATCTTTCTCTTCTCAACTTTCTAAATCCTGTATTTTTCCTCAGTTGGTTCTCTGAAAATAATTGCCAACTTCATAAATGACTTAATTTTTATCAAACCAAATAATAACTGTTCCCTTTTAAATTTTGAGTTTTTATCAACTTTGAACATAGTTTTGAACTCAATTCTTCTTGAAACTTTTTTCCTTATGACTTTGAGATATAACACTCTTTCCTTATACTTCCTTGACCAGTGTGATTCCTGTCTTCTGCTTGAACTCCAGATGTTGGAGTGCCTCAGTTTCTATCTTGGCATTACTGATCTTTTCTTTTCTATTCATTTTTCCTGGGTGATTTCTTTGAAGTAAGGATTTGATATTATGTGTGCTGAACATCCCAAAATCTATATATCCATTCATTACTTCTCTCCACAACAACAGACATTGCCTCCAATATTAAGTGTCACATTTCCAAATAATATCTACTGGATACTTCAAATTTAATATGACCAAACCATCTCTCTTTTATTGTGCTCTGCTCCTTGCCAAATCGACATCTCCGTGAATGCTAGTGCTCATTTGTTTTAGTCTAAAATAGAGCAATTACTTGTCATTTTTTTGTAGGGCTCATCCCATATCATCTAGTCCAACAGAAATACCTTCTGAGCATGTAACAGAACTGCCCCTTCCATTCCATTTTCACTGATAACCATTTTAGCCGGAGCTACAACCATCTTTTGTCTTTAGACATAGTCTCACAACTTGTTCCCCTTTTTTTCTGTCTTTTTCTCCTAAAGTCTCTTTCCCATACAGCTAGTAATGTGATCTGTTTAATCTGTTAATTAGAAAATATCACTCTCTGGCCAAAACCCTTCAAACAGTCTCCTGACAAAACCCATATGACTCACTTACTAAATGAGTTGATCTCAAAATGAGTAAGAAAGGAAACTGTCTCTAGTTCTATCCCTGCCACTCAAAATCATTCTTTTTGAGTTTTCATCTGCATCTCAGGATGTATTCTTGGGCTAATTCTACAAATTTATCTAGTCACATTGCTGTATTGATGAACAGTCTTGTTTTCTTGTATTAAAAAGGCCAAAGCAATGAAGTATAAAAATGCTTCATTCTGTCATATAATTTAAAGCATCTCCCTGTGAAGCCTGGGCCTGACTCAGATTTTTAAGACTGTAACAGAGAAAAGAAATATGCTTTGTTTCTTCTCCTTTTCTCCCTGACTGGATAGCTGCTATTGTTGTTGGCTTCTCTAGGATCTGGTGCAGAGGCAAGAAGGATTTAGGAGAAATGGCAAAATCTCATGTGACGCCTGCTATTGTATTTGCTACTGTGTCCTTCTGTAGAATAGAAGCCTAAAAGCATTTTTGTGATTTCTTTTTGTTGTTGTTGATCTTTTTTGTTTTGGTTTAAGATCCATTATTCTATTGAGACCTCCCTCTATATCTGTTCCTGTTATGAGTCATATCCCAGCAATCGGCTTATAACTCATCTTCCAATCCTTCCCTCTGAGAGGACACCCCCTGTGGATTCCTTTTGCTGGGGTCATATCTCCCTGCCAGGCAGGCCTCTTTGTTAAGTCCTATCACCCACCTCCACATTGGGCTAGAAGACACAGTAGGGAACATGGGTAAATGGATGCATGGAAACCTGTACTCTGATTATTTCTTACCTTTCAACAGTCACTCAGTGAATCTTTCCACTGCTTTGATATGGCATAGCAATTGGTGATTAGATTTATAATATTGGGTTTGATCCACTCCCCTATCAAGTTTATTGTGGGTCAAGCACATAATTTGTGATATTATGGTACTTATTTTTCCATTTTGCCTACTTTCAAGGTAGCATATCAAACCAAAAGGACAAGGTTATCTTTTTACCAGGTAACTAACTATGGTTATAAATTTAGTCTCTTTATCTTAGTTTGTAGAGACTAACAGGATTTGACTTCCCCCTAATTCTCCGATCTGCCTTTTAGTACTTTATCTCTCATATGACCAAATAGCACTGGTCTTATATCAGAATCTTAAACACATGGGTGTTCTTGCCTTAAAATTTTTATTTGCTTGTCTTCTTCCTGGAATGATATTTTTCTTAATACTTGAACAGCCAAATATATTATATTTAGTGGCTTGGTGAAACATTTTGTCCTCAGTGAAACCTACCCTGATCTTTCTATCTGTAGTCACAACTAAGTCACTGTTACATCAAACCTACCACCCTTTCTATGGAGAATTTTCCCACTTTTTCAGAAAAGGATTTTACTTCTTTCCACAAACAACAAAAACATTTCTGCAGTTCATTCATTTTTGTGACTTTGCTTCTTATTTCTCTGAGAAACCAGAAAAAATGATAAGGAAACTGTACCATCTTCCTACCACCAAGTCTCCCATCTTATTTGTGTCTGTAGTTATACATTGCCTTCCTATTATTATGGATGAATTCTCTCTACTGTGTCTAAGTCCAACCCTGAAGTCATGGAATCTATCTATACCTACTTACCTATTCACAAAAAACGGTTTAATGCCATCTCATTCCCCACCCTACCCCACCCAGTTGCACCACCACAGTGAGCATACACACATACTACAGTATCGCCTATCACAAATGAAACTCCCTTGGAGTCCCCCATTCCTTTTCAGTTACAATCCAGTTTTCTTTCATTTATGGCAAAAATCCTTGAGAAACATGTTTAATCAGATTGTCTCCATTTTATAAATGAATTCATGACTTTAATCTGAGAATTTCACATGTCTATTTTAAATTTTCAAGGTGAGAGATCTTTGAATGAATAATGTCCAACATGCTGTCACATTTTTTTATAGCTTTTATCAATTGGTCCCATATTTGGAAATGAAAAAAAGATTGATAAGCATGGTATAGTCATACCATCAAAATACATCAAGACATCCAAAGAAGAACTACATAGTCTAGAGAAACTTATAATCCCCTTTACCTGATTGCTTCTCAAAAGCAAAAACAATGGGAGGTAGAAATAGCTGCACACGCCGTTCTTTACGATCTCTTATGTTGTGTCTTTCATCTGTGAGCACACATCATTTCTCATTCTACCAGGGAAGCTGTGACTCATCAACTAGTTTCACAACCAAGTGCATACATGTATCCATAACTGATAACAAAATACATTATTATTTTATTCATCAATTTTTCCATATCCCTTTTGATGATGTTAGTCTCATTGGCTCTTCTCTAAAATATATCCTTTGTTTAATCACTTCCAATGCTACCATTCAAATTGATAGCACTTATTAATCCTCATTATCTGAGAATCTTTCCTTCATTCTTTTTTCCTTTCCTGTATATGACGCAGACCCAGCCTGATTGGTTTGCTGCTAAGTCTAAATCTGACAAATTGCCTACCATGCAATAGGTACTTTATAAATATTTATATATAAATTACAGTTTTCTTCCTAAGAATGAAATGCAGTAGTTATTGCCATTGACTGGTTCCTTTGTCATACCTCATTTAACCCCTTTGATACTTATATAAACACAGTTATAATTTTTTCATATTTTATTGTTGCATTATAATTATTTGCAATTGTGGGATTAGTTGTTACATATTTACACATAAACATGAAGTAACAATATAGTCTGGCTAATCATTCTCAGTATTTTCACTTTCTCTCTCTTTTTTCTTCCCCTGGTCCCTTTCCTGTACCCTCCTGCTTTCCTTTTGATTTTCATGACATCTCCCTCACCTTTTTTCTTTTTCCTTCCTAGCTTTCACACATGAGAGAAAACTTACTACTTTGGCTTTCCAAGATTGGCTTGAAATATATGGTTTTCAGGTGAGGGATGCCAATAGCCTTTGTTCTCTGGCGTATCATCAGGATATTATTATTGTTATTTTTTTACTTAAAACTTTGTCAACATACAATTTTGTTGAGTGTAGACTCTTTATAACATCTTGCCGCAGTCTCTGGCTGGGCACAAATCACGAGTCACCACACAGCTTGTAGATTCAAACAGCAATTCTTTATTCCCGTACTCACACCGGCCGTCTATAAACACGTTCTGGGGAAATCCACGTTCTCTGCCCAAATCCACCACTCCTGGGCTTCTGTCTCCCAAAATATACTGTCTGACCCTAAGAACTCAAGAGGAACACAGCAGCAGGATACTCCCTATTCTAAAGGGGGAACACCCTAAACACGGATCCGCCCTGGTCCTTGAGCAAGGTCACCTTACATGCAATGTCCTGCAAAATGTCCTATTTCCATGAGTCCTTCCACTAAAGAAACATGGGGGTACGCTGGCAAGGAAATTGTCATACCTACTTGACTGATGGCTCCCAGCAACATCTCTGTTCTTTTTATGCCATTCATCAGATCAGAGTCCCTGGGCTTTTATTACATTTTTCAGGCACAAGATCTTTAACCATATTGCATTGACAAAAATCATTCTGCAGAGTGAAAATGTGCTGAATAGTATTTTACTAATATTCTTCCATTCACCTTTACTTTTGAGACAAAGAAATAATTATAGATCATAAAAGGACATCGATAAAGGACAAAATAATATATCTAGAAAAGTTATTTCATGACAAATTTATGTTATGGCTTATGTTTTCTCTTGAAACTAATGATTTATATTTCATATGCTCCTAGTCACTTGAATTACCATATTTAGGGCTTTATGATTAAATTTAAGTGCTTCTACAAATGATTATAAAAGTCAATGATTACATTAAGTTTAGCTTTCTGTTGGGTGTATGAATTTTTTTTAGGGGAAACTTTAATCATCCCTGCTAAATCCCCTGTGAGGGTACATTTACCAACAATACCGAGGAATGGGAAACTGGAATTAGGCCCACTGTTAAGACAGGGAATTGAAACAGAAAGAGGTATTGAATAATTGTTAAGGTCTTGATGAATCTTTTGCAAATGGTAGTAGGAATAGAGACAATAAATAAACTACTTTATTTCTTCCCTGTGTTTGTGCTTTGCTACCTAAAGAAAAATACTCCTCTTGTTGAGTCTCCATTTTTGTTAGTCAAATACAAAATTGCATCTATATTCTCCACTGTTGTGTACTGTCCATCTGACAAGAGCTTCTTCCCATAATGTTAAATTTGTAATGCTAAATTTTATTCAACCTAATTAGAAATTCTGTACATGTCAAATTATGCTCCTTCAATGCAAAGATTATATGATATTGTCCCAATCATGAATTTCTTCTCAGCTTCAAATTCACCTTTAAATATGTGCTGTACAATAATATACAGAATCCCTTTAAGCATATTTGTTTTCAGTAGAGAGTCCAGAGGTTCCTTACCAAAAGAAGGGCCTCTTCTGCAAGTTCTACTTACTGTATGGATAAAAACCACTCTCAACATTAGCACTTAGGACTCATGATACTTAATGTGCTAAATATATTTGTGAAGTAATTATTCAATACCTCTTTCTATATCCCAATTTATTTTTCTTCTCATCATCACTACTGAGTTACTCTCATGAATTCCTTCTTGTGCATAGGGACATCTAGTTCTTGGGTTTCTATAACATTTTGACTTGTTTCTCAAAATAATTAATCAAATTTATGTTTCTGCTAAGCTTCTTTAGCAACTCATTTCTCTTCCACATTTAAATAAATAACATTTAGGAAAACCCTGCTTTTTATTTTATTTTTGATGCTTAATACCTATTTGATCCCAGTTTCTTGACTAGGGATGTATATTAAGACACAAATCCCTTCTCTGATTCCTACTAAATACCTCAGACTTTTAGATTATGCAGTAAGTGGATTTTACCCTTTGGCATTAAACTTATTCAATAAGGAACTTTAAAGTTCATTAAATAGAATTCTTGTCTGTTGATCCCCAAATGATTTTTCACATATGGTCAAATTTGTGAAATTGCTTGGCAAACAAAAATACTTAACATCTGTCATCTTTTAGTCAAATAGTGATCCAGTTTTCTGTAGTGCATGAGGCTATAGGATATAGGTATTTTGAGGGTGACTCTAGTGGAGTGAAAAGTTTTAATGGAACCGAAATGGAACTTTTGGATAATTTTTACCTTTCATTTCACGAAACACCATTAAAATACTTTAAAAGCACTTCCAGGAAAAGAGAATTGTAGAATAATGCTCCTTTTCAATTTTTTAAATAAAAGTGTCTACATTTTCTGAAATCATGAAATCATTTAGAATGAAGTTATAATTTCCAGTGCCATCAACATATTTATTTTCAAACCTTTTATAAAGTATCTCAGTTGTCTGAAGCACTCTCTTTGGTGTTCCAGGGTAAAAAAGTCAATAAGATATGATTTCCTTCTTCAACAAAACTTAAACTCAAGTGGGAGAGATCATGGAGAGGTGGAAAAAAATGAATGTGAGCTGAATATAAAGATAAATAAGACAACCACAAAAAATGGTTTAAATTCTAAATCAAGGTCTATGTTATGATGTAAAATAATTAGGAAACTTTGGGGAGAATTAAGATGTATAAGCTAACTAAAGTTTTTCAACATTTTTTTTTAGTGCAAGATAAATATATACTGATCGTGAACAAATGTAAACACTTGATTAAAAAAAATATAAAGAGCAAACTACAGAAGTTTTTGTTGTTTTTTACCTCTTTCTTAATTATATCTCTAATTATTTGATTAAGTATGCATATTTAAAACACTGGTATGCCTCTAGACCATTTATGTTCACTTGTAAACATTGCATTATATTCCAATAGAATATGAAAGAAACCCAGGGAGCTTGTTTACCTTTTTTTGCCACTGTATATCTCCTGCATAGAGCACTCTATGCACAAATTAATTTCCTCAAGAAGTACTTATTGAATAATAAATTAATATGTATGTATATGTGTGCTTGAATGTATACACAGAATATACAATATGATCAGTTTATATTCTGTAATGTGGTTTCTTCAATCTACAGTGTTTCTGGAATCTTGTTTCAGAACAATATTGTCAACTTTCATTGATTTTTTGTCTATGATATCTAATTGTACTATAATTTGTTTAACCAGCCTTCAAAAAATGAAGTTTGGAGTTGTCTATAATTGTGAATGGTTTTAAAACTTCTAGATCAAAGTGCATATACATTTTACATGTTGATGAGTTTGAATCAATTTATATTCCTATAAATGGTGTGAAACAAATAGAAACTATATTAAGCTTAGATTTCTAAAGTTGTGGCTTTGTCAGAAAATTGAGATAATCGCTAAAATTAAAAATTTGAAATCTTTTTTTTTTTATTGCTCAATGTTATCTTCTCTAATGGTGATGAATTCTGAATTTCTTCTAATTTTGGAAGCCATAGATTCTGCTTCTGATGTGTTCCTGTGAAAAAAATCGTAACTCTTCCTATCTGAAAAACAGACCATAAACATTCAAACTCAGAGTCCTGTTTATTCAGACACTTGCTTATTAACTTATTCACTTAGTAAGATAACAATAGTTATTGAGCATGTCTTATTTTCTGATCACTCATTTCCAAGTCTAGATAATCAGAACAGAGGTGATCCCTGGACTTAGTTAATGGTCCTTTCAGAGGGCATTTTAAATAGCATTTTCAATAATGTGGTAGTTGCTGAATTTGAAGGTGAAGGGTATGATGAAAACACATACTGACCAATTAATTTCATCTCAGGTGAGAGTGAAGTAGTCAAGCATGACCCTAAAGAAAAAGTCACCTTCAAGAAAATGCAAACTGAGATCTAAAGGAATAGTTGGAATTGTCCAGAAAGAGATTAACAGAAAGAGTGACCCAAGCAAAAGAAAAGCTCTGTGTAAAATTCTTGTAGAATTTGTCCAAAGACCTGAAAACAACTCAGTATGTCTAGAATATTGAACAAAATTTTCATTTTTTTTCTAAAGTAATTTTGAATTTTAGGTTTCTTTTCCTTAAAAAAAAATAGGATATTTTCTTGCTTGATTTAGAATAGTCCAGTTTTTACTATTATTTACCATTTTTATGAGAATTTGCTCTTAGGTGGCACTTGAGTACTCAAAAGAAATTTCTGTTTAGATGCTTAAGATCTCTTCAGGAACTGCAGCTTAAAAATTTTCTACAGTTACGTTGTTCAGTTTGAAATAAGTTAGTTATTGTTTATAATATATAAGTTTTGAATGTATAACCTCACCTTTTAGTAAGAGCCACCATGTTCATAAAATAGCTGATAAAAAAGTGGAAAACACATAATGGTGGTTATCTAAATTTATAGACTGTGAACTCACAGGGCTTACAAAAAGCACATTAGTGCTCATAAATTATACTTGAAGTAAAATGTCATCATGTATTTGGAAACTCTTCATTTAATAAATCATTATATGCTAGAAATGAATTCATACTGTAAAAATATCTAGTATTAATGTGATAGAATTTACATTTCTCTTATCCCAGTGCATTCTTTTTGCAAGACATCTGAATGAGCCAATACAGAATAAAGTCATTTACATTTTTTCTCAGTGTCAAGCAGAATTAGATCCTCTAAAATTTATAGCCACACTCTTTAATCTTCTATCACATAATCCTGGCAGTATTCTCCTTCTCATTTTTGTTAGACTCAGATGATTTGTATTGGATTCAGGCACAGTTTCTGTTCCTAGGCTAGGAATCCTACCATCCAACACATAAAATTTCTAGTTTGAGAATTTTTCGTAATAAAACATGGAGGTCTTTGTATGGTACCTGGTGGTGCTAAGTGTATCAGCTGAAAATATGATTCGATTTGATGAAAATTACATGTATGGAGGGCCACATTTCTCCTTAAGGGCACATAGGCAAAAAGCAAAAACAAAAATTGAAACAGTTTTTGTTTTTCAAAAGTCTGAATGTGATGAATAATTAGAAAGAGAAACAATGTTCAAAACATTGTACAAATATTTGTACTTGGGATTTTCAGATGCATCATTTTCACATGCTGTTTGGAAACATACTGTAATTTTTCTTCAGTTGTGCTTTTACTTAATTTAGGTTGATTTACTTTTAAAACCTGTGATTTACTTTTTAAATTGGTTAATATGCTGGAACATAGTGTCTACTATTTAGAAGTCACTTCATTCCATTTTGTGTTTTAATGTAGCTTTTTCCTATTAATCATCCAGAAAATATAGATCACAGTGTAATGATTTGGACACACAAACTTTGCGTTCAAATCATTTAAAGGAAATTGTCCTCTAAGGCGCAACTCTCTCAAGTAGTTATTTTATCATAAAGCATTCATGACTTTAAAAAGTTTACAATTCACAGAATATTTTGATATAATACGTAAACAATTCCGGATTCACTAAAATGATCGAAAAATCTTTTGA
Source organism: Callospermophilus lateralis (assembly GCF_048772815.1). Classification (NCBI taxonomy): domain Eukaryota; kingdom Metazoa; phylum Chordata; class Mammalia; order Rodentia; family Sciuridae; genus Callospermophilus; species Callospermophilus lateralis. The sequence continues at coordinate 65,909,485 of NC_135320.1, read as the reverse complement.
CATAGTTTAAAATTGAAACTAAGGAAGTCACTTGCAAGTTACAAATCTGTGCTGGATCCTTATTTTTCATACAGATAAGACTTTCTTTTCAACATGAATGGGAGTTTAGCTCTTTGAGGAATAATAATTTATGCCCCCTGAATTGAAGTGAATTTTAGCCTTGCCTGTTAGAATTGAAACAAAGTCTGTAAATAATTGAGTCATTGTCAGCATAAACGTATTTCCATATAGATGTCATGTATATATTTACAAGCTTCCTAATATAAAGTTGTGTCCTTTAAAGGAAAATAGAGTTTGTGTGGACATAGATATCATGATAGCAAAGTAATCTTAGGGATTACTAATGGAATGTATTTAACTAAATTACATTTGAAGAGTAAGATATTTTTGCAGGATCAAATTCATAAGTTAATTTGCAAAGTACATGAGTTACCTAAGGCACTAGAATGCATGGGATGAGAACGGAGTTCCCTTGATCACTGTATATGGGCCAATCCTATGATTTCCTAATTGAGAATCCAAAGAATTTTTCACACAGAGCTGTCTTCTCTTAAAAAGAGGTATAAAGCTATATATTGTCTTCTTAAAGAACTGAGAGAGTATTTCTTTTTTGCTGCCTACATCATTCTATTAAGCCCTGTATTGCTGTAAGAAATTGCTGTAAACATTGTAGCTTAAAACCACAGAAATATGTCCTTCCACAGCTTTGGAGTCTGGAAGCCAAAATTGGTATCAGTCAGCCATTATCAAGATGTCAGCAGGCCGAGTTTCCTTGGGAAGCTCTAGGTAAGAATGTTATCTTGCCTGGTTATGCTCTGGTGGACACCTGTATTACTTGACTTGTGCCTGCATGACTCCAATCTCTGCCTCTGTGTTCATATTGATTTATTCTCTTCCAAATGCATCAAAACTCATTCTGCCTCCTCCTTGAAAGGATACCTTTATGATCAAAATTTGTCCTGATTAACCCAGAATAACCCTCAAATCTGAAAAATCCTTAGTTTAATCATATGTAAGGCAATATTTACAGCTTCTAGTAAATAGGATGTGATGTACTGGAACAGTAGTCATGGTTTTGGAAAAGATTCTCATGATGTTTGAAAATGTTCATTGAAACAGTTTTTAATGGAATTTACACTGTGCTAACTAATCCTCTTCTTATTTCTTAAGGAGAGCTTGTCACTCTTGTCATTAACTAAGAATAAGGAGACTCACATCAGCAAAAGTACTGCCTAAATATCTATCACCCCAGGTATCTCACAGAGGCCTCCATAAAACCGAATTCCATCCTTTTAAGGAGTTACCTCTAAGTGGTCATAGCAGCTGGCAGAGTAAGAGAGTCTCAAATCTGTGACACACCACACTTGTTATTATTGGCTTCCGGAAAAGCCAGCAGGGTAAATGAAATGCTCAAAGACCCATGTCTAAAGAGTTAAGACATTTTTGTGTGTTCAACCCAAATCCTTCAAGCTTTGCTGCTAATATATATATCAGAAAGTTTCTACCCTCCTTATTAAGGGAATAGAATAAATATTTTTATCTCATTTGTCAAGTTTTTTTTTAAATGGAAAATGAGAATAAATTGTTAACAAAGAGATCAGTAGACAGATTCAGTAATTATATTGCTAAAAAATAATTGACTCCTGATCTTCAAATATTTTAGCAATATTTAAATGCCATGGGATATTTTAGCAATAGATTGAATGAAGGCAGTTGCTTAAAGTATAACAATAAAAATAAAGGTAGTTAACTTGGTGAAGATGCTTATTTAAATGATTTTGTCACCATGACTTACATATTACTTCCAAGTTGTTAAAAAGAAATGAACAAACAAACCAAAAATAAACCTCATTATTATATTGATAATCTGTAAAAGCCTCTGACTTGAAATATACAAGGATTTTACTTAAGAGTGTTGAGAAGGGAAATAATAGAAATGATGCTATGAGGAGATGGTTGTTTTGCCTTTGAGCAGGTTTTATAATTTTATAGCAGATGTTATATTGAACATTTGGAAATCTCAAAGAGCAGTGTGAGTTTTCTGTTTCTTTAAACAAATAAACACTACTTTCCAAAAAATATATTTAGCATAAGCCAATTAATTTGTTTAGTATTTAAAGCTAATGATAAAACCATTGTTTGTAATTTGAGGGATTGGAGATTCTTACAACAAACCAAAAATTTGCATAAGAAAACTTTTATTCTTTTGTGGCAGTAAGGATTAAATTCTTAACTCAATGTATTATATTCTTATTTGTACTAAGAATCATTGCACACAAATTAAAATACTGATTTTATCATTTGTTTTTATATTGTATGCAAGTCATACTTTAATGCATGTCTGTTTTTTCATTTTTTATTTAAACTTTCTAGTAAGTGACTATAGTGAAAGGGATGCTATGGAGCCTGGGGAAAGGGGAGTGGGATTGTTAAAGGTTTCAGTGTACCTGAATAGCTTTCACTGTGGTCAAGGTTAACCAGCATCCATGAAGCTTAGCTTCAGATATAGGCATATTTTGGTTCCTGTTCTTTATATGATCCTCAGTACTAGAGAATTTCGCTTATTTTTTTAACTCAAATAATCCTTTGCTTCCTCATTTCTTCACTAAAGCAAGAGAATTAACATGTATTTCTTTGCAATTAGTGGGGAATTCAATGGAAGTCCAAACAATAATATCAATAATTTCTCCATTAAACAATCCCAAGGGAGAGTGGTTCCAGGATGGTAAAATATAGTGGTTTAAAGACATAGTCAATTATTACTACTCTTCAATATTTCTGCTTTGGTATTTCTGAAGCTTTGAATTTGTTTTAAAAATCATTCTGGGGTCAAGATGACTGTAGTTCTTTGAGGTTATATGACCAGACAATATGCAAAAGTAAAAGAGACATTTTAATCTTTCCCCTCCTATTTATAATAGCATACTCACAGTCACAATGAGAGTTAGATTTTATTTCCAAAAATAGTTAACAGAAACTTTGTTAAAATTACCTGTGGCAGAATGAATGAAGTTGCCATGATTGGTTTAAAGTAATCACCTATGGTGGCTGGAATATTAAGAGTTAACAAAATCATTTGTAAAAACAATCATTTAATTGATTGATTAGCAGTTCTTGCCAAATAAGTAGGAAATCAAAGTACACACTGTTAAAATTACATTTGTATATAAGAAGTGCATCAGAAAACTTGAATAATTCATAACCAATTTCCTAACCAATAAAAAATAACTGATAGCTTATTGAATAACTTGGTTGCTATCATTTTATCTCATATTTCTTCCTCAAATGAAGTTTGTCAGCCATAGTCTTTTAAAATAAGAAGGCAAAATAAAACATATTTGCCATCTTTTTGCATAGTATTTTCACATACTAGGAACTAGAAAATCAATGTAACTTACTGTGTAATTTCCTAGAACCTTTGGTTTGGAACATTGTAGCATAATTTTCAGGTAAAATGAGACTGCAATATTTCAAACCATGTACAGTTTTTAAACTGGACTTAACAAAATGATCTAATTTAGGAATATTTCCAGATATTTAGGATAAGGTATTTCATAATACATCACTGCTATGCATATTTACAAATATTTATAGTGCCTGATTCACATGAATAAAAAGAGAATGCTTAAAAATTCATTAGATAAGAGAATTTCATGAGTCAGAGTATCAGTCCTACCTTCCTGTGTGATAGGTCTAATAACATTCATTATCATTGCACAAACAATTTTTAAAAACTACTATGCCTCTACATGATTCCATTTGGAAATACGTCCCATAGCCTAAGTCAATATGACATTAAACATTTTTACATAACATATTTTTGGATATTTATGATAATATGAGAGTTGTTTCTTTTTTCTTTTTCTATTGAAAATAATCCTAATAATACAAATGAGCTTGTGAATACACCAAGTTCTAAAATATTATAGCCATCATATATTTTCATGTGTCTCATCTTTTATTTTGATAAAATGACTTATTACAATGAATAGAGATAAGAGGGGAAATCTTTAAGTAAAATATGGGAACATGAAAAGCTTTCTCTACAGCATGTTTGTTTTATCAACAAATTATAGCATTATCATGAATTTCTATAAGTAAATTCCCTAAAATATATAAAAAGACTCCTGGGGAGAAATTAATTGTTTGGGTGTAGAATAACAGCTCTCATATTGGCTCATATCTTATTTGGCCAGGATAGTACTTGAAAAGCACAGTGAGGCAAACAATATATATTTGATAGATTACTTTCCGAGTAAAAGAATTGAAATTTTAAAATATTTGCCTCAGATAAAATCTTTTTTTTTATATAATGTGATATAAATTAATCTATTAGCACAACTTTCTTAGACTGATCCAGTCTAAGTACCTTATGCTCCTTTTGCTTCAAAGGAGCATAAGGTACACGAACAGCATGCCTTTTAATATTAGCAATGGAAGCCAGCAAACAGTGGGCTGTTACTTTTTTAGTTTGTTGAACAAAATTAACAAAAGTAAAGAATTATATCTATGTGGAAATTTTTTTTTTCAAAAATAGGTTAAACAGAACTGTTTTCAGAAAGAAAAGATTTGCCACATGCAGAATCTGAGTAAAATGATTTTATAGCATATGCTTGTAATATATAAACATATATGTTAGTTTCTGAGACACAAGAAAGCATGAAAAGCAAAGGAACTTGGCTTATATTTTATAAAGGACCTATTCAAATAGCTCCCTTATTAAATAAATGAAATGTTCTATTGCTCAATTCATGTTTGGTTTTTAGCCATTGGAAGGGTACATTTGTCAGTTTATTTACTCTTCTTTAGGACCATTTAGCTACAATAATGTATTGATTGGTTCATCTGGTCTTCATTTTTGTCCTAAGTGCTAATGTACTCACAGACACTTCAGTAACTGACTTAACAGGAAGGAAAATAGCAACAGACAAATATGGCAGTTCCTCTTTTCCTGTGGTTAAGAATCATGAGCCCCTTTTCTAGGAAAGAACTGATCTGATCACTATACTGCTACATGTAATTACATTATCTTCAGTTTGGGGACCGGTGGTGGGAGAACACCTTTTTTCACATTAATTTTTTTTTTTTTTATAAAGGACTCTTACTTCACAGTGAATTAAGATAGAAAGTAATTACAGATTTTGCTTTTCCATAGATATTTCTTCACTGGGGTAAGAATCAAATGATAATTGCTTAATTAATAAATTAGTAAGATTAACAAAAATCTGTGGAAACATATTAGTCAAGAGGACAGAGTAAGCAGAAGGACACAAGAGCCCAGAGCAGCTATCAACCGAATAATGATGTGTGAAACCTGCGGACGATATGAAAGGGGCCAGTGCAGTCACTTAATGAGACTGCCAAGGCGCCAGCTGCTGCTGTGGGGAACTGAGGTTCACAGCTTAGCATCTGGGTCAGGGTTTGTCATATGAAGAGGAAAATGACGGAGGAGTTTAATGTGGTAGGGCAAATGGCACCTTTCCTTCACTGCACAGTCACTTTAAAAGATGATATTTAGAAGGCTGCTTGCCACCCTCCTGAGAAAAGACACTAATAAAAATGACATCAGTGCTCAGAGTCTTTCTGAGGATGAAAAGTCAAAGTGAATTAACATATCTACTACATAAGAAGTGAAAACTTCCAAAGAGTATAAAGTTTAGTTATTATGGTCACTATCAAACACTGTGATCTACTGGCAGTGTGCATGTACCTGGATTAAAGATGATTAGCATAGCAAAGTCTAAAATAAGAGTAGAATCAAGCAGGCAGGGGTGGGCAGAGAGCACACACCTATAATACCAGGAGTTCTGGAGGCTGGGATGGAGAGTTCAAAGCCAGCCTCAGCAAAAGCAAGGAACAAACAATTCAGACAGACCCTGTCTTTAAATAAAATACAAAAAGGTTTGGGGATGTGGCTCAATGCTTGATTGACCCTGTTCAATCCCCAGGACCAAAAAAAAAGCAGAACTTGGATGTTCTGGACCTTGTTCAGATTCAGTGCTGATACTGAATCATTCAACATCCTTGAGTCATAATTTATTGAAAATGGGAAAAATAATTGTATTTCTCCTACTTAATATCTACCAGGTACTTAGGAAAGTGGTTTATCTGATATGAAGAAATTAATTCTTATTTGGCCCTGACAATTAATTATGTATGTAGTTAGATTAAGATGTCTTTGTCATATTATAGGCCAAAATATCTAGTAAATTTACTTCTCTTTCTTAATATTACAAAAATTTATGTGATGGGAAACAAACTGAAATGCAAGATTCACTACCCTTAGTTCAGCAGTGTTTCCATAAACTTAGGAATGGCTAGCTAATATAAGATATCATTATTGTTAATTAATTACACTATCAATATTTTTTTGCTGATTCCATAAAATGCTTTTTAAAAATAATTTCCAGCTTTATTGGGGTAAAATAAAAATTGAATTTTTTTTTATTGTTTTTTTTTTTATTCAAAACATTACAAAGATTTCAGAATCACATCGGTTACACATCCACATTTTTACATAATACCATAATAGTAACTGTTGTATTCTGCTACCTTTCCTATCCTCTACTATCCCCCCTCCCCTCCCCTCCCATCTTCTCTCTCTACCCCATCTACTGTAATTCATTTCTCTTATTTTTTTCCCATTCCCCTCACAAACTCTTATATGTAATTTTGTATAACAATGAGGGTCTCCTTCCATTTCCAAGCAATTTCCCTTTTCTCTCCCTTTCCCTCCCACTTCATGACTCTGCTTAATGTTAATCTTTTCCTCCTGCTCTTCCTCCCTGCTCTGTTCTTGGTTGCTCTCATTATATCAAAGAAGACATTTGGCATTTGTTTTTTAGGGATTGGCTAGCTTCACTTAGCATAATCTGCTCTAGTGCCATCCATTTCCCTGCAAATTCCATGATTTTGTCATTTCTTAGTGCTGCGTAGTACTCCATTGTGTATAAATGCCACATTTTTTTTATCCATTCATCTATTGAGGGGCATCGGGGTTGGTTCCACAGTCTAGCTATTGTGAATTGTGCTGCTATGAACATCGATGTGGCAGTATCCCTGTAGTACGCTCTTTTGAGGTCTTCAGGGAATAGTCCGAGAAGGGCAATAGCTGGGTCAAATGGTGGTTCCATTCCCAGCTTTCCCAGGAATCTCCATACTGCTTTCCATATTGACCTCACCATTTTGCAGTCCCACCAGCAATGTATAAGAGTACCCTTTTCCCCACATCCTCGCCAGCACTTGTTATTGTTCGACTTCATAATGGCTGCCAATCTTACTGGAGTGAGATGGTATCTTAGGGTGGTTTTGATTTGCATTTCTCTGACTGCTAGAGATGGTGAGCATTTTTTCATGTACTTGTTGATTGATTGTATGTCTTCCTCTGAGAAGTGTCTGTTCAGGTCTTTGGCCCATTTGTTGATTGGATTATTTGTTTTCTTATTGTTTAATTTTTTGAGTTCTTTGTATACTCTGGATATTAGGGCTCTATCTGAAGTGTGAGGAGTAAAAATTTGTTCCCATGATGTAGGCTCCCTATTTACCTCTCTTATTGTTTCTCTTGCTGAGAAAAAACTTTTTAGTTTAAGTAAGTCCCATTTGTTGATTCTTGTTTTTAACTCTTGTGCTATGGGTGTCCTATTAAGGAATTTGGAGCCCGACCCCACAATATGTAGATCGGAGCCAACCTTTTCATCGATCAGACGCATAGTCTCTGATTTGATATCAAGGTCCTTGATCCATTTTGAGTTAACTTTTGTGCATGGCGAGAGGAGGGGATTCAGTTTCATTTTATTGCATATGGATTTCCAGTTTTCCCAGCACCATTTGTTGAAGATGCTATCCTTCCTCCATTGCATGCTTTTACCCCCTTTATCGAATATAAGATAGTTGTAATTTTGTGGATTGGTTTCTGTGTCCTCTATTCTATACCATTGGTCCACCCGCCTGTTTTGGTACCAGTACCATGCTGTTTTTGTTACTATTGCTTTGTAGTACAGTTTGAAATCTGGTATCGCTACACCTCCTGATTCACACTTCCTGCTTAGTATTGCTTTTGCTATTCTGGGTCTTTTATTTTTCCATATGAATTTCATGATTGCTTTATCTATTTCTACAAGAAATGCCTTTGGGATTTTGATTGGCATTGCATTGAACCTATAGAGAACTTTTGGTAATATTGCCATTTTGATGATGTTAGTTCTGCCTATCCATGAACAGGGTATATTTTTCCATCTTCTGAGATCTTCTTCTATTTCTCTCTTTAGGGTTCTGTAGTTTTCATTGTATAAATCTTTCACCTCTTTTGTTAGGTTGATTCCCAAGTATTTTATTTTTTTTGAGGATATTGTGAATGGGGTAGATGTCCTCATTTCCAGTTCAGAAGATTTGTCGCTGATATACAGGAATGCCTTTGATTTATGCGTGTTGATTTTATATCCAGCCACTTTGCTGAATTCATTTATTAGCTCTAGTAGTTTCTTTGTAGACCCTTTTGTGTCTTCTAGGTATAGGATCATATCATCCGCAAACAGTGATAATTTAAGTTCTTCTTTTCCTATTTTTATGCCTTTAATTTCTTTCGTCTGTCTAATTGCTCTGGCCAGTGTTTCGAGAACTATATTGAATAGAAGTGGTGAGAGAGGGCATCCCTGTCTTGTTCCAGATTTTAGAGGGAATGCCTTCAGTTTTTTTCCATTTAGAATGATGCTAGCCTGAGGCTTAGCATATATAGCTTTTATAATTTTGAGGTAAGTTCCTGTTATCCCTAGTTTTTCTAATGTTTTGAACATAAAGGGATGCTGTACTTTGTCGAATGCTTTTTCTGCGTCCACCGAGATGATCATATGGTTCTTATCTTTAAGTCTATTGATGTGGTGAATAACGTTTATTGATTTCCGTATATTGAACCAGCCTTGCATCCCAGGGATGAATCCTACTTGATCATGGTGCACAATCTTTTTGATATGTTTTTGTATACGATTTGCCAGAATTTTATTGAGGATTTTTGCATCTAAATTCATTAGGGATATTGGTCTGTAGTTTTCTTTCTTTGAGGTGTCCTTCTCTGGTTTGGGAATCAGGGTGATATTGGCCTCATAGAATGAATTTGGGAGTTCTCCCTCTTTTTCTATCTCCTGAAATAGATTATGGAGTATTGGTATTAGTTCCTCTTTAAATGTTTTGTAAAACTCTGCTGTATATTCATCCGGTCCTGGGCTTTTCTTGGTTGGTAGTCTTTTGATGGCTTCTTCTATTTCCTCCCTTGATATTGATCTGTTTAGGTTGTTTATATCTTCTTGATTCAATCTGGGTAGTTCATATGTCTCAAGGAATTTATCTATGCTTTCACTATCTTCTATTTTATTAGAGTATAGGGTTTCAAAATAATTTCTAATTATCGTCTGTATTTCTGAATTGTCTGTTGTGATGTTGCCTTTTTCATCCCGTAAGCTAGTAATTTGGGTTCTCTCTCTTCTTCTCTTTGTTAGTGTGGCTAGAGGTCTATCAATCTTATTTATTTTTTCAAAGAACCAACTTTTAGTTTTGTCAATTTTTTCGATTGTTTCTTTTGTTTCGATTTCATTGATTTCTGCTCTAATTTTAATTATTTCTTGCCTTCTACTGTATTTGCTGCTGATTTGTTCTTCTTTTTCTAAGGCTTTGAGGTGTAGTATGAGGTCATTTATTTGTTGGCTTTTCCTTCTTTTAAGGAATGAACTCCATGAAATGAATTTTCCTCTTAGTACTGCTTTCATAGTGTCCCAAAGATTTCGATATGTTGTTTCTGAGTTTTCTTTTACCTCTAAGAATTTTTTAATTTCCTCTTTGATGTCTTCTGTAACCCTTTGTTCATTCAGTAGCATATTGTTTAATCTCCATGTGATGTAGGGTTTTTCCTTTCTCATTTTATTATTGATTTCCAATTTCATTCCATTATGATCAGATAAAATGCATGGTAGTATCTCAACTCCTTTGTAATTGCTAAGCTTTGCCCTGTGACATAATATATGGTCTATTTTTGAGAAGGATCCATGTGCTGCTGAGAAGAAAGTGTATCCGCTTGATTTTGGGTGGTATATTCTGTATATATCAATTAAGTCTAAGTTATTTATTGTATTATTGAGCTCTATGGTTTCTTTATTCAATTTTTGTTTGGAAGATCTGTCCATTGGTGAGAGAGGTGTATTAAAATCTCCCATGATTATTGTGTTGTGGTCTATTAGACTCTTGAACTTGAGAAGAGTTTGTTTGATGAACGTAGCTGCACCATTGTTTGGGGCATATATATTAATGATCGTCAAGTCTTGTTGGTGTATGGTTCCCTTGAGCGGTATGTGTTGTCCTTGTTTATCCCTTTTGATTAACTTTGGCTTGAAGTCTATTTTATTTGATACAAGTATGGACACCCCTGCTTGCTTCCGGGGTCCGTATGAGTGATATGATTTTTCCCAACCTTTCACCTTCAGTCTGTGTATGTCTTTTCCTATCAGATGAGTCTCCTGTAGGCAGCATATTGTTGGATCTTTTTTTTTAATCCATTCTACTAGCCTATGTCTTTTGATTGGTGCATTTAAGCCATTAACATTTAGGGTTACTATTGAGATATGGTTTGTATTTCCAGCCATATTTGGTTATGTATGATACTTAACATGATTAGTTTTTCCTCTATGCTTAGTTTTTCCTTTATTGTACTACCTCCCGTTGTTGGTTTTCATTGTTATTTTTCATTTCCTCTTCCTGTAATGTTTTGCCAAGGATGTTTTGAAGAGCTGGTTTTCTAGCTGCAAATTCTTTTAACTTTTGCTTATCGTGGAAGATTTTTATTTCATCTTCAATCCTGAAGCTTAATTTCGCTGGATACATGATTCTTGGTTGGAACCCTTTTTCTTTCAGCGTTTGAAATATGTTGTTCCAGGATCTTCTAGCTTTCAGAGTCTGTGTTGAAAGATCAGCAGTTATCCTGATTGGTTTACCCTTAAATGTAATCTGCTTCCTCTCTCTTGTGGCTTTTAAGATTCTCTCCTTATTCTGTATGTTGGGCATCTTCATTATTATATGTCTTGGTGTGGATCTCTTATGATTTTGTATATTCGGTGTCCTGTAGGCTTCTAGTATTTGGATTTCTTTTTCATTCTTTAAGTCTGGGAAGTTTTCTAGTATTATTTCATTGAATAGATTACTCATTCCCTTGGTTTGGACCTCTGTACCCTCTTGTATCCCAATAACTCTTAGGTTTGGTTTCTTGATGTTATCCCATAATTCTTGGATGTTCTGCTCATGATTTCTTAACATTCTCGCTGAGCTGTCTATGTTCTTTTCAAGTTGAAAAACTTTGTCTTCGTTGTCTGAAGTTCTATCTTCCAAGTGTTCTACTCTGCTGGTAATACTCTCATTTGAGTTTTTAATTTGGTTTATTGTTTCCTGCATTTCCAGGATTTCTGTTTGTTTGTTTTTTATATCCTCTATCTCCCTATAGAGTTGATCTTTTGCTTCTTGGATTTGTTTATGTAATTCATTGTCCAAGTGATTTTTCATTGTCTGAATTTGATGAATAATGTCTTCCTTGAGACTCCAGATCATCTGAAGCATGTATATCCTGAACTCTTTGTCTGACATTCCATCAGCTGCAGATATTACCTCATCTAATGTTGAATTGACCTGTATTGTTTGTGGTCCTTTCTTTCCTTGTCTTTTCATACTGCTCATGATTCTTTCTAGCTTTGTGAAACTGTTGAGCTAATGTTTTTCCCCTTATATATTTGTATTGTTCTTGAATAGCTCCAATATCCCTCTTTTTCGGAGAAAGACAATGTTAACAGATCCCAATATCAACAGTACATTATCTAAGGACAAGTTTTCATTATTAATACATTTATAGTTAGATTCTAAGACTATAGATGATGGGTTTAATTATTACTTAAGAATATATTCCTTAGTTTCATAAAAGGCGTACCATATCTGGTGGCATATAGAAAACTTAATTTCAGACGAAGGATGTTATACTTAAAGAGAAAGGAGTGAGGGAATGAGGTTAAACTAACTTAGCACCTTTGGAGAACTCTAACCACTCGACTGGTAATTTATGGAAGAATGTATAGACTCAACCTCCTATTTAGATAGTTACCCTATGTATAGATAGCAAAAGTTAGGAGATTGAAAGTGGTATAGAGAGAATATGAATTAAAAAAAAAAAAGAAAAGAAAAGAAATAACAAGGAAGAAAAGAGAAATAAGAGAAGGGAAAGGGAAGTAAGATAGAAATACAGAAAAAAAAATGGGGGGGAGGTGGGGTATATGCAATTCCTCTATATTATATTACTTTGGTAATTCAGTTGTTCATGCTCAGTTCTTGGTTTCACATATGCTGAAGTTGTGGAAGAGAGAGAAGAAAAGAGAAAGAGAGGAAAAAAAAAAGTCTCTCAGAACACTGTTTTCCTTGCTTCCAGTAGGTGGCGTTGTCTATTCCTAGTTTGAGCCTCTGTATTCAGGGTGGTGGGTATAGCCAGTGTGAAGGGAAATGAGCTTCCACCTGTATCTTCCCTACTCTAGTCTCTGAGGTAGAAACCAGGTGCCTCTACAGTTGTTGTTTTGTGTTGATAGCTACAATCCCCAAAAGCTTGTGGGAAGTATTTTGAGTTATCGCAGCTAAGGGTGGGGGAGTTGGAAACCGGGTACCTGGATCAGCCGCAACTGTGCTGGTAGCCACACCCACTTTGATGGGTTTTAAGGGTTGATGGGCTTCCTGGAGACTAGCGCTCAGGGCGGGACCGGACTTCCTCCTCCGGTCTGGCTGAGCGGCTGGCGCCTTCCTGCTCCGGTCTGGCTGGCGGCTGTCGCGGCTTCCTGCTCCGGTCTCAAAAAAATTGAATTTAAAAAAATTGTTTCGGTGCTGGGGATATAGCTCACTTGGTAGAGTGCTTGCCTCACATGCACAAAACCCTGGATTTAATCCCCAGCACCACACACAAAAAAAGATTGCTTCAGATTGTAAGGGACCGGCAAACGACGGAGGAAGAGACCACCAAGAGACCAACTCATGCAACCGCAAAGGGGGTTTATTGAAGTTCCAGCTAGCTGGGGCTCCATGCTCACTCAAGAAGGGAGAGTGGCCAAGAGCCCCGAGCAGGGGTTAAGCAGCACTTAAGTACACTTTTTGGGGAGGGCGGGGGCTTTGCATACATCAGAGCAAATCATCATGAGGCACGGGAAAATCAAACAACAACTCTCAAACATGATTAGTACATTCATTGGTAGGAACAGGTCGGGCAGGGGTGATAGGTCAGTCCTAAAGCGGGGTGTACATTCAAACTGATTGGTTTAGGCCCTGAGGTGCCTATGTGCTGAGCTGCACAGGGTCCAGGTTGTTAAACAACTAGGTAGTCAAGGGGGGAATCCGACACACAGCTAATGGGCAGTTCCAGGAATTGTCTTAACTGCCACAGGAATTTCAGGCTTTGAGTGTAGCTTAGAAACTTTACAATACCTGGTCTTTTATATTTTAACTCAGGCTTTGCATCTTAGAAGCTTTACAATGCCTGGTCCTTTACATTGTAACTTCAGTTTCTTTTATCCTTTCAAGATGTACACTGTGATGATTTAACAAACCATACAATAGGAGATGATTACCACATAGACCCTGTAGTTAACACTGTATTGATAAGAGTGTAGAGCTTCCTGTGTTGTCACTTTATTTTATTTTTTTTTTATTTTTATTTATTTATTTTTTTTGCAATGCTGGGGATTCAAACCAGGACCTTGTACATGCTAGGCAAGTGCTCTATAACTGAGCTCCAAACCCAGCCCAGCATGTTTTCACCTTTAAATTTATCTTTTGTATTTTTATTATTTTCTCTAAAAAATACCTTTCTTATTTTTAAATGATGAAATTGCATCATATGTTCATATGACCTAATGTTTTCAGAATGTTTATACATTGTGAAATGATTGAATCAAGGTAATTAACGTACACGTTACCTCCCATTTATTATCTCTCTACTCTCTATGATTAACCTCTCTACTCCATTAGTATTTTTCAAGTGTGTCATAGGCTGTTCATAACTATAGTCATCATGTTGTACAGTAGATCCCTTGAATTCATTCCTTCTATGAAACTGAACTGTTGTGGTGCCTCTGAAAACATCTCAATATCCTTCTCAATCCTGTGGTAACTACCCTCTACTCTGTTCCTGGGAGTTCAACTTTTTAGTTATTTCACAGTTAAGTGAGATCATGTAGTACTGGTTTTTCAATGCTTGACTTATTTCATTTATTATGATGTCCTCCAGGTTCATCTATGTTGTCATTACTGTCAGGATTTCCTTCTTTTTAAATTCTGTATGGTTTTCCATTGTGTATAATTGCCCTATTTTTTTTTTTCTATTGGATCACTGGTTAATGAGCACATAGGTTGATTCCATGCCTATGATGTTGCAAATAATGCTGCTGTTACCGCTGTTGACCAGTGACGAGTCCTTGCTTCCCCAATGTTGAAGAATAACACCAGAGAAGCACGTCGAGGCAAGGTCAGAGTAGAAATTATAAGTTTATTAAAGGACAGCGGAAAAGACTTCTCCCGGAGGAAGAAGGGGACCCAAGAGGTGGAATCCATGGAAGTGCGGTTGTTTCCCCTTTTTATAGTTCTTTCAGTGATGGAATGTAGGTTTTTAAGGCCCTAGGGGTGGGACACAGGTGGGCCAAAGAAGTAATCTGGGCAGGAAGGACTTCATTAACATTTCTTTGGGATGGGCTATCTTCAAATCTGCTGGGACTATTCATTAACATTTCTTTGTAATGGACTTTGGGCCTAGGGCTTTTCTTGGGACTTCATTAACATTCCATGAGTTGTCCTGCATTTCCTGGAATTCATTCTCAGTATGGCCTCCATTTTAGATCTTACTTGATATTAGACCCAATTTACCTAACCACACTGACTACCTAATTTTTAAATCTGGCTTCACTGCTATGAACATGGAAGTGCAGATATCTCTTCAACATACCAATTTTATTTCCTTTGGGTATACACAATGGTGAGTGTGTGGTTGTAACATATGGTAGTTCCATTTTGGATTTTTTGAGGAACCACCACACTGTTTTCCATAATGACAGTACAGTTTATATGGGTTGTCTGTTCTTTACATTATTCATAATTTTGATAATAGCCATTCTACATGTGTGAAGTGGTAACTCATTGTGGTCTTAGTTTGCGTTTTCCTAATGATGGGTGATATTAAGTGTTTTATTTTCCCTGTACTTGTTGGCTACTTTAGTCTTTTTTTGAGAAATGTCTTTTTAGGTTCTTTGCCAATTTAAAAAATTAGGCTTTTTTTGCTAACATTTTGTGTGCATTCCTTGTATTTTGGGGGGCATTAACTTCTTATTAGATATACATTTTGCAATGAGATTTTTACTCTTGATTTTTTTTTTTTTTTTTTTTTTGCTTAGCTGTATAGAAGCATTTTAGATTGATACAATCCTGCTTGTCTGTTTTTAAAATTTTATTGCCTGCACTTGTGGGATTATATGTAAAAATCATTGCCTATACCGATGTCAGAGCTTTCTTATATTTTCATCTAGTAGTTTCATAATGTTAGGTCTCATGTTTAAGTCTTTAATCCATTTTAAGATGATTTTGTGTATGGTGTCATGTAAGGTTCTCTTGTCATTATTGTTCAGGTGGAATCTAGTTTTCCTAACATCATGTATCAAAGAAATTATTCTTTCCTCATTGTGTATTCATGATATCTTTGTCACAAATCCGTTGAGTGTTTCTGTCAGATTTTTCATCACTGTAACCAAAAATCTGATAAGAAAAATTTAAAAAGGAAAACTATTTTAGGGCTCATAGTTTCTGAGGTTTCAGTCCCTAATGGTCAACTCCACTGCTCTGGGCCCAACTTGAGGAAAAATATCACTGCAGGAGGAGAAAGGCAGCTTAGGACATGGTGACAACAACAAAAGCAAAGGGAGTGTTGTGCTTATCAGGAACAAAATATAAACTCCAAAGGAATACCCCCAGTGACCTATCTCCTTCACCCACACCCTACCTGCCTGCAGTTACCCACTCCCAGTTAATCCATACCAGTGGATTACACCATAGTTTTAACGGTTCTAGCATTTTCCAAAAGTCCAAGTTCAAAAGTTTCTGAAACTCAAGGAAAACCCTTAGTTCTTTCCCCTGTAAAGATCAAAAAACAAGTTACATATATCCAATATATCATGGTACAGAATAAACACTGCAATTCTAAAAGGAAGAAACAGGGGCATAGAAAGAAGGGATGGGACCAAAGCAAGACCAAAATTCTGCTGGTACCTTCATGTCCAGTGGCATCGTGATGTTCTCTCCAAACTGCTTAAGTAGACCTATCCCTTTGGTCCTATTGGTGTGCAGCCCATATGACCTCTCTTGGCTTGTTTCTGCTTGATACTGGCAGCTTTCCTTGGCAGATGTCCCACATTGCTGGCATCTCTTAATCCCACAGGCCTTCACGGCAGCTTTGGTTTCCTTCTCACATCTTTACACATCACCCTTTTCAGTGGCAGCTCACAGGGAAATCTGACCCTGGTACACTTTGCCTGGTCTAAGTGTTTGGCCTTTTTCTGAAATCTCAGTGGAAGCCTCCCTGACACCAGTATCCTGCATTCCTGCAGAACCAGCACTAGGGGGTTGCTTCCAAGGTCTGCTGTCATTTCTAGCAGTACCCAAATCTCCAGGGACCCTGGTTGCAGCAGACTCTGAGTACCTGGGTGACAGAGCATGGTAAAACAACTTCCTTGCCTCCCTTTGCAAGAAGGGAGCCCCACTGGTTTCTTCTCAAAAGGATTTTTTACTTTTAACATTGAGCTTGGGAAATGTGTGGTCTTACCAATTCCTGAGATGCCCTTAAGCCATTCTTCCTATTGTTTCTGCTCAGAGTACTCAGCATCTCTTTAGTGGCTATAAAGTCTTTAACAACCATAACTTCTTCAGCCAAATTTTACTTGCACATTTCTGGTCATACTGCAAGTTCTTAAAATCTTTATGCTCTACTTTTTGCTTCTGAGTATCAGGGTAAACCTGAATAAAAGTTGCAAGCAATCAATATCCATACTACCACCAGAATCCTGTGCTGCCTTAAAATTTCCTCCAGCAGATTAATAAGTATATCACCTTTAAATTCAGTCTCTCTCTCTCTCTCTCTCTCTCTCTCACACACACACACACACACACACACACACACACACAAAAGTCTCTGGACGTGGGCAAAAATGTAGACAACTTCTTTGCCAGAAAATAACATCAATGGCCTTCAGTGAAGGACCAAGCTCCACTCTCAATATCAATTTCTGTCTTAGTATTTTCATTGCTATGACCAAAAGACCTGGCAAGAAACCTTAGACAAAAAGTTTATTTAGGGATAATGGTTTCAGCAATCTCAGTCCATAGATACCCCCTCCATAGCTCTGGGTCCAAGATGAAGCAAGCATCACCATGGAAGTAGAAAAGCAGCTCAGAACATGTCAATCAGGAAGCAGACAGAGGGATTTCAACTCACCAGAAACAGAATAACCCCAAAGAAATGCCTCCAGTGATCTCTTGTCTTCATCCATACTCTACCTGCCTACTGTGATGCTCCAGTTAATCCATAACAATGGATTAATGCATGGTTTAGGTTTAAGCTCTCATAACCCAATCATTTCACCAATGAACATTATTGCATTGTCTCACACATGAGCATTTTGGGGATACCTCATATCTAAACCCTAATGGAGTATAAATGCATGAATTTATTTTGGGTCTTTACTCTGTTCCATTGGTTTATGTACCTGTTTTTATGTCAATATTATACTATACTGATTACTACATCTTTGTAGTATATTTTAAAATTAGATGGCATGATGACTCCAGTATTGTTTTTCCCACTAAAGTTTTTATTTTGTTGTTGTTGTTGTTGTCCTTGATTCATACAAATTAGATGACTTTCCCCCCTCTTTCTGCAAAAACAATGTCATTGGAATTCTGATAGGGGTTATCTTGAGTCTACATATCACCTTGGATATTATGAACATTTTAATAATAATAATCCTCCAAATCTGAGACCAAAGTGTATCTTTTCACTTATTTGTGTTTTTGTTAATTCCTGTTTTTAATATACTTTAAATTTTTATTTATAAAAATATTAAGATAGATGGTATCAGAATAATTCTCTCCTGAGGGATGGAATAAACAGTATTTTTAACTACAGAACTGATCAGATAAAAGAACATCTGACTTTGAAATTGAGGCATGTAAATTGTCCAGTTGAGGGAGGTCACAAGAGAAACGAGAAACACCTAACACAAGAGAAACAAGCATGAAAGAGCATCATGTATATGTGGTCAAGGGGACACATCCTGAGGCTAAGAATCTGTTGAAATGGGAGAACTCATATACAATTGAACTCATATAAAAAGGAACATTCTAGTTGGGAGAACTTTAGAAAGGATAATTAACTTCTACTCATACTTAAAATAAAAACCCTTATTAAAAGATAGTACAAATTTAGTAAGACCTAAATTGATAAATTTGACTTAAAGGTACTTGCTTTTACTTTTTCTAAAAACAAAAATGAACAATAACAACAACAACAATAACAACAAAACCCCATATTTTTTGCAAAACATTTTGACATATGAATAATGATCTCTATCATATTTTCTAATTCTAATAAGCCACCTGCCTATTTCTGTAGTTAAGAAATAGTGCCATAATGCATGAGTCATTCATGTGAGTGCTAAACAAGTCATATTCAATATGTGTTTCCTGGAAACAAAAATCCAAAGTCTTTTCACTTGAAATGTAGTTAAAAATGTGAAATATTACGATGTAGAATCTGGTATATTCTAGATAATGAAAATAGATCAAGGAATTCTTTATATTTATAATCAGAATATGAATGCATTCATTTCTATATAAGGTGAGGAAAAATATTAACTGAGAAGGAAACATTAAACAAAATAACTGACTTTTAAGCTGTCTTGGTATTTAGTAGTTCCGTAGTTCATTTCAGGAAATGAATGGTACAGATATAAGAATGTGTAAATGGAAAGATATGCATTCAAAATTTCTTACTAGAAAGGATAGCAATGTATATATATATATATATTTGTTGCATATATTTTATATAAACTATATATGTACACATATGCATATATTATATTATATTACTATGTGATAAGGATCTGTTATACTTCATAAAGCTCCATGATAATCATTTCTGTTTTATGGAAAGTGAGCCTATGTGTTAGGGATACTAGATGAGGCTGTGGAGTTTTTAGTTTAATCACATCTGAACCTAGAGTGTCTATTTAATAACTGATAGTGAGCTTAGGTATCAAATTTTCTTCCTATTGTGGATTCAAAGTCTTTTCTTGGTTACTGATCTCCATCAAGACAATCTTGGGCCATATAAATGTTCTGAGAACTGAAGGAAAGAGGTCATGAGTCTCAATCCAGGTTCTCCTGATTATTTACTTAATTCCAAATGTTGTAATTCAAAGTTGACAAAATTTTCTGTTACTGCTACACATTAGAAGTTATCTGGATATGGTAGACAAAGTTGGGCTCAAAACCTGCCTTATCGTAGATATGTAGAATGAGGGAATATTGGCAAGCGTGTTAATTATAATTCAATATATTTTGTTCACCAATCCTCAAACTTACTCAGAACTTACTCTTTTTCTTTTACTAGATTAAATAAAAGAACATCTGACTTTGAAACTGAGGCATGTACATTGTGGGATTCTTAAAGAAATCTAGGAGAAATATGAACGATGCCCTATAATACAGAAAATAATATCCCACATTTTTTAACCAGGTTGCGAATACAATAGAGATAAGCTTGACACATTTCATGTTTTATAGAAAAAAATGGTTTATATTATAAAAATCACAATTGAATCAGTATTATGTAATTTTCCTTATAATTGATATTAATAGTGGCACTTTATTATACTCATGGGTAAAAGTATATGAAAAACAATGATGTACCAATATGCATTCTAGAAATATAAAGAAAGCTTATGTTTTAATCTCAACTATTTCATGGTTTAATTAATCTAAATTTTTTCTTCATTTTACCTCTGCTATTGACCTACTTAATGTGTTGAAAGACTCAGACTAGAAGAGAGAAAACCACCAGTACCAGTTATCCCATGGAATGCATGTAATCATATAATCTTTACAAATGACACATCACACTATTTTTTTTTTTTTTAGAGAAAGGATCTCATTTAGTTGCTTAGGGTCTTGCTACATTGCTGAGGCTGGTTTTGAACTCATGACTCTTCTACCTCAGCCTCTAGGGTTGCTAGGATTATGGGCATGCACCATCATGCAAGGCCACATAGTCATTTGAAAAGAAAAATACACCTATTTTGATTAGACCAGAATTTTGTTAGATCTTTCTATTACTGATTAGAAAAATTAACATCAACAAACTTTATTTTAAAAAATTAAATTAGTTATACATAACAAACTTTAAATAACAAGATCTTTAACATCAATAAAACATGAAAAAAACAAACACTAAAAAAAAGTTGTCTGTTACTGAGATTCTTGAATTTGAGAGAAACCATGTACTCATTGGTAAACTTGTTTTCATTAGAGTTTTATACAGAAGCATCATTTTAGAAAACTGTTTCATATCAGGAGGCATGTTTTCATTTACAACAAATGAAAGTAAATCTCATTCATTAAAATTAATAATGATAAATATCTTCATTTGCTCATTGGAAGTGCATAATCAGATTGAATTAGCAGTATGAATTAATTAGTCTACAAAATTAGGAGTTTGTGGTGATGCCAAATAGATATGAGTAAATAAATGGATGAATGGATAGAACTAATCAATCTGAATGTGGGATGTTGTCTGAGAGACAATAAACAATTTCTGATCCATGGAGAATAGTTCAAAATGATGCCAAATAATACATCCTGTTTTTAATTGTACTCTTTGTAGAAAGAGGATTACACATATGACTTTTTTGAAGTCACTATTTTTGGGGGTAAATTAGTTAAATTTTGTACATTTTTTTCCACCCACAAAATTGTAGATTTCATGTGGGAGAACACCAAAAAGTGAAAAAAAAAAGGCTAAAACATATAAAATGAGATATAATACCCTATTTTAAAATGGATGGTTCATCTAACAGAAAACTAAGATAAATCCTCATAAACCAAAAGCAAAAAATATGAATCCTGAATGCTGGGACTATCTCAAGGTGTAGCCAGAGGACTTCTGTCAATCGCTAGAGGCTTGGAATTTGTAATTTGTAATGAACTTTGAAAGAGTCTAATTCCTGAAGAGGAACCTGTGAAAGGCAACACATTCACTGCGACAAACTATAGTAAAACACCCTTAGAGTGAGACATTATTCAGATTTTTGCCTGATGCATCTTTGAGTCAGAAGGAGATATGAATTGGAGACGGTATGGAGACTTCCCCCAAGAATTCTTAACACATTATTATGTTCTATTTCCTAATGTTTAAATGGTAAAATGTAAAAAACAAATATTCAGAACAAGATTTCAAAGTTAGCCTGGGATGTACCTCAGTATGAACCTGGCCCTAGATTAAAATCTCCAGCACTGAAAACAAAAATTTCAAGATAGTATATTATTTAGTTACTTAATAAACATTCATTGGCTACCCATTTTAAGCAATAGACTAAAGGATTTAAAAACATGAATAAAATGTGGATATTTTTCAAAGGGAGATCACAGATGACTGATAGGAAGAACAGATAAAGAAAATAAAGTAAGAGAAATTCTATGATTAAAATATGTTTTAAATATAATAATAGTAATACTGACAAACTGGTCAATTCTTATTTTATTTCAATTTATTTATTTTGTTTATTTTTATTTTTGGGTACCAGGGATTGAATCCAGAGGTGCTTTACCAGCTCTTTTTATTTTTTATTTTAAAACAAGATCTTGCTAAGATGCTAAAGTTGGTATTGAACTTGCAGTCCTCTTGTTTCAGCCTCTGAGTCACTGGGATTACAGGCATTCCCCACCATGCCCAGCTCTATTTTACTTTTGAAGAAGGAAGAAATTTAATTTGGGGGAGTCTTCTTGGATCTAGGTGTCAGCATACAATTGTAAATTTTCCAAGCAAAGGACTATAGTGCATTTCTGGCAAGAAGAATATAAACATATTCAAGGCACAAGGAATTTTACCCTGGATTGTGTGTGGATCTTTTCGGTGAGTGAGATTGAGTTTATATAGTAGAGTCAGAAGTACATGCTGGTAGAGAAGTAGTATACAGTCAGACCCATTTAGATATTTGAACTTCGATTTTTCAACTTGTTGCCAAAAGTAGATTTGCCTCTGTATTTTAAAGTTTGTTCTTATATTAGTCCATTTCAATTAGTATAATTAAATGCCTGAGGCTGGGTAAGCTACAAAGAAAAGAAGTTTACCCATAGTTCTGGAGGCTGAAGGGCATGACTGATATTAGTTTGGCTCTGATAAAGACCTCAAAGAAGATGGCATCACCACAACAGAGTTCTGTGCATGAAAGACTGATCACATTATTAACTTAGGGGAGGGGGAGCAATAATGACTTGCCATTAGGGCCCACATCTTAAAGTTTCCATCACCTCTCAAATTAACCACACTCAAGTTCAAGCTTCCAACACCTGAACCTAGGGGCATGTGTGTGGGAACCCATAGCAGTTCTTTTATATCACTTTCCAGAATTGAAAGTCCTTCCAGACCTGCAACTTCAGAGTGAGCAATCCCTAGCATATCAAATCTCACCTTTGCTAATAAAACAAGTGCACCTAGAGGTTCCCTTCAGCCATTTCAGTCAGTAATTATAACTTCAATTTCCTTTTCTCTTCTCTCTGGAACCTCTTCTGATTGACAAGTTCTTCAGCTTTGAAACAGAATAGTCCTGTTACCTAGTGCTAAAATATCTTTTAGCATCATGGTTCCTCATACTTGCTCATTGTGATTATTTTCTGGTATTTTTTCATTTGGACTCCTTAACCTCTTTATTCTGAACTACAGATAATTTCTTTCTTTTTTAAAAATATTTTTAAAGTTTTACATGGACACAATATCTTTATTTTATTTATTTTTATGTGGTGCTAAGGATCGAACCCAGTGCCTCACAAGTGTGAGGCAAGCACTCTGCTACTGAGCTACCACCCCAGCCCCTGCAGAAGATTTCTTAATATCACATCTGCTAATTCCATTTTTTCCTCATGTTTAGATTCTCAAAATGGAACAAAGGTTTGGTGAACACCAACCCAAAGGGATGTATCAAATACATCTGATGACTTTCAACAGTTATATAGTTATTTCTTCTCACTCTGACCACTGTTCCATGACTTTTGCCTGGTTTTGTTAGATTTTTAGTGGTTTGATTATTGGAAGTATAAAGAGATCTAAAACCTTTGTTTTGTATTCAATATTATCTTTTTTTAAAAGCAGTATCTCTCTAGAGATAGAGAAAACATTTCCAACTTTTTATGTCAAAACCTGGAGTACAATAACTGATTATTTTTATCAGTTATTCAACTAAGTTAAATCACTCCATTTCTTGTTTCAATTTAAGACAAAAATAACATTTGAGCAGAACTCTATCAGATATGGAAATATGTACAATTATCATCAATGTATCAATTTAACATAATTTGATAACTTGGAAATTTGACCAGAAAACCAAAGTTTTGCTGTGTTTTCCACATTAGGGTTACTCATATTTCATTTGTGACTCAGGGAAGAGCAAACAACTGATAGGAGACTGGAATGTGCATTACAACAGCTGTTATCAGATATAAGTGCTAAAAAGTTGTCAGCATAGAAATTAAAATTCCTGGCAGACAACAAAGCTTTCTTTTATAAGCTTTAGAATTACCTTTTCCTTTCAAATAAGGAAAATGACTTTGACCCCATTCTAACACTTACTAACCAAGCACATTTCAGAAAGCAGAGTAGTCAAAATATACTTTGCCTTCATTAGTATTCACTGCATCATGTTATAACTAATGATTTCTATTACTAATAGTGATTACTAAACAAGTCTTATTTGAAGATTTCATGACAATTTTTAGGCATTCTTTGCTTTAATTGCTGTGAAGATATAAAAAAAATTTCATTATATAATGATACCATCCTTCAGCCAGTTAGCAAAATAAATTGGTTACCCACTGTGTGAATAATACTGTGGTAGACACATTTGGGAGGGTACAAAGAAAGGAAATAATGTTTTTCTTTCTCTCTCCTGAAGTACATAAGATTTTTGGAAGGCAGAGTACAATCAAGTGAAAATGAATTGTAAGTCCCTGAGGAAAGTTCAAAGAATTACTCAGTAGTGTATATAGTTTCTTGTTATAATAGATTCCTGATGAATTTATAAAGATCAGTAGTTATTTTTGTAATTATGGCAATAAATGACATTAATAAGCCATAGATCTGATAAGATTTTTTTAAAAAAATCTATATACTCCTAGTTTTTATCCAAAGTTTCCAAAATTTGTGATCAAGTTTTAAAACAGTAGATTATAGTGAAGGACTCTTCCTGCAGTTGTAGAGTGAGGAAAGAAAATTGGTTTTAGATTCAGATAGTTAGAATTTGAGGACTGGCTATAGCTTCTTTTAGTCAGGTGCTCTTGGATAGTTCACTATCCATTCCAAATTTGTTTCATGTCTGAGAAGTGAATAGGTAACGCAGAACATCTAAGATTCTGGTTGACTTACAGATTAACTTATATTTGAAAATAACTGGATATTTGGAATCCTTGTGGCTATTGTCTTTAAGTGGTTATGTAACTATGTCCTTTGTTTCTTGCTTCTGAGTTTCTCACTTTTAATCAGGGGCTCACTTTGCTTCCAGATTCCGGGTCAGCCCTATTGCCAATGATGAAGCACTACCTATCCCTCAGGGGGTTTGGGGAAGATTTAAGCAACCATAAAGTCAAACTTTCTACTTTCTTCTGAATTTGTACTGGTTCCCACAACTAATTTCTTGTCTTGCTCCTCAGGACAATTTCACCTAGTTGCTAAGAGCAACATCTGTGGAGGTGATGCAGTTCATACAGGGTAGCCTTTTGAGGTACAGGAAAGAATGCAAAAGAGCTGAGAATAGGCTTGGGTGATGATTATAGAGAAATCAAAACAATTCTGCTTTCCTCCTTATTTCTTGATAAAAAATGGTAAATCAAAAAATACATGTGATATATCTATATTTCATCTATATTTTCAAAATGTTTTTCATTTGTAGGGGGATATTCTGACTGATGTGATATGTAGATACATTTTATTAAAGGTTTCCTAAACTTATTATTATTCCTTCTCTAAGTTCAGTATATTCACGTGCAAAGAGAAGAACATAGTATTTTCTTTACTCCCAGTATGTTAAATACATACATAAATCAAGACAACTAATCACATTAGGAGGCCTGGAATAGAATACAATAGAATTCCAGACGTCTCTATGGTATGTTTATTGATGAGCTTGGATAAGGAGATAGATGTGTGCTACAGATACTTTGAGAACACATTAACCTTAAGAAAGTAGTAAGGTGTCTATTGAACAAAATAGGTATTACAAAATGATCACAGTGTGGAGAAGGAAAACAAGTAAGATTTAATGGAGAATTTATTTATGTACACACACACACACACACACATGCACATGAACACACTCAGCTACACATATACAGATGTTTGAAAATATTCTGCATAAGAAGATAGTGCAAAGATCCATTTATTTGTAATTATATGATAATAGACATAGGAATTTTAGTTATGTATCCTCAACAGGGCTAAAATGTGGCATCACTGACAGAAAAAAATGTAATCTCAGAACATAGCAAAATTTGCAGAAATATCATTAAAAAAAGAAAAATAGGACATCAGTGATTCTAATGATAATGATTCTAATATTAAGAATCAAGAGAAGCAATGGTATCATCAAGACATGGAAAACAGAAAGCAAAAAGAAATAGAATAAAAGAATATGAGATAAGAATGAACAGAAATACATGAAGAAATAGAAATTACAAAAAAAGACATGGAAGGAAAAGCATAGGCATCTTGAGATGACTGAAAACAATATTGTCGTTTGAAATAGAAATTCCATTCTGAAAACTTTTAGAAATTACAACTAGAACTAGTAGGTAAAAGAGATGAAAATATTTGTACTTATTTATGGAGTACAGTATTATAACTTGATGTATACAATGTGTATTTATCAGATCGGGGTAGTTAGAATTCTGTCTTCTCAGGTATTTCTTTTCTGTATGTTGGGACTTTGCCTCTAGCCATTTGGAAACATACTTCATTGTCAGAGACCATCCGTCTCTGTGTTGCAATACAGCACTCTTCGGTTTTCCTACTGACATATTTACTTATCGATCATCATTATTTTGACTTTCCTGTATGACAGTGTCAAGATACATGTCACATTTAACTCTATTTCTGTTGATCACCTTGTCTCCTGACAATAGATGCTTTGAATCCTATTTCTTTGTGTACATTATAATTTTTTAATTGAATTGCAGAAATTTTGTGTAGAATATTTTGTGTTCCTAGAAATTAGCAGGTCTTTCCTTCTTTCTGGGTATTTTTTTCAGGAGTTGGGTCAATTCATTAAGAAATGAAGGTGGTATGTGGTTTGGCTTTTCTATGAGAGCTCAGTGTGGGCCACAATTTCTCTAGCATTAAATGTGTTTAGACTTAAGACTTATTTGGTAGAGGGTATTTATAAATGTTTATTCTACCCTTTTTGTTGTACCCATGGAATTCCTTCACTCTACTCTTGACCCTCTTTCAAATATATATACACACACACACATATATATATATATTTTTTTTTTCAAAATTGTTACTTTTTAACCAAACTCTTATTAGTCTGATACTAAGTGGATGAGCAAGAGATGTTGTCTCTGTGGTTGTGAGTAAGCCCCATGGTTAAGAATGCACAACCATTGAGTCTCCTTATTGGATCCTCTTAGCTACCCTGCCCCTACCCATCTCAAAGTCTGAGCCAAGTACCTGGTTATGTTCCTTCTTCCAGGATGTTTTTCTTTCCCTTCTTTCAACTGCAGTAACTGAATGCCTTGGATTGCCTGGGTGTGATGGACCAAAGGAAATTGATTACTTGATCACCTTAGAATTAAGGGTAATAGGTTTTATAAATACATCCGGTGTGTGAACATACCTATCTCTGTATTTCCTGTGTTTATTTGTCAGGGAGAATCAGGGATTTTAAAACTGGAAAGCTTCAACTGCCATTTTGAAATAGTGTCTAATCTGTTTCTAAATTATATACTGTAGATTATACTTGTATTGAATATTTTTGTAACATTATAGTATATTAAAATGATGTATTAACACTGTTCCCAGTCTTTGACCCTGTATTTTCAGTGATTCAAAAGCCATGAAAATATGGAAATAAACTAAAAGTATAATTGTTAAATAAGGAAGAATTTTGTCATGAATTTTGAATGTTATAAAGCATGTTCTACTTAGGGTTCTTAAACAAAAGAAGCAAAACAAAACAGTAATAGAAACTCCATGCTAGGCATACAATAGGTATATTGAGGAGGATAATATATACAAAATTTAAAAGTATATAGTCTTCAAACTCTAGGGATATTAATTCATTGTCTCTCATGTTAAATTCTCTGAATTTCATGCAAATATTTCTTGAAATATTTCACAGTTCTAAGTCTAACAAATTTTTAGCAACTTTCTATGTGTTGGATGATCTCCATGTTGAAAATTTTAAATTTCCTTAATGCATTACCCATTAGCACAATTCTGTTTTCATGCTATTCATGTGAGGTCAGATAAAATTAACTTCCTTTTATGCATGAGAAAACTGTCATGTACTAAGACTGAGTGACTTGCCCAAGGTCATAGCTATTTAATGCAGAAATGTGCTGGCATTTATTTTTCTACATTCATCCTGAGAATTTCCCTGTATATCAAACTGCTTGGCATCTTATTTCCCAAGATGTTAATGTGAATTTTTCTATTTCCTTTTACATGAAATGAAAAGTCTCTGCATATATTTTCTAACATTTTTTTACTTTATAGATCTCATGTTTAAAAAAAAAAACAGACCTCATGAGAAATGATTTTAATCTTTCTCTGCCTATCTTAATATGTACAATCTAGAAATGCATTCTAAATATTTTTAGATTAGCTTAAACTAACACTATGGGTGAATATTCTTAAATTTCACACCGAAATACATTTTCAGTTATTGCCGAAGTAATAAAAAGGTTATTTTAAATTAAACAAACTTTGGCATAAGATAAAGAAATGAAATGTTATGATTGTACCATCTACCAAGTAAATATTCTTTTTTATTTTAATACTAAAATGATGTTGTACAAGTTTTATTAATAAGCATATGTTACCTTCAGAAATAGGTATCTCAATTATATGATGGCATAAATTTATAAAGAAAATTTAATGAGTCATGTTCTACCTATAATCTAATATCAACTTTAAGTCCTTTATTAATAACATTTTTATCACTCATCCTACATACGGTTTTAAAATTCAATATGGCATATTTATTAGAGAAAATGAAAGAATCTACTATTCTTCATTTCATACTGCATTTCTTACTTCAATTGTAAGTAGAAAAAAAATCACATAATAATTACAATTTATTCTTACTCTCTGGATCTGCACGACCAATAACAAGTGTTAGGGGCATTTGGATATAACATGCTGTATCAATATTATATTTGCTAATAAAAGAAACTTGGCAATGATGGCTTAAGTAGTTAATGTTTGTATTTATCTTGCATAATTAATCAAGTCTTGGGATAGGTCTTCCATTTTTGGTTTAGTGGCTCCATGGCCACCAAGAAACTGGATTCCTTCAGTCTTTCCACCCTGCCATCCATAGTGCTAATATCTACATTCATGTTGTTGCTCTCACTCAAGATGGTGGATAGTGCTTCTGTCATCACTTCTGAATTTCAGCCAGTTGGAAAGTGGAAAGAAGAAAATCCTCAATGCTTGTTTTCATTCCCAACAAATTTTGCTTATATCTCTTTGGCTGTTACTTTTAAAAGGCAGGCTCAGAAATGCAGTGTTTATCTGAGAGGTTGGGAAATCATCTATAAATCATGATTCTGTTGTGAATTAAGCTGGGAAAAGATGGTATTGAGTGATAAGTCAGAAGCTCTGTCCTGAAACTAAGGCTTAAGGAGCTGGCAGTGGTTATTCCACCACTGAACTGAAGACCGGAAGGAAATGTTCCTAAAGTTCAAAGAAAGAGGCAGATATTTGAGGAACAACAGACACAAATGAGAATGATATTTCCATTGTGTCTACATTCTGTAATTATTGGTTACCATCTCTCTTATTCAATTTTCCATATGACAAAGACAAATAATAATACCCATGACATGGTTCTCTTTAAAATTAAAAGATAACACTAAAATTAATATTTGTGAATTAAATGCAGTATAAAAAAAGAAAACTTTAACAATTTTAATGATAATATAAGTTGACAATTTGATAATCATTTGGGAATCAAAATGGATTACAGTAGGACTGATTATAAATTAGGAACAATTGTTTCAGGAGATGGCAAGAAATAGGATTACAAAAGGAATGATGTTCTTGGCTCCGCAATACCTCAGAATTCTAGTTAAAACAGGATTGTCTAAGACAGTCTGGTTTTGTACGAGAGTATTTGCTCTGTCTCTGATGACTTTCCTCTCCAGATGTCCAAGACATTTCACTTGACTGGACTCTCAAAGAATATTTTCCATTTGACCTTAAACTCTAAAGGACAAGGCCGTCTTCTTTGACTCCTTATTCACATTTGTATTTATATAAATTGGAAAGATTTATACTTGAAAATTAGTTCCACTAGGGAACTGTGTCCTTAGAAAATTTGAAGATAATTACATACAGAAGCACTGCTATTTTCCTTAGTATATTTATCTCTAATATTCCCTAATTCTTCTGGGACAGATATAGTGCATTTCCCTAGGGCAGGAGATATGATTCAGCAGAGAGGAAAGTACTAATGATTTTGCAAAAGAAAAAGAGTTAGTGGGTAAAAAGAAAAAAAAAAAGTCTGTTAATTTGTGCTAGAAATTTACAATGGAGACACACTGAATTCAATGAGATTTGAGTAAGTGAACAATAACACAGTCTGATTGATGTGATATGTGAAGTGGCATAAGTGTAAATGGGGAAATATTAATTTATGAGGAAGTAATACAAGTTGAAGTAGCTTTTGCAGTTATACACAGAGAAATAATGCCACCACATTTATTTAGCCACCTCTGACTTAACTATGTGCTATGTACTATTAAGAAAATACTGATTTATAAAACATTGCCCTCACCTTTAAGAAACTGGCAATCTGTGATTTGAGATAGCACGATATATGGTTCATATTAATGTCATAAAATACTGCAAAACACTTAGGAATTGAATGACTACATACGGATTGCAACAAAAAAACCATAAAAGCTATAACATTTAGTACAACTTAAGCAAATATGCATAGGTATTCTGAATATACAGGGTTATTTCAAAACTCTTTTAGCCGTATATCGTGATCACTCTGAGAAGAATCGCTATCTTTAAAGTGACCCACAAATCCAATTCTTTGAATTTGACCAAGCTCAACAATTTCAATGCCTATTATTTATTTTCTCCTGATCTATATTGTTCTTTAACAGTCTTCAAAATATTCAATCCAAACAAGTCCAATCCTCATCAGGTACTCCCTTCTGACTTCTCAGGATGGCAACACCATCCTGTTTCAGTAACTTAGGACCCATGACCCCAGGCCAGTGGAAGCAAACAGTTCCTCCCTTTAACTCATTCCTTGTAATGAGCCACCAGCCTTTATGTTTTTCTCTTTGGTCTATATTTCAAATGTGTTGTTGTTGTTGTTAATATTTTTTTAAACTTTTTCTCATCTACCATCCCTGTCAATAAGAGTTCATCATTCAGGATTGACATATAAGTTAATTGGTTCAAACTGTTTAGGGAACTAATATAGAAATTAATTTTAACTTGCCTAAATTTTAGAGAAGCCAGGATAGTCAAAGACTGAAAGGTAATGACTTAATGATTGCAGGAAGTGCCATGTTTCAAACCTAGTGATTTCTGCCTTGCTTCCACCTTTTGAATCATTCATAAATACATCTCAGTTGCAAACTGTGTCTCAGAATCCTGCTGTGAATAGGAAATTTTCCTGAACTGCTGATGGGATTGAATGCTCATGACATTATTTTGGGAAAAAAAATGTTGGCTTTATGTACTAATAAATGGGATATATCCAAATTTGTGAAGTTATGTTGATCAAGAGTCATGTACTGCATTTTTAGGAAATAAAAATATACAAAACTTTATAATCATCAATGCATATTCAGAAAGTAAACAGTTAATAGGGAGGAGTGATTACTATAAAGTCAAAATAGCTACCATTATAAGAGGGGAGAGGGAATAGCAAAGAGCAAGAAAAAAGAGGATGCGGAGTAAACACTAGCAGCCTTTCATGTCTTGTTCACAGTGAATGTAATGTGGGTATTCATTTTGTGATAAATTATTCTATTTACTTTTCTTTAGCTGTATTATACTCTTTCATAACAAAACATTTTAAGGCTATAATATTCTAGAGGAGATTTTTTTTGGTTTAGATTTTGTTTCCAAACTCTAAGACTAAAGAATCATCATGCAAAAAAAGAACTCATCAAGGCAATGACAAAATTTTAAGAGGTTGCAACAATGTGAATGGTAGATGTGCTGAACTGCTCTAATTGTGTTTGTATACTGGACTCAATTCTAAAGTAAAATAATATGAAGAAAATGCTTATCTAAAATACTGAAGTCAAAAATCCCATCTTCCTGTGAGCAATATCTTTCTTCTAAAATAAATTGGAAGAGGAAAAAGGTTCATATTTTGAGATGTGAACCAGTAGTGAATGTTACTCAGAGAGTTATTTGTTGCTAAAGAAAAGTAAAGGCTGAAACAGTTATGATTTTTAAAGTGAAAGTTATATAAGAAGAGAAATGTGAAGAGAGATATTACAAAATTGTCAGGTAACAGGAGGCTGAGCACCATGTCTAAAAAGAGAAGGAAATGCAGTAAGCTGTACTTCATCTTTCTACTCCATTAATCTTCTATTCTACAGCTATATAAATCTCTAGTCCTGAAGCAGTTTCTGAAATTTTCTTTATTAAGATTAGATTTCATGGCTTCACATCCATAAAATTTAACTTTAACTTCCAATTTTATGGGACAGCCTATGTAGAATGAAATCTGTTTAATGTAAATGTATATGCAGGAGGAACATTTTTTTCTTAAAAAAAAACTTTAAATTTCAAACCATAAAATTCATAGTAAATATCTCTATGGTCAATGCCGATGCCCTATACTGATTTATGTCAAGGACGTAATCAGTACGATCTATAAGTCATGATTGACATTTTGTTTGGTATGGTACATGGTATCATGAACATTCTGTCAATTGATGACCAACATCATTGAAAACCGGATCATTAATTTCTATTACAAAATATACATAACAAAGCCTTTTAATTAGTTAACCAATTAGTTTACAAATCTTTTTATTTCTCACATCCAACTGCAAGGCCTTCTCTGGGCTACAAATAGCACATACATTTTCCTTTCTCCTCTTTAATACATGACTACCAATTCCCCTTAATAAGTACTGTATACCTCCTCCTCCCCTGTGGACAATCTGTCCCTAATTACTTTCAATCATTTCTTGCTTAAGAATATTATATTTTTATGATTTTTGTTGTCTCCTGTATGAGCCAGAACCCAGGAGGAAACAGATGGTACACTCAAAAATGGGGTAATTAAGAAGAGTTTAATAAAGCAGCTAATTATAAAGTTATAGGTGGAATTAAAGGAACTATCAAAGAGAAGTACAGTACACCAAGGTTAGTGAACCTGAATAAATATAGAATACAGGGATTCCTACAAATTAAGGAGAAGTGTTGCATATAGTTGTGATGTATCCTGAAGGCATTGAAGAAACCTGCGCAATAGATACCCTGTGTTCTGTACATCCCAGCAGCTGAATTGAACTGTAACTAAAGAGCAAGGGAGCACGCTCACCTAGTCCCTAAAGATAAACCTGTCAAAGGTACTTTGCAAGGCATAGGATAAAGCAGTCACACATTCACAAAATAACATGGGAGAGACCTCACAGATTTGTTGTAGTATGTCATATTGATTTATGGAATATGTTTGGGAGTTATTTCTAATGAATTGTCTTGAGATCTTAATTATTGTGCATTACCAGTCCTGTAGCATACATTTTTACACTTTACTTTTTAAGTAAAAACATCATAAGTTCAGGAATCTTATTAGCTCACTAGTTTAGATTTTTCTCCCCTGTAGGAAGAATATGGATTTGGAATCAGTAAAAAATGACATTCACTCTGACTTTTTTCTTTGTAAGATACATTAATTAGATGAGCCTCATTTTCTCCTTTCGAAAAAAGGGATAGTAATAATAACTAATAATAGAATTTTTCAAGGAATAAACTGAGAGCATTTTAAAATGTTTAATACAGTTCCAGACTTGGGATCTCTATGAGGCAGAAACTATAAAATGAACTCTTGCTTACAAGAAGCAGAAGTGCATGATAAAATATGAAACAAGAGAGACTTCCAATACAAGTGCATTTGTGATTCATCACTGCTCAGGGTCACTGATGTTTGGCTACACCAGTGTTTCATGAACACATCTTATTGAACACATCTCAGAAATTACTACTCAAGGGAATAAGAACAAAACTCATATCCATTTGTTCTAACTTCCTTCTGATCATGAGTTGTTCTGCCAGTGCTGACACTCTTATATCATGAGATTGCACATGCATGAAGGCACATAGTTTCCTGATGGCACTTCATGCAAAACCTTCTGGGAACAGGTTGTTGCAGTTATGGTTAGAGCAATAGTTTGGGATGAGAGGGTTTTTAGGTGGTACAAAATAGATGCCCCATGCAATTCCTGATATATGGTAATATATAAATGTAACCGTAACCATATCATTATCAATTAACCATAGCATTATAATAATTCAAGGAGTCAGTCAGAATGGGAAACTACCAGTGTGTTAGAACATGTTCTAAGAGTTTGAACAAAGCACTATATAGCCAAAACAGACCTCTGATAATTAATTTCAATCAGTTAAAAACATCCCATTTGATTTCTTAGAGTTAATTCTCAATATGCCTCTTTCTTTTGTAATTTTGAACTTATTATTGCAATATTTTCCCTGAACATGAATATTTCAAATGTAGCAGATCACTTCATTTATTTATTTTTACTTACTGCCTACTGTGCAACAAGGACACAACAGTGAACAAAAAGATTCAAGTCCCTGTGCTCATGGAGTTTATATCCCAGTGATGGAGACAAACAAGGGGAAAAGGAATTACAATTCATATTAAATTATATATATACATACATATATATAATGATATATATGGATGATAATTAGGTAGTGAAGAGGACCATGGGCAATACTAGAAATAGAAATAGTGATTAATATCATGAAGTCAAAGAAGCCCAACTGGAGAAATATTTTAATAAAAATTTTAGATAGGTGAGTGAGGATACAAGGCACAAATTGATGGAGTTCTTGTGCATGAAGAATAGCCAGAGAAAAATGCAGCATGACTCATACATTCAAGGAGAAGTAGGGAGGCCAGTATAGCTAGAATGTGGTGCGTGATGAGAAGAGAGGTAGGAGAATCTAGAGAGGTCACAGCTTCAGGTTGTGAGTTGTCCATGTAACTTTGAGAATTTGGGGTTCACTCATTAAGAAAGAAAGTGACTGACATGCTTCAAATAAAAGAGCACAAATGTAGTTCCCTTGTGCTGTGATGAGAACAATGTTTTGGAACTCAAAGTTGGAAGCATGGAAATTATTGTGTGAATCAGGTTATTGACAGTAACTTAGTACAGTATGGTAAAGAATGATGAGGTATAAGATGCATTTTAAATGTCTTTTCTGATTAATTTAACAGAATGTGAAGAAAAAAGGAGCTAGGAATGAATGACTGAGGCTTGAACACCAGAGGAAGAGTGGAACTGTTATTAAAAACTGGGGAAGTTTGAGGAAACTGGGAAGACGTACATCTTTATTTATTTATTTATTTATTTTTTGCAATTTTATATGTATTAGTTCTATTTTGTTTTCAAAATGTTTTATTCTAATTTGTTATATGATAGTAGAATGAATTTCAATTAATATTACACATATAGAGCACAATTTTTAAATTGGTTATTCAAAACATTACAAAGATTGCAGAATCACATCGGTTACACATCCACATTTTTACATAATACCATAATAGTAACTGTTGTATTCTGCTACCTTTCCTATCCTCTACTATCCCCCCTCCCCTCCCCTCCCATCTTCTCTCTCTACCCCATCTACTGTAATTCATTTCTCTCCTTATTTTTTTTTTCCCATTCCCCTCACAAACTCTTATATGTAATTTTGTATAACAATGAGGGTCTCCTTCCATTTCCATGCAATTTCCCTTTTCTCTCCCTTTCCCTCCCACTTCATGATTCTGTTTAATGTTAATCTTTTCCTCCTGTTCTTCCTCCCTGCTCTGTTCTTAGTTGCTCTCATTATATCAAAGAAGACATTTGGCATTTGCTTTTTAGGGATTGGCTAGCTTCACTTAGCATAATCTGCTCTAATGCCATCCATTTCCCTGCAAATTCCATGATTTTGTCATTTCTTAGTGCTGCGTAGTACTCCATTGTAGAGCACAATTTTTCATGTCTCTTGTTGTATAAAAAGTAGAGTCATACCTTTTGTGTCTTCATACATGTATTTAGGGTAATGATGTCCATCTCATCCCACAATCTTTCCTACCCCCATACCCCATTCCTTCCCCACCATTCACTTTGCCCTATCTAAAGTTTCTCCATTACTCCCATGCTCCCCTCCCCATCCCCATTATGAGTCAGCATCCTCATATCAGAGAAAACATCTGGCATTTGTTTTTTGGGGATTGGCTTCCTTCACTTAGCATAATATTCTCCAATTCTATCCATTTACCTGAAGATGACATGATTTTATTCTCTTTTAATGCTGAGTAATATTCCATTTTCTTTATCCATTCATCTACTGAAGGGCATCTAGGTTGGTTTTACAATTTAGCTGTTGTTAATTGTGCTGCTATAAACATTGATACAGCTGTATCCTTGTAATATACTGTTTTTAAATCCTTTGGGTAAAAACCAAGGAGTGGGATAGCTGGGTCAAAAGGTGGTTCCATTCCCGGTTTCCTAGGAATCTCCATACTGCTTTCCAGATTTGTTGCACCAATTTGCAGTCCCATTAGTAATGGATGAGTGTGCCTTTTCCCTCCAAATCCTTGCCAAAACTTGTTCTTGTCGTTTTGATTTTTAATACTTCCATTCTGACTGGAGTGAGATGAAATCTTAGAGTAGTTTTGATTTGCATTTCTCTCATTGCTAGAGATGTTGAACACTTTTTCATATAGTTGTTGATTGATTGTATATCATCTTCCGAGAAGCGTCTGTTCAGTTCCCTGGTCCATTTATTGATTGAGTTATTTGATTTTTTGCTGTTAAGATTTTTGAGTTTTTTATATAACCTGGAGATTAGTGCTCTATCTGATGTGCAAGTGTTAAAAATTTGCTCCCATTCTATAGGCTCTCTATTCACCTCAATGACTGTTTCTTTTGCTGATAAGAAGTTTTTTACTTTGAATCCATCCCATTTATTGATTCTTGATTTTATTTCTTGTGCTAAAGGAGTCTTATTAAGAAAGTCGAGGCCTACTCTGACATGATGAAGATTTGGGCCTATGTTTTCTTTTATTAGGTTCAGGGTCTCTGGTTTAATTTCTAGGTACTTGATCAACTTTGAGTTGACTTTTGTACATGGCAAAAGATAAGGGTTTAATTTCATTTTGTTGCATATGGATTTCCAGTTTTCCCAGTGCCATTTGTTGAAGAGGCTATTTTTTCTCCAATATGTATTTTGTCTCCTTTGTCTAATTGAGATAATTGTAATTCTATGGGCTAGTCTCTGTGTCCTCTATTGTTTACCATTGGTCTACAGTTATATTTTGGTGCCAATAACATGCCATTTTTGTTACTATTACTCTGTAGTATCATTTGAGTTTTGGTATAGTAATACTACCTGCCTCATTCTTCTTGCTAAGGATTGCTTTGGCTATTCTGAGTCTTCTTATTTTTCCAAATGAATTTCATGATTCCTTTTTCTATTTCTAGGAGGAATATCATTGGGATTTTGATTGGGATTCCATTAACTCTTTAGCACTTTTGGTAGTATGGTCATTTTGAATTAAGCAGTATTAATTCTGCTTATCCAAGAACGAGGGAGATCTTTCCATCTTCTAATGTCTCCTTTAATTTCTTTCTCTAGTGTTCTGCAGTTTTCATTGTAGAGGTCTTTCACCTCTTTCATTAGGGTGATTCCCAAGTTGGTTTTTTTTGTTTTTGTTTTTGTTTTTTGAGTCTCCTGTAAATGGGATGGTTTTCCTAGTTTCTTTTTCAGAGGACTTGTCACTGATGTACAGAAATGCCTTTGATTTATGGGTGTTGGTGTTATATTCTTCTACTTTGCTGAATTAATTAATTAGTTTTAGAAGTTTTCTGGTGGAGTTTTTTGGATCCTCTAGGTACAGAATTATGTTGTCTGCAAGCAGTGATAGTTTGAGTTCTCTACCTATCCGTATTTCTTTAATTTCCTTCATCTGTCTAATTGCACTGGCTATAGTTTCAAGAACTATGTTAAATAGAAGTGGTGAAAGAGGGCATCCCTGCCTTGTTCCAGTTTTTTGAGGGAATGCTTTCAATTTATCTCCATTTAAAATGATGTTGGCCTGGGGCTTAGCATGGATAGCTTTTACAATGTTGAGGTATGTTCTTGATATTCCTAGTTTTTCTAGTGCTTTGAACATGAAGTTTTGCTGTATTTTGTTGATGCTTTTGTGCATCTATTGAGATAATCATATAATTCTTATCTTTAAGTTTATTGATGTCATGAATTACATTTATTGATTTCCAAGTGTTAAGCCAAACTTGCATCCCTGTGATGAAACTCACTTGATAGTACCTATCTTTTTGATATGTTTTTGTGTTCAATTTGTCAGAATGTCATTGAGAATTTTGCATCTATGTTCATTAAAGATATTGGTCTGAAGTTTTCTTTTTTTTATGTTTCTTTGTCTAGTTTTGGAATTAAGGTGATATTGGCTTCATAGAATGAG
Organism: Callospermophilus lateralis; assembly: GCF_048772815.1. Taxonomy (NCBI): domain Eukaryota; kingdom Metazoa; phylum Chordata; class Mammalia; order Rodentia; family Sciuridae; genus Callospermophilus; species Callospermophilus lateralis. The sequence continues at coordinate 65,871,194 of NC_135320.1, read as the reverse complement.
TTTGGAAGTGCTCCATCTTTTTCTATTTCATGAAAAAAAATTGGTATTAGTTTTTTCTTTAAAGTTCTTCTAGAATTCAGCTGTGTATCCATCCGCTAGGCTTTTCTTGGTTGGAAGGCTTTTGATGGCATCTTCTATTTCCATTGCTTGAAATTATCTTTTTAAATTGTGTATATCATGCTGATTCAGTTTAGGCAAAACATATGACTCTAGATATATGTTGATGCCTTTGATATTTTTTATTTTATTGGAATACAAATTTTCATAATAATTTCTGATTATCCTCTGTATTTCTGTAGTGTTCATCATGATATTTCCTTTTTCATCATGGATATTAGTAATTTGAGTTTTCTCTCTCCCTCTCTGAATTAGCATAGCTAAGGGTTAATTAATTTTATTTATTTTTTCAAGAAACAACTTTTTGCTTTGTCAATATTTTTAATTGTTTCTTTTGTTTCTATTTCACTGATTTTAGCTCTGATTTTAATTATTTACTGTCTTCTGCTTTCGGTGTTGATTTGTTCTTCTTTTTCTAGGGCTTTGATATGTAATGCTAGTTCTTTTATTTGTTGGCTTTTTCTTCTTTTAAAGCATGAACTCCATGCAATGAATTTTCCTCTTAGTACTGCTTTCATAGTGTCCCAGAGATTTCAATATGTTGTATCTGTGTTCTCATTCACCTCTAATTTTTTTAAGCTCCTCCTTGATGTCTTCTGCAACCCATTGTTCATTCAGTAGCATATTATTTAGTCTCCATGTGTTGGAGTAGCTTTTATTTTTTATTTTATCAGTGATTTCTAATTTCATTCCATTATGATCTGATAGAATGCAGGATAGTAGCTCTACTTTTTTTATTTGCTAAGGGAGGTTTTGTGGCATAATATATAGTCTATTTTAGAGAAGTATCTATGTGCAGCAGAGAAGTAAGTGTATTCACTCATTGGTGAATGAAATATTCTATATATGTCAGTTATGTCTAAGTTATTGATTGTATTATTGAGTTGTATAGTTTCTTTGTTCAGCTTATGTTTGGAAGATCTATCTATTGGTGAAAGAGGTGTGTTAAAGTCACCCAGAATTATTGTTTCTTAGTGTATATCTGTTTTAATTTTGTTCATTTGGGGCCCTATAAGTCTCTTGTATTTGATTTTACAATTCATTCTGATATTATTTTATTAAAGAGATTGTTCATTCCTTTGGTTTGAATCTCTGAGCCTTCCTCTATCCCTATAAATCTTAGATTTGGTCTTTTGATACTATCCCATAATTCTCAGATGTTTTGTTCATGATTTCTTAACATCCTCACTGTGTGGACAACTTTTCTTTCAAGATTGTATATTTTCTCTTTATTGTCTGAGGTCCTTTCTTCCAAGTGATCTAGTCTGTTGGTGATGCTTTCTATTGAGTTTTTAATTTGGTTTATTGTGTCTTTCATTTCAAGGATTTCTGTTTGTTTATTTGTTTTTCAGAATATCTATCTCTTTCTTGAAGTAATCTCTTGCTACCTATATTTGTTCTCTTATCTCTTTATTGGTGTGATTGATTTTTGCCTATATTTGCTCAATTAGGTCATTGTTTAATTCCAAGATCATTTTAATTATGTACATTCTGAACTCCTTCTCTAATGTTTCATCTACTGTGCTATCTATGGATTCTATTATTATAGTATCTTGGTTTGATTGGGACATTGTCTTCCCTTGTTTTTTCATGATCCCTGTCTGTCTTCCTCTCTTGCAGTATAGATCAGAGGTATTGCAGCTTCTACCCTATTATCTTATAGTGTTTCCATAGGTTACCAATACCTCATTTTTAAGGGGGACATCAATATTAGAGCACCCAATGTAACCAATGTGCAACCATAAACCAATTAGCTTCTGTTTTGACAGTTACAGATTTGTCACTATAAACAGAAATGATAAGTTCAGTTATATTCTACCATATATTCAATAGGTTTCCATAATGGTTTACAGTTTCTTATGGTAAAGTTGGGGGTCAGCTGTGATGTTTTTGAGATAGGCTATGAGAATATAAAGGTATTAGATTATATGACTCGTGAAAAGGTAATCAAAAGAACTTGGTTGATAGCAAGAGAAACAAGAAAGAAACAACTCCATTACAAGGCTCCCTATTACCTCTGCAACAAGATGGCAGGATTAGCATCTCTGGTAGAGACACCACTGGAGCAACCAGGCCGATAGGGACCTTAGTGACGTTATACCAGTTTCTGATTGTTGTCCCTAGATAGAAGTGGCCATATCCCATTTTGCTGGCAGCATCAGTGTCAAGCCTCTATGTACCTTGATACTAGGCTATGGAGCCACAGTTCGGTGACTAGGGAACCACAATGCCAGTGTGCCTCTCTGGCAGGCCTCTGTCTGGGGTATGGGGCCATGGTCTAAACTTTCCTGATTATCTCACACATGAGCTTTTGGGGGACATCTAATATTTAAGCCATGACATGGATAGACACTTAGATATATGAGACTGGAGTTGGGATAAGAAGCATAGAATGCAGCTAAAAGTTGGGAAAGTGGTTGATACAGTAAAAAAATAATAATAATAATTTTGAAGTGAGAAAATGAACTAGAATATCAGGAGGTTAATATAGCAAAAAGAGCAGAATGGATCAAAGGACTGGGCTTTGGGGAATTCTTACATGCATTTGTTGTAAATATGAGGCATAAACAGCAAAGGAGTCAGAGTAACCAGAGTCAGGAAGAAAATCAGAAGTATGTGAAATCTTGGAAGCCAGTAAGGAAGCAGTGCTGTTAAATGTTAATGATGTTTCAAACAAGATGAAGACTGAGAGCTGGTATCAAGCTTTTAATAGTGGAAATAGTTGTTGATTATAACAGGAGTAGCCCGAGTTGAGTTCTGGATAGAAAAAAAGGTTGGCTATGAAAAATAGAGAAAATAGGAGTAAGGAAATGAAGACAATGTATACAGATATTTTTTTCCAGGACTTTTGCTCTATAAACAGAAATGAGATGGTAGGTAGAGTGAAATACGGAAAAAATGGCTTTTGAACAGTAGAAAATATAATCACATGTTTGAATTTTTATGAAATTAATGCTTCTAAAGAAAAAAAACGATGATTTAGAAAAGAGTAAAATTTTTCAAGTTATCAATTATGCTGAAAAATATTTTAGTACCATAGATCTGAAGATGATCTGGATGTGTCAAGTATGGGGCCACTTGGGAATATATTAGAGATTTTTATTCACTTACCCACATATTCATGCCATCACTTCTTTTTCTTTTTTAAAAATGGTTATTGAATAAGATGAATTCTATATTTACAATTCAAATTATACATATTTCTACCTCTTCAGATTTTGCTAATCTCTGGTAGATTTCTGAATAACCTCTTCCTTCATTATATCCCCATGTCTGTCCCTCTTGAAATCATACAATTCATTTGAAGAAAGTATCACATTGGTCTTTCTAAAAGAACCAGTTATTGTCCTTTCATTGTAAGAATGCAAAAATAGAAAACCTCCGTCATTTTAAAATTCCATGAGATGAAGGTAGCTTTCACCAAAGACTTCTGTGGAGGCTGGTTCTCTATGCCATTGAAGGAAAATGACGCAAGTGGAGGAACAGATAACTTGGACTCAATAAACCTTGAAAGCAAGAAACTATTAATTTCAGTTTTAAAGCTATGTATCTACTTGTTTGTCTATATTTATTGCAATCTACAATACATGATAAGAGATCAGAAGTTTTATCTTCCTGTGCCTTCTCCTCTTCATCTTGTTCCTTTTTCACAAATGGTCATGATAAAAATTAAAACTACTGTGTTATTGTGTTTCTCATCTTCCCAGGCCTACACCTTCTTTTTCTGAATTCTCTATATTTTTATTCATTCATTATACTCCTACAAGATGCCTTGAGGTTGCTGTGTTTTCATACTGTAGATTACTTTGTAGAAGCAACAAAAGGGTCAATAGATATCTTTACAATCTACTAGACTGCAGGCACTGAGAATTAAAGGACCTTTCATTATGAAACACTGACCAGCATTCTAACAAGTGAGAAACATTACATATTTACATTTTTACACTGCTGGGGATCAAATGCAGGGCCCTGTGCCTATACTTTACCGCTAAGCTATATCTCTAGCTCAGAAACATTTTTTAAAAACATAATATTCTCCTCTGGATTTTTACTTCAAATTATACATATTTCTACCTCTGTGTAAGATATTTCACATTTATCTACCAACTTTGTAAAATTATGGTGTCAGTTCACAAAACCTCTTTATGGTGGGGAGATTCATTTAAATATCATTCTCTGGATCCCAGTAGCAGTAATTGCCACCATTCATTTATTTCTGACTTTTGAGAGAGAATGGGCTCAGTTCCTTGGGAATATATTAGAGAATTTTATTCACTTACCCAAATTTTCATGTCATCACTTTTCTTTTTTTTTCTTTTCTTTTTTGAAATGGTTATTGTATAAGATGAATTCTGTGAAAGTTGTCACCTTTTGGCTGGATATTTTTCTTTCTATTTGGCATATCTGTCAATGAAGTATTCACTCTTAGAATCTAACTAAAATTTATAAAATCTTTCATGGAAAACATAATACATATTATCTCCGTAAGCTCAGTGCAGTGAAATAAGTTAGAAAAACTCTTTTTTAAATAGGATATTTCACTTCTTTGATTGATAAGAAAAATCCATCCTACTGCTTAGTCATATGCAAAATACAATGTGAATATTAATAAACATAACATTACCTATTTTCACAAAGATGTAATACAGAATTAGAAAACATTTCCTATGGTGATTCTTGCAAAATATACTATAACATTTTGGAAATAGCTGTTATTAACTTAGAGAAAAATTGCCTGTGATCAGAAGAACATTTTACAAACTCTCTTTTAAAAATTATTGGAAGTATTCTGAAGGCATGATTTTAACACTCATTTTCACATTTCCTAGTTAACTTAATAACTAATTAGACGATAGATGTGCCTTCCTTTCTAAAAAGTCCCATGGCTCCTTGTTTGTTTAATTATTCATGAAGTCTTAACACATCTTTTGTTATAGTTATTTGGATATTTGTAGTTCTAGGAGATAGAGATCATGGTTTACCTATACTTTAACTGATTACCATAGTATCATCTGCAAATTGACAATGCAGGAAAGATTTTAGTGCTAAAAGCTTTATATCATTATAGGAACAATACAGATAAGAACCTTGTATTTTACATTAAAGCAATCTTAACAGATTCCTGTATTTTGTTTAATCCAACCCTCAAGTCCTATTAATGAGTTAGAAAAGTAAACAATAGGGCCAAGCAAGACTGACAAATAAACTGTCTTGTTTATTTAAAGTATCTGGGAATGACTTTAGTTTTCTTTATCTATGGAAGACTCATTACCACATCTGTCAGGAGGAAAGAGCAAAAGACAGCCATATGTTTACCAGAAATCTGTATCAATTCATAGTTTCTACAGATACTCAGGGAGTTGAAATCTGGAAGTAATGGATCAGAGAAGTATGAAAACATGTCAAACTCAAAAGTTTTTTTTTTTTTTTTGCTGTGAAGCTAAGAAGCCTTATTACTTTTGAGGGTTGGATTAAACAAAGTACAGGAATCACTTAAGATTAAGTTGTAAATAACTATAACAGAATACTGCTAATAATTTTTTAGAAAATTTGAGAATCTTTTAAAATTGAAGTCTCAGATTTTAGATTATTGTAATGCTATAATGTATTATATACTTCAACAATCTGTGCAGGTTTAACTCTGATCTGAATGACATAAAACTTAATAATAAAGTAAATATAGCATCTTATCTGATATATATTATTTAAATTTATTTAGATGAAGAGAACCAAGCTAGCATGACACAGAAAAATGCGTTCATGATGTTTACTGAACCCAGGATATTTTTTTTCCCAACTTCCAGCCATGGAATTAACAAAAACTAGAAAAAAAATTTATACTACAGAACTATCAGCTGGATTATATATTTTATATAATAGCATCATAGCTACTATTTATTTTTTCCTAAAATAATATAAAATCACTATTCACTATTACTGGGAGATGCTAACATTTAGGGAGCAAAGAAACCTAAAAATGTGGAGAAACTTAGAAATACATGAGAAAGAAAAAAATGAAAAGGATTTTTCTGGTGGTTATAAGAAAAAATGAGTCATTGAAGACTTCTTGAATGACAAAAAGTTCAGGAGAGGAATTTTAGTGTAAAAAATTCTGAGCAGGGGGCAGTTAGAGATTGATTCATAGATGTGAAACTTGATGTATACAATTTAGTTAGCTCAACATGTATTTATTGAGTATTGGGCACAATAATGGGTACAGAGAGATGACAGATGATTATAAATGTAATATTATTCTTGAGTAAGAATCAATTAAATTAATTATTGTGATATGTGTCAAATTAGTGTATGTATTCAATGTTTTAGGATAGAAGCAGCAATATTTGAAACTAAAATTATTTTAAAATGCAAATGCATCACTAATCTCAGAAAGCTTAGAAGCTGCCTAATACATTATCCCTAATTTTTTAAGGATGATAGAAGAAAGAAAAAGGATTAAGGATGTTCAGACACATAATAGATAAGAAATAGTTTACATGAGATACTAAGATATGTGGAATTTAAGGAAAAGTAACTTTTTATATCTTACCATTTTTATTTAATAAATATTAACTCATATTAATTATAAAAATCCATGGAACATACTCCTATACATGCATATATTGTGCTTTAACCATACCCACCCTTCCTACAACTCTTTCTTGCTCTCCTTTTGCTTCCCATTCCTCCTGGTTCCCTTCTCCATCTCTAATAATACCTCTTCTGCTTTCAAGTCTTTGTTTTTGTTCTTTTAGTTTCCATATATGATGCCAATCTTTCTGTGTCTGTCTTGTTTCCCTTAACATGATACCTTTTCTTCCATCCATTTTCCTGCAAATGACAGGATTTTCCTCTTCTTCATGACAGAATAATATTGTATTGTGTACATATACCATATTTTCCTTATGCATTCATCTGTTGATAAACATCTAGGCTGATTCTATAAGTTGGGTATTATGAATAGTGTCACAATAAAGATAGGAATTCAGGTATCTCTTTTGTTTGCTGACTTCATTTGTTTTGGCTATACACCAGGACTGGTTTAACTAGATCATACGACAGTTTTCATATTTTTGAGGAATGTTTTCTATAGTGGCCATATTAGTTTACATTCTCACCAAAAGTGTATAAAAGGTGACTAGTTTTAAATATAATAGTTAAATTTGTACAAGTCTAATAAGAAGCAAAAATTTATCATATAAATGAAAACCAGTTTATGTGTATTATCATTGTTGGCATTATCTTTAATAACTTTATATGAGTAAAATAAGAGAGTATAATGTATTCTTTTTTTAAACAAATCACAGATTATAATCAGCTTTGATAATAACCCCCAAATAATTTTTGTGTATAGTTAGTTAAAGCACCCTTTCTTCAAAATATATTACTGCTATTTGCAGTACAAAGGTGATTCTAACTATACAAATGTGTGATAACTATAATAGGAAGGGGGTTTCTGATAATTGGTGTAAACTCTCATTTGTGTGTATGTATGTGTGTGTGTGTGTGTAAGGATGACATATATTCTGTCAAAATTTAAGATGCTTGAATTTTACATGTTATGAAGATGAAAATAATGATGACTACAAATGCATATATATTTAAATGTGTATGTGTGTGTGTGTGTATATATATATATATATATATATATATATATATATATATATATATATATATTTGTGTATGGGTGCAATTTTACAATAACACATTTCTGGAAGATGATATATCCATCTATATGGAAGAAAATAATATATTTGATTCCAAAATACAAATCAAATGTATGCGAAAAATGAAAACACACTTAATGCAGGCACTTAAAGTTCTGTAATAAATAGTGAAGTATTCAAAATCATTAATACTTAAAAATTTTCATAGTTTTAATGAATTAAATTGTCTTATTATAGGAGACCTAACTTGAATTATCAATTATGTTAGAATATCTCTACATGTTGCATAATATAACACATAATGTTCTTATAAAGTTTTATATGAACTTTTTTTTCAGAAATAAATAAATACATAAATTTTCAGGTGGAGTAGTGGCATGGTAGGACAGGTCCAAAAGTAATGAATCAGTAATTTAAAAACTTGCTTCTATATCTCACATATTGAGAGTGACAAAATCCCAAATTTGAAAGAAATCTCCAGGGATATACATATTCTACACAGCAGCCTGAATTGAAAGTCTCTTAGATCAGAGGAAATTGAAATATCATTAATAGAGAAAAATATCTCCTAGGAATGTACATCAATTCAACACTTCAGTTCCCAGTTCTGCAATAAACACAGATTAGTCCATTTATCACTGATCTTATTATTTAAGGTCTTGCAATCCAAAGGAATGCGTGCACTTGTTCTATATTGGTTATTGAAGCAGTTGTTAAAGGAATGCTTCAGAAGATCTGAATTCCATTTCCTATAAGCAATAGTGTGTTAGGAGTGTAGATAGATAGATAAGGAGATCTTAAAGGTTCCCAGTACCATATTAAATTCTGAAATGGAACATGACCTGATACTTAAGTGTGAAAGAAAAAAAAATGCAAACTTTTCTACAGTTTTTCAGTATAAGAAAGATTAACAAATTATATGGCACATTAAAATACCAGATGACTTAAGTTCATTACAGTGTAAATAATTTTAATGCTATTAATATAGCTCTTGATAGAAAATAAAATCCAATGTTTCTAAAATTTGAAACTTTAAATTTTATTTTACATGCAATTCATAACTGTTATAGAGTTTGAGGGAACTGAATTGAAAGATATTTCAAGAAAGCACAAAATTAAGGACAGATTTTCTGGACAATAAAATAAAAAGCAAAACATAAACTAGATTACATGTTAGAAGATAGGGCAAATAACAATTCCGAGAAGAAATAAGATGTTAAATTTTGAGTGTAAGAGAGAGCTTTATTTCATTAACATTAAATAGTGATCAGTTTTGAGGTATGTCATAGTGAATCTGCCATTGATAATTATTAAATACAAAAATACAGAAATTATTTACCCTTTAACAGAATAAAAAATGCATGTTCATATATGCAAAAATATATCACTTTCATTCAATTTGTTTTATAGCATTCTTTTTTTGTTGAGAGAGAAAAGTATTGAGTTACTACTGGTACACCAAGGGAATTAAATGATTTTCAAGCTATCAGTGTTTGCTTTGTCCATCCCAAAAGCCAATGACATAAAATTAGAACGTACAATTCTCAAGGGTCTAGAGCATTCAATTGATATAGAGAGGATTGTTTTGATATCAATGAGGCTCACTCATTTGTCTGTTTACTTTTTCTGCTGCCCTTTATTTTCCTCCTAGGAACAGTGGACACATTTAGACATATGTCCCTCCTTAAAATGGCAGAAGCCAAGCAAGGTGTCTTGAGGACTGGGTTATGAAGTATCATAATCATAACTTCCACCTCATTCTCCTGACCAAAGCAAGTGAAAAGTCTCTATCCATATTCAATCTGCTTTTTCTTTTTTTAGTTGGGAGACAAGGCAGAGAATGGTAAAGATGTGATGTCTTATACAATTGAACAGTAGAATAAACCAGAATTGAATTGAGTAATTGAAAGGATTAATGAAAGCCATCATCATTTCTAAGTTAATCTACTTCTGTAAAATGCAAAGTGGAAATGAGTATTGGTTGTCATAAAAATGAATCAAGAATAATTCATTGAACTGAGAGTTTTCAGATTTATCTCATAATATATTTGCTTTTTCCAACAAATTTATTAATTATCTCACTTAACAAGTGGCCATCGATAAAGGCATGGCTCAACAACATTGTTAGAAACCTAGGTTCTTTTTTTTTATTATTATTATTTCTGCTGCAATAGCCTCAGAGTTTTGGCAATATCACCTCAAGCACCAGGGATCCAAGTACCAAGTCCTTATGTGGACATGTCTCAAACAAGAAGGAAAAGGTAGGAACCAAAGCACCACTCTGTTTATACTCAGAAAATTTTTCTGGAAGTTCAAAGTATGCTTTACCTTATATTTTATTGTAGAGAACTGGCCATATAAGCCTATTACCTGAAAGAGGAAAGAAATGTTCATGATTAACTTACTCTTAATTTAGTTACTTTCCAGACATATTACCATGCACTAAAAATTGGAATTCTCATAGCAAAAGAAGAATATGGGGGAATGGTTGTTGTGTATGTGCCAACAATGTCATGGGAACACAAAGTCCGAGAACTACTGTGTCTATGATATTTCCTAAAGAGCAACTTAGCCTCATGCATAAGGGTGATTTTATTTTGTGATTCTATAAATTTAGTGGATGTTATTGTCCCTGATAGATTAGCTATATTTGATTAAATTATGTTATTGTCTTTGGAGTATTCCTGTCATTTAAGAAGAATTCAAAGAAAAAAAAATTTCTCATGTAAGTTTCTACTTGTACCTTTCAATTAGAATAGTGAATTGGGAAAAATTATGCTTCCATGCCCTCAAGGAATCTGCAGTCACAAGTTTTATTGCATTTGACTCAGTTTCAAGGGATATTACAAAAACCATGCATGACATGGCATTCTTATTGTTACTCACATAGTGTAATGGAGCCCTTCACAAAATGTTCTCTGATTCTTACTGAAAATTAATATTAATTTTCTCTTGCCAGTCTATGAGTTATAATGCTTGAGTGACCAGGGTAATCTCTATTTCTAACAAGCTGCCTGTGTGATTATAATGCACAAGAGCACTTGAAAATCCTTGCTCTAAATGAGTCATATCTGGAGTCAGAAATCAGGATGAAAAACCAGTGGTTTCATTCCTGATTATAGCACAGCTAAAAGCTTAAAGACCTCAGATCTCAATTTAACATTTAAAAAGTAGGGAATAAAGCACTCTCCTAAATTATCTCACAAAGTCATCTTAAACTAGGATTCATTATAAATAGAAATATAGCTAACAGTCATCAAAGTGCTTATAAAACTTAAAGAAATATACAAATTCATGAATATTATTTTCAAGCAACACAAATTAATTTTAAGTTTTATGTATTGACTATATGAACGTATATTCATCAAAAAAGACACAAGTGTATAGAGAGGATCCTTGAATCACACGTGCAGTTAATATTTTGGTTCTAATTGAGTTTAAACCCATCACTACAATTTAAACAACTATGTATTGTTTTGTAACATAATTCATCCCTCATTTAACTTGTATAACTTTCCTAATAATAAGCGAATAAGTGTAAATTTCCTACTCACCTATGTTAAAAGACAAGAAAGAAACATTGGATTTTGCTGTCATGTCATGATAGTTCAATAGGGAAACACACTCAACAATGGGTGGTATTTTGTGATACAAAACCACTTGAGTTTTGGAATTGATGAAGGAAAGGTATGGTAACTACCAGTCTTCTCTGGACCAGATCTTACTTTGATTTAAAAAAAAAAAACAACTTTATTATAATTAACTAAATTGTTAGGACAATAAAGAGGCTGTTGACTTCTTATTTCTTTCTTCTTGCATTTATTAATTTAATGTATATTCACTTAGTATGTAATAATTACTGGATACTCTTGTGAACATCTGAAAGACAAAAGAAAATTAGAGAACATATCAAGTGTGTTTTCTTCCATATACTTCAGAAGCAGAGGGTTTCTGGATATTACCTGTTCAACTCTTCCTTCTACCAAACAGTGAGAAACATTGAATTATCTTAGTGATGATGATCATACAATAGCTCAGATCACTCAAACTTTGCAAGAGATGACAGAGGTTGTTTCCTACCTACAGTCAAAGAGCAGAGATGTTCTGATGACTTTTCTCAGTATGGGTATTGTCAAACATAAGCTTCTTTCCTTTTGAAGGACAACAAAGAGCAGGCATATTTTCCTTCACTTTTCATATTTATGTGACTATAACTAAGTAATATAATATAAAATGCTCATAAGCTATAAATATATATAATATAAATAAATATATGTATAAAGCATGCATAATCTTCCAATGAAGCAATCTTAACCAATAATTAAGATTTGATTAAGTAACCATAATTAAGATTATGATTCCTTTTTGTTCTTTAAGGCATATATGTTTCTTTTGGGAAGGAATAAAGAGATCTTTACCCTGAATTATCTGAAGAATACAAAATAATTTACTTGAGAAATAAAAATTTGTTGCATGTATTTATCAAAGCAATTCAGGGATATACTCCTAGGATCATATCAGACTACAACAGAAGGATGCTAATACAGTACTGCAGGCTTTAAGAAGTAGAAGATTAGATGACACATGATTTGAATTTAAGTGCAAGAATATAGACAAAATAGATTACCCTAGTGGGCCTTTGAGTAGTTCCTAATACAATCATATATTATGTAATCAAGGTACTAATTCAGGCTTAGTTTTGGTATCCTATTTGCAGTCTAATTGGAGTGGTTTATATCAAATGACATAAGATTGCTTCTAGTGTTTTCTAAATAGCTCTAAATAACAAAGTGTTTTATAATAGTGTTAATAAAAGCTTTTAGTGATTTGAAAAAGATTGAGTGGTCAGTAGGCCAAAGGCAGACAAGCCTAAAAGGCTGAGGTCTTTCTCTGCTCTTCATATTCCCAAGAATTGGTATCAGTGAAGGCTGAGCAGACGTGTACTAGGAGGTGACTTCATCCAAAGAATGTGATAAGGTTTCAGAATGAGGCAAACACTTGTTCAAAGTATTAGAGACCAACTTTAAAGAAGGCAAATCGTCAGTCTTGATCATTCATTCCTAGATGGTGGGATTTGTCTCAAAACAAGTCCTTTTAAAGGTGTTATTGGTAGGGTCTTAGCAGCATTAGAGTAAGCAATAGAATTATTCACATTTTTCAAATTGATGAATTATAATTCCTAAATCAGGAAAGTCATTTCAATAAGATATCAAATACTTCTGGAGGAATTTTACAAAGCCCAACACAGAGAAGAAACTTACATTTCCATTTTACCCTGTCTCTTTCTCACTCTTCACACTACCTTAAGTAAATGTACATATCAGCTCCTTTCCATGCAAGTACTCAGAAAGGTGGTGACTGTCTTTTGCAGGCTCTCTCCTGAAGCATTTCCTTTTGTTTTAACACTGGTTCATTTCAAAGTCATAAAGTTTGTAAACTTCTAATGGGGCCATAAGTCTGTCCTTGATATTGAGTCACACATAGAGGTTTGCCCAGTTTATCATAAACATATGACAATGAAATTAAGTTAAATAGTAAATTGAATCCAGACTTGTGTGAATCAAGTTATTTATATTAGTTAGAAGAAAATAAAAAATACATTCAGGCAATTATGATAGTGTTTTATTTTCAATTTTATATTAAATATTAGAGTTTTTTTCCCTGGATAGAAATCATTCATTGTGAAAATAGAATCCAGACCTGTTTGATATAATTGTGACAAACTTATCTGAAATTCAAAATCTGTCATGAATATCTTTTTCGTTCAACTATTAAATAGTGAGATATCACCAGTTACCAGTTCCCAGAACACTGTCCCTTCATAGTTGTTTTATGAGTTATTTCATTATCTACCTTAGGATTAAAACCTCAGAACATTCCTGGTTACTACTAATAAAAAGAAAAATAAAATGTCCCTATTTTCTGTAACTCACAGAAATAGCTACATTTTATTTATTTATTTATTTATTTATTTATTTATTTATTTATTTATTACTGGGTATTGATTGAACCCAGAGGCACTTTATCACTGTGCTACATCTCCAGCGCCTATTTTTATTTTTTACTTTAAAACATGGTCTTAGTTGGGGATAGCAGAGGATAGGAAAGGTAGCAGAATACAACAGTTACTAATATGGCATTATGTAAAAATGTGGATGTGTAACCAATGTGATTCTGCAATCTGTATTTGGGGTAAAAATGCAAGTTCATAACCCACTTGAATCTAATGTATGAAATATGATATGTCAAGGGCTTTGTAATGTTTTGAACAACCAATAATAAAAAAGGAAAAAAATAAATAAATAAAACATGGTCTTACTAAGTTGCTTGGAGCCTTGCTAAATTACTGATACTGGCCTCAAATTTGCGACCCTCCTGCCTCAGCCTCCCAAGCTACTGAGACTACAGGCATCCTCCATCAGACCCAGCAAGAATAGACATTTTAATGACATGTGGAGTTCTTTAAAATTTACGAATTTCCCCAGGACTCTTAAATAAATATTAAAAAATATATATTTATTTTCTTAACCCTACAATCTCCTTAAAATGGGTGAGTTGAATTACATATTACAATATTGGATTTTGTAAGATCTCTTAGAATGTATTGGTCTTTGAAGCAATAGTGAAAAATGGAGAGAGAAAGAGTTAAATGTCAACTTTTTTTTCTATTAAACTCTGGAATTATGGAGGAAGCTAAATGTATTGAAATGCATTTAACAATTGATATCAGAAGTTATTGATGTCATTCTACCCCTACTTATTAACATGTATGAATCTTTGGGCAAGTCACTTAGGATATTTTGAAATGCAGATGTAACTAGGACATCTATGGAATGGCAGCTGTCAGAAGTATTAATCAAATATGAATATATTTTATATAATTAGATTAGAATACAATTATATAACATTATACTGAACAGAATAATGATTATTAACATCATGGAACCGTTAAGAGATCAAAAGATGTTTATACATACAAATAATCACAGTTTAAAACAGTACATAACGTTTTAATAAGTTTTATTCAGCATTAGCTTCATGCTGCTATCATTTAAAAATAGTATTATTCATTCACCCTTTAACTTAGGTAATTAATTCTCAATGTCAGTTTTAGTAACCATGCTTTAGTTACTATATTTTATGGAGAAAAAAAACAAAATAAATGAAATCTTAAAAAATCCTTTATGTCCTACTTACTATACTATTTCCTTTTTATAAATCAAAAAAGGGTAATTGGTTAACAATTCATTCAATTTATGAAAACTATATACTTATTATTTACTTTAATATAATTTTATATATTTTAATTCTTTTGAAATATATTAGTTATAATATAAGTTATCTCAGTATTTTTATTCTTTCCCCTATTTTTAAATGGGTAGAACTGTAAGCACTTTATGCTCTACTCACAATTTACTCTTTTGGAGTATTGTATGCAAAGGGACATTCTCCTTATGTGACAGGGACTATACAATTTTATTAGTCAGCTTTATATTGCTGTAAAAATTACCTGAAATAATCAACTTTTATTGGAAACATATGAAAATAGTTTACTTTAGTTTAGGAGTTTTTCGGAGACTTCAGTCCATGGTCAGTTGGCCTGTTGCCTTTGGCCTGGTAGGAAGACAAAATATCACGGAGGGGAGGGCTTGGTGGAACACAGCTGTTCACTAAATAACAGCTGGGAAGCAGCCAGAGGCAGAAGAGTCCAGGGTCCTAATTATCCCCTTCCAGAGCATGCTCCAAATAACCATGTTTCCTTCCACTTGGCCCCACATCCTAAAGGTTCTATCACCTCCCAATACTGTCACAAACTAATTACCAGGCCTTCATTACATGGCCTTTGGGGAACATTAAAGATCCAAACTGTAATAACAGAAAAAATATAAGAAATATAACCTAGATAAAATTAATTATAAATACTGTCAAAGTTTCACAGAAGGCATTTCAGGATTTTGTTCTGAGAATTGTGTAGTTGGTCTGAAGTATTTTTTTTCATTAAATTACTTCCTTTAAGTCAGTAGAAGAAAATATGACAATAAAAGAAATTATATATACATTTATATAATTATACATTTCTTAAATGTAGTTTAACGTTTATGATAAGCATCCAGAGATTCACTAAAAACACTTTACTTGAGAGATAAAAAAATATGTATGCCCTATGTATAATAGAAACATATATGTAATTTATTTATATATCTACATATTTTAGAAAACTATAGCTAAATAGCTGTATAATTGTATTTACTCTCCAAACTAATCTAAATATGTTATTGGATTATAGAGATGAGGCTTCATTTCTTCTTGATGGTCCAAAGAAGATTAAACAAATTGCTTAAGGACCCTTAGCTAGTAGGAGTAAGAGTTAGAATTTGGACTTTTATCTGCTTGACCCTGAAGAACATTACCATTTAATCTACATGCTATATTCCTTTTTGGTTAAAAAAAACTTTAAAAGTTGAATTTTAAATTATAGCCTCAATATATAAACTTCAAATTATAACCTTGATATGTAATTGAAGTTAAGAATATCTTTTTTGTCTTAAGAGAATCACCATCTCTTATACATGTTTAATGAGCATGAAAAAGTGATGTCTAATGATTATGAAGGATTTGTCATGCATTGAGTTCTTTATATGCTTTATTTCAGTCAATTCTTATAGTAGATGTAGGGTACAAATACTATTATTCAAAACATTTTATGTATGATGCATCTGCAAATTATGTAGAGACCTGTGGCCAAAGAAGATTCTGGATCTTTTTCTAAGTTGTATGGAAAACCATTGAAGTTTTGTTCAAGGTAGTGACATGATCTGTTTTAAATTGTGCAAGTAGCAGTTGGGCAGTGGGTGAGGACTGATCTGGAGAAGCCAGACCACACAGGGAAATTGAATAGAAGAGGATGGTTGAAGTCCAGGAAGAACTTGGGCTAACAGTCAAATTCTCATATATTTCAAAGCCAATTCCAACAAAATATCTGATGGTTTGAATAAGGGATACCAAAGAAATATAATTCAAAGATCATCAGATTTTGGCCTTCACAATTGGAAAATGTGTTTATAGAAAGGATGAATCCTAATAATAAGAAAGTTTGATAAAAATGCAAGAGATTAGTTGAGGATAGGTTTGTGTTCAGATAAATATTAAAGAAAGACAAGTACTTACTTAAATAAATTTGATATGTTTTGGATCTGGAAAGTCCCCCAAAGTCTCCTGTGCTCAGAGATGGAGTTTTTGGGAAAATGATTAGATCATGAGGTTTCTGACTTTATTAGTGAATTAATCCACTGGTAGATGAATGGACTACTAGAAGGTGAAATTTAGTTGAAGGAAATAGGTTACTGGGGGGTTTCCCTGGAAGGGTTTATCTTTTCCTCATCCT
This sequence comes from Callospermophilus lateralis, assembly GCF_048772815.1. Taxonomy (NCBI): domain Eukaryota; kingdom Metazoa; phylum Chordata; class Mammalia; order Rodentia; family Sciuridae; genus Callospermophilus; species Callospermophilus lateralis. The sequence goes on along the minus strand of NC_135320.1, from coordinate 65,854,028 downwards.
CTTCCTGTCTCTCTTTGCTTCCTGGATGCCATCAATGACATGAGCATCCTCCTTTGCAACATGCTTCTTCCACCATGATGTTCTATCTCACCTCAGACCTAGAGTAATGGAGCTGATTGACTATGGACTGAAACTTCTGAAGATGTTAGCTTAAATAAATATTTTTTGCTGTTTTTCTTAGGTATTTGTCACAGTGATATAAAACTAACACAATACTGATACACAAGCTCTTCATAAAATAGAATCTATTGATGAAATTTAAGAAAAATATTGACTCTGATGGTTGAAATTGCTATTTTTTACAAGATACTACTTTTCTATTAGTCTATTGGGGCTGCTAAAACAAAGTATCATAAACCAGATAGCTTATAAACAACAGAAATTTATTTATTATTGGTTCTGGAAAGTAGTAAGTCCAAAGTCAAGGCAGTTCAGTATCTAGTGAGGGCCCACCTTCTGGTTCATAGGCCACCTGCTGTGAACACATATGATAGAAGGTTCAAGGCAGCTTTCTGAGGCTGTTTTAATAAAGTCTCTAATCCTACTCACAAGGGCTCTTTCTCATGACCTTATCCCTTTCCAAAAGCACTACCTGCTCATATTACTGCTTCGGGTTTAGGATTTCAACATGTGAATTCTGGGAGGAAATAAGCATTTAGACTATAGCATGATAGAAAGGAATTATGTTTGGGGATAATTAAAAATATTATAAATGTATCTATGAAGAAAATCACAGGCAACTCATACTCTTTCTTGGCAAACACTAAAATTCTGATAATTTAAATACTGCAGAAAATAAATAGTATCAAAAATCTCATCTACTTGCTCTTATTTTAATAAAATATTGTCTAAAATATATATCTTTCAAGATAATCTCTTGAGAAGTAGGGTGAAGGAAATGAGGACTCTGTTTAACTATGTCAATAGTGAATTAAAAAAAACAAATCAGTAAATGCATTATTTGTGTGTCTTGCTATCCAAAACTCCATGATTTGTCTTAATTAATGAAATCTTGAAGTTCAAATACTTTAATAATACTATGGGAAATATTTTAAAAGATATTTTCATAGTATAATATTTCTCAACTGTAATTTTTTAAAAAAACAACCTTATAAATAATAGAAATCCATGCACTTTTTTTCCTGAAAATTATCTAAAGAAATGTGTGCATCATCTTAGTATTTACAATAATGTTTAAAACAGCATTCTTAAGAAAATTTTGAAAGTGCTATGGGATTTTGGAAATGTAAAATGTCTTATACATTTTATATATTATTTTGCTGGTAACAAAATTTATTTTGCAGAAATCTATTTAATATATCATAGAAAATCACATGTTCAAATATAATTAAAACATTAAAATGCCAGATTTTTGGTTTCATAGAATTTTAGTTTTTAAATGTAAATGTGCAAAGTATTTTCTAATTATATGCTTTAAATTCTTTCTACATAGTCACTGGGAAGTTGGATTTAGGGCAAATGAGATTTCTGTGGGTCTCTCTGGAAAAATTCACATATGTCTATATTATAAAAAGATAAAATGCTGGTACCTGAGATATGGTAATATACCATAGAGGAGATTGAACTTGAGTTTCAAGACTTAGTCTTTATCTCAGCTTTAGAATTATTATCATTCCATATATGAACCTTTGTATCCCCATTGTAAATGATGAGGTGTCACATGAACCCATGCCAAATAAAAGACACATATGGAACATTAAAAATTTTGTTTTAGTTGTAAATGGACAAAATACCTTTATTCTATTTATTTCTATGTGGTGCTAAGGATCAAACCCAGTACCTCACACATGCTAGGAAAATGCTCTACCACTGAGCTACAAGTATAGCCCCATGGAACATTTTTTTAAAAGAAATATTTGTTTTTAATTTCAGCCTTCCAAAAATGTTTAAGGTAATTATATATATTCTTTTCCACACGAGGAAGCTAAATTTCATCAAAGTTGTGATTTTGTTCATGTGTATATGACTAATAGAGAGCATAGACGGAAAATCAGGTCAGTGTGACTTTCAGAGACTGTGTGATGGTTCTTCAATTGGAAGAGGTAAATGAAATAGAACAATGGCATTATGGATGAACAGAAATAAAGGAATGGTTAGAAGAACACAAATAAGTAAAGACATTTAAAATAACTTTTTCTGGAGAACCAAAGAGAACAAGGATCTGAGGAACAGTAAGAGACTTGATGTGGTTCAGGAAAACACAATGGAAAGATTTTTGAGTTATTTTAATTATAGAGAAGGCAAGATAGCAAAGTCAATTGAAAGCCTAAACATAATAGTGACTGAGTATTTGAAGATTAATTTAATTACATAGGTATTCGAAAATAAAAGCATTTATGGATTTGGATTACATATATCATTAGAGTTAACTTACATGTATTTGAGTCTAAATGGTATAAGCAAGTACTAGGCAAAAAGGTCTTTCCCTGAAACTTCTTAATCCCCATCCTTCAATCAAAGACTTGCATTTATTCTCATCTTAGCTTGCACTCTCATTGTTTTACATTTTCCCAAATAATGAAAAACTTCTTAAACCAAATCAAACACCAAAGGCCTGGGGTTGAAGCTCTGTGACGTAATGCTTTCCTAGCATGCATGATACCTTGAATTCAGTTGCATTTCCAACATGGAAAAACCAGAATAAAACAAAAACTAAGTATTATCAAGAATATTTAGGAAAAAACTACCTTAAAAATTTACAATGTAAGTAAATCATGTGCAAATAGCATGCATATAATATAATTAACTATATATTTAGAACTTGATTAGTGTCATAAAGACTCATAAAAATCCTAGGAAATCAGATTTGGGCAATCCATTGTAATGAGTAGGTAAGTCCCTTTATGAACCCTGAGGAATCATGATCCTGCAAATTACATATTCTTTTTCTCTTCTAACTTCTTGAGAGGGCCTCACCTCGCAGTCACTGATTAAAAGACATGCAGTAAAACATCTCCTTGGAGAACCTATGAAACAGAATGACTAATGTTCTCTTTAAATTAGTGATAGGTGAATCACAAAGCTTTGGGAGGCTGAGTTCCTTTTCCTCATCTGAACTTTCTTTGATGAAGAAATAAGGCTAGAAAACATGTGAGAATGCATTATCTCTTGAGAGATCTAGTACTTCTCTTTCAGCCTCTAGCTTTAAAATGTTTAAAAAATATGAAAAAAAAAATCATTCCTGTTATACCAGTCCCTATGTTTTCTCTTTAAAATGAATTGGAAAAATATTAACTTAAAGAGAAGAAAAAAAATTCTTACAGTTTACCCATTCCTCATAATTTTTAAGATGTATAGAAAAATAAAATCTTATATTCTGACTCTGGACAGGACAACAAAAATAACATTCTCTGCTGAAGGAGAAGTGAAGGAGGAAAAAATCTTTGAAGGAACGAGGGATGAAAGGAAGGAAAGAGGGAATCAAGGCAGGGAGAGAGGATCTTTCATTATCACTTGTTTGAGTTCTAAGTCTCTCATCTAGTTTCTCTGGCTACCCTTGGAGAAGCATATGATTCTAACTTCTAACCACATAAAGATTATTAAAAATAAACTTTTCTAGTATAATAAAAATCCTTTTGTAACATGCAAAGAAAGCATTTTTAATTTTTTTTTGTTAGTACACTGTGGTTATACCTAATAGTGGGGTTTATTTGATATACTTGTGCATGAATGGAATGAAATTTGCTCCATCTCAGTCCCCAGTTCTTCTTCTCTCCCTTCCTTTTCCCTCCCTCTTTTCCTCTTCCTCTACTCATTTTCCTTCTATTTATTGATTGTTTTTTAATTGATGCTTTAAAGATATATATAAAGATGGAATTCACTGTGGTAGTTATATATGTATATAATTCTGGTTTTGTTTTCTGTCAAACACTGTGTAAATCTATAATATTTATAAATCATTTGATCTGTGTGTAAGTCAGTTAGGGCTGCTGTAACAATCTACTATGGACCTTTTGGTGCATGGAGCATACATTTATTTCTCACAGTTCTAGAGCCTGGGAAGTTTAAGAGTGAGGCTCTAGCAGATCTGGTGTCTGGTACAAGCTCTTCTGGTTCACAGAGTAGTCTTCTCATTGATCCTCACATGGCAGAGAGCAAGAGCTCCTGTCTCTTCTCAGAAGGGCACTAATGCCATTCACAAAAGCTCTGCCTTTTTAACTTAATCACCTCCCAACAACCCCATATCCTAATGCCATCAATTTGGGTTAGATTTCAACATGTGAGTTTTGTGGGAAACACACAGTTCATCCAAATCAGCAAGGGAAACCACCATTAAAAAATCCAAAGAACACTTTAAAGACTACAAAACAACAGGTATATTAGTACAAGCTTCCTCTAAATCTTTGAAAGAATATGAATAAAGGGGAAGTAATAGGCAGTTAAAAACACTTCATATTTGGAACTACAAAATGATTTACTAATTGTAAAAGCAACTAATTCAATTCCTTTCTCTTTTACCTCATAGTTATTCATTACATGTATAGATAATTCTAAATCAAATCCCAATTAACTCAAATCCTCTTCTTATGTTTTGAAAGGTATTTCTTCTAAGAAGTCTCAGTAATTCTGTAGTTAGGCATATGGGCCTTATGGTTCCTTTACATATTCATATTTACTTCCTAAGGTGAAGTACTATAGGCTGATAAGATTAATGACTCTTTTCTTAGAAGTTCCATTGTAGTGAAAACCTATATATAATATTATTGCAAGTAATACATAATTGTATTTGTTTCTTCAAATATGCAACCTCTACTAGACTGTAATTCCCTGAAGTCAAGAAGCACAGATTAATGAACTTTGTACCCTCACAATTTTTTAAAAATCATGTAAAAATTATGATGATGGCTGGAGTATTCAGAACCTAGGTTAACTTTCTTCACCTTTTCCTAATTGAAGTAATGTTCAGTTATTCATCTTTATTCTGTTATGAATTTATTTTAGTGGTAAACTGTGCTAAGGTTTAAAACACTGCTATTGCTTCTCTCAAGAGGAAAACACAAGAAGGAAAACATGTATTAAGGCTAGTAAGATATTACCTTGGACTGAGAAAAGAGAAAAAGAAAAAGAAGTCCTCTAACTCAGACTGCACTTGTAGCCTATTGACAAGAATTTATATTTAAAGTGGCTGTGTGTAGGCAACAGGTTGTGGGGTCTTGGATTTTGTGTGTTTGTTCTAATCTCTGACAGTCTCTGTCTTTAATTGTAAAATTTGACCATTCACATTTAGGGTCATTAGTAACTGGGTTAATATCTACTGTGATTGTAACCATCATCTATTTGCTATACTTTTTATTTCTCCCTTCCATATCTAGATTTCTTGATTTTTATTAATGATATGATTCTATTTTATCTCTTCTCAGAACAATTATTTTACATTTTTGAGAAATTTTAATTGTCCAGTTAGCATTCGCAATATGCATTTTATCTAATAAAATCTGTCTAAAATAAATTTTAAAAAGAAAGTCAGAACCATATATAGTTTCTCCAAAAACTCCTGCATTAATTAGGTGGCAATTAGTAGCAAAAACCCAGAAGATTTGAAAGGGTGGTATGCAGAGGAATGAAGCAAGCATCAGGATTTTTTCAAGAGAAAGATTGATTAGGGACCATATTAATACTTTGCAATCCCCTCTCCTCCATTTCCAAGAAATGTATAGAACTGTAGCTGAACTCTGTGAATTGTTAGGATGTCTCAGAAAATACTTTATGGGTTATGATTTTGTTGTTGTTATTATTATTCTGCTTGTCCAAAAGAACAGAAGTGCATATTGTGAGTTATGTACAAATAAAAATTCAATTTATTCACAACTGATTTTGTGAACTGAATATCATAACCATGATCTTTATTTAATAGATTTAGCTCAGATTGTGGAATAAAAAGAACACTGAAACTACCAGAATTGAAGTTCTATATTATTTATAAAAGTATTTATGGTAGACTATTTCAGAACAGTGTAGTAAAATTTGTATCTTCTAAAAGCTAAATAAAGAACAGTTGTCCCAACCAAGAAAGCACTATTTTTATCATCTTTTTTAAAAAAATTTTATATTGCTTGTGTAATACTTCAAGTGTCTGTTTTTCTTCTCTCTCTCAAACATTATACCCATGCCACTTACCCTTTACTGTAGTCAATCAATGAGGCCAGATGGCTGGCCCATCCACCATAAGCTGCAGGGAAAAGGAAACCTCAAACTTCACATCATTATCTTTATGACAATTCACAGTGTAAGACATCCCAAGGCTTATTCTAAAAGGTACTAATTGGATGTTCTATGGCTGATATGAGCAGAGAAAGAAAATATATAGGTCATATACTTTATGGTATAAAAAAGACTAAGCTAAACAAAAGGCACATTGTATACGGGGTAAAAATGGGAGTTCATAACCCACTTGAATCAAAGTGTGAAATATGATATGTCAAGAACTATGTAATGTTTTGAACAACCAACAATAAAAATTTAAAAAAAGATAAATTTTAAACAAATATAAAGAAACATAAAGGCACTAGTACATTTTAGACCTTGACCTTCTAATATCAAACAACATCTGTCAATTATCAGTAAATAAAACAAAGTAATATTCCCTTTGCAGAGATTGTAATATTCAAGTTCTTTCAATATCAAACCAAATAATAAAACATTAGTACACAAGTCTCAAAATGGGAACTGGCATTTCTAACACACGTTCTGATCTATACTGTCTTATGAAGACCATAAGCTGCATCTTAAAATGGCAATGGAAATTACTAATCACCTAAACATTCTATCTTACATTCTGATTTTTAAATAGTTATGACATCAGTAATAACCTATCAACAAAATGGTGCTAGTTATACCAATGTGATGGAATAAGAAAAATAAAATAAAAATAATATCAAAATATTAACAGAAACTAGAGCATTTTCTATTAGATTTGAAATAAAATGTTAAAATTTTAATTACTTTAAAAATAATGTATTTAAGCTCAGCGGAGGAAAGATAATTATCAAACTTTATTTAAACTGTTTATATTATCAGAGAGACATTATTGATTAATTATTGCTTTCCAAATTGACAAGTAAAATTTTGTTTATAGCATAAAGGTATAAAAAATGTTTTGATACATGTATACATTGTGTAATGCCTAAGTCAAGCTAATTAACATTATCCATTATCTTGCATACTTATCATTTTTGCTGTGAAAACTTTAAAAATCTACTTTATTAAAATTTTCAAATATATAGTACATTGTTATTAATTATATTACCATATTCTAAAATAGATCTTCTGTACTTTTCTTTCTGTTTAATTAATTTTTTTAAAGAGAGAGTGAGAGTGAGAGAGAGAGAATTTTTAATATTTATTTTTTAGTTATCAGCGGACACATCTTTGTTTGTATGTGGTGCTGAGGATCGAAACCAGGCTGCACGCGTGCCAGGTGAGTGCGCTACTGCTTGAGCCACATCCCCAGCCCCTAATTAAAATTTTGTACATTGTAATCAACATCTCTCTGATCCTCCTACCCGATACCTTCTCATAACCACCGTTTTTCTTCTGTTTCTATGAGTTTAACATTTTTAGGTTGCAAATACATGTGTGTCATGCAATATCTATCTTTCTGGTCTGGTTTATTTCACTTAATGACCTCAAAATTTATCCATGCTCAACAGAATAGGATTGCTGTCTTTTTAAGGCTGAATTACATTGTATATCAATGCCATATTTTTATTATCCATTCATCTCAGTTTGGAAACTTAATTTCTTGTCATAGCTATTGTGAACAACTCTGCAACAAGCTTGAAGGGTTCAGATATCTCTTCAACATTTCCTTTGTTTATACACCCAGAGGTAGAATTGCTCAATCATGTGGTAGTTTTATAGTTAATTGTTTTAGAAACCTCCACAGTGTGTATGCTAATGCACATTTCCTCTAGTCATCCTCAAGAAGTCCATTTTACTTTTCTTTACATACTTGGTAATATTTACTTTTCATTTTTTTTAATGACAGGAATGAGGATATATTTCTAAGAAATTCCCTAGATATAAAATCTTAAATCAAAACTTTGATGAAGTTAGTTTGCCTTGATTCCTTCTAAGAAGCATGAAACAATTTGCCCTTTACAACAATAAAACAGACAACACAGAGAGCCTGGGCATATTTTTAGAATAACTGTCTAAAGAAACTATGTTATCATTGACATTTCAACCATGCTAGTATTCTTGTGACTCCATGAGGTATACAGAGGGTTGAGGGAATGAGTTTAGTGGTCAAAGCTATAAGAGTAGACAAAATAAAAACTGAAAAAGTAGAGGTGATTTACATATTTTGTGAATAATTTAGTTTTGGAGGAATTCCCAAAAATATCTTCAAATATTTCTAACTTCCAAGTAAACCAAGAAACATTTGAAAATAACTTTTATTTTGTTATATCTATTTTATGTCTTGTTCTTTTGTTTGGAGTTTATTCTGCATTTGAGCAAGTCATATAAAATCCAAGTTTCAAAAAAAAGGTCAATATAATGAAAGTAGGTTTTACATAATAAGGAGCTGAACACATAAATAATGGAAGCTAACATTTTGATTTAAACAGAAGAAGTCAGACACCAAATGCCTCCTACTCTAGGATTTCATTTATATCACATTTTATAAAAGAAAAGTTGTAGGGATGAAAATCAGATGGTGATTGCCAAGAAGTAGGGATGGGGATAGGCACTGCACACGAAAGATACTAGTTAACAGTTGGGTGTGATATAAATATTTTGTATTTTGATTGTATTGGTGCTTACATAATTGTATATGTTTTCAGACTTTTAGAACTAGATACATAATATGAGTAAATTTCACTAAGTATACTCTACAGCTCAATAAACTAATTTCAGAGAAGAGAAATAAGTATTCAACTTAAATTTGGAAAGTATTTGCTTAAATTGCCAAGACAGTGTAATCTAAGTATCCTGTCACATTATTTCCCCAAATTATTTCCTGATTCCTTCTTTTAAAACTATGTAGAATGACCCTAGAGTAAAGAAATACCAACTCATTTTTTTTTTCAGTCTGACAGTTTTAAAAAATTCCCCCAAATAAGGATAAGGCACTCTCACTTATTTTTCCAAAGACAATTAATGTAATTGCTTGAATTTGAGTCATATAAAAATGAAAAGTACAAGAATGCTTTTGCAGTCATGAAAAGATTATTTAAAATCAGAATATGTGCACCTGAAAATTATGATGAGATTTTAAAAAAATAAACCACTAGTAAATATTATCTTTTTCAGAGACTTAATTTATCTTAAGAAAACAAAATTGTTGCCTTCAGTCTTTTCCAAATGACTATGACATATAAATGAGGCTAAATTCCTGGTAAATTATGTTAAATAAAGGAAGGTATCATCAGCTCTCACTTGCAAATTGGATTGGATGCCAAATCCATATTAAGAAAAGATAGAAAAAGTAGTCAGCATATTATGCAGTGAAGGCATCCACTGCTCATGACAGACATCCCAGAGCTCTCATATGCAGAAAACAAGAGAGAAAACTCATTCTTGGAGATACATGGATAAGGAATACAGAAACATAAAGGATCACAGTGAATATTGTCATATTTAGAAAAGTTGTGATATAAAAATAATACTTCTGGAACCTCAAAAGATATTCAAGATTTTAAGTTATGATTAAAATATCAGCCCACCACCAACTTTCAAGGATCAACTTTCTCTTGGTGGATGTGTTTGTGTGTGTTTGTGTGTGCCCATACACACACATAATTATATATATATATATATATGTATATATATATATATATATATACATATATATATATATATACACACACACACAATGTATATATATGTATATATGTATGTGTGTGTGTGTGTGTGTGTGTGTATTTTTTTTTTTCAGTACCAGGGCCTCATGCTAGGCAAACATTCTACCTCTAAGCCACATCCCAAGTCTTTTTGGTATATATTTTTAGAGGGTGAAGCTTGAGATACTTTTTCATTTTCCCACCCACAATTTGTTCCCCAATTTGTCTGTTCTTGTGTGTTTCATTCACTTCAGTTAAAAATCCTCACTCAGTTTGCCATGGTTTGATCAAAGGATATCCTAGAATTTGGTGTTTTCAACACAATGTTACCACTTTGTGAACTTCAGTAAAAACAATTTTTCCTTTATTGTCTGAATTAATATAAGCCCTGGCAGAAACAGATGGTGCATATATTGGTAAACATGAAGAAAGTTTAATAATGGTTTGTTTACTAAATTGTAGGTAGGATACTATAGTAGGATTGCTATCCAGATTTGAGTGTATATATTGCTAAGCACCCATACATCTAAAGAGGCAAGTGATTAGAACTCTTTCCAGAAGCAGAGGAGGTAGTTCCTTAGAAAGAGCCAGATCATTAGAATCTTAGATTGAGATTTATTCAACCCAAAGAAGCTCCTCCGGAGAGAAGCTGGACACTCCAACTTTATTTTCTCTCCTGCACCCTTTCTCTTGCTAGGGCTCTCTCTAAGCGGAACCAGAAATGAAGGCAGAGGAAGGAGTATCTTGAAGTAGTTTCCACCAATCAGATGCATGAGGACACAGAGCGTGAAGAAGGGCAGGGAGGGCAAAGGCTAGATCTTGAGATGCAAATCAGATACATGTATTAGATTTTTAGAGGTAGAATATAATACTTGTTAAGCTTATTGATGGGTTAGAGTAATTAATAGTACTATCATGCAGATTAGAAAAATGCAGCTATATATAAATAGTCATTTCCAAGTCTTCAATGAAAGTCTTGGTGACCTTTCATGGAGGCTGCCTTTTTTCAGTGTCCCTAACTTCTAATGTCAAATCTATTTGGAGCTCTCTATTTTGATATCCAAGATTATATCTTTTCCAGATCATACTTTTACTGGCAGAACTTGTATTCATCACAAGATTCATCTCCTTGTCTCACAATTATATGTCTCAATATTTCCAAAATAACACAGTGGAAACGTGGCAGGGGGTTTGCAGGCACTTCAAGTAGGGACTACATGGACGTCTTCCCAGCAGATACATATACTTCCATATTCATCTGTCTATAGGTGATTATAGCATCCATCACACATAAATATGCTCTCTCACATACACAGAGTCATACATGAGTATTCACATGTGCAAACATATATGAGAAGAACAATTATTTTTCTCTAAGATAATGAAGACTAAACCACAGGAAAAAACAAACATTTTCCTAACTGGGATATATTTGAACTCTATTATTTTGAAGGTCAACTCCCTTACAATGGAATTATTACTTGGCATTACCAATCAGAACTATGTTATTTCTTTTGTTTATTTCCAACTGCCCTCTATATTCAAATGGTACCCTCCTGAGCCTAGAGAGAATAAGAAATACATCCCTTATCGAGTCACATTCAGCAGAAGATTACATATTTAGGAAACAGAACACCACAATCATTCCAATAACATAGTTAATCTATGGTGGCACTCTGTGATCATCCATTTGAAACAAACAAATAACAACAAAAATGATGTAAAAATAATTGGAGAATTCTATGCTCTACAGCACAGAGTATGGTAATGCCATCTTCTGCTCATCTATGAATGGCCACTTAGGAATACTGCAGTGGCCCAGTGTATGCTGTGTGAGCTGAGAAACACAGAGCTGACAGACAGATGAAAGTAGTTATTTTAGAGTCAAATTTAAAATATCATTGCTGTCATAAATAAGAAATAAAGTACCCATAAGGATATATCCCAGTTGTGTAAATTATGTTCCCATATTCCTGTGTAAATCAACAAGTAGTATCCACAAATGAAATTTGCATGTATTTATTATTAATGAACATCATCTTTGAATCATATATGATTTTATTAAAATTCAATTTTCTTGAATAAGAAATGAAAAATCCAAATAATTATATTTATGCCACTCAATGTCTTACAAAATGATTTTTGCTTACAAATTTTTCAAAACTTGATATTTTTTACTCATGAACAAAGTTGTCATATTTAATATATTCTTTAGTATGTTTGTAGAGCATACATATATCTATTTGATGTATAATATCTCAACATCATATTGATTTCTCAAGTGTTCCTTATTGAATCTCATATTCCATGATATGCACCAAGTTTTGTTTGCCAGATCTCTTTTTGTTTGTTTGCTTCTATCAATGTATGTTTTGTAATTATTAAATACAGATTTAGTTTTAAAAAAAAAGGAGATTGGGAAGCTTTTCAGTAAAATATGTTAAATCTGTTTTTAATGACTATTTGGACAGATGAAGACCTGTCTCAAATGTCAAAATAACTGCCTCACACTTGAAACAAGTACTTAGACAAAGTCTGAATTCTTTCTTGATCTCTGAGAAGGGAGAAGTATTGATTCCCTTAAATTAAAAAAAAAAAAATACATACATACAGGGAACAGTCGTGTACAGCAGTTCATTGAGTTATTTGTTGAAAAGGCTTAATCTTCCTCCATTGAAGTTCAGAATTTACTTCTCACAGTGACAAAAACAAAGCAAAATCTTCTTTAGAGCCTGCAAATGATCTTATCAATTATTACTTTTCCTTCCTCCAGATAATCAAGTCATATAATGCAGGGGAAAAAAAGAAAGAAAAAAGAAAAAGCAAGAGTCTCACATCCTGACTGTGTCATGTGTTACTTGTATTTTTTAAGGAAAATTAACTTTGCTGAGTCTGAGTTTCAATTATTTGTTATTGATTATATAGTAATTTATTGGAAGTTCCTAGGTATGGGAGTCATGTTCTTCAGAATTATTCTGAGGAAGGAGTCATTTTCATAATTAATTAAACAGTAACTATTTACAACTGCATTAAGAGATGTGAAAAACAGGTATTGAAAGCAAAGAGGGTACATAACAAAATTCTGGTGTTTAGGAAAGAGAAGATGTTCACATGGAAAAAAATTATTTAGTTTTGAAGGTAAAGTAGAATAATCTTCATAAAGTTGTTTGAAGAAGACATTCAAAATTACAGGTGATTTTATATGCATAATTTCTGAGATGGGAGTTGAGATGATCATGTAAGTTTATTGCATAAAATGAAATCTAGAAGAAGAAGTGTTGAGAATTTAAAAAAAATCATAGTTCTCTCTCCCTCCCAGAATTAATAAAAGAGAAAAAATAAATGATTTTCCTTAGGACTATAACTATTTTTGTAGCTCATCATGTTTAATAGGAAATCTGAAATTTATAATTCCAATGACATCTTCCACAGAAATAGAAGAAAATAATCTTAAAATTCTAAATGGTCAAAGACCATTAAGCAAAATGAACAAATATGGAGGCATCATACAAACTTACTTCAAAAATGTACTACAATGATAAGGCTATATAAATCAAACAGCATAGTGCTGGCACAAAAACAGATGTATAGACCAATGGGATATAATAGGGGGCCCATAAATAAGTCCACATGTCCATAGTAACCTGATGTTTCACACAGTACTACAAATATGCAAGGGAATAGTCTCTTCTATAAATAGGAACATTAAATATCTACATGAAGAAGAATGAAATTGAACCTGTATTTCATGCCAAATATAATTCAAAATGTATTAAAGACATAAATATAAGACTTGATACTATAAACCTACCAGAAGAGACTAGAGTAAAAAGGTTCTCAACATTGGTGTGGGCAAAGATTTTTTTTAATGTAATCTCCTAAGTACAAGCAACAAGAGTAAAAATAGGCAAATGGGATTGTAACAACCTAAATAGCTTGTGCACAGCTGAGGAAATAATCAAAATAGTGAAAAGTAACCTACAGAATAGGTGAAAATATTTTCCAACTGTGTCTCTGATAAGGAGTTCATATCCAAACTGTTTATAAAAAGAATTTCAACAACTCATAGAAGACAGATAACAGATAAGACAGATAAATTAAAGGCCACAATCAGATAGCACGTCTCACCTGTGAGAATGGCTACTATTAAATGATACTCAGTGTTGGTGAGAATGTTCAGAAAAATAACATTTACACGTTGCTGCATAACTGGAGATAGAAAATGTGGTCTAAATAAACAACAAAATACTTTTCTGCCTTAGAAAAGGAAATCCTGTCACATGCAACAATATAGATGAGTTTGGAGGACATTATGCTTAATTAAGTAAGACAGTCACAGGAAGATAAATGCCATATGACTTCACTTAAATGTATAAAGTAAAAACGTGGAAGTAATAGAAACAAAGAGCAGAAACACTTTTCTGTTGTCCTGAAGGAGCAAACTGGCATCTTGTAGAGAGGGTCTAATAACAGAAAATGGTGACAACCTATAAACCACAGGAACCCGATTCTTCCAGAAATCACTGATCTTGGAAAAGGACACCAAGTCTCAGATAAGATCAGAGCTCTGGCTGACTTGACAGCAGCCAAGTTCCAAGGAGATTATATTTGTAAAGCTGTATTTCAGTTAAACCATGCTTAGACCTCAGATCCACAGGAATTGTGAGATAATACATATTCGGTGACTTCTAATTTTGTAATGATTTTTATGCAGTAATAGATGACTCATGTAGCTATAGTGTGGTAAACAGCAGGACTAATACAAAAATTGGTGATTAATTAATTTACTCATTTAATATTTACTATTATTATTTCACTAGGAAGAAGAGCAAACAAATTTTACAGTCCAAAACCTAGTCTTAAGACATAGAATATAACAGATACAGATGGGGTTATATAGTTAAAGTAATAAAAACTGAGCTATAGGATCTAAAATTAGAGTATATTTTTCTCATTGCATGTACATATCAAGGAGCCCCTCCTAGGTTCAAGGGTGGGGTAGTGAAGTTTAACAAAGGGCTGGAAGAACTAGCTGGAAAGAACATTGTAAATAGAAAGAATTTTATAACAGGGCTACTATATTAAAGCAGGATTCTAATGCTTTTGTAGCCTGTTCCTATTTAACAATAAATGGCTTGAATACAGATATTATATAATGTTTTCCATTCAAAGAGTTTACATAATTAGGTGCTCCTTATACACTTGAGGAGTAAAAGAATAAATAAATGAATCAGTGATATCACAAGAAAGTGGGTATTAAAATGGGGTATAAAAAGGTGTTTCTCATCTGAGAACTGTCCAATGATTATACAGACTACCCCTTAGAATAGCTGTATCGCTATAATTTGAAGTCTAAGCAGACAATATGGTCATCACTGAACATCACTGAAAAACAGTGAGTGACCTATTAAATCCATTCTAGTTTTCAGCATCTGCTCAATCCTAGGAGTGATAAACAAAAATCATGGTAGACATGGTGGGGCATCTTCATAAAATCAGAAATAGCAACTGGAAAAATGGAATTGCCAGAGGAGAAAAGCCTTAGAAATAAGATGCCTTATCAAATAGAGATAATATGGAAATATAAAAGAGCAGTTTCATGCAGATGGAAAAAAGCAGTATTTTTTATCTTTTTTTTGTAGTTAATTTTTTTTTTAAATTGGTTGTTCAAAACATTACAAAGCTAATGACATATCATCTTTCATACATTTGATTCAAGTGAGTTATGAACTCCCATTTTTACCCCAAAGTATTTTTTATCTTAACAGAGTTTAAATGAGCAATGTATATAAATACATGAGAAATTATATGAGGAATGCCATTTCAAAGGATCATCAGACTTTCTGGACTCCTTTCTCAGAATATAAGTGCTTTTGTGAAGTGTAATAGCTCATATGTCCATGCTCATGTAAGGTGGAGGACCAGTCTTTAGAATTCAAAAATTTCAGGTGCCTTAGTTGGAAGACCTTCCATTTTTCTCCATTCAGACCCAAGTTTCAAATTGGAGGTGAAGAGGTTGGTACACATGCTACAGCCATAGCACAGGTAGGTTGGTCAGCCTTTGTAGCCAAAACTCTGACAGACTTTTTTTCTGCCTTACTCACCAATGCAGAGGGTTGTATGTAAGTATTACAAAATTGAACTAGACAAGTATGATCTTTTTGAGTACATGGATGATCAAAATTAATTATTATTTAGCAATCTCATTTGGGGCTTATTCTATATATTAATTTGAGCTTAGAGATAATGCCAACAAATCAAATATATGTTTTAATTATTGCCTAGATCATATACTTTATCATGGATAGTTCATATTGTAATTTAGGGTAACAATTATGTAAATATAAAACATAGTAAAACCTTAAAATGGAAAGTAAAATTTGACTTTCATGAAATAAAATTAGTAACCTCTCTAATGAATAATCTGTCTAATTTTGGTAATAAAGTGAGTTATCAGCTACTTGAAGGAGAGGGATTTGACTTTCATTGCTTCTATTTCTATTAAGATATCAGAGCCTAGCATAGTACCTGACAAATAGTAGAATTAAAAATATTTTAAGACATTAGTGGATGCATAGAAGGATGTTCTCTAATTAAACTAGTCACTTTATTTAGAATTTCATATTTTAAAGTATCAGCTAGATTCCATTTATTATTGAAAATGCTTCAAATAAAACTCCACTGTAATAAAAAAAATGTTGATTTTGTCCTTTTAGTGTAACTTATCACATTTAATGAATAAATACTATGATGTCATTGATGTGAGTAATACAATTATCCTGATAGTCAGTACAAGGAGGAGGGGTGGGAGAGTGAGGGGAGACCAGAAGGGCAGAATGATAAATTGTTCTGTTAAACAATTTCTAATCATATAAATGATCAAGTGATTTAATCAGCTTTGTACTAGATAAGAAAAGATAATGGAAAAAATGAGAAAGGCTTAAATTAGCTTTCAGTATGAAAAAGCAGAATGTAAAATGCTAATTAGTGTTACTGGTATGATGATACTCTCCAGAGAATTAGCACTCTTCTCACAATTTTTCAGTTGCATAAGATAAATTACATATACTATTTAAAAGTGTTATGTGACTAACAATTATATAACTTTATCTCTAGGAGAAATAATGTGAAAATAAAATAATCCATAAATGAATTCCAATAAAATTTAATAGATGGTCAACAAATCTTACTAGTGAAAATCATTAACTTAATTATTACTTAGAGTGAATTGATGCCTGAAAATTGAATTTTGTAAGCATAAAAGACTCCAGATTATTATGTGGTAAAGGCCATGAATTAATAGTTATTAAGAGTTATATTTTAGATGATCCCAAATATTGAATAACATTCTATTGGCCTACATTTAATTATATAAAAGAACTATATCTGGAAACAACAGCACGGTATTGAATTGATAAATATATTCACATATAGGTCTGTAAAATAGTATTTAAAATAATTAAATGAAAAAATTTTAAAATACCATACTTGAAGTGTTTATTTTCAGAATTGGATTCTTGCTGTTCATACAGCATTTTCCATTACTGTTTTAGATGAATAACAGACTTTTAAAAACCTTTTTCTTATTTAGGATAAAATAAAACAAAAATCAAGGGATAAAAGATTATAATGACTTAAAATATTTGCTACAATTGCTTCCAAGAAGTGATTTTATGAGATCATCCACACACAACATAACTTTCCCAAGGGGTAGTTAGCAGCCCAAGAGAGAAGATATATTAGCATTAAAAGAAAAGTTCATGCTGCTTGTTCAGTTCAGTCAGATGATATATTTGTTTTGTATGTGGCTCACTTCTTTTGGTTCCCCTATTTAAATACTGTCAGTATACCTTGTGTTGAGTAGGCTAGGAACACTTACTGCCACTTTACAAACTTGAAAGTTACTACACAAAATAAGAAGTACTTGCAAAACTATTTGCTCAGTATTAAAACTACATTTAAAAAATCCTTGGGTATCAGACATTTGTATTTGCTGTTTATACATTTTTTCTTATAATAAAATATAAATGAGAAACCAAATAATGCATCTCACTGTTTTTAATAATAGTATTAATAACCGTTTCCATTTATTTTTTGAGTGGCTGATGAAGTGAGATGACATAATCCTTACATCAAGCTCAAACTTATTTGTTTCTTTTAAGTAGGCATTAGATGGGAAGTAGGAATTCAATGTTCTGGATTTTATTTTCATTTGTGTTCAGTGGACGTTTTTATTGTATTATTATTATTTTTTTATTGGTGCTGTTTTAGTCAGTTTTGCTTTGCTGTGAACAAAAGACCTAAGAAGAACAACACAGAGGAGAAAAAGTTGATTTTGGCTCATGGTTTTAGAGGTTTATTTCATGTCGGCTGACTCCATAACTTTAGTCCTGAGCAGAGACAGAAACTCATAGTGGAAGGGCATGGCACAGGGAACCAGCTCAGGACACAGCAACCAGGAAGGAGAGAGAGAGAGAGAGAGAGAGAGAGAGAGAGAGAGAGAGAGAGAGCGAGAGCGAGCGAGCACTTCTCTCACCAGAGACAAAATATAAACTCCAAAAGCATGCCTACTCAGTGACCTACTTCCTGGATTCACATCCTTTCTGCCTACAGTTATCATCCAATTAATTCATTCAAGTAGATGAGGTTACAGCTTTCATAATTTAATCATTTTACTTCTGAATATTTTTTTTCATTTTCTCACATATGAGCTTTTGGGGGAATGCCTTAAAACTAAACCATAACAAGTATATCATAATTATACACGGGAGTTGGATTCAGTATGCAATATTTGTACATGTCCATAACATAATTAGATTAAGATCATTCCCAAGTAACTTCCCTTTCCCTCCTACCCCCCTCCCTTCTCCTGATCTGCTTCTTTTATTCATTCTGATCTCCCTTTTATTATTTTTATTACTGTTAGCAAAGTTTGATAGATTTTGACCTGGCAGAAATAAAATTCTGAGATACGAACAAAAAAAAATGTTAACTAGAAAGAGATATGTAAACGAACTTGAAGGTCAGAAGTCTAACTATAAGACACTGAATTAGAAATCAGCAGAAGTGTAGTAGCAACTAAAGCCACCACTGTGGATAGGATCATGCTGCAGGAATTGCAGACAAGAAGAAAAAATGATGAACACTAGCATTGAAAGAACTGATGGGAGAAGGGAAGACCTTAAAGGGATTCTGAAAAGGAACCACTTGGGGAAAAATCGATGAAGAGAAAGGAGTAAGAGGTGCTAAGAGTATTCTTAAAAGGAGATTAAAAGCTTCTGAGAATTCTACTAATTTCCTTATAGGAAGCCTAATGGTGACCTGGAGAAAAAATATTTTGGTGGTATTACAGGATCAGAAGCCCAATTTCAGTGTGAGAAGGTAAAAATGATCAGGGAGAATATTAGAATGGAAAGTTTCAGAAACAATGTGAACATTTTTGGCCATTAATGAATGTGAAAAATGAAAAAAAAAAATACATGGTGAGGGAAGTGAAAAGGGAAGATTGTACATGGTTTAATTTATTTTTATATGAAAGAGATGCTGCCAAGGGAAAAAAATTATTAGTGAAGGTACTAAAGTTATAATTGAAGGAAGCACTAAAGAATACAGGAATATCCTAAAGAATTTCAGATGTAACAGGAAGCAAATATTAGGTAGAAAGACTATATTTTAAAGCACATCTATAAAATGTAATTATTTCTTCTCTTTTCTTTTCTCTACATTCAGAGAAAAACTAGTTATAACAACATGATTTTCTCTTATCTTTACTACACTGACTATAAACAAGGGCCCATTTCTGTGGTAACCAAGGAGAAGCCCAAGAGAAAGCAATTAATTACTTTTGTTATTCTAATAAGGACCTTGATAGAGACAGAAACAAATCAAACAATATTTTATACAGAAAAGAGAATTACTGTGTTTATAGGAAATTATAGATGACTTGTTATTCGGAGACAAGTTTCTTTCTTCCATATGGATTCCTGAGTTTCTGTCCTTAGGTAGTATATAAGTGTGTGAGCTAGCTGGTTCACTAATTAAAGAAATGATCATATTCTGGGAGCTGAAATGAACCAAATTTTATTCCATGAATGTGTAATTATATCACAATAAACCTGTATTAATCAGGGTTCTCTAGAAGAACAGATCCAATGGAATGGAGATATATAACTAGATTGGCTTATACAACCAGATGCTGGATAGTCCTATAGTGGCTATCTGTAGGCTGGAAAGCTGGAGGAACTGAAACAAGAGGGATCAACTATGCTACCCAAGTCCAAAACAGAAAACCTGGAAACTCTCTGGAGAATCACTGTCAGAGTCCACTTTGGAAGAGAGAAGGAGCTGGAATTTGATGTCTTCAGACAATCCCAGCAGCAATCAAGAACCCATTTAAGAAACTAGAACTTTCATATGTTGCTGCTTCCTTTTTCTTCCAACTTTTATCCCATCTAAACCTCCAACCTATTGGATGGCCCAACCCACTTAGGGTGGGTCTTCTGTTCATTATCCCATGGGCTAAATTTTCAAATACCCTTATTGACACAACCTGGAGCCTCTTAGGTGCTTTTTAACCCAATCAAGTTGACAATTCAGATTAGTCATTATAAAGCCCCACCATTATGTATAATTGTGATGCACTAAGAAAAACATAAAAATAGAACTGATATTTTAAATTCTTACAGATAAGAATAACAATGAAGATGGATTTATGGCCAACTTCAATGGAGGAGTCTTAGAATTCATTTTACTACCAGTGCTTAAACCTTCTTCTTCTTTCCATCTGAGACTCTCACTCTACCTGGCACTTATTAATCTACAGAACTTTGTTAACAAACAACATCACTATTTAGGGAAACAAGAAAAATGTATTTCAAACTCTCAACTCTAAACTTTCTATTTATTATAAATGAATGAAAGAAATTGTAATTCAGGCAGTTAAGATTCACTCATATATTATATGGCTAGCTGTTTTATCAGAGGTGGGTAAGGATTTCTATGGTGAGAGTAAATGAAAGATTTACTTGAGAAATGGGAGCATAGCCTCAAGGCAAAGAACCAAGCTAAGTCAGGGGGGAGGTTGGTGGCATGCATCATGAGAATAAAGATCAAAGGTGTTTTCCTTGAACTGTAGAAGAAACATTAGTTTGTCAAGAGTTTATCCTTTTCTTCCCTTTGCTGCAATTGTCTTTAAAAATGTGCCTATTGGTAGTTAAACAGATCCTTTCTTGACCATAGTCTTGGGGAATTTGAAGAGACAGATGAGTAATTGGGAAAATGTGCTCTTAATTTTGTCTGTCCATAGAGATAGAACTTGATCCTCTCTCTTTAATAAGGTAAAAAGGTAAAAGAAAACAGAAAATAAAAATAAGTGGTTAATGCACTAGGAGTCCAACTGGGATTGACACACAGAGTGAGGATGAGACCATAGGAATCAGTTGAAAAAGGATGAAAGCTTATTGTGGAGGATACAGCCTAATAACTGAGAGGGGAAATTATAAATTGAGATATATATCTTATGTCTGGGTGGGTAAGAAACTTAAGAGCAGATACTTTGAAATGAGAAATAATGGTAGGAATTAATATTATGTATCTAAGGTAACACAGGTCCAATGCTGGTTATTCTGGAACGTCTGATTTGGGGTAAAAAATCAGTTTAATTATGACAATAGTGAGAAAAGTAATGTCTTCAGAAAGAAACCAGGTTTCAGTTTAAACCACAGGGGTAGGAAATGATTACTGAAAAGTTGATGGAGGTGTAGTAGATAAAATGACCATCCCCAAATCTGTGGATATGATCTTACCCGATAAGAGGGACCTTGATGATGTGATTAAGGTTAAAGATGGAGAGATGGAAGATTAGCCACAACTATATAGGTATGCTCAGTTTAATCATATGAGTGTTTTAAAACAGAAAACCTTTTTTTGGTTTTGATCAGAGGGAGTGTGACCACAGAAAAGGGGTCAGAGAAATTCAGTGTTGCTTGCTTTGAGGATAGAAGTTGACTGTCCACTAAGAAAATGTGGGCAACCTCTAAATGTTCAAGAAGGCCAGAGAACAAAGTCTCCTCCAGAGCTTCCAGAAGGAAATGAAGCCCCTCCACGATGCTTTGATTTTAGGATTTTGAACAACCAGCACTGTAAGAAAGAAAATTTGTGTTGTTTAAGCCACTATGTTTGTGGTCCTTTGCTACATCAGTTGTGGAAAATTAATACGTAGTGAAATTGATTAATCATGGGAATGGAAGGAAACATGAGGATACTGGTGACCATTTCACAAAGTTGTTGATATGATCAATAACATTGAATATATAAACCATTTAACAATCTGGAACATAGGCTTTCAGAACTTGTAGTAATTATTTAATATATTTTTTATTTATTGCAAGTGCTATGAATCAAACAATATAGTAATTAGTAGTCACTGCTGATGAGATGCTGAAAATGTATACATGGAATTACTCTCAAATAGTTTATACTTTTCTTAAAATAGAATTAATTTTTGTAGGTAACCAAACATTATAGTTGGGAAATAAAAGAACTGTAACACTTCCCCCGCTAAGAATTTTTTTTTAATTCTTTGAGTCTTAGTTTTCTTATTTATGAAATAGGGCTTTCTCATATACTGTATAAACTGCTTATAATGACTAAATATTTCATGTAAAAGCAATTGACATGAAATATTTTTAAAACATGTTTAATGTTTTATAGTGCTTGTGTGTGTGTATCTGTCTGTAAAGGCTTGAGTGTAATTTATGGAGAAAAATATAGCAACTCTTCTTTATCACTCTATATTTGGCTGCAGTTACAGTGGTAATAGAGATGTTGTAAGTGGCATTAGGTAATGCAAGCTTTTCACATTATTAGCAGTGGAGTTGTTAAGCAACCCATTTATTTGTGGAGCTGCCATGGCTTCACAATTAAGGGGAAACACTAAAATCAAGGAAGTGTTTCTTAGTAATTTGTTGAGGATCAATTTAATTGTCCTTTGGCACTCAGTGCTACTGAAACTCAATAAATAGTTCACTTGTAGGAAATGTGATGATGAGTAAAACCCAATAGAAAAAACACAGCAGTCACTGTTAGTCACTATTCAGCTTTTGCCCTGAGGATGCTATCATGTGATGCCTAAATTCAATGTTGCAACTTGGAAAAGTCTAAATGCAACAATAAGTATCCTAATCATTGATTGAACCACATAATACCTAGTTACTGAGTAACAATTACATTGTATGCTTTATTAGTTCCCATACAAAGATGAATTAGGAACAATTTTTACATCAAAGGATGATAAATAATCGTAACTATCTTGCTTATAATGTTTTTCAGTTTACAAAAAAATTGTGTTTTTTTTAATTTGAAATGCTAAATTCCTGTTAATAGACACAGGAGTACATGTGTAACACTGACTGTTATAAGAGAGCAAGGAATCTACAAGGGATCTGTAATTTTTGCCTGGATGGTGATTAAATGACTTAACTAAATGTTATAGTTTGGATGTGGAGTGTAGTCTAAAATCTCATGTGTGAGATAATGAAGAACATTCAGAGGTGAAATGATTGGGTTTTGAGAGCCTTAACCCAATCAGTGGATCAATCCCCTAATATGTATTAAGTGAGAGGTTACTGTAGACTGGCAGAGTATGGCTGGAGGTGATGGATCCCTGAGGGGCATGCCTTTGGGGTATATATTTAGTAAGCTGAACTTAACTTTTCTTTCTGCTTTCTGATAATGTCCTGAGAGCTACTTTCCTCTACCACACTCTTCTGCCATGATGTTCTGCCTCACTTTGAGCCCTGAGGAATGAAGTCAGCCTACTACAGACTGAGACTTCTGAAACCATGAGTCTACAAATAAACTTTTCCTCCTCCAAAATTGTTCTCACTAGGTCTTTTAGTCACAGCAGTGAAGAAGCTGACTAAAACACTAAAGGTGAAAAATCTTGAGTTATGTTATACAGTACTACTAGGCATTTAAAGTAAATTCTGATACTTTTTTTAAAAATATGCTCTTTTAAAAACTGAATTTGTTTTAAAGCAAATTGTGGTTGCCTTAGTTTTCTCAATCATGATTTTCTTTTTTATTGAAATTATTTTTGCAAATTTGTGTAGTACTATATTAAAAATAAATAAACTTGCAGAGAGGAAAATAAAAGAAGCAAAGACATTAAAATGTTAATCAGAATACCTCTTCATTCTTTTGTAATTTTTATTTTTAATTAATTTTAACTGGCAATTAACAATATTATATATATTTATAATGATGACATGATGTTTTACTATATGTATACATTCATTATGCAATGACTAAATCAAGCTAATTAACATATGCATTACATTACATATTTTGGTGGCAAGAATATTTAACATCTAATCTCAGCAATTTTCAAGTGCATTTCATATTGTTAAATCTATTAACCAGTATTTTCGATGGAACTTGCATATAACACAATTTGACAACTTTAAGTGTGCATTTTGTAAGTTTGAGGAGTATCATATAAAATTATTTTACCACTGCAAATTGTTTTCTCATGCATTTTGCAATCAACCTTACCTCTCCTAATTATTGCTCTGCTTTCTGACATTACAGTTTTGCCATTCCAAGAATATCACATAAACAAATTGTAGATTATGTGAATATGGCAGGACTTTCTTTCACTTAGGCTGATCTTTTTCAGCTTCATCCATGTTGTTGGGTGTATCAGTAATGAATCAGTAGTTATTTGCTTTTATTGCCAAGTAGCATTCTGTTGTGAGGTTATTCCATAATTTCTTTATTAGTTTACAAATTGATAGACATGAGAGTTCTTTCCAGTATGTGGATATTATGAATATAAATAAGCTGTTATGGATATCTAGATACAATCCTGTCTTTGAACATAACTTTTCATTTACTTTTAGTGAGTCCTTAGGAAAGGATTTCTGAATCTTATTAAGAAACTTCTAAAGGGTTTTGCAAAGTATTTATATCATTTTTCATTCTCATCCACAAAATGTGACTCTTCTACTTGTATTATAATATCTTCAACAACATTTGACGCTGGTTTTAATATTTTGATTGACATTCAATGGTGTCTTGTTGTGGTATTACTTTACATTTCCCTAATGACTAATTAGAATTTATCAACATGCTGTCTCAATCTTAGGTTTTCTTTGTGGAAGTATCTACTCATATTTTTGTAAGTGGCATTAGATATATAGGTTGAATTCTTTGTCTCATCCTGATGAGATGAAAATATATATTCTGGAGAGGAGTCCTTATGAAGGGTACACAAAACATTTTGTAATATAATTTATTTTTTAAAGTGTACTCATCCAGTTTTGAGGTTCTGGCAAGAGCAAGTTCAGTTCCCCTTCTTTAGCAGTTGATTAAGTCAACTTAATAACTACTTCCCTTATGTACTCTAACACTCTGGGGTCAGTACATACCTACCTTACTTGTGCCAGAGCCATGTACCAGAAACCTAGGGACAGGCTCTATGCCAAGAGCCAGTGAAATTGTTCAAATTAGTCAATTCAGAGTGAGCCTCTGCAACCTAGCTAATCCTATCCTTCTTTTTATTTTTTTTTCTTGGTACCAGGGATTGAACTCAGGGGCACTTAACCACTGAGCCACATCCCTAGCCCTATTTATATTTTATTTAGAGACAGGGTCTCACTGAATTGCTTAGTGCCTAGGTTTTGCTGAGGCTGGCTTTGAACTGAGGATCCTTCTGCCTCAGCCTCCTGAGCCTCTGGGATTACAGGTGTGTGCCAATGTACCCAGACAAACAAAGCTACCTGTTAGGCTTTGGCTTGCACTTATCCTATTCTCAGCTGCAACCTTCTAGGTGTCCCTGTGTGACAGCCTTCTCTCATTTGGAGATGTAACAAAAACTTTTGCTGCTTACCTATGTAAGTGTCACTGTGTTTTGTCCTACAATCAAAAGAATCTTCAAATCTAAAACACCTTTTATTCTACTACAGTGTCCTGACAAACAATAGACTGAATTTTTATTTCACCTTTCTAACTATACATGTGTTAGGGAGAATGTACACTTGCTGTATGTATTTTTGGGTGTACATGACCTATACATCAGGTTAAGGAACATGTCCTGTTTGGAATAAGCAAATCATTATATTCTACATCTGTGTACAATTCAGAGATGAGAATGAAATGCTTGCACAGAAATGCAAGAAAATATTTTGGAGATTTTCCTGAAACAA
Source organism: Callospermophilus lateralis (assembly GCF_048772815.1). Lineage (NCBI taxonomy): Eukaryota > Metazoa > Chordata > Mammalia > Rodentia > Sciuridae > Callospermophilus > Callospermophilus lateralis. Next base: position 65,828,017 of record NC_135320.1, on the reverse strand, counting down.
ACACTTGTCTCATACTTGGCAGGAGATAGCAAAGATTTTCTCCCTTTCTTCATGTTCTTTCATCTTAAAGTCTCTATTTTTCAATTTCTATTCTATTTGCATATATATTTCTGTACTGGTGTGTGTGTGTGTATGTATGTGTGTGTGTGTGTATTCATGTGTGTATAAGATGACTGTTACATATTAGTTATTCATGTTGTTCTACTTTTTTTTTTTTTAACTTGAAGTGTCAAGAATTGAAAGAGCTCATTTCATTCTGATTCTTTTTACTGTGTAACTAAGTACTTCTTCTGAAAGCATATAAGATTTTTCTCTTTATTCCTGGAGTTAGAGAAAATATTGGAATATAATTAAGTATTGTTTTATTCATTTTTACTACTTAAAATGCAGTGATGCCTTTTAATCTACAGAATCAGGTCTTATTCCAGCTCAAGAATGTTATTTCTTACCTATTTAAGTTTTGCCTCCCTACCTGTTGTTGCTACTTTTCTTTCTATAATTCTAATTGCTGTGTACTTTCATCTCATGTGAATGAATTCCTAATATGGGCTTCATTCTGTCACTAATTCAGTGACTATTATTTTTCTGATTTTTAATTCATATAAAATATTACACACAATTATCTCACTATTTACCTACCTATTCTAGAAAATATTTTATGCTACAATTGAATCATTGTAAATACTAATTTATTTTACATTCAGTTATTCTATTGATAGCAGTTCCATCTTACTCTGCTGTAAATGTTCATTTTTATTATTTCTTTTTTTGCCTGATGGACACGCTTAGTTTGTAGTCCATTTTTTACTCACATGCTATCCTTGGAATTCAGACATAGCTCTGGAATTCCTTAATTGGTGACAATCTCATTAGAAATGGGAGGAACCAAGATTTTGTTCTGTGTATTGATGGAATGCTAATCATCAAGTTCTTAACATTCTTTGGATGATCATCAGTAAACTCCTTCTGTTTGGATTTCCCATTTAGAATGGAATTAATCCTGACTAAGAGATGGAGACCTCAGACCAACAGTTCTCAGAAGCCAGGGAATCCTTTTAGGAACGTTCTTGGAGATCAGTGTTGGCCTTTCTCAGGCTAATCTCCACTTCTAATATTCTACTTTCTTGGACTCGCAACGCAAGGCTTTCCACTGTCCTCTCACTTACTAGTGGAAATATTTTTCATCAATCTTTATTTTTATCATTTTACATAATCTTTTGCCTCTACTCTCTTTCTAGGTGCCATGTTTCTACAGAAACAATCCTTGGAGTACTAGTGCCGATTGGGTATAGGGTAGCAGGCATAACTCCATAGTACCATAATCCCAAGATTTTCTCATGTATTAACTCATTTTTAGTCTTGATAGAGGCCCTAGTGTTGATTATCTGAGTGAATAAGAAGAATATCATGAAAGTGAAGAGAATGACATGAATAAGATTTAAATGATCCTGGTCTGTGTAGAAGGCATAGAATAGATTTCTTTCATTGTCATTTGTTAAAGATTGACAAAGTAGAACTAGAAAATGGAGATTTTTATCAAGTACATTATAGAGTTCAGTTGTGATAAAACTGGTTAGTGATAGGTTGCCATGAAAGACAATTGAGATTTTTAAAGCAGATATAATGTGTGGACTAGAGTTGGAGAAGAATATTGTCAGGAAGATTAACAGCAATGGTATTTTATATAGGTGGCAACAAGTAAAGGTGGAATAGAAGAAACTATTAGTGATGACCAGTGTCCACATAGAGTTCCCAGCCTGCCTTCAGCATGTTTTCTACACGACAAGTACAGAGCAAAGCAATGTTGAGTGGAAGAAAAGGGTGTCACATCTGGGAGGTGTGATCTAGTGCATGGGTGGCCAAACCTCTGCTCTCCTTTGATCCTGAATTCTGGTGTCCCTGACTTCTGCTTAGACACATGTTCAATGTGTAACATACATGGCATGAGGGACAAATCATCTTTGGATTTCAAATCATCTTCAGTCCCTACCTAGACTATGGTGTTTCTTGTTCCAGTGAAGCTTATGCTATTCTGAATACTGCAGAGTGCATCCAAGATAACAGTGTAGATGACAAAGAAAATAATCCTAAAAGGATACTCTTGAAGTACCAGACAAGCTTCCTGGCTGAAATAAAGCACGGAGGCAGCTTCTCTGTTCCCTGCTGTTTCATAGCTTCTTCTGTCTCTTTCACCCTTGGGTTCTTATTACTCTTCCTGTTACTCACTTCCATTCTATACTGGGTTTAGTTCTTCACTTACATTCTGGTAACAACAGTTGCTCTTCACGGGTTGCCTTTCTTGATGCCATCTCTCTGCTCTCCCCTTTCAGTGACAAGCCTCAGAGACTGGCTTTGCTCACTCTGACTCTCCTCCCTGGATGCTTTACTCCACCACTGTTCTTTCTCCACTGTCCTCAAAGCAAAAACTTGTGAGCAAAATGCCTAAAAGGCTATCCTGAATTTCAAAAGTGACTCTAAGTTTTTATTCTTCCACCTTTTATTGGAATGATTTCAGGTATTACCAAATACTCTCTGTTTTAAAAATAAAACATGCAGATACATAATTGTTACAAAAATAAAGGAGAATTATCCATGGTCCATGGTAAATATTTATATTTCTTTAACATTTTGCTGCACATACTTTACAGTAGTTAAATTAATATAGTGCATTGAAATTACTTTTTAAATTTTTATTGTAGTATTAGGATGTTAATTGTATAAAATTTTCAAAAACATCAAATTATAATTAAGATTTATTTTGAAGTAAATTTTTAATAGTAACAATCACTACATGCATAATTGGTCTGAATTCTTAAACTTATTGTGTTCTTAGTCAAATTCATATTGCTGATACAAAATAGTCATAAGAAACTTTTTTTACAGAATTTAAATAAAAAATGATATTTAGTATGGGGGGTATATATGTGCCTGAATTTTTGTAAGAACATCACTTACATAATTTTTCTCTAATTATTAAGTAGATATCATCAAATCTGATTTTTTCAGATTGTGACATTGTGGCAGGACTGTTATGTTTCAATTGGCTTATTTTAAAGGCAATGGAAAATGCTTTTCCAAATTCTATAATCCCTCCTGCATCTACTTCAAAGTTGTGAACTCAGTCTAGATATTTTAAATATCTCTGCATATAATGTTCAATAATAATAGTAAACTTTATGCACATATACCTATTAACTAGATAATTGTTTCATTAATAGTTTTTTTTAAACTAAAACATTTTAAATCATTTTGATCTTACTGATGAATTTTAGAAAGATTAAATCAATGCAATCTTTTATTTTTACTTATCCTTATGAGGTTCCAAAAATGAGCAAGTAAATTTTCTTAAAATATGAGCCAATTATAAAGAATTATTTAAATAAGAGGCAAATATGCATGCATATCTCATTGTTGATGTTCTAGCATACAGAATTATGGGATTTGGGGTAAATTGTGATTATTTATAATGAAGTCAGAGTAATACAAATTTTAAAAATGATCCTACATTCAGCAGATTGCTAACCACCGCATAAATTACACAACCATTAATTCACTTTCACTCATCTGAAAATCAGAAGAAACAAATATAACCTTAGGAATAGAAAATTAACTCCCTATAAATTGCTGAAAAATTTGCTAATAGTTCCTTTTGTTATAATATTATACAAATTAATTTTACTATATAATTCTTTCTATTCAATTTAAATACAAAGCAGAAGCAATTTGCTGTGGTGTAAAGAATATAGGAAAACGATTATTTGGTTTTAATAAGATTTTATTTTAGAGGTTCTAATTTTCATATGATCTTTGATAGTTCACAACTTTTTTGAATTTTAATTTTTTATTAAATATGAGTAATAATATATTTTCTTCTGTCTCACAGGGTTATTTTGGTGATTATGTTATGAAACATGTTAAAAAGTTCTTTGTAAATTGGAACGTGAAACAAGTACATTATATTTGTGTGGGTTAATGACAGTAGATCATTCATACCATTTGCAATACTAATATGAAATTATCTAAATTTGAAGTAACTGTTATTATTATTTCCATTTTTCAGGTAAGGATGCTATAATAGACCTTAGGCAAGTTGTCTAATGTCAAATTGAAAATAAATGGTGATACTGAGATTCAAATGTCCATACTTTCATTACTATCTTATACACCCTTTCTTTTTGCTACTCAAGAATTTGGAGTTACTTATACACACAAGTCATCAGTACTGTCTCCTTGTGTAAATATACAAATCTGTTATCTTGGTTAAAATTGTTTTGGTTATCACATTCAAAAATAAATATTGAGGTTCTGTTATATGTAGTACAGAATATCCAGAGATAATTAAAGATCTATACATATCTTTTAAAATGGCCACTGTAAGGATAAATCTAACATTGCTAAACTATAACATGATATAAACCTGTAAACCAAAAAAAAAAAAAATTCAAATAAGAAGGGCTTTTAATTTTCTTTTTAGTTTTGACATAATTTCTATCTCAATCCACAGAAGTGAAAAAAATATATTTCTCCAATAGCTAAATCATGAAATAAATTCCCATTTTTTTAATAAAAAAGTTAATTTTCATAATCAAAACTTGTTTTTCAGCATTTTGAGTCTGGGAAGTTCAAGATCAAGGTGCTGGGAAGGTAGGTCCATTTTGAGGGTTATCCTCTAGGCTAGCAGGTAGCCACCATCTTGCCATGTGTTCACATGCCTTCTGTGTATGAAAAGGTAGAGATATATCTCTCTCCTTTCCTCTTTGTATGATGTCACAATCATAAAGGTCCCATTCTTCTGGCCTCATTTGACTATAGTTACTTCCTAACAGGAAGTGCAAATCAAAACCATAAATAAGACACCACTTTACACCTACAAGAATAGTTATAATTAAAAATAAAAAACTGGTGGTGGTGAATATGTAGTTGAACTAGATCCTTTGTACATAGGAGATAAGAATTTAAAATAGTACAGCTCTGTGGAAAGCAATATGGTTCTTCCTCAAAAGTTAAACATCTTACAACTTGTTGACTCAGCGATTTCAGTTCTACATATATATGCCAGAAAACAGGGGCTCAAATAGATAATTATACATTGTTTTTTGTATTGTTATCCACAATAAATGTGGAAATACTCATTTTCCATAAATAAATAAATGTAATAAAACATAATAATGAGTTGTAAAAAGGGATACATTTCTGGTGCTATAACACAGACACTATAACCATAATGCTATAATGCTATAACACAGATGGAACTTGAAACCTTTTTGCAAAGTGGAATAAGCTTGACACAGCAGGACAAATATTATTTAATATTGCTTAGATATATGAAATATACAAAATGAACAAATTTACAGGTACACAAAATAGATTGGAAATTATCAGAAGACTAAAAGAGGAGGGAGTAGGGTACTATTGCTTACTGCTTTCTGAGTTTCTGTTGGGGTGATGGAAAAGGTTTGGAAAACCATAAAAGTTACAGTTTCTAGAACACTGTAAATATAACTAATACCACTCATCTGTACCCTTAATAATGTTTAAAATGGTAAATTTGTGTTACATGTATATTTCACATATTTTAAAATTTCCACTGTGTATATCTACTACATTTTCTTTATTCTTTTGTCTATAAATAAACTTTTAGGTTGAAATACTATTTAGCCATAAAATAGCATGAAGTACTCTCATTTATGATAATATGAATGGTCCTGAGGTCATTATGTTAGGTGAAATAAGCCAGGCACAGAAAGACACTGTATGTTCTTACTTAAAAATAGAGCCTAAAAAGTAGATCTCATAAAAGTTGTTGAGTAGAATAGTGGTTACCAGAGACTGAATAGGATAAAGACAGTTCTTAGCAATTCAATAGTGAAGATGTAAGGTTTCTAACAAATGGTACTAGAAGAACTTGATATCCCTATGAGGAAAAAATAAAATAAAAAACTTGAAACCTTAATTCACACCACACACAGAAATGATCCCCAAATGGATCATAGACCCAAGAATGTAAATTAGCATTACAAGACTTTTAGAAAAGTATAAGATACAGTCTTTGTGATCTAAAATTGGCCTAAGATTCATTAGATAGGATTCAAAAAAGCATGAGGAATAAAAATAAATTTAAAAATGGGTCTTTTTAAAATTAAAAAAGATGTTTTTAAAAAACATGTAAAAGTCAAAGCACATGAGGAAAGTTTTCATGGACCATGTATTTGAAAAATATCTCATATATGGAATACATAAATATTTTGCATCTCAACAAAAGACATACCAATAAAAAAGAAGGTTGTTAATACGTCTTCCTGAACAAGATATAATGATAGACAATGAGTTCCTAAAAGGAAGCCCAACATCATCAGCCATCAGGGGAGTATAAATTAAAACTATTATCCATGCATTGGGATAGTTAATTAGTAAACCTAATTACACAGGGTTTTGTTGTGGAAATAGTGCAATAGGAATTCTTTCAAACTGTTGTTGCAAGTGCAAAATGGCATGAACTATTGGGAAAGTTCTTTAGCCATTTCTTAAAAAGTTAAGCATACACCTTTGAGATAATTCACTTGTTCCTCTTAAGTATTTATAGTTAGAAAATGCTTTCAAGTTTCACTGAGAGTTTCAGTCAGTGGACAGAAAACCTTCTGTATCCTCTACTAAAAGTCCTTGACGTAACTTCCTCTGTTGCTATTTACTTCCTTCTCTACCCTTCACAATAAAACTGAGTTTTAATCATTGTGCCCCAGTCTTCCTTTTCCCTCTACCATCTACTTAAGTCTACTTTTGTCATTTGGCAGCAACCATGCTAACCACAGGCATTAATTAACTTCATATAATTAAAGATATGGGCAATTCTCAGACTTCGTTTTCTATAAAGCCTAGTAATATTTATCATGTTAAACCATCCTTTCCTTTCTGAAACACTTTCCTCTCTAGGGTTTTTTGATTGTTTGTTTTTGGTCACCATATTAATTATATTTTCCCCTTTTCATGTTTTCCTTACTAGGTTCATCTTCTTAATAATACTTCTATATTTGTGACCCTTAAGGCTCTATCATTGCCTTCTCCTACTATGTATTACATTATTCCTTGATGTCAAATACTATTAGCTTGGAATTCGGAAATTATTGTCTCTAATTGACAGGAACGTCTTCTTAGTATAAGAGTCATATATTCAATATCCCACTCAAAAACTCCACTTGGGTGTACAAAATGCTAAAGCTGACCAGATATAATCACTGTTAATTCTAAATCTGTTAATACAAACTTACCTCTATCACCAATGACATAATAAGGATGCTGGGAACAAACTTCTGTGGGCATTTTGTCTTTAGTACTATATATTAAACTGTTAGCCTGTCTTCTTTCTAAGACTTTACTTATTGAGCTCCTGCTTTATAATATAAAAAATCAAAAACCAAAATTCATTCTGTTTCAAAACAACAATGTATAAAAGACAGGTATGATAGGTCCACAAAAGATTTCTTTTTAATTCAATGTAATGACTGTCAAAATTTCAGAAAATTCTTTTATTTTTTTCCTATTAGGGTTACTTATAAGTTGTTAAGTACAATACAGACTTTTTAAGCTTCAATTTTCTTGGTGAGCCTGCTTATTACAACTGTCTTAGTATTTCTTATTAACCTCTCCTCTTGTCTTCAGAATCACTCTTTTCCTAATTTTCTTTTAAATGTACATGACTATTTTTATTGAACTAATGCATTGTTCTTTGTTCTTCAAGACTTTGATTTTATACAGTTTCCTGCCCCATCCAGCTATGTAATTGGTATACACACACATGACAAATAAGTAGAGAGATAGATATTCTTCCATTCTTCTGCCTGATTAGTTTTGCTAATAAGATCTTAGTACCTAAGTCCACTTAGTCATGTAAAACAGCAACTTGAAAGTACTGTACTGTTTTCTTTTTGTATTAATACTATTATTAAAAAATTAATAATATTCAAGTTTCATTGCATAAGTATTATTTAGACAGAGCTTTTTACGTGTTCTGTTCGCCATTGCCAGGTACAGGTCCAAATTATTTATTGCTTTAGTGATTGTGACTGGCTTCTTGTGATGTGATTGATTGTGTGATTAGTGATGTGTTTACTTTGATCTTAGTCTCATTCTTTCTACACATCTGGAGTTGTCTGTTACAAATGAAAATATAACTGTATTATTCTTGTGCTTAACATGTTTTCAATGCTTCTGAATAATTTGCAATATAAAATTAAGCTCATTAATATGGCATACAACATCCTTTAAGACATAGTACCTCCCTAATTTTGCTTACCTTTCTAAATTCCGATGTGTACTTTTTTTTTTAAAATTTGAACTAGATTGAAATTGTCCCTTAAAAAGTTCAAATGGTTAATTATCAGCAATTTCCTAGAATATAACTAACCTTATGCTCTAGCAACGGTGAATTGCCTAAAGTACCCATAATACAATTCTTGCTTCTATGACTTCCAATTTTAATTTTAAAAAAGGGTATCAAGTTCCTGATTCCAGGACCATAATCCTATTCTAGTAGCTTTATTTATGCTTCTGAGACTTCTTCATGATCCTTGATATTATTCATTTTAATTATTGATAACTGCACTCTTAAAACTGGAGTTTTGATATGAAACTCTATTTTCCTCTTCTGCTGGTAGGTAGGGTCGTGCACAAGCTGCAAACCTCTGCAGCCCAAAATTGTTGTTACTCTTAATGGTGGGTAGTGTTGCAGGAAGCCCAAGCTGCTCAATATCAACTTCTTCTTTCTGTTTCTTGTCCCTGAATTCAAATCCAGGGACCAAGACAAAAGAATGTTGAGAATAGGATTTATTCAAGTGTGCATAGAAACAGAACTTCACAGTGTGAGAGGGGACCCCAGAAGGGTTGCTTTCTGAGTATGCTAGTCCAGGAGCTTATGTAGCACTTGGGTTGATGCTATTGGTCCAAACTTACGCTAATCAGGATTTGAAAAAAGTACCAAAGCTAAATAGAGTTTGGGGAAGTACTAATGCTATCAGTTAACCCTGATTTCCATTCAGGTTTGACTTGCTTCCATTTTTCTCCCCACAACTTGGGAAATCAGAGGTTGAGGTCAGTGAATGGCACATGCTCTGTTGTGGTGGGGGACCTGAAGCTGAAGAGCTGTGTGGAGTGAGTATCTACATTGGACCTGACCGAGCTGTGCAGGATGACAGGTATGTGGGTTTGGGCTTGCCTGCAGTGAGTGCTCCACCCCGCCTCAGGCTAGTTTTCACCACCAGTGCTCCAGCCTGCCTAGATCACCATTCCCTCAGTCCTCCACTTTGCTATACAGCTCTGCTGCCACTTCTTGGAAGGGACCAGTAGGCTGGCTCTTCCCCTTGGTGGTAGGGGGGCTGCCACTGAGTCGGTAAGTGTGAAAATCATAACAAATTTTATACTAAACCACACATAGAATAATTACATGGGGGTTAGACCACATTTTTCCAGTCTTTCTCCCTTTTCATCTTGTGATATTTAGTAAGTATGCGAAGTTTCTGAAATTAGTTTTATTCCATCATAAAATGAGAATAATTAAACATATATCCTCATAATGATGTAACTCCCTTTATAATGGCACATGGTGAAGAATATTCTAAACTTGCAAAATTTTTATGTTGATAATAATCATTTCTGTTGAAACTTCCAAAGTAAATTTTAAAGAGTCATATACATATTAAAATTAAGTTCATAAAATATTAGAAATAATAAACAATTGTATTGAAAAATCAATGCAGAATAAAATTTATCCCCTGCTGCAAATAATAATAATAAACCACAAAACTCCACAGAAAATCCATAATGACCTTCAAATGATACAAAAACATTTATTGTATTAATTTAATTTTGTGTGTGAGTTTTAGCTAACACTACACTATTATTTAAACTCTTAAACATAGAATAATTCGCTTCCATTAAGATTACTACAGCTTTCATTTTCTACTATCATAATTTTAAAAAGTTATTTGAAATGACAAGTTAAACTTATATTTTACTGTCTCCAAAAATTTTTCAGATATTTTAAAGATCATTTTAACATAACAAAAAGATGTTTTATGTAATGTCAGTAGAATTACATTAAGTCTCCACGATATTGTCCTTTGAAAAGTAAGTTAGAGAAGGTAGGATTGCTAAAATGAGTTTCTCGTAATGGGTTGACTTTTGTTGCAAGTAATTGAAACTTAAGAATGCTTAAACAAAGGAGTCACAAGATAAAATGTCTGGAGACTTTTTGGTGGATAACGCTTATTAAGGGCTCAGTTTCCATTGCTCTGTTTCAAATTGCCACTCTCAATATGATAATTGCGACATGGTTTCAGCAATTAAGATGTATTGTTTTCTCACAGGAAAATACTCAGAGGTGAAAAAGTAATTTCTTTTTGCTTTCCACTTTTTCCTTTGTTAGATAATTTTTTAGTTGTAGATGGACAAAATATCTTTTTTTAAACTTTATTTACATTTATGCAGTGCTGAGGATCAAACCCGGTGCCTCATATGTGCAAGGCAAGCACTCTTCCACTGAGCCACAATCCCAGACTGATTTCCACTTTTTTTTCATAAAGAAAAACCTTAATGAAATATTAGAGGAACAGACTTACTGGGCACCTAGTAGTTGAGGGCTGAAACACAAGTCAGTTCTTGTCACCAGTAAAAAGAATTATCTTGGTTATCTTGATGGGTTAATATCTACTACCTGTGGCTCTAGAGAGGTAAACCAGACTGCCATCCCTGAATAAAACTGTGCATTCTTAGCCAGGAAAAGGGGGAGAATGATCATTGCTTGGGAGTGAGGCTTTTGGAGGCCTCCTCTCAAATTGAATTCTGTTCTAATCCATAGAATGAGATTATAATGTTCAAAATGTGTGTCTACATAGTCATCATAAGAGGACATACAGATGCTACCCTGATGGAGAGTTCATTAAGGGACAGAGTGGGAGAAAATGAGTAGCAGGAGGAGAAAGAGAACTGCTACTGCAGTTCATCACTGTGAAGTAAAGGATTACATTCCAAATAAATTGTATCAAAGAAAGATTTTCAACTTGTGATCCTCAGACCAGGGTGGAAAAGAGATTTACTATAGAAATCCTCAAGTTTATGAGTTCCCTGCATTAACTTTTTAGTTAAATAAAATGTTAACCCATATTTATAAGAAAATGGGTGTCACTGTCAACTCTATTACTCTAAATGTATTACTGAATTAGTTAGCTTTTGTTTTAAAAAAACATGACTACCGTATAGGGGTCTTAGAACAATAAAAAGTGAGGATCTCTTATAAAGACAATATTTAATAAAGAAATAGTAGGACTTTCAAAATGAAAACTTATGTAAAGTACCCTCTGCACTTTTATTTTACCATCATCTTTGGAGTTTTTTAAGATAAGTTCTCCTGTGGTATCGAAGCTCTTCATTAGGTGAGTCACTGGACCCATGGAGATAATGATTTATTCTTCTAGGTCTCCACACTGGGAGTTATAAATTATAAAGAAATGTGGGTCACCCCTAAGTCTCCTAAATACAAGGCATGTGATGTATAGGGAATCTTGCTTGATGGTTGGAACGTATCATAAAACATAAGGTTATTTCCAGATATTAAACATATACTGGGGAAGGAGTGATTCTCAGTTTAGCCATGTGCAGGCTGAAGATTTTCTGATTGAGCTTTCAGTCACAAAGTTTGAAAAGTTGAAGTGTGGTACAACACGATGAATGAGGAATATGATATTATTATGTTACTTGTAGGCATTGTAGGGAATGCATTCAGGTGGGGGAAGCAATAATTTTGACAAAGGTAAGTTCAAGAACCTGAAATAGCAGAAAGAGAAGCAATGGAAAACTGAATTTCTGGAAAATAGATCGGAAAAATAGAATTAAACTATGGTGAGTTTGGTGAGGCCTCTCTTTTCTTATTAAAGCTCTGCTTGATGCAGTAATAGTTTCAGGTGGAAAGGGGATTATATGAAAAGGTAGGGGAGGATCAAATGTGATTTAAGGACATTGCCTCTGCAAATAAGACTACCAGGGTATAAGTCAGGAAGCTCCTCCTGCAAGATCATTAAGCCAAATGTATCCTTCTCTGTGGCTCAGTTTTGTCACCTCTAAATGCAGAAAAATAATATTCTTATGCACTGGCTTGTAAGGGTTAAATAAGGTTTACAACATAGAGCACTTAACAGAGGGTCCATAAGCTAATATGTGCTCAATAAATGTTAGCTAATGTTACTTCCATCTCCCTTACGTTTAAATATGAGAAGAAAGAGACACATGATGAATGTATTTGAAATCATTTACCTTCAAAATATTCAGTTTAATATTTGGACAAATGCATTATCATGTAGCCCATTTATTATTATTGTTTATTTAATTCAGAGTATTTTTCAATATGTCAGTATGGGACAGCTCTTTTATTCAAAATCCATACACCACATTGTATTAATGTACATCTTTTCAAAGTGATCACTTTCCAAAGAAAAGACAATTGTTAAGATAGGGTTCCTTTTATTTATACACATCATGTATTTTTCTTCAGATAATAGAATAATACCCGAAAGCAGGATTATGTAAATGCAGAACTACAAAAGCAGCTTAGTTCAATGGTCTCATTGAAGGTCATGCTTTAACAATTTTATGAGGAAACCCTATGACAAGAAAGGGATTTAACATATTAGATGACAACATGCAATTGAATTAGTTTCTTTAGGAGAAAGTTCTGAAGTTTCTACTTGAGAGCATTTTTATGAGAAAAGACCTGTTTGTATTTTTACTGACACATTTTTTGGAGACAAGGCACACACACCTTGTGGCACTCTAATCTGTTCTTAAGCATAGTTAAAAAACACGAACAAGGCTGGAAGTAATTATTAATAGATAAAGTGACATTGCTACTCATGTAAGCATGTGATTAACAAGATTTGCATAATACAAATAAATGACAAGAAAAATAAAATCACGGAAGCATAACAAAAATGCATATCACTGTCACTATCGTTTACTTCCTTGAATATCTTGTCAGAGAATATTCACATTATTTAAAGATAACTGGATAAGGGAATATACTGAGTTCCATTTATCGAGTTGGTACCATGTGCCAGGCATTGTTATTCTCTTATGTACACAAGCTGCTCTAATTATTACAACTAATTATGCTGATATTATTGTTTCCATTTTATTGATTAAGAAACTGAGGCTCAGATATCAGGTCTGTCTCAACTTAATGACTATACTCCTAGAATTATAATATATAGTCTCTTGCATCATAACAATCACAGATGCTTGATATAATACAGACTTTATAGTACAGATCTCAGAATTATTAATCAGACTCTCAGGAGACAGGTCAGGTACAGGACTGTCATTTTAACACTTGCTGGATGATTCTGATATTCAACAAAATCTGAAAAATGTTGCTTTACTAGCAAAACCAATTGATCCTTACTATACTCTAAATCACACATTGTTAAGAAGTTTTACAGATTAATAAATTGAGTTTGAGAGAGGTCACTTATTTAAAATTGTAATAAAGTACATACATTGCATTGAATAATGGTTCAATTAATTTCTGGATACTCATCAATAATGCACTTATGTAGCCAGCATGTAAACAACTGATCTTTAAGAATGAATCCTCAAAGATTTATGTTCCTATTCTATGATGATCATGAGAGTAATGGTTATTTATAGGAGCTGGAAAAGAAGTTTTCAACATAATCGCTGTCTTCAAGTTTCTTGTAAATTTTATTGTTCTTTGCTGGTTCCATGATAGAAGTTTTCTGACTTTAAAAAGTACTTAGATTTTAGCTAGTCTAACTTCGGCTTTAAGGCTTTCAGGATTGGTCTGAACCTTTATTTTTGTGTATTCTTTATTTTACATTTAATCTTTATCTAAAAGTAGTAAGTCTCATTTGCCATAAGCATGGTAAGTATTATAATGTATACAAATTTTAAAAATAATAATTACAAGTTTATAAAAATATTTAGGAGGATTTAGGACAAATTTCATGCTAAAATGTTGTGCTAATATAGTTTTAGATAATGACTACTATAGATCAAACTTCATAATGTAGTCTATGCAGATCACTATTATAAACTAATAAAATTGATGGTTGAATATACTGCAGTGAAGGCAGAACTAAGTTTTATCAGTTTAATGTCATATTCAGAACTACTGGGATCATATAGAATGCAAAATAAAAATAGCAGTCTATACACGTGCTAAGTATGTTTTGTATATTTTTGTTATTCTCTCAGGATACTATTATACTAGCTCTACCTAGTGGTCAACTACAAATATTACACTTAGCTAATAAATAGGAATTAAGAAGTGTGCTCTAATTTACAACCTATTACTTCTAATTGACATTTTTGAACTGAAGTCAAATGATTTGGATACAGAATTTTCAACTCCATTGTCGTTGATTGGTATAGTTTGTTTTGCAATTTTTAAAAAAATTGTGGTGTGAAACTTAACTTGAGCTCTATGTTCTTACACGTTTGAGTGTACAATAGAGTATCGTTAACTGCAACCACAGTGTCATCCAGCAGATCTATCATTTTGCATAATTAATTTTTTTCCCTTTGGTAAAAGGGAAATGAAGAGCTGCTATTTCAGCAACACTGCTAATAACCACCATTCTTCTCTCTGTTTCTGTGTGTTTGCCTGTGACAGAAGTAATTTGTAAACTAGGCTTATTTATTAAAATGGAGAATTTTGATTTGTATTTTCTTGGCACTGAATTTTCAGTATCAAAACCACATTACTTGGATGTTGCATTCCATAACCAAATCACATCACAAGGCAGGTGGAAGGGAAAAGGAGAGACTCCCATCTTGATGTGAGTGGTTGTAAAGTCACATTGCAAATGACACAGATACAGGGAGAGGTAAAGAACAATGGTCACATTTTCAATCTGCCACAAGTTTGAGAGGATTTTCTAGGTATGCATTTGTATTCATTGAGAGTGGGAGTTTCACAGATGTACTATGATTCAACATGAGGCCTTGTATTAAGTTTATAGACAAACATTTATATCTCCTTTCTTTAAATTTTAAGAGTGATAATTATTCCTTTTGGATAAGGATTGGTCAATAGACATCTTTGTTTATACATTTAATAAGATTAATTGCAATTTAATTTATTTTAGCTCTATGCCCCAAATCTATACTCTTCAGTGGAAATCAAAACTTTGGACTAAGAGTCAAAGGACCAGATTGCTACCCTAATTGGTTGCATGGTCTCAGGAAATTCATATCCCCTCCTCTATGTCTCCTTTTTTTGTCTGTCTATGCAATGAGAGAATCAAATTGAATAGGCTTCTAAAGTATATTTTTCTATTTTAGGGTTTCTTCTAGTGTTGTCTGTGATAAACCTCTCCATGCTGTCACAATCCAGTATTTTCTCTGCTAAAAGCATTTGAGAATATTCAAACTAGCAATTCCTTGCTGTTCAATTAGAATCATCTTAATATTGCCTAGACTACAATGTGCACATCAGTCAAAGATAAATTACTATTCTCAACACCTTTGTGACAATGTCCACCTTGTTCATTATTTTTTTGACATGGAATTTTAGGTCTACATTCTCTGAAAAAAGGACAACAATAACAAGGACAACAACAAAAAATTACCCAAACTTCTCATTGTTCTCTGTGTCAAATGGAAAATGCTGTAGAGGCTGTATTAGAGTATTTTGTTTTCAATTATTCACACTTAACACAAATGCTGCAGTGTGCATGTGTACCTCCCTACCCATGTTTATCATCAGTCTATTTGCTTTCTAGAGACTGCCTAGGAAAAGTGAAAGTATTTGGTCATTGGAACATGTAGTTTAGCTCTAAAAAATGTGTTTGCAGTAGCAATGTTTTTCAAGTTTTGATAAATGTATCACTGGAATGCAAGAGGATAATGGTACTCAGGAACTCTGCACTATCTTCGTGACTTTACTATAAATCCAAACTTATGCCAAAATAAAAAGTAGACCTAAATAAGATGAAAAGAAAAATCATGTTATGAACCTGTCTATTTATTTGTGAGTGAAGACATATAAATGCTTTGTTGTATGTTAATTCTACATTATAGTTAATGAAGAATTGACCAGATCTATGTATACATAAATATGGGTAGAGCTTGCAAGGTATAGTTTTGAAAAGCAAATTATAAGAGTATAAGATTTAAGTAAAATTCAGAAAATGTTAAAACACTAGTACATATTTTTCTTATGTAGGCATATATATGTATCTAGGAAATTTTAAAAATCATGAGCAGACTATGTACTGAATTTATAATAGCAATACAATATGACTAGGGAGAGAAACTTGAGGAAATCCATTCTAATCTGTAATGATGGTTTTTTAAGGGGATATCTACAGCAAATTTGTCAATGAAACAAAATAAAAATCACTTTGTTTCAAAAATATCTGCTATAAAACCATCAAAGTGAATTTCTCTTAGCTAATTTTAACTATTTCTACACTTTCTTTGCTGTATCAGAATTTCTGTATTGGAGTAAATATGAAGAATACTTCATCACCAATTATTTTATCTCCATCAGTGTCTTCTAACTCTCAAATCCACCTTCTCCTTTCCATCCTCATTACTCTCATTCTAATTTTAATGAGGACCTTTAATCCTTGCACAAAGCCTTCTGTCATTGCCTTTTACCTAATTGGTCTTCCTGTCTCTGGCTCATCCACCCTCTGACTCATCCTGTGGCTGATAAAAGTTCCTCAAGTGCAAAACTGATTTAATCCTTCTGCTGCTCATCCACCTTAAATGACATCTGAGTATCATTGAATTAAATAGAAATCTCTCCATCTGATTTTCAAACAATTCTATAAAATGTCCTCAGCTTAAACTTTCCTGTCTATGTATATACTTGAGCAACACCCTTACACAATACAGTAGTTGTTTAGCTCAACTAATTGTTTCTGCATGAATTTCATGCATCACTACCTTCATTTTTCTGTACCTGTTAATTCTTCAATTTGGAATAGCTTCTATAAACTCTGACTCTTGATAGCCAGTTTTCAAAGGAAACATCACTCTCAATGATGGTATGCTGGGCTTTATTTTATCTGGTCTTGATTGACTCTTATACCCTCAGAAATATGATATTTCTTTAGCCACTCATAAAACTAATCTTATACCTTTTAATGTCTCATGGATATATATAGATTTATATTTGCCTTAAAGCTCTGTAAATTGTTAGCCCTGAAAAGTTAGGATTTATGCTAATCACATCAGTTGATATGATTGAGGAAATCAATCTCAAAATAGATAGATTTGGATGTCTGGAATTGAAAAAAAATTGGAGTTGAAAAAATGGACTGAAAAATATTTAGCATTTAAATCTTTGATATATTTGTGGCAAGTATTTGAGATGGAGACTTATAATATGGAGATTAAAGTGTGGCATCTATTTAATAGTAACTCAATACTTGAGTAATTACTTCAGCAATCCTCTGTTCAAGGGAGTATGTAAAACACCACAGTCAGCACTTCACAAAGAATAAATGCATAATTTTTATATTAATGAATATAGTTCAAAAAGACCATTGAACTGAAGGCAAACTGATTATTCAGGAAAGAATAGTTTTCAGAAACACTTCTATTAATAACAATAATTTAATGAATTACTTATCTAATTTTTTTTTTACATATGATGCCATAGCTTCTTGACAATAATAGAAACAAAAAACCTCTACCTTTTGCTTTTGACTAAATTATCTCTTTATTTTAGTGCACCATCTATCATTTCTTTGCTTTGTTTACAACCATATTAAAACTAAGGCATAAAAGTTTTGGAAGTTTCAAATGTCACATGTTAAAAATAAAGGGGTTGTGGAAATAGAAATGCTGATTGAATGCCTAAAGGTTATTTGTGGAGAATTATGGTAAAAATTTCTCCCCTTCTTCTTTTTTGGTTAAGAAAAGGAATAAAATGTGTTCTCTAAAAAAGATAGATGACTCCAGCTTTCCTAAAACTATGTTCTAAAAAGTAACTTGCAATATTATTAGATGTTAAATGAGAAAGTGGTTTTGAAACAAATATGACAAACACTACAGAGAATTGCCATTTCTTGGAACCTACAATTTATATATTCTTATTATAAATTTTCTATTCAGGTGTAGTTAACCTGATATTTCCCAAATTTATAATACAGGATCATGTTTTTTGTTTTTTTGTTTTTTCCTCCTGCAGAATGTTTATCAGAATTTTTCTTTAAACAGTTTGGAAATGTTATACCAGTTTCCCATCATGGGTCATTCATGCATCAAATATTTACTGAGCGTCTTCTATAGCCTAGGCAGTTTTTAAGCTGGATTTAGACATAAAAGCTGGATTTAGAAATAAAAGTCATTTTCTTCCAGTTGAGAATCCTCATAGTACAACATGAAGGAAGAAATCCTAACTCTTTATCATGTGATATCAGAGGATGAAGGTAAATTCTGGACACAGCCATGCTGGTACTCACTGATTCCTATTTACCTACCAATCACTGATAGACAGAAGCTGGGTCAAAGATTTCCTGGAATCCATCTCTAAACTGAGTATATAAAAAGAGAAGCTCCACAGACAACAGTGTTGGAGCCTGTAAGAAAGACAGAGGACTTGAAAGAAATGAATCATCTGAAGAACAGTAGGTGATTTGTCCTAGAATCCTTAATGTGGAAGAGGGAGTAGAAAGAGGAGATGGTAAAGGGGTAAACATAGACATATCCTCCGGCTGTGGAAACTAAGGCTTGTGACCTAACAGATATCAGGGTCTTCTGGAAGAATGTAACAAACAAAATGACTTCAAGAGATTTATGTTTTTTTTGTTTTGTGACTAGATTGGAGTAAAGATAGTCTGGAGGCCACTGAAGACCTAAAACATAGACATATGAAACAAAATTGCAATTGTTTAGAGTACATCTCTTATTAAAAAAAAAAAAAAAAGTTCTCATTCTTGTCCCAACACTTCATTCTGCTTGCTAAATTATTGTACCTGATTATCTCTGGAGCAGTAATCTGACTATCTTCTTGATGACTGAGGGCTACATTGAAACATCCTTCCCCATTCTCACACACAGGAAATGGTGAGAATGAAACTACCTTTTGATATCGATCTTATAAAATATAAAAACATAATAAACTTGAGTTTAAATGTACACAAGTATCTTAGGGAGAAAAAAAAACCCCACAGATTTCATCTAGGAAAAATGATCATGAGGACCACAAACTTTAGAATGAATAACATTAAGTAATATGCAAATTAGACATTACGTGTATTTGCAGGTGTGGGAGATTGTTGTTTAGCCACAAAGTATATAACTGAATAATTACAGGTTACAATTTTGGCAGTGTGGTTAAGCAATGTTCTAAGGGAAAATAGCTGCTAGATTTTTATACCAAGGTCCTATTAGCATGACTCTTTCTAAAGTAAAGATGAAGGGAAAAGTTATGGTTACAAATTGCAATAAATTTGATAAGTGTTTTCACATATAATAACAAGATTTTTGATGATCTGGATTTTAGACTTAAAATATGACTATTCTGTGTTTGATCCTGTCCCATCTCTTATGCTTACAGTGCTCTGCCATTTTTTCTTTCAGGTTATACTATGTAGATATTCACTCTTCTATTGGTTATTTATCAGTCGTTACTACTTGCATATTCCTTTCTTCCTAAGATACTTATGTATATTTATCATAAGGGATTCACAGACTTGTCTGTATTTGAACTAATAGCCATTTTGCTATCTGTCACCCTTCTCCTGTGATCTCTGTTGTAGATGTGGTTTCCAATGTTTTCCCTGTCACTTATGCAGAAACCTGAGGGTCATTGTTGACTCCTTTGTAACTTCACCCATACCTTACCTATGTCATTAAATGTAAAATTCTGCCAGTTTCACCTTCTAGATATTTTTTTTATCATTACTAATTTATACACAATACTGCAATAGCTTCCTAATTGTTTTTATAATTAACTTTTTTCACTAAAAAAATCAATCTCAGTTCCCTAGTTGAGATGGCCAAAATAAAATTCTATTGTTTCAAATTCACTTTCTGCTACCATTTCATCTCCTTTCCAAGCCACCTTTACTACCAAAAAAATAGCAGCTTGAAAGACTTTTTTTGTATTGACTTAATATATGTAGTTCATAAGACCAGATTATCTATTTCAAAAACTATCTATATCTTACTAGCTTTGTGAACTACAAAATATACTTATTGATATGAATATACATAAGTATTATATATATGATATGGACACATAAATATACAATGCATATGAGAAGAAAATATATAATATATATAATTCATATATGTAAAACAATTTATATATATATATATATATATATATATATATATATTAGAATATATATATTCTACTACTTCTTAACAAATATAAATAGGTTTGGAGGCAAAAGTCTTGAGTATAAGTTTATTTCTATGCAATTTTTTCCTAAATCTTATTTTCTATACAATTGAAGATACAATAATCCTAATGCCTTTCATTTCATTATTGTTACATTTGTCTCTGTGTGCTTTTATATATATATTATATATATATATATTTTGCTAAAACAAAATTATTAATTGCATATGTCTTATAAAAAAATTCACTTCAGGAAAACTTCATATGGATATTATACCTTCAATTTATTACTGAGTTTAGAAGGTGAAAATTTATAAACATTAAAATCTTTGATTCCTTCTTGAATATTTAGCTTATATATCATACAAATTTAATAATAATGATAAACACTTGTTATATCATCTCCATTTTATATTAAATAACAATCTTATGTTCTCTATTTTTTTAATAAACATATGGTTAATGATAAGCTCCTGTGTAATTGTAGCTAGCTAGTATAGCAACCCCAGCACTGCAAGTATCAATTGATAAGAAGATTAAAGGAGAAAGACTTTGTCCGAAAACATATGAAAAACTAAGGGTATGTAATATGAAACAGTGCAACAGGAAATATATTTAATCTCTAATAAAACACACACACACACACAAAGTGAGGAAAAGAGAAATGAAAGAAAATAATTTCTGAGTTTAACAAGGATGTACTAAGGACATAATTAAGATAAAAGTCAGATCTATGTGGTAAAAGGGGTTTGATTTTTAAAATTATTTAAAGTTATTTTGATTTGAACATTATTACATAAAATTATAGGTACAATATGATGTATTGATATGCTTATGAAATTTATTAAATGGCATGACATAATTAAGTCAAACTAATCAATATTTTCATTGCCTCTTTTACTTATTTCTTATTGTGATTAGACATTTAAAATTTACACTTTATTTATTTTTAAATATGTATTACCAAACATTACTATTATTGTTATCATTATTGTTATTATTATTTTGATACCGAGATTGAACTCTGGGGTACTTAACCACTGAACCTTATCCCCAGTCCCTTTTTATATTTTATTTTGAGATTGGGTCTCTCTAAGTTGCTTAGGGCCTCACTAAGTTGCTGAGGATGGTCATTGTCTTCCAAGTCACTGGAATTACAGAGGTGCACCACTGTGTCTGGCTTCTAAAATGCTATTGATTATAGTCATTCTGCTGTTCAATAGAATTAGGAACCTATTATGCTGATGGATCTGAAACTTTGCACCCTTTGATTAATGTCTCATTCTCTCCACCCCATTTACCAGCCTTGGCTCTGGTAACTATCCTTCTACTCCACAATTTTATGAGTTTAACTATATTAGATTCTACATTCTATTTGTCACCTTTGCATTACTACAATGTATCTGTGGACACTAACTTTAAGATATAGTGCTGGGGCAGACACAGGGTTAACAGGGAACACTAGCAAAGTAAAGAGGAGGAATTGACCAGAACAAGATCCACATCCAACAGGGCAAGCCTCAAGTCTGATTTCTCTAAGTGAGGCATTCTCGGCATGTGGCAGAAGGGTCACCTCCCAAAATTTCAGATAGTCCTGCCCCATGACTTTGCTGGTTGCATGCCACATGGCTACTCTAAAGATGTTTGCCTCTTTTCAAGGTTGTGTGTCACCCTGCTGGAACCTCTCCTTTCCTGGGTTCTTGTTGACTTCACTTCTGCAGCTCTACTGGTCATCTCCAGTGGTCAGCTTCACTGGTGGCAAATACCCAGGAATCAAATTATCAGGAAAATAGATTTCATTCAAAGCCAGCTTTGAAGGAAGATAGAGGAGACCTATTTTCAAATAACTGTCTTCAGAGAATTCAAGGGCCAAGAAAGCATTTATAAGAGAAGTGATGGCAAAGTGGGTCAAAAGGCATACATACATGCAGATATAGTTAGGCAGAGAATTTGTCAGTCTGCATTTCCTTGGCCTCTATCAGATTGAACGTGTGTGTGAGAACCTTCAGGCTTTACTTTCAGATTGGAGCACTGATTCTCAGTATGAGGAACTTGCTCTTAATTTCAGAGGGAGTCTGCTTCAGAAGTTGCCAAGACTCTATAACTCTTAGCTTCTGCACATGTCCACATTCAGCATTGTGTGAGCAATGCTAAAATCTGTTGCTGGCACAAGCTGTGCTCAAACTTGCATAAATCCTGGCACAGCAGCCATGGTGTTCTTTGCCAGCAAGAGAGAGCCCCAAGTTGTTTGTGTGTGCACAGGGCACCCCAGGGCTCTTTTGTTGCCCTAGAATGTCTCTGAAAAACATTGACACTTCTAGGCTTCTGAGAGGCCTATGAGGAGCTAGGCAGAGCCTGAAGATTTCTTTTTCTTTTTGTTTTTTTGGGGTTGTATTTTCTTCCTTTCCTCTCATCTATCTTTCTTTCTCTCATTCTTTTTTTCTTTTGCATTTCTGATTGGATTTTCTAAAATGGCAACACTATTTACATTTCTTATCGACAGTATAAAAATGTGTTCTTTACTTTATGTTTTTGCAAAAAGCTATTCCTTTTTAAATTTTAATTATTTTTTCAATTTATCTTTCTATTTATTTATTTTTATTTGTTCTTTTTAGTTATGCATGACAGTAGAATTTCATTTTGATATAATTATACAAGCAAGTAATATATCTTATTCTAGTTATAACTCCATTCTTATGTGTTATAGCGAGCTTGAATAAATCACCGAGTCAATCTTAGAGCAGTAGAAGGAAACTTTTTTCACCAGTTGGTGGTCTGGATTCACCAGCTGGTGGGCCAAGGGGCAGATTGCAAATCTATACCCTTTGACCCCCACCTGGGATTTCAGTGCACCTTTTATAGTCCAAAACCATATTAATCGTAAGTGACTGTTGATATGATTTAAAAAACCATTAACAAATGTCATGAAATCTAAAATCATAACAGAAGGGGAAGTGGGTCAAAATATCCCTTGAGTGCAAGTTAAAGAAGGATTACTAACATATAGACAGTCTATCTCTGACAGATTACATGGTCCTTGAAAAATGAAAATCAAGGAGAGAACAATTTTACATTGTATAAGAATTGCCATCTTGTGCTGCCAAACATGCTATGCTAAGCAAATACTGATGGGTACAGAGGCAGGGCTTTCACATGGGAGAAACAGTTTTTACATGATGTGGAGTCTCAGGGCAAAATGGAGTCTGTTTGGTCCTTATCCATATAGCCTGGCCCATGACATATGCATGTATACAATGGTGGGAATCACTATGGTAGATTCATATATGTACATAGGAAAATTATTTTGGATTTATTCAACTGTCTTTCCTTTTCCTATTACTCCTCCCTTCCCTTCATTCCCCTTTATCTAATCTAGTGAATATCTATGCTTCCCCTCTCCCCTCTTATTGTGGATTAGCTTCCACATATCAGCAAAAACATTTGACCTTTGGCTTTTGGGGAGGATTGGCTTATTTCACTCAGCATGATAGTCTCCATATCCATCCATTTACCTGCAAATGTTATGAAGTCATTTTTCTTTATAGTTGAGTAATACTCCATGTTCTTTATCCATTCATCATTGAAGGTCACCTAGCTTGCTGCATAGCTTAGCTATTGTGAATTGAGCTGCTATAAACATTAATGTGGCTGTGTCAATCTGGTATGCTGATTTTAAATCCTTTGGAAATGTAACAAAGAGTGGGACAGCTGTCTCAAATGGCTATTCTAAAAAGCATGAAGTGATACTCCTTGTAGTTTTGGTTTGAATTTCCATATTATATAGAGGTGCTGAGCATTTTTATGGTATTTATTGGCCATTTATAAGTTTTCTTTTTGAAAAATATTTATTTGGGTTTCTTTCCCAAGAAAGAAACATTTGTTTCTTATTAGAACATTTGTTTTCTTGTCATTTGGTTTAATCCTTTTATATTTGAGAAGTTAACCTATTTTTAGATGTAAGGTTTGTAAATATTTTCTCTCATCTTATATGTTCTATCTTCACTTGGTTAACCATCTCTCCTGCTGTAAATAAGACTTTGAGTTTGAAGCTATCCTATTTATCTATTATTTTTATTGTCTATGCTTTTGGAAATCTTATTCAGAAAATTATTGCTCAGACCAAAGTCAATGTGTTTTCCTCCAGTGTTTTCTCTTAATATTTTTCTTCTAGTAGTTTTAAAATTTTAGATCTTATATTTTAGGCTTTAATCTCCTTTGGGTTGATTTTTGGATATGATATATGAAAAAGGTCTGATTTTATTCTTCATGTAGATATCTGTCTTTCTGCTTCTTTTAGTTATTCTTGCTTTTCTTTTTCAATGTGTATTTCTAGAACAGGCTCTAAAGACTACTTTTGGTTTCTCAATATTCACATTGCCATACATATCTCGGCTTGTTTTCCTTTCAGTGAGTGAGTGTGATTTGAACTTCTATTCTATTTTTCTTTTGTCTATAATTATGGTGTTTTCCAGAACCCTCAATTCAAATCTGTTTGTAGGCAAAACAGACACTGCTTAATATAGTAGTTAATTTTATTCCATTATGATTCAGAAAACAGCTTATACTGCTCAGTGCCCACACTGCATTCATATGTAACACAATCTCTTCTCTATGCATAAGGTATGTTTAAAATATATATTGTATTCCTACTTTTAAAACAATAATATAAAAAGTCAATATTTTATTTAAAAATCATGTAAAAAGGCATTTTTTAAATATGTTTTTTGAATAAGAACTTTTTCCCAGATTATACCATATTAATTATTTGGATTTTTTTTCACTCGAGCATTTATTATTCTACTATTAACTTAAATTTGTTTTAACTATTAAACTACCAACATATTTTCCCTTTGTACTCACTTCCTACTCTACCAATTCTTTATCTCAAAGGAGGAATATATTTTATTTTATAATTTAAAGATGTGTGTATGTGTGTGTGTCAGAGGGAGGGTAATGACTATATTTTCTTAGGATCATACAGTAAATAACCTAGAATGAATTTAAGGAGGTATACTTTTTTTAAAGTTTAAAAGCTATGGTGAGTCTTTTAAAAATTAATAAGATGAAGCATTTCAAAAGAAGGATTAGAAAGCAAAATCACCCACTTTTACTACTCAGAATAAGAAAATTGGATCCAGACCATTTTTAAATCATTTGTTATATAAATCATATTCATATATCTTCAAAACGCCCACTCCTACTTTTCACCTACATTGTTCTGTAGTTATTAATACTAGTTATGAATGGTGGTGAAGAAATTCATTTCAAACTTGTACTGAATAATATGTTGAATAAATTGCATGTTCTGTCAGGAGTAAAATCTACTTATTTTTATAGCACACTGAATAAAGAAGAGAATTTTAGTCTTGTCAGCTCAAGATTACAGAGATGTGAAGTTTACCAGAATTAAGAAGGTATTAAATCTGCTTCCTGATGCTGTGTAGGTGGACAGAGAAACCTACATTGGCTCCAAATCTTAAGTGAGAATCATGTGTGAGACTAGTTTTCTAAGTGTCCTGGAAATTTATGAAATTAAGATCGATTTAGACTAACAATAAATCAGCATAGCTATTGTGTTCGTTAGTTTCTCTGGGAGGAATATAGTGAGATGGATTTAAAAATGCCAGAGATTTGTCAAGGGATAATTTCTGTAAAAGATAAAATGGAAATTAGTAACATTGTGTAGGAAAAAAATCTTCACATTGTGCTGTAGAACTGACATCTAGAAAATGAAAGGAAAGAAAGAAAAGATTGCCCTCCGCCATCTCCACTGGCTTGGCTACTTATTTCACTCAATTCTCATTCCTAAAGAGACTGAGTCCCTGGGAACATTTCCCTTATCATGTTGAAGTTGCTGCATTTATTCCTTGATACACACAGTTGGGAAGAGAATGCTCAGAAGAGATTCCTCAGAAGATCAGAGTTCTTTATACAATCTTCCTTCCCCAGATTGCTCAGTAACAATCCCATGTCCTCCTATTGATCAGCTTCAACTATTCCATCAAAGATAGTTTCCTGTAATACTCTGGGCATAGAATTCAAAAGTTTCTAGGCATCAGCCTATATAAAATGTCAATGAATATTGTTTGATTGTTTTTTGCTTGGCTAGTGAAACACTCAATTTTCTTTTCTTTTCTTTTTTTGTTTAATTCTCATGCATTATTCCTACCAGGGACACAGGGCCATATGGAGTTCCTAGATACAGTGTATATACCTCATTGTGTGGGATATTGTCTCCAAGAGAGCACATCAGCTTTATGCACAAAAGGCCATGCCAATACTCTCAAGCCCTTTGTCTTTGGGTGGTAAATTATATGATAAAACCAGTGGATTCCATGGTGATAGGTCTTCTGTGTTTCCTTTGTTGTAAACTCAGTCCTCTGTCCAGATGCTGCTTTATAGATTTCTATGCCCTTAAGTTATGCATCTGTAAGCTCCAGGATAGTGGTACTGGCAGAGGTTCTGCAAGTCAAAACCCTTTTGCTGGCACTTTGACTTTAAGAGTTCTTAAACCCCTTCTCGTGTTGGTGTTGTCACTTGGCTTGTATAACTTTGGGACCTCGTCATACCCATTGCTATCAATAAGCCAATCTCATTGACAACATCTTCTATGATCCCTGGCTTGTAGACAAGAGTCACCATGGAATTTCTTAGTGCTTCTCTCATTAGCACATGTCACATAGTATTGATCAGTAGTGTACTATTTGGATCATCCTATGCAACTTTATCCTCTAGTGAGTATTCTAACTTTGCAAAATATATCCTGTCGTAAACCTGCACAACAACATTTATTCAGATTACCCCAAACTTGGGCTGATGAGGGGATTGGAAAAGAGATAAACAAACACACAAATATAGGAAAAGTGGAACCTAGTGGTAAAGCCAAGCCCTGATGAGCCTTGACTGATACCAGAGAAGGCTCTGAACATTTATTATATAGATTTAAATATAAAAATGATTTATTGTGAGCACGAACAGCCAATTAAAGCTTAGAAGCTTGTTGTCCATATTTTGGCTACCTCTGGGAAGCTGGTATTTGAACTCAAAGCTATTGAACCAGTGGAATCTATGACAAGTATGGAATACTCCCTATTAACAGGGGCCAATGGGCAGACCTCTCAGCTCCCTTGCACAAAAAGATTCCTAAAAGAGATGTCTTTGCTGTCCAGGACAGTTTCAAAGAAATGATTCATTCACTGCTCCCAAAAATATCTATTCTAACATGCCCAACTACTTGAACCTTTTAATCCTTTCCTGTTCCATTTGTGTTGGTAAATCCAGATTTTAACTTTATTCATTGCTGAAAGCCATAGCCAAGTAGGAATGACACGTGGCATTTTGGGTTGAAAGGTGACCCTGCTCAGGGATTAGGGTGGATCCTGCTGGAATAGGGGGCTCCAGATTTAGGGCAGATCCTGCTGGGATTAGGGCATATCCTGCTGCCTCAGGTGCCCTCTCTGCTCCTTGAGTTCCCGTTGAGTTCTCGTGGGGTTCTGAGAGTATTGGTATGCAGAGCCCAGTGGAGGGAGTGTATTTTTCCCAGAATGTGTGTGTAGTGTGTGTAGAGTGTCATTGAGAGTTCAGGAATAAAGAGTTGCTGTTTGAATCTACAAGGCTTTTGTGGTGGCTCGGTTATTTTGTGCCCAGACTGACTGCGGCATTTGGCGGCCCAAGCGGGGAATGTCTGAAGCTTAGAGGTAAGTGAAATTGCTCACTGGTGGAGGCGATCCCCCACTCACTGTCTTGACAGGGTCACAGTGAGAAAAAGTGTTGGCAAAGCCACGCTGGTTGGTGGGTAACCGAAACCATGAGATCCTTTTTTATGTAATTGGGACTTTGCATTTTCATGCTTATGTTTCTCACAGGAGGCATGAGAATGTTAAATGCCAAACAAATTAAATTTCAGATGGCTAGAACAGAATAGGTAGTTCATGCTTTGGAGGCCGTTCTACCCATCCCTCAGCATATCAAGGACAAAGTAAAAGGCTATTCTTCTATCTTAGTACATTGTGGACAAACCTAATAACGGACAACAATCATCCTCTGAAAAACAAATTCTTTGAGAACTAGTGCACCTTGACTGAGAAACAAACTCTTTGAGAACTAGTGCACCTTGACTGAGAAACAAAGAAACTCTTCGAGAAAGCAGCTCAACCAGTTTTATGAGAATAAATTTAGGAATCAATTAAAATAGGTTTATAAGACACAGTTTTAGAATAATGTTAAAAATATTATTTTATTTAGATTCTTAAGTTTAGAAATTCTTAAGTCTTTAGTCGTATAGGTTTCTGATATGTTTTAAGGATGATTCATAAACTTTAGGATATTTTAAATATAAGATTTAAAGGGACTTTTTTAGATGGGAATTTTAGATTAAAAATAAAGTACAAGTGTACTTTAGGTTAATGATTGGCTAGGAGACTTAGAGTCTGGTTACGTAGTTTGGCATTAGTTAATAAGGAAATAACATATCTTGGGAAAAATAGTAAATCTTGGGAAAATCTGAAGGATGTAAATTGGTGACATGTTTTATTGATGATTCTGTACTTTGATGATTGTATGGCTGGGGGTCATATCCTGGAAGAATGTAGATTGGTGTGATCTCAATCATGGTTAAGGAAATGTCATGTCTTGGCAAAGTTTTAAATTATATAATCAATGATGTATTGTGAATCTATAATGATGAGAAAAATTGTAATAAAAAGGGGACCCAGAGAAAGCAGCTTTAGCTCTCTCTCTGGAGATTGCTCAAACGGAACGACTCCTGTCTCATCATTTCGCCAACGCCACTCCTCCTTCAGGACTCCCTGGACCCCACTGGGGCTGGACCCCGACCCCGCTGGGGCTGGACCCCTGCAGCTTACCCCTGAGGGAAGGCGAGAGAATGGGAGACCATTTCAAAAAACATTGTGTTCTTGTTTTGGTTTATTTTGTTTTTATTTCAAGTTGCCTGTTCCTCGAACTTTCTCAGGCAAACTGGGGAAAATGGTTGACTCAAGGATTGAGGTTGTTCGCCCCCGAGGAAGAGAAATTGTTAGAGGAAGGAGGCACCCCAGTAAGACATATGTTGATACAATACAAAAATGTAGCCCATGGCTTTTTAAAGACGAGTTATTAAGTACATCAATGGGACCATCATGGTATCCTGTAGAAGGATTTTTCTTCAACAAGCAAGATATGGCTAGTTCTATTTACTACAATTATCTAAGTCAAGTACTCTTTACTTATTAAGTTCCATAAGGTAATATATTTAAACATTATGTGTGTTTTCATAAATTGGTAATTGGAAAAATTTTAATATTGCTTTGGTCTGTGTCTTTGCTGAAACAAGGTAACTAAGTATTAAGATTCGATAAAGGGGCTAAAAGCATGCAATGGAAGAAGGATAGCGTCTTCAACAAATGGTGTTGGGAAAACTGGAAATCCATTTGCAACAAAATGAAACTGAATCCCTTTCTCTCGCCATGCACAAAAGTTAACTCAAAGTGGATCAAGGAACTTGATATCAAATCAGAGACATGGCGTCTGATAGAAGAAAAAGTTGGCTATGATCTACATACTGTGGGGTCGGGCTCCAAATTCCTCAATAGGACACCCATAGCACAACAGTTAATAACTAGAATCAACAAATGGGACTTACTCAAACTAAAAAGTTTTTTCTCAGCAAAAGAAACAATAAGAGAGGTAAATAGGGAGCCTACGTCCTGGGAACAAATCTTTACTCCTCACACTTCAGACAGAGCCCTAATATCCAGAATATACAAAGAACTAAAAAAATTAGACAATGAGATAACGAATAACCCAATCAACAAATGGGCCAAGGACCTGAACAGAAATTTCTCAGAGGAGGACATACAATCAATCAACAAGTATATGAAAAAATGCTCACCATCTCTAGCAGTCAGAGAAATGCAAATCAAAACCACCCTAAGATACCATCTCACTCCAGTAAGATTGGCAGCCATTAGGAAGTCAAACAGCAACAAGTGCTGGCGAGGATGTGGGGAAAAGGGTACCCTTGTACATTGCTGGTGGGACTGCAAATTGGTGCGGCCAATTTGGAAAGCAGTATGGAGATTTCTTGGAAAGCTCGGAATGGAACCACCATTTGATCCAGCTATTCCCCTACTCGGTCTAGTCCCTAAAGACCTAAAAAGAGCACACTATAGGGACACTGCTACATCCATGTTCATAGCAGCACAATTCACAATAGCAAGACTGTGGAACCAACCTAGATGCCCTTCAATAGACGAATGGATAAAAAAAATGTGGCATTTATACACAATGGAGTATTACTCTGCATTAAGAAATGACAAAATCATAGAATTTGGAGGGAAATGGATGGCATTAGAGCAGATTATGCTAAGTGAAGCCAGCCAATCCCTTAAAAACAAATGCCAAATGTCTTCTTTGATATAAGGAGAGTAGCTAAGAACAGAGTAGGGACAAAGAGCATGAGAAGAAGATTAACATTAAACAGGGATGAGAGGTGGGAGGGAAAGGGAGAGAGAAGGGAAATTGCATGTAAATGGAAGGAGACCCTCAAGGGTATACAAAATTACATACAAGAGGAAGTGAGGGGAAAGGAGGAAAAATATAAGGGGGAGAAATGAATTACAGTAGAGGGGGTAGAGAGAGAAGAGGGGAGGGGAGGGGGGAGGGGGGATAGTAGAGGATAGGAAAGGCAGCAGAATACAACAGACACCAGAATGGCAATATGTAAATCAATTGTTGTGCAAATGATGTGATTCTGCAATCTGTATATGGGGTAAAAATGGGAGCGCATATCCCACTTGAATCAAAGTGTGAAATATGATATATCAAGAACTATGTAATGTTTTGAACAACCTACAATAAAAATTAATTAAAAAAAAATAAAAAAAAAATAAAAAAATGGAAAAAAAAAAAGAATATTTGCAATTAAGATTAATAGGAGGTGGGCACAGTGTTGCATGTCTATAATCCCAGAAGCTCAGGAGGCTGAGGCAGGATGATCCAAATCCTCAGCAACAGCAGGTGCTGAACCACATAGTGAGACCCTGTCTCAAAATAAAAATATAAAATAGAGTTAGGGAAGTGGCTCAGTGGTCAATTGCACCTGAGTTCAATCTCTGGTATAAAAAAAAATTATTATTAGGTCTAAAAAATAGATGCATATTTGGTATTGAAACTATTTTGAAAATAAGTTACAAAATTATACTTAAACATTTCAAAACTTATTTTTCCTGATAAAGTTTCTTTAAAATTATGTATTTTAAATTTAGATAATTTATGATTATTTAGATAAGTTATTTAGATAAGTTATGATTAGTTATCCAATAAAATCCAAAGGTAAACATTAAAAAAAAAAAAAGATTCTATCAGGTGTAATTTATATACAAAGAGTATAAGAAGTTTCAGTTGGGTTTCAATTATAGTATTATAGTACCATAAAAAAAAACATGAAAGTATTTCATCTTATTAAAGTGGAGTAATTTGTCTAAATCAGAAATTTTATAAGGGTTGTTTCAAAATGTGAATTTATAAAAAGGGTTAATGCCTAGAAAAGAGATATAAAAAGATTCAAGATGTGAAAATATATTTTAATATGAAAGGTTGAAGAAAAAAGAAATGTTTCTAGATAAGATAATCTTTGTGTGATAAAGTAAAAAGTTGTAAAATGTCTAAGTAAATTACAAAAGGCTTTAAAAGTTTAAATTAAAGGTGGTTAAGATGCCTTCATGGCGGAGGAAAGAGTGTGTCATTCGAAGCCTAGTTAATCTTAAAAGCATTACTTAAAAAAAAAAAAAAAACCATGAAAATGGGAAGATAATAGGATAAAAGATACTTAGATAAAGAAGATTAAAAATTTGAAGTGAAAAACTTTAAAGACAGAAGTATAGAAAGTTAAAAAGAAAAAGATAAAGAAGAAGTAGAAAGATAGAAAAGATGTAGGAAGATAAGAATTTTAAACCCACAAAATAGGAAGCAAAAAAAAAAAAAAACTAAGAGAAAAAAAAAAGCAACTAAGGGTGAATGTACAAACCTTAGAAGAAAACTAGAAGATAGAAACAAGATAAAAAATGGTTAAAAATGTCAAATAAAGGTATTTCAGATAAAAAATACAAAAAGCTAAGACAACTACTAGATAGAGGCATTCAAGATAGAAAAAGGTAGAAGAGAGACGTTTAAAGTCAAATATTGGATAAAATAGAAGAACAAGAAGATTATTAGTAATTTTTTCAAAAAGCCCATCAACTTTAATTTCTGGTGGTGCAGAAATTAGAAGTCTCAGATGAGGGTGTTAAAATTTACAGATAAGAGCCAATTTAGAAAACGTTAAACTAGAAGGAAATTGATTTAAAACCACATCAAAAAATTAAAAGGACTAAAGTAATTCTAAAAACTAAGGCAAAATGCTTTTGGAAGACTTGAATTTAAAAGGATCTTTAAATTTCCAAAGGATGCATATAGGATATTTTGGAACATCATCCCTGAAGAAAAATCAGTTAATGTTTTACTCACATAACAAAAATCCCATGCAATCCAAAGGGACAAAACATAGTTTAAAAAAAACTCATCAAACTATTAAAATGTATTTATTAAAACATAAAGAGGAAATTGGAAAGGGGTATATATATCCCCCAAAGATAAACTTAAAATAACCCTTTTTACTCTAAACTTTTTAAATTTGGATTCATCAGGGCTCAGTGCTGCGGAAAGGCGTATGTGTCCAAAAAATGTACATAAGCCTAAGGTACTTTGGAAAGATATTATAACAGGACAATGGAAAGGTCCTGACCCAGTGATTGTCTGGAGTCGGGTTCTGTTTGTGTGTTTCCACAGGGAGAACAGCAGCCGATTTGGATTCCAGAGAAACTAACCAAAGCAATTTCTACAGACCAAAAAGAAGATGATTTGACTCAAATCCATAACAGCTGATATGCAGAGCTCCAGCTTGGCTATTCTTACATCTGCAACAGTGATTAATCAGGATACTTTTTTCAATATCTATTTTATTATTGCCTTTTTCCACATCATCAAGTTCTGTTTTATTTATTTATTTATTTTGAGCTCATACAGACCCTAGGTTAATGTTTTTCTGATCAGTTTTATTTTTTGACTGTGGAGTTTTTAAACATTGCAATGGAGATTTCACCTGTGTAAAGCTACAAGGCCTTTACTATTGTCTTATGTGTTGTACATTTGTGTGCACTCTTGTGTTTTGTGTTGTATGTCTGTGTGTGCGTATGTCCATATATCATATATGAGGAGCGCTCATGGAAAAAATGGATCCGAATTTTTTTTTTTTATTCACGTGATTTTAATGGTTTAATTTAAATTGGGTAAACAGCTGTTGAGGATTGTTTTAATATGTGTACTAATAAGGAGGTTAAAAGATCTGTTTGTTTACTTTTCACCTTTCCTTTTCATTATATTTAATAATTCTGTTCAGGATAATGTCAATTGTTCAGAAAATCGTTTTCTTAGTACCTGTTGAAATGTTACATAATTTCTTTTTAGCATCATTGCCAGAATTTCTATCTTAATCCCAGTGCCGGTGAAGACAAAGATAAAACCAAACTATAGCTTCTGTGATAGCTATCACAGTAAACTGTATAAACTGATGCATCAATGAATAATAACTCAACAAGTAATGCACAATAAAGGAGTTGATTTATTTTGGGAGGAAATGGACATATTGATAGATTCCTCCACTTTCAACTGCTTGCAGAACTTGCCTGCACTATGTATCACTTGTATGCATTGTGAACTATCTGTTGATGCAGTGAATTGTGGTAGTGCTGGCGTATCTTTGCTGATGGTGTCACCGGTGATACAATTTTTCCAAAGGAGCCGTCAATTGGCTTGGTGTTGTGGCATTTCTGTATCCTCCTCCCTTCTGCTAGTGATGGTCTAAAATTTGGGGGCCAACAGAGGTGAGGCAAAGAACCTCACCCCCCCACTGGCACCAAGGCCAAATTTGGGGGCCAACAGAGGTGAGGCAAAGAACCTCACCCCCCCCACTGGTGCATAGGCCTATCCACAAGTACGGCTGTATGCTGGACCGGTAGTCAGTGACGGGTATGATCCAGTTGCAGTGGTACCAACCTAAGACAGGAGGCTGACGCCTAGAGGTCAGCTCATCCGATGACGGGTAAGAGCCATATGTTGAATTGGACAACCTAACAGGCACGGTCCCTAAGCCACATTGCTTGTTGTTTATTTAAACAGAAGGGGGGAGATGCTGAGAGCCATAGCCAAGTAGGAATGACGCATGGCATTTTTGGGTTGAAAGGTGACCTTGCTCAGGGATTAGGGTGGCTCTGGGTTTAGGGTAGATCCTGCTGGAATAGGGCAGCTCCAGGTTTAGGGCAGATCCTGCTGGGATTAGGGCATATCCTGCTGCCTCAGCCTCCCGCTCCACTCCTTGAGTTCCTGTTGAGTTCTCGCGGGGTTCTAAGAGTATTGGTACGCAGAGCCCGGTGGAGGGAGTGTATTTTTCCCAGAACATGTGTGTAGAGTGTCGAGTGTCGGTGAGAGTTCGGGAATAAAGAGTTGCTGTTTGAATCTACAAGGCTTTTGTGGTGGCTCGGTTATTTTGTGCCCAGACAGACTGCAGCAATTCATCATAGACCACAATTTCCCCACATTTCTAGAAGTCACTTG
The DNA here is from genome assembly GCF_048772815.1 of Callospermophilus lateralis. NCBI lineage: Eukaryota > Metazoa > Chordata > Mammalia > Rodentia > Sciuridae > Callospermophilus > Callospermophilus lateralis. Next base: position 65,793,003 of record NC_135320.1, on the reverse strand, counting down.
TTATGCTTTGGACATGAGATAACCCTCTAAAATTCATGTAGAAAAGTTCAGGGATAAAATAATTAGATTAATTCATTTGAGGGTCAAAGATTTGAATGGATTAATGAGTGGTAACTGAAGGCAGGTATGGAGTGACTAGAAGAAGTAGGTCACTGGGGGCATGCCATGGGAGATTAATGTACTGTCTCTGGCTCCTTACACTCAAGCTCTTCTGTTTTCTGGCTGTCATGAACATAGCAGCTTTCCTCCATCACATGATATTGAAATCCAGAGGTATAGAGATGGCCAACCATTGACTGAACCTTTGAAACTGTGGGCCAAAATAAGCTTTTCTTCTTCTAAGTTGTTGTTGGTTTATAATTACAATGATGCAGAAGCTGTCTAACACATTGTTTTTGACAGGTTTTTCACTTCTGTGAACAATTTTAGGGGAGGAAAAATTTATTTAGGGGTCCATGGTTTCAGATGTCTCAGTCTATAGGATACTGACTCCATTCCTGGGGGCTCAAGGAGAGGCAGAACATCATGGCAGAAGAATGTAGTGGATGGTGGCTCACATGATAAACAGATAGCAGAGAGAGAGAGAGAGAGAGAGAGAGAGAGAGAGAGAGAGAGAGACACCACTCACTAGATAAAAATATATACTCCAAGGGCATGACCCCAGTGACCCTACCTTCCTTCAATTCCCACTCAGTTAATCCCATTATGGGATTAATTCACTGATTGAATTAAGGCTTTATGATCAGATCAATTCAGCTCTAAACCTTCCTGCATTGTTTCACACATGATCTTTTGGGGGATACCTCAAAACTATAACACACATAACTCTAGTAGAGAATTTTTACTATGCCCTAGGGTTCTTGTCAAACATTAAATTTTATGTCTGAGATATCTTAGCCCAAGTAAGTAACCTATCCTTATCTAGCCCTATATTTCAGCTCCCCAATCAAGCATGTTCAAAATCTAGTTTTATAGATAGTTTATTAAATTCTGTTAGTGTGAACTAATACTTTTAGTGTTAGAATATCAGACCTGGATATTCCTGATTGAGTTATGTCAATAACTAATCATAGTTATCCATCTAACATCCAAGAGTGGAGGTGAGGCAAATCTTGATAAGAATTCCTATTGACTCATGGGAAGGGGCTTCTGTTGAAGATAATGATGTTGACTTGGATTTTGAAGAGTACTATCAGTTTATAAAAGGGTTGCCTCTTCAAAACACTGGAAACTTAAGCAAAAGTAGAGAAAAGTGATTATATAAAACTGAAAAGCATCTGCACAGCAAAGGAAATAACCAAAAGATTGAAGAGTCAAATTACTGAATGGAAGAAAATAGTAGCAGACTGTCCACCTGAAAAGGAATTAATATTCGTAATTTTGAAGGGACAAAAACTCAACAGCATGACCTGATTAAAAAATGGGCAATAGACCTACATAGACATTTCTCAGCTAATAGGTAGCTGGAATATGCTCAGCATCATCAATCACCAGATAAATGCAAATCAAAACAACAGGGATATGTCACTTCATTCCTGACAAATGACTATCATCTGAAAGACAAAAGATAGCAAGTGCTGAGTGATATGTTGAGAAACGTGAGTGCTTCAACACCATTGATGGGAATGTAAGTAACTGCAACCACATGAAAATCAATATGGAAGTTCATCAAAAAATTAAGAATAGACCATAATGGGAGGGGCATGAGAAAAATGGAGGAACTTTGATTGGGCAAAGGAGAGAGAGGGAAGGGGAGGGGCCAGGGGGCAGAAAAGATGGTGGAATGAGATGGACATCATTACCCCAGGTACATGATGACTACACATATGGTGCAATACTACATGGTGTACAACCAGAGAAATGAAAAGTTATACTGCAATTGTGTACAATGACTCAAAATGCATTCTGCTGTCATATATATCTAATTAGAATAAATAAATTTTAAGAATAAAGAAGAAATTAAGAATAGAACTACTCATGACCAATGTGATTCTGCAACCTGTACACTCAGAAAAATGAGAAATTATAACACATCTTATTCAAATGTATGATATGTCAAGATCATTGTACTGTCATGTATAACTAATTAAAACAAATAGAAAAAAACTTAAAAAAAAGAGAAGAAGTACTGTATGATTCAGCAATCCCATTCCTGGTTCTCCAATGGAAATGAATTCAATATGTCAAAAATATATCTGCCCTGCCATATTTATTGCAATGTTATTCACAATAGACAAAAATGAAAGAAACCTAAGTGCCTATCATTTGATGAATGCATAAAGAAAATGTGGTAAATATGCACAGTGGAGTACTATTCAACTATAAAGAAGAGTGAAATCCTGTCATTTGTGACAACATGGCTCAAACTGGAGACATGGAAAATAAAATATTTGATCTCATAGAATTTGAGAGTAGAATGGTGGTTACCAGAGTCTGGGGAGTCTAGGAAGTGGAAGAGGGAAAGGGAAAGGTTGATCAATATAGTTTATAGTTGGATGGGAAAAAGAGATTCTTGTGTGTTATTGAAAAGTTGCATGACTATAGGTAAGGATAATATGCTGTATGTTTCAAAAAACTAGAAGAAAATATTTTGAATGATTTTTACCATGGAGAAATGATGGATTTTTGAGGAGATGGATATGTTTAATTTGTTTTGAGATTTGCACAATGTATTCATATATTGAGGCATTGCATTGCATACAATAAATATATATAATTCTTTTTTTATATATCAGTTGAAAGTAAATTTAATGAAAATTTATAAATCCAGATAATAGCTATTTGTAAGCTACCAAATAGGCTCCAAGGTCTTTACTGTTAACTTCCATTTTTAAAAAAATATATTTCACTTGTCAATTGATCTTTATTTTATTTATGTATATGTGATGCTGAGATTTGAACCCAGTAAATCACACATGCTAGAAAGTGCTCTAACACTGAGTCACAACTGCAGCCCTGAGTTTCCATTTTTAAAGGAAATTTCCCAGAGCTTTTCATTATCCCTCTATTAAACATAACATTACTTAATGATAACCAATCCTTTCCATTGTCCTAGCTGCATGATTATCCCTGTGTGTTTCAACCTTATAAATCTCTCTAATGACCAGGGTATTTACCTCTGATGAAACCTCCTTTCAAGTCACTAAGTCACTGTCGGCAATATGACAACAATTAAGGCACTGCATTGTGCAAAGGATTATCCATGTCTCACACGCACCCTTTGATGTTGTCCTTGTTTTCAGTAAAATGATAATGATGCAGCTCCCAAACCCCACTTCTGGAACTACTTCAGTAGAACCAGCAAAAAGCAAATGTAGATACAGAATTATGAATGCAAGAAGTCTTACTGGGCTTTGTCTGTGAAAGACAAGGGAAGGATGAAGCAGAATCAGACAGAAAAACCTAAGATTATGATCCTGGCAAAGGAGCTAGTTGGTAAACAGAAATAGTGAGGACTTAGTACTCCTAAGGTACTCAGTCATAGCTGGGCTTGCCAAGAAAGTGAAGGCACTCCTCTGGAAAACTGCAATAAAATGTGATACATGTTGCACTTTTTTGAGATGATGAGAATTTTAGGTTTCTTCTTGTCTTATTACTGACAGAATCAGGCAGTAGACAATTAGATGGTGGCTCCTGAAGACTTTAAAAAAATCATTTCAGATGTACATATGTATTGCCAGGTACTGTGGAATACTGCTGTAATCCTAGCACTAGGGATACTGAGGAAGGAGAATTGCAAGCTCAAAGCCAAACTCAACAACTGTTAGACACTGTCTCAAAATGAAAATATAACTCAATGGTAAGACTCTCCTGAGTTCAATGCCCATACAAAACCAAAACGCAAAACAAAACAACACAACGGATATTTATGGAGTACAATGTAATAATTTAATACATGTGTGCATTGTGTAAAAGATCAAATCAGAGGAGGTAGCAATTCTATTTCCTTAAACATTTAAAAATTTTTGATTGGTACACAATAATCATATATATTTATGAGATACAGTGTGATATTTCAATACATGAATACAGTGTGCAGTGATCAAATAAAGGTAATTTAGTTCTGTGTTTCCTTATCATTAATTTATGTTTGTAACCTTCGAGACTACTAGTTCTTCATATAATAGGTTGTTTTGAACTATAGCTACCCCAGTGTGCTGTAGAACACAAGAACTTACCTCTGGAGGCTGTCAGCCAACCACTCCTTTAAGCTAATTGGCAAGTTTTTCCTTTTCCTCCCCTCCCCTTCCCCTTCCCTCCCCTTCCTTCAGTAGTGGGAATTGAACCCATGGGCACTTTACCCCTGAGTGGTATCCCGAGAACTTTTCTTTATTTTGTATTTTGAGACAGGATCTTGCTGAGTTGCATAGGTCCTCAATAAATTGCTGAGGCTAGCCTTGGACTTGCCATCCTACTGTCTTTGACACCCAAGTCTCTGGAGTTACAGACATTATGCAACCAAACCCAGTGTGAGTCTTCTCTTGATGGGATGTCTAAGCAACAACTTCTTGGAACTTCTATGGTCATGAATAGAATAGCCAAAGCTAGTTGACTGCATTATACACACAACTAAATTGCATGATATGTAGTGTACATTTTTTTTTTGTTAATTGTTAAGACATTTACAAATCAGATTAGGGAAATAAGCTAGAAAACATAATTCTGTTATTGTAACTATGTTATACTTATTTAACTCTAAATAAATCACAAGAAAACAATTTTAAGATATTTAAATAATTCAAACAGCAAAAGTAAACACCTGTTGTTGATCATAAAAGACATAGTAATCTTAAAAAGAGCAACAATGCTCCTGTACATTTCAATATGATTTTCTAATATCCACAATCTTTGGGGGTGTATTTAGCACAGTTACGCTATTTTAAAAAGAAAATCTTCTTTCTCTTCTATTAACTTGAGACTGACTATGCATATGAAATACAGAACTAACAGTCTGCAAATGATGCCAAATAAGCATATAACTGAATAGAGCCTTAACTTTAACAGGTTTTAAGTTCATTTTGACAAGCACTTTTCCAGCATGCTTTACAATATGTAGAGCGCTAGGATGTAGTGATTAAATACCTCTGCCTTCAATGAGATTTCATTCTAAGCCCCGTAAGAAAGGTACTAGCTGATAAGTGACTTCACTTTAGAGAATTTAGGTGACTGGAGAGAGGAGAAAGTTTAGCAAAAGAGGTGGAATTTGGCCATGCCTGGCGGCACACGCCTGGTAATCCCAACAGCTTGGGGAGCTGAGGTAGGAGGATTGTGAGTTCAAAGTCAGTCTCAACAAAAGTGAGGTGCTATGCAACTCACAGAGATCCTGTCTCTAAATAAAATACAAAATAGGGCTGAGGATGTGGCTCAGCGGTTGCATGCTCCTGAGTTCAATCCCCAGTAACCTCTCCCACCCCCCAAAAGAAGTGGAATTTCTGTAGAGAGAGAATATATATATATATATATATATATATATATATATATATATATATATATATATATATATAAAATTTCAATAAAATAAATGAAGGTAAGAAGCATGTATAGAGAAAGGGATAAAGACATAAATTACAAAGTAAGAAATTGCTAAAGAATACCCAAAACAAACCAAAAAAACTTGTTTCTTTGGATTCTCAAGAGAGTTGTAACAAACTAAGGCATAAAGTCAGAGCTGAGTGGTAGAATCAGGATTTTTCCATAGGTGATTTTGGAAATCATGCATCTTTGTTAAAAATACATATTTCAAGGTTTATGGATCTTGTTCTGCAATATTTGGGGAGGAAAATGTTTTTGCTCCTTTTAAACCCAAGTTTTATCACTTACTGAGTAAAAAGTACAGACATGTTCTGGTCACGTAAATAACATATCCTTGTGGCGCATGCCTGTAATCCCAGTGACCCACGAGGCTTGAGAAGGAGGATCACCAGTTCAAAGCCAGAGGTACCATGGCTGAGGCACTAGGCAACTCAGTGAGACCCTGTCTCTAAATAAAATACAAACTGGAGCTGGAGATGTGGTTCAGTGGTTGCATGCCCCTGAGTTCAATCCCTGATACACCCACACCCCCCAAAAAGAATATATCCTTTCGTTTTAAAGTCACTAAGGAGATGAAAAAGTCACTAGGGAGAGGAAAAGCCTGATTTTAGAACTAAATCATAAAAGAGCTAGAAGTATGGTTTACACAAATACATGATTTAGATAAAAATTGTTAAAATCAGGCTGGGGATGTGACTCAAGCGGTACCGTGCTAGCCTGGCATGTGCGGAGCACCGGATTCGATCCTCAGCATCATATAAAAATAAAAAAATATAAATATGTTGTGTCTACCGAAAACTAAAAAATAAATATTAAAAAAAATTCTCTCTCAAAAAAAATTGTTAAAATATCTCATGTATTAGAATTAATTAACTGTAATGACAAGGATTACAGTGGATTTTTGTTAGTGGTAAAATAAAGCTTTGGATTATAAAATTTGAGGGTCATAAACATTGTTTCAAAGAACATATTTTATTTCTTTACAGAGTTATTACTTTATTGATTCATTTTTTATTGAAATAATAATTATTAATTTTTCGGAGCCAGTTCACTGGTAATAAGCTTTTATCTTCTAGAAAAAAAGCAGACTATCTTAAAACAATTAAAAAAAATTGGAAATTTCAACTATTTTAGGATGAATAGAAATTCTTAACAAGTCAGTCAATCTTAGGTTTATATAGAAAATAGATTAAAACAAACACAATGGTGCTATGACAACAACATTTTATTGAAGTAATTTATAGTTTTTACTATATATTATTTAATACGAAGTGATACTGCAGGGATCTCAAAACCAAAGAAAATCACCCTTCAAATATCATGAATATTAAAACTTAACTTGACTAAGAAAATGGTAAGGGAATTGAGGACTTTGGAATTGCTTCATCTTACTTTAAAATAATATACTTTTCTTTATCATTAACAGAAGTTATTTATCAGAGTGACAGGAGATTGAAAGCACTGAGAAGCCATGAAAATTACCTGTAAGATACTAGAGCTACATAAATGAACCCACTGATATTCTCAGTTTGAATTAAATGCTGCTGTCTAATCTTTGAAAACATGAGTTCTTATTTTTTTGCTAAATACAATAACCAATGTAGAGGAATATTCTACCAAGAGTAAACAATGTTTATCACTCTCTTGAACATGTGAAAATGTTCTTCTAATGGTTCCTCTGTGCTAAAATTCCTAACACTAAAACTCTTCAGAACATCCAACCCAAAGAATTTTCATCTTGAGCAGAGGCATGAGTGAGAAGGAGCACTCACAAAAGAATTATTCATGAAATACCTACACTAATAATATGGATAATAGTTCATTTTTATTGAATTCTTATAATGTTCTTTGAGAAATAGGTTTATTAAGGGAGAACCAGCATTCTTTAAAAGCTCTTTACTTTGTACCAAAACTTACAGAGAAAATTACAGTCATTGGATTACAATACAGTGGTAATAATTGAATATGGTGGCACCAGTATCCAAATGGTAGCGTTCAACTATCAAAGGCAAGGTGGGTATGGTTCCAGGAGTGGATACCACCAGAGACAAGGAATAGAACAAATATGCTAATAAAAATGTATGTGGTAGAGAGCCTACTACAGTCAGCTGGCACCTACACACACCCAGGCCTGTGCCCCTTTGTAAGCCCTTGCCCCTTCGTAAGCCCTTGCAAAGCCAGTTGGTCCACAGTACACAAAAAATATCAATAGTGCTTCTATATACCAATAACATACCAAAAAAGAAATAAGAAACAGGAGGGAAACCAAATAAAGGAAACAATACAGTTTATAATAGTTACAAAATAAATAGAATACCAGAGAATAAATGAAACCAGAGGTGAAATAACTCAATAGTGTGTTTTCACTTTATTAAAAAGTGAGTGTACTCTCTAAAATATGGATAAAAATAATTGAACAAGACAGCCAAAAATGAAAAGACATTCTTATTTTGTGGATTGGAGGAATTTGTATTCTTAAAATGTCCATGATACCCAAAGCAATCTAATTCAATGTAATCCTTATTAAAAAATACTAGTTGCCTTCTTCAGAGAAATAGAAGAAAACAATACTAAAATTTATATGGAACTACAAGAGATCCCAAATAAAAACACATCTGGAGCTGGAGGCATCACAGTACCTAACTTCAAAACATTTGCACAGTTTTAGTAACCAAAACATCATGGTCCTTCATGGACAAACTAATAGAAATGAATGAAGAACCCAGTAATAGATCTATGTATTTATAATAACTAAGATATCTGTCTATGTATTTATTGCCAACTGCTTTTTGATAAAGAAACCAAAAAAATTCATTAGAAAAGATAGTCTATTCATCAAATGATTCTGGGACAACTGATAACCATTTGGAGAAGAATAAAACTATACCTCTCTCTCTTAGAATTTACCTATCTCTTAGAATTTACCAAAATCAATTCAAAATTGTTTAATGACTTAAATGTTAGACCTCAAACTATAAAATTACTAGGAGAACATGTGTGAGAAATGCTTCAAGTTATTGGGATGGGTAAAGATGTTTTCCGATATGATCCCAAAAGAACAGGAAATAAAATACAAAGATGACAATGATATATGATATATCCTATCAAAAAGTTTCTGCACTACAAAGGAAACAGCCAGCAAAGTTGAGACAACCTAGACCACAAGAGTTAATATTTGCAAGCTAATAAACCAATAAGGGATTAATATCCAGGATATTAGAAACTCAACAGCAAAAAAATTAATTTGATTTTAAAAATGTGTAAATGACCTCAATAGACATTTTTCAAAAGAAGATATACAAATGACTAGCAAGAATCTGAAAAAAAAATGTGCTCAACATCACTGATCATTAGGAAATGCATATTAAAACCCAAATAGATATCATCTATGATTATTATTAAGAGGACAAAAAAATGCTGGTAAGGATGAGGACAAATGTTAAATGTTATGTAAATGTTAATTTCTTCAGGCATTATGAAAAAAGATATACAGATTTCTCAAGAAAAGAAAAACCATTAGACATAGAATCACTGAAAAATTTAACAATCCCACTATTGGTTATATATCCAGAAGATAAGAAATCCGCATGTTGAAGCAATACCTGTACCCCCATGTTTATTGAAGCAGTATTTACAATAGACAAGATATGGAATGAATGTGGGTGTCCACTGGTGAGTGAATAAATAAAAAAATGTATATAATACATGGCGAAATATGGTTCATCCATAAAAAGAATTAAATCATTTCACTTTGGCAACATAAATGAACTGAAGCACATTATGTTAAGTGAAATAAGTAAAGCAGAGAAAGACAAATATTCCAGGTTTACATATATATATTTGGAAGCTAAAAATGTTGATCTTCTAGAAATAAAGAATTGAATACTGGTTACCAGAGGCTTAGAAGAAAGGGTAAGGAGAGAGAGAGGTTGGTTAACAGGTACAGGAAAACAGTCAAATCAGAGGAAAATCTTCTACTATTCTATAACCCAGTGGGGTAACGATAGATGACAAGAATCAATTACATATTTTAAAACAGGTAGATGAAAGAATCTTGAATGTTCAAAGAAATTTCAAATGTTTGAAGTAATGAATGTGCCAGTTACCTTGATCATTACAAATTGGATACATGTATTAAAATATCATACTGTATCTCAAAATATGTAGAATTATGATTTATTAATTTAAAATTTTAAAATATAACTAAAATTCTTTATGACTGGTTTGTAGTACTAATGGCTATAAAATACAGCCCTGCTGTCAAAATTTTTATAGTTTGTTGTCTTTAATCTGAGTCTAGTTTTGTAATCTTCCCATGATAAAATTGTGTTAATTTGACTTGCAATATTCACTGGAATAGCACAGATATATTTAAAAGAGGATATTCAAAGAGGTACCTCAGAATTAATGGAGTTGAGATTATATAAGTTATAGTCCATTTTGTGTTACAGAATTTTTATATTTGGGTTAAGATTAACAAGTAGCTAGGGGATCCAGTCAAAATTTTACTAAACCACCATCTGTAGCTCCAAAGAGGAGAATATGAATTAGATTTAGATAAAGCAAAATACCCGTAAGAAATCTGTACTATTGCCATCTGGAGATTTTTTTATGTGAAAAATGAAAATTTCATTTGATTGCATAATTCTAGACAATTATTTTGTGTAGCACTTAGGTTATTTCATCAATCATGTAATTTTTACATAAAACATATTTTCCCTATGAACTTCTCTCAACAAAAGAGGGAATTTTTGAACATACTGAATATACCACAGGGAGTCATATCCACATGACTCTAATTTAAAAAAATTAAATAAATTACAGAAATATCAGTCAAGTAGAGGGAGGGGATCAGGAGGATGTGGGGAGTGCTGGGAACCGAATCCAGCAAATTATATTCCATACTTTTGTGATTATGTCACAACGTATCCTAAAGTTATATAAAACTAAAAAAAAATCAATACTTTTAAAAAATTATAATTTCACATATGTGTTTATCATACTTTTTCATTTAGTTGGCAATTTAATTAATCTTATTTACCATTCTAATTAATGTCATTTACCATTCTTGCTTATATTTCAAGTATAATGTTTGTGGAATTTTGCTGAGTTTTGTTATTATATATTTTTCTCATTTGTAAAGGTTAATATTTTAATTTACTTCCTTAGTGCAAAAAAATTAAAATGTAAGTCACTATATTAGAAAGTAAGAAAGAATAAATGACTATATAGGAACTCCATATATTAGTAGTTTTTTATGATATATTGGTTTGTATTTATTTTCAACAGAAAGGTGGCTTTCTAAGAAAGAAATATAAATATCATGTACTTTTAAATTCCTAATGATAATATAGAAAAAGTAACTCATAAGAATTATTAGGCCATATTAATATTAAAATTCAATTGAAGAACCACTGATCTCATGTATATTCTAATTTAAGTATGTATAAATATTAAGTCATTATACTTATATTTAAGTAGAATAGAGGCATAAGTGAATAAAGTGAATAAAGCAAGGAGGTGCAGGACAACAGGCAAAGGCTGAACTTGGGTACCTGTCATTAAGCATAAAATTGTGTGTGTGTGTGTGTGTGTGTGTGTGTGTTGTTTGTGTTTATATGAAATTGTTGCAGAGCACCAGGATATAAGAGGTTGCTGGGAGTATAAGTCACAGATTTAAGAGATCTTATATACAAGGTTTGGAATCCCAGAATCAGAGAATTTCAGACTTTTAGAGATGATATTTTGCTTTTAAGAATGTTCCATCTACTGATTACTTAAAGCTTTTAGAAAGAGTAAATTAGTTCTCTTATAACATCAGCATCAAAGAAGAAATAAAAGCATAAATGTTATTTATTGGAATGACTTACTCATAAAACCCTTTTTAGAGCAGTATTTTTTTTTTTTGCATTTATCAAAATGGCTTTATAACAAGGATAAAAAGCCATTAAAAGTGTACAACTGAGGCTATGGACCAAAAAAGTATATAACTAAAAAAGTAGGATAATTATTTCAGAGTAGAAAATCATAACGTAATCATATAATCATGTCATACATTTTATGCCCTTTTAAAACAATGTATTATTCTCCCCTCCTGCCTGATCAAGTTTCCTGAACCCCTACATAAAATGTATAGTACTAGAATAAAGATTTATAATCTCCAGGAATGATTTGATCATGTTGATAGGAGAAATAAACATATTTTACAACTTAGAAATTTAGTTTTGGGGGCTACAATAAACATTTATTCAAATATGAGATACTACATAATAGAATTATATTCTTAGAAATATAAATGCTGAAAATATTAGTGTTAAAAAGAATTTGTTAATAATAGTAAGATAAAACAATCCTAAAGCTGGTTTATAAAAATTTATAAAAATTATTGTACAGGGGCTGGGGATATAGCTCATTTTGTAGAGTACTTGCCTCGCATGCACAAGGCCCTGGGTTTGATCCCCAATACCACCACCATATATATATATATATATATATATATATATATATATATATATATATATATATATATATATATTATTGTGCAAAATACCAAGAGATTATTGAAACATTTTGACACACTTGAAAAAAAACAAATATATACTTAAAGAGTATGTAAAATACAAAGAAAAAACCACAATGCTACATAGTAGAGAATCTAGAAACTATATACACACATCCACACAAATCACATTACAAATGAATAAAGATTTGGATTATTGAAAAAAAAATCTATAACTGAAGTAAAGAACATAAGACTATATTTAAACTTAGATAATGGAAGAAGACAAAATATTAAATAGCTAATACAATTATTAAATGCATAAAATGGCAGTAGTTTACCCAAGGAAAAAAATTGAAGTCAATGAATAGAAAAACAGTCAAGTTTAAACACATAATTATGAATATCTATATGTCATAGAGGAACTTGAAAAATAAGTAATAAACTGGAAATATATTGTCAGTAGATTGGAAAAATCATGATGTGGATAATGGAAAGATACAGAACTTCTACTTTTACCTCTTTCGTTTAAAAGGTACACTCCTTATCTTCAATTTTGTTTTCTGTGTGTACAGATAGATTGACTCTTAGAAACTTATCTTTTTTTTTTTTCATTTTAGTGCCTGCTGTTTACAAAATTAATCCTCAGGTATAGAATTATATGTAACATTTTTTATCCTCATTTGCTAAAGAAAGACTATTTGATAGATAATTGTGGTGGGGGTGGTTACAAAGTAAAAAGAAATATACAATGTACATACAAAATGTCACAGATCTGCAGAAGTAAATAAGGTATTTCAATGTAAAATAATAATGATATAAAACACTTTATTATCTTAGTACGTTTTTAAATTCATAATATCTTGTTTTAGAATTCTGGACACTTCCATTTTCATACTCTGAGTATATAATGGGAGAAGCTATTTGGAGAATTATGTCAAATTCTGTCAAAGTTTAAGAGCTATATTTCTTTTCTTTCAGCTATTATACTTGTAAAAATGTGTCCAGTAGATATATGTGTTGTGTACAGTGACAGAAAAAAAAAAGACCTTATATAAATTCATTTTGAAGAATGAAAGTGAACAATTAAGTGGCTATAAATACTAACTTCTGCCAATCAGTAGCTATGTGACCTTGGGGGAGCTACTTAATATATGTTTGTATTTCAGTTTCCTTTTCTAAAGACCAATCTATTTTTCCCTGAAAAATTCATATACTGGAATTTAAACCCCAAGGTAATTGTATTAGAAAACAGGGCCTTTGGGAGATGTTTGTCACAGGAATCATCCTTGTTGCTCTTCTACCATATGAGCAGCAACCAATGACAGTATTGGAAAAGGAAAGAGCTAGCCCTGACCAGATGCTGAATCCACTGGTATCTCCATCCTTGGACTTCTCATTCTCCAGAATTGTAAGAAATAAATTTACGTTTATAAAATATCCAGTCTAACGTATTTTGTTATAGTCATAGTAACAAAGATGAGGCTAATAATATTTGATATTATTTACATTAAGTATATGAAAAATTATTATTTGACACTTACTAGATTATTGTCTTACAACAACTACATGGCACCAAGCCAGCTTTAACTATGAATATTAGGACAATGTGGAGGGATTGATAGAGCCACAAGATGGCGAGAACTTTGGTTTGTGAAAGCTTATGCCGTTGGTGCCCATGTGCTTTGGACCATACTATTTTGTGAATCTCTTCATTATAACATTTTAACTTTTATTCTAACCATTCTCTAAAAGTAAATAGAAATGTTATTCTCTGCTCATGTTTTATAGGTATATTTGTTTTTTTAAGGGATGAAACTTAAAAAACTTAATTCTAGTAATTTTTTCAGGAGGAAAATAGCACTTTGGATGTGAATTTTATAACCATATGTACATTTGAGATCTTTGATCTTTCTTTTCTAATAAGGCTGATTTATAGTTTTATAACAACTATGTTTTTATAAAACAACAAAATGATAAAATATTATATGCATTACCAAGTTACCAAACTTCACAGAATTTATGCAATTAAATTTTATATGAACCCTATAAAATTTGTATATAATGGGTCTACATTTACAAAGGAGGACACTGGGATTCAGTGATTATTTTTATTCTGATTAGAATTAAAATATTCTGGGAGTATATTACAAATGGGATATAACTGGAGTCACTCTGAATTTAGGGCCCATTTTCTTTATTGTGTGTTGACTCTCTTTTATATATGTAAAGACAGATGATAGGCAGAGTTTGATTGTTAGAAATAAATATAGGTTACCTTGTTTAAAGTCTTCTAAGAGCAATTAACCTAAGATGTTAGTTCCTGTAGGAGACACAAAAAACATTTGTTTTACCTTCATAAGAACTTAACATGGGCTGGGGATGTGGCTCAAGTGATAGCGCGCTCACCTGGCATGCGTGCGGCCCAGGTTCGATCCTCAGCACCACATACAAAGATGTTGTGTCCGCCAATAACTAAAAAAAGAACTTAACACTAGGTGTTCTTAATAGACAATATGTCTTTTATGAGGATCTTTACGTATTTTCATTTTGAGACAATGTCTTTATTTTAGTTATTAGGAAACATGAAATTCTTACTTAGTGCTTAGTTTGGTTCTATATCCTAAGAATTCAGATCTTCATATTAGTTTTTTTATGAATCTCAAGAGGCTGACCTCTGATTACTCAATAATACATTAGTCCTAACCTGATAGATACAATGTTACCTGTCTCTATTAATATTATTATGATTCTAAATGATCCAACTTTAGTATTTCATAATAAAAAACATTATAAGTTAACAACTGAATTGCTAAGAAGGAGAAAATGACATAAATAAACCAAGTTAAAAAATTGCTTTGAATATTTTAAAAACACAATCACAGAATGCTGGACTTTTCTGAAAAACTACCATAGGTATAACTGAAATATCTACATTTTGTGAACACAGTGTCTGATCTTATCTTAAATACTGTTTATGCTTATTATTTTTGTGTGGCTATCATTCAAATTTCCTCACTATGGTTAAGTAAAACATGTCTAATGAATTAACCAGCACTTAAAAACAATTAAAATTTAAGTCAAAAATTAGAAGGATGGGGGATGGGGTGGTGGCTCAGTGATAGAGCTCTTGCCTAAAACATGTGAGGCACTGGGTTCAATCTTCAACACCACATAAAAATAAATAACTAAATAAAATAAAGTCATTAAAAAAATTAGAAGGATAGAAATGAACTCTAAACATTAAATTCTATGTGTTTTTGACTTTTTTTAAACTATATACTTTTATATATGTAAAGACAGATTGTAGGCAGAGTTTGATTGTTAGAATTAAATATAGGTTACCTTGTTTAAAGTCTTCTATGAACAATGAACCTAAAATGCTAGTTCCTGTAGGAGACACATACACACAAAAAAACATTTGCTTTACCTTATGATCTTAACACTGGGATTGAATTACACATCCTCAAATGATACAAGAATGATTACAATGAAAGTGGGGAAGAAACAGGTTGTGCTATGTATTAACCAGAAATTGATTTGGTATATCCAATTTTCTTTCTTTCTTTTCTTTTTTTAAATACCTCACAAGTCATAAACTGTAAAAAGGTAAGGATTACTATATTACATTTGCAACTGTTAAGAAAGTATAACATAAGGAAGTACACACATGTATACACAAACACAATATCGGGAATTCAACACAGAGCTTTGCACATGTTAAGCAAGCACTGAGCTACATTCACATCCGTTTTGAAAAATGTTACAGGGTCTTCCCAGACATGTCTCAAACTTGCAATGTTCCTGTCTCAAAACTCCAGAGGAAGTATATTTTAAGCTTTAAAAATTATGCTGTTTTGGATTAACATCAGAAGTCTATACTTCTCATACTCATCTAAAAGCAAAAGAAGGTTTGTACGCTTCCATGAGAATCATATTGCAAAGTTCATGAAATGCTTTCTGCTCTTGGTCACAGCAGTAGAATTAGATAAGAATACCTAGGAACACAGTTCTGAGACCTCTTAGCCTTGCCTGTAATCCAATCATTGAACAGTATGCAAATGACCTAACAGGAATACAGTCAAGGCTACAAGAGCAAGTAATTTCCATTTCAATTACTGCTTAATGAGATTGTGCTGTAATTTTAAGGTAGTACACCTCTAGAAAGGGCTTTTACTTCTTCTCTTTTTGCTTTATTCAGATTACTTCCTCCAATTACACTGAGCAACAAATTATTGCTTTATCTGATCAAAGATTTAAAGGCTGCTCTTTCACATGAATCCAGATATTCCATTCTTTGTAAAAGTCATCCAAAGCTATCTTTTCAAAGTATTCTTATCAACTGATTAACAATGAAGTATGCAGGAAAAGTAGAATGTGCTTTCTTTCAGGAGACATTTGACTTTTATCAAAGGAATGGGACTATTAGCCAAAGGATTTAAAAAATGTTTTTAAAATAAGTCCCCCCACCCTTTATGAGTGTCATTTGAAGGGTTCTAACATAAGAACCGAAAAACCATGACTATCATGATATTGATTTTCTCTACACTTACCAGAGTGATAACCTGATTCTATAAGATCTGCATGCTCTATATCCTATCACCTAGCCTATCAACTTTTAAATAAGATTAAAATAACTTCTAGAGAAAGCTACTTTTTAGGCATAAAAATTCACTATGTAGAAAAGGTGTTTCCAGGTTGCTATAGTCAGGGACAGTACTGGGCATAATTATGAAAATCACTGAACATTTGAAATGAAAGGAGGCTTTTGAGATCATTATCCTCCCACTATATTACCCCTCATTCTCAAATGAGTTACAGAGAAGTTGAAATTATCCATGCAGAAGTTCACAGAAAGCTATTGATGAAGTTGCATCTCATGTCCCCTGACTGGGTTAATTGTTTGGGTATCCCTTGTCTTTGAGATCTCCACATTCTTTTCTTCCTTCCCTGGTAATATCATTGCATTAATATTAACAGTTACTACATATTTATTATTTACATGAATATACTTGGTATGAATTGTGATTAGTGTTCTATCCATCTTTAATTCTAATAACAGCCTATGAAATGAGTACACTTCGTAACAACCTGTTTTCACAGATGAAGTAATAAGAATAAGAATTAATAAGTAATAAGTAATAAGAATTAATTATTATAAATAAATAAAGTTTAAATGATTTTCCTAAAGTTATATAGGAAGCAGTGGTGTCAGGAAAATGAACATTTTCAAAATGAACAGGTCTCTCTGACCCTGGGCTTCATTTGTAAGCATGACAGAAAAATGACTACAGGAATATTTTGTGCTTAGGCTGCTCTTTCGCATGGATCCAGATATTCCATTCTTTGTAAAAGTCATCCAAAGCTAACTTTTCAAAGTATTCTTATCAACTGATTAACAATGAAGTATGCAGGAAAAGTAGAATGTGCTTTCTTTCAGGAGACATTTGACTTTTATCAAAGGAATGGGGCTATTAGCCGAATGAATGAATGAATGAATGAATGAATGAATTAAATTTTAGAATTGAAAATTCACTCCTCAATGAATGGCTGTTAAGAAAGAGATTTAAAGTAATGAGCACTGTACTGTGTCCTCCATTTAATGTCCTTTATGGAGTATGATGAAAAGAGATCAGGCTTTGGAGGTGCAGTTTATTTCATAGCTGCAAACTCATTTAATGTAAGAGTAATCTTTTACTAAATCAGTCACTATTGATTTGCAAAGAGCTAAACAATCCCTATAGTCTAACGATGCTTAGATTTTTCTGGGAAATTCATTTACCTCTAATTAAGATTATTCAGTGATATAGTGGGAATAGAATGGACAGTAGTTCAGAAACAGCTCTCCCATCTCTATCCACACTTCATTAAGACAAACTCTTCCTTAATATAATACATATATTTCATTTTTCACACACACAGAAAATGTTTCTTTAAGAAAGGATACCATGCCAGGAATGGTGACACACACCTGTAATCCTGTAATCCCAGCAGCTCTGGAGGCTGAGGCAGGATGGATTGCAAATTCAAAGCCATCCTCAGCAATTTAGCAAGGCCCTAAATAACTTGGTGACACCCTGGAAATATACAAGATATCCAATTTCCTCTGGTGGGAAAACTCCCAGGGAATAGTAGATGTTTTGTTTTCCACAGCTCTAAAACATTCTGTAGTTTCTCTCAGGAATAGTAAGATAACTAATATGTGCTCAATGCCTAGGAAAATTTCTGTGCAAAGGTGCAAGATGCCTAGCTGCTGTGGTAATGCCCTCTGTAAGGAGCCTCTGTGCTAGAGTCTTATCAGCTTCTACCTTAATCTCAGACACTTAGCTCCTGGGAATTAAGGAACTATCTTGTTAGATAACTACAATGCTTCACCAAGCTCTGCTGCTCCTAAATCTGCCCACAAAACAGTAACTTTAAACAACAGACTTTCTTGAAAGCTACACAAAGCTCCTAACATTGAACATGGCAATTTAGTATGTAACTGAGGAAAAAGCTGCATAATGTTGCTAACTCTACAACCTGCCTAGTGATACAATGAACAATATGCACTAAGGATGCCAGTGATCTAATGTAACCTATTGATATAAATAATTCTGGCAGCTCTGAAGAGCATCCATTATTCTGCCTTTGCACCTCACCTTGCTTGTGTCTCCTTTTGCTCTATTTATAAGACCCTGTCTCAAAATAAAATAAAAAAGGTCTGGGGATGTGACTCAGTGGTTAAGCTCCCTTGAGTTCACTCCCCAGTACCAAAAAACAAAACAAAACAAAACAAAACAAACAAACAAACAACAACAAAAAAGTATTCCTTTTTCTCCACATCATCTCCCAGCATTTATTATTGTTTGTATTCTTGGTGACTACATTTCTAAACTGGAATGAGATGAAATCTGAGTGTGGTTTTGATTTGCATTTCCCTAGCTGCTAATGATGTTGAACTTTTTTTTTTTTTCATACATTTATTTTTTGAGGAAAAAGCCTTATTATTCCTTCTTTTGAGAAGTATCTGTTTAGTTCATTTGCCCATTTACTGAATGTGTTGTTTATTCTTTAGGTGTTAAGCTTTTGAGTTCTTTGGTTAAAGATAACTTGAAATTCTTTGATTTTATACAAATTTTCACTTAACAAGGAAACAAATTACCTTAGTGATTTTGTATAATTTATAATATACGATATTATACAAAATCCATCTCTCAGCAAAACTGTTCAAATTGCTCAGGGTTATTAGTTTAGAACAAGGCTATTTATTATACAATACATCTTGTGGGATACTCTGCCCTGTGATACTATTTAAAGTGGGTTTAATTCAGTACATACTTCCATAAATTCCCTAATATGAACATATACTTTTTTCTTTTTAGCACCAATATAATTTTTCTTTCCTACCTACGACCAAAGCTCTCAAATAAAATACTTAATATCTATTCATAATTTTCACTTACATAGCCATTTTTTAAAATTTCTACCTAAAACATATTAGGGCATGTTAATCCTTATGTATTTATTTTAAAACAGTAACTTTGTTTTATTTGTAAGAATTTTGATACTTATAATTCTAAATATTGTAATAAAATTAATAATTTAGATATTTTACCAAATATGTCAATAGCACAATTTATGTTATATCCACAAAATCTAAATACTCTAAATTATTATTGAGTAGTTTATTTAATGGAATCAGCATTTTATTTTAAAATTGCATCTATACTAAACATATACAGGCTTCATTTACATTGTGTTAGAACTTATAAATAATCTAGAGATGATTTAAAATACTTGGGAAGATGTGCATTTGTTAAATGCAAAGACGGCAGAGTTTTATACAAGGGATTTGAACATCCTCAGATTATGGGATCCACAGTGGTCCTGAAACCAATCCCCTGCAGACCTCAAAGGATAACAATATCAATTAAGCCCCCTATTAATGTACTAACAATATCAATGCAGCTTAGTATCAAAGTTTGATATTATTCTAAAGCTTCATGAAATATGAATTACAAATTTTTATTATAAGACATCGAATTCACTATTAGGATTTTTTTTTTCAGAAAAGGTTGCATAAAACACTAGCTTTATTGTTTCTATATTTTGATTATGCTTTCATGAATTATATAAAATCCTAAGAGAATATATAACATCTTTGTTATTTTCTTGTACATTTGTGTATTTCTACATGTATTTTTCTCTGCTTCATCATTTATGCACAACAGTTATTCTGATATTCATCCATGCTGATAAAGGCAACTGTAGGATTCCAGTGTATCATAGTGCACTACCATTCACTTATCAGTGTATACTGGGGCTATCTTGACTTTGTTTTGCTGTAAAAAATAAAAATAATATGTAAAAATCTTTTTATATTTTCTACCTCTGTTCTGGTGCACATGTGCAAAATTTCATTTATTACATAACTCAAAATACAATTGATGGCTCCAGAGTGTAGATACATATCAAGCAAACACAAAGGCAAATTGTCTTCTGAAGAGCTTCTATCAATTTAGATTAATACCAATATTGCATACAAATTTCTTAAATATTGTACTCTTCAAATCTTTCTGTACTGTCAGATGTCTTTGGGTATCTCACTTTTTACTAGACTGATAGGTTTTTAAAATGCATCTCATTGTAGTCATCTATTTCCCTCATTACTCTGAGGTAAAGCAGATTCAATGTTTTAGGCTGTATTTGTTTCTTCTAGTAAATCCCTCTTCATATCTTTTGACCACTTTTATATAGGTTTTGACATTCTAATTTATTTTTAGGATTTATATATTCTGGGTATTATTCTTTTAT
The DNA here is from genome assembly GCF_048772815.1 of Callospermophilus lateralis. Lineage (NCBI taxonomy): Eukaryota > Metazoa > Chordata > Mammalia > Rodentia > Sciuridae > Callospermophilus > Callospermophilus lateralis. Next base: position 65,772,176 of record NC_135320.1, on the reverse strand, counting down.
GGAAGGCAAATTCTTTTATTTCTAATGCATGATATGATTTTATAAAGGATTGATGTTGACTTTTATTGAGTATTTTTTTTTTTTTACTTATTGAGATGATTACCTTTCTTTTTCTTTTAATCTGTTATACCATCTGTATTAGTCAGGATTCTCCAAATAATAGAAGTGAGACAGAAGAAGAGGAGAAAGGGGCAGTGGGTGGGGGGAAGGTGTGGAGGTAGACAGACATGGGCTTTAAGGCACTGGTTAATACAGTAGTGGACACTGGCAAGCCCAAATTCAGCAGGCTGAAGATGCAGGGAAAGACTGATGTTGCAGCTCAAGTACAAGTGCTGTTCAGAATTTGGTCTTCCTTAGGTAGTCTCATTTTCCTTATAAGGAACTAAACAAATTGAAAATGATTTTATTTCCACTTAATTATCTCTTGGAAGTGGGTAATGGGCACAGACTCAAAAATATTGAGGAGCAAGAATAGTAAAGGCATAGATTGTGTTTAACATTAAAAAAAACACTTAGAAATATGCATTTAATTTTCCTGGAGAAGACTCGAAGGAAATAAGGAACATGGTACAGAAGAGATTATACACATTATTTTCATAGTAAACTTATAAATGTGTAGCACGCCATCCTTTGCTTCATAGAATCACAGCTAGATAAGGAGAAAAATGTTCATGAAAATATTTTGCACAGTACAACATGTAATCCTCAGCATGAGCAGGATAAGCGATAAATACCACATTTTATGAGTCTTAAATCAGTTTTTAATTCACTAGTTGACATGAATAACATATCCATCCATGTAGCACTATAAAGGTTGTCTATCAATCCACATTCTGCAGGAAGTTATCTATTTCCAAAAGCATAGATATCATAACTAAACATAGAAACTTTTGGCTTCTCTAACTTATTTTATCTTTGGGTATCTTACTTTTTACTACTATTTCTTTAAACATAATATCAACTACAATCCATAGCTTTCTTTATGTACTGCACCATAACTGTAATAACTTCTTCAAAATCCTTATTTGCTAATTTTAACATGTAGCTATCTCAAGATCAATATCACTTTCCTTCTACTTACAATATCAACCATAATATATGATATATAAACATGTTCCTTCTGTGCTTCTATTTGCCTGAGAGAATAGATTTCATGCCTGTGCTAAGATCATATTTAGAATGCTTTTATGCTCTTCATTTCTCCCTCAAATTGCCTTTGAACCTTTTTCAGACATATATGTATGCATACATCTGTATATATGCATATTTTTTTCAGTATATTTACATAAATTTCCAGTTTATAATTAATTCCTTCTTAGGTTTCTCCATTGGTGCAGATATACTTTATTTCATATTCAGAATTTACATAGGTACAGCTTGAAAGACAATGTAGACAGTTTCACAGAGCAAGTGAACATGATAACGACAAGATTTGTATTCAATTTATGATTTTATTATATCATATAATAAAATAGTAATGATATATTTCACTATATACTTGGCTATGTTCATGTTCTTTTGATAGTTTTGTCATATTTCATCAATTAAAAGAGTTTGCCCTCTTCTGGGGAGACAATAAAATGTATAAAATTTTCTCATTATTTCTGTGTTTGATTGGGTGCTTCACCTTTGCCTTTATCTAAAGAATTATTGACATTAGCCAGGCATGTTGCTACATGCCTGTAATCCAGTGACTTCAGAGGTAGAGGCAGGAGGATTGTAAGTTCAAAGTCAGCATCAGCAACTTAGGAGGCCCTAAGCAACTTAGTAAGACCCTTTGTCAAAACGAAAATAACAAGGACTGGGGATGTGGCCCAGTGATTAAGTCCCCTGTGATCAATCCCCAGTACAAAAGAATATATATACATAGATACAAAAGAATATATGTGTGTGTGTGTGTATATATATATATATATATATATATATATATATATATATATATATATATAATTTTATACTTGGGATACACACACACACACACACACACACACACATACCCACACACACGTATATATAATCTCCACACACATATCCAGAAATCAAAATCAATGATCTAAGCAGTAAACACTAGAAAATATAACATTTTTAATTTTTATAAGCTATTCAAAGGGGTCTTTTTCTTATAGCTTTTAAAGATGATAAAGTAGAGTTACAAGAAATATATCCAATTAAATAGTAGTCTTGACTTAAAACAAGGAGAAAAAACATCCCAAATTCACAAACAATCTCATTGGAAATACCACTATTTAGATACCTGTAATCAAAATGAAACAAATAACTGTTTTCTAAGTTTTGTGAAAGTATTCCTGTCATTTACCATAAGATCTGACACTTTCAGACACTGCATCTTCTCTTGCAAGCATTAACTATCACTTTCTAGAAGATGATAAGAAAAATTGAATTTTATTTCAACTATTTAGCAATTGAGAAAGGCAAAAAATGCTGTATATTAAAGCTTAACTATATTCATATAAATGTTTGGGAAAGTACCAAAGCATTTTCCAGAACTATACCTGTGTTCCCCACATACTTTTATGAAATGCTAATTTAAAAATATTTGAAAATGATCTTTTGGAAACAGTTAACATTCTCTGTACATAAGCGTCTTAAAATGTCTTCTGCTCTGACTGAGATAATGAGATAAGCATAGCTGGAATCCTAATATGATTGTGCTTTTATGCTCTCATTTTCGTTCACAGTTCATAAATTGCTATATTATCTGTCAATGCTCTGACTCCACTTGAGAAAGAAATAAGAAGATGCTTTTAGGTGAAAAAGCAGATATACATCTTTGGTTCTTTAAACATATAATATTTGATACACCTAATAGCATTATAATATAACAATGTTGTCTTCTCTCTATAAAAATGACACCACTGAAATATGCTTGGTAGAGTGGTGACTATGAATTGCTTTCCCGGAGCAATAGGATGTCTGTCATTACTCACCTATGCTCTTTGCTCAGCCCTCTTGTAACAAGCACAATACACTGGCTATATTTTTGTTTTATTATAGGTGTTCCACTTATGATTTACGTAGACCTATAAAGATGATATCTTAGAACAGCAGTGAGTTACAAAATATACTGTAGCTATGGAATTCTGTTTTCAAATAAAATCTTTCTTGAAGGCACAACATGTGAATCTTATGAAAGTTGGACAATTCCAGAAGGGATAGGATTTTTTCTCTTCTTTCTCCCAGACAATCTGGGCCCAGAACACTAAGAATCAGTATTTAAAACTCAGTGTATCAATGCATCATTACAAAAATATTCAGGGATAAAAGGACCAGACTGATACTTATGTTGCAATCGTCACAGCTAATATTCTAAGTGATTATTATTTGTGAACTAATTTTCTAAGTGCTTCAATTACTTAATTTTTCTAGTTATTCCTTATCTCATCATCTAAAGGTAACCATGGATTCTGGGTATCTTACCTAATCCATCTTATAAAAATGAAAATGAAGTACAATGTGCTTAAGTACATTTCCCCATATGTAACAGCTAATAAATTCTAAATGCGGGTTTAGACTGAGGGTCACCAGATTCATAAGATGACTTACATAGTGAACATTCATTGTTTTTCTGTGCAACATTAATCTCATCATTTTACAAACCATTCTCTGACCTATCTAAATCTACATGAAATTAATGGAATTGAAAGTCAAGAGTCAGTCCACTCAAAGCATGCATTTTATTTTTATTTATTTATTTTCAAATATTTATTTTTTAGTTGTAGTTGGACACAGTATCTTTATTTTATTTATTTATTTTATGTGGTGCGGAGGATCGAACCCAGGCCTCGCACGTGCTAGGCAAGTGCTCTACCGCTGAGCCACAATCCCAGCCCCCAAGGCAAGCATTTTATCCAGGGTGGTCATTCAAAATTCTCCCTTGTGTGAAGCAAGGTTATAAGAAGAGATATTTAAATAGGTGCAGTCTCTGTTTCTGGGATTGCTATGTATGCAGGGAGTTTAAATAAGCTAAATTTTTGATCTGCTGGGGTTAAAGCAGCAATGGAGATGGCAGTATATATCTCACCATATGGATGTAGTGTACATAAACTGAAGCCAAGAGGGATGTGATGATAAATGTTCACCTGAATTCCTCAATCATGAGAAAAAATATAATAGTTTATTTTATTTATTTATTTTTTGTGAGCCAATTTGAGTTGTCATATTTCTTGCATTTATTTGTTCCTAATTGCTACATAATGGTTTTATTATTTAGGTTTTAGATCTCATTTATCATTTCGATTGAACTAATCCCAAACACATACAATAAAAGGAAATATCTTTCTCCAGCAAAGTATTAGAGGGGATATAATAATACAGAAGAACAACTTTATTCACAGAAAGGAAATACATAAGAACACACTTTATTCATAGCAAAACCAGACCTAAAATCAAGTGCTGTAGAGGGGGATGTAATATAACTGAGTTGTGTTTTAATGATAACTTTGCCACTGGAGGAGTGTTTTGGACTGAATCTTAAGGATGGATAGTCATGAAGAGGGTTGGGAACTCTTCATAGAATGAAGAAATAGGTGTACAATTATCATCATAGAGTTGGAATGAGGTATATAGTCCTGAAAAAACGGAATCATTTATTGGGGGAAAAAATTAAAAACTAAAACTTGATCCATCAGTGAACCACTGTCAAGGATTCAGCAGCCTCCTACCCAAGCCCCTCTTTTCCTGTTGCTCTCTCTCTCTACTGCCCCAGCTGCCTTGTGCACATTGGTTCCATTGAGGGGATGGAATTGGATCTTATGTCTACTATCCAGAACCTCCCCTCATTCCGCCCCTTAGCTGATACAAATAAGTGATAATCTGCTTCCTGCTAGCACTGAGGATTATATCACAATTCAACAGAGAAACAGTAGGAATATCCTTACTGATGATCATGATAAAAAGAAGCTAGTGAAGGTATTTAAGAAGAAATTTGCCTACATTGGTACTCTAATTGAGCATCCAGAATATCTAGAAGTAATTCAGCAACAGGTGACCAGTGTAAGAACATATACCAGTTCCTGGTAGATTGGACTGACCAAGGTGATCAGCTGAAGGTTCAATGGAGTTTAAGTTCTTGCGACTCACTGAAGCTTAAGGAAAGACATCCTGGCAATGAGTAGAATTTCCCTTCTGTCCCTTGTCACAAGTTTAAAAACCTCACAGCTTGTATAATGTAATCATTTTGGGGTCCACTTTTAACTTGGACTAGTGTAACTCTTTCATGCAATAAACTGAAAAGAACCGTGCTGTCTAGTCTTGAAGTCACTCATTTAAACAAAGCACAAGCAGTAGGCGCCTGGCAGCATCCACCCTGAAACAAAGCAATAATGTGATGCTTCAGTGATGCTCAGACCCTACAATCACAGATGGCTGTGTGTGGCCAGAAGCTCTTTCGCTCTCCCACTGCAGAATCCCCTACCCTAAGAGAGTGTCATGACCTGAACAATCAGGAGAGGATGAGGTAAGACAGCAATGGCAGCAGCAGTAGCAGGGCACCACTCCAGGGAGCCTTTGGTAGCAAAAAGAGCCCCTGGTGTCTCTAACCTGACCAGATGGGCAGAACTCAGAGGCCATCTTCCCTCCAGTGAGGTGGTGTGACATCTGGCTTGCCACCAAGGTCTTCTTTTTGAGAGCACATATTCTAGCTAAGGTATGTGCAAAACAACAGAATGTAGGGCCAGCTGAATATCAGTTACATTTTTGACAAGGAAACAAATCCCAAACTGATGTTATCAGTCCTATAGCTAACAACAGAGCTTGCAACTCACTAGCAACAGCTGCCCCGGTCCACGTGAAGTAAAGCATTGATTTTTGGTATTCTTTTTCCCTTCCAGTTTTAATGTTATGTAATGCACTCAAACCCGTATTTAAACAAAAAAACTTGTTTTCAGAAATTTAAAAAAAAAAAGAAAAAAAGGCAAAACTCCGACTATGATACTTTGTATTACTTATATGCATGATATAATGATAGCTATCATTTTATGTATTTAAGAAATATCCCTGAGTTCAAGAGAGAATGATACTCTTTAGCTATTATGAATAAACAAATTTCTAATAAAATATAAGCTTATTTATGAAAAATAAGTATTATTGATAATCATATTTTTTTAAATTGAGTCTCAGGTCTGTAAGTTCTTTTAATATTCGTTTCTTATACAGATAATCCAATTATTAACTCACTAACCATACAACAGTTTTGATAACTGCCAAGTTTCTCCAATCTGATAAAAGAGAAAGGAAGGGAAAAAACTAATATTTTATGACATTTTTAAAATCTGAACAAATATTAAGCTTAGATGGGTAATAAGACAGCAAGGAACTCAATTCCCTTAGTGGAACATTCTAGAATCATGACAATCTAATCAATCAATGTTACCAATCAAATTTCCTCCATTTTATTGAGCCACATATATTTCTTTTTCTTCCTTCCTTCCTCTCTTTCTTTCTTTCTTTTTTCTTTATGTACTAGGCATTGAACCCAGCAACACTTAACCACTGAGGTATATCCTCAGCCATTTTTTTGTATTTTATTTAAAGACAGTGTCTCACTGAGTTGCTTAGGGGCTCACTAAGTTGCTGAGGTTGGCTTTGAACTCACAATCTTCCTGCCTCAGCCTACTGAGCCTCTGGGATTATAAGTGTGTGCTTCTTTTCCCAGTTATATCAAACGTCTCTCTGTTTTATATAGTTCCAAGTGCATTATACTCTCCATGCCAGTATTGTCCTTACTCTTCTCATTGAAAATAAAACTCTTCATTCTTAAGTATATGATTCAGAAGTCGTGTCTTAAAATATTATATTTTTAAATTTATATTTGAACAACTTTCTATCATTACCTCTACTGTTTAGGGAAACACTCATACATAGTATGTCACATTTATGTCACTCAATAAATGGAAAACATTTGAAGGGGCATGGAGAGAGAACAGAAAGAGAGAAAGACAACAAACTATTCAATCTGATAACATTATGCTGGAATGGACTTCATTTTCATACAATTATGTCTTTTCATTAGGATATTTTGTGCTTTTAATACTTACTTTTGTAACTAGTTTGTTCCTCCTCTTATTCATTCATTCATTCATCTAACCTCAGTGACTTCACTATTTGAAAAATTAAAACATTATTTTCCTTAAGCTGTAGATATACTCTTATTAGAAAATTTTTATATAATTAAATACTTTCCACATAATATGATAATTTACAGAGGACTATGGATGTACAAAGGAAGGAGCATTTAGTTTTAAATAAGACTTTTTAAAAAGGGGTCTTTTAATTTGTCTTCACAAATAATATTACAATTGATACAATTGACTTTATTAATGTCCTTTGCTATTATAAAATCAGAAATAAAATCAGAATATCATTTATAATTTACAATTAAGTTTCTCATGTTTTTAAATTAAAACCACTAGAATTATTTTGATAATGTCATACAAAGCATCAAAATATTACATAATCTCATACAGAATGTCTCTTAAACATGATGGTTATGGGTGCACTAAAGAAAATAACAAATTAACCAAATCAATTATATGAGCAAACAGACCCATAACCTGTAAGTACTTTGCCCTCAGCTTTTACCACACACAAATGGCTTTCCAGTTCCTTATGCAAGGAAATCCTTATATAGTCCATCAATGTCAAGGCTAGATTATAATTAACATAAATACTTTACTATTAATCATTTTCCTCAGTAAATTGTTTTTTCATTTAAATAGTCATACTCATTAATCATAATTGTAATTTACAGTTTTCTTAAGCAAAATCTTTATCTTCACATAAATTCTACTTTTCTTATTATCCATAATTATACTAAGGAAAATAAGTGAGACAAACTAGAAACAACTAGTTTCTTTAAATTTTGTTTCAATATTAATAATGTCCTCAGGCCTATCCATCACTGTAATGGATTTTGTCATAACATGATTAAGTGAAGAGGTAATTTGCACTGTTGTGAAAATGGCTTTGACTATGGAGATATACTGCTTCCATCTGGTTCCTTCATTCAGGGTTATGCTATTACATATTCCCCTAATATTAAAAAATATATTAGAAATGTACAGAGGGCTAGATTGCCATAAAGTACCATTATAACATTGAACAGTTATTTTCTACACAATATTTTATTTTAGACAACCTTCACAATTTGGAAAATACTTCTATATATTTCTCTTTGAGGGGATAGGTTTGCTTTTGCTGTTTTTCTTCTTGTAGAAGAAACATCAACAGTATAGTTCTGTATTTTGAGTTTATCAATAATAATAGCATCAATAGAGACTTGAATAATCATTAACTCTTTCTTTCACATGTTTAGCACCTACTAAATGCTAGGAATTGCATTAGTGGTAGACAAAGTATACATGAATAGAGTTTAGAATATAATGGAAAGAACTGTTTTAGAATATTACAAACAACATCCTAACAAATGAGTACAGATGCTACTAAATGATGTGTGTGTATTTGTGTGTGTGTGTGTATGAGAGAGAGAGAGAGAGAGAGAGAGAGAGAGAGAGAGAAGAACTGCATTGTACAAAGGACAGTGAACTAAATTACTTCTTTAAGAGACACTACTTATAATGAGTCTTGCAGGAAGAGTCAGAAGAATGAAACATTAATTGTCACCAAAAGAGACTCCAAGAGTGAAGAAGTAACATTTGCAAAAGCTATGGTTTTGAAACTCTCTGCACTTTCAGAGAACTTGGGCTAAGACAAGGAAGGTATTGAGCATTTATATTTAAAAATAGTGAAGCTGGATACTTCAATATTATTATGTATATTATGCACCAATTATTCTCTGAAGCAGATACTAACACACTTAATAATTTTGTGGAATTTGCCCCAAAACACTATGAAGCAATGATCCACTACAATGCAGCTTAGGGGAAATGTCAAGACAATTATCCATGGATTGAAAGTCAAGATTAATTTTTAAAGGTTATAGTCAATAAAAGCCCTTTTTCAATGAACTTCATTTAATCACTAAGAATTGAATTAACATAGTCTTTTTTGAATTGTGAAAATAATTTATGAAAGTTTGTATATCTCAGCGAAGAGTTACTTTTTTTACCCACGCCCCAAACTGAAGTCAGGCTTTGATAATGACTTCAATCACAAAGGACATTCCTGTAGTGAAGGAAAATAGTACTTAGAAATGATGAGAACTCACTCAATAGCATGTCATTCTTCTACTGTCTGCATATATTTTCTTGCCTGAAAATAGTTTGTTAAGTCATTAAAATATTTCTAATAGTGGTATTGCTGAAAAATAATTCTTGTTTTTCTCCATAGAATTTAGATGACTTTCATTTTTTAGTGCTTAATAAAATTGAATATATCTCAGTTAAAATGCAAAGTTGTAAACTGTGTAATAAATTAGTGAGCAAATTTGTGTGATAGAATTTGTATAAAAGCAGTTATTTTTCTTCCAGCAGCTAGAGTGATCCTTTTCAAAAAGCTTCCCAATGTCCCTACAATTAAGTACCAGCCTCTCAAGATCCATCTTCTCTCTCACCTTTCATGCTTGTTCTCCAGTCTGTCTTAGGTTCACAGCCTGCTGTCCTGTCTGTCTGTACTCTAGCTGTACTCCTACCTCAAAGGCTGTACCCTGTGTCCTCACAGAATGAGCCTGCAGCACTCATCTCCTAGATGGCCATGTGGCTCACTTCTTCTCAACCCCCATGTTTCTTTTCAAATGACACCTTATCACAGAAGCCTTTCCTGAGCAGACTAGATAAATTAGTAGCCCCCATTTACACAGTACTGAACCCCTTGACACAAACTATTTTTCATATCCTGCTTTATTTACCCCATGATACTTATGAAATGTGTGCATCAGTTTTTTTATTGCCTATTCTATCCTCCGTGAGAATGGAAATTTTGTGTATTTCCTTGCTCATGTCTCTACTGTCTGTACAAATTCCATGAAACTGATAATTAGGTACATTTGTTGTCAATGAATTAATCTGAGACTTCATTTAGTGTTTCATTGGTTCATTTCAAGTAATTCATAATTGATGAAAACAAACACATCTATTTTATTCACAAAACTCAAAAAATAAATTAGCAATTTTATTAATATACTCAACACTTTACATTGTGGGTTTTTGTTTGTTTGTTTGTTTGTTTGTTTTGGTACTAGGGATTGAATTCAGGGCCACTTGACCACTGAGCCACATCCCCAGTCCTATTTTGTATTTTATTTAGAGAAAGGGTCTCACTGAATTGCTGAGCACCCCGCTATTGACTGAGAATAGCTTTGAAGTAGCAATTCTCCTGTCATTACAGAGCTGCTGTCATTACAGGCATGTGCCACTGTGCCCAGTGTGGTGTTTTTTAATGGTGAGAATACCTGAAACCTACTTTCTCAAAAAATTTCAAGCATCCAATACAGTCTCCTATTAAATTTAGTCACCATGCTGTGCATGTATATCTAGAACTTATTCATCTTTTAACAGAATTATAATACATATGTATATATATAATGTAATAATTATAATATCTTTCCTTTACCCCACTTCCCAATTTCTGGTGAACACCATTATATTTTCTGTGACTATGCATTCAATATTTTTTATTCCATGTATATATTAGATCATGCAAAATCTGTTTTTCTGTGCCTGATTTTTTGCCTAGCATAAAGTCTTCCCTTCTATTTGTGTTATCACAGTGGCAAAATTTCTCCCCTGTTTTTAAGGCTGAATAAAATTCTGTTGTGTGTATATTTGTGCATTTTTTTTAAATCCAGTTCTCAGTTGATGGACTTACATAGTTTAATTTCATTTCTCAGCTATTGTGAATAGTGCTGCAATAAACATGGGATTGAAAATATCTCCTTGACATACTGATTTCATTTCTTGGATATATACCTAGTAGTGAGATTGCTAGATCATGTGGCAATTCTACTTTTAATTTGTTTCAGGAACCTTCATACTGTTTTTGATAATGTTTTTTACTGGCTTGAATTCCCACCAACAACTTTCAAGTGTTCCCTTTTCTCCCTGGTAACTATCCTATCAAACATAAGGTGATATTTCATTGTGGTTTTGACTGGCATTTTTCCAATGATTAATGAAGTTGAGCATCTTTTCATGTACCTATCCATTAGTTCTATGCCATCTTTGGTTCAGTTTTTTTAAAATTAGGTAATAGTATTGTTGAAGATGTCTTTTAAAATATAGATGCAAATATATTTAATTAGGTTTAATTCATATGGTTTGTATTTCATAATTGCTTATATTACATTTATTTACAAAAATGTGAAACAAAATCATAGGGCTATTAATTAATGAGAATGTAGGGGATACTGGCTACTGAATAAGTAGGCAAGTTTTTGAACAACATAGTAGGAACAACACTAACACTTTTTTCTCCTTCTTTCAATATTTATGGGTTAGAAGATTTTGGCTTGGAGCCTCCTTCTTTTATATAAGGAGATATTGAGGATGCCTTATAATCTAGGTCAAGAGTAAAGTATTCTTTCATCAAATAGCACTCATAGTCTCTGTGAGATTGGTAGCAGGCATCCCTCTTTCTTTGCCCTTTCCATATTTCCTGTTGTTTGCCTTTATTGATATAATTCTAATCCAATTTTTGCTAAATCTCATGCTTATTCTGCAATCTTTCAATCTTTTAAGTCTATTGATCAAAGTATAAAATTCAAGCTGTTTAATAATATTCATTTGCAGTGTACATCAACAACTGGAACTGGGAAATACATAATAAAATAGAGGGATAGATAATAGTAAGTTCTTACACAGCAATCTCTAGAGCTGTAGTTAAGATGTGAGTCTTCTATAGGGATAGATTAGGATTCTAGACAACCACCTATTTTTAAAAAATAAATAAATAAAGAGAGAAATAAAAAAGAGAAAAAAACAGAAATAAATAAAAAAAAATAAGCCGGTAATACCACCAATAACAGGCAAATTAAAATTGTAGGAGGACAACTATGGCCAAAGAACAAGACAGAGACCATGTTATCAGAATATGCTTTCTGTTTTAAACTGATATGCCAGATATCAGCTGTGCTGTGCTATATTTTTTTTGATAGCAAAATGGAAAAGAAAAAAAAGCAGTAATAGCCTATAGGGTTATGAAGATAATTAAATAATATTAAGTAACTTCTATATAATAGGTGACTATTGCCTGTGTTCTAATCCTTCTTTGTATTTGAACATGGTGGAATATTATTTAATATTTGGAAAATAAAGGACAGTGTTTTGTGTATATTCACTGAGCCCCAGTGTGATATCTATTTTTAAAATAATCTTCATAAAATCTAGCAAAAATATGCAGCACATGTTGTGCAATAGGTTTCATTTTCTGGTTGGCTAAATTTCATAAATAAGATTGTTACTACTCTATGAAACACTGTCACCACTGGGTTCTTATGTGTTTGCTTTTATCAATTTGTTAATAGAAAATAAAGTAGGGGAACAGGAGTGGCCTTAAAAGGCATTTCTTTTCCTCATATGAGAAGAGGCTGGAAAAACGTGATTAAAATAAAATTGAGTCATATGCATTTCTATGCTTTTTGTTTAATAATCTTTTGACATATGACTTAAATGAAACAAAATTACTCCTGCTGAACTAAAATGTGCTTACATCTATGAAGAGAGAAAATGTCTATATTCAGTGGAGCAATTTGAAAAGTGAAGGGAGTTAATCACCAAATTAAGAAGAACATGGTTGGCTTTCATTTTTAATGTAAAGAAATGTCAGGACCCATAGATATATGATTAAGCATTTGGGTCAATCAAAATTGAATGAACTTTTGAATTGAGAAATATAGGTTAGGATATTATATATAGGAGTAAATTTTTCTTAGCTGATTTGTTACTATAATAATTCATTAATATATGATTCAGAAGTAAGTGTTTTCAATGTGTGACCATAATTATCCCCTTTCAATATGCATATAATTAATTATATGGTGGTAGTCTTTAATAAAATTAACCTGCAATGTACACTTAGCACATACTTGATAATATTGCAAATTACTGAATATTAGTTGATGTTAAGTAACTCTAGTTATCTCTGTGTAAAATGATAAAGAAAAATAAATGTTGGTACCAAAGACAGATTTCCTTTGATAGTTGTGTAAAAATATTAACTTTTCAAACACACCTCATTTGAAAGTATTTTTTATTTGTCCATAGACTATGGCACTAGCTTACTTTGGGTTAATACTCTTACCAAATTCTGCAACAGGAAAACATACCTTATAATTTTAATTTTATTAAATTTAGCTTTATCAACAATAAGATCTAATGAAAATTTTAATTCTCAGTAATGTTAAATTCATGGTTTTAACATCTCAACATTGGTTAGAGTGTATATCTATTTATACATATGAATGATGCATTTTTTAAAATTCAGCATTGCATCTGGATCTCGTGGAATATTATTTTCTGGGTTTACTTCTTTTTTGTGAAGTGCTGTGAGACCCAGTGGACACCTGGTGAGACACATACTATATTCTGCTACGCGGGCAGAATTCATTTCATTCTCTCCCTGGGAAATGAAGAGAGTGAATCTCACAAAATAACTCTATATTTTAACTTAAATTTCCTTTCTACTTTACTGATTCCATTCTAATTTTATTTTCACACCAATTTATAAAAGCAAGTTAATAATCATTACAATTATTTAGAAACCAAGTTCAAAAAAAGACTTGTTATAATTAACATAAATATGTTGCTATGAACTTATAGATTTTATATACTTGACATTTGATTTTTACTGAGTGGTGCTCAAAATGATTATATTATTACATCTCCCTCCCTCTCTCTCTAATACACACACATACACAGACAGACATCTTAGAATTCTATTGCCAGCCTTCCTCATATCAGTGAATGGAATCACAATCCAATTGCTAGGGCAAAATAGCAAATACAAAAGAAAAGGTAGACATTATCGTAAACCCCTAAATTTTCTCATCTTCCACAGTGATCCTGTTAGTTTGTTTTATTATCTCCCCCTCAAAATACATTTTAACGCCCTTTATGATATATGGAGTGATATGTTCATCTCATCTCAGTCAAAGCCAACACTATTGCTTCTCTACACTAAATGCAGTATCCTCAACACTAGATCTCTACTTCGCCTCTCTTTACACAGAAGCCAACATGATCTGTGATAAATCATTACACCCCCCAACTCACATTTCTCCAATGGATTTCTTGCACATAAAACAGCATGTAGACTCTATAGCCAATCTCTGGGACCCTGAAGGATTCAGTCACCACTTCGCCTCTCTCCCCACTGATGAGTATTATGCCTCAACTTCATAGAACTTGTATACAGACTTAGGATCTTCATGCTTGACATCACTTAAGACTTCTCTTTCATCAACTATGAGAATGGGTGATTCCTTCTCTTCCTTTGGAAACATACCAAATACACCATGTCTTTAAGGAAATCTTTCCTGACTATACTGAGAAACCCTGTTAATCCTAATTCTCTATCCTATTATCCCATTTATTTCCTCAATAGAATGTCTATTTCTGACCCAAATACAAGTCCCTTGAAAAGACAGAGGGTATTAGGAACTAAGCAATAATAACAAAACCAAGAATATCATTCAACATTTTATCAGTTACAGTTTTGCTTTTTCACATGGGTAAAAATTAGTAAAATACTTAGTGATTAAATGGAAGAATAGATAGTTCTTTCATTGTCATTTCATATTATTTTGTATTATTTCAAAAGTCAAATATATTAAATTTTTGTGAAAAGTGCTGCATTAAACATAGGAGGGCAGATGTCTCTTTGATATACATATATATATTTAATTTGTTAATATACATCCAGAAGTAAGATTTCTGGGTGATATGATACTTCTATTTTTATTTTTTGAGGAACATTCAAACTGTATTCTATAATGGCTGTACCAATTTACATTCACAATCACAATGTGTAAGTTTCCTTTTCTTCAATATCTTATTAGTATTTGTTATTTTGTGTATTTGATAATAACCATTTTATGGTGCTGGGAAAACTGGATATCCATATTTGGGAAAACTTGATATTCACATGTAGAAAAATGAAATTAGGTCCTTATCTTTTATCCTGCTAGAAGAAAATATAGGGTCAACACTTCGACACATTGATGCTGATATTGATTTCCTTAAGAAGACCCTGAAAGTGCAAGAAATAAAATTAAGAATCAGTAAGTAGGATGACATCAAATTGAAAATATTCTGCACATCAAAGGAAATGATAAAGGGTGTGAAGAGAAAGCCTACAGAATGGAAGAAAATATTTTCCAGCTACTCTTTTGACAGGATATTAATGTCCAGAAAATATAAAGAACTTAAACATTTTGACACCAAGATACAAATAATTCAATCAACAAATGTGCAAAAGAACTAACGACATTTCTCAAAAGAAACATAAATGGAACGATAAATATATAAGTTCAACGTCCTTAACAATCATGGAAACACAAATCAAAACTACACTGAGATTTCATCCCTCTCCCATTACGAAGGCAGTTATCAAAATACAAATAATAATAAATGTGGGTGAGGATATGGGGGAAAAGGTACCCTCATACATTGTTGGTGGGCCTGCAATTAGTATCACCACTCTGGAAAGCAGTATGAAGTTTTCTCAAAAGAGTAGGAATGGAATCATCATGTGACCCAGCTATCCCATTCCTTGCTATCTACCCAGATCGAAAATCAGCATACTATAGTGATACAACCACATTAATGTTTATAGCATACATCTCACAATAGCCATGATATGGAACCAGCCCAGGTGCTCATCAATAGATGAGTGAATTAAGAAATACTCTCTCTCTCTCTCTCTCTCTCTCTCTCTCACACACAGACACACACACACACACACACACACACACACACACACACACACACACCAATCACTTGGCCATAAAGAGAATGAAATTATGGCATGTGAGTGTAAATGGATGAAACTGGAGACCATCATGCTTCGTGAAATAAGCCAGACACAGAAAATTAATGGTTGAATACTCTCTCATGTGGAAGCTACAGCAAAGTAAGATAAAATAAAGGCAGGGGGTTGGATATCATAAAGACAGAGGGAAGACCAGGGAAGTAGGAGATTGATGGGGAGGATGGAGTGACAGGAAAGGGGAAGAAATGCAGAATGAATTTGACAAAATTATACATAAGCATATATAAATATATCCCAGTGAATTCCATCATTTTGTGTATCTATAAATCACCAATTAAAATATATAAATAAGTGAAAGATAGACACATAAGTAGAAGAAGAGGAACAGACGGAGGGAGGAGGTGAGGGAAAGGAGAGGCACGAGGGAGTGAGATAGAGTAAATCAAAATCTATGCTTGTATGATTATGTCATAATGAACCTCAATTATTCTGTAAAACTATAATTCACTAATAAAAGCAAAAAAGTAATAAACATTCTAACTGGGGTGAGATAATATCTCATTGTGTTTTTGATTTGCATGTCTTTCATGATTAGTGATATTACACATTTTATACACACACACACACACACACACAGAAATGTGTATGTCATTTTTAAGAAATATCTGTTTCTTAGCCTATTCTTTAGCATATGTATTTCCATTGAGTTGAGTTTCTTAAAAATTCTGGAAATTAACTCTTTGTTGAATATACATTTTGTGAGTATTTTCTGCCTTTCATGGATTGGAAGAATTGATATTATTAATATGACCAATCTTTAGATTAAAAACAACCCCTGTGAAACTACCAGTTTCATTTTCCACAGAACTAGGGAAAAAAATCCTAAAATCAATATATAAATACACAAGACAACAAATAGACAAAAGTAATATTGAACATAAGAACCAACCTGGAAGCACTATATTACCTGACTGTAAAATACATTGCAAAACCATTATAATTAACATGGCATGCCATTGGCTTCAAAAAGAACACATAGAAGGATAAAGCAGAATTCAGAACCCCTAAATAAAACTACACATTTGCATCCAATTTTTTTTAACAAATATATGGCCAAGAACACACAATGGGGAAAGGGCAATCTCTTGAATAAATGATGGTGGGAAAACTGGATGTACACAGGCAGATGGAATTTAAACCCCTTTCTCACTGTACATGAAAAATCAACTCAAAATAGATGAAAGACTTAAATGCTCAACAAGAACCTGTGAACCCACTAGGGAAAAAAAAAAAAAAAACACAGGGTAGTGCTAAATGACACTGGTCTGGGCAATGAATTTTTTAGATACAACCTCAAAAGCGCAGGCAACAAAAGCAGAAAGAAACAAATGGGATTTCATCAAACTAAAAAGCTTCTGCACAGCAAAGGAAACAATCTAGTTGTGCTTTATTTTCCAAATTGTGCTGCTGCATTTTCAAATAAATCTTCCAAATTATCACTTTCTTCTTGCCATTCTGTTCCACAGGATTTCATAGCTTTCTCTAATCTATTGGCTACAATACAAACTCTTTTGTTTGGCATTCAAGTCCTGCAGAATTCTGGCTCTGAATACATTTCCAGCTATTTTTTCTCTTTCAGTATATATATAACTTTTGCTTCTTGAAAAAAAATGTACATTCCTGTGCCTGAATGTTTGTTCAATATTTAGTTTTCCTATTTAAATTTTATCTGTCCTTCAGAGAACACTTCAAATTCTTCCAACACAGCCAACAGTCTGGATTTCTCAATAAGTCATCTGTAAATGGCACCCAAAACTCTCTTGCTAGTCTTATTTGCATCCACTCATCTTCCAGAATGCTTTTTTCTGTGGATTGGTTTAGAAGGATTACGATGCAACAGTGAAAAGAGCAGGTATTTTGGGATTTCCCATGCTGAACCAAATTCCAAGTCATACTACTTTTACCCAGTCTTAAAAAGATGAGCTATTTAACATCTTTGAGCTTTGAAATTATCCATCTATAAAATTGGATAGACAGTGCCTGAATCATGGGGTGCTTTTGAATATTAAGAATACGCGTATGCATCGACTGTGTAGTTAGTCTGTTCTTCCCACATCTTCCATTCCAAAACAGCATTGTTCAAATCCCAACTAAACCCCTCTTTCAAAGATGTTTTCCTGAGCGTGTCCGCATAAAAGGTTTGCTTTCTTCTCAAAGTTGATGGAAGGATTTTTTGTTTGTTTGTTTAGGATGATTATTTTGTCTTGCACTCTCTTGACATTAGTTTATATTTTACTAAAGCTAAATTTAAAAATAAAGTATTTAGTGACTATGTGGTGTTTTAATAATGTGCTAGATAATTATCACAACTAGGAAACATAAGGTAAAATGATTTTACACATGAGAAAATCATAGGAACAAATAAAATAAATCATCCAGGGTCCTATGGCTTTTTCAGAGTTAAAGAATCAAACTCAGGTCTATATAGTTCATCCTTATAGTTGTTCAAGTAATATCATAATTCTTCTTTTTTTGTTGTTTTATGCCAGTTTCCCCAACTGATTGCAAATTCTGCAAGATAAATATTGTGTAAGACACTGTCCACCTTGTATAATTCTTTAATTCATAATACTTATTTCAAGTTTTAAAACCTAAAAAATGTTCTTTATTTTATTTTAAATGAAGGCACACACGAACTCTAAAAATCTTACATGTGCATTTATGTAATTTGCATATTTTAATATGAAATTTTACATGTATGAGTGTATGTGCATGTGTGTATGTATATATATATATATATATATATATATATATATATGCCCATTAAATCAAAAGGTCTCTATATATTTACATATATATGCATTTATGTGTATGTGTAATTTATATATAAATTATATTGTTGTCATAATAATTCCTTTCAATATTTTCTTTTAATTTTAAAAAATTTCATTCCTTTATTCTGTCACAAATTCTATCAACCTTTCCCTCTGATGTGTACATATTTCATAGAGTTTAGAGTATGTTAACATGAATTCACCTTTTTTGGAGGGCATTATTAGGTCTCATTCAGTCTGTTTTTTCCTCTTTATTCTTTTTTTTCTGTCTGCCTTATTTGCTCCTTTTTTTCACTTTATTTTTTTGGGGAAAAACAGAACAAACACACGCACACACCTGCAGAAGATTGCTGAAGAGCACAGCCTTTTGGCCCTCAAGGTTCCTAACAGTGACCTTTAGACTTAGATACTCTGATCTTTACCATCCTAGGAAGTTCATTTACTTTCCTGTCACCATAAAATTTAATTTAAAAAAAATATTCTGTACTGTGGTTACAGAATATAAAAGTAAATGTATATCTGTTACTGTTTAAATGTTAAAATGTCACCTGAGTAAGAAGTTTGGCAACTATAGAATCAAGTAAGTTTTTCATAGGCTGTTGCCTTTGTAACAGAATTCCCAAATATGTAAGTTACTGATGCTTTAGGGAGAACACTGGTAGGGAGTGAAATTTGCAGTTGCTTGGACTTATTAAATACTGGAAATTTTAAGGAACATGAATCAGTCATGGTATTTATGTTAACAACATCCCTAAATTTCAAATATTTAGCTGTTAAATATTAGTTTAACCACTGATCTGATTTGCATTTTAATTATCTTGTGCATTGTAGGACTCATTTTTGCTGTCTTCATATTCATAGTCCTCAAGCTCAAATCAGTAGTGAGTCTAACCAGAGCAATGGATGTCTAATAATTAAGAAATATTACCAATGACCCTCTTAAAGTTTCCTCAGGACTTCTTGGGAGTACTACTTAGGAAAACACTGATATATTTTATAATTAGTATTCATCTCCATCACTCAGAAATAAAAATTATGTTTGCAATTTAGACTAACTGCCTTCAGGAACCCCTGTAATGAACCTGCTGCCTAAAGAATCTGCAACAAAAATTCTATTGAAAGTAAGATTAAAGGAAGCCTTCATCCATGAGAGGTGTGGCGAGGTTAACTACTTCCCTGGGCTTTCAAAAGGTCAGTCACACAGTAGGTAAACAATGAAAGTTGAGATAATTGGTTATCCTTGGTACCAAAGTGTCAAAGTGTAATGGAGCAGGATAGCTCTCCGTGTGGGAAGAATGTCCTGGAGCTTCAAAGGCTGCTTGGAAGGTTTTCTGAAGACCAGAAGTCTCTTTCTTTAATAACTGTGTCACACTAAAGCATCTTGCTAATATATGGCAATAAACAGAATAAAACTGTTGATTTGGATCATGCAAAATTCCCAAATTACTAGTAGTAAAAAAGAAATAAAACTCTATATCTAATTTTTACATTATAGTAAAATTTTATAAGGAGAAAACTTTATACACTGTACCAGATATTTCAATTGCTTATTCATTTCATCCTTCCTTTGTGCCAGTTCTCTTATTCTAGCAGAAACTACATATTATTGAATGTTTGCCTATAATCTGTGGCAATTTCCTTTATGCCCAGCCCCACCATAGTTTAGAGATAGATCATTGTTTTACAAGCCTAAGAACAAATTGCAATGACCTGGGTGTGCTTGAGAGCTTTTAAAAATTAATAATGCTTGAATTCTTGCATGATGTTATTGTTTTAAGCTTGGTTACAAAAATCTATAGCTGATTTTTGATCAAAGCTACCTACCATGTGATTCTGAAAAGCAGGTAGGATTGAGTTACTGAGGAAATATTATTTCTTTGCCAGTGATTGGTTTAGGTAGAGAGAGGCACTTTACTAATTTTTAGCCAATGAGATGTTAGAAAATCATTCACTTGTTGGACTGTGGGGAAAAGTTTTCTTATTTTTGTAAGAATTAATAATAATAATAAAATGATAAGAAAAAATTAATTAGTTAATTAATTGCAAGAATAAATCATTGTTCATTTGCAACCCCTAGAAATTGTCAGCAAAGCAACAATATTAGGATCAGGAAAAAAGCAAGGGTAAGAGAAGACATCCAAAAGCAAATTATGGCAAAGTGAAGTGATGGGAAAAGTTTTAAGTTCTTGAGGGCATTGGTAAGTCATGAAGTCAAACGAGTCTAGAATTACCATGTATTTAGATTTCTTAGGGGAGGTCAATCACTTTTCACCTGCTTCAGATGTTTTACTGGCAATTACATTCTTGCTGATCTAAGTTGTAAAGAAACCGATTTGTTATACCTTTAAAAGAATAAAGCCTATAAAGTCTTCAGGAACTCAATAATTATTTATTGAGCTCCTACCATAAGCCAAGAACTGTTTTATGATGTTGGAGCTAAGTGAGTAGTGATGAGAAGAGGAGACATAAAGCTATATAGGTAGGGGCAGCCAGATCACAGGGAACCCAGTAAATCACATCAGGGTTTGGCCTTCCCTTTGTGTCAGGTGTCAAGGTGATAGAAGTTGCTCTTCAGAAGTGTAATATGATCCCACTTGTGTTTCACAGTATCAGTCTAGACAAAATCCTAAATGCATAGTGTAAGTGATCATAGAAAGTAAAAGAGAAGTGGACTACTTAGGCGTTATTGTAATAGTTGCAGATAGTGATGCCTTGGCAATGTGATTGCAATAAGGGTGCCAAAATGTGATCAGACTCTGAATGTAAATTTAAGGGTTGCAAACAACTTTGACAGTCTGCAAAGGATACAAATAGTTTTTATATAACAAGCCTTCTAGCTAGGGACACTAATTGTTAATCCATGAATTTTCTCTTTTTTTCCCTCTCAATTCCATTAAAATTTAAAGTATAGAATTCTCATGACAGGTGCTTTCCTACCTCTCTCCACCCTGCTTCAACTAACATCATCATGTTTTTATTAGAGAGAAAGAGAGAATGGATCACTAAAAGGTAAAGTCCTTTTTAATAGATTGGGCCTACAATGTTCAAAACTTTCAGGTGAGAATTACATAGAATTCAGAATTCAGTTCCCCAACACATTCATTTCCTAATAACTAATGCCAATTTTTTTTTTTTTTTTTTTTTTTTTTTTTTTTTTTTTTGGTGCTGGTGATCAAAGCCAGGGGCTTAAATACTAGGCAAGTACTCTACCACTGAACTACAACACAGCCTTGATCTCTCATTTCTTTAACCCATCTAAGACATTCCTTTTAGTCTCATCTGGTTTTCCAGTGCAAGAAAGGCCTCATATCTAACTGCATAAAGTTCACAGTAGTAATGTGCCATTAGTGCCATTAGTGATATTTTCCAAGAGTGTTTTATAATGAAAAAATATTCATGTTATTGATCAATACTGTCCTGATTTTTTATTTTAGTTTGGGAAGTATATTCCCATGTCTTTTATGAAATAGCAAGGTTTCACCCATGTGAGTCCTTGGCTAACATAAACATTTTATTGTAAATTGACAGTTTCCAATCATATAAACTTGTGAGGTATAAACTGATGTTTTGATTTATGAATATAATATGGATTAATTAAATCAAGCTTATATATTCATCAACTTAATACATATTAGTTTCGTGGTGAGAACATTTGTAATTAATTTATTAGAAATTTTGAAATATGTAATACACTATTATTAATGATATTTACTATGTTTTGCAATAGACCTAAAAACTTTTCCTCCTGCTGGGTGTGGTGGCACAAGCCTAAAATTCCACTGGCTAGGGAGACTTAGGCAGGAGGATAAGGCGTTCAAAGTCAGCCTCAGCAATTTAGTGAGGCCCTAAGAAACTCAGTGAGACCCTGTCTCTAAATAAAATATAAAAAAGGGCTGGGGATGTGGCTCAGTGGTTAAGTGCCCCTGGATTCAATCCTTGTTACCCTTCCCTAAAAACTTTCCTTCTAACAGGTTTATACCCCTTGGCCATCATCTCCATTTCCCTTGCTGCAAGCGTCTGTAATCACCATTCTACTCTCTGTTTATGTGAGTTCTAGTGTTTTAGATTTATCACATAAGTAGGAACATATAGTATTTATGTTTCTGTACCTGGCCTATGTCACTTAGCACTATATCCTCCAATTCCACCCATGTCATTGCAAATGAATTTCCTTCTTTTGTAAATCTGAATAGGATTCCATAGTATATATATTCTAGAGCATATATACCAAATTTTCTTTATCTATTCATCTGTTGCTGGAAAGTCAGGTTATTTTCATGATTTGGCTGCTTTTCATAATGCTGTAATAAACATGGGTATGCAAATATCTCTTTGTTCAACAAACTGATTTCAAATCTTTTGATTAAATGCTCAGACATAGAATTGCTAGATCATAAGGCAGTTCTACTTTTTAGTATTTTGAGTAAACTCTATACAGTTTGTTATAATGTCTTCATTAATTTGCATCCCATCAACAATAAGGATTCCCTCCTATCCACATAAAATGAATTTTTTACTTTGAACTTTATAAGTGTTTCTTTAAAGTGCAAAAACTACCTTATTAAAATTATATGAAATGATTATGTAAATGCAGATTCTCCAGGGCCTTGATATCAGACATCTTAATCAATAGGTATTAAACTTTAACTGGAATTTTATGTAATACTTAATTACATAAAGAACCACGTCTTCGAACAGTTAAAAACATTTTTGTTTCAGTGTATTATCTGAGGTTGGATGCTCTGTTTTCTCAAGGGAAATATTTACCTCTTAGGACATAGATCATGATAAACAAATTGATTTTTAACTCTGCATTAGTAGTTTAACTTGGAAAGAAAAAGTTTATATCATCTTGAGTAAATAAGAAATATTTTATCAAGAAAAATGAAATTAAAACAGGACAAAAACTGATAACATATATGAGATTCTCCAGAAACAAGTATAAAAATGTAATTATTAGCAAAGTATTACTTTTGCTTCTTTTGTACATTAGAAAAGATGTTTATCTTCTCTTTATTACCTGTAAGAAACTTCATTGGAGTGAAAGACTTTCATTGCTTTATAGACACTCTTTATTCTAGGAGAAGATCTTACTGTTTTTACATGGGTTGGCAAGAACAAGTAATGAACCAATTAGGTTATTTGGAAGATAAATCAATAAATCTTTGATAACTTATAGGACATTGGTAACTTCAAGCATGGGATATTAAAAGAATTATTATAGATTAATATTACAGTGATTTGGATTTTATTCATTCAATAAAAATTTGAGTGAAATTTAATCTAAGCCAAGTTTTACTTAGAAATGTGGAAGAATGGTAAATGAAGAATGAATTGTTATCCATTTCTGCAGTTATATGAAATTAACATACTGACACATTTGGACTTTGACATAGGCAGTTATCTAGCTCTAATTTTCACAAGCAAAGTCCAATGATTGAAATTGGCCCAATTTCTGTTCATGGAAATAAAGTTTTATTAACACCAGTAGTAACCATTTATTTATTTAATATCGGTGGCTCCACTCATGCTACTGTGGAGTGGAGTTTTCAGTTCAAAACATAATGTTTGGTGTCAGATCCATGAACACACAACTTCGAGGTCAGAATTTCATTCATTACTTCAGGACATTGCATTCTTGAGCTACCTCCCTTAAATCATTCAGTTCTCTTTCTCTTTCTTTGAATGGTCTCATATCAAGAAAACTGAGGCTTCAGTTTTGCTGCTACTTTACTGATACTTCCTGTGATCAGATTTGCTTTTTTTTTTTTTTTTTTTTTAAGATAAGTAATGGGAAGACACAAAGAGGACACAAGCAATGGAAATTTGTCCATATTCTTGGTTAAATATTTTTTCTAGTCAGAAAAAAATGATGCCCCTTCCTCAGAATGTTAGACTTTTTCCCCACTGTAACTGTTGTCATTATCACTACGGCACCTTTGTCACTGTGATTTCCTAAAAATTGAGAAAAGAAAAAAAAAAAAAAACACAAGCAAAAAAAAAAAGTGATTTCTCCCATTATCTCTGACCCTTTACTAATTCTGCAACCAAGTGAGGATTTTACTTGAAGCTATTTCTTTTCCCATCCAGCATGAGTATCTTGGTTTCTGGCTCATTGAGTTTAGGCCTGGAGATATCAACGGGTGTAGATGAGAAACTGAAGAGATTTCTGAAAGATTTGATGGTGCATCAAATTCTTGTGTACCACCCTAAGCCTCCAACAAACACTGGCTTCTCAGAATCCTCCTGAAGCTTCTTCTGAGTTCTGTCAAGTCCATGGTTACATTCAGTGAAAGAGACAGGATGAAGATTGCTTAGTTAACTTGCCAAAGAATGAGGAACCATTTGATAAGCTTATTTTCAAATCTGAATAATATATTTGTAGAGGGCCAAACACAAACCTGGTATCATGACTGCTGCATTTCAATTTTCTTCTATCATAGTAATCTCCCTGGCTTTTATTTCTCATCCTCCTCATTCTAACACAAGCAAATTGGAGAAAGAAAACCACATCTCTGCTTCAAAAATAATTCTTCAGTTTCAAATAGAACACTATTTGATCCACTTGAAGACTTTGTAAAATATATTGTCTTAACTTCTCTTTGAAAATATTATCCTGTTTCATGCTCTCTCATAGTCTACTCTTATCTTAACATGTTTATCCTCACAGTACAAATATATAATGACTGAATGTGCAATTTGTTAAGTTGATTTTCTCCTTTTCATAAATGTTTAAAAATATTTGGAGAGACTTTCTGGAGAGTTGGCTCCAAAGGGCATAATCTTTAGCTCCTGTTTTACTTCCTAATCTCTTCAACCCTGTAAGGACATAGAGCCTTTTAAGATAATCTTTTTTTCATGTGATTAACAAACAGGAACAGAAAACACAAAAATGCCCAAATAACTGAAAAACTTCTAGTTTAAGATAACAACAACAAAATTACCCAATCACCAACCTGTGAAATGTCAAAGGAATTCAAGACATAAGCATCTTTTGAGTAATTATCTATCTTGATAGAAACTAGACTTTCAATCAACATACAATATTAATTCTATTACTATATCTGAAGAGTGTTGTTAATTTTCTCCACTTTTTAGGAAGGACATTTATACTAGTAAAATGTTTTGTCCTAGAAAACACAGAAGATAAATTCTCAGTCTTTTTATAAAATCTCAACATGTTTTAGTATATTTCCCCTAAAAAGCTTTTTATCATGTTATTCTAATTGTTTTTAAATTTAAAATATCTTAAAATTAAAATGATTTCTAATATTGGCTTAGGAAGCTAGTGAAAATAGAACATGATTTAGCTATGACTAATGATTTGATGCTGTAAAAAAATTCTGGAAAGAAATCTTCCAGGCAGAATACAGAACAATAAACAATCAGTGATTTAATAAATTTATCAAGTCTATTTAGTTAAATCAGTTTTAGAATTGCTAAAACATCTATGGTTCTTAGATTCTTAATGATTTTATAGTAAACATAATTGTGTTATTTAATTGTATTGCTACTGTCTTTATCCATTTGATCTCAGTATTTCACACTTTAAACTCCATATTAAACCAAATCAGAAACATGTTGATAGACAATATAATTGAAGAATAGACTTAAAAAATTAGTACATGAAAGTTTATGTAAACAAAATTAGTGGAAAATGCATGAAATACCTTTAAATAAAACCTAAATCTATAAAAACTTATCGAAGGAAACGTAAGGGGACATTTTGGTAACCTAAATTATGCAAATGATCATTGTAAAAACAATTAATAAATTAGACATCATTTAAGTTAAAAAACTGCTCTTCAAAAGACATTATTAAGAGAATGAAAAGGTCAGCCATACAGTGGAGGAAAACATTTGCAAGTCATATATCTGACAAAACATTTGTTTCAAGAATGTATAAGTCACTGTCAAAACTTAATCATAAAAAGATCCAAAAAATGTGCAAAAGCTGTGAACATACTTTATCAAAGAAAAATAGGTAAAGAGGCACATAAAGATAAATTGGCAAAGAGCTGCATGAAAAGATGTTGTCATTAGTCAGTAGGAATATGAAAATTACATAGTAATTTGATTTATTATGCAGTTATATGAATGGTAAATTAAATACTAAATAGTCAAAGATTTGGAAAGACTATATCCTTCATACATTATTGGAAGAAATGCAAAATGAACAATCACTTCAGAGAAATACTTTGATATTTTCTTAAAAATTCAAAAATAACTTACCATATGACACAATCATTACACCAAGGGGTATACCCTGCCTGTCATGCTGCATGTGTTCATACAAAGATTTGTTCACAAATGTTCAAACCAGCATTACTTGAACAGATACTAGAAGTAATGGAGCATCCATTAATATGTTAATTGATAAACTGTATAATTAGTAGTATATTGAAATACTAGTAAGTAATAAAATTATTAATGAACATAGATGTTTATGGATAAATCTCAACACATGGATGTATCTCAAGATATACTGTATGAAAGAAACTACAAGTGAGGGGGCATAATTTACTATTATACTGGTTCAAAATTATAGAAGTGCAAATTAATATATTGTGACAAAGGCAAACAATACTGAGATGGGAATATGGTAGTGGAAAATCAGTGGGAGTGATTTCCAGGGAAACTTTTAGGGATAAATTGCATCTAATTATTATGATGATTATAATGGTTTTATGATTCTGTGTGTGTGTGTATGTAAGAAAACTTACCAAATTGTACTCCTTTAAATATGTGCACCTTATTATATGCCAATTATGCCTCAATATAGCTGGGTTTTGTTGTCTATATTGATGAAGGCTAGGGTTTTACTTTTGAGCATGAATATGGAAATGGCCAAAGAAGTTATTTTTTTATAGTGTACCAAGTGCCTATAATGAGGCAAAAATATAAATATCAATGATTCCTGGGTGGCTGTTAATTTATTATTTTGTTCCCAAGGAAAAAAAAAGACTTTTATATACAATGGATGAACTATAGTGCAGTAAGACAGGAGAAAGGTGACATGGCAGGTTATTCCTCATTCATATAGAAGGCATATGAAACTGTATTAAAGTAAACCAAATGGTGTAACACTTAGTACTAAGTACAGTTATTTCCAAAATGAAATATACCCACTTAACTGTAGAATTATCAAGATATTTTGTGATGTTTGAATTATTATTAACATATTGTATTCTTGTTATTGTTTTGTGGTTATTTTCTTTGTGATTTTTAACCCTCTTTGACCCAGTGAATGGGTTTATTGTCAGTGTTAATCATAAATGTATCCACCAATCCCCAATCCCCCCTATCTCCAAATGAGGTTTGTGAAAACTTGATCCCCATGGTGTGGTATTAAGTACAGCCTTCAGGGAAATAATGGAGTCATAAAGACTCCACCTTTATGTAAGGATTAGTGGTTTATAAAATCTTGCAACTTAGCCCTTATTTGATCTTTTACTTTTTCACCAGATAGGGTCACAGCACCTGTTACCTCT
This sequence comes from Callospermophilus lateralis, assembly GCF_048772815.1. Lineage (NCBI taxonomy): Eukaryota > Metazoa > Chordata > Mammalia > Rodentia > Sciuridae > Callospermophilus > Callospermophilus lateralis. Next base: position 65,743,951 of record NC_135320.1, on the reverse strand, counting down.
GTAAAATGCAGCAACAAGGAGTCAACTTTGAGGTGGAGACTAGGCCCCAGCAAATACCAGATTTGCTGCTGCTTTGATCTTGAACTTCTCAGCCTGTAGCACAATGAGAAATTCATTTCTGTTGTTTATAAAATACCCAGTCTTTGGTTTTTGGTTATAGCAGCACAAATAAATAAAGAAAAAGAACAGTTACATAAAATTTTCAAATTGATGAAATGACAAAAAAGAAACTTAAAAAATAAAATAATCAATTTATAAACTCACAAAAACATGTTTTATAGTTGTTAAGTAATAGGATTATATGTCTGAAATGAGACAATTAAGAAAGTCAAGTTCAAGCTATGTGACATTTCCATTTAGTTTTTCCAAGAGACTTATTATTGCCCTCTGTTATAGATCTTATTGCTATACTATAAGCTCAATCAGGGCTGGGATTCTTTCATTTTTTTATTTTTATCCTTCTATAGTTTGGTGGACCCCCAGCATTTAGATTTGTGCCTGATGTGTGATAGATGATCATGGAATAACCAATATCAATTTTGAACTCCAATATTGCACATTAATTTTCTAAAGTTAAATATTAAATATTGGGTGAAAATTATTTCTACCTATGAGGAAAGATGTCAATATTGCATATATTGAGTATATATTTTCTATACCAAATACGGTAGAAAAATATTTGCATATATCTCTATCTGTAGACTTAAGAAATTATAAAAATGAATGTAAGAGGGTAACATATTCCTGACTAAGAGGGGGTTGGGCAGAACCAGCACCGCCAACACAACAGAGTACAGTGAGTTTAACAAGCTCTCTGTGTGTTGTTGGTACCACAATCTTTATGATTTTGAATTCTTCAACTTCCAAATGCAGGGGGTTATAAAATGGTGAAGATGCACAGCAAGTAATAAAATATTTATTTTCAATAAAACATTGAAAAAAATTCTTCAAAAGTGAATTCTTGGCCAAACTAAAAAAAAAAACAAAACAAAACAAAAAACTCTTTTTTTTTAATAGTAAAAGAAAACCATTGGGAAGAATAAGTGAGGGTAAGAGGAAGGATAGATATGATCAAAGTGCGTTATATGCATGTATGTGAAAATGTCACACACCCCACCATTGCCAAGGAAGCCATTGAGATATTATTTTAATATTTATTTTTTAGTTTTAGGAGAACACAATATCTTTATTTTACATTTATGTGGTTCTGAGGATTGAACCCAGTGTCTCATGCAGGCTAGGCAAGTACTCTACCACAGAGCCACAACCCCAGCCCCGCCCACTGAGATCTTTCAAAATAAAAAAAAAAAAAAACTGAGAAGTGTATACTTCAAAGTACAATTTTTTAACCAGATATGGATTATACCTCAATAAATCTGATTTTAAAAAAATTAAAAATATAAAATGTTTATGCAAATGCCTATACATTCCTACTAATAATTTCTTTCTTTTTTTTTTTAAAGAGAGAGTGAGAGAGTGGGGGGGAGAGAGAGAGAGAGAGAGAGAGAGATTTTTTTTTTAATATTTATTTTTTTTAGTTCTCGGCGGACACAACATCTTTGTTTGTATGTGGTGCTGAGGATCCAACCCGGGCTGTACACCAGGCGAGCGCGCTACCGCTTGAGCCACATCCCCAGCCCCAATAATTTCTTTTCTTAATCTAGCCATTCAAAATTTAAAAAAAATTTTTTTAGTTTTAGATGGATGCAATACCTTTATTTAGTTTATTTATCTATTTTTATGTGGTGCTGAGAATAGAACCCAGTGCCCTACACGTGTGAGGCAAGCATTCTACTGCTGAGCCACAGCCCCAGCATCTAGCCATTCAAATTTTATATTTTGTTATATATTTATTTTAATGTGAGATGAAACATGTAGGAAATAGCGTACTATTATCAATCTAAAACTTTTAACACCCATTTTAGAATATTCACCTATTCTCTTTAATAAACTTGGATTCCTCAGATTCAAATTGGAATTTATTACTATACACTCCCAGTAGTATAGTTAAAAAAATTCATTTTGAGAAGGAGCTAGCCTTGATTGTGTAAACAGAGGATAATATGTTTTTGTGTGTGTGTGCTTTAGCCCAAAAAAATACATTTATTATATCTAAAATTACATAGTCTCATACTTTTAACTAAGATAATTCAAAAATTTTATTTGCTTCTTCTTAATTTTGTACTTAAACACAAGTTTGAATGACAGTTCAAGATGGCACTACATTTCAGGCAGCCTACTAATTTTCTAAAGTTAAAGATTAAATGTTGGGTGAAGATTAATTTTTGCCTATGAGGACAGATCTCAAATCCTTCATTTGATTCGCAAATGGATTTTTGACACAGGAAAATAAATACAAACTACAAATTTACAATTTTTCTTTTTCAAAACCAATGATTTCTCTTTTTAAAAAAAAACTATCCAATTAAGACTGAAAGTTTACAATACTATAAAGAACATAAATCGGTACTTAATGATTGTTATTATCTGTGTTACTTTTTTAAAATCAAATTTAGATGTTTTTGACACTGTTTCAAGTAAATCTAAACATGATACTAGTTATAGTTAGCTTTGTATTGCTGTGATCAAAAGACCTGACAGGAACAGCATGAAGAAGGAAAAGTTGATTTTGGCTCAGAGGTTCAGCCTGTTGTCCAAATACTCCATGACTATGGGCCCTAGATGAGAGAGAACATCAAGGGCATGGTGGAGGAAAGCAGCTCAGGATATGGTAACAGAATGCAGAGAGAAGAGCTCTCCTCACTAGGGAAAAAATGTAAACTCCAAAACCATACCCCCAGGGATCTACTTCCTCCAGTCACACCTTACCTGCCTACAGTTACCACCTAGTTAATCCATATCAGTCAATTAATCCACCAATTAGGCTATACTTTTTTTTATTGTTGGTTGTTCAAAACATTACATAGTTCTTGACATATCATATTTCACACTTTGATTCAAGTGGATTATGAATTCCCATTTTTACCCCGTATACAGATTGCAGAATCACATCGGTTACACATTCACTGATTTACATATTGCCATACTAGTGTCTGTTGTATTCTGCTGCCTTTCCTATCCTCTACTATCCCCCCTTCCCTCCCCTCCCCTCCCCTCTTCTCTCTCTATCCCCTCTACTGTAATTCATTACTCCCCCTTGTTTTTTTCCCCTTTCCCCTCACTTCCTCTTGTATGTAATTTTGTATAACCCTGAGGGTCTCCTTCCATTTCCATGCAATTTCCCTTCTCTCTCCCTTTCCCTCCCACCTCTCATCCCTGTTTAATGTTAATCTTCTTCTCATGCTCTTCCTCCCTACTCTGTTCTTAGTTACTCTCCTTATATCAAAGAAGACATTTGGCATTTGTTTTTTAGGGATTGGCTAGCTTCACTTAGCATAATCTCAATGGAGGAAGGATAGCATCTTCAACAAATGGTGCTGGGAAAACTGGAAATCCATATGCAACAAAATGAAACTGAATCCCTTTCTCTCGCCATGCACCAAAGTTAACTCAAAATGGATCAAGGAGCTTGATATCAAATCAGAGACACGGCGTCTGATAGAAGAAAAAGTTGGCTATGATCTACATACTGTGGGGTCTGGCTCCAAATTCCTCATAGGACACCCATAGCACAAGAGTTAATAACAAGAATAAACAAATGGGACTTACTCAAACTAAGAGAGGTAAATAGGGAGCCTACATCCTGGGAACAAATCTTTACTCCTCACACTTCAGATAGAGCCCTAATATCCAGAGTATACAAAGAACTCAAAAAATTAAACAATAAGATAACAAATAACCCAATCAACAAATGGGCCAAGGACCTAAACAGACACTTCTCAGAGGAGGACATAAAATCAATCAACAAGTACATGAAAAAATGCTCACCATCTCTAGCAGTCAGAGAAATGCAAATCAAAACCACCCTAAGATACCATCTCACTCCAGTAAGATTGGCAGCCATAATGAAGTCAAACAACAAGAAGTGCTGGCAAGGATGTGGGGAAAAGAGTACACTTGTACATTGCTGGTGGGACTGCAAATTGGTGCGGCCAATTTGGAAAGCAGTATGGAGATTCCTGAGAAAGCTGGGAATGGAACCACCATTTGACCCAGTTATTCCCCTTCTCAGTCTATTCCCTAAAGACCTAAAAAGGGCATACTACAGGGACACTGCTACATCAATGTAGCAGCACAATTCACAATAGCAAGACTGTGGAACCAACCTAGATGCCCTTCAATAGACGAATGGATAAAAAAAAAATGTGGCATTTATACACAATGGAGTATTACTCTGCATTAAAAAATGACAAAATCATAGAATTTGCAGGAAAATGGATGGCATTAGAGCAGATTAGGCTATACTTCTTATAATTGAATCATCCCACCTCTGAACCTGTTTGCATTGTCTCTGACATGAGCTTTTGGAGAATACCTCACGTACAAACCACAACGTTCCATCTAGGTTAAGTTCTTCTAATCTAATCAGATGTTATTGTAATATTCAATCTCTATGTTTCACCCATTTTCATACTTTTCTGAAATTCCATCATTTGCATAATCCTTTATGAAAACATGTATCTTGACAAAGAGATCTGGAGGGAGTTAAGGAGGCTTGCAAAGATAATTCTGGGAATGATGAGTTTTATAAAACATCATTGACAAAGAGCAAGGAGAGAGTTAACAACAATAACAACAAAGAATGAAAAGAGTCTATCATCCCTAGTAAGAGAGAGGGAATGTTATAAATCTGGGTTCCTCTCTGTACTGGGGCTCTTGCTGTTATGCCTCCTACTGATATTTGCAGAATATCTGCCCTCAAAATAGGAAGTTCTTGATGGATGATGTTGATAGCACTGAACACACAAGTGGATTTTTAACCTACGGTGAGTGTTCAAATAAAAAACAGATGGCAACTTCTTAGAAACTAAGTACATTCCTCAGGAGATAAAGTGGAGTATTAAAACATTTTAACATTGCACTGGAGCAGATAATTAGGATAATTACAACTCTTCAAAGACACAAGGAATAAGGTCTAAGCTAACTTCCTTCTTCAAAATTTAAAGATTATGAAATTCTAAGGGAACTTGAGTAAAATTATCATTCTATAAAATGGAATAATATTTACAATGGTAGTATTTGAGATTAAATAGATTGTTATGCTCAAACATCAATTACATAATGAAGAAAGCAAAATCAAGATGCCTCTACTTAATATGAAAAGTAATAAAGCTGAAAAAAGAAAAAGGAAGACTGTCAAGATAGTTTAAAGATCCAAAGACAAGAGTCTATACCCAAGTACATATACAAACATCAAACAATTGGAAATGCCAAGTGGTTGAATTTGATTTAATTTTGGCAAATTTATTAAATATCATTGACTTGGCTGTGCTAATAATCTCAGCAATGTTGTCATTTTCTAAGTGACTTTTATTTTGACTCATTAATTATATCCTTAAATAAACAATTTTATTTGGGGATATCATATTACAGAATAGTAATAATGGGTTAAATTAATACAATATGGATAAACTGTATGGAAAGTTTTGAAACAAGGTAGACATGTATACACACAAATGCACATACACAGAGTTATGTACTACATAGCAATATTTCAGTCAAAAACAAACCACATATACAACACTGATCCCATAAGTTTACAATGGAATGAAAAAGAGATTCTCAGTAACTCATCATGTAGCAATTGTAGTATTTGTAGGGCAATGGGAGCAACAAAAGATTGAGAAACATCCTTCATCAGGATTGACGAAATTTTAATAATATAAAGATACAGAACAGATATAGATGTATATCCCTCACAGCATTATGATTATCACAGCCAAAGCAAAAAGCATATTTGTGACTGTTATGATTTGGAAATGTTTTGTCTTTCAAAGGTTCTTGTGTTGGGGGGTTGGTATTGATTGTGGTGAGGGGACCTAAGGAGGAGAAAGGTCTAGTGGGAGGTCCTCAGATCAATCGGAGGCATACACTCAGAAGGGATTGTGTGACCCCAGTATCTGTCTGGCTTCCTGATTCAAGTTGTGATCTCTTCCTCCCACAGAGATGTCTGCTATTGTGATGCCATTCACCAAGAGGTCCTCACCAGAGCCAAGACATTGCTGATAAGTGCCTTTTATTCTGTGGGACTGTGAGGAAAATAAATCTCTTTTCTTTATAAAGTTACCCAGCTTTTGGTATTTTCTACATTAATTAAAAAAAAAAAAAGACAACTACAGCAATTTTGAAAGAAAAGTCTGGCCTCCAAATGATATTGCATTTGCTTCTAACTTTGGGTGGTTTAAACGACTTAAGCATCTTTGTTCTGTTACATAATGTGAAAATGAGAGGTGGATATTTGAATGTTAATGTGAAGGAAGCTGAGAATTACTGGAAACTTTAGATAAGCTGATTATGCAGGAAAATTACTTGACAGAGTATATCTTCAATATGGATTATTGAAAATTCCCCTAATCTGCAAATGATATCTGAAAAGACTTTCACCAACCAAGAGGCCAACTCAAGGCAGGGTTTCAAGACTTTTAAGGGCAATCTTGATTGGAAGCAATGTTTCAGGCTAAAAAATGACACTCTGATATCTGGCAGTGAGGACCTCAGGGTGAACAAATGTATCAATGAGTACCTATTGCCGGGGGGACCACAGAAGCAATACAAAGTCATGGGTGACCCAGCTTCTTCTTGAATTCTTTTCCAGGAAAATGGAGTACTATCTAAGGAATAACACACTTTTCAAGATCTTTGGTTTTCAACATATGAGAGCCTTTCTTCTGTACATAGAGACAATTTAACATTTTCCTTTCCAATAAAGACAGCTATTCAGGACTTTCATTACATTGCTGAATACAAGTGGTGAGGGTGGGGATTCCTGTCCTGTCTCTGATCTTAGAGGAAAAATCTTTAGCTTTTCCCCACTGACTAGTTTAGCTGTGAGCTTGTCATGTGTGTCCTTTATTGTGTTGAGGGTACATTCCTTCTATAGGTAATATCCTGAGTTTTTATATATAAGGATATTGAATTTTGTCAGATGCTATCTGTATATACCTTGGAATAATCATATTATTTTTGTCCTTCATTCTGGTATTGAAGATCACATTTCTATATTGGCATGTATTAAACCATTCTTGCATCCCAGGGATAAATTACAGTTGTCCATGGAGAATGATATTTTCAATGTAGAGTTGAATTCAGTTTGCTAGTATTTTGGTGATGATTTTTCTTCTATCCTCAGGAATGTGGTTCTAGTTTTTCCTCTCTCCTTCCCTCGCTCCTTCCCTCCTTCTCTTCCTCCTCCCTCTCTCCCTTCCACTGCTCCCTTCTGTCCTTCCTTTTTTCTTTCCTTCCTCCTTCTCTTCCTCCTTCTGTCTTCTTCCCTCCCTCCCTCTTTCTTTCTTCCTTCCTTTCTCTCTCTTTCTCTCTCCTTCCCTCCTTCCCTCCCTCCCTCCCTCCCCCCCCCCTCTCTCTTTCTTTCTTTCTCTTTTGTGTATTCTCTGGCTTTGGGATCAGGGTAATTTGGAGTTTAAAAAATGAGTTTGTAAGTATTCCATCCTGTTAGCTTTTTTAGAAGAGTTCAACATTTACTGATATTCATTGTTAAAGATTTGGAAGAATTCAGCTTTAAAGCATCTAGTTTTTCTTTGAGAGAATATTTTTTAAAGTTGATTTAATGTACTTATTTATTAGCTCTTTGCTTGAAGTTTCAATTTCTTTATGACTCAGTTTTGGTAAGTTGTATATGTCCAAAAATTAATATATTTCTTCTAGGTTGTCTGATTTGTTGCCATATGCTTCATAACAATCTCTTAAAAACCTTTATATTTATATTTTATCTATGGTAATGTCTATTTTTCAGGTTTTTAAAATTTTATTTGAGTGTTATCTTTTCTCTAAATTAGTCTAGCTAACATTTTATACATAAAATTATTTATTTTTAAACTTAACTCTTAATTTATTTGTTCTTTTTACTTTTTTTTGTAGCTTCTATTTCATGTTTCATGTATATTCCTCTTATTTTACTGTTTCATTCTCCTACTTATATTTGGGTATTTGTTCTTGTTTCAGTAGTAGCTTGAAGTGTATTGTTAGGTCATGTATTTGAAATTCTTTCAGATGGAGGTATTTATTCCTATACACTTCCATCTTAAATTTAGTTGCTGCATTTCATGTTTTGGTATATTATGTCTCTGTTTTGTTTGTGTTTCAATTAAGTTTTTAAAATTCTTTTTAAATTTCTTCATAGATTCATTGGTTGTTTGGGTGCTTGTTTGATTCCTGTGTATTTGTAAACTTCCCCAAATTTTGATTATTGATTTTTAATTTTGTAGCATTGCAATTGGAAAAGATGCATAACATTACTTAGTTTTAATTTTGTTAAGACTGTTTTTGTTGCTGAGCATATATTTTAACCTAGAGAATGTTCCAACTGTACTTGAGAAGAAGGTATACTATGCTTCTGTTGGAAGTCTTGTTCTGTAAATATCTCTTTGGTCCATTTGACTTGGAGTGAAGTTTAAATTATATTTTCTTTTTGCATATAATGTCCATTGTGGTAGTGGAAGTCTACCACTAGTACTGTACTGTGACTTATCTCTCTATTCAGACCTATTGGTATTTGCTTTATATATTTGCTTGAATGTTGTGTGCATATATATATTTACAGTTTTTATGTCCATTTGCTGAATTGATCTTTTTTTTAATTACAGAATGACCTTTTTTTCCCCCCATAGTTTCTGACTTGAGGTCTTTTTTATTTGATGTAAGCATATCTAGACCTGCTCTCATTTGGTTTCTATTTGCATGAACTATTTTTCCTTTGCTTTCAGTCTATATGTACCTTCAGGGTTCATGGTAAGTCTCTCATAGGCAGCATATATTTAGGTCTAGATTCTTTGTATTCATTAAATCACTATGTATTTTTCTTGGAGAATTTAATCATTTACAATCAAGGTAAGTTTTGAGGGTGGCAGTGTTGGGGTTTGAACTCAGGGACACTCTACCACTAAGCCCAATCCCCAGCCCTATTTTGTATTTTATTTAGACACAGGGTCTCACTGAGTTGCTTAGCATCTTGCTTTTGTTGAGGCTGGCTTTGTACCTGTGATCCTCCTGCCTCAGCCACTGGGATTACAGGTGTGTGTGACCTTGTCCAGCCTCAAAGTAATTATTGTATCATTAATTGTCTTGGAGCTCCATTGTTCTATTCTTCCTTTTTTTTGATGTCTCTTCTTGTGTTTAAGCAATTTTGTCTAATCTGACTCTTTGTTTCTTTGCTTTTTATTTTTTGTGTATCTACTGCTAGCTCCTACTTTGTAATTATCTTGACGTTTAAAAAATCATCCTATGGTTATACCATGTTGTTTTTAAGCTGATAACAATTTAGTTTTGATCACATGCATCTAAATCATAATTTGATAATTTTACTTCACCCCAACATTTTGAATTTTGTTATTATAGGTATGTCTTTATATTGATCATTCCCTAACAGGTCAGTAACCTTTATCATTTTAATTGTTTAGTCTTCTTACCTTCATTCTAATGATAGTAGTGATTTATACACTACTATTTCAGAGTTATAGCTTTCTGGATTTGACTGTGTATTTATGTTTCCAAAATTAACTTATACTCACATATCTTTGTTTTCCTAATTAGAACACTTTTCTTTCAGCTTGAAGAGGTTCCTTGAACATTTCTTGTAACACAGGTGGTAGTGATAAACTTCCTCAGCTTTGTTTTAGAAAGTCTTTATCTCTACCTAATTTCTCAAGGATAGCTTTGCCATGTAGCTTTCTGGGTTGGCAGGTTTTTTCCTTCACCCATTTGAATATATCATTCCACTCTCCCTTAGACTATGAGGTTTCTGCTGAAAAAACTACTGCTCATCTTATTAGAACTCCCATATATATTATTTTATTCTTTCACCTCGCTACTAAAAGATCTTCATTTTCTCTTTGGGGTGTGTGTGTGTGTGTGTGTGTGTGTGTGTGTGTGTGTGTGTGTGACATTTTGATTGTATGTCTTGGAATAGTCTTGTTTAGATTGAATCTGTTCAGAGACTCTTGACCTTCCTGTAACTTTCTCCAGGTTTTAGATTTTTTTTTTTCGGCTAGAATTTTCTTAAATAATATTTTTATCCCTATACTTTTCTTCTCCTTTAATTTCTTTTTTTTTAATATTTATTTTTCAGTTGTAGTTGGACACAATATCCCTATTCCACTTATTTATTTTTATGTGGTGCTGAGGATAGAACCCAGAGCGATTGCAGGCCAGGCAAGCACTCTACCACTGAGCCAGAACTCCAGCCCCCTCCTTGAATTACTAGAAACTCAAGTATTTCTTTTGGTGATATTACATAAATCCCATAAGTTTTCTCCATTTTCTTCTATTATTTTCTCCTCTGACAATATATTTTAGAATAACTTGTTTATGAGCCCACAAATTCTCTCTTCTGCCTGATTAATTCTGTCTTTTTTTTCAATTACATTTTTCATCTTATCAATTGCATTTTTTATGCCCTCAGATTTCTGTTTGAATTGAAAAAAAAATAGTTTCAACCTCTTCACTACATTTCTACTTGTGTTTATTTATTATTTTCCTGACTTCAGTGAATTTTTTACTTGTACTTTCCAGAAGTTCACTGAGGTTATTTAAAACAGGAATTTCATGCATGTCTGATTTTTTTTTTTTTTTTTTTAAGGTTGATGCTCTGTTTTTTCCCTTAGGTGACGTCATATTTCCTGTATTGTTCTCAATCATATAGCCTTGCATTGCTTCTACATTTGAAGGAGTAAGTATGTATTACAACCTCGGAAGAACTGGCTTTGTTTGAGAAAGCCCCTTCACCAATCATCTCTTCCAGAAATTCTGGGAAGCTATCTGCCCTGGTCCATAGGTGAGCTTCCTTGAGTTGGCTGGCTTGTTGCCTGGGGCAGTAAGTAGGTGGTCTGGGGCCTGGTTTCACTGTGGAAACCTGTTGACTAGTCTGATACCTAGATCAATAGGAGCTGAATTGATGCTGGGGCTTTGATACTGAATATTTAGGAGACCACCAGACACTGGGATGGGCCTGAACCCTATATCCTCTTGGAAAGCTTAACTCTGTAAGTGTAAGCTTTGGGTCCTGGGTCCAAAGGGTCTGATCTGGAGTCTGGATATTCCTATAGTCTTAGTTTGCAGGGACTGGCCTAGTACTTGGAGTTCTGGGGTAAACTTGAACATTGTGCTTGCTGGAATAGGCCTAAACCTTGGCACTGGATCCTGAGGCCACTGAGATAAACCTGGATATTGGGCTTAGTGATGTATGTGCAGGCATAGAATCTGTGTCTGAAGGGTCTAGTTTAAGCCTGGTGTCCAAGGTTCTGGCCTGGTACCTGGGTCATGTGGTTAGCCTAAAGTCTGGTTCATAATGGCCTGTATAAAAGATAGGTGTGTGGGTCCTATTTCAGAAGCTAGATCTGTAAAAATTGGTCTGAATTCTGGGATCTCAGAGGCAGGTGTATAGGATAGAGTCATAGGGACTCTCTTGGTACTAAGGCCTAAAATCAGTGTTCTAGGTGCCAGCATTGTAATTGAGGCTATATGTGCTGGCTTCATGCTAGCATAGACCTTAAGCCTGGGGCTATTTGAACCAACCTGTGTCTTGTCTGTTTGGAGCCTGGGTGGGATTAGAACCTGTAGCCACAGGGGTTTGCTATGAGTTATAAAGATCTGGAGTTTATACTCTCAGACTGCCAACACCAGTCCATTTTTGTTACTATTACTCTGTAGTATAGTTTGCGGTCTGGAATAGTAATGCCACCAGCTTCACTCTTCTTGTAAAGATTGCTTTGGCTATTCTGAGTCTCTTATTTTTCCAGATGAATTTCATGATACTTTATTTCTATGAGGAATGTCATTGAGATTTTGATTGGGATTGCATTAAATCTGTATAGTGCTTTTGGTAGTATGGTCATTTTGATAATATTAATTCTTATAAATCTTTGCATTTAATATAACTATGTCTTTATGATAATACTTAGGTTATCACACAATCATTGACCCTCTGACTAGTGCTACTGGAGCTCTATCCATTTGTCTTTTCAGAACATTTTAGCAATATTATGAAAAACATGCATAACAGTAATATACTTATCACTACGAACCACAATCTAAAATACTATCCATTCATTTTCTATTGCTGTTAGAAAAAGTTACCACATACTTAGTGACTTAGTGGTTTAAAATAAAACATTTTTCCTCCCATAGTTCTAAAGGTCAGAAGTCTGAAATCAGTTTTTTAGGACTAGTTTCTTCTATAGATTCAGAAAAGCCTGCTGGCTTCCCTTGGCATGTGGCCACCTTATTCCAATCTCTTCTTCTGTTGTCATATTGCATTCTCCTCACTGTGTCCCTCGGCCTTTCTCTTGGATTATATTAGGCCAAGTCAAATAAAAGAGGGTGAGCCTCATCTCTAAAAACTTAATCAGACTTACATGGTCCCTTTTATCATACCAGGTAACACACTTACAAATTAAGGGATTAAATTGTGGACATTTTGTGAAGGGTCATTATTCAATTTACTAGTTGGCTATGTTTGGGAGGCCATGATTCAACCCGCCAAATACATTTAAAAAATAATCATTCACTACTATATCTCAAAATGTATAACTCTAGTGTCTCAGTAAGATATGATACCAGCTACTATATCAATTTTATGAAAGAAATTAACATTTCTAAGAAGAAAAGATACTGAGTTATATTGTCATATTGTCCAGTTCTGTAACCATTACCTAAATGTCTAAACAAATGTGATCATAGTTTCTTATGTATAACTCAAGATAGATTATTGAGTACTTCTTTATTTTTTTCAAGTTACTTTTTATGGGCTAGTCACTATTTCAAATTTATTTTCAGTATCCTCACCATTGTCTATTCTCAAAAATTTAAGACATCTAGGCTTGATAAGACATGCCGGTTTTCCTGTATACTCAGGATGCTGAGGAAGGAGGATTGCAAATTCAAGGACAGCCTAGGTAACTTAGTAAGATCTTGTCCCAAAATAAAATAAAGCAGATTGAGGATCAGTTGCCTTGCCTAGCATGTGTGAGATCTTGGGCTAAATCTCCAAATCTCTAATAATACTGTAAAAAAAAAAAAAAAAAAAAAAAAAAGAAAAGAAAAAAAGGAGGAGGAGGAGAAGAAGAAGTTGTTAAGATAATGTGATCAAAGAAATTTATGAGCATCCCTAGATAAATTTTTAATTTTCTTCAATTCACTTTATGCTTGCCTTTAAGTATCAGAAACTTATTTCATAATTGAAGCAAAATTCGTTCATTCTTAAAATAAAGTCCAATATGTGTGTTTGTGTTCTTAATGTATGAATATGAATGCCTAACATATATTTATATGAATGTAGTCCATGAAAAACATATGTAAATGAGATATCCCTACTCATTTTGTTTGAAAGGAAAAGAAAATGGCAGAAAGACATTAAAGAACAGAAATAGAAGGAAGACTCAGCTTCTGCATTACAACTAAAGAAACTGGGAACAAAGAATAAATTTTAAGGATTTCTGAATTGCTTCCTCAATATTTCTTAAGGTAAATCTGTTGACATAAGTTCAGTGAGTGCTAAACGCAGTCCTGAAAACAGTAAGGATCCTATACCCAGTATCAGCAAGTGGGATGACTACTCACCAGGTGATTTATGAAGAATTTTATATTTTGGTGTTTTTAGAGTTATTTATCTATTCTGACTTCATTTGAAAATGGTCACCTCCTGGAGATGTCTATATGAGTGGTAAGCCTAGGAAATACCTTGGTATAGTGTCTCCTTGGTTTGGAAAGCAGAAAGGGACTCAAGTGAATTATCTCCCATTTGAATTCAAGTTCTAAAATGATTCAGAATCTTGAAATCTACAAATTATGAAGTAGTTAGTTGGTTATCAAATTAGAACATTCTAAATTATGCTCGAATCTTCATTGAATCAAAACTACCAGCTCTGTCCACATGTTAAAGGTGAAACAAAACAAACAAAAGATTGGGTTCACTGCTTAATGTAATTGAATGCAAACTATTATTATGCACAACAGAGCATTTGAAAAATCACAGTTAACCTTTTGCTATAATTATTTTCCTTAAAGACTGATCTGCTACTAACAGTATTCCCTTTTCCCCAAAGTTTAAAAGGCAGATTTTGCTCAGTTTTTTTTTTCCCTATAACTTTGCTTCACAGTTTCATTGCTAAGGATTGTAACTTATTAAGTCCAAATTCTTCAAAAGTTCTTTTCATAGGATATCAAAATGTGATAGGTACAACTAAGTGGAGAGGAGATACAACTTCTTTCTAGATAGGACTACTGTTTGTAAGAAAAATTAGAAAAAAAGAGATACGCATTATAAAAAGATAAAAAAATAATAAAGAATTATTTTTTACTTCTCTAATAATTTGGTAAGAAAGGCAAAGTTAATTTTCATTTCTTTATTTAATAAATACATTTTTTAAGAAATTGCTTTGGGTCAGACAGTACAGGAGAAGGAAACTTCAACAAGAGCAACCATGATGTGATCCTAGCAAAATTAAATTTTATTAGGAGAATAGACATGTAAATGCAGTGTCATAATAGCTGTCAGAATAGTATGCATGGCACATACTGGAAGCAGAGAATATTGGAGGAATTACTTGGAGATTTCTTGGCCAAGGATATGCTTGAAATGAACTATCAAAACATGCTGTAGCCCTAAATACTATACTTCCATTTAAGAGAAAAATACTATACTTCTACTTAAGAGAATGCGGAAGTGTTTTTGTAAAGCCAAGCTTCATCAGTAATGCCCCTGTCCTTTTTAACTTTTGAGAGACTCTCCTTGTCATATCAACTATTATTTTAGTTTCCATTTGCTGCAATAACAAACTATCACAAAATTAGCTGCTTAAACAGCAAAAACGAATGATCTCACAGTTTGGTAGGGGAGAAGTCCAACCTGCCTCTGAGCAGATTGACATTAAGGTGTCAGTGTGGCAGTGATCTTTTCTAGAAGATTAGAAAATTAAGGTGTCAGTGTGGCAGTGATCTTTTCTAGAAGATTAGAAAAAGGGGGTGTTTCCTTGCCCAGTCAGGCTGTTGGTAAGATTCAGTGATTTCCAGTCAAGGGGTTGAAGTCCCTGTTTTCTTGCTGGCTATTAGCAGAAGTCCTTTCCAAATTTGTAATGGTAATTCTCTTTTCTTGGTTTCTTTCCTCCATCCCCAAAGCCAGTGATGGTGAGTCCTGTTCCTCCCATGCTTTAGATCTCTCCTTTCATCTGTTTTCCTCACTCACTCTTGGGACCCATGTGATATAATCCAGGATAAGCTTCCCATCTAGACAATTTTAATCTTAATAGAATTTGTGAAGTGCCTCTTGACACCTAACCTATTTACAGAATGCCCACATTAGAGCAGAGGCTTCTTTGGAGGGCATTATTCAGCTTACCATAGAAGATTACCAGAGGATGAAGTGATAGGTTGAATTGAATTTAAGCCTTTGTCATGTGAATTCCAATGGACTTTTTTTTTTTTTTAATTGAACCCAGGGTGCTTAACCACTGAGCAACATCCCCAGTCATTTTTTTTTTTTTTCTTTTGAGACAAGATCTTACTCAATTGCCTAGGATCTTGCTAAATTGTTAAAGCTGGCTTTGAATTTGCAGTTCTCCTGCCTCAGCCTCCTGAGTCCCTGGGATTACAGGCAGGCACCACCATGCCCAGTTAGAACAATTGTTTCTTAATAGCCCATATTTTTTTTATGTTTTATGAACTTTAATAAAGGGGGACACAAAAAAATCTTCTTTGAGGATGATATTGTTGACCTGGAATTAAAAACAACAAAACAAAACAAAACAAAACAAAAAAAAAACATTGGATCTAGACATTGCTACTATAATCTGAAGATTATACATTATACACTATAATTTTGTTCGGTTTATTTAAAATGGCTCTTCATAAAAATATCAAATGAAATAGTGTATTTTTATATTTGTTTACATTTTAAAAATACAAACTTGTCATCTCCATCTGATCCTCATCATAACCAGATGATCTACTAAAGTTACTATTCCTTTACTTATATAAATTAAAAAGAAATAGGTGGTTTGTTCTAAGTTGGAGGAGAAACATATTTGCCATAACAAATATGTGTAAATTTTTAGGTTTCTAGAGCTACCAGATAAACTGTAAACTGTAGGAGTTTTCTCGTGTTTGTGTGTGTGTGTGTGTGTGTGTGTGTGTGTGTGATGGCACCCTTGGGTCAAGTCTCTTTTATGTATTACATGGAAAGCAAACAGAGTCCAAAAATTCATTAAAAATAAGGTTATTGCAATGATGAATCAGTTTCTAAATATATGCTATAGGGCAGAACATAATATTATTATTAATTTTGAGGGAAAATGATAAAAATGATGAAATTTCTATGATGAAAATGAACTAAATTTAGTACATATAACAGTTTAAATTTAGAGCTTGTACATGAAATGAAAAAAAGTGGTATAAAGTCATGAAATGTTTATACTTTATTATCTAATGTCACATAGTACATGAAGTAGTGAAGCATAGAACTTCATTTAGATGGATACACAAAACAATTTAATTAAGAGAGCACTCAGCATGGCAATAGGGAAAATATACTTTAAAAGTTGTGATTAGCCTGGAAATAGAGGTCATTTTAAATAATTCTGGCAGCTTGATTAATGTTAAAATATATCAAAAAGTTCATATTCTAAAGAAACAGAACTTGGTTTTGTCTCTCAGCCTTTCTGATAATTAGAAAATTATATATGTACATGTAATGGTTTTGTGGTTATGTGTTGTAAACATAACTAAATTATCTACTTTACCAATTTATTTAAATATGATTTTTAATAATTTGGAGTGAAACTCTGAACATTTTCTCCTATTCTTGTCTAAAAAAATCTAAATTTATATAAAGTCATGTAGTCTTTTTGAAAATGTCAATGCCTCAGAAAGCCTTTGGTACAGATGGAAGAATAGTGTGAGTTTTGCAATTATTACACTGAGAAAGAATTTTACAATTATTTATCTAAATTGATATATAGCTTATTATCATCCTTTACAAATTTTGTATTTGGTAATATGTTGACACACTAAAACATTTGTATCCCCCCAAATCAATACTTGCTATGTTTTCATGTCATGTGGGGATGTGATAGATTGGCAACAAATCTGGGTTGATAGCACCTGCATATTCCCATCTAAAGTTCAACAAAGGGAAACTGTTTTCTTGTTACAGCTGTTTCATAAAATATTACCAGAGGATGAAGACAGTTGGGAGCCGTGTAGCATCATGCAAGAAGTTTCAGCTTTGGATAAGCCAAATAGGCTTTGAACCCCATTCTGAGATATTCAAAGGATAAAGTATCACATAAAAAAGAGAAACAAACAAACAAGCAAGCATACTCAGGCTTAGGGGTTACATTTTAGGAAATGGAATTAGTTATATTACTTAATTCATTCAAACTAATTTATTTTAATTAATAACATTAAATGCCACAAACATTCAACATAAGGTATGTATTTCATATATAGACATTATTTTAATATTACATTTTTGCTCACATATAGATTGTTCTTCCTGTAAAGAACTATTCAGATGTCTCTCTGTTATCTCTAGATGATAAATTTAAAGTACATTTATAAAACTATAAAATATTTTAAATTTGTTTACCTGATGTCATTTTTTCCAGTGATATTAAAATTGGGAATCCCCTAAGATGAAATAAAATGAGTATTTGGAAAACCTGCACATGCTATGTGGATGATTTTTCTTTACTGTTATAACAATTTTGTGTGGGTTTAAAAATGTTTTTGTTTAATTAGATGACTAAGGCCAATTGTGAAGTTGTGAAGATGGAAAATAATAATGATACAGTGAAAACTGTAAACTCTGGTTTATTCTCCTTGTGTTTGCATTATGATAGCAGCACATATTATTTGACTCTGGAGGAAACATTTCACTTTTTTTTTTTTTGGTCTCATTTTCCTTATCTGTAATAGAAGAGTAACTAGATTCCCTGCCCATTAAAAGGGTGCAATAATTAAACATGTTACTTTATGTAAAACACTTATCACCAAATATAGGTCACTAGCATATCCAGCATCAGAAAGCTGAAAGAAAAAAGGAGGTAACTTCTCTCTTACCCCATTGGCTACTTAATTACAATTAGCTTTAAGGGAAGCAAAAATCTGTAACAGTTATTCCTAGGAGTTATACTGCCCAGATAAGATTCATTAGTTTTAGTGCTACAGAGACAAAAAAGTAATTGGGGACAACGAGTAGTTTCTAGAAACTTAAGATCAATATATTTTAGTGATTGTTGAAATAGGCTCTAAAGTAGTACCTTATGCATCTCTTCTCTTATTCATGTCCTCTGTTTTCATGCGGCAGAACCTGTGCTTTGTTTCTATTAGAGTACAGCATGACAGAAAGTTGTGTCCATGGTTACATTACATGTTATTGGAGCTCTGTCTTTTCTAGCACTCTCTACCTGGAGTGCTTAGGTGAAGCCAGTGTCCATGCTGGGGAACTGCCCATGGGAAAGATCACATGCCAAGAAACTAAGAGCAGACACTGGCCCCAAATCAGAAAGACACTGAAACCCTTTGTCCAGTGGTGAGCAAGAAAAATGCTTCTAAATTCACAGGAGTGAGCTGGGAATCAGATCCTTCTCAGTCTAGTATTTAGATTATATCACAGCTTTTGCCAACACTTTGATTGCAGCCTCATGAGATACCCTGAGCAAGGAGCCCAGTCAGGTCTTGCCAATGCTTTTGACCCCTAAAATTCTGAGATAATAAGCATGTGCTATTTTAAGCCACCAAGGTTGTTGAAATTTGTTACATAGCAAAAGAAAACTAACAGAAGTATATATTATTGATACCATTGAGTAAAAACATTTATTTGTAAGTTGTCTGATTTAGTGAAAAAAGTAATAAATAAAAGAAGGCAGATAATGAGGGAGGGAGAAAAAGAATACTTCCATATGTATTTAGTTAAGTTTAGTGATTTTTTAACATTTTCTGAAGTGCTTTACTCTAATTCAAAGTCTACTCTTATTTTGATAAAATTACAAGCATTTAATTTCTGGTTTTAACGTAAGTCTTATAGAAAGACATGGATGTGTTATTATAAATTTCTTAGAAAATATATTTTAGTTATGAGATGTTAAATAGATATTTTCCCCTAACTTATTTCCATGATAACCTATAGATATAGATGTGGATATAGATATTACAGATGCAGATGCCTGTTTGTTTTAAATTAAATTTTCCATTTTCTATTTCGTCTTAAAACATGGCCTCATATTTTAAAACATTTTTTAATAACATAGGCACAAAACCTGAAGTATATTTCAAAGGGTTTTTCTTTTTGTTCTATTTGTTATGTTTTGGAAATCTCCCTTATAATGGGAATTTCTGTTTATTTATTCAAAATAGGACTTTAAGTGGTTTGCAAATAGCACTGAACCCTGGAAATAGCAAATACAAAGGGAGACTTGTCTGAAAGAGAAGCAGAGCATTCAGACTTGTTCAGGTATAATCAAAGCGAAGGTGCTTCTTCTGTCTAGTGCCAAGAAAGTAAAACAAAAAAATTCTATTATTTGGTGAATAAGACATACAGCTTTTGATACAATGCAATCATAGTAAAATTGTTTCAGGGAAGGTGTTGAGGAGTAATGGATTTTGAAACAATGTAATCACAGCAAGGGGACTTTCAGGTCCCTGGGCATGAAGTAATTTCATGAATAGTCTTACATATTTTGTTAAAATTAAAAGTTTTAAGCAGAAATGAAGAATGTTGAATAAATAGATGAACATTTTAAATATTCTCTATAAATTACTGTAGAACAATTATATTGATCAGTTTATATCTTTACCATTCAAAACATGAGTGTAGAGTGTTTTGTTTTAAATGTGTAAGGAAGTATGTGAATCACATTTTGTTACTGGTAATGAGTCTTATGTTTTGGACATACATTTGGTCAATGAAACTAAAACCTAATTAACCTTTAAAGCTATCTCTTCTGTTTTAAGATGCAGACTTTTTATAAAGTATGTGTTGGTGACAAGTTTCTATTTTTATATAATATAAACCTTCAATGTCTAAAACACAATCATTTCCTTTATTTATTTATTTTTGGGGGATAGTGCTTTAAGGAACATCTCACATTTTTATCTTTAAACATTATTTAAGCTTTTATTTTTTCATGTTATGTTTTTAAAGTTTTTAATTTTCTATAGTCAGAGATTTATCATTTTCCATTGTTTCCAGATGTTAACTGTGATTAATGTGTGCATATTGTTTGGTTGGAAACTTGAAACTGTCCATGTCAGGCATAGTCTGCTATTTTGGAAACCCATACACTTTGTTAATTTTTCTTTTTTGATACTAAATCATTTCAAAATAAACTGTCAAGATAGAAGATTTCAGGGCTAACTTTTATCTGTGTACTACAAATGTTGTTTTATTATCTTGTCAACCTCAATTTTTTTGTGCCAGGTTATTCAATAATCAAGATACTTGTTTGGCTTCTTATGGTTTAGAATAATGATCTATTTATACTTTATAAGTTCTGAGCTTCCTTCCATGCAAATCAGTATCAACTTTAATCCTATTTACGATCAGTAGATTAGTTCCATATTAGATATCTCAATGTGGAAAGTGTGTAAATTGTGCTAATTAGCTACTGTGAGGATGTTTACTACAATTCATCAGATATAAATATGTATATATTTTAACCCCAGTACTATTGTCATTTTAGACTGAATGATTTTTGTGGTGAGGGCTGTCCTATGCATTGTAGGATACTTAGCAGTATTCCTGTCCTCACCCATATAATGTCAGTAATACCACCACTCCCCTTCAGTTGTGTCAATCAAAGATTCTCCAGGCATTGCTAAATGTCCCTTGGAGGAAAATGGATGAGAATACCTAAATGAAAACTACTGTAATAACTGTAATACAGAAGAATATTCCTATGCTATTAAGAGAATTTTACTTTTGATGGCTCAAGAATTTACTTAGAATTAAATACTTAAATCTATACACATATTTAAGCAGGATTGGAGTAATATAACTTATTTTTATATCTTGTTATAGAAAACTCTTTCAGTATAGTGTTTGTTCTTATTCTGATTGGGTTTAGTATGAGTTTTGTTGGTTAGACAAAATAAAATTGATTTATATTGTTATTTGATCAGTCACAGTACCATGTAAATACTCAAATATATAAAATAAATCATAAATATGTTTGCCTCTGTGGTTTTCTTCTATTTTTATGAAAAGCTAGATTTTCTGTAAGATTGAAACATGGTTTTACCTGAAACTCTGAAGTATTTATGGGAGATAGCTATGAAAAAATAAGTTCATGCTTAATTTCTTTGAATTATGGTAGAAAAATTTGACCTGAGATAGCTCTCCTCTACTCTGCAGTTCTCTACTCTGCTTTGGTGACTCTGTATGTGTGTGTGTGTGTGTGTGTGTGTGTGTGTGTGTGTGTGTGTTTTCATAAGAACTTGGGGCCCATCTTTTAAAAAATTATGAACAGTAAGGTAGATGAAGCTCTATTTTTGGTGGGCTTTATCTTCTTCCAAGTTATAAAACTAGTTCCTGTCCAAAAGGGTATGGGAGCTTTGGTTTTTCCCTGGATAAAGACAGTTTGACCAATGGTAGTATGTCTTATTCCTGAATGACTCATTATGGTTTATTTTGAGAACTCATACATAATGAATCATCTGTATAAAAGGTTGAGATTTTTTTTTTTTTTTTTTGTCTTGGCAATCTTTTAGTAGGATTGCCTGCATCTACCTGATAGCCATTCAGGTTTGATGCTTATTCAGTATTAAAAGTTTGTTATTGTTCTGTGGAGAGGATTTTTGGGTTGTAAAAAGATTTTGTTTTCAATAACATTTTGGTTTCACCAGGAAAATAGGAAGAAATAAGCTGGGCTTCCTGAATCACCACTGTGTTGCTCTGTAGGCTGGGTGATTATATTCTTCTGTTGAAGAGACACTGTGGCAAAGAACCATGTTGAAAGACTCTTCATTTTGCTGAATAGGGCTTTGACTCTTACTGCTGCTGTAGTTTGAAATAAGATGTATTGGGGAAGGAAAATACTGGCAGATATGCCCTGGAGAGTAAGTCTCCTACTGAATCCTCTGCTACC
The DNA here is from genome assembly GCF_048772815.1 of Callospermophilus lateralis. Taxonomy (NCBI): domain Eukaryota; kingdom Metazoa; phylum Chordata; class Mammalia; order Rodentia; family Sciuridae; genus Callospermophilus; species Callospermophilus lateralis. The sequence continues at coordinate 65,721,740 of NC_135320.1, read as the reverse complement.
TCTGCTTTTCTGCTAAATAAATCCAGAAATAAAGCTATAAAAATAGTGCAATTTAGTCTGGAAACAATAAGCTAAAAAGTGGAGTTTGGCTGATGTAAAAGGCCTTTAGGCAAATTACTTAAGAAGCTTTCTGTCTTTCCCTTCTTTCTTCCTTTCTCAAGTCCTTCCTTCTTTCTTTTATGAGTTTTTGTTTTTTTCTTTAAAAAGTCCAGGATAAGTTAAAGGTTTATTAACTTCACTGACACATGGAACAATTTAACATTTAGCAGTTCCTTGAGGATATTTCCTGTGGGTGGGTAACAAAGAATTACCCAATTTATTTGTGATCAAGGAGGAAAACACTGACTCATGCCATTCTCATTCAATCCTACCTAGGAGCCTGGCTGAATGCTGTCTCACTGCTTTCTCCTTCCCTATCTCAGTTTTTAGTATTTGCTGATATGTTGAGTTAGCTCATGTTTTTCAGACATTTTTTTCTCAATATTTTAAAAATCTTTAGACTATTTATAAAACTGTTATAAAGTAGTAAAAAAAATGAAAATTGCTGAGTAAAGATTATTCCTATATTCCTCAGCAATACTGTAACTCTACTTCTATACGTGTATGGTAGTTTCCAGGATATTTTGTGCTTCCACCATGATAGAAACAGCAATGGTGCATACTAGCTGTCAAAATAAATAAACAAAAATTGTGTCTGTGTGGTGCTGACTTGTTCTTATCCAAGAACATGACTGCTGCATTCCACACACTAATGTGTCCTATAAAAACAAAAATGAATTAATGAGAGAACATATGTTAGCTCCCTAGATTTGCAGTTTCTGAGTTTTCTAAATTCTTTCTGAAATAAAAGCAGAAGGGGGTTGGGGAAAGGACATATTGCAATACAGCAATTTGAGGTAAATAAAAATACTTTATTATAGTATGTCCTCCATATCATTTGGTTAGTGTTCATATTGATTTCTTAAACACAATACATAGTTGTTTTATGAACAGATACAACAAAACAAGTAAAATTACTATTAATTAATTTGGGATACCTGTGCTGACCCTGAATATCACTACAATTTAGCAGTCTGATCTTTAAAAAAACAACAACAACAACAAAAAAAAACAACTCCTAATTCTTGTATCTTTTCAAAAAAAGTTTTCTTTCAAATAATTGCAGATACCTCTTGACTTTAAATATTGTAATTTAACTCAGTGTGGTTAAGTTTTTCTCTCCTTCTCCCTCTCCCTCCAACATCATTATAGATTCAATATTATAGATTTAAAAGCTATGACTTGACTTACAAAATAACAAAACAAAAATATAAGCAATTTGCACAGACTTCTTATTTTTTGTTTGAGCATTTTTATTGTAAAATTTGAATGTAATCAAATTACTAGTTGAAATCCATCAAGTATTCACTATTTATAATTAACAAAATCACTGTATTGGTAAATTTTTTTGTTTTTGTTTACATGGATCATTTTGTGCTTACCTTAGGATAACCTTTATTTTACTGAGTTTGAGAAAAAGAATTTATGTTGTGTGGTGGTTACACAATTAGACATATTTCCCCAAATCTCTTGGAAAGTACAGTTAAAATTGATAATATATTTGTATATTAAGACAGAAATAGAGTAACTATACATTCAACAATTTGGATGAATGTCAAACAACAACAAATAAAAAACACAAAAGCAAATTTCTAAATTAAGTTGAAGAACAGAAAAAAACAATAATTTAGAATTATAGCAAACAGAGCAGCAGTGGTCGCTGAAAAGGGGTAAGAATTTGCTGAAATGGGACATGAGTAAAACTTATCTCAATCCCAGTTGCTATGTTGATTACATTGGTACATATTTTTGTCAAAACTCAGTGCATTGTGTACTTAATAGGAGGGCATATTGGTTGAATGTTAAAAAAAGAATGAACACAATTTAAGAAGTAATTATTACATAACATTTTATTATGTCTGTCGCCCAGGTTTACATGTAGGACATTGACAATGTCTTGCAAGCCCCCGTGATCCTCTGCTTAATCATATATCCCTTCCTCATGCATAGATTCCCTGGATTTTGATGTGTCCTGCATAGAACTATTGAGGAGACAGGATTTCAACTAGTCTGGACTGCACAGAGCTTGCACCTCCTGGGATAAATGTACTTTGGACTCCCGTGTAAGTGGCAGAGCAACACTATGGCTCCTGGGGTGTTCTAAACAATATATCCTTGCTGTTGTAGTGGAATCACCCTGCATGCCTTTCACAGTGGCAATATAAAATGATGACCTTAAGACATGGGTTTTCAAATCCAGTTTGTGACAGGTAATGTTATACTTGCCAGAGGCAAAAGGAGAGCTGCTGAATGCACACTCAGCAGCTTGCCTCTTAGGAGTCAGGATTTCAGTCACACTGCCAGTATCCTACTGAAGATACACTTAAAACTCAGAGCCAGCAGTTCCAATTCTAAAAATTACTGGAACCGTCCCATTATACTTGTGTAATTTATCCGGATGTTATAATAACTGGTTTTCTGATTTTTTTTTTTGAAGAACCTAATGTCAGATATTTTGAGATCAGACTGAGAAATAAGTCACATTTTTAGTTAAAATTTAAACAACTTTTATAGTGATCATTCCACTGTGTATATGTATCCCATAACATCATCTTGTATACTTTAACATTCACAGTAGACTTTATTAAAAAAATTAAGCACTGAACTATTTCACTGGGCCAATTAGATGTTCCTGTTTATGTTCCATCCCACTTCCCATGTAATTGGATTCTCATACTTAAAATACATAATGTATCATTTGAGACTCTGATAGCCTTCAATAATATCACGTCCATCTATTTGACAACTGAATTATGAAAAAGTTGTGAAATAAAACAGAAAAGAAAGCATGGAGAGCAACATGCCATCTAAAATACCCATGATGTTGGAACATGGAATTCAGTGTAAAAGTCAAATGGGTTGTACGGTTAATTCTCAGAATGCTTCAGACTTTCATATCAGGCACCAACAACATTGAATAGAAAGTACTTGCTTTCTCAAGGGACTTGCTCCTGTGAAAAACAAAACATAGGGAAGACCTATAAAAAGTGTTTCTGTAGCCAAATCTATCACTCTGATAAGTCATTTCACTTCCAACACAGAGAGAGAAGTATGCACTTCCCACTATATAGAGTTATCTATTCTTCACTGGAAGAAAACATGAAGAGTGCCAGGAGGTAGCTTCAGAACTAGAAATGTGGTAGTTCCTCACCTCTGAGCAGCACAGCCTGATACATCAGTGCACTGGACTTGGTAATAACTTCCTTATAAGTAAAACTGCTTGTTGACATTGAAAGCTCCAACAGTCTCTAAATTTCCTGTTTCATTTCCTTAGGGAAAATAAGTACTATCACTTTCATGGCAGCTGAATTTTCAGTACAATATTCTGTAGTGATCACTACCAGTTTTACCATACAAACCAAATTTGCCGAGAAAGAGAGAAAAACAAATGGGTTATGTTTAGGTCAGAATGAAACCAATGCATTTCTTGTGTCCCAAAGAAATTTCAGTTTCATTGTAATTGTGACTGTACCATGCATTTCTTCCTGCAACCTTTAGGGATTAGACCCTAGGATCATGTATGCCTCAATCCTCATGATATCATGGAAGACATGCCCCTTATCTGGGAATTCTCAGGTAAATTTCAGCAACACCTTATTTCAGCAAACCCTTAAAATGTATGTTCATAAGTTAGAGTTTGAAATTGCTAGGCAAGCTTTATTTATTTAAGGTATTCATATTAGTGCTAAACATAATGTTATAAACTGAAATGTTATTGTTGACAGAATTCTTAGGTTGAAACTTAATCCCCATATGATGGTATTTTGAGTTGAGGCTTTTGGGATGTGATTAAGTCATGAGAATGGAACCCTAATGAATGATATGAATGTTTCCGTTTTAAAAGAGATTCTGGACAGCTCCTTCATCCCTTAAACTATGTGATGATGTGATTAGAAGACAGCCATCTACACACAAGGAAGCAGGCACTTACCAGCCACATAATCTGCTAATACTTTGTCCTTAGAATTTCTGGCCTCCAGGAATTTGAGAAATAAATTGTTCTTTTCTATAATGCCTCAGTCTATGGCATTCTGTTATAACAGCCTGAACTGATTAAGAATTAATTGTCTGCACTGACTGTAATAAATCACCACAGACTTGGTGGCTTAAACAAAAGAAAAATCCTTTCTCACAATACTGGAGTTTAGAAGTTAAAAATCTGTATCACTGGGATAAAGTCAGAACCATGCTCATCTCTGGGGGCTTAAGGATAAATTTTGTTTTCCTTACCTCTTCTGGTTACAGATGGTTGACAGTGTTCCTTGGCTAATGATTGCACCATCTTTATCTCTGATTTTATGGTTACATCTTTTACTTTGCTTGTGCCTGCGACTCTTATTCTTCTCTCTCTCTCTCTCTTGTGAGGACACTTGTGATTGCATTTGGGGGCCCATCCAAGTAATACAGAACAATCTCTCAATCTCAAGAATCTTAGTTTAATCATATCTGCTCTTTTTTCATAAAGGACTGTAAGAACAAGGAAAATTATTTAGGCTACTATACAAGGTATCAGCAATGTTTGTTGTTGAGGGTCCCCAGCTTTAATCAAGGACATCAAACAGATCTTGGATTCTATTATTGCTGTCATTTCAGGCAGTGCTTATTTTCTGTAATGTCTTTAGTTACTAATAATCTCAGAGAGAAGAAAATATTTAGCTGGTTCCTGTCATAATTACATCCTCAAAATAGCTGAATACTCTTTTCATATTTACTTTGTTCTTATACTATTGCCAGATATATCCTGAATTTACTGAAACTGATGTTTCCAAAATTATATAAGTTCTTTTGCAGTTTACTAGGAATAATTTTATGTCTTAAATATACGGTAAATATTTAGGTGGCACTATGTCATAAAAGCCTCTAGTACTTAAGAAAACTTGAACAACCCTCTCTCATTACCCATCTCTACTCTAATACATATTCCAACTGGTGAATAGGATAAAATGATGGTAACTGACAGTAGGAATCTTTTACTGTCTCTCAAACATGTAGAAATCATCTTCTCTTATGAAAACCAGAAAATATTAAAAAAAACTGTATTATTACCAAGGACATATTTATTCAAAGATAATACAACATGTGTGTCTGTTGCATGCCTTTTCACTTACTCTACTTCCATATCCAAGAAGATATTTGACTGTCAATCCACACTTCAGGTACAACCAGATAGGAGAAAGATAAATATGTTATCCTAAATTCTCAATGTCTATTGGCAGTGTGACACTCTCCTGTATCAGTGAAAGTCAGTTAGACCTAGGGACTGCTTAGGAATTCTTCCAAATTAAAATATCTCTGTAAAAATTTTTTTTCCATTGAATGAATCAGGAAAAGCCCTATTTGTGCCTAGTGTAAACTTGTTAAGATTTATAAAGTTCCTTGGACTAGTAAAATTCTTATACCATGTGAGAGAGAATATTAATTAAGTTATGAGTAGTCATACAGCTGATGGTTTGCTGCACAACAGTATATTAATGAGTTCACTACACACAGGGAATCCTGAACTATTGTTATATAAATTAAAAGTGGCTCCCTGCAGTATGGTGTGGTAGAGTGAAATGATCACATGCTTTGGTTCCAATCAGGCTTGAATTTTTTAAATGCTTTTATTAGTTCATTATAGGAATGCATAAAAGTGGGGTTCACTTTGACATATTCATAAATGCTTATAACATAACTTGTTCCATTTCAATCTCTAGTACTTCTTTTTTCCATACCCTGATCCCTCCTTTACTCTATTGAGTCTCTTTTCTATTTTTTTAAAGAGAGAGAGAGAGAGAGAGAGAGAGAGAGAGAGAGAGAGAGAGAGAGAGAATTTTAATATTTATGTTTTAGTTTTCAGCGGACACAACATCTTTGTTTGTATGTGGTGCTGAGGATCGAACCCGGGCGGCACACATGCCAGGCGAGCGCGCTACTGCTTGAGCCACATCCCCAGCCCTCTCTTTTCTATTTATGTATTGTATTTTTAATGGGTGCATTATAGTTATATATAAAAGTGGAATTCATTGTGATTTAGTCATACATGCACAGAACATAATTTGGTTCATTTCATTTCACTTTTCCTCCCTCCCCTCAATCACCTTCCACCTCTTCCACTGTTCTCCCTTCTATTTTCATGCATGGTAACTGATAGAAGAAAATATTGGGTTAGCACTCCAACATGACAGCAGAGGCACCAGCTTCCTTAATAAAACTCCTAAAGCTGAAGAAATAAAATCACCAAGAATCAGTAAGTGGGAAGGCCTCAAATTAAAAAGCTTTTGTAGAGCAAAGGAAACAATTAAAAAATGTGAAGAAAGAGCCTTCAGAATGGGAGAAAATCTTTTTCATCTATTCTTCTAACAGGGAATTAATATATATAAAGAACTAAAAAAACTTAACACCAAAAAGAAAAATGGCCCAATCAATAAATAAGCAAGTGATCTAAACAGATATTTCTCAGATGTAGAAATAAAAATAACCAAACATCCACATGAAAAAGATGTTTCATAGCCTTAGCAATCAGGAATATGCAAATCAAAATTACATTGAGATTTCCTCTGACTTCAGTTAAAGTGGCAATCATCAAGAATACAGACAACAATATGGCTCATGAGGATGTTGGGAAAAAAGAATATTCATGTGTTGTTGTTGGGACTGCAAATAGGACAACCACTGTGGAAGCAGTATTGAGATTTTTCAGAACACTAGGAAATAAACTACCATTTGACCTACTCCTTGGCATTTATTCAAAAGAAGTAAAATCAGACACTATAGCAATACATACATTCTAATGTTTATAGCAGGGCCATCACAATAGCTAAATTAGGGAACCAGCAAAAGTGCTTGTCAACAGATAAATGAATAAAGAAAATGTAAAATATATTTACATAACAGAGTTTTACTGAGCCATAGAAAAGAATGAAATTACATCATTTGCTGATAAATGGATGGACCTGTTTTTGTTTTTTATTTAAAAATATATTTTTTTTATTTTTTAAAAAAGAACATCATGCTCAGTAAAATATACTAGATTCAGAAATTCAAGAGTTAAATTTTTCTCTCATGCAGAAACTATAGAGAAATAAGAATTAAAATTTTAAAAAATTGGTAGAGGACAGATCTCAGGCTTGAATTTAAACTCCAAATTCAAAACTAAAATGTTCAACATCTCTAACAATTAGAGAAATGCAAATCAAAACTACTCTAAGATTTCATCTCACTCCAGTCAGAATAGCAGCTATTATGAAGACAAACAACAATAAGTAAATGCTGGCGAGGGGAAGAAGGCACACTCATACGTTGCTGGGGGACTGTAAATTGGTGCAGCCAATATGGAAAGCAATATGGAGAATCCTTGGAAAACTTGGAATGGAAACACCATTTGACCCAGCTACCCCACTCCTCAGTCTATACCCAAAGGACTTAAAAACAGCATACTACAGGGACACAGCCACATCAATGTTTATTTAGCAGTACAATTCACAATAGCTAAACTGTAGAACCAACCTAGATGCTCTTCAGTAGATGAATGGATAAAGAAAATGCGGCATATATACACAATGGAATATTATTCAGCATTCAAAGAGAATAAAGTCATGGCATTTGCAGATAAATGGATGGAGCTGGAGATTATAATGCTAAGTGAAATTAGCCAGTCCCCCAAAACCAAATGCCAAATGATTCTCTGATTTAAGGATGCTGATCCATAATATGCTGCAGGTGGGAGGGGGAGGGGAGGATTAAATGAACACTTGATGGGGCAAAGGGGAAAGGGGGAAGGAGGGGATGGGAGGGGGTATAGGGGTAGAAAAGATGATAGAATGTGATGGTCATCATTACCCTAAGTACATGTATGAAGACACGCAGGATATGACTCTACTTTGTGTAGAACCAGAGATATGAAAAATTGTGCTCTCTATATGTAATATGAATTTAATGCATTCTGTTGCCATGTATAACAAATTAAAATTTAAAAATAATACAGACAACAACTAGACATATTTCTTAATCCATCTGAAGTTCATTTTTTTCACTTAAAATTAATATTAATAACTATATCAGTATTGTATCTATTCAACAGCAAAGTATATATGAAGAAGCTAACATGATCTCTAGAAAAGAGTAGATATCAGTAATATTTGTGCTATATATTCACATCATTCATATTGTGTAAAAAATTTCATATAAAAGCTTTGGTTAGATTGAGTATAGTTACTTTATTTGTCTTGTACTTTCACCCTATCTTTATTTTCATTTAAAAACTAAAGTAGTAACTTCATCATCATGCAGTGATAATACTTTATTGCCATGTGATAAAAGTTAAGTGTAGTAATGTAGTAAAATTTATTTAAATGTTGGAAATGCATTCTAATGTTCTAATGTATAAACATTAGTATTCATTTTCAGTGCTTCATTATAAGCTTCCGTATCGTTTCCTAGAAATTCTGCATTGAATGTGTGTGTATTTTTTATGTCAAATCATGCTTATATTGGTATTCTTTGTGTGTTTTGGAATTATTTTTAAAAGTTCAACAACAATATAGGTAATTTTAATTTTATCCTAATCTATACAATACAATGAGTAATCAATAGGTATCTTTTTCTCTCTGCTAGAAGACTCCCACTAACATTCTCCACCTTGTTAGTATGCTATAGGGCACAGGTGGAAAGTAGATAATGAAAAGATCAGACTGTAAGCCATGAGAGTTGTTAATACTTCAAGATCTTCTTTTAGAAATCACTGTGATTTAGGATAATGATAAAAGATCATTACAGTACTTTCCCTTCATTACCTCCCTTTATTATACTTTCTCATTCAGTCTTCATAATATCTTGTTGTGGCCCTTGGTCATTAAAATGGCCTTTGAATGCAATCTTATATTATCCCTTTCAGATTGTAGCATACAAATAAGTTTGTGTGTGTGTGTGTGTGTGTGTGTGTGTATGAAGTACTTTGTAATAAATAGAATATTGATTTGAATTGTCTTCAGAATCTGTTTTGTGAATATTTGCCCTTTTTAATTCATAGTGTTTTTATTACCATGAATGAAGTTTGAAGGCCAAAAAACTTTTTTGGTAGAATTTTTAAGTGAGCACAAAACATTATTATTACCAAGTACAGAAATGAGAATAAATATGAATTTAACATTTCTTCTCTAAAGATCGTTATTGGTTTTGTAGCATAAAATGCTACTGTCCATTTGCAACATTTTGTCAATCTGATTATTTCTGGTCACCTGCAGGAGAAATTTTCTGTAACAGAGCCTTGGAGTGGCTCATTTTGCTTTTAGCCTCTTAAAATAATAGAAAAGTATGCCTTGAGGTGGCATAACCCATACTTTTTGTTCTCTTGGCCTATGAACAAATGTGTGAAAGGAAGTCGAGTATGTGGGGTTTCACTTTCTATCCATAATGGAAGTAGTGAGCTGGTAGAAGCACACACATGATGCTCAAAAGCTCGTCCAATGCTCTGCATTTCTATGGCAGTAATTTTTAGGCTTGTATTATTTTTTTTTCTGTGCAATCTCAGTTCCTCTCAGAACCTATCATGAGTTGAGAGTCCTGAAATGAAAGTAAAAATAGCAATTTTGTATTCCAAACTCAGCAATAAGCCTTCTTTTCCTTTCTGACTCAAACTCAAGGTACAGTCATGACAGTGTAATGAGTTTGTGATGTCTAAAAGGAACTTGAACTTGCTTTAGAATTTGACTGAATGAAAATGGAAGAATAATTTTTATATCCACTGGATAGAAGAAAAAGAAAGAAAAAGGGATACCTAAGTAGTGCTGGGCTGCATTTACCTTTCTGGCATAAATCAATGATTTTTTGCTATGATTATCACAACTTTATTTCCCCATAAAATTATCATGTTGACAAAATTTAAAATAAGCTCATATTACCTTGGTTTTAAACATCTCCCAATTAATTTAATGAGTGTAAATCTGACTTCCTCACATATTTGCATCCATATTAATATTAAAACAAAACATGATGCCTTTTATTAGTTTTATCTTAATTAATTTAATTTTATGGGCTCATAATTTGTAAAAAATGATTGCACATAAAACTGTTAAGTATTTAATGGCCATATGATATCCATATGGGAGATTTCTGTGTTTAAAATACATTGAAGCCCATATCATTAAAGTGCTAAACTTTTCACACTGAAAATAAATATTAATGCAGTAAGTCAAGTAATTTTATTTCAGTTGCTCTTATGACTGTGACATTATGTTTTATTAAAATACAAATATTTTATTACCTTTAATTTTGTTTGTTATAACATTGCAATATTAATAATAGCTACTTTGCTGAATAGGACTTTGTATGGTATTTATTAGGAAACAAGAAAAAAGAAAAAAGATTTCTGTCCTACTTTTTGACATTATATAACTGCTGAACTTTCAAGATCTCAGGGTTGAAAAAGAAGTATTCCAAAGTCAAAGAATCCTAAAGCTGAATAGTTTAAACATTATTGTTATTAGCTCCTACACTCTTAATCTGACTTAACATTTTTAAGTATCCTTGACTCTTTGAGTTTTTCAACTAATAATAAATATGGTGCATTAGCTATTAATATATAACAAACCACCACACAATTCATTGGTTTAAAACAATAATAATTTATTACTTGTCACAGTGCATTGTGTTGTGTAGGTGACACTCCTAATGGTTTTCCTTGGGCTCACTCATAAAGGTGTACTCAGGAAGGTCCAAATGTCTCTACTCACATCAATTCATGTGGCTGTCAGCTGGGGTTCTGCTTTCTGTGGCCTCTCATATACTCAATAGATTAGACCAAGCTTCTTTGCTTTACATTCTCAGAGTATTATTCCAGAGAAACAGGAGCAGTAGCTTCGAAACTGCAGGATCTAATGTTCCAAGTAAGTTCTTCCATATTCTTCTGGGCAGCATAGGTAATAAGACCATGCTTTGTTCAGGTGTGGAGAAATAGGGTCCTTCTCCTATTGGAGCAGTGAAATATGGTAGCCATATTTTCAATCTTCCATTCATATATGTCTTGTCTGCATTGACTACTTTCTTGTTTCTTAATGAGCAAATATTCCAGTCATTTAGAGTTTGTTACTTGTAGAAAGAGGTAACTTTTGGGAAATAATAGGATTTAGTTTCTCCCATAGTGTGTGAGAAAGCACAGTTTACCAGCCCTACTTATAGCCTCACAGAATTTTGAAAGTGTTGAGGTTTATTCAGTATACTAAAAACTTCCCTACAAATTTCTGAGCTGATTCTAATCAACCGAGAAGAAATAAGCATCCTCAATCCCAACTTCGTGTAAGATCTCTGAGTTCTATTGTATATCTAGTGTATGGTATTCTTGAATATTGTTCTGAGGATCGGTTTTCCATATTGTTTATGACTAGTTGTACTAAGTATGCAAGTTCTTTGCTAGAATAAGAGTTTTAAAATAAACTCTAAACCATTTATTTTGGTACCCATGAACTACCCAGCTATGTCCATCTACTTACTACCCTTAGGGGCCACATGGGGTAATATTCTCACCATTGTGTTTCTGTCAATTCCACTGCCTAAAACAAATTTTGCACATTTGTAGATTATTGAGGAAATTTGTTTGCTCTGAAATTGTTTGTTTTTGACCAAAATTATGTTTAAAAATAAACTGTACATTAACAATGGAAATACAGATAGTGAGATTTAAAATCACAATGCAATTTTCAAGGGCTTCAAATAAAATTCTTGTCAATAAACCTAATAAAAATATTCAGGGTCTGTATGGCAAATATTATAAAATTCTTCTGAAAGAAGGACATATTATGACTTCAGATTTGAAGATTCGATAGAGTGAAGATATCGTTTTTTCCCAAATTGATCTACAGGATTTATGAAATTACTATCAAGATCCCAGAGAGATTTTGTAGACATGGACAAGGTTATTCTAAAATTTATATGATAAAGCACAGATTTAAAATAGTTCAAATTTTATTAAAAAAGAAGACTGCTATAATAAAAAATACTATGTCTGATTTTAAGGTAAACACATAGCTCAGGAATCAGAGCAGTGAGGTATTGGTAAAAAGATAATAACAGAAGGATCATGGTAGAAAACCCATTTATAAAACCAAAGAATAAATTGTGGCCTTTTTAAAATATGGAGATGAAACAACCACAGATAATGGTAGACAAAAAAGTTTAGCACTTTAATGATATGGGCTTCAATGTATTTTAAACACAGGAATCTCCTATATGGATATCATATGGCCATTAAATAAAGAATTTTGAAAAATGGCATTGTCTTAAATGTAAAAATACAGTTAGAAAAATATTTGGGAGCAAAAATTAGAAAAGTGTCCTTACTCTGGACACCAAAATCAAGACTTATAAAAGAAAAAAAAAGATGAAATTAGTCCTTATCAAAGTGAAAAACTTTTGCTGTGTCAAAGAATCTATAGAAAAGATTAATTTTATAAGAAATTCTTAATCTGATTTCCTGAATAGCTGTGCTATTTTCCACTTCCCACAGTGAAAGGAATTATTTTTCACATCCTTGCCTGCATTAGTCATTGTCACTATTTTTAATTTTCACAATTTTGTTAGGTGTAGTGATTTTTTTATTGTAGTTTCAATATGCACTAGATTCTATTATCTATCTACATATACAATGATTCAACATACACATATGTAAAAATACTTTTATTTTCAATGTTTTTTTTTTCCTAATGCAGCATTCTGAGGGCTACTGATTTTATGTGAAATTGATATTTTAAACATGGAATATTTCAAACACATGAAAGTGGAAATAATGTTATAAAATCTTGCTAAAAATGACTCATTAGAAAAATAAAACCAAAGTGGGATAAAAGCAAATAGGAAAATTTAGGCTTTATATTCCTAATTACTCATTTTTGGAAACATTTTATACTGCTTGATTTTATCTCTGCTTTTCTTTTAATATATTTTATTCTGTATATTAAATCACTAATATTAACTTAACTGACTGAAAATACATTTTTAAATCTATTTTCCATACTGAATAAAAATGGTACATTTTGCATAATGTGAGGCACCAATATAGAAGTCTATAAAATGTGTAATGTGTAACTTGAACCTATAGAGGCATGTATATCTATGCAGATCCTTCAGAGACATCTATTTTGTCTATCATCTCTCAATCTATTGATCTATTATCTATCTGTCTATCATCTATCTAAAGAGACTATAAAAATTGGATCACATAGTTTTCGAAGTTGAGAACTCCAAATTCTGTATTAGTCAATATCCCAGTGTGAGTCCAGAGGCCATAAGGTGCCACAAAACAAGGAAGAGGTGATATCCCAGTGAATGTCCTCACGCAGAAACAACTTACACTTCAAATTAACTGTCAAGTAAAAGGATTGCCCCTCCCCCCATTTTTATTGGTGCATTATAGTTTTACTGTTGGGAGCCATGTATAAATTATGGGTTTGTTTGAGCCATTATGGCAAGGAAGCTCCTTTTCTGGGAATTTTTGGGTGAAATTCCTCAGTTTGAGAAAGCCCATATCATGCTGGTGCCCTGCCTTAGTTCACAGCCTTAGGATCAAACACAGCAACCCAGAGATGCTTGTAACCTGCCAAGCACCAAACAACCTGTTCACTTCAAGACACCTGCTACACTGAAACCTTATCCCTGACACACTGAAAGCTTTGATGTACTTCCCTTTAAGTGAAGAATCAGGGCCTTTTTCAGTTGTTCAGTTCCAGTTCCTATCGGGGCTGGAAGACCCATCAGCCTTGCCCACCTTTTAAATCTAATCTCTATCTTTATTTCTTACTGATTATTTCAGACTTTTTATTTTCCCAGGTGACTCACACTTCCTAGCAGGAATCTCCTCTACCCGGGACGCTGGTTATCCTGGCATATTGTACATAATGATGGTATCTGTTGTTATATATTAGTACATGCACAGAGTATAACAATATAATTTATCTAATATCCCCCCCCCAGTACTTACCCCTCTTATTTCAGTAATGCTAGGCCTATTCTCTTCTGCCCTTCATCTCATTGGATGAGATCCACCTACTTTATGGAGGGCAATCTGATTTATTCAGTCCGTTGACTTAAATCTTAATCTCATCTAAAAACACCTTTGCAGAAACATTCAGAATATTATCTGACAATGTATATGGGCACCATCACAAGTCCACTCTTTGTCAACTTGGCATCTGTCCCATATACATCACCTTAAACCATAGTTAATCTTTCAATGAAGACAATAAGAAAGTCATGTTTCCACCTGACATGATACAATTATCCTGCCTACAACTGAAAATACACTGTGAACTTCTCTAGAAGAGGAAGTATTTGAGTAATATTTCTCTTCTTGAAATCCCATAACTTAAATGCTATTATATAAGATTAACCATACTTTAATCATGTGATAGGAAATCAACACAGCTTATGTTAGTGATCAGGATATAAAAGGGAATAAAACAGCATTCCTCAGTAGTATGGGTAGTTCTTGTGTCTTCCTCTTGGTTTTTCCCATCATAACAATCCTCAGTCTACAGGTTGGGGAAAAAATGTGGGAATTCTGTCAGATGTTAAGCATGTCTATTGTAATTATGTATTTCAGAACTTGGAGATAAAACCACAGCATGTTTTTAGGGACCCACAGTGATATATTAGATTTCTTGAACTAATATTTTCTTCACCAGTGTCTAGGACTACCCTGATAAAAGACCCTACATTCCTTTTGGGAAGCCTAGGTGAAAGATTAATAGTATAAAATTTCGGCAACCCACCAGGATTCTTCCTCAAAGGGAACCAGTCTCTTCTTCACTCAAGAGGTTAAAAGTCTATAAAATAAATAGAGTCTGGGAATTGATTCATGGACCATGACTATCTGTTTTTATGAATCAAGTTAGACTTTTATTTATTTGACCTAGAACTTTTATAGATAAGTAAAACTTTAATAGGCTTCCTCTCTATTTCACTTCTAGGAACACCATAATCAACCAGCCAATTTCATATATCTACACAGGAAGAATATTCTGATTGCTGCTTCGACTCTGCTATTATAGCAATTAAATCTACTTTGCCTTTAGCAGTTATGTGTCGTTACTTGGTTTCTACCACTCAGGATTCAGTGACTATAGTTCCTACTTCAAGGTCTGGTTTACAACCAGGAGTGATCACTGAGCTTTTGAAGGATGCTGAGACTCTCCTCACAAATTCATTTCTCATAGCATTGGTGAAAGATGTGTCTTTTAGACTCTGCCAGTGTGAATGAGAAGGTCCTAAATGAAATCCACTGTAATATTCCCATCTCTTTTAAACCCTTTCTCTATATTAAACCAAAGCAAGTCTAATATTTACAACTCCATTCCCGTGAAGCGCTTTTTGGTCCATGTTTATCTAACCAAACAAACTGTTATATCTCTTCATAACTCCTGGAGCTAACAACATTAAATGTAGCATCTATGTTCAGTGAACTCATGTCAATAAATGTTATTTCATTCCACATTGTGGCTGTTTTATCAACATCCTGTAACCCCTTATTCATTCCCACTTACATTCCCCATTATTTCTGTCTGTATAAATTTGTAAACATATAGTTCTTTTGGAGTATAGCATATTTCCTCATTTATCACATTTTGCACCTAAACTTGGGGGACTATTAGACCTAGAGTATAATTATGGGCCAAGATACAAAAAGGGCTAGAGGAAGGTAGGACCTGGGAGTTGTTGGTACTATCTGGAAGGCAATTGACTTAGGAGAGACCATTACAATTTTCTCAAGCAATGTGGAGTTAATCCCCTCAGATGCTGGTGGAGAGGTTGTTTATGTGACTAAAATAACTCATCAGAATTCGTATTACAAGGTCTACCAGTGTCTTCCCACATGTCTCTCTTCTAACTTTCAGGATCCCATTCCTTCCCAATCAGTGTCTTCACATTAACAACAGAAACTTTGCAAGGCTGAGATTTAAATTGCATAGTAATTCATTGACATTATGAGAGCCTGGTTTTGGTTTTCAGCAATCTCAGTCTTGTGGTTACAGATGATCTTAGTTCCTTTTAAGATATTAAGACACTTCTTCATCATTTTTATGTTATTTGAGCTGGGGATTTGAATCCTGTAGCTCATCCTTTTCATGTTTTGTCCAGAAACATTAGTAGCAACTGTTCATTCTCCTTTACACTCACTCTTTTGACAATAATGTTTGTAAGTATTATATACATAGTCACCCAGATACTAGCTTCTTATAAGTGCTTGCTTAGGTATATCCATTGGTTATATTTCATATATTTTTATTGCAGATTATATCAGTGCATGGATCTTAGTTCTTTCTTGACCATTAGAAATAGACCATCAATGTTTATAAATCTAACTGTATGCCAAAGAACCAATATAGAAATTTTATTAAGATTCTGTTCCTGTGCTGGGGTTGTAGCTCAATGGTAGAACGCATGTCTTGCGTGCATGAGGCCCTATGTTCTGTCCCCAGCACCACATAAAAATAAACAAATACAAATAAAGACATATTAAAAAAGATTCTGTTCCTCTAGAGTACTCTTAGTACCAAATTCTGTTTCAGCCACTATTCTCCAGATAAACAAAATCAATTATAATACAATATTGAATGTTGTATATACTATATATAGGTATGTTTATATATGTATTTATTATTATTTTTTATAAGGAATTATCTCAACTGATATAGAGTCTAACAAGTCCAAAATAGCCAGAGCCATCCCAGTTTGAATCTGAAGGCTGGAAATTGCAGTAGAACCAGAAAGAGTCTATGTTCAAATTCAAAGCCTAATGGGATGTAGAATTCTCTCTTAGGTAAAGACCATTTTTGTTGTTGTTATTTTTCATTCTATTCAGGCCTTCAACAGATTGGATGTGTTGCATTATGGAGGACATCCACTTTACTCAGTGTGATGGTTAATTTTATGTGTCAGATTGACTGTAACTAAGGGATGCCAAATAGTTGATAAAACATTACTTCTTGGTTTGTCTGTGAGATTATTTCTAAAGGAGTTAGCATTTTAATTGATAAAATGAGTGAAGCAGAGAACCCTCCCCAATGTGGATAGGTCTCATCTAAGCCATTGAGGGCTTAAATAAAACAAAAAGGCAAAGGGAAGGAAAATTCATCTTTTCTTACTGGAGATGGGATATCTGTCTTTTCCTGTTCATTATATTGGAACTCTTAGTTATTAGTCTTCAAAATCAGATCGGGACTTACACCACTGGCACCTTGATTCCCAGACCTTCACATTTAGACTGAATTAAGTCACCAGATCTCTTGGTTCTTTAGCTCACACCGGATAGATTGTGGAGCTTCTCAACCTCCATAATTAGATGGGCCAATACTTATAAAAAATCTTATATATCCTATTGATTTAATTTCCCTGTATGATCCTGACTAAATACATGAAACTTATCAGTACACATGGTTTAGGAAGTAGTTAGAGAGTCATTGGAAGACGCTTTTTAGAGGGGGTATTTGAATTGACTGCTAATGCAGAATTTGGACATTTATGTTGTTTTGTATTCAATAAGAGGTTATGGTTCTCATTTAGCAAGTATCAAAAGATTTCGTGGGGCACTTCTTTTTGTGTGGATAACTTAAAAACTACTTTCTCTAGCAAGCCTTTGGTGCATTCTTCAAGTGCCTGCAAGTAATATTTTCTTGGCTGTAACTTCTTACACTGTGAAAAATTATTGTTTAACCCTAAATTTATAACTTGATTTCATCACCAATGTGCAAACCTTACAAAAATGATTGACATTAATCTTCAGAAATCTCAAGATTTAAAGTGCTAGACTATTGGCTTCCTATAAGTTTCACAGAGCTCTTAAGATTTGCATAACACTATGTCTGGTACAATATTTTATATGACAAAATATTTAATTTTCTTGCCGAAGTGAATTATATGGAATAGAAACTGAAGTTTATAGAGAGTTTAAATAACAGTCCCTTATTACAAAGGTAAATTTTTTTTGTTAGTGTGAATGATGTTTAAAACTTCCCTGTGAAATACTTCCCTATTATACTAATAAGTTTACTATATAATATATTGTCCAAACTGAGACACTTATTTCAGAGATATATGATGAACCAGATGGTATGCTGGAACAACAGGTGTAAATTAGGACTTTTGTGCAAACTGGAATTTATATTTGTCAGAAGAATTGGAAATATTGGAAAACATCAAAACTTTAAAAATATAAGTAATATTTTTTAAATGAAAGAATTTTATTTAGCAAAAACTATTCATTTTTTGATAAATATGGTACATTTTAAATAGGATGGGTGTCAAGTAAAAAAAAAAAAGACAAAGTTCTTTGCATTGAAAGTCCTCTTACCTGCCTCTTGTGCAGATATGCTAGATATCCTAGATGATATTTTCACATCTTCAGCTTTTTAAAATTATCAATCATTATATCAATTAATTAACTTTAATATAGTGAGAAAAGTTAACATGGAATCTACCCTTTGAACAGTTTAATTTATTTGGTACTGGAGATTGAATCCAGGGGCACTTAACCACTGAACCACATCCCTAGCCCTTTTAATATTTTATTTTGAAACACAGGTCTCATTAAATTGTTGGGGGGTCTCACTAACTTACTGAAACTGGCTTTGAACTTGTGATCCTCCTGCCTCAGTCTCCTAATCTGCTGGGATTATATGTGTGCACCACCACACCTGGCTCTTAACAAATTTTTAAGTGCACATTACAATATTAACTATAGTCAATATGTTGTAAGGCAAATCTCTAGAATTTATTCATCTTGCCTAACTGAAACTTTATACTCATTGAATTGAAACTCACAGTCTTGCCCACCCCTAGAACCTAGTAAATGCTGTTTTGTTATCTGTTTCCATGAGGTATTTGAAACAACTAAACTCAAATATTCTTGATATTGTCAAATCGCTCTGCTTAACACCAGTGGCAATTCACATTTCCCTCGGCAGTATATAAGGGGTCTGATTTTCTACTTAAACTCACAACTTTAGATATAAATTATGTTCATGGGCAATTTTGAAACAAGTATGTCAGTGATGTATAGTGTAGGAGATATTTTTGATCTCCCTAGAGCCAATGGAGACAAGGCAAGTATAAAGTTATTTCAAAGTCAATGTTTCTCTTCTCCATCATTGTTATCACTTAGAGAAGTGCAGCAGACCTTGGCTCTGAAGATCCTGTAAATCATTCCTTTTCCTATGCCCTTTAAGCTAATGCGCCAATGGGAAGCATCAGGGTCAAAGTTACTGTGGGCAGCATTTGAAAGGGTAATGTATGGAGCTCTGAGAGTGGAGTTGAAGCTGCAGTGAAGATCCGAGGAAGTTAGTTACCAGACATGTAAAATATATGCCAAGGAAAGCTGCAGGCAGTGAAGATATCTAGCCTAAGAATGAGGCCATATGAGCTCCAACCAGTGAGGTGATAGAGATGGAACTGCCACCTGTCTTCATTAGTTTGGATTTTTATTTTGATTTTTTGGTACTTGGGTTTAAACCCAGGTTAATTTACCACTGAACTCCATCTGTAGCTCTTTATTTTTATTTTATTTTATATTATTTTTTTTGAGACAGAGTCTTACTAAGTTACTTGAGGCTTTTCTAAGTTGCCGAGGCTGGCCTTGAACTTGTGATCCTTCTACCTCAGCCTGTTTAGTCATTGGTATTAAAGGTTTGTGTCACCATGCCCAGCCATTACATTGGAATCTTATTATTCCATTGCTGTCAGTGATTCAGATGTGTCTTACTGCCAGCTCTGAGCAAAAAGAAGAGTCAACATCAAGATTCAAAGGAATCTTCTACTCAAGGTCAAATTTGTTTCATTTTTCTTTACCTTTATTCTGATTTTTTGAGAAACTGTATAGCATCTTGTAGCATTTCCGTAGAAATAGTCATTTATTGGGTCTCTAGGCTTATATAGAATAGTCACTCTAGCAAGCCAATTCTCTGGGATTTGTATTTCATTTAACAAAACATCATCTATTTCATGTGCCTAGGAGAAATCTTTTTGGTGTCTTTGTACAATTCCTAGGGTCCTTGCCAGAATATTTGATCCTGCATCTTGAGAGAACACTGCCATGACAATAAGCTCTTCTCTTTTTATAACTTTATGTTCCACATCTTCTGCGCATCAGGATAGTTCTGTATGTAATGTCCTGACTCCTTCTGGCATAAGTTGATTAGATGCTGCAGTTTCTGTGGGAGTAATAATTACTCTTTATCTTCTTTATAGGCCATGTGCTTTCTCTACCAGCTATTGCTGTTATTTAATTTAAAGTACTAATATAGAAGTCAGAAAGGAAAGTGAGAGAAGATCTGGTAGAATGGGGTGTGCTACTTTGCACAATGAAGATAACCATGTTCTCTTAAAGTGCCTCAGAAGAAGGATAAAAAGCCCGTTCTGTTGGCTTAGGGGGTTTGTGACATATAAAAATTGAAGATATCTTAAAGTGCATCAAACTAAATATCTCCATATCATTCTGATGGCTTCATTATTTCCCATTTGAGGCCTTCATCTAGGTAAGAATAGAAATGATTTATGTTATTCTGATACTCTTTATAATTTGATTTTGATCCTGCTCCTGAGCCTACTAAGTTCTCCATCAACAAAAGGTTGACATTCTTTGTATACTGACAAAAAGTTCCTCTGGCTTTCATGCATAGCTTTTAAATATTTAGTTTTGGATTATCTTTCTCTCACTCATTAGTTAAGCCCAGCAAAAAATATCCAATTTTATTATCTTTATAATTTTTTCTGGCATATTTTGAAAATGCCTGCTAAATTTCAGTCACAAAGGAATGGTTCCAGAAAGTTGTTCTTTGAAGAACTGGACAGCGAACAACTTAAACTCTGCAAGCACAGTTTATGTAACAACTAGTATAATATACTGGTGTAGCATCTTAGCAGTTATAGATGGCTGCAGCTTTTCTCAAAGGAAGATTAAAAAAGAAAAAAAAACAGCTGGTGGTGGCTAATAGTTTGCTAACTCCACACAAAAGCATGCATTCTTTTGGTTTATCATACCAGGTCATGATATGCAGAAGTTATAATCAATCCCCTGGCATGCTATGGCTCCCATATCTACTAGTAATGATTTTTTAAATTATCAACATGTTAGGAGATACCTGCTTACTACCTCCCACCTCCAATTTAGTACTAATTATTCAGTGTCTTGTTCTGGTACTAATTAAAACCCCTGGAACCAGGCCCTAGGGTGGAAGTGAGCATGCATAGAAGGAAGCAAGACTGGACAAAGGGAGAAGGTGGGTTGTGATACTCAGCCAATCTCTCAGGACATTTGAAGCCAAACCTTTCAAAGTCATTCTAGTTTTGAATGCAAGGGCCATAGACCTATATTTTTCACACAGACACGTCATTGAATGAAGGTTGTCCCTGGAATCAGGGTATGATTTTTGACAAAATGACTCTCTTTACTTTGGGGAAATTCCCAGAAAAGACTGACAACTGAGATCTGTCAGTTAAGAGTATTACTTACAACCAGTAATGTATGTTCAGAAGGGGGATCTGAGTAATGCATATGGTTTTCACTAAAGAGATATAGTCCAGCATATGAAGAGATACTAAATGAGTTCCAGGATGTCCTCTTTCTCCTTGTATTTGTGCCAATTTTTTATCTTTTTTGGACTGTGGGAACTTCTGGCACATTGCCAGTTGCTTTCTGCACACCCATAAAGAAACAACAGGCTATGTAATGGCCAAGCTATATAATCCTATTTCTTATTCTCTATGCAAATTGAAAGACTTGTACTCTCTGGGTGACTGGTTGGAGATTCATTTTCTCATCCTATATTTCTCAGATCTTTACCAGCTACCCCAATAATTGTGGAGGATATAATTTATATGACACATCGTTCATATCATGCTCTCCTGAGTGAACTTAAGTAGAGATTATAATAGTTTTGAGCAATTTTTCAGTTCTATGAAATCATTAAACTGAAAATATTAGTTTAATATTTTATATATTGGTATGAATACAAATTCTCCTTTTTGCATTTTTTCATTTTCCTATGTAAATGTTCTAATTGTGGTTAATTTGATACATCTCTATTTCACTTACAGATATTAGAAGTATTGTATGAACTATATCATTCCAAGATGGAGTAAGGACTTTGTGTATTCACTTTTGGCGAGAGCATTAATGTGTGTTCAGTATGTATGATGTATGAGGAAAGGTGGAAGCAAGGTTTTACTGTTACTTTATGTGGAAATTAAATATGGTTTAAAGAGATGCATATGGATACCAGTTTAGGTGGACACTGGATCACAACTGGTTGGATAGCATGGTAAAATTGGAAAATATGCTTTCCACTATCACTTGTGATGCTTTTGTATTAGAGAAGAAATGTACACAAGAACTGGAATGTGAACATGAAGCTGATCATTACTCTCTAAAGGTGTTTTCACACTCAGATAATGTGACAATGGACAGACTCTGAGATTCCTGATGGATTCCATATCTCTCCTGTGCTCTGCATCTACATTGTCATGGCTGCTGGCCTCTTGGCTGCAGTGACCACAGACCGGACCCCCAGCTGTTTCTTCATAGAGATAGCAGTAACAAGTTTCTTCACAGAGACATTAGATTCCCAAAGACCTCTCCCTGTATACAGTCTCATTTTGAAAGATGTTGGAAGTGATTTTATCACATGGTGGCAGCAGAGTTCTAACAGGGCAAGCCCCAGTACAAAAAGATTTATTAAGTCTCTGCATGTACCAATTTGCTGATGGTGAGCCATTGGCAAAATAACCATTACCAAGGTAAAAGTCAAAGCAGAAGGAAACAAAAGAAAGCATGGATAATAGGGACATTTCAAATCTACCTCACCTGAGCTTTACATTTGTTGTAATTACATATGTATTTTCTTTTGGAGTTCTCTAATAATATTGAAAATGTAGATTTCATATATATGTGTGTGTATATATATATTCAGCATTTTATATATATGTATATAAAATCAGCATGTTATATATATATATATATATATATATAAAATCAGCATTTTATATATATACATATATATAATGTTTTAAATCATATAACATCATATGATTTTAGTATATATTAACTTAGGATATATTAATTGCAACTTTGTTGAATACCACTTCCTACTTAATATTGAACAATATGACTTCCTATCTTATTAAATTTCTTAGCCCTTGGCACAGTATGTTGGACTTACTGATCTTTTGTTTTCTGAAAAAAGACAATAAAAGAAGAATATGTCATGAAAGTTATAATAAAATCCACACTTACATTTTAAGGTTGTTTTTGAAATTTATAAATTTATAAGCTAGTTTTCTCCTTAAATATTTAATATATAGATAAAGAAGTTAATGCTACCTATGGTACACAATTAGAAATAACTTCTTTTTCTCCTTTTAAGCATTGCTTGATGAAAAAATATCCCAAGCTAGATTGATTCTCATATTTTAATATAATGGCTTTAGATCATTCTAGAATCAAAGTAAATGCAATCTGTTGCAAAAGAAAAAAAGGTCAGGCTAAATAAGATAAAGAAGAATTTTTTAAAAAATTGTACCCTTAAATGATTTTTTAATTAATTTAAGACTAAATGTAGTATTTTTGGAATTCTTTGCAATTGTTATCTGTAATGCTTGCCAAGTTTCCTCCCCACACCTTTTCCTCCCTCCTCCTCCTCCTCCCTTCTCCTCCTCCTCCTTCTTTTTCAAATTGACTCTTGCTAAATATTCAGACTCAACATTAAGATGAAAACTTCAGTTTACACCAATCTAATCAGAATGATTTGGAACACAAACCATCCCCTTGTTGGCAGGGCAACGTCAGTCATTCTTTTTTGTTTTCAAGAGTTTGTGATATAGATCAAAACAGTATCATATGTATCAAGATCTCTTGCAAAGTCTATAGGCACAGCATTCAGGGTATTTACAAGAGACCTGGAAAGCTACTACAGTCACTACACTCAGGGATGAATAAAATAGTTTGTATATATCAAGTTTTTCCAGTTTTCCCAGGCCAGATGTAGCACAAAACAGAGGTCATTTTTAAAATCATAGCAATTTATTTTGCATTTTTTACTTACGTTTCGTTTCCAAGGGAACAGGAACAAAGTTCATTTTCTCATGCAGCATAGGAAAGGGTTTTGTTAACACTTTTCCTACACTGTCAAATGTTCCAACCATATTTTGTACAAAATTATTTATAATAAATGAGTGGGCTTTAGTTACATGCCAATTTTCTTAGATACAACTTATTTTTCTGAACATAACAGATACTCCATGTATTTAGGAGACATCACACTATCTAACAGTTACTGTGTTCTGTTCTCTAGTGGTGAAGGTGATGTGGCTTTTTGAAAAATACCATTTGCTGACCCTCAACTATATGCCAGGCATTATGTTTATTGTTCAATGTGTATGATATTATCTATTGATCACACCAATCTTGCAAGAAAGGAATTAGCAACTTTTGATTGAGGAGAAAACTGAGGCTGAACACAATGGTCAGCTGACCCCAATATCATTTTTACTCTGCCAACTTTAGAGACCTTCATGATATCATTTAAAAAGTGAATGGTTAAGTGATATTGGTGATGCAAATAGTGTTGCTGTTTGGATTTTTGTCATTGTCATCATTAAGAAAATCATTTGCTGGCTACCGACTTTGCAAGTTGTTTATTTTAAAAAGGAAGAAGTTACTTAAAGGGATATTACAATGCAAAATTAAAGGATTTATGAAATGAATCTCATTTTAGCAAAAGTTTTTGAAATTTCAAGTTTCAGATCTGTCAGAGAGCATGAAGATTCAGAGGCAATAATGGAAATGGTATCATTACATCTATTTAAAAATCAGGCCAACAGAAAGGTGGGTATAGTGAGTAATCCTGTTTTAAGAGAGTGTCCTAATGGCCTCAATTTATCCTTTGTCTGTAATAACTATGATTGACTCTAACATTTAAAAAATTTAAACCTATATATTTTTTATAATATTTTTCTTCTGATCAATGAAACTCACTCTCTCATTTGTGTTACTTCTTTTTTAAAAAATCAAATTGAATAGTAGGAAAATTATATGGTTATTTACAGAGTAGTTCATGAACTATTTTCAAATGGTAAATATTCTTATTTTCTGATGCTGAAACATGTTCTTGGTTGGTTGTGTTATACTTAGTTTATTATATCAAAAATATTAAAATTAGGGAACTGGGGTTGTAGCTTAGCAGTAGAATGCTCACCTAACTCGTGTGAGATGCTGGGTTTGATCCTCAGCACCAAATGAAAATAAATAATAAGATAAAGGTTTTGTGTCCAACTACAACTAAAAAAAAAATTAAAAAAATTAAATTTTGTTAAAATAATTTAAATCAGCATTATGCTAATTTTTAATTCATTCTTAACTCAATTAAATGTTTTTGAACTGTATATTTCTTTATTTTAATGAAGTTAAATGTTTATGATCATATGCTTTTATTTATATAGCTATACTCCTTTTAAAATGTTATATTAAATGTCTTCTTATAGAAGCCTCTAAACCACTCAGTTTATATAATTCTCTATTTGATGTAATTTCTAATGTATAGAATTTTATGTATATCAGTCTTATTTTCTTCAGTTATTTAACAATATATATTTCATGAAAAGTGGAAATTATTTTATTACACATAAAAAAGCATCCAGTCAATGTTTCTGACCCACCATTCAACAATTTATACTTTTAAAATAGATTATTGTATTTTTGATAATAGCATCTGGTTTATACTACCTTCTTGAAAAAAACTACTTTATTATAATTGTGCTCACCCACTGTAAATCAAATAAAATATATTAGTTTTATATATAATAACACTCATTAATTTTTTATACATTTCATGATCTTAATAAAAATATTCATGAGATTTTCATCAATACCTTAATTTCAAATTGTAAAAAAGATTCCAGATATTAAGAAAATATTATATATCAAAAGACATTTTATTGTATGATACCTGAAAAAGTTCAATTATGTTCTCTGATATTTTGCATATTTCTAATTATTCAGAAAACAATGATAATGTTAGTAATAGTGTCAATATAATTAGTTTTATATAATATAATGGGTGTTATATAAAAATGTTCACATTCTTCTTTCAATAGAAGTGGGTGTGCTTAAGAAGTCCAACCAGACAAGCAGGAATTACTGTTACACTGAAAGTGAGACTGAATTTTCTTCTCCAATGTTCATCAACAAAAAGTAAACCAAATAAATGAACCCACTATCAAAGGATGATATAGTTTACATTATAACTTTTATTTCCACTCCTTACATTTTATTTTCTTATATTTTATGACTTAGAGAGAAAAGAATTCGTAGGAAGAATTCTTAGCAGCTAATGCCTAGATGAATAAAATGCTAAAGACAAACTAAACTGTCATATGTAGAGCTAGAATATAAAATACTTTCCCCAGTGATTAGATGGGTATTGATTCTGAAGTGTATCATAAATAAAGAAATTACCAACACTCTTCAAGCTGAAGTAAAACTTTAATTACTAAAATTTTTAAAATTCAGGTTTCAACTAATTCATATATATATATATATATATATGAATTAGGAATAGTAGAAAGTGTTAGAAATTTCTACATAGCATTTTATAAAAGTTGTACTGTTTTGAGAAGTATAATAAAAATGTTTGAACTTTCTCTATTATATCAATGTATTTGATACCAAATAATAAAATTATTAGGATAAAGTCTTTAAAAACCAGTCATAAAATTAAATAAAAATTATTTCTTACTCTAAAGCTCTACAAAGGCTAAATAATGTTACATTAATTTTGTCATATGACATAAAAGTAGGCTTCATATTTGCTTTCTTTTAAAATTGTAACTTTCATTTCTATAGCAATGAATACAATACACTTTATCTTTACACCATCAACATGAGTTGTTACCATTGATTTCAGATTTACACTAGCAAGTCTCATCACCTCAGTCCTTCCTGTATTTCTTTCTCCTTTGCCCCAAACATGAAAAGGTGTTGTGAGGGGCAGCCATTTTGCTCTCTATAATCTAACTTTTACTGTTCTGTTTAATTTGATCTGCTATAGTTTCTATTAAGTTTGACCTCATTTTCTTATTTGGCCTTTGCATACCACATATACATGTATTTATTTTTTATTGTTTTCTTCTATTTATACTATAACAGATATGAGGGATATTTTCCAGAATACTCAATATTGTATGCTAAGTGCCTAAAACTGTAATTTGTATTTAGTGGAAACTCACTGAACATTTGCTATAATAATAAATTTCCAATGCATTTTTCTATGAACTCAAGAATAATTTGTGTGTGTGTGTGCGTGTGTGTGTGTGCATGTGTTAGAGATTAAAGAATGGAAATGATGACTGAATTCTGAATTGTGTGTGTGCGTGTGTTAGAGATTAAAGAATGGAAATGATGACTGAATTCTGAATTGTGCCATATAACAATTTTTGTTGACTTCTTATGTGCTTGCTGCCCCAAGTCCTAGCTTCTTTATGTGTCTCTATTTGGCCTTCTGCCTCCTTACAGTGAAGCAAACACAGCTTACCAATTTTTTGATGTGGTCCATGCCATCTGTGATGTTTAATTTTATGTGTCAACTTGACTGAGCTACAGGGAGCCCAGATATTTGATGAAACATTATTCTAAATGCTGATGTGAGGCAATTTTGATGAAATTACCATTTTAATTGGTAGAGTAAAACATATTGCTTTCTATAATGTGATGGACCTTATCTAATCTGTTGGAGGCCTGAATAGAACAAAATGACCATCTCTCCCCTGAAAAAAATTCCAACAGACTTAATTTGTACTTCAGCTGCACCATTGGTTCTCCTAGTGGAGGACATCCAAGATCGCTGGACATCCAACTGACTGGACATCTGAGATGCTAGTCTTTGAACTGGAATTTCACCATCAGCTATCCGGGGTCGCAAAATCACTAGTTCATATGACATACTGGACTTTCTGGACTTCATAAAACCATGAGCCATTTTCTTATGATAAAACCTTTTCTATAACATATATAGAACCTTTTCTATAATATATTAGAACTCTAATATACTATCCCTCAGATTGTTAAGTGAATTTCTTCCATGAACATTTCCATGATCAATAAACTAACATGTATTCAGTTGTTATTAATTACTAACTGACCTCTGGATTCCACAATCAGAGGTACTTGCATCAAAAATATTCTCTATTGAGGTTCACTGCAATATTGCAAAAGAGCCTGTCCCTTTATGATGAAGAAAATGTGTATAATGAAATAATCCACTGAAAATCAAAATGTTGGCTTGTACAGTAACTAGGATTTGAGCCAAAATATGTCTTATCACAAATTTGATTTTTTATACCATTCAACTTCTGATCAGTCTAACATTTTTTAAAGGATCAACTAATTATATTTTTATGTTTTTAATGAGATTTTAATTCAACACTTCATTAAGCTGATTAGAAAATATTTATAAACTATCTAACCTAAGAAATAATGTAAAATTATTAAACATGAATCAAGATTTTGCCATTTTGTCTATTTTCCTGAATGTTGAGGACACTTGCTTCTGTTAGATTGGATGACTAATTGACTTTTATATTAGATAAAAACAAATGTAGGTATCATAAAGTAGACTTTCAGAGGTTCTGCTCTTAATAAAGAGATGGTATTTAAATTGTGAGTGTTTAAATAAATTGTCCTTCTAAAATGTGATTATTTTATTTCTCATTTTTACAGTTCATTTGTTTGCATTTGTTGATTCAGAGGAGAGAAAATAAATCAACCAATTTATAGAAGTATTACATATCTTATTTTAAGCTTTGCTAATTGCCACTGAAAATGCCCAGTTTATTAGTCATTTATTTTGTTGAATTTCATTTACTTAGATATTCTCAGTAGTAAAATCATCCTCAGAATAGTATCCAAATTATATCAGAAGATTGACAACATGTATTTCCATAATGAATTTTCTGTTTTGAAAGTATATTATTTGGCATTCTAAAAAATAATGTATATTATTCATCCTTATTATTTTATAAGCATTATAAATAGTGATTAAATGCCCTCTTAGTCACACGAGTAAAATAATTTCTTTCAAAAATAATTTCTACCTCATTAATGCTCTATGACCCTTTATTATTGTTTTTATAATAAACAGCATGGTGGGCACATTGCAAATGGCAATAAAGCAGAACTCTTTAATCCGAATTTTAAAGTATGTAGTAACAATTTATTTAACTATTTAGATTAATGTTAAGTCTATGGGATGACTCAGCAAATCTAAGTCTATTAAAACTGAGAGATTCAGGGACATCTTTTTAAACACAATTTACTATTGAAAAAAAATTATTGGTACTTTATTCTAAAAATTACTGCTCTTATTCTCTTGCGAATATGGCAAAATTCACTTTGATTATTGCTGTAATAGAAATCTTATTTCTGTTATCAAATTATATAAATAAAGAAACTTTCTACTTCTCTAAAAGAGAACATATATTGGGATGAATATTTCTTCCTCTCATCCTTTACTTACTAATCTCTGAATCAAGGAATTAGTCCTATTGATAAAAACCTGCAATATATTCAGTAACACCTATGTGCAGGTAGGATATTTGTTATGGTTTGCATATGAGGTGTCTCTTCAAAGCTCCTGTGATAATGCAGGAATGCTTGGAGTTGTAATGATTAGAACATGTGATGTCTAAATAATTATGTCTGACTTGTTTCTATTTTTTGTTAGGTGAGTTCTTCCATAATTAGGTGAGATTTTATTCAGGTGTAGTCAGGGTCATATTCTGTTGCTTATAACCCCAAAATATCTAAATTTGGATCCCAATAAAAGACTTTTATTCTTTTGTTAATTAAAAAAAAAAAAGAATGTGAGAGCTGTAACCTAATCTGTCTATCCTAATTTGAAGAGAATTACTAAATGATGACTACTGACAGGTAGGATGTGGCTGTAGGAGGGGGGTCACTGGGGAAATACCCTGGAAGGGTTTACTTTCCCTGCTGCCCCCTCTATTTCCTAACCATCCATAAACAGAGCAGTGCTCCTGCACCGTTGTTTTTCATCATGATGTGCTTCCTCACCTCATGCCGGATAAATGGAGTTGGCCCACGTGGACTAAATCTTTGAAAGCATGAGCCAAGATAAACTTTTCTCCTCTTAGTTGTTGTTCTTGGGTATTTTTCTCACAGTGATGCAAAGGTGACTAATACAATATTGAAAGGAGATGTTTAATATCATTTAAAACTAACCTATCATTCTCGTTGCCTTATTTTCTATATCTTCTAAAAGTAGCTCCAAGTACCTTTTTTTACCTGGTGCTTTATCTCTATTCAGTTCTGAATATATATCCTTACCTGATTTAATTTCTCATCCATTAATATACCAATCCCTACACTCCCAACACTTTTAATGACCTTTGGAATTTTCTTTTTGTCATCAGCGAGATTTCTATAGTTTGTGGTTCTGACTTTCCCTTCTGCTTCTCATGCCATGTAAAATCCATACAGCTCATTAGTATGATACTTTCACTGTAGTCTCTAACATGGTGACTATTTTTTGTCTTACATCCCACACAATACTGGAATTTTAAAGAGAGTGTAGGTGAGTTTCTTGCTCCTAATGGCTACTACCAACCCATCATTCTTTCCCCATCCTCTAAATTCCAACTGCTCTGAAGTATAGTTTTTAGTTTATACAATCAACTGTCTCTCCTTGTCACAGTTGCATATAAACCTGGTCACTTTTCATATTAATTGAAGAGTTTTGACATTTAACTCACTGCTGTTCTTTATTTTTCTTTGAATAATATATAAATTCTTGCTTCATTTGTATATTTAATGACCATCTACTATACTCCTCTGCTAGCAACTCCCTTGGTCATACTCAATAATTTTTTCCTAGTTTTAACTAGAACCTCTCCAAAATTTCATTTTTAGACCTCCATGATAATTATCCAACTAATGTTTGACCAAAATGGTAACATCACAATGCTAAATACACTCTTTGTCACTATCCATCATCACTCTATTGTCTACAATCACTTGATTACCTGGTGTACACTCCATAGTATGTGATAATTTTGTCCTTGCATATTCTCTCAACCCATTTTTTTCCTCTACTAAAATAATAACTGAAAGACCTGGTTCCCCTCTGCACTATCAGAGGAGCAGAGGTAGACGTAGAAGAACACACAATTATGATTACTTTAAACTGTGGTTCTGACTTTCCCTTCTACATCTCATGCCTTGTAAAATCCATACAGCTCATTAGTATGATACTTTCACTGTAGTCTCTAACATGGTTAACTGTTTTTGTCTCACATCCCATACACTATTGGAATTTTAAAGGGTGTGTAGGCCATAAACTTTTAAGTGCTTCTTGAAATCAGTAGTACATTTCTCTAGTCAATTTGCTTTTCCATTCTTGGGTAATATTTCATGATTTCTCATATTTCTTCAAGAGACACTTCTTTCTCTGTCTCTCTCTGTCTCTCTCTGTCTCTCTCTCTCTCTCTCTCTCTCTCTCTCTCTCTCTCTCTCTCTCGCTTTTACATCACTAGGAAAATACATACTTTCAGAAGACGGTTTTTATAAACTATTCGCAACTAACTTCCAGACCCTGTTCAGCAATCTAAACTCAATCTAAACTGTCTTACTTCCTGTTACAATGGGTCAGATATTCATACTTCTTCCTGAAGCCAGTGTCTCTGCTTGTATGATAGATTAAGCTTTTCTCGTGTAATAAATTTGTCAAACTTTGATGGTTGAAAACAGAAATACTATTATCATCCATATGTAAGCTCTAGTTTGTAGGACATAGGCTTTGCCTTAAATTTATCTGGTCTTGGTCCTTTGCTGAGATTTGGCACAGATTAATTCCATTTCTGGTTCATACTAATGCCAAGGCTGACTTTTCAACCTACCCACACGAGTCTCTTCTCTTGATGACATCAGAATCCTCATAAAACCAATAGGGACACAGAAGTCTCTTGAGCTAGGCAATTTAACTATGTCATTTTACTCTCATTTTACAGATCAAACCAAGTCACATGGTGAAACACAAATTCAAGACACAGGGAAATACTCTCTCTTCCTTTAGTAGAGGAAACTAAAACATGAAGGAAGGGTAGAAATCTGTGGTCCATAATAATTTATATACAGTTTCCTTCAACTCTTACAGATTTAAACAATCTTATATTTTTACTTTCTGTCTTCTCATCCATCTATTTTTCTCTAACTAAATCATTCCCATCAGCAAACAAACATGATGAAACAAACAAGTGTTAAGAATGAAACATTCCTACCTCCTACAAACAAACAAACAAAAACCCAATAACCCAAAATTCTCTTCTTTGGCTCCAAACCAATTGCCCTTCCAATTCTATTCTTCCCTATATAGTAAAATTCTTCAAAAGAAATGCCTATATGCAGAGTTTGATTTTTTTTATTTCCCCCTATGCCTAGTCTCTGTTTGCTCAGGATTTTACTCCTACAATTCCACTGAAACAATTCTTTCCAAGGTAATCAACAATTCCCAATTGCCAAATCCAATGGCACATTTTACTGTTATCAATAGAATTTGATGTTGTTGATGGCTTCTTCCTCCTTAAAATATTTCATTTACTTGCCTTTTGAAATGCCAGTATCTTTCACCTTCTCACCTGTACATTCTCAGTTCCTTAGTAAAATTTCTTCAACTCTGCAACTTCTAAATATTTTGTTTTAAGGATCAATAATGTTTGGACCTCTTTTCTCATTAAAATTAAAATTTAAAAAATTCCTGAAAATTTCTAGGCCCAAATTCTTCATTGTCAAGCTTATTCACTTGATGCTATCATCTAATATACAGTTTTAAAACCGGTTATTTCCAACTGACTTTCAAATTAATATTGCAGGATCATCTTGAGAAAATATAGAACCTACTGCCTGAAGGAAAAGCTTTAGGCTTGAATTAATAGCTTTTTCTAAAGTAGCTTCAGAAATCAAATAAATGATTTGCTTCCTTCAGCTCTCTTCTAGTGAGTAGTTTCATCTCAGTTAATGACATTCTATTCTTAACAGTTTCAGGCCAAATTCCTGCATTCATCTTTGACTTCTCACTTACCCTAATAATGCGTTTATAATTTATCAACAATTCATAATTGTGCCATCTTCCCAATAATTCCATATTCAGATGTTTATCATTTATACCCCCATCACAGTGGTTCAGTCTAAACATCATGTTCATTTATAACATTAACATTGTCCCTTAAGGATTTCCTTGTTTCCAGTTTACCAGAATCTATTTTCCATATGATGGTCCAAGTGATTTTATAGAATGTAAATTTGATGATGTAATTTTTCTTTTCAAAATTCCTCAATGACTTCTCTTAACACACATTATCTAACTCTTTACTATGACACAGGGATTGAACCCAGAGGCTCTTCACCACTGAGCCACATCCCAGCCTTTTAAGTTTCTTATTATGAAACAGAGTCTTACTAAATTGTTTAGGGTCTCATTAAGTTGCCTAGGCTGGCTCTGAACTTGCCATTCTCTTGCCTCAGCCTCCAGAGATGCTGGGATTGTAGGCATGTGCTTCCATGCTCAGCTCCTTTTTATTCTCCTAGCATTGGTCTCATTGTAATTCACTCCATATTCCACAGATTATGTTTCACATATTACACTTCTTTAAATAATTCACCTTTATTAGCCTCTCTTCCTGAAAATTTCTAGGCCCAAATTCTACATGCATTGCCCCTCACTTTATTGAGTTTTTTTTAAAGCTAAAATTATATTTCTTTTTAGACTGATTTTATATAAGCCAAACTATGATCATATCTATTTTACTTTATACACCCTGCTTATTTCCTAATTGATACATTCATTTCAAGAAAAGTCTTTTATGGAAAATACTATGAAAGTTTTTCAAAAAACTAAAAATAGAGCTACCATATGACCAAGCAATCCCACTACAAGGTATATACCCAAAAGAAATAAATGATACGTGGAAGAGATTCCTACACTCTCATATTTATTGTAACATTTCACAAAAAACAAGGTGTGGTATCAACTGAAGTATAAATCAACAGAGCAGGAATAAAGAACATACTGTTTGTATACACAATGGAATTCTATTCAGCCATAAAAGAGATAAAAATTTTTGTCATTTGAAGCAACATAGACAAAGCTGGAGGATATATAAACTGGAAAAATTTTGCATGATCTCATTGAAATATGAAATATAAAAAATTTGACTCCATAAAAGTAGAGCTGATTGGTTTCTAGATGTGTATAACCTGCTTGCTTATGTATGATTGGAAGATACATTTTATATCAATTGTAATCACTTCCATATTAAACCACTGTGGTTGTCACCTGCCAGCTCTCTCACCAGCTCCTGATGTCCATATTGACTCTGCATCTCTACCTGCCACAACTGAGGTAGCCCAGTGACGAATTGACCACACCAGTGACCAGAATGTCCACGGTTTTTGAGGCTTAAGATGTGGCTCAGTGGTAGAGTGTTTGCTTAGCATGAGGCACTGGATTCAAACCATGGAAACACACACACACACACACACACACACACACGCACACACACATACACACACACACACACACACACACCAGTTACTTCAGAAAAGGGTGAGAAAGAGGAAGAAGAGGATGAGGTAAGGTTGGTCAATGGACACAAAGGAATAATTCAATTGAAGGAATAAATTCTGGGGTTCTATTGTATAGTAGTTTCACCATATTTAATAACAATGCATGTTCATTTCAGAACAACTAAAGAGTGGATTTTAAATGCTTCACCACAAAGAAATGATTACACCTTGTATACATGTATTGATCCACCACAGTATACTCCATAAATGTGTACAATTATTTTAATAAAATTAAATAAAACTCTTAAAATATATAGAATTAAAATAAATAAGACTTTAAGATTCTTGGCTTTAGAACTAGCACAGCTACTTTTTAATTATGAAAACCAGAAAAATTTGTGTTTTGAAAGCTTAATACCATTAATTTACAAAATGAACATGCTGTTTTATAACTCTAAAGATAGAGGAATCAAATTCAAGAATATATGTGACAGTTTTTAATACTATGCTTTAAGGATGTAAAATCTTGCCATTATTAGTCTCATTCTATCCTATGATGATTTCTTCTATTTGCATATTTCAAGAGTTTTCACACTTGGAATTAAATAACTCTATTTACTTTAAAATATCTGATCACAACAACAGTAAAAGGCCCCAGGAAAGAGCTCTTGCTTTGTAATTATTCTTAATAGTCTAATTATTTCAAATAGTTGGCATTAGTCTTTACCAAACAATTATCTAAATCTAACTTAAATATATAATTAGCTCAGAATGGGCAAAAATATGAAATGTATTCCACATTTTAAAGGGAAAGTCATTTTTCTATCCATAGATTACAATCCAAATTGCTTGCTGGTTACCCATTTAAAGCCCTGTGGAGTAATTTAAGATGAATTTTTCTCTGGAAGAAGAGTATTTGGATCCAATAATTATTGGGAGACTTACAGTTACACGTATTTCTGCATCATAAAGATAACAATTAAAAGCTATTTAATATTATGGTACTGTTCAATGGTCCTTGTGAGGGAAATCAAGAGTTCCAGTCACACTTGAGTTTAGCTAATATTTTCAAGGAAATAATAAAATGTGATTACTACATACAAAATGGATATAAATAAATTGATTAAAAATTAATGTTAGCATTGATGGGTCATATGTGACAGAATGAGTAAATAGTGAAGGAAACAGTGTACACATTGTAAGTGCAGTGGGGATAAAATCATTTTTGCAACTTGGGGTAAGATGGAAATCAAACAGCTAGGTTAATAGCTGAAAAAAATTCAAAGAGTAAATATGTTAGTGGTAATACTTTAGCATATTGATAAGCATAGATAAGTAAATTAATAAAAAGGCCAAAGGAAGAATGGTGATGGCTGATGAAGTTAAATCTACTAGAATACTTTGCCCATTAAAATTTTCTGTGACACAGTTTCACTGGAGATCAAATCTCAACTTCTCCTCAAAGAAAAGGGAACTCCATTGATTGGAAAAAAAAAAAAATTCCTTTAGGGATCAGCAGCATTGACTTGCTGAAAGACTTGCCAGAAAAATGCAAGGGTATAAACACTTGGACCAAATTTTATGTTTCTCATCTGGTCTATCGTCAACCCATTCTTTGGACAAAGAGAGCTCCATCCAATAAAAAAATGACTTAAGGTTAAAATAAAGAAACAGAATACAACAAACAACAAAACCAATCAAACAGTAGCAAATCTAAGGAAAGTTCAGTGTTTGATGGTTATGAAAATTGTGCAATCACTAGTTCAATTCTGTTCATGGTTATAAGATATTGTCATAGTTATTACAAGTGTAAACAGAAGTTGAAGATGGTTCAGCTTTTCTAAAGTCATGACAAACTGTAACAGATGATGGTAGAGGATTGGTGACTATGTACGAAGATGAAAGACAAAATAAAGATGCCTCCGAGTTGGAGTGTGCCCACATATTTATGGGATGGATTTTGAATTATGGTGGTGGATTTGGTGATTTAATTAAAAAACAGACTACTATTCCAGGTTCTTGAGTTAAGAAGAAAACTTGTATTTTAAGACCTTCCATAACCATATAAGACAGGCAAGTCTAGGTTAAAGGAAACTAAGAATTTGGGATAATAATTGCAATGTTATTGAGTTAGTTCTATTGATGAAGGCTTGAATGAATGAAGACAATTGCAAGACTAAAGAGGGTATAGATTTTAAAGATATTTTTGAATGGTCCTTAGTTGGATGGAATGTTACATACCCCCCCCACACCCCCAATGAGGAAAAACATTTCCAAATATCTGAGTGCTACGTTATGATTCTTTCAAAAGTAAAACACAATTTTTCTTGTGTTTTGACTTTTGGTCATATACTTAATCTTGAAAATAATGCAATGTTGATGTGATATAGAGACAGCAATTGGTTTATATGGTAACTTTGAGTTTCCTTTTCTTGAATTTTATAGTCTGTTTTCTACTCAGAACCTCATCATCTGTTATCCCCAATCCAGAAAAATCCTATTCATTTTTTCCCTTATTGTTTCTTTTTAGTTATACATGACAGTAGAATCCATTTTTGACATAAATATACAAGCACATACAAGTTTTAAATACTGAAATCCAACATCTCATCTTGTACGTAAGTAAGCATGGAGAACTTTCCCTCCTTTGTCTCCCGTTAAATACATTAATTCTTTGGGTGCTCTATTTCAACAGATCATATCTCTTCACAACATGCCCTAGTCAGTAGCATGAATGCAGATGCTAAGGATGGAGTTTCAAGATGTGTAATAATACAACAACTGCTAACCTAACTGCTCTGAACATTAACTTGCCACTCTCTTTCACCCATTCTTCCCATGCTCAATCTAACTCACAGTAGAATCTAACCTCAGGTTCTGAATCATTAAGGAAGATATACATATGCATACACAGACATACATCCCTATGCATAATTTCATTTGAATATTTATCAAATTATCTTAAAGTAATTTTCTTGTGTCACTAAATTGATTATGAGAAAGAGTTTCCTAAATGTTGTTTGTGCATACCCAACTCCCCTGTGGTCAACTTGAATTACAGGACTTTCTTGTATCTTTCCATCATTTCCCACTTCACTATTGCCTGGTAAGTGAGGTATGTTCCATTCTGATCTCCTCCAATTGTCTCTCAATTCATGCTACCCAATGCTGGGAGCCATCAGCCAAGTAGGTATGACAAATTCCTTGCCAGCTTACTCCCATGCTGTCTAGTGGAAGGACTTCTGAAAGGTGACCTTGCTCAAGGACCAGGGCAGGATCCGTGTTTAGGGTGTTCCCCCTTTAGAATAGGGCAGTTTAGCATAATAGGAGAGTAGGGTGTTTCCCCTTTAGAATAGGGCGGTTTAGTAATAGGAGATTAGGGTGTTCCTCTTTTGGAATAGGGCGTATCCTGCTGCTGAGTTCCTCTTGAGTGCTTAGGGTCAGACAGTATTTTTTGAGAGACAGAAGCCCATGCGGTGTGGATTTAGGCAGGAGAGGATTTGGGCAGAGAACGGAGTGGATTTGGGCAGAGAACGTGGATTCCCCCAGAACGTGTTTGTAGACGGCCGGTGTGAGTTCGGGAATAAAGAATTGCTGTTTGAATCTACAAGCTGTGTGGAGACTCGTGATTTGTGCCCAGCCGAGAGACTGCGGCAACCCAAGGCATACCACATAGATTCTTATGGTTGGGTTTAAAATCCCTACTTCAATAAGGGCACTAAAAGTGAACTTGATCCTACACACATCGAGAAATGTTGACTTAAGTCACACCATGCAAGAACTTGCAGTGTCTCTGTTGTCCTTTATCATACCCCTATCATTGCTATATACATTCTTTTATCCCTGACTCAAATTTACACAAAGGATAGTCAACAAAATTATTAAATAAGGCATTATCAATTTTTGCTTCTATAGTTTAATTGATAGCTGTTCTCTCCAAAATTCACTTTGAAACTTAATTCCCAATGCTGCAATAGTAAGAGGCATAGCTATTAGAAGTTAATCAAATTATACGGCGTCTCCTGATTAGTACCCTGATGAAAGAGCTTGAGATTGAAGGAAGCACTCTTTGTCTTTCTTTTTTTTTTTTTTACAGACACAGACACAGCATCCCTCTTCTTCAGAGGATATAGCAACAGTACTATTTTTGGAAGCAGAGAACAATCTCACCAGGCCCCAATCCTAGTGACACCTTGGTCTTCACAACCTCCAGAATTATAAGAATTAAATTTGTGTTCTTTATAAATTACCCAGCCTAAAGTACTTTATTATACTTCCACAAATAATCTAAGGCATCTCTCATCTTTCAGGCATCCGATCTTACTAAGGATGACTACTTCAAAGTTACCTTTTTGCTTGACATGTAGGGCAGTGGAAAGAGGCTATATGTCTGCACCTCCCATTCCTTAGGAAAGAAAAGAAAAAAATCTAAACAGTGGGATGATGACTCACTGTTTCTATGACTTCTCCTTAAACTCCCACTTTTCTTTGTGGAAGCCTAGGGAGAGTAATTAATTATAGCAGTGAGTAGTTACATTTTATCACTGAGGTGATATCTGCTGGATTCCTTTTCTTAGTTTTCTATAGTATAAGAGGGTGTTGATTGTTCATTATTTTTAGTCAAAATCCTTTCACTATAATTTTGAGACACTATGCAAACTATCATCCAATATGTTGTTAGGTATTTTAATTTATAATTGCAGCTTTAAATATTTGAAGGGATTTAATTAATTAAAATTGGTTCTCAGCATTTAAATGCTCAAGAAAAATTGACTTTCAAAGTGCTATTCAATAAGACATGAATTTAATAAATTGAGCATTAATCAATGGAACAATAACTGTGGGTATTATTTTCCATGTAAAAATATTCCCTCAAACCTTCAAGAATCTTGTTAAATATATAAAGCTTTCAGGGAAAGCCAGAAATTATCAGATTGCTATATGGTAGATTCCATCCAGAATTCTGTAACATCTCATTTCCTTCCTTATTGGACCTGTCTCCTCCATGTTATATAAATCCCAATTAATACATCTTTTTTAAACTTTGTAGACTGAACTTTCTTTTTTCTCAATATGCCACACATTCTACCTTGAACTTAAAACTTTTGAAAATGTGAAGTTTCTTAAAATATTGAAGCTATATATTTCACCATAAAATACTTGCCCTAATAAAGTTATAATCCCTGAAAAACAGTGACTGTATTTTATAACTAGCTTCTTAAATAATAGTT
This sequence comes from Callospermophilus lateralis, assembly GCF_048772815.1. NCBI lineage: Eukaryota > Metazoa > Chordata > Mammalia > Rodentia > Sciuridae > Callospermophilus > Callospermophilus lateralis. The sequence continues at coordinate 65,681,819 of NC_135320.1, read as the reverse complement.
ACTTATTTTTAAATTTAGGCTTCTCTAAATTTAGTCATACTTACTTTTCTGTGTCTGTATTTTCAACTTTTTTTTTTTTTTTTTTTTTTGCTTGTGATTTTGTTGGTATTTGTCAGGTAAGGCAATTCCACTAGCTCTGTAATGGTTGTATTCAGGCCATGTAGTTGGATCAACACCTCACACAAAGCCCCAAAGCATCTCAAAAACCTCAAATAGTGTTCTGATTCCCCCCAAATCTATTCTCTGAAGGTAGATTTTGTATTATAGCCAAGGACAGTTACCAAGGACTTAGAACAAAGAGAAAGGAAAGCAAGCACTAGGTAACACAGATAAACAACTTCAGAGACACAAATGTGGGTGAGGCCTGAAATCTAGACAGACTATGCATCTCCTCCTGGACCTGGCCTAGGGAAGTCTGGATAATCTCAAGAGTTACCACCTCCAGTGGCCTTCCTGGTCCATTTTCTTTATTTTGTCTTCCTGATATATTTAGGGAAAAAATCAGGAAGCTTGTGTTCCTGTGAGATGATGTGACTGTTTTTTCTGTCTTTAGATCTTAGCTCATTAACAATGAAGCAGAAGACAGCTAGAATCAAAGATGATGCCGTAGCCTGCAACATTGAACAGCTGTCAGGGGATTCCTATTTCAGAACCCATGTTGCCTTTCCTACTGAGCCCAGTTTTAAAATATTCTCAGAGGTATAAGGTACTTGTCTTCAAGTTTTCAGGGAAGAAATCTGTTCTTAATAAACAAATAAGCAGACAAAAACATCTATTAAAGAGTCCTTAAAGTGTCTGAAGTGCTGGCCATGCCAATTACTCTACTCCCATCATTAGACATTATATACATAAACTGAAATGTCACACTGTGCCTTGTAGAGAGTATAAGGTTACTATGTATGAATAATAATAATAATGAATCCTACCAATTTTGGTGGCCCAGGACTGTAATCCCAGCAGCCCAGAAGGCTGAGGCAGGAGGATCACGAGTTCAAAGCTAGCCTCAGCAACTTAGTTAAGACCTAAGCAACTTGGGAAGACCCCATCTTAAAACAAAACAAAACAAACAATACAAAGCAAAAACCGAAACATGAAAGGGGCTCAGGATGTGGCTCAGTGGATAAGAACCCCTGGATAGTTCAATCTTTGGAACTAAGCAAAAAAAAAAAAAAAAAAAATTCCTTAGTGGTTGGAATCAACATGTGAAGTACATTTATGACTAGGAAATGGCCAAGAAAGTGAGAAACAGTGCAAACTGATATATATGAAAAAAGAAGTAAATGAGTGATTTTTCTGATGACCATGTATAGAGGGCTTGATACAGAGAAAGAACAGTATTTGTGCTATTGTATTTAAAACTTTACATAATATTAAGAACATATAGAACTTCCTTTAGTAATAAAAAGATAATAACTTAAGGAAAGGTTGAAAATTATTTGGCAAAGGAAGATAGCTGGATTTATTTGTTCTATTTCGTAGTCTACTATGTGCTAGAAATTAAGGTTCAGTGAGATGTTCAAAGATAGTTCAGTGTTATGACAAGTGTCTTAATAATATCTCGTGGGAATTCCTGGGAAGAACAAATTAATCTAAGAGACAGGCCTGATTAGGAAGGAAGTGAGATGTTAGAGATTTCTGGATGGAATCTAAGAGAAGGTCCAGGAAAATTAGTACAGAAATTTTGGAGCTTGAGAATGAAGGTAGAATTTTAATAGATTCACATGGACAAATGTTTGCATATTTGTTATCATAAATAGTTCATGAGCCAATCAGAGGCAAATGGTTTCTTTCAGTAAACCATAACACAAAACAAAAAAAGTATTTAGTCCTTAAACCTGGGAAAGTGTTCAAGGGAGTCACGGTTTAATAGAGAATAAATAAAGGAAAATATAATTTGCAACCATAAAATGTAAGAATAAAGCTATAAGTTTAAGGTAGAGAGAAAACGTGATAATGGAGTGAAGGAAGTCAGGTTAGATTTTGAGAAAATCTGAAAATTAATATGATTTTTGGAGTATGAAAAAAGTTAACAGATTGCAGAAATTTTGAAGATGGTGATGAAATTTGAAATAGTTGAAAAAAAGATTGAAAATATAACACAAAATATCTGGATGGAAAAAATATTAGGCTTGAGGTTTAACATATACAGAAAACAAACCTTAAACAAAGATGACTTAGAATAAAAAGATTAAGTATGTAGGGATGAGGGTCTTTTGGCAAGAGATTAAGTAGCCATGAGCAAAGTAATTTAATTTGCACAAGGTTATGTATTCTCTATCTGCCTCAGATATTCCTCCATTCCTGTATCACTTCCTCATAGTGTTACTGTAAACATAAAATGAAAAGTCCTTAGATAATAACTCTAAAAACATTTTCTATTCATGAGTATATACTAAGTGTGGTGTTCAGCAAAAATGGGCAGAGAATCCTCTCATTCTTATCTTTACATCCATTTTGTAATGTTGTGTTAGTCATCTTTTGGTCCTGGTGGCCAAAAACACTGACAACCTTAAGGCAAAAACTTTATTTTGATTCACTGTCTCAGAGGTTTGAATTCATGGTCAGTTGAACTGGCTCTACTGTATTGGACCTGATTGAGGTACAGCATCATGACAGAAGGGTATGGCAGGGGAAATTTGCTCAGCTCATGGGAAGCTGGGAAGGAGAGGGGAGCTGGAAGAAATGGAGGAGAGGGAGAGAGGAAGGGGGAGGACATATTCCCCAAGGACATGCTCCCAGTGACCTGATTTCCCCAACCATGTCTCACCTGCCTCCAGTTTCACAACTTCCTAGTAGTCTATTCAACTATCAGTGGATGAATCCACTGTTAGGACTTGCCAGAAACTACCCATATGTGCCAGAGTCAATGAGTCAACCTGTGAAACTGAATGAAAAATTTTAAAGGCATTATGGTTGAGATACATTGTCCCCTAAAAGCTCATGTGTGAAATAGTGCAAGGAAGATTAGAGGTGAAATTATTGGGTATGAGAGACTTAACAGAATCAGTACATCAATCCCCTGATAGGTATTAACTAGGTGGTAACTGTAGGTAGATAGGGTATTGCTGGAGGAGGTGGGTCATTGGGCAGTATGCCTCAAAGTATATATTTTGTCCCTAGTGAGGAATTCTCTCCTCCATCTCTCTCTCTCTTTCTTTCTCTCTCTTTCCTGGTGCCATTTCCCAGCTGCTTTCCTCGGCTACCCTCTTCTGCCACTATGGTTTACCTCACTTTGAGCCCCAAAGAATGGAGTCAGCCATCTATCCATTGAGACCTCTGAAGCCATGAACCCCCAAATAAACTTTTCCTCTTTAAAATTGTTCTTGTCAGGTCTTTTAGTCAAACAGTGAAAAAGCTAACTAAAACAAAAACCAGTAGACATATACAGTACTATTACACCAGTTATTTGCAATAGTTAAAATATAAGAAACAAATTGTTTATCCAAAGACTAATTAAGTTATGGTTATCTATATAATAAAACATTAATTCAATTATCTCATTAGTGAATTAAATCTCAATCTAATGTTATAAAATGGTACTCTACAATATTTTATGAAAGAAGAAAGCTACAAAGTGTTAAAATTATATCAATTATAAAAAAATAATAAGCTTGTCTATGCACAGATAATATAAAAGTTTATAATATTAAAAGTGAAATTTTTATTAATAGAAAATGCATGTAAGCAGCTTTTGTGTATTTGTGTTTTCAAATGGACAAATTTTCCCTAATGTATTGGTATGTATAAATGTGTATATGTGTGATTATACACATACACATATATGTTTATATATGGAATATTGTTAATAAATGGATCATCAATGAGAATCTTGTTGGCTGTACATGTTTAGGCAGTATTTGGTAGGGAAGAGCTGTAGATTTCAAATCATATATTCAAATAACTTGGATTAGAAGACTGGATATGAGAATAAGCACTATCACTTTGTAGACTTGGAGAGATCTTTTCCTTTCTATGACTCTTCATGGCTCCATATGTAGGACAAGGATAAAAGTATTGTGGTGCAATAAGGAGAAGAAATACCTTATCAGGAAGAACCTATTAAAAACAGTTGCAATCTGCATAGCACTTGTAAGAGAAGTCCACCCTTCCCAGGTGCCTGCTGTTGAAGAACCAAGAATCCAAGGGAGATTCTGTCCCAGCAAGCACTCTGTCTAGGGTTCATGTTTTAAAGTCCACTTGATCCTGGTGAAGAGTGCCCTGGGGATCTTGAGTAGTAACTAGAAGATTGGTTAATAGGGGTGGAATTTGGTAAGGTGGATCCCAAGTTCATTAAGAATGTTCAATTAATTTTGTGGAAAGCCTAGTAAATCATCCTTTGTTATTAACAGTGTATTTTTCCAGAGACTCATTTTGTCTGATTGAATAGTATTCAATTATGTGTAAAAGTATAGGGTATTTTTGCTTTCTAAAATATTCTATAGAGAACACTGTTTTCTATCTTTAAATATCTTATTTTTCAAAACACTTAAAATGCATTTACTAAAATATCATTTATAATAAATTCCAGATATAGTAACACTCACTAATTTATGTCCATTGGCTCTCATTCACTGTATAAAGTTCTTTCTCATCATACTCTCCTCCAAAATGTTCATCTATCAAATTTCAGTTTATCCTTAAATACTATGGAAATGAGCCTTAAATAAGACCAGGGAATCTATTAACTCTGAACATTTGCTGTTAAATAGACAGTTGAGTGTCTGAACTGCTCAAAGATTTTTAGTGGATTTTGAGTGTCTAAAAGATAGTCAAAATTCTTAAGCAAGCCTGGCATTTACATAGATTTATCCCTCTATCCAGACTTTGTACATCTAACAAATTTTCAAACTTTTATTTCATTGCTAAATCTTCCTCATTATTGAAGATCTTGTACATAGCTTCAATTTCCTCAGATACCTTCTCCAGAACTCAAAACACAACTTCGTGATTCTATCAAAGTCTATGTTACATTTTCTTTTATCAGCCCCTACAATATTTGTAAGTGCTACAAAGCAAGATCTGGGATCTGTATTTAGTCACATAACGTATATGTGTATCATCCTTATCAGACACTATGCTAGCCATTGGAGAGCCAACACATAGGAGTCAGATAAGGGTTCTGTGTTTGTAGAGGTTGTACATTAGAAGGAAACAGAGACATTTAAACAATTTAGTTAGTCACATTTTCAGTGTTAGGTAGGAGAAACATCACAATTTATATATAAATACAAATATTTATATATAAATACGAATAAATAAAGCATGGAAAGCAGGAGTATGTCTTATAGGGAAGAAAGATAATCACCATTGTTACACTGGTAAACATCTTCCAGGTTATGTGAACTGAAGTAAACTCTGGAGAAATGAAGATGAACGACATATATTTTTTTGTAATTCTCTAAAAAATCTTTTCAGGTTGATACTATTAATCTATCTTTATACACATTAAATCTTGTGTCCTTGGTCATAAAGTTTAAAAGTGTATGTAGTACATTCAATCCAGGACCAGTGAATTTAGATACCTAGTTCTTTACCCAGATGTTTCCTAGTGGAAGAGACGGCAGTGCTGGTGCAGCAGAGGATATCCTGTGGCACTCATTCATCCCTAGAAGCTCCATTCTCCCTGCTTATACTCCAATTATTTTTGTTCTGCTGCAGTATTCAGGCCCAGAAAAATAACTACTCTTCAGAGTTCTTCAAAGTCTAAATTTCATTCAAAAAGCTAGTATATTAGAGGAAATGAAAGTATGATAAATTACGATATTGCAATTTCTATCAAAAGAAAAATTTGAAATCAAACATTGTTAGGTACAAGCAATCTCAAAAGAAGTAGATACCACTTATAATATATGGGCTCATAAAGGCTCACATCCCCATACCAGTGAGGCCACTGATATCACAGGTATGAGAAATCTTTTTAATTTTTTTTCTTTTAGTTATCAATGGACCTCTATTTATTTATATGTGGTGCTGAGAATTGAACCCAACTCCCCACAGATGCTAGGCAAGCACTCTACCAATGAGCCACAACCCCAGCCCTGATAAGTCTTTGAGTTGATGTTCTTTGGTGGAAGAGATCAATTATCTGAAAAAGAGAGAGAAAAAAAGTGGCTATGAATCAACTCTAAACCTTTCATTTTTCTCATTATGGTCAGTGGCTAGGTACATATTAGGTGGGGCCACTGGATTAAAAATAACACATCACTGTCCTAATCTGGAATTTATAGAGAGCAATAAGGAAGAAATTTATGTTTGAGTTTGCAAAGAAGTAGACTTTAAAGAGCACAGCCTGGACATCACTTTTTGCTATACTGCACATGTTCTTGACCTAGGTACACATTACAATAGAGGAGATTTTAGAATTGATATAGGTTGACCTAACTCTCAATCCATTGGTTCAGGGCAGGGTTTAGGGGTGATTTTATATTACAGTGTTCCGGATGAGAATAATATAAAGCTAAGGTAAGATTAGAATTATAAACTGATTAAACATTATTCTCTTAATGTATGCTGATATTTTGCATATTGTTTTTCTAAAGGAACAGAATAGAGTTGGAGCTCAAAGTTGTTGAATTTCCCTATTGAGAAGTCAGCAAATGTTATGCAATTTTATCATTAACACTGGGTAAATCTGTTTTCATACAGCTGTGACTGAGTTAGGTGACTGTATCTCTTAGCATTACAGGAAAATGCTTATTCTTCTCTCTTAATTAAGTGCAACTCATTTCCTAGAATGTTCTGTTTTCTCAAGAAATTGAAAATTTCAGGGAGGCATAAATTCTTGTTTATCAAAAATGGAAGTCAGAGGAGAAGGGATGCACATTTGAATATTTCATGAGGCAACAAGAGTAGAACCCAGTGTAATCTCCTTTCAGGAATTTCCATAATATCTATTTCAAATGGCTATGGGATGGTATTGTGGGAAAATTTTCAAAGGGGAGGGTACATTTCTGAGCTACAGATAATTAGGCTTGAATCCTAAACCCTACATATTCTAAGCAATGGAGAGCATCTTCAAGCCTCAATATTGAGCAGAAAAATCTATTTCTGGTTAGAGAAAAAGATGAGAGAGAGAAAAAAAAGGAAGAATAACAGATTTTGATGCTAACAATTAATGCCTAAGTTCATTCTTTCATACATTTTTCCATAATTGTCCCTATGTTTCCATAATTTCTTTATTCATAAAATGTTAATAATAAATGTGTATTATATATCTGATTATGTACTAGATAGTACAGACTATTGTTAGTATCAAAGATTTTCCCCTACAAGCACTTTTTGTACATTTGGGATGATATTGTTCTAGTTGACATAATGGAACAAGACAAAAACAAGGTGATCTATAATGGTGTGTATACACAACCAAACAAGAAAACCGTACCACCACATACAAAACAACCAAGCATCTCTCCACCATCTAGTCAACAAAAGTAACCACTGCTTCTTTACAAGTGACAACACTAACCCCATCCTCTGGATAAGGTTTATTAAGACACCAAATTACCAGTTGTCTCCACTGTTTGAAAGCACCCAATCAGGACAAATTCTTGAAACCTATGACAAATAGTCAAATACAAATCAACTTTAAAGTCTCTACTAACCCTGTTGGATACCTCAGGATTGCCAATGGCCTCTTCCCTTGTCACACTAAGAGATGAAACTTTGTGCATCTACTATTATCTCTCTGGTGGTCTTTGATTACAAAGTTTTAATTGGATCTGATAAATTCCTTTGAAAAGTCTAATCTTTAAAATGTAGCAGTATCAGAAGTACATAGATAACAGAAAACATATTTTTAATTCAGCAATATATTCTAAAGAAGAATGAGTTTTTTATTTTGAGACAGGGTCAGAATTCACATTGTGAATGACTTAAAAAGAGATATAAGCTGGGTGTGGTGGCACAAGCCTATAATCCCAGAAATGTGGAAGTTGTGAGACCCTGACTCAGAATAAAAAGTACAATATGGGGATATAGCTCAATGATTAAGTGTCCCTGAGTTCAATCCCTGGTACACAACCTCCCCCCGCCCCCCAAAAAAAGACAAAAACAAAACAACAACAACAACAAATATAATTGATTTAGGAAATTTTCAGGATAGGCATTCTGGAAATTGAAACTCATAATTGATCTTCAGGTTATTTTTTATTGCAGAAAAGATCTTATTAATAATTTTATACAAATAAACATCAGGATATTTTAAAATGGCATTTGTTATTTGAATTAAAAATTATAAATTTATTTAAATTGCTATTTTAAAAATTTATTTGGGCTCCACTTCTTATTCTTCTTTTAATTGATTTGCTGGAGTGGATGAACTGACAACTGCTGGAGTGGATGAACTGACAACTGCTGGAGTGGATGAACTGACAACTCTTTCACGAACCTTCAAAGTGAATGTGAAATGCCAAACATGAGCTTAGGCTCTCGTGTCTTTTTGTTGTTTGCACCTTCATATATATTGGGCATTACTTTTAAAAAGATAAAATCGTTTTGTCAAATGTTGATCAGTATTTCTTACTTGCAATCATAAAGTATTTATCTCATGGTGAGTAGAATAATCAATTGTAATGTGTACTGGCCTAGAAAAAAGATTTTTTCCCATAAATTTTGGCAGATCCCAAAATGATGCCATTTTATTCAAGTTCCAAAATACCAGAAACTTTCACACTAAAAGATTTTCCAAATGGTTACTCTTCACATAATATTTCAAAATGCGAGTGACATCTAAATCAATAAAAGTTGAAAATGAGGGTATGTAGTTTAAATCTTTGGGATGAGTTTTAAAACAATCAGAATTTCATATTTCAAAATTGTTCACTTTCTTGAACTGTTAGGAATAACAAACAGTCTCTTGAGGGATTCTTGTGATTTTGGAACACATCTGAAAAATGATGAAATAGAATATATAAAGTGGAAAGAAAAAAATATTGTAGCACAATAGCAAAAAAGAAAAAAATATAAGAAAATCTAAAATATCTTTTAAATCTGAATCTTGCAAATAAAATATGAAAATTAAAACATTAAAATATTGAAAAGACATATAGGTATACTTCCAAATAATTCATCCTCCATAAAAAAGTCAGTGAAATTTAGAAAGCATAACTATTTCAGCTTTCCTCTAGCCTTCTGCTTTTTTTGTCTGGTTCCTATACTTACCTAGGAGTCCCTTGAAGGCTGCTGATCAATAAGTGAGATAGAGTTGAATATAGGAGGTCAAAGAAAGTAGAAATAATTTAGTGTACTCTCCTCTGTGCTGCTGCGTCTGATTTACTCTGATCCTTTGCTAGATTTCTTCCCCGCCCCCCCCCCTGCTAAAATGTAATCATTACTTTAGGGAACTTAACCTAAATTTGCACTCCAGCATCTTGCTCTTCAGATTTAAGAAGCCATGGAAATGAAATTCATGATGTCTAGAGAATATCTTTTTTTGGCATCTACTTTACATCATGAAAGCCATTGTGATGGCTTCTGAAGTTATTCCTATTTCTAACACAAAGATATTATTTTAGTTAGGTACAATGTAAATGGCTTTACTGGAACACATTATGTCTAGTAACCTAGGTATTTTGATGAATTTAGTGGGACATAATTCAGTGGAGGGAGTGATTAAGACAGTAGCCAGATCATACAGTAGGGTAAGGATGGACCAGCAGTCATGAAACATCAAAATGTGTAGATTTTATTTCTGGTATTTGAGAAGGAAAATAGAAAGTCAAACTGAGTGGGTGATGTGGAATGAATCACAGTTATACTTGAATTGAAGAATTTTAGAAATTATTTTCATCAGAGAGAATAGTATAAAGACAAATAACAAATTAAAAGGAATAGTATGCAAAAAGATTTGTGGAATAAGAAAAATTGAGGTTTAATAATCAAGTCGAGAGAAAAGACTTGGAGAACAAAAGAGAGCTTATGGATTGTCAAATATTATAGGTATGTAAGTTTCAAAATAATTCATTTTGATGCATTTGTAGTGGAACTCAAATTGTGAATGCTAATTGTTTCTCTACTTCTTCAAACTTGCAATGATAGGAATGCTGACTTCATAATTATGTGTCAATATTCAGGTGTGTAGAGCATTGAAAAATAAGAATTTTTAAAGTTGCCTGTTGGAGTCTCAGAATTGATTGATTTTAGTCAGGCAGCACAAACATTTTCTTATGAAATCCCTGTGACAGTTAATTTGATGTGTCAATTTGGGTAGGCCACACTCCCCAGATGTTTCCTCAAACAGCAGTTTAGGTAATTTTAAAGACTGAGTTAACATGTAAATCTATGAACTTTGAGTAAGGCAGTTTGTCTTTCATAATATGAGTGGGATTTATTCAATGAGGGGAGGTTATAAAAGAAAACAAACTGAGGAAGAGTGGGTTGACCTCTAATCTGATGTTAGGATTGGGCTGCAATATTAACTCTAACCTGCCAGCATGACCTCCAAATATTGGGGCGGGTGGGGGGGGAGAGAGAGAGAAAGAGAGAGAGAGAGAGAGAGAGAGAGAGAGAGAGAGAGAGAGTTAGTTAGAGACAGGCAGAAATTCATTTTAAGAAATTCACTCATTGCATAGGCTGAGGAGTCCCCAGTAACTGATTATGTAAAGGCTGGCAAGTCCACATTTTACTTTTTTTTTCCTTTTATACATACACAATTTGCTTTCAGCTTTAGGATCTTAGAAATCTGCAAAGAAAAATCTTATAAAATTCATAAAAAAATTAAAAAATCTTTTTATAAAATTTATAAAAAAATCTTATAAAAAATCTTTTTCCTTAGAAAAAATGCAAGCATTTCTCAGGCTTTATATACTTAGAGAAGTGTTTATTTATCATAACATATATACACTTATTTTCACAAAATATACTTAGATGCATTCCTAAATAGATTTTTTCTGGGGAGGTAACAGGGATTGAATTTAGGGGCACTCGACCTCTCAGCCACGTCACCAGCCCTTGTGTTTTATTTAGAGACAGTGTCTCATTGAGTTACTTAGCCCCTCACTGTGACTAAGGCTGGCTTTGAACTTCCTATCCTTCAGCCTCAACCTCCCAAGACTCTGGAATTACAGATATGTGCCACCATGCCTGGCTTCTAAATAGATTTTTGGTTTTATACTTCCTTTAGCAGTACAGAAGGATTACAGGGGTCCTGTTTCTTGTAACTTTGATATGGTAATTACTTGACTTTCTTATTTTGGCCAAATGATAGTTTTAACATAATCTCATTGTTGCTTTAATTCATTTCTTTCATTATTAGGGACTTTGCACTTCCCTACACATTCTTATTGGTGAATCTTCTTCTGTTGTAAATTTCTTATTTGTGGTATTTGTGCATTTTTTAACCTATGTTTCTAACTTTTCAAATTTTTCATGGACTATTTGGACACTATAAAGAAAAAAAGACACTACTTTTTTTTTCTACGAGTTATTTTCCAACAGTGATTTTGTTCATCATAATATTATGAATCAACAAATGCCAATATTCTATACTTTTATTTTTCATATTTTCTGTGGAACAAAACAAAGTATATACATCAAAAGTTATTACAAAATTTTTATTGCAAATGACATTTTACTCTGAAGTTTTAATCAACATTGTTGAAAATATGAAAGCCTATTTTTTACTTGTTTTATGCAATTCAAACACTCTGATATGTCAAGTACTGAATGTAATTGAGAATGCATTAATTATGGACCATCTTCAATTTCCTCTTACATGTTTAGGTTGATAATTCCAGAAAGCCACTGAAGAGGAGTCTTGTTTTAATGCCATGCAACCAGCATCTGTTGATATAATCTTTTTAACCACCATTTCAGATATTCCCGGGATTAGGGTATGGTGAGTGAGCTGGGCCTGTAATACATTCTCCACTGTGATTGGGTGTCCATATGTACACTTAACTTCTTTTGGAAACTGAGGACTCATTTCCTAGATCATAAACTAAAATAACTTTGTAGAATTACTTTCTTGCTCCTTTTCAGAGACTTTATCTTCCCCACCTGTTTCCTTTTTTTCTTCCTATGTCTTCTGCCTTACATTATTACACCTTTACTTTGCACAGATTTATTTATCTGGATCAGGTTCCAGAGCTTAATTAAGATCAAACCTGAAAAGATTCTTGATCACAGTAAATTTGGAAAGGCTTAACTGTTATTCAGGGACAAGAAATAGCAGAGAAGAGGAAATTGAAAAAGAAATATCATATTTAGATCCAAGTCTTTGCATAACAATAAATTCCTAAGTAACTGTACTCACAAACTAGGGAGGAAGAAAATATATCAGGATAAAATGTGTATATAAATTAATGAGAATCAGTTAGAATGATTAGAAAAATGATAGAGAATTTGAAATGGGAAATTAGCAGAAGAAACCATATGGATTATAAAACATAAAAGGATTTTCAGTTATCACAGTGATGTGTAGATGGCACATAAAAATGTGAGAAATGCATTTCATACTCATTATATAAATACTAGAGATTCTAATACAATTCGGTCTTGGTAATTCCATGCATTATCCCAAAGGCACATCTGATACCACTGAGATGTAAATGACTAGAAATATTTAGAAAGTTATTTGACAATGTAAAAATTTATAAAATGATTATGTACTGTGACCCCAGTTTTAGGGAAATACCTGAGCAAATTTCTCAGATACATGAACCACTGTTTATAATACAAATAACACTGAAACCAATACCATAATTTACTTGTTAGTTCTCTCTCTTTAGGTGGAGAATTAACAAGTAAATTATGGTATTCATGTCCTAAAATACTATTTAAAAAATAAAATTTATTAATTTAATATATATATATATATTTAATATATATATATATATATATATATATATATATAATTGATAAACTTTAAAAACGTCATATTGGAAGAAAATAGCAAGATGCAGAAAGAAATATAAATGTAAACTACTTATGCAGGTTTTTTAAACTACAAAATTTTGTAAATAATTTGTAAATACATAAATATGCACTTAAATTAAACATGTACTAAATAAAATCAAACCCTATCACATTCATATTTACCTCTTGGAAAGAAAGAGAATTTAGATTACACAGATATGTAGATAAACAATTTTACATATAATTTTAAATTCTTTTTAAAAAGGTGAAGCAAAAATGACAATATTTCAATATCCTTAGAGCTGAATTATGTGTTGTACTTTGGGTTATTATTGAAAGATTTCTCATTGAATAATAATAAACCCAAAGAGTGAAGAAATGGGAGTGACTATATATTTGCTCAACTGATAGAAGAAAATGAAAGAAAAAGTGTTTTCACTGTGTTCAATGCAAGATCACTAAGATATTTATAAATGTGAAGAGATCTGAAGACTTTTAGGGGAAAGATGGTGAAGTCCTTGATGAAAGAGGTAGTAGTTAAGGGACAAAAGAGGAAACAGGAAGCATAGATGGGATGTTCAGCCTGGTGAATGTGAGGGAAAATAGGTCTAAGGAAGCTGCACAGCTCTAGTAGTAAGACAAACTGGAAAAGTTTGAGAAGCAAGAGCTGAAGTTCAGGGCTGCAATGAAGAAAACACATTTCGGTGTTGCAGGGCAAACCCTGGCTAAAGGAATGGTTTCAAGGAAGTGATGAGCAGTTGGATGGAGCAAACAACTGTGGAAATAGACAAGGTTCTCTGTCTGAAGGCTACTACACTGGCTGATGTAAAGAGAAGAGTCTGTCAGGTGTCAAGGGATGTGCTGATAATTAGATCAGGACCAGACACTGACCCTGAACCAGGACATGGGAAAAGTAGTGTTAGGGTTAGAAGAGTATCAAAGTTTCACTGTTCTTAATAGGACAAAACAAAACAAGACTAGAATTCACCCATTTACATCTTCCAGGGAAAGTAGTGGTTGAAACTGAGAAACAGGACTCATATGTGCAATCTAGGACTAGGGGAGTTTAGTGGTAGAACACTTGCCTAGTACCTGTGAAGTCCTGGGTTCAATCCCTAGCACCAGAATAAATCAAACATCAAACCAAAAAACAAAAACAAACTGACATGCAAACTAATCTAGTATAATCTCTGAGAAGGGGCTTTGAAACAAAAGGGATATTTTTCTTTATTTGGCCCCATTGTTACTTACTTCAAATAAAAGGGTAATAGCTTATCAGACTAATAGCAGAGCAATATTTGATTCAGGTATTTGAGGTTGAAGAGCTATAAGAAGCATTTAGCAAATCCTGGTCTTAGGGTTTGGTTTCCAACCTGGCTATCACCTATAATCTGGGCTCTGGCAGACACATCTCAGGTTGTCAGATGAGGTTTGCCAGATGTGCATATCCTAAAATGAATCAGACACCTCTCTGACAGAAACAAGATGTGGAAAGGAAGTGCTTGAGGCCATTTTAAGGCTGTCAACAGCATAAAGGACAGTTATGGGGGTTGGTCTGTGATTAGCATTTGAAAAGTGGCAGTATGGGGTTACTATGAGTCAGGGACAACTGGGAGAATGGTGAGGTTGGTGAAATTCTCCAGGTGAAAAGCAACTAGGCTCATTTAATCAAATGAAAAGAGAAGGGCAAGGGGAGAAGAAAATTAAAACTTAATGAATCCTACACTGGTTTTATCCTGTGCAGGCTCATCAGACCATGCTGGATGGAAAGCTAGAAAGCATGGGTTGAAATTTTCACAGTGAATTTCTAATATCAACACTTTTCATGTATTTCTACTTATATTATTTGTGAAATCCCAAATAGTATTTCTTAAATTGCACATGTGTTTTAGGCATTTTTTTACAGAGAAAGTAAGAGAGGACTAATTGTGCACATTGAGTGAAGATCCAAAATTTGTTAAATGTGATAATGCTGGTTGAAAATAACATACTCAGGAAATTTGAAAGAGAGAATGGATTAATTTTAATAAAGAGTTTTGGAGAAGATGTTCAGACTAGATTGTCAATAGCCTTGAAGAATTTTAAAGTTTCTGTACTGGTAGCTGATGGAGCTATGCTCATTGAGGGCAAGGTTTTTATTCAATCAACAATTTGGCACCAAAAATCCTACTGCATGCATGTACCAGACCAAAAAAAAAAAAAAAAAAAAAAAAAAAAAAAAAGATATAGCTAAGAGAGGCAAGTGGAAGTGGCAAGAGTAGGGAAGCAAAGGAAATATAACAAAAGTTTCTTAGAGATGAAACTCTAAATCTTGAAGAGTAAAGAGGTTTTCCCCAGATAAGGAATGTGAAAATAATTGGTGGTGGGGGGGAGTACAATCATTATTATTAGATAAAAAAAGAGAAAATGTAATTGATACAATAGCATATGTTTCTATATTCTTATAGTGAGAAGTACTTTTTAGAAAAGTAAAATTCAAATAACTAAAAAGGAAATAATCTACCAATTTATATATAAGCAATGCAGATTTTTGCCTGAACAAAGAAGCACCATAAAAAAAAAAAAAAAATCACAATTTAAATGTAATCCTTACTTGAGCTTGGCGCAGTGCTATAAGCCTGTAATTCTGGTGGCTTAAGAAACTGAGACAGGAAAATGGCAAGTTCAAAGCCAGTCTCAATGTCCTAAACAATTTATTGAGACTCTGTCTCAATATAAAAAAGGATTGGGATGTAACTCAGTGGTTAAATGCCCCTGGGTTCAATCTCTGGTACCAAAAATAAATAAATAAAGTAAATAAATAAAATCCTTACATGAAAGATAGTTTTGTAATTTTTTATATATAAAGATATTTCTCCAAAGAGAAAAAGTTAAATAAATAGAAACAAATAAAGTGGACATTTGAATTTCAGAAAAAGGAAAAGTTAACATGGGTAATCTTCAGACTTCCAGAATTAAAAAAACAAAATTGAAAAGGAATTTTATCACACATGAAACTGGTGAAAATTAAAATGTTTACTTATCATCTGATATTACTGCTCAGGAAAAGAAGCCAAGTTCACTATTTACTCTAGATGTTGTTTTGTTTGTTTTGATTTTTGTTGGTAGGAGGTGTCCTCAGGCACACAGAGTGAGCATCTAACCATGGGTCCTGTGCAAAGAATTCTAAAGGAAGTCCACCCCACCCGGCTAGAACTCACTGATGAAAACAACAGAACAACAACAACAAAATGAACTGAGAATCCTTGAAACAAACTTGACCAATCATGTTATCTCTTTGTGAAATTTATAGTTAAAAAAAATTTTGTCCCAGAAAGGGACATTCTCTGCAGCAGTGCCTTAGTAATTGATGGTAGTATACTAAAAGTAGAACTACGTGGTCTTGATGCTGCTTTACAAGGAAGAATTTTTTCCATCTTCTGGTTCCTGTTCTTTGTATTCCATGAAACGAAACAATATCAGCTATATAGAAATGTCTTTCAGTTACTAAGTCAGAAAACAGAAAGGATCACTATGCCAATTTATTGGTAATATCTATCAAATTAACATCATTTTGATCCATTAATTGACTGGGACTTTATCAAATTTTACATGTATATGGGAGTGAAAATGCAGGGATATTTCCCCTTGCAGAAATGTAGGTACATCCAACGTGGTAGTGGTAGTTAGAACCATAGTTCTTGTATTTTACTACTGGATAATTTTAAGCACATGAGACAAATCTCAAATTATTGATCTGTTGTTCTATCCATGATTGCTTGGATGATTTTCAGTTTTGGGCTTTTAGAAATATGTTACTGTGAACATATGCTCATGTGTTTTTAGTATAAACTTAGAAGTGTGATTGTTGGGTATAATTTTTATGCATATTTTTAACTATTGAAAATAATGCCAAAGCTTTTGTCAAATGTGTTCTATATAAAAACATATATACTACCATGACCATTGCAAGAGAATTTTCACTGCTCTGCTCCTAGCATTATGTTTGACATTCTTGTATGCATTTAGAGGTATACAATTACTATTTAAATGTTGTCTAATGGCTAGTGAGGCCGAATATTTTTGCACAAATTAATGACTTTTGATTATAACACTATGTGAAGTTTCTATTCAAGTCCCATGCTATTTTTTTTTTCTATTGGGTTTTCTGCCTAGTAGTAGTAGTAGTAGTAGTAGCAGCAGCAGTAGTAGTAAAAGTCTAACAATTATATGTTGAAAATATATTTCCATATGTTTATATGTGTGTGTATGCATGTGTGTGCATGCGTTTATGTGTGTTTACAACAGAATTCTTATTTTTGTCTCTTAGTTCCTCAAATATTAAATATAATTTCTTTAAAATTCATGTCTGAGAACTTCATGATCTGAATCCTTTATAGGTCTCTTTCTCTTGACCAATGAGAAACATTTAGAGGAAAGTACATAATTGTTAAATACTTCACTCTGACTCTGGATTCTGATGATAAGGGAAAAGTATAAATAGAGACAAAGTAGAGTATAGAGTAAAACAGTTGGATGCTTCAGGTTTGAGAGGAAATATCACATATAAAAAATCTGTTCAGGTTGAGTTAGAGTCTGAGTAAAACTTTTCTTGGGACTGTTAATTCTGGGTTTTTCTGGCAAAGACTATATTCCTAGTTTATTGTCCCATCTTTTGTGCATTCCATCTCATCATAGGCCCAAAAGTAACTGTTCCAATTGACCATGTGCTGAAACCTCCAAAAACGTGAGAAAATAAACCTTTACTCTTAATAAGTTGATTACTTCAGATAATTGTTCTAGTAACAGAAATATGACTAACACATATATTCTTGAGTCTTTATTTATAATATCTTCTGGATTGTGTTTCCCACTGACCTGAATATGTTAGGGTTGCTAAAAAAATTGTATATAGATGTATATGCTGTATTTTATACAATATTCCTTGGAATAACTTCGTGAAAGAAACTAATGCTTGGGAGAATCTAGAATTTACTGTCCTCTTCATGGTATAACTTCACTCGGACTGTGAATTACTTAGGCAGTCTAATCACAAATAGTTCTCCCTTCCCTCATTCTTCTTGCTGCTATGGTCTGCTCAATAAAAAGATTAGAACAAGGCACTATCAAGAGATTTAGTTTTTGAGCCATGTTCCAATATGAGCTGTTGGCTATAATTTATCATGTCCAACAGAGTGACCATTGTGAAGTTTATAATTTTCTATGGAATGTACAATAGTCTTTTCTCAAAAAGGAGACATTGAGTAAATTTTTGCAGAAAATAAATGAGTTGGTAGGAGTAATGGACCAATTATAAAAACAACTGAAATTCTTTGGGAGTTTTATGATACTAACAGTAACTGTGTATATCTGTATTTTCCTGTTTTAGCCCTTTTATTTTAGAGAAGTTCTAGATTTAAGAAAAATTATGAAGATAATACAGGGAGTTGACATATCCCACACCAGTTCTATTACTAATATCTACCATAGAATGGCACATTTGTTAGAATTAATGAGTCAGTATTAACACATTATAATTATCAACTAAATTCCACAATTTAATCAAATTTATCTCGTTTCAAATATCCCCCTTTTTTTTTTTTAAAATTTCAGGAGCCCATTTAAGACACCTCATAACATATTAGTGGTCATACTTCCTTTGCCTTTCCTTGACTATAAGAATTGCCTAAAATCATCATTGTTTTTGATGGCCTTGACAGTTAGGTCAGGTAGTTTGGACTACTAAATAGTCAGATATATTACAAAATTTTCTCAATTGGAGTGAATTTCATGATTGTCTAAAGAATACAGTTGAGTAATACATTTCTGAGAGGAAGACCAAAGAAGAACAGTTCCATTTAATTTTATTTTATCATAGGTAAATGTTAGCAACCTGAATTCACTATTGAAGTTAACCTTTATCATATGATCCTAAGGTTTCTCCACTACAAACTAACTCTTCTCCCTTTCCATAGTATCCCATTTAGAGGAAAGTAACAACACACAGTCCATACTCAAGGGACGGAGAGTTTGGTCCTACCTCTTTAAGGATGAAATAGCTAGATAAATCTTCTCCAAGGATAATTTGTCTCTTTACCCTTTACCTGATCCTGATTATTCGTGTATTCAATAATTTATTTACATCAAACATTTACTTAAAAGTTAAAATTAGTTGTGCTGTGTGGCAACGGCCTATAGATTCTAGAATGAAAAAAGTGGCATGAGGTTCATAGACAAATTTTTGTACCTGGGTACCATTAGGCATAGGTAAGGAAGGGAAGGAATTGTTGGTATTTATTGGCATTTCTGTGAAGGCCAGAAATGAAAAAAAAACTAACAACAACAACAACAACAAAACAATGAAAGGCTTGCTGGGTTTTCTGTATTAACTCATAAATCTTCCCACTTGTGGCTTTGAGTCAGGACATGAGGAAAGCAGTGCTTGGGTGAAGGAAGTGAAGAGACAGTATAGAATCAGGACTCATTCATCTTAAAAGAAGTCCTTGCTATTACACATCAGTCACCTGAACTAGTAGTCCTTTTCATCAGGTACCACTTTGATATTATCCTGAGGAGGTGCATTGTAAAGCAAGATGAGGATTATTTTATTTTTTCAAGATTTCAGCTTCAATCCGAGAAAACATTCTGTCTTGGGTTAGAAGAGGCACGTATTACACATTTGGGTAGACAGCATTCAAGAACTATTAGAGGCCTTCTGCCAGACCTAAGGCTTTTGGAACAGGTTCCTACATTGCATTTCCTACAGGTTTTTAACTGCAAATAATTTTTTATAATCATTATAATAAATCCATCTCAGGACTCAGTTTATCTGTGAGATACTTAAAATTAAAAAGAGTCCTTTCTGGCCACTTTCTGGAGAAGTGCTTTAGGTCAAGTGCTGCTAAGGGGGTGCATGTAAGAATTTGTGGTTGAGAAATGGCAGTGGTGGTAACAGAGAATAGTGCGGGGAGTGCAAATTGAGATTGTGCGTTTTGAAGATCAGTAAGTATGTGGTTTAGATATTCAAGTTGAAGATATATCGAATTTCATCATTAAACCCAGAAATGAACATAATATAATTTTAGAAACATATTCTAAAATTAGCATTGTTTAATTTGCTTACATTAGTTTTTTTGGTTTGAAGTTCTAAAAACAATTATTATAAAAATAGAACAAAGTGGGACATATGTTAAACTAAAACATAAAAAAAGAATACCCCATGATTTCAATCAAGGTTTCTCTCATCTAACTCTTCTTTGGGAACTGTGTACAATGCAATTTTTAAAAGCAAGTAAAATTTTAAAAAAATATGTTCTTCACTCTATAGTAAAATTCATTAAGTATAATGATGGAGATAAATACAATGATTTGTCAGATGTAACAGGAGCAATAGATATGACATCCGTGTAGATAGAGGTTAGAGAATGATTGATTTGGCAGGAAGTGGGTAATGGTTGGAAGGGAGTGCCATAGAGACTGCTATGATTTTGTAAATGTCTTGCCATCATATAGTTAAATGGCAATGCTCACTATGGAAAAGTGCATCAAATGTTATACTTCTGATTTGTACCTTTTGGAGTACATACTCTCAGAAAATATGAAAACTCAGAGAAGTGGCACCTAATTTGTCTTTGTATTTTAAAACAACTTGCTCAGGTATATTTGTATATATACATGGATAAAGGTGTATCTGTATATTCTATTAGAAACAATAACAATGTCAGAACTTACTAGTTACTTTATGAAATACCATATGGCAAGTATTTTTTTCTAAGAACTTTAATATTTTGACTTTTGGAAGTATAACCACTAAAAGTCTATTAAATGTTATGAGGTGGCTGAAAGAATAAAAGGATATTTGAAACAAAGTAAATTTGAATAAATTATGGAATTTAGTTGATAATTATAATGTGTTAATACTGACTCATTATGAGTTAATACAGAAAACTAAGCAAGTTTTTCATTAATTATTCATTAAATAGCATTAGTATTTTTCTAAGGACTTTAGCATGGATAAATGAAGGAGAAAGGCCTGGTAGGAACAAAAAAATATGTTTACTGATTGATAATATCAAGTAGGTTTTGTTCTGAAGACTTTGTAAATCCATTAAATGTTATAGACTTCCCAGAATACTTGGGATTGCCAAGGAGAGAATGACAAACACAGGTAAAACCCAATGTCATCACTGATAGTATAATGGAATATATTCCTTAAAATGAGTAACCCTTGCCAGATTGAGGTTGTAGGAACTGATTTTTGAAATGGGGAATGTATCAACAAATTACAAAACAAATCAAATGAACTTATGCTATCATTTGAACTTAAATAAACTTACCTGGTTACATTATTCAGACAAAAATGCATCCAGTATGAATGTTGTGATTAAATCATATTAAATTAAATTGTTTTAAAAGTGACACCATAGTCAGGATGGAGCACACCAGTAACCACACCAACTCAGGAGGCTGAAGTAGGAGGATCACAAATTCAAGGCCATTCTCAGCAACTTAGAGAGACTGTCTTAAAATAAAAAATAAAAAGGACTGGGATATAGATTAGTGATAAAGCACATCTAGGCTCAATCTCCAGTCCAAAAGAAACAAAAAGACAACATAAAGCTCAATTCAGAGCCACCTTGTCTATTTTGGAAACATGACTTCACCATGTTATGTTTCTACTCTTACAACCTGAACCCAAATTCTTTTTGACTATTTTCTCTTCTCTATACAATTAATTAACAAGAGTCTAAATTATGAGGTTGTAAGGAAATGTTAAAGTCCTTAGAAAAATACTTGCCATATGGTATCCAATAAAGTAACTAGTAAGTGCTGATGTTTGTGGGAAGCCATTCTTGCACGTGATTTGAGCTACCTCCCTGGCTGGGTGAGAGGCGCTCAGACAAGCTGTGTCAGAGCCTTCCCCACCCTTCCCCAGGTGTGAGGGCTTGTCCGTGTGGGGGTGTGACTGACCACTGACCTGAAAAGCAATCACTGACCCTGACCTTGGAATGCTGTCCCCCTTGACCTTCATTGGATGGAATTTTCCCCTGAATTTTTTGTTCCCCAATAAAAGCTCACTCTCTGGCAAGCCTCTCTCTCTCTCTTGCTGGTCTCTTGTGTAAAACTCGCTACCACATCAGGTGGCTAGAGGCAAGAGCTGGGGGAAGCCGTCTCTGAGCTGGGCAAGAAAAAGGTAATTTGAGAGTTATGTGTCTTTGATTTGAACTCACTAGTTAATTTCTATGTTTCGAACCTCTAGTATGAAGCTAGCGTGCTGGTCACGTGGCTGAGACGTTTCTAATAGAATATATAAAACTTCTACTTTCCTAATAATTAGCACTAAATGAAAAAATAAATTTAAAGTATTTTTGAAAGGAAGGGCCTTTTATTATGACCCTTAAAAGACTGGCTAAATATTTATAAAGAACAAATAAATGCAATGGGGTCTCATTTTGTGTTTGCCAAGCAGTTTTCTGATTTTCTTTTGGATTTCCTATATAAATAGATATCCATAAGGGTGTACT
This sequence comes from Callospermophilus lateralis, assembly GCF_048772815.1. Taxonomy (NCBI): domain Eukaryota; kingdom Metazoa; phylum Chordata; class Mammalia; order Rodentia; family Sciuridae; genus Callospermophilus; species Callospermophilus lateralis. Next base: position 65,659,464 of record NC_135320.1, on the reverse strand, counting down.
CACATAATAAGGGTGTATTGTGCTTCTTGGGAAGTATACATAGTATAGTCCTGTCTGAAACTGTAGTTAATTATGAATTGAGTTTGTTTTTATAAATTTATTTGCAGTATACTTAGTGGAACATTATCATTTTTGCTTTTCTTCTGGAACTTTCAGAGTTTAGATTTAACATATAGGTATATGATCTATTTAAATTGATACTATGTATGGCATGAGGTAGAGGTCAAGGCTGATTATTTCTCCATATAAATACCTAATTTTTGCAACCTCATTGGTGGAAACAACTTTTTTTTTTTCTGTTAAATTATCCTATATCCTCTTTCAAAATCAAATAATCACACATGGGTCTGTTATTCTTCTCCATTCTTAATTTCTACACTTATAAAGATAACATGCCATTTTTAATATAACTTTATTGTATGGTTTTAAAATAGAAATTCTCCCACTCTGTTCTATTATTTCCAAAACTGTATTGGCTGTTTGGGTTTTTTTCCATTACCATGTAAATTTTGTGCTATTAAATCAGCTTGGCAATTTAAATGAATGTCTAGGATCTTCAAATGAATGTGAGTAGAATATAATCTTAACTAAGTTTTATGTAGATACCATTTATCATGTTACAAGTGGTGCTTTTTCAACTTACTGGTAAAAATTCTATAATTATGCCCAAGAGAGTAAGTCACTCCAAAGTTTAGTTTCTTCATCTATTAAGGAGTATAATAAAAAATAATGTCAACCCTATAGAACTACAGCAATCAAGAATACTTGAATTAGAGAGCACTGTTTACTTAATTAAGTAAATAACAATGAAGGGAGATATCTGCCTGTAACAAACAAAGCAGATAGATTTCTTCATCTTCTTTTTTTCTTTTTCCCGTATTTTCTATGCTATCACTTCACTCTTTAAAGAAGTCAGAATTATTTTTGTGACACAAAGCTTACTCTATGACATGAAAAAATACCAGTTATCACTCAATGTAAACTCAAAAGTGAATAATAGTTCTGATGTTCTGTCTCTAACTTTACAGTCCCAAGACAATAAAGTATAATGAGGGATGAAATGATAAATTGATGAGTTTTTAAAATTACTACTTTTTATTGTATTCCTGACTGCAAATACAGATTTTTGGATGAAAGATTGAATTTGATTACTTATTACAGAAATTACCTCCTCCATTCCCCATTCTCCTGTCTCCCTCCAGAATAAAGAGATGAGAGCCACATGGACCCGTGCCAAACTCCTGAATCCAGGAGTCATGTGGGTACCAAAGTTAGAGGATATCTAAGATAAGTAAATCCTCTCAGGGAAGAGAACATGAATTGGAAAGAATTCCTCTGGAATGTATCCCTCTTCAAAATATGAACACTTGGTTATGAGAGGAGATAAATACTTTAAATTTTGTTGGAAGCTTTCTATCTTTGTGTTGCTTTTCAGGTTTGGTGTCTGAGACTTACATTTCCATTCAGGTATTAGATTGTCTCCTGTGAGTGCAGCGAGGAAATCAGTAAACCGGCCCGCTGTGTGGGCCGGCTGGAATAAAAGGCTGAAAAAATAGTATTAAGAAATAAAGACAAAGGACACAAGAAATATAGTTTAAGTGGAGGCTTGACGGGTGGAAAAGACCTGATGGATCTCATCCTAACAAAGGGAAAAGGCCCATGAATGCTTTATTTGTAGTGAAACACATTAAAGAGGGGATTTAATTGTGAGAAAAACCTTTTCAAGACAAACAAGAAGGGAGAGGCTGTAGGAAATTGGCCCTGATTGGGGACTTATCACTCAGGCAGTAATTGTTCCTCCTTCAGGCTGCTGGAGCCTCAAGGGCTCCACTGGGCACATTGGTAACTCATTCCAACTGTGGTGCTGGTGGTGCTGCTGCTGCTGGTGGTGGTGGTGGTGGTTTGAACCTAGGGCGGTCTTAACCAAAAAATTCCACAGTATCAGAATTCTCCTTGAGCAGGGCATTGCCAAGGCAAAACGATATGGTCTCAGATGGGTGATATGACACTAAGAGATCTCCGAGGGGCACACCTCCACTTAGAGATGGCTCAGACAAGCCCACAATTCATTCGTAGATCCCAACAGGTCTCTTTGCTCAGAAAGCCCTAATTATGCAGAAACGTGAACTGTGTTTGCAACAGTTCTACAAAGGTTCTTGCACCAGATTACATTTGCTCTTAAGGTGAATATTCTCCTTATAGTAACACATGGAATAGGTTTAGGAATATAAAGCTGCAGAATCGCTTCACCTAGCATCTATTTCTGGGACCCTTCTGGATATTCTGTTCGGATAATTTATATGAGAATAATTCAGAGACCTAACTTGATCTGTGGCTCTCAATATTTATCAGCTCTTAAATCTTTAATTTATAAGCAGACATATCTTCAGGTGCTAAAAATGGAGGTCTTACAGGTCACTTCTTTTATACTACAGGCATAATCCTGGCCCTTCTTACTCATGATTAGACACTCATTTCATGATAAATAATATTATCTTCTCCTCGTTCCACTCAAATAATAATTTTTCAGGTTACAATCTCCAAATTCTTAAGGTTATGTTTTGAGATAATGCAAGAATGTTGAGGGCTGAAATTATTAAATTATGACATCTTGGTTCAGTGTATTAATTCACTGATATGGATTTAACTGTAGGCAGGTAGGATGTAACTGAAGGAAGTAGGTCACTGGAGGTGTGTCTTTGAGGTTCATATTTGTCCTTGATGAACAGAGCTCTCTCTCTCTGCTTCCTCTTTACCAGTTTCTGTACTGCTTTCCTCTGCCTCGCCCTTATGCCATGATGTTCTGCCTTATCTTGGGTTCAGGGCTTTGGAGTCAGCTAACCATGGACTGAGCCTCTGAAAGTCTGAACCAAAAAAAACCACTCTTCCTTCTTTAAGTTGTTCTTGTCAGGTATTTAGGTCACAGTGACAGAAAATGGACTCAAACGCCTCGATATCTTACTAAGTCTCCCAAATGTATCTACTTCCTATGATTTCTCACCTGTATGTTTTGTTTACATCCTGTTTCCTAAGATTGTTGTATAAAGATGAAAAAGTCTTCACCATTGTTTTTCTATTTAAACCTTTTCAATAGAACATAAATCCCTTAAGTGTGTGTGAATATGTAATATACGTCATCTGAATGTCTAATATTCCCTGGAAATAACAAATTGAAACCAGAACTCATCATGTCCCTCCCTTCCATTTATTTTCTTCTCTGTTGTCTAGATGAGGAAGGACAACTTTGTCCTTTTTATTTCAAGTCAGAAATGTAGCAGCAATTACAGTGTTTTTTTTTTCTTCTTCTCCTTTTATATTCCCATTCAAACAATAAGTCCTAATGATTCCATGTTCTAAAATAATTCTATAATTAAGTAGGTTCTCAGCATTCCATTTGACATCCAAATAGGCCAAATTGTCAGACACAATGATGTTCAAATTGAAGACATTGTGTTTCTCATGTTAAAGAACAAATAATTTCTTAAGAATTTAAGAGACAAACATCAGATCTTATTAGATTCATTGAATTTTACTAAATGTCTTTCCTAATATTCATGTTCCAAACATTTTGTTTTCCATATTAAGGATGATTCTTTGCCTCTTTTCATGCCTAATGTGTCCCTCTCCTGTTTCCTGCCTGCTATTCAACTGGGTAATTCTTATCTTTTAGATATCACCTAGAATTTCATATCCTTTTTTAAAAGGAGAGATTTCTCAGATATAAGCTCTTCCTATAGTTTTCTTTATATTCCTTTATTTACTTTTTATGTTTATTGAAATTAAGAGTATTTTTCTAGCATTTTCATAAATCTTAGTCAAATTAAGATATATTTTTAATAGAATGAACATAACCTTGAGATTAAGTCCCATCTAAGTTGAAATGCTTCCTAAAATCTCTTCCATACCACATTTACTTTAGTGGGGAGAAGATCTTTGCTAACTTTAAGAAAATAAAATCTGGGTGGATACTGTGTTTTGAGAATCTGTCAGAAGCATGCAGAAATGCCATGGTGCCTGGGAGTAATTCCTAATTCATAAATAGCATTTAGTACCAATTCTGTATTAATGCAGTTAGACAGACAGCTTCAAAGATGTCACAAATAACTTAAGCTAGTGCTTCCTAAATTTTAATGTGCATAATAATCGCCTGATGTGCTTGTTCAAATACAAACTCTGATTCTATAGACCTGAGGTCCAGACTGGGATTCTGGGATTCTGCATTTCTAATAAATTTTCAGGTTTGGCTAATGCTCTGGTTGACATATCCACTGAAGATGAGGGTTGAGTAACAAAATCTGAGATTTAACTTCTTGAAATGAAAAAAAAAAGCATTATATAATCTGGTTTGAGAGGAATGTAAATCAAGAGGAAGGTAACTTTTACACTAGCTGAGGCTGCTTTTCTTGCCAAGGATATGTGAGAAAACCTGTATGCTAGGATAAGATGTTCATAGAAATCAAGTGTGTAAGAATCTCCTGCCCCGCCCCAGGATGAATATAAAGCTTTACTCATTTTGAAAATGAGTACACTGAAGAAGAAAGACTATGTACACATAAAAGGTGAGAAACAAAGTCATTAAGATGTAACAAGGATATAGGAAAAGTACAACATGTCTAAGGAAACAGAAATTTTGAACAGAAATATTAGCCATTGAGGAATAAAGCTTTGATAGTGTCTCTATCATTATTGCTCTCTGATTTGTACTGGAAATAAGATGAGAATTTTCTTTGTAATTTAAATAGCAACAGAGAGCCATTATAGGCTCTTGTCTTGAAGAAAAATTTTACTGTAGGAAACATTAGTTCTCAATAAACAGAGAGATTGAAGCAGAGAAAGACTAAAGGTAGAAAAATATGTCCAGATTATTACCTAAGAACAGAATCATATACTTCATTACCCCCCAAAATACCACACAGAGTTTAGACTTGGATAACTGAAACTATCTATCCCACTTTCCCCACATATAGCTTCATTCTTATATTAATATGGCTTCATTATATTGTCTTCTATAGTATAACTAGAGTATTTTAGAGGACTCTTGCTCAAGCAGATAATTTGCCTCTTCATTCCAGGACCTTCCTAAAAGATACATCTATACTTCCACAGATTATATCAGCTTATTTTACCTGCCCTTTAACTCTGTGCCTCCAAGTCATCACCTTTCTGTGCTTACAAATAGTAAACCATTATACCATGGACACTATACATTCTTAACCAAGCCCCTGAAATAAAACACTGGTTTTAAACATCTAGTTGGCAATAAATTCTAACTTGAAGTGTCCACTACCAAAATTCTTTAGGTTATAAAAGTAAGCAATAACTGAACTTTTTCTTATCAGCGTGTTGTGTTTGGGGTAATAGAATTCAACAAACCAAATCCACACGATGGGAGAATGAACAGAGGCAAAGGAATAAAGAAGAATGATTGGCAAGTACAAGACAATTGCTGACACATTTTTAGATGGCTGTTATCACTGGGACAGAGAGGGAAATGAGATTAGATTGGAAGAACCCTCTAATAATAGACCAATTTAAGCAGAACCCAAACTGAATTGGACTTTGTAGTTTGAGAAGTTGACTTAGCCACTAGAACAATTCCTTGTATCTGGATCCCTTAGTCAATTTATTAAAAGGATATGACTTCATTTGCCTTTTTTGTTTGTTTTATTAAATGCTCATATTTTTGATATCAACAGTTTTAAGTTTATAGTTGCATGAATCTGGATTAATGTTTATAGAGGGACAACAATCAATGCCACTAAAAAAAAGACCACCAGGAATATGCCAGTAGTTAAACAAGTCAGATTTTCTACCCTGTGGAGAACCCCAACATGTCTTAGTAATAGGGTATTAGAAAGTAATAATTACAGGATCTGGTTGCACTGGATGGCATTGTGCAGGGTTTAAGGAAACAGGCTTTGTTCTGGATTGGATGCTATCAAGCAGCAGAGGAAATTCAAGTCTTTATTATCTTAAATATTATAAATAGAAGGAAAAACTGGACTGAAGCTAAAGATGCAATTGAGCCCTCCCTCATTTTACCAAGAATTCCGGGATGTATAGTCAGTTTTGAGTCTTAGACAATGTTGACTTTTTACGTATGTCAGATGTGATTCTAGAGTTGTCTTCCTGCTTTTATTCCTTATGATTACAAAGGAGGCTTATTAAAAGTTCTTGGTTTATAAACTTCTTTTTAAAAAAGATTTCAACAAAAATACAATAATTCCTAGAAATACCAAATTCCTGGTGATAGTACCCAGTTTGCTCCTGAATGTCAGGGGCTGCTTTCCTCTGTCTTACAACTGTCAACACCAACAGATTTTGGACTATTTCCATTATACTGAGATATACCCTATAAACATTTGCAGCCATTCCCCACCCTTTGCACACAAACAGGGAAACTACTGATTGGCTTTCTGTTGCTATATTTTTGCCATCTGTGGAATTTCATAGAAATGGAATCATCCATAGTCTTCTGTATCTGGCTTCTTTCACTTAGCATGACATTTCTGAGATTCATCTCTGTTGTCAGGAGTGTCACTAATTTGTTCTTTTTTATTATAAACTCTGTATGGATAGATGATATTTTTCTACTTATCTAGAACAACTTCACAAATCTAAAAATATTAAATAGTCTGGTGGACAATATTTAATTTGTCTTTCTCTGTCTGTAAACAGACAGACCCAATTCTGGAGTTCAATATGACTTCTTATCTCTTTCTTTCATTGTTTCTACAACATGGTCAACCAGCAATAGCAGAACTTGAGGATGTGACTCGGGGAGGGAGTAATTAACTCTCTCACTGGAGTACAGGTTGGGTGTTCTTAGGTACATAATTATGGAAAACCTTGGGTTGGTGTTTGTTTCTGTTTCTGTGATGTTTACTTATATCCTACCAACCACTAATTTTCATTTTTCCCGTAGTGTTACTAATAGTTCTCCATAAAATTGTTACTTCTTATTTTTCTTTCTTTCTTCATGCTAACAGCATTTTACTTATTTCCTGAGATTTTCCCATTAGTCTTGTTTATCTTTTAATCCTCAGCAATGTTACTTCTATTAAAAGCTTTCTGTAAGTCTAATAGTTTGATAGAAGCTCTTCTCCATATCGTCAGATACTAATCTGCACATTTTACTTTTACTTCACATAGGGATATGTTACAATATCTCTTCTACATCTACATATGCAGCATGTGATATTCAAAGGACATATTTAGACTGTGATGTGTTTAACTCAGATTCTTACTACTTGCTCCTGTAACAAGTAAAGCACCTGATATTTAGCATTGTTGAATTCCCAGGTGTTGCACCTCTTACGTTATGAATATTATATCATTTAATGCTACAAATGAAGATATGATATCATTTATATTATTTCTATTTCATAGTTGAGGAAGTTGAGACAAAAGTATAAAGAACATTAACTTAAGAACACTCAATAAAGAAAAGTGAGGCTACTAATCATGGAATTCTGTGTTCACTGTCACTATAATATATATTCAGGGTTATCTGTCCTAGTGTAAGTGAAAAATTAATTTGGAAACAAATCAAAATGTCTTACATTAGAATAATTAAATTCTGATGGAGAGAAATAACTATCAGCCATCAATATGACTTTTAAAAAGAATATCTTAATATCTTAACATAAGTAAATGTTCTTCATGTGTTAAGTGAAAAATAGCATTAAAATTATTAGAGGAAAAAATATTTTTATATATTAGCTGGTATATATTAGCTTCCTGGTATATATTAGCTATTCAATAAAGGCTTTCAAAATTATATTTTATATCAAATAAATGTATCAAAGATATAAGCCTGATAATAACTAGATATAATACTTTAAGAATTTTATAAACTGTAGTTTATACAAAACTTTCTCATAATTGCCTCCTTAATATTATACAAATTTTTGTTGCTGAGAGCCAAGGCCGTGTATGTATGGCCCCTGGCATTTTGCCAACAGTATCGGTTGACAGGCGAGGCATTACTATCCGCCTTGGCTGCTAATTTTGAGTTCTCACGCTACTTTGGAGTTCTCGTGGTATAATTTTTCCAAGGGCTTCTTGCATGGAGCCATCAATTAGCTTGGTATTGTGGCATTTTGTATCCTCCCCTTCTGCTTGTAGCAGATTATTTATGGTGTTTGTGTAAAAACCACTGTGGTCGTTATTTAAATTAAACAAAAGGGGGAAATGTTAAGAGTCTGTAAACAAGTCTGGATGGCGCCTGGCAAAATGCCAGAGGGAGTGGTTTGTGAAGTAACAAAAGCGAGCCATTAAGTGTGGAGATTCCTTAAAGGTTGACTGCTGTATCTAGTTTATGCTAATTAAGATAGGCTGTGTGGAATGTATAAATATCGCTCCGGTCCTACAATAAACGGCTCCCACTCCTGCTGTATCAATGTCCACAAGATGCTGGTCACCCCCCGCCCCGCCCCGGTTATTTTGCCCAGCCAGCCAGGCTGTAGCATTTGTTAAAAATGGAATTCCAAAATACTAGTATAAATTTATAAGAAATTAAAATACTAACCTAAAAATGTGTCAGTATTCTCCATCTCCCTATCCTCATTAAAGCAATGAATCTGAAATGTAAGCTTTGTATTATAAAACAAACAAATCAAAATTGAAAGACACCCAAATTGTGAACTCAAGGTTTACAGATTTCTGAAATCAATGCAACTTAGTATTTTGGGAAAAATGCATAAAACCTAAAAGTAATGCCAGATTCAGAATTAATTAAATAAAAAAAACACAAGTCATGCTTACCTATTTTAAAAAAAGGTATATTTCTGCAATTTATGATTATTTGAGATCCCTGTAATTAAAAATATAAAATATGTAGTTCATATGCATTGTGTAACATAGAATAACTATTTAAAAAGTCATTGTCATTTTATTTCATTGATTGATTTACAGCTTGTTTGTTAATTAAGCTCCCATTAATCTATTTTTTAGTTAATTAATTTATTTTAATTAGGTATATATGACAGTAGAATGCATTTTAACTCATTGTACACAATTGCAGCACAACTTTTCATTTCTCTGGTTTTACATGATACAGCCATACATATATATACATACATATACATATATATATGTACATACATACATACACACACCTAGGGTAATGATGTCATCTCATTCCACCAACTTTCCTGACTCCATACCTCTACCCACTTCTTCCTCTCCTTTGCCCCATCAAATCTCCTTCATTTTTCCCATGTCCCCCTTATTATGGATCAGCATCCACTCAAAAGAGAGAACATCTGGCCTTTGATTTTGGGGGATTGGCTTACTTTGCTTAGCATGATATTCTCCAACTTCATCCATTTACCTGAAAATGCCATAATTTTATTCTCTTTTAATGCTGAGTAATATTGCATTGGGTACATATACCACAGTTTCTTTATCCATTTATCTATTGAAGGACATCTAGGTTAGTTCCACAGTTTATCTTTTGTGAATTCAGCTGCTATAAACATGGATGTGGCTGTGTTACTATAGTAAGCTGATTTTAAGTCCTTGAGTATAGAATGAGGAGTGGGATATCTGGGTCAAATGGTGGTTCCATTCCAAGTTTTTCAAGGAATCTCTATAATATTTTCCAGATTGGTTGCACCAATTTGCAGTCCCACCAGCAATGTATGAGTGGGCCTATCCCCACATCCCCACCAATTGCAAATATTATGTAGTAGTTCTATCCGTTACAAAAATAGAACTAAAAACAATCTCTTTATCCCAAATATTTACAAAAGTGGGAAAGAATGATACCCTTTTTTATAATTAAATGAAGCATTAAACCAGATTGTGAGGTGCATCCCAGGTAATTTTTAAAGATTGTACAAAGAAATCTCACTTTTACATAGCCAAGCAGATACAAACCATTATGTAATTATTTTTTGCAACTGAAACAATTTATTACTCATATTTCCTGAGATAAGGAGGAGCACCATGCCACATGGGCCACATGAAAAGGAGTAGGTTTGGTCAGATACTTTTATATATTTCATTTATGTGAAAACCAGTACAAAGTTAGAGGACTTGAGGGCTCATTTGTTTCAACAGTTTACCTTAAATTTATTTGGCAATTAAAATGGCCATCTGTGTTAGTTAATTGGTTTCATACAAAGGAAAAAATAAGCTCCTCATATCTTTATGACAAAAGGTAGTTTTATAACTTAGAAACATCTGCTGAACTCAGGCCCCAGTCCTTCTGCAAAAATACGGTGATAGAGACACCATCTTCATAATGATTGTATTCCACAGAAATTTCTCAGGTCCTGGAGGAAAGTATTCCTGGGTCTTAAAGCTGGCTAGAGGTTTGATTAGCTTTCAAAACACATTAATTTCAAAGAGATGAAAAAGAATGAAAATTACAAGTTTCCTAAAAATAATGCATTAAAATGTAAAAAGTGTGTGGGGTGTGTCTCTCCTTACTTATATAGGGAGAATTAAACTCATCATTTATCATTTTTGTTTGAACTCACATACTATTCTTTAAAGAAAAAAAAACATACATATAATTATGTTGAAGTTAGCCATAGTACTAAGGCAATTAACCAAATGAAGCTACAAGACAGTTAATAATGAAATAAAACTAGGTTTGTCTTCAATTGATCTATCATCATGATTTATGCAATAAACTAGAAGAACATTCAACTCTTCATTAAAATCTGCTTGTGCAAGTCACAAAACATTGAGGTGGGGGTTGGAAGATTTTTGATGAGCATTTAATAAAATTTTTCCAAGAATAATAAAATTTACTTGTTTTGAAATTTTGCTTGCACAAGTGCTATGTTGATATTATTTCTTTATTGACTGTGCTATAATTATCTAATTAAAACTATAAAAGTTAGTAAATTGACCATACCAAATGCCTAGAAAACCATAAATTTGAGGAGACTAGAAATCAAACAACATGTTGTTGCTATGGCCAATAAAATTAATTTGCACACAGAAGAAAACAATATTCAATGAGCCTTAAATTAAGTACTATAATCATTTTAAAGGGTTTTAAATTTCCATAAAGTTTATATTTCATGGTTAATTTCACTTAATTTATTATTTTAAATCAGGTTCATTTTCACATTCATATGCCCCTACTTGATAAAAACGGGTGTAGTATGACCATGGTAATAAAACCAGAGTCCGTGTTTTCCCTTTATAATCGTCAAATTAGCAAAGATGGTAAACTCAACCATTCAATGTGCAATATTTTAATCAACAATGGAGATATACCTGTCATCTGGAACTCAATCAGTCATGTAACGGCTGCCCCAAATAATGCTGCATCAGGAGCTTTGAAAAATCTATAGGATGGCTCCAAATATTTTATTGGTGGAGGTTTAACAAGCATGAGTCAGGTGATGCAGGCAATGAAGCAGTCCATATTGAGCTTTAACAGCCAATAAATCAAGTCCAAAGTAGAATCTGAGAGTCCCAGATAAATGACAGCATAAGCTAAATATAGTCTAATAAAACATATTATAAAAATATAGATTCAGTAAAATTCTATGAAAGGAGAAATGCAGATAAGGCTCACATTTTTGAAGACAGAATGCCATTTAGGGACAAACACAAGGATTCAACTTTGTGGTAATGTGTGATATGGTGTTCATTCGGATGCAAATGCACAGAAAAACCCTGGAACATAGTTATGAGTATAATAACAATATGGAGTCATTAAACTACTAAAAAACCTACTTAATTTCTTTTTATTCTCTGCATTTGAAATTTTTCTGGGGTTAGAAGTATAGATTTAAAAATGAAAGTTTTCCTGTTTATATTTACAGTCAGAAAAATGCATAGATAAAAAAGAAAGTGAATTATGAGAGAGATGTGTGTGCATATGTGTTCTAATGTAGAACATTTTTCAAAAGTACAGCAGATATAGCATATATATACATATATACAAATATGTGATTGTATTATTTTCTAAATATTGAAATGTGGAAATTATATGTTAAAATCCATCATGTGAAAAACGTACATTTAATATACTGAATAATTATATGTTAAATTTGTTTTATAAATTTTATTATATGAACTTTCTTTTTCTTCAATGAAATGACAGCAGGGACAGGCGTACCTGTGTTGAATTTCTCACTCTGCTACTTACTGACTATAAAAATGCACATCCTTGGAGGCATTAATTAATTAATCCCTCTAATTAATCTCTGCTATAGTTTGAATGTTTGTCTCCTCCAAAACTTATGTTGAAATTTAATTGTCATTGTTAGCAGTGCCAAGAGTTGGGACTTTAAGAAGTAATTAGTCCATGAGGGTTATACTTCTTTCTCAGGTGGAATTGATACTATCATAAAAAAGTGCGTCTGGCCCCCAATTGTACTCTCTCACCCTCTCACCTTCTGCCATGAGATGACACAGCAAGAGGGCCCTCTCCAGATGCTGACAACTTGGTATTGGACTTCCTGGCCTCCAAAACTATGAGTCAATAAATTCTGTTGATTATAAATTACACATTATCTGGTATTCTGATATAGCAACACAAAACAGACTAAAACAATCAGTCTTTGACTCAGTTATTATCTCTCTAAATGGATGTTAATAGTAAAGCTAATATTTAAGATTTTGTCGGTAATAAATAAAATACGTAAACCTACTAAGGAAGATTATATAATTCTATATGTATTATAAGTAGTATTATACAGAGGTTATATATACATATGCTTTGCTTTCAATTTGCAATTTAATCAAATGGAAAGTGTATTCATCACCTTAGAAATATTTAAAACCATACCATTAAATTATTGCATCATCTATTAAAATATGCACATACATGATTTTAAGTTGTTGGAATATATTTAAATTAAAATATAAATATATTAAATTTAATTTGTATCTTCTTTGATACTGTCATTTATAAAATTTTTTCTGCTTGAGGCATGGTTGTTTCCTCACAACTTCATATCTCAATACCCATAACCAAAGGAGACACAAAGATATTCTGTTAAATATTGAAAAAAAAAATAGTTTGAAGTATAAAAACTAACAAACAAACATGGATTACCTGGATTTGTAATTAACTTCTAAAATTACAAGCTATATTTTTAAATATAATCATTGAGTTTTACTTTTAATTTCCTTAAACACTTTTTTTCATATTCATTAATTTTCATTAAAATAAGAATGCAAGCTTAGGGTTCACTTTAACAGTACCTCTGAGTCAATCAGCTCACAAAAATAATCTCTCCAAAGTTTCAACATCTAGTAGCCATCCTTCATTATTTTCTTATTTCTTAACTCCAGCTTCTTAAAGATGCTCTTTAATTGAAATCTTCAATATGTGCTAAACTTACCCACACAAATGATTCTGAAATTACTATAAACATGCCATCAGTTAACTAGACCAATTAACAATGTTAAGTACAGATTCTTTATGAAATTAATTAAAAGATTCTCATTCTCAACCCTGCTAAGTTAATTTTAACTCTTCTCATTATAACATTCATTTTTATTTTGGAATAAGTGGCATAAACTAAATTTTATAATCAATAATGAAGTATTTTCTCTTAAATGTTACCCTATGCTAAATGGCACGTCCAAATACAGTAATCTAACTTCACAGCCTATCTTCATATACAGTTGCATTTTGGTATCTGTATATGAAAATGACAGACCTTTTCTTTTTTATTATTATTATTTTATTTATATATGACAGCAGAATGCATTACAATTCTTATTACACAAATAGAACACAATTTTCATATCTCTGGTTTTATACAAAGTATATTCACATCAATTCGTGTCTTTATACATGTATTTGGATATTAATGTTCATTACATTCCGCCATCATTTCTAACCCCGTACCCCCTGGATTCCCCTCCCACCCCTCTGCCCTGTCTAGAGTTCGTCTATTCCTCCCACACTCCCCTCTCTACCCCACTACGAATCAACCTCCTTATATCAGAGAAAACATTAAGCATTTGGGTTTTGGGGGGTTGGCTAACTTCACTTAGCTTTATTTTCTCTAACTCCATCCATTCACCTGCAAATGCCATGATTTTATTCTCTTTCATTGCTGAGTAATAGTCCATTGTGTATATATGCCACATTTTTTTTTTTCATTCATCTATTGAAGGGTATCTAGGTTGGTTCCACAATTTATCCTCATGCGTTCACAATTGATCCCTGGTTTAGTCAGATTTTACATTGCTGTGACTAAAGGATCTGACCAGAACAGCTGTAAAGTTGGAAAAGTTTATTTGAGGGCTAATGGTTTCATAGGTCTTATTCCTCAGGGCTGGAGGTGAGGCAGAACTTCATGGCAGAAGAGGATGGTGGAGAAAAGCAGCTCACATCACAGTGACCAGGAGGCAGAGAGAGAGACTCCACTTCCCATATACCCCAAAGCCACACCCCAATTTTCACCTCCTCGAGCCACATCCTGTCATTTCTGTTACTACTCAGTTAATCCTTATCAGAGGATTAATAATTTCTCCTCAGAACCTTCTTGCATTGTCTCACTCATGAGCTTTTGGGGGACACCTTACAACTGAACCATAACATTCCAGACATATCCTTTTTTTTAAAAAAAACTAGTGATTTGTCTTTCTGGCATTCACCACAGCATTGAATCCATCAATCATAAAAAACAAAACACACACAATTAAATTAATCCATCATTATATGTAGCCATTCATATTAACATTTAGACTAAAACCATCAGAAAGACTGCCATAAGCAAGATTACTAATAAACTATTACTTCACCACTCTCCCTTCTTTGAGTAGGCTCAAAGATCTTTATTAGCAGCCAGAGGAAAAGAAAGCAATCAATTCATCAAGTTGCCAGGATCAACTAACTCTAGCTGAAGAAGTCCACTAAAGGGATAGTTTCTGCCAGTTAGAACAGGAACTGTAACCAGGAATCTTAATCCTTTTAGCTCATGAACCATAAGTGTAAACACACTAGCTCGACCAACAGCAAATATTACTACCAGGAATCATGGTATGCTCTTTTTTCTAGAAAAGAGCATCTCGGGATGCTCTTTTCTAGAAAAGCTAGTCACATACATTACAGTTTCAGTTAGTTTTCTAGGACTTCTGAAACAAAGTACCACTGACCAGATTTTTTTTTTTGAAGTTATTAGATGACCATTTCATAGTGCTTAGAGATGATAAATATCTTTTACAAATATCCACCTGCACTCTCTCAGTATTGGTCAACTTTTAATCCAAATACAAAAACCAATATACAAGGTAGGTCGTCTCCATCTACAAGATAAGCAGCTGCCCATTAATTCATTGGCCAGAATTAGTGCTATGAATGTTTTCATTTGTCAGGAGACATCCTTTACAGCCTGTCTCCAAGCTTATGGTACTTGAATTTTATGTTTGTAAGCATCCTCCCTTGGCTTAGTTGGCCATCACCCTCTGCTGTCTTTATGTAGTCTTTGCTCTGTTTTAATCTCCTTATCACCGACCATATCAATTTAGGGACACCCTATATGACCTTGTTTACCTTATTTTCTCTTTCAAACCCTATTTCAAAATATAGTCATATTCTAAGATATAGAGGGTTAAGACTTTCACAGAGTCATGGTTAAGCCCACAGCCTCACTTAATATTTTTCTTTATATACCTGTAGGTTTAATTTGCACATAAACATCTTCCAAACTCCATAGAAATCTCCTCTTAATGACTGATTTAACTAATTATGCGATGCTCTGCACCTGTTTCTGCTTTTTTTTTTCTTTTTTATATTTACAAACAGCATTTATGATATAGGCTAATGTGAATGTTACCTGCACCTAGATTTGACTGGACATCACATTTAATTTTTCTAATTGTGATCTTGTTGCCACTCATATTTGTAGTCATAAACAATAATAGTTCTATTTAGCCTCTGCTTACAGAATTGTTTTCTTACAGTCTGCTTACAGAATTGTTCTCCTAAATCATATTCTTATTTATAAAACATGGAATATTTTAAAGAATAACCACAGTTGTTCCTGGGAAAACACTTCATATAAATTTTAAGAACGTATCCTCAGTATCTGTATTTTCCATCTTTGAAATGTTGGATTTCCTTTCTTATCAATAATACCCAAACCTGAGGGTCTCCTGATGGGAGATGGAAGAGTGTATAGGAGTTGATTCTAGCATGTATTACAATTTATTATAACCACAAAGCCACGTTGCTATGACTGCCTTTGGGTCTCAGCAGCTGAACCATTTCTGGGAAGGGATCTAGAGGAAGACTTTGTAAAAGCAAGATGAATTGAATCTTTGCAATTTAAAAGTCATTACAGAGGCAAAGATGGAAATATAAGGGAAGTACTAGAATGATAGTGCTGCATATTGTCAAGAATGGGAGGTTAAAGAAACACAGAAGTATTCAATGTGGTTAAACTTTTTGAGTGAATGGATGGGACTGGAGAACTCTGCAGATCCCAGATCATTAAGGATCTATTCTGTTAAAGACCTCTTGCTTTGTTCAGCCTGAAAACAAATAAATGACTTATGAACAAGTCACACACATACGCCATTTACTGATCATATAATTTTCTCAGTTTTGAAAGTATTCCCTCCATAAAGCACATACAGTCTAGTGAAAAATGAACAAAGAACAATGAAGGTTGTGAGGTGGTGGATCATGGAGATAGCATCACAAAACAGGGAAGTTGCTTTTCCAGTGGTAAGAAATAAATAAGAGCAACGCATTAAGACAAGGCTTAGGAGTTATACATATTCCTGACAAAACCTCCACTCTTATTGGAGGCTTTGTCATCCTTTCATCAACCACTGAGAGTTTATCATCTTTTCTCCACCATGAACCGGTGGGAGCCATGAATGAATGGTGAGCTTGACTGAGCCATCTCTAAGCTGAGGTGTGCCTCTTGGAGAACTCTCATGGTGCCTCACTGATTTGAGATTTCTCTGTTGACTTGGCAATGTCCCGCTCAAAGCGAATTCTGTGATACCCCAGAATTTGTTGGTTCAGACAGCCCTAGGTTCAAACACAACTGCCCAGAGGTGGAAAGAGATACCAGTGCACCCGACCACCCTTGAAGTGCCAACTGCCTGGAGGAGGAAGAAACACTGCCCAAGTGATAAGTCTCAGTCAGGTCAACTTCCCCACACTTCTTGTTTACCTTGAAGAACTCTTCTTCACAATAAATTCCTCTGATATGTTTTGGTATAAATAAAGTAGACTTTTTCTCTTTGTTAGGATCAGACCCATCAGTTTTTTTCCACCCTTCAAGCCCTTGCTTAAAACTACCTTGCTTGTGTCCTTTGTTTTTATTTCTTAATACCATTTCTTCAGCCTTTTATTTCCAGGTAGCCCATACCTCTAGAGGGGTTACTTATTCCCTCCCCAAGCTGGATGCGGTGAGAATGAACCAGTTCTGATTTTCTCTTTACTTGATTTAGTCCATAAGGAACAACTCAACTTCTTCCACTGTGTCCACTGTATATCAATGGCCCCTAAGAGCACACCCCTTCATTCTCAAATTCATTGTTACTGTCCTGTCCCCTTGACCTAAGGCACAGAGACTCTTTCCTGAAGGCACCTTTCCCTGTGGCTTTCTTCGGGGTGGCTGGTTCCTCTCACATGTCCTTAACACTGGGACAGAATGAGTGTTGTAAGACAGATGTTCTCTCTGCCACCAACTCCTTGCTTCTGCTTCCAGACCAGTCTCCTTCATCTCAATTCCCTTTTAGAAATGTTTTTGTGTGTGTCATCAGGTGTACTTCTAGCTGTCTCAGTTTGAGAAAGCCTTTGGTACAGTGTTTCACATAAATCAACTTATTTATTATAATATTTTCCTCCAGATATTAGATTACTCTAGTTAGCTTATTTAAATCTTCAATATCTTATTGACTGGCTATTTCTTACCTTATCATTTAATAAGAAGAGCATACTCATCTCCCATATCTATTGTGAAGTTTTTATACTTCTTTTAGTTATGCAAAAATCCATAATGTTATTGTCTCTGTGTGTACATGTATATAATTTTGATTGCATGTAATCTTAGACATGTTGCAGCTATTTTGATGAAAGAAAATTTCTACACAAAGACTTATATATTGTTGCTCTTGAAAGAATTTTCCCGAAACTGGATATAATTCAAATTTCTATGCATAGGTGAATGGATTACCATATTATAGTACTTCTATAGAGTGGAATTTTACTCAGTAATAAGAAATGATGAAGTATTCATAGATACAACACCTTGAATGAATACCAAAATAATTATACTAAGTGAAAAAATTCCAGACAAGACAGGGTATGTACTAGGTGCATCTCCTTATAAAACTTTACAAAGGTCATACTATTATATAATGACAGAACACGTAGAAGAGGAATTACACATAAATAAAATAGAACCTTTTTGAGTAAATAATATGTTCATTACCTTGATTGGGGTAATGGCTTCAATTAATGTGTATAATTATGACAAAATTCATTAAATTCTCTTGAAATTTGTGCAATTCACTCAAGGCCAGATATACTTCAATAAAACTGTAAAATATTCATAATTGCTGCTGCCCTTTTAATCTTATCAACAATGGTGTCTAGTTTTTATAGAGTAAATTCTAAGATTTATTTTTTCTATCATCATGCCTACGACTTGAAAGCCTCTCATCTTTCTCATTTACCATACAGACTCCAAACTACAGTCTTACTGATTCCCTGAACAATCCCATTACCCAATAAAGTCATGTTTTCTAATGCAAGGGAAAAGGATCTTCTCATTTTCTGAGACAAAGGAGAGGTAAGTATTGCAGTCATGACATTAGATATTATACCAGCAGGTCCCGTAGAGCTTATTCAATTGTTTTATGTAAAGCAAAAGAAAAGACTTTGGGCTGGGGATGTGGCTCAAGAGGTAGTGCACTCGTCTGGCATGTGTGCGGCCCGGGTTCAATCCTCAGCACCACATACAAACAAAGATGTTGTATCCGCCAAAAACTAAAGAATAAATATTAAAATTCTCTCTCTCTCTCTCTCTAAAAAAAAAAGATGATGATGTTTTTAGAATACTATAAATAGCACTAGATAAGCAAAGCACCTAATTTTCTTTAATGTGTCCCTCAGAGAAAAATATCAACCAAATGGATAATATTCAAGTCTGACACATAATTCATGTTTCTATTATACCTTTAAACTTGGCACTTGAAAAAAATGATTTGAAAAACCAGATCCAGTTTCCCAAGAACATATAAATTGTAAAAGTACAGGTAAATAATTTACAATTTAGAGAAAATACAGTAACATAAAGGAAAATTTCTAAAATGGTATTTTGTTAAACTTCAGAAATTATCTCAAGTTACAGTTCAAAAGATTTATTTGATTACTGCTAATATTTCAAAGAATTTTTAGCTTGCTTTATAGATAATATTGCAAGTTTTTGATGAATAGTTTGTCTTTAAGAATAATTTTTATTCCAACTAAGTAATTGGAAATTCAGCTTCATTTTTGCTAAATAGACACATCGTTTTCAGAGGGATACAAAACCACACCTCTGACCCTTTAAAGATTCTTTGGTACATTTCATCAAGCAGGATTATTACCATGGTGTCATTACAAATTTGATTAATTGCACTCTCTAAACCCAAAATTCTGCTACAAGTCCAATTGGCTATGACATTATTTTTTCAGCATACCATTATATAAATAGGCTGCTAATGATAAGTAATGAAACAGTTCATTCTCCCATATAGAAAAATGAACAAATGCTGTCATAAGAATACATTCTCATTTTATGTTTGAATATGTGAAAAATGAACAATGAACCAGCTCATTTCACAGTTTATTAGAGAAAACAAATATAGAAACCAGTTATTTAAGTAGTTCAATAGCTCGAGTCTTTCATAAAAATGTATGGAATAACACAATGCCTAACTGTCCAACTATAGGCAGCCATAGGATGAATCAACCCAGAGAATTAGAACTCTAGTTACAGTTAGATTGGCATTGGCTGAAAGCCTCAAAATGCCTGAATTATGTTGAGTCAGTTTTAATAATTCAATGAGAATTAGTTTGTTATCTAACATTGTTCACTAAAATTATGCTCCCTAAAGCAGACTGATTTTTGTTCATTCTTGTAGCCCAGTTTCCAGGAAAATATCTGACACAAAGTAGGCACCCCATAAATATTTGTTGAAGGAAAGGATAAATGTATAAGTGAAGTTATGAGATTAGCCCACACAGATAAAACTGAGTGGATGGACTATATCTGTGAAAAGCCGAGCCTACATTTGGTACACATCCGAATATAAATGGAAGAGATAATAAGAAGAAATCCAAAATGCAGGTGCCCTGAAGAAGTGTATTTGTGCATGCAGAGAAGGCCAGCATAGATCCTGGGACACAACAATAGAAACAAGTTTGCCTCTGAAGTGTTTATAGTACCAGGAGAAAATGAAGACATAATTATTATGGTGCTGGCACATAAAAAAAATCACGTAAGCATGTATGTGTTTTACAAGTGAATCACTGAGTTACTCCGCTGCTCTTTTCCTTTGTAATATCATGTGAGACTACTGAATATGAATAAAAAAGAAAAACAAGTAAAATGATGAATAATCATGAATGCCTTGCTTTAGTAGCAATTATCAGCTATTAAAATAGTATAAATATATTTATTTAGTATCTAGTACTGTAGGTGATTAAATATGCATGTACATTGATTCAATTCAAATTTAAGAAACTTGTCCATTTTATATCAGTATGCTTTCCCAGTTGATTAAGTTCTATTTGGTTCAATGAAATATTTAAATAATTAAAAAATAAATAGAATTTTAAGAAGACACAAAATATAAGGGCACCAATACCATTGAATATTGAATGGATTACTCAACATACACATGCATGTGCATAGAAATACAGAATTTTATTTAAAATTCAGTTTTGGTATAAACATAAGTTCAGGATTAGTTTTGAATTTTGTGTCAGTAAGGTTACTGTTATGAAATGAATATGTATGTCAGATAACATGAGTAGTTTTTCCACCATACCTGTGAAAATATTTAAAAACCTATACATTAGTGTTTTTCAACAGGGAAATGTCTATGTATAATAATTTTTATATAGATGGTGCATAAATATATCCTAGGAAGAATACATAGTACGTTTCATGAAAATGTAAAAGGGAAAATTGAAATTATGTTTGAAATATACATGGAATCTGATATTGGTGTACATGTGTGCATTCAAAATTCAAAATAGCTATAAGTATTCAGCTACTATTAGGTTTAGTATTACACAATGAGTTTGGGTTTTGCTTAGAAAATGAATATGTTTATCAGGAATTATGTATGATTAAAAGAATGTTCATGTAAAAAAGCGTGGAATAAAGTGTCCTTGAAACTGTAAACAAAAAAGAAAAAAAAATGAGGCATTTCATGAATCCAATTTGAAAAACTCCATTGTATTTCTATATAAAATTAGCAGACAAAAATAAAATTAAAAATAGTGTCAAATAACATATTAAAACCTAATAAAAATATAATAAAATGTGTAAGAACTCTATAACAAATAAACTATGATACATTGTCTACCTAAATTAAATAAATGAAAGGTTATTGCATATCCTCAATAAATCAAAAAATTCAATATTCAAATGTAAATTTTGATAAATTTAAGATTGTGTCATAAATTATCCAAAATTAATTCATAGATACAATACTATGCCATTAGCTACTCTTTATTATAAGTAAACACAATGATTAGAAAATTTAAATGGAAGTGCATGGGCCAGGAAGATGCAATAAAATCTTGAATGACAAAAGAGTTAGCTGATCTTCCTCCACTACATATCATGGTTTATTTTTAATCATAATAATTGATATAATATGGCTTTGGAAGAAGAAGAGAAAACTAGAGCATTGAAGTAAATGGGAAAAACTCAGAATATATGTCATTCCTTGGGTTTTGTTTTCTCAGAAGTTGACCTTGAGACAAAACAGTGAGAATGAATCTGTCCATGAGATTGAGTAAGCTGAAAACCATGCTGGAAACTAAAATACAGTTTTTGCCTTACAGAGACTAAATCTGTATTTAGTCAACAATTTGTGGTAAGGTATTTAGTGGGATCTAAGTTTTTTTCTATTTTGTTGTACCTCCATTCTATCTTTAGAGTTCCAACCAGAAACATAGATCATTAAATAAGGATAACTTGGAAAAGGTCTTTTTTTAAACATTATTTTAAAGGGTATGGTTTGAAAACGCTAAAAAGCCAGTGGTAATAGTAGGAGAGTCACTACTAACCTCAAGCCAGGAAGGTGGAGTTCAGGGAAGAGTTAACTGAGCCCAAAAGAAAAGAGCTTTGGAGACAGGCAAAATTTGAAGGATCCATGACCTTCATTTGAGGAACATTGTCAGCAGGAGGTAGGAGGTGAGGCAGCTGGAAGGAAGCCAGTGGGAAATAATAGAAGCTTATTCTCACTTCCTTTTCTCAATTGCTTTGGTTCCTCATTGCCTAAACTCAATTGGAAACCAGAGGGCAAGTGAATCTTTTAATATAGCAGACTCACAGATCACCCTCCTAAGATACTAAACAAAAAAAAGAAGAATGGAGAAAATTTTGTATGAAAACTTTAAACAAAAATACTGTGCTATACAATGCCATTTTAATATTAACTTCTTTGGTTTTCTAGTTCCATACTTGACCAAACAAGATTAAGAATTGTTTTATGATGAATGATTCAATTTTATTACTTAATTGGATATATTAGATAAATTATAAATTAACACAGTATGAATTGATTGATAACACTTGAGACACTATTATCATTTACTGAATTACTATACTTTATGATCAACAAAACTATAAGGATCTCAATATTTTGATGCCGAAATAAAACTATAGCCTTTAAAAATTAATTTGTCCAAAAATGAATGTGTTTTGTTAATAATCAATGTGAGAATCAAATTCTAACTGAATGGGGAAGGGCAGTGGTTACTAAACTGATATAACTCTGGAGTAACTGGTGTCTACATTTCTACTAGAAAAGGAACTTCTTTGGAGATGTTATTACTAGAATTTTCAAGTTTCTGCTATAAAGAATAACCAGTAGCAATTTTCAATCTAATTCTATAGGTATGTTAATAATGTCAATTATGTTAGATTGTGCTAGGCACAAGATTTTAGTCAACTTTCTCAACTTTGGCACTATTGATATTTTAGTCCAGATAAATCTTTCTAATGGACCTGTCTTATGTATTTTAGAATGTTCAGAGGTTCCCATGTCTTTACTTAAAGGATTCCAGTAGGTCAGTCTATTGATTAAAATACTTATTTTTTCTGGACTCATCCGCAAAGACATATACCTTAAAATAATGATTTACCAGCTCTCTGGGTGTCTCTTACCCTATTTAAATGAGGCATAAAATTAACCATTACAATTTTTTTCAGGCTATATTGATAGCATTTTTGGAGTTTACAGTTGAGAGGACTGAAGAAGTGATATGGTGGTCATCAACATACAAGTTGGTGAACTGGAAGTAAATTAGAAAAAGTATAAAATAATGTGAGAAATAAAATGATGAATAAATTATTGAAAAAGAGCTATACATCTTAAGAGGATAGATGATGTTCATCTGTAATTGTGTAGTAACTTATTTGATATTATAAGGAATCTATTGTTATGTACAAGCACACCAGACAATAAAGAAATAAAAATGCATGTAGAAAATTAACAAAAAAACTACTTAATCATACCTCATTGTATATTTGGATTTCTTGAAATACAAACAGAAATAAGTTTTAAACATAATTTTGGAACATTCATGGACTTTTAATCACAGTTACAAGCTGTAGTATAAACTTAATTAAATAAAGTAGACATAGTATTTTGTGGGAACAAGTGCTTGGAGTACTGCATACATAGCATATGTTAAGGCATCTGAGTGACAAACCACTCCCCCATGCTAGGTGTGTGAGTGGCAATCCGCTTACTCCATAGGCACAGCCCTGGGCATGAGGCCATGTGTTGCAGTCCCTGTGCTTGCTCCATGGCCCACTCCTGGATTGGTTGCTGCAGGGAGAGTTAGCCAGCAGTTGCACTGGTGGCTACTTGCAATCTGTTTAGCTACTGCCTGAGTATATATATACATGGTAACTGCGCAATAATTAGACCTGCTTCCTGCTTGGTCTCCGGAGGTCTTGATTAGTGACTCAGTGATCAGCCACACTCTTGTCTACCCTTTTCTGTGGACCTCCTGGCTGGATGAGAGAGAGTCCACGCAGTATTTGGAAAATTTTTTTAATTCAAGATGTCTAGTACATCCAGTGTGACTAACAAAAGTAATGACAAATAATTGGACTAAAGGAAGGCTCACTGAATAAATGTTCTTTCGAGTTCTTAACATTTGCCAAATATTATGCAAAGACCTTCTCATAAATATAAAGAAAAGTATGTGTAGACATAAATTTGTGTATGTGTTTAAATAATCTGTATATATGCATGCCATTCTTCATAAATATTGCTACTCTCATTTTATATATCTTTCAAGTTTCAATTTACTTTTGATTAAAAATTTGTAAAAGAAGTACAAAAAACACACTATACTCTATTGCTTTCACTGACAGATCTTGCAATACCATATTAATCAAACAAGAAAATGATAAATTATTTTAACAATGAATTGCTTGTTCACTCAGTAAAACCTACTACAGAAACAAAAATAAACATAAATATTAAAGAGAATTCTCTTTCCTCTGCTTGAAAAGAAGAAATAGCAAATAAATTCACCTATAATTAATGTGCTTATAAATAATTCACCCTTTAGGAAATATGACTTGAGCTCTTACAATGTAAGTCCCTGTTAGGCATTCTATAGAGGGCAGAATAAATTGGATAAGCTCTTTGCTATCAAAATACTAATAATCTATTAAAATGGAAGGCAAATGCATATCTTACTGTGCAACAAGTCATATTCTAATCAGTATTAACAGATATTTTATGAAATCACTACAGTTAGTCAAAAGAAAAAGAATAGCAATTGCAGAAAAAAAAATTGTTCTTTGGATTACTCATTGTCTTGGATAAAAGATGGTGCACACTCTTTTGGAAAACATTCATAAAGGGGAGGTGAAACTCAGAGTGCCCCCTACATGGCTATGATATTATTTGGCCTTTTTATGGTTGAAGGAGTGAACAAAGGATCACTCTCCAGACCAGAAAGAACAGGGAGCCAAGAGGGAGCTTTGGGTGATGTAGCCATGATACCATCAAGGACACTACAGAGAAGGAGTTAAAAGAACAACACCCCACTATCAGTTTTCCATTTCCTTATATCTTAACTAGAAGATAAGGGGCAAATTACTCACTGTGGTAATCTACCTATCCCAAGCTCTTGACAGGATGAAGAGCTAGGTCTGAAAAATAAATCCAATCTCCTGTTTTTAATTAATGTTATTATATTTGGCCTAAATTTTTTCTCCCTTAGAGAAAATAAAATTATCTTATTATACCAAAAGCAGTATATTCAGAAGTGGTGCCCAAATATTAACCAAAATATGAATAAGCGAATATTTTCTATAGGCCATACATTTTCTCAGTAACTATTTAGCTCAAGATGGAAAGAACTGAGAGAATTAACTTACTAAGTTCAAACTCATCTTGTGAATCAAGAGATAAGTATGTTAGATAATTTAAGTGTATATGGAAATTTAGATTAAAACAGTGCTCCTATTTAAAAAATAGGTGTAACATTGACAATGAAGAAGCACATATTGGGTTTCCTAATACAAAAATTTCTCTCCTTCAGAATAGTATGGTAATTATTCCAGGCTATTATAGCAGGATGTCAGTATCCTCTTTCTAAAAGAAAAAAAAAAAAAATATATATATATATATATATATATATATATATATATATACATTCAGAAGCCATTTTCATTGGGCATAAAGCTCCATGAGCAGAATCCACATTACTAATTGACTATAAAATCAAGTAGGAATAAAGGGCAATGAAGTTTAGAAATTTTATATATTGTTTATTTGTTTCAGCAATTTTGTAGAATTAAGGAATTAGAGTAGGGAAGTGGACCATTTCTCTCTCGTTTCTCCCCTTCTTTCAGCTCCAGGGACATCAATTAGCCACAGTTGTCCTGTGAGAAACAGACTGCCAATTAACACCAAAAGAGTTTTCTCAAAACCACTGTGGAGCATTGCTCAGGGAGCCTAGCTAATTTCTGATAAATCTTGCTCTGAATTTATTTGAACAAACTCAGAACAATAATAACATTGAGGAAAAGGCAACTTTGAAAATCGCTAACTATCTTGAGATTTAATGTTAAAATATTTATTTCAAATTGTAAAATAATTAGCAGAATGAGTTGACACATTACATTTATCAGCAAAGTATTCTGTTATTGTAAAAGTTTGACTAGATGCATACTGCCTTGATTATAAATAGAATATATCTATATTTAATTTTTATATTAGTTGATATAATGGAACAAGTATAACTACAGATGTAGTTTTAAAGAATAGCATATAATTTCCCCAAATGTGTGAAGCTATTTAAATAATTATTCATATTATCAGTTCACTTCAGAGCCTTTCTTAGTGCATTTAGTTTAATGATATCATTTATTTGAAATGCCAAATGGTATTTATTAACCATAATGTGTGTAGTAAAAATGTATGAAGAAAACATCTCCAAACTATGAACTACTTCTGTCAATTCTCCTTGCATGATTTTTAATATCCTAATTTATAGAGGAAAAATGAATTGTCACGTTAAATTTCTTTGGCCAGTTTGATGTGCTCCGTGACTTACAGTATCACAGTTATGATCATGACATGCTATTACATTATTCAGCTTTCTAATGTGATGTTGTTTATGGTACTGATTTCTCACATGAGAAGGAAAATATGAATTTCAATCTTATGTTCTCGACTTTCCTGGATAATTGGTAATGAATAATAATAATATTTGTACATTTTTGACATTTTTCCTTTTCTTTCTCTGTGTATTTGGCTGACTCTCTACTGAAATATAAAATAAATGAGAAAGAAATGTTTGATGCATTCCTGTAACCCTGGTTTGAGAACCATGTATTTAATGTTGTAGGGACTCAGTGTTACCTAAAAAAATGCCATTATTGTTGATTGCTTTAAACCAAATAAGTCTATAGGTATAATATATTTTATTTTTGAATATTGTCTCTTTACAAACACTGAGTGAATGTCCTATTCATCATCAAAGCCCAAGTTAAATGTGATTTTATTAAAAGAACTGCTCCTGATTCTTTCTCTTCACTCAGAGTCTATGTGAACTTAAACATCTTCTATCCTTCTACTTCTAGATTACTTTGCTTGTGTATTTATTATGGCAAGTATAATCTTTAACATTTTTATCATAATTGTATATGTAAAAGCATAGACATAAACTACACATAGTGTGTATGTATTATACACACACACATATACACACATATTTATTGGGGTATATATATATACCCCAATAAAGTTCAAATACTTGAAGATAAAGAACAGGATATTTTATTCCTTGCATTTTCTAAAGTTGACAATATGAGACTTAAGATACTGCAAATACTAAGATCAAATGTTTCAATGGTTTGTTCAAGTTTATTTTTACACACTTATTTATACCCTCACTCATTCACTCAAATCCTGTTGATAAACATTTGATAATCATTTCATTAAATGACTTAGGATGACAAAAGAACAATCAGATATTTTCTAGTTTCTGCCACTGATTCTTCTGTTACTCCAATTTCCATGACAATATAAAATTCAATATTCAGAAAAAGATCAGTTCTTTCACCATTTTCACTTAAACTGTTACTAAACATTTTTGTTACTAAATATCAGGTAATAAACAACTGGTTTTATTAGCTTAGCCTCCCTTCCTCTTGATAACAGGCTTCACTATCACATGTAAACTTGTCTTACCTTCTTACTAAAGATACAGACATTTGGTTTAACTGATGAAAGCCAATTTTAGAGACTGGGGTGGATCTAGAGGGGAGAGTCTTAGTTGTACTTTATTCTAAGTACTAGTGTTGTTGGTAATGGTTACATAGCTAAAGAAATAACTTCATACATAGGGAAAGGAGGGTTAAGAATAGAATAAGAGAGTAAAGCAAACAAGGAAATGGATAGTGAGGATGGAAACATAACTCAAAAACAGAAAAACACTTAGCTAAGTACTCACTAGGAAAAAAAAGTCCATCTCTGAAAGGATCAGTACACTACACTATATAATTTTAGTGCAGTTTTTAGTGACCACATAACATAATTGCTCATGGAATCACCCATGCCCTTATATTGTAAATACTTTATCATTATACTGCATAGATATACATACTTGCAAGAATGCTTAATCATCTCCTGATTAATTGACATAACTATTCAGGTGATACTTTGTCAATTCTCCTTGCATGATTTTTAATATCCTAATTTTAAAATAATTAGCAGAATGAGTTGACATATTCTGTTATTGTGAAAGTTCAGACTAGATGCATACTGCCTTGATTATAAATAGAACATATTTACTTTTAACTTGTATATTATCTTATCTCCTTGGCCCATGTGATGAGTTTACCACAGATATTCAGATCCTAAATCATTGGTAGGTAGTAATTGACTTTGGCTTTAATGAACAGTATTGCTACATATACTAAGATATATTTAAGGATGTATACCTAAGTATATTTATATGCTTAGATATATTAAGGATACTTTATAGCAATAAATGTAAATAATGTTTAGTCTCCATGTCTTATTGTATAATAAAAGCATCTGCATATTAGCATCTTCTCCTTCTTTCCTTCTTTTAGAAAGAATCTTCCCTCTCCCAGCCTTTCCTTGGAGGGAAAACTGAAATCCCAGTCATTCTCACTTAAGGCTTTAGAGCAGTTCCATTTATTGGTCAGAGATTATGTCAGCAATGGCATATCCCACCCTGAACAATGAAATATGAAGGGAAACTTGATAGGTAATTTCCTAAATCACATCTAATTCTGGAAGAACACAGTTTTCCTTCCTCTGGATTTGCTAAGCCTTGTTTTGCTTTAGTCACCTTAATGACCAGCCTGAGGATGAAGCCAACACATAGCTAATGAGAGATTTGGCAGAAAAAAATCACACCAAAAAATGCCTAGGCCTTTGTGTTCTGTGAATAGGTACATTGAGGTCTTATAATGGAGTTCTATATAAAATAATAAAGCATTCTTGGTGGGCACCTTCCAGAATTTATGCTCATTAAGGTTCAGAATAAACCCAGTGCATCTCTAACTTAAAGAAATCATAAGCTAGATTACAAATTTTTCTAACTCATGCTGCTTTCCCATAGGATATGACTTATTTTATAAAAATAGCTCCCTAATCACCCTCTTCTCCATGAAAACATGTTTTGATGATTCGCATGAGCATCAGGGACACATAACATTCCTGCTGACTAGAACCATGTGAACATAACTGTCAGTAGACAACTGTTCCCTCTGTTTTATTTGGTAAAGGATCAATGTTTCTGTAAAATATAATAGTTTGGGGAAATATCTTCATTCGCTACATTTTCAGATTGGACTTATATTTATGATTCTTCCAATATTTGAAATTTTGTTTTTTAATATTTTAAAGTATCAAGGACTTTTATAGGGTTGCATATCTTATATGATAAAATATATGAATGTGAATATATGCCTCAATTTTCCTTCAGAGATTCATAAAGTCTTTCTAAAACTCTTCATAATATGATTCACAATAAGATGTAATGTTATTATGGTGCAGGAATGAGTGATACAATTTTGTTTTATAGGTGTGAATGAGAGTATTTGCTAAACATTATGGTTCAATAGGCTTCCTCAGATGTATTTTGAAAAGTAGACACATGGCATGTGAAACACAATGAAGAATATATTGAAGCTATTAACCAAAGATTACAGACTAAATTTGGTTTGCTAAGCAAATGCAACATTACCTCTTTTCTGTATTTTACTTCAGATTTACTTCCATCTTCTTTAAGAGGAACTTTTAATAAGGAAACACAAATTAAGCTGCCTTTGAATATGCTTTAGAATTCAAAATCATTTTGATTTATCTATAAAGACACATCTCACATAAGCTATTATCTCTTAGAAATTCCAGGTTCATTGCTCTTTGTTACTAGTTCAACAAATCACAGCAAATTGAATTAATCAAGTCTTTTAGATTTGCTAAATAGATGTGGCTTTGAGCAGGGCTTTTGTTCTAAAAGCAAGCATGGACCTGAATACAATATAAGTATTTTCATTAGTGTATTCTTAAGATTAATATTTTGATCAATAACTATCTTAGTATATAAAACAAGCTTAAAGGGAGACTTGGGCTATTTTGATGTTCCAGTTTTTACATATGAATTCCTTAAGAGGAAGACCTTGCTTCTTTGAATGTATAATTAGAGTATTGACTACTGTAATGGTTCTTAAATGATTACTATTTTTAACCATGATGGATTTAAATAGATTTCTAAATGAAAAAAATATATATATTGCATGTTTCTGTTGATGATGTAATAATTTAATAAATGACAGTAAAATTTTATGTAGTTTTCTGAAACCAAAATATTACAGGTTTAAATGTCATCAAAGAATATTCATTTATTATAAAACCCTTTAGATCCAGTATCTCTACTATTAATTAGCATACCTTAGTGGTATAGCCAATATATAGCCTTATAATTTACTATCTTCCAGATCACTTGTTCTGAAATTTCTTTTAGAGACATTTTTTATTTAGAATAATATTAAGTAGAAAGCAGAACTCCCATAGACCACTCACGAGTTCAGAAAGTCAAAAACATGATTTACATATTTTAATGTGGTTCCATTTGCAAAATTTTTCTCAGGGTGTTCATATATCTGGCATGAGGAAATATAACCTATACTAAATATTGTCTTAAATATCTACTGTGCTATGTATAACTATTCATTTAGTTAGTGTATTTTCATTCAGTGATTCTAGTGTTTTGTGTTCCTTGAAAAAATCAGTAACATTTCAATAAACAACATTATTCAACATTTGAGTACTATGTCATAAAAGCCTTTAAAATTATAACAAATGGTGACCATATTTAATAATAGTGTATTAGATACTTGAAAATTATTGTTAAGCATGTGAGGTAATACATCTATTAACCATTTTTACTTAGTCATTCTACAATGTGTACATGTTTAAGACATCATTTTGCATATACAATAAGTATATAACTTTTCTCAATTAAATGCAGTTTTAAATTAAAATATGTTTAAATAATTCTATTTAGTTGAAATTGAATGAAGGGTAAAGAATATATTCTTGTGCTCTCAAAATTGAATTGTTGGTTAAAAAAAGCATTTACTTTATAATAATACCTGCTTATATATTAGTTAATGCATGAAAATAAAGCAATGTAAATGTACTGCTGGTTTTGCACATGGTTTCTACAATATAATAATGAACTAAATTTAGGTCTAACAATGCAAAATTAATAATATTCTTAACATTACTAGGAAATGTAAACATAAAAACACTACCAAAGCTTTCTTATGGTTGTTTAAATATTTTACTACTTTACTACTGAGGCTGGGTATTGAAATCTTCACCATTTTTGAGGGCAGCAAATAAGTGATTGTGAGAATCTATGTTGAGATGTGGCTTGGTTAATATACTCTAATAAACTTTATTAATTTAGGACACACTTGAGACTTTGTATAATTTATATGAACATCATTATTAAATTATGGTCAATTTGTTGAAAAGTTATGATTAAGGTCTAACTTTATGGTAAAAAGAGTTGTAAAACTATTCCCCAAAGCAACTTGCTTATTTGTGTCTGTTTAATATCTAAATGTTACTGATATATGGCAACTATTAAGAATACAAACAACAATATATATTGGTACAGATGTGAAGAAAAAGGCACACTCTTACATTGCTGGTGGGACTGCAAATTGGTCCAGTCAATTTGGAAAGCAGTATGGAGATTCCTTGGAAAACTGGGAATGGAACACACACTTGACCTAGCTATCTCACTCCTCAGTCTGTACCCAAAGGACTTAGAAACAGCGTACTACAGGGACACAGCCACATCAATGTTTATAGCAGCACAATTCAAAATAGCTAAACTGTGGAACCAACCTAGATGTCCTTCAGTTGATGAAAATGTGGTATATATACACACAATGGAATATTATTCAGCATTAAAAGAGAATAAAATCATGACATTTGCAGGTAAATATATGGAAGATTAAAACTCTTTTGTTTTATTTTTTGTTGCAATTAGTTCTTGACAATACTTAAGATTTTTTGAAAAGTATTAAGAATTATAGTAACTAATATTAGTATCCACAATGATTTGTATTTATATGGCTTATATTTTTTTCCTAAAAATTGCTCTGTGATGTAGATAATACTTAATGGATTTGGGTGGGACTTACTAATCAGTATCCCTCTATCATAGTGTCATTCTACATTAGTTGGTATAATCACATGAGGCATCTAAAATAGTCCATCTCTGTCAGCTTCTGTAAATGTACAGATTTCAAGTTATGTAAGATGAATAAGTCTTAAAAGATCTACTGTTTAGTATTAGTGAATTTCATGAGTAACTACAAGAAGGAATATAGTACCTTTTTAATGCACATTCCTTTTTGTTTTTCTACGATGAGTTAATAAAATTATTTATTTACATACACACTCAAGATTTACTGTTAGAGTATGTGTCTTAAGTCTGGAGATCCAAGCAACTCCAATGAAAACGTGATAGGTAGGCTTGTGCTGGGTTTTGGTTAGATCATAGAGTACATCAGGTATCTATAATCAAAACTCAAAAATGACAATAGAATAGTATTAAGTAAAATTGGAACATTTTACATTGTTATAGATTATTTTCTAAACTTATAAAAGCAAAGTTATTTTCTTACTTTGATAATAGAATATATCTTATTACTTAGCTATTGCCATGTCATGAAATATTTGGTTTGTGTTCAGAAATATTTATATATTTATTTATATATGAAATTATTTATTTTGATTGATGCATAATATTTGTGCAGATTTGTAAGGTACAATGTGATGTTTTGTTTCAGGTATAACCAACTTGGTGTAATGAGCACATACTTCCCTTAAACTTCTATTATTTCTTTGTGATGAATGCACTAAAAATACTTTCTTCTAACTATTTTGAGATATACAAGGCATTATTGTTAACCATATTCACTCTACTATGCCATAGAACACTATAAATTATTCCTTTTATCTAAGTACAACATTGTACCTTAGAATGCATTTTTCTATAGCTAAAGATAAAGAAAAATGGGGATATGTGATACAGTTATTTTATTATCACTGAAATCTTTTTTTTGAAATATGTTAAATGAAGTAGCAGAGTACCCAATACATAATAGCTCTTGGTAAATACCATTTCATTTCTATCTGAAAATTCTCTTTTAATTATATATTTTTTTCTCTTCTTTAGGTCTTAATCATTAACTCAGATAACAATTTTGAGCCAATAACAAAAGGGTGTCACTTCTTTCTTACATAAAATACCTCATCCTTGAGTTCATGAGTTGGGGAACAGAGGCCTAGTTTGTCAAACTCTAAAGCTTTTTCTGCTAATGAGCATCACACTCCATATTAAAACATTAAAGTCATTCGTGGGATATTAAAGCAAGACTACATTTACTTTGGTCAGCTAGAAATACCTACTCTTCTACAGAAGAATGTCCCAGATCATCAATTAGATATTCAGGGATCCACAAATAACAGAGCATAAAATTTCTGTCTCAGACATCATACATGGCCAATGTGGCTCTTGCAAGCCACTGTTCTGTTGCAGGTGTCACCTGGACAGCAATCTAGGAGAATTGATGACACTGAAATTGCTGCAGTTGTCCTTCTCAAACCCAAGTGATTGGGCTGGTGCCACATGATGAACCACTTAAAGAAAGCCATACTTCTAGTGATCAGAAAGAATGAGTTATTTTATAAGCTTTCATGTTCTACTTATTATTCATTACACTAAACCTTATTGGAAAACGACACACTATGTAGATAATGTCATCACTGTTTCAAACTTCAGCTTTACACATTTAGAAACTGAACTTAGAAACTACTCACTTACTAAGGACTCTCTTTATTGCTCAAATAAGATAATAAGATGAAGAAAATAGTATGCACCTTCTCTGGAGAGCCAGGGAAATTCCACAGGGAAAAGCCTGCCTGTCTGTGTGTGTAGAAATTTTACTCATAAAAAAACCCACATTTATCCTTTAGCAACTTGTTAAACTTGAAACCCCTGTGCTGGCATGGGGGCCACAATTGTCCTCCTGTTGCTCTAGGCAAAAGCTGCTTTCTCATCTCCCTCCCCTCTGAAGGGTGTGTCTTTCTCTAAGATGCCTTATGACTTGGTTGACCTGGGTATTCAGGTTTCCACAGGGTCACATAAATTTATGATAATGTATATTTTCCAACTTATTTATATTAACTTGGGGTGATGTTCTTTCTTTCACATGGGAGAAGCTAAGCTCATTTGAAATCACATCTTTCTTTCTTTTTTTTTTTCACCAAATTTTCTACAAGCATCATTCTTGAAAGCAGAAGCTGTGCACATCTGGCTTATAATTGTATTCTAACATAGTAAATGAGCTGATCCATGTATCTATTCAGACAGAAGTTTCATTGGTTAATAATAAAGAGCACAGTATTATACCAAATATTCTATTGCAAAGCCCATTACAAATCATCTCCTTAAAAGTATACTCAATAAATTGCATCTTTCTTAATTTACTTTCAAACACTACGGAACAATTAGCACATTTCCAAACATAGAATTCTTTTAGTGCTACTTGCCTTTTTCAATTAACTATTGCTGTGGAAACAAAGCATCACACAACCTAGTGGCTTAAAACTATAATAATTTAAGATTTGATATGTTTCTTTTGGGCACACTTGGTGGGATTTATTCTGTTTTCTGCTGCCTGGGTCACTCATGTGGTTGCATGTTTTGGGCTGAAATCCTGACTGACATATAGGAGTTGGATGCTGATTATACTTTGCTTAATCATCTTTTCACATCGTGTCTCAGATTCTGGACCTTCTCCATGTTCTCTCTCTACAAGGGACATAGCTTGGACCCCCAAATAGTCTAGCTGTGTATACAGAAAGAGCATTCTGGGCTGCCATATGTAGCACTGCATACTAAGTGGCTTGAACACATAAATTCTTTTATTGCAATGCTGTAGGCTTCAAGATCCAAAATCAAGTTTTGAACCAAATAAATTTATGGTGAGGATTTCCTTCCTATCTTGCAGATGACCATTTTTTATATGTCCTCACATGGCTTTTCTTTTTTGCTTAGATGGGTGGGCGGAGGCTCTGATATTTCTCCTTATTCTTATTAGCCATGGCCCCACCTTTACGACCTCATTTGCTGCAATTATTTCCATAGAGACCCTATCTCCAAATACAGTCTCAATGGGGATAAGGGATTAAACATAGGAGTTTTGGAAAGCACAAACATTCAATGCCTACCTGCATATTAAATCTTTGCTTCCATTACACTTGCCAAGACCACGTAGAAGCTAAGCTTGGATTAGATGAGTGGGAACTGCACAATGGTATGAATAAAGATTAGTGTGGATCAATGTGGGCCACCAATGTGGCACACCAGCAAAGTGCCATTGAAAAGAACAACTTTTAGTTCATTGCCCAATTTCCTTTTTGTTTTTTAGAAAGATTTATCTTGTTACCTCCTTTAAGATACCTTCTTTCACTGATGCTGTTAAAGATCCCTCCTCTTTGACCCCATATCTCTAGTTATAGTCAGACTAGCACAGTCTCTGGACTGAATATAAAATCTCCAAAAGAACATTTTTATTCACAAGAACAAATATTGAGAGGATGAAACCATGCCACATGCATTTAGTTTACTTTTTCTATTAACACCTTGAAAGTATTCATTTGTATATGTAAAAAGTGACAAATGAATAGAGGATATTGTGTTCATGTGGGAAATAGATCTAAGACTGAATTTATTCTGTCCACTAAAATGTTTCTGAATTATCTAAATGTATATGTTTTAAATAGTCAGTGTATAAAGACAATAAATGAATTTGTTAGAATTTATTTATTTTTTAGTATTGTCAAATGAGGAACAAAATACAAATAACAGTCAGGTTATGGAACAGTTTGGATATGATGTTTCTTAATGAAGACATTTGATACCTCAGTAGAGCAGTAGAAATATCAGTTTATATATTCTTGACTAAAGCCTTATGCTCATTATCTCAGCACTATCTTAAGCTGCTATTTTTCATTCTAATATGATGTTTTGTGCTATTGCAATTCATAACCTAATTAAGGTGTTTTTATTTTTATTTCCTATCATTCTTAAAATGCAGAAAGTTTTTGATTTATTTGGTCAGATCTCAGCAAGAGTATGGTTCATTTTTCTTAATTATTGCTGCTTATATCTGTATATGCATCAGACTTTGAGATTTTTTTCCCTGTATGCTACTTTGTAACACAGCATCTTCTTCAGAAACCTATGGCAAGTAGTCTAGTTTTACTGCAGATGGGGTTTTTATGGAAGATGGTGGAGTTCTTCAATGTGTCAGCCTTTAATTGACTAAAAAAGAATACCCACACAGATGGATGATGTAGATATAGATGAATATATCTCTGCTCATCCTTAGTTGTTTCCTGAATCTCAAAATTTAGAATGTGTTTTGCTGTTCATATTATTATCATTTCCATTTCCTTCTGTCCTCTACCTACCTCTCTCCTTCAGTCAAAACTATTTGCAGCCAGGAAGTTACTACAATTGTACAATTAAATGCTTACATCATGTGGATTATAATAAACAGCAATGGCCCTTGTTTGAAAAAGTTCTGATGGAAGTACTCTAAATAGTATTGTGAATTTGTTAAAAAAAAAAAAAACACAACTAACTGCATGTCAATGTAAGTAGGAATTCCAGAAGTAATTAAATCATCACCCAACTACAAATAACTGTTTAGACCACTGTAATACAGATATCCAGATGTTGGTTTCTCTCTATTTCTCTTCTTTCTTTGTTTATTTTCCTCTCTCTCTCTCTCTCTCTCTCTCTCTCTCTCTCTCTCTCTCTCTCTCTCTCTCTTAGGTCTGGGGTTGAACCAGGGATGCTTTGTGACTCAGCTACATCCCTAGACCTTTATATATTTTATTTTGAGATGGGAGTCTCACAGAGTTGCCAAGGCTAGTCTCAAACTTGTGTTCTTCCTGCCAGAGCCTCCCTGATCACTGGGAATACAGGTCTGCACCACTGCACATCAGTTTATATCATAGAAAATGTAGCAAGTTAAAATCTCTCAGATATCTCCAACTTTATAATGCCCACTACCCATATCATCTCTAGGAATGCTCTTCACTTCTTTCAAGTTGTTCTCTATCTCACTTTTGTATCCAATGCCTCTTCTTAACCCCCTGCACCTTTCCCATATTTCTTCTGTGCTCTTCCATTCCCCATTTGAGTGTAAATTCCTTGCGCAGAACAATTTAGATAAGTCCTTTTGTCCGTTTTTTTTTCTTTCATTCAATGTTTTCAGGGCCTCACTTTCCATCCCCATATATTTTGTTAAAAAACTGTTCTAAACTGTGACAATTACTTTCACAAAGTGGAGCTCATTTTTCATCTGCTAAAATAATTTCTTCTTCAACCTCTGCTGTAGCAATGCTGTCACAATTGTTATTACTGAGTATGGTTTCCATTGCTCTTGTGACAGTTTGCAAGTATTAAGGAGAACTTGGACTATGCAAAATAGAATGATAAAAAATGTGGGCATGAATGCATTACTGATAATTGAGAGGTAATCTTAATGTTGGCTAGTAATCTGTTATATCTTTGTAATTCCCTTAGGTTTCACATTGAATGGTAACAGGCATTATTCCTACAAATCTTGTAAGATTTTAACTCTGATAAACAACCTTATTCCACAATGTAATTTTAGGTCTTGAAGGTTTTTAGAATTCATTGTTTTAATGAATTATTTCAATAGATTTGCTTTGATCAGAGAATATTTTTTTTTTAGGAAAAAAGTTACAACTTTCCAAACAACTGTACAGATGTTTCGTTTATTTACTTAATGAGTACAAGAACTCCTGAGGATATTTTTCTCAGTTATATGTGTAGATCAAAGCAATGTGTTCAGGGTTTGGTGTTAGTTTTTTTCTTCCTTTTTTTTTTAGTAGAGGTAAGCTTTTTATTCAGTTTAAATCATAGTCATAATGGGTTATTTAATGAGGCAGTACATTATTTACTCTGCTTTTATACAAAACTCAGAATTTATATTTCATATAAAAGAAACATTGTTATAAAAATAAATTTTTAGTTATTTTTTCAGAAATATGTTGCATGAATAGTCAAATAACTCATGAAATTAAGAGCTAATAATTTTCATGAATAAATGGCACTAAATCACTCTACTGCATTTAATAATGGACCTATTTTCAAAGTTACAAAGCTTAATAGGTGATAATTATTAAGAAGCGGGATTAATCTAGAACTACTTGCCCTTCCTTTTCTTCTCTGGGCCATATTGATTACTTATTTATTTATTTTACAGTAAGAGCATTTAACATGAGATCATCTCTTTAAACGCAAGTATACAAGACAGTGATATTAACTGTAGGAGCAAGGTTGTACAGCACACATTTAGAATTTATTCATATGGTACAACTGAAACTTTAGATGTTTTTTACAACAACTCTCCATTTTTCCTTCTCCTTTAGCCTGATTAATTAGCATCCTACTGTGTTTCCATGAATTTGAATATTTTACATACCTTTTATAACTGAAATCACTCAATATTTATCTTTCTATGATGCACTCAGTACTCATTATAATATTCTGCAGATATATCCAAATTCAAGATTTCCTTCTTTTCTTAATCTACATATTATTCCATGGTATATCTATACCATATTTTCTTTATTCAGTCACCTGTCTTTGGACATCTACATTGCTTACACATCTTGGTTAGTTTGAATAGTATTGCAATGAATAAGAGAGTGCAGCTTTCTCTGTAAGATATTTATTTCAACTCTCTTGGATAAATAGAGATGGGATTGTTGAATTATACAGTAACTTAATTTTTATTTTCTGGGGAAGGTCCATACTGTTCCCCACAGTAGCTGCACCATTCTACATTTCCATCAATAGTGTATAAGATTTCCAGTTTCTGGTGGGGTTGGCAGGATGGTCCAGTGGTAGAGTCTTTACCTGGAGTAGAATACACTTTACCTGGAATAGAATAAGCCCTGGACTCGATACCCAACATCACAAAAAAGAAAAAAAAAAGAGTTTGTATATCCTCACCAACACTATCATTTTTTTAAACAAAATATTCCCATCCTAAGGAATATGAGATGATGTCTCATGTTTTTTGTTGTTGTTGTTGTTGTTTGTTTGTTTTGTATTTCTCTGATGAATAAGGTATTGATGTTGAACTGTTTTTTATATTGCTTGGCCATTTGAATGTCTTTTCAAGCCTAATTATTATTAAAATTATTTCTTTGACTTTTTGTTTATTTTTAAATAGCATTAAAAATGCTATTGAGTTATAAAGCTCTTTGTATATCTTGGATCTTAACCTATTAGCAGATTAATTGGCTTGCCTCTATGTTTTTCAGTGTTATTTTCAAGACAGTGTCATGAAGCTTTTTCCTATGCTTTTTATTTTTATTTTTATTTTTTAGCTTCACATATCAAGCTTCTTTCCGTGTGTGGGTACCAGTTTTTCCAATCCCATTTGTAGAATAGACTATTCTTTCCCCATTGTGTAGTCTCAACCCTCTTTTCAAAGTTCAATTGCTACTTTATTTGTGGGTTTATTTTTAGACTGTGTATTCTATCCACTATCATCTTTATGCCATTGTCACACATTTTTTTAATATATCATAACTTTTTAATATATTTTGAAATTAGGAAATGTGATGTCTCCACCTTCGATCTTCTTTCCTAAAATTGCTTTGACTACAATGGGTCTTTTATTGTTCCATACAAATTTTAGGATTATTTTCTTTATTTTTATAAAAATACCATTGTGATTTTGATTGAGATAACATTGAATTGTAGATCAGTTTAAATATTACTGACATTTTAATAATAATAAATCTTATAATTTATGAACATGAATGCTTTCCCATGTTTTGTATGTTTTTTTAATTTCTTTCCTAAATTTTTTGTACTTTTCAGCATAAATATCTTTCACCTTTTTAGATAAAATCTATTCCTAGATATTTTACCATTTTGATACTATTATAAATAAGATGGTTATCTTAATTTCCCTTTCAGATAAAAAAATAAATAAATAAAAATTTCTTTATTTGAAACCATGATTTATTTTTGATGGTGATACAAACTCTCATGGTTTTTTCAATCAAAACAAAAACAAAAAAATAGGGAGTAATATTCATGTAATTAAAAGACTTCCTAATTCCAACCAGTTTATTTCCTGACCTGAATTAAATAATGACCTAAGTCCCAGGTTCGTCGTTCCTTTGCTTCTTGTGCTAAATGTTGGGAAATTGTAATTTTTGTCTGCCTGTATTTAATTGTTTTTTGGTAAGCAGGTCATGCAACTTGTAGAATGAGCTGAAATTGTTCCATTGATATTATTATATTATTGCAGGTCTCTAAAATTCATTTATTTTGGCTACTTTATAAAATCCCATTGTAGAAATGTCAGTTTATATACTATACACCAAAGTAACATAGGATTAATAGTGAAACTGACTTAAAATTAAACTCAATTTCTTCCATTTTATTTACAAAGAGTAAAAGAAAATTTTTTTCTCTGTTATTTCTCTTGCTAATAAATCCATTCTGTGTACTTCATTTGCATAATCTGGAATAGCAAAATATGGTAAAATTCAGATTTCATTTTTCTGCCAGTTACCCATTTTATGTACTTTGGTTAAATACTTAACTTTTCTGTGTATCAGTTTCTTCATCTAGAAAACATGAGAAATAGAATTCTTGTCAAAAACAAGTGTGGAAATTAAATGGGATATTTTGAATACCCAGTACTTAGAAGTGTACTGGGCAAATATAAAAACTCAAAAAAATATTTTATATATATATATATTTGTTTGACTAAGAATCAAATCCAGGGCCTCATGCATATAAAGTAATCACTCTACCACTGAGCTACATACCCAGCCCTTTTAATTTTTCTTTCTTTCTTTTTTTTTTTTTTTTTTTAAAGAGAGAGGGGGAGAGAGAGAGAGAGAGAATTTTTAATATTTATTTTTTAGTTTTCGGAGGACACAACATCTTTGTTTGTATGTGGTGTTGAGGATTGAACCTGGGCCGCATGCATGGCAGGCGAGCGCTCTACCGCTTGAGCCACATCCCCAGCCCTTAATTTTTATTTCAATACACGTTCTCACTAAGTTACCCAGGCAGACCTCCACTTTGCAGTCATCTTGTCTCAGCATATGCCAGTAATTGGGAGAACTGCAGTACAGAACCATATCTAGCATTTTATTTTTATTATCATCTCATAATATGAGCTACTTTTATATAGTCATAACAAATATTCCTGAAGCATAATATACCAGCTGTCTGAACATACTCTAGATTCTGTTTTTCTTCTTTCACTGGACTTCTTTCTTTCACTGTTACCTAAATTTTTCATTTTTTCATTGTAAATAAACCATGCTTACTCCCAATGTGAATGTCCCTAGTTTGACTTGCCTTTAATAGTACCCATTTTTTTCAGTACAGCATATGAACAATCGTTTGGATAAATAGCTATGCAAGAATGTAGACGGCTATTTAATATACTATTCAAGAAGCTCTGTCATTATGTTTCTCAATTATTGTTGTGTTGTCCCAATATTCAACAACAGCAATAGCAAAACTTATTGAACATATACAGTGTGTTGGGCACTATGTTGATCATGATGAAATTCAAACACAAATTATCCTTTCCTTGTTGTGCTTACTATACAGGAGAGAGACAGATGATGTGATGGCTAGAACATTAATTAATAAAGTGAATGTTATAACTGTATAAGGCCATTTCAGAATACAGAGTATGACATTCAATACATCCACTTCAAGTAAATGGTTTATTGGGAATATCTAGCAATTTTGCCTTGGGTTTGGAAATATGCTATAATTATAGAATTTTGAAAGCAATGTTAAATGGAGTGGTAGAGGTGGAACAAAGACTGCAGATGATTTTTTAATACATGGTGGGTGAAGAATTGGGGGAGAGAGTATAAATTTCTCTTTCTAAAAAGAAGAAAAAGAAAAAGAAAAAAAAATACCCAGTATGGGAAGGAGAATATTGAGGAAGTATGAAGAAAGCTAACCCAGGACATGGGGTTTGAAAAGAGGTTTTGTTAATTTTTACCCAAACTATAAGATATTTTTGACCTGCGCTTAAAGTATGATCTCTTAGGAAAGCAGATTATTTGAGACAGAACAATTTAACATATAAACAACAGGAAGATAGATATGTAACAAGGACCATAGATAGAGAATTAAAGAAAGTAAACACAGATTCAAAATGGGGCAAATGTCTAGTCATACATTAAACCTGAAAGGAAAGAAAATTAAGATAGGTAGAAAACTAAAGTTCATCTAGTCTTACATCATTTTTTTCCTCCTATAGAATTGCTCAAGATAGGTCAATATAGCACTTTTTATTTATTATAATTCTTCTTTCTTCAACTAGTACTACCACTGGTCTTTAACTCCTTCGTCTTAAACCCATAGACAAATCTCTTCTTCTATATAAAAATCTGTTAATCTGTCATAATTTACCAAGTAACATCTTCTTATAGGAGTTCTGCAACCCCAAGCTTTTACACTAAAAGTTTAGAAGAAGGTAAAGTTTTCTCTCTCTTTTCTTTCAATTTCCTGTCAGTTTATGCAGGCTATTTTTCAATAAAAGCATAAACATACATGCATTCTCTCTAGTTTTGTTGTTTCCAAGTAAATTACTCCTCTTTCTCCTCCTTTCGACAGTGCTGATTCTGTGACGTCTTCTCATTTTCTTCCTCCTTCTCCCTTCCCCACCTTGCTTTTCCTCCCTCCCCTCCTTAGCATGGCCTCCTGCTCCCCCAGAATCTTTGTTTCTCCTTCATCTCCACGTCAATATTCATCTCCAAGCATCCACGATACCTCCATTTTCCACAATTTAATTGTAACAAATTTAATTATGGCTATTTTCCCCAAAATTATCAGAACTTAGTTTTCCACTATTACTTTGTGAGTCTGCTTTTCCAGCTGTTTAATTTGGGGATATAATAGCACTGCATGATTCAATTTTATTGAATTTAATTTTATTGAACTATATTATTTATAGTTTATATGCAAATTATGTTAAATAAATAAAATGTATACATTTAAGGTCTATTTTGATATAGGTATGCATTATGAAATGAATACACATCATGCACACTGACATACTCATTACCTCATCTACATGGTTTTCTTTGTGTTGTGAAGAGTTAAGATAGACTTTCTCAACAACTTTAAAGTGTAGATACTATATATATATATATATATATAGTATCTATTTATATATACACAGAGAGAGAGAGATTATATTTTAAAAAATACCACCTGTGATTATTTCACCTAAAGCAGCTTCCTTTGAACTTATTATCCCATCATTATACATTTCCTTCTCTGTACTTAATCACAATCTGAAATTATATTGCATATTATATTTTAACTTGATGGTTGCTTATGTCAGCCACTTCTCCAGAAGGTGCACGAAGGTAATGACTTTATAATGTTACTTTGGTTTACTTTCATAATTAGTCTATCACTTGGTATACATTATAAGCTTTATAGAATATCACAGTGACTTAAAACAACAGAAATTTATTGTCCTATAGTTCTGGAGTTAAGAAATCCAAAATGTGTCTCACTGGGCAAAAATCAGGCTGTCAACACCTTATACTGCTATACTATTAAGTCTTTTCTGGCAGCTCTAGGTTAGACTCTTTTTCTTGCCTTTTACATCTTTTAGAATCTAACTACATTTCTTCACTTATGGCCCCTACCATATTCAAATCAAATATATCTCTATCAAATATGTCTATATCTCTATCTCTC
This sequence comes from Callospermophilus lateralis, assembly GCF_048772815.1. Classification (NCBI taxonomy): domain Eukaryota; kingdom Metazoa; phylum Chordata; class Mammalia; order Rodentia; family Sciuridae; genus Callospermophilus; species Callospermophilus lateralis. The sequence goes on along the minus strand of NC_135320.1, from coordinate 65,615,375 downwards.
TTTTTCCCTTCCTCCCTCCCTCCCTCATTTGGAAACCATCATGATTTGTTTTGAGGGATGCTAATACCACCTAGAAATGAGACAGGTAATACAGGACTAATTAAATTAGCTTCTGATATTATTTGTTCTATAAGGTGTAGATTCAGAGATAATTATAAACTCTAACTTTGAAAATAATGTTGCTTTTCTAAGGAAATTTAAAAAATACCTTGATCTTAACAAAGCCGCAGAAACCAAATTCTTTCTTATATATAATAACATGGTATACAGCTATGAAAACCGAAAACTATATCCATGAACATACACTGAGCTCAAATCTATCCCAGAGAAGTAACCTTCAGGTAATTACAGAGAAATGGTTGTGAATCTATTCAGTTGAATAAAACCTAAGTCCACATTTCATCTGGACTTTCAGTACATTGATCAAGTAGGTAATTTTATTTCATAAGCTAGTTTAAAAAACTTTTTTTTGTTATTTTGTTATTTTCAAGTGAAAATAGATTTAGTGATATAGATCAGAAAGAATCAAATGAGACAACTTTATAAAGACCTAGAAGAATAATATCATTAGAGGAAACAGTATGGAAATATCCTCAACTCAAAAAGCTCTTGGCATATTCAAAGACAGAATCTCCCAGTTGTAGGAGTCTAGCACGTAAAAAGACCAACAGTATCATATGAGACTGGGGAGAAAGACAGAGATATATCAAATGTTAAAAACTATAGTAAATATTTGGGATTTTATCATAGATAACACACAAATTCATTTTTAGGGTTAAATCTAGAGCATATTGTATATTAACATTTTTTTGTTTTATTGAATTATTCCAATTGTTCTGACAAGAATTAATTGGAAAACTGTGAAAGAACTTGCAAGAAGGGAAGATAAATCTGGAGGACTAATAGAAAATAGTGATCTGGACTAAAGTGATTGTAAGCAGAGACCCATAGAGACAGAATTAAAATATATCCTGGATACATGGGTAGAACTTTCTAAAGAAGCAATGGTGAGGGGAGAAGGAGTAGAAAGAATATACTTATGACAGGATTTAGAGAGTAGGGGGTGCCATCTTCCATTGCGGTAATCTGGAGCACCATTTAGGACTCCAAAACTCTTTTCTGAGATTTTCAAAGTTTCTTCAGGTAATCTATTCAGCTTTATATTAATGACTGAAGCTCGGAAATTCCACTGGACCCAACTGTATAGACATATTTGAATCACATAGAATGAACTAAAAAATGCCCTGAAAACTTCCAAATCTCCTGTTCCAGACTTTATTGAAATCTGGAAGAACTACTGGCCTTTCCTTAGAAGAACATGTCCTTGAGAGAAACTAGCCAACTTCTAAGAAATTCCCTGATGTACTTAAGTTATCTCTGCATTCAAAAAACCAATCCTAACTAAGAAATAGAAATGCCCTTCTAATGCACACATTGTAAACCAATTTCCCCCTGATACTGTGGCTGACTAACTGATAGATCAAACAATGGAATATGGGATTTGTAATGATCCAAAGGTCTTTTCTGAAGTTAAAGAAAGTTAAATTTTTTAACAAACTAAAAACATTCAACCCTCCCATGAATAGTCATAGCTTTCTTAAACTGAAAAATATATCTAAAATACATGAATATACTAAAGCTTTCCCAGAATCCAACTATATTTTCCATCCTGCAAAGAAGGAGTCATTAACTTTATTTCTCCCTCACCTTCATTTATTAAGTTCCATATTTTCTTAGGAGTCACTTAAAGCAATACACCTGTTCCTTTTGATTCTAAAGTTCAAGTCTTCCCTGCTTCAGCTTTTGCCTTTATACATTTAAGTTTTTTTTTTTTTAATGATGCCTCTTCTCAAACATAAAGTCTTCTATGCCTCTTGCCACCTCCCTGACCATCTTTGACTTTTACAGCTCCATCTGTCTCACTAAATTTCTAGCATCAAATGTGCTCATAATTCTGTTACTGTTGATATTTTTGCTTTGGTTTTCAATACTGTTTTGTATTGAAACTGCTGCATTCACATGCTCAGAGTTCATATGGGCATCTGAATACAAAAAAAAATATAGGAAGGAAATAGGCTTCTAAAAATACAGGCAAACTGTGATGGTTTGGATCTTAAATCTTCAAAAACTCAGCTTGTGGGGCTATAGGGAGGTCATGTCTAGTAGGGGTGGTGCCTAGTTAGGAAGTGTGGTCTAGAGGAAGTAAGTTAGGTCACTGGGTATTTGATTTTGAAGAGATTATTGGGACCTTGGTCCCTTCCTTTCCCTCTTTGCTTTCTGTCCACCATAAGGTGAGTAGTTTTTCTGTGCCACACAGTACCTGCCACGATGTTCTGCATCACTATAGTTACCAAAATAGAAGAACCAGGTTATCATTGAATACAACCTCTGAAACCATGAGTCAAAATAAACAATTTCTCCTTATAAATTGATTTCCTCAGGTGTTTTATCATAGTTATAGTAAGCTAACACACATAAAATGGTTTATGACAAGTGAAAGTTTCATGCATGCACATTTAGGGCAAAATATAAAGGGGAAATGTTATAAATGTAATTTAATTAAAGCACCCTAGAACTTCATAACTGTTTGAAGCACTAGGGATGATACCACATGGGAGTATCAACAGTAATTTTACATCCTAGTATCAGACTACTAGGAATCTTTCACTTTAAGCATGATTTGTAATTTAAATAAATTGACCCCAGTGCTTAATTTAGGCATCACTTTAAAATTAAAACCTCATCTCTGGAAGACCTCTCTGATCATGTTTATTAAGGAAAGTGTAGCATTGCCCATACATCTGTTCACTTTGCAGTACTGGATTCACGGAAGTACAAGCTAAAGCAATGGACTACAATTTGGCCACAGCAGGACATAAATATATATTTTTAAATTTTGTTTTTACTTTGAATTTGTATTAGACATAGAACTGGTTGAGTCATGGAAGTCCTGCAGAGGCTTTATGGATGAATCTTCACAGATCACTGTTCAGACTGAATAGAAAATTTAAAGGTTACTTACTTCAAGCCAGTAACTAGTGATAAATCCATGTAAAGCAGATGGTAGGATGATGAATTAGACACAGTCCAGAGCTCTGCCATAATCTTAGAAAATGTGCATGTTCTAGTATGAGACTCATGATTTCCCAGCATGATAACTTTTATAGAATGATGGCTACAAACAACATATTAAATCTGTGAATATGTCTAAATGCTTGTGAGCCTGTCATCATTAGTTTTTGGAAAACTGTCCACCACAAAATCTTAACTCATTTTTTTATGTCAAATTTTTGATTTGTTGAACCATCCAGCTGCCACCTGGTAAATAAACTTAAGACTACTTTTTATAAATTTATCTCTTTTTTTGATAAATAATTGGCCAGCTGTTCTCTAAATATAGATTAGAAGAGTCTGGTTCAAAGATGAAAGGGTAAATGTTAATATAGACATGAACATGAAGAGAGTTGAAAAGAAAATTTCTATACTTTTAATTCCAAACTTGTCATTCCTTTGTTAGAGAACTTGAGTTGATCCTTTATAATAAATATTATGCTGTAAAGCTAAACTCATGTTGAAAATTTCCACTTGTCTTTTTGGTAATTTGAAAATTTGTAGTCAAATAACATTTTCCCCATTTACCCCATGTTAAAATTAAATCTGTTTTAATTATTATACAATTTATTTTTAAACTAAATCATAAAACATAAATATTTTACATATAAGTGGGTAATGTTTTAATGCATAAATGCATTGTGTAACATTTAATCAGCTTAAGCATATCAGTCTCCTGAAACATTTATCATATCTTTATAGTAAAAACATTCTTCTAGCTTTTCAAAATATAGAGTAAATTACTGCCTCAGTCATCCCACTACACAATAGCACACACACAAAAAACCACTTTCATTGTTCTTAAATGTGCATATAAATGTACATATATATGCACCAAACCTATTATTTATGCTGAGATTCTTTTTCTGTCCATCTTCAGAAAGATGCATTTCAAGGTTTTTTCATGAACCTGGTAATTAGAGATAACATTGACTTATGATTTTCTTTTTTTTTTAGAAATTGCCAGTACAATTTTTTCCCAAATATTTGTTTTGAGAGATGAGAAAGCTATTTAGGAAAACAGAGACATAGCTATTGTGAAGACAAAGAAATATCTTCAGTGAGGAATCTACTAATAAATACAGAAAGATATTAAGAAATTAAAGTAAAAGCAATAAATTGTTTTCATTTGTTCTTTAGACAGGAGTTAAAATGTCCATTAAATAAGGAATCATTGTTAAATTTAAATTATTACTCTTCCCAAACTGATGATAGTAGCTCTTTGATTATCTACTAATACAATATATCAAGCATATGAATATGATGATATATCGATATATATTAATTTTAAAAAAATTTGGAGGTGCTGGGATTATACCCAGGGCTTTGTGCATGCTAAGCAGGACCTCTACCTTAAGCTATACCCTCAAAATCTTTTAAATATTGTAGTTTGTTTTATGGTCCAGAATATCTTCTATTGTGGCAAGTGTCGTATCTGCACTTGGGTAGGATATGTGTCATGACAATGATACATGGTGAGGGCTACAAATTTCCATTACAGCAAAGTTGTTGATGGGTCAACTATTTTCTTGAATGACTGATCACTTTTGTCATATGTAATGATCCCTTTATATTTGGTCTTTTAATTTTTAGTTATTGTTTAATAATATATTTTGTTAGAAATTAATATTACTCTCCTGACTTTATTTTGATCGACATTTGCATAATATGGGTTTCTCAATTTTTCTACTTGTAAAGTACCCTACCCTTATATTTATTTTTAAAATAGTTTTTTGTTTTGTTTTGTTTTTTACGAGATCTGGTGGCATACTCCTATATTCCCAGTGACGGAGACCAAAGCAGGAGAAGCACAAATTTGAGGCCCACCTGAACAATTTAGGAGTCTCTGTCTCAAGAAAACAAACAAACAAACAAACACTAAGGTGTTGCTTAGCAGTAGAGGGCTTCTGGGTTAAACCCCTAGTGTAATAACAGTAATAATAATAATTAATAATAATTTGGTACCAGGAATTGAACCCAGGGGGCTCTTAACCAATAAGTCACATCCTTAGTTCTTTTTTCTTCTTTTTTTTTCTCATTTTATCTAGAGATAGGGTCTCACTGAATTGTTCAGTACTTTGTGAAGTTGCTCATGCTGGTTTTGAACTTGCCATCCACCTGCCTCAGCCTCCTGAGCCCCTGGGATTATAGGTTTACATCTCCATGCCCAACATTATTATTATTATTATGAATAAAAACAATAAATAATGTGGCTTCTTACAGATAGCATATAGTTTGGTTGTGGCTTTTGCCCATTTGGATGTCTGATTTCTAGTTGGTGTATTTAACATTTACATTACAAAATATTGTTGATCCAATTGAATTAAAACCTACCATTTTGTTAGCTCTTTTCTATTTTTCCATTTTTTTCTTTCTTCTATGGATTTAAATGAACATATTTAGTTACTTTATTGTATATCTTTATTTGCTCTATTACTTGTACCTTTTATATCAATGTTTTGGGATGATGCTATGGTTTACAATATATATTTTTAATTGATTTGTATTTACCTTAGAAAGCTTTATACACTCACTTGTAAAGGCCTTAAACACTATTGATCCCATTCTTTTCTTCCTTTTTACTGTAATTAACAACATTCATTTTTATATATGTCATAAAAATGTGATATATTATTGCTCTTATTGTTTTAAGCAGTTATTTCTAGAACACTTATTTTTTTTAAAAAAATATATTCTTCCTTTACATATTCATTTTTTAAAAATTAATTTATTTTTGTAAGTTCATGTTTGTGACATAACATATTTATATTTTACTACCTGAAGACCTTTTCGCTAACATTTTCTGTACAGTAGTTTTGCTTAAAAAAAAAAAATCTCAGTTTGAACCTGGAAAATTCTTCCCCCCCCCCAACTTTTGCAGGATACTTTTACCAGGAAAAAGGTTAAAATGTTACAGTTGTATTTATATATTTTCTCCAGCATTTAAAAAATAAAAACTATATCCGTGCTTTCATGATTTAAACATGAACTTTACTATAATTTTCATCTTTATTTCTCTGTATGTAATTTGCTTTTGTGAGTTTTTGTTCTTTTAGTTTTAAAATATATCTACTTGGTGTTCTCCAATCTTCTAAGTTTTTGGTGTGTATTCTACTACAAATATGGAAAATTCTCAGTCCTTATTACTTCAAATATTTCTTCTGTCCTTTCTTTCTTTGATATTCCAATTACATTCATGTTAGAACATTGAAAAGTGTCAGAATTCTTGGATGTACTCTGCTGCCAAGCATGTTCCCCCTCCCCTCCCCCCTCTTTTCCTCATCCTCCTCCTTCTTCTTCTTCCTCATCTTCTTCTTTGATTTAAAGGTATAATTAATATATATATATATATATATATATATATATATATATATATATTATATATATACACACACACACATACATACATACACACACACTCATTAAAAATTACTTCTAAAGAAGAATAAAATTATTGCATTTGCTGGTAAATGGATGGAATCGGAGAATATCATGCTAAGTAAAATTATCCAATCCCAAAAAACCAAAGGTGGAATGTTTTCTCTGATATGCAGATGCTAATTCATAATAATGGGGGGCGGCTAGGGAACAAGAGTTTCTTTAGATTAGGTAGAGGAGAGTGAAGGGAAGGGAGCAGGTATGGGGTTAGGAAGGCTGGTATAGTAATATGCAGACACAGGGTAATATACAACTGGTGGGATTCTATATCATGTAGGAAAATGAGAAATTATACTCCATGTATGTATAATCGAACCAAGTACATTCTACTCTTATGTATAACTAATTAGAATTAAAAGGGTATCTCTTTGATAGTAATTGGTTACATTGTTACTAAGAAAACATGATTTTTGAATTATAAACTTTCACTAAAGTTGGTGGAAATCTGTGGTATTTCCATGGTTTGTCCTCACAGAACTCATTTTAAAGTAAGCTCTTATCTTAGAATAAGAGAAATTATATTGAACTAATAATTAGGTCTAATAGAATCCATTCCACAAAGAACTAATAACTGAATGGCACAGAAAAAAAGGAGAAAAATATATAAGAAATAATTTCAATAAAAAAGAAAGGGGAGTGAATCTCCTTAAGCAACAATTCATGCAAAAGTGAAGTAATTGCTTGTGACTTTTCATCAGATTAAAGTTTTTCCTGAATGAGTCATAAAGTTGCCTATATCAAACATTATTCATAATGTAAGACATTAAAGGATTAATATGCAGTTTTCTCATTGTTTGAAAATACTGCTTTATAATTTTATAATTAAAAGATTCTTTCTATAAATTCTGTATAATTTTTAACTTTATTCAAATTGATAAGTAATACACATAACTCTGTTTTCATTCATATTTTAACAAAGTTTTTTTCTTTTAAAAATAGCTAAAGATAAAAGAAAAATCTGAGTTTATTGCTATAAATGTAAATCTACATTTATTAAAAGAAATCTTAAAAAGAAATGATAATCACTAAAATAATTTTTATTATGTTTTAGGATATGCATAATAGAGATAGTATATTCTGATCAATATATTTTCACAGAGATCATCAACATGTAAAAATAAGACTATCCAAAATATCAATACATGATTCTTACTCCTGAGACAAAGAAAAGGGTTAAGGAGAAATATGAAAATAATTCTGAAATCATTGATGTGCCCTGGGAATTTCTGCATGATGTCGTGTTTGCTCTCTCCTTTTGAACCAAAAGATCCCCACTGGAAGTTAAAGGTAAGAGAAAAATAATGAATGACATCATCATAATATAGAAATACAAAATACTTTCAGGTATCCAAAAGCAAAATATTTTGTAAAAGTTTCCCTGGATGCTGGCACTACCCTAATTTATCTCAGATATTGAATATCAGATGTGATTTCTTATTTTCACCAAACCCGGATTGATTTATCACTCTTTTACATATGAGGACCTTGGAATTTCTCATGTTTAATTCACTCCTGGGTACCTCAGAGCTTGATTCTGCCTAAATAATATTCAAACCTAGGAAAGCAAAGCATTCTGATCTCTTGACTTTCTCCCTTACCTCTCTAACTTGTCATTATCTGTATGAATTTAAGCAATTCTCTTAGATAATTCATTCTGAGCCAGAATATCTAGCTTAACTGTCTACTCTACAGTGAGACCAGGGACAATTTACTTTTCTGCTATCTCAGTTTCTTCATCTTTAAAATGGGGAAGAAAAGGATGGTGTTATCTCAAGCAGTTTCAATGAGGCTTGAATAGATCATTCAGTGCAAATGGAGCTAACCTGTAAAGCAGACAGAGCTTTACCTTACCCTCTCAGTGTCACCATTATTCTAACTTTTCTTCTTTGGACCTTGATTTTCTTACCCAACTTGCTTAATGAGGATAATAACAACAGGGTTTTAAGACCATTTAATTATAAGGTCCAATTTCAATAAACTTGAAGACATTAAAATAGAGTTTCCTGTGTAACAAAAATAATATAAATATTAACAGTAGTAAGTGTGTGTGTGTGTGTGTGTGTGTGTGTGTGTGTGAGAGAGAGAGAGAGAGAGAGAGAGAGGGAGAGAGAGAGAGAGGGAGGGAGGGAGGGAGGGAGGGAGAGAGGGAGAGAGAGAGATTTAGCATCAGGGAATAACTTAGATGATGAATGATATTGAATTTTGATAACAGTCACATAACTGTAAATATAAGAGAGACAATAAGCAAAAAGAATTGTCCACTCATTTCTGAAGATTAAAGTAATTAATAAAAGCAAAGCACTGGGAACAGTGATTGGCATATAGTAAAGACTCAATAAATGTTAGCTATTATTCTTGTGCATTATTCACCATTATCCTACCCCAGTGTCCAATAAAACACCTAATATTAGGATTGCAGTATAAATTTGTTAGATTTTGTTAGAAGGATGTAACATTAAGTTTACCTGGGGGATAAATGAATCAGTGTTTACATGTTTATGTTGTTCAAACTAATGTAAAAGAATGAAAGTTTACTTGGATAATTATTTTAATGTGAAATTTGTCACAGATATGAGCAGCTTCTTGACTTAAGAAGAGAAATTGAAACACAGATGTTGCCAAAAAATAGACATCCCTGGATTGGGGGTACTTCAGTGATGATCACAGATATATACTTTAGCTTTCAGATATCTAAATTACAGTTTTGAAAGCAAATGAATTAATGTTTTACTAATAATTATTGTCAATATTGTGTTTTATACCCAATATTCTACAGACTTCATTACAAAGGACATTAAAAAGTATAGGAAAATACATTTGACTGTATACCAAAGTGCTTAATTTATTGTGTCACATGTAATTTTTTGAAGTTTTTTTTTTTTTCCATTAGGGGGTTAGCAGACAAAAGAAACTGCTCTTCCAGCTTCAACTTAGGAAAGAAGTTTGTTTTCCCATCAAAACCAGAATTTATGGGGAAAAAAAATGTACTTGCTTCAACAGTAGCTTCTGTATCCATTTGTTCAATGATGGACATTTGTGATTTCATACTTGGCTATTGTGAACAATGTAGCAATGAACACAGCAGTGATGTGATGTTCAGGAGGTGATGAGTTCATTTCTTAAGGGTATGAGCCCAAGAAAGTGCTCACTGGATCATGAGGCAGTTCCAACATCCAACTTTCTGGGCTGTTTAACAGTGTTGTACTACTACTACTCTGTGTTCTTTGCCCTACATTTAAAATAGGCCATAGACAACTCCTTAGCTTAATGTTCCAGTTTACTTCACTAAGACTATTTTTGAATTTTATCCTTTTCAGGTCTTCCTTGGGAACATGGCACCATGCAGGTAATTAGACAAGAATGGTACACACAAAGCTAATGTCATTATTTTAATAGAATTAAATATATCTTGTTTTTGACACTACAATTGACCAGTTGTGGATTCAAATAAAGTTACTTAACCTCTCTGTGTCTCCAGAGAAATCTGGAGAAATTTTTGAATTTTAAATACTTTTTATTTATTTGTTCTTTTTAAAATTTTTCTGATTTGTGATATATGGCAGCAGAATGATTTTCAATTCATATTATACATATTTAGCACATTTTTTCCATATCTCTGGTTTGCTTAGAATGGTGTGTACCATAAAGTAGATATTCATTTCTTAATGTTAAAACTGAGTGATGGGCTGGGGATGTGGCTCAAGTGGTAGAGCGCTCGCCTGGCATGCGTGCGGCCCCGGTTCGATTCTCAGCACCACGTACAAACAAAGATGTTGTGTCCGCCGATAACTAAAAAATAAATATTAAAAAATTCTCTCTCTCTTTCTCTCTCTCTCTCTCTCTCACTCTCTCTTTAAAAAAAAAAAAGTGAGTGAGGAGAATGAATGCTTCTCTACCTTTTCCATCGGTGAAAAATATTCAAAATTTTAAATCAGACTATGGTATAATTTTAAAAACTCAAGTTAATCAATGCCTTTAAACAATATTTAACTTATGTATACTGTATGATGAGCTACATCATGGTGAAAATTCTTTAAGTTATAGAGTTAAGTAAAAAGTAAGCAGAATTCTTTGGTCTTGAATGTTAGCAAAACTATGTTTTGCTAAACTATATTGTATTTTATTGAATCATATTGTATTTTAATCCACTGTGTGAAGTACTAGAAAATAGTCACTTATATTTCATAGTTTTGTTTGTCATATCATCATGAACTTGGTATTAATGTAGTATCAGTAGACATAAAAGTTATTGATAAAATAATCAAAATATATATTAATATAAACATTATATAAAGCCTAACAAGTTAATTTTTGAGTCAATCATACCATAAATATTTAACAGTTGTATTGCTTGTCCTAACAAAATGTATATTTTTGATGATTAGTTCCCAATATGATCAATTACAAGATTCACATTTGCATATCTCCTAGTTTTGTGTTTTTCATGTAAAATAGGCTTTTGCTTTATGAAGATACATGTACTCTTCCCCTCTGAAGAAATGTGAAGGTGCACTGTTATCTCAAGGGCCTCTTAGCTCCCCTGATAGATATCTGAAATATGTTTGATATACACCTCATTTTTTTCAGAAACACTTTTTCAAGTTTAGCCAGCATATGGTCTGAATGAATAAAGAAGATTAAACAAATACAGAAAGAATCTCACTACTCCACTCTTTTTATGGATTTAATGAACACTCTTCTGTTTTCTGTGTGACCTATACCTGTTGTTTTGTAAATTTTACTCCAAATTAGATCTTCTCTTTGAATTCTGTGAGAAAGACTTCTCTTTCCCCTGGTATTTTAGCTTCAGGCCTATCTAATCTTGTATGTTAATCCATGCAAAATCTGCTCTGTTTTCTAAGGTTTCTTGAAATCTTCATTTTGTTGCTGTACTCTTATTTTATTTTCCTTGCTATTATAGGTTTAGTGTTTTATAGATCAATTAATATGTTCATTTCATTGAGAGTCAAAGAAAGAAGGGATGTGCAAATTTTGGATCAATATAAAATTCTGGAGCAGAAGTTATTACAACTTTCAATTGCTTTAACACTTAATACCTTTATTTAGAATTATTTTTATGCTTATCTATCTCATATTTATTCAATTTTTTCCTATTGCAAAATATAATAAGAATATCAATCAGCCAAATCTATAAGAGAACATTAATATACCCCATGTTCTTTTTTCCTTGAAAAAGCTATACTTAACATAAATTGTTAGTTTAAATAATTAACTGGACACTAACAGGTGGCAGAATCCTGTGTGTAACATGAATTCATTAATACATATTCTTCTATGTGAATCTTTTATCCTGCTTCTCTTCTACCATAAATGCAATTACCTATGCCAATGAAAATATTAGTCCAGTAAGCTAATAAAATAAAAACTTATTATGATGTGATTTTCCTAATTTCCAAACATATGGTATTTTAACTTATCTTTTACATAATTATTATGTAGTCAGAGAACATATTGCACAATACTTTAGTCATCTAAAATCTACAGGAACTTATATTGTGTCCCAGAATTAAATAGTTTTATAAAATTTCTCCATACACTTAAAAATATAAATATTGTCATGGTTACATGCTCTATATATCCTGATTATTGATTACCTTTTATTGATTACCTTGTTCAAATAGTATATACATTTCACTATTTTTCTTAATTTGATTTATCAAATACTGAGAAAGATATGTTAAAATGCTGCATTATGCTTCAGGATTTGTCTGTTTCTTCTTTGAGTTCTGATGGGGTTTTCTGTGTTCATTTTAATAAGTGTGTGTTTTGAGTATGCCATTCTCTACAACAGCAAATCTAGTAAAAGGAAATTGAATAAGTGAGACAGATTTTTCTTACAGAAGGGATTTGAAATTATAATGTATTAATAAACACTTTTAAAATATTTTTGTGATAAAGAACAATTTAATTCTAAAATAATGTTTATGATTATAAAGAAAGCATCTCAGTTTTAGCTGTCTTTGTTTCTCTCTGTTTCTATATTTGACTACTTTTATACATTTGTCTACCTTCAACAATTCTCCTGAAATTCATTAGTCTTATAAAAACTTAATTCATATTGACATTTTTTTCTTTCTTTTCTTTCTTTCTAATATATACTGATGTAGTGATCCTATAAAGCCTAACATCATAACAGATGATGGTCTTATTTACAAGTTCCCTCACATTAGAGTGGGAATTTTTTTTTTGTTCCCAAATACATCATATCAGACTGGGAAATGGAGACAAACTAGTCATAAAGCTCTCAATTTCCTTATCCTAATATCTGAAATGTCCAACTGAAATCAAATATGAAGTCAGTTCAGTGTAAGTACCACAAGACAAGCTCACCTGTTGATTGGTTTCATTTTGAATTCTGCTTAGGACCCTTATCTTCTGAATGACATTTACTTAGCTTTATGTTTTAGAGATTTACAAAACATTTAGATTATTCTGTATCATATTTTCTATTTTAAAGTATTTTTAAAAAACATCTTTGCAAACTGAACTAACTAAATTAAATCAATTTTAATTCCACTAGGTGTCATTGTGAGTGATGAGGGGCCACACCATCCTGTGGAGACATTTTGACTCTGAAATCCTGAAGGCTTGGTTCAAATTCATCTCACAGTACTTACTAGCATTTACAAATTAAGCAAGTGTCACTTTTCTTGTGTACAAAATGAAATTAAATTGTTCAATAATGAAATAACATAATTGTTAATTATATAGACTTATGTTACCAATTATTTATATAATAAATAATTAATTAAATCAATTAAATAATTAAATATAAGATTTGGCTTTCCTCTTTACACCAGAAAGTTACATACTTTTTCTTTAAGGTTTTCATAATGTTAAAAGTGTATACTTATATCTAAATGTATAAAAGTACTTTCTATTTCTGGTGTTTGAATAATAAGTAGGAATTTAATCAAATTCACAATAAACTCAGTGTGTTAATTATAAATTTTAGTAAAAAGGAATTTAAGAATTAATGCAGTTTTAATATATTAAGAAAGAGTTGATTCTAATGGAATGTAAGTGTTTGCTAATGCCTACTACCAAGATGATAAGACATCTAATTTTGCAAGGCTTAGTTCCCAAGGATAAATATTTGGGGTATCTGTCTTGCAGTTAAAATATTTATTTTTTCGACTTTAATTTTAAAATCACATTAAATGTGTTCAATAAGTATCTAAGAGACTTTCCTTTTGTACACAAAGGGAAATCCATCAATTAGTGTGTCTCATTTGCAGTAAATGAAAATGGAAGAAAGTCCTAATTACTGTACACTATACTATATCCTTCAAACCACAGCTGCATCCTACCATTGCTTCATTAACAAAATCTCTAAGTAACTAAATCTTGCTAGAATTTTAAAACCTTTGCTTTATGTGCACAACATATACTTCTCTTAGATTGGTAAACATAATTTACCCTTAAATAAAATGGTAATGATGATAAAATTAAGGTAGAAATAAGTAAGGTAATTTCTCTCAAATCCCAGGGTTATCCCACAGCTAGGGAGGACTCAAGCTAGGTGTTCTGACTCTACAAACCTATGGGCTTGATTATTGACTTTATTAATTAAGATAGACAGAAAATATAATTTGAAAAAGCAAACACTATACAAAATAGAATTTGCTCATTAAGCTTAAGATAACATTGTGTGGCTTTGGAAGAAAGCTTAATTATCATGGGGAAATAGTCATGGGTCCTGAATAAAGAGATAAAACAGGAAGAAATAGAATGAAAATTCTTTGGTCTAAGAAATAGAATGCTGTCCCATATGACTTGAGCAACTTCTTTTTGTACAGAAAGCAGGTGTGAAAGAATGATAAGATACACTCTTTGACTTGAGTGAGGTTACATCCTGATAACTCCATCAGAAGATTTTATGTCAGAAATCCATTTGACACAAGTAACCTACTGAACATCCCAACTTAGAATAAAGTGCAGCGTAGAAGTATTGGATGTTTCGCCTCCTATGGCTGACTGGGAACTGTGGAATGCTATTGCTGTCCAACATGGCAAGATGATATCTTGTTGAATATCATCCAGGAAAACATCACAATGCAAAATCTGAAAAATTATTTTTACTGAATGTGCATTGTTTCCACAAGATCATAAAAGTTGAAAAGCTGGAAGTCTGTACAGTATTAGATATATGTGGGTGTAGGGTACAATTCTGTAGTACTTAACTAAGTATCGGTGAAATATGAGTCATTCTCTAAGACTGTTAAAGAGAAAATGTCATGGAACCTGTTTTGAGATGTGTACTTTATTGCCAGAAGATAGCAGAGTTAGCTGTTGAAGTGGGTTTACAATCGGGTATTAATTATTTAAAATCTATAGTTGATGTGCTAAAATCAGGCAATGATGACTAATTAGATGATTACTTAGTTGGATGTAAAATCTAATTGGGTAAAGTTAGAATCTTCAATTTTCAGGAAATATAGTGAGAATGCCCCAGATTTTAGAAAGTGGATGGAACCCTATATTGCTGTCCCAGCAATCATGTGAAAAAGTGAAATTCAATCCTTGTTACTTTCCCAACATCTGTTTCACAACAATGTTAGTTAGTTTTGTTTTATCTCTTGTTGCAGCAACAAGTATCACCTTTAACTCTAAAGTTTTTAATAAAAATATTCTATCATTTTAAATATGATTCTTGACCATGATAAATGTGTGATAAAAGTTTGGCATGAATGTAAGCAGGGTCTTTTGGCCATTTGGTCAGGAAGTAATATTAACTCATTTATTAGAAACCTACTTGTTAACTGTAGTCACTGTGATGTACAATAAATCTATTGAACTTGCTCCATCCTCATCTCACAGGAATTTTGTGCCCTTTGACCAACATCTTTTCAACTATGTTCCACGCAGCCTCTTGAAATCAACATTTTGTTCTCTGTTTCTTTGAGCTTATCTAACAATATTTTTCCTATTTGAAAACTGCTGCAAGTAAATTTTAAGAATTCTTAATACACAAACACAATGTGAGGCAAAACACATATTAAATAGCTTAATTTATTCATTCTATGTGTACATATATCAAAACATTATGATTTCTACATAAATACATATAATTTTCATGTATCAATTAAATAAGCAAATGATTAATTTACTGATCCAAGTGGAGACTGTATATATCAGTTTACACAACTAACCCATAGGGAAAGCATAAAGAAATTTTCTTTATAGGGATAAAAAGAAAAGTGACCTAATATTAAGACACAAGGTGCTGTGCAACCATAAAAAGTCAGTTAAAATTGAGTTTTCTCAAGTAAGTTAAGCCTAAAATAGATACTAAAAGACAAAGACAAGTTAGCTAGCAAGAAATCTGGTTCAGAGAATGTGAGGTGACAGGAGACATTGAAGGGGGGAAAAAGAGCTCATGCATACATTTAAAAATGAGAGAGTGCATTAGCAAGAACTTGAGGAATATGAGCTTTTACCCTACTTGCAGGTTCACAACTTAGCTTGACATGGCATCAAGCAGGCTGATAGGATGAACAAAACTCATGAATCAGTGACACTGTTTTTTTGTAAGCCCCAGTTTTTGCAGAATGAAGTAAACACCATAGGTCGCCTTACAATGATCACACCTATCCTTTGCTCCATTGAAAGACAGTATGTCTGTCTTCCAACACTGGAAGCAACACTTGCCTTTGCTTCCCAAGGAAATACTAGCTTTATTTTCCTAGGTGTTTACTAAACAACCTTCCCTGAAAGATAATTTCAGGTAAACTGTCACTAATGCCTCATTAACAAGACATAAAGAAATGCAAGAGACCTGTGGAGAATTTTCTCCCCAAAGTACTATGTTTAGAGTATTGTAATTGCTAATATTCTTAAGTTAAAAGACAGGTGCAACACCTAAGACTATGGCAGAAAAGTGCAGAGGAAACATATTAAAGGGAGACATATTAAAAGAATATTAAATCCTCATATGCAATTATATAAAAGTTACAAATGAGATAAACAAATGGTTGAAAGATATATATATAGCAGTGGGGAGTGTTGCTGTTATTAGCATGAGAAAGTTATGAAAAAAGTTATGAAATAATATACTTTTAAAAATTATAGGGCATCAAAATCACAGGACATAAACTACTACAATGAAGACACCTCAATATTTTTCTCTACCATCTACAGAGTATTTGAGATTTATTTTTTCTGATAATTTAAAATTGATATATCTATAATAATTGGTTTAATATAGTTTTAATGAATAGAGTCAAAGTATTTTCTAATACTTACAATTAGCATTTCTAAAAATTTGACATTGTTTTCAGTATCAAATCTGCAACTTTTTATATCATTTTGTACTTCTTCATGATTCATTTTCAGTCACTTAAAAAAGTTACACAATGGTCACTTTTAGATTTTTGTAGTCCCTCCAAGATTTTAATTATTATTTTGTTTATTATGTTTATATTTCTGCCTTTTCCAAAGCAGTTTATTTTCTTGCATGAATTGTGAATATTTTTCTGTCCTGATCTCACCTCTAATGGTGGTGGTTTATTTTGAAGTACCCCCCTGCCCACCCTCTGGAGTACTAATGTGCTTAGACAGTTCAAGCATCCCTAAATAGAGGTTTCCCCATGCTATTCTTGATATGCCCTGTAGCTTTCAATAGCAGTGGACAATTTAAATAGTATCTGAGCTTGGCATTCATTGGACAAATTATAGGAAGTGTAAATTCAGCTCCAATACTCCCATATGCTTAAGAGACTGGCATTTTTATTGTTCCAGGGTAATTTTTATCCACTCAAGAGCCTAGGCAGATGGCATATGCTCTCACTATACTTCAGGACACATGAACAATTTTCTTAGTTTTCCTTTCTTGGGTGTAACATTCTTATAATAACCAAGCTTTATACAAGAGTCTAAATTTTAACTGTCTCTACCCTGAGTGAGTAGGAGTGCATTGAATGTTCACATGTGGAGGCAGTATATGCAACTCCATTTGCTGCTTTAGCTCTAAGTCATGCTTTGCATTCTTATACTGTTCTCTTTCTTTATTTCTGGAAACCAGAACACTCAATTTCATTCTTTTAACCCCAAATATATTTATTATTGGTTGTGTCATTATATTTATTTTCCAGATAATTCCATCACATTTTATTAGTTTATATATGCTGTATATTGTGTGTATTCCATATACCATTTCCATACCTAGTTCAGCTATAGTCCCATTATCTTATACTCTTATACAAAGTTTTAGACTTTCTTGACCTATGTGTAACCTATTTCTCAACTTGCCTAAAGTCCAACTCTCTTAGTCTACATTTCCATTTTTTGATAAAACCTGCTTCTCTTGCAATTTTTTCTCCATATTAGTAAATAATGCCTCTTCTGTCCAATTTGCTTATTCAGAAAACTTTGGAGACATACTTGACTCATTCATTCTCTATCAGTTCATGTTTAAACTGCTCAAAACTATTTTTGACTATTTTTCCTAAAAATATCCAGAAGCCAACTATATTCTCCACCTCCATATCATCTATTCTGGTTCCAAGTCCAAGGGCTCTTATTGTAGGAGCTTACAAATTCATCTCCTTGCTTTCACTTTCTACCTGTGTTAACCCAGGTTCATCAGGGCCACCCCAGTGACACTTTTAAAACCCAAATCATACAATACTACTCCACTCTTCCAAATCCTCTTAATAGTTTCCCAACTCAAGAGTAGACTGTGGCATAGTTTTCAGGATTTATGAAGCACTAAATAAATCTATTGTATAACCCATGTTTCTGAACATTTTCAGTTGCCATTATTCACACTTACTGGCTTCTTCATAGTTCCTTGACATGCAAAGTTGAATCATGTGAAATAGATGTTAGGATAGGTGAAAAATGATCAACTTAGGGGTGTTCTATGTGTCTCAAGAAAATGTTCGTCCAAGGAAATCTGTACTCAATGCTCCATCTTTTCTTCCAATAACCAATTGGATCCTTCATTCTTTTAAGTCTTGTTTAACCTCATTTTGTGACAGAGCTTCACTGACCATTTTTATAGCAGAGTTGCCTCTCATTCTTAATTTGCTTTATTTTTTTTAGCAGACATATCACCTCCTGATACTACATATTTATTTGTTTATTCAGTCTCTTACCAGAATGTTAGTCCCTTAAGGGGAATAGCTGTTTGTTTAATACACCATCTGTAGTGCCTGTACTTTTTATTTTTTTTTAGAAAAGATATGTTGCTAAATAGAGAACTTAGCTCAAAAATTTTTATTAACCAGTGAGGTTACTGAGTGGCATAAAATCCTTCATATAAACAGTTTGTATGATTTACCTAAAAATCAGAATCAGTGGTAATTCTCAGTTTCTAAACTTGCTTTTTTTATTATTGAATTGTGGAAAATCAGAAGTATATTGTAATGTGACTTAATTTTGATACTATATATATATATATTTCATAATTATTTAGTATTTAATTTTAATTAGTGGGGCTTTATAAGGAGTACAACTTCTACAACATCTGAAAAGTCTGGGCTCACTGAATATTCATTATTTGTTCACATTGAAGAATTTTATTAATATTCAAATCTAAAAATGTGGCATGTTTCCATTTTAATTGTTAGTGACATCATTTATTATTGAGACTTTATAAGAATTTGAATTTGACTTTCTAATAATAAATCAGTCACTTTACATGCTCTGAACAATCCATTGGAAAATCTGTTTTAATATTGTTTGATGTTTTAAGATTAGGCATTTCCTTTAGTGTTCTGTAGTCATGAGAGTTTTCATTCTTATCTTTTAAGGTAATATTATGGGATGTGTCATGCCACCAGTGACACTACTTGAGTGGTACTTTACTCGGTTCTGAGCCATGGGAACTCAGTTCTTCCCTTGGGAATGATCCTGGCATTCCCGTGTATAGACTCCAAAGGGTTGAGATCTCTGCCCTCTGCCAATGGGACAGCTTTTGCAGCTCTGGAATTTGGAGTTACCATTAGACTTGGACAGCCCACCTCCAACCTTATTTGGCAAAAGAACATTCCATCAAAATCCTTTTGAAGCCCCCTTTGTATAAATAAAGAAAATGTGGGTTCTTGCTCTCTCCCTCCTTCCAGTGTGGAAGCAGGACACCTAAGGTCACAGAGCTGTCCTGCCCCCGCATTTTAAAATTATTTCTTTGTCATGTGATTTTTTGAAAAATTTCTCAGCCAGCACTTTTCACTCAAGGGAAACCCAAAATTCATAGCCCACATGGGACACAGGAGAGAAGTACAGGAATCAAGAAGTATAAGAATTGAGAATGGAAAAGGAAGCTAATTCTCTTAGGAATATGTGGAGAATTTGACGATTACTTGTACTGGTAAATTTATGAACTAAAATGTCATCATAAATCAAGATTTAGCATATTCCCAGAGTCATTGCATTATATTTTGGACATTCTTATCACAGGACTTTGGAAGATGAAATAATTTGCAAAATGTTTGTAAACAAAATTTTTATTAAAAAAACTAAATTTTTATAAACAATTTGAACAACAGAGAATGTAAAAATGACAGCCTTTTCATTTAATGTTAACATTGCTTATATCTCTTATTTATTATTAAACATGACAACTTAAAAATTATATTTTAAATTTTAATGAGTCACATATTCTGCTATTGATATTATATATTCGCTGATGGCTGTCCATAAGTCCCTAAGCGCTCTCTCTCTCTCTCTCTCTTTTTTCTTTACAATCTTTTTTCTTTACACTTTTTATTTTTGATTTATTCTTTTCCTCTCTGAGAGGATAATTTCATCATCTATCATTGAGTTTACTAATCCTATCTACTGTTTGATTCAGTATGCTAGTGAACCCTCCTAGTGAATTTTTCCATTGATTTATTGTATTCTTCAGCTTCATGATTTCTCCATCTCTCTCTTTAAAATCCTTTAGTCTCTTTGTTGATGTAAAAATATGTCAGGTCCTGTCATTGATCTGAGAGAAAGGTAAACCCAGACTTCGGTGCCTTGAGCAATCCCCAAGAGAATCAGAACATTAGAAGTATGCTCCATTCCTTTCCTTTCTTCTCCATGCAGAAGCTAGGCACTAGGGATTTTCTCTTAACTATAGGAACTTATGCCCAGGGCAAGGGTTTTGGTGAGAGCATTTTTTCCTAATTTTTTTCTGCCAGCTTTAATGTGGCTAGTATTGTGCTTATCTAGGGCACAAGATCACATTAATTAATTTTAGAATTTCTCAAAAAGGGACTTCATCTGTCTGTTGTTTAACTGATGTTTCTAGGAGGGGAAGAGATACAAAGATTTTCTTTTGTGCCATCTGGATGACTGCCCGCTCTATTCCAGAGGTTTTTCTTATGATAATAAAAATTACCTTCATTTTAAATAATGGATATAAGCAATGAAAGTTTTATTTATGTTTAGTTGACATTAAGTGGATACATAATATTATTCACAAAAATGGCCAACAAGATGACATGTGTGAGATTAAGTCTGCAAAGATTGTTTTGAAAAAAACAAAAAGATGCTCAATATTCCAGGGCTCAGTGTTACGTAAAGAAAATAATTCAAGGTTAATTTTAGAATTATTTATCGATTGCCTTTAAGGGGTAGATTACACCTTCATTTCTGAAAGCATAGAAGGGCTTTCCAGTCTTAGAACAGTCCCAAGTTATTTGTTTAGCCACGTTTCCACTATTTATATAGCACGTTTACTAGATAAACAAAAAGGTGCTTGCTTTCCAGTTTCACACTATTATGCACGATGGATTACTCTATTTTACAACCCAATCCTTAAATCAGGCACATAGACTTCTATTTTGTAGAGTTACAAGGATTAAAATTCTTATGAATAGAGAATATATACTGACTGCACAGATCACTGAGAAAGGCTGCAGGAAGACATTTTTCTCTCATAAGTATTAGTTATTTCTGGAAATACAGTCAAGAAAAAAATATCTAAATCATGTACACAATATAAATTTCAAAACTGTCATTTTGAGAATTGAAAGAAATGTAAATAATGCATATGCTTCTAGGTCAAGAATAATTAGGACCTTTAACCAGCCACATGTATAAACAAAAACATCCTCAGATATGGCTAGAGTAGTGGATTAAAGAGGTCACTTCCAAATGATCAACTTGTCAATTGCTCAAAAGGACATAAAAATCCTTAACATTTTTGAATGTGCAAGCAAAAATTTATAGTAATAAGGTACTAATATTTTACATAAGTTTTTAAAGTACACAGTTTATACACATAAGCTGTATATAACAAAAGACTTCTAAGATGAAAGGAGAAATAAACAAATGCATAATTAGAAGCAGAGATTTTAATCTGTACCTCAGTAATTGGTAGAGAATTAAATAGAACACAAGAATATAGAAGTTTGAACCTGTTAACCAACATTTCCTAATTGGATTTTGTAAAACATTGCACTAACCAACAGCAGAATGTACACTATTTTTGAGATCACATAATATTTAACACGATAAATCATATACTAGGCATACAATAATTTCACCTAAGTTTAGAGTTTCCAAGTTATATAGAATGTTCTCAGATAATAATTAAATTAAATGAGGAATCAATGACAGAAGGATTTTTGGAAAATTGTCAGTATTTTAAAACTCAACTCAATTCCAAATAACTGATGGATCAATTTAAATGGAATTTGAAAATATTTTCAATGCAATGAAAAATAAAACAACAGAATCATCTGTAAAATATTGCTAAAGCATAATTTAAAGAAAATTAAGACAACTGTCTACATTATCAAAACTTAGCCTCAAGTAAACAACTCACTTCCAATTTCACAGACTGAAAAAAGAAATCAAAATAGAGTAAAATAAAGGAGGTAAAAGAGGAAATATCAGTGAACTAGAAAAAGTAAGCTAATACATAAAATTAATTAAAATAAAGGCATAACATTTGAGATTATAAATAAAATTGATCAGCCTTTAGATAGGCACATCCTCACATAAAGTGATAATACAGTTTGCCAATATCACGAAATGTAGACATACAGACTACAGGTATTATCAATAAAATTGATCAGTCTTTAGTTAGACACATCCTCACATAAAGTGATGATACAGTTTACCGATATCAAGAAATGTAGACAATACAGAATACAGCTATTAAAATGATAGTAAGCGATTAGTATGAACAACTACTTGCTTGTAAGTTCAAAGAGTTGTAGAAACTGATATATCTCTGAAAGATTGAAAACTTAGTAAGAAATGATTACTTAAGTATAACAAACATATTAAATATAATAAATTTCTGTTTACAAATTCTCCCACAAAAAAAGATATCCAGGCACAAATGACTTTGCTGAAGATTTCTACCAAACATATGAGAAAGAATAATACCAATTCCAAAGAAACTCTTCCAGGAAACTGAAAAAGACAGATCACTTATCTGTTAATTCTAGGAGATCAGAATTACTCTATCTCAAAACAGACAAGACATTATGAAGAAAGCTATGAACCAATAGCCCTAATAAACAGATTCAGAAATTAGAGTTTAAGTGAACCAAAATTAAAAATGTATTAAAAAGACAATACATCAGAACCAAGGATATATCTCAAGAACATATTTGTTTTTTAATAGGAAAATAATCAATGTAACTCATTATATTAGCAATTAAAAATTAAAAAATATATTATCATTTTAACACTGGTAGAAAATGCTTTGGAAAAAATTCAACATCTATTCAATTCTGATAAAATATCTTAGCAAACTAGAGAGAAAAGATAACTTCCTTAGGCAGATAAAGAGAATCTATAAAAATCTTGAACTTAACATCACACTTAGTGGCACCTGGAATCAGAAAGAGACAAACTTGTCTCCTCACCACTGCTTTTTAGCATTGTACTGGAAGAAATACTTATTTCTGTAGGTAAAGATAAAAGTCATCCAACTAAGAAGTTAAAAAAAAATTCTTACAGATAACAAGATGATAAATTTAGGAAAAAACGGTGAAATCTACAAATAAGCTCTTTGTACTAAAACTTCTATCAAGTTTTTAGGATGCATCTTTGAATTATAGAAATTTACACAAATTGATCTATTAACATCAATTGTATTTCTATACACTAGAAGGAAGTATTTACATATTTAAATTAATTAAATTAGTAAAATAAACATTTTAACCAAGTTAAATTAAAATTAAGCCAAAATCACAACGTGTACAATTATAATAAAAATATGAAGTATATATCAATAAATCTGGTAGAAGATGTAAGCACCCTATACACTGAAGCCAAAACATTGTTGGATGAAATTTCAAAATAAACTAAGTTATTGAATGGAAAATCACATCAAATTCATGAGTCAGAAGACTCAGAATTCTGTGATATTAAGTTTTCCCCAAATGATGTAAATTCATCCCCATTACAGTTAAGTCACCATCTAGAAATTGATAAAATTTTAATAAAATTCTTATGAAAATAAATATTATGAAATTTTCCAAACAACTTTGTAACAAAAGAACAGATTTAGGAGGACAAAACTTACCTAACGTCATTACTTATTTTCCAGTTTCAGTAACCAGTGTAGACAAGTATGCTAAAGGAACTAGTGTGCAGAGGCAAGTGTGAACACACACACGCACATAAAACTCATGTTCAGCCAAAGTACTAAGGCTAATCAGTGAATAGTCTTTCAAATTTTCAACAATTGATTTGAAACATTGATTGTACAAATAAACCACAAAAAATTTTCATCCATACATCACACTATTAAAAAATGAATTAAAATTAGACTGCAGAGCTCTGTGAGTAATCTAAACTTATAACACATCTAGGCAAATCATAACACAAAAACACTTTATATCCTTGTTTTAAACTAAGATTGCTTAAAAACAACACAATTTGTAATCAATAGAATAATAAATTAATTAATTAGACTTCATTATAATTTTAAAACTGCTTTTTGAAGGACATGATTGAGGAAATGAAAACACACACCATAGTGAGCAGACATTCACAAATAACATATCTGTTAAAGGTAAAGCATTCATATACATACAAATGACTCAAAATTAAATAATATTGTGAATAGCATGCTTAATAAGTATGTAAAAAAGTCTGAACAGGATCTTCAGCAGAAGATACATGTATAGCATATTGATACATGTATGCATATATATGTATATGAGAATATACTTAATATTATTAAGGATAAATAAAAACAATGTAAACCAATGATGGATCTATTAGAAGGGCTAAATTAAAGATCGATCATTAGATGTATTGGTCAAGTTGTACAGTTGGAATTCTCATAAATGTCTGGTGAGAATGTAAAAGGTATAACTATTTTGAAAACCTTTCTTACATCCATACATCCATATTAAAATGTTTAATCAGGTGTATCTCAGTGGGAGATACTTTCCAAACATGCCAGAAAATCTGGGTTTGATCCCCAGTACCACAAACGAACATACAAACAAACAAAGAAACAAAACCCCAGCAGTGATATCTCTGGTAGGTGTAAAACCAAGAGAAACAAAAGCATATGACCATACAAATATTTGCATATGAATGCGCATAGACCTTAATTTGCAACATGACAAAACAAGAAACACATAAATCTTCATCAGCAGGTTAATAATTGAACAACTATGGTACTTTCATACAGTATGATATTATTCAGTAATAAATGGGAATTTTTGCTGTATATTACAACATAGGTGAATCTAAAATTTATTATTTCAAGGAAAGGGTTCAGACAAAATGGCTGTGAGCTATATGATTCCATTAATACTAAACTGTAGAAAATCCAAACTAATCTATGTAGAGATAAAAGAACAGAGGTTGCCTACTTGAAATAGGAGTGTGGTGTGGGGAGAGAAAGGAAGATGATAAATGGGCACAAGGAGACTTTTTGGGTTATAGATATATTCCTTTACCTGATTATGATGATGTTTTCAGGAATGTACATGAATATCAAAATTTATCCTTTTGTACATTACCTAAATGTCTGGTTTTCTATAAGTCAATTATACTTCATGAAAACTCTTAAAAAAATAACATCAAAATAGAATAGTAGGAAAAAAAGATGCAGATAATACTGTTGCATGATTTCTGGTGACTATTTTTGTTAAACAAAAAGTGTTTCAGGCCTTGCAGTGAATTTTTAAATGGAAGCATTTTTCATTATATTTTTTATCTGATGAAAGAATTTAAATATGTTTATTTGAATGGACAAACTTCTTCTAGTCACAATTGAAAGCATAATTTATCATCATGTGGGTCCTTATCTAAATGCTAATGTCTTCAACTACAGATGTGCAACAGGCTAAGAAACACTTTTTTAATCTAAAATATTCATATTGGTTTTCTATTAAAGGTGAATGCTGAGGAATGAATTTCAATTTAGTAGAGGACTTTTGGTATAAAAGGTGAAATAGATATATCATTTCTTTTTTTCCATACTTTTATTGCTGTAATATAATTTTACAGAACGGCGGAATTCATTGTTATGCATTTGTACATGTGATTGATTTAACAATATGATTTAGTCAATATTGTTCTCCAGTATTTCTCTTTTACTACTCCTTGCCCTTTTCCCTTTTCTTCTTGATATTCTAACTACAACAATAATAGCTAAAATAATTTAAGAGAGCATAAATGAATACTTATTATGGTCAACACTGTCAGGTCAACACTCTCAACCATGAATTGCCTTAAGCAACAGCTGAAGAAACTTTAGGTTATAATCACTTTATAGTTGTGGGGCAGGGGTTGGAGCTCATTGGTAGAGCGCTTGCCTAGCATGTGTGAGGCATTGGGTTTGATCCTCAGTACCATATATAAATAAATAACTAAAATAAAGGTATAAAAAAATAAGATAAAAAGGAATAATCACTTTGTGGCTGTAATTCCTCCTAGTTGCTTGCTGCTCAGAGTGTGAATACTCTCGAAAGTTGTTTTTTTTTGTTTGTTTTTTGTTTTGTACCAGGGATTGAACGCAGGTACCATTAATCACTGAGCAACATCCCTGGCCTTTTTATTTATTTCTTTTTATTTTGAGGCAGGGTCCTGCCAAGTAGACATTGATTTAAAATAAAAATGCTAGATACCTAAGCTACTTCTGTGGAGGTGTTTCTTAGATTCTTTCTCTACTTACACATATATATGAAATCTATTTGCCATGTACATATAATTTAAGGAAGAACTGTGAAAGGAAGAACTGTAAAAATCATATAGGTTGTATTTAATATGAAACATTTCTGTTACTCTCATTCTTGTTAAACAGTTGTCTTATAAGCATACAAGAAGTTGAATTTATATTGAAAAGCAAACAAAAACATTAATGATCATGAAAACTGGAAGATTAACATATATCAAAATAACTGTAAAAAAATGTAAACCTCTGACTCCACATATTAAAATGGCATAATAATTTACTTTTACTAAGCCCAGGAAATTTTAAGGATGTGGAAATTATTAAATTCCTTTGATTTGCAATCTTCCAGGATTAAGGCTCATAAAAAATTTGTTTTGTCACTTATCTTTTCAAAATACCTAGAGCAGTGTCAGGCATATAATAGGTACTGAACTTAAATCTATCTGTGTTTATCTCTTTATTCACTTGATATTATAAATATGAGCAACTAAAAAGATAATTTGTTTTTATAAAAATATTCATGAGGTGACCTGAATTCATAATCTTTTAAAAGCTATAGTGATAAATAAAAAAACTTCATTAACTATCTGGGATACCTAGGAAGAATGACAATAAATTATTAGCAACAAGAAGATATCTTAAATGAGCCAAGCTTTTATGTCATTTTCAAATGACAGCAATGAACTGGAAAATTATTATACCATTGAAAATACTGTGCATTAGATGCTATAATAAATCATTTACCGAAGACTATTAGAGTTTAAATTAAATTCATTTATAATTAAGTTTCAAAGAACTTTGAACATCATGCTTTATTTCAAAAATATGTTTGATGTAAATTCCTGTGTTCATTATCACATTAAAATGCCACATAAATATTGGTGGACTATGTACAAGCGCTGAATGAGTTTAGCCTACTTTCTTTGCTTAAGCAGTTAAATGAAATAGGAAAATGAGGGGCTGGAATTGTGGCTCAGTGGTAGAACGCTCGCCTTGCACGTGTGAGGTCTAGGTTCGATCTTCAGCACCACATAAAAGTAATTTAAAAAATAAAGATATTGTGTACAGTTATAACTAAAAAATGAATATTAAAAAAATAAAAGAAAAAAATAGGAAAACGATCATCTTTATTCCTTTGTTTTTTTCTTTTTGCTGTAGTAGTGGGGATTGTATCTAGCAGTACTCTACCACAGAATTTCATCCCCCATCATTTATTTATTTATTTATTATTTTATTTTGAGATGGTGTCTTGCTAAATTGCCACCACTGGCCTGGACCTTGAGATTCTCCTGCCTCTGCCTCCAGATTCGCTGGAATTATAGGTGTGTATCACCATATCCAGCTTTAGTTTTCCTTTTTATATAAAGAATAGTAAGGTAAGCATATTAAAATTGTGACTCTTGGGCTGAGGTTGTGGCTTAGAGGTAGAGTGTTTGCCTAGCATGTATGAGGCATTGGGTTCAATCCTCAGCACCACATAAAAATAAAATATATTATGTCCACCTATAACTAAACAATGAATGTTAAAAAAAATTTAAAAATGATGAATCCTTAGTGTTATTGAAGTCTTTGCTGCATAATAACACCACAAAATCAAAAATCGGATTAACAAATATTTACCAATAAGAAGACTTTATTGATACCTCCATTTCTTACAGGGGACCTCTTTTCTATGTAGATTAGTGAGTAATATGTAGTGGATATAGCATTAATAAAGAAATTAAAAAATGCTAAGCACACATCTTTCCCATGACATTTTTCTGTTATCTATATCTATCTATCTTTCTTTCTATCTATCTATCTATCTACAAAGAAAATGAAATCAATGTCAAAGAGATTTTGTCATTCTCTGTTTACTGTTGTTACACAATAGTCAAGAAATGGATAGAACCTGAGTGTTTATTAATGGATGGATAAAAGAAAGAAAATTAACAATGGAATAAAATTCAGACTCAAAAAGAAATGAAATCTTATCATTTGCAACAACATGAATGGAACTGGTTCTCATTATGTTACATGAAATAAGCCCCATACAGGAAGACAATTACCATGGTCTATTACTTATATATGGAATTTGAAAAGGTGATTTTATATAATCTGAGTATCTTTATTGCTTATCAGAGTCTGGGAGGAATGGGAATGGTTTATCAATGAGTGCTGAATTATAGTTAAATAGGAGCAAGAAGTTGTGCTATGCAATTGCATTGTAGGTATTATAAATAGTGATAATATATTATGTATTTCACAAACCAAAAAAAATTATTTTGAAAGATTTCACCATAAGGAAATGATAAATACTTCAGGAGATAATCTTATTTAAACATTATACAATGCATATATGCTTAAATATCATGTTACTCCAAAAAATACATACATATTTTTATGTATCAGTTAAAAATGAATTTAATTAATAAAATTTTGTTTTGGGATTTCATCAACTGGAAGGAATGTCAATGCTGAAAAATAATGTCATTTTAAACTGTTTTATTATTCTTTCACTTTGTAACCAACTCCTACACTAGATTTAAAAAAAAAATCTTTTTAATTTGGTTTAGTTATACTTGACAGTAGAATGCATTTATCTACTTTGATATATCATACATAGATGGGATATAATTTCTCATTTTTCTGAGCGTACATGTTGTAGAATCACATGGGTCATGCAAATATATACATAAGTTAATAATGTCTGTTTCGTTCTACTACCCTTTCTATCCCAACACACCCTCCCTCCCCCTCCCTTTACTTCCCTTTACCTAATCTAAGGTAATGCTATTCTTCTCTAGTGTCCCCCCACCTTATTGTGAATTTGTATCCCCATATTAGAGAAAACATTTGGCCTTTGTTTTTTGGGGGGATTGGCTTATTTCACTTAGCATGATATTCTGCAACTCCATCCATTTACTGGAAAATGCCATAATTTCATTCTTCTTTAAACCTGAGTAAAATTCCATTGAATATATATAGCACATTTTCTTTGTCCATTCATCTATTGAAGGACACCTAGGTTGGTTCCATAGTTTAGCTATTCTGAATTAGCTTCCATATAGTCTACATTGAGCTACATTACTGTAGTATGCTGATTTTAAGTCCTTGGGGTATAAACCAAGGAGTTGGGATAATTGGGTCAAATGGTGGTTCCATCCCTAGTTATCTGAGGGATCTCAGTACTGCTTTCCATAGTGGCTGTACCAATTTGCCCTAGACTTTGACATGCTCTCCCACCCCTCTCTCTGAAATAGTCTTTTATTTTATTATTATTTTTAATGGCAATTTCAGTTTGGGGGATTTCAGCACAGAATTTTAACATTAGGGATTTTAGTCTTTTCAGGATGTCATTTTGGGGATTTAGACTTCAGAAATTTTGATCTCTGGAAATCTCAACTTTCAGAATTATGATATGCATGATTGTGTTTTTCAGGATTATCATCACACTGTCCATTTTCATTAGTTGTATATTTCTGTGCCTACAAGATTTTCCAGCTCACAGTAGGCACTTTGGAACTCATGTTCAATGAGTCAATGAATACATGCAATATTTAAGAGTACATTTGATTATATATGATTCCTTTAATATAAAATACCCAGAACAGGGAAATCACAGAGACAGAATGTAGATAAGTAGTTGCCTAGGGGTTTGGGCAGATGAAATAAGAAGAGGATTACTGGTAGGGGTAGGGGAATTCTTTTGGTAGTAATAAAAATATTCTAAAATTTAAGTGCTGATTTTGGATGGTAACTATCTAAAAATAATTAAATAATACACCTTAAGTGGGAAAAAAGAAGGGAACTGAGGAAAAGTAAATGAACAGGTTAAGTAGGAAAATTCAAAACATCAAAAGATTACAAAAGATTCAATTTTTTAAAAATGCATCAACTGTAAATTTGAATGCACTAAATAGTAAAATGAAGTTTTAAAAATGACAGAACTACAGAGTTACAGAAAATCCCCCAAACTTGATGAATTTAACATATAAATTAATGTAACTGATTGAAAAACAAAAGTCAAAAAACAATAGAGATTATGATGATATAGATAGGAAAATGTCATATGGATGGACAATACTTTGCATATATAAAAAATTCATATAAAAAGCATAAACTATGATTCAGTTTCAGTAAAAAATAAAATAACCCAAAAAGAAATATTAAACTTAACAAAAATGAATGAATGAGATAGTAAAGTTTTGAGAAATAAAATACATTTAAAATAAAATATTTTTCACAAAATCATTTTTACCTAGATTTGCATGATTATAGAGATTGGTGACATTAATAAAGTTCTGGTGAAGAGTCAAGAAAAATATTACAAGTACCTTGAATAAAAAATAAGAGAATCACCATCTTATTATTGCAGATATTTTGAGAACATTTAACACTTTTATGAAATTTACTATGAAAATTACTTTGAACATCAAAATGAAATTGGTAGACTATTAGAAAAGCAAAATGTTCCATTCATTACATGTAGGTATATTACATGTAGGTATACTCAATGACCATGTATTTGAAATGTTTTATTATAAGCTAGTTCATTTTCAAAGTGTATGTGTACCTCTGTATGAACATACTAGGTGAACATCTGCATTATTATATATGCAGGACATTTTTTGAAACACAGGAGAGAGATGAGAGCCCAAGCAGTAAGTGCCAACTCATGCAGAAGCAAAACAGCAGCTAAGGAAGCTGGGGTGTGAGTGAAGATGAGGACTTTAAGGAAGAGACAGTTAAGGAGCCCCATAATTCTGTGTAAAACTTTACTTTCCATCTTTGGCTGACTTCTGAGTGGTCCGTGTAGAAACTGGGACTATGTGATTATAGAAATTCTTAGGAAGGAAGACACTGATGGAAAATAGGACAGTGAGAAGAGAGGAAATTAAAAAAAAAATATGAATAAAATAGGTAAGGTTATGGGGAATTTGAACAGATTAATAAAATTTACAAATATAAGCAAAATAAAATTCTAGTAAATAATACATGTGAAATTGAGAGCTCATTGGATGTCATTAGCAAGTGAGTAAATATAGACAATGTTAAGTTAGTAGACACAACTGCTGAAAATAGAAAATGTCTAAAACATAAAAAAAACACAGGGAAATTAAAAAAAAAAGATAAAACAGAAGTGGTACATTTTTTAAAAGTCTAATTTGAAGACAGAATAAAGGGAGTGATAGGAAAGATCTATTGTTCATCTAGATACCAGTTTATAGTGGTGTTTACACATGTAACAATTTATCATAACATATAATATTTGTGGACTTCATCAAATATAATTTAAAACCAATTAAAATAAATACATTAATATTTAATATATTGGATCAATATAACTTAATGGGATACAAATAATCCCTTAATTTATGGAGTTAAAAGGATTTAGAGAGTAATAAGGTATATATATATTATATAGAGAAAAGTAGAGTAGAACTCTGGAATTGAGTTATTATTTGCTATGTCCAATAATCAAAAGCAAACCTATTGATTAATGACATGGAGATATTTATATAATTAGGAAGGCTTGTATTTGATGTATAAAAGTAGTAAAGTTTATTTGGTGGCCCAATTCATTAAACTAAAAAATTAGTCTAAAATCAGATATTAATAACACATGATTCAGCTATTCTCTTCTTGCTTATTTATGCATAAGATCTCCTAAAAATAAATATTATTTATGTTTGAAAATATTAATAGAGGAAAAAAGATAAATTGGTATTGAATATGAAATGGCAAAATAAAAAGTAAAATGAAAATGCAAATGAATGTAATCAGAGAAAAACATGAGTTCAACAAAAACCTGACTTGGAGAAAAGACTAAATCTTCAATTTGTACACTTGGAGAAACTTAATGAAATATGGCTCACCTGAAAGGCAATAATCTTTTCTAATATAAAAGTCAGTACAAGGCAGTGACAAAAAAAATAAAACCATGAAGATAGAAAGAATCTGAAGGAGGAAGTTACAGAAAGGAAGATCAAAAAGAAAATCACAGAGGTGATAGCACTTAAATTCAATGTAGGAGGATCAAGGTAGAGGTTAAGTTATAGGTAGAAAGGCTAACGATCAAATTCAAGGACAAAATGAGTGTTAGTTTATAAAGTGTTAAGGCTATATATATATATATATATATATATATATATATATATAGTGTCAAATTTATTATCTAGAAATTATGGAAACTAAAAAATAAATATTCATAATGTCAGATTCATATCAAATTATTGTCTTCAATCACTCACAGTAATTCCTGTTTTAAGTTTTATTTTACTTTGCTTCTTTCTATGTACAAATTTTGCACGTTCTTTCTGCATTAGATATAAATATTTGTGTATTTTATGTGAGTGATTTTATGAATCTGTATTTGGCTGACTGTCTCAAACCAAAGCACTTGATAGGAATATGAACACTTTTTTCCAGCATTGTTTAATTTTGTCTTGCATCTGAACAATTTTAAAGTGAGTTTTGTATGTTTGCTCAGATAGGCAGAACAAATACACTAATCATCTTTGAACGTGAATTGTGGATGGCATTTAGCTAACACCGAAAGATTTTTCATAATACTGTTTCTGAAATACTTAGTTGGCCTCAGATGAATGGCTATTTATTAACTTAATTTGTTTATGTAGGAAGTACAAAGGATGGAGAAGTGGGTGGCCACTGGAAAGTAGTTCACATAATTAATGGGAAAGCTTTTTATAGGAAAAAAAACTTTAAAAATCTTTATGAGACCATTTACTTCATGTTGGGAAACCAATTATCCCTATACTAGAATTTTTATCTCAGAGGAAGGAAACAAAACAAAATGAACAAATATAGATTTGTTGAACCAATATTATGTGCCAGGAATTAGCCTAGAGAGTTGTAACATACTCTAATATTGTAAAGCATTTAATTCATTACAACTACCTCTCTGGGAAATAGAGACTCTTATTCTTATATTACATATAAGAAAAAAAGAACTTCAATAACAATAAAATTGCTTACACAAGTAGTAGGTTTTGAATGTCAAAAGGGTCAGGTTTCAGAGTTTGTCCTCTCCGTAGGAGTTGGGAGATGTGCCCATATAGCATGTCCCAAACCTAATCTCCTTTGAATTTATTTTGATTATCAGTTTTGTCATATTTGTTAGTCTTTTGGACTATTTTTGGCATGCTACATAACTTTGAGTTGAACATGGATGGATATTAAGTCTAAAATTTGATTGAGATTCTTGAAGATACTATCTTCCTCCACCAAGGATTACCTTTTCTTCTGCCTTTCAGAATGTAGACAAGCTATTTCTTTCTGCCTAGGGTTGATTGCATAGTTTTAAAATGTGAAAGTATTTTATCTTAACTCTTTCTTACAGAACAGGACCATTATTGAATTGTAGCCCTTCCTGGATTTCAGAGGATAGAATGGATTATTGAGCAACATATCTTCTACCTCTTCAGGCTCTGAATTCGACTTTGTTATACTTAGCACCATGTGGCTGCTAAAATTTCTGTTCAGCCTTTAACCTCCTCAAGTACCAATTTCTACCCAGGGACCTATCGGTATTTGCACCATAGGTATTAGTGAAAACCTTGGGAGGAATTTGTACCCAGATTTGGGGACTCATATAGCTGATATACATTGTTTTCAGTGATGTTAACCCTCAAATCACAGATTTTTGGGCATCCCTGAACTCCAATCTCTTTCTCTTTAGCTTAGTATAACTGCAGCTTTCTGCATGGAACTTTCTACTTTCTCTGCCAGGAGTATCAAAGATTTCTCTCAGGGAAAAAAACAAAAGGATGGTGGAGCTTACCTTCTTTCCTTCAGGCCTTGGAGACTCTCCCACTCTGCCTGCAGGGGCTGTCTACACTGGCTTCAAATAATAGAAGTGTGCATTTCTGTAAGAGACTTGTTTAGTATAAGCTACATAGTTTTGGCTGGTATTGGAATTCCTTTCTATAACCTCCTTTAATTATATATATTCTAATTGTCAGAAAAGTAACTAAAACAGAAAGGGAATAAAATGATAGCATTTATGAAAAATATATCTGGGGCAAGTATTAATCTTCAGTTTCCTATTAATTATTTGTAATTTACACATTTGCATTTAGAATATGATAATTAATGTTTATCTGTTCAACATTTTATTCAATAGCACTGCCTATTACCTATCAGGTTCCTTTCTTATTGTCAAGGATAAATCAAGAAGGAGATAAAGCCATGTTTTAGTCTGTTTTTTCACTGCTGTGACAAACAGATCTGACCAGAAAAATTGTAGCATGAAAGGGTTTATTTGAGGGATCAGTCCGAAGAAGGCTGGCTCCATTCCTTGGGGCTCAAGGTGAGGAAGAAGAACATCATGGTGCAAGAGTGGGGCAGAGAAAAATAGCTCATATGATGATCAGTAAGCAGAGAGAGTCCACTCTCCAGATACAAAATATATATCTCATAGGCTCATCACCAATGAACCATGTCCTCCAGCCATACCCATCTGCCTCCAGCCACCACCCAGTTAATCCCATCAGGGAATGATTCACTGATTAGATTGAGCCTATAACCCAATCATTTCTCCTTTAATCCTTCTTGCATCATCTCACATATGAGCTTTTGGGGGACACCTCAGATCCAAACCATTACAAGCCTTTCCTTGATTTCTTAGCTGATAGACTTTAGTAAAGAAGAGAGAAGATAAATCGGTTAAAATTTGTAAATAAGACCACTTTATATTTTAAATAAAGTTAATTGTGGGAACATGACTGGTCAATATAGAGATCAGAGTAACATTAAGAGGACATTCTCAAGTAAATATTTGTTTAACACAAAAAACAAGCACAAATCATAGATACCTTTCAGCAAACTATGTTAGAGAGATAAAATAATTTCAAAGATTTTGAGAAAGTTTTTCTAAGCCTGAAAAAATAGTGTCATTAAAATATAATAAACTAGGAAGGAAGCAGTAGGAGAAGAAAAAAGTGAGTAGTCTGTTCAATATAATATATTGCATAAATCTAGTAATGTATTGATAAATTGTTTGGTTTCAATTTGAAATGTAATGGAATCTTGAGTGACATTGCAGATAAGTAAATGATATGATGTGACTTATATAAAAATTAAGTCACTCTTAAAATTATAGGTTTTGTTGTATTTTTTAATGAAATTTAAATTTTTGCCAGCTTAAAGCAACTTGTTATAAAATTTACTTTAACTAAAGTATGTTTTTTAAAGCCTCATGGTAACTGCAAAGCAAAAATCACAGATAGATTTGCAAAATAGAAAAATAAAGAATCAAAACATACCATCACAAATAATCAGCTGAGCTCAAATGAAGATAAGATGATAGGAACAAAGGAAGAATACAAAACAAGCATACAAAAAAATGAGAGGAGAGAAACCTCCACTCATTGTGAGGTCAGCTTACTTTGATAGTGAAGTCGGGCAAAGATATTACCAGAGAGAGAGAAGACAGGGTCAACATCACTGATGAATGTTAACATAAAATTTCTCAACAAAATACTAGCAAACTGAATGCAATCACACACTGAAAAATATCTTAAGCCACCATCAAGGGAGATTTTCCTCAGGCCTACTAAGACTCTTCAACATACGTGAATCAATAATAGTGATCTATCACAGAGCAAAATCATATCATCATTTCAATAAATGCAAAAAAAATTATTTGACAATTCAATCATTTCATGTATAAAAACTCTCAACATATAGAAGGACTGTATATATAGTATATATAGAAGGACTGTACCTGAACACAATAAAGACCTTTATGTTAGTTGGCTTTTCATTGCTGTGACCAAAATACCTGACTAGAACTCACATTTTCAAAGGACCAGTTTATAGTCAGCTGATTCCATTGCTTGGGCCCAAGATGAGGCAGAAGGGAATCCAGAGGAAAACTGCTCACCTTCTAGCAGAGAGCAAATGAGAGGAACCAGGGACAAAATATATAAATCCCAATGCAGGCCCAGAGTGACCTCTTCCTCCAGTCATGCCTCACTTATCTCCAGTTACCAGCTAGGAAACCACTCAAATTATTAATAGATCATTGGATTAATCCACTGATTAGGTCATAGCTCTCATGATGTAATAATTTCATCTTCATAAACACAGGAGCTTTAGAGGATGACTCATATCCAAATCATCTATGACAAACCCACAGCTGATATCATACATGTATGTTGGTGATTTTAGTGGACTGCATTTCCATAAAATTAGAATTTGGTCTTTTTGTATATCTGTTTTTGTAAGTAGAATGTTTAATTTGCTTTGCAACTTAAAAATTTATACCTGTGAATCTTATCTATATATAAAATGTTAATGTGGCTTTAAAGAAGCTATTCCAAAGTAGTGGGTTTTAATGAAGTTGACTGTTTTAAAAAGAAAGAAAATATTTGGATTTTAGGTGTGATGTAGAAGTTATAGTTACAGTTACACATATTTGTTTTTGTATACACATTATTTTCAACCTGATGGTGAATTTAACTTTGCTTTTTTTTTTTTTTTTTTTTGGTACTGGGGATTGAACTCAGAGCCACATTCCCACCCCTATTTTGTATTTTATTTAGAAACTGGGTCTCACTGAGTTGCTTAGTGCCTCGCTTTGGCTGAGCCTGGCTTTGAACTTTTGATCCTACTGCTTCAGCCTCCTGAGCTGCTGGTATTGCAGGGCCACACCACCAGCTCCTGGTGGTCCATTTGATAAAGTCCCATCCTCTTTTAAAACCAATAAAATTGTCACCCACACTGCTCTTTTGTGAAGTGAATATGATCTCAGCAATGGGGTAAGAATGGAGTAAAGAGAAAATATAGTGTGCTAGTAAGAGTTGATGCTGATTTAAATTAGGCTGAGAGGAATTGGAGATGGGAAAAAAAAATGTATATAATTCAGGATATATTCTGGAGTTAAAACCCTTTTGTTATGGAATTGAATGTAAAGGAAATCAAGAGTAATAGTAATTTTTTTGCATTTATTTATAAAGTTATATTTTAATACTTTAAACCAAGTTTAAATAGGCAAATTTAATAATATTTCTAAACACTAATACAAATTACATTGGGAAATCTTTACATATAATGTGCCACTGAACTGTAGATGTAAACTAACACTTTATTTATATAGTATTGACTCCAAAATTACTTTCACTATACTCCCCAACTTAAACAAGCATTTCCATTTGAGTGATTAACTACTAATCAATATAGCTAAGCATAACTGATTCAAATTTATAATATTGGACTGGAAAGCATGAATCTATATTATAAAATAATCCTGCACAATTAATCATGAAGATCAATTTTCAAGGGTCCTCTGAGGTCAGATTTTATTTATGATAATGGCATCCATTGAAGATAGCCTTGTCTTTCTTTGACAAAAAAGTAAACTATTTATGATGTCATGTTATAAAGTGTGAATTAAACAGTATTTAGCAGTTAAGAAAATTCTTGATTTAATATATTTTAGTAATTCTGAGAATTTAGGCCTTGAAATTATTATAACCAAGCATAAAAGCCTGATCTTTTATATATATATATATATATATATATATATATATATATATTACTTGTGCATATATATATGTGCTTTATTTATTTATTTATTCTCTATTTCCCACATGCTTTATTAATTTTAAATTAGTACAAGAATGACACAGATTATACTAGGTAATTTCAATATGCAATGGCAAAAGTGTGTTCTGAATAACCCTTTTATATAAAACTCATCATATTCAAAAATTAATTAGAAAAAAAAAGGCAGGGCCAAATGAGGATTAAGGGTAATTAAGTGCTGAAGGATTGGGCAAGATATGTATAATTAGCCCTTTCATGTATGCTTGGGCCCAGACACAGGCTTATGACTTGCAGGTCAATAGTAAACTGTCCCAATTATGAAGCAAGCAAAGGATTCCTGAGATTCTTTCTTGTTATATTTCAAGAAACAAATGGAACTCAGTAAAGATATCTTAAAACATGTTTTAAAAGTTGTTAATGTATTTTTAAATTGTTCAGAAATTAGATAAAATATTTACTATTTAAAATCTTTCTCCATTTTTGCAATCTGTAAATGTTAGACTATGTTGACTGACTAGTTATCTTAAGATATTCTCTCTCTGAAAAATAATTCAAAATTCTGAATTAAATATTTTGTGAAATTTTTTCCAAACTATAAAAGACATGACTTGAGAGAAAGTGAAAGCTGGAAAGAAGAGTACTGAACACAGCTGTCACCAAAGTACTAAAGCTACTGTTGCTCTAATGGGAGAGATAAAACTCATTTAACTTTGTATTTTGTTTTGCAGAACAGTGTCCAGGAACTAAACCAGGTGGAGAGTTTTATAGTAAGCAAGCTTCCATCAAAGTAGGACCCTCAATGTGAAATCTAACCAGAAATAAACACATTATGTTCTACATGGTCAAAAAAAGTTGGCTATACTCATCTCTGGACTTTATATTTCATTCCACTGTTCTATGTATCTTTTCTTTTCTTTTTTAGTTGTTCTAATACTGTGCTCTTTGGGTTGCAATAGATTTGCAGTATAATTCAAAGTCAGATACTGTGATGCCTCTAGTTTTTTTTTTTTTTTTTCAAGAAAGCTTTGGCTTTTTGGGATCTTTGGTGATTGTGTACAAATTTTAGGATTGTCCTATCTGTGTGTAATGATATTGAAACTTTGATGGCAATTGCATTGAATCTATCATGAAAATGATGAAATCCTGTTTAGTGCAACAACATGAATGGAACTAGAAGACATTATGAAGTAAAATAAACCTGAACAAAAAGACAAATGTTGCATGATCTCATTCATATATGGATCTAAAAATGTTAATCTCATAAGCGTTGAAAGTAGAATAGGAGTTAGAAGAAGTTGGGGGAGGAGTTTGGTGAACAGTTTAGTCAATAGAAATATTGCTATATTTAGAATGGGGGATAAATCTAGTGTTCTATTGCATAGTAGGGGGATATTTAACAATACTGCATTGTAGATTTACAGGTAGCTAGAAGAGAGGATTTAGAATTTACTCATGATAAGTAAACAATAAATATTAGAGGTGATGGATATGCTAATTACCCTGATCTAATACTTATGCATGCATACTTGAATCAAATCATCATGTTCTGCCCTATAAACACATATAATTATGTGTTTTCAAAAAATTAAAAATGCATATTAATTGATAATTTCTTGGTTATTCTTGGATATAATTATATTTTTAAATAAACAAAAAGAAATATAAATACACAAAATAATAAGAGACAAGAGTAGAATATGAAACAATGATTATGATTAATTATGTTTCATGCTCCAGAATGAAAATCAACATTGTTTAAGAGAAAAAAGTCATGAGAAAATGCTTTACATATTATTTAATATAGCATACAATTATGATATACTAAATTATACATTCAATAATTACACTGTTGTGTACATAATTATAAAATACTATGAATACCTAAGGGGTCAATATGGGATACATAAATGATTGTAAATACCATATTCAAGGATTGGAAGAATAATACAGACATTAATTTGTAACAGAATGTTGTGTAATACTGATATAATCCAAATTTCAATGCTTGGGGGATTTTTGTGGACATTGAAAAATGAGATTCTAAAATCCTTGAATAAGAATAAAATATAGTATTGACTATAAGAAAAAATAAGATATATTTAAAATATACTAGTGGGTAGAGATATAGCATAATAGAGAACTCAAAAATAGAACAAGTTATAAGAGAAATATATCATTTATATAAATTAATGATTATAAAGAAATAATAAATAAATAAATAAGAAATAATTGATTTTTAAAGAATGCTGCTGAGATAACTGGACATCTGTAAAAAAAAGAAAATGGCTCTGGATGCCAACCTCATACTGCGCAAGGAATTGGTTTTAGGTAAAATAAAGGTACAACTTATGAAGGTAAAACTTTAGGCTATTAAAAAATATGTTTATATCTCTGTAGTATGCTCTTTTAAGGTCTTCAGGGAATAGACCGAGAAGGGCAATGGCTGGGTCAAATGGTGGTTCCATTCCCAGCTTTCCCAGGAATCTCCATACTACAGAGATACTGCCACATCGATGTTCATAGCAGCACAATTCACAATTGCTAGACTGTGGAACCAACCCAGATGCCCTTCAATAGATGAGTGGATAAAAAAAATGTGGCATTTATACACCATGGAGTATTACGCAGCACTAAAAAATGACAAAATCATGGAATTTGCAGGGAAATGGATGGCATTAGAGCAGATTATGCTTAGTGAAGCTAGCCAATCCCTAAAAAACAAATACCAAATGTCTTCTTTGATATAATGAGAGCATCTAAGAACAGAGCAGGGAGGAAGAGCAGGAAGAAAAGATCAACATCAATCAGAGACATGAGGTGGGAGGGAAAGGGAGAGAAAAGGGAAATTGCATGGAAATGGAGGGAGACCCTCAATGTTATACAAAATTACATATAAGAAGTTGTGAGGGGAAGGGGAAAATAAACACGGAGGGAAATGAATTACAGTAGATGGGGTAGAGAGAGAAGATGGGAGGGGAGGGGAGGGGAGGGGGGATAGCAGAGGATAGGAAAGGTAGCAGAATACAACAGTTACTAATATGGCATTATGTAAAATTGTGGAGGTGTAACCGATGTGATTCTGCAATCTGTATTTGGGGTAAAAATGGGAGTTCAAAATCCACTTGAATCTAATATATGTAATACGAGATGTCAAGAGCTTTGTAATATTTTGAACAACCAATAAAAAAAATAAATAAAAATAAATAAAAATATGTTTATAAATTTGGAATACGAATGCATTTTAAAAGAAACAAAATGAACTAATAAATAAAGGAAATTTTTAATAAATTTGAGGACATTAAGAACTAATAGTTATCAATATCATTAAATCTATAAATTCAGGCCACAGATTAGAGAAGATATTTGCTTAAGATATCTTAAACATAATTTACCAAATATTAAGATATTTGGTAAATGAGGTATTGGTGCTAGAAAAGAACTCCTATAAAGAATAATTTAAAATTGTGAAAGAAATTGTTATGTTCATACAATAATATTACAGCAATGCAAATGTTGTATATGCTAAAATGGATGTATTTAAAACATTGTTTCAAGAGAAAAGCAAATCAGGAGATTTCATAGAACATGTTTTAAGTTATGTAGCACTTTAAAATGTCACAATTAAACTTCATTGTTTAAGATTGTGTGCCTGGGTTCTAAAACCCTAAAGTAAATTGATATTATATTGAAAATATTGTTATTGGCTAACTCAGGGGACAGAGAGAAATTCTATGAGTTTGGTCATACAGGGAGGATTGACTATGATATTCTGATTAAAGTTTTTAAATATTTTTTCCTTAACTGTTTTTTATATATATATATATATATATATATAT
Source organism: Callospermophilus lateralis (assembly GCF_048772815.1). Lineage (NCBI taxonomy): Eukaryota > Metazoa > Chordata > Mammalia > Rodentia > Sciuridae > Callospermophilus > Callospermophilus lateralis. The sequence goes on along the minus strand of NC_135320.1, from coordinate 65,573,333 downwards.
ATATATATATATATATATACACACATACATACACATATACATATAGAGATATGTAATTAAAATAGTTTACTTATAAATTACTAATTATTCTTTATGCAGAAGATGAATGCATTCCAATAATACTAATTTTTATTTATCTATTTAAATAAATACACCACAATAAATTTCATGAAGTCAGAATAAGTGAATTTGGCATATCTCTGGTTACACCACGAAGGGCAGATATTAACAATTATCTAAGATGTGTTTGAAATACTACTATGAATGTGAAGCTTATGCTCATGTTGAATGCTATGTTGTATTAGCTAGGGTTGTTTATCTCAATTATTCAGTCCTTCTTGCCAATTGACAGAGGATGAATAGAATATTCCATTGCACTGTTGGTGTTGATATCAACTGTGGCTTGTTTTGCAAAAGAAATGTAGAAAAAATAACAGTGTTCTACTTTCATGCCAATTCCATGAAACATTATGTTTTTTTTTTTTTCCTTAGCTACTTTATGGTCCCCTGATCTGCCATGAGAAGAGTGTGTCTCAGATTTGTGATTGATCCAAGAAGAAATTTGAAAATAGTTATGCAATACTAAACCAGGTTCACATTCTGGACCCTAAGCAAGCACACCAGAGTTGTAACCAACCAGTTTACTAATTAGGAAGAAATAAACACCTACAGGGGAAAATTCCAAAGTGTTTGTGGGTGATTTCTTTCACAATATCATTGCAAAACAATTGCTCAGTAAAACATATTAGAAGAATCAAATGCAAGAGATTAATATTGCCATTAGTGGAAAGTGTTAAGCAAGGCATGACAGAGGCAATGGCATTTCACCTGGACCTTGAAAGTTGAGTTGAATTTTGGACTAAATTGGTTAGCTTTTTATATTTTCAATTCAATCAGTATAATGGAGTATGTAAAATTCTTGATTGGCACTTTAAATTACATTGGTAGCACATTTGGAGAAAAGCATTGGGAGGGAAGTTCTGAAACAGTTATCAGAACAATGATGAGTGATACAGTAAAGCTCGTTTACTTTTTTTTTAATGAAAATCTGATTTTGCAAAACAGTCAAATCATATAGCAACTTCTTAAATAAATTTGCAGTTTCTGTTGCTATACTCTGAAATGTTATTACTTTATGTATGCTTATGTCAGTTTTTCTGTATTATCCCACTCCCACACACTGTCATCTCATATACAAGGACTTACCCCTTTGTAATATTTTTTAAAGCACTCTTCACCTCTTTATGTCACCAATTATAAATGTACCAACAAACTGATTTGTATGAACACTTGTTTAATGTTTTCTCTCGTTATTTAATTAGTTCTAATTAAGGCCAGTAACTGCCAGTTTTGATTCCTATTATAGAATGTCTGGGCCACAAATGGATTTCAATAAAAACTTAAGAATGCCATCAATGAATAAAAGGAAACAAGCTTTAAAGTGAATGGATCTGGGTATACAAAAGCTGTTTTATCTTTTATTGAGTTTAGATTTTAGATAATTTGTTCTTATTTCGATATCCCCAATTTTGTCCTATGCAAATTTGATATAGTAAGATTTGGAGAAACATGTATAAATACCTTAGATAAACAGCAGTTATCATTATTATTTAAATGGTTTATAGTACATATAGAAATTTTAGAAACAGAAGAGGCACATATGCAGTTTCTTTGGTTTTTCAATTTACTATAAAAACTCACAGGACAAAAATTCCTTTTGAAAGAGTAAGGTCATTTGAACAAACAATATGTCCTTCCATAGTTTTCTGCATAAACAATTAGTTTCCCCACGATCATTGCAAGTATATTCTAGCAGTAGATTGCTAACATTGACCTATATGTTCATCACTTCTGTAACCTAAACACCACTTTTCTGTGGTTGATTGTTTTGCTTACTTAAAGCATTAAAGAAAGAACATAAATGGAAATAAAAGAATTCAGAAAGACATTTTTTTGCAATTCAATTTTTCTTAAGAAATATATTTTTCATTCCATTATGTAATTATAGCATTTAAAGTCTATCCTGAGAATTAGACATGTAGTTGCATCTTCTCATTTATATTCTAGAAAGTGAGCTTTCCTGGATTTTCACCTCTGCTCTCTTATGCTCACCCTTCATTGTAAAAGAATTTTCTCATTGTCCTCGAGCTGCCTGGCTATTTAGGAAGCAGAAATAAGGAGAGTACAGTTTATTTGTTAACTCATTTTCTTGAATTATGCAGCAGTGCCTTGCTGTGGTTTAATTTAAGCTAATAGCATTTCTTTTAATGCTGCTACACAAATAAGATGCTAATAATTTAGTCTTTATCTACCACCCACTTGTTTTCCAAATATGAGATTATATGCTTGAGGTGAAAAAAAAGAAGTGTAGGCGCTTTCGTTAGCTAAGTAATATGCATATGGAAAATGACCATTATTTCCCCTCAATATCTTCATCGGACTTAATATACAAGACAACTCTAAACACTTTAACACTGTCCTTCTGGTTCATGGAAAATAAAGGTGGTGCACTATGTCAGTGCAGCTTTAAAACAGCTGTGCCTCCTAACAACTCAATCCACCCAAAGATAATTTCTATTAATCTGAAACAAAATCATATTTCTATATACATTATATGATTTTTATAATATAAAATTTACTCTTGTTGGCATAGGATTCTGAGAAATGTGTATAAAGGTAAGCTATGACCATCTCAAACAAGTACCATAACTTTCACCCCAAACAGTTCCTAACACTGCCTTTCTAGTCACCTGCTAACCCTAAGATCTCTGAAAAACACTGGTATGTACTTCATAGATTAAGAAACACATTTTACAAAATCATACTCATTTATTACAGAATATTTCTTATTTTTATTCTCTTTAAACTTTGCAGATTTTCACACTCCTTTTGCATTTAATTGAAAAACCATTGAATTTTATGAGATTTTTACTTAATCAGCATTCCCAGACTGATGCTGTACAGAACATGTTTTTGCAGGATATAACTTAATATGCTATAAAAAGAAAAAGTGCTTCAGATTCAAATAAGTTCATGAATGAATTGAATCATTTATTGTTTAAAGATTACTGTTCCTTTTACAATGAAATGCTTACAGCATAGTTTCTATCAATCATTTCGATGTCAAATAAGACAAAGGACATAAGAAGCAACTGTGAGATACACGTATCAGTTCAAAGTATTAAGATGGCAGAACAAAGAATCTGAAATTGGGACTCAAAATCAGAAATTCTGAATGTCCTTGAAAATCATCAACATATTAACAATATGAACACAATACAAAGAAGACAGTGTGGACTGAATTGAGTGGAGTCTTATATTCAAGATGAAATGGTACCATTGATTGTTTACTTTTTCCTGGTCTGGATAAGTATCCTCTGCTACAGTGAATGCACATTTACACAATATCCGGGAGTAAAGTTTTGTTGAGGTGCATTTACTCAAAGTGGTCATAGGATCTTGTCACATGCAGTTGTCAACTTCCAATTAATACAACTTTGTCCAATTTGAAGTGCAAGTTTAGGGATGATGTGCAAGAACTATGCTCTGATGTTGTTGTACCTGACTTTTGATAAATCTATATTATTTATCTGACATGTGGATATTTTTGATTAAAATAAAAACACATAATAACTTTGATATTAAAAAAATATTAAAATATGCTTTTAAAAGAAAGCACATATGACCCTCTTTAATGACTTCTAATTCTTCCAATAAAAAACATTCATTGTTATAAAAATTTCCTATGCTGAATAAGAAATATATATATATATATATATATATATATATATATATATATATATATATCTCAATGGTAGTTGTATATATATTAAACAATAGTAGTAGGACGTTAGGCTGCTGCAGAGGATTTTTTTTTGCATGATATAAAGGATGATAGAGAGAGAGAGAGAAGAAACAGAGAAAATGAATTATAGTGTTTCCATTTGAGTCATTTACAGACCACAGAATATGGGTGGGAGCGTGGGATTGGGGATGTAAATATTAGATCTTGAGAAGACCAGGTAATTTTGGCAAATTGTAATATTGGATAAGAGGAGTTAGAGAGAGAGAAGAGAGAGAGAGAGAGAGAGAGAGAGAGAGAGAGAGAGAGAGAGAGAGAGAGAGGGAGAGAGAGGATTATTGATTGGTGCTTGGAAGAAAGAATTTCCTAAGGTTAGTGAAAATAGAATTGATCTTTTAAGATCTCATAAAGGAAAGGAAAGTGTCATGATCACTTAACATGGAGGGGAAATATGTCATAATATGGATCTTTGGATAAAATCAAAAAAGTTTAAACAATTGAGCCAAAATCAGAGAAGATGGAGTTAGTACATAAAGATCTGAAAAATTTTTAGACATTATAGGTGTGTATATGTGTAAATAAAATGAAGTAAGGGAACATAAACAAGTGAAACAATATATGGAAGACAGAAAACAAATGTACATTCTATAGAAAAACATATAAAAATTGAAATTTCAAAAATAAACTGGTTATAATTAAAACTAGATTAAACACTGCAGCATAAGATATCAGTGAACTTGAAAGTATGGTGATAGAAAATGCAAAATTCTATTCTTGTAATTTCTAGTTGACATTATACTAAAGATCATAGACAGTGCGATAAGACAAGAGAGATAGTCATATACATTACAAAAGAATTAAAGGTGTTCATATTCCAAGATAATATTATTGTTCATGTGAAAAATTAGGAACAGTCTAATAAAAGAAATTAGAACTAAAAAGTAAACTTAGAAAGATAATAAAATACAAGACTAATAAACAAATGTCCTTTTTATTGTAATATGCTATTAATTAAACATCAGAAATTGAAGTTAATATAATGCTATTAATAATAACATGAATAACACATACCTTGTTATCTAAAGTAATAACATACATGAGGAAAAATTTTATAAAACCTATTAACTGAAAACCATAATCATAATGTTGGGAAGAAATTAATGACATAAGAAGATGGAGAGAAATATATCATGTTAGTGAATTACAAAATTTATTATTATTATTATTTTGGTATGGGGATCGAACCTAGGGATGCTTATCCACAGAGCCACATTCCCAGCCCTTTTAAAATTTTTATTTAGAGTCAGGGTATTGCTAAGTTCCTGAATCTGAATTCACTATCCAGGATCCTGCCTCAGCCTCCCGAATCACTGGGATTAGAGAAGTATGCCACCACACCTGAAAAAATTCAATATTTTAAAGAGTTAAATTCTCTTTATACAATAAATCTGTAAAACAAGCAAAATCCATTGTCATTTTTGTAAATATTTACAAGTGATTTTAAAATTTATATAAAAATTAAAATATCTGCGTGTACTCAAAGCAATTTTGAAAAAGAAAAATAGGATTTTCACTGCCACCTTTCAAAACTAATAATTCAAAGTAACTAAAAGTGTTTGATATTTATCTGTCAATAGCAAAATGGATCAGTGTTACAGAATAATAAGTACATAAATTGATTCATACAGAGAAATGATTTTTGACAAAGGTATCAATGGAATCCAATGATGAAAAGAAAGTACAGTTTCAACAAGTGGTGGTGAGAAAATTAAATAGTCTTATATATAAAAGACCTCAATTATTAGCTGATACCATACAAAAATTAATTCAACATGGGTTACATAGCCTTCATTTATAAAACTATAAGAATATAAAAGGGAGAAAAATTTTTGAATTTACGTGAATTTTCATTAAATTTTTACATAACTCACAAAATGACAAAACATAAATAAATAATTAACAAATAGTCCACAAAAAATTAAGCCTTTTGCTTTTAGAAAGATACACTAAGAAAATGAAATCTCAGACCATTGGGATAATATTTGCAAGTAACAGATGATAATGGATTTGCATCCAAAATTAAAATAAATATACTATATATATGTATATATATACATATATATATAAAATACATACACACACACACACACACACACACACACTTACACATACATATAACTCAAGAATAAGAAAACATAAAACCCAGTTAGAAAAATGAACAAATATGTTAATAGGAAAATGCAATTTCAAATTGCAATGAATGACAGAGGATGTAGTTCAGTAGTAGAGCATTTACCTAGCCATGTGTAAGTCCCTGGGTTCAATTCCCAAAAGTGAAAAATAAAAAGAGGAGAAAGCAAACTGCAATGAAAATTCAATAAACACTCTTAGAAGGAGTAATTAAGCACTTTCTCAAAGGATAAATATAAACTCATTAGAAGACCTAACAATTCTACTTTTAGAAGGTTGACCCAGAAAAATGAAAACATGTTCACACAAGGAATTGTACATGAATGATTAAGATAGTTTTATACAGAAGAGCTATATACTGGAAGCATCCCAGAATGTCCATTAATTTTCAAATAAATGGTGTAAACAAAAATCATGATAAATATACACAAAGTAGTACTTCTAAGAAGCAAAATGAATAAACTGTGTGTATAATAGAATGAATAAATTGGTTAGGCAAAGGTTAGTCATAAATAATGAGAAATCCAGAAGCCAATCAACTCATCATGGCCCTTGGCAAACAACAACATATTCTCAGGGTATCTGGGAGACTGTGTGCATGCTCAAGGGACATCATAGATTGTCTATGTTATCTGTTCACCACTGTTTAAACAAAGCCCTAGAAAAAGAAATTTATCAAGTCTTCAAATTTTTAATGGTCACTCCAACTCATATATAAATTGCTTAGTCAAAAGTTGTTGGTATTATTGGCTCATTGTAAATAAATATATTCTTTAACAAATCACTAGATGCCAACTGAACTAAGATATGTTGAACAAAGATCAACTAATAGGAAACAAGCTTAAAAATAATCAAATCAAATAAATAAAATAGCTTAAAAATAAGCAGAGATAGTATTTGTTTTATAAAATAAAATATTTTTAAAATAAAGAGATAACTGCATACTGCAGGTGATACAGACTCGATTGCATAGAATTTTTCAAAGACACAAAACAAACCAACACACACACACACACACACACACACACACACACACACATCAGGAACAACAACAATAAGAAATTAATGGATCTTCATTAACAAGAAAATCTAGGGAGGTTTACTCAGCCATTAAAAAGAATGAGATTATGTCAGTTGCTGATGAATAAACCAAACTGTAGAACATCATGGTAAGTGAAATAAGCCAGATTTAGAAAGTCAAGGGTAAAATGTTTTCTCTCCTCTGTGAAAGCTATAGAGAGAAGAAAGGAAATTTAAAAAAGAGAAAAAGAGGTCATTAAAATAGAAGAGAGATCAATAGAATAGAGGAAAATATGCTATGTCCACTTACAAATACACCACCATGATTCCCAAATACATATATAATAACAATGCACTAAATAAAATAATAAAAATAATAATAGCAACAACTGTAGCAGCAACAATAGAAGAAAGATCAATAGAGTAGAGCAAGAGAATCACAGAGGGAATAGTGGAGTGTATGGGAAGGTACTCTGGAATGAGACTGATCGAATTATGTTATGTGCACATAAGGAGAATGTCAAAAATAGAGGTGAGAGAAAAATAAACAGAAAAAACACTTAAGGATATAATTGCCCCAAACTACCTAAATTTGAAGAAAACCATTCATCTACACATCTAAATTGCTCAATGAAGTTCACATAGGGAAATTTAGAGATCCTTACCTAACTCTAACTCCACTGTAGCCAAACTGTTGACTATAGGAACAACAGGAGAGAGACTTCAAAAAAAGGGAACCTTAAGCAGTTCCTCAATGAATACCTCACTTCTCATCAGAAATAGATCAGAAGACATTGGGATCAGTTATTCAAATTGCTCAAAAAAAAAAAAAAAAAAAAAGAATAGGTCAGAACAGAATCTCTCAACCCAGAATTCTATATATTGCAGTCACTTTTATAGTGAAAATCCAAATAAATACATTCTAAAGTGGAAAAAAAAAAAGACGGGATTTGTGATTAGTAGGTTGGCCTTTCAGGAAATCCTAAAGGAATTCTCAATACTGAAAGAAATGATACTATACAGTAACTCCAATCTACCTACACAAAATAAAAATCACCAGTAAACATAATATTGTAGGTAAATTAAAAATGCAGTATACATAAATGCAGAAAGATGAATTTTAACCAGTTACTCATATAACACACAGAAAAAAATCAATGAATCATAAAACTAAATCTAAGAACTAAATTAAATATTGTAGAATAAAACATAGGAGTAAAATATTCATGACTTTAAATTACGCTAAAGCCTTAGATAAAACACTGAAATAAATCTTGAAAAAAGAGGTAAATTGGATTAGACTAATATTTATTAAGTGATTTCAAAAGATAGAATTAAAAAAATAAAAAAGATAAACCATGGCTTTCTAGTGCATGTTGTTTGGTATGTATGTCAATGCTTCTCAGCTACAGATTCAGGGTGACTTTCTCCTTCAAAACCACATGCCCAAACTCCAGCCTGAGGTCAATAATGGACTCCCAATTCCAGTGAGCACTGCAGAGGTGTTGCCTCATGCAGTCTACACAAGCTTAAGGACTGACTTTCTGGGATTTTATTTTCTAGGAGGAGTTCCAGATAATGGTCTCCCTGTCTCTTAGAGCTAGAGCTAGGTATTCAGGGGTGCTGTTTTGGATTTCCTCAGGACAAGTAGACCCTGGGAATCCCCATTCTGAGAATTCTATACAGGGAGTTGATGCTAGAGATATTCAGTAACCTAGTCTTGCTGAAAATTACACTTCCAAGTCCAAACTCATCAATCTATTAAAGTAAGGGGAGGAACAATGTAGATAGTAGAGAACACAGCTTAGGCCCTGTCCAGATAAAAGTAAGGAAAGAATGGTAAAGAGTGTTCTCTGTTACTTTATTCATCAACATTTTCTGGAAATCTTCTAATCCCATATAAGAAGGAAATGAAACAAACCATATTGTGGTAATTCACTGTCTCCTGGAAGCAAATTTAGATAGATCCTCATACCTTAAATTTATGAGAAATTTCTCTTAGGATCAACCCTTGCAATGGAAAAGAAAGTAGATTGGGCAGAGGGAAGCTTGTACTACCGCACAGGGATTTTGGGGTTAGGTTGCTCTTTGGAGTTGTCCACAGCTTAAAAAAAGGTTCTGGCCTTTGAATCATGGTATACAAGTGACTCATGAAAAGCATGTAACATCTTTAGACAAAGCGGGCCCCCATAAGTCTGGTTGTAAGGGCAGCTGTCATTTGGCTCCATCAGCCATGGCCAAACTTCTTGCTGAACGTGAAACATGTGTATCACACCACAATCTCCATAACAGCATAACACTGAAATACCTGATCCACTTCCTTGCACAGATTGTAGAAACAGCTCTTTCTGAATTCTCATGTATCACTTTTTTCCTTACAAAAGGAAGATGCAAGAATTAATTTCAGATTCTAATTATTGTCTCCTCTCTTTACTATTACCTCATCCCATCTGTTATGGATTACCTCTGGAATGTCCCCCGAAACCAAATTGAAGTCTTGGTTCTCAATGAAGCAACGTCCAGAGATGAGGTCTTTAGGACATAATTGGCTCATGAAAACTCCAGCCTCATCAGTGGATTAATCCATTGGATGGATTAATAATTTGAGCATTATTGGGAGGTGGAAACTAATTTGAGGAAATAGGTCACTAAGGGTGAATCCTGGATGAGTTTACATTTTTCCCCAATCCCTTCCCTTCTCTCTCCTTCCTGCCTGCCTTGTGTTTTGCAACTTTTCTCTACCACACCCTTCCACCGTGATGATTCTACCTTGGAGTCAGTCGATCATGGACTGAAATCTCTGAAACCATGAGACAAAATAAATCTCTACTTTTTGAAGTTGTCCCTGTCATGTATTTAGGTCACAGTGAGGAAAAATTGACTAACATACCCTTCACCCCAGCTTGCCTCTCTGCTGTTTCCATAGTTGTCTTTGCAGCCAGCCCTTCATGTGTTCACAGTAGCTGTTAGTCACCATAATCCCTCAGTCTAGCTCTCACACTTGTCCATGTACTGTCAAGTTTGGGAAATTGAGTACCAAAAGGAATGTTCAATTGTAATATTTTTTTATGACACTCCTTCTTGATGTTACTTTAGATCATACCAGTCCTCCACTTGGAGATCAAGCTGTTGATTGCTCTTCTCCATCACTGGTCTTTGATACAAAGACTTAGAAGTGCTAAGGTAAAAACTAAAGCTTTAATTAATGGGATCCCTGTTGCTCCCTGTAGAAGAATTCCCCTTGATACCAAGACTTCCAAACACAACCTAGAGATACAGAGGTGGAAACATAAAATTCCAAGTGTGTTTTTTTGTGAAGGGGAAGGGGAAGAGGAAGGGGATCAGGGACATCATTGTTACCTCCTTTTGTCCTGATTCTAGTAATTTGCCTAAGGGGGAACACATGATTATGTAAAAGCTGTGATTTTCAGTGTGACTCTGTCCTATTGCATGGTACTCCATGAAAATATTTCCACTGAGTAGTTCACTGTGCTTTAAATTAATTGTTCCATCCAGAGTAACATTGGTGACTTCTAAAGGCTATAAGTGATACAACCCCTGGGCCTCAGTTTCCCTGAGTTCTAAATCAGGTCCCTGCACTAACATAGTATTAGGTGGTATCGTGTCCTGGTAGATCATGTATGCTATGTTTCTATGTTTTTCTCAATTATATGTGATATGTACTGACTATTTTAGTCTTCTGAAAATGTATATGTTATAGACATAACTCATAACATTATGGTTTCAGCACATAGGACCTTTGGGAAGTAATTAGGTTTAGAAAAATATACAAGAATAAGGTCTCATGATAGAATAAGTGCTCATATAACAGGAGACAGAGGGACTAGATCTTCCTCTCTACACCTTGTGAGGATACAGTGAGAAGGCAAGCCAAGAAAACAGAATCTGCCTACATCATGACTGGGAACTTTCCAGCCTCCAGATCTGTGAGAAATAAATATCTGTTGTTTAAGACACTCGAGCTATAGAATATTTTTATAGTAGCCCAAGCTGTCTAAAACAAAATGTTATTTGTCACATAAGTTTTCATTCATGAGCAGAAAAAAAAATACATATATTCACAGGAAAATTTTCTTTATCTGTTTTATTAAATAATCTTTTTTTGTTTTTATGGAAACAAATCCAGATTTTTATACTTGACTTCATGTTATAAATAAGAAAATATGATATACTTATAATAGAGATAAATTATATTTTTCAAATTACTTATATATAGTATTTATATATATGTTACTAGCAAAGGTGTTAAAATGGTAATTTTTATGCATTGCTAATGAGAATATAAAAAAGTATGTCCAATTAGAAAAACATTTTCATAGTTTCTTAAAATGTCAAGATTAAATTTATCATCTGACCCAATTATTCTTCTTCTAGGTATCTACCAAAGAGAATTTAAATGTATGTTCATATGTAGATTTGTACATAGTTGTCCATAATTAGCATCATTCTTAATATCCCAAAATGGGAAGCAATCTAAATGTACCTTAACTGCTGAATGGATAGGCAAGATGTGCTCCATCTATATAATAGAGTATCATACAACAGTTAAATAAAGTACTGATGCATTTAACAGCAGAAATAAACATCAGTTACACCATACTAAGTTAAAGAATGTATTTACTGCAAAAATCTTACATTAAATGTCTCATGTAGGGCACATGTAGAAGAGGTAAATTTAAGATTCAGAAAGTCACAATAAATTGGCATGAGGGACCTTTGTGAAATGATAAAAATCTTAAAAAACTGCATTGTTATGAAGTTTGTACAGGCCTATGAATTTACTAGATTTTTTTAATTTACTAGATTTAAATGTATATTGTACCTATACATATAAAATGCATGAATTAGATAATATGTAAATAATATACTAGTATATTTGTATTTTAAGAAACTAACTAGTAAAATAACAAAAAACTAGTTCCTATTTTTTTTCTCTTCTTTTCCAATTTTGTACGATTTTGATCTATATTTCCATAATTTATGTAACTCATTACCAAAATCTAGAATATAGAATATAAGCACATCCTTTAACCAATAAGGAACAATAAATATTTCTGCATTAATATTTTTGCCCTTAGGATCAACTCACATCTGAAGATATATAGCATTCACATATTTTTAAAAATATTTTTTAGTTGTAGTCAGACACAATACCTTTATTTTATTTATTTTTATGTGGTGCTGAGGATCGAACCCAGCTCTCGCATGTGCCAGGAACGCACTCTACCGCTGAGCCACAACCCCAGCCCCCAGCATTCTCATATTTTAAATTAGAATTAAAATAAGTTTCAGTGTTTTTGTCTCCCCAGCATCTATGACCACTTCCTTTTATTTCTGGTGCACTAATTTATTTCTAGGGAGTTTTTAGAAGCATTCTAAGGAAAGCCTCATGGTAAGTTAGTTTTTAAGCTTTATAAGGCAAGTTTCATGTATTTTTTAGTTATTTAAAGGAAATGTTAATGTTAATTAAGACATGCTCCACCAAATCAGTCAGCTTACTAGTTTAGATACAAGATGTTTCTTACCATGGAAACAACTTAATTGTATTCACACTATACTGTATATTTTTGAACAGGCACTTAAAAAATACTTCTGTAAAAAGATGTGAGTGTATTCATAAAGCTTTTTCTTGGGAAAATAATCATTCCATGATATTATAATATTGGGTTTTTTTTTACTCTCACTTATAAAATTACTGTTACTGGAAATACTTTTGATCTTAAAAAGTAAATTCGTATATTAGTATACAGAATGCAATCTAAAAGTTTTCTCAAAGGAATCAGAAGTTTCTAGGCATCTCATTATACAAACTAAACCACATAGAAAATATTATCTAATTGGTGACTGAGAAACTTTGTAAACATCAGACAGTTAATATTATAAGCTACAGTGAAGAAACATAAAGAAGACAAAGGCGATAAGTCTTAGGGTGAGTCTATGGTTTCCCAGAATCTAATAGCAACAAGCAACCCAATTAAAGAAATAAGGACAACACTTTCATAAGAGGGATGCATAAAAGTTTACCAGAGTGACATTGAATTAAATCTGTTTTGCCTGTGGTTTGAGTATGGATGGAATCTATCAAACAAAATTTTTTAATTTTTATTTTTCAGATTCCTGTACCTAAACTCTCAAGTTTTAGTCTTAAAATTTTAAAATTATTTAAAAAGTATGTTTATTCCTCCATTTATCTCTCTTTTCCATTAGAGTTATTATTTATTAAGTTTAATATATTAAGTTGAAAATAGTAAACTATACTTTTCTGATAGAAAAGTAACAGCTACCATCATATTGTTGGACAATGAGGAATCCATTTCCATTTCAGTCTCAAATGATACTTTTTTCCTAAATGGTTTCAGTATACCCTTATCATCACTCCCACTTGGAGTGTTGATAGTGACAGAAATTACAATAATCTCACAAATATAATAAGCCAAAAAGTGTTCCTAGAGGTTCAGAGGGGAGTATTGTACTGCCACAGAATCACACCACACTCTATTTCTAGTATATTACAACACATAGTTGGGTGAAAAAAAAATTCCGTTAATAAATAAGTTGGTATGGGAAAAATTATTAAATTACTTAAATTTGTAGTATTTAAAGAGTGTATGATTTAAACAAGATTCAGTCATTCCTTCAACAATATTTTTTGCAATACTCATTGATTTAGATTCTCTTCTAAGTAGTAGAAATATAACCCTAATTAAACAAAAACCTAGATGCATAGTAAACAAGCCCTGGGGAGAAGACAGAAATAGATAAGTAAGTAAAGTAGAAGTCAAGAAGTGACTCATGATTCTGAAGTTCAAGAAGGTGATCAGGATTGAAAATAAAATCTTAAAGTCTTATTAGTACATAGATAATATTATAAGCTCAGAGATTAAATGAGATTTATAATTCCCCCATTATGTTATGAGGTTGCCACATAATTGATAACTGAAAACTATTAACATCAGATACAGCAAAGGGTAAATTTAAACTAAAACAGCATGAACAGGGACATGCAATTGTGATGAGACCCAGGATATCCAGATCCTAACTAGAATTGGTGCACAAATTGATGAAAGAAAAGCATAGAAAAAAGTCAAGGGATGACACTGGGACAGTTCAACATTTAAAAATCAGAATGGGAAAGCAATAAACTCTAAAAGGAATACTGAGGAAATTAAAATAAAGCAGATATGTATAAGCCAAGTGCAAAGAGTATATAAACAAGGAAGGAGTAGCCAGCTGTGTCAAAAGGTACTAATTGTCCAGTTGAGAAGATTGAAAATCAATTGGATTTTTCAATGATGAGAAGGTCATTGGGAAGAGCAATCTGGTGGAGTAAGAGAGAAAGAAGGAATTTGTAAGTAGGGGATATAGAGAAAACAAGAAAGATATCTCTTTCCAAGAATTAACCGGACATAAAGAAAAGCTAAAGGAGGATAGGAAGTCCAAGTCTCTTTTTTATTCTTTTTAGTATATTAATGATGACTTCATCTATGTGCTTATTAGAACAATCCACATATGAAAAAAAAATTGATGACAAATAATAGGAGAAATTTTTTGAGATGAAGTTATTGAGGGAGAAAATGATCAGTTCTAGTTCAGAATTAGAGGACTTGGTCTTTCTAGCATATACTTAATTCAAAGTAACACAGGGTAAAGGAGATTATTTGGATATGGGAACCTGCATAGTTGAAGAGATGTGGTTGTGGTAGCTTGTGGCACAATTTTCACAGTAATAAAAGTAACATAGTGTGAAGATATAAAGAAAGATTTGAGAGAAAAAGGAAAAGTAGAAAACTATTATCTCCAGTACAGGACGGAAAAATGAGGTGAAAAAGTAGTATGATTGCCAAATAGCATGAACCATCAACTGGAATTAGGAATTTTCTGTTTCGAGTGAAAAGAACCCTCATAGTTTGAAGTTTTCTTGAAATGCATTACGCTGTTCAAGTTCAGGTTCAGAAGAATGAATAATTCTAGGTAAACAACGCAAGATTGTCACCATGGTCATAAAATAGAAAACAAAGAAAAAAATCACGTTGAAAGTTGTACATAGAGTCATTTCTGACCATGAAATAAATTTTCTTTAGAAGACATCCAAAATTCTATGTAAAACTATTTTTAAAAACGTAGAAGGGAGATAATGGAAGAGAAAGCATTTGACTCTCCTGAATACCTTTGAAATGAATGGAAGAATGGGACACGGAGGAATATCTACGAAGATAAATTTCTGATATTTAATTTCATTTGTTATAAAGAGAGGAATCCACCATTTTGCTTTGTTTTTTTAAGGTTTGTGCTAAAATATTGATTATAGGCTATGTTCTACACAATGCAACTATTTGTGGAGAGCAGTAATTTTAATCATGGCCTCTGACTGTCTCTTGACTTCGTGTGTAATGGGAGCTGCCTGTGTAAATATGCAAGTTTAAAATGCCCCAGTTTCTATGGTGATGTGGACCCAAGAAAACTGTGCAAAGGACAGAGTTATCTGTCAGGGCCTTGAGTTCAGACACCAACACTCAAGAATAAAAAATTCTGAGCAAAACAAGGTGACCCTAATGTCTTGCCAGTCCTGCAGCATCCTTCAGATTGCCTGCTTTGCTGAAATTTTCCCCCAAATAACCTGTGGATGAAAATTATATAATAAATGTGCTGAGTTCTCTCTGGGTCAGTCAATCTCCATCAGAGCTTGGCTGAACCACCTGACCCCACCTTTTTTTATGCATGTCTGTTTGTCTTTTCTTCATCCCCATTGCCCCTCATCCGGTTTCTGAATGACTGGCCCAGGCATGAGGCCTTGGCATCTACTGCAGAGTTTTTGTTGTTATTTTTGTTTTTGTTGTCCTTGGGATTGAATCCAGGGGCACTCTATCACTGTGCTACATCTGCAGCTCTATTTAATTTATTCTGAAGCAGGTTTTCACTAAATTGCCCAAGCTGGCCTTGATATTGCAATCCTCCTGCCTCAGTCTCCTGAGTCACTGGGATAACAGATGGCACCTGGCCTGTTATAGAGTTTCAGTGGTTTTGAGATGGTTAGTGCTCACCCAATATCTATGTGTTCCTCATCATTTCATCCCTTTGAGGTAGTTTGAGATTTTATGACCAGTAAACATCCAATGGAATATGAATAAAATAATCAGCATTGTTTCACAGTTGAGGCTTACAAGAGTTAAGGTATTCATTCTCCTTTTACCTTTTTCTTTCATATATTTGTCAAATATTTGTCAATATTTGGGGACCAAATATTCCATACAGCTTAGTTTAAGAAAAGAGAGCCAGTTAAGCCACATAAAATTTAATATTAGCAAATGATAGACACTGAAAGAGCTGTCAATGAAACATTTTTTTAAATTTATTTTTTATATGTAGTTGGACACAATACCTTTATTTTACTCATTTATTTTTATTGGTGCTGAGGATCAAACCCAGGGCCTCACCTGTCCTAGGCAACTGCTCTACTGCTAAGCCACAACCCACGCCCAAAGAATTTTTTTTTTTTTTTAAACTGTGGAAGTATATCTCATTTCATTCTGGCTGATAAAAGACATGTTAGAGAGTGAGTACTGTTGTGGTGTTTTAAAATATAAATAATAATAATAGGCTTATGTAATGGGAAAAGAGAAATAATATTTAGAATCTAAAACCACAACAATCTGAACTATCTGGTGGCAAAATATTGGTAATATTTTGGAACTAGGAAGGCAAATTTTGGGTCTTCTAAATGTGCAGCTCTAGTGAAGATTTTGGAAAAGGTCAATGTTTTAGGGTTTGTTGTCAAAGTACTTCAAGAAAAAAAAAAGTGGGTTCAGAAAGAATTTTCTCTCTGTAGGCAGGAATGAAAGATATCAAAAAGAAACCAGGGTCTGAGACAGATGGGGAAAACTTTTATTCTAGAACCCAAAAATAGAGGATGAATTTTTTTTAAACACTCCAAGGGCCCAAAAATATCTTCTTTATTTGTAGTAAGTACAAAGATAAAATCATGAGTACAGTGCCACTAAAATTTCTGAGTTGAACAAAATCTCATAGCAAGAGCTATATTAAATGTAGAGCCAGCCATGCACAGCTTCAAGCAATCTCAAGTTTTCTTCACTGCACTTGTGGCAACTTTTGACCCTCCTCCACTTTTCTTGTCTGTTTTGGCCTCATTGGGTTTCTAGGTCATTGCTTTATGTTTTTTATGTCAGGGTCTTTCTGATCTGTTGGCATCTTAATGTAATAGCATGCCGTTGAAATGCCAACTTGTGGGCTGCCTTAGACATTTTATTCTTCTCTTAAGTAATCTCATTTCTCTAAAAATGGGGGAATAACACAGAGCCTCATTACTTTAAATATTACTTAGGTGTTTAGATCAGTAAACTGTATGTTTGGTTTATTTTAAATTATCACTTAAAAGAAACATGCTTTTCATCTAAACTCTAATAAAATATTTTATTTACAGTGATCATTTGTGTGTATGCATGATTGTTTTTAGCATTATGATCATTGACTGTTTCACTCTGTTAAAACATTTTAATCAATGTGACCAAATTTGCCCACCACACTTCTAGACCTATTATATTTAAGTTTTTTGTTACAGTCCTTATTCTCAGTTTTGTCCTATGTAAGGCACCACTTGTTTTCCAAGCCCAAAAGTTTTAGGGTATCTTCTAGGCAGCAAAGCCAAACTGATCTCTTTCAAATATCTCAAGATGTTGTAATAAGATGAAAAATACACCAAACCACAGTGTGCTCTGGTTTTATACATTTCTAGGAGGAAAACCAACAGACAGCATTATGGCATGAGAAAGAGTTCAGCATAAATTCCACTGAATTGTACATTATGTCCTCATATAAAACACATTTTCTATCAACAGAATGTTGCTTCCTTAACCTCTCACACTGGCCTGCAAAGCATCAGCTGTTTTCATATTTTGAGCTATATGCAATACCAAAGCATGGGACATGGCTACAGTTCTCTGAAATTAGAATTCCTTCTTGGCATTAACATCCCTGATTCTTCCCACAATATTTATTGTAATTTTCTTTTTTCCACAACTTCTTTTTCCTTAAAAAAAAATTTCCTATGTGTTTATCCTAAGCTGATTCACTGTTTGAAAAGTAAGTTTTACTACAAAAGAGAAAAACAAACAAACAACAACAACAAAAAAATGAGTCCAAATTCAGTTTCTACATTAGGTAATATCTCTGAAATATAGTACAAATATTCCTTAAATAGGGATGATTTTCTTCCCCAGAGATGGAAGTAGGTTACAGAGGGATAAAATTTTTATAATCAATTGGAATATTTTTCCTAGTATTTTACTATTTCATACTAATATCTTCCATTGAGTAAATTAATAATTATTAATTAATTTAATAATTATTATATTAAATTATTAAATTAGATACTGGTCATAGGACATAACACAAGAGACTGAAGAGTACAAAGAAATCAATTTTTACTTCATATTAAAATGCTGGGTTTAAGACATTATGTCTGAAATAATAAAAAGAAAAGGATGAAACTATTCCCAGGCAAGAGGAAATTGTACCTAATCTGGGACGAGTAGGCAATGGAGATAAAATTAGAGATTATGTTTCTGAAAAAAAAATTATTCCTATAGTCTGCTACCATAAATTCCAAAATGGAGAACAAAAATCTTGAACAGTAAAGATGTCAACATCCTAATATCAGGAGCTTGAAATGTTACCTTATGAGCTTTGAGACAGTAGAATGAATCTAAAATAATTTTTCTGTGTATACATATAAAATCCCATATTAAATACACCATATTAAATCCCAGTACCATATACATTCATAAGAATGGGGTCATAATTAGAATAAGATATATTCCAAGCATGTATATCAAAATTAATTTAATGTTATGTATAACTATAAAGAACTAATAAAAATAAATGAAAGAGACTTTGCAGGTGGAA
This sequence comes from Callospermophilus lateralis, assembly GCF_048772815.1. NCBI lineage: Eukaryota > Metazoa > Chordata > Mammalia > Rodentia > Sciuridae > Callospermophilus > Callospermophilus lateralis. The sequence goes on along the minus strand of NC_135320.1, from coordinate 65,554,381 downwards.
TTAAGGGTTTTAGGATGAATGAATTATCCTGGATAGGCCCAAATGTAATCACAAGGGTCCCCATAAGAGGGAAGTAGGACAAGAGTCAATATTAGTAGATGGATAATAGTGCAAAAGTTTGTTGAAGAATGGACCAGGAGCCAAGGAAGGCAATTGTTTCTAGAATCTGAAAAGCCAAGGAAATGGATTCTCCTGTGAATACTCTAGAAAGAATTTGGCCTCACTAACATCTTCATTTTACATTTCTTACCCCCATAAGTATAAGTAAATACACTTTTTCTTGTTTTAAATAACTGAATATGCTGTAATTTGTCAAAGCAGCAATAGGAACCCATTCATTTTGCAAACACAAATTGTACCCTTCTTCCATGTGAAACCAGATAAAAAATTAGAATCACCATGAGCTGGCTTAGGGTAGGAAACTGTGGTAGAACACTGCAATTACAGAAACAATAGGTTCTCAGATCACATTTTTTTTTTTTTTTTGCTACATGGATGAATAGGTGCTAATCATAGAAATAAAGTTTATAGACAAATGTAGTTGCATTACTTAGCAGAGTTTCATTCTTAATACACTGATTTATTCTTTGACTTGGTAAATTTGAGTTTGGAGAATAGATATTCTTTAGCTTTGGAAAGCTCATCACCAATTTTCTCTCAGTCTTAAAAAAAAGAAAAGAGGAAACAAAATATACTGAAAGGTTTAAATCTGACAGGCTTTCTTAAAACTGAAAGTTTCATCGCTCATCAGTCAACTAGAATATCTCACTGCATTTTGTTAAACAAAACACTTAGAGTTTGCCATTCAATTTCCAATTAAAAGAAGAAACCCCATGAGTTCCCTGGATGTCTTGTTAAGATTAAATCTTCAATAACGTTTGCATTTGCTTCTAACTGTGTTATGGAAATCATAAGATTGCTTGCTCTTGTGAAGTGGCAATTTCTAGACCAACTTAAAACAGCTACAAGTAAGAAACAAGCCTTCTTAATTCAGTACCAGAAGCCAATTAGCATACATAACCACTATTGGGTAATTAATTAATATCTATATTTATCTTTTATAAAATGTAAATGAAATGATAAACAAAAGATTCATTTGCTAATGTCCCAATGCCTTTTCATTGGGAAAAAGATATGATATCCAACAATAAGAAATTTTCACCTGTCAGGCATTGTTCATATTTTAAACCTTAATTTCAATTTATTGTATTTAAATTCTTAGTAAATAAAATTTGAGACATATAAATCAGCCTGGGGTTTTGAGACATAAATATTTGAAGGGAGATTTTTCACATCTCCAGGAGAATAATGCTCTGTTTATCTTCCCACACTCATAATAATTTTAATTGACCTTATTATATGTTAATTAATAAGCTAAACACATACAAACTTGTAGTCTTATATTTATTTAGAAGTAGCAGTGACTTTTAAAAACACAAATAAAATTACAAAAATCCTAGTTTTCCATGATTAAACTAGATTACTTGCTTTCTGCCTGAAGAACTACCTTATAGTATTTAACTAGTTTTTCAAACTTTAGTCACACTGATATTCTCTTTGCTTATTTTTAACTCATGGTTACATTTATTGACTATCCTCATCTAAGACTATTAAACTCTTTTTATATATAACTACCTATTGAATATGTTGTTTAAAATAATTAATTAGTAAATTTTGGATGATTGTCAATGTGGCTAAAGTAATTGTATTGTTACAATTGTGAGAAATATTTGGAATATTTCAAATATAATTGCAATTTTTTATTTTGTTTAAAATATTTTTTTCTGCATATAACTCATGAAAAGGCAAGGAAATGGAAATGATAAGCTTTTTTAGTTGATAATACCTTAAAAACAAAATGATTCCTATGAAAATAAATTTAAAAATTATATTATGTTCTTTAAATGTAATACATATTTATATGTTTCTTTTAATGATACAAATTGTTCACATTGGTAGAAGCCATTGGTCTTATAATCAGAAGCTGCTATAAATTTTACACATATTTATTTTGCCCAGATTCATAGTAAAAGTACCAGGAATTATATTAAATATCAAATTTATATCTTATAATTTTTGTAGATCTCAGTTAACAAACTTCTAGAAAATTTCTAGTTTATAGCTCTAACAATATATTGGAATAATTTTTAAGTATTTCAATAATTTAGTTTGAATTTGAATTATGTATAAAGCAGCAGAAGAATCTATAATATAGGCAAAATACTCTCCTATTAATTATTTGTAAATGTTGGGAGTCTGGATAACTTGCTTAAAATTTTTACTTGAAGCTTTCTGTAACTGCATGGTTCATAGCCAAATGTCTTAAAAGTAATATTAACGATATAAATTTGTGAAATGGTTATAGGCCTTAAAAATTGGAAAGATAAATATTGGAGACAATTGTTAGTGTCATCATATAAATAAATATTAATTCCCAGTAAAATATAAAATTAATGAATCTTTTATTTAAGTAACACAATCTACTTCAAGTCACAATACATTTCTTTCATTGTCCATTCAAAATATCCTGTATAATCATTATTATTGAAATTAACAAGCAGATAGACCTTTGTTATTATTACTCATACATTTTCTTATGTAAAGTTGCTGTTCATTTTAAACATATACCACATGAAACCAAAGAAAAACAGAAATGACTGACTCAATTTTCAAAGTTCCTTACTATTGTTTTCCTCCGTCTCTCTCTCTCTGTCTCTCTCTCTGTCTCTCTCTCTCTCTCTTTTTTTAATCTTCAAGTAAATTATAGTATTATTGAGCATGAAATTTAGTTTGAGCACAATAGTTTGAACAATACATTCAGGAATGATACATCAGGCTGAAAAGCATTTGTTCTTTGTCATACATTTAAAGTACTAATTTAATCACAGGAACCTTTTTATCATGGAATAGAGGATAATATGAAAGCAAAATATACAAAATAAAAATTAATTATGTAAAATATGTTCAGTGGAAACACATAAAAGCTTTGGGAATAATCACATATGGCTTTTAAATGCATAAACTAGTACCTACAAGTGATATGATATAATATTTGTCAGAAATATTCTATTAAGCTAAGAGTAAAAATACCAAATTTAAGCATTGTTGTATTAAGTACAATTTATTTATATTAATTTTTAATCATAGTATGTAGTTGTAAAGCTTCCAAAGGCAGTAACAAAATTTAGGTTTGAGGTCACAACAGATTCCAGATGGTCTTAAGTGACAAAAATGTTAACTGAGGAATAATCATTACAATAAGGAGATGGATTCAAACTTAAGATTTAAATTTCTTGTGAATGTGCTATCTTCCCTGTGGTTTTCTACTTGGAAGTCACAATTAGTTTATTATTACTTAACAGCAGGAAGCCTTCCAAAGTTCAATTTTATGAAGGTCTAAAACTCTCTTTGATTATCCTCCAGGACCCTGGAACTACTATATAAAACTTGAATTTTAATATTTTTAATCTTGGTTCAATTTTACAAATTAAACTATATATAAACTACACTAAGAAAATGCAATATTAAAGCAACTCTACAGAATCCTTTTAGGAAAAAAAAATGTTTTTGTCTAGCAAATTACATAGGCACAAGATAAACTGCAAGTGATAAACATACATTACTTTTTAAAAGGTAATCACTACATTGTTAGTAAAAATAATCTCTAAATCAACTAACTTTTAAAATAGCACACAATCCAGAGTTAGAATTTGATTTGGAAATATTAATAGTATTTGCCACTACTACTTTTAATATAAAAGGCAATTAATTGGTTTAACTGGAGTCAAATATTGCATATATTCTCTTCTACTTTTTTCATTAGTGTTTTTAACATTTAAATGCTCAGATAATTATTTAAGTTTATTATTAGAATAAATTATAGCTATTATGAATAGAATTGCTTTTGAAAATGTCTTTTTCAGCAAGCTTATTATTGGTATATACAGATACCATTGATTTTCATATCTTGACTTCCTATCCCACAAGTTTGATGAATTTGATTATATGTTCTTATAGAATGCTGTATGTGTGGTCTATATGGATTTTTATATATAAAATTATATTATCTGCAAACAAGGATACTTTTACTTTCTGATTTCCTATCAAATGCCTTTCATTTCTTTCCTTTGTATTTACTTTTGCTAATGGAAAACTATCACATGGACTGGAAAATTTAATGTTAAAATGTCCATACTACCCAAAGCAACTTACAGCTTCAATGCAATACCCATAGAAAACAAATAATATTCTTCCCACAAATTAAAACAAAACTTACAGTTTATATGGAACTATAAAAGCCTTTAAATAACCAAAACAAATTTGAGCAAAAAGACTAAATCTTGAGACATCTTAAATCATGATCTCCAAATACATTACAATTCTTTAGCAGCAACAACAACAACAGAACCCACATTGTATTGATGTGAAACTAGCACAAAGAGCAATGGAAAAGAATAGAAAACTGAGAAAAAAGTCCACACATCTATAATCATTGATCATTGGCGAAACATCAAAAACATATATAGGAAAAAGGACAGTCTCTTCAATAAATGGTTCTGGGGAAAAAAAAAATCCATGTGCATAAAAAAGAAATGAGACCCTATTTTTCACCATATAAGAATATTGAGTTATCAAATGAAATAAAGACTTAAATGTAAGACTTAAAACTACAAAACTAGAAGTAATCTTCTTCCCATGCTCTTCGTCTCCTCCCCATTTTAAGTCACCCCCCTTATCTCTACATAGAGAAGAGGGGTGGGAGGGAAATGGAGGGAGAAAGGGAATTGCATGCATGGTGGAAGAAGACCCTCATTGTTATACAAAATACATGTATGAAGATATGAGAAAAAAAAAAAGAATAGTGTTACCCTAGACTAAGTAGAGAGAAGTGGTGGGAGAGAAGGGGAGGGGTTGGGGAGATAGGAAGGACAGTAGAATGAAACAGACATTATTATTACTGTATATATGTGACTGCATGACCAATGTGATTCTGCAACCTGTATACTCAGAAAAATGAGATATTATATCCCATCTGATTCAAGTGTATGTCAAATTACTTTACTGTCATGTGTAACTAAGTAAAACAAATAAAATAAAAAAAATAAAGTACTTATATATAAACAAACAAATATAAGGAACAAAAGCAGCCAAATGATTCATTTGGAAAGAAAATACAATCCAAGAAAGGACAGCAGAAGCTGGAATTGCTGTGTGCTCCAGAATTTAATAAGAATTTGAGTGAAGTGAAATATTAGCTCAAAAAAATGATAAAACATTAGATAAAAGATGGGAAGGGAGAGTGTCAAGATAAGGAGAAAAGAGCAGGAACCAAAACACTATCACATGTCCAAACATTTAGAAAAAATGAGAAACAGATTGGAGTTATGAAACAATCAGAGTACTCAACAAAAGTCAAAAAGATTAAAACAGTGAGAAAAAGATGGGTATAAAGAAACCAGAATTCAATATGAAAAACTTGATGCCTCCAAATTAGAGAATCCATAAGTGTATCAAGAAAACACATGCAGAAGCTGGCTGTGGTGGTACACGCCTGTAATCCTAGCAGCTCAGGAGGCTGATGCAGCAGGATTGCAAATTCAAATCCAACCTCAGCAATTTAGAGAGACCCTAAACAACTCAGTGAGAAGGAAAGAAAAAAAAAATACACACAGAGACATGTGGGAAACATCCTCTTAAGTAAAGAAAAAATGTATCGCTTAAAGGATATAAGATACATGGATGCAAAAGAGTAAATATTTTAAAAAAAAGAAAAAAAGAAAAAAGAAACTACAAAACTACTAGAAGAAAACCCAGGGAAATACTTCAACACATCAGTATAGGCAATGTTATTTTTGAATAAGACCTCTAAAACACAAGCACCAAAGTTAAATTCAAAGAAGAGATTATATTAAACTAAGTAGCTTTTGTATAGCAAAAGAAACAATGAATAGAGTGAAGAGACAATCTGTTAAATGGGAGAAAATATTTACAAATACTTCTTCCAACAGGACAGTAATATACAGACTATATAAGGATCTGAAAAGGTTTTAGAAAAACAAAATTATATAACTACTTGTATTAAGAAATGGGCAAGTATTTTTTTTTTTTTTGAACTGGCGTTTGAACCCAGGGGTGCTTTACTACTGAAGTATATCTCTTTTTATTTATTCATTTCTTTTAAATTTTAAGATAGGGTTTTGCTAAGTTACTTAGGGCCTCCCTAAATTGCTGAGACTAAAACTTACAATCCTTAGCCTCCCAAGTTGCTGGGATTGCAGGCTTATGCTACTGCAAATGATCAAAATAGACATTTTTCAAAAAAAAAAATATACAAATTGCTAATAAGTATATAAAAATAATGCTCAATATTGTTAATACTCAGAGAAATGGAAATCAGAACCATAATAAATTATCAGTTTATTCCAGTTAGAATGGCTATTATCAAAGACAAAAAAAATAATTGCTTGCAAGGATGAAGGAAAGAAGAAAGTATGCTATTTTTGGAAATGTAAATTAGAGCTCCTTCCAGATGTGGTGTGTATTATATACTCCCATTATGTAAGACAGTATCAAGTTTCCTCAGAAGACTAAACATAGAACTACTCTATGATTCAAAGAAGCCACTCTTGGGTATATATGCAAAGAAAATGAAATATCAGTATATCAAAGATATGACTATAGTCCAATGTTTATTGTAGCACTATTGATGATACCAAAGAAAGAAAATCAACAAAAATATCTGCCAACAGATGAAGAACAAAGAAAATATGATATATATATAGATATATATAGATATAGATAGATAGATAGATAGATATAGATAGATAGATAGAGTAGATAGATATACACATATTGTAAATGGAATATTATTTAGTCATAGAAAATAAAATTCTGTCATTTGCTACAATATGGATGAACTAGAGGTTATTATGATAAGTAAAATGAAATGAAAGAAAAATACAATTTCATTCACATGTTGAGGTTAAAATACTAATTTTATAAAAGTTAGGATTAGAATAGTCATTGGTAGATGATGTAATGTGTAAGGAGAGGAGAATAATAAAAATTTGGATAATGGATATCAAAACATGCTTGGATATAATAAAGTCTAACATAATTCAGTGCAATAGTGTCCCTGTAGTTTATAGCCACTTGTGATATATTTTATTTAAAAAAAAAGACTAAAAATGAGGAGTTTGAAAAAAACTCAAAAAAAGAATAAATAAGTGTTTAAGATGTTGAAAAAGTTGAATACCTTCATTTGATCATTAAACATTGTATACATGTATCAAATCCCATTGTACCACTTAATCAGTATTTCTAATATTCTAATATTATGCAAGCAATATTACAAACATTTTTGTTTGACCACATGTTTGTAATATTGCTTGCATAATATTAGAATATTAGAAATACTGATTCATATGTAATTTTTTCACTCATTAAAAAAATAACATGTATTTATGTGGTACAATTATGTCAAAATAAGTCCTAATGTCATACATAACTATTATGAACCAATAAAAAATATTACTTTACCCACTCTGGTAGGTATGCAGTGCTACCTCATTGTGGTTTTAATTTGAATTTTTATTTATGGCTGATAATGATGTATATGTTTTTTTCTTTTCTTTTATACCGGAAATTGAAACCAGGTGTATTTACCACTGAACCACATCCACATCCCCAGCCCTTATGTGTGTATGTATGTTTGTATGAATTGAATGTTGAGACAGGATCTTGCTAATTTGCTTAGGACCTGGCTAAATTGCTAAGGCTGGCCTTGAACTTGTCGTCCTCCTGTCTCAGACTCCTGAACCACTGGGATTACAGGTGTGCACCACCTCTCCAGGCTTTATATCTTTTCATATTCTTATTTTTCATCTCTATATCCTCTCAAACTAGTTAAACTAATTCAACTCATTTTATTTTATTTTTCTTTTAAAAAGTATCTTAGGTATTCTAACTCTGTTTTCCTCCATATAAATGTTAGAATAAGTTTGTTCCTATCTATAAAAATATCTAGCTAAGATTTTGATAGCAGTAACATAAACCCACATTTGAATTTGGAGAAAGTAGATATATTTTATATGGTGAATCTTCTAACTCATGAACATAGTTTGTGTTTCCATTTACTTAGATTTTCTTTGATTTCTTTCATGAGAAATTTTTTGTTTCAACAAGGAAGCCCTGTACATGATTTATTAGATTTACAACTATATACATGGATGACAGTGACTTATATTGTTTTCAGTTTTGTATTCCTAGCTTGAACATAGAAATAGGACTAACATTTTAAGTTTGTTTTGTACTCTAAGGCCTTGCTCATTTCACTTTATTTTAGGATTTTAAACAACAGATTCCTTAAGATTTTCTACATAAAAATTAATTTTAAGTATAATTATGCTCATATTTTTTCTTCTTTATGTCTGTATGACTTTTATTTTCTGTTTTCTCCTTTTTCCCTCCAGTAGTATCTGTTATTAGAATGGTGAGAATGGACATGCTTGTTTCTGTTCTCAGGGGGAAACAGGCAATCTTTCACCAGTAAGTATCATGTTCACTGTGGCTTTGATTTTAATTTTTTGGTAGATAATCTATATCAAGTTGAAGTTCTCTGTCTTCCCAACATGCTTACGATTTTATTATGAATGAGTGTTGACTTTTGTCAAATATTTTCCATCATCAATTAATATTATCATGTGATATTCACTCTTCAGCTTCTTAATATGCTTCCTTACTTTAACTGATTTTCAAATGTTCAGCCAACCATGCACAACCGAAACCCTTCCTCCTCCTAGTTATGCTGCACCATTCTTTTTATACATTGCTGGATTCTCTGTCTTAATATTGTGTAAATTTTTTTGTCTGTATTTGTAAGATGTATTCATCTATAATTTTCTTTCTTTCTTTCTTTCTTTCTTTCTTTCTTTCTTTCTTTCTTTCTTTCCTTTTTTTAAAAGTTTTTGGTATCAGGGTGACACTAGGTTCATAAAAAGATATAAGTCACATTCCCTTACCTTCTATCTGGAATATATTTTGGAATTGGTATTCATTCTTTCAGAAATGTTTGGTAGCATCATCCAGTGAAAGCTTCTGGGATCTGGAACTTCTCTTTGGAAAACAATAGACATCTGAAATGATAAATAACAGATAAATACAATTCTTTAAAATTACTTTAAAATACTTTAAAAATACTATTTTAAAATTCTTTAAAAATACTTATTACTTAAAAAATAAACTTATTGAATTGTATGATGGGGTTTCTAATGTATCTAATATATAAAAAAATATAACATCAAAAGAGAAGACAAAAGGAAACTTAGAGAAGAAAAGTTCTATGGGCTGGGATTGTGACTCAGCACCACATAAAAATAAATAAATAAAATAAAGGTGTTGTGTTCAACTACAACTAAAAAATAAATATTAAAAAAAAAGAAAAGAAAGGTTCTATATTCCAGCTAAAACAGTAACATACTGACTCTAAATAGATTATGAGCACTTCAATTTGTATACAATGATCTGTTGAACTACAATTGAAAAGATAATATAGACAAAAGTAAAATATACTATATAAATTAGAATTGCAAATATGTTTAAAGAAGCAAATCAAGTTAGAAAAACAGAAATAGATTAAAAAAATTAGACACAAAACAAAGTGGAATGTACATTTTGAAACAAAAATTTATAAAAATTTAAAGTCATCTAAACAGAAAATAGAAGACAGATATTATCACAATGCATAAAGCCATCTTTCCTTATGGTTTAAAGATTATTTATTTCATATAAATAGTATTTATGATTCTATTTGTTATAATTTTTCTCATATTATTTTGCACATAAAGCTACATTATTTCATATTTTACGCTGTAGGCATTATTTTTATAAATATAAAGGTTATTTCCTAAAGGTGAAATACATATGCCAAAAATCATAATGTATTTCCTTATAATAAATAACTTAGAAATGTGGAAAACATAAAAGAAAAAAGGAAGGGGGAAAGAATGAAAAATATCAGGAAAGGTAGAAAGAAAGAAGGTAGAAAAGAAGGCAAAAAAGGAAGTTAAACCATCATTTTGCCAATTTTTAAAAATTACTTTCAGAAATATTCATTTTTAGTAAATGGAGATTTTCTTTTTTTTTTTAGCTAATCGATATCAATATTTTTTTCATTATGGAAAATATCACCCTCTTCATCTATTATACTCATAAGGAAACCTATGTGTGCAATATGCAATTTTTTTTCTTTATTTAGAAAGAAAGTTAACAAAAATAAATATAATTTCCTCTTTCTAAGGAACTTCTTTTCAAAATTATTTTAGAACTTTTCTACTGGAAATTAATTCTATTGTTACTGTTTTTTGTGTGTGGGAGGGGAGAGTGGGTACCAGAGATTGAACCCAGGGGCACACGACCATTGAGCCAAATTCCCAGCTCTATTTTGTATTTTTTACTTAGAGACAGGGTCTCACTGAGTTACTTAGCACCTCACTTTTGCTGAGGCTGGCTTTGATCCTGCAATCCTCCTTCATCAGCCTCCTGAGCCGCTGGGATTACAGTCATGCCCCACCGCACCCAGCTTCTCTTGTTACTTTTTATGTGGATTATTTTCTTTTACTTTCCTCCTAATAAATCCTGTCATTGAATACAGAATGAGCTGACTATTCTTTTAGATCCTTATGGCAGTTGTGCTGTTTCTTTCTGGACTCCAAATCCTGTTATTCAAACTAACCATTTTAAACTTTATTTACATTCTAATAAACTTTTACTTTAGTTCTGCTTGAAGAATATGTCTAGAAAATTCAGATTTTTTTTAGAACTTGATACAATATTTGTGCAAAAATCTAGCTCCTGTAGGATAAATTAAAATTTCTTATATGCTCAAAATACAATGTGATATTTTTATTTTTATATATTCCTACAAGTATTCCTTACAAGCAATAGTTCATATTTTTTCTGAATGCTTTCAAGATTTTGCATTATAAATATTTCTTTTGGTGGACTGCTGAAGAAACCCAGTATATGGATTTTTAAATTTTATTTTACTTGGGATTTAGGGACTTGGGGTTGTTTAATCTATTAATTCAGTACTGAAAATATGTAGCATGTTAAAATGAGATCCACATATATAACACTCATAGTTTAACCCCAAAGTTATAAAAAATAAAACAGTTTTAAATACCATCAGTATATAAACTCCTCGGTCTCCCTGAACTCTAAGATATTTTCTGATTCTCTGAGGCCTTCTTGAATGACAGTACCTGAAAATTGGGTCCTTAGTTATCTCAGTCTTTGTGAAACTAGTTGGCCTTGTTTTCAATCTGGGCTAAATGTCATATACATGAGAGGAAGACAGTTCATGAATTTCATAGATGTTCCCAGTCGATTTATGAAGATTTGACATTCCTCATATTGCCTTACATGGGCAATCTAGATTTTATGGCTATTGTTCATGGGCTTTTCTGATTATAGCTACATTCATGTTATCTATGTACTTCTTTATCTATGGAAATTCTTCAGAAATATAATCCAGGAAACTCAGGAATTACTCCTCTTAATAATTAAATCTGAAAATTCTTTTCAAGCAATGGCTTGAAAAATGCAATAAATTATTTTAAAACATCATAGACTGTATTTATACTTCTTTTCAAATCATCACCAATTCTATAATTCACAAATTTGCTAATCACCTAGTTTACTAATAATATAGAAAATACCAAAATACTAACCATTTTAAACTTTATTTACATTCTAATAAACTTTTACTTTAGTTCTGCTTGAAGAATATGTAAAGAAAAACCAGAATTTTTTAGACCTTAATACAATTTGTGCAAAAATCAAGCTCCTGTAGGATAAATTAAAATTTATTGTATGCTCAAAATACAATGTGATACTTCTGTTTTTATATAAATGGAAATTGGGGCTCATGTTGGATGAATGTAATCCTAAACAACTTTGAAACTAATATTAGAATGAAAAGATTGTACTGTATCTGGAATGACATTAAACTATATGTAAGGTGAAGTATTTGAAGAGTTGGAATTTGAGATTCATTATTAAATATTAATTATTAAATAATAATAATTTAATAACTTAAATATTAAATAATATTTTTGGAATACTATATTAGAGGAGAGTAGATGAAAGTGGTTAGCAAATAAAATATTTCTAGAATATTGGGTAGCATGTTTAAAAATACATATCCTTGACAGAAAGCTAGGAACGTCAATCTCTGGGTTTGGTTTGTAATCAAGATGTTGTTGTGGGCTGGTGAAAAGATACCATGTTTAGAAATATCACAAGATTTCATGCTCTAGCCTAAGGCTATGTATATTCAATAATTTAATAATTCAATATATTTTAGCAAATAACCTTTGCTATTTATTATCACTGCCTTTGCAGTGTTATTGTTGTTTCATTTTGTTTTGTTTTCTGTATTAACTAATGGTAACAAGTTTTCTAGGACTTTGGAGCTAATTTATTTTTATCATTCAAGTCCCAATTAAAATATAATTTATTGAGTAAGGTATTTCATGACCATCCTATCCAAAGGAAGTTTTATTCCTATTCACATTTTCTTAACATTTATTAAATGCTTCAGAGCAGTTACCTCTATTTTAGTTTAAATTGCTCAATTTCAATAGACTTTTGTATCTTCACATTTGTAAAATATGTATACAACATGAGAGAAGAAATCTTATCTAACTTAAATTCTAGATTCCAAATAACCCTGATAATAATTGTAGCAGTGCATTCCATGAAAAATGGATGAAATAAATACAATACTAATAAGTATATCTTATTAGATTAAAATACTAATCAATAAACAAAATATGAGTTAACTAGTATACTTTATTAGGATACCATAAGATACTCATAAAAAGAAGTATGGAAAATTCCCTTTTCTTTTATGGTAAATGATCAAAATAATTTAAACAATGCTGTCTCCCAAAAAATCAATTATTTTAGTGGTGTGGAGCTTGCAGTAGAAATATTAAGTATATAGTCAGATAAATATAAAAGATGTTACTTGTGTATGTGTGTGAGTGTTTGTATTATATTATATATATTACATAATACCTGATGAGCAGTAAATTCTCCTTAACTGTTATTTATTTTTACCAGTTGCTGGAAGCATAATAGATTTTGTTTAAACATTACATAGATAAAATTTTCTCTGGAAAAGTAATATTTGTAAAAGCCAGTTATCTTTAATAAAATTTTCTTTAAAAGCATTTTCCAAATTGATGTCTTGCAACAGTGAACTAAAGGACAAATTTAGGATTTAAATGAGTTAAAAAATTCCTGTAATTAAATATATTTCTAAAATGTTAGTTTACACAAGTTATGCTGTTTTATTTTTTTAAAAAAGCTAGCCCACTATGAATACTTTAAAAGCTCATATTTAAAGATAATCTTTAGACTGTGGTATTCAATGAAGAGTTTTTATTTTAATTTGATCATTAAATTTTTATCTATCCCAGACCTATTATGCAATTATTATTCTAAATTTCTGATTATGAATTTTAACTACTTACATTCAAACACCCTTATAGATGTTAGTTTCATTTTTCATAAGAAAAAAATGTTGTTTATGATATTGGAAATTTTAACATTTCAGTTGTACTTAGTTTTTTGTTTTGTTTTGTTTAATTATTGAGGTGATTTCATCACTGTTAGATAGAACTTTTCAAAACTCACATAACTTAGCCACATAAGACTTGTCATTATAATAGTGCACCAGAATACTTCCTAAATATAATGTAACAAGTAATTTCCCTGCCTTTTAAGATTATTCCACTGAGACTTTGATAATTTAAAATTTAATTTTAGTGCTTAGCAACTTTACTCAACATTATTTCTTTTATATCTGATTCCTACTTTAGGAGCTATACTTTAGTATTCATCTTTCTCACCCTATTGATTTATATGTTTTCAATATATTTAATATTTAATGTCAATGAAAATCAAGGACAAAACTAATTTATTATTTTAAAAACTCTTATTCAACTTGCATTAGCTATTTTTTGTCTTCCAATTAAATTTAAACAAAATAATTAAGCTATTCACAGAAACATAACATTACAATGCCAAAGTGTTTAAATTCTACCATTCAAACCAGGAGAAAAATACCAAAATAGAAGCTAACTTTGTGATCATTTCTCAATGAAAATGTTTTCAAAACTAACTGCTCATTACTCCAATGAGCATTTCTTTAGAAAGCAGTTATTTTATATAGTCTATATAATGTATAGGCTAAATTAGGCTATAGCAAAGTAAAATATTAAATAACAAGCTCAATGATTTGTCTGTCTGAAGTATACTGGCAACATTAAAAACAAAATTTAAAGTTATATTTATGAACTGTAGTAAGTTTTGGATGTGAGGTGTATGCCAAAAAGCTCCTCTACTGCAGGACCATTCAGAGATAAAGTGATAGGATTGTGAGAGTTGCCATATTACCTTGAATGACTGGGTAGTAACTGTAAGCAAGAGTGGGTGTGGCTGAAGAAGTTGTATCACTGGGTTGAGCCCTGGAAGGGTGCATCTTCCCAGTGAACTCTCCTTATTTCCTGTTCTCTTCTCCTGACTCCAACAAGATATGAAAAACTTTCTTCCTGCCAGGCTCTTTCCTCATGATGTGTGGCCTCATCTTGGGCTCAGAGCAATGGAGTCAGCTCTCTGTAGACTGAGGCCTCTGAAACAGTGAGCCCCAAATAAATGCAAATAAATGGTCACTGTGATGAAAAGGTCTATATTTATGAAAATATGACATTTTTCAAACAATGTAAGTGTTATGTTAAAATGTACAACTTAATTTAGCCACCAATTCAACAGATATAAATTTTCCAGTTAAGAACCAAACAATAAAAACTTTATTTCCTGTATCTTAATGATAAGTATTCTATGTTTAAAAAATAATATGAAATAATTATATATTCCTTATATATTCAATTCATTTGTGATTATTAGGTACTAAGCTGAGGTGTTACCTTTTTATTAAATATTGATCATATAACCGTGCATTATAGTAAAGAGCAGGAATTTGTGGATTTTAATCTTAGTTACAAAAGAGAAGTCTTTGGTTAGTTAAATAATTATAATTACTTTCTATTAACAAAAGCACTTCTATATAATGATTTTTATAGACTGTAGTTCAGGGATTCCAGTAATTTTAATTGATATAGTATATTATTTAATCTGTGTTTATTTTCTTCCTTAGTATCATAGATTGGTCTGGTTTTCTTAAGATTAACTAGGATATATTAATATTTATTTATAATTTTATTTTTTGACTTTTGTAATAAAATGTGCATGCTAAGTAACCTATATTATATGAAACTTTTCCTTGCATGTGTTGTTTCTAAACTTTGGAAGGTATTCATAGGGAAAATTTGCAAGTCAGAAAGCATTATTCTCTCAAAATAATAGCTTTAGAAACTGTGAAATGGAAAGTTCTAAGCACTGATTTATTTAAAAGTAATAAATCCAAAAACTGCCTAACCTGAAAAAAAATACTTCTGAGAAAGTAAGGGAGTACTGGGGATTTACTGATCATAGTATTACCCTAAGAAAATGATTTCAGTTATTCACATCTGAATGTGAGTTTAATATTATTTAGAACATATAAATTTTTTTGCATATTAGGTCAGTAATACTATTATGAAGCCAAAACTCATTTCAATGTCATTTTCCTCATTTTACAAATGAACAAATGGTTGACAGATGGTAGTATATTTTGGTACTTGTTGCTATAAATATTGGAAAAATCCAAAAGGATTTTTATGATCACATATATATAATTGTAGCAATATCGTGTATGCAAGGATTGTCTGATTCAATAGATCAACAGTATTATACAGAATGCAGATTTATTCTTTCTCTCCACTTTTCTATCTTAAAGTTCTGATTTTATATCAACATGTCTACAACCGTTTTAGAAATCACAGTGTGCTTGACATTTTTCACAGAGAAGGAAAAAATTGTTTCCTTTTTCTTTGAGTTTCTCTTACAACTCATTGACCATAGCCAACCTGCCTATCTCTGAATCAATTACTGGCATGGTAAATGAAAATATTTTTGGCAAATTAAATATACAGTTGAAACTAATTTATAACTACCCCTGAGGCCCAAGGCTGAAAAGGAGGTTAGATGTTGAGCAAATGGGTTTCTACTGTAAATGGGAAAAGGGAAAATGGATACTAATAGACAAACAACTCTCTTAGTCCATTCCCTGTTGCTAATAACACAATATCACAGACTAAGTTTTGAAGGAAACAGGTTTAATTTGGCTTATGGTTCTGGAAGCTCAAGGCCAAAAGGGCTGCATTTGGTGTTGACTTGCTGGTAAAGTTCTAAATCAGTGCAGGTATGGCATGGTGAGAGAAAGGGAACACACATGTGCGTGAGCGCACATGCACATGTGGAGAGAAGTGATTTGAATCATGGGCTCTGATTGCCTGGTGGCTACATTGCACTGGGAACTTCCTGTGCAAAGGTGCAGGTCAAGATGGCCCAGTTGTTGTGGTGATGCTGGGCCCTGGAGGCTCCATGTAAAGGCACACAGCTATAATCAGTTGGGACCTTGAGCTTAAGCACCAAAGTTTGGGGATAGAGAATTCTGGGCATAACATGATAATCTTGATGCCTTGCAAGTTTCACTGCAACCATCAGTCTGCCAGCTTAGCTGAAACTTTCCCACAAATAACCTTTGGGTAAAACCTATATAATAAATATGTGAGCTAGCTCTGGGTCATTAAACCTCCATCAAAGGATAATGTCCTATGTATGTCTGTTTGTCTTTTCTGAGTCCCCCATCACCCCTTGCCAATTTCTGAATCAATGGTCATGCTTGTCGCAGCACACACACACACATGTATAGATGCACATATTCTGCATCTGTTTTCTGATTTCTCTCCCTCTTATAGGTTTCAGTAATTGGGGCTGCACCTAAGGACCTTAAAACTACTCCTAACACCTCCCAAGACTCTACCTCTAAACACAATTATCAGATTAAGTTTCCTTCCTCTTAATACTTCAGAGTGAGGATTGAATTTCAACATAGGGAGCCTTGTCTAATGCACTTGAGCCCTATCCATACCACAGCATCACCTTTGGTGTCTAATATTGAAAGATACTTTATAGTGAACCAAGGTAATACAGTGCTAAAAGAGTATTTTCTATGTATTTTAATTTGCCAATAATTTGATAGTTACTCACATCTATTGAATAAATAACAAGAATATAAATAAGCAGGAGAAAGTCATAAATGAGTACTGTATTTTAGAAAGATCAACAGAAAGCTAAAATTCTCAAGTGGTTTTATGAGAATGCTATAAAAATATTTAGTAACAAATAATTTATTTTAAATCCCTGTATGAAAGGATACTTCATACCATTCTTTCAATTAGTGCTCACTACAAGAGTAAATATTTTACTCTATTATTTTCTGGGAAACAGATTACTAACCTAGTATCCAACCTGTTTACTCACCCTCTCACACACTAGTATTATTTTTCTATTCATACAATTCATATTTACTATGGAATCAAGAGCAGCTAAATTTTGTAGGTTAACTCTTATTTGCTAAATTGACATGTAGTCTCCTTTGTAGAACTCCAGGGAAATGTACAAGTGTGCCCCCTGTGTGTGTAGGTCTTTGTGGTCAGAATATTTCCTTTCAGGTGACTGTGTTGAGTGTCTGATCCTGCTACAGTTCAGTTTGGTGAGACAATCACAACCACAGTCTTTTCTGGTCACTTATTCATTGTCACCATTAGATTTAAGAGCTAGATATATCTTGCTTTCCCTTTTTGCATCTAGACCTCAAAATGATGCAAAGCATTCTTGTAAAATAATGAACTTCCAACATTAATTGTTTCTTTTGATAGTCTTATTTTAGCAATCTTCACTCACTTAGATTCTCATTGAAATATGAAATATTAATCATTTTCTAATAATTCATTTGCATTTGTATACAATCAATTTTTTTCAATCATAAAAACCATAATAACCATACCAGTTTATGTGGATAGCACATGGCTTTCTCTTAAGATTTGGTGTCAATATAGCATTTTTCTCAACTGATAAAAAAATGAGATTTCTCTAAAGGCACTACCCATCATAACCACAATCAAGATTCCAGAGCAATATATTCTACTTGTAGAATTTATTTTCTTACATAAAATAAGAATCAACCAAAATTAAAAACATGAACTACTTGGCTCATACTCTCTATTCACCTAAAACCCTAAACTTGAATTTCGACATTTTATTGGATCCAAGATCATACTCATAAAGAAACTGCAGACATATGGGCTTAAAATACTTGGGTTAAAAAAAATACTCAGGCAATGTAAGCCAGAGCCTTGTTACTTATAAAGAAGAACAGGGTAGGAGATAGAGATTGCTTAGCCATCTCCTATGAAAATAAACATTTAGACTATTTAGAATTTAATTTTCTGATAACTTTATAGTCTGAACATCTAATTCAAATAAAAAAACTACTTGCATACAACTAAAATCATAATGTTGAATTATTGAACATAATTCACCTAAAGTCAGGAAGGTAGCCAGGAGGTCTGGTTTCAACACCTTTGATCAGTATTGCAATGAAGGTCCTAATGGTTATAACAGAACAAAAGAAAAAAAAGTAAGAAGGAAAGAAAAAAACGAAAGACAAGCAATTGATTGGAAAAGAAGAGTGTAAGTTTTCCCTATTTGTAGATGACATGATCCTTTATACAAAAAGCCCAAGGAATATATAAAACATAAAGAGAAATTAAGTATTATATCTATTTAATGAATTCAGCCAGCTAAAGTTGCAGGATATAAGGTAGAGTAAACCAACCTATACATCCACAGGAATGATGTCTTAATTAGAATAAGATATATTCCATGATTGTTTAATTATATCAAAATGGATTCTACTGTCATGTATAACTTAAAAAGAACCAATAAAAGTAAATTTAGTGGAGATCAAAAAATACACACACAAATTAGATTGTTGTATATGTGGTATTGAAAATGAATTTAGTGCACCTGTGTCTGTTTACATGTGAATGGGAAATTTTAGATATAAACAGTTATGTTTACTGTTTTAAATAATCAACTCTCTGATTGTACACTACTGGTAATCATTTTGAAACCAAGTTAAAGTTCACTTACAATAACAACAAAATGATTAATAAATGCACGTAACAAAATTGGGCATCACCTTTATAGACCATACATATGATAAAACAAAGAAGATCAACAAGAATGAGTAAGTGCAATATGCCCATAAATTTGGAGATGAAACCCGTGGCTAGCCAGAATGTGGCTCAGAAACTCTACTGGAGGCTCTCGAACGTTATTTTGTGAAACATCTCAAACATATATTCACTCAAATATATATTCACTTTCTCTTATCTATTGCATATAAATTCAACACAAACAAGAGCATAGCACTTTTATGGTCTACCATTCTTGTAAGAAGCATTGAGATTCTTGTAATTTTTCACTCTTAAGGGAGAACTTTCCAAGAAATCTCAAACAAGTGGCATTAGTTGGTCAAAATGTGATTCTTATGATTATGCCTTGATACCTGATACTTGGCTTAAATGTTGAATTTTCAAATTTCATCTTCAAAAGTCCTGAGTGTTTCAAAAGATAAATTAAATGTGATTTTGATACTTTACAAAAATTATTTTGTAAATGGTTTGAGAGCATAGGTAACATGAATGTATTAAAAAGATATAGCTTACTTATGAAAAACATACATACGATTGTCTTCCATATTGATTATCATTAAATAGATATATTTAGCAAAAAAACAAAAAAGAGACTTTTTAAAAAAATTTATAATGAAAATATTACATCTTAACCAATGAAAAAGGTGATACGTGGAACTACTTTAATGTACATGCATATATTACACACATTATTAGAGAAAACAGGGCAGACCTTTTTATGCCTGGCATATTACACAAAGCCTGTCACATATTTCTATAACCATTTTTGAGTTAAAGCCATGCATGGATATTGAAAATAGATTACTTCTAATTAGAAGAAAAGGAAAGCAATCATTAACAGTACAAATATTGACTAGAAAATTCTTTCTCTCAATAGCCACATGTGTAGACAGGCAACATATTTTTCTTTAATATATATTCACTTTCTCTTATCTATTGCATATAAATTCAACACAAACAAGAGCATAGCACTTTTATGGGCTACCATTCTTGTAAGAAGCATTGAGATTCTCGTAATTTTTCACTCTTAACGGAGAACTTTCCAAGAAATCTCAATATGTCTCTAGGACACTTGAATTATGTTTCTGGAATTGATCCCATACTTATTACAGCAGTTAGCAGAAAAAGTAAAAAAAGGAAAAAATACCAAAAATACATATGCCTCAGATAGAACTTAGTTGTCTACATAATACCAAGAAAATTTTTGGCTTTTACACATTGGTCTATAAATATGTTTACTAACATGCTTACAAAAATAAAATTGAATTTGCTTTAAGAGAATTACTGTGCAACATTATATAAGTGTAATTAATGCATTGTGTCATGAACTTGATATCTTCAATGAATAAATAAACTATTATTTATTAGACATTCAGTATTTTGGAAGACCTGAATATATAAAGCAGCAATTAAGATAATTAAGATTATAATAACTATAAGTGTACCCCTACAGATGTAAATTTTAATAATTAAATCTTTAATTGATTTTAAGAAGTTTTTGTTTATTGCAATATCCATACACTAAAATTTTCAGACAGTTTAATGGGTTTGTAATCACTACACTCATCAATTCATATTCTCTGCTTCCAATATATCAGTGTGGGCCCTCTACACCCCCACAACAACTATGTACTCAGTATAAAATATAGAAAACAACCATAAAACCATTTGAGAATTCAGAATGATAAGAAAATACACAGAGGTTGTTGAAAGAGCCAAAACTTGGAAATTTTGTGATTTTTTTTTCTTGATAGTGGGCCAGAGCCCCAAATCAGCAAGGGCAGTGACTAAACCTCTAATTGAAAACCTGTCATCTTTTTGGCTAGAGGAATCAGCAAAGGAGATTGTACAATTACAGAATGATGAACTATAAATTCTGTGGACAGACTAAAAGCACAGCGACAAAGAATTAAGAAATTGTACTGATACTTAATCCTCAAACCTCATAAGGTGAAAGAATATATAATGTGAGTCTAAGCAGATCAATTGCTTGTTCAAAATGAAAACACAGGGAAATGTATTTCCCTGAAAAATAAAATAAAACTCAGAGCCTACATAATAAAATATTCTAATTTTCAGTAAACAACGAATCTTTACCCAACATTCAAATACCTAAGAAATGTAACCTTTTTTCCTTGAAAATTGTCAACAAATACCATCATAAAAGTAATTTAGATGTAGGAATTGTGAGACAAGAACTTTAAAACAATGTTTAAACTAGGTTCCATACAATTAATCAAAATATGCTTAAAATGAATGAAAAGAAAAAGTAGAAATAACTTGAAAAAAATTAAAATGGATCAAATTGAAATCTTAAGACTGATACATAGAAACTGTGAAAAATCAGTGGAGAGATTTATTCACAGATGGGATATGACAGAGGACAGATTCAGGAAACTTGAACATTTGTCTATATAAATGTTCAAATCTAAAAATGAGAGGAAATAAAGAAGAGGCACAGAATTCCAGGAAAATTTTTGAAAATAATATTTTAGCAAACCTAATACAAAAACTACATTAAAAAAGGTAATGTCACAGGAGTAGTAATCCTATTTCAGGATCAAAGGAATATATTAAAATTTGAAAATTAGTCAACAGAATTCATCTTATTATCATATTAAAGTGGTATCCATGCTAGGACAACTTCACAACAAAGGGTAGAGTCTTTGAGAAGGCTACTCTCACCACAACTACTGCAGTTTTGGGGGTCCCAGTCCAGCCTCACTTGTGATGAACTGGATACAGATTCAGTAGTTCTCACTACCTCTACCGGACTGATAATTCGATATAATGACTCACAAAACTCCAAAAAGTATAAAACTTACTATTAGTTATAATCTTAATTGCAAGAGGTAACAAGTCTGAACTAGCCAAGGAGAAAGTCACATAACATGAGGTCAGGGAGTATTTTAAATCAGTTTAAAAGTCCGAGGAGGAAAAACCAGTCACATTCTCCAAATTACACAAGGAGCAAAGTAAAGAGGCAGTTTCAATAATTCTGACAAAATTCAACATTAGCTAATAATTAAAAATCAACAGAAAACTAAAAATAGAATGAAATATCTTCAATATGATAAGGTTAAATCACATGTAATGATTAAAGACATGTTTTTCCTATTAAAGATAGCTACTCCCATAACTTCTGTTCTAAATTTTGCTTCAAGATATAGGCACTGCAACAAGGGAAAGATAAAATGATATAAAATTAAGTTGAAAAATTAAAAAAATATGAAAGTGTTCCATTATGGAATTATATGATAGAAGATAATAAAAATCAGAGAAGGAAAATTAAATCTTTTTGAAATTTAAAACTGCACATAGAGAAAAAGTGTCATAACTTCTGCTACATATCACACACAAAATTAACTAAAATTCTTCTAAAAAGATGTGAAAAAATCATGTACTATAAAAATTTGGTAATTTGGAATACATAAAAGTTGAAACATTTGTCCTCTGAGAAACACTGCTAGGAAAGATACAAACAAGTCACAGTCTGCTAGAACATTTTCACATTATGTAAAAGACTTGGATCCAAATCAAGGTAAAGCACCTTTAAAATTGAAATATATATATATATATATATACATATATATATATATATATATATATATATATATATATATATATAATGAAAAAAAAGGCAGGCATGGAGGTGCATGAATGTAATCCTAGTGGCTCAGGAGGCTGAGGCTGAAGGATCATATTTTCAAAGTCAGCCTTAGCACAAGTGAGTTACGAAGCGACTCAGTGAGACCCTGTTTCCAAATAAAATACAAAATAGGGCTGGGGATGTGGCTCAGTTGTCAAGTGCCCCGAGTTTAATCCCTGGTACCCCTTCCCCAAAAAAAGTTGAAAAACAAGTTTAAAAATACAATGTACAAAAGAAGATATACAAATAAAAAGCTCTAGAATATTATTAATCACTAGAGAAATGCAAATTCTAAGAACAATGACACAGAACTATGCTGGCACTAGAATGGTTGAAATCACAAACATTGACTATATTATATATCATTCAAAATGTGGAAAACTAATTTTCACATACTTTTGGTAGGGATACATAATTGTACAGTCATTTGGAAGAATTTTGGTAGTTATTTATGTTATTAAATACATAACTGTCCTGTGACCCAATGTTTTTGTTGTGGTTTATCCATAAAATATCTACTTACAGACTTTTGTAAAATAACTCAGAGCAGTTTTATTTGCAATATCTAAAAACTAGAGAAAAATTTCTTCAAAGGATGAATAGACAAATAAACTTGGATATATTCATGTGACAGAATATTGTTCATCAAAAGGGGAAGACAAGGCATAATGAACCCAGAGTTGCATAAAAAAAGAAAAAGAAAAATGTCATATTTCATCATCTCAGTTGTGCAAAATTTTAGAATAATAGTCTTTATTATTAAAATATTATTAATAAAATATTATTAATATTAGTCTTAATATTAAAATATTAGTCTTTGATGATAATGTAAAATTGAATATCTGTTACATGGGTCAGTGTAAAGGAAAAAAATGTAAAGGAACAAAGGGAATTTATGGGTGAAGGAAACATTGTTTATGTTAATTGTAAAATTATTTAATGAGGTGTGTTCATATGTTCTATAATTTTTACCCTTCAAGTATATATTGTTTGTAGAAATCCATATGGAGGAGAATGAACTTGAATGCCTATCTCTCACCCTGCACAAAACTCAACTCAAAGTAGGTCAAAAACATAGGTATTAGATCAGAAACACTGTACCTTCTAGAAGAAACTGTAGGCCCAACACTCCAATATGTTGGCTTACAAATCAACTTCCTCAACAAGATTCCTAAAGTGCAAGAAATAAAATGAACAATTAATAAGTGGGATGGCGTCAAACTAAAAAGCTTCACAGTAATGAAAACAATCAAGAGTGTGAAGAGAGAGCCTGTAGAATGAAAGAAGATCTTTGCCACTGACACCCCAGATAAGGCATTAGTTGCCAGGATATACAAAGAACCCCAAAAGTATGGCATCCCCCCCCAAAAAAAACCCAAATAATGCAATCAATGGGCAAAGAAACAAAACAGATACTTCTCAGAAAAAGAAGAAGAATGGTCATGAAATATATGAAGAAATGTATAACATTGCAACCAGGTAGAGAAATGCAAATTAAAACTATCCAAAGATTTCATCTCGTTCCTGTCAGAATGGCAACTATGAAGAATGCAAGTAACAATATGTGTTGAGAGAGGATGTGGGGAAAAGGGTACACTAATACATTGTGGTGGGAATATAAACTAGTGTAATTATTCTGGAAAGTAGTATGGAGTGTCCTTAGAAAACTTGAACTAGAACCACCATTTGACCCAGTTATCCCACTCCTTAGTATATATCCAAAGGAGTTAAAATCAGCATATTATAGGGACACAGCTACATCAGTGTTTTAGTGGCACAATTCACAATAAGTAATCTATGGAACCAACCTAGATGGCCATCAACAGATGAATGGATGGAGAAATTGAGGTATATACATAAAATAGAATATTACTGAGCCATAAAGAAGAATGACTTTATGACATTTGCCAGTAAATGGATGGAACTGTAGACTATCATGCTAAGTGAAATAAGCCATTCCTCCAAAACCAAAGGTCAAATGTTCTCTTTGATATGTAGATTCTGACGCATAGCAACGCACAGGGGAGGGAGAATAGAAGTTCAGTGGATTTGATAAAGGGGTATAAAGTATAAGGGAGGGGTATTAGAATAGAAAAGACAGTGTAAAGAATTTGACATAACTTTTTAACATACATATATGAATACACTACATTGATCTCAACATTGTGTACATCCACAAAATTGGGGTCCTAATTAGAATAAAATATTCTCCATGTTTGTATTAATGTGTCAAATATACAGTCATGTATAACTAAAAAGAAAACATAAAATTAATGTATGCATAAAGTATATTATATGTAATAAATATTTCCATAATAAAATATTTAAAAATTATGATCATTTCTTATATTGCTAACTTTTATGAAATATATTTCTAATTTTTAAAATTTCAAATTTATTTACTTTTATAAAACTCAAAGCAAGCATAAAATATTGAAATAATCTCTTGTATCTTTTTAGACCATAATAGACTAAAATAAAAAATTACAGCAAGAAAAACTAAAGAAACTATGTTATTACATTGAGATTAAACAATATATTTTTGAATGATGAGTGGGTTATTGTATTCATTTAGACAATAAATCAGAGGAAATTTTTTTAAAAAAAATATTAAAATCAAATGAAAATGAAAACTCAGTGTACCAGAATGTGGGATTAGCAAAGGCACTTCTTAGAGAAGCTTATATGTATGGATGCCTACACACAAAAAAAATTAGAAAAATCTTAAATATACTACTTAACGATGCATCTCAGGGTCTTAGAAATAACAAGAACAAATTCCAAAGCTGGTAGAGGGAAAGAAATAGTAAATATTATAGCAGTACTTAGTAAAATAGAAAATAAAAGTAGAGAGAATCAGTGAAACAAAGAGTTGACTTTGAAAAAGGTAAGCAAAATTAGTAAATTCCTAGCCAAATCGACTGAAATAAAGAGAGATAAGACCCAAATTGAAGTAGAAAAAAATGAACATCAGACATCACTTAAATTCTGAGAATCTGTAGCAACTATTTTGAAAATATATATTCCAATAAACTAAAAAGTCTAGAAAAATGGTTAAATTTATAGACAGATATATGACAAACCAGAATTGAACAAATAGGATATAAAAAACTTACGTCAATAATAAACAAGGGCTGGGGATGTGGCTCAAGCAGTAGTGCGCTCGCCTGGAATGCATGCAGCCCGGGTTCGATCCTTAGCACCACAAACAAAGATGTTGTGTCCTCCGAAAACTAAAAAAACTAAAAAAATAATAATAAACAAAGAGAATGAATCAGTAATAAAAGTTTTCCAACAAATAAAAGTCCAGAGAGCAACTGAATTATACCAGATCTTAAAAGAACTGAAACCAATGCTCCATAATTTATACTATAAAATAGATAGGGAGGGAAAGTTTCCAAACTTTTTGCAAAGCCAGTCTCACCTTTATAACAAATCTAGGTGAAACACATCAAGGAAAAATGTTATAGGTCAGTATTCTTGATAAATACAGATACAAAAATCCTTATTAAACACTTGCAAACTAAATTCAGCAACATATTAAAAAGATTACATATCACATTAATTTGGTTTCATTCTGTAAATGCATGCATGTTTTCACATTTCAAATAAATAAATATAATAAACCACATGAATAGAATCAAGGACAAAATCACATGATCACCTCAATAGATGCAGCAAAAGTCTTTGGAAAAAATTCAACAATTCTTTATGACAAAATCTCAGCATTGCCGGGCATGGTGTACATGCCTGTAATTCCATCAGAATGCTGAGGCAGAAGGATCATGAGTTCAAAGCCAGCCTCAGCAAAAGTGAGGTGCTAAGCAACTCAGTGAGACCCTGTCTCTAAATGAAATACAAAATAGGGCTGGGAATGTGGCAAAGTGATCGAGTGTGTCTGAGTTAAATTCTTGGTATCAAAAAAAAAAAAAAAAAAAAACTCTGAGGAAACTAGGGATAATATGAATTTGCATCAAAATTTAATGGTTATATATAAGAAACCCAAAGCCAACATCATACTGACTGGAGAAAAATCAGAAGCAATTCTTCTAAAAAATCAGGAACCAGACAAGAATGTTCACTCTCACCAGTTCTATGGAATATAGTACTTAAAATTCCAGCCCGAGAAATTAATTAGCCAATAGAAAGAAATAAAAGGGATTCAAATAGAAAAGGAAGAGGTCAATTGTCTCTAGTTTCAAATGATATGAACTTACATTTAGAAGACCCTTAAAGATTTTAGAAAAGTGAGGAAAGAAATTGTAGAAGACACTAAAAGTTGAAAAGCTCTCCCATGTTCATGGATAGGCAAAATCAATATTGTTAAAATGCCTAATTATCATAAGTGATCCGTATATTCAATAATATCTCTATCAAAACACCAATTATATTCACTGAAGAATAAGAAAAATAATCTTAAAGTATATATGAAAGAATAAAAGAACCAGAATAGCTAAAGCAACCCTGAGGCAAAGGAGCAATATTACAGGCATCACAATATCCAATTTCAAATTATAATAGAGAACCATAGTAATGAAAAGAGCACAGTACTGGTATGAAAACAGACACGTAGACCCATGAAATAGAAGACACTGAGAAAAGACACCACATAACTACAATCATCTGATTTTTGACAAAGATTCTAAGACATTCATTGGAGAAGAGACAGCCTTTTTAACACACAGCACTGGGAAAATTGAATATTTAAATGTGCAGAATGAAAAGAGATCCCTATCTCTCACCTCATATAAAAGTCAACTAAAAATGAATACATATCTATCTATAAATTCAGAAAATGTGTAAATGTTGGAAGAAATAATAGAGGAAATAATTCAATATATAGACACAAACAAATACTAGCTGGAGAGGACTCCTGTAACTCAGGAGATAATAGCAAGTATCAATCAATGCCATGGAATCAAATTGAAAGACTTCTGTATAGTAATGTTAATGATTAATACAGAACAAAGAGACAACCTACATAATTTGAGAAAATGTTTGCCAGTTACTCCTCAGTTAATATCCAGAATATATAAATGACTAAAAAAATGTATTTCTCAAAAATTAAATAAATAAATAAACTGACCAATAAGTTAATTAGTAAATGGGCAAAAGAACTAGGAACACTAGAGACAATAATTATATAAAAAAGTTTAACATCTTTTGTCACAATGGAAATGCAAATTAAAAAGTGCATTGAGATTCTGTCTTACTCCAATCAGAATGGCAGTTACTAAGAATACAAATAACAATAAATTCTGGAGACAATATGAAGAAAAAGAAATGCATACACTCACTGTTCATCAGAATGTAAATTAGGACAGCCACTGTGGAAATCAATATGGAGATTCCTCAAAAACCTGAAACTAGAGAACTAAAATCATTGTACTTTAGAGATACATGCTTACCCATGGTTATTGCAGCACAGTTTGCCATAGCCAAGTTATGGAATTTCTCTTTGTGTCTATCAACAGATGAATTGGTTAAAAAATGTGGTATATATACACAATGGAGTTTTATTAATTAATAAAGAAGAACATTTTATGTTATTTGCAGAAAAATAGATGGAATTGAAGAGCCTCATTTCATGTAAAATACTCCTGACTAAGAAAGACAAGTCTCATATGTTTTCTCTAATAGGAAAAAAGACAAAAAGAAAAAAAAAATAACAGGGAAATCATGAGACCAGAAGGGAAACCAACATGATAGAGAAAGGAAATCTGGGGAGGTGAAGTAAGGCAGGTTATTGGGGAGTAAATTGATCAAATAAAGCTGTATGCATATAAAGTATACCAAATGACAACCCCCTAAAAAGAGTTTGAGAAGGATTGATGTTAGTTTTTCTTTAAAAGTTTGGTATGAAATATGATATGTCAAGAGCTTTGTAAGGTTTTGAACAACCAATAAAAAAAAGAAATAAAATGAATTCATTATAATCAATAAGAAAAAAAAAAAGTTTGGTAGAATTCTACCATGAAGCCCTCTGGTCCAGGGCTTTAAACTTCAAGAGAGACATATGTTTATTGATTCCTTTTATTTACCCTTTATTTGCCCGTTAGGATCCCAAACTTATGATTCAGTCTTAGTAGGTTACATGTTTATAAAAATTCATCCATTTTTCTTTAGGCTGTTCTGTTTGTTGGCATATAATTGTTTCAGATCATTATGAATTCAAATGCAATTATAATAACACATAAATTCATATCAATAATATGCTAGAATTTGACATTTATACAATATACTGATATTATTCAGATTTATCCAGTATATCTTACTTGTGTGTGGTTGTATTTAATTCTAAAGAATTTTGTTAAAATTGTATAGTTAACTACCCCCACAATTAAATTTCATCATTATATGGAATTTTTCTGGAAAGTAACTGTTTTTTAAATAGTTATCTAATATGCTACTTATTAAAAATATAGCAACTAAAGTATCCATAACAGTGGAATGTGTAGAGAAACCATTGAACTATTAATCACTTATACATCATTTTTTGTTTCCATCACATACATGTTTAAAGATATTTCACATAACTTTAAATTATATTTTATGTATGCATGCGGGCACACACACATTTTTCAAGTTTAAAATATTCTAAAGAACATATCCTGCAAATTATTCACTACGTTTAAAATACCTCTAGTATGAGGAAGGTAATCAAAATCATGGTGAAAAGATGCTTGAGTAATAAATACATTTGTATCACAAATTATGTACTACTTTTGCTTTGATTTTCTGACTGAGAAAATCAGCTTAAAATGTGATAAATTAAATTGCCTCTTTTATTCTTAATCTGATTTCATGTAATTTCCTCACCAATACCTTTCAGATCTGCTGTTCCCAGAAATATCTTTCATTAGAATCGAACATAGTAAAAGCGAGGAGGAGGGCTGAGCTGCCATTCAATGTAAAATACACTTCATGAACAGGCTTCCGTAATTGTTATTCACACACTGCATGAGACAAATTGCCAGCACATGAAATGATTGGGGAAATGAGACAGAGAAGAAAAGGCTAAATCTGTCAAATACATGTTTTGTTGATTTTATTGCTTAATTTACCCTCCTAGAAAATACAAGACAGAATTCTTTTTGAAAGCTTACACAGACATTTATAGGGTTTTAAAAAATCATTAGCTTCTGATGATAAGGGTCTAAAAAGATAGGAGAATATTTTTCAATTGTTTTCATTTTTGTTACCAATTCATAATTTTCCCCAAATACTAATATAAAAGACAATTTACTCCAGATTAAAATTGAGATTTTTGTATTTTCTTTCTTCTGTTACTCAAAAGATTCTTTTCTTTACATTATATATCTAGGAAGTATCTGAGTCACATGGTTGTAATTTAAAGATACATAAATTAGGGAATAATGAAAAGTCATCCACTCACAGTAGTAGTAACAGCACAGGATCAGAAGAAGTTCTGGTAACCAAAAATGCATAATATTTTTTTTTTCTGGTACATAGTAAATACCAGAAAGACCGTCTACATTTTAAAAATTACTATTTCATTATGCTTTATACATTTTGAAGTTTTTCACTGAAAAGAATAATTATTATATGTAAATAATATTCCTCAAAAATTTTTAATACAATCAAAGTTCTTAATTCTGTAACACAAAATAAAATCCATGATTGGTGCTGGGGAGCTTCCTGATGTGTTTTCTTGGTGGTCATATACCACTGCACAATAAAAAATTCTCTCAAACTTAGTGGGCTCTGTGGGTCTGTCTTTGTCCTCCAGAGAAAAAGAACCAATAGAAATTATATATAATTATAAGAGGGAATTTATTAGGTTGGCTCACGTGTTCAGAGGCTAGATATTCCCACAATGGCCCTCTGCAGGCTGGAGAGTCAGGGAAATTAGTAGATCCATACTCCAAGGAGCAGAAGTCTCAGAAAAAGAGGCACAAGAGAGGCAGCTGTATTTCAAGGCTGAAGTCCTGGAAGCCACCCAGAGAGTGGCTGGTTTGTGTCCATATTCAAAGGATGAAGAAGCTGAAGTCTGATATTTATTTGCAGGCAATGAAATTGGCAAAGAATGCATCCACTCAAGAACAATCAAGCTCGCATTCCTGAGCAAGCTTTCCCTTTCTGCTTTTTGATTTATCCAGGCCCCTTAACCTATTGAACAGCGCTGCCCACATTCAGGCCAGGTCTTCATCTCACTGAATCCCAATGCCAATCATCTCTGGAAAACCCTAACAGACACATCCACAAGTGTTCTTTCCCATTTTTTCTAGGTATTTTTTCAATCCAATCAAGTTAATTATCAGTATTCACCACTATAGTGGGTTAACTGGGCTCAGCTGTGTGGCTTTAGCTTGCAGTTTTTTAAAAAGTTACACATAGAGCTCATATAGAGACACACTCATGTAAAGGCTGAAAAGTGTTAGGTAGCCAAGATGGTCACTCACAGAGGTGATGACCCACATTAACAGAAGTCTATGAGAACAAATGTCAGTGTCAACTGAATTACTCTGCCACTTGGCTTGGGATTCTTATAGTATAGTTCAGAGAATGTCTTCGGAGAGAATTGCACAAGAGTGAACATATATACATAGAACAGAGAAGAAAGCTTTGGCAGAATTCTGCCATATATCAAAAAATTTAAATGGGCATAGGAAAGAAATCCAAGAAAGGCATAGAGGTAAACAGACATGTAGGAAGAGACCTAGAACTGCATTCTCTCAGGAAAGAATTTTGACAAATTTTGTTAAGTGAACAAGTGAAATTTTGCGTCTTTTGCTTAGCAAATGATTTTGGATTTTGATGAAAGCAGCAGAATTATTCACAAGAAGGAGAAACAAATGGGAACTGGTAGACAAGTGTGAAAGTCTTTAAGAGAGGAAAGGGATAAAGAAGCAATAAAAGTTAACATACACTAAAAAAATTCTTGGATGTTTTGTCTAACTTCCTTAGATTTTTGTTTGTTTGTTTGTTGTAATAAAGAAGTGGTATACCTACAATACTGTCAAGAGGAAACCACTTCACTGCAGTGCTGAGGACACTAGAAAAAAAAATGACAATCCATTATTCAAGATATTTTTAAACTTCATGATTTTTTTAAGTTATAACATGAAAACTTTGTTACCATCAGTGTGATGCAAGAATTTTTTGCTTAGCAACTACCCACTGTTTTTGAAATCTTTACTCTACTGTATGGAAGGTAACACTCCATTTTATTGTTCATGATTTTCCAATTTCTTTTAGGTTTAAATATGTCTTTTCTTATTTTTATTTAGAAATTATTTCCTAATTTAACTTATGTAAACATTGTCACAGGTTTTTTTTTTTTTTTTTTTTCTGAAAGACTTATTAACGGGGGACATTTAGCAAAAAGCAGAAACCCTATGTTAAATCCTAAATTATCAAGATGATAAACTGCAATGCCTAAATATTGCATACTGAAAAACATAAAACAAAATTATCATAATGACCAGGAGCAAGATTTATTCCATGTAAAGAGTATAATTAAATTACAAATACAATAATAATATTAAATAACATTTATTAGTTTATGTAATTACTAATTTTAAGAATACAGACATAATCAAAAGGACACCTTATATTTTGCTTATTTTGTTGAAATTCATGATGATATAGGATTCTTTCCATTGAATAACTCTCACATTCATATTTATGCACATTTTTACTGCTGTGCATTAGAGTCAGGCAATAGGCACATTTTAATTAATCAACAAATTATTTGTGGAATGGGATAGTTACTGCAGAATAATGACATTAGAGTCAGTAAAAATCTTGGTTTAAATTTTTACATAAACCCATGTTTTATTTCTAAAGCTGCTTTTGGTAGATTATAAATAATTTGCCCACATTATTTGCCTAGATTGAAGGACTGTGATCTCAGTGACCTTCCCCCCTAGGATGAGTTAACTAAGTTGATTTAGAGTTCTGCCACACAAGCTACAAATCCTTGTCAAAATGTATTCGTGATTATGAATAATTTATTAACATAAACATTTCACACAAAATCAAGAATTGAAATTTTGTAATTTTAAGTCTGCTAATAAAATAAGCAATTTGTTCTTTATTGGATCAAGTATTTTATGACATAGATATTACACTTAATTTATATTTAAAAAATAAAGTGGCACAAAAATAAAATTTAATGAGCCTAAAATATAAGAATGGAATGAAAGTAATCAATATATTTCAATTTCTAATTTATAATGCTATTACTTACTAATAAGACAAAGACTATACAAAGAGAACTTACAATAAATGTATATTTATTGTAAACATAATTTATTGTAGTTAAGTTTGGAAACAATGCATCTGATGGATAGGTACAATATGCACTCTATAAAATCTCAAAATAAAAACTCAAACATAAATATGTATTTTTTCTCTTGTTAGTCGTAAATTTATGGTGAAGTTTATTAACATGAAAAAATTATGAGCAAAATATTTTACTTTTTTCTCTTTTATTTCTGAAATCTCTTTTCCTTATGAATTATTATGTTTGCATAATTTATGTGCATTTTTCTTTCTTCCTATCTCTTTCTTTCTTTAACAAATAGTCCACAAAGCTTTCTTATTTTATTTTATTTTTTTACCAAAGTTTAATAAATTCCATAATTCTCATTAATTTTCTTATGAAACTATTTTGATGATATATTATGGCAATATATTATACGGTTACTATTGCACTACTATTGAAATATTGTAATGCATAAAAAACACAATGTTTTAGTATAGTACAAAACACCAGGTTTAGTTCTGATGTTATACTACAATAATAAATCATAAAAGTTATTCCAGCTGAACCATAATAATGGTTTTGTATTTTAAAATGTTCTGTTAAAAACTGAAGCAATACACTTCATTTAAAATGTGGACAAAATGAAAACTATCTACATATGCTACTGGTTTAGCAATAATTTGTACATATCAAAATGAAATAGAATTTTCATAGAGGAGTTTAATCATGTAGTTGGGGTGACTGAGCACTCATAAATTAAGTCACATGACTCTTCATTGGATTAATTACCCACTTCATGAACAACACAGTATAACCAAAGCAAACCCTGAAATATGCTGAAGTTACCATTGTAATAATTAAGCTACTTTTACTACTGCAAACTCTGTTCAATTTTTTGTGTAGATGTCCTGACACATTGCCATTAGGATGAAAACATATACATATAATTATAATTGTATATGCATGAACTCAATTTTAATATTCACTTATGCTATTGATTTTATTCTTTTTAAAGATGAAGAAAGCCTACAAACTGGGGCACAATATATACTATAAAATATAAAATTGAAGTTTAATTTAGATAATTTTATGCAGGAAAACAAATTGGACACTTGTAACCATAGTGTAATGTAATATTAAAAAAAAAAAAAGAAAAATAATTGCATTTGATAAATTTACTTCTTCTTTTTAACAGCTCGTAAAGATTCTGGACTTTTTCTCAAGTGAATCAGAAGTCCCTGATAGGAAAAACTAGTCATAATTTATGTATATTAATAAATGATATTCAAATTATCCTTTGGATAAATTACACTTTTTCATATTCCTGTGAGTTAGTGCCTACAAATAAAAACAATTGTTTAAAGAGCTTTGATAGTCACTGTCTAGAGCAATTTTATTTAAGCAACATTTTAATGAGAATTAAAAATATAGAAAGAAAAATTAAAGGAAAATATAGCAATATGTTAAGGCTATTTAAACTTTAAAAGTGTCAATTTCTCACTATGTATGTATGTACAGACATCCATATATGATATATAGAGAATGTATACATCAGTGGAATATATTTACTAAAATATGCATGTTTATATATTTATATATAAAGTGTATGTATCGATTTGCACATATACATACATGTATATATGTGTATTATAATTGTATGCTTGACCTTAATTTTAATATTCAATTCTTATGCAATTGATTTGGATATATATGGATATATTTACATGTATATATGCAAATATAATAATATATGCAAGTAAATATATGATATATATACATGTATATATGCAAATATATATGCAAGTAAATATGTGCATGTGTATACATATTGTTTATATATGTATATGTACTCATATACATATAATGTATATATACTCATTTAATAACATATATGCACATATATAATATATATAATATTTGTGTTATCTATAACAATACTATATATGTAAATTATACATGTATCTGTATATATGTACATTATACATACATATGTACATATGTACATAGGTATAATGTATACATGTATATGTATTTTCATGTATATGAACACATATATTAATATATAAACATATATACTTATATGTACATAGGTAAATCTATATTTATTAATATTATATATTTTAATTGCATTTAGTATAAATCTCCTTAGGAAAATGAAATGCTTAGAAGTAGACAGAATTTGCCTTGGTTGAAATACTTCTCAAGCCACAGGCAACATAGTCAATGCTACTTTCTTCAAATTGATCAGTTATAGGAGCAACACTTAATAAAAACCGAAAGTTGTAAATAATATAAAAGATGAAAATATAATTGAAAAAATAGCAAGAAATGCTCTAATTTAATGATAAGAGAAATGAAGAGCTGGCAAACTCTATGTACATTCAGGCAATAATTCCATGTGCTGTTGAGCGGGAATTTGTATCATGTAGTTTTTGGAATGATGCTGAAAAGTTGACTTGATCTGGGGTGTAGGTTCATTCAGTTTGTGTTGTTGTTGTTGATTCTCTACTTAGAAACTAATCTTTAATGATCCAGTATTTGTTTAAATAATCTTAAAAATATTCTTTGTGTGATTTTTAACTGTAGATTTTGTATATACAACTATAAAGAAGTTTCCATTCTGAGGAAGAGACAGGAATACCAACATCACCTTCAAGAACATGCCTCAAATGATGTCATTTCCTCATCCAAACTTGCCTGCTAAAGGTTCTACTGCCTACCAATAAAGCCATGGACTAGGAACCAAGTCTTTAGAACATGAAGCTTTATGGAACATTTCAGAACCAAACTATGACACTGCCCTTGTAATAATGATTATTAAACACAAGCTCCTTATTTTCATTAATTTCATGGAATCCAGATTCATTGAAAAAAAATTACGCTACTTTTTAAACTGAGAGTACTAGGCAAAAGATTTCATGAAATGGCTGAAAGTAGCAAATAAAGGCTAACTAGCCAGGTGGAGTGGTACATGCCTGTAATCCCAGTGGCTCAGGAGGCTGAGGCAGGAGGATCATGAGGATCGGAATAGGGCTGAGGATGTGGCTCAGTGGTTGAGTGCCCCCAAGTTCAATCCTAGATGCCCCCTACCCAAAGCTAGTTAAATGGTGAATATAAAATATAAATGGAGTTAGAAGGATTAATTTAAAAAGTTTCATGGAACTCTTAGTGAAATTTAGGTAGGCTAAATTTTTATATATGTTGAAAATTATGATAATAATGACAATGATGTTGTATTAACTTAAATTTATTGTGTTTATAAAATGTGCTATCCAATGCACATTTAATGAGGTATCTCAAAAAGTCTCATATCTACCCACTTAAAATTAGTCATAAATTGTCAAAATTTTTCCAATATTTTGTTGAATAAACCTTGATATATTTTCAGTATGTTTTGATTCATATCAACATGTTTTGATTTCATTTCAATAATGCTTAGTGTGAAATACACGCATGTATTTAGACTGTTACTTATAATATGAAATACATAATTTAAAATAGGATTTTAAAAGGATTTTTAAATCTCTAAAATTCATGTAAATATACTTTATTTGCTAGGGAAAAACTGTTGTTAATTTTTTTTTTCTAAAACTGTAGCCTTTTTCTTTTTCTTTCTTCCTACAAAATCTGTAATCTCAAAAGATTATGAGAATATTATCTCATTAATCTGAGGAGATTTCTCTGACCTCAGTGACAAACGTTTTGCCCCCATTTCACAGATGGAGAGCTTTGATAGATAAACGTTAATTCATTCATGTAAGTTGACACATCATGTCAATTTGTAGGTTCTTAGAAAAATGTATGCTGCTTGCTTTCTTAGCTACAATATTACCCACTCCATCATTTCCACTACATTGAAAACTAAGGTAACAGAAAAGAATCAAGTACCTTATAATCATTTGTTCCAAACCACCCTACATGCTTGAGGCTGCTTTTCCTCTACATATTCTCTTGCTAATTCCAATATATATATTTTTTTATCTTACAGCACATATCCTTAAAAGTAAAAAATGGCACAACAACAATTACATAACAGAAAGGAGTCTGGAGGAACTTAAGAAGAAAGAAAAGAAGAAACAAGAAAAAAGAGAGGGAAGAGGGAGAAAGAGATGGAGGAAAACACAGGAAAGACATAGTGCCTTAGATCTTATAATTCATTCCTCGTTGGAAATCATCTAAAAAGAGACCAGATACTCACAAAATAATTGTCTCTCTTAAGAAAACTTTCAAAAATTGAATATGGGTAATTTTCTGTTTGAAACAAAACTGAGTAGAACATAATAAATAAAATTTGAAATAAGTCAGACTATAATAAATAAAGTATTTTTTTCTCTGCTTTTCAACTAACCAAAACACTATTTTTATAAACCTCCACTACCTGGCAATGTAGCACAAGAAAATGAAATTAAATATTTAAAATTTGTTAAAGAATTTATCTTTTGCAAAGCATTGTAAAATAGGAAGTTTAGGTATGGTCAAGTATTTAACCATTGCAAACATATTAAAGTATGCTTTTTTAATAAAAAAATTCAAGACTAGGTTTATAAAACTTTTCAGAAAACAATTTAATCAATTCCTAAATCTAATTAATCCCAATTTATTAATTGGCTAATAAATAATCTATTCTTAATGTTTGTGTTTTAACCAATTATTAATCCCTGATTTAATTAACTCCTTATTTAATTCCTAATTTTATATTCCAAAATAACACTATCAGTGCTTTCATTTCTGAAGTAAGAACTTTTCTTTTTTGTTTTACAAACAGATGTATTAATGTTATGTTAAAATGTGTTGTGGGGCTAGGGATGTGGCTCAAGCAGTAGCACGCTCGCCTGGCATGCGTGCCGCCCGGGTTCGATCCTCAGCACCACATACAAACAAAGATGTTGTGTCTGCCGAAAACTAAAAAATAAATATTAAAATTCTCTCTCTCTCAAAAAAAAAAAAAAAAAAAGGTCTTGAGGAGCCTGTGGTTGTGGCTCACACTGCTTGCCTAGCACATGTGAGGCACTGGGTTTGATCCTCAGAATCACATGAAAAAATGAATAAATAAAATTAAGGTATTGTGTCCAACTACAACTAAAAAAAATATATATTAACAACATCAACAACAACAACAAAAAGGTGTTATGGTTTGGATATAAGGTGTCCCCTGAAAGCTCATGCATTCGAGATGTAGGACTGTTCAGAGGTGATATAATTAGATTATGAGAGCTTCCACCTAATCAGTGGATTGATTTACTTGATGGTTTAATCATTTGAAAAATTACTGTACGGGATGGTGACTGAAGGCAGGTAGTGTGTGGCTGGAGGAAGTTGATCACTAAGAGTGTGTCTTCAGGGTTATATTTTTTCCCTGGAGAGTGGAGCTCCCCGTGAACTCAGCGGCTTTCCTCCATCATGCCCATGATATTCTTTCTCACTTTGTGCTCACAGCAATGGAGCCAGCTCACCATAGACTGAACCTTTGAAACCATGAGCCAAAATAAATGTTTCCTCCTCTAAGTCGTTCTTGCAGGTACATTAGTCACAGTGACTCAAAGCTGACTAACACAACAGGAGTCACTTTGCATATATAGTTAATTTAAGTGAGCCCAGAGACTCTGGAGGCTTAGGCAGGAGGATTGGGAGTTCAAAGCCAGCCTCAGCAACTCGGTGATCTCCGTGATCTCCTAAGCAACTTGGCTGGGATATGGCTCAATGTTTAAGTGCTCCTAGGTTCAATCCTCAGTACAAAAAAAAAAAAAATCAATCCCTGTGGCAACCAGGGGACATTCTTATCTAACAGACTCACCCAACTCACTTGTAAATTGATGTTTGTGGTTTAGTCTTTTTTTTAAATCTTTCTATGGGAAATGAATATAAATATAATATGGATAGTTGACTATTAGATACCAACCCATTCTCCTTAGCACTGCTACAAATTTGGAGTAGAAGAGAGTGAAAAAAACAAGTTCAAGCTGTACATTGACTCATAAATCCAATTTCAGGGGAACCCTGAGAAAGACGGAAGTCACCTTATGCCTTGAGGTCACTGTCAAAGCCTAGGTACTAACTTCTTCATTATTATCAAGGCCCTAAAGGCCCTTTGCATGTGTTCATCCTCCCCGCACCACCCTTTTTTCCATTATCATACAGAGCATATGCCTGAGACATCTCCTTTGCCCCTCACCATATCAGATAGGTCTGATGCAGTTCATTGAGTCTGCAAGGAATAAAAAATACTAAGAAAACTTTGATGATCTCTAGATACATGAGCCTCACATAAAATGACAATTAGCTAATCTATATAAATTTGATATATCATTGAAAAAAATAAAGTATCTCATTTACAGCTCCTTTCCAACTTTTCAATATGTTTTCAATTTCTTTTGTCAGGAAAGCTTACCTCTCTATTGCTTAAACACTTGCTTTGAACAATTATTATCTAGTAGAAGTAACTTTTGCCTGCACTTAGCCTAGGACGTGTCTACTCATTCTCATAGAACCCTGCCACATCATGTGGAAAACAAATGATGTCAGCAGGACAACAAGAAATCTTGTGGTTCTTAATATAGTTGACTGATTTATCCCAAATCAGGCCTTTGATGTATAAGAAAGCCCAAAAAAAGCCATGACATTTGTGCTAATTAACTTTTTGTGGCTGTGATCAAAATACCTGATTAAAACAGCTTAGAATAGAAAAAAAAATATTTGTTTCATGGTTTCAGAGGTTTCAGTCTATGTGGGGGCATGCCTACATTATTCAAGACAGACAGTTGATAACTTTGCCTGTGTTTACAGTTGCTGCTTACAGAACCTGACAGTTAGTTAGAGCTGAAGTATTTGGGCTACATCAGGTCTTTTGTAAACATATAGGTAACCCTGGGCATGCAAACAACGCTTTACATGTGTGCCTTTTGGGATTCTAGATATATGACAGAGCTTCACAAATCCCTATGAACACCATATTTCTCAGCTTTTAATTTTAAGCTTTTAGTCAAGTTTATTGATTGCTCCAGCTTTACGTGCTACTCAGGCAGGCACAAAGATAAAAAATTGCCTTCAAGAAATTTCTCTAGAAAGAACTTTTTCAGTGAGTGAGCTCCAGGTCAGGTAGGTCAAATACAGATGGGACTGAAATTGTGGTTTTCCAGGGAACCGTCAGATAGCTCAAAGAATGTCACCTTTCTGAGACTGCATCTTTGAAAGAGCTCAGATCTTGTTTTGCCCACCTGGTGGCTGTCAGGCTGTTGTTTCTCAGTAAGATTAAGGACTACTAATTTCCAGGGCTACTGCAAAGTAGGAATTTATGATACGAGACTAGGGCAAGTTAAAACTCCATAGAGCTCACTATTCTTGCCAATATACATCTCCAGATTACTGGAATTTTTTATTAAATTTCCAAAGTTCTGAAATTTAATGAGTGGTTACCTTATACATGGCACTATGCATTTTGAGGAATAGAAAAATGGTTATAGGAAAACAGTGAGTAAGAAACTTTAAAAAGAATTGTGGGTAAGAAGGTTTAAACAGCTTTCTAAGTTATGCCATTAGAAAATAATAGATTTTATTTGTGTGTGTGTATGTGTGTGCCTGAGTGTGTGTGTGTGTGTGTGTGTATGTGTGTGTGTGTCACTGGGGATCAATCTTAGGTATGTTCCCATTGAGCTACATCCTAGCCCTTCTTATTTTTTGAGACAAGGACTCTTTAAGTTGCTGAGGTTAGTAGCCTCTGTTTTATGATCCTCCTACCTCAGCCTTCCAGTGACTGGATAATAATAAACATATACCACCACACCCTGAAAATGGCAGATTTTAAATAGATATGAGATCTTACCTTTGGAACTATTCTTCCAGTAATTTCAGTATCATGCTTGCAAATTATTGGGTTTTTTTTTCTTTTGTTATTCTGCATAAAATGTTTATATATTCAATTTGACATCCTTTTACAGCTATATTATTTTAAAAAATTCTCTCACTATTTGCATGATATGTTTGTGTGTATGTTTAGTTTATGCAGGAATTTATATATATGCATATATATGTGAAATATATATATATGCATATATATGTGAAATATATATATATATATATATATATATATATATATATATATATATATTGTATGTGTGTGTGTATGTGTCAAAGTTACCCATCTATATTACACATAGATTGAGAGAGAGTAAGAAGAAAGAAATAACATGACATTATTCTAAAATCTGAATTTTATTTTTTTGGTGTCTAAAACATTATTAATTGCATCAATAACTAACATGTACACATGTCTTGCACTCAAAATAAATAAAGTAAGAAATTGTGTAGGTTGACAGAGGAAATAATGTTAAAAGAAATATCAAAGTTTATCTGTAGTCAAATGTTGGCTGAACTCAGTGATAAGAGAGGAATGTTTGAAACTAAGATTGTGCAGGCATTCAATTTTATGGTAAGAAGAGGCAGATGAATGCAAAAGTTATGCTTGGTGATACCTTATGATAATATGAAATTTTAAAAGGAGTGATTTTTTAGAGAGGAGAAACAGAAAATACAATGGACCCAGCAATGAAAATAAGCAGGACACTTCAACCTGCTCTATTCCAGGGAAATGCCGTCAATGGAAGAAGAAGAATGGCCTCAAAATTCTGCAAGGAATATTTACTGCCATTAGTGTAAACACAGGTTCACTGGAGTAAGAAAGGGAATTCAGCTCTTACAGAAGAAGTTGAGCCTTATGAGCACTCTTATAAGGACGAAAACCTTAGTTCTGAAACGGAAAGTGAAAAAGGTTAGAGTATGGTTATAAAAATAAAACTAAAAATAAAAAGTAAGAGGATTAGCGTTTGGGTGAAAAGGGATTTCTGGGAGTTCTGGTAGTTTTTGATGAGTTGTATGAACAGGAATGAGGGCATAGATTAAAAGAAATCATCCTTCAGGCATGTACCGGGGCAGAGCCTGTGAGGTTGGGCATATAGAAGGGGAACCTTGACAGGAGAGATATAGGATTGTGGGATTTTGATTTGACTCTCACTGATAAAAGGATGAGTTTCTCCATAAGAATAATTTCTCCTACTCTTTCTACAGAACTCTAGACTTTTCAAGGCATCTTGTGCCTCACATGATACTAAGTGCTGATGCTACGTAGAGATTTTCATCTTCTCCTTTATAAAAAATGAAAGGAACAAAATGTGTACATCTTGAAAATAATAAAATTTTTCAGAAAACTACTCCTGTGATAATTTGTATATTAGATTTTTTAAATATAAATTCAAAGTTAAGAGTATACTATCATTCTAGAAAATATTATGGGCTTCAAAAAATTTCACCTTCATCCTTTTAGGTAGTGTGTAAGTTTAAAATTTATAAGTTATGTGACAGTTACAGTTCAAGAAGCTTAAGTGGCAGTAATATATAGAAAGGATTAAAGGGAAAGACATCAGTGACAGTATGGGGCTAAGATAGTTTGTATAGGAAGTAAATTAAGTGTTGTGATAGGAATGGGGAAGAATTACTAGAGGAACATTAAGAAGAACTGATGCTACCAAGGGAGAATAATTGCACATGGACATAAAATTATAGGAGCTGTGGAGCTGCAGTGTTCCACCAATTAGAAAGCATTTTGGAATACAGTTGTCTATCAATGATAGTAAATTATATGTGCATTCAGAAGAGATTAAATTATAGATGTTTTAACTGATGAAAGCTTCATCTTAATTTAAATAAAAAATCTTGGGAAACATTTTTTAAATTAAAAAAAAGTTGCAGTAAGATTTGGTAACATATTAGGTAGTTTTTAAGAAGTACATTATTATTGCTGCCATTTAGTAGTCTGTTAGAAGATAGCTCCCAAAATAAAAATTCAAATTCGTAGTGCATTACTCAGTCCTAAAGGATATTTTACTGAGGAAAATGTCATATTGTGCTGTTCAAATAGAACATTTAATGAGCTCTTTTTTTATTTTACTTTGGTTTTATAGCTATTGAAAGCATTGATTTTATGGGAGTTTCAAAATTATTATTCCTGCTGCTGCATTATAAGTAGAAATTGCACTAGTCTGAGTCACAGAGTTAACTTTGTTAAATTGGTTAATTGTGATCTAATATGCACAGCTAGAATGTGGAAATAAATATAATTTGCATATATGTCAGACAAAAGTAAACCTAACAATTTTTCATAATTCAAGGAAAATATATTTGTTATAATACATTTATACAAGATTTACTCTAACAGAAATTAGCAATCCTATATACACAATATTTAACTCAATTTTTATGTGAACAAAGGAAATGGTAAATGCATTTTTGAACTAATTCTTGCTATGCGAAATCCGAAGCAGTTAAGTCAACTTTGGGGGAATGGTTGAAACTTTTTAAAAAAATAGGACCATCTGATTTAATATTTGTAATATAGCCAAAAATATTTTGAAAGGGACTGGTTTTTAAAGTCAGTTGAAATTTGGATTCCACTACTACATAATTACTAAACCTCTGGCAAATTTCTTTTTAATTCAAGTTTCCTCTTTTGCAAAATAAAATAAGCTACACTTCTATAAGGTTGTTTGAAAAATTAACAGTGATACTTATAAAATGGAAATTACAGGACCTGAGATATTATAAGTGATTGGTAATAAAAAGACTAATGATACAACAGATAATTTTTACCAAGTGCTTATTATGTATCAGTAATGACAAGAAGTGTCTCTAGACATTATTATTATTTTTTTCACAAATAAATATATGCAGAAGATTATAGTTTAATTTTCACTTTACAAATGAACAGGTTAAACCTTAGAGTCTTTGAGCAAATGGTTTAAAATCATACTTACTAAAAAGAAGTGGATACAATAAAAAATGCAAACTTGTATCTAAATCAATCTGAGGTTTAACAAGTTTGATGGGTTACCATGCCCATAAAAGATATAATCTTCATCTTCCATCTCTCTAAATCTTATAAGTTAGTTTTAAAAAGAACATTTTTTCTGTTAACTGTAATTTAAATGAAGCATACTCTTAAAGTTCCACAATTAGAAATGGCAGAGTTGGAATCTTATCCAAGCAGGTTTAAATGTTAAATGTTAGGTTGACTGTTTATGACATTATTAGCTTCATTTTGTTTATACTTTAAAGTTAATTGCTAATTAATGCTCCACACTTTTCAATGTTCAAGTTCCTGCCTTCTAAATCATTTTCCCTTCCTACTATCCTTATTTTCATTAATTAAAAGCAATATTCCTTCTTATAAAATGTGATCACTAATGCCTACCTCAAAAGTTCAATCTTGAATATTGT
This sequence comes from Callospermophilus lateralis, assembly GCF_048772815.1. Taxonomy (NCBI): domain Eukaryota; kingdom Metazoa; phylum Chordata; class Mammalia; order Rodentia; family Sciuridae; genus Callospermophilus; species Callospermophilus lateralis. The sequence continues at coordinate 65,510,004 of NC_135320.1, read as the reverse complement.
GGCCATGGTTGAGTGATATTAAACTACTTGCAGTTCCTTAAAAATGCTTATTACTTTATGCCTTTATGTTGGTATATTATGTTGGCATGTGAACATTCATTAAATACTTTTTGAGTGACTTGAAAGAATGTAATTAAATACTTCCTCAAGAACTGAAAAAGTGCATAAAAGTGTGTGACACAATGCCTAGTACAAATTAAATGCTTATTACATGTTTATATTTTAACTTGTGGCACACTGAGGCCAAAACTTTGGACTCCTTTTTGGCTTCCTACCTTCTCTAACTTGAAAATGTTACCCAAATTTGGCCATTTCTTATTACCTTCAGTGCTGCCACACTAGAGCAAACAAAAATGCTGTTATTTTTCTTTGTGTTGAAGCAGTTAACTCTTATCTAATCTCCCATATTTTATCTTTACTGTCCTTTCTTGTCTCAAACAATAACAAGAATGATTCTGTTAAAAGGATAGATATATAGAAGGATTCTTTTCTCAAAATAAACTCCTTTGACTCCCCATCTCACATTCTCTCTTTTCTCTCCATACCACTACTGACTTTTGTTATTGTTCTTTGCACACCCCAAGCATGATTCTGATATGCATTCATGCAGCTCTATCATCCTAAAGTGTTCTTCCATTATCATCTGTATAGCTCACTTGCCCATTTGTTAGTTTTTTTTCCTCCTAAAATTAGTCAGTTTTCCAAATTTCTTGTTATTTGATTCAATCTAACTTATGAATCTCAGTCTTTCTTTCTGTCTTATATTTCATCAATGTTCTTCCATAAAAAATATTAACACCCAGCATACTATGTCCTTATACTTACTTACTCATTTTGCATCTCACTTCTCCCAGTAGAACATAGAGGGCTGGATTTTATTTGTTTATTTTTATATCCTTAACATCTAAAATAAAGTCAGACATATGAGAAACAATAATATTTGTTAAATATTTTTACTGAAAAAAATAAAAAGATGAGCAATTTCCCATATAATTGTAACTGCTTCCCAAATAACATAAGTAATAATAGCAAAGTATATTGAGCTTCTTGCTGCAATGAACACAAATATAACTAACTATTCTGGATAAAAGTAAACTAATTTTCTCAATTACCTTGCAAAGGTATTACTCTATAGTAGGGCCATCTGGAGTCAGGATCTCTACATCATCTGCACTCTGTGAGTTGGCTTAATTACTTTCCATGATCTCTGTCTATCTTAAAATACGCAGGACTAGCTCCTGAGTGTAAGACCCATGCAGTTGGAAAATACTTTGTTCTCAAAAAGGCCCTGTGTTTGGCTTAATATTCTCCTGTAACCATCATGAAATGTGAACATTAAACTTTCTATTTTCATTTTATCCTAAACCATCAACATTAGATAGCTGGTCTTGAGTAAGCTGTGAACTCCCCATTTCTTCATTTGCAAAATTTGTCTATTCCCTCCCCACAAATTAAAAAAAAAAACAAAAAAAGAAAAAAAGATTTGCTTCTTCCTCGTTTGTCTGCCAGTATCAGCTTGTGATTTGCTGCAGATCTATTGCCAGACATCCAGACATGGTGTATTCCTACTGCTTTACAATTTATCGTGCTCAAAACCAGAGAATTGAAGTAGAGGAACGTTTGTCTTGGACAGGGGGAAATCCCAGAAAAAGATAAGGATATGTTCACAAGAAAGAAATTGGAGAAATGTGTTGCTAATCCAATAAAGGTAATAGATTTGAATCACTTTGTATAATGGGGATGTATCACAATTTTGTTAATAACTTGTCCCTTATTTAGATAGTTAATTTGTGTTCATGTTCCAACATTATGAATATCACCACTATAAAATCTTCTTACACAAATATTTCCCCACAGTTCTTATCATTTTCATAGAGCAAAGTACTAAAAATTGAATTTCTAATTTAAAACATCTGAATTAATTTAAGCTTTTCATCCATGTTTTCAAATTGATTTCCAGAAAAATCATGTTAATTTATCATCTCACTAGTGTTTTACAAAGGTCTTACATTCCTAGCATATTTAAAAGAATTCAATAGTACCTTAAACATACCTTAGTAATCTGATAAGTAAAAAAAAATCCCAATTATCAAATTATGTTTATTTGGGTTTTTTAACTGCAATAATGTAAAATATAGTTGTTTCATATATATTAGTGGCATTTATTTTCTATTTAATAAATTGTCTATTTATATTATTTTCTCATTTTTGTTTTCTTTTTAATCAATTTTAGGGAAAATTTCAATCTTGTTCCTTCCAAAATTGTGGCAATCAGGCTTCCATGCCATGATGATTTATATTTATTTACTTGTATGATGTTTACTTTGTAGCCGGTTTTTGAGGTGTCACATTTTGGAGGGAATGTGATTCACTATGTAACACCAGGACTTTTGTAATTTTTCAATTATATAAACTCAAACATGATTACATTAAATAAATCACTATTTTATTAAATACCACTAACCAGTGACTCAAATCCTCACTGCAACTCCCATGAAGCTGATATAAATTACATGAATTGGCAAAGGAATGGATTGAATGTGTCCTGATTCTATCTCAGCAATTCTGTGTAGAAGACACACAAAATCCATTAATCTTTCTGCCTTTTCTTACACTCTTTTCTTTCATTATTATTATTATTACTAAAATTGTACACATATATGGAAAACAGTGTGATTATATATACATATATATGTATGTATATAATGATCAAATTAGCATAGTTAATATTACATAAACATTCAAGTTAAGCATTCAAATAGTACTTGCTCCAAAGGAGTGTTTAAGAGAATATTATTAATTGTTTACTCCCATTCTTAAAAAAAAAATACAGCTTTAATGAAATACAATTAATCTACCATGGAATTCACATAATGAAAGTCCACAATTCACTGGCTTTTCCACAAAGGTACACACTCATCACCATAATAATTTTAGAATATTTTCATTATGCCAAAAATAAGCCCTGTATATTGGAGCTGTCGCCCATTATTCCTCCTTACCCCTTTATCATAAGCCACTAATATATTGAATATAAGACAGTGGAGCATGCAAGAAATTTTACAAAGATTCTTCTGAAAGGGGACAAGAGAATTATTTTGTAAATATCAAATTATGAATACAAACAGCTCATTTTGCTTTCATTTTTTTTTTCTCCAAAAAGTAGTGAGGGAATACATCTACATAATTTTCCTTTAACTCTGAAAAGGTCATTGTATATTTATAGTCCTCCAAAGATTAAAACTGAAATATTAGAGACTATTCAACAGAATAAAATGTATGCATATTAAAGAGGAAAGAAAATATGATTTCTATTCCAAATGACTTTATTTTAGAAAGGATTAAGGAGTGCTAGTGAAAGATGTGCAAAACAGATATATATATATATATATATATATATATATATATATATATTCAATTTAATATATATTAAATTGAATCTGTTAATGATCTTATTCTTTACTGACAATGTGCACTTTGGATTTTTTCCTCTTTTGTATTGTAGGTTTTCTTGATAATTTCTTCTTTCCCTCTCACACATTTAATTATAAAGAAAATATTTATTTATGGCATTGATTTATTTAGCCTGAATTTATGGCTTAGTCTCTTACTTCAGCAAAGAACAATTGACTAAGTCACCAACAAATTATTACTTTATCAAATCAATATAGCTCTATCACTCTCTGATCAATTCATAGCAAAAAAAAAAGATACCAAATTAAAAGTATTCATAATGTAGGATTTTACTGTTGGGGAAATAAAATGCACATTTTTACTTCTGAAAGATGCTGAAAGTAAATATTATTTACTAGGTTGAGAAAGAAATTGAAGTATGGGTAGATTATGGAGAAAATTAAGTGAAAAATACAGTGCGATTAAAGAGAAAAGAGACTAATGTGGAATCTCAAGGAATCTCTTAAAGTGGAATCTTGAAGACTACCAATAATTTATTTGGTATTAATAAATAAAGAGACTATTTCAAGCACCAGCAAAGTCATGAAGCATGGATGGCCATTAAGAAGAAAGAAGCTTGCTTATATGACAACTTTCAAGAAAGAAGTATGAGAAAGGCATTAAGCAGTGAAAGAAGCATGTTCATACAAGAATTGGTAAACTCACAAGCATAAAATAAAAAATCAAGGTTTATAATTTATTTATTATTTTATGATTCAAGATGTAATTATTTAATTACTTATCAATTGATAATATTTACATTATACAGAGCATGTATGAACTATTTTTCTCTCTTAAAAGTAATCCCTGCCATATTATTTACTTGCTTTCATTTATTTTGCTACTACTAAAACTTAAATTGGGAAGATTTAAATTTATAGTGGTAAAGCATCAAAATCACTTACATAATGCTCAAAGATACAGCTAAAATATCTGTGCATTTTAAAGTAATATATACCAAAAGGAAAGCTACAAGTTACATCTCAATTAATAAAAAAATTTAATAATAATCATGATAGATAAGTACTGATAGCATTTTATGAACTAAGATCATGTATGTGTAATTTATTCTTCACAATTTCTTTGAGGAAAGTAGTTGTTACAGAAGTATTTCTCAGGAGATCATCAAGTGGAAGTAAAATAGAGAGGTCGCTGGAGAGAAAAAAATAAAAATGAGGAAACACCTTTATGAAGACTGAAAGAAAGCTGGCTTAAGTAAGGAGAGAAGTTGATATTAAAGGCTCTAATTTTCTAATGCTCTAATAGCATGGGAAATTCTAATAAATGTTATGGCATTTCAGAATTTTCTTCTTGGATAAGTAGGGAGGCTTTTCAAAACCCACAGGTACCAGTAAATGGAAATTTCTGAAAGAGGCATGACCTTTGGTCAGCACTGTGGTTTTCTTTGACAAAAATAATTTCATTAACTTTGTGAAATCAAACAGGGTAGGCACTTATACTGGCCCCTTTGGCTAGAATATTTCCTAACAGTATTACAAGAGGTAGAGCCCAAATTGAGTACTGAATGAAAGTGTTAACAACAAGGTTTGTCTACTGACTGAACTAAAATTCGCAGAGCATCATTCTTGGTAGTATACTTCTATCTTTTGGTCACTGTGACCACAAGACCTGATGAAAACAACATATAGGAGAAAAAGCTTATTTTGGCTCACTATTTCAGAAATTCCGTCCATGTTCAATCAGTACCATTGTTCTGGGCCTAGTGTGAGGCAGAACATTATGGCCTTTATGGCTACAGGGTGAGGCAGAAGAAAGCTGCTCAGCACACCACAACCAAGAAGCAGAAAGAGAAACTCCAAAGTCATGTCACCAGTGACCCACCTCCTCCAGTGACATCCTACCTGTCCAATAACCACCTAGTTAATTCATATTGGTAAATTAATCCCCTGATTATGTTATACCTCTCACAATCTAACCATTTTACCCTTGAACATTACTGCATTGTCTCACACGTGGGGACTTTCTCATATCCAAATCATAACAGCAAGGGAAAATATTCAGAAGAAAGACCCAGGTCAAGGTACCTGTGTTTGAGTTTCCTATCCTATACTTAGCTGAGGATTGAGCAGTATATGGGTAGGTGAGACTCTATTAGACTTCTGAAAGATGAAAGAGAAAAAATAACTTAATGCCAAATAATGCTAGAATTTTGGTCCTGCCAGGATAGAGATATTTTATTAATTCCCAAAAAACTTAGAAGAGACTCCAGATATATCACACCTTAGGAATAGGGATACTTTATACCAATTCTAAGTAAAATTAAATCAAGACATTGAAACAAGAAAAATTGTCTACAAAAAAAATAGACTTGCATTAAAATATTCAATACTATAATAATAAAGATAGCATAATCCAAAACTAAGGATTAGAACTGGGAATTTAGCTCATTGGCACAGTGTTTGCCTAGTATGCATGAGACCCTATGTTTTCAATCCCTAGGATATATGTATATGGATATGCCACAATGAAACCTATTTCTATGTACAATGTTTCATAACAAACACATTATCAAATGAATAAGCATGGAATAGACAAAGTCACAAGCAGTTTTGAATGGACAGAAAGGGGATAAGAGATATTAAAATAAATATCTTTGATGCAAAAGAAAAAAATAAACCAGTGATATGTAGGAATATATCTAGAAGTTCAGAAGAGAAACCCAGGCCAAAGTATCTGTAATATGTGTTTTAGAAACAGAACATAGAAATATAGCAGAAAAAATATTTGAAAGCATAACTGAAAATGAAACATTTTTATTAAAAAAAATATATATGCATATGTATATCAGCAAACTCAAATTTTCCAACATGGTGATCAAAAATAATCAACTTAGGAAGGTTAAAAAAAAAGGAGGAGGAGATTAAGAAGAAAAAAAAAAGAGGGGTGGGTAAGAAAAAGAAAGGGAGGGAAATATGAATTTAGAGAAATGAAAAATGATAAAACCAGGATTTTATGTTCAGCAAAAATGTTCTCCAAAAGTGAAGTGAATCCATTTTCAGATTAAAGAAACTTAAACACTAATAAAAATTCTTTGAGCTCCAGGACAGTTCGCCCTTATTAAAAAACAAAACAAACAAACAAACAAACAAACAAAAACCTGACCCAGTAGGAAACTAAAGATCACTAAAACTTGTGTTAATCAGTTTTTCATATCTGTGAAAAAATACCTGACAAAACAACTTAGAAGAGTTTATTTTGGTTCACAGTTTCAGATGTTTAGTCCATGCTCCATTACTCTTGCCCCAAGGTCAAGCAAACAGTCAAGGAAGAAGAACATGGTGGAACAAAGATACTCATTTCATGGTAGCCAGAAAGCAGGGAGAGAGAGAGAGATCAGAACTCCAGTGACATATCTCCTCCATATGCTCACCTGCCTACAGTTACTACCCACTTAGTCTATTCCAACTAGGATGGACTGGTTACATCATAATCAAATCAACTGACCTCTGAATATTCTTACATTTTCACAGTAGCTTTTGGGGAACACATCGTATCCAAAACATAACATTCTGCTTCTGCCATCCAAAGCTAATATTCATTTAAAATGCAAAATGCAACATTTCAACTTGAATGATCCCCATGGTCTTAACAGTTTAAGCATTACCTAAAAGTCCATGTCCAAAGTCTCCTCTAAGACTCCTCCTATAAGGATGTGAGCCCTATAAAAAATGAAAATCAGGTTACCTACTTCCAGTATATAATGACAAAGAATAAACACTCCCATTCCAAAATGGAGGAATACAGGTATAGAAACCAGAGATGGAAAATGTCCACTTTTTACCCATGTCCTGATGCTTTGTGAGGCTGAGTTTTAAAAGGAAGGACTAATTAATCTGGTGGAGGTAAATCTCAAGGCAGAAAAAAAAAATCAGATAGTTGCATGGACGTTGTTTTCAACTTTTAGATAGGTTTACTATGTGAATCAGAAGCAGAAGGATTTTAAAAAAATGTAGTTTTTCAGGAAAAGTGAATGTAAAACTGGGTCCAAGAAGGTATGGTTGTTAAAGAGACTACAGGCACTAAACAGATACTAAGTACTTTGCACATAAACAGTATGAAAAATGACCTGAGCACAACTCAGGAATTGGTAATACCACATCTGTCAAAAGTTCAAGGGTGTAAAAGTAAAAATTCACTTGGAAAGAGTTCCAGGAGGCCCTAGAAATTTGTTTCACCTTGCTTAGCTGCCCAGGCACTCAGAGGCCACTATAGTCATGATCACAGGTAGTCTAGTTACTGCTCTAGTTGGTGGCAGACATCAGCATTGTTTATGTGGTGCAGGTGCTAGAGGAATACAGGTGCTAGAGTAAGGGCATCTGAGAGGCTTCTACTAAAATTTCAAAGGAAGGCCTGGGAGGCCAGGCAAAGTTAGCCAACTATGACATTTTCTCAGAACATCAACAACAAAATGACTGCCAAGTGATGTAAAAATCCACTAGTTATATTAGTTATATATTCAAAGGAAATTAAATGGATGTGTCAAAGAACTATCTCTACTCCATGTCCATTGCAAAAATATTCATAGTGCCCAAAATATGCAATCAACCTAAGTGCCCATTGTAGAATGAATGATGATATGTTTACATATTAGAACACTATTCAGTCTTTTAAAAGAAGAGAATTCTTTCATTTGCATTCATATAGATAACTAAAGAACATGATATTAAGTGAAATGAACCAAGCACAGTAAGACAAATACCATATGGTATCACTTATATGTGGAATTAAAAATACACACACAGAACACAAACACACACACACACACATACACACACATACACACACACACACGTACACACACATACACACACACACACACACACACACACGGAGAGAGAGAGAGAGAAAGTAAAGTAGAATGGTGGACCTCAGTGCCTGAAGATGGTTGATGGGATCAGGAGCAATGTTTGTCAGAGGTTCAAAATTTTGCTTAGATCAGAAGAATAAGTTAAAGAGATTTGTTTTGCAATATGATGATTGTAGTTAATAACAATGTATTACATTCTTCAAAATTTGTAAGTATTGATTTTTAAATGTTCTTACTACAAAAATGATGTGTACTAATGTGTATGCTAATTAGCCTAGCAGAGACATTCCACAATGTATATGTATTTCAAAACACTGCACAAAATAAATATATATAATTTTTATTTGTGATTTAGAAAAATTATAAATGGAAAAAGAAATTGAAGTAATAATACAAACTGCAGTACTATTATTTCATAAACTTTTAGGCAATTTCCAAACATTCTAAACAGAGGTACCCCATGATCCCAAAAGTCTATTTCTATCCAAGATACTAACACATATGCCAAAAAAAAAAAAAAAAAAAAAAACTTAAATGAGGATGTTCACAGTAGCTTTACTCTTAATATCTGAAGATTTAGAACAGTTTGAATGTTAATCAATAAAAGAGTTGTAATGTATTCGTGTACTGGATTTGTACAAAATAATAAATTAAAATACTGAGCAACCAACTTGTACACCAACATGTATAGATTTGAATTTTTTAAAGAAATGTTAATTTATTTAAGTAACAGGGATTGAACACAAGAATGCTTAACCACTGACACATATCACCAGCCTGTTTCATTTCATTTTTTCAAATTTTAACACAGGGTCTTGCTAAACTGCTTAGGGTCTTACTAATTTGCCCAAGTTGGCCTTGAACTTGGGAATCTACCATCTCAGCCTCCTGAATCACTGGGATTACAACTGTACCACTATGCCCATGCCCATGTAATAGGTTAGTACAAAGCAATAAATTAAAAGAATGAGCAACCAACATACACACCAACATGGATAGATTTTATAGAAATATATTGAAGAAAATAATTAAGAAACAAAGGAAAGAATAACTGATTCCATTTGTAAGACTTTCATTAATGAATGGATGTAATCTTTAGGGTGATAAAGAATAATTATTTCTGGGAAGGATTTATTTATTAATTAGGGTCTGGCACTGAGAAATATTCTGAAGTTATTGGGGTGGTTCAGAAATATTCTGAAGTTATTGGGCCATATCATATTTTTATACTTTTTATAATACCTTTGAGATACAAATTGTATGCTGTTATTAAATCCAACTTGGTCTTATTTCCTATGTTATTTAATTCGTGACATACTATTTGTTATAAAATATTCTAAATCTTTTCAATTTTTTTTCATATTTTAATTCATTTACATTTTAATATTATTGAGTTTGAATATGATGTTCATGATTTTTCTATTTACTACTTGGATGGTTTACTTTCTGGCTTATGAAGCAATTATAACTGTTGGCCTTATTTGTAGTGACCAATATTATACTGACAATATTATCAGAGTCACTATATGTAGTCAAATACTTTTTAATGAAAAAAGGAACTACTAGTTTATTCTGATTCTATGTTTAATACTTTCATTAAGTCTTAGAGAAAAATCATATTTCTCACATTTCCAAGCAACTATGAACTAAAATACTGAACAACATTTCCTATTTTTAGAAAATGAATACATATTTACCTGCAGCATTTTTACCTACATATAATAATCTGGTTGAGAAAAGACAGAGACAAGGAATAGCTTTAAGATGGGATATTTATCACCAAAAAATGACTGGGAAATATTAACAGGGACTTGTAATTTTCCTAGTACTGAAATTGTTTTTAAAGGTAGGGACTCCATGCTGTGGCTATTTGGCTCCCTGCAGATTTCCTGTGACACTTGTATTCCTCTGTTCACCATGAAAAAGATAGGGAGACACAGCTATGGAGAAACTATTTCTAAACTAATCACTGTTTTTCAATAAAACAACAGTTGGGCTCCAAAGTACTGTAATGAAGTTTCAGAATACTGAATTGTTGTGAAATAAATTTTTAAGAATTATCCAGCATGCTTTTCTTTTACTCCAAAACTATGTTTGTAAGGAATCATGGTATTGAGGTTTAGAACCTAACATGAATCAACCATCACTATCATAGTATGATCCTTATGAAAATATTCTCTGAGTATTGGTTCATTAACCTGCATTAACATGAACTTAACCCACCAACACTAATACTGGCCTGTAAACCCAAAATCATATGTCCCTGGGACATAATTCTGTCACACATTTGCATAAAACTTTGCAGAGGCCACAGAGATGCATGCAGCTGCCTGATCTTTGCCTTTCAGACTCCAAAACTGTGAGTTGAACAAATCTCTTTTATTTATAAGAAACCCAGTCTCAATTATTTTGTTATAGCAACAGAAAAGTATTTCAAATAAACTACAATATATACATACCCTATAAAAATTAACCATAAAGACTGAAAACCAAAACAGGCTAACAAAAGAGTATCAGATTGAATCAGTTAATTAAAAATTCCCAACAAAGATGGGCTGGGAATGTGGTTCAAGCGGTAGCACACTCGCTTGGCATGCGTGGGGCGCTGGGTTCTATCCTCAGCACCACATAAAAAAATAAAATAAAGATGTTGTGTCCACTGAAAACTAAAAAATAATTCTCTCTCTCTCTCTCTCTTAAAAAAAAAAAAAAATCCCAACAAAGAAAGCCCGGGATGGATGATTTCACTGCAGAATTCTACCAATTATTTTAAGGAAGGATAAATGCTTATGATTATCAAATCATTCCAACAAATCAAAGTGGTGATATTTCTTCTAACCTCATTTTATCAGGCCAGCATTATTCTGATATTGAAACTAGACTAGCACATGATGTAAACAAAACAAAGCCAACTACAGACCAGTTACTATAATGAAAATAGAACAAAATTTCACAACCAAATAATACCAAATAAAATCCATCATCCTATCAAAATAGCATTCAATATGATCAGCTGTGATTTAGTCTAGTGATAAAAGGATAGTTCAACATATGCAAATCAATTGATAAGTACAATGAATATAACACATCATACTAACAGAATGAACATCATATGATTATCTCAATAAAGTTGAAATAAGCATTTGATATATTCACCATCACTTCGTGATAATAAGCCCGAACAAATTAGGTATAGAACTAACATACTTTAACATAAATAAGACTGAATATAACAAGACTATCAGTATCATACTGAATGGAGAAAAGATGAAATCTTTTCCTCTTAGATCCACAATTAGATAAGGAAGTTCACTTTTATCATTTTTTATTCAGTATATATATATAACACTGGAAAGCCTAAGCGGAGTAAATTAAGTAAGAATAGAATATTTAAAAAAGGGCACTGTTATGGTTTGGACATGTGTGAGACAATGGAAGAATATACCGAGTTGAAACGTTTACATTATGAGAACTGTAACCTAATCAGTAGATAAATTCACTTCAATTGATCAGTTTGGTGGTAAATGTAGGCAGTAGTGTGTTGCTGGGGAAAGTGTGTCACTTTGAGCCATGGCTCGGGAATTTTTATCTTAACCCTAGCATGCTGCTTTCTCCACATCCTGGCTGTCATGAATAAGATTCTTCTACCACTCCCTTTTACCATGATGTTTTGCCTCATCTTGGGCCCAAAGCCATGGATTTGGGCAGTCATTGACTGACTCTCTGATACCATGAGTTAAAATAAACTTTTCATCCTCTAAATAGTTTTAGTTAGGTATTTTGGTCACAGGAATGCAAAGCTGACTGAAACAGATACAAATAGGAAGTGAGGAAGTGAAATATGGCTGTGTTGCAGATAATATGATTCTATATTTAGAAAAAGCTAAATATGCCACAAAAATTATTATAACAGAAAAAAAAAACAGTAGAGTATACAAAACCAATATACAAAAATCAGTAGCATTATTATTGTCCAATAATAACATTGCTGAGAAATACCACCATGAAGGAAATGCCATCCATAATACTACAAAAATAATAATGATAAAAAGTTAGCAATAATTTTAGGAAGACTTCTTCAATGAAAATTGCAAAACTCTCATGTGTTAAAGAGTAAAGGGCATAAAAAATAAAACAGATCTCCAAAATTCATGAATTAAAAGAATGAATATTACAGTTGACCAGATTAATATTGAGAATACACAACGAACTTAAAAGCTCAATAATAATAAAAAGTTTGATAATTCTATTAAAAAATGAAAAAGGGGTATGAATAGTCACTTCTCAAAAGCCAAATCTGAGGAGATGTAACATCTTTAATATATTGTTTTCTAATCCACAAAAAGGTGTGTTCCCGAATAGATTTAGCTCATCTCTAATTTTCTTTATTAAAATTTTTAAAATTTTAGCCTACAGGTATCGTGCATGTCTTGTTCATCTTAGTATTTTAGTTTCTTTGAAGTCACTATAAATAACACTGTGTTTCTAATTTTGCTTTAGATATACTTGTTTGTTGTTCAAAATAATTCTCTTTTAAAGAAGGTGAAAAGTAGATATTCATTTGTTTTATCATCCCACATATGTGCAAATCCCATGATTTCAAATATTTAAGTAAGTTAGAGTTTCATTTGTACATACTTGTCTTTCACCACACAAAAAATTCCATTGATATTTTTGAATTGCAAACCTTTTGCTGATTGGCTTTCTGCTTTGTACATTTGGAAATATCTTCATTTTATTTCAATTTCAGAGGATCTTTTCAATAACTGTAGTATTCCAGAATAAGAATTTTTTTTTCTCATTTTTCTCTGGCTTTTCCTCATTGTCTTCTTTTACCACTTAATGTTCATCTTGGCTTTCATTGTTTTTCATAAGAAATATGTGATTATTTGTATCCTTGTTCCCTATATGTAATTATTTCCTCCCATCTGCTATGTTTAGTAATTCTTTATATTTGTTTTCAACAATTTGACCATAGTGTAAGCTGGAGACTTACTTTGCATTTTTCCTATATTTAGTTTTCTATCCTATGGATTCTTAAAAGGTTCATGAATGCTCTTAGATTTCTGAATTAAGTATTTTTCATATTTTGAAAGGTTTATGTCATTGTTTATATAAGTTGTTTCATGTCCCATTCTGATACACTTCTCCTTTTGTACTCTAATTAAACCTAAGTTCTATGAAATACTATACATACCACAGAAGTTCTGCCTTTTTCTTTTTCAGCTTATATATTCTTTGTACTTCACAATGGAAAGTAGAAAAGGGAAACAAGGAGAAAAAATTATTAAATTAATTGTATCACTACTATACTAGAAAATTAATAGATGTTGTCTAAAATGATAGAGTGTATTAAAATTTGTTTATAATAACAAAAATGTAAACATAATAAATACATTAAAAAGAATCATTAAATAAATGGACTGCAAGTAGAGAATTAACAAAAAAGCCATAAAACAGCAAGCATAACAAAATGGCAGAATTAAGAGCAAATACATTAGTCATATTAAAGATGTCAACATTCAGTTATTAAAGGACTCATAGAATTAATGTTTTAAAGGAGCTATGAGATGACTAAGATATCAGTGTTGGCAATTGTTGACTACTTGAATCAGAGAACCTATCAACACCATAGTTTCTTTTTTAAGAAATCTAGATATATAAATGGAATCCAAGTGCCTCTTTTTATCAACTGAAGTTTATGGAAATATATCTTGGCAAGATATTTGTCTGATTTTCAATAATTTCATGCCAGTAGTTTTATTATTCTGAGGTTGGGAATTAGGAATAATGTTTTAATCACCCTGACTTCTGATAAACAGGTATTCTAATATAATTGATAAGAAAATGATTATTAAAATAACTTAATCCTATGTTAGGAATATGTAGTGGCCCTCCATGAAAAAGACATGCAATTTATTTTCATCTTCCTTACTTAGATATTCTTAATTTGAAAGAAATAAAAAGGAACTTTACAAATATAATGAGATGTTAAAATGGATAATTGATTTTTAAAAAAGCTTCAGCATATTTTGTATTAGCAGTTAAAAATGTGGAGAAAAAGTCCAACTCATTTGGTTGCATACTCTGAACTTCTGTGCTTATATTTAGCAGTAATAGAATTGTATTATTGAATAAGGGCGTTTTGAAGAATATCATTTCCTCTACTGAAGAATAGTTTGCCGAACAGTATTCACCAAGAATTTTGACTCATCTAATTAAAGCTATAATAGTCCAGTCACACTTCTCAAATAGTGCTCCTTATTAGCCTTTCAGGTAGTTTCCTTTGCAATATAGCAAGCTATGGCCAGGTCTGGGTTAAGGAAAATTGGATTCATTATGACAGTGATGACAAATTATCTTCTGCAAGAATTGTTTAACACAATGAGTCCAAAAGAGAAGACACTAAACAAAAGAATGGAATAGCATAAGAATGAATAAAGAATAAAATCACGTATTTAAAAACCAAAGCAATAGAAGAAATTTTAAAAAATGGATAAAAAGGTAATGTAAAAATGTAGGCATAATGAGCTTTTCTTGTCATTAGAGGTTATTACATTTTCATTTCTTTTATGATCATATGATCACATTCTCCAGTCTTTAAGAGCTCCCAACATATTTAGCAAATGCAAAATATGCAAAATTACAGGAAACTCTTAGCTTTGAAATATGACTTACGATCAATAATGAGCCACTAATTTTCTATGGCAAAAGTTGATAGCAGATTGTATAGGTTAAAAGTTCAGTCTGACCTAGTTTTGATTTGTTCAAAGATGAACTTCATTACATATTATATAAGCACTTTCCTATCTTTCCAAAATATGTTTTGCCAATACCCAAAACAAAAAGGGGATTTTAATAGTTTTTGACATTTCTGTTTTATGCATGCACTAATGATTTTCTAAAATTTATCTCAGGATGAATTCATCCCAGGCATACTTAATATAAACTGGATTTCAAATGATATTTGGATTCAGTGCTAAGTAGTATTACAGTGTTCAAAATAGAATTGTTAAAATTATTATTTTAACACATTGTATAGTGGCTTTAAGATAACTTGAGAAATAGAACATTCAGTACCATTGATTTATTGTCAAATTGTGAATCTTCTAAAATTTATTTGAATAGAAATCAAAGTGTATTTGGCTTTTTAAAAAAAATATGATATAGATAATACATGTTTAATTACAATTTCTATATACACAAAGAAACAAATTTTGAGATGGTCAAACAATCTTTTGGTATGTTGTAATTATTCAATAGTTTAACAAAGATTTATGGTTACCTTTCATTAATAAAAGTACTCTCCTTTTGTCTAAAGGTTATGAGATATAAAATATGTAAAGGAATATGTAATATATGTATATATGTCATATATAGTATGGAATATAGAACACATTAAATCAAAATAATATACTTCCTCTTCTACATAGGTGTGGTTTTAGGCACAAATTACAAAACTAAAGATTTCTTTTTCTTGTATTATTTTTAAGCTAAATTTCATAGGTCAATATAGTCAACAGTTTGTGCCTTGGTAGGCTGAGAAGCAAGTCAACATTTTAGGATGCACCTTTTTAATAAAGGAAGAATGTTTGTAGATGGCAATTTATTTACTCAACAATTTTTTGAGTAATAAATTAGGGAGTTGCTATAACTCAGTAAAGATGAATTGTCTATCTATATACCTTAAAGTCAAATTCTATGTTTTATGGTAGTTTCAAATAAAGTAACTATAAAAATTGGAAGGATAAAATCAATACAATAAAAGACTTTTTGGAACATGTAGATAGTATCCATGCCTTAGAAGGATGGATGCATTTCGAATACATGAAAATTTAAAAAAAAAAAAGAGTAATTTCTCTCTAAGACAGTAGTATGAACAAAAAAACAAGAGAGGTCTGGTGCAGTGGTGCCTGTCTGTAATTCCAGCTGCTCTGGAGGCTGAGGCTTGAGTTCAAAGCCAGAGCTTGAGTTCAAAGCCAGCCTCAGCAAAAGTGAGGCACTAAGCAACTCAGTGAGACCCTGTCTCTAAATAAAATACAAAATAGGACTAGGGATGGGGCTCAGTGGTTGAGTGCCTCTAAGTTCAATTACCAGTACAAAAAAAAAAAAGAAAAAAAAAACAAGAGAGAAAAAATGAAAATAATTTGTGGCCATGAATACAGAGAAAAGAACCTGAAACAGGGTATCATTTAAAGATAGTATTAGATGGAAGGGTGCTAGATTATAAATGATATTAAGAGCTGATAAATTATTTGGGTTTTGCAAAGGAGAATTGCATTATAGACACTTTTTTTCTCTAGAAGGATGGTTTGAACTTTAAAATGTTTTAGTTACTAGAAAATGAGATAAATTATTATGTGGAATTCATTTGGGTATAGCAGAACAGGTGAGAGTCAAAGTTGACCTAACCTGGGTTGGTGTTGGTGTGATTATGGAAGTTGGAACAAATTCAAGGGATTGCATATGGTAGAATAAATAGAAATTAGCAGATTGTATGAGTGGTGAAAATATTAAAAACAGTAAAGGAATCAATCAATTATCTATAAGCCTATACTTTAAGCCTTAGTTGGTATCTTGCTACTAGCAATGGCATTAGGAACTGACATTAATATTTATGTAATGAAAATTGTTTTGACCTCTTATTCTATTCAAGTCTTTGCTAAGGGTTAGGATAATACCTATGGTTAATGAACCTATTTTCACAGAACTTACAAAGGGGCAACACTGAATAGTAAACACTTTCCAATAGTTTAATATATTCTCATCACTGATCTAAGCACCTTATGCATATTATTTCATTTAATCCTGAAAGAAACAAAAACAAATAAAGGAAAGCTTGGGGTTATGTATACAGACTATTTTTAAAGTGAGAGAAATGAGTCATGAAATATTTTTGAATCATGCCGTAGGATAAACATCTTGTAAATTGTTGGGCTTGGGACTGAGACATAAAGAGTCAGACTCCAAAGGCCATATTCAAACACCAGCTGGTATTTTTATAATAGATGAGGCACAATATGCTTCCAAAGTAAGAAGAAAGGAATGGAGATTTAGAACATCCAGGAAAGGACTTCAGAAATACTAAAATATCTTGTGTATTTGAGAAATAAAAGACATTAAATACAGCCTGAGATTCGACAGCCAGGTCAATTATGAGAAAAAAAAATCAAATTAATTGTTAGATAATGCAACTATTTTCAAGCCCAAGTAAAGAGTTTGGGATTTAACTTAAGGACACATGAAAGGAATTATAAAACAAATTTTATGTGGGAAAATAACAAACAAATTTGGAGTTTTAGAGAAGGAAATGTAAATTTTCTTCTAGATATTCTGATTAAAGATACTGATAGGACAGTTAGAAGTCTGACAAGACTTTAGAAACAAACAATTATCTTCAGGAGAAAAAACATACTTTTTGTATATGGATTTTGCTTTTTCAGATGGCAACTACTGAACTTTGAAGGGGATGATATGCCAAGGTCTGGCTGATGAAAACAGTTGAACTCAGACCTTGCTACAAGGGCTATGGCAAGGATGGACATAGTGCAAGGCTATACCAACCAAACTCAGTTTTCCCCAGAATTTGAAAGTCATATGATGTAAGCCTTCCAATGTTGGTGGCCAGCCTTTTATATTAAAGCATTTGTAGATATTTTGTCAAAATGGAAACAAAAAAGCACGGTTTTCCAGAGAACAGATTATGGATGAAATCATTAAAACAACTAGACACTGGAGTGATTGAAGCCAGCAAGATTCCAAGATCATTTTCAGTTATTGAACTAATTATTTTCTCTACCTTCTTTTGAATTGTATTACTATGACATATCCTTAATAGGGAACTATCAAATATGAGAATCTCATTCACATAAATTTTTATTTGGAAGCAACACAATTTTCAAAGACTTATATAAAGCCATCAATAAAATTTTGAAGTAAAACAAAATACCAGATCAATGAGAAAAGTCTTAATGAGTAAAGACAAAGATTCAAATTACAAAGATACACAATACATGTTGTTTTCAGAAAGCCAAGATAACAACCTTTTACCTTTTAAAAGGGAAAACTGTATTAAGAAAACTAGATGTCAAAAAAATAAGTAATCTGAAAACAAAGAAATGCTAAAGGAAGACATTTTTGGATAATAAAAAAATTTGAATGCATTAATAACCAACAGAAACCTATTTCAGAGAGAAAATGAAGAAATTGTGCAAAAACTGATAATAAATTCTATAACCAGATAAGAAGTAAGGATTCAAAGGGAGAAATACAATATATCTGCTAAGAATTTTCTCATTGAATATCCTAAAATTTTTCACAAATATGATTAATTCTATTATTTTTTTTAAACTTACAATCACACTGACAGAAGTCCATGACATTCTTGCCTTCTGGGTCATACTTTTTATATAATAAGCCAATAATTTTCAAAAATTTACTGATAGGATGTATCTAATCATGATTACATTTAACTAATATTGTAATAGTTTTTTTTTAAGCCAAAGATGATTTAGAGGTCTTATACAGAGTAAAATTTGTTTTCCTAAAGGATGGGCATTATCATTGCTTTTATCAAATGGATACATGTTCTCAATAAATATTCTTATTTTTATAATTAACCTAAAATAAATTATGTGAAAATTAAAGTAAAATATAATTTGATTCAACAATGAAAAGTTATTTTTTGTTACCTGTAATGTTTTTTGATGTATGTGCAGTTAAGTATCATGATAAGATGACTTAGTTAAAAAAAAAAGTTGTTTTATTTTTAAAGTAAACTACAAAATACTTGAAACAAAATCTGAGTTTTACCTATTGATTTCTTATTTAGTGTTTCATATAGTTAATTTTATTTATTTATTTATTTTTAGATTTACTGTAATTCAAGATTTTAGAATCTAATGGGATTCACCAGTGCATTTGGATTCTACACATTCAGGATTATTTAGATTGTTATTTTATTCATATCCACCTGGTAAAATTATTATAACCATTTTTCTCAAATATAGACTCCACAACAGATGTTACTTTTGTCTCTAGATGTCATTACATAATACACACAATTTTAAACAGTCTAGATTTAGTTCTAATTTTAAATATTAAAACTGAGATCACCAAAATAAAATAATTAATTCTTAGTGTGGCAAAATTCACTATATTATTTTGCAGATTTGGAATCTGTATTTCTAGGTACATCAGGATTGAGAGTTAATGTGGTAGTTAATATTTATAAACACTATCTGGTGGGAGATAGAAAATAATGAATCCAGGATAAAGAATAAAAACTGACAATTATAATTAGAGGTGAATAAAAACTGGAATGTGCAGAGAGGCCTCTCACACCAACTAGCTGTTTGCTCATTTTTGGTTTGGTGTAGTCTTTATTATCAATTCAATTATGTTTTAATTCTAACACAAATGCTTGGATACATAATGCTGGAAAGCAAAAGTGCTACTTTGCCCATTGCTTGTGGTGTTAAGGGCAGGGGTGTGGGGAATTCTGTAAAAAAGCAAGACATTCATGTTTTTCCCCTTCATATGTATATATGTATGTGTGTGTGTGTGTGTGTGTGTGCGTATGCACGCACACATCATGTGTGTGTTATAGAGATATAATATACACACACACATATATATGTGTATGTACACACACACCCCCCCACACACACAGACACAGGAAATCAAACTCAGGGGCATAAAACCAGTGAGCCACATCCCCAGCACTATTTTGTAACCCCTTTCCTTTTTAATACTTTAAACTTTATAAGTTTGGCCCTTATCCCATCAATACAAAGCAGCTGGTTTTGTACAGCCTGGCAACAAAATGTGTGTGAGGTCCAGTACAAAGAGTTTCCACCTTGCCATTTTCTGGCAAGCATGCCTTTAAACTCTACCAAGTCTCAATGATTTAGTTTATCTAATGGTATTCTTATGTTTAGCTGCCTTTAAGTCTAATGATCATTTTTATAAAATTCAGATTCTTAGATTCTTTCAAAAATGATGACTTTTCTACATATGATTGTGTGCACATGTGTGGACTCAAATCTTCAATTTCATTAATATTTAGGATAAAATATAAGACATTATTTTGAAAGTTGTTTTTAAGCTGGGCATGGTGGCCCATGCCTGTTATCCCAGCAACTCTGAAGACTGAAGCAGGAGGATCACAAATTTGAGGTCAATTAGCAGGCAATGTCTCAAAATAAGAAGTAACAAGATCTGGGGAGTGTAGTTCTGTGGTTAACCATAGTTTTAGTCAGCTTTTTCTCTGCTATTACTATATAGTACAACCAGAACAATTTTAGAGGAGGAAGAGTTTATTTGGGGGCTCACAGTTTTCAGAGGTTTCAATCCATAGTCAGCAGACTTCATTCCTTGGGGCTCAGGTGAGTCAGAACATCATGGCACAACAGTGTGGCAGAGAGAAGTGATGAACAGAAAGCAAAGATAGAGATCTCTACTCAATGGATGCAAATATATACCCCAAAGCCACTCCCTCAATGGTCCACCTCCTCCATCCACACCCCACCTGCCTTCAGTTTCCACTCCATTAATCCTATCAAGAAATTGATCCACTGATTGAGTTAAGACTCTTAAAACCCAATTATTTGTCCTCTAAACCCTCTCACATTGTCTCACAAGTGAGCTTTTGGAAGATACCTCACATCCAAACCAGAATAAGCCCCCTCCCTCCCCGAGTTCAATCCCTAGTACCACAAAAGATATTTTTAAATATATAGATCAGTTTGATGATGTTCCCATTTTATATAATATGTGCTATATATAAATAGTACACACACATACACACACACACACTAACATACTTTAGGAAAAGTATAGGTCATTTATACACTTTAGAATTAAAGTGTACTCTGTTTCAAGCATTTCTACAATTGCATACTAGATCTCAAACAACCTCTCCTGGGAAAATGTAGCAGAATTATGAGAGATTATTTGCAGTTTAATACGTTTAGTTTTCTCTCAGGGAGCAGTATTTGGTTTGTATACAATTTCCCTTCTACTTATTTATTCTAAGTTTTTCCTTTGTTTTATGCTGCCTCTACAAAGTCAATGTTTATGATACATTTAAGTTATAAAATCATTAGTAGTTTGTCTGTACACAGAACACATACTTTTTGATTGTATTTTAAAGATGGTATTAACCTTATTTGTAGGTGTAGATTCAGTTGGGGATATTTGAACAGTAGCTTCTTAACTTATTTCAAACAGTGCTACTAAATTTGAGAAAATTAGAAAGAAAATAATCATGTTTAATGCACTTAGCTGTACTGTCCCTAAAGCATAGGGGCACAAAAAAACAAAACAACAACAACAAAAAAAACAATGTTCCTAAATGTTCCTTTTCTGTTCCCACAAACCTAGACAAGTTAAGTGAACAATGAGAGAAGGCTTGAGCTGTAAAGTACAGCTAAGGGTCATCTTGAAGGACAAAGGCTTTCTCTTACTCACACTGGGAAATAGGCAAATTAGTTATTAACTGTAGAAGCTACTTTCTTTCATGTGCACCAGAACAGTTTTTCCTTGGAATGTTGATCATGCAAGCAAACTAATGCTGATGATGTAACTGCATCTGCAGCCAAACATATAAAACTGGTTTCTGAGTAGGGATAGGTGTGGAACTGAGGGCACCACGGAAAATAGACTTGTCATTTGCCCAACCAACTGCCACTGGACAAAACATCAAGAGGGAAAGGAGGCAATGCTTGTCAAAGTGCTATGAGGGATGTGCTATCTGCCAGCCTGTCATCACTGAACTGGTCTTGGAGCAGTAACTGATCTCTTATAAGCTTTTTCCAATAAATCACTTGTCTCCCATGCTGTCTCCTGGCACTTTCTTTGGCTTCTGTGATACCTACTCCACTGCCCTGGCACAGTTGGGCTTGGATGACACACTAGCCATTTATATTAAATATTTTTGTGCATTATTTATATTCATTCTCATAAATGTCTTATGTACAATTAACTAATTCAAAAATAGTTTCATAGAAATTGGGTATTTCCATATTTCACATAGTTCCTTAATAACTGTGATCAAAATAATAATCAATGTTATTAAATTAATAATCAATGTTATAAAAATCTAATGGGTAATTATCAAATATGTATTAATCTGCCTCTTTCACTGTGCTAATGATCAACAGTGAGTTTTCCAAAAACTTTTCAAACCATAACCTAAACACTCAAGACATGAGTTTCAAAATAGATAATGACTTTTACATTATTAAGTCAAGATAGTAAAGAAACTCTTGAATTTTACATATTTTTATGAACAATAACAGCTTAAATCTAAAAATGTGAAATTTAATCTTCCTTTATGCATCTAACCAAATATAGGTAACAATATCTTGGTAAACACTATAAAGATGACTTCTGTAGGAAGAAGGCCAACAGCAATCAATAGGTGCACCCATTTAGTTAAATTTTTAAAATTTTAGGGTTTCAATTGCTTTATAGTACAATTAGAGAAGACTCAGTTTAATACAGATTACTCTCCTCATTCAAGAACATGATGTATTGATCTAATTATTCAAATAATAAAACATATTAAAGTAACATTTTATTTATTAAAATTCCTGCACATGTATCATAATATATTCTATTCAATTAGTAATTCTCTATGTTGATCATAAGTTTTCTAAGTGGATCATAATTTATAAAAGGACAGAATACCATGCAATTTGTCTTAAATATAAACTTTAAGGAGATTGTTAAGTACTTTATATAAAGAGAAAATCTTCTCTCAATTATTAATTACATCATATGTTTAAACAATGCAATTTATATTAGTAAATAATTTTATTTTGAATCAGCTTATTTAATGTAACATTAAAATTCATCACTCTACTAATATCTGATTATCGTAAGAATGCATATCTTGTATAAATGCACTGATACACTTTTAACTGCAAGAACTTTAAAATTAAAAAGTCTTAAAAATTTTGCAGGGTTTATTTTCAAGTGATTGATTTTTTTTTAACCTGGACTGCCATTCTAAATCATGTTTTGACCTATGTTGTTGTATATATGTACAAAGTTTATATTGGACACTTTCTATATAGTGTTTATTATAATTTGATTGTCTACCATGATATTGAAACACCTCTTACTATTGCCTTCTTTATTTCCATCAGATTGTAGAACACTTCATTGATTCCCATCCACTTATTTCTAGATTTTTCTTGTGCTGCATACATTTTGAGAGTAGAAAGGGAAAAGGAGATTTAGCATTGAGGAAACAATGAAAAGGGAATTTTATGTGCGATGAAAAGGGAATTTTAAGCATTTCTCAAATATCACCTATTCCTTCTTCCTTTGGCTATAGTGTTCATTTTTCACATATAACATTTAGTTGTCTTCTTAATCTCTTCAACTTAGTATCCATTGAATGGTTATATTTCACTCTATAGTGTAGTTATATTTTCTATGTGGGCTGTTCTGTGGGCATCCCTTCTACCTTTTTCTGTGACCAACTGAAAAAATGAGAAAATGTCTCAGCACTCATATACCACTCTAAAATCATAGGAAACTACATAAGAACTCTTACATCTATTTGCAGAGGGAGCTCAACCAGTTACCTTTATTTTGTGGTCATTTTATTAGTATGGCCCTGTGGAGAATGCATATAGTATGTTGATATCCAGATTTCCAGCTATGTATGGGACACTGAACTCTTTAATTTTCAATTGTTTCTCATTATTCTTCTCTTTACACAGGCAACATTTTCCTATTTTCAAACACAGGCAACTTCAAATCATACTGCTTTATTCTTTGAGTTTTTTTTTAACCCTTTACTATTTCTGAAAAAGCAAAAAATTTAGTCTCTAAACCATCATGTAATTTTGGTACCCATGAGAGTCTTCAAAAAGTCCAAGATTTTATATTCAAACAGGTCCTTGACTTTTAATATTATGTTTTCACCATAAGTTTCCCAAGTTAACTTTAAAAAGAAAATAGATGAATGTTGACTATTCTTTTATTTTTCCACTTTTTACCCAAGTATCTTACACCAGAGCCAGTTAGTACAAAATTTTTGATTGTGAATTAAATAGGAGGCAGTGTATACAATATACAAATGTACTAAGGAAGAGGTACATTAATATTAAAATGTCATGTTTATCTTTAAAATAGATAGCATTTCTGTTATTAATTATAAATAATGCTCTAAGAATCTTAATTCTTATAGAGTGTTCTTCCTTTTATATTTTAATAATTATTTTTGGATATTCATGGTCTAGATTATACTCTGCATGTTGTCTTGGAAAAGTTAACTCTTTGTAAGTGAATGATTCTGAATATAGGCTTCTTCTGTCTTTATCAGTCATCAGTGGCTAGATTTTTTAAATTTCAATTGAAGTTTCACATCATTTTTATTTAAGCATTTTAAAATACCATTTCAGTGATTTCTGATATCTAGTTTATAAAGGACAACTAGAATTTTTTTTTTTTTTACATTTAAAAAAATTCTTCCTTGAAATAATATTCTTTAAAGAATCATCATTTTTCTTTATTTTTAGTAATTTAGGTTATACACAATCACCATATTTTCCCAAGACCTAGATAAATTACTTTAACTCCATATTTGATTATTAAATATGGTCTATTAGGCCTTTCTCCTTCTTTTGGATATTTCTGAAAGTAAAGATTGTTCAAAAGTGATTGAAGCTCACTAGATTACTTGGGTAACTAGTCATGTGAGAACTGGGCCATCTGATTTCCTCATTAGAAAGAGCTGAGATCAAACTCATTTTCTGTATATATATTTTTCCCAGTCTTTGCTCCCTCACCAAATCACATAAAGGACTACAGAACTTCTTAGACTTAATGGCACATTAGTCTAAGGTGTTTAGGAGTTGGCTTTTCCTGACAATCCCTATAAGCAACTGATTTTTGAATGCAGATAGAGAAGCATATCAATAATCTATTTGTTTTTTCCAGTTATAAGACTAAGTTTTTGCTTATTGTATAAGATGGGAGAGAGAAATAATCTTTCTCACTGAGCACAAATTCATACTTTAGTAGAGGTCTCTGGCTCATCTGTTGGAAGTAATAGTAAATTGAATGGCACAGGGTTTCTCTTACTTAGGGGAAATTTGACCTACAAATATCCAAATTTCCAATTGCTCAATATTCAGCCTACAATGTAATAGAACTTGTTCCAGGAACTGTTTTCTGATAGTTCTGATAACAGTCTTGAAAATAAGAATAGGGTCTTCATTCCCCCTGTGTTGAAGCTTAAACGTCCGAGAAATGCAGAAGCAAGAGTAGAAAATGAATTTTATCTAAAAGACAGAGTGGGGGGAGGGACACACCAACCTCCAGAGAGGAGTCTTAGGGACCTAAAGCTGGCACCCATGGGAGTAGGGGTGTCTTGCCCCTTTCTAAATTTTAGGTTTCCTTTTTTTTCTCACGCCCCCTCCTTTTATCTTGCCCACCTGACCAAAAGGCAGGAGAAGAGCCACCCAGTGTGATTGCTTGTGTTGAAAAGTGTGATTGTTCCCCTCCCCTTGAGGTGTTAACAATCAGTTGATGGGGAAGTGCTATCTATCCATTTCCTTTTCTTGGATAATCAGCTACATGTCCTTTGCCCCAGTCTCAGGTATAATCATAAAGGAACTAAATTTTCATGATGCAGTGTTTTTTATCTTCCATTACTGCTATATTAATTCACATTTTTTCATCTAATTGCTTCTAAAAGTCTTTAGAAATTAAATGCAAGTAGTTTAGGGGTAAGAGTTGAAAGAAAGTTCTGGTTGAGTTTTAAGAATATTTCAAAATCTGGTGCCATTATTATGTAAATGTTAGTAATTTGCCCTTGGAAGGGATTATACTTGATGCTTATTTCAATTGTGGTAGTTGTTTCAGTGGTCATCAATAAATCATGTCCATTATTATGCTTGGCTTTTGTAGTCTGACCCCTTTAAGGCAGATTGTTGACCTATGTCTTGTTTTAACCACACCTTGAAACAGAAATAAACTGTATCTATTCCAGTTACCTAAACATCACTGAAATCAGCTTTGTTATTTTGGAATTTCTGAGCCACCACATAAAAGTTGAACCAACTTGCTGACAATCAGGCAGAGAGTAAATTCTGAATATGCCAGGACCCCATAGAACTTCAGCTCAATTCTCTTGTATAAGTGAAAATGGCAGGAACACATAACAACTGTGTAGAGGAGCACAGTTCACATTGTAGAAATTTAAGCAAAGAAAAGGGTGTTGTCATAAGAAAATATGTAACTGTTGAATGATTGAAAGGCATGTGCTTTCAAAATATTTGAAAAATTCCATAATTTCCTGTAAATGCATTATTTGTGAAAATACTAAGGTATAATTCTGTAATAAGTGATAAAACTATCCTATTTATATACATTATGATATTCTCTTACCTACTGGTTTATGGTTAATCAATTCAATCCTTATTCAATAAAAGCCATTTTGTTATGTAGATGTGATGTTTTGATAAATCACCAGGAAGCAAAGCCAATAGTCAGGTTTTGGAAGCAAAAAGGAAAATTTCCAGCTTCTTCGCAGCAAAAGAAACAATCAAGAACGTGAAGAGGGAGCTTACAGAATGGGAGAAAACTCTGTATAATTGTTACCACATGTACCACAGATAGAGCATTAATCTCCAGGCTATGTAAAGAACCCAAAACTCTTACCACCACTAAAACAAATAACCCAATCAATAAATGGGTTAAGGAACAGAACAGACTTCAAAGAAGAAGACATATAAATGGTCAACAAATATAATAAAAAAATGATCAACATCACTAGCAATTAGAGAAATGCAAGTTAAAACTACACTGAGATTTCATCTCACTCCAGTCATAATGGTAATTTTCAAGAATAAAGTAACAATAATGATTGGTAAGGATGTGGGGGAAAAGGTACACTCATATTTTGCTGGTGGGACTGCAAATTGGTGCAACCACTCTGGAAAGCAGTATGACAATTCCTCAGAAAATATAAAATGGAAACACCATTTTATATTTTAAACAATTATCTCACTCCTGGGTTGATACCCAAAGACTTAAAGTCAGCATACTATACAGCCATATCAATGTTTATGGCAGCTCAATTCACAATAGCTAAGTTAAAGGAACTAACCTAGGTGCCCTTCAATAGATGAATGGATAAAGAAAATGTGGTACATATACACAATGGAATATTACTCAGCCATAAATATGAAGGAAATTACGGCATGTGCTGGTAAATGGATGGAACTGGAGAGTATCAAGCTGAGAAAAACAAGCCAATCCCAAAAAACCCAAAGGTCAAATGTTCTCCCTGATATGTGGATGCTGACTCACAATAGATGGGAATGGGGAGGGAGGAGGAGAATAGGTTCACCTGATAGAATATCAGGAAATCCTGGAAAGGGAGAGGGGATGAGAATGGGAGAAAGACTACAGAATAAATCTGACAGAACATTTCAATTTTCATATTTGAATACACAACCAGTATAACTCCACATACTGTACAACCACAAGAATGGTTGAACTCCATGTATGTATGCTATGTCAAAATATATTGTACTGTCAAGCATAACTAAAAAAAATGAGAAAAAAGAAAAAGAAAATTCCCAGTGCAGCATTACTATGAACACAAGTCTCATAAACTATTTGAATAAAAGTTCTGTTACATAACAAAGCACCATAAAATCTAAATAAATGTTGTAAAGTCTTGTGAAAAATGTGGAAATTGGTAATATAGTAGTTAAAACTAGATATTAGGGGCTGGGGCTGTAGTTCAGTGGTAGAGCGCTTGCCTTGTATGTATGAGGCACTGTGTTTGATCCTCAGCACCACATTAAAAAAAAAATAAAGATTGTGTCCATCTACAACTAAAAACATATTTAAAAAACCCTAGATATTAGACTGAGACAAACTTTGCTTTGAGTACTATTTCTCCAAGTACTTTTGATTAAATACTATGAAACATTCTTCTATTAGTACAATTTCCTTGTAGGTATTCCCTGAACAATTATGGAACTAATTCTTTAAATTTGTTATGAGGATTAAATACAATAATGACTGTAAATTCTCTGTATAATATCTGTTACACAGTGGGCTAGCTAGCAATGTAGCTGTTCTCATTACTATTTTCTAGAATATAATTTTCATAGAAGTTTGAGCATACAAAATACTCTGTGACCTATAATAATTATAGGAGGAATTTGAAGTAGGCAGCAAAATATGGAAATAATCAAATTAGAAGTGATCAGGTGTTAAGATATTATGATGTTTATGCTATGCACTTTATAACTAAAATAATGTGGCCTTGTGCTTCTCCCTTGAAATTCTATGAATTACATATCAGAAACAAGTGATGAATTTTGTGAATATTCCATAATATTTGATATTTTATGCTCTTGATATTTATGAGCCCTAACAACGTTAAGAAAAAGAGGCATTTATGTTTTTGAAATCAGGAATATAGGATACATGAAATGAAACATTATCTCTAAATATAAAAGTTTTTATATATTGTTGATAGAAAAAAATAAATATATCTACAATTTAAAAAATAAAGAATAAAGAAAAGAAAATGACCCTCCCAAATTAAAAAAAAAAAAAAACAGAGCTTCATACTTCAGAGGTAAAGAAATCATAAATTCAAGGATGTAAGAAGTTATTAATTACATTACAGCTATAGAAAATGAAAAAGTAGCTAACACTGAGATTGGTGTAAAATGCTTTCAGTTTAAAGGGCATAATCTTTAGAACCAAAATGAAATCATCATGGAGGATATTCAAACTGTGTGTGTGTGTGTGTGTGTGTGTGTGTGTGTGTGTACGCACGTGCGCACGCGCGCGTACTAGCTACCATACAAGTAAAAAATTTGAGTATTGGTAATTTCACATAGTTCAACCTAAAATCAGCTTTGCATTCTCATGTTGATCTTTGTGTTAGCTGTCTGTTACTCTAACAAATACCTGATATAATCAACTTATAAAGATAAAAAAATTATTTTGGTCCAGTTTTGGAAGTTTCATGTCGTAGTTAGTTGGATCTATTGCTTTTGTGCATGTGCCTCTGAAGCAGCACATCATGGCAAGAGCAGATGGTATTAGAACACTGCCAACCTCATGACCAGGATGATAACAAGAACAACAAAATAGAAGAAACCAGAGTATCACAATTTCCTCAAGGGCATATCCCTACTGCCCTCAAACTTTCTACTATGCTCCATACCTTAAAGACTTCAACACCTCCCATTAGTTCCATCTTGGGGACCAAGCCTTTACATATGGGCATCTGGATGATATTCCAGATTGAAGCTATAGTACTTGCCAAATAAAATATGTCAGAATTTGGATAATTATCATCAAGGGATAGAAAGTGTCAAAAAACACTTAATGTAAAATCAGAATTAACTTCAAATCATGAGAATAAATAGTGTTCAGACATAGTTTATATTTCAATCAAGAAACCCTACAAATTCAACTGAACTATATATCTCTTCTAGATCAATACATGTGCTAAACCAAAAGTGCATAATTAATGCCTGTGTTTGATGTTTAAATGGATATGATGAGATATGGGGGGTAATTTGTATTTGGGAAAGGGGATTACAGTATTCAAAAGAAAGAATTTTTAATGACATAAATGTTAAATGACTATCTTGCAAGAAATAAAATAAATATTATCCATAGAAATGCAGAGTAAAGAAAATCTACATTCAGAATATATACGTATTCCCTCTTCTATTTTTTTTTTTTTGTGTGTGTGTGATTCTATGTGATTCCGGTGGGGCTATAGATATTCAGTCTTTCTTTCTCATCAGAGTGATGAGAAGCTCACCTTGATCAATCGTGATAATTCGTTTTAAGAATTTGAATAGACTGGATCAGAAAGTATTGTGTTTTATTTTCTAAGATACTGTAAACCTATCCGTTGAATGGACAACTTTTCTGTCAAGTGGAGGAAAAGGATTTTTTTGTTTTGTTTTATTTTTTTCCTGAACAATGGATACATGACAGAAGTGGTAAGAGTCAATTTAGAAAAAGAATCAGCCATGAATAAAAGGAACCTGAATTCTTGGATTTATCACCACAAGTAACAATCTTTTTTTCCTTCCTTTTTTTCCTTAATGTAAGTTGAATTGGAATACTAAAGAGAGTGAAAATAATATATTTTACTGAGGAGGATACATGTGAGATCCACTTTTAAAAATAAATATTTTCAAAAATAGGAAAAAAGCATAACATATTAAAATATAAGTAGTCTCTTATAATAGGATTACAGTAAATGTGGAATGTTGTCTGGTAGAGAAGTAATACAAATTGGGGAAAAATTATGGAAGAATAAATGCTTTGAATTTTGTTCTAAAAACAAGTCATATTACAGTCTTTCAAAAGGAAAGATATATCAAATCTCCATAAAGAAATTAAAAATCTAAATATGAATAAGTTAGTCCCACTTGAGACTCTATACTAGGAAATGCCTAAAGCAAGAGAAAAAAAAATCTAGGACGTTGATTAAGGTACTGGTTCATTTGTAAAGATAGAAATTTTATTCCTATAATAACTTGGTTGAGACATTAAAACCTACTACTGCTCTCGGGTGTATGACAATGTGTTTTAATTTTCATGTATATATTTGACACATATTTTATGTCAGCTAGAGACACAGATAAATTCTTAAATTGACCCATATTATTAAACTAAAGGACACTCTTTATATGTTATCAGGTTCAGTCTTAGAAGTGCGGAGAGGATTATATTTTAATTTTTTTTTTCATTTAAGCCCAAAGATTTAAAAATTAATTATTATGGATTTATGCAAGAACTGACAGGTCTGGTGGTAACTTCATTCCCACATTTGTATATATAGTAAATTGATTTTTTGATTGATAATAGTGAGCAACTTGGCCTAATTGAAATCTTGTTATACATACATACACATATGTATGTGTGTGTAATATCTATAGTATTATATATGTCTATAATGTATATTAGTTCCTGCTAAATTATGTGATAAAAATATATAGCAAGAAAAATAAAGTGAAAGTAATTCTCAGTTAATAAAAATGAGATAACTTGAAACAGAGCCCGAATTTTCAAAGCTGAAAATTATTAGTGAAAATTTCTGTCCACATTCCTTAAGCTTGATTACAAAAAAGCATTCCATGTAGTGTAACTTTCTGTCTGAAGTGTAGTCAAGATATGTCAGGTGTCCCTAAAATGATCACCAGAGTTGGAGATTTTCTGGAAGGATTCAGAAGGACTCAGCTTATAATTGAATTCATGGCTAATATTTATCACAGTGAAAGTTATACAAAGCAAAATAAGCAAAGAAAGAAGGCACATGGGTGAAGGCCAGAAGGAGGACACCATAAATTCACTGTCCTCTCTCATGGAGACATACAGACCTGTTTAATATCTCTACCAGTGAATTGTTACAATATAACTGAGGTGTTGTCTATTAGGGAAGACCATTTAAGACTGTTCTTTGGGAACTAGCTCAACATGAATTAAAATTTTAGACTCTAAAAGCACAAATGATTTTGGCACAATGATATGTCCATTGTTAATGGAACTGATAAGATTTTCAATACCTGGCTTCTCTTTAGTTCTAGAATCCAACTATCAGTATCTTTTAAAAATATTCCAGTTAATTATACTGTGAAGCCAATGTTAAGCCTGACTGTAAAGTGATTTAGTAGATATTAACAATTGAAACTCGGGAAACAAAACTGTTGAGACTGAGTGCCGGGCTGAGGAAGGCTTGACTGGAATGTCAGTCCCCTATAAAACTTCACACTTACGAACCCCCCATAAAAGAGATTGCTCACTCATTAGCATGTTGTTAGGGTTGTCTGTCTGTTCTTTAGAAGTACTTTCAGAGGAAGCAATGAAGGTATATTCTAAGAATTCAATTCTCACCATAGGATCTAAGTCTATTAAGTATTGTGAAAATTTAAAACCAATAAACTATGTAAAATGTAAATGTCTAATTACAATATTAAAACATCCTGTCACCATCACGTTTTTATGAACCCAAATATGCTAGTAAATATTTATTGCCTAACTCTTCAGGCATCAAGTGAGATACCTGTAATACCAACATTAGAAAAACAGCATCCCCATCCTCTAGGTGCATATAGGCTGACAGGTTTCCTAGCTGGGTCTCTGGTGTTCCTGTTGATCTTGCAGTGATCATTAATACTCTCCCTTTTTACTTTGCAACACTTCCATACAATTTTTGTTTGATTTTCCTTCCAAAAAGAGGTTAATTTCAGTTAATATCTCAACTAGTCTTTCTCTAGTTAGGTCACAAAAAATGCTCATTTTAGTCTCAAGTTTTTCCATCAAACATCGTAAAATATGAATTTCTAAATGTTTCTCAGCAGATTGGGCAAAGGGCCACTAATTAAATTTTGTTAATGGTTATGCTGACTGTAATGATTTTTCTTAATTAAATGAAAAGCTGTGAGGTCAGGGCTAATTATTCATCTTATACTGCTTCCAAACAGGAAAGTTGTTTTTTCAAAAAAACATTCTTCTTTCATTTGTTTCTCATTTTCTGTTTTACCTTCAATCAGTCCATAATTCTCCAAACGAGACTAAAGTAAATAAAAATAAAAGAGAGAAACATTAATTATCTTCTCTTTTATTTCATCAATCTTAATCATAGTCATTCTGTTACGTGAAAGAAGGAAACAACTTTCTAAACCTAAATATTGAATTTTCCATATCTTATATTCTTAAGGACATGGAAAATAATATATCAAAAAATAAAATGTAAACTATTACAAGTAAAGATTGTAAGTATCTGTCCTTACAGGAACCACTTTTCACTGTGCGCATTAACATAGTTTTTGTGTTCTGTGTCTTTTGAAAAATCAGGTTTATAAATGTTTTTGATAATTTTATTATTCTCTACACCTTCTTAATCATGTAACTTCTATTTTTTTTGTGTCATGTAATTATATTCCATTTCTGCTCTAGGACAAAGTACTTGAGGCTGGATAATTTATATGTAAAAATGATTTATTTAGCTCACAGTTTTGGATGATGAAAGTTCACAAAAGATGACATGGTCTTTTGCTGAGACCACTCCTGGCTCTGTCATTCCATGGCTGACATCGTACTTGGAGTCCATGAGAGAAAGAGAGATCACCAAGGATAACAAGAAATCAGAGAGTGGAAGGGACCTGTTTACCTAATTACCTTGCAATAGGACCCACATTTAAATATCCCCCCAACCTTCTGCATTGTCACACTGGAGAACCAAGCTTTCACCACATATACTCTTGGGGAACAAACATAAATTCAAAATATAACAATTGCTTTATCTCTTCTGTTTATTTGCATGTTTCTTATAATTTAGCAATAGCTTCAGTATGGTGGTTGAAAGTATTGATTGTTATCATCTTTGTTCTAAACAATCTATATTTCTACTATAAGGCTCGGTAGATTTTCACCAGATTATGTTACTGGATTGGTGAGATCTAGTATGAGAATCACATAACCTGCTGGTAAAGACCTGACAAATTCTCTATGTTAGTGCAGATTAACATTAATATATAAGAAATCCTAAATAATAATATTTTATTAATTCCTTTGACTTGTCAGAAGGATTGCATTATGAAGTATAAAACAGAGACATAGAGATCAAAAATGTTGACTTATTACCTGCTTTTTCTTCTTTTATTTTACAACTAGAACTGTGATGGAGCACAGGTAGTATCTGATTATTTAATTTGAGAATGTTTCAGTCCCAAAACATCAAGATTTTGTTCATACATATTTTTTTCCAATAAAAATATAAGCCATTGTTTTCATATGGTAAATCCTAACAAATATTTCAACCTCATTTCTGATTCCATATGGGCTTCTTCTCTGCTACAGTCTACTAAAGTCTACGTCATCCACCACACATCATTTGTTGAGTTAATGTATGTGAAAAATATGAAAATTATAAAGTGTTCTTCAAATACTTTTGCTCTCACAATGGTGGTGTTTCTGCCTTTGTCATGTGTGAAACCTAACAGGTCTTTTTCCTGCTCTTTAAAAAACATGCCTCTCAGTTCTTCATAACTCAATTTAAAACTCAACTTCACTAAAATAACAAAATGTGTGGATTTGATATATTTATATATTCATGTAAGATAAATATATGTAGAATTTGTTTTTCCTAAAAATACAAGTCAGAATAAAAATAAGGTTAAAAGAAAAAATTACCAGAATTTGAAATGGTTTTAGTGAAAGCTTTATGCACATGCAAAAGTCATGCTGAAAGTAAATGAATCTGCTCAATTACAACTATGTGGCTTCATTGAATCCATTAAATTAATGTAATCACATTAATATAATAAAAACCCCATAAAGCACATAGAAAACATAAGCATTTTTGGTTTAGTGATGCCGGAAAGCTTGGAAACTTGAGAATGTCTCAGGATTATCTCTTGCAAATGCCAAAGATTTCCTTTTCTACTTAAACATGTGGATTTATTTATATTCTTAAATTTTATATTATACATTCTACTATCATATAGAATTAGAATATTTAATACTTAACTTCAAATCCCATAACATTTTGTTCCTTATTTTTATAACCCTAGTCTCTGAGTAGGTCTAAGAAATTTTGATTGCATAATTTATAGATTACATAAGCCAATGGTAGCGGTTCTAGTAGAGAAGTGGTATATTGGAAGCAAAAACAAGTGATTCTAAGAAAAGGTACAAATTGATATTATGTTACAAGAATTATGGAACAAAACGTTTGGAAACAATTTTCAAACTGTTGCTTTTTTAAAGTCAAAACATGCAGAATATCATGGCATTTATAAACAGTTTGTTAAAAGGAGATAAGTCAACACTTTTTTGTTTTATATTATTTACGTAATTGAAGTTGTTTTTTTTTTTTGCCCTAAAGCATGAAAAACATTCACATTTTGAATTAATAGCAGAATTTCATTTTAGATATCTCATAATTCATTCAGTAAACACAATTTGCATCTGTGTAGGATTCTGAATGTTATATTCCAATAATTACAAAATAAGATAAGATTATGATTAAAATTTAATAGTTTTGGGGGATGTTTTTGTTCTTTCCAAAACCTTTTCTTTAACATGTGTATTTGGTCCATTTTGGGAAGTATGTTTTGAGAATTCTATAGAAACTACTCCAAAATAAAGTTCCCTGGTAGCTTGAGGATCAGGAGGTCATGTTATTTGAGAAGTACACTTACCATGTAAATTTAACTATTGAGTGATAATAAAATGCAATGAATGTTCATATAATTGAAGCATTTCAGTAGTAAGTGAGAAAAAATAACTTATAAAGGGTAACTGTAGAGTCAATAATTCTGGAAGTTATACAAATTGACCTAGAATTAACACTCATTCTAGGGAACTACTTTAAGCTATTCTTCATTATTTTCCCAGCTAAATATGCTTATCCTACAAAATAAAACAGTAATGATTCCTAGTTAATGTTATAGAGAACTTTAAAGATGGAAAGTACTACAGCAAATCTAGTCTTACTGATCATTAGCAACACAGATTAAATATTTTGTAGATGACATGTCTTAGTGTAGAAAATGTGTTTCCTTTCTTTGAAGTCTTGCATGCCTATCTATTTAGCAGTAATTTATTTGACATTTCTTGATGTTTCAAGAGGTAGAATTTTTTTTCATTTTAAAGTATCATTTGATTGTGGATAAGTCATTTATAATTTATTATTATTATAATCCCTCATAAAAATTATTGCACTTCAAGAAGATCTACATAGTTGCTTACCAAGTGACCTATGAATATCCCATCTGACATCTATCCAGTGTTTTATTTACATACCAGAGGTAAAGAGTTGTTCCTCCATCAAAACCTCTTGCAATGCAGGATCCATATGAATTTTTCTTATACTCCCTTGCTTCTGGCTTTTAAAAAACAGTCAAACTCCTGCTTGTTCTTTTGTTCAATTTTTGTCCCTCTAGACATTTAGTAGGAGTATCCTTTTGCTTCTTGGATATTTGCTTGTCTTCTGACCTACTTCATGTATTATAACTTCTGCAGCTGTGCTATTTAATTTTCCTGTTTTCAGTTTTCCAGACTTCACTATGCCCAAATTCTTCCCTTCTCTTAGATAAGAGCAATTCACTTCACATTTTTATCATACTAACTGTCATACACAATTCTAATGATGATAGTTAAGTTTTCCTGATTAGAAAAATTCAGTATTTTTACTTAATTCTATTAATTAAATATTTTTTTCATCTGAAACTGCATTTTTTTAAGGACAATACTTAAGAAGTCAATTAATAAAATTCAATTCTTCAATCACGCATAAAATTTTAGTACAACTTTAATCATATTGCTTCTTTGGTCTGAATCTGTCTTTTCAGTACTCAAAGAGTGGGAACATGCTTTCCAAGGAGGTATCAAGGCTCTCCACATCTTGACAAATCTATTTTAACTTAACATTACTTGAGACTGAATTGTTCTTTGTTTCCTTAATAAGCAAATGAATTTCAAACTCTGCATGTGTGCTAACCTCTTTTTCCTCATTAGAAATAGTTATTACATTTCTAATTCTGGTTTTCTTTAACGCCCAGATTCAATTCCACCAGGACCTTTTGAATAGAATATCCAAATAATTAAATTTTTTTCATTATATATGTTGTTTAAAGTGGAAGCATTCTGTAAAATTTTGGTTATCTCTTACGTTTATGGTTTTGTATCTTATCCATAATGCTGTAACCTACTTGAAAGACATCAGCATAGTACATTATTCTTCTAAGGTCAACTCAGTTTTTAAAAAGTGGGATCTCAATTTATGTGGTTTATTACTTTACTGAGTAATGACTATGCATACAATTCAACTAAAAACAGTTTTGCTTGAAATATTGATATTCTTTTAGAAATTGTATTTAGTATAAAAACTTTCCTGTTACATGTTTTACTTGAGATATATTCTTTGTGGTATAACTAAACTAGTACATATGACCTTTAATTCAGTCTTTTTAAAGTATTACTTATATTTATTGCTTTAAAAATCATTAGTGTTAGGATAGATGACTAGAGTAAGTATTCAAAAATGAGCAGAAGTGTTCATTTACAACACATAAAATGGAAGATAATGATAAAAATTCAAACAATACATGAGTTCAAAAAATCAAGGCTCATGCTTTCTTCGTCAAGCCACTCCCTAAGGATGATGAAGGTTTGTTTACTATTATTTTCTCTCTCAGAAATTATTTTACAGTCATTTGAACATATTTTGCTCGTGCACATAGATAGTTGTTGGCATCTACATTTTGGCATATATATATATATATATATATATATATATATATATATAAATCTTATCTATAAACACATATTCATAGACTTATACTAGCAATTTAATCTTTCCTCTATATATAACTACCTATGTATAATAAAATAAAATAAGATAATAAATTTTATTAAACTATTCATATTCATCTTAATTATTTTTTCTCAGTGAAATTGACATAACAGTAAATATACTCCTAATTAATTTTGCAGTAGCTGCATAGTATTTCATATTATTAATATACTATAATTGTATAATTGTATGTTATATTATTTCTCAAATGCTAAAAAAATATTCTTTTCTTTAATTATGATTTCTACTGACTTTTTTCATACTACTAATTATAGAAGGAAAAAATGGTATAATCTAAGGTGAAGATACAAGTAAAGAATTAGACTCACTTCTCTTCCCAGGGCTCCTGGAATTTCTACAAAAGGTGATCACAGGCTACTTCCTCTACCTGGAATACTTTTGCTTGTCCTCATCAGGCACATCTTACTCACCTCTCAATCCTCAACTCAATGCCAATATATAAGAGAGGGCTTTCCTGGCCAATCACATCAAAAGATTTTGCTGTCTTAAAACTTCAATTCTTGACACATTTCTTATCATGATTTAAAAGATATTTGTATACTCTTTAACTAGTTTCTCTCTGCGCTTACCAGACTGTAAGTTCCATGAATATATCAATGATGTAGCACAGTTCACAACACACAGCAAATGCTCAACAAAAAAATCTGACATTTTTATAATGAATAATTCAATTAATAAGATTTTAAAAACTGTAAACTTTAGCCATGTCAGCTGGCACAATCCAGACGGAGCCACCTTCCACAAAGCTATTCAACATGATAAGCACCTTTTAGGATTTAAAATCTAATCTTTACTATGATGTCCCATGTATATTATTATTGGAGTGTTTTGTAAGGAAGCTAAGTTTAGTGTATGTAGATTGCCAAGTTCTAAACAGAATTTTATGCAAGACATGAAATAAAATTAGTTTTCTCCAAACTTTTACATCAAGGGCATCTGTTCAATCACAAAAGTGATACAGAAAAGATAATGAATTGTGTCAATCAGTGAATGAGTGCCTATCATGAAGTAGGAGCTGTACAAACTCTTTTATTATATTTCAGTTAATTGATATACCATTTTACTTTTTCTTAAGTCTTATAAATCTATGTTGAACTTATGACTTTGTTAATTTGTAATAGATATAATGTATGTTCAAGTTTATAATTTTCAAAATGAAGTACTAAAATAAATTCCATATAAAACCAGTGTAATTCATATTACCTGCTTTATACCAGATCTTTTATATCAGATCTTTAAATTTATATAAATATACATTTTATTGCCCTGTTGCCATTGACAATTTTAATACTGTTTTAGGTTTCTGACTACCAAAGAAGATCCAATGAACCATTTATAATTTATCTTTTTATGGATTTCCAAGAGCCTTATTAGAACTTTGACTGTGCTGGTACATGTAAATAAAGTTTCATGTGAAATAACCAAATTTAATAAGATACACCATATGTTTAAAATGTTAAGC
This sequence comes from Callospermophilus lateralis, assembly GCF_048772815.1. Lineage (NCBI taxonomy): Eukaryota > Metazoa > Chordata > Mammalia > Rodentia > Sciuridae > Callospermophilus > Callospermophilus lateralis. Next base: position 65,470,863 of record NC_135320.1, on the reverse strand, counting down.
AATATTTATTTACCGAGATATTTTAATTAATGAATGTAAATTGCATTCATCATGGTAACCGTTTACAGCAATAATGGCAAAATATTCAGTAGTTAAACTCAACAATTCACCTATAAATATTGTAGATAGCCCAAACAGTCGTAAGAACCATAATCAATGCATGCTATTTATAAGAACTACCAGAATTGGAAATAAGGTTAATTTAAAGGGCTTCTAAAAGATATATCAAAATAGTGAACAGAAAAAACATGATTTTAAAGAAATTTTGTCGCATTTAACATACTATATTGCCTAATAATTTTAAGTATCAAGTGAGCCCAATTTTAAATGGATAATGTAAAAAAGTGAAGATCCAACAAATATTTATCCACTGTCTCACATAAAAAAATGTGATATGCTGAGAGTGGGTGTAGGAATAATACTCTCACATACTGTAGTAAATTCAAGTGAGCAGAAAAGTATTAAGTCATCTCTAAGCAGACAGTATATTACTAAAATATAAACAGGTAATTATAAAATAGAGGATATATATTTTGCTTCTAAATTGTTCCATTAAGAATGTATCCAATATCCATCACTTCACTTTACATGTAGTAAAATGAATAACATAATTTTTAAAAAGAAGCAGAAATAGCATTTCTGGTGAGGATATGGAGAAATTGGAACATTAGTGCACTGCTGGTGGGGATATTAAATGGTGAAGAGGCAGTGAAAATAATATTGAAGTTCCTCAAAAAATTAAACAAAGTTGGCATATGATCTAGCATTTCCACTTTTAAGTAAATACACTCCCCCTTGTACACACACACACACACACAATTGAAAGCTTGAAAGTTTACAGGTATTTGAGCATGTAGCATTATTTACATAGTAGCATTATTCACAATGGCCAAAAGGTGAAAACAATGCTAGTGTCAATCAATATATGAATAAACTAAATTACATATATATATATATATATATATATATATATATATATATATTTGTATATATAGATATGTTATTCATCCATAAAAAGGAATAAAACTCTGAAGTATCCTACTGCATGTTTAATACTTGAAAATATTATGATAGGTTTAGGGAGATGAGTGCACCAGGGCAAGCACAATATGATTTCACTTTAAGAGATACCTAGAATAGTTAACATTCATGGAGACATTGACTCAAATACTGGTGACTATGGAATTGGAGGAGAGATAATGGGGTGTTACTTTAATGGGCAACAGGAACATTCAGAAAAGGATAGTGGTGATGTTGTACAATGTCTGTGCCATTGAATCGTACACTTTAAAAGGGTTAAAATGGTGTTGAGGCATGCTGTAATCCCAGGGGTTTGGCGGGCAGAGGTAGGAGGATTAAGAGTCCAAAGCCAGCTTTAGCAATTGTGAATTGCTAAGCAAATGAGTGAGACCCTGTCTCTAAGTTAAAAAAAAAAAAAATTAGGGATGGGGATATTGCTCAGTGGTTGAGTCCCCCTAAGTTCAACCCCCTGGGGGGAAAAAGTTAAATGGCAAATTATGTTACATGTATGTAAACACAATAAAAATTATTTTATAAAGGAGAGGAAGAAATCATTCGGGATTTCAATATGTGATGGCTATAGAATTTAGGCTAGCACTGAAGGAAGAGATGACTTAAGAGAATTAGGGGAGAAAAGAAAACAGTTGAGCAAAATTCAAATTTATAAAGTTCACAGAATGATAACATGTTTACTGTGAATGAATCATGAGATCTACACATGAGCAAACTGAACTCAGCAAGAAATGTTGAATCCAGATATGGAAAATATGAATGTCAACTAAAGGTTTGGACATAGATATTATATACTAAAGAGTGGGCAGCAATCCTTTCACACGTTTGCAAAAATAACAACTAACAACAGAAGCAGAACCAGCTGATAAGAGTGTAAGAAGATATATCTGTGTGTATGCATATACAGATATATATTTATATAAAATATGAACTATCAGAACAAGTGCATGCTAATGCATTCATTTGTGTGTATATGACTTTAAGAAAATACGAAGAGTTGATTGATTAAAATATTGTTTATTGCTCAGATACCTAAGAGCAATCATTGGGAAAATTTGGAAATTTGGAGATGAATCCTAGAAACAAACTTGGAATCCAATCCCACAAAGGATTAAAATCAGTTTCATGAATTCTGCTCAGATGTTCTATATAAGAACTAAATTAAATTTTAAAATGTTCATTAAGCACACTTCTTCATTCACTTAGCATATTCTTTTGTAATATTACTAAAGGGAGATATCTATTTTAGGGTGAGTGATACATCAGGATGTAAAACGATATACCCAAAACCCTTATTTATATTAATTTTCTTTTCTTATATTTATATTTTTTCTGAGTTAGATAAATAAGGTAATAATGCACTCATACATATTTATTAATAAATACACAATTATATACAAATGTTAAATGTGCCAATAAAGTTTTGCAGACATTTATCTCAAATGCCAGGATTTACACAGCTTTATTCCTTAGCTTGAGGCCAAGACTAGATAAAAATAAGGAGATTCAAAAGATAAAGAGTAATTTTCTCCTACAGTGTACTTCCATGATTAAACATATGCATGTATTTGAAAATAAGTTCCCAACTCCAGTAATATAAAACATAATGTTTTAAAATCTCTTGGAATTTTATGTCATATTCCCTTCCTCAGTGTATAAATGAAAATATTTTATAGCATGGCTATCTTTAGCAAATGTGCTGTTTTAAAAAAAATACTAATTTATGTGGAACTTATTGAACTGGTTATAAAATAGGAAGAATAGTCAGCGTATTAATATTTTTTGTGCTAAAATTAAACATGCAATTCATCCCAAAGCTATATTTATAAAAATTCTTCTACAATTTATCAGTATAGTCAGACATTTTATTTTTTCATTTAATGCGAATTTACTTCTACTTTTTTTAAAAAAATATTTATTTTTTAGTTGTAGTTGGACACAATACCTTTATTTCACTTATTTATTTTTATGTGGTGCTGCATACTGCATGTGTGAGGCAAGTACTCTACTGATGAGCCACAACTCCAGCTCCAACTTCTACTTCTTGAAATGTATGGTATACTAAGTTTTTAAACAATGGGGAAAAACATGATCTCAAACTACAAAAATATAACATATATTTCAGAAGTATTTAAATGACTTTATTCCTCATGAAATATAACTTGAGACAATCTCTTGAGCAGGATTCAATTCTCCTTAATATCTTTTACATAAATTACAGTACTTTGGTCATCCTCATGATTAATGAGATTTCTAAAATGTGCCTCCATTCACACCTGACAATCTAATGTAATTCTTCTGATTCTAATCTTCTGCAGTCTCCTCTCAATAAATCATGTTATGAGAATAAGGTTTAACTTTAAAATCTTAAATTATGTTATGTTTTATTCTAAACATTTTACAAAAAATAGATTCTTATAATTGAATCATGAATTTCCTAGGTTTGATTTTTATTATTCTCAGAAGTTTCTGTTGTATTTGACTTACTTAGCTAAATATCAAATGAGCTTCCTGAAGAGAAGTAGAAACAAGAAATTGATTCAAAGAGATACCTTGAAAATGAAGGTATAAAGAAAAAAATAAATGTAGAGTTCTAGTTTAATTTGATTTCTCCTTCCCCCAAACTCTCCAAAATAGTCTATGAAATATTGTAAATTTACAAGTTAAAATTAACAAATATAAATATGTATTTTGGGGTGATCACAGAATATTATTTATTAAATAGAATAAGGATTAGGTTTGCTAATAATAAATATGATGTTTTGTTTTTCCAGGATGCATCAGTAGATAATAAATAAATATATGACTAGATATCTAAATCCACTTGGTCAGCTATCCTGTTAAAAGTATTCAATATTTGTTATAGAAGTGTCAATATTTCATTATGCTGATTAAAATTCTAATTATCTTTTTACCTTATTTTGCATGGAAATTTATGTATATAGAATATTAAAATCTGCAAATATAATTGCTTTATTTAAAAATTTAACCATTAACCTCTGAATAACATCAAATATTTATTATATAGATGACATATATATGAAAATTAATTTTTAAATTTTGGTTTTCTTTTTCTTGAATATCGCATTTGCTATTATGTAATAACTAAATCATATATATAACTGGTTTACATGTAAAAGCTATGACATGCTATATATAATGTTTGATAAGCCTGATTTATTCTGAGCATTCTACCTAGTTTGTGATTTTTCACTGAATTCTTATTACTCAAATAATTACACTATGAATAAGAATGTTTATTAGCACTAATATATGTATATCACTGAAGTGTCTATATAATTGCAAGTTCTTATTATTTTCCAAGCTATAAAGTAACATAATGAAATGATAAAAATGGAAACCCTTTACTATGAAGCCTTACATAAGAAACAAGTTGTAAATTGGGAATTTATATTCATGTAATAAATGTGTTTTAATATTTAATATATTCTAGTAATGAGATTAAGCCAACATTTGAAAAACATTGAATGAATGAAAAAAAGAAGAGCTTTCTCTTTCTCTATGTTATATCTAATGCTAATATTTTACCTACATACTATGTAATTGTATTAGTAGCCATATTATTCCCTATTATTTACATTTTATCTAGTTTTACTGTGTTCTAGTAGAAATCAAATTAAACTAGTGCTTACCCACTGGTTTAATAACTATTGCAGCAGTCTGGTAGTACATAAGGGAACCACAAATGGGAAAATTACTTGTTGGCTACATTCTGAATAGTATATTCTTTGACCCTTAAACAACTATATAGGTCATATAATTCAAACTCACAGTAAAGTTGAACAAATTAAAAATTGCAATGACTAATGATTATTTGTGTTAGTGTTAGAAGAAATACTGTAGCACCAATCTCACTTTTTGCTTATGGCTTTAATAATACCATTTGTGACAGAATATATTTTAGAATACTGGCTCATGGGACATTCCCTCCTGTGGTATATCCTTGCACATACTAAGGCCATCTTATGAGAAGATCCAGCCACATAAGAGGTCACCTCTAAAAACTTTAATGGAAAATCCCAGCTAATCCAAACCTTTCCAGCCCAGATACATGCCAGTGAAGAAGATATTTGGGAAGTAAATCCTCTAGATCCAATTGCTTCAGCTTTTAAACATTCAAATGTTTGAAGACTCAATATCATGAAGCAGAGAAGAAACATCACCACTGAGACTTTTCTCAATTTCTGTCCAAAAAATCTGTAGCATTGTCAAATTTTTATGATTTTGTACCACTAAATTTAGAGTGATTTTTTATGCTACTATAGTAACAGAAACACCACTCAACGGAAGGCACCTGTTCAATGTGAAAGTTGGAGGAGGGCACCAAATTTTCAACTTGTAGCCACATGTTATATAAAGTAGAAACCTGAAGTGATGCTCTTGGTGGTAAAAATAATGATTTTCCTTTTCTCCCACGTCTACAGGAAATGGTTATTTGAAAATGAATGTGTTTAAAAAGTATTTCCATAAATCATCATCATTTTCCCCTCGATTACTTCTGGAAAATATCCCTCTTAAGCAGATAATATATACCAGTTACTCACAATTTAAGGATTCAGTTAACATTTTTTTTATTGGTACAGGGAATTGAACTCAGGGGCACTCGACCACTGAGCCACATCCCATTCCTACTTTGTGTTTTATTCAGAGACAGGGTCTCACTGAATTGCTTAGTGCCTCACTGTTACTGAAGCTGGTTTGAACTCACAATCCTCCTGCCTCAGCCTCTAACGCCTGTGGTATGGCTCAGTTAATTTTTATACAGAATTTCCTATTTACAAATTTCTATTCACCAGATACTCTGTGGGAACACACACACACACAAAGAACAATTAACCAGTCAGTGCATATTTGTAGGTACAAGAGAGACTTAAAAAAAAATCAAAACAAAAAAAAAGAGAGAGACTTCCCATAGAATTGAGCTTTGTCTAGAAGTGTGAATGTTCATAGTGCCTCGCTCTGAATAACATTTGTGGTAAAAGCTGGAATTGATCTCTTTCCTAGGCTTGTGTCCATGGTACACCATGTAAACATGTCTGTCAGAAATACATGCACATACACACTCACACACATACTGAACTCAGGCATTGCTTAAATAGTTTCTCTGCTTAGGGTCTGATCAGTTCACAAATTAAGTTTGTGAGGGCTACATGTGCATCAAGGTCTCAGCTGGAGAATGATATGATTCTGACTTCCCTCCAGTGTTGGCAAAATTCATCTCTGCATGGTTGTAGGATAAGAGCCCTACTTCCCCTACTTAGCCCCCACTTCCCAGGCAGCAGTTGTACCATCTCTCTTAGAGACTTCAGGCAGGCCTTGCCAGGGAGGCCCTCTCACAGCATGGCAGCTGACTCTCAAAGCCAGCAGGAGGCTCATCTCTCTAATATTCTAAGCTAAATTCTCATATAATACAAGATAGCCAAGATGGTGACAGCCTTTTTCCTTTGCCATATAACATATCCTAAAAACAGAAGTGTCATCCTGTCATCGTTCCCCTATTCTGTTGGCTTAGAATCAAACCAAAAGTTCTGCCCACACCCACCTTACCCAATAATTACACAGGACTATGACTTTGATTTAGTCACCTTACGGTACATCTATCACAAATGACTTTTAAAGAATGCATTCAATCACATCAAAAGATGTGATTAAGGACAAGGAAGCACGCAGGCAACGCCTGCTTTCTAAAGAAGAGGCACTTGAGTGTATACTAAGAATAATCCTCAGAAATTATTTTCCCTTTTCATCCTTTTCAGACAAGTGAATTGACAAATAGCAACAATATCTAATATTTGAGCATTCCTGTGTCAGATACTATTCTATGTGCTGTAAAATGTTTTAATAATGATGGTAACTCTACCCAGTTTTTATTATCACTTTTAAATATAAAACTGAACCAGTGAGATTTTTATCAGTTTACTTAAACTCACATAGCTAAGGCATGGCAAATTGAAATTTGAAGAAAAGACATTTTTATACATCCTTTACAGTTTTTTCTCAGAAGAGCTAGAGATCACCTCTATTAATTTAGGTGAAATGTATTATATTGCATAGACTTTTAAAAGTATCATATTAAAAATAAAATATTGTATGTTTAATACATATATATTATTTTTCCTTTATATCATTGAAACTTATTATTGTTGCATAAATATTGGTAAATGTAAAAATAAATTTCAATGGGTATGGATCCTTTATTTTGTACTAGTCCTATACCACAGTGAATGATGTAGAGAATATAATGTTGTATTAAAATCCGTCTTGTGCAATTTGCTACAACCTGACCTTTATCCGCCTGTTGATAGAATCAATATCACAGAATATCTGCTTCCTACATTGTATTTGAAAGTGGATTACAACATACTCCTTGACCTTTTTATTTCCTTGTCTATGTATAGTACCTGCCCATCCTGTTTCAATCCCTGTTTCTTTTTAAACACTACATTTCTTATTGGTTGCTCTGTCCCTGTTCTCTATCCTAAGTTATCTTGTCCCCTTCAATAAAATCACCCATGACCTGCTGGGTTATTTTAATGAGCTAGAAACTCAAGGTCTCTCTTTCCTTCCCTCAACTCCATCTCTTTTCTTCTCTTCCTACTCTTCACTTTTCCCTTCTCCTTTCTCTCCCCTTCCCACTTCTCTCTCCCCCATAGCTCACTCTGTATCTTTCTTTCCCTTCATCTAGAACTCTCTCTCAGCTCCCTATTGAGAAATTATGTTTTTCAAAGGAAGTGATGAAGAGTTGTACATGGTAGGTGCAGTTAAAAATATATGCTATAATTACTTCATTTAAAAAAGGGGTGAGGAAGTAGAACACTTGTTCTGTCATAATTTATATTACCATACATCTATACTAACTTATCAGAATTCAAATTATTTTAATAGCTGAATCCATGTTGCTTTAGTGCTGCAAACAACTTATTTTTTTCTTTTGTTTGTTTTTTGCATATAATCTGCTGAATTATGAAACAATATGGCAACAAAACCCCAACTGCAGCAATACAGAGAAACAAAAATAAAATCCTTGTGAAATGGGTATGGGGGGTTGGTTCTGGAAGATTCAGAAAGACACATGAACTTTAAGAGAAAAAGCTGGTATCAGGTGGGAAAGTGATCTTTGGTTGAGAACAGTGACCCAGAGTTGGCTCAGCATATTTATTATATAAGTTTTATCACTGAAGGGTTAATTTGATAAAGTTTTGCAAAGCAGGCAGGCTTGAAGGCTATAGCACTGATGAGATATTATGGTTATCTTTCTATGCTCAGAATCCCCTATCCTGTGGGAGTTAGTGTCTGAGTTTCAAGTTAAGATTGATAACTCTGAGCCTTTGCACAGTTTCCATGGGCAGGGATTCACTGTAGCAACTGGGCAATCTTAACCTGGACCTTTGCCCAGGGAGTTCTCAGTGCAAGTGCACCATAGCCACAATGAAATCCAAAACCTTGATGCACATCACCACTTCCTACACTCCCCACTCAAAGGTCTTTCCTGAATTTTAATATTAGGTCTGGTTTTATACATTTTCCACTTTTTTGTCTTATGTTGAAAATAGAATCTTAAAATAATTTGATAGCTAATTTAACACATTAAGTCATGATTCTTGCCACATGCAAATCATTATGGCTCTCTGAGAGATTATTGTACTTTCCTTTGATATAACAATATATGTTTTAGCTTAAAATGTCTTTAAGAATTGACTGAGTTAATAAAACAATCAAGAAATTCTGTTTCTTAGACATTCAGAAAAAAATGAAAATGCAACATACTCATGAAGAAACATGAAACTATTTTAAATAGTTATTTGGTATCACTTAGAAGATTTAGTCGGATTACCTTTTCACATATAGATCTCCATAATACTGATTTGACCTATGTATCTTAACTTTATTTAAATTTCTGTGTACTGCAGGGGTTTAGTCAGCTATTTTACCACTGTGACTAAAAGAACTGACATGAGATATTTTAGAGGATGGAAAGTTTATTTGGGGCTCACAGTTTGAGATGTCCCACTCCACAGATGGCTGGTCCAAAGTGGGCAGAAAATCATGGTGGAAGAGTGCAGTGGAGGAAATTGGATCAGAACATGAATCAGGAAGCAGAGAAAGAGAGAGAAAAACTCTATTTACTAGATACAAACTATATACCCTGAAAGGCCATGCCCCTACTGATCCACCTTCTCTAGCCACACCCTGTCAGCTTACAGTTACCACTCAATTAATCCCTAACAGGAAATTAATTCACTGATTAGCTTAAAGCTCTCATAACCATACCTCTAAACCTTGCATCCTCTCATGGATGAGCTCTTGGGAGATACCTCATATCTTAACCATAACATGCATCAAATGAAGTGAAGCAGGTTTCATATCTCCAAGTTCTCTAACATTTAAATACTTCTAATTAATAAATTTCAATAGATCCCATTTTTATTTTCATCTTTACAATTAACTTGTAATAAATATCTTTTCCTCTATGGGCCTAAATTACTTAGATATTCTATTTACCCCTTTGATTCTAAATTGATTAGTCTCTATGTTAGACCCATCTAGTTCAAAATATTTGAACATTGTATGGCAGTGTAAATATGTTAATAATAGATTTGGTAGTTTTATTTTTCAATTAAATCAGTATGTTGAATACCTACTAAATTTTAGCTTCTATATATATAAAGAGAAAATAAATTTTATATTTGGGGAAAGTAAAACACATAATGATTTTTTTTTTTTTTTTTTTTTTAATGGGGGAAATACCTGGGATCGAACTCTGGGACTTTTGGTCACTAAGCCACATCCCCAGCTCTATTTTGTATCTTATTTAGAGACAAAGTCTCACTGAGTTATTAGCATCTCACTTTTGTTGAGACTAGCTTTGAACTCAAGATCTTCCTGCCTCAGCCTCCCAAGTCCCTGGGATTACAGGCGTGCACCACTGAGCTCGGCACAATAAGTTATTTTTTGAAGAAGGGGGTGAATAAATGGATAAAAAAGGAATAAAACCGAGCAGTATAACCTTTTTATTTTTCTTAAAACTGAAAGAAGTAAAATAAGCTAAGAAGCACCATTTAGCATATATTCTTGAAGCACTTACCATATACCATTCCTGTAAGAAATGAAACATATCTCTGTTTATTCTGTTCTACTTATAAGAGCCAGGATATAATCACATTTACATTTATAAAGATATCACTCATATTGCATTTTTGGAAAGAGTCAGTAAATGTTGGAGAACAGATGAGTAGTTGTCTAGGTATAGAGTTAGGGGGACATGGTATTGGTTATACATCATCATACATATTCTAAAGGAAATATAAATCCACATGCAAAATTGAAGTCAAGTTACTATATGTTAAAATAAAATCTAACAAGTAACTTTTACACTAATTAGAATGTTTAAAATGAGAAAACTGACATGCTGTCACATTTTGTGCAACAATTGGACCATTCACTCACTGCTGGTAGATGACTAAATTCATTTAACAAATTTGGAAAATCCTTAGGAACATCTACTACATACGTATACCATATAACCAAAAAATTCCTATCTTAAAATATATACAAGAAAAATGCATGTACATATAATAACCAAAAATTATGTAATGTATTTTAAACATCATCCTTCATACCAAATATTACTTTATGTAACATTTTTGGAAGACAGAATGTCAAGTTAATTTTTAAAATTTATTTATTTATTTATGTATTTTTAGAAAGAGTGAGAGAGAGCGAGAGAGAAAGAATTTTTTTTTTAATATTTATTTTTTAGTACTTGGCAGACACATCTTTGTTTGTACGTGGTGCTGAGGATCAAACCCGGGCCGCATGCATGCCAGGCGAGCTCGCTACCACTTGAGCCACATCCCCAGCCCCCTAAAAATTTATTAATTATTTTATCTTTACTAAAATTTTTGAAACATTTTCAATTCCACTTCCACTTACAAATATACAATATGACACAGATATTTTATAGTTTTTAGAACTGAAGATTTTGAATATTAAAATGTACTAAAATATAATAAGTAAAACAACAGTCTACCTAAATTTAGTTTTTTTTCAAATTGAAGACTCAACTAAATATGCATTCTGTCAAAAATCCATGCCTTTAAAAAGTCTGCTTCTGAGTTCTACCTACTGACGTATTGAGACAATGGCAAGTATGATATTGATAAGGGAGGTTAAAAAATCTATTTTTACTAAAGGGATCAGGGCTAATTTAATGTCTAAGGAAATACATTGGTCTGTTTTCTGTTGCTATAACACAGTAGCTGAGACTGAGTATATTTTAATGTAAAATGTTCATATTGGCTCATGATTCTGGAGGTCCAAGTTCGAGGGCTTGCATCTGGTGATAGCTTTCCTGCTGGCAGAGTAGGACAGTGTAAGGCATAATATGGTGAGTGACAGGGGTAGCTGTATTGTATGTGTGTTGTCTGGTCTCTCTCCCTTTTCTTATAAAGTCATCAGAATTCACTTATAACAGTTAAGCCTCAGTAACTTATCTAAACCTAATAAGCTTTGAAAGTCTCCACCTTGAACACTATAGTGTAATTAAGTTTTCATCCGTCCAATACCTCCCAATGGGGATTAGTTTCAACATACGATTCCTTAAGGGACACATTCAAACCACATGCAAGCCAGAGAAGGTAGCATCTTGAACTAGTTTATTTACACCATCTGGGAATAAAGTAAATAAATCAGCTTGTTCTTCAGTGATGTAACATCTATCACACACACACACACACACAAAAAAAAAAAAAAAAAATCTGCAGGGATAGAGATATACCAAATATGATAAAAATCTTGGATTAAAATCAGGCAGAGGTATAAACCATAGAGGATGACAGTGAATCAAATTATTACTATAAAGTAATTTTCCAAATTACTTTGGAATTTCAAAGTAGAAATAAAATTCTTTATTTTTATGAAAAATCTTTTGCCACAGAACTTGTTTCTCATTTTAGAAACAAGGTCACAAACTCAAGTTTGTTACTTCAAATTAACATAATATGGAAAGAGAGAGAAGAATGTAAGGAAATGTCTGGTGATTTTTTGTTTTGTTTTTATTTAAAATACATGAAATAACATTAGGAGTAAAATTTAAGACCTAAAGCTTGTGCTTCTCCAAACATAACACTGGTTTAATGAGGACTTATAAATCTCTAATCCCCCATCTTGGAAACTGGGACACTCATTATCCATTACACTATTGTATTGATATTCCAACTTTTCTCAATTCTATTTTTTTTTGCCAATAATACTTTAATCTCAATGTTGAGATTACACATATTCTTTAGTCAAAAAATTCCTCTTTTATTACCAAAAATATCTTTTTCACTGTGACTAAAATTAAAAAAAAATAAAACCTCTGCTGTATTTCCTAAATCATCTTTATCCTTTTCCTTGTGAACCATGTTTCAGTAAACCTAAGAACTGCCATACTCAGAAGGTGTTACACATATGTTGTGTCAAATAAATATAAATAAATATTTGGAGAATGAATAAATGAGTAGTTGTTTATAATAACATTTTTTAAAAAGCAATATTGTAAGAAATTGTGATATCTTTGAATGTCATTGGTATTGCATTGTATCTTCAAAGATAAGAAACTATTACCTACTTCATAAATAACCCATCAAAATCATTGCCTACTAGAAAAAAAAAGATATTTTAAGGGCTCCCTTATTTCCAGATATCTTGAGAAAGAAGATAGAAATATAATATCTCTTTCAGACCTGAGTAACATAAATGATAAACTAATGTTAAGAAACTAGAAGTTTAGCTGGGCATGGTAGCACAAATCTGTAATCCCAGGAGCTGGGGAGGCTGAGACAGGAGAATCGCAAGTTCAAAACCAGCCTCAGCAATTTATCTCTAAATAAAATACAAAATAGGGCTACAGATGTGGCTCAGTGGCTGAGTGCCCCTGAGTTCAATCCCTGACACACACTTCTCATAAAAAAAAAAAAAAGCAAAAAGCTTACCTAGAAGTTGTGAAGGGTATGAACTGAATATTTTTGTTTCCCCAAATTACACATGTTGAAATAGGGAGCTATGTTCTACTATGTGGTCACCTTCATAAATATGTGTCATTGAATTGTTCAAGGTAACCATGGTGAGTGGCTTTCCAGGGAGGAGTATTATAGCTTGACTGTGAATTCAAATGTTCCTTTTCTCTCAATTTGATATGGGAGTGATCAAAATTGGAGACAGTGGAATTAATCAAACACAACTTTCCTATGTTCATACATGAATACAATACCAGTGAAACTCTTCTTCATATACAATCACAAGAATGGGATCCTAATTTGGGGCTGGGGATGTGGCTCAAGTGATAGCGCGCTCGCCTGGCATGCATGGGGTGCTGGGTTCGATCCTCAGCACCACATAAAAATAAAAAATAAACATGTTGTGTCTACCAAAAACTAAAAAAATAAGTATTAAAAAATTCTCTCTCTCTCTCTCAAAAAAAAATGGGATCTTAATTAGAATAAATTAGACTCCATGCATGTATAATATGTCCAAATACAATCGACTGTTGTGCATATCTAAAATGAACAAATTAAAAAGCTTTATGATTGTTCTGCTTTACCAACAGGCACATATTTTAATAAATAGCCAATTGTTTAGTAGACTTAAAATAAAGCCACTTGGATGTTAATGGACAATAATAATTTTTTAAAAAGAACAAAAATGAGAATTTTCAACTACCCTTGAAGAGAAAATATCTCAACTAAGTAGAAACTTTATTAAAGGGTCAGAAATACCCTTTTAAAAACATACGTTGGAGACTGTATACCTAAGTGAAACTTCTTCTGTACAGAGTAAGAAATGTGCCATAAATGTACCTTTTATGGGCACTTTTTAACATTTGAAATTACATTTCAAGGTCATCAAGCAGCTGGCATATATCCTGATACAACTGAATCCAAATGATTTTTCCCAATAATTGTTTAATTAAAGATATCGTCCATTAAGAATGCCAGGTCTGTTGGCAATGCTGGGTTCAGATCTATTAGAACATGGTTTTACCAGTAATAGGGTTTTATTCCCTCAGGAATTGAAGATACTAAATCACTTGAATATGAACCTGTCCTTTCTCTTTTACTGTTTAGTTTTTGATAGACCTAGAGTATGCCTATTGATTGTACTAAGATCTTGAAACTTGAATACTCCCCTAATATTCTCTGCAGTTTATAACCCCCCAAAAAACTCTATACCATTTAGGGATTCAGCATTCTGTGGGTCAATATAGTTAAAGTTTTTTAAAAAATCAATTAAATATTTTTGAATTTAATAATTTTATTATCAGGTGCTTTATTTTTAAATGTGTTGAAATTATTATTTGATTTTAGATTATATTCCACCAAATAGTAAACTTAATTCAAGGATCTAAAGGTACCTAAAGTCCATGTGCTCTTTAATATTAGATCATTAATTATTTTCTCCCCGGTGATGCTAAAGGCAACATTCAACTACAGGATATATCATCATAGTTGGCATTTTTTTGAATATCTGTATTTTATCATTTAGTCTTATTGTAAAATCTTGGAAAATATGTGCACCATAAAGGTTTAAATTTGCATTTTGTTTTATGAGGGTCCACTAGCATGTCAATTAATTTAATTAAGTATTCTATGACTTTTTAAAAATAATTTTCTGTGGAATAATTTTAACTTTTCCTTCAATGACCTTAGGATGATAGCAAATGATCTGGGGGACATAAGATTGCAAGTAAATGACTGTTTTACAATTATCTTTAGAGCCATCATGCTCAAAGGAATCTCAAATATTCTAAATTCTGTAAGTGTATGTATGTGTATGTGTGAGAGAGAGAAAGAGTGTGTGTGTGTGTGTGTGTGTGTGTTTGCACACATATGTGTTCTCTCTATACTTGTGGTGGATCATATTATTGTAAAAAAATATGCACTGTCATTCTCTCAAGCTTTTAGCTCTTGGAAAATTCCCTGACAGGTACTGTTCCACTGGACCTGTCCATAGTAAGATCAGACAGCAGGGTGAATGGCTTTATATCCACAGTTCTTAACCTGAAACTGTTTTGTCCCCAAGGGAATATTTGCTAATGTGTGGAAATATTTTTGTGCATCAAAACTTGATGTTTATTATTGTTATTTAGTAGGTAAAGGCCAAAAATATTATTAAATAATACTGACCCTTCCACCCCTTGACTAAGAAAGACTGATCAGAAATGTCCATTTCGCTGATTTTGAGAAACTCTCCTTTACACAATGCATTGTAACATGAACTGTGTCTAATCTGAAGACAAGAGCCACAGCATCACTCTTTGTTTTACCATGAGGTGAACTCAGGAACTCAGGCAGGATCTGCCTTTGTGTCCCAGGGACAAAATGAAGATGACAAGGGGCAGAGCTACAGCCACACACAGTGGACAATAAAGGTAGTTAAAAAAAATAAATAACCATTTTATTTATTGTAATCTACTAAAATTTAGGAGTCCTTTGTTACACAGTTTAATATACTTAGCATAAGCTAGCTGTTAAATTACCTAGTCTTTTACAATAATAATATTAAAATTTTAATGTCTACCAGTGTGACTTTTGCATCTGTCTCTGAATTTGTTCAAAGTTCAGTTGATACAGAAGAATTTTATTTAATATTATGCATAAAATCTTAAGAATATACCTAAGATAAAATTGATGATTCAAGGAAGTGTGGACATTTCTATTGGTAGAGCTTTTCATCCTCTAATGATGCCAGAGTATGTTGGTCAGCTTTTGACCGCTATGAAAAAAAAAAAAAAAAAAATCTGACAAGAACAACTTAGAGGAAGAAAAGTTAAATTTGAGCTCTGTTACAGAGCCTCAGTCTTTGGTTAACTGATTTCATTGCTCTGAGCCTGAAGTGAGGCAGAACATCACAAAGGAAGGATATGGCAGAGGAAAGTTGTCTGTGCCTGGCAGACAGCAAGCAGAGACAAAGAGAGAGAGAGAGAGGGAGAGGGAGAATGAGACTAGTGACAGCTATACTCCAAGGTTACACCCCCAGTGACCTACTTCCCCCAACCATCCTCCACCTGCCTACAGACACCACCCAGTATTCTATTTAAATTAATGCATCAAATGGATCATCACCTATGAAATTACAATGCTCATAATCCAATATTTTCACCTTTGAACATTACTGTATTCCTAACATATGATCTCTTTAGGAACATTCCAAGATCTAAACCATAACACAGAGATTTTTAAAATATGCTAAAAATCACCCTCTGTTAAAAGGCTAAATCATGTCAAAGACCATCTTAACTGACTACATTGTCTTAAATTTAATGTAGTCTTAAAAGGGGCTTTTCTGAAATCTCAAATGATTTGTAACTCATTAAACAGTTCAAGGATGCTGATTCTCCACAGCCTTGGGAAATGCATATTTGAAAATCACTTTACATGAAATCTTATTAGGCAGCATCCTCTTCACTTCGTTCTAACTAACTAATATAGGAGTGACTGGTGAGTCCAGTTTAGTCGTAGAATGACTTTCAAAATTTTTCTAGGATGAAATCTCCTGTGCTACCATCAATAATTAATTCAATCTGAAATAGCAAATAAGCTTGAATGTTTGCAGCCAAGTGTAAGAAGACAGTGCCAAGGTCTGTTTGTTGAAAGCTTATCTTCTACTCTATTATAAACCATGCTTTTCTTACTATTTGTCAAACTATGCGATGAATGGACACAAATAGGGCAGACACTTGTGTCTTGTATGTGCTTGTTTGGTGCTTGGTATCCCTGATGAATGGCTTTCCACCAGTCTGAAAGTTCCCTGGCATAAAAAATTTTGCCTTATTACTATCTACTTCAGAGTTCTTGTTATCTAGTGAGGTTCACTATTGATAATTAACTAAGAAGCACATAAAGAATAGATAATTTTAATTTATAGTTATTCTCATAAAAGTTTTTTTAAAAAAAAAAACTTAATAAAGCAATTATGAAAACCAGGATTTAGAACCAATCTAAGTTTCTATTTTTTTATAAAAAATTTTGAACATTTATTTTTCTTTAAATGTTTACTCTACAAGGAAGATAAAAATGAAATATTTCCCTGCAACTCTGTCTTTTAGACCATAAATTGGCCTCCATTTTCAAAAAATTATGAGTGACTCATGACATTCTAAATTTTTCAAAATGGACCTCAGCATTTTATCTATGTGGTAATGTTGTAAGATAAGCAGTCTTAGAGTGTAGAGGAGATCAAAATTTGGAAAATAATTTTTGTATACCAAAAGAGTAACATATACAGAGTCCTGTGCTTGTAACTCCTCTTGTCCTTGTGACAAAGTTATACCATGCTGATGCTTAATGTTTTGTTTAAAGAGCTTTATTATATTATGATTCAGAGATACTTTATTGAAGCTGAGCATTAGCTGCTTTGATTTCAGTTGCAGGATGTTATCTACACTGTATTTTGTATTGTAATAGAAGAGTATTGGAAGTTACTCTAATAAAACTGTAAACAGAATTCTCCTTAGATGTTAGACTTCATAAAAACTTTAGAAAATTTGGAAGAATTTTAGACTTCATTATATTCAGAATAACATTTTATTTTAAATCCTGTGTATTTCAGAGGGAGTTTAATTTTGCAAAACCCTTCTTGTTATCTAAATGAAAGTCTGTGCCCTGGACACCCACACTGTCCCTCTACCGGTATTATCTTGTTTTTCTCTTAGATTGCTGCCTTGCTAAGAAAAGAGCAACATTTCCTCTGAACTCATAAAACAATACAGAACTGCTTTGTGGTGCTCATCAATCTTATGTAAGTATATGCTCTTCCCCTGCCTTTAAATTTATCTACATGAACCAGAGTATATTTGTTTAGTTGTAAACGCAATGACTTTATTCTGGAAAAACATTAGGTTGGTTGCATTTCATTGGTCATTAGAGTTTGAGTTAGGTAAAATAGATGTTAGTATGAACTGTAATTATTTGTTTTCATTAAGAGTGTGTATACCTCTTGAGCCTTACTGTTCATCGAATCATTATTCTACCCAATATTTTACTGATATTTAAAACAAAATCTATATAGTTGATTTAATTCAACAATGAAACTATTTGGAAGATGTTCAAGTACACTAAAGAGTTGAATTTAAAGTAAAATAACCTGATTGTTTTAAAGAGTTAAATATATACACTACCAAATATAAAATAAATTATGTAAAGTTTTTGATTATGGAAAATATTTTTATCCAGACAAAATTTTACCATTGAGAACATATTAGAAATCCACACAATTAATTCCTTCAAGTAAACCATTGTAGTCTTCCCCTTTTAATGTTTCTATGTGGCTGCTATTAAAATATATAACTGTGTGTGTGTATGTGTGTGTATTTCATGTCAAAACATTTTCTGAACATATAAGTTCAAATATATTTAAAACTTCCAATTCACAAGATAAATGAAAAAGCAGAATATAAAATAATTCAATTTTCATTTACAAATGCAATAGTCAATGAAAAGATATACTAGCTAGAATATTAAGATTAACAAGGTCCTCAGAATAGAAATTGGACCCGTTGTCACTAAAGTCTACCTGTCCTTTCACAAGAAAGTCTATTGCCGTCCAATGAAGGCTCATACTTTGAGTAGAATGAGGGATCCATCTGACCAACATAAATGAAGAAAATAACACCTATAGCAGGTGTTGCAGTAACTCTGATGTTCTTGCTGTTGTGTTTGTTGTCACATTGTTATTTTTGGTGTTATTTTTGTTTCAACAAATAACTTGTCATCTCATTTCTGGGTCAGATGGTTTCTCTATTGTGGAGTCAAAGTCAACTCCTATAACAACAATCACACGTAGTGTATGGATAGCATGAGAATTTATACAAAGCAGCTTGCTTACTGAAGCTGCCTTATATAAAGTTTTATCTTATAGGACTTTGTGAACAATTCATTTATAAGTATGTCCACCTCTCTGTGGCTGCCTAAGAATTTGGCCTTTTTCTTTTTGTTCACAGAACTCTAGCCCAAATGATGTCAAATAACAAAGGTAACTGAGATACAATTTCAATCATTTTACTTCTTTCTACAAGTTTGTCAAAGGAGGTGATAGACTGGACCAGTCTTGCTGGTTTTGTGAATGTTCTGGTTCCAGGTGAGATACCTATCCATTCAGGTCTAGTGGCTTTCCCAGGTCCCCAGCCCCTGCTACTTCAGGTTATGCAAAGAGCAGGGTTATCTTTGGTGGGTCTGAAAGGCCCTATGCCTGACATTAATTCACCCAGCTTAGGAGGTGCGGTGCCTGAGGTTCATTCTCCCTCAGTGTACTTTCTAGGAGGTTTTGCTTCCTTGTTAGAGTCTGTAAACAAGTCAGGATAGCACCTGGCATTTTGCCAGAGAAATGTTAGAGTCTGTGAACAAGTCTGGATGGCGCCTGGCAAAATGCCAGAGGGAGTGGTTTGTGAAGTAACAAAAGCGAGCCATTAAGTGTGGAGATTCCTTATTGGTTGACTGCTGTATCTAGTTTATGCTAATTAAGATAAGCTGTGTGGAATGTATAAATATCGCTCCGGTCCTACAATAAATGGCTCCCACTCCTGCTGTATCAATCTACACAAGTTGCTAGTCACCACCCCCTGGGTTATTTTGCTGCAGCCAGACTGCGGCACTTCCTCCCAATAATGCTGCTGCTTCTTTCCACAAAGGTGACTTTCAAACTCTTCCTTCTTTTCAAAACCTACCTTTCCTCCCTTGTTTCCCTTCTTCAACACTCTCTGTCCTCAAAAATATAAACAAACAGAAACAAAACAAAACCATAAATTTCAGGGAAAATAAAAAAAGTCAAGAGTATTCAGCCACCTTCATCTTTAGGGAAGTGTCATAACCATCCCATGGGGCAGTTTACACAGAAAAATCTGACTGCTTCATGCAAGCGTGTGGGGCAATGGCTCGGGAAACAGATTAACTTGAGAATAATACACTATTTCATATTTCAGTTTTCAAAATGATTTAATAAAGGTAAACAGAAGATTTTAATGAGCTGCAAAATGCCGTGACAGAGGAAATCACCACCCACCAGGCAAACAGAGAAGATTCCACTAACCTCTAATCATAAGAAGTCAGGGAAAGATAGAAAGTTTGAGCAGGAAGGACTCCAAAGGGATTTTCAGATACAGCTGAGTCCTTAAAGACAAAGTGAGTTAATCAAGTGTTTGAAAGGGGTACAGTTTATTTCAAGCAGAAAAAAAAAAAATCAAGTACTCCTAGTGAAAGTTCTGATCTATTTAAAGAAGCACACTTAAATCAGAACACATTGTGTGCAGAACAATAGAGCTATGAGAAAGAAGACACAGGGAATAGCAGCCAGGTCATAAAAGTCCTTGTCTACCCTCAGGTTTTGTTTTATCTTTAAGACAAAGAGTCACTAGTATAATCTCAGGCTGAATCCTTTACTTTTACTTATGTTTTACTCATTATATTTCCCTACAGGTGTTCATGAATCTAAGTTAAACCTGTGAGATATCTAAGAGAACACGGAGTAACTATTTCCCTCTGGATATCAATACAAGGTTGTTTAAATAGCATGTTTCAGTATTTTGATATTAGATTCTTAGTATTTATATTATGCTTTTTGCTATCCTAAAAGATGTTTATTTTAGTAAAGCCCTAATTTCTGTTTCTAAGCCAATTTTACTTATTCAAATTTTACTTATTGAGATTATGCTGAATTCTGCCTTTGTTTGTCAATGTTTTATTTATCTAATGCATCTTTCTTTGTTTACAATTAAATTAATAACCCCTTTAAAGAAATATGTTTTTGTTTCTTTTTTAGAAATTGAGGACACTTTACTATAGAAGTAATTGTGAGGATGTATTATAGCTTGTTTTAGTAGAGATAATTTTCAAAAGAAAGAAAAAAGAAAAAAAATTAAAAAGAAAATTGCCCCTTTCCCTGACCAGGTATGTGTTGAATCACTTTTAGTGATAGATGTATTCCTATTTAGCATTTTCTCACTCAAATTCACACTCTCTGCAGAACATTGTAGGGCTTTTGTAAGCAAATTAACATCATAATTTTGTCATATTTAAATAGAGAACAGAAGGGAATATCTGCTTATTTAGCATAGATGAAAGTAATGAACCCACATAAAGCATAAAGACAGGAGACTATGCTGAAACACAAAAGGGAAAATTCACTATGTTATGTAATATTTTGTTGTCATTTGTGGTGTGCACATTGGGTCCATTCAAACCTTGCAGATGTTTCCTTTCTCACATGAATATTCAGTGGGAGGCAGGGAGGTAAATGTGCTTCTGCGTTATCTATGCTCCCTGTACCTCCTCAATAATGCCCCATGGGGATAAGTGTGGTAGAAAGGATGTCGTCTCCCCTAAATATAGGACTCTACAGTCTTCTGGCATCTGTTCTGACACCCCAACCTCACAAGTTTTAGACTAAGGTGACAAGAATGAAAATGCTAATGTCATCATTTCTATAATCATCTAATTTGTTTATGACTGTGCAAACAAAACAGAGGTCCTGTGCCTTCCCTCCCTCTCTCTGTGCAATTTGGTTCTAAATAAAAATATCAAAAATAATAAAAAGTAAATCAAAATATAAAAAACAATTAATTATGACCAAAATATGAAAGGGTCTTGGAAATATATTTTTTTTTAAGTTAGTAGCTTCTGTATGCTTTAAAGGGCCTAGGGCATGTACCAATGGAATTTTTTTTTTTTTAATAGTTAAGGATATTACATATGTGAAATAGATCTGCCACACACTATTCCTAAATTTATTTTCCAAATTATCAACCAATCTCTGCTTCTCCACTTGTGAAATAAAATTAAATTCTGCTTTTGACAGTCATATCTGGGCTGTTACAAAATACAAACATAGAGGAAAGCTTAAATTATTTAAAAAAAAAAGGTAGTGAAAAATGCAGAAAACAACTAGGATGGAAAAGCACTTTAAACAACTTTGCCCCAATTCCATGAGGTAAGTTCCCAAACACAATCTCCATCTCCTCTCTGTCTAGTTGATAATATAATTACTAAATGACTCTGCCATTTGTATAAATCATGAAGTTAACTCACTGATTTAGTAAGCTGTCTAAAATGAGCAATCTTCCACCTTGGTAAAAGTATACTGATATCTTTATAGTATAAAATTATGTAAAAAATGTCTATTTTTAAAACTAGAAGTGTGAAGAATAACAAGTGTTTTGATAATACCTTTAATCTCATTTTTCTCAAATGACTTTTGATTCCTTCCTATGCTTGAAACAGGAAGATAACGAAATTCAGAAGCACATCTATGTCTTTTTCTGTGATGAAAAGAACATCTAGCTGTGGTCCAGCTAATAATTCATATTGACTCAGTGGTTGATTGATTCTGATTCACAGCAAGGTTCATCTTTCCATAATTTAAATAGCAAAAGTAAATAGATGCAAATGTCATAATAGGCTATCATTTATCAAAAGTAAGAGATATACAGTCTACTATCAAGCAACTTTACACTGATATCATTCAGACCTGAAGAGAACTACAATGAAAGAGTGATAGATGATCAGCATTTCCAGTTTCTCAGCAGTCATGTATTCTATTATATACATACACCCTGACAATATCTCCTAACGTCCACTTCCTTTTAGGTAAATGAACCCTGATATTGGGCTTTACCTTTCCATTTTCTACCTTGAAGCCATAACTTCTCTAAAATCCATTAGCTTATCACTCACTTCACAGCTCTGTCTTTTCTCTTCAGCCTGTATACGGAGTTTTTAATTATTCTGGTCCAACATACTACAGTATTTGAGGATCTGCATCAGAAATTCAAGATTAAAAAAATGTAGCAGCACTTCTTTGGAAAATATTCAGCACATTGCCAAATGCTTCTGTTTGTGTCTGTTTTTCTGGATTGAATTCCATTAAAATGTGTTGCTCTGCTTTGTCATTTAGCTATGTGTTGAGTCCTGGGAAGGGGAATAAAATAGGAAATAAAAACAAATATCATTCCATTTAAATTGGGCTTTAAATATTTAAGAGGAAAAAGATATGAACAATTTAGCACTATATCATTCTATCACTGAAGACAGGAAATGTAAAGCAAATAATTTCATTGGATCCTGTCTCTAGTTCCCAGAAGGTAAACTTTTTTTATATTAATTTTATGTCAAGTTGTGGGGATAAGAGTGCTCGAATGTTTGATTAAAATTTATTTTGGATGTTTTGGGAAAGGGATTAACTTTTAAACTGGTGCACTGTTGACTTTGAGTAAAGTAATTGGTCCTCAATGATGACTCTTATTCTATCTGTTGAAGGCCTGAATTGAAATAAGATTGACATTCCTGGTAGAAAAGGGGATTCTGCCAGTGAACTTGTCTTTTGGAAACCTTCTCTGGTCTCCAGATTACTAGCCTACTCTCCAGATAGTTGGAGTAGGCATGACTACACAATTGTGTAAGCCAATTCTTTTAAGTCTTTTTTTTTCTCTCTCCCTTTCTCTTTCTCTCTCTTTCTAAAATAGGACCACTGGGGAAATTCCATACCTATACATTTTATATCTTGGTGTATGAATGAGAGTAGAATTTCCCAACTGGTAAAAAATATCTTTGTTAGTTACTCAGCTAATAAGATGCTTAGATGGCCTCCTAGTTTATGCTAATAGCATGATTGACAACAGGTTCTATTTATGCCAGAAGGACCAACTACATGATTATAGAGCTCAGGCTTTGAGCCACATCTTATCACCCAGTCTTCCAGCTGAAAACAGTCACCTAGGCACTGGTTCAATGAACCATGAAAACATCATTCAAAGTAATAAGAACTTTGAACACACAAGCTCATTTAAGTTATTCTGTTTGGTTATACTCTGAGGGTTTTCATACATTGATGCCTGGAGGGAATGTTACTTTAGGCTTCCAGAATCCTTCCTGGTTTTTGCCTTATGTGACTCTTCTTTTGCCTGGTTCTACTATTTATCTTTTTGCCATAATACAACTTTAATTATGAGTAGAGCACATGTAGTGAGTTCTGTGTACCCTGTTAGTAAATGATGGACCCTTAAGATGTGATGGGAACCCCAAATATGTAGTTTTCTGTCCCATGATCTGGAAACATATTATTACTTTTTTATTTCAAATTTTATTTATTTCATATACTTGCTATACCTCATTTCTCCATTGAACTACTTTTCTAATTAGGGTCATTTGGAAGCTTACGTGAAAATGAAGAATATTGATACAACAAAAATGTTAAATATTACAGTTTATTTAAATTGTATTCTTTCGGCAAAGCACAAAGTATGTGATATTATCTGAAGGTGAAATCTACTGTTTATAGAATCCCATATAAACCATACATACATATATATAGTTTCCCCCTGAAAAACACTTTCTGTATACTATATGAACTTGTCCATAAAAGGCCAAAAACTAAGCAATTTTGATACTTTCTTATGATAAATATATTACATTTGGTTTCTCAAATCATTGTAAAACATTTCTCTGTATTTGAAAAAAATTAAAATAAATGCAAAACATTGAGCTTTTTCATAAGTGATATTAATAAGATGGCTTAATGTGTTGAAAGTATCATGTGTTAAAAGTAAAATTTGTTGAGGTGGGATGCTGTAGTGTATCCCTGTAATCCCAGCAGCTCAGGAGGCTGAGGTAGGAGTATTGCTGATTCAAAGCCAGGCTTAGCAACATAGAGAGACCCTGTCTCAAAATTTAAAAAAATAATATAAAAGAAAAAAAGACTGGGGTATGGCTCAGTAGTTGAGCACTCCTGGGTTCAATTCCCCAGTAAAAAATAAAATAAAAGTAAAATTTGTGCATAAAAACTTGAGTAATTCAAAGTAAAAATATGAAAAGTTTGTTTAAATTTTTATTGAAACTGCTGGCTCAATAAGGTTTTCTTTAATATCACTAAACCAGTACCAACTTTATTTTAATATGTATGTTCATTTTCTGAAGAAAATATTTAAAAAGTCCATAAAATTGTCTAAATAAATATTTAAGGAAAGAAGATATGTGGATAAAATAATTTATAGCCAGTGAATCAGAAAATTGAGCACAATGTTCTCCAAGAAATTTTAAGAGAAGCTAATTATATTAATCTCAAGTCATTAATAGGTGAAAACTTACTATAATGCTTAATCATGTGGTGTGATGGAATACACAGGGTTTTTCCCAGAGGGAGATGATCAGATAGATCATGGATGCACCATCCATACAAGTGATTAATGTGAATTTAGTGGGGGTGGGATGGTTCCTAGGAGAGTGAGTCATTATAAGGCAAGGCTACTCGTACACTTGGCCCCTTCTGCACATGTGCAACTTCCTTTTCACTTCACAACATTGTAGGCAGGAGGCCCTGGCCTGATGCTGTTTGGATATTTCATTTACCAGAATTGTAAACCAAACATATATCGTTTCTTTACGAACTACCTAATGGGTGGTATTTTGTAATAACCATGGAAATTGGACTAAGACAAATAGTAATATAATCCACTCAACTTTGCTCAGAAAAGAAAGACTTAGGTAAAGCATTTTATTGCCATTAAAAATGAAATAATAAACTAGAAATAACTATAAACTAATATCCAGAATTGCAGTTGAATTTATTGTACTAAATGTTTTTATTCTATACCTTAATTTCACTGTTCTTACACTGTTTTATTAAAGCGATAAATCCAACATAGATCACATATACTTACAAATTCTTATATTGATATACTAATAAACAGCTACAGAATTTTCATTAAATAATACAATAATTTTTAAAGTCAATATTATTTTAATGATTTCAGGTGTTTAATTATACATATAAATTAGTTTGCCAATTTTAGAATTATTTCAACTGTTGCAATAGAATAAATAAAAACAAGAAACATAGATAAATTGAAATTATTCTTACTGTCTCTGATGATAATGGAAAATTTTTAAATAGGAACATTAAACAAAGCAAAAAAACAACTGCTCTTTGTATTCTCAAAATAAATCTAAAGAATTTAATATCAGAGGTCTGAAAACCTTGGTAGGATATAAATAGATATAAATGGACATAAATGCTGGGTTGAGTAAATATACAGTTTTAAAGTAACTTAACTACTGTTGGCTTGAGGTTTTTCTTTAAAAAGTCAGATTTCTATGTTTTGTAGTATCTACAGGAAAATACTAACCCAAAGTAATCAAGAGGCATAACGTAAGACTGACATCAAGTGGCTGTTCAGGTTAATTGCAGAGTGACATTTCCCCCCCCCCCCCCAAATTATTTAAAGCAGTACTGGAAAGGGTTTGTGACCATTATTTAATTAGACTTCTCCATGGGAGAAACAATTTCCTTATTGATCACAATATAAGTAGCAAATATGTCACCAAGTATGTAGATTTCATACTATTGTTTTTTTCCTAATACCTCCTGGATTATTAACAGTCACCCAGAGTAATAAATACACACACACACAGAGTAAAATATTCAAATCCCCCTTTAGTTTTCAAAATCCATATCTATTGTAATATATCTCTATATGTCAATATTCAATATACCTATATATCAATATTTATATCTATTTCACTTAGGTAAATAATCTGATGGATTAGTTTTTATTTTCAATTTGCTTTTAAAGACTGTTTTTCACATCTTCCTTTAAGCAGACATTTCCTTTTGTAGTTGAGGCACAATATGAACCTGTTTTTATCTTATGCAAATTATATTTCTGATGCGTGTTAGCAGAGCAGTTGTACTCACTGGAGTTACTCATAGGTCCAGTCATTTGGAGCAACTGGCATCATTAAGCTGCTATTTCCTATGAGAAAGAAGAGAAAGAGAGAAACTTAAAGAATATCAATTAGATGCCAGAGTTCACAAATGACCAGAAGACTACATTGACAGAAGCAGCCACTTAGCACAAGTGAACAGCAGGGACCAGGGAGTAAGTCCTATATGTGCTCAGTTGGGGAGGAAACACACATAGAATTAACACTCTCTGTCTTTGTTTCTTTATCTTCTTTGGCTAGTTTTTCTTCAAGATTCTTCTGAACACTTGGATCTTAACATTTTGATTTTAACTTCAAATAAGTATTATGCTGATGATTCTTAAATTTATGTTTTAAGCTTATACAATCTTTAAGTATTCTAGATCATAGAGCTAACATTTTACTCATTATAAATATTTAATGACATCAAACCTCTCAAACTCAAAATGGCTATAATAGAAATTATAATAACACACCTAAACTATTTTTCTTTAATTTTGTTTTCAAAAAACACTATCTATTCAGTTAGATTTGCCAAAAACCTAGTAATCAGCTTTGAAAATTATGCACTGTCATTGACTTAGGAGGCATTTTGTTATTATTTGTTTTGTTTTTGTTTGCACCCTGATAATATTTCCCTTCCACAGACAGAGATTCAGAATACTTCATAAACAGTCTTAACTAGTTAATAATTCAATTCCCATATGTAATGCTACAATAGCCATCCTTAAGAATTCTTACAAGATTTGTACTTATATTACTGAAAACAATACCTATAGTTATCATCCTCCACACAGACATGAAACTGAATGTATGGAAATACATTTAATAAATACACTTAGGTAAAGAAAGTCATGTTAATAGATACAGTGAATCCAAATATTGTGCTTGTTTTAACATTTAATATAGCTATGCTTGAATATCACACAGTATTCTCGTTTTCATTTATGTATCAATATATCATTTTGTTCAAAGCAATTTGACTTAGGTTTCTATCACTTGCACTCAAACTCTAAATGTATCATTTTATTCTCATATACACACAGACACATAATTATTGCACTATTAAAATATTGAAATAACATACATAATGTATTAATATATACTGCATAAATGTGATACTACAGTACTATCACATATATATAATAATTTTGAAATATTTAGAAAATTTCTACAATGTATTATATTTGTATATATATATGTGTGTGTGTGTGTGTGTGTGTGTGTGTGTGTGTGTTTTAATATAAGATTTTTACAAATTAGTTCAGAGAGAATGGATATTTATTACAGGTTTTGTAACAAAACTAGCTGTGAGTATGTATTTAGGGGGGTTTTAATTCTATTTATTTTGGGGGGGAAGGGGACAATGGCCAGCATCTCAATAAGGGGGTTCTCATTTCTGTCCAGGAATCCAAGCCACCCTAAAACTTACAATTTTAGATAATTAGTAAGTAACAAAACACAAATACTCAGAAATATATTTACATAATGCGAAGCCCTTGATAGATTTCACATGGGTTGTGGAATTACACAAAGACAAGATGTCTCTGGTGGTTTATTTAGGCAGCAGGTGTATCAAAGGCAGGCAGGGATAAGGTTTCAAGAACAGTCTTGCTTTGTGATGTCTTGCAGTTAGCAGGTTAATTGACATCTTTGGAGGTCATACCTAACCCAGGTGTTGTGTGGGAAAGTGATTCACATTGTCCCTGGGCAACTGACCAGAGGAAATGTCCACTGGCCATTTCCAGACACCAGATGTCTCTATCCATGAGGTTTCCATGAGCAGTGGCCCACGTGCAACCCATGGACGGCTGGTGACAATTTTTGTTTTGTTTTGTTTTTCTTTACACCTAACAATATTTTAAATGTACACATATCATTCATATTTGATGCTTCTGTGCTTATGATCCAAAAGGGCCAAATTCAAGCCTCCTTGTGGACATCTGGTTTCACATCACTTAGGGAAGTCACCATGAGAAAACTGCTCTAATTTCTAAACTGAAGACCAAGATTGTCCTATATAACCTGTTTTATGAAATTTTTTTTTCCAGCCCCAGTCATTTTATATTGGTAGTTGGGTTGATGAAAAAAGAGCTGAACTAGGGAGAACATTTTGCAATGATACACTGGAAAAAATTTAATAAGAATTTATACGAGTTTTGGTTCAAAATGTTTATCACTTAGACAGGCTTAAGGAGCTACATCACCTCTGCCTGATGTGATTTTGGCTTCACGGGGAAAATAAAACCCACAGCTAGTAGAAGTTAGATCAATTTTTTTTTCTGTTTGGTTTTTTAAGTAACCTGAGGGCCAACAAATTCTTTCCTTGTTCTCAAGTTAGTTTTTCTAAAACTGTTCCACAGGCTGCAGATCTCTGAATCAGATACTCTGAGTGGAGTTCAGCAACTATTTTTGAAGAACTGTGCCCAGTCATATTTATATGTCCCCAAATTAAAAATCTAATGCTCAACCCAGAAATTTAAAAGGTACAAAAGAAAAAAGTCCAATTTACTCATCCTAGAGGTCGACCATATTATTTGATATCTCTAGAAGCTGAGAATTCTATTTGTTTTCTTCTTTTTCATATTAATCCATTGTGAAACTCTAAAAAGCTATACATGAAAGAGAAAAGTTTGGGTTGAATCTTTTATTCCTCATAGGAAAGTGGACAAGAGAAGACTAGAGAAGGACTCAAAGAGAAAAACAATTGAGAATAACTGAGATAGTTAATTATCAAATACAGTACCTTTCTTATCAAAGTGAAAGTCATATGAATAAATAACTTTGGCAGAAATTTTACCTAGAAAATTTTCTAGTGCCAGTTTTTTGAGAAGTTTAGCAAAACAAATTTTTGCCTAATTAGCCAGTACACATGAGCTAGTGGGTTAATGTGATCTGCACTTGTTGAAGACTTCTATCATAAAATTGATGACCTCCAGGAGAAAAAAAAATGAGAGGCTTTGTATTACTTAGTAATTATAGTTGAAGCTGAATATAATTAAATATATAACTTTGGGATGTTAATGTTAAAACCCATTCTATTAAATGATGAAACTGAATCATCATGAAGAATTCACTTAAATGCAAGTCAAATCTCTGAAAGGGTATTGGACATTTTTATTAAGAACAACAATAAAATTACTTTCAACTGTAGGATATATGCTACCTTACACAGCTATTAATTATAATGAATAAAATTTCTTCTCTTCTGATATCACAAAATCTTCTCTATTCTCTAATTTTTTTAACTATTATCATCAAGCTGAATGAAAGAAATTTCTCTCTTTCCCTGCCTTTCTATATCTATTTCCTAATAATTTTTAAATTTTAGTTCACATAAAATTTTTATTTAAACTGAATGTACCATATTCACTATATTTAGCAAATATGTATCAAGGGACACACATGTATTCTTTTAAAGAGTTGATACTATGAGTTTGAAAAAGAAATTTTTCCATTGTGTGTAGAATTGATTTTTTTTTTCAGAAAACACTGAGAATCCATTGAAAATGGATTGAAACTAAGCAAATGAAGAGAAAATTATCTGCCAATTCATCATTACTTTATGAGCTATAAATATAAAATGAGAATATCTCCTTATTTTTGGCTTTCTTAATGTCCCATACCATTGGGCTCTGTGTTAATTTTTCTAAAGGATAATACGAGGGACTGAAGATAAGAGGGTATTTTATTTGTTCTCTTTAGATATACTGACAATAGAGTATATTTTGACATATTTATAAAAACATGGAGTATTTCTTATTCTAATGGGAATTCTAGTCTTTTTGTTTTATACAATGTTGAGATTCACTGTGGTGTGTTCACACATGTACATAGAAAAGTTAACTTCTGCATCATCTGTTCTCTATATACTCATACCAGAAATAATAATCACTGAATCGACAAAACTTTGGAGTAAACACAATAAAGTTAAATGTAAATTTAGCATATATACCTCTTTCCACATCTTTATTAGAATTTTCCAACTGTTCCTCATGGTTTATATCTTTCACTGATCCATAGTACTAGACCTTTGAGTAAAAACAAAATTCATTGGAAATAATGATGGCTACTTGAATTTTTATTCTTGCTCAGTGTTTTTGTTTTCTTCTTTATTTCTGGCAATTACATAGTTAGCAGCCACCCTGAATCATTGATTTATAATGTAAAATTTTACATTATCCATTATTAAAATTTGTTTTAGAGAAAAGCTGAAATCAATTGTAACAGGTGGTAGCTTTAATTTTGTGATTGGTTAACAACTACTTTAAGATTGAAGGTTTTTTGAGTATTTAATATTTATTTATTGAAGCCATTTGTTATATAGCATAATTTTCATATATGAGAACTAGTTTGGAATAAATGAATACTTTGTTTCATCTTTGAGTCTGGGTCTCTGTTTTCTGAGTCTTGTTGGGAGTATTACTTGTTTGTAAAATGTCTTAAACAGCAAAATGTCTTTGATGGCTGAATGTCAGTGGGATAATAAAGAGGTTATACCAGAGACAACTTTCTGATCACTATGAAAGAACTCTCTTTTTATTCGTTATTTTTATCAGGATTTAAATTTCTTCATTTATTATTATCATGTCATTAATATTATTTATTTAAAAATTATTTCTTTTGTTCTTTTGAATTTAAACTAGTAGAAAAATTTTCTATTTTGTCTTTACCCCAACTACTATATGTAAGTAAAGCAATTATTTGATATAATAAGTGTTCAATAAGCAATTCCTTAAAGAAATATGTACTTAAACTAAATGGCAAATAAGCAGAAAGGTTTTAACTAAAACTAATTTAGTATGTATGCAGTTTTTGTGATATGTAAGAATACAACATGATAGAATTATTCTGATTTTTACCTTTAAAATTAGGCATAGTTTTAAAAGTTGAATTAGATGATCATATGTATAAAGTAAATAACATTCTCTACTATCTTATAAAATTTAAGAGAATAAAATCAATAAAATAAATCTCAACTTTGAGTTTAAAATGTTAGTATAAGCTTTAAAATATCAGGGAAAAGCACAATGTTTTCTACTAGATGTTCTGAAAAATGTATGGCCTATAATTTATATTTACCATTTTTATAAAAATATGTAGAATAAAGCAGACACTCTGCTTTGAATGTAATGAGACACATTATAACCTAACAAAAAGTAGATTCCTTTAAAATATATTCTTTGATGAGTAGTATTTGACATGGCTAACAGTAGTTGGAGGTAGTTATTTTGTAGCCTACATTTGCAGTCACAGAGGACTTTATATATTCAGCAACTTAATCCAGATTGTATTTTCTCCTAGGGTTAATAGGGTTGTTTTTTAAGGAGCAGTTTTAACATGGCCTTTTCTTGTTTCTTTATCACTTTGTGCTCTTTCTTCCGCACTGTTTTCATATCCCTGGTTAAAAGCTCCTGGGAGAAAAACTCTAATACTAGAATGTGATGTTTTCACCTGGGTTGTTCTGTCACTGCTTGTTTAGAAATTGCTTTGTATTATAGGACAGGAAAAGATATAAAAATGGAAGAGTTGAGGCCTTCTATTTATTAATCCCAAATGAAGATAGTCATGCTAGGTTTCTGAGTGCATCTTGCTATTGCAACCAAATCTCATGCTATCAAGTGACAATGCCAACTTCAAGAAACAGGAAGGAAAATCAGGTGACGTTTTAAACATTAAACTATAATCTTTCTCTCTGTGTCAATATCTACACAATACAAAGAGATTAGTTGATTATGGATATAGATATAATATCCAAAAGATAGTGTATTTGCAAAATAATAAATCCCAAAGAAATCCCTGAGAACAGATTATGTTTTGTAAGATAGTAAGGAGAAATTAAGGCTGCTGGTAAAATTAAAATTAGTAATTAGTTGATGTTCACATAAAGAAACTGTTCTGGATTATAGGAGTGTTTTAATGTAATCACAAGGGCCATTGTACATTAAAAGAGTATTCCAGGAGTGTCAGTTATGTAACATGTAGAAAAATATGCTCTCGAACCATTGTTCCCTTTACATATGGAAAATGGCAAAAGCCAAAGAATATGAGTCACCCCTAGAAGCTGGCAATTGCAAGAAAGATGAATTTTTTATACATCCTGCAGGAAGAAATGGAATAATACCAACAATTCATTTGAGCTCATTTTGGACTTTTGGCCTCTAAAAATATAAGATGGTAAATTTGTGTCATTTTAAACTCCTGTATTTATAGTAGTTTATAGTATGGTACAAATATGCCATATGGAATTGTACAAATATCATTTAGCAATTGGAAACTAATGCAGATACTTGATGACAGTCACACATATTCCCATCCAAAGTTAACATCATTCTTAACACAGAACTTTAATGATTTTGAGACAGTACTAAATCTTTCTTCAAATTGAATCATGTAAAAAATTTTTGAAGAAATGGAAAACATTGCAAAAATCATCAGACTCTAGAGCTAGGTAAAAAGTTTGTGGTTATTCATCAAAGGAAAATTGAAAATTGGACTTTATCAAAATTGAATTATTTTTCTTCATGAAATGCTTATTAAGTGAGCAAGATAAAATAAAAATAAAAACAAAATATAGAATGGGAAAATTATTTGCAATCACATATTACAAAATAACTACTATTTAGAATACATAAAGAATTCTCAAAATTGAATAGAAAACATATTCAATGTTAAAAAGTAGCATATGCTATGGTTAAAAATACATGTTAATATATAAATATAGAAAGATTTGTAATTACTATTGTGTCAATATGTTTGAAGCCTGAAAGTGTTTATTGGCACTCCTTATTCTTTCTTGTTTGTTTGTTTGTTCCTTTCCTTTTTTAATTTTTATTTTTTTTGACTAAGGATTGAACACGAGGGCATTTTTACAATGAGCAACATTCCCAGTTCAGTTCTTTTTATTTTGTTTAGACAAGATCTTACTAAGTTGCTGAGGCTGGCTTTGAATTTGTGATCCTCATGCCTCAGCCTCCTGAGTTTGTGGGATTACAGGCATGTATCACCATTCCAGCTTGACTGCCATGGCTGCTGAGTGGAGGGGATAGTGCAGATAGAGAGAGAGGAAACTATAGTGATAAAAATAGGCCTGGGTGTGATGGTTTGGATATGTGGTGTTGCCCCAAAGCTCATGTGTGAGACAATGCAAGAAAGTTCAGAGAAGAAATGATTGGGGTTATAAGAGCCTCAATTAGATCAAAGAATTAACCATCTGATGGGATGGAGTGGTAATTAAAGGCAGGTGGGATGTGGATGGAGTGTGGCTTTGGGATATATATTTATATGTGGAAAGTAGAGTCTCAGTCTCTGCTTCTGATCATTATGTGAGCTGCTTCCCTTTGCCATACTCTTCTGGCATGATAGCCTGACTCTATATGGACTGAGACCTATGAAACCATGAACCCTTAAATAAACTTTTCCTCCTTTACAACTGTTCTGATTGGGTCTTTTCATCACAGCAATGAAAAAGCTGACTAAATTACTTGGGAAAACTTTGGAATAGAGACTGATTTTAATGGACTCAGAAGACTCACTGTAAGTGGGAGAAGTGGTTGAGTGAAAATCCACCAAAATCAGTTGGCCCATGGGCCAACAGTCTGGTGAAAAAGGAGGACACAGTCATGGGAACCACTCATAGGCACCAAGCACCAAGGAGCAGAGACAGGAGATTGGGAATTCATACATCAAGTTACAAAAAAAAAAAAACGAAACAAAAACAAAAAACTGTAGCCTATTATGACCTTAGTTACCCAACTGAGAAGCAGTCTTTGGTGCTGAGGAACTTCTGGGAACTGCCATCTTTTCTCTATTTGTGATTTTTTATTTACTATATGTTTATTTCAGGAGAAGAAGGGTCTCCATA
The DNA here is from genome assembly GCF_048772815.1 of Callospermophilus lateralis. Taxonomy (NCBI): domain Eukaryota; kingdom Metazoa; phylum Chordata; class Mammalia; order Rodentia; family Sciuridae; genus Callospermophilus; species Callospermophilus lateralis. The sequence continues at coordinate 65,436,219 of NC_135320.1, read as the reverse complement.
GAAAGGTTTCCAGAGAGAATGGGGAAATAGGATCAGTGGGGTTTCTTGGCATATGTGATGAACAAGTATTTCACACATATTCAGCCAAAAGCATAACCAGAGGTTTAGGAAAATAGATATATATTCAAAGGAGAATGAGAGTAATCTCAAGAGAGAAACACCTTTGGGGTCAAAGCAAGGAATATGCCTTCAAGGGAGAATATGAGTCATCTTGAGTGGGAGACACAGTTTTGGGATTCCCAACTCTTATTTTCAAGAAACTTATTGAAAAGTAGGTATGAAAAATTATGTAGGAATGATATTAGTTTGATATTGTGAAGACAGTGTCTGGTAAGTCTCAAGATCTTTAGGCTGATGTGGTCTTTATCATCTGATCAGTAAATAGCAGTGGAAAGTCTCAGAAAGTATAGGTTTCTAAAAATATAATATCTCTTAATTGATGTATTGTGGGTTTAATTAACACTGCACACATAGAGTTATAGATTTTCCAGGAATTTGGGAGAACTGACCTTGGAGAGAGCCTGGCTTAGGAAGTGACAGGCCTGGAAATATAAAACTTCTAAATTAAAATCATATTTTCTTTTCCTTCTTTCTCTTTTCTGTCTATTTCTGTTTATTTCTTCTATCCTACTTCAGTTACTGTCAGAAAGTTAAAGTAATACTACCCCATGTCTTTTGTCTTCTTTATCGGAAAGCAATTTTATTGGTATGAACATCATCTGTAATAATTGCCATAATGTAATGTTTTTGTGGACCTAAATATCCTCACAGGATCCTAATCAAGGTTTCCTTTAAAACTGGATTCATATAAAAAAAATATTCTTCTGTATTCCCAGAGATCTGAAGTAATATTTTCTGATTTTTTATCATATCCATATTCCTTTTATTTTTCAATTTTTTTTCCTTTCCAATACAATAACAACTATAAACTTTAGTTTCTATTAGGTGGCACTAGACTAGTTTTACATCCTTTTACTTCTCTATCATTTGTTTTATTTCAATTATTTTTTTTACAAATAAGCTTTTGAATTAAAATGAATCTCATAAGCATAAAAGGTAGTACATCAACTAAACAGTCCCTTTCTCCAAAGATATCCAATTTCTAATTCCCCAAACTTGTAAATAGGTTACTTTATAGTAAAATGGACTTTACATATGTAACTAAGTTAAAGGTATTGTGTTAGGGAGATTATTTTGGATTGTTCATAAGAGCCCAGTGTGGTCACAACCCTTTTATGATGAAAGCAGAAGACTTGATTCTAGAAGAATCTCATAATAATTCAATGCAAAATAGAGTCAAGCAGCAATCACTGGGTTTTCAGATGAAGAAACTATGAGCCAACAATGCAAATGACATCTAGAAGTTGAAAAAAATCAAGGAATCAGGTAGCCCTTTCTGAGACTCCAGAGAGAACCATCCTAGGCAAAATCTTAATTGTAACCCAGAGAGACCAATTTTGTCCTTCGATCTTTGTACCTGGAAGGTAATACTGTTTTGCATTGTTTTAAGGAAAATTTATGGTAACAAATCAGCATGAAATGTTAAGTGGGGATTTTGATATGGAGTATATTTTAATAAAAAAGTATACAAAGTATAACTAATATGATTAATTCTTATTAATTCATCTTGTTTTAGTATATCTTCAAACTGTTTTGGAAAAATTATTTCTAGATAATTTAGCATAATTCTGTGACTTTTTCAGGTTTAATTATAAATTTTCCATATTAATTGCCTCTGAAGTTATTATTTTCATTTTTTTGAGTTGTCACATAATTTAAGTTAATAATTCAAGTGAACGTAAAGTTTGCTCTAATGCATTAATGTATAACTTTCAGGAATACCTTGATCATTTTGAATGTGAATTTCATTCATACCTTTCTTCTTTCAATATAAATTTTCCAAATAAGAAGATAATTATTTGTTGATAATTTTACTTCTTAAGTTGAAATGAAATTCATGTTGATAATTTTGCTTATTCTTACATATATATAACTGACATGATTTCATTTTAATAGACTTAATATAAACCAAAAGGTAAAGAAAATTGCAATATAAATAAAAGTTTTGTATACATTTGATATATCATTTGGTTCATCTATAAGATGTTGAAGCTTTCTTTTACTTCCACAATCAACAGAATATGTGAGAACACATTTGTAATTGGAATGTTTTAACATATAGTTTATTTCATTTACGAAATATTGATTTAATTGTATAGGCATGATATTATTTCTGATAAATATTTTAAATGATATTTTATGATATTTCAAATGTTTAAGTTGCTTTCTAAATATAAATAATTAAATTTCATGAAGGTCTATTGAAAAACTATATTATTAAAATTCTTAAATTTATTTATTTTTAAAATTGAAATATAGTAGATTAATATAAACAGTATACATCATAAGTGCACTTTAAGTATATTTTTGCCAAGTGAACTCATCCATGAAACTCTTAAATATCAAGATATAAAACATTATCTGAATTCCAAGAACATCATATTATTCCCTTCTAGCTATTAATGCCAATAAAAAATAATTAATATTCTGTCTTTTAATACCACAGTTTAGATTTTTTCTTTAAAATTTGTCAGATTTATATAGCCTATCCTATGCTATATTTGATATATTTCTTGTAATATTATGTTGTCAAAATAGTCTATGTTTTTTCTTATAGCAAGAGCTTGTTTTCAGTTTTTTTTTTTTTTATTAAGTTACATGGACATACTATGAGGTGATTGTTAATTATACTGTTGATTAATAGGGTTTTATTCCTAGCTTAGAAATGTTACAAATAATATTGCTCTGAGCATCCATAAATATGACTTTTGAAATGATCTTGTTCATTCCTATATTACTTATTAGTAAGAAAATGTAATAGTATGTAATTTGTAATAGAATTTTCTATGGAGTAAGCTTATTATCAGGTTTGGTAGACAATAACAGCAATTTTCTTAAGTAGTGATACCATTTTAAACCCACCACCACTACATGAGATTCCTAGCTTTTGGAGATTATTGCTGAATTTTATTTTGACATTTTCTTCAAATTTAGTAGTGTTATTTAATTGATATTATACAGCATTTGTTAGAGGACAATTTCCATGAATTTGTAAAGATATTTTACACATACATGCAGGTATTAAACATATGCTTCAGTACTATCTTTCCTAGAATATCTGTTCAAATACATAGCCGAGAAAACAGTGATAGGAAATCCTTCTGATGGAAATATATTTACTTTGCTGGACAAATAAAGACAGCAGTTCCCTCTGGAGATATTTAAAAAAGACTCTCCCAAAAGAACCTAGATCATATTCAGGTTAATAAGCCTAGATATTTTTTTCTATTCCCAGAAATATTTGCATATATCCCAGGATAATGAAAGCAATGTTCATCTCTGGTATGAGAGAATGGGAAGAACAATTTTACAAAAAGCTCTTACAAAAGATCAGAGGCTCCAAGCTTAAATTTCCTATCTTGTAACAAACTACTGTCACATCATATTCAATTATCAACTGGAACTCATTACATTGCCCTATAGCAGTTGGAACTCTAAAAATCAGTCAATAATTTTATTCTGACTTCAGTATTTGCTGAGTCATAAATTGTTTTTTTTCACTAACCTGAAAATCTTCTATTGTCTCTCTCTGTCCCTTCCTTTCTCTTCACCCCTTCTCTCCCTCGCTTCCTCCCTCCTTTGGTGATTATCTGTGTATGTATTTCCTTTTCTATGGATCAGACTTCCTTGTTAGCTCTCAAATAAAATAGAATGTCCAACACTTCATAGAAATAAACACCAAGTTCCAGTCCATTATACTTCTCTTTGGTCCAGCTTAACGTGTGTTTATTTGCAATGGTCTTTAGCCATGATTTCACCTTAGAAGTAGGGATCCTACTGCAGTGTGGGCTTATGTCCTACCTCACTGCTGTGCTTCTCAAAGCAGATCTATAGGGCTAGGATGTGACACAACTTTGAGGCACGGATATCCACAAGAGTGACATAGAAACCTAGGGCTGGTTCTGCTGTTGTGGTTCTTCTAAGAGACAGGCAGAAACCCATGGTACCCAACTGCAAGTCAGTGACTATGAAGGATAGATAAATCTAGTTTATTCCTCCTTGATCTGGATAATTTATATTTTTCAAGAATTTTATATAGTATACCCAAATGCCAAAATCATTTGCAAAATTTGCTCAAAATAAACTGTTGCAACTTAATATTATTTTTAAAGTCTGTAATAATGATTATTCATGTTATCAATATTACATTTGTCTTGAAATGGATAATAGTATAATATATGGTCAAAAAGGTGCTTAATTCATCATCATGGCATTTCACATAATGCTAAGATGAAGAAGCTTACTTGACTACAGGAAATACAGCAATATGTTCATGCCATGAGTTTAATATCAAGTTTCCATCAGTCAAAGACACATGGCCAAATTAGAAAAATATGAATAAACCCAAATAGAAAGAAATTATAGGATTGGGACACAGTTGATAAAAAGTTTGTGACATCTCTCCTTTTTGTACCTACTTAGATACTTTTCTCTAATTGTGGAATTTTTGTTTTATGTTTCCATAATATTGAGCTCAGTAGGTTTAATATCTTAGTATATATATTTTTATCCAGTCACACATAGAATAAATTAAAAGCTGAGACTAACTTATTGGTTTTTTAAGCTGTCCTGTAGTAATGGACAGAATGATTTTGTTGCAATTACCAAAAGGAATTAGATAATTGTTATATATTAGGAACAAGGAAAACTGCAACACACAATACTCTTAGTACTATCATTGTTAATATTATTGGTCAATGGTAAAACAGGAATAGTAAAGAATTGCAGTTTTTCCTCTTAATTTCTCACAATTTTTCTTGTTATGTTATGGGAAAGCGAGGCTGTTTGCATGTTAACTTTTAAATGTGAGTCATATTAGTTCCCAAAGTCTGCCACAGCAAAGCACTACAAACTTGGTGGCTTATAGCAATGTAAATTCATTTTCCCAGAGTCTTCAAGGTTAGACATCTAGAATCAAGGTGTGGCCAGGTCACACTCCCTTCATATTCTAAGAGATGATGACTCTGACTCTTCCAGTTTCTGGAAGTCTAGAATGGTCTTTAAATTGTGGCAGATTAGCTCTAATGTTTGCCTCTGTCTTTAAGGAAAACTAGGATTTAAAAGTGTATTGTTTAATTACCCTGTTGGTATTACAGGAAGAGATCACTTCCATTTTTTTTTTCTGTTTACTTAGAGAATCTTCTTTAGAAAACCTAAAACTGTAAATATTTTCCTCCACTTTGAAATATAAATACATATTTTTGTAAAGTAGATAGACATTTTGTGAGCTTTAAAACCTAGGAATGTCTTTCCTAAAGACCAGGAATCCATCTCTTTGAAATGTCAACATCAAGGGAGATTTTATACCTTTTTACCTGTTGGTGTGGGAAAGTAGGAGCCTAATTTCAAAGAGAACCTTTTTTCAAGTTCCTAAACTATGTCCTGTCAGAAAGACATGAAAAGTGTGTTGTCCCCCTGGGTAAAGTCAATTCACTAACAAAAAGTCACCTAAAAGTGAGGATGAACTATGTGTGAAAAATTGTAGTGTCAAGTGTTCTTATCTGAGACTAGTCATTGTTTCCTGATATCATGTACCTAGTAGGTTATATCTCTCTGTTTATATAAAAGGGTGGGGGTTCATTCTGTCTTTGCAGAATGATGCGCCTCACATTCTGGCTTAATGCTTATGCAGTAATAAATCTGTTTTCTTTCTCTACTACCTTTATGGAGAGGATTTCTGTGTTTGAAGAAGATTTATCTTTAATTATATTACCCCAGCAGTCTTTACATGGCTAACTTCATTTTTTGTCTTCTCGTTGCATCCTTTGCATGTTTGTCTGTGTCCACATTTCCCTTATAGGCCCATGAGTCATATTGGATCAGGAATATAGTGATGTCATTTTAACTTGCTTATATTTCTATAAAGACCCTATTTCCAAATGAGGTAATGTTCATAGGTACCAGGGGATAAAACATCCAATTATTTCAGGAGAAATAGGAAAACAGTACAACTTATATAGGAATAGATGTGGATGGATGTCACTGCGCAGTGATGCAGTATCTGATGACTCTGTCTTTGGGATTTGCAGAAAAAAAACATTTGTCATCTAAACACAAATGAAGAATGAATGCCATGAGACAAATGGATACATTTTTCTAGATCTGCTCCCTGTATGACTCTGTGTCTTTTATGTTTGATCAATTCATAATTGTGCTATTAGGAAATCACATGTCTTGTGTCTTATAGTTAGTTTCAAATGGAAACAGGTCCTGACAAAAGTTATGATAAGAAGTTTCATCATGATACCTCAGTTTTATTACCTAAGTTGATATATATTTATATATATATATATATATCTTATTTAAATATATATATATATATATTACCTAAGTTGATATATATATAGATTTATATATATCTATATCTATATATATATATATTTATTACCTAAGTTGATATAGATATATATATATATATATATCTATATCAACTTAGGTAATAAAACTGAGGTATCATGATGAAACTTCTTATCATAAATTTTGTCAGGTCTTGTTTTACATATATTCCATCAATTCTAAGCATTCAAAAAAGTTTCCCATTGCTGCTTCATGCAGAGTTCTTTAGCATATATTTTTAGCTTTCCTTCACTCTTTCTACAATTCTAATAGTTCTTCCTTGAAACTATTTTGTCATGCAGTTTTAGTATAACGTTAGAGTTTCTGGAGATTTAACCTAGGGCTTGCACATGCATGTGCTCCATCATTAGGCTATATATGCCGTCCTTTACAGATTTTATGTTGAGACATAATCTCCTAAATTGCTCAGACTAACCTCAAAGTTTTGATCTTCCTGCCTCAGCCTCCCAATAATATGACATTTTTACTGTGACACAGATTATTATATGTCTCCTAATTTAAATAATGCACTATTTAAATAAGTGTTCTTTTATGTAAGCATATGATACATTATTTCTCACATTCCAATGTGAAATTAGGTGGAATCCTTTCATGGAAATAGCATCCTTTCATGGAAAGACCTTATTGCAGGGAAAAGGGAGGCTTATAGCAGGATTTCCCAATCACAGAATCCAATCATGGCATGGCTAAACATTTAAAGTATTCACACAAGGCTATTTGTAGGGAATTGTAGATTTGAAGATTCATCAATTCTACAGTAGACTGTAGTATAGCAGTACACTGCAGTACACCACCCATAGGTTTGAGAAATACACTGAAAGACAAGTAAACTATTGTTGCCCAATCCTTCCTTACTCATGTACCCAAAAGTGCTTTGTAAGTATTACAAAATCAAATGCTTTAGGCATATATTATATCATGTATGGCAGACTCATTCTTATTATAAATTGCTGTCAATTTCTGTTTAAATGAGATAATTCCTTCCGTATTTACTTATTTGCAATCTTCATGCTTCATGGTCATACAACTTACACTGGCAATTTCAAATTGTTTATAAATAGATTCTTCTCTGGAGAAAAAGCTATATCTCAATCTCTTTGCACAGGGATAGATAGTCCTAGATTTCTTAGAGCATCTCATTCTTATCTCCTTTTTTTTCTTCTAAATATCAGAACAGTATATATCTAAAATGATTTATTATAAATTTCTTATTTTTGTACAACTTTCTCATACTTACAAACATAAGATTACTATAAATGTCAATTAAAACTAAAATATAATTTTAAAAAATAAATAAATTTTTGTTCCCAACAATTCACTTTATATGTATATTCTTTTACATTTTTACAGAGAATACAGATTTGGAAAAAGTACCAGTCATCTATAATTTTGAGTTTCATTACCACTTACTGAATTTTTAATTAAAAGAAATAACATCCTTTCATGGAAAGACCATGGTGAGGGAAAAAAACTTATAGCAGGGTTTCTGTTTTGGTTTCTGTTTTGCAGACTACACTTGAATACCTCTGATAATTTACATTCAAGTTTTTTATTCATTTCATGTAACACAAAGAAATAAATTTTAATTAGCATAGAGAAATGCCTTAATAATAATATTTTCTTCCATGTTGCTTTCTCCATAAGTGTTGTGATATCTTAAAATGATATATTAATTAATCATTAAGTAATATATTAAATTCATAAGATCTTTCAATATAGTCAAACTTTGCAAAACATAATTTTAAAATGAATGGATTTTTGTCTATTTATGGAAAATATATAAGAAAGAATTTTCGTCTATATTTTGTCAAAAATATTAATCATTATTCTAATACTATATTGAGCCTCCTATTATAAAATGGAGTTCAGAAATTATTTAACAGTTCATTTATAAAATTAGACTTTTGAATGTCTCTGAACACTGTCATTCAAAAAATGACAATATATGAATTGGCCTCATAAGTAAATAAATATTTACCCCAAATATATCACCTGGGGAGGAAAAATTAGAATTTAAAAAGAAATGAGAAATATTCAGGTATTGTGTAACTAACTAGGATTTAAATATAATACTGATATTATATAATGAGTCTAGCTAAAGGACTATATCTTCAGATAATTTATCAGTGTCCCAAATATCCATTCAGGGAATTGATTTGTCTCAGAGGAAATCTTCCACAAACAGAGAGAGAGCAAGAAGAAAGGAGAGAGAGAGAGAGAGAGAGAGAGAGAGAGAGAGAGAGAGAGAGAGAGAGAGAAAGAAGAAGAAGGAGGAGGAGGAGGAGGAGGAAGGGAGGGAGGGAGGGGAAAAGAACAGGAAAGAAAGAAGGAAGAAATTATCAAAAGTCAGCCTTGGAAGGTCATTTTCTGAAATACATCAAAACTATAGAATATAGGGCTAGAGATACAACTGATTGTAGAATGCTTGACTAATATGCATGGAATCCTGGATTATTTGATTTCCAGTATTGCAAAAAAATCTACATCTATCTATACATCTATGAAGAAGGGGAACAATGAGAGTGAAAATACAAGGACCATTCTATAGAAATATACTCCATCTGTATATTTTTGATTCTGTTCTGTCTCTGAAAATATTATGTTTCTTGGAAGAATGAATCACTGTATGATGTTTTTCCACAGTGATTCCTTTATTTTTTTAGACTATCATCAGTTGATTCCATATGGCTTATTGATACTGAAGAGAATTCAGTAATGTAAACTTTCCTTTAAACCCAACTAATCTTTAATGGTTTAACTATTTGTAAGTTGATTGATTTTGAACTAAGATCTAAGGTAATATGATGATCAAAATAATCATATTCTTGAAGTGCAAACTAGCCATGTCTAAAGAAAACACAAGTTGGAGATATGTATCTTCTCTGCAAGCTCACTAATATGTCCTTTATGAATATGAAAGCAAGCCACAGATGGAATTTATGTAGGCAGGCATAGAATTGTCATAAATGCTGTCCTTAAATATTCATGAAGTTTCCCTCATTTTTTAAAATACTTTAACAATTACTTTTCCAAAAGTTTACTTCTAGAAATGAATAGTGATATACTGAAATCTGGATCAGTGAACTTTCTAGTTTGATTAGGTGTGAGAATTTTTTTAAAATGAGATATATAAGAAAAAAATGGAATTCTAAAGTACCCTTATCCAACACTAATAGAATGTTCTGTGATGGTGGTATTATCCTATTGATTTGCTGTACTATATGACAGTCTTTTGGCCACTTAAATGATCAGAAAAATAATTTTATTGAATTTGATTAAAGTTAATAGTCACATGTGATCATTGACTCCTATTTTGAACAGTCAATTTTTTTTAAAGTTAATTTCATTTTTTTGTTTGGCAATTAATAATTATGAACTAAAAATGTCATTTTGATGCACGCAAATATTATAGAATTATCAAATCATTGCTTCCTCCAACATTTTCTCATTGTAAGCCTAACACTTGCCATATAAACATATCAAAAAATATTTTCCCTATTGCCAAGTGTCCCTGCTTTCCTTCAACACTACACAACATCTTTCATCCAGTTCATCTGAAAGGGGAGTGTGCTAGTCATTTTTTATCACTGTAACCAAAACACCTGACAAGAACGATTTAGAGGAGGAAAAGCTTATTCTGAGTCATGGTTTCAGAGGTTCAGTTCATGGTCAGTTGGCTCCATTTCTGTGGGTCCAAAGAAGGTAGAACATCATGGCAGGACGATGTCAATGGAGGAAAGCTGCATGCCTTATGGAAGCTTGGAAGCACAGAGAAGGAAATGGGCTACAAGAAAAGTATACCTTTCCAGTTTACACCCCCAGTGACCCATTTCCTCCAACCATGCTCCTCCTGCCCATAGTTACCACCGGGTTACTCCATTAAATTAGGTCAGACTAATCAGGTTACAGATCTCATAATCTAATTGTCATCTCTGTATTTATGTCTTAACACAGGCACTATGAAAGGACATCTCATATCTAAACCATAAAAGTAAGGGATCACCCTGTGCATTCATTAAGTAGGAATGAACTACCCTAAGCAACAGAATGAGGAAAATTCTGGTAGTGTGACTATCAGATCCAATGACAGAGAAATGTCTGGGAGATGAATAGGGAAAGGTTCACTTTCCCTGAAGAGCATATTCAACAAAAGTAGAACTTTATTAGTGTATCTATCACTTCAAATATTTGTCATTTGTGGTGAGAACATTCAAAATTCTCTTTTAGCTGTTCTGAAATACATGCTACATTATTATTAACTATACTAATTGTAATGTGAAATCAAGCACTAGCATTTATTTTTCCTTTCTAACTGTAAGTTTGTATTCATTTACCAAAATGTCTTCCTCCTCTTTTCCACATTAGCCTTTCATAACCACCATTCTACTATCTAATTATTTGAATTCAATTTTATTTAAATTCCACAGGTAAGTTATAAGTCCATAGTTTCATCTACAGTACTCCATTGTGTACATATACCACATTTTTAAATACATTCATTCATTGATATACAGTTGGTTTCCATATGTTCTCTTCTATGAACATTGCTAAATGAACAAGGGAGTGCAGATACCTCTTTGGCTGAGTTTAATTATTTTGTGTTTATACTCAGAAGAGGGATTTCTGAATTATATGATAATTATATATTTTTAAATTTTTTTTTTGAGTAGGCTTCAATCTGTTTTCCAAATAGCTAATTTAAAATACCAACAAGAGTGTGTAAGTATTCCTTTTTGTCAACTTCCATGGCAACATAAATTATCTGTAATTTTTTTATAATATTGATTTTATCAAATGTGAACATATATCTCATTGTGACTTAATTAGTATTTCTCTGATGACTAGAGATGTTGAACTTTTCACATCTGTTTAATGTATGTTTATCTTCTTTAGATAAAGTCCTTTGCTCATTTTAATAGTTATTTACTTGTTGAGTAATTTGTGTTCCTTACATATTTTGTATATTAGTTTCATAGCAATTGAATGATCATAAATATTTTATTCCAGTCTGTGGGCTGTCTCTGCATTCTGTTTTTTTTTTTTTTTTTTTTGTGTGTGTGTGTGTGTGTTGTGTTGTTTTTATTCCTATGCAGAAGATTTTTAGTTTGATGTGGACCCACTGACTTATGTTTGCTTTTATTATCTGTGTTTTAGAGTCATGTATAAGAAATCTCTGCCAAGACCAATGCCATTAAGCTTTTCCATTTTTGCTTTTAGTAGTTTCATAAACTGGGAGAGACATTTAAATCATTAATCTACTTTAGTTAATTCATGTATAAGGGGTGAAATAAAGGTCTATTTTCATTCTTCTGAATATGAATATCCACTTTTCCTAACCACATTTATCAAAGAGACTGCCTTTCCCCCATTGTGTAATCTTGGCATCTTTTTTGAAAATCAATCAACCATAGCTGTGTGGGCTTATGTTTGGGATACCTAAATCAACGGTACTAACCCAAAGACATCTTGTCAGTATTTTACCAAATTCTAGTAGCTTGCATAAGTAAGGGTAGATGTGGGTTTATAATCATTCTAATCAGATAAACACCTTGAATATTACTCATTTCATAAAAGAAGTCTTTTTTTCTATCTTTCCTTATGTTAATTAACACTGATTTTGCAATTTTGGAGTGTGGATTGGAGATTAGTCTCAGAACTGCTGAATACTCAAAAATCTAAAATGATTTCAGAAGTGACAACTTTGTAGATGAGAGTTTATTTGCTCCCTCAAATATATACATCAGAGTGTTTACATTGAATTATTTTCAGTGATATTGTGACAATAAAAACTACTTAACAGAATAATAATGAGGATAATTTTTAGAAAATAATTTCTGTGCTTTGATTTGCATCAGAAACCATGATAGACTGAAATTGGAAAAGTGTAGCATACACCATATATATTACAAAAGACCATATCTGATGAAAAAAAGAAAAGAAAATCAGCTGTTGCATGAACAACATAACATGACTATGATATCTCAATAGAGAAAAAGGTATGAGTTAAAACCCTGACCAACACAGCTGACTGCCTTAAGTCATCTTGGTAAACTCATTTAGGGGTTTAAACCCAAAACAATTCATAGCACATTAGAAGTCAGCATGTGTGCATGACAGGAATTGGTGGAAAATAATAATTAAAATATGGAAGCTGTTCAGAGGAGTTTCAAGGTATCTACCTAAGAATGTCCTCAAGTCTCTACTTTAAAACTAAATTATACATGCACAGAAATGACTGGAATGCCTGGTAGAAAACAGTGATTTGGGAACTGTAATCAGAATTAATGATTCCAAGGTAACATGGTACTACAGGAAATATGAGCGTTTTTTAAAGTTTTTATTAGTGCATTATAATCATACATAAGAGTGGGGTTCATTTTGACATAATTATGCATGAATGGAATATAGTTTGCTCTATTTCAGTCCCCAGTGCTTCATCTTTTCTCCCTCCTCCTTACCCTGTTCACTTTCCTCTACTCTACTGGTGTTTATTCTATTTATTTATTTATTTTTACATTGGTGCTTTACAGATATACATTTACATTCGCTGTGATACATTTATATTTGTACATAGCATAATTTAGTCAATTACATTCCACAGTTCCTCCATTTTTCCTGGCCCATCTCCCTTCCCTTCAATCATCTTCCTCTACCCTACTACTGACCCCCTTATATTTTCATGGGATCTCTTTTTACCCAAATTTCTTTGCTCTAACTTCTGCTTATGATAATAAACATTCAAACTTGATTTTCTGGGTTTAACTTATGTCACTAATCAAAGTACTTTTCAGCTCCATCCATTTACTTACTGCTAATGCTATTATTTAATTCTTTATTGTTTATACATGCCACATTTTCATTGTGTATACATGCCACATTTTTTATACATTCATGTATTGATACACTCTTGGGCTATTCAATAACTTGGCTATTGTGAATTGTGCTTCTATAAATATTGATATAGCTGTATCACTATAGTGTACTGGTTTTAGTTCTTTTGAATAAATACCAATGAATGAGGTAGTTGGGTCATATGTTATTTCCATTTCTAATCTTTTGAAGTTATTTTTATACTGCTTTCCAAAGTTCTATACAAATTTACACCCAACCAACAATGTATAAATGTACCTTTTATCCCCAATGTCTTCACAAGTGTTTATTATTATTTTTATTTTTATAATTGTATTCTTATTGTAATAAGATGAACTAAATCTCAATGTAGTTTTAGTTTGCGTTTTCCTGATTACTGAGTATGCTGAACATTTATTTCATATATTTGTTGGTCATTTGTATTTCTTCCCTTCAGAAATGTCTATTTAGTTCTTTTGATCAACTACTGATTGGTGTGTGTGTGTGTGTGTGTGTGTGTGTGTGTGTGTGTGTTATGTATCTTTAGTTCTCTGTATAATCTGGATATTAATCATTTGTCAGAGGAGTACCTGGCAAATATTTTCTCCTATTTTTTAGGCTCTTCTTTTAATATTTTATTTCATTTGCTATGCAAAACCTTTTAAATTTGATGCCATTGCACTTATTAATTCTTTGTTTTATTCCTTAAACTTTATGGGCCTTGTTAAGAAAATCAATATGCTTTTGACAATATGTTGGAATGTTGAATCTATATTTTCTTCTAGCAATAGCAAAGTTTCTGATCTAGGTCTTTTATCCACCTCAAGTAGACTTTTTTTTTTTCTTTTTTGGGAGGGGGGTACCAGGGATTGAACTCAGGGGCACTAGGCCACTAAGCCACATTCCCAGCACTATCTGTATTTTATTTAGAGAGACAGGGTCTCACTGAGTTGCTTAGCACCCACTGTTGCTGAAGCTGGCTTTAAACTCTTGATCCTCCTGCTTCAGCCTCCCAAGCTGCTTGGTTATGTAGACTTTTGCACAAGGTGAAAAATATGGATTTTGTTTTAATCAAAATATGGATATCCAGTTTTCCCAGTCCCATTTTTCGAAATGCTATCTTTTTTCCAACAACGTTTTTTTGCACCTTTATCAAATATCAGATAATTTTATCTGTCGTTTTGTCTTTGTGTATTCTATTCTATTGATCATCATGTATGTCTTGATGCCAATATCATGCTTTTTTTTAACTATAGCTGTCTAGTTTAATTTGAGATAAGGTATTGTTATGCTTCCAGCTTTGCTCTTCTTGCTCAGTATTTAGCTATTTCAGTCTTTAATGCTTTCAAATTAATTTTAGTACTTTTTTCCATAGTTCTAGCTGATAAATAAATTCAGAAAAATAGCAGGATATAAGATCAGCATAAAACAACAACAGCAACAACAAAAAAAGAGCTTCCCTGTACTCCAATAATGAATCTCCTGAGAAAGAAATACGAAAAATTATTCAATTCACAGTAGTTTTTAAAATACTAGGAATAAATCTAATGAATGATTTATGTAAACTATAAAACACAGAATTAAAAAAAAATGGAGAAGACCTTATATATTAAGATCTTTCATGTTCTTGGATAGGAAGAATTAAGCATCATACGGATCCAGTACAATTATTAATATTTTAGTCAGCTTTTTCATTGCTGTAACCAAAAGAACTGATATGAACAATTTTAAGGAGGAAAAGTTTATTTAGAGCTCATGGTTTCAGAGGTGTCAGTCCAGAGG
Organism: Callospermophilus lateralis; assembly: GCF_048772815.1. NCBI lineage: Eukaryota > Metazoa > Chordata > Mammalia > Rodentia > Sciuridae > Callospermophilus > Callospermophilus lateralis. Next base: position 65,421,111 of record NC_135320.1, on the reverse strand, counting down.
TGGCTGGCTCCATTCCTTTGGGTACAAATGAGGCAGAACATCATGGCAGAAGTTTGTGGAAGAGGAAAGCATCTGAGAACATGGCACCCTGGAAGCAGAGAGAAAGAGCTCTGCTTAACAAGGACAAAATATATACCCAAAAGATACCCGCCCCATCAGGGTGCCTTCAGCAACAATTTACCTGCCTACATTTACCATACAGTTAATCCTTTTCTGGCGACTAATGCACCAATTAGGTTGAGACTCTCATAACTCCATCATTTTTACCTCTAAACTTTTATGGGGCACTTCATATCAAAACCATAATACCTCAACATATATGAGTGTTTGTGTTGCCAGTTCTGTAAGGAAGGTAATAAGATTATATTCCTATCCAAGGATGTGAAAAACACTGGGTTACTTTCAAAAGACAACAAAGTGAAAACCACAAACTAATGAGTAGGGTAAATAAGAATTTTAACAATTTTAATGTTGACAAGTTCTGCATTTCTATTGTTTCAGTCCTACTACTGCAACTATTACTTATCAGTAAAGTATTATCGTTGGGGTGATCACCAAAGTGGCAGTGTAGAGAAAGGATTCGCTTCTCATGTGCTTTGCGGTTTGGAATTTGATTGACTGGTATGTGGCTTCATAACAAGCTAAGTGTATGAAGAAAACTATTATAAATTATTATTTGTTTGTCAGAGATTCAGAAACGACCAGAAATTCTGGTGTAGTCAATGGAGAATACAAAGAAATACCCTAGAACTTGGAAGCAACAGTGGTGCTATATCATTTCAGAGAGGAGGGGAGGGAAAGAGAAAAAGAAATACTGAGGATAGACTTGGCATGAAAATGTTGTCCATATTTTTCAACTTCCAAGTGAAGAACATGTAGAGATCCAGCTGAAGGAATTTTGGCTGAATCTTTCCTGTCCTTTACATTCATTGTACAATAATAAATAGTGTATGAATGACTGCAAAAAAAAAAATTATCTAACACCAGGACAAAGAAATGAATCCAAAGACAGCTAAGAAATTAGATGGTGCTGGGGAAAGACTGAACAAATTATATTACCAGTATGCATGACTAAGACATAATGAATCTCAGTATTATGTATACTTATAATGTGCCATTAAAAAGAAAATTAGAATTATCAGACAAGAATATTAAATCAGCTTCTCAAAATGTTTAAGGATTTAAAGAGAAAAAGTAAGTAGACAAGATCTCAGAAAATTCTAAATCATAAAAAAATTTCTAGATTGAATAGTACAATACCTGAAGGTATCATAGCAACCATAATGAGATAGCACTTCTATAAATAATACATATATCAAAGAAAAACTCCAAATAAAAATTAGGAGATATTTTGAACAGAATGTTCATGAAATATATCAAAATTTGAGGGATGTTATTAAAGAAGCAATCAAAAGGAGAATTTTAGCTTTTAAATCTTATGTTAAAAGGTTAATAAAAGTGTTTGAATTTTATGTACTTTCTACCTTAAGAAAGTAGAAATTAAAGAGTAAATTAAGTAGAAAAATATGAAAATAATAATGGTAAGACAGTAAATCAATGGAAAAGTAAAAATCAACAAAACCAAAAAAACATTTTATAAAAAGTAAATAAAATCAATAAAATTGATGCATTTATATTTATGTTGGTCATGAAAAAATCATATAAAACACATGCTTCAAATTGAAAGAGTAAAATGGTGTGCAACTATGATGGTTAATTTTCTGTGTCTATGTGACTGAACTAAAAGATTACCAAATTCTGATAAAACAAACATAGCATCTGGGTTTATTTGTTAAGATATTTGGCAAGAGAATATTATCTGAATTTTTGAACTGTGTAGAGCTAATAGTACTTCCCATTGTCAAGGGGCATCATCCAATCTGTTGAGGACTCAAATATAAAACAAACAAAACAAGAGTGAAGGAAAGATAAATAAATCCCATTTTTTGAGTTGGAGTATCCTATTTCCTTTTGGCCTCAAACATTGGTGCTTTTTATTCTCAGCCATTTTTATTCAGATTCAGTTATATAGCTAATTTTCCTAGTCTTCCACTTGCAAGTGACAGATCATGGAACTTTTCAGCTTCCATAATTGTGAGAGCCATTCTCACATATAGCATAAAAAGTATCATTAATTAAGTGCTTAAAAATTTAACCTTGAAAAAAGTCCACAATGTTCACAAAACATAATCCAGAAAACTTTGTTTCCCTTTTTTAGCACATTTTTAAAGTTGTAATTCATACATCATAAAATGCATCAATTTAAAGAGTGAAATTTATTATTTCACTATTATTATTTTTAACATACTTATAGATGTATGCAACTATCACTACAATATAAGTTTGAAATATTTCTATTTTTTTCTGAAAGAAATCCAAAATATATCACCAGTCATTATGTGTTTTCTCCCAATGCCCTGTCCCTAGGCAACTGGTAGTCTACTTTCTTTTTTTATGTGATTACATATTGTGGACAACTCATATAAGTAATTATAAAAAGTGTGGCCTCATAAAACTAGCTTCTTTCACACTGTAGCATGCAATGGTACTTCATTTTTATTGCTGAATAATACTCAGTTGCATGAATAGTCCACATTTCATTGTACATTCATCAATTAATGGACATTTTTTTCTTCAGCAAATCTACATTAACCTATATTGTAAGCATTTGATTAATATTGAAGTTATTACATGGAAATTATAGATCACTTACATGTTACTTATGTAGATGGACTGGTCAGTAGTTGTCAACAGGTAGATTTATCTTTAAAATTCTCCTACTGTTTTGTCCACAATGTTAAAGTCTGAAAGTTTTATTATCTATTTGGTGAGGTTATCTTTTAAAATCTGAATACTGTAATATGAATTAAAACATGTTTTCTCTGTATATGTTAGGCTTCATCATTGCATCTCTATTTTTAGAATCTTCATTTTGTATCTTTTTTTTTTCATTCCCAGAATGTGATAGTTAGTTCTCCATAAATATAACAAATGCATTAGATAATCAACTTAAAAAGCTCATGGCTTCAGAATTTTCAGTCTGTTGTCATTGGGCCCCATTGTTTGGGGTCAGTGGTAAGGCAGCATACCATACTGGGAAGTGAATGATATATAGTAAAGCTGCTCACTTCATGGTGGCCAGAAAGCAGGAAGAGACAGAAGAGACTAGAGACTGACATCCCACAATCCCCCTTGATGGTGTATCCCCATTGACATAAATCTTCTCACTATGTCCAACCAAATTATTGTCTTATATTTGTTCTTAGTGTTTAGCTTATAAATTTCATGCCCATAATCAATCCTGAATTTTTTTTAATACTTTGAAGCAATGATCAAAGTCACTTTATTTTCAAAATGTGGATATCCAGTTATATCAGGATAAAGTGTTGAAAAGAATTTCCTCTTTATATTGAAGTGATTTGCCAGGTACTTAAAAAAATAAAATGATGACATTAATGTGAATTTACTTCTGAGAACTGAAATAAGTTTATCTCTTTGTTGATTTATATGTCAAAGCCATACATTCTTGATGACGCCATCTTCTACTTTTACCCCTAGTTTGAAGTCACGTAGTTTATATTTTCTACCTTTGTTCTAATTTTTTTTAAAGATTACCTTAGATATTTTTATTTCTTAACATGGCGATATGAATGTTATAATTAGCTTGTTAAATACTTCAAAATGTAATAAGACAAAATAAACTTTCTTTTTGCTTTGTTTTGAAGAAATTTTCAAAGTTTCAGACTTACACTTCCATTTTATTACAAAAGTACCTTGTTAGAGTCTGTAAACAAGTCTGGATGGCGCCTGGCAAAATGCCAGAGGGAGTGGTTTGTGAAGTAACTCCAGGGAGCCATTAAGTGTGGAGATTCCTTATTGGTTGACTACTGTATCTATTTTATGTTAATTAAGGTAAGCTGTGTGGAATGAATAAATACCTCTGTTGTCCTACAATAAAGGGCTCTGACTCCTGCTGTATCTATCTACACAAGTTGTTCGTCACCCCCGGTTATTTTGCTGTAGTCGGACTGCGGCAGTACCTAATTATAATGTTCCATAAAACTTCATCTCTTGAATTTTTTACAGATATGAATATATTAACTGATATACCAAAATAATCAGCACAACTATGAAATTTCTACATTTCAATTAACAGATCATGTACTGCTTATGCTGAGAAAACTTTGATACAGCTTTAGCCAGCTTTTTTGCCTCTGTGACCAAAGGATCTGAAAAAAACAATTAGAGGAGAACAATTTTATTTGGGGGCTCATAATTTCAGAGGTCTCAGTTCATAGATGGCCAACTCAATTCCTCAGGGCTTGAGGTGAGGCAGAACATCATGGGGGAAGAGCAATGGCAGAGGAAAGCACCTGGGAACATGGCACCAGGGAAGCAGAGAGAGTGAGCTCTCCTTCCCACAACAAAATATAAATCCCTAATTCATGCACTCAAGGACCACCTCCTCCAGCCATAGCCTACCTGCTTGCATTTACCACTCAGTAAAACTCTTATTAGGTGATTAATTCACTTATTGGGTTAGGGTTCTCATAACCTAATCATTTTACCTCTAAATCTTCTTGCATTGTTTCATACATAAGCTTGTGGGGAACATCTCAAATTTAAATCCTAGCAGATATTAATGGTCTTGTGATTTCCAATTATGTACTTTCCAGAGATCTTTCAAAAAAACTAAACAGTAGTGAGTTAATACAACAAAACCTATTTAGTAAAAATAATGTCCCCATTAAAGTTATTTGTTCGTCCAAAAGCTGACTTCATTCTCTAATTTCATTTTTTGGCAGGTGGAGGGGGTACTAGGGGTTGAACTTAGGGGCACTCAGCCACTGAGCCACATCCCTGCCCTATTTTGTATTTTATTTAGAAACAGGGTCTCATTGAGTTCCTTAGTGCCTCGCTTTTTTGCTGAGACTGTCTTTGAACTCGTGATTCTCCTGCCTCCGCCTTCCCAGCCTCTTGGATTACAGAATTGTGCCACCGAGCACAGATTCTAATTTCCTTTATTTATACAGATAAATGAACTCTACAAATTAAAGTTTAAAATGTCAATATATTATTAGGCATATTAAGACAGTTCTAAAATTAGCTATGATAATATAAATCAAGACTGTATTTTTCTGCAAATCGTAATGATATCAAGGTAAGTTTTTTGTTAATGATATCAATGTAAGTATTCTGTGTTTTAAGTACATTTTACTATAGGAGTCATCAAAGCGATAATGATAATAATATTAGAATTAATAATTTCTCTCACAATTAAGCTTTGTAATCTTTTAAAGATACATTTTAAATTTGTTTGCTTGACTGATCTCTTAAAATATTTGAGAGATAATAAAATCATGATAAAACTGTGGTGTCTTAGGCTCAAATTATTAGTAAAACAATAAGTTTATTCTACAAATTAGAACAAAAGAACACATTGTTAGTAAATATGTTAATTAGGTTAGAACACTTACATTAATCAAGATACTATTTTGTGCCATACAATAGTGTTTAACATGTGAATAAAACTGTCAGTTTGAATGGAAAAATTACAAAACAATATAACACTAGAGATGCTAGACTGTGAAATATGTGAGTTGAGTGGGAGTAAGTGGAATTTTAGGGTGACCTTAAAGATTCCATACACACTTGTACACCTGTGTGGTCTGATTCCTTGGACTTTATTCTTGTGATTAGGTTATGTTACTTGGAGCCATTGACTATTAAAAAAAAAAAAAAAGGAGTTTATCTGGAAGTGTTGAAACTAAACAGGAATCTTTTAGCAGCTGAGATTTTTCTCCTGCTGATCACAGAAAAGAAACTTAAGAGACTTGCCTTTCAGAGGATCTTAGAAAAAACATATACCCATGTTGTGAACTGCCTGTGAGGTCTCTATTAAAAGGAAATGGGGGCAGCCTCCAGGAGCTGAAAACAATCCCCAGCCAATAGTCTGCAGCAGAATGGCTGCCTCAATCTTCTAATGTGAAAAGACTGGATTCAGCCAAAAATAAAAGCAAATTTTCTACCAGAGTTTCCAAAGGAAAACTCAGATAATATGAGATAATATGACACTTTGATTTTGCCCTCATGACTATCAATTTCTAGTCAGGGATGGAGGGAAAGTGAAGAAGTTCTGAGGATAATGATAGTGATAGTGACTGTCATCAAATTTGGTGATTTTATGCCACTAATAATCTCTATTATTTAAAATATTACATGGAGTGTCATTTACTTTATTAATCATCTAAAAGAGGTTAGGAGATAAACATTTTGTGACAATGGATTTTTAATATTTGTACTGCTTAATGCATTAACCACTATGTATAATTATTGAAACCTTGAAATGTTGAGAGTGGAGATACTGGGGATTGAACTCAGAGGCACTTGAGCACTGAGTCACAACCCCAGCCCTATTTTGTATTTTATTTAGAGATAGGCGTTCACTGAATTGCTTAGTGCCTCACTTTTGCTGAGGCTGGCTTTGAACTCATGATTCTCCTGCCTCAGCCTTCTAAGCCTGAAGGGGTCTTTTGACCGTATAGTATACCTTAAGTTGTGAGGATTCTTCTGAATTATTGTTATAAACTCTATATCCTCTGTTATATGCAATGATATAATATACATGAGTCTTAAAGATAACCTGAAGTTCATGAGGAAGTTTAGTTCTATACCTTATAAAGAATTGAGGGACCTAGGGTTATGGCTCAGCAATACCGCACTGGCCTAACACATGTGAGGACCTGGGTTCGACTCTCAGCACCAAATAAAAATAAATAAGTAAAATAAAGGTTTAAAAAAAAAGAATTGAGGACTAACTCCTTTCTAAACATACCTTCATAGATTTGACATACAGAATTAGCCTTTGATCTGTAATATTGGTGACATCCTATTTTTGAATAATGTTTTCTACCCACAAAACAGATTCTTTTTGAACTTTTCTTGACTGTGACTATCTTCATTGAAGGCTGCAAGATAACCTTAAAACCCTCCTTGCCCACCTGCTTATCTTCTGGAAAATAGTTGAGAAATTATTCATTCTATTGCACTATTATAAATATATATGCTTAAAAAGCCCTTCGGACTGAGTTTTGTGATTTTGTAAAACATACATATATAAATATATTTAATCATTGGAAATATTTTGTTATAAGACTTTTTTCTCTTTTTTATTTTTTATTTATTCATGACAAGGGAATGCATTATAATTCTTATTACACATATAGAGCACAATTTTTCATATATCTGGTTGTATAAAAGTATATTCACACCAATTTGTGTCTTCATACATGCACTTTGGGTAATAATGACCATCACTTCCACCATCATTTCTAACCCCATATTCCCTCCCTTCCCCTTCAACCCCTCTGCGCTATCTAGAGTTCCTGTATTCCTCCCACTCTCCCTCTCCCTATCCGACTATGAATCAGCATCCTATATCAGAGAAAACATTCAGCTTTTGGTTTTTTGGGATTGGCAGCTCTAGGTAAAATATATATTCTTCCAAATATCAGAATAATATTAGTTCAAATCTTCCAGATAACCAAATTTCTATGTAGCTGATGTATTTAAAGATTCTGCAAAATAAATTAAAGAAAAACTGAGGTGTGAATACTTTCTCACAAGTTCATCCAAATTATTAAGTTTCTCATAATACAGTGGAAAAATAGTTGTTTTTGTATTTTATCATATGTTTTGGTTTTATATTTAATTATTTCTGGTAATAAAATAATTTACAATCCAAAATATAAGCTAATAAGTTTTAGAGTGAGTTAACTAGTGACAGATAATTAATTAATTTACTCACTATAGGCTGGATGCCAGGATTCAATCACAAAATGTGCAGAGGTTGTATGAAAAATAGCAGTCATAGATAGTGATTTATTTTTGAACTATAGAAAAATATGTACAGACATATAAGCCTCTAATTATGCAAATATTCTCCCAGTACCTAATAAATTTGGTATAAATATTAGCACAATTATAAAAACCAAATATCTCAATCCTGTCTCTAGGGTCAAGGTAAAATTGCAAATAAGTTTCTCTTTAATGTATTTATACTGTAGAATCTGGGCTACTGAAAAATCTGAAGACCTGGTACCAGCCACCTCCTGAGACATCAATTCTTTATGTTTAAGATGTGATACCTGAAATGGGAATGAATCTGTTCTTAGAATCTAGTGAAAAACAATGCCCACATTTGTACAGTTCTGGGTTGGAGCTGCCAGCAGTCTCAATGTGCACTGTCTCTCCTGTTCTTTGGCCCTGTTGAGAATTTGTCCAGGAAGTGTATTCCATCACCTAGGACATAAAAATGAGTGGTTCAGGCCTTTCATCTTGCTGATGTCAATGAATTCATAGCTCTTAAACATGAAATTTTGAAGGAGTAAACTGAGATACGCCTGAGACTTCAGGTAAATAGTGAATATTAAGATGTATTTCCAAAAGTACATGTATGTATTAATAAACTGATAATGTCAAGTCATGGTAAAAAAATTTATAATGTGAAAACCATGGTATTGTTTTATGTACCAATACATATACCCTTATGGTTCATTATAAAGCAAAATACACACTCAAGTCCATGTGCTGTAAGTTGTAACCTTACTGCACACAGTTCAAGTATCCAAACTCCAGACAACTCAGGACAGAGAAAAGAAAAGAAAAATGCTTCCTCTCAAAATATAAATGGTGTACATAGCATAATGTTTAAAAAGCTCAACTTTTGAAGAAGGAAGACTTTTTTGAATAAAAAATAAAAAGTTATCTTTACAGGGATATGCAATTTTACTATCATTTCAACTTAAAATTTAAATGAATGAAAATTATGAAATGGAGGCTATTAAGGAAATCTCAGAATAACTACTATAGAAAGGGATGTTTTCTGTCTAGTCTGCTGTACTAAGAAATTTGAATCTTTAAATTTCCATTATTAAAATGATGACTTTGAAAATACATATTTATCTATAATAGAAGGAAAATAACATTTGCCTCATAGGAAAATCATATAGTAAAAACAAGTTGTTCTATGCAAAATTATCCATGGAAGAGCTAATACTAAGTAATATCAATGTCGTAATTATTCTAGAGCTTTTCTTTTGATCTGCAACATGTATTAACAATATTCAAAGCTTCGTCTCTTATTTAAGATACTTGTAACATGTTTTCAGAAGAAAACATGTGTTCTGGCATTCTGCAGACTGAGAGAGAACACTAAATCTCTAAATAAAAGAGTGTTGTTTGATGGAAGACAGAAAGAGCTGCTTGTATGATAAGTGAAATCAGCCAATCCCCTAAAACTAAAGGCCAAATGTTTTCTCTGACATGTGGATACTAATTCACAATAAGGGGCAGGGGGCTAGGAAAGAATAGAGTTATTTTGGATTAGGAAGGATAGTAAAAGTATCTAATATTGTCACCTTATGTACATATATGACTATATGACCCGTGTGATTCTACCTCATGTACAACCAGAAGATAGAGAAATTACATTCCATTTATGTATGATGTGTCAAAATGCATTCTACTGTTGTGTATAACTAATTAGAACAAATTTTAAAAATTAAAATAAAGAAAAAACTGCTTTCTACAAAATTAGCATTGAGGTTTGTCGTTTTGACCAAGAGAGTAAAACAATTGTACTTGAGGTAGGATACTTATTAATTTAAAGATAGCTGAAATTTCTGAAATGTATAATTCATTGTGACCTTGGATAAGTTATTAAACAATTGAAGCTATTGTTTTCTAGTCTACATAGGTCACTCTTCTTAATGGAATCTAGTAAATGTATTGCCTTTGAAATGAACTTTGATACTATTTTTATGAGTCACTTGAATAAGAAATTAGTCAACTGTAATCCCAGGAAATAGGGGCTGAGTCAGGAGGATTGCAAGTTCAAGGCCAGGCTCAGCAACTTAGCTAGACCCTGTCTTAAAATAAAATTAAATTAATAAAATGGCTGGTGATATAGCTCAGTTGTAGAGCACCTCTTAGTTCAACCCCCAGTACCACAGTACACACACAGTAGTTAAGAATGAAGAATAGGAGACAGAACTATGTGTGACTATAAAAAATTATGTTTCTCTTAAATCAAATTCATTGTCATTCCAGAAAAAATATATTCCTGAATTTGTTGTTCTAGTGTGACAAATTTAAGCACCTTGAAATCTTCTTAGGGAATTATTACTGGAACTATTTAATTTGTTTGAATATTCTTCTCTCTCTCCCTAATTCCCATCCTACAATCTCAAAGTAAATTTAAATGTGTTTTACAAATATGTGACAAACATATTTTTACAAAATAAGGTATTACAAAGTAGTCAGTACAAAGCATGTTAAGTGTAAGCAATGTGTTTAACTGTTGGGTGTACTTAACTACTTAGTACTTTATAAGGGAATACTTTATAAGGGATACCAATTTCCCCAATGATTCTTTTTGCGGATTGTGTCTCATTATTTCCATCAAAATTGTATCCATTACTTCTGGTTCAATAATTTATATTCAACTCTGTAGAGTTTGGAGCATTCAAAACAATGCATTTATTCTATCATGTATAAGGACCAAAAAATTTTTGTTTTATCTTTCATCAGTTGATAGGCACAGATTGTTTCCATTTCTTGGCTTTTGTGAATAGCCATGATGATGCTAATATCCCCTTGATGTTGATTTCATTTTCTTTTGTACCCAGTAGTGGGATTGCTGGATCATATGGTAGTTCTAATTTAATTTTCTGAGAAATCTCCATACTGTTTTCCATAATGGTTGTGCCAATTTACATTCCCCAAAATAACATGTGGGAGTTCCTCTTTCCCTGCATCCTTGTCAGCATTTGTTAATTTTTGTTTTTTTGGATAATTGCCATTCCAACTGGAGTAAGGTGATATTTCACTGAGGTTTTGATTTGTAATTTCCTGATGATTAGTGATGTTGAACATATTTTTCATTTCCTGTTTGGTAATTTGTGCATTTTCTTTTAATTTTTCCACAAGAATGAATACTGATATTTTGTCTCAATACACATAAAAAGGTGTTAGCTTTCCTTATCCACAACTATGTAAGATGGCGTCCTTAACTTCTTCTTTACCTGAAGCAGGCATGTGTGATAAATCTTCCACGGCATTTATCTTCTGTTAGGAAGAGTTTCTGAGAATTTAGAATGGTGTTAAATATAGATAGTATGGTGAGGGAAAACAATTTAATGATAAATCCCAGGTATATAAGTCATTAGTTTGGGGACTCAAAAATATGGAAGTGTTTAACAGAATGCATACTTCTTAACATTTAAGAAAACCACCTGTTTACGGACACATATAGAACAATCAAATTTCTGTCCAAATTAGGAAAACTCACCAATTTATAATTAATTAACAAAGTTTATGGGTAAATTTTAGTGAGTTAATTGACTCTCAAGATGAATTTCTTTACTCTTGAAATGAGATATTTTAATATATTTAGCAGTTATCATGATTAAAGATTTTAAACTTAGAACTTAGAAATGGAATCTTAGAATGTATGGGCATAACTGTAAGAAAATATATGGCTGTATATTTGAGTTCAAGATAGATTGCTAGAAATTTTTTTTTAAAACTTGGAAATATATAGAAAATATTTTCATAAACTTAAGAGATCCTCTGTTTTCTGTGATGTGATTTAAGACTCTTTAAATATATGTGTATACACATGCACACACAATTACATATATGATTGTGCATGTGTATATGTTTGTGTCCATAATTGCAATGTGGAGAAAGTTAAGAGACAATAATGCAGGAGATAAATAAGAATTAATGACTTCAAATTTCCAAAATACTTGTCAATAGGCTGGGCACTGTTGTGCACACCTGTAATCCCAGAGGCTCTGGAGGCTGAGGTGGAAGAATCTTGAGTTCAAAGCCAGCCTCAGCAAGTTAGTGAGTCCCTGAGCAACTCAGTGAAACCCTGTCTCTAAATAAGATATAGAAATGGTTAGGGATGTGGCTTTGGTACCAGGCCACTGAGTTCAATGCCTGGTACAAAAAAAAGTGGCAAATCATATACTTATTGATCTAAGGACAGTGAACCCCAATAAATGTAAACCCGCAAATCAATGAGGTTGCATTTTAGTCAACTTGCTGAAAAAAAAAAATCAAGACAAATGGAATGTTGTGAAAGTTGATCAAAAGAACAAATGACATGCAGGAGAACAATTGTCTATGAATGATGATAGGACATTCAGAAAGAAAGGAATTAGAAGTCAAGGAAGCATCTTCTAATACTTAAAATAATAAAAATAAAAAAATCATATTCTTAATTCAGAATTTTCTATCATGCTGTGGCACAAAATCCCCAATGGCCTAATACCCTTACCTCTAATCAGTTCATGTCTATGTGTGAGACTCTTCTCAAGTGTAAAGAGCCTGAGACATTCATCAGCAACCTCATCTTAGATTTTGCATGAGAGAAATAAAAACATATTAATAAACTGTTCATGGATTTTCATAGCAGCTTTACTTATAAAATTCCTCACCTAGAAGCAGCAAAAAATGCTGATAACAGGGCAGAATTTCTTAAAATATGCTATATTCATACAATAGAGTACTATTTGGCATTATAAAGTGCTATGGAACTGAGAGATTCTGCAATCTCTGAATCTCACAGTTGCATATAGCTGAATCTCTTGGTTCTCAGTAGCTGAACCTCACAGATATTTGGAAGATGAAAGATACTGTATACAAAGGAGTACATTCTATAAGGTTCTGTTTATATATAATACTAAAATTGGCAAATCCAGTCAATGATGAAAACTATTAGACCTGTCATTATTTGCAAATGGTTCACTGACTAGGAAGGAATATTGGTGGCCTTTGTATAAAGATGGAAATAAACTATACCTATAAAGTGTCATGGGTTGCAGATATATACATTTATCAAAGTTAACTGGACAGATTACAAGACTCAGGAGAGTGTCAGACCCAAGTCTGAGGTAGAGACAAGTTAGTGGCTGCAGAATGACTCAGGTCTTCTCCACACTAACAAGATAGATAGCTAGAGGATCCGCTGCCATGTGCATTTTGATGGAAGCTGTCTCACATAGATCTCATTAAACATTGACATAATCTTCTGGTTGATAATTTCATTGATTAAATTAATAAATTACTTTATTATATTTCATCATGTGGGTATATATTAAATACAAAATTATTTTTATATTTTATAAAGAAATAAATATGTAAATCACAATTTTATTTCAGTTTTCTGATCTACAAGTATGAAATGTTTGGGCTAATATCTGAGGGGAATAGATTTAGAAAAATGTATTTTTTTCAATTTTTGAATGTGAAGTATTAATTGTAATTGCCTTAGAGATCAGTTTAAACGATTTTTTGTATGAGCACTGATTTTGAATGTGTATGTATACATATACATATATATATGCACATGTACATATATATTAAATTTTAGTAATTTTTCAGAAACACTAAAGCCTATTATCCTCAGATAAACTCATATTTTTATGGAAAAATAAATGATATATCAAGGACAGAAAGAACACATCAGAGACTTTTGTTTTGACTGGAAGATTAGCAAGAGTCAAGGTAGAAATAAAAACAATGATACATAGGTGTAAGTGAATTAGGGGAAGTTAATATCTCTGCATTCTTAATGAAAAGATAATTGATTTGTAACTTTACATTTATTTAGTTTTCAAGTGATTATAGTTTAGTTTAAAATGCTATTTAAATTCATCTTTCATATTAAAACATAAAGATATTCTCCTAATTAGTTACTATGTAGAATAATTCAGGCCAAAGAAGGTAGGCTAAAAAAGTAGTATATTCCCATGACTCAACATTATTTTTCCAATATCTTTTATTCTTAGAACTGTACAAAATGTATTGAGTGTTACTTCTTTAATATAACATCATTATTTTGTTCATCCAGTAAATTAATTATCGATGTTTTTCAGTTAATGAGATAGTACCCGATAAACATGTTCTACAAATATAGGTAGCTTTGCAGCTTTATTGACTATTTTATATATCCAATTAAAATTTGCAGAATATAGAAACTGCACTCTTTTATTAATTTATTTATTTTAATTAGGTATATATGACAGCAGAATGCATTTTAATTCATTATACACAACGGCAGCACAACTTTTCATTTCTCTGATTGTACAGGATGTAGTATCTCACCTTATGTGCAGACATACATGTACCTAGGGTAATGATGTTCATCTCATTCCACCATATCTTGATATATTTTTCATATTGAGAGTGCTAGAATATGTTCTAGTGAACATTTGGGAGATCAGATTTGTGAATATTTTTTCTTCAGTGAATCTCAATAATTTAGTAGAGTATTTCACAGCTAGTAGGTACTCATTAAAGTTTTTTAATGAATGAAAAAATAAAATTATTTATAATTAAACAGCATTTTAATTCTTTTGTCAATGTTTTGTGTGTTCAAATTACTTCACATGTGTTTCTCATCCATTTTTCCTACTGTAAAGGAAGTCTAAATATATTTAGAAACTCCACATATAAGTGACCTTAAGAAATAACTTTTAAATAACTGGCCTTTTAGCATATTATAATAATATTCAGGGACATCAGAGTAGACTGAATTTGGATGTTCTTAATATGGATAAGATCTCTATCACAGAGTTAGATGAGAGATTTGAAATAAATATCTCAAGCCCTTTGTAATAGCCATCAGGGGATAGAGGATAAAAATTTCTTACTATGTGGGAAAATTTAGTAAGGCTTTAATACCTGCAGAATGTTATGAGAAGGGTACTGGCCCTTAATAGTATATCCCAAGGTCATTTAACTTTATAGAAGCATACTGGATATAAAACTTGTGAAATTTACCATGCAACATAACCAAAATTACAAGAAACTTTTGTATCATCATCAATCTCACTCTTGGAGCTGAATTTAATTTGTGGCATATATTAGTAGATTTGGGATAATTCTCTAGGCAAAACAAACACACACACACACACACACACACACACACACACACAAAATATGGATCCATGTTTAGACAGTGGAGATGCATCTTATTAGAAAAAAGACCATTAAACCTGTCTTACTTTAAAATATTTTAACTTTTGTTTTTTAATAACATATATCACTGGGATGTGCTAAGGCTTTAATTCAATATTTTCTTATAATTAGTACTTTACTAATATTATGAGCAAAAAAGAAATTGCTCATTCTGGAATAGTAGTTTGTAGGATTGCTGAAAACAGTTCGTTCTCCTCTCATTTCAGTACACTTTTTTGGCCACTGAGGATGTTGACAAAATTTGGCCAAAGAACTGAAGAGAGATTGTTTTTCTTTGTGGAAGGATTTCAATTTCCTATGCAAGACTTTAGATTTCCCTACACTGATGGCTGTAGAAGTATTTGTTAATATTTAAATTAGCTGCAGCACAAGAAACTGATGATCTATTTTAAAATTCTTCACTATCACCATTTATTTCTTTCAGACATATAGTAAGACTCAAGTCTTAGATGTCCCAGAGGGTAGGGTGCAAAGTAAAACCCAAGTGTGAAATATTTGCAGTTTTGTCAATTTATTTTAACAGAAAATCTTGGCATTATTCACGTGAAAGGATCTCAAGGGTCTCGGAATTCAGTAAAAAACAAAATATAATTAAGCTTGATCAGACTGAATTTATTGATGAATGAGCATGGTAATCAGAGTGTAGTGTATTCAAATTATGAGTTTAGGGCAATCTTAATATTATGATTCATTGATTGACTAAAATAATCTTTAGAAACTGAAGCAGAAGTTCTAGAATCTCTTCAATATTTTGGAAACAAAAATGTTCAAAGACTTAGAGACACTGAAATGCTACAGTGAGTTTAGCACGTGAGACCTCTGGCTTATGTCCTGAACACATACACCAAGGGGTTTTGTAACTTGAGATTGATTAGCTGCATGCCAGGTTCCTCTTGCTCCTTCCATATTAGATGAAGCAGCATGACACACTGGAGAGACTATTGTTTCTCCAACAAATGACAATGGGGCTACTTGGGATAGAAGTATGAGCAGTTAACACCCCATGAGACAAACTCTGACCCATGGAGTACAGAAGCCACAGAAGGAATCACAAATTCCATTTCTGTAAGCTTTCTGATGAAGCTGTGTTGCTGAATATTTTCAGCTGTCAAATAATCAGATATGACTCTTACTAGTTCATTATGGGGCCTTGGTAGTTTACTAAAGCATTCTTTTGCCATATTCACTTTCTACTTTGTCTCACTTTCCTTCAAAGCATTATACTTGCTTTGGAATACCACCTAAATAAAGATGATGAGTATTAACACCAAGTCTCAGTCTGTTTTCTAGTCAAACTGAATTAATATATCAATAATAAGGTAAACTTCCACTTTGAATTTTATGAGTGCTTTCCTTCAGTAACCAAGGGGGATTGATTCCCACCTGCAGATAGCAAAACCTGCCAATGCCCAAATCCCTAATGAAAAATCACATAGTATTTGCGAATAACCTGGACACATCTTCCCATGTACTAGAAATCATCTCTAGATAACTTATAATACCTAATGCAATGGAAATCCTATGTAAATAGTTGTTGTACTATATTACTTAGAGAATAATGAAAAGAAAAAAAAGTCTGTGCATGTTCAATTTTTCCTGAATATTTTCAATGCATGGTTGGTTGTGAAATGCTGATTTAAAAGGCTGACTGTATTCAACTGTATGCAGGAAGACATGTATATTATTATGTAGTTATACCATAAGAAATAAGAAGAAATATAAAATTGATTTTTATTCAAAAGTGAATGTGCTAACAATCATTTCAATCAAAAATAATAATTACTATCAATTTATAATTTAAAATTTACATTTACTTTTGAGAGATTTTATTTTATTTTATTTTATTTTATTGGTTATTCAAAACATTGCAAAACTCTTGACATATCATATTTCATACATTCAATTCAAGTGGGTTATGAACTCCCATTTTTACCCCAAATACAGATTGCAGAATCACTTCAATTACACATCCACATTATTACATAATGCCATATTAGTAACTGTTGTATTCTGCTACCTTTCCTATCCTCTACTATCCCCCCTCCCCTCCCCTCCCACCTTCTCTCTCTGCCGCATCTGTTGTAATTTAATTCTTTCCCTTGTTTTTTTTTCCCCTTGCCCCTCCCAACCTCTTATATGTAATTTAGGCACATATTGCAAGTGGTATGAGTGACTATTATTTCTAGCATATTTGATTGCCTATACAATATGTTTTAAGAAAATGTTTGGTTAGATATTCACTGTTTGGTCAACCAAGAAAACATTGTAGAAATACTTATATTTTTACTTACTTGTCAACAATTATTTAAATACTTTTGTAATCACAATTTTACAGAATTATTTTCTTTGAAATTTTATCTCAGCTAAAAATATTGAGTTTTCTCACTTTTATTTTGAGAACTAATGCATTCTCATCTTGGCAGTATGAAATATAAGTATAGAGAGAAAGATTTGTTGTTTGTCCAGTTTTTGAATTACTTAGAATTCTTTTCAAGAAGCAATTTGAGAAATGATGTCTGTAATAATAGCTAGAATTTATACATAGTTTACTGTGCCTAATTGTTATCCAAGAGCTTTATTTTGTTTATCTCATTTATTTTACCAATCAATCTACATTCTCAGTAGTAATGTGCTACAATTCTCCAAAGGTTAGATTGATTGAGCCTATTGCCCATGTAACTCTTTTAGTGCAAGATGGAAATCAGAACCAGCTCATAGTCAAAGGCACCAGAACATACTCACATGGCCTCTGTGTTAATTGTGAATTTTATGTAAAATTGATCATTTTGATCATATGATTTTGTACTAGGATCTCCAATGTTCTCTTTGAAACTCCAGGTCTGTATTCAGAGCCAATAAACTAAATTGTAATACTATACAGAACAAATCACAGAGCCAATGGTATGATTACAAATTTAGTCTTGCTAAACAGACAGACATACAGACATTATTATATTTTATTTTTAATTGTCATTAATTTAATATAAAGATTATTTGACAAAAACGTTTTCTATCTAAAGTCAATAAAATTGAATGAAAGACATTCAACTATAGGGGTTATTTTTTCATATACAAATTTAACTTAGCCAACAGAAATACATTTAAGAGTTCTTTCATTTCTTGGAAATGAAACATTTGCTTCTGTCTGAATGCTAAGGTTTTGCATAATAGTGATAAATGTCATTTTTATATAAAGTAACCATACTATATATATTCTTACATTTGGAGAAAAAAATTGTGTCCTCATCTCTTCAAATTCAATGCCAGTTGATCGGAAATGTGTATTTTGCCAAGTACTATGCTACCACATTAAAAATACAAACAAAGCCTGATTTGTATTTTTACCATTTTTCACCAGTAATCATTTTTATAACCTTTTTAAATAGGTTAATGTAAGCTCTGTATTATCTTGTCTATAAATAATGAGTCTTAACAAATGTATACATCTAGGAGACCAACACAGAAAGACAGAAGAGATTTTTCTCACCCCAAAATCTATAGGCAGCATCCCAGTAAATTTCTCTACTTCTTTAGCCATAAGCAACCACAGATCTCTAATTATCAACAATATATTTTCATATTAAAGGAGTCAAACCTGATTTACTTTTGTGTCGGTTTCTTTATCAGTGTAGTACTTTTCAGAATCATTCATATTATTTTGTTTCTGTACTGCATTTATTTTTATTGCTGATTAGTATTCAATTTTATGAATGGACCAAATGTCCATTCACATGCTGATAGACAGTTTTGCTTTATGAATACAGATACTTTATATCTGCATACATGATTTTGTGCAAAATATATGTTTTTATTTCTCAAGTGTAAATGCCTAAATATGGAACTATAGAGTTGTATGGGAAGCCTATGTTAATATAATGTTTCTCAAATTATATGACTTTTATTCCAACCAGTTGTGAGAATTCTTGTTCCTCTCCATTCTTGCTAACTTGTAGTATTATCAGATATATAAAATTTTGCTTTTTTAAAGAGTGTGAAGTGATATTTCATTAGAGTTTGAATTTGTGTTACTCAATGATCAGTGAAAGACCTTTTTCTTTGGCTTACTAGCCTTTTAAAATACTTCTTCTCATATGTAGTTCCTGATGCAATCTTTTGCCCAATAGTTGTTTTCTGTTTTATTATAAAATTAAAATAATCTCTATGGTCTATACATAAATCATTTGTCAAATAAATTTTTAATAAGTTGTAGTTTATAAGTCAAAATAGATACAAACTTAGAATTTCTAGAACAAAATATAGAATCAGTGACATTAATTTTCCTCTAAGGTTAAGGGGATTTAATATATATATATAATGCTATAAGAATTTGTTAATTTCATATGCATACTGTATTTTACAGTACAATATTTAAAAGGCATGCTCAATTTTTATGACATTGGAATACATCAAATTGCAGAAATTCAGAAATAGACATATCATTTCTGTCCCCAAGGCATTGACAATATGTACATTCTAATATGGAGATGTCATCTATGACCTAAGGCGATTTAGGGACTTACATTTCCATGCTGAAAAAAATAAAATAATCTTTTGCCAATTTTAAACATTCTAAAACTTTCTGATACAATATGAATACTTACTCATTCTGAAAAATCTGAAATTATCAATTAATTAGTGCTTATGATATTGAAGAATATATTATGGATAAATTAAAACCCATTTGAAATACTAAAGCAACTAGAAATGTTTAAATAATATAGTTTTTTGCTTATTTGTAATGAAAATTAGAGTACAGCTAAAAATATATTCTCAAAGCAATTGTCTTTTTATCATCTCTTCCTCTTTCTGAAATTTGATCCCATGCTAACTTAACATCTTAAAAGGTAATAATAAGTTAATTCCACTACTATGATAATCATTCTACTTAGCTTTTGTAAGATAGAATTTTGTTTATTCTAATAAAATGGAGGTATTTGTATTGAGTTAAGAGATGGCTTAGGAGAAATACCAATGTTTGAAAAAATGGTATAGGAACCAAGGGGGAAAAAAAACTTTACTCAGAAGAAGACATCTTTATTTCAGAATGTAAGAAAATTACAATTATAAACATAAAGAAGAAAATATAATATAAACCATATAAACTTTGATCTGTAATTTTAAAGTTTTAGGCATGCGTATCAAATATATTTAGATTTTTAGTTAAAGTATAGAAAAAGTCAAGGAAGGTCTACATATTTTCAAATGTAAAAAGATAAAAGTTCATTTTTTTCCCCACTATGACATTTAATTAAAAGATGCTTAAAACAGACACACCTCTCATTGGATACAAACTGGAGAAGATTGAAGAAATCCCTCACTCCCAAAATTATTTCTGTGGGGCTTCCAAAATCATGTTATGCTATAGCTCCTGTGTGGATATAACCATCTATTACTGATTAATGTGGTTAAAATTATAATATTAAATAATATTTACTTTATAAAGTTATAAAGTAAAGGCATTATCTTTGGTGTAAATAAAAAATTATCCTTCATCTCATTTTCAAAAATATATACAGTATTTATTTTCTGGATCATAGTATATTGTCAGAACCTGGAGGCATATCTAAATCAAGGTTCCCTATGAGGAGGGGGTCAGGTGCTAATGGGAGCCGCTGAATGTTTGGAAAGCTGGCAAATGAATCCCTAATGTGGCCCAAACACAAGTTCATATCCATGAGTAGCATATGGTATGAATGTTGTGAGAACTAAAAGAATGCTATGTCCTTTAGTCACAGCTTTTTCTTGCTGGGACTAAAGGACCCGACCAGAACAACTGTAAAGAAGGAAAGGTTTATTTGAGGGCTCACAACTTAGAGGTCCTAGTCCATGAAAGCTGGCTCCATTCCTCAGAGCTGGAAGTAAAGCAGAACATCATGGTGGAAAAGTATGGCAGAGAGGACCAGTTCATATGATGCTCAGGAGGCAAAGAGAGAGATCTCCATGTGACAGTCACAAATACATACCTTAAAGCCAGGCCCTAATTCCCACTTCCTCCAGCCACACCCTACCACTTCAATTACCACTCAGTTAATCCCTATCAGGGGGATTAATTCAGTGATTAATTCAGTGATTAGGTTAAGACTCTTATAATCTAATCATTTCTCCTCTGAACCTTCTTGCATTGTCTCACAAGTGAGCTTTTGAAGGACATTTCACATCTAAACCATAACAAATGCTTTCTGTGTTACTCAGAAGATGCCTCTGGAACAAATCTGACCACATGCCTCTTCCCTACAGAAGTGAATTCAAATCCCTTATCACTTCCATATTGTCTCACAGAACTTAATGTCTCCAGAAGTACCAAGCACTGAGTGGCTTTCTGAAGGTGAAAATAAAAATAAAAATAACCTGAAAGTATAAAGCACAAACCTGAACATATAATAAAGTATAAGAGCTTCTTCCTAGATTTTTCTACATGCAAAATTCTTGTAGCACAAAATTTATCAAGGCTGTATATGTTGCATTCATTGATCCTGTCCCTTTATTGGTGCTTTGGGCAAGACTTTGCTAACTTGGTTGATAAAGAGAAAGAAATCTCGTCTGCAGCCCTTTCCCTGGATTACCAGGGACAGAGGCAGGTCTTCCTACCCTTCATCAGCATTCTACACCTCTCTCTCTTTCCCCTCAACAATAATTTACATCATTGCATTACTATTTATCCCACAGTGCTCTTTTTTTTTTTTTTTTTTGCTCTTAAATGTCTTTTAGTTCTATATTTGATCCTATTCACCATTATCATTTGTGCTTAGCCTAGTGCATTGCACTCAGCAGGTGTTTCCACTCGTGTATTTTGAATGAACAAATGAATGAAAGAAATGCTTCCTGTTGTATTCCAGAAACTCCTGCCTGATCCGACACCCTGCATTCTCTTTATCCTCTGAGGAGGTATCACCCACATTCCACCAGATTCCAGATAGTGTTTTCTGATTCTCCTGCACAAACAGAACTTGTGTACATGGTGAAAGGAGTTGAGGTCCCCAGGGGATACTAGGTCCAGGTTCTTGGCATCCTGAGGGGGGGGGAAATGAGTGAGATAGGAGAAGTTGGCAGGCAAGGTAGAGGTTTAGTAAAAGCAAATGTAACATTCTTGGAGAGCAGAGTGGGCTGAGCTGTGAAGTAGTTCAAGGCCCTGTCTATACAGTGAAGCCTGCGTTTATTGGACTGTGTGTGACAGTTGAATTTTATCCAATTTTTTTGTACTATTCATGTGTAAATTTCTTTTTATCTAGGAAAATTCAGAGGGGAGCCAACCACAATGCTAATGATAGGTTAACTAGCAACAAATTAAATTTAGTTCAGTCCTTTGGGTTATTGTTTATGCCCAATATTAGCAATTCTTCGTGGTCTTGAATTTCCCTGGTCTCATCTACTTTTCTTCTTTTAAGCACAAGATGGTCCACTTTTCCTTCATAGAAAGGGGTTTCAGTGGAGTGTTATGAGGTCCCTAGGTGGTGAAGCTGAGACCTAAGAGATTGTCTCTTCTTGTTGCCCTCTCTCCTACCAAATACTTGAACCTCCATAAAAGTGAGGAACCATATTCTTAAAGACATCTTCTTTCTCCTCCAAGGTGAGAAGAAATACTGGGCATACGCCTTACCATAGTTTTGATCACTCTCTAGCTTATAGGTCCCTGGGGCAATCCAGTTCATCTGTTCATTCATTCATTGCTCCTTACCTGATCTGCCCTGAGAATCTTTTTTTTTTTTTTTTTTGAGCCAGAGTTAGAGACAGAAGAAATCCATTGGCTGCTCCCCTTTCTGATCAGTGGCTCATTAATGTATATACTCCTTGTTTTTTTTTTTTTTATGTACTCATTTATTACCTATTTGTATTTATTGACTGATGGACTGAAGAAGAGTTAGATTTCCCTACTGAGATAAGGACTATTCATAGGCTTCAGATTGCTCCAGAATGGATTCAGAAGTCATTTTAATTGTATCTATTAAAAGGTATTCTGGAAATTTTTAGTAGAGTTTGGTTTCAAGTAAACAAGAAAACAGAATGGGTAAGTAGAGAGGTAGGTGATATATCAGCTCACTTTAAGAAAAGGAAGCAAATATGTGACATACAGAAGGTTATTATAAATCTCATAGGGAAAGGGAGTCTCACTTCATGGAGTACCCCAAAGTATCTTACCATTAATCAACAGATTGATAAATGAGAAATGTAGGTCAGAGAACCTCATGACCTTTGGGGACCTAGAAGATAAGAAAATGAGTTCTGGAGGAGGAGTCTGGGGAAAGAAAATGCCCAAATGCAGCACTTTCCTCTCAACCCCACTTCTAGGAAAACACCCTTTGCAGAAATAAACATGAGAGCCAAGGCCAATGGATCAGGACTTAGACCATCTATGAATTATGTACCAGCCTAGAACAGTGATGACTGTCACCATCTGCCGGGTTTCTGTTTTCGCAACTAAAAGGCTCAGAGGTTACTCCAGTTGAACTGGGCTGACTGGGCTGTGCAAAATAACCACGCAAGAGACACAAATACCTTTTTCTTTGGGGTCGCTGTGATGGCTCCTCTGACCTTAAGGGTCTGAAGGAAGAGAGAGAGCAAGAGCATGCCCTGACCCCTTTTATTGAGGAGAAGCTATTCAAATGAGGCAAGGGGTCAGGTTTCAGGGGGCTTAGTCTATCTTCATGATGTCCACTGTCAGCAGGTTGACTGACACCTGGGTAGGCCACACCCAAAGGCACAGTAAGAGAAGGGGACACACACAAGGCACTTCCATGAAAGATTCTATCCTAAACAGGGCAAGGGGTTATATTACAAAGGAACAGGTGAGCATAGCTTCACCTATGGGGCTGTAGGAAGAAACACCCATGCAGGAGACACCGACCCTTAAACCCAAGAAGGGTGGGGAAAGCTCTGCCACATTTCTGTGACTGAGCACCTCAGCACCCAGCCAGGGAATGTGACTCAGTCAAGTGCAAGGTTGGTCTCCCACAACCATCTTCCCCATATCATGGAAAATAAAAAGGAACTTCCCTTTGTATGCGTTGTCCAGTTATACCAGCTTGTAGGGGAGCACTGAATCACGGAGGTATTTCATGGCGCTCACCTGGAACACCACAGGTACTTTCACATGGTCATTTCATTGGTGCAGAACTTTGTATCCCCTTCTAAATCAAAGGGATGTACCCATGACCTGGATCTTGAGGCTTCCACAAAGGCATTTTTGTCCATGAATAGCTGCAAAATTATTGTTTCTGTTGAGAAATACAGAGCAGGGAAACTTTTATTCTGCTCTCTTAACAACGTCACACTCCCTTCTCTATTCATAAAGCCAATAAAAATATGATGCTTTAGAAAAAATTGTAAGGACTAAAATAAAAATTTATGATCCCCTTCTAGCCCAAAGCCCTACATTCAATAAAAGACACTTGTAACAAAGCAAAAAAATATGTTCTAAAACTAAGAAAAAAATGACCCAGATGTTGGAAGCTATAAGTTAAGAACTTAAAAAAGAATGTGTAAAGGGGCTAGGGTTGTGGCTCAGCAGTAGAGCAATCACTTCGCACATGTGGGACCCTAAATTCGATCCTCAGCACCACATAAAAATAAAATAAGTGAAATAAAGTATTGTTTCCAACTACAACCAAAAAATAAATATGTAAAAAATAAGAATAAGTAAAATAATTTACGAAACATGCTAAATATAACAAATGATAGGATAAAGTACCATCATGAAAAGTAGAGCATATTAAAAAACTGGGCAAAATAAAATTTGCATCAAAAATGAAATGAATGAAATGAAATGATAGTATAAATTACTGCTTCATTTGCATGAAGCAGTAATTTATACTATCTAGTATAATATAAATTGAATATGCACTGTTAAATTTCATATATTCTAGAATTTCACAAATCTAGAAAATTGATAATTATCAGTTATCAATTAAAAGTTGCTATTTTATTACCTTATAATAAGGCATAACATAGGGCTATGGCTATGTAGATATAAAATATATTTTCCAGATGGAGGGAGTGGTGGGCATGCATAGTCCCAGCTACTCAGGAAGCTGAGGCAAGAAGGTCACTTTGGGCCAGTCTTGGGTACATAGTGATATTCCCATTTCTTATATAGTTTCTTCTAACCATATGTTTAAATCTCTGAAAATGAAACTAAACAGGAATTCTGCATGCCATTTTCATCTCACTTAGTTAAAAAAGAATCTGCTTTTATCTTTTCATTTCCTAGATATCTAGATGCATTTTTTTTAATATTTTATTTTTTATCTGTAGTTGGACACAATACCTTTATTTATTTATTTATTTTTATGTGCTGCAGAGGATGGAACCCAGGGTCTCACAGGTGCTGGGCGAGAGCTCTACTGCTGAGCCACATCCCCAGCCCCAATATCTAGATCTTGAACATGCAAGAAAAGGACTTTACCTTTTTAAAACCCTCTGACCAATTTACCATGAGAAATTCACTTAACCTTTCTTTTCATCACTTTCCTCATCTGTAAAGTTACTACAATAATGGAGACCAGATTTGTCATATAGAATAAGAAAACTGAAAACATGAACAGTCATTATACAGCAGGCAACACACGACCATAATCTTTGAAAGAAAAGAGGAAATGAGGTGGATGTTAACATTAACCTAGCTTTTTGTCTGGGAACATGTTCCAATCCACAGCTCAGGAAAAAAGCTCTAGTAGACAATGTGGTCTCAGAGTTAAGGAAACAGAGATTGGAGTTTAAAATGTGTATATTGCTGTAAATCGTGGGCATAATAACTGACTTGAGAGATATACATACAGTAAGAGCTATAAAGTTGCACAGAAATCTCCCAGATGTCTTTGACATAATAATATTCTGATCATGAATAAATGCCACCAGGTCAGGAAAAAGCAATTCAACAAAAGTAGCTGTAAGTAATAAATGATTCCCAGAACTCACATGGGATAGGAGAAGTTAGAGTTCCTTTAGCAAAATTCAGAGCTTGTTGAATAGTTGGTGCAATCAGTAGTGAACTAGGAAGGAGCATGTTTTAGTAGTGAGGCTGATTTAGCTCAATTAAGACTGTAATAGACCTCTGTGGTGAAATCTATAAACAAGCTTCCAAAGGATCAATCTGATTTGCTAACAATTAGACAGTTTTTTTTTAAAGGAAGAAAAACAAATTCAAAGCACAATTCAAAAACCACATTGTCTGAAATCTAATCATATTTTATAATACATTTAAAGCAACAGCAAATTTTGACATATAAATAAAAGAAAAATAAGACTTAATTCAAACAGTTTAAAGATGACAGAAGGTGGGACTGTTATGCAATGATCTTCAGGAAGTTATAATTATTTAAATATGCTCAATAATTTAACAACACATGAATATAACAAGAAGGAAACAGGAAAGATATGGGAAAACTAGAACTTGAAAATAAAGTGTTTTAAAAGAAATTGTACTCAATGAGATTAAAATGACAGAGAAATTAAAGAAGGAAAAAAAATCACTGAACTTGGAAACTAGTTAGAGCCCAATAGAAACAGGGATAAAAAATTTTTAAAAGCTACAAATACGAATAAAAACTTATGAATATGCAAGACATTGTCAGATCAGTTAAATGTTATTGTATTTCTAGAAAGGAGGGGACATAAAATCCACATAATTAGTAGCCTAAAGTTTTCAAAATTTTAAAGAAATGTATATGAACAATAACCTCAATAAACACACTGAGTAAAATAAAGCAAAAGGAAGTCACACAAAATCACATCATAATCAAATGGATAAAATTCAGTGATAAAGATTCTTAAAGCACTGACATAAAAAGCCACAATGCATACAAAGGAAGACGTAGAATGATTGACCTGAGAGTTCTCATCCGAAAATACACAATTCAAAGAACTAAACAAAAACACTGCCAACCAAAATTTTAAATGCAACATTAACGTAGGCCTTAAAAAAGAAAAGTGGAATATGTTTAATAGACAAAATCAGATGATGTGGCCAGCAGATCTGTATCATAAGAAATGCTGAAGGCAAACACTTTAGCCTCTGCCTAGCTGTAGGAAGCTGGGAAGCACATCACTCTCACCTTGGCAACAAGAAACAGCTGGGTTATCTACAAAATACATTTTTTCTTAAGCTAGCAGAGACCTGAGTTCATATAACAATCGATCAGCTTGAAAGCTGAGGGAAGTCGGTGCCTAAGGTGACCACTGCAAACCTGTGGCAGCAGGAGGAAGACAAAATTTTTGACTCCAGACAAACATGAAGAAAGAAATTGCTAAAATGTTTACTGAATTGCTAGAGGCTAATTGTGGTCTGGCAGGAGAGCATAGGACCCCAGGAAGAACTTAACACACTTGAAAGCGGTTCTCTACAGATATCATCCCCAGTTTTAATGAAGATTGGGGAGCAGGAGGGGTACAGACAAAGCCTGTTTTCCTGGTGCAAGAAAGGATCTTAGGAGGAATGCTGGCATAAGAAAGATATACAGCCCATGCTAATCCTTTCTGTCCTGAAGAACAGAAAACTTCATCCCCCACAGAAAGGGCAATATTCCCCCCCAGCCACCCACCCCCTGCCAGAACACACTTGAAGATTCACTACAGCTAGGGCAAGAAGAAAAAAAAAAAAAAAAAAAAAACTCCATGTTTCAGGTTTTGGCAAGACGACACCCTGGGCCCAGAGTCTTAGAGATCTCCTACAATGAGGGGACAACCTTCATCTCTATGTATTCCTTGTTGAACCTGTTTTTTGGCAGGCCTAGTGTCATTAAATGTCCCTTAGGTTTTCTCAGTGATTCAGTATAATCAGCCCAAAGGGTTTAGCATCAGTTTCTGTTGCTGGCAAGTTTGGCATTTATCAGGAAAGCTAGCTATCCTGGCCTTAGTGAGAGGAAGTCCATGTTCTTGGTCTCATTTAGACTCCATCCCTGCTAATATGACTATTCTATTCCAAAAACTATTTTATTAATACTACAGTAACCAAAAAAGAAAAAAGATAAAGAAAACATGGCTCACGGTAGCTCAGATGAATAATACAAGTACCATGCCTCTATTTCCTGTCCTAAGAGTTTTATGCTGACATCCTTATGTCATACTTTGCTACCATAGCCATTACTTTTAAAGAAAAGTTCCACCAAATAGTGTAAAGCAGGCAAGGAACACTTTATTCAATAATTACAGTAGGGGGGATAAATTGAACTGAAATCTGTTGGAAAAAAAAGGCAGTCCATATGATTAAATGCTGAAGATAGCTAATGGAAAATAATTTCAGGGGATTAGAGGACATTGGTCAATATGATTAAGACATCTATGTTTTCCAATTAGTACTTATTAAAGTTATGCACCCACATCACCTAAAGAAAATGGGCACTATCTTCTAACATGATTACATTTCAAAGAGATGGCTCCCGAGGCCTGGAAGAAGATATTTCTGGGTTGTAAATCTGGCATGAAAGTTGCAGAAGATTTATACCCCAAAGAGGCAGAGAAAGAATTTGCACTCATGCAAATGTTTTCTAAAATAAATGCTCCAAGAAAAAACAGGTCAAGGGACTAGAGTCAAGATGAATCCTTCCTTCAAGCTGAAAGCAACTTACAACTGTCATCATCAATATACAGTTAGCATGGATAGATTATGTTGGAAGAATCTATGGTTGGGAACTGAGATTTTATGTCAGCAATTTATTATGGAAAACACTGGAGTGAAGGGTAGAAGAAATGAGCTGGAGGAGATATCAAAGCATCAAATTCACATGTGTCCTCCAAATTTGCTTGGGCCTTATCCTGGATGAACAAGCCTATCATTTAATTTTAAGCACTTGTTACTTACATCAATAATTCAATATATTCAAAAATATTCATCTCCTCAATTACCCATTCTTATTGTTTCGATATAAGATGTCCCTCAAAAGCTCATGTGTGAGAAATACAAAAATGTTGATAGGTAAATGATTAGATTATAATAGATACATACTAGCCAATAGATTAATCCACTTATACAGATTAACTGAGTGGTAATGGTAGGCAGGTAGAGTATGGCTGCAGGAAGTATGTCACTGGTGGTGTGCATTAGGTTTTATATTTTGTCACTGGTGAGCAGACCTCTCTCTGCTTCCTGGTTGCCATGAACTGGGTCAATTTTTTCTGAGATGCCCTTTTACCAGGCTGTTCTGCCACAACTTAGGCCCAGAGCTATAGAGTCAGCTGAACCTCGAAAACCATGAATCAAAATCAACCATTCTTACTTTAGTTGTTTTTGTCTTTTGGTCAGAGTGATAAAAAGCTGACTAAAACAGAGTTTGGTATCCACAAGTCAGGTATTTGCTGTGACTAAACGGACCATTTGGTTCAGAATCATTTGGAATTGGTTTGCAGGAGTTTGGAAAAATTTGGAGATGCAGGATGTAGAACTCTTAGAAAATTGTCAGCAGAACTTAATGGGCAATTCTGATGGGATCTCAGAAGACCAGAATGCTCATAGGACTATGGATTGTAAAGACTGGACTCATGAGTTTCCAGAGAGGAAGGAAGATTCAATCGGAAATTGGACTAGAAACTATTTTTGTTACATTTTGACAAATAAATGGAAGACGTTGTCTATATTTTGCCCACCTCCTAAGATTTTTTTTTTTTATGAAGCTGAATTTAAAGGTGATAGACTAATTAATCTGGTAGAGGAAACTTCAAGACAGCACAACATTCAGTTGGTGGCATAGGCATTGATGGCAGATTTTAGCCATATATATTGTGAAAACCAGGAACAAAAAGTAGAGCAGAAAGTTTGAAAAACTTGATATTTGGCCAGAAAGTATGTGTAAAACTAGAGGCAAAGAAGTTGTTGTTGTTGAAAAGATTATAGCCACTAAAAGGATGCTAAATACTTCACACAAAGACAATAGGAATGATGACTTGCAGGCATCTCAGGATTGCCAAGACCACATTTATCTCAGGCTCAGGGATGTAAAAGTAAAAATTCCCTTGAGAAGAGACCAGAGGACACCCCATTTCCAAGATCACATTTATCTCAGGCTCAGGGATGTAAAAATAAAAATTCCCTTGAGAAGAGATTAGAGGACACCCCATGTGCAGAAGTTCAGAGGCTACTGCAGTAATGATCTTAGCAGGCCTTGTAATTTCTCAAGATAGCAGCAGATCTAAGCACTCTTTCTGAGCAGGTGCTCTGATTGCTGTTTTGACCACATGAGGACAATGGCCTCCTGATTTTTCATTCTTCCAAAGTCAATTCTGACCAGAGAATCTCCAGGAAGATTCCAGACTTCAGTCCAGAACCGGTGCTGCATTATTGGAGGTTTTACTTCCAAAGCTCTAGATTCTTGGACTGAGCAGCTATGGGAATTGAAAAGGGCAAATACAGCACTATGAAAAGTTTTGAGAGGTTATTTGTGACTAAACTTATTTGACATAATCTTACAAGTTAGATAGGAATTAAACAGATTAATTCTATGACAAATATGATAGCATAATCTTGAGTTGTGGAATCCTTTAAGAGGATGTGTATTCATAAAGCCCTAACTTAGATATTGAACAAATGATAATATTGCTCTAAGTAAATTATAAATTAGTGTAACAGTGACAACATTGCTATCACAGTGTGAGTATAAGGCAATTTAAGTAATTTTTTTGTCTCTAAAGATAATTGGATATTCATTTTGTCATTATCTAGAATCATATTATAACTTTTTTGGAGATATGCACTCTATTGCCTAGTCAAGCCAAATTCTTTTAGAGGTATTGGATTTTCCGGACGTCTAGCGTGAAGATTTCAAATGCTTTGTGTTATTTTACATGTAAATTTTCTCTCTCTCTCTCTCTCTCTCTCTCTCTCTCTCTCTCTCTCTCTCTCTCTCTCCCTTCCCTCCCTCCCTCCCTCCCTCCCTTCCTCTCTCCCTCCTTCCCTCCCTTCCTCCCTTCCTCTTTGCCTCTCTCCTTCTCTTTTTCTCTGGTATTGGAAATTAAACCCAGAGGCACTTTACTACAGAGATGACATCCCCCATCCATTTTTTATTTTCAATTTTGAGAATGGGTCTTGCTAAGTTACTGAGGGCCTTGCTAAATTGCTGAGACTGAACATGAACTTGTAGTCTTCCTGCCTCAGTGTCCCGTGTTGCTGGGAGTGTGTGCCACTGAATCTGGCATGAATTTTCTTTATAGATCCTGTGTCCCAAGCCCCATATTTTTCATTAAGAACATTTTAGCATTTGCTGAGTGCTTTGAATTTATATCTTAAATTACATCCATGAAAAAATTTTGACAACTGGATATGCAGCAGAAGTGGAATATATTCAAAGATTAAATTTCTAAAAATCACATGTTAACAATAAACACTTCATATATTAAGATACCCAGAAGCAGGAAGAGGTATGATGGCAAAAATGAGATAGAACAAAAGGAGAATTAGACTTTCAAAGGTAGATTACCAAGGGGGATAGATGTATAAATCTGATTTTTTTATGAGAGTGTATGCTTTGACTGTGCAGGAAGAACTGAAGGATTGGGTAGACTCCAAAGCTAGCAGACTGGTTGCAAACTAAAGAGTTCTAAATGACAAGGGGTTGAGGATCAATCTACAGAGGAGTTGAAATTCAGTGTTTGCTCTACTACAAATAATTTTTCCATGGAGAGGATTAGCTAAGAGGGAACCAAGATGAAATGGCTATAGTGAAAAGGTTTAAGAGATCAGCAATTTTAAGAGGCTGTATGCTGTAGTATAAATCAGATGAACACCAATTTTCATGATCCTCAGAAAAGTAGGATAGAACCCAATCTTCACAACTTTGCATCTACAGTGTTTAATTTTCAATCAAATATTGCTAAATATACAAAAGAAAATTGTGAATAATCCATATCGGGAGAAAAAATATATTTGAATTTGTCAGGAAAAGAGTCCAAAAAATTATAAAAAAGTTAAAACACAAAACTATCATGTATTAAATAATTAAATGATAAGTTTTTACTCCAGTGACTGAAAAACATGACAGGAACAACTTAGAGGAGGAAATGTTAATTTTGGTTCATTGGTTCAAGGGTTTACTCTGTTTTCAGCTGATTCCATAACTCTGGGGCTGAGGTAAGGCAGAACAAAACAATGTAAGGGCATGGCAGAGGAACACTGCTCACTTCATGATATTCAGGAAACAGTGCTCTGCTCATCAGGGGCAAAATTACAAACCCCAAGTGGATGTTCCCAGCGACCTACTTTCTCTAGCCACATGCCTCCTGCCTATATTTACCCCCCAGTTAGTTCATGCAAGTGGATCAATTCACTGATTAAGTTACAACTCTCAAAATTGAATTATTTCACCTCTAAACATTCTTTTTTAAAAATTTTTCATTTTAATTGGAGTATTATAATTATAAATAACAGTAAAGTTTGTTATATATATTCATATGTGCACACAATAAAACAGTATAATTTGATCAATTTCATTCCCCAGTACCTTACATGTCCCTCCCCTCCCTCCCACTGATCCCCTTCTTTTATTCTAGTGGTCTCTCTTCTATTTTTTGAAATATTTTTTCTAATTATTTATACATGACAGTAGAATGCATTTTGACACATTGTACACAAATGGAGCATAACTTTCCCTCAGTGCCCTCTACACAATTTGAAGTTCCTTGATGCTTCTGTATGACCCCCCCACACTGTGTATCTGTATCTGCTTATCAGAGAAAACATTCAGCCTTTGTTCGTTTGGGATTGGCTTATTTCACTTAGCATGATATTCTCTAGTTCCATTCATTTACCTGCAAATGCCATAATTTCATTCTTATTTAAGTCTGAGTAATATTCCATTGAGTACATGTACCACATATACTTTATCCATCCATCTGTTGAAGAGCATCTAGGTAGATTACATAGTTTAACTATGTTGAATTGAGCTGCTATAAATATTGATGTGGCTGTGTAACTGTAGTTTATTCAAGTGGATCAATTCACTGATTAAGTTACAACTCTCAAAATGAATTATTTTCCCTCTAAACAGTCTTACATTCTTTCATAAGGAAGGTTTTGGAGAAACCTCATATGCAAATCACAACAGATATTATTGCCTTTGTGGGAAAACATTAATCTTCATAGAGAAATAGAAACTATAAAAATTGGAATTTCTGCAGACAAAAATTATAATAAGTTAAATGAATATTTAATAGATGATGCTGACAGAAAATTAGATATGCAGAATTACAATGACTAAAACTACATAATAATAGGAATTATCTAATCTAAACAAAAGAATAAAAAAATTAAGGAAAATATGCATGGTGTCCAAGTCCAGTAGGACAATATGATGCAGTGCAAAGTTTTGTAATAGTTCTCTTAGAAGGAAAGAATAGAGAGAAATGTGCAGAAAAAACTACTTGAAGAAATAATTGCTAAAACTTTATTATAATGTATGGAAAACATTAATTTATAGGTCTGAGAATTCAACAAACACTAAACAAGAAAAACTCAAAGACACATGACTACAGCTACATCAGATCTTTATCAATATGTGAAAGATAAGAAGAAAATCTTCAAATCAATATGAGAAAAACAACATACCACATAAAAGGAGAACATTAGAATACATGTTGGAAGGTAGATGATAGTGATATAAATTATTCCATTTACTAAAGTTTAAAAAAAGTCAAGTAAGTATTCAATATGCCACAGTTATCTTATAAAAGGGATGATAAGATAAAGTAAGATAAAAGCAAAAAAGAAAAGTTATCTTCAATAAATTTTCACTACAAGAAAGGATAAAGGAAGTCTGCCAATTCAAAGAAATATTACAATGAATGATAACAGAGATCATAGAAATCTAGGGTAAAGGGCAAATAAATATGAAATATGAAATATGAAAAATAAAAATAAATAAAAAATAAATAATAAAAATAAAAATAAATATGAAAATATGTATTTTCTTTTTTTAACTTATTGAAACATTTCTTAAACAATATTTAGCATCTGTTTTTATGGGTGGGGAGTACTTGGTCACTGAGCCACATCCCCAGCCCTATTTTGTATTTTATTTAGAGACAGAGTATCACTGAGTTCTTAGAACCTTGCTTTTGCTGAGACTTGCTTTAAACTCATGATCCTTCCTGCCTCAGCCTCCTTAGCCTCTGGTATTTCGGATGTGCACTGCTGCACCCAGCAAATTAGAAACATTCTGAGAGAGTTTTGGTGTATATGAATATATTTACATAGAAAAAAAGAGAGTGAGAAAAATTATTTGTAAATCATATACCTGATAGGGGTCTATAATTTGTAATATACTAATAATTTTTATAACTCAACATATGACTCAAATAAAAAAGGGCCAATTTTTTTAATACCTTTATTTTATTTATTTATATGTGGTGCTGAGGATCAAATCCAGTGCCTCACACATGCTAGGTGCGTACTCTACTGCTGAGCCACAACCCCAGACCCCAGGGTTAAAGATTATATACAAGTAGCTTCCAGGCAAAATGAAAGACATTCAATATCATTAGTCATTAAGGAAATGAAAATCAAAACCACATTGGCATATCACTTAAACTCATTAGGATGGTTACAATAATTATAGTAATAACAGAACATGGACAATAACAAATGTTGGCAGTATGTGTAGAATTGAGTGCTGTCTTACATTTTTGATAAGAATGGAATGTGGTGTAGCTACTGTGAAAGATGTTTTGGTATTTCTTCAAAGAGTTAACTATACTGTTATCATAAGACTCAGGAATTCCTTTCCTAAATATATCTCAAAAGAATTGAAAACAAATATGCTCAAATACACAAATGTTCATAGTAATGTTATTTGTAATAAATAGTCAATAGGAAGAAATCATCCAAATATCTTTAAAATAATGAATGCATAAATGAAAAAGATTATTTATCCATTCCTAAAGGAATGAAGAAAGAATACATGCTACATCATGAATAAAACTTTTAGATATTATGCTAAGTGAAGAAGGTAAACATAAAATCATATGGTTTTGATTCCACTTAAATGTGAAGATTATGGGTTATGGTTTAGATTAGGTGTCATCCAAAAGATCATGTGTGAGACAATGTGAAAGTATTTAGAGATGAAATGATTAGGATTATTAAAGGTTTAACCTAATTGGTTCATTAATCTCCTGATAGGAATTAACTTGGTGTTAACTGTAGATAGGGTGTAACTGGAGGAGGTGGGCCCATGGGGCCATGCCTTTTGGGGGCTTGTTTTGTCCTGGTGAGGGGATCTCTCCCTGTCTCTCTCTCTGCTTCTTGGTGGCCATATCCTGACTGATTTCATCCATCACATTCTTCTGCCATGATGTTGTGCCTCACCTTGGGTCCAGAGCAAAGAAGCCAGCCATCTATGGACTAAAACCTCTGAAACCATGAGCCATCAAATAAATTTTCATCTCTAAAATTGTTCTCATCAGGTCTTTTGGTCACAGCAGGAAAAAAAATTTTTTAAATTAACTAACGCGGGGGCTGGGGATGTGGCTCAAGCAGTAGTGCGCTCACCTGGCATGCGTGCCGCCCGGGTTCGATCCTCAGCACCACATACAAACAAAGATGTTGTGTCCGCCGAAAAATAAAATATAAATATTAAAAAATTCTCTCTCTCTCTCTCTCTCTCTCTCTCTCTCTCTCTTTAAAAAAATTAACTAAAGGAAATACATAAAAACATCATGTCAAAAAATAGATAAATAGATCAGCAGTTGCCAGGGGTTGGCAGGGAACAAGAAGGAGTAATTGCAAAAATGTATGAGCTTTCTTTCTGGAGTGCCTTAGTTAGCTCAGGTTTCCATAACAACATCCCACAGACTGGATGGCTTAAACAACATAAAATTATTTCTCACAATTCTGAAAACAAGATTTCCAAGATCAAGATACTGTCAGGGTGGGTCTCTGGTAAGACCTCTTGTCCAGACTTGTGTACTAGTAGACTTTTCCCTGTTATCACATGGCTGCTCCTGTATGTGCATAGAAAGAGACCTATTTGTCTTTCTCTTTTTTTAAGGGTAGTAGTCTAATTAGATTAGATATTTCTGATCCAATTTAACATTAACTACCACCTTGAAGGACCCATCCCCAAAGACAATTATATTAGGCGTTAGGTTACAACATGATTCCCCCCCCCCAGGGTTATGGGAAGGGCACAATTTGTCCATAACAATGATGACAATGTTCTGTAATTACATAAGGAAGTAGTTACACAACAATGAGTGTACTAAAAGCTACTGCATTTTGCATTTTAAAATAGTGAATTTTGTGTTATATAAGCCATGTTTTAACAAGGTATGCATGTTTTAATGAATGTATGTGCAGGATTGCTCACAGTTCATTGGCATCTTAATGCCATGTGTGGTCTGTTGTGAGAGCTTATTATATCTGGAACTCTCAGACACATCAGGTATCCATGCTAATCAACAGGTCTTACCACGAACTCCATGAGATGCTTACAAAATATTGGAAGTAAGGCAAAATTCTGTTAATCTTTGTCCATGGTACTAAGACGTGGAACCCTGTATGTTTTCTGGAACCTGTAAAACCATAACCTCTAGGAAGAATTTATTATGGGTAACATTCACTACTGCAGAGAAAGAGGTATAATCAAAAGGAGCAATTATCTTGGGAATAATCATGCTCTCCTTCTAAGGCAATAAACCCTGCCTTTGTGGAAAGCATAGAAGCAAAAACTTTCTGCCCATGTGGGAGGTTGCTATGATTTGCATGACAGTGTTCTGCACAAAATCATTGTTGAAACCTGATCTTGCTTGCAGTGTTATTAAGAGTGTGTGACCTTTGTAAGTAATAAATAATGAGTGCTCCACCTTCATGTATAGGATTAGCAGCCTTCCTTATAACAGGATTCCAAGAGGAAGGAAGTGCTCTGTTGATCATCAATCCCTTTATCTACCTGAGGACAGCTTTCTTCCACTGCAGAGGAGGTAGCAAGACAGCATGTTAGAAAGCAGAACACAGCCCACATTGGACACCAATCCTGACAACGTTTTGATCTCATAATTTCAGTCTCTGGAATTATGAGAAATAAATCTTCATTTTTTATAAATTACTCAGCCTATGATTTTTTTAATAGTATACAAAAAATCTGGAAAACCACTAATGGAATTCTGCACAGATATAAAGCAGATTTTTAAAAATTTTATTTTGAAAGGCAAGAAATTTGCCTCTACAAGATCCTTCCCCACCCCTACTCTCCAGAGGCAAGGCAAAGATTGTCTATGTCTTTACTCTCCCCTTTACCATTCATTTAACATCACTTTGTTAGGGAATAATAATACTAAATAAACATTTTGAGGAAAGTGTATTGGCTTTTATCTGGATTTTCTTGAATATATAAAAATGGATCATAATGGTCCATTATGCTTTTCTAATAGTGGCACAGTATATTCAATCGTTGCTTGAAGAGATGAATTATTTGTGAAAAAAATTGAAAAATGAATGTAGTTTTATGTTTTCCATATCATTATAAACTTTAATTGTCACATACATATAATATTTGTTTTAACATTAAGAGAGGATCAGAAAAAATAATATATTAAAACAAAAAGGCAAAAGCACTTTATCATTAAAGATGCTATCTGAATAAGTAAGCTTGTGTTATCTTGCCAGCTTGCAAAGTAGAAATTGTTTTCCCCTGTAGACTTAAATAGAAATATTGCATTTTTATGTATTTTAATAAGGTAATATTTTGTGTAGTCTCATAGTAGATATTGAATTCCTCTTCAAGGAAACAAGAACCCTAGGGAGCACTTTATGTCATCAATAAATAACATGAAATAAATATAATGCAGAGTAGATAACAAAAGAGCCTAGAGAGTCTGCTTTGTCATTGCAGTTGGGAAAATGGAAGGTGGGAGCTATAATACTACTCAGTATGGTAATTATGAAGTGGTAAATATATAGACTTATGCTATACATCAAAGTTGAACTTATTTCTATCCCTTTGCCAGGAAAGCAGTAACAATCCAGAAAAGCAAATTTCTGTGTTCCCAACACCAATTTTTGTTTTCTATTTAGCGAACATTTATTTTCCAGTTAGTCATTCACAGTAGTAGTGTGGAGTGTTCTTCATAGTTATAATACTATGAATATTTGAGGGACAAAGATAAGGAAGCAGAAAGGAATCAAGTAACAGGTAAGGAGTGAAATATTCTGTTTATATCAATGTATATTCTGCTCACATTTTCATTTTGGAAAGTCAACTTACCCAACTTGCACTTTTAAATAGATGTCAGTAGTTAGAGAAAGGACCTCAGGAAGTGGGAATTACTGGATGGTAGCTTAGATCATAAAATATGACAATAAAATATCTGAAAATTTTTAAACAATGAGAAATGCACATATTCTTACCTTATAAACATTCAGTTCAATTCTAAATTAAAATACAAATATAGTCGCAACATAAAACTTTCCTTAAAATATAAGGTAATGATACAATACAGTAAAACCAATCAGTGGTAAGAACTAACATATAATATGTATTCTTTTAGAATACCTTCCATTAGGGATAGCAGGAATAAACAAATAATTAGAGAATTTAACAAGTGGTAAAAAGTAAAGTAGGACAAGATAATAAAACTTTATGGCTGTGATTTGTAATAGTAATTATTTTGCTGTTTTTTTAAATTAGGATAATACCTTTATTTTTACTGAACTTCATTGAAGTCACAAAAAAATTGCGAGTCTCCTTTCCATTTTAGTTTACTTAAAAAATTTTGAATAATTTTGGTCTTTCTCCTGGTTTCACTTTAAAATTTACAAATTGAAAACTCTAATCCATTATATGTTTAAGTGTTGATCAGCAATTTTCCCACTTCCTCCTAAAGTTTTATTAGATGTATGCTGTAATTTGAATATAATCTTCCATTTTTGGACTCTTATTGTTCATAATTCCCAATTTCCCTCTTTCATATTTGGTGCAATTACATACAATTTATTTGACATTTCATTGATTCACTCTTCATTTTACAACAATCTTTTATTCATCCTATCTTTATTTATTCTTCAATTAATACATTCTCATTGACAAATAATCTAAGTGTTTGTACTGCCACCTGCAATGATTTCATAACATTCTTAATTTGTATTGCTCTTATACACATTTTGACTTGGAAGTCACACCATCATATTAGAACCAATAATTAAGCGATAATTTTCACATAAATAATCCTTTAAGTTTTGGTAAAAAAATAAAATAATATTATCATTTTAAAAATGTTTAAATTGATATTATCAATTTTAAAATATTATCATTTTAATTTCCTAGAAAGCCTCTTGTAGTTATTATTAGCAAAACAAAGGATATATGCATTGTACTTACTAATATCCTATTTCTTCCTATTTATTTTTTTCTTTGTACACATTTTTGTAATAAAAACAAAGCACAAAATAACATTTTAAATGAAAACTAATCAAATAAATTGAATAAGTATATACATAATATTTTAAATATGATTCCATTATATGACAATAGATATAGTTTATTTTTTAATTCATATTTGCTTATTTCCTAAGACTAATCCCTGGTTGAAATATCAAATTCATAGATGAATATATATTATATATATCTTCATATGTTTTTACAAGAAATCAATTGCAATATTGTTTCACTGTTGTAAAAGTTAACCAAGGGCTGGGATAGAGTGCTTGTCTAATACATATGGGTTACTGGGTTTGATCCTCAGCACCATACAAAAGATAGATAGATAGATAGATAAATAAATAAATTTATTTATTTATTTATTAAAAATATAAACCAAGACATTAGTACATGAAAAATATTTTATTAAACAATAGCTTAACATAATACTATGTATATATAGTTCATTGGGTACTATATTTCATAATATTAATGTCTTCAATACAAAACCTACTCCCCTGATTTTCTTTCCCCCCCCCCTCTGTTTCTTGAAAACACACACACACACACACACACACACACATACACACACACTCACATTTTTCTTATTTTTAATATATAAACAACAACTATATGTTTATTTTGTATAATATAGTGTTTTGAAGTATGTTTGCATTGTATAATGGTTTAATTGATCTTATTATTAGTAGTGAGTGCATTTGTTCACACTTATTATTATGTTTCATTGAAACTACATAAAACCTCCTCCCCCCCCCATTTTTTTACTGGTACATTATAGTTGTACATACTTGTGGAATTTGTTGTTATGTACACAATATAACAATATAATTTTGGCCACTATCATTCCCCAGTATTTCCCCTTTTCCTTTTCTCCTCCTTCCCCTGGTCCCTTTCCTCTACTCTACAGATCTTATTTTGATTTTCATGTGATCCTCCCATCGGTCATTTACTTTTTCTTTAGTTTCCACCTATGAGAACAAAACATGTGACTGTTGACTTTCCAAGTTTGGTTTATTTCACTTAACACAATGATCTAAAATTCCACCAAATTTTCTGCAAATATATGATTTCATTTTTCTTTAAGGCTCAATAAAACTCCATTTTGTGTATAAACCATTCATCTGTTAATGGAAACCTAGGCTGCTTCCACAGTGTAGCTATTGTGAATTGTGCTGCTGTAAACAAGGATAAGCATGTATTGCTATATATGATGACTTTAATACTATAAGATAAATATTGAGGAAGTTATAGCTGGGTCATATGGTGATTATATTTTAAGTCTTTTGAGCAACCTTCATACTGATTTCTATAATGGTTGTACTACTTTATAATACCACCAACAGTGAAATACTGTTCTTTTTTCTTTACATCTTTCTCAAGCATACATTATTGTTAAAACTAGTTTTTTTTTAGTAGTTTCCAGAGATACATTTTAATTAACTATGACTAATTAAAGTCTGTATCTTGAAATTAATCAGCCTATCTAACTGGAAGTTTCTATTCTCTGTCCAGCATCACCTAACACACCTCTATTAGACCCTGGCAACCACCATTCTACTCTCTACTACTGTGAATTCAAATTCTTAGATTCCACATTTTAAGTGAGATCCAGTATTTGTCCTTCAGTGCCTGATTTACTTCTCTTTATGTAACATTCTTTATATTCATCTCTATTGTCACAAATGACAGAATTTCCTTTTTAAAATTCTGAATAGTTTTCCATTATGTATATATACCACATTTTCTTTTTTATTCATTCACATATAGATATTTAGTTAGGTTTCATATATTGGTTATAGTGAATGATGCTGCAATGATCATGTAAGTGCAGGAGACTCTGGCAAACAATTTTTATTTACCTTGGGATTTATACACAGTAGTTAAATTGCTGGATCTTTTTTTTTTTAATTTTTGAGAGCATTACTACTGTTTTCTATAATGGCTATACCCGTCATTACCCCCACCAACTAAGTACCAGGGTTTTCTGTCTCTATAACCTTTACAACACTTACCCTTAATCTATCTAATAACAGCCATTCTAATACAGGTGAGGTGAAATAACTTTGAGGATGTAGTTTGCATTTCCATTATGATTACTGATGCAAGACATTTTTTTCATATATTTATGGTCATTTGTGTAGCTTTACGTACTTTGATAATTTTTAAATTTCTTACTATTGAGTTTTTTTGCTCCTTATATATTTTGGATACTGATCCCTCAACAATTATACTATTTGTAAATATTTTCTCTCATTCCTTTGGTTGTATTTTCACTCTGTTAATTTTTATCTGGATTGTGCAAAATTTTTAGTTTGATATAATTGTAATTGTCTATTTTTCCTTTTGTTGCTATACTTCTGAGGTGATGACCAAAAAACATCAACAACAACAACAAAAACCCTACTGCCTTAACCAAAACTGTGGAATTTTTTCCTATTCTTCTATTAGATTTAGAGTTTCAGAATACCATTTAAGTTTTGGATCTGTTTTGAATTGATGTTTTCAT
Organism: Callospermophilus lateralis; assembly: GCF_048772815.1. Lineage (NCBI taxonomy): Eukaryota > Metazoa > Chordata > Mammalia > Rodentia > Sciuridae > Callospermophilus > Callospermophilus lateralis. Next base: position 65,379,204 of record NC_135320.1, on the reverse strand, counting down.
ATGCTGTAAATGTCTAATTCCTTTTTATGTGTGTAGATATTCACTGTTCCAATACAATTCACTGAATAGAGGTCCTTTCTTGATCATATGTTCCTAACACCTTTGTCAAGAATCAATTGATCATACTGTGGTACTGTGCTAACCTAGGATGCACAGTGCCCTGATTCAATCATCACCCTTAAAAAAAATGATCATAAATGTGTAGGTTTATTTCTGTTCCATTAGCCTGTATTTCTGTTTTTATGTCAGTACCATAATGTTTATTTATTCTTTGTATATTGAAGTAATGTCGTATTATCTTTCCAGCTCTGTTCCTTTTGCTCAAGATTACTTTGACTATTTGAGGTCCTAAATTGGTTCTATATGAATTTTATTTCTGTATAAAATACCATTGGAAATTTAATAAGAATTGCTTTGAATCTGTAAATTGTTTTGTATACTATGAATATTTTAATAATATTACTATTTTTAAACCATAAGCATGGTGTTTCTGTTTACATGTGTCTTCTTTAATATCTTTTAATAGCAGTTTTCAGTGTCTTTCTCATTCTTGGTTAATTTTTTTTAAACAAACAAAGTTTTTAAAGTTTTTTTCTGGGTTTCACTGAAATTTCAGGATAATCTTGCCATTTCACCTCTCTTTCGTTTATTTTTTATTGCTCCTACAAATGGGAATATTTCCTTGATTTTCTTTTTAAATAGTTTATTATTTATGCATAGTAACTCTACTTAGTTTTATATGTTGATTTTTTATATTGAAACATTGTTGAATTTTTTATCAGTTGCAGTAATTAAATAGAGTCTTTGGCTTTTTATGTATAAGTTTATATCATGTACATGCAGGAACAGTTCATCTTCTTTCCTTACAATTGATAAACCTTTTATGATTTTATCTAATTACTGTTGCAGAAGTTCCAGTACCATATGAATCATACATGTCTTACCTTGTCCTATAGGTTAATAATAAGATCATTACAGCTTTCATATAATTTTGAAGTTCCTATAACTACTACAAAATTATAGTTGTATAAATGTACATGTTTTTCCAATATGATCAAATAAATATGTAGAATTTTCGATGCTGTATAAATATAAAAAATTTACCATCAAATATTAACTTATTTGGAAGAATTTTCAGCATGGCAATTTTATTATATAGAGTGACATGATGACTGAATACCTGTGAGATGATTTTTAGTATCTTGTATTTTTAGGGCCATATCAAAAGTGAATTTGCACATTTTTGGCTTTCTGTAATACTTAAAAAATTAAAGACTCTTAAAATAATTAAGTAAATAAAACATCCAAATTACAAAAAAAAAAGTGTATTCCTAATGCCTGTAACCATTTAAATGCTTCCCACTGTGAAGTATATGTGAATGAATGTTTCAGAGTGCTTATTCTGAGAGAACCCCCATGTGAGAACAATGCATTGGGAGAGAAATAAGATATGTAATTACTATTATGGAAATAATTAAAATGCAGGTAGTTCAAATGATGCAAACAATATGTAACTAAAATTTGCATTTGGTACAGTTATGGTGGCATTCCAAAATATTGCTTAAAGTACCAAGCAATTAAATATGCTCCATATTCATGTTGTCTTTTCCATTTTAAAAAAAGCTTTTCATTCAAATTTGCTTCTGGAGATTTCAGCATGCTTTATATAAAAATGTAATTTTCAACCATTTCCATATTACATTAGCTTTGTTGTTGACTACTCATATTTAAATAGTACATTTAGATAAAACTACATAAAATAAGCTCATAAAATTACAGCAAAAATATCACAAGAACCAAACAGGAAATGCAGGTAATATACAGCTGGTGAAATAAACACAGAATATATTTCAAAGCATATGGCACAGTGTTGGGTTATTAATGGTGATAAAAAAATATATATGTGTGTGTGGTCATGGACACACATCTACATAAATATTATTATTATTCCTTCTTTGATAAAGTGAACTAAAATATGATGAAACTTTTTAATTTTAAATATTAGTATTCTTGCATTTTAAGTATGTTTTAACTTTAATGTTAAGAAGCACATGGGAAAGAAAATAATTCTGTAAATACATTTGTTTATTTATTAAAGGATATCATAATCTATTGATTATCTTGCATATTTACATAGTAATTATTCAGTTAATATTGACTAAATATATTTCTCTTTTTAAAATTATGTATATTATTAGGAATAAAAGTTAGGTTATTAGTTTTGAGTAAGTTAATTTGTCTAAATGGATAGCAGCTGAACAAATACTAAATTTATAAGTTTTTACTTTTTGCCTCAAAAAGAAAAAAATTCAATATCTATCCCAATTTTCTTAGCTTTTAAATCAATTTTACTTTATTAATAATGATAAATGACAGTAAATTTTAAGTTTATCAAGTTCTAATCATTTGCAGTATTAACATATCATGTACTAATTTCTAATATCCATTTTTAGAAAATTTAGAAAATTCATGTGTTAAAAACATAGATATTATAGCAATGTTAACTAACATGTTTATTGTGCAACCTAACACATTATGTATGAGTTTTTTTTTTAATTGCTGCTGAAACAAACTACTACACACTCAGTGACTTACTATAACACACATTTATTGTTTTACAGTTCTCTAAGTCAGAAGTACAATATGGGTCTTCCTGGGCTACGACCAAGGTTTAAGACTACATTCCTTTCTCAGGATGTGGAGGGGATCCTATTTCCTTACATTTTCCAGTTTTTATAGCCATTTTATTGGCTTGTAGTTTTCTTCAAAGACAGCAATATTGCATCACTCTAACCATTCTTTATGCTTGTAACCAGGAACTTTGTTTATCTTAAACCATGTGATTAGACTGGGTTTCACTGAAAAGAAAATTCAGGATAATCTTGCCACACCACAGTACTTAACCTTAATAATATTTTCAAAATAACTTTATGATTATCAAGTAATATTTTCACTGTTTCTTATGGAATGGGCATGATCCCTGGGGGGGCATTAATCAATATAACACAAATAATGGTCCTGAAGATCAAATTCAGATATTTGTCCAAGTGTCATTGCTATTGTTTGATTACCCTCTTAAACTAGTGTTGAAATTAAATTGTCAATATAACAGAATTAATATGTAGGAACTTCAAAAGGGGATTAGGTCATGAGGGCCCCACTCTCAAGAATAGGTTAATATCATTATGGCTGGAGTGGCTAGTTATGGTGGAAATGGCTTTGTTACAAAAGTGAGCTCTCTCAGGCTGGGGATATAGCTCAGTTGTAGAGTGCTTGCCTCACATGCACAAAGCCCTGGGTTCAATCCCCAGGACCACACACACAAAAAAGAAAGAAAGAAAGAAAGAAAGAAAGAAAAAGAGAAGTGAGCTCTTTCTCATTTATTTTCTTTTGTGCCCAAGTTCTTCCATGTGCTCTGTTGCCATGAAAAACTTTCCAACTTGTCATGATACAGTGAAGGGTCCCTCACCAGATGCCATATTTCAATCTTGAACTTGTCAAGCCTTCAGAAATCTAAGCTGAATAAACAAATGTTGTGTATCGTTCACCCACTACTGAAGTCTCACCATGACAGAAAAAGGACTAAGAAAGTCATTAATTACCTAACTATATGATATGCCTACACAGTATACTTGTTCCTGCATAATTCTCATTTTTTTCAGTCATACTATAAAAGGTAGCACATGTTTTATTTTTAATAAATTTTATTTCCAATAAATAGCAAACCCCTAATGGAAAATTATTTTTAATATAAGATAAGTGACAAGAAATCATTTATCATGTTTGAGTACTGTTCACTGCTATGCAAACAGAAATGATGAATATATAATACAAAATCAAAATCATATTTCATGAGGAAAAGAAATAAAACAGATATCATTAAAGGGATGAAAAACCATCTTGTAACTCAACAGAGATCATATAAACTGTCCTCTACTGTCCTCTATTCTTGCCAAGTAAGATTTTATATCTATTCAAACCTCAAACACTTTGTATCCCACTTAAATTAATATTTAAGTTAAAGTTCATTGATACTCAACCCATCTTATTTGAGCATCTTATAAATTTTGGAAAAACATTAAAATATTATATGCAATATTCTTTTATTCAAATAAAGTTATGAATATACCAAATCAATTTTTGTTTTAGAATACAAAGATTAAAATTTTCTTTGTCGCCAAATAACATACAATATTATATAAAAAGTTAAATATATGTTGTGTTTTAAGCTTATCCTTATTGGTATATTAGTTCAAGTAGTTTTGGAGATATATATATATATATATATATATATATATATATATATATATATATATATATATAAAATTTATACCATGATTGGTACTACCGAGACACATCCCTAGCCTGTTATTATTATTATTATCATCATCATTATCATTATTTATTTATTTATTTATTTTGAGACAGGGCCTCACTAAATTGCTAAGGCTGGCTTTGAACTTGTGATCCTTCTGCCTTAGCCTCCTAAGCCACTGGGATTATAGGTTTATGCCACCATCCTGGCTTGTTCCTACATTTTAGTGTACTTGTTTATGAAATAATTAAAGATATAAGAAATTCTAGGAAGTTTTTCAAATAATCATATGCATTTTTTTTCAGTGTTGGGGATCATGCTAGGCAAGTACTCAACCACTGAGCTACAACTCTAGTGCAATATTCATAGTTTTGAAATTTATCACTTGCCACATTAATATTATTAGCTATGTAACTATAAGAATGTGATTAAAATAATATTAATTTATAGTTTTATAACATCAAAATTTAAATAATGGACTTGACTGTGATTTAAACAAACTTAATAAAACAACAAGTTTGCCTCTTCCAATTATAGCTTTTACATTTAAAAAGCTTTGAAGTTGTCACTCTCATCATTATACATGGAAGACATGAACAACCTGAAAATCCAAGACTCATTAGGAAACTGAGAATGAAAGGGAAAAAGCCTTACAACTTTTTGGAACTGAAAAGACAGAGAAATTTAGAGTTGCAACTAAGATCTGCTTATCTGTAGCACAAGTCACTGGAGCCTTATTGTAGAGTGGATATTTAAATGGCATTTGATGACTTTCTGGAGCCTGAGTGGACTAAAATTGGAGTAAGAAATTTTCTTGTTATAGACTTGGAGTAGGGGACCCTCCCTTATGTGATTTTTCTTCTAGGAAGGTCACCAAAATTCTCAGAATAAAGTTTTAAGATAGACCTCTTCATGTATCTGGCAGGAGGAGGTGGAGGTAATCTCCCACAACCTGTTCATAATGTCCACTATAAAGGTTAACTTTTCAGTGAAAATTATTTTCTTAGACCCTTATCCACATTGGAACTGGGGTTTATTTGAGCTGTAGCCAAATCTAGCCTTTCTTATTTATCTGAGAGCCAAAAATAACCTTGTAAATGTAGAAACACTTGTCTCAGACCAACTGAATGACTGAGATGTTAAAATAATATTGCCCAAAATGGCTTCTTTCCCTCACTTTACCACTATACTAACAAGGATTCACATAAGAGTATATTACATAGAAGATTTAACTCTTTTAGGAGGAAAACCCAAGGCCAACAGAAGACATCGAAACAAGGAAACTCTGAAGCCTGTGCTATCTGCTGCTGGAGCAGACATTAATACAGTCTTCTCCAGGCCAGACTCACCAAAGTTCTAATACTAAGAGCTTATGAGTCAGTTGTCAAGAAATAATACAAGGTATGCCATGACAACAAAGCTTTTGCCTGTAGAGCAAAAGCATGTGTGAGAACCAGATTCATACACTGGACTCAGATATTAGAGTTATCAAACAAGAAAATTAATACAAAGATGGAAATATCTGAAGAGCTTTAATAGAAGGAAAAAACTTTTAAAATAGGCATACATGGAAGACATGAACAATCTGAAAATCCAAGACTCATTAGGAAACTGAGAATGAAAGGGAAAAAGCCTTACAACTTTTTGGAACTGAAAAGACAGAGAAATTTAGAGTTGCAACTAAGATCTGCTTATTTGTAGCACAAGTCTCTAGAGCCTTATTGTAGAGAGGATATTTAAATGGCATTTGATTAATTTCTGGAGCCTGAGTAGGCTAAAATTGAAGTAAGAAAATTTCTTGTTATAGACTTGGAGTATGGGACCCTCAAGTCTATAACATGGATGGATGATGCATACAGGAAATAGAACTTTTAAGAAAGAACTGAAAGAAAATACTAGATAAAAACTTCACTAAAACAGAGATAAAGAACGACAGCTATGGTCTCATCCTTGGTTATGGTCTGGACTTGGTTAAGGAAGACCTTAGTGACATGGAAGATAGTGGAAAAACTGAAATGCAAGAAGAAAAACAAACCAAAATGTAAAAAGAAAAATGTCAGCTGACAGCCCGAAATTCCAATGACTCAGGAGGCTAAGGTAGGAGGATCATGAATCCAAAGTCAGCCTCAGTAATTTACAGATGCCTAAGTAACTTAGTGAGATCCTCCTGTCTCAAAATAAAAAGTAAAAAAGTGCTGGGAATATTGCTCAGTGGTTAAGCAACCCTGGGTTCAATCCCTGATAACAACAACAACAACAACAACAACAACAGCAAAAGTAAAGGAACAATGTCAAGAACATGAGAAAATTTCAAAAGGAATAATATACGCATAAATATAATACCAAATGATAAAAATGATAAAGAACAAGGAAGAAGAAACATTTGAAGTAATTATGAATACAAATTTTTCAAAATTATTTACAACCAAACAACAGATTTAGGAAAATCAAAACAATGATAAAGATGAGCACCGATGAAAATATACCCAAGGAAAAATGGAAATTGAAGAACACAGTTATAAACATCAATAAAAGAAAAGACCTTTAAAATATTTTAACCAAATAAAATCATAGAATCAAAATTTATGGAATCAGAATTCATAGTATCCAACAGCAAAACAAGTTCTTTAAAATTTATAACATTAAATGCATATGTTAATGTTAGAATAAAATTTAAAATTCAGTCACAGAAAACTAGGGAATGAAGAGCAACCTAAAGATAAAATCAAGCAGGAAAAAACAGTATATTTTGGCAGATATCAATTAACTAGAGAACAGAGAGAAGATAGAGAATATCTGTAGTTTTAAAATGTTTTAAGAAGTTCAATAAAATTAATAAATCTTTCACCACATTAAGAAGAGAAGTTACAAATTACCAATATCAGAAGTGGAAGAGAGATAATAACTACTTTTTCTAAGAGTATAAAAGAAATTCAGTGAACAACTCTGTGCCCATAAATTTGTTGTTAGATGCAACATATCACTCTTTCAGATTAACAAAAACCAAAACTTATAGAAGGAAATACATAATCTGAATAAATTCATATCTATTATAAAACTGATTTAATAATTAAACTTCCTAAAAGGAACAGGTTCATAAATTTTCAATGATGAATTTATTTAAGGAAAAAATAATATCAATTCTTTACAATATCTTCCAGAGAATAAAACAGTTCCTAACTCATTTGCATTTATCCTCAAGAAGATATTTGCAAAACAATTTCAGCAATGCATCAGTATTATTATTATATACCATGAAAAGGCAGGAAACCTTTGAAAATCAGTTCATATAATTCATTACATCAACAGAGTACAGAAAAATGATAATCATATTAATTAAATCAGAAAAATGTCTTATTAAAAACCCAACTGCAAACCATGGCAAACCTCTCACCTAATGGGAAAATAGAGGGAGAATGGCTAAAAACAGAACAAAATAAAAATCTAACAATACACCTTAACAAAATGTATATGCAGATAAGAAAAAATATTTTATCAAAGCTTATTTATTTTATTTTTGGTTGACATAGTATACATATTTCTAGAATATGGTGTGACATTTTATTAGATTTATAAAATTCATAATGATCAAATTAGGGTAATTTGATATCAATTACTTCAAGTATTTATCATTTCTTTATGTTGGAAACATTCCAACCCCTGTATATTAATTATTTTGAAAAATACAGTTAATTTTTGTCAACCACAGCCACTCTATTGTTCTCATTAGAAACTATTTTTATTACCTAACTGCACCTTGAGACTGTTAATGACCCTCTTTCCATCCCTTTCTCCAATCCTCTCACTCTTTTTAGTCTTTGATATCCATTATTTTATTTTCTATTTCAATGAGATCTCTCTCTCTCCCTCTCTCTCTCCCTCTCTCTCTCTCTCTCTCTCTCTCTCTCTATATATATATATATATATATATATATATATATATATATATATAATTCTATTACTATTTATTTCAATTAATATAATATCCTCTAATTCCATCAATGTCATCACAAATGATATGACTTCATAATTTGGAAGTCTGAATAATATTCCACTGCATGTAGGTACCTCATTTTCTTTATCCATTCATCTGTCAGTGGACACTTACTTTGATTTCATATCTTAGCTATTGTGAATACTGCTGAAATAACCATAGGAATGCAAATACCTCTTTGATGTATTAATATATTTTCCTTTTCATTATAAAATAAGTCTTACCATATGTGATCTATGAATCTAGAATTGAAAGCTTATGTTCCTGAAAAAATATATAATCAAAAGTTTTTAGCAACTTGGTTTACTGTTTCTCCAAATATGAAAAAAACAAAGTCTCTGTACATTGGTGGATGGATAAGTTGGCATATTATTAAATAATAAAAATATTGATCCTATAATTCACCAAAATGGATGCATCTTAAAGTCATATTAATAGGTATTAAAACTTGAGCACACATAGATCTCAATTTATGTTTTCTAATACCAGTACAATAAAAAGAACCAGGACTTAAACTAAAGGATTACTACTTTATTTTAGTAAAGTAAAGAAATTCTAAAGAAACACATATTTACTCTCTCGCACACCACAGAGTGTAGATATATTGATTTCAAGAAAACGAACAATAGCTTCTCATACCATTAGAGTTAACTGTGCATAGTGATTCTTATGTAAATATGTTTTGTATGGAAAGGAAAGTGAAAAATAATAACTTTTGTCAGACACTGCCTTAGCCTGATGATTAAGATCAGCATCTGTACTCATAAGTCATATTGATCTCATGCCTTCTTTATATAATGTGATGAAAATGACAATTAGTCCTGAGTTTTATTTCTAAGAATATATGATTCAGTCTAATCCTGAGAAAAACATCAAAAAGAATGTCAATTAAAAAATCATCTACAAAATACCTTAATATATTTCTTTAAAATTTTTAAGCTAATCAAAATCAAGGAAAGCCTGAGAAACTCATGGCCAAGAGGGGCCTGAGACAACATTGTCAATTAATATAATATTATTTTCTAAATATATCTAAGCTTTGGCATAGGAGAATTCCTGGATATCCTCAAAGTAAAAAATAAAATAAATTTTGTACTGTCAAATTAAATAAATGTGTAATGCATAATAATAACATTAATATCAACAGCAGCAATAATGACAATGTGATAAATATATGTCCAGGCACAGTGGACATATATTTATCTGTCAGTGGACACTTACTTTGATTTCATGTCTTTTCATACAGTGTATGCATAAGGGTGACCCTGTATCTTTTCTGACAATTCTTTTCTTGAATCTCCAAACTGTTGCTAAAAGCAAGGTGTTTTCTCTCTCTCTTAGTTTTTTTTAAAAGCCCTCTTCTTTTTATTCCCCAAAATACATGATCATAGGAATGTTTTTATACAGGCCATATTTTGACTGACACAGCATGTATCTCTTTCCCTAATTGTTTATAATTTTCAGTTAAGGGCAAAGATGAATATGAAACATTTTATATAATAAACCAAATGTTTCAGATACAAAACCTTTCCGTTTTCTTGCAGAAGGATATCCAGGTAATACTTTCCAATCAATTTGGTTAAATTCCATAGAAATTCATTTTTAATGGCTATATGAAAGAAATTATCATACATTAGAGGTGGTTGAATGGTGATATTGGTGATGTAGGAATAATTATTAGACACCATTCTTGCATTCAGTTGCTCAAGAATCAGTTCATTGAAGATATGCAATCTTGGACTGCCCTAGGAAAATTATGTTCTATTAATTTTAAGATAAGTGGAGGTGTTTTGATAGATTGAATATTAGTTTTGATTTGTAAAGATGAGTATTATTGACTGCTTTTTACTTTTCCTCTTTGTCTTTCCTAGTCCTTTTCAAATTGTATTACTTTGAACATTGTTAAACAGTTCATTGTTAGAGAGGATAAAAAGCATAATGAAAAAAATTAATTCATTTATGTACTATATGGAGCCAAATAAGTATCCATATAATCATTTTTAGATCTTTTAGAATATAAATCCGAAAGATCCAAGAGCCACATATTTTATTCTGTACTGATATGAAGACAGGATATAAAACAAGGCATTTCACGATTTCCCTTTGTGCTGGATGAATTTGGAATATATATTTCTATATCCAAATATGACTGAAAATAAACTTAAATGATTTCAGTAAAATATACCAAAAAAGAGATTATAAGATTTTTATTAAAAAAACTTTAGATCAGTTGAACTTCTGATCACTAAATATCTCATAGACCTCAATGCAAGAACTACCTTAAATATCTTTTCATACATCTGATGCCCTCAGCTGTTCTTCAAAACGTCCTTCCACTGTTTGCTATCTTTACTGTTTATTCGGTTCTCAAACTTTCTTTTAGGAGATGTATTCCTTTGTTCTTACCAGTTTTGATTATTCATATTGGTTTCTACACTTAGTTTGGATGCTCCTTGAATTAAAATCTTTGTCTCAAGGGTCGTGCTATTGGAAACTGATAGAACCTATAGGAGGCATAAAGCTCTTAGATCAATGGAATGTGCCCTTTAGGAGATTATGGAACTGTAGCTCCTTTCATTTTCCTCTTTGGTTCAATAAGCAGCTTGCTCTGCCACATGCTCCTCACCATTGTTATTGAGCATCCCTATCAGAGACCCAAAGTGATGGCTTCACTTGATGTCAGACTAGTACCTCTAAAACTGTGAGCTAAAACAACAACAACAAAATCTTTTCTCTTCATAAGTGAATTATCTCACATATGTTCTTATGGTAATGTGAAGCTCAAAAATACTCTCTCCATTCTTCAAACTTTACCACAAACTTGTTTACTGGACAGAGGCATGGGAGAGCTTTTGATAATCAAATATTTTTTTTTCATATTATGTATTTAAATAAGTATGCAAGAAAGTGTTATTCTCTTGGTTATTCAGAAATACTATAGTTTCCATAATATGCCAAGTTTTACAATCCATACTTTTGTTCTAAGTATAAATGTCTGATCAAACAAAGAGATGGCGGTACTGCAATTTATAATATCATACTCAATTGTAGCCATCTAGATAATTCAGGATTGTTGCCAGATTGTAAGATCTAAAAGATCTGTAGGATGATAAGATAATGGATAATATATTCACAAGTTTCATGAATTTGGGTGTGGATATCTTGCCAGATTGGGTGTTAAGACTGGGACTTTTCGCCTACAAGTAGAATTAAATCCTAATGGTGTTCAACAACTAATTATTTACCGCTAATAAAATTTGTCAAGTAAATCCAGGGTACCACTTGGTTTACCCTTTTCATGTTTTACAAAGTTTAGATATTTAGCAGCAAATTTTAAATGAATGACCTTTAAACCACTGAAACATCATTGTTTACACAAAGATACAATGCTATCATCACACAGTTAGGAAAAGTTGAATTACATCTTTTTTAACTTCACCTTTTTCTGAATATATTGCTCAAAATTTATACCAAAGTTGTATTAATTTTAAAATTATATGTTTTTATTTTTTGACATTATTATAATTCTAAAAAAATTGAATATCACCATTTCACAGAATTTCCCTTAACTGAAAACTTAAAAGCAAAACCAAAAGAAAAATCCAAAATTCTGAAACAAACCACAAAAATGAATTAACAAAACAGACAGCATATTCTCCTTTATATTTAATTAATTGCATTTAAGCAAATTTTAATATAATCCTGTAATCATTTGCAATTATTCAAGTCAAATGTTTATTTTGGGATTTTTTATTTAAAACCATTAAGAATCATTGTCAACTTACATTTGTTTTCAAACATTTAATTAGCCATCTATTTTTAAATATCTGTTGCTAATCATAAAATATTACATATTTTCAAAAATAACTTTTAATTAGGATTTTGTGTGCCTTCTGTGATGAGTAGGCAATGTGCCTGTTTTTTTTCTTTCTTTTTACTGTGCCCTTATTAAACATGGTTCAGCAATAATATCTTTCTGAGCTACTATACTGTCTTAGGAAGACAGATTTGCTCTATTAACTCCAATATAGAAAAGAAGCTCTGGAAATAGAAGATAAAAGAATTTTAGGTATATCAATTAAACCTTTGAATTTTTCATTGTTACCACAAGAACTGTTGATTATAATCAAATTATTTAATATTAAACTCAAGGATATACACTAATGTTAATTTTCAACAACTATGTCAATGAGAGGCTTTCTTTTATTAGTTACTTAAGGTAGTCTGTTAATCTGCCGAGAAAATGGATAGTCCAGTCCCTTCCCTAAATTCTACACATGACTAAAGTAACATTTCAGGTATTTTTCTTCCATCTTAACTTAGGTAAGATGAGTTAAATATCAAATTAAGGTAGGATAGTTTCTCACATGCTTACTTATAGGCTTCCAAAGTGTAGGAGTGTCCATATCTGAAATACTGTATTTATAGAATCATGTACTTATTCAGCCAACAAATATTTATTGTTACTCCTATGTAAGAGGCACTGATGAGGGTCATCACAGGATATATAAATAAATTTTATTTTAATTCTGGTCCTGAACATTGCAGGTCTAGTTTTCAGCAGAGTTGCTAGCAAGGGGGAAGTCAGAAATATTTACTAAAATCTTTTTTGAGATTTGTACAGCTTATCCATCCCCTTGATCAGTTTATATGAATTCAGTCTGCTTCCTCAAAATGCCATTAATAAACTTTTGCATTCACCCTCACACTCTGTCCTCATTGTCTTTCTGAAAGCTTTCACTTCTTCATACTCCAAAACTAGTAGATATCCATTGTAACATGAAATTCTTATACTGTTTTATTATTATTTTTATTTCTTGCCAAAAAGTGTGTTTACAATTATAATTCACATTTTAGGAGACAATTCTGGCAAGGGAGTAAAAAAGATGGTGGAATGAGATGGACATCAGTATGATTGCACGAATGTTATGAGTCTACTTCATGTAAAACCAGAGAAGTGAAAAATTCTGCTCCATTTGTGTACAATGAATCGAAGAGCATTCTGATGTCATGTATAACTGATTAATAAAAAATAAACAATTCCACTCATGTTATGAATTTGAGATATTACAAATTAATCAAATTTCTAAATCAGACTTTTTTCATACATCAAAATTTTAGCCAGTGTCACACTTTACTAATAATTTTTAAGGATATAAAAATTGTGTAGTACAAATAAAAGAGGCAAGTCCAGGACCCCAACCTAGCTCCACAGTTTCTTCTGTTGAACACACTCTAGCCCAGATTAACAGGGTTTCTAAATTAGATATGTAGCCACCTCCCTACACAAGAGCTCTTTAACACATGGAAGATCATCATTTTAAACTCAGATATTTACATAAGCTCCATGGTATCTTCTACAGATGCATGCCCCATGTCTTCTGAGATCCAGGTTTTGTTTTGTTTTGTTTTGTTTTTTAGGCATTTTAGAATAGGATAGGCCCATTCTATGAGATGCATTTTCAATCCACTAAACAAAAAGCATTTAGATTATTCATTATGTCTGACACAAATAAATTCACAAAGACATTAGGCAGATTCGACTTCATATTTTTTTTCTCAGAGTCAAACCTCCAGAGTTTCAGAATAACATTTTTGCCATTTACCCCCACTTGTAAAAAATATTTTCCCAATTTGCCATTATAACCAATCAGAAACCAAAATAAACAAAATTTCATTTTGATATTGAATGCTTTTAAAAGATGCTCTTTTGTTTGTGTCCTTTTCTGTTCAACACAATTTTGATTACCCTTTGGTATGAAAATCAACTTTGAACTCTTTCTGTCTCTGTGTTTCTAATACATACTAACTTTGTGATTGTAGGTGTCCCCCAAAGAGAATGAGTGCAGGTGACTATGCTGCTGATAAAATATTGAATCTATGCTTAACAAACTACTCCTTGAAATTACATCCTACATTTAGGCATGAAACACTGTTATTATCTTTAAACCAATAGGAGGTATACATTTAAAAATTTTAGTTTTATATACTACTCTAGTGTGAGAATTTGAACAACCTATTATAGATTAAACTTATTACATAGGATTTTTTTCTCAGTATAACAACAAAAAAATGACAACATAATTTCCTCTTGAGATAGGACTTTACTACTGACAAAATACCAAATGGGTGTTTTAATGAAAATTTACAAGTATGTAGAAATTCACTCCCTTCTTTACCAGGCAATCCATCAAACTGAATTATCATTTGTCTTAATTAAATATTGTCCATTGATTAAGTCAGGTTATGTTTTCATGACTGTAGACATTTAAATTATTGTAAATTTGTATCTATTATTTTAGCGTTCTGTTTTTCAAATTTCAAAGCCTAAGTGATATTTTAGAATGTTACCATATAAATATATATTAGATGAATTTGATAGATTGCATGGTAAATTCTTGTAAAAATATTATAACTGTGTTGCCTTTTATTTCCTAATGTTTAAATTTGTGGGAACTGTACAATTGGATAGGTCTCACATTGCTTCATCTATGCTAATTATATTTCACTTCTACAAGATAAGAGATGTTTAATTTACTAGTCAATAAATCTTATTTAGATCACCTTTTATTGTAGAAAATAAAATATTATTATTATATTCATTTCTGTTATTCTATTTTTTTAAAAAAGTCAGTGGATTTTTACTATAAAGCATATTGGTTTGGTGTAGGGAAAAATAAAAGGAGACACAGAGACAAGATGCAGAGGCAAGAAAGGGAAAAAAAGGGCAGCCTCCCCTCCAAGCAGCCATGTTTATCTATATCAAAAGTTACATAGCTTGTTAGTACCATTACTACATTATTATTTAGTATTCCTTTACTCCAAGGTTCTAGATAATTGAGATCTAAGTCTGGGCTAATCAAGACAGCCCCTTTTCTCTAAGGACATTATCATAGTAACTAGATATTGCACTTGTATAGTTATCTTGCTAGCTTCTAGGAGAAACTGTCCGGCATTCCAAGTGTGGAAAGCAGAGTGCCTGTTACCCCCTGGGAGTTGCTCACCAGAGGAATGTTTCCCTGTACATTTCCACGGTCCAAATAACTACAAATCCTTATATTCCCAAGAGCTGTGTGCTTGATGAAGGTCAAAACTGATAAGGCTCCAACACAGAGTTTTCACGTGAAGAACATTGCTATAGCAGCCAGGCATTCTGTGTCTTTGCACAGAAACTTCCTAGTCACCAAGCATGCCACAATCACAAAGTTTATCAGAGACCCCAATCCAAAACACAGAACCACCACAGTTTGGCATTAAGTCTAAACTACATTTATAATTTATACTAAGATAAATATACTGTTACTATATCAAACTTGTTTTTATTTAAGCTCTTTTTTTTATTTACAGCAAAATTTCATGTTACCTACAATGAGGTTTTACATATTTTCTACAATGAGATGTTATTTCCAGAGATATGACAACAAATCTTCTGGTTTACATGGAATTACACATATGAGTTTCATAGTAGCTAAAAAATTGTATCATTGGGTTATTAATAAATGAAAATATTCTTTATTACTTTTTAAGTTTTGTTGAGTTGTATTCTGCTTATTTGGAATAAATTTCTTAAGAAGTATGTAAAGAATAATTATATAGAAATAATAAGAATTATTTATAAGTAAAAAATGATGGTAATAAGAAAATGGGACTCTCTCCCTATCTAGATTGCAAATTTCAGTTTTCACAGAAAAATATAATCAGTCATATATTAACATCATATTTTGAATACTATCACTACATGCATAATTATGTGTGCATACATTGAATAAATAGTTTTTATTGCTCATTATTAATTGGATATACTGTGCAACCATGGATACAAACTTAGACAAATATCATAGATTTTTTGTGTACTTTTAGGAAATAGTTCTGTTTTACTTTGTTGTAATCATTTAGTCACAAAGAGAAACACAATTCAGAATTTAGGTTGCCTATTCCAAAATAACCATTAAAGTCTGCATTGATTGAACATTCTGTCATCTTCCCCAACGTGGACCTGCTTCAAATTGGGAACCTACAAGGGGAAGACGGAGCTTGTTCTTTCTCTTCTATTCTCATGTTATGCTTTCCTTATAGAGAATTTCTTACTCCTTTAGACCTGGGATGGTAGGTGTCCAGAAATATGAAGATTTTTCTTCCCTCGTTTTTTTTTCATAGTTAAAATTGTGCTCTGTGGGCTTGGAAAATATTTAATATTGAGCTTTTTATGAGTGCCCTAGAGATTTACGATATGTGGTTACCATGGCCCCAGTTAACTTTATTCCTGGTGAAGAGTGACTCGGATCTAATATCTAGCATTTCCTCTCGGCGTTTCGCTGCTGGGATTGCTTCTTGTAGTTAGGCTGTCATCACTGACGTTCTCATCTGCTGCCTACATCTTGCCCACAGGGTAGGTCTGGGGAGGCAGGGAAGTAGAATAATTTATTGTTTGTTATTCTTGCTGTATAATAAAAGTATTTATTATGTTAAAGAGGTAAAATGTGTTCCCCATCCATTACCAATAAGTCTAACCATGTAATATGCACTTTTTGCATATTGAGTATTTTATCTTTGTATATATTTTAAATTTATTACTGTGAATTTAGTATTTATCTTAGAACAACTCTGAATTTAAAAATAATATTTAAATACCATAACATATGCATCTAAAAGCATACGGATAGTAAATGTGTGAAACGTGTAAACATTAAATTTTTAATTTGAATAATCTGGGTGGACCTGGTACATGCCTGTAATCCCAGCATTTGGGGAGACTGAGGAAAAAGATTGCAAGTGCCAGGACATACTGGGTAGTTTAATGAGACCCTGGCAAAAAATGAAAATAAATAAGTAAAGGTCTGTGGATGTAGATAGAGTTCAATGCATGAACTCTCAGGTTTAAAACCTGGTATGTGTGTGTGAATCATATATGTATATATACATAATATACGTACAAATATATTTTTAAGAATTAATGATACTCAAAAAAGTGTATAAGTTATTATGGAAACATTTCATAAAGTCTTGGACTTTTTAATTTTATTCCAGATGGTTGCTCAGTGGGATTAGCAATATAATAGTTTTGAAACTTAATTTATATATTTTAATGCATTTAAGCATTTTGTTATATTTTACTATCTCTGAGGCCAAGATCTCCTTATGCTACTCTTCTTTTTCAGAAATTTACATACAATCTGTATATTCTATATTTGTGTTTTCACATTAATTTTAGGTACAGCTACATAATCAACCCTGAAAAAATTTGCCTATGTTGTGGCTGGAACATGAGTGGTATCAGTGCAGGTACAGATATAAGCTTGGATTCTAGATATATTTTGAATATAAAATTTAACAAAATTTGCTGATGAATTAGATGTAGAATATGAGTGGAAGACACAGATATTAAGAATGTCTCAAAAGTATCTTTCCTGATCATCTAAAACTGACATTTGGTAAAATAATAAAATCCTAAAGGATATTTTCTGTGTATGTGGAAAGGGGACAGAGAGGGTTCATCATGAATTTGCCTTGCACATTTGATGTTTGAGATAGGATGAAACACAGTCAATGAGGTTTTGAATGAAAGATTGTAAGGAAAAGTGTCAAAGAAGAAAAAGAAATTATGTGGGTCACATGATACTGCTGGGGGAAGGAAGATGCAGACTGATTATGAATTTTAGTTTTACCAATCTTTCTTGATAAGAACCTCATTAAATGAAGTGAATCAAAACAAAGGTGAGAAGAAGAGAACAGACACTTTATTCCCCTCAATAAAATTCATGTGTTCATGTGTATAATTTGTTAGAATCATATTAGTTCAGTAGTTAATTAGCTAGGTTTGGTTAAAATCCATAGAAAACAATATGGGCATATACATGCAGCATATATATGCTCAACATAGATTTATACACTAATATTTTATTAAGTACAAATGAATGTATGCATATATATTTTACTAGTTTCCTGTTGAATGCAACCTAAGCCTCTGGCTGTTAGCTTTTGTCCTAAATAGACTAGAGTTTTGTGATTCAGATAACTAAATTATGAGAGGATTGGGACAGCAAAAATGAAAATAAAATCTTGTGTTTGATAATAGAATTTTTTCTTCAGTTGCCAGAATTGCAATGCTGTAAAGAATATTTTGTTTTATTATCAAATGAAAAATTTAGAATTCTTCACTTTGCTCTTCATAAAAGATATAATAGACTATTTTTCTAGGCTAACATTTTGATTATCTTTGAGGCTGAAATTTGAAACACCAAAAAGCCTTACGTAAGGGCAAATTGAGTCTGTATTCTGTTACCACAACCTTTTTTTCTTAGTAGCATTTACAAGATAACAACAACTTTTTCAATAATAAATGAAGGATATGGATGAATAAAGTTATGATGCTAGCAAAGAAGAAATTTGAATGATGAAGAGCTAAAGAATTAATGGCAAATGTAGATATTTAAAATTTTTACTGTGTAATGAAAGTGTTATTGATACAATATCATCACTGACGTGTACATTTCAATTTAAATCTTTAAAAGTTTTGGAGATATATAAAAAGCAAGCTGTCTTTTCAGAAATGAGAAAGCTTTGAATAGTTATGTTTGTAAGGGACAGATATCCATTGGAACATAAAATATGTTGTAGCTTATTATGGTTTTATCTATTTATTTAGATCTAGTTGATATAGTAAATAATATGGTATAGAAGAATCATAGAAATTTCAGTTTTTGTATTATTAGGTTGCCACAGTTCAGCTGCAGCAAAATAACCTGGGGGTGACGAATAACTTGTGTAGATTGATACAGCAGGAGTAGGAGCCATTTATTGTAGGACAGGAGGAGTATTTATACATTCCACACAGCTTATCTTAATTAGCATAAACTAGATACAGCAGCCAACCAATAAGAAATCTCCACACTAATGGCTCCCTGGCATTACTTTACAAACCACTCCCTCTGGCATTTTGCCAGGCGCCATCCAGACTTGTTTACAGACTCTAACATTAACCACTCCCTCTGGCAAAATGCCAGGCACCATCCAGACTTGTTTACAGACCTTAACATTAGGTGAATTAATTAACTATTGATTTTTAAGTGAATGGACAAGGATATATAACATAGAAAAGATCAGTGGTGTTTCACATGCCCTACTTTAAAATTATATATCTTGTCAACAGTAGATCTTTTTGTTATGATGTATATGGAGTGAAATGTGATTTTTTTTTAACTTTCAAACCTGAAAAACACACTTCTGTACTTCTTCCAGGTGTACAGTAGAGGGAAGGGAATTCAGCAACCAGGAGCAAGAAACTGGGTAAGAAGCTTGGCATTGTAACATTTTAACTCAGGTCTTGTCTCAGGCATGTGTCCATGTATTATATATAATCATGATAATATTCAGAGGTTCTCAAATCACTCCAGAGGCTCTGAGATAGTTAACATTTATTATCCTTGGAAAAATAATGTCTAGATTGCTTCCACAATTATTGAACAAACTTTGTTATATTTAGCTCTTGATATAAAGTTATTGCCTTTCTAGGATTTGCACTTCCTAGATTTAATGGCCAGATGGGACTTATTTGTCATAAAGGAAACTAAAAAATGTTCAGAAAAGAAGATCTCTTGGTTTATATTCACTTAATTTTTTCTATGCCTCAGTCCTAAATTCTAACACCTGCTATTAGCCTAACACCTTTGTTTATTTTAAATCCCAGAAGGCAATTATACATCTGTGGATTATTTATACACTGATTTTCATATTGAAACAGGTGTACAGATAAACAGTGAAGCAGTTAAAATTTTGCATTGTTGAGGAAAAGCAAGAGGTCTGCTACATCTCAGATGAATGGTTGAAATAGAATATAGCTCGTGTCTTGCCTTTAAATGTGTATTTTCTATTCCAAAGACCCACACACTATTGAATAAGGATACCATACGATTTTTGTATAGGCTTTTGGAAATCTATGTGATATAATAACTCACACACACACATTTACTAATTGAATAACATTCACATACAGCAAAAGATACATATTAATGTATTTTTAAAAGAATATATATGTCCATGCAAATTATACCAGGTGAAGAATTATACCAGATGAAGACACAGAACATTATTAGCATTTCTGAAGTATCACTTTTCACTATTAGGAAGGCAAAATTTAACTGTGTTTGAAAACCTCTCATCACAGAAAACTGCTGAGTTGGCCTATCCACAAATGGAATTAAGAAGTACGCACCTTTTATTTGTGGTTTCCTTCAGCTATGTCATGTCTATGATATTCAAACTTCCTGTGTGCTTCATGCATTTTCACAGCTCTGGAGTTTTCCATTGTGTTCATAATCCACAATATGTTAATGTATATATTTGTGGTTTTTGTTTCTGGTCTGATATATTATAAATATAACTGCTATGTGAATGGTTGTATTTTTTGTGGGGGGAGTTGACTTAAGATTTCTTTAGGTTATAAACGTGTTGTGAAATTGCTACAATAGGTTCTGTATATTTCTAACTTTAATAAGTTAACTTTTGTAAACAGTTTTCATGAATTTAAAATTCCACAAACAATATGCAGGTTTTGGGTTGCTCCACATTCTCTTGGTGTTATCAGTCATTTTCATTAAAACAGTTCTAATGGGGGTATAGTGGTATTTCATTGTGTTTTTGAGTTGCATTTTCCTGATTATTGATGAAACTGAGATAATTTAAATATTGACTATTCTGACAATTTACTTTATGAAAGTTCAGATCAACAAGGTAACCCTTGTAAATTCTTTTTGGAATATTATGAATTTGTGCCTTGAATTTTGAGTAATATATGCTTTTTCTACATTTTTAAACACAAATAATAGAGTTAGATGTTTCCCATTTATTCATAATTTGTTGAGTGTTTTGGTATGAAATGAGTTCTGCTATCTTTTATCTGGTGTGTTTCCACATCAAGTAAATATGTGATAGTTAATTTCTTATTAGTTATAGACAATTCTTGAATCATATGCTATGGTTTAGATATGAGGTGCCCCATAAAAGCTCATATGGGAAAAAATACAAGAAAGTTTAGAGGTTAAATGATTGAGCTATGAGAGCTTTAAACTAATCAATGCATTAAGTCACTGATAGGGATTGATTCAGCAGCAACTCTAGGGAGGTGAGGTGTGGCTGGAAGAAGAGGGTTGATGGGGTCATGCACTGGGGGTTTATATTTTGTCTGTGATGAAGGCAGCTATCTCTTTCTCTCTCTCTGCTTCTGGGTGGCCAGGTTGTGAGCTGCTTTCCTCTGCCACACCTTGGACTCAGAACAATGGAGCTGACTGTCTATGAACTGAGACCTCTGAAACTGTGAGGCCCCAAATAAGCTATTCCTCCTGTAAAATTGTTCTTGGTAGACCTTTTAGTCACAGCAGCAAAATAAAGCTGACTAAAATATGTCATTGTTAAATATTGTTTTGCCACCATTTTCTTCCTGTACTATAATTATCCATATTTAGATAACTATTTCTAACTTCTCAAATAAACATTTTCTCTATATGCCAACTTTTGTTTTTCCATGTAATTCTTTGTTGATATTTTCTCTGATTTGTTTCCTTTTGATTAAACAATCTTTTCTACTTTCTCTAAACTACTAGTTTTTTTAAAAATAAACTTTATTGAGGTATATTTTATATATAATAAAATGAATAGATTTTAAAATTGCTGTTTTATCAGTTATTCTTATTTTAATAGATGCATGCAATTCCTAATTAATTACTATATTTTTCACTCTCAAATATAACCTATCTTTATCTGCAATAGAGGACTGTCCTTAAACTCCCTGATTTATTTGGTTTTGATAATTTTAACTTGTTGCTTCAACTTTGTCATAGACATTTTGGAAACTACAAAATGTAAATAATCTCTAAGTCTATTCTAATTATCTACCTGTCCTTTGGTTGTAAATTATTTGTTCTTTTATAACATATCTTAATTTTTTATTGTAATATATATGTATATATTACAATAAAATTTGCCATTTTTGAAACTTAAGTGTAGGATTCAATGATATTAATCATATTTGCAATGTTATACAACATAATCACTATGTCCAAAAACTTATTATCACTTTGAACAGAAGGTGTATACATATTAAGCAAAAACTTGCCACTTCTTCCCTTCCATCAGACCCTAATAGCCTCTAAATAATTTCTGCCTCAATGCATTTCCCTCTAATTAATTCATCTAAGTAGAATCAAGCAATATCTGTCTTTCTGAGACTACCTTCTTTTACTCAGCATTCTGTTTCCAAAGGTCAACCATATTGAAGAAGGAATTACTTCTTCATCTGTGTGGCCAAATAATATATTTTTTATACTGGAACCTTAATAGATATATAATTTCCAAATATTTATCCCATATTATAGGATGCCTTTTCATTTTCTCTAGAAAAATATTGCTAATTTCTAATTTATTTATTATTTTGTTATTTTTGTTTTGGCATCATATTGTAAGAAAAATTTGTCAAACTCGAGTTCATGAAACTTTAAATTCATGTATTGTGAGAGTTTCATGGTTTTATTTCTCACATTTAGATTAATGATCAATTTTGAGTTAATTTTTGTATGTGGTATAAGGTAGGAGTTCAACTTAATTTTATGCTTGTAGAAATACAGTTGTTATTGCACCACTATTGAAGTGATTCTTTCCATTTAATCATGTAGGCCACCTTGTTAAACTGAGTTAGTCTTAGATAAGTGTACACATTTTTGGACTTAAATGTGTTCTATTCACATGTACATATCAATAGTACTACACTGCTTGGATAGTACTAAACTGTTTTATTATTAAAGTTTTGTAGTAATATTTGAAGTTGATGAGTCTCCCAAATTTTCACTTCTTTATCAAAGTATTTTTCGGCATACTTTGGGTCATTTATAATTTCATATAAATTTTATTATTAGTCTTTGTATTCTACAAAACAAGTAAATAAAAAAAGTCATTGAAATTTGGTGAAGGAATTTGTTAAATCTCTAGATCACTTGGGAAAATATTGACAACTTGGCAATATTAAGACCTCACATCCCTGAACAATTTCTCTATTTTTTTTAAATTACTGAAAGAAATTGCAGATATAAAACAGACTATTTATTTACATCTGCAATTTCTTTCAGTAATTTAAAAAATCATACGAATCTTTAATCTTATTGCTTAAATTTATTCTCAGGTGTTTTATTCTTTCAGAGAATATTCTACATGCAATTACTTTCTGTCTTAGTCTGTTCAGGGTGTTATAAAAATTACCATATATTGGAGCTTTAAATAAGAAATTATTACTCACAGTTCTGAAGTCTGAGTGGTCCAATATCAAGGTGCCAGCAGATTCAGTTCTGACAAGAGCTTTCTTGTTTTGTTGACAACTCTTTTCTCATATGCACACCTGGCAGAGAAAAGAGACATAGAACAAACAATCACATTTCTTTTTATAACAGCACTATAATAATTCATAAGGACTTTACCCTCATGACCTAATCATCACTCAAATGCTCCATCTCCTATTATCATCATACTGGATATCAGGATCTAAAAATATAAATTTGGGCACAACAACATTCAAGTCATCATGTTTAAACTTTATTTCAGATAGCTTATTACTTGTGTTTAGAAATGTCTAATTTTTGTGCATTGATCTTGTACCACAAAACTTTGATGAATTCAATTAATACACACACACACACACACACACACACACACACACATATATATATATATATATATATATATATTTCTTTTTTTATTCTTCTGTAAGCTTTATTTAAATGTTTTGTTCTTGTTAGATCATTGTGGCCAATACATAGTCAGCTATCCATAGTAATTTAAACAATTCCCCCCACACATACACTTAAAATCACAATTAAAAATATAAATATTCATTGTAACACCAATTTTTACCTCTTCCCAAATCCACACATCTAGTAATAAATTTCCAAGTATCCTCAAGTAATCATAATATTCTTATTTTACTAAAACTTCCATTGCTTGTGAAAACAATGTTTTTCTGAAACCCATCCTTTGATAATTTATTCTCTATCATATCTCTAAGGTCACTAACAAATCAGTAAAAAAATTTCTCACTTTTTAATATCTTTCTCTCTCAGCTACTAATAATAATTATAGGTATTTCATTTTACTTAATCTGTTCATAACCACCCTTTCTCATCGTGGCTGGTTATAAATATTCATTCCACTAACTTTCTTACACCATAAAGATTTCTTCTCCTGGGACTGAGAGTTCAGCTCAGTGGTAGAGTGCTTGTGTAGGCCGTAAACTTGTTCTCCAGATTCACATAAATGAGTAAGTAATTAAACAAATAAATAAATAATCTCCTTTCTTGTTATCACTCTTCTCAAAGCTAATCCTTTATAAATCCCTGATTTCAAAGCATATGTAGATTATTCTTTAAATATTCTGACCTTACTAAAATTTGGCTTTCTCTCTCCTGTGATTCATTTATCCACTATACCTCAGGTGCTGCATCCCTTAATCACATACATTGGCGTTCTCATTTAAGAAACTTTAAATATATAATCTCTACTATCAGTTACAGTTGCTCTATTTTCTGCCTGTTCTTTATCATGCTAGCATAAATAGCTTTTTGGTCTCCACAGAAACTTCAATTTATTAATAGTAACTATTTCTTCTCTTTTTAAAATGCTTTCATATATCTGTCCAATATAGGTCATGGTACATAAATATATTTGATTTCCTATATCTATATTTTCATCCATAATTTTCTCCTTCGATTTATTTTGGTATGTTAGAGAAAAAAACCTACTACCCTAGTTAAATCCTATTTTTTTCTTAATGTGAGACTATTTTAAAGAAGTTATATATGACTACAGAAAAAGAAAGTGTTTTGCTGACTGATCCTATTTTGAATTCATGAAAACCAGTTTCAAATGGGGTATTATATTTTTTATGTATTATGATATTATATTAGAAACTACTTATATTCTTGCTACTTGAAGCTACAATAATGCATCTAATAACCTAACCTTTAGTTAATAACTTTGCTTCTTTATACACTGAGAAATGCCTGAGGTTTTACTTACTAGAACAAGGTTTGAGACAGTAGTTGGGACACTTATCATTTATCCAGAGATTTACCTTAGCAAGAATGTTGTCTGGAGTACCTTCTATCCTTGACCTGGTTTGGGAGGGAAGCAATGAAGTGCATAATAAATATTGCAGGGTTGTTCCACTTTGAAGGAAAATAATCATGATACTGAATTTACATGCCAGTCAGTCATCAGTGAATCTTATGGTGGAAGGTAATCTCCAATTTATCCCTAGCAAGGAAGGTCCTATCAACAGAGAGAAATTTCTTTAAGAATATCACCTGTTGAAGTCATTTCCTCTAACAATTGCTGAAGTTGTGAGACAGATGCACTGGCCACTGAAGGGGACCTATCCAGGTCCTAACAGAATATTCTACAAGGCATATTTTTTTATTATTTTTTAAATCTACTATTGACTTTATAGGAATATGAAGGGCTTAGATCCATCTGGAATAATGCTTTGGATGAGCTCTGGAGAGAAGAGGCTGTTATGATTTCAATCTACTATAGCCCCCTAAACTTTTATGTGTCAAAAGTACATACTCCAGAGTAGCAAGGTTCAGAGGTTGGGCTTTTAGGGAATGATTGGAACATAAGGGCTCTGGCCATATCAGAGGATTATCTATTTGATGGATGAATACATTGGTAGCTGGATAGATGGCTGAGAGGTAGGACATAGTTGGAAAAAGTAGGGCACTGGGTGGCTTCACCCAGAAGGGCTTATCTTCTCCTTGTGCCATTCCACCTCCTTTCTCTCTCTCCCCCCCAATCTACCTCTATCTTTATCTCTCTATTTCTCTCTCTCTCCTTCCAAATTGTCATAAGTTGAGCAGTTTTCCTCCAGTAAAACCTTTTGCCATGATTGTCTGCCTCACTTCTGGCCCAAAGTAACGGAGCTAGTTTACCATGGACTGAATCCTCTGAAACGATGAGCCAAAATAAATCTTTTCTCCTCTAAATTTTTGTTAGATATTTTGATCATAACAATGAAAATCTGACACACAGAAATTCAAGCAACTAAGATATAATGTTGAAGATAGCCATGAAAGAAATAGTTAACTCTCCCATGTATATGAATAGCACAGTGAATCTCAACATCCTGTATATTCACAAGACACGAATTTCAAAAAGAGCTAAAAGTAAATAGAAAGATCAATAGAGTAGAATAAAGGAAACAGGGGGAGGGAGGAGAAGAGAATGTGGAAGTACTAGGGACTGAATTACAGCAAATTAACTTCCATGCTTTTATAATTACATCAAAATGAATTCTACTGTTATGTGTAACTGAAAAGAATCAATAGAAAAGCAGTGGAAAAGAGTAGTAACAAGTGTTATGTACAAACCCAATTGCTATCGCAACTAAAGATTGTAGCTTTCACTCATTTTCTTTTACCATGTGTTAAACATATTTTTTTAAAGAAACAACTGAACTATTTTTCTTCTTCATTCCTTTACCATTGCCTTGCTATTATTTGTTGGCTGTGATAAATCTTAATATTTAGTCTTCAAAATGCAGAAGGTAGAATGGATAAACGAAAGATAAAATGCTCATTTGAGCCAGGCACTGCAGTATATGCCTGCAATCACAGCCCCCTCAAGATGCTGAGGCACGAGGCTCACAGGCTCAAAGCCAGACTCAGAAACTTAGCGAGGACCTAAGAAACTTAGTGAGACCCTGTCTCAAAATTAAAAAACAAAAACAAAAAATTGGGGAGGAGAGACTAGGGATGTAAATCAGTGGTTAATCAATCCTGGGTTCAATCTCTGGTACCAAATTAAAAAATATAAAATCATCAGAATGAGTAGGATTCACTTACTATATCTAGATTATGTTTCTCTTGAGAAACATTCATTTCTTGGTAGTTTTAGTTTTGATTTTGCATGCAAAATACTTGTACTACATGTTGGGGGACTGTGTTTCAATCACAGTAAGGGAATTAAGTGTACTTTGGATGATAAGCCTACCATATTTACATGTAATGGATATTAGTCAATATTTGGCTTTTTAAAAATTTGAACCCCAATGTGCTTGAAGTTTCTCAGTAAATAAGTTGTAATGAGTCTCATCTTTGGCATAATACATTCAGGAGATTGAGGGAAGGAACAATGAGCAAACTAAAATTAATTGATCTGATTCAGGATCAGTCATATAAATTACAGATGGCAGAATCAATAAATTAAAATTTAATGATAAAATATAGGTGGAAGGAACATTAAGTACTCCTTGAGAAGTAAAAAAAAAATAATGTATCCTTACCTTCAAGAAAACTGTGCCTAGAATATTAATATATTTACTATATAGTAATATATTTGTCATAAGCTCTTCAAAGAATATTTCAGAAAATATCCAGAGGCTAGTAAGAAAACAGAATTTTAAAAGATTATATTAATTTGTAATTTGTTAAGATTTACTGTAGTATATTGCTAAACAATTGAGAAATACTGATTGGTTTAGATACTTATCAGGTTCTTGACAGCAACCTGCTATGGAAATGTAACGAACAATTCATATGGCAAATAAAAGAAAACATTTATCATAACATTGGCACAATATGCATTCAAGTTATTCAGTTTACTTATCTATATGCCAATATATATTCTGCTGTTTTTCTTAGGTACATAAACATGATTGACTATATTTTAGTTTTGTCCCTCACTTAGAGAATATTTCTTTTTTCTCTTTAATTTATTGGTGCATTATAATTATACATAATAGTGGTGTTCATTATGTTTTATTTGTACATGAACATAATTTGTTCAATCTTTTCCTAGAAAGGAAATATTTTTCAGTAAATATTTATTTAATATAATTATATGTGCATATTCATATATATTTACATATATGTATGGAGATACATGTGTATGTTTTTATGTCTAAAGAATCTGAAGGAATTCTCATTCTTTACCCACTGATTCTGCCTTAAAGGCAGTTGGATAAGAGATAATTTGGAACTATCCAGAAATAAAAATATATTATTGAATAAAATTATTTTCAGTCTCAAAGGCTTATCAAATTTCCCTTCAGAGTTTTAGAAACTTACAGAGGTCTGGACATCCCTCTAGAACAATTAACTTAGAATATGAATATATTTATTTTGAACACTTCTTTTTCTTTATTTTCCCTCCCTCTTTTCTTGCCTCCTTCCACCCTCCTCTTCCTTCCTCTACTTTCTCTTCCTATTCTCTCCTCCTTTATTTCTTCTTCCTTATTCTTCTTGTTCCCTCTTCTGTCCCTACCTTTCTAGGTGGGGAGATGAATTCCAATATGTAGAAATGGTTGAAAGGCACTGGAGATGGTTGAGATTTTGATCAGTAGTGAAAGAGAACAAAATTCTTCATATAGCTTTTGCTTCCCTGTTCCCTTATTCCAATGTCCCCCACAAATTGACTGTTTGTAACATGAAGTACACCTTGCTTGGATGTGAACTCTTTTGAAAATACTTTGCACGTGATTTAGAGTAAATAAACATCTTGGGTTGAATCATGACTATTTTTTCCTTTTTATTACTAGTTTCATGATTTTGCAATACTATCACTCTTGATTTATTTACCAATTGGTTAAAAAATGCAACATCATGTGGTTGATTGTACTTTTGAAATACTTCTTAACAGTTTTAACGAGTTTTTCTTAGATGTCAGATCCTTAAAATAACCAATCAAGTTATGATGAAACAGTTAAGTGTCTTTGATAAAGACAGTGGTAACATTAATGATTTCATAAAAATGGACAGTTATACATACACATAGACATACACACAAAGAAATGACTGCACATGCAACCAGTGAGATGCATATAATTCCCTTGGATTGTACTGAGGACTATTTGGTGCTCTAGTACAGGTGACACTGATTTTGATCTTGTTCTACAGTCATACAAGGTATCAACCTTGGGGAAGGCTGGATGAAAGATAAAGGGGCCTCCCTACACATTTTATTGTACATTTCTATATATCTGCCATTACTCGAACATAAGTTTCAAAATCAATGTGGCTTGGTGCTGTGCTTTTATTGAAGTAGCTGTGACTGAGGGTATGGAAGCTGTCACAATTGTGCAGACTTGATTTTGGTGTTAAGCTAGTAGCAAGTACTATTTGGGTGGCTTCTAGTTAAAAGTGCACTCTCTAGTCTTCCTCACAAAGAAGGTGGAAGATATGTAAGCTTGACTTGGGAAAAAACTAGAACCTTGGAGGAAGAAATTCAGAGCAGGGTCTTAGCTCTTTTTGATAATGGGTCAAATTGTGCTCAAATTTTTGTTTTCATTTTGGCACTGTGAGTAAAACTGAGATTGGAATTGGACTCCATGAAAATACTCAATGGAATATCTTTTCAAAGACAGTATTTCATATAGTCATTAAAGTGGTAGAGATAACATGACACAGTATTGAGAATTACTGACTTAAGGGACATATCTGGGATGTGATGAAGGGCACACATAAAAGATAAAATAGTTATATTCTGTATCAGAGAAAGATGATGAACTTTAAAATTACTGCTTGATATGAACCTTAAGTCAACTCAGAAGATGGCTTTCCAGTATCCTCAGGGGCAACTTTGATGGAAAGCAGCACTTTTTCAATGGAGACACTTTTGCATAGGCCTTTATACAGTTAGTCACAAGGAAGAAAATACATATAAATGACTTATTTATCTACTTACATCTAAAATTACTTTAGGAAGTTAAGGATGCTGCACTTCCCATTTATAACATTCTATGTGGAATATTCTAACCATGGCCCTTTTCATTTTTCCATTGATCTATTTTCCTTTAATCATATTAAACATGCTTCTCTGCTTACACTTATGAGATGAACTTATACCATTCTTTTATCTGTTCTATATTTCAATTTTTGAGAGTAGTTTAAGGCAAATAACATTCAAGCTATAGGCTTCACAGAAAAGAACTAAGTGCTAAGAATAATCATAAAGTTCTTTGGCAATGCAAAAAGTGCTACATAAATGTCATATAGGAAATGGCTAAAACATAATTCAGCATTTAGTTGTAGTATTCCTGTCCTTTAAATTTATGCTGCTTTCTGCATGCTACTTTCTGCTAGATCCACTAAAATACATATGCAGCTGTGATAGTGACAGCTTGAAGTTGAGCAGATTGACATAAAAGGCAAATAAAAATGCTATGCCGCCTTGTGAAGGGCATATGGAGAAGACTTGGTTTTAAAAGCCATTTTCACCATATCAGGTTACATTTTCAATTGTAGAGACACAATTCATATTTTCTAATAATTTGATTAAAACTATGTTGCATTAGAAAGTATTTCCAGGATGCTGGATAAAAGATGTACAATATTTAATATTTTATGCATTTTTTGAAAACATATATTTCTTCTTTCTTTAAAATGCTTTACCAAAATATTTTCTAAAATAGAGTCACTAAAGAAAAAATATAAATATGCCGAACATCAGTATTTTAATAAAAACTAGATGGTAAAGAAAAGCTCCTTACATACAAGTGTTCTGGTCACCCTGCCTTCACACAGAAAGAATCAATTAGAAATTAATCTGTGTACATCTTAAATAACATGGCTATATGGCAATCTTAGGTCTAATGTTATACCTCAATGGAGTGAACATTAAATCCTATTAATAAAAGTCATTGTCCAATTAAATAATGTTTTTCAATATTGTAGTAACCATTATATTCAAATATCTTTTCTTTCTTTTTCCTCCATCTCTTACTTCCAATCTTCCTGTTTCAAATCCTCTCTTATTTCCCTCTTTCTTTTGAATTGGTTTTACTAAGGTATCACTACAGAGTTACCCTTTATTAACTGGTTTATTTTCTATGCGATTTAAAATTCAGAATAAATTTTTACTATTTTTTTCTTATTCCTTCTTTGGTATTGCTAAACTGCATTAATAAATTTACATTCTATCTTTTTAATAAGATATGAGCTTATTGTGAAGAGTACAGAAATTGAAAATAAGAAAGTCCAGGTGAGGAAAGACATCTTTGACTCTATACCATGAAGAAAAATTACATTTATCATTTTGATGATAGTTCTCTATTTAAATATATTTTCAGCTAAGATATACATCATTATATTGAATCATATCATTGGTAGTTTTATTGCAACTATTTTCTGCTTAGTTGTATGATTAATCTTCATGTTAGTGAATGAACATTAACATCACCACTTAACGGTTGCATAATTTTTCATTTCATGACTGTTTCATAAATATTTTAAGCAAAGCCCTGATGTTATAATTTAATGGATATTCTATCTCAACAACCCTCCAATTTAGATTTTTGTCTAGAAGTTTTAAATCATTTTTATTTTAATGATACAGAATTTTGTAAATTGAATCTTCAAATGGTAGGCATGTGTCTTTTAAGTTTTCATTTATATATTAGAAATTGTAAAAAAGTAACATTGTGCCAACTTATACTTTGAAAATTTGCAATGATAGTTCATTTCTCATTGCCTGATGCTATTACATTTAACTAGATAGTAAATCACATATTGGAGTAATTTGACAAATATATTTGATTCACTTAATTAGCTTGATTTTATTAGCATATATGAATTTCCATTATTTTCAACTTTTTTTAAAATTTAAAATAATTTTAGGTGATGAAAAATATTCCTGTGTCATCACTCCACTTCCCTAATAGTAGCATTTTAAGTATCTACGTGCCTTTTATTTTAGGTTGGTTCTCCATGCTAATCCATTTTTTTACTCTTAGTTATTCTTTCAGGGTCAATTTTTTGATACTTACAAGTAGAAGTTTCTTATTTCTCCTTCAATTTCTCACTGATACAATGGAGACAATGATTCCACCTTCCTTATAGGCTTATTGCATACAGATGATCCTCATACCACCATACAAAGGCCTAAGGCACTGTCTTCAGTCTTCTAAGTATTATAAGCATATTAAGCATTGATTTTTATATTATTATTAATCATACAGCTCTATAAGGATATTGTCTTCTGTTCATTGATCTACTATTAACTCCAAGACTAATGCCTTATTTTTGACTATCAAATATTTCCTAGGACATTTAATGTATTTATAAGAAACATTTAAATCATTATTTGTTGTCATTCTGAGCATTTTTTGGAATTTTTTATTTTGAGATAAACCAAATTTTTTGTGAACATTCACAATATTTGACACTATATCGAGTAAAGTTCCATTTTATTACGAAATATGCTACATTGTCCATATACATATATACAAACACACACACTGAAGGGAAACCTGGGGTGAGGCAGGAACAGGGGAGAGATAGAAGAGAGAGAGAGAGAGAGAGAGAGAGAGAGAGAGAGAGCAGTTGGGGAGATTTTAAGGAACCGTTTTGAAGGTGCAAGGTAAGCAAGTGGGCTGGATACCCAAAGAGTCCTCCTCAAAGGATGTAAGCTGAGAGAAGTCTTTCCCGCTCAGAGGAGCTTGGTCTTCATTCTGTTATGGACATCAACTTGTTGGATGAGACCTACCTTATGGAGGGTGAGCTTCTTTCTCAACATACACAAAATAAAATGCTAATCTCATCAGAACTCCAGCCTCTCTGACATTTGGATTTGGGGACTTGAAGAAGCAATATCCTACATCCCACCCCGAACCATGGTCTAACTTCTCAGGTCTTCAGGGCTTTCACTGAGAGTTACACCACTGGCTTCCCTGATTCTGAACTTTTC
This sequence comes from Callospermophilus lateralis, assembly GCF_048772815.1. Lineage (NCBI taxonomy): Eukaryota > Metazoa > Chordata > Mammalia > Rodentia > Sciuridae > Callospermophilus > Callospermophilus lateralis. The sequence goes on along the minus strand of NC_135320.1, from coordinate 65,346,178 downwards.
AGACTTGCACTGAGTCACAGAGATTCAGAGTCTCTAGCTCACAGAGCCTATTGTGGGACTTATCCCATAATCACGTGAGTCATTTCCCTATTATATGGCCTCTTGTCTGTCTATCCATTCATCTGTCTAGATTAATACTTTCTTGACTGTCTGTCTTGTCTCTTGTTGTTTACTCACTCATCTGTCTTGATTAATTCTGTCTATCTGAAGAACCATAACTAATGACATCTTTGGGTTAGATTACTTTTTACTTAGAGAATTCCAAGGAATAATGTAACTGATAGAAGACTTACAGGGGATTGTCGGATTATTGTACCTTAATTTATAGGCCTTTTCCTGAAATAATTGTCACTAACAGGGGGTAAATATTTTGAAGAGATAGACCTTAATTATATTATGTTTGTAGTCACTGGTAGAAGAAATATAAAACTGGAATCCTAAAATTATAAATATGTTTCAGTGAGTTTCTAACTAATCAGGAAAAAATGAAAGGTGCTGGGAAAAGAAGATTTGGTATATTAATCTGGTTAAGGTAAGAGAAAGCATGGTTACATATTTGAAATCTGGCAACTTCTCCTTTATTTACATTATGGACACCTATAATTTTCTTCTGATTGCTTAGAATTAATATTGGTAATAATGCTACTTATATATTAAAAATTCCTGCTTGCATTATTTTCATTTGGATAGCAATCACCCTAACATTTGACAGAGAGTCATTTAGGTTATCACATATACAGATGGTTAGTTTTGTTTTGGCTTCCTCTCTATTTCTCTCTCTCTTTTTTTTTTTTTAATTTTGTTTTGTTTTGTTTCATTGAGTGGTGTTTCATGGTACAGAAAAACTGCCATTTGTTTTATTTTTAAAAACTTAAAAATCATAATGGTTTTTTCATATTTGAGCTATTATGAAAAACATTGCTATAAACATTAGTATCTTCATAAATGGAAATGGATTTATCATTTTATATTCACATCAGCAAAGTATGAATGATACAGTGTCTCTACATTTTTCACCAGGATTTTGAGTTGTTATTATTAATTTATCCGTTTTAATAAATGCATGTCCATATCATTTGTAGTTTTCATTTTTATTTCCCAAATAGCAAATGATGTTGAAAATTTTTTCATGTCCTTATTTGCATTTGATATTTTTATAAGTGAATGTATTTGGCCAACTTACTAATCATGTTTACTTTTTTCATACTATAGAACTTAAAATATATATTTTAATACAGCAAAATGGACACAAAATAAAATTTAATAATAATATTAAGTGCAGTCACACAACCATTACAATGTTACCACTGTTTGTCGGAAAACATTTTTATCACCCCAAAATATTCAGCTCTTACTGCCCATTCCTCTCTCTCTCTTGCACCTGGCTATCACTAATCTGCTTTCTGTCTCTATGGATTTGCCTATTCTCTATATTTGACCTAAATGGAATTTATAATATGTAGCTTTTGTGTCTGACTTTTTTCACTTGGAAATGTTGTCAAGATTTATCCTTTAGCATGTATCATCACTTTATTACTTGTGACAACTGAATAATAATCCATTGTATAAATGTATGACATTTTATTTTCGATGATTACACATTCATTGACAATATTTAGAAATGTAACAGATTTTACAATGATATCAGAGATAGGAATTTTTGACTCAGTGTTGGTAAAAACAGAATCTCAGTGGAGTACAAATGCATAGGCAAAACTTTCACAGGGGAGGACAAGAAGCTGGAATCCAGCTCTAGCTACAGGGAAACAGCCTTGACTAACAGAGAAAAAGAAATTAGGGTGCCTCGAACAAAATAATGTCCCAGCATTTTATTGGGTGGTTTGGGTGGGGAAAGGTGTGACATTTTCATAATAAAAATTTAATGGAGTTTCTTTCTTGTGGAAAACTCATGTGAGGTCACCTGGCACCACCCTACACCTGGTGTTTTTGATTGACCTGATTAATAATAGGAGATTGGGGAAAGGCACTATTCATACATTGTAAGAAATAGGAGAGTAAGAAAATAATTTGGCAGGTAAAGATTTTTACTGGGTAAAGATGGTAAATTAAGGCTCTGGAATCTATCCAACATTTTGTGCTCTCTTAGTGTCCCTGACTGTCTCATTTATGTTATCTCATATCCTGTGATCTTGCTGAAATCACTTACTGTTGCAGAGCAAGGACATCTACTGAGCCAAAGTGACCACAAATGTACTACCTCACCGAATCTTGTGATCATTCTGGAAATATTTCAGAGGCATTGCACATAGACAATGAATTTGTTAGAAAGAATATGAAAAAGGGAAAAATGGGGATACTTTCAAGGGAGAGAGTGGGTCTTCCTGGAGAAGAGAAAAATGGTGAGATTCTCCTAGCCTCCTCTTTTATTGGGAGTCCCAGAGAAGTTTACAGAGAGTCCCACCCAGGTGCACTTTTTGACTTTTGGCTGACCATGTAATTGACCAAGTAATCATACTTCCACATTCCCATCACATACGGTGTTACCACATGGAGGGAAGGTTTTCCTATTGTTATGGCATGCTAAAGATCGAAGGCAACTCTGGGTTACTTTGGTGCACATTGATGAGTTCTAATTGGAACTAGTTTTTTCAGATTTTATGGTGAGGGGGTTTCTTCTAATTATCCCATCTTCCTGAGTTCTGGAATCTGGTCTGTATAGAGGTCATGAAGTTATGCCATTCAGGGTAAGTCCTGTCATCTTACCAGCAGGGAGTAAGTAGCCTTTTGGGTCTACATTTTTCCTGTAAGATGACAGGTTGTTTGCTGAACAATTTAGCATATCATATTGACTTAATCCAGGAAGGATTATAGGTAAATCATTTTACAAAAGAAAGTATGTGGGGTCATCACAGTATGCACAATTTGTGGAATTATCCTCCTAACCTCCTATTCCCACTGCTCATCTCTGTCTGTAACCCTCATTACTGATTCTAGGAGTTGTGTTTTTCCTTTGTAGATTCCTTAGTAATAATCATGTGATTTGAGAATATAAATAGTTTTATTTATTCAAGTTTGTATGCCTTCTATTTACTTTTTATTCTTATGAGAATTGTTGCAATTCCCTACTTTATGTTATAAAAGTTGTGAAAGTAAAGATTTTTGTCTCATTCCCAATTTTGATGAGAAATTATTTACTCTTAAACTTTATATGCAATGTTGGCTGTATTTTTTGTAATTTTTTTTTATCAAATTGTCATTGTATTTTGAGAATTTCCATCAAATGAGTATTAAATTTTGTTAAATGTCTTTTTATTTTTGCTTCAACTCATATTATCATGTTATTTTTCTATATTAGCTGTTAACATGAAAAAATGTCTTAACCAATTTTGGGAATGTTTATTTTTAATTAAATCAAGGTAAAATGTTTAATTTGATTTAATTTATTGTAATAACACAAGATGAGATCTATACTCAACAAATTAAGACTATGATATTGTTGACTATGAGAGCAATTATGTACAGAAGATCCCTAGAACTTATTCATATTTTGTTTATGTGTGTGTGTGTCACAATTTCTTTATACATTTATTTGTCAATAGACATATGAGTTGTTTTCACATTTTGACAAATGTTAACAGTGCTACAAAGAACATTGAACTGTTAATATCTCTTCAAGATCTTGGTTTAAATTCTTTTGAATAAATATTACCTATATGTTTGCATTTGCAGAGTTTCCTATGGAAAGCATACAGCTGATTCATATTTTTAAATCCATTCTGACAGTCTTTTTTTCCTGGATATAGTTAAGCCTTTTGTATATCATCTAATTATCAATAAATTAAGAATCATCAGATTTTTTGTTTTCTGTTTACTTATTGTGGTTTTTGTTCTTATTTTTCCAATTTGTCTTAATTCATCTACAGTATCTTGAATTATTTGTATTTTATTGCTTTATTAGTGATTGTTATCAAAATTTACTATTGTCATAATTTTCCCAGTTATAGGGAGAATAGAAATCTTATCTCCTTCTACCTCCCTTCTGCACTCTTCCATTTAAGATGTACTTATATAATATATTCTTTACATGTATTTTAAATAATATCAGTTTTCAAATATTTAAAATCAACTCTCAACATAATTATAAAAATTAAAGAGAAGAAAAATCTACTTACTTATATTTTGTTAACCATATTGCTCCTTTCTGAGGATCCACGTTTTTCTGAATGGTTAGTATTATTTTTTTTTTGTTCTGTTCTGGCTTTAAGTTATTTTGATTTATCATACTTGAGGTGTACAGAGCTGTCTAAGTGCAAAGTTTTATGTCATTTGCAACATTTGAGAGGTTTGACTATTATTTCTGTATTTTCTAAAACTTCCCATTTTTTTCCTGTATTTCTAGGAATCTGATAAAATAAATATTAGATCTCTTCTCATAGTTGTGCTGGAAGTAGAAGAACATTTTAGCTTTTGAAATCTATTTTCTTTTTGTTTATATGGGTAATTTATATTATTCTGTCATAAAATTTATTGATTTTTCCTAATTTTCACTTTATTATTGAGTTAATTTCTTCAATTTTTTTAAATTTGGTTACTGAAATTTTTAGCTTTAAATTTTCTTTTTTATTCTTTTTTGTATTTCTTTATATCATTGCTGAAACTTCCATGTATTAGTTGACACTTTCTATGTTTTCTACTTGTTACAAGTGAACCCATAAATGCTAATTTAAACATTTTTTTATGAAGTCTGTATTGGAATGCTTCTTAGACAATCCCTGTTCTCAAGCTGGCAGTTGGCACCTATCATTTTTTACACTGAGTGTAAACTTCATGAGTCTTGATCTAACCGGTGACTTTTTTAATTAAAATTTAGCTGTTTTGGATCTCATTTTTATTGGACTTTGAATTTTATTTAAATTGTCTGTTTCAAATGACTTCCTTTGACAATGCTCTGAAAAATTGAAATTGTTGGGTATAACTTCATTACTTCCAAGTGGGAAAAGTTCAGATTCTCCTTCAAACTCTAATCCCTGAGAGGAAGAATTTTTTTATTTTATTTTTTATTAACATTAGGTCTCCATTGATCTACTGATGCCTCTGGAAGAATAGGGATGCTTCATTACTGCTTCCCCAGGAGCTTCCATCGACACTGTGGGGAGGGTGTGCCTCATTACCTCTGGGCCATAGTAAAGAATCTGACTCTCCATTAGCTCTACTTTGATACCACCCCAGTGGGAGAGAGAGGGGATTACCTCATCACTATCAAAAGAAGTGGAAGTCCATGAAGGAATGAAATGCAAGCTTCCCCAGTAAATGTCCTCTGAAGTAACACCATTGAGGTATTCAGATACCTCATCACTCTCTCTCTCTTTTTTTTTTTTTCCTTTTAGTTTTAGTAAGATTTTATTATCTTTTTTTTAAATGACAGTGGAATGCATTACAATACTTATTACACATATAGAGCACAAATTTTTCATATCTCTGGTTGTATATAACGTATATTCACACCTGGCCCCTCACTGAGAGTAGGGCCCTTGTTTTTTATGGCATCTTTGACAAAAACAGAGTAGATGTTTTAACAATAATTGTTATAATTATTGAGTGGCTGTTGTCATAATAGTTTTTATTTATTGCCTTGCTATGTAAACTTTTTCTAAGTTATATCACTGCAGAGAATAGGCTTTGTCTGTACCTGGAAGGTTTTACTCTTTGCAGGCTTCTAGGATATATTAAATGCAAACAAAACTGAGGGGTATCACCGATGAATCATTTATCCTTTATTGGAATCCCAAGGGGTACCTCTTTTTTTTCCCTCCCCAGCTTTCAGGATCTTCTGTATGTTTTCTCTATAGAATGTGGAATTTTCTTTTACTTAGAGAAGTAGTGAAAACACGTCTACTACACTTTGCCGGAAGCAATGATTGATTTCTAAAGCAATTTGGAATATTTGTTCTCTGATCTTTTATGTGATGGTCAATCAGGCAGTTATAAAAGAATAAATAGGGGAGTCTCAGAAAAACAAGGTTTTGATTTTGTTCTTTTATTGTGTGGTCCTGGGGACTGAATCCAGGGGAGCTCTCTCACTGAATCACTGCAATCCCCTTTTCAAATTTAATTTTCAGAGGGTCATCCTAAGTTGCTGAGGGTAGCCTGAAACTTATGATCCCCTACCTCAGCCTCCTGAGTATTTAAAAAGGTACAAGTTTACCTGAGGTTATTTAAAAAGGTACAAGGTTACCTTTTTTTTTTATAGCCTTATCTAGAAAATCTCTTTGTAGTCTAGTAAAATCTCTTTGTAGGTGGGAATACAAGCATGCACCAGCACTTCTGGTGTAAAAACAATACTTGCAACAGTAACAGCTCATACAAATAGATGGCATCCTATGCCAGACAGAGCCAAGTGAGAAATCACCAGTGTTGTTCAGGAGACAGAAGCGGCAGGAATGTGGGAATAGCTAAGGACACAGATTTCACTGGTATTTCCATAGAAAACTCAGGGCGGGACAGGTGAAGAGATGAAGATTGGCTAGTTTGGATAATCTAAATGGGTTCTAAATTATAGGAGTGGTCCCTAGTTTTCTGGACTTTACCTTGAATGATTGTGACAGAAGCATTGTCTTGGAATTTATAGATGAGATAGAGAAGGTATGTCTCTGGAGTGGTCAGTTTACATATAACAATGACATGCTCTTAGTAGAACCCCTGCTGTCTCTCATAATTATCTAGCTCTGGAGGAACCCTCTCTCCCCAGCCAGAAATATTTTAAGAAGCTGATAAAACTTAATACATAGAAAATAAAAATATAAACAAAATAATGTCTCTATTATTATATAATCAGTATTAATAATATTTTAAATAATTATAAAATGGAAAAGGTCTGTTGTTTTAATATTTTGCAAAAGTCTATCTGTCACAATACTGGTTATACCGTATGAGAAAGATCAATTTCACTTTTAATAAGACTGAGTATGTACATTTTTTTTATTTTTTGACTTATTCATAGATAGATGCTTAGGTAGTTTCCATATCTTGGATATTGTAAATAATTCTTCAGTTAACATGGAAGTATAGCTACACATACAATATGCTGATTTCATTTTTCTTTGACAATGTACTCAGTAGAGACATTGCTGGGTCATACATGATAGTTCTCTGTTTAATTTTTTGAGGAAACTCCTTTCTGTTTTCCAGACTGGTATACCAATTTATATTTCCATTAACAGGTTTATATTAATTAATAGGTTATTTAAGAAGGTACAAGGTTACCTTTTTTAATATCCTTATCTAGAAAATCTCTTTGTAGTCTAATTTAATAAAACAAATTGATTTTCATATCAACTACTGGATTAAATATGATCTTATATGTTGCTGATTGAGGAATGAAAAAAAATCTGGATTCACAAAGAGAGGTGCTATTCAAAAATAAGATATATTAGTCTCTGTTTAAATTGATTGCAATTGTTTGATTTTAATACTACATAAAAATGACATGGAAATAAACATAAAAATGGATGGAAATGAAGACCATAATTTTGACTGAAACAAGTCAAACTTAGAAAACTATCATGTGTTTTCTCTCGTCTGCAAAAGAAAAGAAAGGGGAAAAAGAAGAGAGACACCATGAACCTAGAAGGGAGACTAGTTTAGATGAAGGGAATCAGGGTGCAAGAGGAGGTGAAGTGTTGAGAAGCAAAATTGATCAAATTATATTTTTATGTATGTATGAATATGCTACAATGAAACCCAACATTCTTTATAATTACTTTCACTAATAAAAAACAACAATTAAAAACTCAACTAATTGTATTTTCTTCATGGATAAAGTTCAACTGAACTCTGAACTCATATCCATGCATGTTCATACTAAGTTACATTAAAACCCGTTGATTCATTTTGCATTCTGAAGAGATATTTTATAGATATAAGCATGGGTTTGTAACATGATGAATTGGTCAGTTGGAAAATATTGAATTAATTGTATGGCAGACCTTCTTAATATTGGGACATCATGTGGCACAACATCACAATCATGTTTATTAATATCATCCCTCATAAGAAAAGGTTTGAAGAACTGAAAAGCTGTTCAGCTTGATGCTGAATGTATTTTCCAAAATTCTTATTTACTGTGAAACTTCATGTTTTTTCACTGGCACCAAAAACCTGCCCCTACTTGGCCTGACAGCCTCACTTCAAGCATTTTTGTGAATGTTATCTGCCAAATGCCCAAATCGGAATCAGTTGTTACTTTACATGGAAGTGGATTTCCAGGAAATTAATCAGTTAATTCAACTGGCAAATCAAACCATCACGAAGTGTTTTATCTTTATGACAACCTTTTTACTTTATACAGAGCAGAACTTTTCTAGAGTTACCAATGTGACACAGAGAATATTAAAAAATATGTGAACTTAAGGCTCAAGAATGTTAATTATTTTATTGTTTATCAAAATATTTTTAGAGGAAAATCTTTTTCCCAATGAATTGGGAACATTTTAAAATATAATCCTTATAACTACACACTGGTAAATCATTGTTCTACATCCTTGCCAGTTGTTCCACTCATGCTTCTGCACTTGGAGTGTAAAAACTGATATACTGAAAAAACAAAGGGATACCTTATTATCATTACAATAAAAAGTATTATAGAGTAGTTTGGACCTCACAGACCACTCACTATAAGACTCAGAAGGGCCAAGGAATTTAAGAACATTTAAAAACAACTCATTCATATTGTTTCCTATCTCTTAAACTCAAGTCTGAGCTCAATTTGTCAATGACTATAGCCACCAAAATAAAAATATCACAAATGGCACCAAAGTCAAGTCTGCCCACACCCTCACAATCCCTACAACCTCAACTTCTGTTACCAAAATAATAATTAAACATAACAAATATTATATACTACATTAAGCTCTCTGTTATTTTACCCATTGTGAATTTTTTAAAAAGACTCAGTGGCTCAGGAGGCTGAGGCAGGAGGATTGCAAGTTCAAAGACAGCCTCATCAAAAGCCAAATGCTTAGCAACTCGGTGAGACCCTGTCTCTAAATAAAATGCAAAATAGGTTTTGGGATGTGGTTCAGTGATTGAGTGACCCTGAGTTCAATCACTGGTACCAAAAAAAAAAAAAAAAAAAAAAAAGAATAGAAAAAGAAAATTTAAAAAAAAAAAAGTCAGAACAATGTTGAGAATGACATGGATCATGAGATCAAGACCTCAGCCCTGTGAAGTGCTTCTCAACCTTTCTTTTAGAGTTGAACAAATGGAGTCCTATGGAATGTTGAAGAAAGTTATTTAGTCAGAAACATTTCTCCTCAAATTTATAAAAGAAAGGTTGAAACATGATCAGTCATGTTGCTTTATCTTTAAATGTCTAAGAAAAACAACATGGTAGGCATTGACATATTCTCAGTTAAACTGAGTAATTTGACTATACATATGTCAAGGTTGTGATAACGGTTGTTGGCTGTTTATCATTTAGAGACTCATTTACTTTGTTTCACTTGTCAGTTAGTTGTCAGAGTCTGGAAATGTTTTTCATTCAGAATTTGTTGGTTGCTTAGCAATGTATTTTCAGTAAAATCTACTCAATTTCAAGTGAGGAACGAATCTTTCTTTACATTTTGTGTTCTATTTTAGAAATTCTAGGTAGTAGTCACATGAAATATGTTGTTATGCCGGTTTCAGTGTCCTCTCAATTTACTCTTTTCTAGTCCTTAATTTCACTCTGCTTTTTCCGCATTTTTCAGCACCATGCATGGTTGCTAGATGACCATACAGAATTTCAGCAATTTATGTTCATGTAGCAGTGATTCGTTGTAAGGCTGAAAATGTTCCTCTTTTGACCCATTGTTTTAAGAATAATAAAAAACATACCAGAAGTCCACTAAGATATCTATTCTCAGTTTTCACTGCTCAGAATTATTTCACAAGGCCTGGAAGAGTCAGTGTGAGGACAGGGACTTGTTCAAACTTTAACCAGGGTTACAGGAGACAATGACTTGGGAGAGTATGTTATCAATTCTCACAAGGATGATATAGATGCAGCACCATTTTAGATACATGGGAGAAAAGTCAGTTTATAGTACAAAGTAAATGCTTTAGGGCTTTAGGGTTTAATTCTGTCCAAGAACCCCAGTTAAAAAAAAAAAAAAAAAAAGCAGGTTGCATTAACCATAATTCTTTCCTTGAATCTAAGTCTAAGGATACAATGATCTACCCTGAAACATAAAACTGCTAGAGTAATTTGAACTTAACAGACTTTCTACTAGAATAGAAAAAGGTAGAAGATGGACTTTGGGTGGGAAATCAATTTTATTCCGCATTTGTTTTTGAACAGTGATATACAATACATTTTGTTCTGATGTGTCACCCAGATCAGCTTTTAGGACTGAAGGAATTATTTTGCCAGCTGTTGGAAATGATGCCAGCAAACATCCCTCAGCTGTCAGACCTCTCTGGGAATTATCTTAGCTAAAAAGATTTGTCTCATTCAATATCTCATCCTTTTTCCAGAAAGCTCGCATCTCGTGACTGTTTGGTGCAGACAGACAAAGTCCTGACCTGGCTTTTTTAGCACTGAAGGGCTATTCAGGCTTCAAAGGGGATCAGATGAAGACTGTGCTGGACTCTGTCATAGACCAACGCCTTTTCTCAGTCCTGTTACCTTTTTGCCTTCCACAGGTCACGATCCCAAAAGCAAAACCAAATTAACTCCTGCATGCTTTGCATCTATCTCTTATAATTTGCTCCCAAATAAAAACTTGAATATCTTTTTAATCATTTTGGATCTAATCGTCCAGATATACAAAAGTAATAGCAAAATATACATGGTAATAACAAACAAGTTGTGAAAGATGATATATATATAGATATAAATGAAGATAGATCACACTTAGCAATATGCCTGACAACATCTATGAAGGAAATACACAAATATATGCACTAATTTAGCTTTCTTAAAAATTAATATTTTCATTTTACTTTTAAATAAATATCAGAGAACTTGTTCTCTGCTTATAATCATGAAATCAAAATGTACCAAAGCTAGTAAAATCTGTGTAATAATAAACAATTAACCAATTATATCTACTGCCTTTTCCTGAGAGAAAATCGTGACAATAAAAAGCTTGACAAGAATAAATTTAACAAAAGTATTACATTACAAAATCTGTTTCATATGTAAACAACATTTGACTTAAAATCAATTCTAAAATCCAAAATAAAAGAATTCAATTTTTCAATTTTCTGCAACTTAAAGATTTTCAAACTGTAGCTTTATTTTCAAAACTATATCTGGGTATATACATGCAATTTCAATGGCTAGTGAGGATGAAACAGGAGGATAACAAATTCAAGGCTAGTATCAGCAACTTGTAAGGCTTGGGTAATTTAGTGAGACATGAACTCAAAATAAAAAATAAAAAAGACTAGATATAGCTCTGTGGTAAATTGCCCCTGGGTTAAATTGTTAAATCCCCAGTAACCTCATCACACACACCAAAAAAAAAAAAAAAAAAAACAATGTGGCATATATACACAATGGAATATTAATCATCAATAAAAGAGAATAAAATAATGGCATTTGCAAGTAAATGGATGGAATTAAAGAAGATAATGCTAAGTGAAGTTAGTCAATCCCAAAATCCAAATGCCAAATGTTTTCTTTGATATAAGGAGTTTGAGTCATAGTGGCATAGGGAGCCAGAGCATGGGAGGAATAGAGGAACTCTAGAGAGGGCAGAGGGTTGGAGGGGAAGGGAGGGGGAATGGGGTAATTAATGATGGTGGAGTGGGTTGATCATTATTATCAAAAGTACTGGCATGAAAATATGAATTGGTGTGAATATACTACATATAAAACCAGAGATATAAAAAATTGTGCTCTATATGTGTAATAAGAATTTAATGCATTCCGCTGTCATAAATAAATAAATGAATGTGTATACAAACATGCACACACACACGTGCATGTGTATATATACACACACATACACAGAGACCGATTTTTATAAGTTGTGACATCAACTTTATAACACCTCAATTTCAATTTCAATTTTCAGAGAAAAGAGAATAATGTTACATTTGGTTGGGAATATAAAATACTATGATCTTAGAATAAATAAAAACAGTAAATCCTTCCCAAGAAATTATTGTCATTATATCTGATTTCTTTGTCTTCATTTGACAGATAACATATGACATAATTTAATCATACATATAACTATCTGCACATCTATATTAAGGCTTCATTATTCTCCTATAGAGTAATGAGTTGAAATAAGGAAGTATAAATTTAAAAAAAAAAAGGAAGGACTAATTTTAAAATTATCCTTTGCTGAATTTTCTGTAAGAATAAAGTTTCAAATAAAATAATGAATAAACACAAGATGATCATTTTAACTCAAGTGGGAGTGTAACACTTAAGTTTTAATTAGTAAGAGGTAGGCAGTTGCTATATTCAATTTTCCAATTCTATGGAATATTTTTTAAATGAAGAAATGATAATTTTTTGATGTAGAATTAAGTATACAAGAAAGGCAGCCTCTGAATTGACTTACTGAATTATATAGAAAATGTAGTATTACATTAGTGGGCTCAAAAGGTTTTGGTACAAGGCATAAAACGTACAGGCCAACCATCCGCAGCTTCTAATACAATCTTGTTATCTTTGTTGAATAGCTCAATATATTTGATCTCTGGTAAATTTCTAGTAGTAACAATCTATTCATTATGATTTAACTGATTCTCTTTTACTGAACATCCTACATCACATCTACTGCTTGATTCTTTATATATCTGAGTTTGGAGAATGCATAATATTAGAATATAGATAGATGATAGATAGATAGATAGATAGATAGATAGATAGATAGATAGATAGTAAAACAGGATTCCCTGTCTCTGATATTACAAACTGCAGAATACAGAGCTTTGTGACTCTTTCTTTTGTATTCTAAATCTAGTCTGGGTTGTTATAGTACAATCATACATGTTTACTAACTCTATCACACTGACAGCTGGGTTTATCCAGTTTATCTTACAAATCTCTAAATTAAGTATATGTAGTATCTTGTTAACTAGCAGGCATTAAAGTTGATCACAAAAAATTACTTTGAAACATTAGTGAAACCAGAAAACATTTTATAAACAGTAAGAGTACTGTATGTGTGAAGAAGTCATGTTTGAACTTTTCAGAATATTTTGAGTGGAGCATATATGTTTCTACTGAATCATTCCTCTATAGTTTTTTTTCAACTTATTATTTACATTTTTTTAAAGGTTTGTATATATACATTTTTTACTCTCATTCTTCATATATCAAAACTCAAGTGCTAACTAATATCAATATTATAAAGACCAAATACAACAACCACAGAGCCAATGTCATACTGAACAGAGAAAAATTGAAAGCATTTTTTTTTAAATCAGGATCAATATAAGGATGCCCTCTCTCACCACTCCTATTCAATATAGTCCCTGAAATTCTAGTTAGAGCAGTAAAGCAAGAAAAGGAAATTAAAGTATTACAAATAGGAAAATTCTACTCTTCCCCATATGGCATTCTCTATTAGGAGTTATAAAACATCATTTCTATGCAGAGAAATACATGCCAAAATAGTACAATAAAATAATTATTCGTATGTTTATATATGTTCATGCATTTTTATATGCATCAATCACCTCTTTAATCACTTATTTTAATCAAATATAGTTAATTTAAAAACCTAGGGTCTGGAATTGTGGCTCAGTGGTAGAGCGCTCGCCTAGCACATGTGAGGCATTGGGTTCAGTCCTCAGCAGCGCATAAAAATAAATTAATAAAGTTATTGTGTCCACCTACAGCTAAAAAAAAGTATTTAAAAGAAAAACCCAAACTTTGAATAAGCCTAGAAATTGCAACGAAGCAATGATATAAGAAACTAGAAAAATAATCACAAAGACCATAGTTCTAATTATCTTTTTAAAGATATCAGTTTCCTAGGAAATACCAGCAAAAGAAAATGTAATTAATATGTCTTGTCAATTGTATTGGAGTTGAAAAATAAAGTGTAAAGTGTGTAACTATTTTAATGATCACATTTCCCCCTAACATTGATTAAAGTTATTGAAATTTCCAGTAGTTCACCAAGTCTCTACAAAGTATAATATTTGACTTTGTAATTACTGTGTATATTAAGATCTTCAAAATAATACAAATAATTCTTCATATTTTATAACTCTGAATTCAGGAATTCCCCCATGAAATAAAAAATACACTTTTAAAACACTTAAAATATTATTGTTCAAAACTCTATAGTTTTCAGAAAATGTCAGGGAATTTAAATCAGACTTAAAATTCTATTGTGTATTTCATAAATCTTTTTCTGAAACATTCTTAGTAATATGGATAATTTGCTAGTGAAATACCAAGTACTTTTTGACAGGTGAAATAGCAAACCACTTAAAAATGAATTTAATTCATTGCTGCTTTTTATGTCCCCTATTCTAAAAGAGCTAGATCATGTTGTCATATGCATTTGTACATGCATTGTGTTTTATGTGTTTATGAAATAAATCCTACATTTTAAAGCCTTGTTAACATGTCTGAATGGCTGTGATTGTACTTGCAACCCTACTTTGCTTGTTTCTCCTCTAGTTCACGTAGAATACCTATGCCCTACAACACTGACACAAGTTTACTTGGAAGTTCCCCTGAAGCTTTGTCAGGCATCATCAGCATTACTACAATGTTGCTTCTTCTCCCATTGTCTATCAACTCCCCTTAAAATATCCTATCCTAGAAAAACAACTAGTGTTTTTCAACTTGATATTGTTGTTGTAGCTGCCTGTTTGAACAAGCTCTATTAGAAGCCATCTTTGCCTGTATTTTAGAAATATACTAATGAATATGTAAGGAGAAAATGACAGAATTGTCTTTGAGGAGGCAGGGATTCTTCTCACCTTCTCTTCCTTAATGAGTCTTCTTTAAAATGCAACAGGTCTAATGATATCCTGTCTTTTTGACTTTACAATGCAAAATTGCAGGCCTACTGAGGCTTGGAACTATATACAACATGTATCTTCAAAATTAATTCAGTTTTTCTCAGGGTATAAAGAAGAGATTAGTCCCAAGATGTATCCATTTGTCTGCCAAGAAGAAAACAGAAGTTTTAATTGTTCTTTCTTTATATATTTCTGTGAAATTCTATCCAGACCTTATAGTCTTTTTTATCTAACCCTAAATGAATTCTCAAATATTAAATTGTGTCTTCTCTCTCTATTATATAAGTTCAGAGGGATTCTTGTTGGCAATATTGTATTATACCCCCATGGGTTTAACCTGAAGGAACGAGACTATCTAATAATCTTTCTCAGTCAATATTGCCATGAAAATAAATTCCTTTCCTAGGTTCCTTCAAACTCATCCAGTTCTGCACTTTTCTATCTTTTTTTCCCCTACCATATTCATTAATGTGTAAAATATAGTCTGTAATTATGAGTTTGAACCTAAAGTGCTAAGAGTTTGGTATATCATTAAATGAAATTTGACTTATTAGGTATAAGATTCATGAGAGACATACATCTTTAGTTAATTTAATTGTATTTCTTAAGAACAGAACTTGCAGGGTTTTTTTTGTTTTGTTTTGTTTTATTTCGTTTTGTTGTTAGACACCTTATATCAAGTCACCCAAATAATCATCTCTTGGAACACATGATTAACTAGCAGAGACAGACACATAAGCTATATTGTTTTGCTGACACGTATATGTGTGGTAAAAATATGATATTTGCTCATTTCATAGAAATTTGTAAATATTCTGTGGGATAGAGAATGGTTCTGCTTTAAAGAATTTTTATTATGTTAATATAATGTTTTTCTACTAAGTTTTGTTCGTTCAATTTCTCATTGATAACTCTAGTCCATTATACCCTGGAAAATAAGCCACACCTTTTGCTGTTCTAAAGCATTCTCAGACTACTTAAATGAAAGGTTAACATCTTTGACCTTGGATTTCTCACTGCCCACACATAGATCTTACCATTTTTCTATCCTGAGAATACAGGGTTAATCATGGTACAGTTCTGGGCTCCATCATCCATGAGCAGTGAGTTAAACAAACTAACATTTCTAAGCTTCAGCAATTTACTGGAAAAACAGAAATATTAGTAGTACCTAGTACATATGGTTGTAGGCAAGCTCTTTTATACAGCACAGATGATTATGTGGTCCATACTCAGGAATAAGTCTTAACTTATAGTAATTACCATCACAATTTTTCTTTTATTTAAGAAAAGATGATTTTATTTATTTATTTTTCTTTTTTTATTTGTTTTACTTAGTTGTACATGGCAGCAGAATGCATGTTAATTCATCATACACAAATGGAGTGTAACATTTCAATTCTCTGGTTGTACATGGTAGAGAGAAGTCAGTATACACAACAGAAGTCCCAAATTCATAAGTATAATACAAGGAATATTGTACTACTCATTTTGACCTATCAGTTTCAAAACTTCTCTTAGTATTTTTGTTTATTTTCTATTCTAACTGGTGTATTGTAATGATACATAATAGTGGGATTAATGATGCCTTATTCTTACATGCACATAATACAATTTGTTCAGTCTCCTTCTCTGTATTTTCACAAGACAACCACGTTCTAATTGGATCATCTTGTAGTCATTTGGTTTCCTTCTTTCTAAAGAATCACTTGATTCTTTAGAAAGAATTTAGCTCCATTTATTATCATCAACCTGATGCTCCTCATGCATTTGCAGCTTACTGTAATGCTGCTTATTTCGTAGGTAGAATGACTTTTCTAAAAGTACTGATGTATATACCTGACTAAGGAACTTTCTGATATGTAGTTTGCATTTGAAAATTCCCATGTGAAAAAATGTGTATATTTACTCTCAGACCTGCCACATATCCATAATAAATGATCCTGAAACAATCAACAGATTTTTCATGTAAAAATAATATGAGGGAACCATGAAAAATGTGATCAAATACATACAAGTAAATTTTCAAGAGAAGAGCCACAGTGCTCTTTATTCTAACATTTACCTAAATCCCATATAAATTACAAGTCTTCAAATAAACCATCTTATTTGTTTCAAGCTAGAGAAAAGAATAAATATTTTAACTTATTTTGGAAGAGTTTATGACTTTTTTCCTAAGATATATGTGAAATACCAAACACTACTTTTAAGACTAAGATGAATAGAATAATTTGTAATCCCATAAATCTTTTTAGACTCTGGGAATTAGACACAATGTCATGTCAAAATCCTGAAAAATTTGGAATTACAAAATATGCCAATCTGTTTGGAGATAAAAAGTTCCTAGCAAAAGGCATTAATAGAAATGAAAAAACATCTATAAGAAATAAAAAAGTATATATTAAAATATAGATAGTTACATTTATTAATGTGAAAATATTCCAAGGTCAAAAAAATAAACATAGGCATGTGAGGATTATTTTTTATTCGAAAGAGACAGAGGAGAAATGGAGAAAGGAATGGTGGAGAGGTAGCAACTTAAGAGAGACATACATAAAATGTAAAAAGAAATAAACTAGACTAATATTGATAGAAAGTTTACAGTAAACTTATATTATAGAGGGGCTGGGGATGTGGCTCAAGCGGTAGCGCTCTCGCCTGGCATGCGTGCGACCTGGGTTCGATCCTCTGCACCACATACAAACAAAGATGTTGTGTCTGCCGAAAACTATAAAATAAATATTAAAAAATTCTCTCCCTCCCCCTCCTCCCTCCCTCCCTCTCTTAAAAAAAAAAAAAAAAACAACTTATACTATAGAAACTATAGAAAGAAAAGTGAGGTGGCCAAAGATAATAATATAGGTTCATATCATCCTTCAAGAAGGGAAATTTTATTCTTTTTATATTTGCTACCAGGAGAGTCAACTAAATAAGACTCTTTTAAATTTTGAAGAAAGACAAAATAAAATGCATTGTTATATAGAGGTAAAAAAAAAGATTTATTAGGTAAATATCATGGATTAATGCAGTATATCTACAAAAGAAGGGAAAAGACACAACAAAAAATATTCCTACTAATAGCATTTATATTTAAATATAATTTGAAGAATATTATTTATACCATACTGATTATCCAAATGAGAAAAATTTCAGAGCATTTAAGTAATTTGTTCAAATCTTTTCTCAAATAGTGAAGGATTGGAAGCTATTATAATAGTATCTATAGTCAATTAAACCCATGAAATTTTCCCTATGTAAAGATCCTATTTTGAATGATATCATAATGTCAAAAGAAAGGAACCCTCATCGTTATACGAAATCACATATATGAGGTTGTGAGGGGAAAGTGGGGGGGGAGGGAGAGAACTGAACAACAACAGATGAGGTAGAGAGGGAAGATGGGAGGGGAGGGGAAGGGGGAGAGTAGGGGATAGAAAGGCAGCAGAATACAAGAGTCACTAATATGGCATTATGTAAACATTGTGAATGTGTAACTGATGTGATTCTGCAATTCGTATTTGGGGTAAAAATGGAAGTTCATAACTCACTTGAATCAAATGTACGAAAGATGAAAAAAAATAAAATTTAAAAAATTAAAAAAAAAAAAGAAATACAAATGCCAAAAAAAAAAAAAGTCAATCATTTGATATATCACTCAAGGTGTATCTATCACTACAAATTTTCAGTCATAAATTATTATTAATCAAATTATAATATGTTACATGAGTAATCCAATTAAAGTATATCATAATTTCATGTTTTCATTCCTATAAAGTTAGGAGACTTTTTTAAGATGTTTGAAAAAGCTATTGACAACTTTTTTTTTCTTGGAGGTTTTTGAGTTCACCTCTGGAAAGTAATGACCTTTTGGAACTCTTAGGTGATTAGAAGTGACCAGAAATTAATATATTTTGAGTAACTATATATATGTAAAATAAATAATGCTAACTAAAATTGATCTTAATTTATTTTCCTGACAGGAAATTATACTCTTTTATCTTACTAAATAGCTTTGTGTAATTCTTTTTCTGTGTTTTTTTTTAGTTCTGTTAACTTTGAATTCAAGATTAAATTGCATATTTTCATAACTTAAACATTGAGCTCTATGAGCATGATTTCAATCACTATATTATCATAGAAAACCAGTTGCTTTGTCTAGAAAAGATAAAGTTTCAGAGGAGTGAAAAAGCAAAATGAAACCAGAAAAACACCTAGATCTGAAAACTTTGACTTACTCATTTAAATAATTACTCTTTCCCAAACACTTAAACCTATTCACAATAGAAAAGCTAAATCATTAAGATTTGCAAATTTTTATATTGGAAATTCAGTTGAATATGTCTGATACTGGACAATTTGCTTCCACTTTTCTGTTAGTTGATATATGTCCTAATATTTCCAAATTATTCTTAGTACCAATTATATTTTATCATTTATAATTTTAAAAATTAATTATCAATGCTTGAAAACACAAAAAATATGTGTCGAATATAAAACTTAAAATGTATGTAATTAGGTGTTTAATTTTTCTTAACTCAGACACCAATATGTAGCCAGGCTTGGTGGCACACACTTGTAATCCCAGCAGCTTAGGTTACTATGACAGGAGAGTTGTGAGTTCAAAGTTAGCCTCAGCAATGGGCAAGGCACTAAGCAACTCAGTGAGACCCTGTCTCTAAATAAAATACAAAATAGGACTGATGTATGGCTCAGTGATTGAGTGCCTCTGAGTTCAATCCCCAGTACCAAAAAAAAAAAAAAAAGAAGAAGAAGAAGAAGAAGAAGAAAAATTAAGTGTGATTCTCAAGTGCTTTTACCCACTCTTGACTATTTCTCTGATCCTTCTTCATTTTATCCCTTCATTAATTAAAATGTACATTACATTCTTGTGATGCTTGGGCATCCTGTGGAAAATATGTCAGAGGGGAAGACTGTACGAACATGAAGATATAAGGAGTGGCTGCTGATAAGTAACTAAAAGATGGGAAACTAGTTTACCATATGATGAGGCCTGAGTTTTAGGACAAGATAAAAATATACCCTAAGCTGCTGATTTACTATGTGATTCAGAAACACAGGAACAGTTGATTAGGTGCAATGTTTCTCATGTGA
Organism: Callospermophilus lateralis; assembly: GCF_048772815.1. Classification (NCBI taxonomy): domain Eukaryota; kingdom Metazoa; phylum Chordata; class Mammalia; order Rodentia; family Sciuridae; genus Callospermophilus; species Callospermophilus lateralis. The sequence goes on along the minus strand of NC_135320.1, from coordinate 65,326,123 downwards.
TGAGTTCATAAGAACTCCTGAAAAAGTTGACATTCTATTATTCATATTTTGTTTACCATATATTAAGCATAATTCTTTGCATATTTGTTAATGTTTTTATGACAAGGTATGTGTGTTTTCATTATTTTTTAAAAATATATTTTGAGTCTTCTGTTGTGCTTGTTTATTGAGATAAAGTTTATAGTATTTTATGTATTTCCAAAGTATATCATTAGAAATGTTATTGAAATTGTAAGAATTTCATGGGTTATTTTAGAATATAGTGAGTTTTCCATGTAAGAAAATGATCTTATTTTTGCAATATCCTTTTTCCTTTATTTCTTTCTTCTTTCTCTCCAAGATTCCATGATACTTTTAGCCTTCCCGTGAAAGTTATGCATTTAGAAGATTTCCCTTTAATTATCCGTAATTATGTTTGAATCTGATGTGCTTTCTAAAATTATACAAGTATTTTGAAATTTCTTTCCTTAATTCCATGCTTCAGTCTGCATAGATTAAAAAAATATAAAATGAGGAAAAGTTTACATTATTTGACAACTGATAATCATGCTTATATCCAGAAAACCAAAGAAAATTGACCAAAAGTACTACTAAATGTAATAGAACTTAGAAACTCTTTGTTATTCATTTAACATGCATAATATTTCACACACAAATATATAACAAATTTTATTTAGAGTAGTAATCACAAGAAAAAATAAAAGTACTTAATACGTTCACCAGTAAATTCAAAAACCATATGAGTAAATGGCTGAAATTGATGCTGAAATGAAAATTTTTGATAGTCAGAAAAAAATGTTCTTTGGATCAAAGATATTAAAAACATATTTAAGGGATGAGGTTGTAGCTCAGTTTTAGAGTGCCTGCCTAACATGTGTGAGACACTGGGTTTGATCCTCAGCACCACATATAAATAAATAAAATAAAGGTATGTGTCCATCTATAACTAAAAAAGCAATATTTAAAATGTACACATTCATTTTATCATCAATTTGATTACCTTGTAAAATGAGTATGTTATCATATCAAAATAATACTGATAATATTCAAATACAGTATATGTGTAAGAACAGTTTAGCCATTACATATTTTTATTGTAATGTAAAATTCTGTACTAAAGTTTGCATGCAGTTTCTTGCCTGAACTCTTCTATAATCTCTTATCTCTTGTAGGATAATATGTTGTTCCTGCACTCCAATATCAGAATATAAGTTAATCTGAGGGAGTGTTAAAATCATATGTATTGAGCTAGGGAACGAGTGGGGAAAGGTTGATCAAAGGGTACCAAGGTATACTTAGGAGCAGGAATTTCCGGTATGCTATTGCAGTAGAGTGAGTATAGTTAGCAATTAGATACTAAATATTTTAAAAAGTTAGAAGGAATGATTTTGAATATTCTCATCATAAAGAAATACTATGTATCTGGGGAGTGATAAAAGTTTAACCTGATGTAAACATTACACAATGCATATATGTATGAAAACATCTCATAGTATCTCATAAATGTATATGTTTTATGCTTTTATGTATCAACAAATAAATAAAATTTGATAAATATAAATAAATAAAATGTGAAAAAATCACATATGTATGTGCATGCCCCCAATATCCTCACACAATCATACATCTAAATGATTTCAAAAATGTTCTCCTGCACAGACTTCTTAAATAATACTTGCAACAGTTTTTAAGTGATGAGCTTGAATCCATATGGTGATAAATTTCATTATATATTTTTTTTACCACTCACCAACTGTACTTCAATTGAACAGTGTTTTCTTTTTGACCTCTTTACAGAATTCTCACACAAAAATAACATTCATAAATGTGCAGTGATAAATGTCAGATGTCATGATTGGATATGAATATTCATTATGTATAGAATTTTCAACTACCTAAGTGTGATTTTGAATATCAAAAATTTAAATTATCTTTATATATTTAACACACTAATTCACAATTTCAAAACAGGAATAGTACACAGAAAGTCAAGTACTTTGTGATCTCATGTGGTATGTAAGAAAGTTGAAAGTAGAATGGTGGTTACCAGAGGTTAGGGAGAGTAAGAGGAGGGATGAAGAAGATTGATCAGTGGGTACTAAATTTGAGTTATGTGTGTGCTAGTACAGAGTATTAATGTGCCAATAGATACTGCAATTGTACTATATAGTTTATAAAACTAGAAGGAATGATTTAGAATTTTTTTATTATAAAGAAAAATGAATATTTGAGGATATAGATTTATTTAACATAGTTTGAACATTATATACTGTATGTATATATGAAAATATCACATAGTGCAACCCATAAAAATGTAGATTTTTATTGGTTTTTGTATGAGTTAAAGTTTTAAGTTAAAATTAAGAAAAAATGAACATATTTAAAAAACAATAAAGAAAGAATACAAAGAACTTCTTTTTACTTAAAATTCTCTTATCACATGGATGCTTAGGAATACTAAATGTACCCTATATGATATCATAAATATTTATCAGTAAAAACATTGATTATAAGAAAAAAAGAACAGCTGATTTGTGATTTGAAAAGTAGATAATTTCACATTTGTAATAATTAAATGATGAAAATATTAGCTAGTATATGTTCAGTGTAGAAAATATGTCTTGACAGCTGACTTTCCAAAAAGGGTAAACAATGGAATAAAAGAATAAAAAGATTGCCATTTTGGAGATACTGAGCAAAATACATAGATTATATTTATCAAAATTCATAAATACAAATCTCCAAAATTGGAATTTCCAGACCCAGAAGTTTTAACCAAATCAGATAATTCTGTCGACAGTTTAAAGGAAAATTAATGCAATGATTACTGAGTATTTTCCAAAACAATATAAATAAAAGGAATATTGCCCAAATTATTCTTCAAGAGTGCTATGAATCTAATACCCAAACTATGCAAACCAGTTAGAGGAATTGTTTTTCTGAATTACAAAATGTATTATATAACTGCAAGGGTAAATATTGTGCTACTGTCAAAACATATGCACAGAGAACAATGGAACTCTCTAGAAAGTTTAGAAAGAGATCTTTTTAGTTGGGTCCAATTAATTTTGGCAAAGACCCCCAAAAAATTAAATGAAAGAAATTAAAAAAGTCTTTGTAATATATGGTACTGAAGCAAGAAGATATAAAGTATTAAAATCAATTATTAAATCAATTTAAGCATAAAACTCACGTTGAGTGGAAAGAACCTAGGTTGAAATCTATCATGGACTTTAATATAAAGCATATAACTATAAAATTTTTAGAAAAAATATAGACAAACCATCCTTATATTTAACACAAAAATCAATAAAATGACAACTGATAAACTTCACCTAAATAATAAATTTTATTCTTTTAAAACTCCTGGTTAAGAAGATGAAAGGACAAACTAACACTGAGAGCAATACACTTGGTAACCATGCACTTCAACAAAAGTCTTGTACCTGGAATATGTAATACCACAAAACAAATAATATATTAAAAAATGGGAAAAAGATATGAATATAATCTCACTGAAGAGGATATTAAGATGGTAAATAAGTATAAAAAAAGATGTCTATCACATTAATTACTATTAGGAAAATGCAAAATAAAACCATAATGAAATATCACTACAGACAAATCACAATGGCTAACATAAAATAAGAGTGATGACATCAAATACTTACAGCCATGTAGACAAACTGAGAAAATCCTGAATTCCTGGTAGAAAGCAAAAGGGTACAGTGACAGTGGAATGAATCAGACTTGAATTTCCTATGGATGTATATGAATACTCCACAGGGAATTCAATAAGACGGGGAACTAATTAGAATAAGATATACTCCATGTTTGTACCAATATGTTAAATTAGATTCTACTGTCGTGTATAACTCAAAAGAACAAATAAAAAATAAAAAAGCAAAAGAGTACAGTGATTTTTGAAAAATGACCTGTTGTTTTCTTACAAAACTAAGTTATGACCCAGCCCAATGACATTTTTGGGTATTTATGCTGGAGAAAATAAAAACCTTTGTTCATTCAAAATCTGCACAAAAATATTCAAAACATTTTTATCCACTATTGTCAAATATATGAACCAACCCACTAACCTTCCAGGGAATGAATGATTAAATTGATTATTGTGCATATGTTCCATCAATCAAGAAAAGAAAAAAAATAGTATTGATACATGAAATGACTTGAATGAATCTAAATAGATTTTCCCTAGTGAAACATTCCAATATTAAAGCTTATATTATCACTGAGTCTATTTATATAACTCTTTCTAAATTTAAAAATTGTAGAATATAGAACAGCTGGTAAATGCCAGAATTTGGGAATGGAGAGAGGTTGCTGAGAACTTGAAAGGGTAGTATGAGACATCTTTCTCTTGAAAATATCCTTAATCTTAATTGAGATGGTGGATAATGATTATACATTTGTGATTACATTTTATAGAACTAAATGTGTACATATAAAAGTAATACATTTAAAAATAGTGAAATACAAGTTGATTTAATTAATTCTATCAAACTAAGTATGCTTATTTTGAGATTGTATGGTAATTACACAAGAAGTTTTCATGGTAAAAACTGGAAAGTGTATTGTATATGGAATTTCTTTATATTATTTCTGATAACTGCATATCAGTTTAAAATTATCTCAAAATAAAACATTGAAGGAATTAGGAACGCAATTCAGTGTTCACAGCTCTTGCCTAGCATGTGAAAAGCTTTGGTTTGATTCTTGACACCAAAATAAATATTAAATAAATAAAATTTTAAGAAAAAGGACCTCCTAGGAAAAATGAGTGAACCCAAAGAAAATACTGGGGTCCCTAATACCATTCTAGGGCAGGCAGAGAAAAAAAATATTGGATTCATCTGGAGCATCTTGTGCCAGAAAATAAAAACAGGCATGTAAGGCAAATAGAAAACAAACTGAAAGTCTTCATTTGCTAGTCAATGTGAGCTACATATATAATTATAGTTATAATTGTATATATAATACATTAACTAGTGGTATATATTATGTAAAATTTGCATTAATATTATTTATTTGTAATTTACATACAGAATAACTATATGAGACATTATTACAAAGTAAATACATCTATAATGCTATAAAGGAATGTTTGAATATATAAATACATGTATAAGAGAAAAAAAGTCTTTGTTATAAAATAAATCAAGGTATTTTATATGGCTACTAAGTTTTTCAGAAAGAGAAATTTAACACCCACAAGGCTCTATCTCCCACCAATGGAAGAGAATGCCTTTATTTGCTTCCCACAATACAGAAAGAAGAAAAATGTAATTTTATATTGGAGAGACATGCAAAAAATCTACATTTCCTAAATGATGAAGGTTAACATCACCAATGCTAAGTCATCAAATGCAAGATGCAGGTCTGATCATGAGAAAACAGTAAGAAAATCCCTATTGAATAATATTTTGCAGCTTATCTAATACTCCTCAAATTTATCAAGATCATCTGAAATAAAGAAAGTCTAAGAAATTGTCACAGAGAAAAGGTGATTGAGGATGTCTGGTAACTGAATGTAATGTGGTAAATTCAATGACTTTCTGGAACAACAACAACAAAAAGGATATTATAGGGAAAAATTAATGAAATCTCATTAAGAATGTAATTTATGTATCCCTGTTTTCTAAACAATAAGAAATGTACTGAAGCATTCTGTATTACTATTGACATTTTTTCTGTAAATATAAAGCAATTCTAAAAAATGTTTTCTTAGAAAACTTTTTAAAAATTAAAAATCTGGGTTCTCAGTTACATTATCCTCATTTCAACTCAACAGTAATTTGTGGCTATGCTGTAGCAAAAGTATAGGATATTTCCAGACTGATTTTAGTACACATAACTTAATACTTCTCCCGGTCAATATCTTCCAGAAACCTCACTTATCAATGTAAACTTATTGCTTTAACCAATGTCATTCAATAAGAATATCCAGAAGCTAATATTACACAAATATATGGGAAATGGTGTGCCAAGCCATAAACAATCTAGTTGACCTAGGTTCTGAATGCAAGGCAAATAGCATTCAAGTTTCTTTGACTATAATAAATTCCTACTAATACTGTCTAGAATTGCATTAAGCTACATAGATTTACCTTCATAAGCAAATAGAGAATATAAGTAGCAGCAATTATCTAGTAGCAGTTATCTAGTCTAATATATATTTTTTTTTCTTTTTTTTTCTCCTATCACAAGATTCCCCTCATATAATCATATAACCTTTAACAGCATCCATTCCCTTCCTTGGGTTTAGTAAAATTCTAATTAGAAGAGATTTCCAAATGGCTGCATAGAGGCATTCAGCACTTCCCCATAAAGAAGAACAAAATAGCAAGTTTATTGCTACATATTGAGGTGAGTGACCACAGGAGAACACTGGAATTAAACAGTGGAAAAGTGGAAAACTTATAAAATCTAGAGACCTGGAAAGCAGCATAGCAAGAGATACAAAACATCCCAACACCTGTCACCCTGGCTTTTAGGGGTGGAATGGATGGGTTGGAGGTTTGGGGGGTAGGGAGGGTATAGTATGTGTTCTACAGTGGTAAAGGTAAAAAAGAGCTCAAGCCAAATCATGGATTTGGGCAATATTAGCTATTAGAAACTTTCATAATGCTTAAACGCTATAGCCTAAGTATTGAAGAGATCTTAAATCTACATGGAAAAGAAATTTATTTCATCTCCTAGCAAACCCTCAGCGTACTGTAAGCAGGAGCCCATCTTAAGAGAAAAAATATTGTCTGAATTTATATTGTACTAGAGGTCAGAAATCTCTGCATATTCCTATTTTGGGGACCCTGCAGATATTCCACTGCATTGGATCAGTGGGTAACTGACTCAGGAACCAACAGAATGACTGAACAGAATGACTGAAACTCTCCTGACTCGACAGAATGACTGAAACTCTCCTGAGAACACTATATTGTAAGAGGTGGGTTTTTCAAGACAGAGGGAAATGAATGGTGCTGCCCTCATCAGGGCACTGGGAAGCCAGTCCTTTTCTTACTCCATGAAAATCCACACAGCATCTAGCCATAGAAATGACAGATCTACAAACTATAAAAGACCCCAAATTGCTCCTGCCCTTCAAAGCTGTCTGGTTTAGAAACTGCCTGCCTTAGTGCTAAACAACATTTCCTAGATGTAGAAGTCCTCTCTAACTGCTCTTCCCTGAGTGTCCCTGGCCCTTTTCCATCCTTGAGATGACCCTATACTACAGTTTCCAGAAAATAACCTGTCAAGGATGACTTCATCCCTTATACCCCTTTCCAAGAGGCCACTCATTCAGTCTGTATGCAGTACTGTTTCTTCAAAACTTTGAAATTAACACATCCACTCTCAACTGTTAGCCATCTCCTCATGCCTATGTAACAACAATCTTGAATATTTTTGTCCTTTTCTAAGCAGTAGACTATGGTTTCTTGCTTCACAACTGCTAGCTTGGTGGGACATATTAGAATGTATTCTTTAATCAAAATTTTAAATAATATATAACAAAATATTAATGAAAAGGTCTATATGTACAAATTAATTTACAAAATTGAAAATGTTTATGGACTACCTGCAGTTGTAGCATCAAGCAATATTAATTTATCATGCTAAAACTCTGAATAAGTAACATTTATCTAAAAATGCATTATTTTCAATAGAAATCTGTTTTCTTTATATTTTAAATGTATGGAAGTAATTTCTAGTAATTTTCAGTCATTGAAGTGTCTTCTTCTATCACACAGTGATATTTAACATTTTGAACAATGTGATTCTCACTGTGTATAATCACTGTCATATTTTTCCCTAAGACTACAGGGTGTCAGAGTTTCAAGATAATATTATTAGAATCAAACCTTATACTCATATCATGCATATCAGAAAATCACTGTTGTATAATAGCTTGAAAGCGCTGGGCTTTGTTAAGTAGATAACATCACAGCTTGTCAGAATCATCAACCACCAACTGGGACTGTGACATAAGAGTTTAAAGGAACACTGTTACCTCTCCAATGGAAGAAACCAATATTTTAAACTGTACCTTTTGCCCCTTTATGTTTCTCTTAATTCAGTTTGTTGATTGTTTTATACTGGGAAAAGTCATTCATAATCTTACCATGAATTTAATCACTGTATTTCTTTCCAAATACTAACCTTTATGAAACAGTATCTGCTTAAACATATTTTTCACTTTAAGCATTTACAATTATTGTATAATTAGAAGTCATTCTATCTGAAAAGTTTTTATTTAATTAATTTAAATAGTAACAAAGGAAGGTTTCATGTCTCTTCCTGTTTTGTCATCTGTAGCTTCAACTTCAGGTAATTGCAGGCAAAAATGACAAAGCTTATTTAATAAATCCCACATCAACCCATAATTTAATTTAAAATGAATTGCAAACTCTTTTTCAGTGTATTTGAATAACCAATGCCTTTACTCTGTAACCTATTCTGTCCAAACATTCAATTGCTTAAACAATTTGAATATGACACTTTTTACTTGTTTCAGTGATGGCAGCAAGTATTTAAAAATTGTTCAAATTATTCAAATTGTAAGTATGCTTAAACCTGGGTTTACAATATTCAGTTTTATAACATATCTATTTTTGACATGGAAGTTGCTGTAGGTGCTTCATCTATAACCCTTAGGCATTATCAATTCAGGTGTCCTGGACAAGTTCTTGCTGCCACTGTCTCTATCTCTGCCTCAGGGATCTCTCTATGGAAGGCTATCGAATGCCATCAAGCCCAGGAACTGAGAACTAGGAGAAGCTTTCAAATAAATTTATCCCAACTTCCTGTCTCTTGTTTAGAATAAAAATATGTGTTCTAGGTTATTTCTCAGGGTGCTAGCTGATTTGATGATACAACTTTATTGACTGCCTTCTCTTTCCAGTTTAAATTCTTACTGCCTTACTGGTGTTCCTGCAGCTCCAATATAAGTTACATGAGTTTGAATTCTTAGCTCAGATTGGCTGCTGAAGGAATTCAAACTAAAACTTTTATCAGCTAACCTTTTAGTAGTGTTTTTCTCCTCTGCCTCAGGATTTTTTGTATTCCTCATTTTTATTCTCAAGATAATAAATTTCTCTGCTCTCAAAATATTACACTAGAATACACCCCTCACTTGCTTCTTTATAAAGTCTGTATTTCACTCCATGTAGTCTCATTTCTCTGCTCACTTTCAATAAACAATTCTATAGCAAATCTCACTGGGATCTTTCTTCTCACTTCCTGTTTCCTCTTCAAGATACCCCAATCAAGCAACAGGCTTTAACTCCTCCAGAATATTAAAATCTCTTTTAGTTTAGTTTTCTTATATTAGTAAATGGAGCAATCTTATACTCAGATGTTCCAGATAAATGCCCATGAGACATACATAACTTATCCTTTTCATTTTCAAAAATTAGCATACTTTTGAAAACAAAACTTCCTTTTGTCAATATATTATATTATATCTCCACTTTATCCTTCTTTTTTCAATATTTTCTTCCTTCACCATGAAATATTGGCCAAGCCATCATCATCTTAAGCCTAAATAAGAGAACACATTACTATCTTTCCCTAGTCTACTATACTCAGGAACCAGAATAATTTTTATTTTTTTCTTACCAGAAGCCCAATCTACTAAATAATTCCACTCAAGGGATCCTGGGTATGTAATATGGTTCTTTTCTCCTTATGTGAGAAAACTCTTTAATGCCCATGATTTTAGTAAATCCTTCAATAGAGTAGAAAGTCTTAGAAAAAAGTGAGTCATCAGTGGTATACCAGATTAAAGCCTTAGCCAGGGTTTTGTGGAGGACGAAGGTGAAAACTACTTTCATAATAATTGGTTACTTTTTTACTCTGTCTTTGCTACCCACTGTATATAATCACCTTCAGGAGCAAAGATAATGTATGCCTACCAATAAATATTCATAGAAAGAATGAATGTATGCATAAATAATACATGACTCCTTCATAGCTGTGTGCATTTATGTCAGGAAGTAATTAAAACATGGATTTTAGAATTACAGTCAACATAAATTTGAATAACAGCTTTGCTGCTTACCAAGCTCTCTTATCTTCAATTGGAATGATTAGAAAAGAAGTAGCAAGATGATCGGTTTACCTAATATGAATAATCACATTAAATATTAATGTCCTAACTCTATAATTAAAATATGGAGAATGCCAAATTTGATAAAATAGATGGACCAAAACAGAACCCAAAATAAATGTAAAAAGAAGAATAGGTTAAAGGTAAAGGATAAAAATGTGTAAGTATGGTCAGGAATTTTAGTATTCTTCTATTAATAATTGACCAATCAGTGAGCCAAAAATGTCATAAAAGTTAAGAAAGATTAAATAACAGTTTTTAACTAACTTGACCTAACTAGCATGTACAGAACATTCTACCTATCAGTATTTTTTAGAAATGTAGCTATTTTAGGATTTATCAAAATAGACCGTATTCTGAGCCATAAAAATAACTTAGAACAGACTTAAAAGAACTTAAGCTATACAAGTATTCTGTCTACCTACAATAAAATTACATTTAGAGTAATAATAGAAAGGTTTATGGAAAAATCCCCAAATAATTTGAGGCTAAGTAACAACATTTAAATAATGGATGAGTCAAAGAAGACATTAAAAAGGAAATTAGAGAATCTTTTATTGAATGAAAGTGAGCAGGACCTAAAAATATTGAATATAGTAAATATACAAAATTGTTGAATGCTACTACAGAATGAAGTAGTGGAATATTTATAGTAGTAAATGCCAATAGTAGAAAAGAAAAATGGTTTCTAAAAAGAGTAAATTTAACCTAAATAGATGATATCAAATAATAGATATAAAAATCAGAAGTCAATGAAATACAAAACTAAAAGCCAATAGAGAAAAATCAAAGATTCCAAAATCTGGTCTTTCAGACAATCAGTAAGATTGATAAACAGAAAACAATACTTGCCAATGCAAGAAATGAAAACATGATCTATATTCAGGTTCTAGAGTGTTCAAAGGATTATAAGGAAATATTATGAATAACCAACAGTATTCAAGTAATTCTACAAGATGTGATGTAGAGATAGTCCCTGCTCTGGATTGGAACTTGAATATCTTCAAAAGGCCTATGTGTCAGAATCTTGGTCTCAGTTTGGCACTATTGGGAGGGGTGGCAACCTTAAGAGGTGGGGCCTGGTGAGAGGTCATTGGGTAATTAAGGATTTGTGCCTTTCCCTCTTTCTCTTTTTTCTCCAGCCATGGGGTACATGGTTTAGCTCCTCCATACAATTCCATTCTGATGTGCTGCCTCATCATAAGCCTATATGCAACAGGACCATCCGATCATGTACTGGAAGTCCCAAAATTATGAGGTAAAATATACCTTTTCTCTTTACAGGTGGATTATCTCAAGGTTTTGTTATAATAGAAGTATGACTAATTCATTAACATAGATGAACAACATTTTCAAGATTATATAAACTGAGTAGCCTAATTTCTATTAAATAAATTTAATTTCTACCTAAAAAGCTTTGCACAAAGAAAGTTGAAGGCCTTTACTGCTTTACCAATGAATTTCATCAAATATCAAACAATCTAGCAGAAATCTTCTCTCCAAATTAGGAAGAATGAATTACATTCTATCTTATTCTATGAAGTCAGAATTACTTTAAAAGAAAAATTAAATAATATAAGAAGAGAAAACTAGGTTATTTATCCCATATGAACACATATAAAAACATTTTAAACAAAAGATTTGTATAAATCAAACCCAAGAAACAATAATATAAATAATGCCTTATCACCAAGTAGGGTTTATCATACTAATATCATGAGGGTACTGCAAACTACAGAAGATACAAAAGATACCACTTCATATCTATCAGAATGAATAAATTTACAAAGTCTGACCACACAAAGTCTTGGCAAGGATGTGGAGAATCTTCCCCATTCATTGTGGGTAGAAAGTAAAATGTCTATATTGAAATGAGATATTTTCTTAAATGTCTCATTCTTAAATTCACCTTTCATAGGGCCTAGCCATCCCCTACCTAGTTATTTTCTCAAGAGAAATGATTGTATGTGCCCCAACACAAACATGTGTTTCAATAGACATAACTACTTTTTTGTGATACATAAAACTTGAAAATTAAACAAATTTCCATCAACTGGTTAATAAACAAATTTTTGATTTGTTTATATAATGGCATATTATTGAGTAAAAAAACAAACTTAATCCTTCAAAACTAGAAAATACATAAATTTCATAATAATTACATTGAGTATAAAAAGCCAGACCATCCCACCATAACAGAAATTAAAAAATACTTAATAGAATATGAGTCAATTGTTCAAATTTTTAGAATATTAAAGTTAATGGATAGTGGAATTTTTTTGGATTCAGAATTATGAATGTTGAAAGAAAAGATTATGAAAAATTAATGAGATAATGCATCTGTTAATATATTGATTTTGATGACATCTTAAAAGTCAAATTGTACATGTTAAATGCATGCAATTTATTATATACACATACTTAGAGTTGTTAAAAAAATCTAACTAAAATACTGATGCACAAGAAATTCACCTCTATCTTTAAATATTGTATACCACTTTCATTTTTTTAATTGTAAAAACTGAATAGCCATTTTTCCTTTCCTTGCTTTTCTGCTATTTTAACTGTAACTTTAATTCCATGTTTTCTGCAATGTAAAGTATATAAATATAACGTTTTGTATTCAAATAGCATCTTTTGATGTTATTGAAAGGAAAAAGAAATATTTTATATTTACCTATATATTTATACTTCTTGTGTGCTTTATTTTAAATATTTTAATTTTTATTCATATGATTTTCTAGATTTTTATATAAATAAAATTAAACATTTCTGTGTGGCATAAGTTAATAGGAGGTAAGGTTATTTAAAAAAGGATTCAGGGCAGTAGAAGAATGGGGAGATGTAATAATTTAGAAATTGACATCACATAGTAGAAGGTAATATGACTTAAATATGTCAGTCTATAGGCATTTGGACAAAAATAATTTATTTTGCTGTTGGATATACTTAAAATCTTGTGAAAATGGCAGAATTTCTCCACTTCTATTCTCCTGGTCATGTTAAAAGACATTTAAGTCATACAAATATGAATCTAGCATTTATAGTTTGCTTTCAATTTGAAAATTATTTTTATCAGTTATTGGTAAATTCTTGGAAAAATGTTGGCAGTGCTGGATCAATTAATAATCAATAAAATTATTTTTAAAATGCTGAATACATAATTTATAGGATAAATTTTAGTAATGAAAATACTAACAATAAACATGCTAAGCATTTGTAATAACCAATAGATAATATCTATGCTATTGAATAAGAATAAAATGTTTCAGAAAAGATAAAAATCTGTATGTAGCCAGGCACAGTGGACACACCTGTAATCCCAGCAGTTTGGGAAGCTGAGGCAGGACCCTCAGCAAAAGTGAGGCGTTAAGCAACTCACGGACTCCCTGTCTTTAAATAATGTACACAATAGGTCTAGGGATGTGGCTCAGTGGTTGAGTGTTTCCTAAATTCAATCCCCAGTAACACCCCTGTGCCCCCCAATCTGTGTGTAAATAAAGTTCTTGTGTCTTGAAGATGTCCATTTCTATTAATGGTCCCTTTTTAAGAAAGAGAATAACAAACATTACAATTGTTTACATCTTTTACTTTTTCAAGACTAGAAGGTTATCTCTCAAAATAAATGATAGGAAGGATCACAGATCTATTAATTACTTAAAATAATCACTAACATTGTTAACAATAGCTAACTTTTGATTATTTATTAGGCCAAATACTATTCCAAGAACTTTTCTTAAAAAGGAAACCATTAAGATGTCTATAAAAATATTTTTTAAAAAACTGAAGTGTAGAGAAGAAACTATCATTCCAAGTTTGAAGGTTATAAAGCCAGAATTTTTTCCTGGGCTGATAAGACATAAATCCATCTTCCTAATTATAATGCCTAGTTGCATTTATGAGATGTAAGCCCAGAAAATAAAATAAATTTAATTTTTTAAAAGTCTAAACATTGCAAGTCTGGTTTCACAGTATTAATTCTTTGATGTGAAGATTTTTATCCTGAAAGTGATGCCAACTTCTTCAATGACAGTAACATGATACTCATACTTCTACAGCTGTGCTAAGGTATTTCATTCCTAAAGCAACATAGTGATTGTCACAAATTTATATAATTACCTGCTCTGGAAATGAAAAGAGCTGAAAAAACTTCCATCAAATGTCTGCTTTTCTTATGAGCTTAGGGCTTTCTTACAAGAGATGTATATTCCAAGTCTATAGCTGAAAATCCCATGATACTGAAGAGGTATCTGAAAATTGACATTATGCCTTTTGCCCTATAGCAGCATTTCATGATTTCATCTATTTAAAATGTTCTCCAATTTAAATATCTTCCTTTATGGCTTAAATATTATGCACAAATGCCTTCATTTTTAGTACCTATTCTTAAATTGGGGGGCTAAAGCAAAATTTTTTGCTTGTGAGTTCTTTGGGGTTTAGTTTTGAAATAAAAGATAAAGGAAAAACTAAAGTTTCTTGACTTCCTTCTCTCACAATTATTTAAAACACTTCCATATACTTCTATGCACAAAAAATTGCATCATAGATATGAGATATTCATAGTGAAAACTTGTTGAAGTGTCATAAAAGAAATTTTAGGGAGTGAGAAAATCCTTAATTTATAAGACCATAAATAATATTTTCTTATATATTTGATGTACCTATTCATAAAGACATCAGGTCATAAAGTAAACAGAGTTCAAATTGTACAAAGTTTAACAAAACCTAATCATTACATGAAATACAATGCTGTTTCCAAAATGCAAAACTCACACTCAGATAAAAAATATGAAATGCAATTTTTAGACAGGAGGTCATTTAGAAGAAAGGAAGAGAAATAATATAGTCATACCAAATATTGCATTGGACATATACTTAGTTTTGAACACACTGCCATAGAGCAGTTTTAGGTTTATTGCATAATTGGGTGGAAAATAAAGAAAAATTCCATAAAACTTCTCATCAAAACTCCCAGACTCCCCTACTGTCAATATCCTTTACCAACCTGGCCTATTTTTTTTTTTTTTTTTTTTTTTTTTTTTTTTTTTTTTTTTTTTTACAATTGATGAACATAAGTTGGAACATCATTATCATCCAAAATCCATAGTTAACATTAAGGTCATTCTTGGTGCTATACATTTGATGAATGTGGATAAATTTGTATTAACATATATTGATTAATCATTAAAGCATAATATTGAGTATTTTCACTGCCCTAAAAATTCTCTGTTCCCCAATTGTATTCTCTCTTTTCCCAGGTCCTGGCAACTACTGATATATATATACATACATACATACATACATATATTCCCAGTATATGGCTTGTCTTCTTATAACAGAAATTTTCCTGGAGCAGACATGTTTAAGTTTATCAAAGTTCAGCTTGTAAATTAATTGTTTGTTTTGTGGCAAGTGCCTTTCATTTTGTTCGAGGGAAAGTATATATATATATTTTTGTTTGTTTGTTACCATTCAGGAATTTTATAGGTTTGTGTTCTATATTTAAATATATGATCCATTTAAGCTGATTTTTTTTTTGTCAAGCTCATTAAGGATATGTCTACATTTATCTATTTTTTCATTATCTATTTTTTCATGTGGTTTCTAGGTGTTATATGACCATATGTAGAAAAACATGTATTTGAAGAAACAATGGCAAACATCTCTAAATTTCATGGAAACCCATGATAATAACAAAAAAATCTATTGTAAGTACAGTAGTGCTGAGTAGATATTTGGACACTGGTTGGTATATGTCTTGGGCTTGGATAATTCAACCACTTTCCAGCAGATGTGGTCACATTTATACATTTATTCTCATGGCAGAGCCTGGAGTTTAGAACAGAGGTTAAGCATGCAGCATTTTTGAGGTTTAGACTCAGTGTGGAACAATATTTTCTCTGCTTCAGTCTATGACCTTAAAACAAGCTGCATTATAAAAGTCATAGGCATTAAATTGGGCTAATAATTGGGAACTAATTTTCCAATCAATATTCTACATACCCTACATATATTTCTTAGAAATTAATTGGGTAGCCAAAACAAACAAACAAACAAAAAAAGCCCAGGGCCACCTTCAAGCAAAAACCACACTGAGCCATGGCATCTGCACATACAATTTCATTTATCACGAGCTCTAGGAATTAGGAAATCAGGCCTTTCTTTTTGCAGAAATTAGCAAGTAAATGGTTCATTGACACTAACATTTCTACTTTCACATTACTCTACTGTTACAATAAACATAAATGAATTTATAATAACTTCATATTGCTTTGTAACCACTGTCCCAAACTTTTTTTTTCATGATCAGTAATATTCTTCATGATTTCTCCCCATAAGGCTTAATTACAAATCACTTTTTAATCTGTCTTTTGCTTCTTTTTTCAATCATGATAAAAAGAGCTCTGAATGAGGTCTTTGCTGTTATGGTAAAAAGACAAATAATGAAAGAAGTACTCTAAAATCTGACATTTCCATATTGCTACATAGGTTTAGAATGACGTTTTAAGTGGGCCCCAAATATTCATTTATTCATTAAAACTTTATTAATTAATTTTGTCATATATATTAAAATATATGAGGTTCCAAAGAAACAAAACAAAAACAACAACAACAAAAATGCAGATTCATGAGACTTACCCCTGAAAACCTTTTCACATTTCAGAGAGACTATGTCACAAAATGAGCAAGTACAATTGAGGTCTATCATAGAAATGCCCATGTGCAAGGAAATAAATACACAAAACATATCACTTGTGTTTTTTTTGTGATCTTATTGTGTTGCTTCAATAATGCTGTAACTAAGAACTAGAATAGAATATAATCTGAGCAATTAATCAAATAATAATTTTAATTTAATTATTGATAATAGTATTAACATTTAAGATTTAAACTAATGGTTTTTTTGTTTGTTTTTTTACTATTCTCAAATCTTATACTTTTCTCACACCTTACCTTCTTTTATATCTTATTTATTAGAAATAGTTGTGGGAAGACTAAAAACCACATAGCTGAGTTTATAAATCTCAGGTAACAAAAAAAGGTAGAATTAATACTATAATATGTCACATATTGTTAACAGGAGGGTAAGGTGCCTTAAATCAATCCTCAGTAGTTAATATTTGTGAATGCTAGCAATAACACTATCTTATCTGTGTATGTACACACATACACACATTCAAGTTTTCAGTATTTAAAATTTTATTAACGTCATCAAACTTAATATGATAGAATTTTATTAAAAGATATGAATCTGTCTTGATTGGCAGTGTACAAAATGGCACTGTGCCTGCATGAATTACCCAGGTAATTGCAGTTGGAAAGATAGTTACTCAGGAGTAGATCCCATCCAAGCTTTTCCAGTTCACTCTACTTCATTTCCATTAGGAAGTCTTTAGTGCTACTAGAACATATCCTATGATTTGTAATATAGGATTTCTCAAGCGATGAGGTCACTTATGTTCAAATGACTCTAACCTTTATGAAAATGGAAACATACTTTCCTTTTAAAAGATTTTTGAAATTTGAACTGAAACCAACTTGTGAAATGGAGTGGTTCCTTGTAGCATTTGTCAAAATTATTTTTAAAAAATATAATATATTTGCCAAAAAACTCAACCTCAAGAGTGAGAAAGTTTAGAAATTGGATATTTAAAGATTTCTCTTCATATATGTTCATTTTAGTGCTATTAATATAAGTGAATAATAGAAAAATATAAATAACAAATATGGGAGACTAATTACAGTAAAATAAGTATTATGCATGGCTTTACAGCCCCAAAATATTTATAAAAAGTACATGCTCCAAAATATTTATATATATATTGCTACAAATTAGCAGGTAAATAATGCATGTATTATAAATATAAATTTGTTCAAAGGAAAAATAGAAAAGACATTTTTCAGGCACATGATTAAATTTTACATTTATCAAAAGTGAACAGGAGTTATTTTGTTAAAAGGACTTTTGAATAATCTATTAACTATAATTTTGTTATTTCCAAGTTACAATTAATAGAAAATATATCCCTTTTAATCAGAAATTAATTAATGAAAATATAGAAACATAATTTGTATTTTCCATATGCTACATTAACTGATGAACAAATCCTGATTTTCAGCAATATAAGAAATGCACAATTTGAGGAAATTAATTAATACTTCATGAAAAGATTTAACTCTTTTTTTCATCATAAACGTATATAAACGATGTTAGCTGTCTGAATAATATGAGAAGAAATAAAAAATAAATAATAATTCACAGGGTGCCCACTTATATTTCCTAACAAAAAACTATAATTTATTAAATTTTCTATTTTATTATTTAATAATAATTCTGCACCATATGTAAAATGGTACACCATATGTTTCTGGTATTATCATTTGTTCACTGAGTTTGAAAAAAGAACACTCATGACACAGGCAATCCCTTTATTATATTTTCCATCCATAATATATACAATGGAAGCACAAATACATGGGTATAACAATAAAGTTTTGGTAGCCAAATTGATACATTATTTTTGGCCAAAAAGAAGGTATGACTCCTACTCCTTTCCAGAAGTTAATAGAATTGAGACTCTTTTGAAATTCTAGGAAAAGTTTATTGATCTTATTGAAAAACATCAGCACATTATTTCAATAATGCATAATTACCATATTAAAGAAATGGTATCAAATGATATTAAAACATTAATAAATAATATTAATAAAATGACTTAAATGGTCCAATAAGAAATTTATAGAGGAGAATAAATTAAAATATACTTATACATGTGCAAATAACCCAGATAGATTAAAGTTTGAGAGAACAACATATTTTAAAAGAAAGAGGTAGACAACATAGTGTTACAAAACAAAAAGTAAATTAAGATAAAAACTGAAGTTGCTCTATGCTGGTAGAATAGAACTAACACAATGAATAGACAAAAATAAGTAATTTTCTAAGGAAACAGTGAGGTGTCCTCCACAATTCCCTGTGCTAATGCAGGAATATTTGGAATTGAAATAATTGGACTCTAAAAATTGTAACTTAATCAATTCAATATAGTTTGAATGGACTTGGTAGTAACTGTAGACGGATGGGACATGGCTAGAGGAGGTAAGTCCTTGGGGGCATGCCTAGGAAGACTGCATCTTAACTGTGGCTCCTTCCCTCTCTTCTGGCTCCTGGATAGCCATGAGGGGAGCACCTTCCCTCTATTGCACCTTTCCTCCTTGATGTTTTGCCTCACTTGGGCCCAGAGCAATAAACTTGAGTAAATACGGACTGAGATGTCTATAATCATGATCCCCAAATAAATATTCTATCATCTAAGTCGTTCATGTCAGGTATTTTGTTCACATTTGCACAAAACTGACTAAAGAGATATTCATTCCAGAAATGAGGTCATGCTGTAACTAATATGAACATGTGGTTCATTAGACTTTAGGGCTGATTTGCAGAAGGAATCTGGAAAAGTATGAGAATGTAGGCTACAGAAGCCTTATAATGTGGTAAGTGGATCTTAATAGATGATCTAGTGGGAACTCAGAAGACTAGGGTGCTGCTAGGTGAACTGTGCTCATGAGGTTTTAGAAGAAAACATGAACTTTATTTGAAATTGGACTAGATGCTACTCATGTAACATTCTGACAAAGAAGTTCTCTACAGTCTGCCCATGTCTTGAGATTTTGTGTGAGTCTAATTTTAAAACCAATGGACTAATAATTAATGTGATGGAAGAAATTTCAATTTGGCATAGCATTTGGTCAATAACATGGATATTGATGATAGCTTTTAGCCAGGTTTACTATGAGAAACAGAAGGAGAAATCAGAGCAGAAGGATTTTAAGAACTTGCAGTTTGGCCAGAAAAATGCACAGAAAACTGGGAGAAAGGAAGATGTGGTTATTGAAGAGAATATAGCTGCTAAAGAGAAGTTAAATACTTTGCACAGAAACAATTGGCAAAACCACATTCTTTGCAGGCTCAAAAGTATAGAAATAAAATTCCTTTGAGAAGGGAATGTGGGATCAATCTGCTTCCAGAGAGGTGTATAGGACGTTGTTTCATGATCTTTGGATGTCCAGAGACTCAGAGGCCATTGTAGTTACCATCCCAGGGGTTCCAGCTAGTGCTCAAGGTGGCCTAAGACCTTGCCATTATTCATGAGATGCTGCTTCTTTAGGAATGCTGGATGCTGGAGTTACAAAGTCATGTAGACTTCCTCCAATATTTCAAAGCAATTCATTGGAGGCTATGAAAATCTAGCAGGATGAGAACTATGCAGCCTGCCCCTGAGAGTATGTAATTGTTTTTGGTTTTTAGAGGGACTCACAGCTAAGCGGGCCTTGATTCTCACAGATTTTGGATTTGAACTTGGGAAATTCTAGAACTGTGAAGAATATGAGATTCTTGGAGTTGGACTAAATATATTTTCAAACACAGTGAGATGTAAATGAGCTTTTGGGGACCGAGGAAGAACGTTAGTGGCTTGGATATGAAGTGTCCCTCAAAAGCTCCTATTTTAATATAGGAATGTCTAGAGTTGAAATAATTGGATTGTGTGAGGTATAAACTAGTTACAGTCCTTCCTAGTTTGAATAGACTGGCATGATAGTAGCTCTCAGCAGGTGGGACATGGCTGGAAGAGGTGAGTCACTGTGGGTGTGCCTGTGAAGGATGTATCTTCCCTGTGGCCATTCCCACCCACACCTATTTTCCTGGCCATCCATGAGAAGAGCAGTTTCCTTTCTCTATACTATTTCCCCATGATGTTCTTCCTCACCTTGAGACAAAACAATAGACTCCATTATCCATAGACTGAGAGCTCTGAAGGAGCCCCAATAAACATTCCCTTTTCTAAGCTGTTCTCGGGTATTTTAGTTAAAGTGGTACAAAGTTGATTACAGCTGACATTGAAGAGAAACTTGAAGAAAAGAGATGATTTGGAAATAGATAGTCTATGAAAAGGTGTGGAATCCTTTTTTTTTTTCCTATTGCAAATTAAATTATTTCTTCAAATTCCATTACTAATTATTCATTGCTAGTATATTGAAACTCATTTTTGTGTATCATCATTTATTTCATTTTTATATTGAGTTATATAGGTTGAGCATCCACAAACAAAAACCCCAAGTCTGACATGTTTTCAAATTTGAAACTTACGATCACTGATGTGATGTTATACATAGAAAATTTGACGTTTGATTTCATATGATTGGTCACAGTCAAAACATGGGTGCATTAAAAATACTGTATACAATTATTTTTAAGCTATGTATATAAGGTATATATATATATGAAACAAAAATAAATTTTGGCTTATAGGATTTAGTTCCTATATACAAGATATCCCATTATATAAATCATATATCCTAAAATATTTAAAACTTTAAAATATAAAATATTTCTGGCCTTGATTATTTCAGATAAGTTATACTTCTCCTGTAGTACAAATCACACATATTATTCAGAATGGCTATCCCCATTTAATACATTCTCTTATAATTCATCATTTATTATTATTATTATTATTATTATTATTATCATTATGTGCTAGGGATTGAACCCAGAACCTTGTGCTTGCACAGCACTCTACTAACTGAGCTACACTCCCAGCCCCTCATCCTTTATTATATGTTCAAGAAAATAAATCTTAAACCTTAGAGCCAGTTATACAAAACTATCATGTCAACTATGTTTTCTATTTGATTCATAACCACTTTGTAATCCTACCCAAACTGCCAGAATGCTTGGCACATTCATCATCATCATAGCACCATCCACAATAACCTAGACATGGAAACAACTCAACTGTCTATCAAGCAATGAAAGGAAAAACTAATTGTGTACCTATAAAGAACTATTATTCATCCTTAATAAGAAAGGAAATCCTGCCACATGTTGCAAATGGATTAACTATGAGGATATTATTCTAAATGAAATTAGACAATCAGAGAAGATAAAATTGTCCAATTCCACATATATTAGTTATTTAAAGTAGTCAATTTATATAAACAGAAGGTGTGAGAGTAACTACCAGTTTCTAGGGTAAGATCGGAAAGGCAATAGGTCTAGTTTCATTCTTCTACATATGCATATCCAGTTTTCCCAGCATCATTTGTTTAAAAGGCCATCTTTCCTCCGACATAGCTTTTTGGTATCTTTGTTATATGTCCGATGACTCTGTGTGGTTATATCCCTGTGCATTATATTCTATCCCATTGGTCTTCATGTCTTTCCAATGCCAATACCATGCTGTTTCTCTTACTTTAGTATAATTTGAGATCGGGTACCATGATGCCTCCAGCATCACTCTTTTTGCTCAGGTATTCTGGGTCTTTAATTCTTCAAAATGAATTTTAGAACTTTTTTGTTGTTGTTGTTCTGTAAAGAATGTCATGGGAATTTTAGTGGGGGCTGTATTGGATCTATACATTGTTTTTGGCAGCATGGCCATTGACAATATTAATTTTGCTTATCCAAGAACAGGGGAGTTCTTTTCATTTTCTAAAGTCTTCTTCAATGTTTTATAGTTTTCATTACAGATCTCTTACACCTTCTGGGTTAGATTTATTCCCAAGTACTTTTTGAAGTTTTTGTGATTGGGATAGATTTTCTCATTTCTTTCCGAGCAGATTCATTAATGGATATAAAAAAAAAATAGATTTATGTATGAGTGCTTGTATTTTGCTATTTTGCTAAATTTATTTATCAACTCTAGAAGTCTTCTGGTGGAAATTTTTGGCTCTTCTAGATACAGGATCATGTCATAAGCAAGTAGAGACAATGTGACTTCCTTTTCCATTTGTGTTCTTTTAATTTCCCTTTCTTGTCAGACTGCCCTGTTGAGAGTGATGAGAGTGAATATCCTTGTCTTATTACTGATTTTAGAGGGAATGTGTTCAGTATTTTCTCTGGTCAGCATAATGTTGGCCATTGGTTTTTCACATAAAGTCTTTAGAATATTGAGGTCAGTCAGTTACATTCCTATTTTCTCCAGTGTTCTTAGCATGAATGGAGAGAAAACACAGCCTTTTTAACAAATGGAGCTGAGAAAACTAGATATCCATATTTAGAAGAATGGACTAGATTTCTAGCGTTAACCTTGTGTAAAAGTCAATTCAAAGTGGAATAAACACATAGGAATTAGTCCAGAAACTTTGCAACTGGTAAAAGAAAATGTAGGGTAAACACACCAACATATAGATGCAAGCACCAACTTCCTTAACAAGACTTCTAAAGCAGAAGAAATAAAATTAAGAATCAGTAAGTGGGACAACCTCAAATTAAAAAGCTTCTTCCCAGCAAAGAAAACAATCCAGAGCCTACAAAACAAGAGAAGATCTTTGCCAGCTGCTCCATGACAGATGATTAATATCCAGAATATATAAAGGACTTGCCAGGCATGTTGGCACACACCTACAATCCCAGCAGCTAGGAAGGCTGAGACAGGAGCATCACAAGTTCAAAACCAGCTTAATCAATTTAGTGAGGCTACAAACCAGCTTAAGCAATTTAGTGAGGCCACAAGCAGCTGTCTCAAAATGTTTAAAAAAAAAAAAAAAAAAGGCAGGGTTTGTGACCCAGTGGTTAGGAACCCCTGGGTTCAATCTCTAGTACCAAGAAACAAGAAACATAAAACAATATAGGAAGATCTCAAAAAAAAAAAAAAAAAAAAAAAAAATGCTTAACACCAAAAAAACCAAAACAACCAATTAATAAATGAGCAAAACAACTGAACAGATAGTTCTTAAAAGAACAACTAACAAATATTTGTAAAATGTTCAAAATCTATATCAATCAGGGAAATGCAAATAAAAACTACATGAAATTTCATCTCACTCTATTTAGAATGTCAATCATTATGAATACAAATAATAAACACTGGTGGGGATGTGGGGAAAGGGGTATTTTAATATACTTGTGGGAGTGCAAATTAGTACAACAACTTTGGAAAGCAGTATAGAGAGTCCCCAAAAGACCTGAAATGAAACAATCAGAAGACCCAGCTATCCCAGTTCAAGGTATTTATCCAAAATAACTAAAATCTCTAGTGATACTTATAGCAGTTCAATCACAATAGCAAAGCTATGGAACTAGCCCAGATGCCCATCAACAGATGAATGAATTTAAAATGCCATATGTACACACTATGCACTGCAGTTTTGCTCATTCATAAAGAATGAAATTATGGCATTTGCTGGTAAATGGATGAAACTGGAGAACATCATGGTAAGTGAAATAAGCTAGACTCAGAAAGCCAAGGGTCCAATGTTTTCTCTCATATGCTAGATCAAAATAAGGAAAAAAGTTTGGTGGGTGGGAGAAATTCCATGAAAACCAAAGGGAGATTGGCTGGGTAGAAAAAGGTGATAGAGAGGGAAGAGGGACAGGAAAAGGGAGGATGGTGAAATGAAATTGACCAAATTATGCTATGTATATATATGAATATACCACAGTTAATTTCTCCTTTATGTATATCTGTAAGGAACCAATTAAAAAAAAAAAACAACTATAAATTAATAGAAGAAAGACCAGTAGAATAAAGGATGGGGAGCAGGCAAAGGAAGGAAGAAGGGAAGGAAAAGAGGAATTAGTAGAAACTAAAGTAGAGCAAAACACATTCCTTACATGTATAATGAACCCCAATATTATATATAACTATAATGCAGTAATAAATTTTGCCAAATGAAAAAGTTCCAGTGATGTAGTTGACAACCGTGTGACTATACTGAGCACCACTTAACTTCACACTTAAAAATCATTAAGATGGTCATTTATATGTTGTTTGCTTTTTATTAACCACAATTTAAAAAATAAAATTAAAGAGGTGGGAGAACCCATCTAACTCTTGGATTCGGGAAAAAAGTCCCAGTGATGAGGTAGTATTGAGCTAATGAGAAAAGCATTAAAGAAGCATTTCAGAATTTACTGATTACCTACCTCTTTTCCTCTTTATTCTGGTGGGCTAATAGTATCCCATCCTATGAGAGCATATGGTACTACTAATATGGCTGGTTAGCGAAGAGTCCTGCTTCCTCACATGTTGAAGTATAACATTAGAGAAGCAAGCCGAGGCAAGCATATGGAGCAGGGTTTATTTAAAAAGGGGTAACATAGACCTCTCCCTGGAGGGAGAAGGGGGCCATAGCTGGTATCCTGGTATCCCAAGAAGCAAGGGTGTTTTGCCTTTTTATATGTCCTAGGTTTCTTTGTTCTCCTGCTCTCTTCCAATTATGTCTTTACTTCCCACAAATGTGACTAGGGCCAGGAGACGCTCCAAAGATGAGAAACACATGAGCTGGAGGAGTCAAATTGGAATGATCTAGGCAGGAAGGGGTGTTAATTAACAACCCCCTGTAGGGAGGGATAAACCCAGAGACAAATTACCTTAGCAATAAGTTGGAGGAAGGGCAGGTTATCTTGGTAAGGGTGGAAAAAGGGTTCTAAAGGAATTAACATATCAATTCCTCCATTCTCTGGATGCAACCCTTGCCTATCTGCCTGTCTAATTCTGGCTTCTTATCCCTTGCATATTTTCTCTTTTGTTACTTTTTCACATGCAACAGAAGAGAAGAAATTGTTTGCCCGCAACCTGATTAAATGAAATGTTTCATATACAACCACAGCAGCTTCTAGAAATGAGACAATGAGCTACATGTTAATCTTTCATTTTCCTATGGTTTCTTAATTATATTTTCTTCATCTACACAGTACTTTCACATTCACAAATCACTTATGTAAAGATGTGAAAAGATGGGATGTGATGTTAATTACTTTATATTGCTATAAATGATTTGCAGTTCTACCTGAAGAATTTCAATCTATAGAAAAAAGTATACTGCCTGCACATTCATATAATATGTCCCTGGTTATTTAACTAAAAGTTAATAATTATGCTACCTTCAAACTTTATATCTTAATTTGATATATTAAAATTCACACATAATAAATTTAATATTAGTACTTTCTTTTTTTCATGTACTTAGAGTGGGGAGTTTCTTTTAAAAACTCAGCATCAATGTGATAACTATTTTTAAATATATTGCAATCACTGTGTGGTTCATTGATGGCTATTTTTAATATTCGTTTTGTTCTAATTTTCATTTTACTTTCTCTGTGTATTCAAAGAAATATCCAAACTTAAAACAGCTATTTGGAAGAATGAGTTTATACATCTTTGACCTCTATTTAATAAATGAATATTTCTGTCTTTAAAATAAAATTTCATCAGACGCTATAATATGAAAGTATGACAAATTATAATGAGTAGAGGGAAAAAACATTCTCTTCTGCAAAGTTCTGATAAGAATTTGTTTCTATAAGAGATTTTTCTCTTTTATAATTGGAAAACTCTAACCCTTAACATATTAAAGGCCAAATGCAATTATACACTATTCTTATTATATTTCTTAGGCAACACTAAGAAATTTAACATTACTTCTGTGAATCATTGGCTTACTATAAATATTTTCTTCTTTGAAGTATATGAAATTTAAATTGTTTTAATTCATTTTATATTGCTTATTGGAGACTAAGATTATTATGAACATAATGACAGGTTTATTGACTTCATATTCTGTAATATATTACATACTTAAAACAATGAATATCCTTCCCTTATGTTGTGTAAAAAATAGTAATGTTAATTTCTTAAATTAAGATAATTCATATTACATCTTTTTATGTTATATAGCATTATATAGACAAATTGTACTAACCTTTGTATATGTATATACATGTATATGTATTTTTATCAATGGTATATGTTTAAGGTGTTTTTGACCCAAACTATCAAACAGAAGCTTTAAAAGTCCTTTGAAGATTATACACTTATGGCATACAGTCAGCTGTTTTTCAACAATACAATACAATAATATAGAATTCATTGACTTCATAGAGACTACATATTTAAGTATACACCTTATGTAGTTCTAATAGAAAATTGATATTTCTTTGTATTTATTTCATAGAACCATACTTTTCATATGAGCTTTAATTTTTTTTTTCATTTTCAATGCAACCAACTTGTTAAAATTTGCCACTTTATCTCCATGCCTACTTATGTGTTGTAACTATAATAAGATATCACTAGAATAATACAGCTGAAATTAATCTTTGGCATATACTTATTGATGATTGATGGTTTTTGAAAAGTAACCAGTTACTATATTATATTTAAAAGTGTTATGCATACTTGCAAAATTTGGTGATTGGAATAAAACATTCAAATTTATTTAAAATTACTGTAGTCTCAGAGCAGAAAGAGAGAGAGTGAGAGAAAGAGATCAAAAGAAAGAAAAAGAAAAATGCTTATGTGACAAGACATCCCCAAAAAACCCAAGAACTAATGGGTGAGAAACCAGTGATCCCCACAAGACCTGAATGGTATCAGTAACTGGAGAAACCAGAGAAAAACAATGAAAATGTCTAAAGCTGTCAGAATAGCAATAGATACTTCCTAGGAACTGCAGCAGGCAAATGTAAAGAGAGAAGCAAAAGCTGAGAAGAGCTGCTGTGCACTACCACTTGTTGATTAATTCAGAGAAGAATCTGAAAAAGGTAAAACAACATGATCAGTATGACTTCTAGGGAAAGAAAAAAGAAACTATACTGGACAAGATTTCTGGGAATAGAAGTTAAAATTAAGAACACAAGTACAATAAGGAGAAATGAAAGAGAAGGTAGAAATAATAATTCTAGGAGATCTTGGAAAATATTATGCTATATTTTGAAAAATATTTTGATAAGCTAATGCCTCTTAATAACTTGAAAAAAATTCACCTAAAATTATCAAAGTTAAAAAAAAATCATGAACAAATCACTTATAAAATTCAAAAGAAAGGGAAAGAGTAAAAGATAAAGTCATTAACAAATAGGTAATGATTGCATGTGATAAGGACATATCCATTGAAAAATATGAAATCCATTTTGTTAAATTCCAAAGTGAGATAGTATAAATAAAGACCAAATGACCAGCACTAAGACATTTCATTAAAACTTAATAAATCTTACAGAAATGAGATAATATTGTGCTCTTATTAGAAAGTGTAAAAGCAATATAATTGACAGCAACAAACTGTGAGGTAGAGCAAATAAAGTTTCATAAATTGTTGATGGGAATGCAAATTGGTAAACCTACTTTGAAAAACAAGTAGAAAGTTTTTATGAGACTAAAACTGTACTTTTCACATAACCAAACAATTCCACTCCTGGATATTCACATGGAGAAACAAAAGATTATGATAAACAAAATCCTATAGGCAACTATATCCATGATCACCTAAAATTATCTAGGTGCTTATCAACTGATGAAATGATAAGCGAAGTATTACACATCTGTATAATGAAATACTTCAATTAAAATGAATGAGCAACTGATGTATACAGCAGTGTAAATGAATATAAAAACGTCATGCTAAATAACAGAAGCTGGACTCAAGAATCTACACATTGCATGATTTGATTATGTGATAACAGTAAGATCAAACCATACCACTATACAGTATTTGAAAACTAACAGTCCTTTTCTAATTCATCCTCCCATAGGAATTTTGAAAACTCTAGACGTAAGCAAAAACTCTTGAGCATATTAATAAAAATATTCCTTTTTTATTTTCTATTTTAGCAGCTCATCTTCAACTGGGCACATATTGCCATATACAGATAACGCTCAGTCTATTATAGTGCATTTGCTTAATTGGCTCATTCAGGTAAAGACCTTGTTTTACATTCATTACCATCTCAAAAAAATAAGTAGCTTTCTCCATATTAATTCTAATAATAGTTTTCTTTGGAATTTTAAGTTCTACTACTGCTCCTATAACTTTACTTTTTGTGTTTGATGAAAAAAATTAGTGTTTTCATCTTGGCTGGGGCCAAAAACTGGATTACTTTTTTATTTCTTTGGTAGAAGTTGTCAGTGTTCAATTTGGAAGAGGGCTGATGATGAAGTTCAGTCCACTCAAATAGGCTGATACTTTATGAAGAAATGCTACTTATAATCAGGAGGAATCGGGATAGTTTGGTAGACTATAACAAAACATGAATGAATACAGATCTGCTCAATGTATGCTAGAGAGCCAAACAATGTATATTAGTAAAGCTTAATAGCAATTTGGTTTTAAAGTGATAATCCTCAGAAGATTTCATGGTAACTTCTTTTCTGATTGTCACCCATGTAGGTACCCCTATGATTATTTTCCATATTAATTCCATATTAATAAGTGGTTATTTACAGAATGAAAGTATAGAGATCACCACTGATGAACCTGGGTATATAGAATTATGTTTAAAGAATATTCAATAGTTTAAAAAATTTTATATTAAATAATATGTTCATATTAATCCTTGACAGCTATTGAGTGATTTTCTTGATAATATTGTACATATTAAAATGCCATTTTAAAAGAACACTATATTTCTTTTGGTTATACACTGAATAAAAATTGATTTTGCACTTTATTTACAAATTATTTTCTTGTAAATTCCTTGCATTTTGGAAATTATTTTCTCTATATCAATTTCAAGTTATTTTTTCATATGCAGTTATTTAAATGGTTTATTAAAGAGGTTGTGTGGGTTCATATTACTTTTACTACATACTATTAAAAATTATATTTTGACAATATTAACTACTATTTATTCAGGTATATACAAAATTGTAATATAAAATTTTAATGAAAAAAAATATTTTTCATTGTTTTTATATAGTTTTAACTCTGTGGGAAGTCAGAATCACACTGGCCTGTATCACATTTAAATTAGTTTTAATTAATTGAGTATTTTAAATATCATGCAATTTACTTCTTTAATAAAGAATCTTAATGAGGCTTGACATAGTAAAATACTAAATTATAAGTTAAAGTGCAAATTGAAAATAGAGACAATCCAAATATTCATTTGTTAAAAGACCAAATTAACAAAACTTTTCACATAGTAATATTTGTGGCTTTTATGAAATCTCCTTCTTAATGAAAACCCATAACCAAATGACATAAATCTTCAAGTTGAATGTGTATATATATATAAAGTTTTATTAATGATAATAATTTGTTTTTCTTTGATGCTGGGTATCAAACCAAGGCTTCATGTATGCTGAGCAAATGCTATTCACCCGAGCTATATCTAAAACACTTAATGAAGAAAACTTTCTCATAATCATGAATTTTTCATTACATTGTTCTACCTTTACTATTTGTAACTTTACAAACTTTACATCATAGACTTTAAATGTATGTTGAATTGCATAATTTTAATTTAAATAAATTTGAAAACTAAAACATTGGGGTCTGATTTCTATTAAAATGGAGATTTTAGAATACCTGGGTTTTTTCTTACAGATTATGATATTGTATTAAAAACAACATGAAAATCATGAAAAATGTCAAGCTTTGTGGAAATTCTATAATATACATTGGCATATTTCATATATAAAGATATTTGATAATCAACCATTATTATTCTTTTTCCTATCAGATATTAACCTATTTGTCTATTTGTAATGTTTCCTAAATTCATTTTCTTTTCTTTCTTCCTTTCTTCCTTCCTTCCTTTCTTTCTTTCTTTCTTTCTTTCTTTCTTTCTTTCTTTCTTTCTTCCTTTCTTTTTTTTTTTTTTTTTTTTCAGTACTAGATATTGAACCCAGGGCCTCACAAATGGTAAACAAGCACTCCATTGCTACATTTCCAGTTATCTTCAGTTTTATTTTGAGACAAGGTCTCACTAAATTGCCCAGCTATCCTCAAACTGATGATTTTCTTTCTTATCTCCAAAATAGCGGGAAATATATGCATGTACTATCCTCCCCCATTGCAGTCATTTTTATAAATAATTTAAATCTATTAGTGTTGCCATATAAAAACACCTGAGTGTGGGTAATTTATAAAAAAAAAAAATTTATTTCTCACAGCTATAGGGGATGAGGTTTCAAGATGAAGATCCCAGCACACACAGTATCTTATGAAGGCATGTTTCTGCTTGCAATAAGGAAATTTGTTGCTGCATCTTCTGAAAGGAATGAACACAGCATCCTCACATGGTAGAAGGCAGGAGGGCAGGAAAAGGCGAAATCCTCATCGAACCTTTTTATACGTGTATTTAATTCTATTTATGAAGACAAAGTCATTATGAGTCAATCACAGCCTAACACTTGTACCTCTTAATACTGTTGTATAGAGGATTCAAAATTAATTTTGGAAGAAACAAAAACACTAAAATATTAGCAAAGAACAATTAATTTTCAATACTGCTGGCAATATTAAGCATTCTGTCATATATAATTATCTCATTTTGTAAATAAATGTATTAACCAATTATTTTATTTAATATGTAGATTGGCATATCCATATAAAAAACTGATAGGTCAAATATATATGTGTATATATGTATATTTGTATATATTTGTGTGTGTATGCAGATGATTATATGACAAAACATGGTAGAAAATTCAACTCTGGGAACATTCAAGAATTCAAAAATTCAAAGGTAGGATCAGCCAAATCTGCCTGGGGTAATTTTTGAAAGAGTTACAGAAGATGTTTTATCTTGAAACTGAAGTGTGAAAAAAATTCCAAAAAGAGAAGGAAACAGTATTCATGAAAGAAGGATTGATGTCCTAAAGAGAATGAGAAAAGTAAATGATGAACCATGAACTTGACTGAAACACAGGATACTCAGCTCCAAACAGTACCAACACTCTGGTACGTATAGAAGGAAGAAATACAGCTAGTGCTACAGGAAACCAAGGCTAGCTGTTAGGAGGACTTCTCCATCAAGGTAGAACCCTGTAGTCTAGGTTTCTGTGATTTCTTGACTTGACTCAAGACTATTTGATGATCCTCTCCATAAACCTACACAGAGGAGGGCACTCAACTGGTTTCCCTGGTCTTATAAACTTATTTTTCTCTGTCTTAATACAATGTGGCCTAGGTCATAGAGAAAAATTCTAAGGCTTCTTTTTCCTAAATATCAGAAGCTGTGTGTTTCTACTTCAGTGTTGACTATGGCACTTTTAAAATCCAAGCTCTTTGCCCTCCCTCCACAGTTACTCAATCTTAATACCTGGAGGTAGACTATTAACATCAAAAGCTCGTCATGTGACTCCTGTGTACCCTGATTATGATTCACTCAGCTGGACTTGGCAGGATGTCCCTATTATGAGTAGAGGGAGAACATGGTGACATAATTAGTCATGCTCTTATGACAAATAAGTATGGGAACGCTCACTTTTAGAAAAGAGAGCTTGTTCCTTATGATATACTGAAGACAAAAGCAAACAACAACAATAAAACAATAAAAAAGAAGCACAAGATAAATATAAAATGAAGACCTAAATTATGCTGGTAATTTTGCTCAATTCTTGCTAAGTTTTTGAATCTTTGCAGTACTGAGGCAAATATCATTAATTTCTAAAGAAAAAACTAAGACATGAGTATTATGTATATGAGAATACAAGAAATAAACTAAGATGTGAATGTTCTGTGTGTTAGAATAGAAGAAATAAACTAAGACACTTATATTACATCTGTTAAGTACAACTGTTCTATATAGATGAAGATAGTTTTCTCTAATTCCAGGAGACATAGGTGGCTATAATCTTCATTCCTTCTACAATGATGGCAAGTGCATATTCACCTATTCAGATATCCTTCCCAAAGTTAGAAACTATCTCTCATGCCCCCAAGGAAATCTCATTAAAAGTTTATGGGCAAAAAGGAAGATAATATATTGAACATTCCTTTTGGTAATTGCTCTTATTTTAGATTATGTAGTAGTCTATATTTAAATATAGGTCTCCACTATAAATTTAACGTGTACAATTGTATCTTTTAAAAGGGATGAATTTATCATTGAGGTAACAGAGCTCATTTTTAGATACCTGCTGATAATTGCTCTCATGCAATTCAAAACTTTTAGAGGAATTTTTTTTGTTAGATTCAAGTTACAGAATTGTTTGCTTTGTTAATTTTATTCCTATCTCTCAATAATCAAAAGGACACTTAATTTTTAAAAATTAATAAATTCATTAGTGATTTTAAAAATTTTCTTCATGATACTTAGTGTGTTACATCAAAATGTGAAATATTTTTCTTACAGATAGTTCTTTGATATAATTTAGAAACTTATTTTATTATCAATATATTAAAATAATAACAAGTTACACTGATATGTAGCTCAGTGGTAGAACACCTGATTCAAGTGTATGAGGCCCTGGGTCCAATTCCTCACATCATACACACAGATGTGAGCATGCACACACACATTTAGTTTTCAAATATTCTAAGTTACATAGAATATTCATTCTCTCAAATTATATATAAATTATAGAAAGTCCTGTAATTAATTCTTTATAATTGTTTTCAATGAAAATTAATTAAGATTTAGTTGAACTTAAATAACTGACTCAACACTAGTAAAGGATGTAGCATAGTAAAACCAGTCATTCTTAATACAAGCCCAGTACTCTGTACCCATTTAATAATCCATTTACTTTGTTCATAATACATTCACGTCTCCTTGTGTTATTTATCATGTTATGGTGTATAACATCCTGATTCAAGGTGATTTGAAGAGTTAACACATTAAATTTTGGCTAAAGAAGGATCCATGCACAATTCATCCTTGCTTCTTTTCTTTCTTCATTTTTTTTCCTGCTTGCCCTATTCTTGCAACTGTCAAGTGTTGCCATCATCATCATGTTGGTTTCAAGAAAATTAGAATTGTGCCACATGTCACAATGTGGCACAAATGAGGAAATGTCTAAGTTATTCAGAAGAGTGAATTAAAATTTACCTAGATTATTCTCAGGTGATATGTTCTCATAACTGATTAGCTAACTTAGGTTACAATAATATTCTTAAACTATTCTCTAATGTAAGGCTTGAAGCATCAAAATTCACTTTGATTAATCAATTTATAACTGGTTTTGAGGGCTGGGTCAGAAAAATTTGAATCAAATGATGTCAGGATTCTGTAAGGAAGAAGGAACCAGAGAATTTATATCTGTCACATATATCCTCTAGCGTGAGAAAACATATAGAGAATAAATTGAATAGATCATTAAATTTTTCGATCAACATATGTCTTCTGAAAGAAAAGATGTATGGTCATTTGAGGTTATTGTGTCAATGCATGTTTATTAAAAACTGTGTAAATATATGAACAAAAAATAGACATTTGAGTAACAGATACTAATTGTTTAAAAAGTCAAAACACAAATTATGTAAACATACATAGTCATTTTGTTTTTAACTTATTTCTGATGAAATAAGAGGCAATATATTTATGATATTTTAATTTCTGTGTTGATGCAGAAATTTTCTTGTTAATTCAATGGGAGTTAAATTGCTGAGACTTGAAAAATTGGGGGCCTTATACTATTTTTATATGGGTTACTTAGGTGGTAAAGCTATCTTGTACTCTGTGTAATTTTAGTGAACTTTATTGAGCAAAGGAGAATAAATCAAAATGTGTACTATAGCTCCATATCTTCTGCTAGCATAGTGTAATTAGTATGAAAGTAAAATACATACACCACTTCTGTTTTTTTGAGATAAACCTAAGTCTTAAGAGTTCAGAGTGGAGGGTACTTGGATTATTTGATTTAGACTAGGCTTTGCAGTGGTAACCAATAAACCCTGCAAATACAATGATACAGGACAAGAAAGATATCATTCACTGCAAACCTGCTATATATCAGTGGAGTCAATACTGAATACAGTGACTTAGTTTCCTACATTCTGTCCTTCTTAAGCTGCTACTACTTTAACAGGTAGAATCCAGAAGATAGAAAGGAAAGATGAGGCCAAATAACTTTTAAGTGCCTCATCAAGATACATATCCCATCAATTTAATCCAGCTACAAATGATGGACATAAATGACAATATATGCTTGAGCAATGAGTACTAGCAATGTTGTAACAGAATTTAGGCTTGCTCCATGCATAGTCAGTTTAAGAAGAATAGGAGGAAGAAGGGCAGAGTTATATTTTATAAATATACACCAATATCTATGACTCATCACTAGGATGCTTTTTCTTTCATGCTTGGCTACATGACTCTCTTTTACCAATGGAATAATATCAAAAGAGAAGATGTACTGGTGAATAAAAACTTCAGAAGCCAATTAATACTACTTACCTATAATATTTTTCCCCTGTCAAAATAAAAGTGTACAAGCTTCAAATAGTCACTTAATCAACACCATAGGAGACAAATAAGGTCAATGGAGTGACCCTTTGGGTTTTCTTTTTATGGCTTCAGGATTTTCTTGATTATCTCAATAACCTCACCGGGACAGATTTCCTCCATTGCTCAAGCACACAAAATTGCAGAAGTAGATACCTACAGGCAATAGATCCATAATCAATGTCCAAATGAGGAAAGCTGAACCAAGTACAGCTGTATTAGATTCCCATTCTGCCCGAGCTCCCACAAGGCTAAAGAGTTGAGATTAAAGCAGGGTTCTGGTCAAGATTTATGTCAGAGTCCACTTGTTTCATCCCTGTACTCTTTCTGTGAGTGTAGGCTGCTCATTTCCTATCTCCCAGGTTGTTTTACTTTGGAATCAGATTGGAAAAATAATAATATTTTCAAGGAACTATCTCTTAAATTATACCAAAATTATGCTATTTAAATTGATGCTTCAGCAAAGTTGAATGTTTTGACATAGAATTGAATACATATATATATATATATTAATATATATACGTATATATATATATATATATACACACACAATAAATTTTCAATTTAAAATAAGAAATAATACATATTTCTAAACCAAATACCTTAAAATATCTTAATAATAAAAAGATTTCAAAAGTGACCTAAATATATGTAACTGGGTTCCACTTCCCTTTACTAATGTACGGGTCTTTTAACTTATTTATGCTAATCCTATTTTTTTCTCTTTTGTCTCTTTTCCCTTTATAAATCTAAGAATTCTTATTCTCAAAGCAGCAATGCAGGAAGAAATGAATTTAAACACCAACAATTTTTAATAAAGGGTGCAAGTTCACATGTATGTATACACATAAGATTTTAGTGTTTTAAGAACTGATTTTAGATGCACATTTCCATCTATGGTGACTAATTGCAATACATAATATATTATTTCACCAAGTTTTAAAAATCCTTTTAAAACATATAATTTTAGTATTCTGAAATAAAGGAAAGTTAATCTGATCCCAGTTGTGCCTTCAAAGCTCATTCATACATTGAAAGCAGATTAGAGATTTATTGGTTCTTTAGACCCAGGGTAAAAGAATCACAAGATATAGTGTCTCAAGGGCAACTAAACCAGTAGAAGTTTACAACATAATAAAATAACAGAAATTACTGAGTGTTTGGGGGGCAACAAATGGCAGTGATCTTACTTTGTTGCCTCAGAGATTTGAAATGGTAGAGGAATCTTGGTGTGTAAGCTATAATTGATATGGCAAAATACTCAGGGGAGACATGAAAAAGCAAAAATAATACTCTAAGGAACAACAGTGACTCAGAAGATACTTTAGATAGTAGGCCCAGGATAGTAATTTCCTTTGAAATATGCTTCTTACTCTGGTGAGAAAAAGAAAAATCAGTTGTTTAGAAAGCTAATCACAAACATATTTGTTAAAATATTTTTTTAAAGGATACCATTAATAAACAATCTTCTTAAGAACTGCTTTTTTTAATTAAAAAATTGTTTTAAATTTTAAAGAAAAAATCATGTTCAACATTCCTTATACTATTAATTTAATTTGATACAGTTATTGGTGCATTAAAAATCAATTTCAAGACTTCTCTGGTTTTGTTCTCTTGCAAAAAAAATTTTGAGTAATTCTGATGTTTAATCTTCAAAAAAATCTTTCATCACGTAATTGTATGTGAATCTTAATATGTAATGAGAAAAAGATACATTAACATTAACTTAATGGATATCTTAGGCATATAAAGTGGCATGTGAAATCCTAATGAAATTCGTGTTAAAATCAGCCTCAATTTTGAAGCTCATGTTAATCATTTTCTCTTCCCCTTATGCACTCAGTTAAAAGTATGTGCTTTCTTGGTAAGTAATATAAACCAAAATTCACACTAAAATTCACCCTGAAAACTATTTTTTTTCCTTTCTTTTCTTTTTTTTTTTTTTTTTCCTCTTTTGGTACTGGGGATTGAATCTAGAGTGCTCCACTACTGAGGTATATCCCCTTTATTTTATTTATTTATTTTTTTATTTTGAGACTAGGTCTTCTTGAGGCCAATCTCAAACTTAGAATCCTCCCGTCTCAGCCTCAAGAGTCACTAGTATTACATTTGTGCACCACCACACCCAGCAACAATTACGTTTCACAAAAAAAAATTCTGGATGTTTAATTGAGTTAGATGATAATTTAAATGATAGAGCATTCAAATATTTTCTTTGTATTTAAAAATTTCATCTATTTGAATGACTATTTTTGTAAGCAAACTGGAAATCTCAGGAAGTTGACAAATTCATAGAAGCCCCTTCTGATTAAAAAATAAATCAATAAACCAAACCATAGAAATAATCACAGGTAAGATTACCAAATGTATTGTACAGAAAATAGAGAGATATTTTCTTAGAAATAATTCCATGAAAAGTTACCATAAATATTCATAAAATATTCTTATAACAGGATATAAAGGCATAGAACACAAGAGTTTCAGGTCACAGACAATTAATCATAGATATCCTGCATAAAGAAAAGTCATTTTCACAATAGATACTTTTTGCTTTCTCATTAAAACGATTAAAGGCTGTATATCTTTTACAGATATTGGGAATTTGAGTAAAAATGCTTTTACCCAAGGATCATCTCTAGTTCACTGTGCAGCCCTTTCCCAACCACAGTCAATATGTTTTAATACGACAGAGTTTTGTATTATAATGTAAGCCAATACTGAATTAAAAAATAAAACATTTTAAACAATATTTTAGAAAGATTTCCTTACTGAAATTGCTTTGCTTATTTAAAGCAAATTATGTAGTTCATGAATTAGTTAAGCATCAAGATTTTATCAAAATTTTAGCAACAGTAAGAATCAATATTTATATACCAGATTTAAAAAAAATTCTAAACAGTCAAATTTATGATGTTTTTTTCTAATAGCACAAAAATCACTGCATGTATTCTTTGATTAAATAAACAAATCAATTAACTACATCTTTCTATTTTTCTATTTATCTATTTCCCTGAGAAAATGTCATTATCATTAATTTCTACTGCTGAGATGCATTACTGAGAGAAAAAGCAAAAACTTTCATTAAACCACACAATTTGTAAATATTAATTAAAACTAAAATGCCATATAAACAAAATATAGCTAGAAGAGTCGAAGAGAATTAGCTACAAATAAAAAAAAAACAGAAGAAAGAAAAAGTGCTTAAAAATATGGATCTTTAACATGCTCACATATTTTGAAGTAGCAAACCTGTCTCCTTCAGCTTAGCTGAATAGTGCTGACTGAATATCCCGAAAAGCCTTGTAGTCAGGAACCACAGACAGTAGTAGATAGATTGGGGATTTAGAGGGCAAGGGAGATGCTCTAAGTGAAAGTACCAATTTATCAACCTCTGACAATCCTGAGTCTGCAGGAAACAAGAGAAAGGTGGGCAGGTAGCAAATGAAAATGAAAGGAGTGGAAAATAGACTTGCCTCCTGATTCAATGCCAGTTAATTGAGAAGGGGGGATTTTTAATTTTTTTATACATTGGGTAAATTGTATGCTATATTTTTGGAATTTACTATAAAATATTTGTTAGTTATAGAACAAACTCATTTGAATTTCATACAGAAGACCATGTAGTTTTTCTTTTATGCAATGAATTTAATCTTTAAAAGTCATTTGATATTGACTTACATGCCAAATAGTTATAAAACATTATTAACACTATCTTCAATGTCTGTATACTTGAAATATATGCATCAAATTTATGTGAGGGGAAAGAAAGGTAAATATTTCAATCTGCTTAACACTATGCAGATAAAATAACTGACAATATTTGACATTGATCAGTTCAAATGCATTTTAATCTGGAGGTTTACAAAGCCATGCTACAAATTTATGCCAAATATATGATTGTTTACTATGCAAACATTGATTTATTTTGAACTTTTACATGTTAAAATATTAATCATAATTAATGGACCATGTTTTTTCCATACAACTACACTGCAGGTTCTTTAAAGTTCTAAGCATATTTGATCTTAGATACTGTGTGTAAGAATCCAGAACTATAACCCTGATTAACAAAGTGATTTCATCAAGTTTAGAGTTATAACAACTTTTGTTTAATTTCAATTATTTTAATTTTACTGTTACCACCATAGCCAGTGCTATCACAATTACTACTATACAATTATCATAAATGCAACATTTAGTGATGACATGTGTCTCACCTGTCAACATGTTTTTAAGGTTAAAATGTACATTTCTTTCTTTATTCCATAGTAGTTGACATCCTATTTACCATTCTGCATTGTGTTCTACCATGATTGGTGTCTAAAAGTCATTTTATCTCTGAATTTATGGAATACAGTATTTTAGGATAAAACTTCAAGAAAAAATATTTTTAATTAATCATTATAGCTTTGATATTCATATACTTACTCAAAAGTTGCATATGGTTTTTACATTTCCATAATGACTTAGTTTTTATACCTGAAGTCCAATAAACATTTTTAGAAATTTAATAGATGTTCTACTCTATTATTCTTAATAACTAAAAAGTATTTTAATTAGAACAAATTATTTTAATGATTACTTATTTTCAGTTATTATTTCAAACAACTTGTTAATTTTTGACTCATGATCTATATTAAAATATTCCCTTTTAATATTGTAATGATCACTCATATAAACTATGTATTTGCCCACATGCAGTCCTCTCTCTAACGGTGCAGAAAGTTGAAGTTTCAGAAACTCAACTCCTTAGTGAAAAGTGCACCTTATTATTAATATTATTCATTATTGTCAAAATACAAAGAACTTACATTTCACTGTCAGTAAAACTACTACTCTTTTAATAAATCATATTTGGCATATTAGAAGATCACAACTTGACATTATGAGATACATAAAATAGTAAATTGGTTACTGTCGTGAAGCAAATTAATGTAACAATCATAGAGTTGTGTTTTTTGTGAAACAGATAAAATCTACTTATTAAACAAATATTCCAAGTAAAATACACTTATACAGTCCTCACAATGTATATTAGATCTCTAGACTTACTTATCCTATGTATTTGTTACTTTGTATTGATATACCTCTTGTCTGTCTTATAGTACACATCAGTGAAATTGTGCAGTAATTTTTTTAGGTGTCACACATAATTTAAAGTGCTCTTGGTTAATCTACACTGTGACAAATGGCAAATTCTCCTTGTTTTTTAAGATTAATGTAAGATTTTTATATCACTTGTAATATTTTATCATATATACACAAATGCACAGGCACAAACACACACCCACCACATTTTCTTATCCTTTTGTTTCTATATTTTGGATCTTGTTTATTTGTAATTGTTTAAAAATTTGGAATATCAAAGCCTTGTTTAAGAGTTTGCAAATGTATTCACAGCTGGTATTTTTTAAATGGTGATTTTTCATTGTATGCACATGAACTCTCTGGTCTTTACTTTTGATGTCAAATGTAAAGGAGTCCCCTAATCATATGATTGTGCATGTACAAATAATTTGTTATTTTCTAATTTGTAATCTAAATATTTAGTTTTTCTTGTATGTATGTTTGCATTAATCTTCCAGGACTCCCACCCCATTCCACCTTAAACTGAGTGTTAAAATATCCATCAAATCTACATTGTCATGGTAATAGTGAGAAAGAGTGGTAGAGAATAATGAGAATGAAATGAGGTTAAAATATGTTGTTTGCACATGTAGCCTTCAAAATGATGTGTAGATTTTGTTAGTTAAAAATATTCATCACATATTTCTGAAATTAAGTTGTACTTTACTCCTTTTATACTTTAGCAAAAAGATAGTAGCTTTGTCCCTAAGAAGATCAAGTGGAATTCAAAGCAGACTGATAATAAGTGCAACATATGGGTTCATGATCTAAGCAAAACAATATTGCTTTCTCTTCTTACTACCCCTATCTTCACCAGAGTAGCTATGCATTTGTTAGGGTATAGTCAAAACTCTAGATTAAAATTAGGGTAAATTTATTTTACTAAAGTGTCTTCTTCTTTCATATCTTTAATCGTACAAAATCTTTAATGGAGTGTTCTCAAAACCTCAAGTCTGCCCTCATAAAAATAACTCTGCTGCTACATTTTTTTAAACAAATTGAACAATAAAAAAGGAGAGACATCTATTATCAAGTTAAATTTACTTCAGTGTTTTTAATATCACATAGTAGATTTTAACTATAGTTTTCAAAGTTTACTCTAAACATTCCTTACAGCAGCCTTCACTGGCAATCTTGTTAAAATATTGGAAGTCTTTGTCTCTTGAGATCCTTGAAATCTTAAAAACCAATAAAATGGCAGTTCTAGACTCTTTCCAAATGAATCTTATCTATACTAATATTTTGTACAGAGGAGTGTAATACAATTCCATGATTGTCTAAAGTAGTTCTACTATTTTCTTATTTTTAAACCACTTCTCTAAGGAACAATAAATAACTCACATAAACCAGTTAATTGCTTTGTAAGGACTTTTTAAAAAATTTTTTAGATAATATAGAATAAACTATGCAAAAGAATTGAAGTACAACCTGATGATAAGAAAAGCTGTATCACTGACAGACATATTTATCTACAGAATAAGTTCAATACTGAAAAACAAGTGAGTCTGACTTTCTTTTCCACATTTTCACTCTTGTCACATTTTCTACTGTCCCACCTTGAATTACAGCAGATGATTGAAGCCACATTCCTC
Organism: Callospermophilus lateralis; assembly: GCF_048772815.1. NCBI lineage: Eukaryota > Metazoa > Chordata > Mammalia > Rodentia > Sciuridae > Callospermophilus > Callospermophilus lateralis. Next base: position 65,284,113 of record NC_135320.1, on the reverse strand, counting down.
ATGCCTCAGGACTTAAAACACATCAAGCTTTCTCACCAATGTGATCAATCCTAGGTCCTTTTAGAAGCACTGGGCTTTACAAACAATCCCTCCTAAAGAGGGAATTGACAGATCAAGTAATCTTCAATATACTTTCTACTATGTAGGACCTTCTTCCTCTTTCGTGATAATGCTTTAATCAAGTGGACATAAAAATTACTACCTCTGTTTCACAATCCTTCTGCCTTAGCAAAACTGACAATCCCTTACTTTGGAACACATTTCAAAAACAAAACCAAGAAAGCTTCCTTCCACCTCTTGAGAGAATGCATTGCCTAAGGTCCTATTAAATCAATTTACCTCTTCTGTTCCCATTCTCTACCATACAATTCCTCTTCTCTAGAATAACAGCCTGTCTAAACTGAGGAGTAATGGAATGAAGGAACTTAAATTATGCCTACCTTGGCCTGAATTATATACAGGCAAGTCTTTACCAGGTTTCAGAATGAAACCCCTGATGGGTTTCAAATTAAAATAGTTTCCATATTTTCTTTGTCTTTAATGATTGGACATTTTTGCAGAATACAAGATATTCATTTTTTTCTTTTTGTATTAGTGCATTATAGCTATACAAAATATTATCATCCATTTTGAAATAATTAGACAAGCATGATATATAATCTGTTCCAATTTAGTTCCCAGTACTTTCCCTTTCCCATGCCTCCTCTTTCTTCCGTGATCTCTTTCCTCTACTCTATTGAGCTTTCTTCTATTCATCTATAACTTTGTTTTTTTCTGTGGAACCATTTTGATTTGGGTTTGTCTGATACCTCTGTTCCAACTGTGATTTGTTAGATCTATGCTTGTATAATAGACATTCATGCATCACAGTGTCGATTGTATTATCCATATTTTCCGTATTTTTGATGTTCTGACATTTGTGCATTCATGCACTGTGGAAAGTCTGCCCTTCCCAAGGCTTCTCAATTCTTAGAGATAGCAGAGAGCTCCCTTGAGAGAATCCCTTTCAAATGAAACCAATCAAACTAGGCTGCCCCCAACCAAGGTTCTATATAGTTCCCACAGTCCCTTTCCCTTACATCAGCCCAGGACAGGTATTAGGGGACTGTAACCCACTCCTATAGCCAAAAGCCCACCAGAATTATTGAAATTATCCAATTCTAAACCCTTTATTCTTCTTTATCTTCCATGTCAACATGCTAATAAAGGCTATGAGGTAGGCTTTCTCTTGTCACAGCTTCTGTCTCCTACCAAACCTGGATGACTTTCCTACCTCTGCTTCTTGGAAAATGCAAGCAACAAAAACATTTTAATAGCAATGCTTCACCACTTCATCACTGAATCCCATAAGTACAAGTGAGGCAGTTTCTTCTTAAAGTAGATTTAAATTGTGTATTTTTTCAGGCATTGCATAGATATGATGTTGTATCATCAACAAATTGTATTAGGAAGCATCCCTCCAATTACTAGGGGTTTAGTAACCCATCATTCAGTTCAGATGTAGTCTGACAGATTTCTCAAATACAAAATTATTTCTTCTTTATAATTAATAAAATTCTTATATGGAGTGTGATATGCACATATTTTTATCAGCTTGCATGCACTAAGTTTATCATTTGTCAATGATTCTTTCCAGAAATAACTGTTACTATGGTAGTCATCAGTGGTTAGCAAATATGTTTTGTCTAATCTACCAATGTCATAGATTTTACTCTTCAATGCCTAGCAACATATGGCTTAACATATCACCCTTTCTTCTACCCCTTACGGATAGCATTAATTCTTATTCGTTTATGCATCGATAGCCTTAATCTACAGGAATACACATCATATTTACATTATCTTTATCTTTGACTTTATTGCCCATGCATTTAAATTTTTCACATATTTGATTATAATCTCACCCTAGACAAACTTTACATACTAAAAAAAATAAGTAGAGCAACATATTGTAGATAATGGTGATGATTTTAAAATACATGAAAATTCTTTGATATCCCTCCCTTCAAGAATTATAAACAATGACACATGAACAGAAATCATATGAAAAATTTTTCATATTGGCCCAAGCATATTTGCTACAGACAGCACTCTGTATTCTACCTCCTTCTACTGCTTCATGATAGAGGATCACAGCAACCTTGAATCAAGTACAGAAGACAATATAGTTGTACATTTATTGTGTTCTGTATGCCGGAATTACTACTAGAAACAAGATTACACTAACAAGTAGCCTTTATCCAAGTGTGTCAAAAATGTCTCATATATGTTTTAAGCATGGTATGCTACATTAACTATTTTTGTTACAGCTACAAATGAAATAGTATTGTTATTTCTTAATTATTTGATACATTTAATTTATTTCAATTGAGTTTGGAAATGGAATATTACTTTGTAGAAATATGTAACAATTTTAAAAAGGTTTATATTAGAATAAAGGATTACATAGAGAAAATGTTTAAAACTTGAGTAAAACTGTGGCTTTAGAGGTTTTCCATATTAATTTACATGGAGACAGAACTTAGGTTCAAAAAGAGGTTAGAAAAGGGCCAAAGGGAAATAAAGTTTCAGACTACATCATTTGTGGCAGATGGCGAGGATATTCTTTGTGCATAGAAACATATCTTGAAATTCTATGATTGGGAACAGTGACAGACAATAAAATACCTGGCTGATAAAATAACTAGAGAAGACTACATTCAGAATGTCTATTGAAGCATCAGCCTATAGATATGCCAAATTGCACTTGTATTTAAAGGTATAAGAATTGGCATTAAAACTGATATTTCCACCATCCATTTTTTAAAGGACATACCTAGGTAAGGCAGCAGTAATTGAGTCCAATACTCTGGGCTAATGAAAAAATAGATTTGAAATGGTCAGGTCTTAGACCTGTTTTCAGGCATTGTGATAAATGGAAAAATCACCATGTTGACAATTTTGTGGCAAGATTAACTAATTAGGCATGTTGTAAATTTTAAGACAAATTCATTATTGCTCTATAGTAACAGGATGCATAAGAAAAATAAAGGCTCTTTTTCTGAAGTGCATAAGGTCATAATGGGCTTTTCTTTTGTTGTTCAAGTATTGGGGATTGAACACAGGTCTTCACACATGCCAGTCAAGTTTTCCACCAATGAGCAATATCCCCAGTCCAATAATGGGTTTATCTGTTCAAGAATAGACCCCAATATAAAAAAAAATAATGAATAAGTGAATAAATTGCTGACAGTAATGTAAATGGAGTGGAATAGAAAGCAGTAACACTAAAATCAAAGGTTAATGCTGTCGTAAGAAGCCTCTAAAATGGCCCTCAATGATCGGTGCTTCCTGATTTCCACACCCTTATGTATTCGCCACCTCTTAAATGTAGCTAGATTTATCCATTCACTTCCAATTAAGTCTATTGGTGAGATGTAAATTTGAGAGTAGATTATATAAAGATGGTAGCTTCTAGCTTGGGCCTATGTGATTCTATTACTTGCTGACTATTTAGAAAGACAGTTGTCATGCTGCGAACTGCACATTAGAGAAGCCCTTTGTCAAGGAATCAATATCTGCAGGCAGGAATTCATGAGAACCTAAAGCCTGCCAATAGCAGATCTTCCCCAAGCTGAGCTATGATATAACAAAGTATAGGCCAACATTTGAATGGAGCCTTCTTAGAGACATTGAATCAGTAACAGACATGCTGCACCCAATTCTTGACCCTCGGAAAATATGACATAAAAGAATGTTGCATTATGCCTCCAAGATTTAAGGTAATTGGTTACATAGCATCCAATTACTACTACCAATGCCCAACTCATTTTTATCCACAGATAACACTTTAATTTAAGTCCTGACAACCAAAAAATGAAAACATGGTCTTTCGTGGCATTAAAAGTTGTTACTTTACATATTATTATCAATATTATCATAAATTATACATTTTAATCTATCCAAATATGCTCAGAAAATTTTTATCCAACTGTAGTGTAAAAAATCATACTAAATTGGACAACTGAAAATCATATCAAAACTCTCCTGAGTTTTTCCTATGAAGTTCTTTTTTTTTTCTATGAAGTTCTTTTTAAGCATATCTGAGCAAGAATACAAAAATCTAGATATTTTTCACTACCTTAATGCTAAGTTAATGTTTTATATGATATATACATATAATATAATATACACACATATATATGTACATATATATAGCATAAAGACATTAAAATATACTTTTCCTGGAGTATAACTATCAAAAATAAAATGCAATATTTGATGATGTCTTAATGTAAGTTTTTATAGAAAACAAAGGCTATAAAAAATGTCTTCAGTTAGCTGCAATGTAATACCAAAGTTTTTAGTAAATGTTGCTAGTCTAGCAATCAATAAAGTAATATAAACTGAGCACCTGTCAGGATCTGCATTTTATCCCATGAAATCCTTCTCTACCCAAAAAATCTTTGTGTAAGATATTTTATATTAAATTGGGATTTGGTGAAATAAATTCTACCTCCAGTTCTACAGACAGACAATGGCAGAAGTATGATTTATATCTGAGCTCTTCTAACCCCAAATGTACTACTTCTCGTGAAATAGAAAGCTGTGTTCAGTGGAATTAGGTAGATGATAATACTTTACAAGTATCAGAGGGTGAAGCAACTCAGATTTCTTTTGTGTTGGACATGTCTTAGGTTATTGCTTCTTGGTGGATTCATTGTGAATTAAGTGTATATTAACCTGTGAGCAGTTAAACTTCCCATTCTCAAGAAATCATGTTGTTTCTTTCTTTTTTTTAATATATATATTTTTAGTTGTAGGTGGACAGAATATCTTTATTTTATTTATTTATTTGTAGTCCTGAGGATGGAACCCAGGGTACACACATGCTAGGTGAGAGTTCTACTGCTTAGCCACATCCCCAACCCAAGAAATCCCGTTGTTTCTTAGCCTAATATTATCTATTATTTCAAAGGAAGTAAATAATATGCCAGCAATCAAAATGTTCAATCTATATCTCCTATTGTAGGGAGTAAAACTGACCAAAGTCCTGGTCACTGTGCTCTCATCTACTCTCTTGTTAGCTCTATACCACATGCCCCACAGGTTGCTTGAAATTACTACTTAGAGCAGCAACATACATTAATACAGATCCAAATGTACAAAATGCAAAACATCTTAGATGGGAAACTTTGACTTACAGAAATCTTCATCAGAGCTCTTAGCTCTGCTATAGCCTGAGAGCTTTCCTACTTAATCCTTTATTCCAATTCTCTTCCACACAATTAAAATATGCACAATGGTCTGCAAACTCTTTCAACCTCTTCTGACTTCCTCTCTTTTTACCATGTGAAGAATTTTTCTCAATAAATCTTTTGTTGATGTTATCCAGTTTGGTAGTCTGCTTTTCAGAAGGCAGTGCAAGTGAAACCAGAAATATCCCAGTGGAGAGGAGGGTCACTAATAAAATAAGTTAGGTGCTTAAAAGATAATATGAAGATCTATGCAAACACATGGTGGGGTTAGCTCTTGTTAAGCTCTAACATCCTACTGAAGCACAACAGGAAACCTGCAGTTGGCCCAAAATAAGAGACCCAATGTGAGCCTAGAGAAACTCTTACCAAGTTTACCAAACATGCCATTTTTCTCAGTACAAAAGCAGATGTAAATAATACATGTACTAAAAATTTGTAGAACCTTCAGGCACATCTAAATGTTTAGTCAAAACACGTCTCTTTTGGTCAAATAATGACCTGAAATTGGACATCCCATATCTTCTGAGTATAGGATTAGAGAACTTCTGGGTGGATGCCCTGAAGTTTTAAAGGTGATCCACCCTCTCATAATATGATATTGCACTTACTTCATGCTAGAAGATAAAATAGTTATATTCAGGAATTGCCCTCACCTTTTCTCCTAGTGTAACTGAACTTTTCAGATGATACTTCATTCCCTGCTTCTGCTGGAAGGTGAAAGTAGAGTTTCTCTGCTTCTGAGCTTCTGCTGGCAGGTTGGGACGGTTTAAGGGGTTTAAGGTTGTAGGTCTCTGCTATGGAGAAGTACTCTAGCTTTAAGCATGGGCCATGTCTTCCAGTGTTGCAGTGGACTCCAGTAGCTCACCATCAATTTCTTATTCTCTCTGGGTTCTGGTCTCATGAATTGTAAGAATGAAATCCACAGACCAGGATGAGTGTAAGAATAGAAACAGGAACAGAATTCTTGCCAGGGCAAGAGAGGAACCCATAGGAGATTTCCTCTATCAAATATATAAGTCTAGGGGTCTTGGGTCACTGCACTTGGGTCACTGCTATTGATCCAAACTTATGCTATTCAGGGTTTGGAAACATACTGACTATTGGCCAACTCTCCAGTGCCAACTTCCATTCAGGTCTGCCCCACGTCCATTTTCTCACTGTGAGTCAAGAAACAGGAAATTGAAGTTCTGATATGGTCTATGCTAGCAGATTCTGTGCCGCAGTGCTGTGTGGAGCAGGCATCTGTATTGTGTCCAGTCCTGGCCACTGAAGGATAACAGGTCTGGCATGCCTTGGCTCCACATCGCTTCACCAGCGGCCATGCTGGCATGGCGGGCTCCAAGAGGCTGCATATTGTGATTGAGGCCTGAGCTCCAACCCACCTGCTGCCACTCCACCATTGGGCTCCCACTTAGCTCCTCAGCAGGGGCCAGTGGTCTGACTGCAGGGCTCGGCAACTAGGAGCTTGATACTAGAGGCCAGAAAGGTAAGTTGTGTCAAATCCAAACATACCTAGGACCTGACAAGGGAGGGAAGAGTCTAGAGGCTGCAGGTATACAAGAATCAGATAACAGATACTGAAGGAGTAATGGAAAGCCCCTGAGATTAAATTTTGAGAATATTTGATCCAAGAAGCCAGAATATAAGAGTTCTTAAAAAAAAAAAATAGATTGATTTGGCATTTTTCTAGGACATTAGACTCAATACCCTTGAAAAGAACTCCAGGCTGTGTACAAACTAACTACTAGTATGGCTTATTGAAGCCTGAAAAAAAAAAAATGTCCATTTCTAGTGAAATGAAAATGAGTGAGTTACCTTAAAAGTTAACAAGGAGTAAGAAGTTGAGAGAAGAAGGTGTGAAAAAGGCATATTGTTGGAAAGAGCAGAACATTGCCTCTCACCAGAGGAAATGCTCCATGGAAGGTGGAGAGAACACCCTACTGGTCATAAGGTCATTAGTTAAGTGTGTGGGCAAAGGGTGCCAGTATAACTGACAGCAGAATCATCCACCATAGAGTTGGCCTAATTGTTACTCAAGGGAATGCTGTGTGCCCATGAAACAAAGGCCAGAGGACAGGACTTAACTAGCAAAAGCTAGGGTATAGTTATTACCATAACAAAGCCTAGAGGGCTTCTCATGATGAGCATGGGGTCAGCAGAGATAGAAATCACAGGAAACAACACAAAACTGCTTAATGAAACCACTCCCCACACAGGCCAAGATAATACACACACACACACAAAAAAACCAGTTTTGCATGCCAAACAGAAAGACAGATCACCATTAAAGTGCCTAAAGGGCTATGGTTTGTCGTTATATATTTATTTAATTAACAAGTATATATATATTTATTTAATTAACAAGTATTGTCCTTCCTCAAACTGATGAGAACCTAGAGAATAATTAAAGATATCAAAATTTGATTAAGTAATAACCTGATCATAGCCTTAGGGCTGGATGTGTTATCTATGTTACAAAAGATTAATAAGCCCTTTTTACATGATGTGTAGCATTGTTTGGGTAAATATTTTATTTTCCATTTTAATGAGAAAAAATATATATAAGACAGAGTTAGTAGCTATGTAAAATAGTTGACAATATTCACTAACAGTTTCCCCTCAGAGGTCTGTGGATATTTCCACTCTCTGTCATTATACCTGAACTACTGATGTCCCTCAGAACACTATCTGATTCCTTATGTCAATGACGTCAAGCTGACAGGGCAGTGTGAGAAAGAGATAGTAAGCACTCTAAAGATTACTGTTGATCTCTACATTGTGTGACATACAGTCTATAAAAATTTCAGTGATGATTCTAAGGATTCATTGACTAGGAGTGCACCAGGATTATTTCTCTAAAGTCAAAAAAGAATATAAAGCTCCATTTCAAATCTCTGTCAGAGAAAGGGTAGACAGCACTTCATAAAAGTCTCTGGGTTTTGGATACAGTACCTTCCATACTTAGGAATGGAGAATCTGGGCCATATGCCAGATAATATTAGCTGGCCTGTGATCAGGAATAAACTATAGTATATTCACAATGATTCAAAAAACTCTGCCACTGAGACCATGCATAGTGTCAAATCTTATGGTGTTAGAAGTTTCAGTGGCAGGAAAATATTAAACATGGAGCTTATTCCATGTCCTAGGGGTAGAAAAGCAGAACTTTTTTTTTTTTTTTTTGTACCTGGGATTGAACCCAGCAGCGTTTAACCACTGAGCCACATCCCCAGCCTTTTTTGTATTTAATTTTGGAGACAGGGTCATGGTGAATTGCTTAGGATATTGCTAAATTACTGAGGCTGGCTTTGAATTCACAATCCTCATGCCTCTGCCTTCTGAGCTGTTGGAATTACAGGAATTCACTACTGCACCTGGCCCCAAATGCAGACCTTTTGTATTCTGGTGCTGGCCATGTGGTCCACAGCAGAGTACTGTCTTTATAAAATGGTCTTTATATGCATTGAGGTCTTCTGGTAGAGATGAAATTCTTGCTTGTGGGACATCAAGTCTCTGTGTTTCTGAAATTGCCTATTTTATGTTTGTTTCTATTTATCTCTGAAAGTATAAATTTGATAAGCCCAGCAGAAGTCCATTATAAGATGAAAATGGTATATCCAGAGTAGAGCACAAGTAAGGTGCATATGATTAAAAACATCCTTATGCCCACCACAGTTGCAAGGGTGTAACTCTCCCAGCTCCCGTCCATGGTTAGTGGGGTGAAGGTAGGGAAAACCCAAATGCCCACCTGAAGGAGGAAGAAATTAAGTGAGCTTAGATTATATGTGACTCACTTAATGTTTGGTAACAAGCTAAAAAGTCACCAGTGACTTCATTTTGCTATATTCAATCAGAACTTTTCTTGGAAAGTAGAGGACAGGATTAAATCTTTTGAATGAGAGAAGCTGTGAGTTCAATTGGTAATTCACAGTTATTAACAAGATAGTAGTCAGGCTGGGGATATAGCTCAGTGGTGGAGTATTTGTCTAGTATGTTCAAGGCCCTAAGTTTGATCCCCGACATTGCAAAAAGGTAAAACAATGGGAAAAAAAAAAAGAAAAAAATGGTCAAGGTGAAAATATACACTTATAGTTCTAGATACTGGCTATTGTTTCAATACTTTTATAAGTAGCTTATGAGGAAAAAAAGATTTAAAGATCAGAGTTAAGAAGGTCTTGGGGTAGAGGAAATCAGGGATGGATGTATAGTAGAGACATTGGAGTGGTAAGTATATTGTATCATTCATTAACACCTTCAGGGACATACTCATCTACAAAGAATAACCAAGACTATAAATGAGTTGGTCAGTTGATCTGAGCCACATTACTATTGATTACTCTGGAATAGGCATAATAGACACACAGAAGGAGTGCTCATAATGACAGTAATAGCAGCTATATATAGGTCCAGTAGTGTGAATTCAGATTTTGTAAAGCAAGTTTCACAATTTTCTATAATTTGGATTTTAAATTTCCCCTCAAATGTCCATATGTTAATACCTATGTCCTCAAGGTGACATTATTGGGATGTGGTGGAACTTTCAAGGTAGGGGCTAATCAAAAGTCCTTAGATCATTAGGGATGTACACACAAAGCATAATGTGGTACCCAGTAACTTTCACACTCTCTTTTTGCTTGTTGACCATGAGGTGAGCAATTTTGCTCCACATATATGCTACGACCAGGACATGCTCTCTCCTTACCACAGACACAAAATAATGAGCCTATTGGCTGGAACCACCAGAATGGTGAGCCAAAAATAACCCTTTTCTCTTTATGATTTAGCTAAGGTATCTTGTTATAGCGATGGAAAGCTGACCAACATTACTGTTAGTCAGCAGTCAAACTTTGTAGCACTGAAGAAATAAACTTATGACCTAGAGATCTGCTTGCTGCTTGACATAGCACATCATCCAGAAAAGGCCAGCTTCATAGAATGTTGAAGTTTCTTTGTAAAGGCACATCTAATGTTCCATCTCAGATGCAATATTCTGAAAATATGAAGTACTATCCTTCCAGATACCATATATGCATTTATTCTGATCTTTCATATGTGAACCTGGGAAATAACAATCCAAATGTTCTACTGGTGTTATAAAGGTTCCTGTCCCAGGAATTTGGGGTTTTGTGGATTTGGAATTCTAAGTAACCAAGGAGTGTATACCCTTTGTAGTAAACTTATAAGGTTCTCTTTCACCTTCCAATTGTAGCTGCTGCTTAAGCACTTTGGAATCCTTATGTAAACAGATCAGATAAGAAAATGAGTCTCCATACTAACAAATTTAAGTGATCATGACCATCAGAAAAGAAATTTCCTTTTAAACACTGGGGCAAGAATATGTGTCATGCCCATGTGAACTACCATGGCATGTCTTGATATTCACTTGCTTTATTAAAACTGTGAATGGACCTGTACAACAATTTCATACCCAGAAGGGAATAATAAACAAGGCTTTGATGACAGAGGAATGAAGTTTGAGTCACACACACCATTAATTAGGTCACTAAGATTTGATGATAATTGATAATTAAAGGGAATTAAAAATGGAGGAGGGAGGGGATGAGTACTACTTGCAATGCTGAAATCTAGTGGAGTGACAGCCCTCTCTGTGTTCTTCCCAAGTTACATCTGTCTTCTTTCACTCAGATACAAGAGCCCATAGGAATCATGGGCAAATTACTTTTAAACCGTGTAGAAAGTTCTGTGCGCATGCTGCAAAATATTATTTTTTATAATTAGAAAATTAAAAGCAAAGATTTATTATCATTCAGTATTTATTATTATGAAAAATCTAGAATTTGAAGAGAGGGAAAATGATCTAAAGATTTTTAGATGTCAAACAGGAGAACTTTATGCATAAAACCAAAGTAATAATACACATATTATAAGTAAATTTTACAAGAACAAGTTCAGAGCTACTCAATGGATCCATTGAATTATTGACCACAGCTAAGGTAGTGTGATTCAGGGTTGCAAGCACTGTTATGCATTGGGTGAAAGTGAAGAGGATTCAGTTTCCATTATGCTAGACACCCAAGACCAGACACTCTTTCTTGTTCTTTTATACAGTGAATATGAAACCCCTGCACCCAAACAAAACTAAATCACACATTATGATAATAGTAAAATTGTGCTAAGTAAATAATTTAAGCATATACTTCAGTTGCAAATATTTTTAAATACAAAATGAGGAAGAAGCATAAAATAAGAAAAAGTAAAGGCAGAAATACGATCCTTGAGTTTATTTTTGAATCTCTAGTTTTTAAAAATCCAAATTACAGGTAAGATCACAATAATTGGAGCCCTCAGGTGGTTTTCATTTTTTCTATAATTGGTTCTAATGGACATATAGAGAGAGGGAAAATTAGCTTAACAATTGAGATGAAAGCCTAACTGGGGGCGGGGGGCGCTGCATATATAGCCCAGTGGCAAAGCACTTGCCTAGCAAGAGCAAGGCACTGGGTTTAACCCCCAGCACAGCAGAGAGCAAAATAAAACAAAACAAAAATCAAACTTAACTGTCCCAGAATGTGTGAAATACAGAATGATGTAAGTAAGAGAGAGGTGAAGTTATGAAGATGAAATTCGAAAAGAAATAATAAGAATGATAAACTCAAAACAGAGAATAATGATATATTTCATTTTTCTAATACTAGTCATAATTCCATGATAAAGCACTGGTGAGGAAAAAATATTCTAGGGATAAAGTGTTTATCCTCAGGAGATATAGAGGTCTTAAAGGCATCAGGTGTTAGTCAGTAAATTATTTCTTACTAGGCACTAAATGTCAGCCTGCTGCTCAGGAAGAATTAATTTAGTGTGTTATATCTTTAGAACATACAAGCTAATGTCAAATCCTGAAATAATTATCACATAATTAGTTGCATTAATAATAGTAATATATTTATGCTATACTCCATAGTCAGCAAGATTCCTCCAGCAAGTAACTCAGTAAGAATACGTTAAATACTTTGGAAGCTAATTAATTTTGTCAGTCTCTTAAGCGCCATTTAACATTATAACATGATTTACTAGATGGCAGAAGTTGACCTAAATGAAACAAATGCAGCTCTATGATTCAAAATTACTGATATATTTTTTTTGTTGTTTCTGCAATTTTTACTCCAGAGTGAGCCTCACCTGAGAATAGCACTCTCACTGATCCTAAAGGGAAATGCATTTGTTTGAATTGTTATCACTATCATTGTTTGAACTATTATCCTTTATATCAATTATTGTGACCAGTAATTGGTACTAGATAGCTCCCGTGGGCAACTTCTAGTGATACCTTCAATGAATTAATTAGAAGTATGCACAAGGAAAATGTAATAGGAAAAACTTTAGTATCTTTGTATGCTTCTTCATGCAAGTATTCTTTTAAAAATCCTTTTTAAATTCCACATCAGTTTTTAAATTTTCATGACATATTTATTATATCTAATTCCTGAAATTAGAAGTTATATTTATTTGGTCTTTTTCCTGATCACTATCAAGAAATATATTCAGTGTTTTTGTACACTATGATTAATGAGGTAATTTTTAAAAACTCAAACCAAATTTTCAAATTTTGTTTTTATTTAGAGAAATCTATACTGAATTTGTGTTTTCCTAAGGAAATTCTAAGTTTCCTAGTTTTATTCCCTGGAAAATAAAAGCAAATAGAGTAAATTTGCATTAGCCTTGCTTTTTATTACAATGTAGGTTTATATTCCTTTAGGAAATATTTTTAGTTATTTACTTAAGGAATACAACTGAACTATGCCAGTAAGTAGTAAAATCTGTAAAGGCAATTGTTTTATATCTGTGTCTTTTTGACTCTGAGCCCTATCCTTCAATATTTATGAATGCCAGAATAATTGATTACAAGTTCTTAAATATTATAATATAAGCAATAGACATTTTGATTGATTGCATATAATTATTTGTTATGAAATATATAGTCAGTGGTGGTGACAATGTAAAATGTCATGTTCACAATATAGCATGCTTGTAAAACAGAAATTATTTAAATCTTAATAAATATTTTGGTCAACTTAAAAATGAAGTTAAAATGACAAAGACCATATTTTGGAACATGAATAGAAAATTATATTTAAAATTATAATATAAATGGGTAAAGTATCGATTCTTGGAAATCTGTAATATGTTTAAAAAAGTTTTTGAAATCTTCTGCCTCTTCCTCATAGATACTTTACTCAACTCTTTCTCCTAAACTTCCAAAATATTATAATTACTTCCTTGATTATTTCTCAAACCAAAAGCTATAGCCCAGCAACTATTATCCAATTATCAGGAATTAAAGGACAGAAGCTGACCTACAATTCACGATTCCTTCCCTTAGAACACTTAGGAAGAAATGATCTAGTCACCTCTTTCTACACATGCCAATTGATTCTCTTCATAGCATTTATTAACAGAATGTTCTATGGAATGTTTTTAACAAGGCATACCTAATCTGTCTAGTTTACTTAAGGTAAACACACTGAAATTTATGAATGCGTGGTTCCCTGGAAACTATTATTGTTAGATGTGTAATTATCAGAGTAATAAATGTTGGTATTTCATGATTAGGCTGGTTATGAATTTATTGCCTCTCAGCTACAAATTCATCTTTTTAGACTGCTTTTAGAAATGGAGGTCATTTACAATATTTGTTTTTCCTGTGTCAGCTGGCAGAAAGTTTGTCACTAGAGTTTACAGGATAGAAACTGTTTTCTTTCCTTTTTCTAATCTATTGGTTTTGCAGGTTGTAGCATTCACAGCTTCTCTAGTGCTTAACTTTCTAGGCACATAGCAGGTAGCAATACTAGAGCAGGTGTGTGTAGGGGGTGGATTCCTTGATGCCGCCCATCTCTTTCTAAGTGTCCAGCTTCTTTAATTTACAGCACCTAGTAGTATTGCTCAATACCTCTCAAACCAGAGACTCCTAAATTGCATGGCTCCTGCCTTCAGAGGCCAGCAGAAGCCTGCAATAAATAGCTTTCCCAGGACCTCACATAGTGATTTCTGGAAATCACAAGTTGTGTTCCTAGCAAGATCTACTGACAGTGCATCCAGTGAGCAACTAGCTGTGCCCTCTTTAAGAAAGCTGAGATCTCAACTCTGGGGAATCTGTGTTCTTCCTTGGGTAGTCTGTCTTACCCTTAAAGTTAGTAGTTGCTTCTTAAATTTTTTATTTCCATGTTTTGATTTCTCTTTACTTCTTACTTGCGAAGACTATGTTATTTTAGTCACCTTTTAAAGTTAATGATTCTTTTTTTTCTTTCTTTCTTTCTTTTTTTTTTGCAGAGGTTCTAGGGATTGAACTCAGGGGCACTCAACCACTGAGCCACATTCCAGTCCTATTTTGTATTTTATTTAGAAACAGGGTCTCACTGAGCTGCTTAGCACCTCACTGTTGCTAAGGCTGGCCTCGAACTTGCCATCCTCCTGCCTCAGCCTCCTGAGCCACTGGGATTACAGGCATGTGCCACTATGCCCAGCTAGTTAATGATTCTTAATATTAAACTTACTTTGTTAAGTAACTGTGTGATTTTCTCCTGATTGGACCCAAGATGATACAACAATATAACTCATTCTTTTTGTGAAAGTGATACTCCACTTATATCATGTAGACAGTGTGTGTCTTAATATGACAAAAAAGATTCAAAGGGATCAATTGGTTGCATTAGACTCCTCCACACTTGGCTTTTGCCTTGCAATTTTCTGGAAACTTGATGTTTTGATGAACTTTGATTCTGAGAAAGATATCTGATTTTAGTGACTATCCACAGTATGTGTCCATAACCACATAACTCCCCCACTTCTCACTCCAGAAGTCAATCTGAATGAGACGACACCAAACCAATTAATGTCATTGTTCCTGAAAGAGTGAGAGAGATCTCTAGATAGTCTAATATCCACAATTTATTGTTCCAACTCAAAAGGGACATTTGTTACTTCCACCAACAACTCACTGGATAAAAATAGTTTTATGTGTTCCGCTCACTAAGAGGGAGCCAGACACAGCAGTATTATCAGGTTTCTGGTATAGGTGAGTAGAGCCATTTATAACTAGTATAATGATACATATTGTAACTCCCCCTGGTCAAAATATCTGGCTATTTTGAATTCAAAGTAAGCATACCTTTTCCACCAAGAGGTGTGTCAGGTCCAGAATCTTGCTTGATGTGGGTAGTCTCTGTGTCAGGGAGACCTAATCCAGATACTTATAAAATGACAAGACAAATACCCACTATACTACTCCCATTCTTTGAAAAGAAAGAAGAGTGGAAAATGTAGAAGATGCTGGTAGCAAACCGAAGTCCCATCAGGCAGTGGTCATGAGTGCCCTTCATTGTGGGTGAGGAATGTCCCTTGATTAGAACAGGTTTTCCTCTCAAAGTGTGGAGGGTCCTGGTATGGTATTCCTCAATGACCTCTGTCTCTGTCTTCTAAGGTTTTCTTTCTCCATTCTCCATTATTAATCAGATAAATTTTAAGTAGGCATTATGAATATATAAGATGCTTGTTTTAGGGGGCTGAGTGGTTTTCTCTTATCTTTTTTGCCAAGAGTTGCATTTACAGTCCTATTTGTGTACATTCATTATTTTTTTTCATTATTATTTTAATACCTGCTTGCAAGACCATGGAGGTCAGATCCAAGTCTTTCTATGCTTTTTTTTTGGCTCACATGGCTGTTTATTTTGTATTAATTCTTTATAATGTGAGTATATTGGTCTTCAATGGAGAAAACATATTTAGCTTTACTCAGGGTGAGTTTATCCAATTGGAAACTTAAACAGTGAAACATTTAGAAGTATAGGTTGTTTCTATTCTCTAAATATAAACAAAAATGTATATATCATACACATTTAGAATAATCTAGTGAGGAAAGTGCTAAGAAATTTCACCAAGGAGGCAAAATTCTGTTTTCAATTATTTGGTCATCTTAGCAAAAGCCAATTAAATAGCTTGAGAAAAGACTGTGAGCAGTCTCCACCATAAGATAATATGTTTGCTCTTACTGCTACTCTGAATACTTATTTCTAGTTATAAATCATTACTCTGATATTTTACTGAAGATTTTATAAAATTCACCCATAATAATTAGTCAAGTCTATGATGTAAAAAATTTCATCAGTATAGCACAAAATGACTAGAAGTTTTGTACTATTTTCTGCCAAATAATGTGGAACTACTCATTATTGATTAGTGGTGACTTATATCTAAGAACAAATCAATTGAATATTATTATTTTTGTATAAAATGATTATTCTCACTTAAAAACTTTATATAAACTCATCATTATCTAATTTATATAGATATACATTGTAAGGCTTAGGGAAGTGTTTCAACAGGGAAAATGTATCCTGACAGCTTAACTGTCTGAGAAAAGTAAATAGTTCTGTGAAGGAGCTAATATTCTACCCTCAACTAGAAAATAACAATATTCCTGAAACTTGATCCAGTTTAATAATATAGGGGATAAAAATGTTAGCTCACCATTTACTATAGACCTGCATGTGACTGAATATTTATATTCCTCAAATTTAATAAGTGGTTAGGAGTTTGGGGTCTTCGAGCCATTCATGAATGAAATTATTGTCCTTAAATGAAAACATCTCAGAGATCCCATGTCCCTTTTGAATGTAAATTTACAGCAAAAGTTGTTTTTTTTTTTTTCCAGGAAATGGAGTCTCACCAGACACCAAATCTTATGTCGTCTTGATCTTGGACCTTCTAGCCTCCATAATTGTGAGAAATAAATTTCTATTGCTATAAGTTACTCTATCTATGCTATTTTTTAAAAATTATAGCCTGAATAATTTAGCATGATATCCCAAGGAATAGAAGTATAAATATATATATATATGTGTGTAAGATTAATGACTAATCAGTGTGTGCACACACACGTGTGTGCATGTGTGTGTCTGCGCGCACACACACACACACACACTTCTGATAAAATCACTCAGTATACATATAAATAAAACAGATTTCTGTTTTATCATAGAAGCTAGGAAGAGAGAATGAAATTCTTTACCCCATTTGTTTGCTTATACACTTTTTCCAGTTTGCACTCATACCCCATTGTTACTTCAGATTTTAATACCCGCTCTCAAGACTATGGAGGTCAGATCCAAGTCTTTCTTTTCATAGTAACTGCAGGAGAGAAACAATGTAAGTAAATTACTTCAGTAGAAGAGAATGAGCAACAAAGACTAGCTAAAGAGAACAATCATTGTTGAAGAGATATTAATTTTTCTCACAAAAAACAAAATACACCAAGTCAAATTGTATACTCATTTTTATAATTTCTAGGCCTCATGGATGATGGGGAGAAATAGTAGGAAAAACTATTTTACCTAGATCAACAGTATTTTGCTAGTGGATGCATCCTGGTAATGGTTGAGCCAAAATAATAATAAGAAGAAGAAGAAGAAGAAGAAGAAGAAGAAGAAGAAGAAAAGAAGAAATAATTGTATTGCTGACTTACAGATGACATTGAAATTTCTCTTAGTGAAAATATATTATAAAGCTAATTATGATATTACATAAATGCAAACTTTAAAAATAGGATTATTGGGCTGGGGATGTGGCTCAAGCGATAGCGTGCATGCCTGGCATGCATGTGGCCCAGGTTCGATCCTCAGCACCACATACAAACAAAGATGTTGTGTCCGCTGAAAACTAAAAAATAAATATTAAAAAATTCTCTCTCTTTCTCTCTCTCTCTCTCTCTCTCTTACTCTTTCTTAAAAAAATACGATTATTGATAAGGTTTTTTTTTAATTATAATTTTAGGAATATTTAATTATTCACTTTCCTATTTATCATTTTCATTTGCATCTTTTAGGAACCTTAAACACAATATGTCTCATATAAAATTCTTTTTACTGTCCACCATTGTCTGTTTTTAGTCAAATCACCCATGCTTCCACATCTGTAAATATCACCAATGCTTACCCAGTTATGGAATGCCCAATCTAGGAGTCACAATTAAAAAATAATCTCATTCTTGAAATTTTAACAAAGGAGAGCAGGTGAAGTGTGAATAGAAGTCTAAAAGATCCATCAACATCCCTTGCTTTGGAAAATCAATGAAAATTTTTGGTTAACTGTAGGGAATTAAATATCCCAGTAGGGTGCATCTCTTTTGTACATGTGTTTATTTGTGTGAAATTAGAGAGGCTTCAGCAAGAAAAGTGTGAGGACAAAGTGCTTACAAATCAGAAGAAACCCCAAAATAGCTCCTAGAAAAGGCATCTCTCTTCATTACCTTGTGTATGTTTACTCAGGTTTTCCTGTATGAGACTATATGTCTCTGTTGAGCCCATTCCTGTATTCAGAAGAATAATTCCCATAAAGCCATTCCATGAAGCAGGGAAAAAGATAAGGATAAGAAAAGAAGAGGAGGAAGAGGAAGAGCAGAAGGAAGAGGTAGGGAGAAAAACCAAAAAAGAGAGAGAGAGAGAGAAAGGAAAGAAAGAAGAAAGGAATCAGATGAAGCTCTGTGTAGGTGTTATGAGTGTAGAACATTCTATTCCTACCAGAAATAATAAATAAATTCATATGTACATACAAAGATAAGTATGATACATATGCATAGAAAGGGTCCTTAACTTTTTTTAGCTGAACAATATGAATGAATGATACAATGACTTCTCCAGGTTGCAGACTTCACAGAACACACGTATGTATTGCTATTATTTAAAATAAAGAATATGGACAACTAGAGATTGACTACATTTAGTCCCTCTTTTGAATCATCAAAATCTTTGTAAAATTTCACATAATCATGTCTGGTTCATTAAACAGGTTAGTCCAGTTTCAAACCATTGATAAATACACTGACCACCTGGGTCCTTCCTGAAGTTCAAAACTTTAATAGAATATCATGAATCCACTCTTCTTTGCTAGCTCATCTTTAAGACTGAGCATTTCTAGTCTAGTTATAAATCATTCTATCTCCCCTAATAGCCTACTAAATGTTTTTTTTTTAATATTAAATGATGAATACCTATTTTGGAAATAAATTAAATGAATTATTTTGTATAAAAATCCTGAATTTTGTTTGTTTGTTACCCATATGAAATTTGTCTATTAAACATCTATAAATTAAATTTGCAATGATTTATGCAATATTAATTGAGTTAACTCTAATATACAGGATTCCAAATTTCAAAAATAAACATAATTTCAAAAGTTGTGTTTTGTATTAATGTCAATTAATGTTTATATATAGAAACAAAAATGAGAGCAAAAGAGAGTTGTAAGAAATGAGGAAACAAGAAAGGAACCGTTCTTGTTCTTTTTGAAATGGAGAAATAGCTTTCAGAAGTATATTTGTGTATATAGTAGTTAATCTTTTTTACAATTTTTATTTTTTTGTTTTATGTTATTTTAAAAACAGACTATTTTTTAGAATTGATTAGATTTCAGAGCCAAATTCTTCAGAAAATAAGAGTTTCTACATACTCCGCTCCCACACATGCACAACCTCTGCCACCATTATTATGATTTAGATATGATGTGTTCCCCAAAAGGTAATGTATTAGACAATGCATGGAAATTTAGAGCTGAAATGGTTGAATTATGAGAGCCTAAACTTAGTGAATGCATTAATCTACTTGAATGGATTAGCTGGGTAGTAACACTAGGCAGGAATGGTATGGCAAGAGAATTTAGGTCATTGGGGGTGTGCCTTTGAGGGTTATATTTTGTGCCTGGTGAGTGGAGCAGTCTATTTCTGCTTCCTAGTTGTCATGACCTGAACTGCTTTCTTCTCCATCAGGCCCCTCTTCTCTGATGTTCTGCCTCATCTCTGGCACAGAGCAGTGGAGTGAACATCTGCGACTGAGACCTCTGAAACCATGAGCCCCAAATAAGCTTTTCTTCCTCTAACATTGTTCTTTCAGGTACTAAAACAACTGTCAACAACTAAGATTCTCTTTTTTTTCTTGTTTTATTTTTTTAATTTATTTTTTATTTATATATAACAGTAGAATGCATTACAATGCTTATTACACAGATAGAGCACAATTTTCGTATCTCTGGTGGTATACAAAGTATATTCACACCAATTTATGTCTTTACATATATACTTTGGATAATAATGATCATCACATTCCACCATCATTTATTACCCCATGCCCCCTTCCTAGGCCTCCAACCCCTCTGCCCTATCTAGAGTTCACTCTTAGTGGTGTATATTCCATGTACAATCGTGTGATAACCTGTGCACTATATGGTATCATGCAGAATATCTTCACTACCCCCAAAATTCTAAGTGTTCTGCCTGTTCATCTCTGCCTTCCCTCTAATCCTGGATAGCAAATGATCTTTTAACTGTGCTTATGCTTTTACCTTTTCTAGAATTTTTCTAGAATCATATAACATGTAACCTTATTTCTGATTGGCTTCCTTCATTTTTCAATTTGCATTTACAATTCTTCCATATCCTCTCATGGCTAGATAGCTCATTTCTTTTTAGCACTAAATAATATCCCATAGTAGGGGCTGGGGTTGCGGCTCAGTGGTAGAGTGCTCGCTTCACACATTGTGAGGCCCTGAGTTCAAACCTCAGCATCACATAAAAATAAATTTTAAAAAATGTATATTAAATATATATTAAAAATAATATTCCAATTGTATGCATGTGCCAGTTTATTATTTTTTATATCCATTTACGGAATGAATGACATGTTGATTACTTCTAACTTGGCAATTCTGAGTAAGGCTGCTGTGAACACCGTATGTAGGCTTTTGCATGAACTTAAGTTCTCAATTTACTTGGGTAGATAGCAACAAGTGTGGTTACTGTATTGTATTGAAAGTGCATGATTAATTTTGTAAGAAGTAGCCAAACTGTCTTGCAAACTGTCTGTACCATTTTACAAATGAATGAGAGTAATTTAGTATTTTTCCTCTTCAGTGAGAGCTAAATCTGTTTGTGACCTCAAGGACAACATCCTCCTAATAGCAGTTTAAAATATATCACATGTGCTTAATTCATTTCTTCTCATCTTCTCCTCCCCTTTCTTTTCCTTTAATGCTGTAATGTGTTTTGCTAAAAAAAAAATAGATTCTGCAAGTAATTTGTCCATTGAAAATTATATACTGTGGAATTAAAAATGGAGAAAGGAGTATACTGCACCTTTATCTACTACCTAGAGCATAGAGAGACTGGTATTCTGTACTGCTTGAGTAATTTTCTTCTTGAATTTTGGAGAAACTGGTATCTTAAATCTGCTTCATGAGATACGTATTCTATATTAAGACAGCTTTAACATAGAGTTAATGCGGGGGAAATTCCTGGAGAAATGACTAATGAGAAAGATGTTGAGTAGCCAATTTCTTGCTCTGTTTATGATGCATTACATAGTCTGGGCAGAGACAAATTGCCTGCTCATAGTATTTTTCTTTAGGAAAGAGTTCTTCAAATCCATAAAATCCCCGGTAGAGATTAATAAAATGTAAAAAGAGATTGATTCAATAACAGAAAGAGTTAAATTCTAAAAATTCACTATATCCAGGTCAAAAGCCTTGACAGACTATTAATTTGGACAGTAAAAAGTTCTGGGAAAAGAGCCAAGGGAGATCACAGGAAGATAAAGAGCTGTAAATCTTAAGAATGATGTTCTCTCTGCTTCTGCAGGACCACCTTACTTATCCTTCTCTTTTTAAATTTAAGGATATTTGCCTTTTAAACAGAAAGGCAGATGGTTGGGAGCTATCAAGGGTAAGGGCAACAAAGCTTAATCTTTGCTTCCAGATTCATTAAAATATCAGAAATGGCTTGTAGGACCCTAAGCTGTACTCCAAAGTTCAAGTATTTAGTATAAAAGTTTGCTCATTTATTCATTTTTAATGGCAAGATTATGATAGGAAAGAAAGTCTACAATAATTTTTGGAGGAAATAAAGAGGCATAAATCTGAGATTGTAGCTTGAGATAATTAGGAATGTTATATGCTTCCTGAGTGTGTTTTTTTTTTTTTTAAATTATGCAGATGTTGCGAAAGGACCACTCTTGACTAATTAGAGCACATAGAGTACAGGCCACTGATCATTGAACATTCTAAATAGAATGTGGCAGGGACTCTAACCTTTAGCAAAATTCTAACCTTCAAGAACACAATATAGTAAGTAGTAGGATTAGTGAGTAAAAAATGGAATGGTGGCATATATTTTGAAGGAAGTAGGAGTGATCTTATTCCCTATCTATGAGTTAGTTGTCTAGATAACACTTACTAGATACCTTTAGATATCAAAAACTAAATGAATAAGTGTTGTTTATTGACACGAGGGTATCTGATATAACATTTATTTTGAAATATCTCTCTGCATCCCAATTTTTCTGGTGGAAGTCAATCATCTGAGAAATGCATTAAGTTCAAAGCAAGTTCATGTTGGCTTAACAATAATAATTTCACATTATTTTGGCAAAGCAAAAGAAATTCATATTTCCTATTTGGTTATGTCAATAGACTGGTAGCTTCAAAACCTGAAAAATTAAACTACAAAGAGATAGACATTGAAATTGATTTCTTTGGGATATAAAATCTGAAACAGAAATTCATATTTGGAAGATTGTGAAAGGCTCTTTTCATGAACATTGTAGAGAAAGCAGAGAAGAAAAATTGTCAGAATAAGAATTTTAAATAAGATTCAATTATAACAAAAGTCTCAACTAATCACACTCAGAGTTCTGGGTGAGGATAAACCTTCAAACTTGTCCTGTATTGAAGAAAGGCAGCATCTCTTTATATCTCATGCTTTGACCAGTCATTGAATCCTGACTTCTTGGGTAAAAGTGTACAACTCTGGACAAGAAAATTTTCTTCAGACAACAGTAATTTATAGAAAGGGTGTCACCTGTCAACATTCCCGGGCCTGAGGAGAAGGAATTATTCATTCTGGTAGCCAGGGTTCTCTAAGAAACTCTGAGAGTATTCACTCAGCCACTCCTAGTGTGCCTGGAAGCATTTTTTTTTTATATGTTAGGGAAATATATTTTCCATAATAATAATCAGATGATTGTCCTAGAATAATTATGCATTGATGTTTACTAGGATCAACTAATGTCCCTGGTGCTATACATGTTGGTATCATATTCCTGTTATTATATATTTATAACTGCAGATTTTACATACATTATTATCCCTATTCTATTACCAATTGTAGATTCCCTTTATTTTTGGCTTGCAGTTCTATTAGTCTCAAGAGGTTTGTTTACATGGTGGTTTCACTAAGAACATTATCCCTGTGTGGTCTCAGCTCCTGCTCAACAAGTACTTCTCAGACTGTCGTTACTAAACTTTTCTTTCCCTTTTACTGTCAAAATTCATCAAATGAGAGATGTGAAAATGAGTCATTTGAAATCTTCAGTGTGTACAGTGTTAGTCCTACTAAGTTCTGATGAGTGAGATTAATAATTCGTACAAGGAAAGTGATTCCTTTCCTTCCCTACTGTTCTCTTGGAGAGGGGTGCTGAATCGAGGGAATGACAGCACAGTTTAATTGGACTCTTGTTATGATCTATAATGGGATCATTTTTCTATTGGGATCTAAGGCCCCTAAACAAAGCATACAGTTGCATGGATGGTGTGTTTTCCTTGAAGAAAAGGAGGACAGTGAAACACCATGTCACTGAATCTCCTTTCCATTCCCCAAAATCTAGCTACTTTAAGGGAACAAAAAGAGCAAGTGTGGGCTAGAATGCACAAATATATGTTACCTTGAAGAACCTAGCTTTCACTCCTGTATGCTGGAAATTAGGACAAGTAAGTGTTATCTTAAGAGATCTGCTTTCTTGCATGCATGCCAAGTTCCCTGGGGTTCTGGTTACACAATGGCACAAAGCAAGCTAAGCTGATGCCGCTTCTGTAACCTTACCTATAAATACCCCCTCTCAGTTGTAACTGATACAGACAAGAGCACCCCAGAGAGGGAAGTACTCATTCAGGCAACTATCCTTGAATGAAGCATCATTGAGGGGTAGAAGATGCTACATTTTGGTGATGCATGCATCTACTATGTAAAAACAGATATACTTGTCCAGCCCATTGCCAGTAAATCTTTGGGCAAAGTACCTCCCCAGTCTATCATCAGTGGATCCCTGATAAGTGTTTCTTAATAAACTTCATATCCAATATCCCATCTCTGAATGTCTTCCTCAGTCTCTTGAGAACTTATTGTATTGCCCTACACAATTCAACTATGAATGTTATAGGTGGGAATGCCAAATAACTCTCAAGTGTGTTCTTTGAGAACACTGATAAGTGAGGGTTATTTATGATGCCATGATTGCAGACGCATGTATTTTACAATTAACAGCACAGGACTTCATAATTCTCATTAATTTTGAATATAGACTTTATCCTGGCATATAGTGCCCACCCTTATAGAGCATCATATGCATATGGCCCTCAGCTTTACCTTCAACAGGACATATCTTTGCTTTATTAATGCAGCACTCTGGGTACTGAATGGTGCAGTACATGAAAGGCCCCATGGATCATAATTTACGCATTGCAAAATTTTTGATATAAATTTGGCCCTTTAATTCAATTCATTTTTATGAAGTCTCTTCTGTTAACGAATGAAACACTTTACAAATCTTGGTTAGTGGTATAGTTACGGAGTTGTGTGCAGGAAAGTCAGTCCTATACTTAGTAGGTGTTGATTCAGTCAAAATGAATTGTCACACCTTTGGGGATTGAAGGAGTCCAATGTAATCTCTCCTGGTCATAATAAAGTGGATAGTTTATTCTCTTTAAGAATAGTAACATACGGAGAGTTCATCATTGTTCCCTGTGGTTGGCAGGTTGGATATGAGGCAATTACAGTGGCTACTCTACCACTTCATGTTCATCACTATAGTTCTGTTGATGTCTCTTTCCCTTGGTCTTCTACTGTTTGTCATTTAAGGACCAGCCAAGTCAAGCCATTTATTCCGTATGTGTGTGCATGCTTGTGTGTGTGCATGGACTTCTCTCCCTTCATAAAGTGGGGTCCAAATGCAATGCAAAAACTGATCATCAGGATGATTTTCAAGCTCCACTGCTTTTCAAAGTCAAGTAAAAAGGGTTCTGTTTTACTCAAAATGTATTTTTAGCTTGCAGTGACATTTCAGTTCAGTCCACATACCATACTAAGACAATTCATGCATAAAACAATCAGAGTCATTTTACTCCTCCACCTGATAATTATATTGGAACCACTAAAAGGACATAGCCATGAGCTGATGGACCAGCCTTGGTATAACCTTGGCAGAAGACATAGGGTTGGCTACCTGCTCACTCATACAGTTGACCTGCAACCTTCAGTCGTATAAACTAGATCAACCTTTTTTTTTTTCTTACCATATAGTGCTTCCTGATCCATCCAGTTTTATTGGACACAACAGTTCATGAATGTCAGCTCAGGACACATGGTCATTGATATTCTTTGGTCAAGCACTTCATCTCTACAAGGACTCTCTGTTGTGCTAAGAGTTGATTTGGGGAGGTGTGGTGTTAAGCATTAAAACTCTTTTCTACATGTGATTATAGAGTTAAAAACAATCATATGTATTGAAAAGACAACACTTTCTTCATTTATCTAAGTGCCACCTTTCTCACAAATCATGTGCCCCTATATAGAAGTGTCTCCTTCTGTGTTCTCCCTCTGTCTTCAGGTCTATTTTCCTGCTCTTGTACAAATATTATACTGACTTAATCATTCTAGCTTTATAATAACTCCTAACATCTGTTAGAACAATGCTTTTTTAAAATTTAGTGTAAATACAATTCAGCTTATTCTGCATAAATACCTATAGGACAAGGTCTAAAGTTCTGTATTTCTATTAAACTTACACATGACTCTGATATTAGTAAACTGAGGACCACACTTAGAAAAGTGACACAATAGAGTGAATCTTACAAAGATGTTCTTTTTCTGTGTGTATTCACCTGTGTTTTGTTTCATTTTTCTGTTTTGCCTTTCCATTTTTCAACTAATGAAGTTATGCTTACTCCAAAACAAAAACAGAAGCAGCAACAAGAAAAATAAAATCCTGTTAGAAATTTTCTTTTGACTAAAACTTCATAAATTGGTTAGTTATGAAGAATTGACAGTTATAAAACACTATATGCCAATTAATGGGAATAGTACATATTACCAATGATTTAATTCATTATTTTTAGTTGGGTTTCATGGAACAATCTTATAATTCATTCATTAGACTTTTTCCTAGATTTTTATACTTTTATGAAATTTTAAATGCCATAATTCTTTAATTTTCTGATTGGTGTTGTGCTCTAAAGCATATAATTTTTAATACACTTAACATTACTTCCTCTGCCATATTTAAAATGCTACCTAGATGATAGAAAAATGATTCACTAAAATGCTTAGAATAGTGCAAAACTTTCAAGAGCATTTGTTTTATTGGCTTACTTTATAATTATTCATATATCAGAAAATTTTGCTCAACATTAAGAGATCTATAAATAATGTAAAGTCATCAATAATATATTCTCCATTTAAACTTGAATTGCTTAGATTAATTCTTCTCTTGCCATTCCTGATAAGTTTATGACTTAGAAGAATGTGAGTTTCATTAACATTTAAAAGGAAAAAAACATTGACTCAATTAAACATTTTTCTGCTTTTAAATACATCTACAGAATATAATTTAAAATAACATTGAATGTTAGATCTTACCATCCTTAAATCATTTTATTTTGATTGATATAAAGACACATCAATTTAAAAATGATAACAAAAGTAATGCCTAATCCAATACTCTTCAGCAGTGCATTTATTTTTACCTCATTTTGTTGTATGAATGGAAAATTGTTGTAATGGTTAAGATTGCCTTTGGAAACAAAATTTCATCAGCTTTTATTAGAAGCCCTTCGATAAGAAGTGAGTTTTGAGGTTGTATGTTTCTTTCGCTTTAGAGATTATTAAGGCAATTGATTAAGGCTATGATACTAAAATACCTTTAGAAAATAATGGAAAAACAGTGAAACTAGATGCAATGATTTTATTGTAACCTCAAGCTATTCTCTGAATATATAAATTGCTATTATTCTTCAATGTTCTGTGATTAGAGAAGAAAAGTGACAACAGAAGAAAAGTTGCATTTTGCTCTATACCATTTATTTGTCATGATATATATATTTTAAAAAGGAACTGGAAAATCTGAAAAGAAGTGAATGCCACTATTATAGGGAATTTTATCTCTTTATTCCCCACAATTTATTGTAAAAATAGACAAATCTCAGTCTCAGAGTTCTCAAAGTTACTTGAAGGACACTGTGCTTAGAAAAATCTTAAAGTCATATTTTTTATTATAAACTTACTTGGAAATAATTAGATTAATATTACCCATTAAATGTAAGTTAAAACACTTTTTAATCAAAGCTGAGTATTGTTTTTTTGTACTGCTAAAATATAAATTAAGAATCTAATATTTCACTGCTTTACCCAAATACAAATGTTCAAAAAGCAAGTCTACTTCTCTTTGCAGTTACTTTCTAAAATTTTCTTGATTTTTTTCTTTTGTGAGTACAAGATTCAAATTTTGAAAAATCCAATTTCTATTCCTTTATTTCATGGTTGGTGTTTTGATCTTCTTAGGAAATGCTTTCTACAAAGATAATTGCTTTATTTATTTTGACTTTATAGTTTTAATGTTTCAAACTCAACCAATTTATTATTTATTTTGAACCTGATTTCATTGTTTTATGTCCTTATATTTATATAAGGTGTTCATAATCAATATGTTAATTTCCACCCGAAGCCTGCTGGGATTTCAACAAGAATGGAATTCCAACAATCATTATATGGAGAATTTAAATTATGACATTGAGTCATCTAATCCACAAATGTGACATTGGTCTAAATTTAATTTTTTTAAAAAATTTTTCAGTATAATGGTCTACAGTATAATAAAATAGTTGGTATTTTCTTTTTATCCGGTTGCAAGTAGTATTTTTCATTAAAACAACTTTTTTAGTTTTTGTAGCTGAGTTATACAGGGAAATTTTTCAAAAGTTAAATAAATGGACTGTCTTTGCCAAACAGCTGACCCACTCCAGAGCCCAGGCCCTGGCCCAGGACAGCCTCCACTGCCCCATTTGGGAGCCCATGCCCAGGTTAGGCCCAGAACTACCCCTTGAACTCACCTGGGATCCTAGGCCTAGCCCACCTCCATCTTGGGACACTCGAGTCATTGCCATAGCCCTCCCAGTGCAGTAGCCTCCATTTTTCAACAACAGCTACATCTCAGAACAGGCAGCCCAAAGCCATTGTAAAGCCCACCCTATCGTCCCCATCTCTGAAAGCAGTTGCAACCATTATGGGACACCCCTTCTGCTATCTTGAGATACCTCTGTTATTGCCGCCACCATCTTTAGTTGCAATAGCATCCATCACGAAACACCAGCGGGGACTAGAAGCCCAGTACAAAGGTGAGGTACAGATAATCTGTATGGATAATACAAGATTTTATGGTATACACTGTAAGACCTCAGATTCACACTGCCAGAAAGGAAGACACATAGACAAAATGGAAAAACAAGGGAAGAAAGTGCCTCAACAAACCAGGATACTACAATAATAGATTCCATGGACAGTGCAGTTGATGAAATGTCAGAGAAGTAGTTCCAAATATACATAATTTAAATTATGTGTGAATTAAAGAAATACCTAAATGAGCAAATACAGGCAACCATTGATCACACCAATAAAGAGATTAGGGATCAAATACAGGTAGAAAAAGATTACTTCAAGAAAGAGATAGAGATCCTCAAAAAAAAAAAAAATCAGAAATTCTTGAAATGAAGGAAACAATAAGCCAAATAAAATCTCAATAGAAAGCATCACCAAAATGCTAGCTCACTTGAAAGAGAGAACATCAGATAATGTACACAAAGTATACAATCTTGAAAATAAAGTTGATCATACAGTGAAGAGGATAACCATGAGCAGAACATCCAAGAATTATGGGATATCATCAAAAGACCAAGTCTAAGAGTTATTGGGAGAGAGGAAGGCACAGAGTTTCAAACCAAAGGAGTGCACAATCTCTTCAATGAGATAATATCAAAAAAATTCTCAAATATGAAGGATGAATTGGAAAATCAAATACAAGAGGCTTACAGGACACCAAATGTACAAAATTACAACAGATCTATACCAAGGCACATTATAATAAAAATCCTTAGCCTACAGAATAAGGATAGAATCTTAAAGACCATGAGAGAGGAATCAGATCACATATAGAGGGAGATCCATTCATATCTCTCAGCAGATTTTTCAACCCAGACTCTCAAAGCCAGGAGATCGTGGGACAACATATACCAAATTCTGAAAGAAAATAGATGGCAACCAAGAATCTTATATCCAACAAAATTAAACTTTAGATTTAAAATAAATAAAAACCTTTCATGATAAGCAAAGGTTAAAAGAATTTACAGTGAGAAAGTCTGTACTCCAGAGCATCCTCAGCAAAAATTCCAGGAGAAAGAAATAAAAAACAACAATGAAAATCAGCAAAGGGAGGAACTGCTCTAAAGGAAAGGCTAATCAAAGGAGAAACCAAGCCAAGTTAAAACACAAAATGTCTGGGAATACAAATTATATTTTAATAATGACTCCGAATGTGAATGGCCTAAGTGTATCAATTAAAAGACACAGACTGACAGATTGGATTTAAAAAAAAAAAGACCTAACAATATGTTGCCTTTAAGAGACTCATCTCACAGGAAAAAAATCCTCCTCAGACTGAAGGTGAAAGTGTAGGAAAAAATGTACCATTCACATGGGCCACACAAATAAGCAGGGTTTTCCATCCTCAGATAAAATGGACATCAAACCAAAGCTAGTGAAAAGGGATAAAAAAGGACAATTTATACTGCCTAAGGGATTCATGCAATAACAAATCATAATAATCATAAATATCTATCCCCCAAACAATGGGACATCTATTATGTCAAAAAAAAAAAAAACATTTCTCAAATACAAGAACCAAATGTACCACAACACAATAATACTAGGTGACTTTAATACATCTCTCTCATCACTGGATAGACCTTCCAAACAAAAACAAAGAAACTATAGAACTTAATAATACAATCAATAAATTGGACTTATCAGACTATATATAGAATAATGCACCCATCAACAAGTGAATACACTTTCTTCTCAGCAGCACATGGAACCTTATCCAAAATGGATCATATGTTATGCCACAAAGCAAGTCTTAGAAAATACAAAAAATAGAGATACTAGCCTGCATTCTATCAGACCCTAATGGCATGAAATTAGAAATCAATAATAAAAGTAAAAAGGGAAGGTACTCCAACACTTGGAGACTAAACAATATGCTATTGAATGACACATGGAAAACAGAAGACATCATGGAGGATATAAAAAAATTCTTAGAAGTAAATGAGAATTTCAATACAACTTATCAAAATCTATGGGACACTATGAATGCAGTGCTAAGAGGAAAGTTCATTGCATTAAGCTCATTCATTAAACAAAGAAAAAGCCAACAAATAAATGACTTGACATTACATCTCAAAGCCCTAGAAAAAAGAGCAAACCAACCCCAAAAGTAGAAGACAGGGAATAATTAAAATCAGGGCAGAAATAAATGAAATTGAAACAAAAGAAACCATTCAAAAAAATTGACAAAACAAAAAGCTCATTCTTTGAAAAAATAAATTAAATTGACAAATCCTTAGCCACCTTAATGAAAAGAAGGAGGGACAAAACTCAAATTACTAAAATTTGTGAGAAAAAGGAAATATCATGACAGACACTATCGAAATACTGAATACAATTAGAAACTACTTTGGAAATTCATACTTCAGTAAAATAGAAAACTTCAAGGACACTGACAAATTTCTAGAGGCCCATGATCAACCCAAACTGAGTCAAGAGGACATACACAATTTAAACAGATCAATTTTAAGCAAGGATATTGAAGATATCCAAACAAGACAAGTCTGGGACCAGACGGATTCACAGCTGAGTTCTACAAGACCTAAAGAAGAATTAATACCAACACTCCTCCAATTATTTCTTAAAATAGAAAAGGAAAGAACCCTTACAAACTCATTCTATGAAGCTAGTATCATCATGATACCAAAACAAGGCAGAGACACATCAAGGAAAGAAAATTTTAGGCCAATATACCTGATGAATATTGATGCAAAAATTCTCAATAAAATTCAGGCAAATTGCATACAAAAACATATTTAAAAAATAGTGCACCATGATCAAGTGGGGTTCATTCCAGTGATGCAAGGTTGGTTCAACATTGGAAATCAATAACTATAATTCATAACATCAATAGACTTCAAGATGAGAATCATATTATTATATAAATGGATGCAGAGAAAGCATTTGACAAAATACAGTACCCTTTCATGTTCAAAACATTAGAAAATCTAGGGATAGTAGAAACATACCTCAATATTGTAAAAGCTATCTATGCTAAACCCAAGGCCAATGTTGTTCTAAATGGAGAAAAAATAGAAACTTTCGCTCTAAAAATTGGAACAAGACAGGTATGCCCTCTTTGACCACTTCTATTTAACATAGTCATTAAAACTCTAGCCAGAGCAATTAGACAGATGGAAGAAATTAAAGGGATACAAATAGGAAAATAAAAAATCAAACTATCATTATATTTGCTGATGACATGATTCTATACTTAGAGGATCCAAAAAACTCCATGAGAAAACTTCAAGAATTAATTAATGAATTCAACAAAGTAGCAGGATATAAAATTAATAAATCAATACCCATAAATCAAATGCATTTTATACATAAGTGATGAATGCCCTGAAAGAGGAATTAGGAAAACTGCCCCATTCACAATAGCCTCAAAAAAAGAAAAGGAAAGAAAAAACTTGGGAATCAACTTAACAAAAGAGGTGAAAGACCTCCACAATGAAAACACAGAACACTAAAGAAAGAAATTGAAGAAGACCTTAGAAGATGGAAGGATCTCGCATGCTCTTAGATAGGCAAAATTAATATTATCAAAATGGCCATACTAACCAATAACCAAAGCACTATACATATTCAATGTGATTTCCATTAAAATCCCATTGTCATTTCTTATAGAAATGGAAAAAGCAATCATGAAATTTATTTGGAAAAATAAGAGACCCAGAGTAGCCAAAGCAATCCTTAGCAAGAAGAGTGAAGCAAGAGGCATCAAAACACCAGACCTTAAACTATACTACAAATCTATACTAACAAAAACAATATAGTATTGGTACCAAAATAGTTATGTAGAACAATGGTACAGAATAGAAGACAAAGAGACAAATCCACATAAATAGAGTCATGTCATACTTGACAAAGCCTCCAAAAACTCGGAGAAAAGATAGCCTCTTCAACAAATGGTGCTGGATATCAAAATAAAAATAAACTCCAATCTCTTACCATGCACAAAACTCAAAGTGGATCAAGGACCTAGGAATTAGGGCAGAGACCCTGCAACTAATAGAGGAAAAAGTAGACGCAAATCTTTCACATGTTGGATTAGGCCCCAAATTCCTTAACAAGACTCCTAAAGCATAAGAAATAAAATCAAGAATTAATAAATGGAATGGATTCAAACTACAAAGCTTCTTCTCAACAAAAGAAACAATCAATAAGGTGAAGAGAGCCTACATTTTGGGAGCAAATTTTTGCCACATGCACATCAGAGCACTAATCTCCAGGATATATAAAGAACTAAAAAAAACTTAACACCAAAAAAGCAAACAACCCAATCAATAAATGGGCTAAGGAGTTGAACAGATACTTCTCAGAAGAATACATGCATTTGATCAAGAAATATATGAAAAAAATGTTCAACACCTCTAGTAATTAGAGAAATGCAAATCAAAAGTACTCTAAGATTTTATCTCATGTCAGAATAGCAGTTATCAAGAGTAGAGACAACAATAAATGTTGGTGAGGATGTCGTGGAAAAGGCATACTCATACATTGCTGGTGGGATTGTAAATTGGTGCAACCAATATGGAAAGCATTATAGAGATTCCTTAGAAAACTTGGAATGGAACCACCATTTGACCCAGCTATACCACTCCTTCGTCTGTACCCAAAGGTCTTAAAATCAGCATATTATAGTAATGCACCCACATCAATGTTTATAGCAGCTCAATTCACAATAGCTAAACTGTTGAAGCAACCTAGATGCCCTTCAATAGATGAATGGACAAAGAAACTGTGGTATATATATTCAATGGAATATTATTTAACACTAAAAGAGAATAAAATTATGGCATTTGAAGGTAAATGGATGCAGTTTGAGAATATCATGCTAAGTGAAGTAAGCCAATCCCAAAAAAGCAAAGACCAAAGGTTCTCTCTGATAAGTGGATGCTGATTCATAATGGATGGGAGAGGGGGGAGGCAATGGGAAAAATGGAGAAAATTTGATGGAGCAAAAGGGAGAGTGGGGTGGGGAGGGGACATGGGGGTAGGAAAGATGGTGGAATTATATGGACATCATTACCCTAGGTACATGTATGAGTGCACATTTGGTGCGATTCTACATCATGTATAATCATAGAAATGTAAAATTGTGCTGCAATTGTGTACAATGAATCAGATGCATTCTGCTGTCATATATACCTAATTAAAATAAAATAAAAAAGTTAAATAAATGTACTTATTATATTACCTATTATTTTCTATACAAAAATTATCGACATGTAGAATTTTTACTTCTTTCTCTCCATTTTATGTCATTTTCTTTGATTATTTCATTAATTCTTCATTTGTCCCATTATTAATAGAAATATTGAGATCATATACTCTTGTCTTAGTCCACAAGAAGAAACCTATATTTCTGAAAGAATAATATTAGTTGCAAAGGGTTTATGTGTTAGGGTCTGTAAACAAGTCAGGATGATGCCTGGCAATTTGCCAGAGGGAGTGGTTTGTGAAGTAATACCAGCGAGCCATTAGTGTGGAGATTCCTTATTGGTTGACTGCTGTATCTAGTTTATGTTAATTAAGATAAGCTGTGTGTAATGTATATATACCCCTCCAGTCCTACAATAAACGGCTCCCACTCAAGGCTGTATCAATGTATACAAGTTGCTTGTCACCCCCCTGGTTATTTTGCTGCAGCCAGGCTGCAGCATTTGTGCATATTCTATACTAGCCTGATGAAGTTAACTATTTCTATATGAAGAGAAAGGTTTTTCAATTAAAATTTGTTTTTGAAATTTATCAACAATTTGCTTGCATATGTTAAGATGATTAAAATTATTTTTCCTTGATGAAGTGGAATATACATTTACTTAAAGTGGGATATCAAAAGTACCTTCTAGCACTGAGATAGAACCATACCTAATTTTGTTTAAAAATTTTTATATTTTTCACAATTCAATTAATTATTATTACTTTATTAGAAGTTTTATTTTTATATTCACATTAGTTAAATAGAAAAAACAACAATTTGTGTATTACTTAATTGCCATCTATTTTTGAACATGTTCATCTAGTACTACTAGATTTTATTATTAAATATTTCATAAAATATACAAGGAAAGTCACCTGAGCACTAGAATTTCCTTGTAGAAAGTTTTAAAATTAAAACTTTTTAAAACATATGTAGCCCTTCAAGTTTCTAATTCTTCTGATACCAATTTGGCTAAATTGTGTTTCTAATACTTCATTCATGTCATTCGGGTTATCAAAATTTATAACATTAAGATTTTTCTCATGTAGGTATTATTCATTTGAGGTCCATATAATATGTAAAGGTACCTGCTTCACATCTAAAATTAATAATTTATTTCTTCTTTCATTTTTTATCTCTATAAATTATATTAAATTATATTAGGGATTGAATTTAATATTTTTCATTCATGGGCTCCTTAAATTTATTTTTTAAGTTTATTGATGTATAAATAATATTGGCATTCTCACTCATCCTTCTACTTTTTACATATATATACTTTTATGGTGAATTTATAGATTCTTAAGTGGTACATTACATAATTAATACATAATTGTTGTTTAGGTATTATGATATTTAGTTATTGAGTTTCTATTCTTAATAATAATTTCCGTCTTTCCACAAAATTTTTCTATGTAACTAATAAGATGATAGTTTTCTTTATGTCCTTTTCATACTTACAGTACCAAAATTCTTGTGAACTAATTCCAACATGAGATACCTCTTTATGTGTTCCTACTTACAGCAATTTTCCCTCTATCTCCATTTTATCTATCTGTCTGTTCAACTCCACTGGCATCAATTAAATTACTTGTGATCCTTGTGAATCTGCTAGGAACAGTACTTTTTAAGGATTGGTCCTGTCTTTAGTTATAGTTCATGGACTTTAGTAGAGAAATATCCTTATTCCCACGTATGACTTTTGTACAGCTAATAATCGGAGTGTTCAGTGAGATCTCTCTACACTGGCTGAGCTTTACACTTTTTTTCCAGAAATACATCAGCAACCACTTACTGCTTTCTTCTAGGACCTCCATGAATGTGGCAGACAAGCTCCTGGCCAAAGACTTTAGGAGAATCCTTTTACAGATTTCTCTGTGGGTTCACCTCTCTGTAAATTTGCTTTCTCCAATAATTCACTTCACAAATTTCAACCAGCTGACAAGATCTGATCTTCCATTTCTGCACCTCATCTCATCTTGTGATCTGCCTCTTGGTTAGGAATGTGTGTGGAGAATGAAATACAGGGTGAATGTGAAATGCATAACGTGGAAACTACTTCTGTTCTCTGCTACATATTGTTTGGTGCCAGAAAACAGTTCCTTAATATGTATGAGCAGTTTTGCAGTTATTTAAGGTGTCAGGTAAGCCCAACATCAATATTTCACCTGAGCTACAGCCATAAAAGTAGTCATATTTTTAACATCACAAGAAAAAATAGAAAAGGTAATTTTCTGATTCCAGAAAAGAAACTGAGCCAAGCCTTTGCCTAAATACTACAGAATATTACAGAAACTAATTGCACACACATAATTCATAGACAATTTTAAAGGCCTAAAATTAATCTTACCTAAAATTATTTTGGGAAAAGAGAATTAGAAAATGTATCAAAGTAGAATATTCACACAAAAAATATACTAAAAATATCAAAGCTCAAGTACACCATTTTAAAATAATTGAGACAGTAAGATTTTTACATAAGATATAAAAATATGATACTGGTTCAATTTCTTTTCTCTGAAATACTTGGAACCAGAAGCATTTTTTAATTGAGAATATTCGCATAGCATATATATATAATGGAAATATGCTGGTGATGGTATTAGGGTGTAATCACAATATATATGAGTCATATAATCCTTATATACATAGCCTTAAAGTAATTTTATACAACAATATCCTGCACCTATATTTTGATTACAAACAGGAGGTCAGGTGTGGAATTTTACACTTGTGGCATCATCTCAGTGCTCTATTTTTTTTTTTTAATTTTAGAACATTTCAGACTTAAAAATTTGAGATTAAACAGACACAACCTATATGTGAAACAAGAATTATCTAAAATGAGATGATAGAACCAAATAATAATTAAATAAAAAGAAAGCTATAATTTAGAAATTAAGATTAAACAAGTTAGAAGCTGGAAATGAATTATAGAGGTGATAATACTTCAAGAAATGCAAGAGAAAAGAAGAAGAAAATTTTAAAGTCAAACATAAAAACATTATATAAGGTATTCATGAGAAATTAATGAATATTAAACACAGAGAATGAAAGTCTCTGAGTTAATAGAAATTTCTTCAGAAGAAAATTAACCAAGTGTTCAGAACTTTATACTAAAATTTGTTATTCAGAAAAAAATGATTAAATTAAAAAATCAAAATTATATCAACATATATTTCAATAAAACTACTAGACAATGAGTAAAAAAGGATAAACCATTTAGGCATCTAGGGAAAAAATAACATAAGTAGTATGAGGAAAAATTTTAATAATCATTGACAGTACACCAATTTATGCCAGAAAATTTATCAGAATAACATATATAAAATTCTTAAGAAAAGACCTGTAGGGCTGGAGTTGTAGCTCAGCGGTAGAGTGTGCACCTAACACATCTGAGGCCCTGGGTTCGATCCTCAGCACCACATTAAAATAAATAAAATAAAGGTATTGTGTCCAACTGCAACTTAAAAAAAAGAAAGAAATAACAAAAGAAAAGAAAAGAAAGAAAGAAAAGGCCCGTGACCTTGTCCTTTAATCATTACTGCCTAGACAAAATAATTAAGTTTTAAGAGTTCATCACTGTTCTTTCTGTAATTCTTAGTACAAGTTAATGGTCACATTTGACCATTAACTTGTACTAAGAATTTTTTAGAGGTAAAAATACTATAAAAACTAAGCTTCTTCTCTGAAGTAATTGTGTTGGGCATCCCACAAATGAATACATTTAATTACATTAGAAGCCTAAAGTACAAATTAGTCATGATCCATGCCAATCATTAAGCATCAACTTCTTCAGGAGGAACATTGTCTACCCACAAAGATAATACTGTTTCTGGACCAAGAATAGATGCCTAAAAGTGAATGGAATGTTTTCTTTTCTTTCTTCTGGGTTCAGTGCTGATCATCATGCCAAGGGAAGAGAAACTGGAAATTCATACCTAAGCATTCCATTGTCAGGGAGAAAAAAAAAAAAAAGAAAAAGAAATCAATTAGGACCTATTTTTATTTGCAGACAAGTCATTTGGTCTTGAATTTACTTCCAGTGCAGTGGAAAATGAGGAAGTTGATGGAATATTTTCTGAATGCCATAATAGTTACATAATTAAATCTCCTTATTTCCCTTATACAGATATGGGATGTGAAGTTCAAAATAATGAATCATGTGTTAAAGATGCATAGCTACTAAGTAACAAAGAACCTGAAGCCCATCTGATATAAGAACTCAGATATCTAAACACTACACCTCTTTTTCCATTCCACAGATAATACTATTGAAAAC
The DNA here is from genome assembly GCF_048772815.1 of Callospermophilus lateralis. Classification (NCBI taxonomy): domain Eukaryota; kingdom Metazoa; phylum Chordata; class Mammalia; order Rodentia; family Sciuridae; genus Callospermophilus; species Callospermophilus lateralis. Next base: position 65,245,903 of record NC_135320.1, on the reverse strand, counting down.
ATCTTGTATTTTTAGATACTGTGCTGATTTTATGCAATACGATCTTGTCTTCCTTCTACTTGGAGCATTCCTTTCATAAGACCTTACTTCATATACATTTCCAAATATAGAACCACATCTGGATGGCCTGAGAGAAATGTCCTATTTTTATTCATTACAACTGTAATGAATGTCTTAGATAATTCAGCTTTGAAATCAATGCTGAATGGGGGATCAAAGCATCAGAGATCCTCTGATTATATCAATTGCTTGGCAATTCACTGGGAAGTTTGCTACAATCCTGTTCCCTTAGAATTACATATAATAAAGTTCAACCTGAGGGAACCAATTTGTTTATATGCTAAAATGGCTTAATATATGCTCACAGAAAATTCTATTGAATCAAATTAATAACAAGCTCATCAGCTTGCCAAGTTACTCATTTAAGAGACTCACATGAACTATCCTGACAATACCAAAGTGATTCTGCATTTGTAACACTGATAATTATAGAGAATGTCACAACCAGCTACAGAAAATATGATTCTATTACAGTTGTCAGCAAAAGAATTTCCTGCCACTGTGTCAATCCTAAACTCTTTAGTGAGAAGTAAAACTAACAAGGTTAGGTAAAACAATTTGTACCTAGTTTTATCAAGTAATATTATGTATTACATGTACACTTGAATGCATGTACATTATGGTAAGATGTTTGTGAGCAAAGGGTAAGTGGGATTGACTTGTTACCTCTGTAAATTAAGCAATATATGGATAAAAAATTAAATTAATGATAACAGCTGGAATTAAATATTTAAATATTGGGCACAAACATACTAAAGAAGTAATCATTTCATACATATTATAAATAAGATTTTCAGCTTTTAAACAATGAATAGTTTATTCTTGTACACACAGTTATTGAGTGACTGAGTTAATATTAGAAACCAGGGCTGGGGATATGGCTCAAGCGGTAGCGTGCTCGCCTGGCATGCGTGCGGCCCGGGTTCAATCCTCAGCACCACATACAAACAAAGATGTTATGTCTGCCAAAAACTAAAAAATAAATATTAAAATTCTCTCTCTCTCAAAAAAAAAAAAAATTAGAAACCAGCTTATTTCTAAATACCACATGCTTAATATTTAGTAATTTTTCATTTTTCAAAAGACAATAATAAGTAATGCATCGAGTAAGTACAAACACACACATATATGTTTATATAATATATATTTTATAAATAACAGTCAATATAGGAAATATTCAAACTGGGTGATGTGCTGCAACAGAAATTTATTTTTGTCACAGTTTTGGTGGTTAGAAGGCAGCAGAATACAACAGACATTAGTATAGCAGTATGCATAAATGTGACTGAATAACCAATGTGATCCTACAATCTGTACATGTGGTAAAAAATAAGAATTCATACCCCATTTGAATAAAATGTATGATATATGATATGTCAAGATCATTGTAATGTTTTGAGCAACCAATAAAAAAAAAAGAAGTCTGAAATCAATGAGTTTGCAGTCTTGATTTTCTGCAAGGACTCTGAGGAAATATTGGTTTCTTACCATTTTTCTAGTTTCTGGTTACAGCCAGCAATCATTGGCATTCCTTGATTTATAGATATTTTATTCAATCTGAGGCCCAGCCAGTGCCAGCATGACAAAATCTTAACTAATTGCTTCTAAAATGATGTTATATACAAATTGTAAAGACCACAATGTGAGGTTCTGGGTCAGGACTGTAACAAATCTTTTTGGAGAGAGAAAATGAAATCAACCCCCCAAATCCACTGTATACTGAAATGCTTTATGTTAATTATTGTATTTTTGTTATGTATTGCCAATGACTTTGGGTGAAACCATGCATCCTCTGAACCTTCCTTCCAGTTGAGAACCAAATATCTACTTTGATTTCATAAACAAGTTTATAAAATTTTGATAAAAATTTCAAAAGAAAGCATAAGATGCAAAAAATAATTAATAGTTAAAAGCACTGATTTTAATTTTAGTTTTTAAACATATAATAAAGGGATAATAAATGGACACATTGATTTGATTTTATACTAGCAATGTACTTATTGAAATAAAACTTCTTAACACCTGATATGAAGTATCATTAGAAGTTGACTTACCTTTTATATTATATATATATATATATATATATATATATATATATTTGTAGTATACAATATGACATAATTATGTAGAATACACATAATGTATGTTATACATATAATTATAAGTATCCGTATATATGGCACATATTACAACATCAAGACCTTTATAAAGTAACTGTAGTGTATTTAAACTATTCCTAGAAATTACTGTCATGAAAAGTTTGATGATTAAAGAAAGAGTAGTATTGTATTAAGGTAAAATTTAGAAATTTTAAAATATGTTTTTGTCATCTGAAAAACTCAGCAATCCTAAGAAAACAACAGTGTTCTATTTATACAGTTATACCAAAAACTTTTGGAGAGCAGAGGCCAATTTTACTTTACTACGCTTCACATCAATTAATGTTGTAAGAGTAAATGGGGGTAACTCACCAGTATGCATATATTTCTTTCTTTCATATCATGGTTATGTTTTGATGAAATATTTGTATGCCAAAAATCAGTGTTTATTATACATGTGCATTTTTATTCATAATTAAATATGTGCCCTAGATGTGAAAAAATACAATAATGCATCAGGTTCCTAAACTCATATATATTGTTAGTAAAAAAACAAGAATTACACTAGATTTTTCTAAATTCAAATCCATAGTTAATTCACCAAAACTTTCTAATATAAAGATCAGCACAACTCCAACAGAAGATATTATTAAGCCAAAATGTAAAAAATAAAACTTCCAGAACATTCTCAAGAAAATTGCCATATAAGTAAGTAGTGTCACTTTATTAAGAGTGAATTTTGCTTGGTGATTTGAATTCTTTATGATGTTTGGAGAAATATCAGCTAATTACGATGGACAAATATGTATCTCATATGGTTTTAAATATTTTATCACCATTACAATTCATGATAAAAATTTTTAACAATTCAAATGTACTAATTCAGCTATATATTTCTGAATCAGTTATATGTGAAATGGCATTAAGAAATCCATACTAGAAATACTCGTATGGAAGACAGCAGAATATGCCTTCCAATACATGCTACTTTCATATAAAAATTATTTTGAGCTTGAAGGACACGAAAAACAGCAGATGCAAGTAATGTGTCTTAGTATGCTCTTTCCTACTCTAACAGAATACTACACACTGTATAATCTATAAAGAAAATAGATTTATTTCTTATAGTTCTGTAGGCTAGGATGTGCAATGTGGAGGGGCCCACTTCTGGGGAGGATCCCTACTTGTCAAATTGTGGTGAAATACAGAGGGCAGGGGAAGAAAAGAAAGCAAGAGGGTCCTTACCAAGCCACCCTAGTAAGAATTACATTAACCCTTTAATCACATGTTTCAAGGTCTCAGTTCTCAATGTTGTTGAATTGAGGGGATTATGTATCTGTCACTAGAATTTCAGGGGACAGCCAAACCATAGTAAATAGCACTGTAATTGTAACTACAATGTGAAAAACACCATCTCTATGTAAGGACAAAATGAACTTTTTTTGACACAGACATAGCTGTAAGAATTTTGTACCAACAGACCTTGTTAAAATAATTTTTATCTTCCCTTAGACTCCCCACATAATTTGGTACCTTTTCATAATTATTCAATCAAATATAAAAGCATTTAGGATTCTTCAGGGTATTGGGTATTTATTTTCTTTAATGTGCTCCCATGCCAGGTAAGACATTATACTTTTCTCCTGTTCATTTGCCATCAATTGAATTCTCAAGCCCAGCTGAGACCCTAAAAAGGTAGAGCTAATTTTTTTCCTTCCCTACAACTAGCAAGCAAGTAAACATTATCACAAAATTCATTTGATGAGCACATGAAGAAGCTGAAAGCACATCATAAAATAATAAAATAATATCATCTGAAATGTGGAAAAGAACAGTGCAAGGAATTATATAAACATTTCCTCTCTGCTGATAAAAAAAGATAAGAGCAATTTTTATGATAATTTTAGAAACATAAGCCAAGTAACATATTTTAACTAATAGACATTATATTCTGAATTTAGAGATGAGGAGTAAGGAAGTGTATTTTAGCAAGGATTCAGATAAATTCCAGGGTTACAAGTAAAGGCAGAGGGGTAGGTAGAAATTATTTGTTGAGGTTACAAATTGAAGGGCAGCGATTATAGAGCTTTACGCTCAAAATTTGCCAGTCACCATTATTTTTATCCATAATAATTAAGGCTGAAAATTAATGTTATTTTGTCAAAGAATAGGTTATTATAATTATATGTCAGTCCACACCGTGGAAGATTAAGTTCATTTGTATATTAGGGAAAATGCTTAATAGCATTCAATTAATCAATGTTATTCAATTATTTATTTATATTCCTGTGTAAAAGAACTCTGTAGCTATGCAATTCAGAGATGAACTTTCCATACCATACTTCATCCTGTTGCATATGGATATTTTTAAGTCAACTTCTTCATGTTGGCTTCTGGAGCTCTAATCATGAATATGTAGACCAATAAAGAAAGAAAAGGGGGAAAGGCAAACTTTTCTCTTACAAATCGGCACAACTGGAGAAGAATTGGCAATCTCTTCTAACACCTGCACTTAACAATCCACTAGCCAGAACAGGCTAAAGTTGCCAAAACTGTGTTGTAACTGCAATTTACTAACATATCCTTTCCTCCCATTGCCTCATGTGGAATATTGTGCACAAATTTAAAAGGGGGTTGTGTTGATAAGGAATAATGATAACATGGGTGTTGTAATCTCCATTGGAGAGCCCAGATATGAAATGGCCCACTTGTTTCACATGTATTGGACTCATATTCTTCAGATTTTTAATCATATATATGGAGTGAGTTAAGCCAAAAAAGTTCAAATCACTTTTCCAGAGTCACACCAGTATTAATAGTTATGAGATTGTGAATACAGGTGTACTGGTCTATTACTCCATGACTAATTTGACTACAATATACCACTTTCAAATTCATTCTCACCAAAAATAGAAAAGATTTTTACAGCTTAAATAAACAAAGCAAATATATATATATATATAACCATTTTAGTTAGTTTTACAAATGCAGTGCAACACATGGATATAAGTGCTCAAATCACAGGTGGTCTTTTCAATAAAGAGTCACAAAATAAGCAAATTAATGACCACCAAGTAGCTTAAAAAATTTCAAGCACCTTAGATGCTCTTGTGCTGCCATCATTGAATTAGAAATTCACCCCTCCAAAGTCAAGTACCAGGCTGATTTTAATACTGCAAAGTAATTTTGCCTTGCTTAGTATTATGTATGTATAAACTATATATTTGTAGGTGTTAGCCTTGTGTAATATGTTCTTGTATGTGACTACTTGAAGAATCTAATACATTTTTATTTTTATGCAGTATCATTTTGTACAGATGATTTAATATTCTATTGATAGACATTTGAATGATGTACATATTTTGAATATGGACTATGAATATTTTGTTCATGGGTTTTAGAATTTTGTCCCTTTGCATGCCAATTTGCTGTATACCACAAGAGAGAAACTACTGTGTTGTGTTGTGTGCATGTTTTCACTTTTGTTAAACTTGCTAAAGGATTTGCACCATTTTCACTGCCACCAGCAGTTATATGGAGTCCTACTTGCTCCACTTTTTAAATTTTTAAATTTATTTATTTATTTTTTTAGTTATACATGACATTAAATCTATTTTGATATTTTTATACATGTTTGGAATATATCTTACTATAATTAGGATCCCAGTCTTGTGGATGTACATATGTTGACATTTACTTTGGTGTACTCATATATGTACACAGGAAAGTTATGTCACATTCCTTGTACTGTCTTTCCTATTCCTATCTCCCTCCCTTCCCTTCATTCCCCTTCGTTTAATACACTGAACTTCTGTCCCACCCCCTTGTTGTAGGTTAGCATCCACATATCAGAGAGAACATTCGACCTTTGGTTTTGGGGGAATTGACTTATTTCACTTAACATATGATACTATCAAGATCCATCTGTTTACCAGCTAATCTCATAAAGTCATTCTTTTTATGCCTGAGTAATTTTCCATTATGTATATATACCACAATTTCTTTATCCATTCATCTCTTGATGTGCATCTAGGTTGGTTCCATAGCTTAGCTATTGTGAATTGAGCTTCTATATATATTGATATAGGTGTATCACTGTAGTTTGCTGATTTTAACTCCTTTGGATACATACCAAGGAGTGGGATAACTAGGTCAAACAGAGGTTCCAATCTAAGTTTTCTGAGGAAACTTCATACTGCTTTCCAGAGTGGTTGCACAAATTTGTAGTCCTACCAATAATGTATGAGTGTGCCTTTTTTTCCCAACATTCTCACCAACATTTATTGTTACATGTATTGTTGATTATTGTCATTCTGGTTGGAGTGAGGAAGAATCTCAGTGTAGTTTTAATTTGCATTTTTCTAATTGCTAGAGATGTTGAATTTTTTTTATATATTTCTTGAGTATTCTGTATTAATTTGCAGGATATACAAAGAACTCAAAAAGCTTAAAAATGACCCAATCAATCAATGGGCAAAGGAGCTAAACAGGCATTGCTCTTTTTTTTTTTTTTTTTTTTTTTTAACCAAGACAGTGTTTTTACAGATAAATAGATGGATGGATAGATAGATGGTAGATAGTTCATTTTTCATAGTCATGCCACATTGCAGATTAGTGGGAAGGTCTTTATAATTCTATGTTGATCACTTCTTGGATGATGCATCTTTTTATATCTTAAGACACTTTCTGAAGAATTTTGTAAAAGAGTGGCCAGAAGTACCCAGAGTAGCTGGAGAAATAAGTCCTTCAGTATTAAAAGGGCCTATGCCTCATGCCTATTACCGTCACCCTAGTGCATTCACAATTTTGAAGTAATGATACTTTAAGGAATAGAGTAATTAAATGTTTAAAACATTTGATCTTTTTAACAGTAAATCCTTTTTTTTTCTTTCAACAGCAATATTGACTTCATGAGGCACATAAATCTCTAGTGAAAAACATGGTAAACATTATCGCAGTACTTCCTTCAGGTTGTTGAAAAATACATGTTGTTTTAAATGCATCATGATTTGATCTTTTAAATTTTAATTCAAAATCAAGTCGCAGTTTTAACAATTAGAAATAACTTTGTGTTAAAAAGTGATTTAGGCCATTGTTAATGTAAAATCAATTAGGCGTAACACTCCTTAAATCTTAGCAAAGAAGCTACTTAATACTGTGAGTGCCCAGAGCAATGATTAGAAACATGTTTTTTTTTTCATTTATTTGACTCTATTTGATTAAGATTGCCTTTTTCAATCCTCACATACACAATATTACTCAATTTATTCTAAGAAAAGCTATGTAGTGGTAGAGAAGTTATCATTTATCATACTACATTTTATTTGAATATTTTCTTTGTTAAATCTATCTGCTTATTATTCTATATTTTTGCACATTTACATCCTACATGGTTAATTTAGTTTAATATCTTTAAACTTAATTTTTTTTCTTACAGTATTTCAAGATTAATTTAATCTCAAAATATCCAAAACTTGATGGAAATGTATAACATCCCAGGTGTTAAATTCTTCAAATATTAATAGTGTAATGATAAGTGTCACAGAAATGAGAGAAAGTTTATAAGTACAAAACAAAAAGATTATTAGATATAAGAAAATAAAATTACTTCAATTTTCCTAGAAAATCAATAGATTAAGAAAGTATTGAAGATAGTACCATTTATTGGTATGTTTTGATGTTGCTAATCAGTTTTCTATCACTGTGAGGAAATACCTGAGATGAACAATTTAAAGGAGGGAAATGTTTATTTTCACTAATGGTTCCAAAGGTTTAGGTTCATGGTAGGCTTGATCCTGCTGCTTTGGGCCTGTGGCAACACATTACACTATAGTGGTAGAACCTGGCAAAGGAATGGCTCACTTGATGGTGTCGGGAAGCGAAAATGAGGAAGAGACTAGTGTTCCAATATTCACTTTTAGGACATGCCCCAGGGACCGTCAACTAGATCCTATCTCCTAAAGTTTTCACCACCTCCCATTAGTACCAGAAGCTGGTGACCAAGCCCTTAATACACGAGCCTTAGGAGGTCATTTCAGATCCAAATTTTAATATGCACTGGTCTATATTAAGGGGAATCCCATGGAAAAATGCAAAATAGGTATTATAAAACATTATCAAAGTAGTCTTTTCCCTCCAGCCTCCACTGTCCCTAGCCATTCCATTTTTCATGGATCATGCTCAATATTAACTTTTAAGAAACCTGAAGCATTCAGTTAAATGTTTTTCACTGTCCTCTAGGTGTCTCTTTTACTACTTGTCACATTGTATGTTTTCATGCTCATTTTGCCAAATTTCTTACTAAAGACCAAACTTTACAACCTTTAGCTACAGTTTAGTCAGGGATTCTTGAATGTTGTGTTACATTTATTTGGTGTATAACATTTCTTTAAATAAATCGTGATTTATGTGATTTATACTTGAGAAATTTTGGTATAACTTTAACAATTTTAAATAGACTAACTTAAAATCGGGAGTGAGGATAAACATAGACGCATGTCAGCCATTTTCTCATCTAGTCCATAAAATATATATTCTATGGACTAGATAAGTAAATACACATTTACATTTTCAATATTTGTTTAAATAGATAATTTTTGGCAGTATTCAGATATGTTTTGGCAGTATTCAGATATGATTTTGTTTTGATGGATACCAGTTGTTTGCCTTCCTATGAATATAAAATTATATAAAATTTATTATATACATGTTCATATCTATGTGCTTTTGTAAATATGTGTGCACACAATATTTCTTCCTAAATTTTATGATGAAATAAAATTTCAGTAACATTTATTGAATGCTGTATTGGAGCTGTACCGCACAACAGTTCAAAATCTCATCATGTACCCTTGTATATTATCTTCAGGCGTATATGTTTGTATGTATGTGTGTGTGTGTGTGTGTGTGTGTGTGTGTGTATGTGTGTATGAGAGAGAGAGAGAGATTCATTTTCATTTTACAAAGAAGAAATGAGTCCAGAGAACTGTATATAATTTACACAAAACCAGAGAAGTAGAATATAATAAAAAATATTGGCATTTGGGTATCTTTCATATCTTCATGATAATGATTGTTTCTTCTATTGGTTTTCTCATAATTCCCTTCTCTACTCATTATATACTCATTTTTATTTATTGTGATATTTAGATTATTTTTTTCTGTTTGCATTCTTATGAAATTTAAGTTGCTAAAAGCTATGCTACTTATTAATTGACAATATACAATTTAAAATGTATATTGTCATAAGAGTAAAAGCTAATAAGCATGTTTCCTTTATTTCAGAGATCATGTAACCTAGATCTGAATCATAAGTTTTTACTTTTTATTCATCACAATGACATTAAAATAACCATGAGTCATTATTGGCAAATGAGTATAAATATTTGCACTTGTGTCTAACCACATTTTAATTATTCTCTTTTAACACTGAGCTATTTTGAAAGAATGTGTTTGAATGAATGCACTATACACTTAGCATAAAATTTTCAGTTAAACTGGAAAAGCTGCTGTGCAGTTTTTTACTAGTTCTGTGCTTTAGATTCATACTTTGCAATTCTCATTATATACAAAACTTTTGGTGGATGCCCTTTAACAAAATCAAGAAAGGATTAATTAGCAGAATATACATACATACTAATAAGGCACTAGTATTTTGAGAAACAGAACCTTGTTTATTTGGGGGGTTGGAGAAGATCTGACTGACCTTTGAGTACATGTCCTCCACCTTTAAAGAATCTTGGCAGAGAGCTGCGGTCGCCCACAGGAAGAAGGAACTCAAGGGCATGACTGGGTTGGGAGGCTTTGGCTTTGCATGAGAGCCTTTCATCAAGCAGGAGCACATTTTATTCTTTTAGCTTCATATAAAAGTTTCTTGACTTACTCCCTCTGCAAGGAAATATTCAGGAGGTGGGACACTTACTTGGGGAAAAAAATGATCCCTGTGCAGTCCAACAGCTTTCTGTGAGATAGTTGAAGTTTGGAGAATCTTATCTGCTCTTTTTGCTTACTTGTTAGCACTCCTCTATCTCATCCCATAAAGGAAACAATGATATTTTACAATGGTACTAGTAGTCTATGTGCTTCTGCATCTTTGCAATAAATTATGATCACATAAATGAGTAGTGAACAAATAAAATATTTATCAAGTAAATGTTTTCAAATATATTCAAAAAGAGAAAGAAGAATCTATTATATTTATTTGAAGAATTTAAAAAATTTGTTTCTTATAATTTTTCCAATAAGTAACTTTCAGTCACTGAAAGATGTTCTTTTGAAAGAATATTAGTATATGAAAGAAACTTTAGGTAAACTTGAGGTAATTTCTCAAAAGCCCAATAACAGTTTTAAGAAACTCTTCAGGCAAAAACAGAAATCTCATTAATATCACTAGCTTATTTGGAAAGAAGACAAAAGGACTCTAAAATGTAATAGCTGCAATTCTTCAGAAGCACCCATCTGGAAAAACTCTAATATTCATGCTAATACTGTTTTTAAATACAATATGATGAGTGTGTGTGTGTGTGTGTGTGTGTGTGTGTATGTACCTTGGAATACTGTTTTGATATTGTAGCAAGGAAAATGGAATTTTTTTATTTAAAAAGTTCAAATTTGAGTCAGAATTTATACTATATATAATCTTTCTTTCAATTTGTAATTAAATATTGCATTTTTATTTATTCTTTAATTGTAATTATTTTCTACAAATAGTTTTTTATAAAGCAAAACTTTTTAAAGCAAAATTGTTTTTGTTGTTTAGTTTTTAATTTTCCCTCAAGGAGGATAGAAAGTGTAAGATCATTTTTTAGCAATAGAATATGCGAATTATTTAACTCATCTTAATAATAAATTATTGTGCCTTAAAATACAAATTCTTGTCTTTGTCTTTTAATTGCATCATTTTAGTAAATTAAAAAAAACTCTGCTTTCAATTTTCCGATTCTTTTTCAATATTTTATGCAGAGAGTGATAGAAAATGTATTATCTATGGAATACCTGCTACTCTAGCACAGCCTGTGGACCAGCAGTATCAACATTAGCTTTAACTTTTTATGAAATTCAGATTCTGAGCAGTCTCCCTAGAACTACTCAGTGTCCACATTTTAACAAGAAACTTGGTTTATCTGTTTCCAATGTCCTCAGACTATAATTTTGAATTTGATTATACATTAGAATAACTGATTGGTTATTCTAATGCAATGTTATACTTGAGAAACTTTTTCTAAGGTCTTTAAAAGTGTTTTGTTTCATCAGTCATGGTAGTGCATGCTTGTAATCCCAGTGACTCAGGAGGCTGAGGCAGCAAGATCACAAGTTTAAGGCTAGTCTCAGCGACTTGGTGAGACCCTGTCTCAAAATTTAAAAACAAAAACAAAAATAAAAAAAACTTTGTTTCATGCAATCCTACAATGAAGACATTATTGTCTCCATTTTGTACATAAAAAGGGAAGACAAAAAAATCATCTATATATCTATATTTGGGATATTCTCTCCTTCATAGAATAATTAGGACTTTAAAAACTTACTGAGCAATTTCAGTTAAAATCTGGATTTTACACATTAAATTTCCTTACTGTGGAATATTTCAGATTTCCATCAACATTGGGGTAACAAAAGAAGTGTAATTAATCATTAACTAAGTCTTCAAGTATATGTGTATGTTCTTTCATGTTTTATGTAAAAACTGACTTGTTCCAAAAAGTGTTTAAAATGGATACAGGTAAACCAGTAAAGTTAAAATTCTTAAGTGGATGTTACTTTGAAAGAACAAAGAAAAGTTTTATCAGAAGCAAAGTATACAACTACTGACTTCACATTGCTATCCTAAAGTCATAATAATGGCATTGTGGGGGTGTACACTTATTGTTATACTCTAATGATTATGAAAATGAGTATATGAGGAGATTTGATAGTCACATTTTTATTAGGCAAAAGCAAAATAATTGTACAGAAATAGAAATAAAATATAGATATTAATCCCTGAAATGTTTATTGAAAAAGCTTCATAAATAAGGAACATGAAAAAAGAAAATAAACATTAGCTGAATTCATTTTATAACTTTTAAAGCTTTTTAAACAATTCAATTATAAAGGAACTGTGAAGAAATATTAATTTATAATTTTAAGTGTTTTAGTGGTAGACTGTTTTTATGAGAGTGTTGCATGTATTCATAAAATAATAAAATTACAAATGTAATATTAATTGAGCATGTTCATAATTTTAGGTAATATATAAATTTTATTTTACATATTTTAATAACTTCTTTAGATAGATAAAATCCTCATTTTATTTTATAGGTCAAAAAATTTAATTTAACTAATGGCTTATAAAAATAAGATTGAGACTTTAAGATTGAGACTATAATTGGGACAATCTGGTCCTATTTATTTTCCCTCATTTTCACCAATAAAACACCTCCATTAAATCCTAGGCCTTGTAACCAGTTTTAAGACCAGTGATTCAGATCAGGATCAGCCAACAAATGAATCAAATCCAGCCTTCCACAGGTTCTTATAAAGAAAGTTCAATGGATTGGAGTTATACCCCTTTGCTACTGTTTGAATGTCCTCCTTCTAGAACTCATCTTGAAAATTCATTGCTGTTGCAAAAGTAGAAAGAAGTGACACCTATAAGAAGTGATTGTGTCATGAGTATTCACTTCTCTTTCCAACATGTTATGATGCATCCTGAGGCAAATAAACTTCTATTGTATATAAATTACCCAGTCTGTGGTGTTCTATTATAGTAGCAGAAAATGCACAAAGAAACCATTTGTTTCTACTTTAGCCTATAGCGGCTTTGCCAACCACAATGGTAGAGTTGGGTAGTACTGCCAATAATGATGGAAATAATAGAGCCTTTCTAGGCCATAAAGCCAAAGCCATTTACAACATAGCCCTTTACTAAAAAAGTTTATCAATCTGTGATAAATGATGTTTTCTGAGATGTAAGTTTTAATATTGAAAATATAATCAATATACCTTGAAACTGTTTTATTTTTTCCACAAAAACTTTTCCTAATGTGTTTAGGAAATTATGAATTAATGAAACTGAACATATTTTCTTAATTTAAGATTTCTTAGAATTTTTAAAAAACTTATAGAATTTTGAATATTCAAAGGAAGGTCACAAACCCAAGTTTAAAAAATACTTTTTAAATTGTAGGATTTTTTTTTTCTTTTAGAACTAGTTTGTGATTTATTAGGTAAGCATTGCACTAGTAAATATAATTTTTCATTTAAACAATATTTATTTCACATTTTACTTTAATAATAAAATTAGATATAATTATTCTTCATGTATGTGTAATCATTTATAAACAACTTCTGTTAAGAATCAAGTTAGAATTAACTGAATAGTTGAGAAATTGTAGCTTCTGTATATTCATTTTACACTGATAGGGCATCTCAATCTGTTTACTTTTACCTAAATACTTTTGATAATGTAAGATCTTTTGATAAAACCTTTGTAAAAATTATAAAAATGATTTCATTTGGGGATTTTAAAAATTTGTTCCTTATGAAGCACAACTAACTTAAAGAAAAACATAGAATGCCATCAAGATTCCAGGCTAGTTTTCATCTCCTGTGATGATTACAGTCAGTCTAGGAGTTGTGTTTATGGTATTAAAGGTGAAATTGGAGGACATACTACTCCAAGTATCATTCATTTCTTTGTTCAGATGCTGATAGCTGTTGGTAGCAACAAGTTTGACATCACTCACTCTGAAAAGAATCATTAAAATTTTGCTCTATTGTTGTTCTGAAGTCAAACATTCATATTTTAAAAATGTCCAGAGCTTTGATAGAATTGACTTTGAATAACCAGGTAAGGATTCTGGGTATGATAGGAATACACACATTTTGAGTTGGTAGCATTTCCAAAAGTGAAGTTACTTTAGAAATCATACTTTTAAATATCTGTAAAGTTCAATTGATAGTTGACATTCATGTCATGTACCTTTATACTATAAGCATACACAGACTTTAGAGTGAAAAAAATTAAAGAGAAAGGAAACATTTTTATTTAAATTAAAACCCCAAACAATTTATTTTCTTTATTTAATTGTACTCCTTTGCTTTCTGATCATGGTAATTCCACAACATGCAATTCATTTTTTTTAAAAGAATAAAATCCAAAATCAAAAGAAAGTCACTTAAGACAAGAAAAATACAGAGGGCAATCAAATTTTGTGCCAGGTACATCAGAGGGAAATTACTGACCCTGTCTGTGTAGGTTCTATGACTCATAAATAGAGTTGACATTAAAAACAAACAAACAAACAAACAGAAGTGCATCTGTTATTCAATTGTCTAGCGATTGTTCAGAAATCATTGTAGTTTGACTGCTATATTCAAACCACAACTGTTCTCAGGAATATAGCAATAGCCAGTTTGATGGTAAAGGAAGCTTTTCATTATTCAGAGCATCATAGTAGCCAGAATATTTTTAAACTGGATTTGCAGGGAGAAAGAAGTAACTGAAAATGATACCCACAAACTTAAGACACCAATCCAGTTATAGCAATATGCTCTTGCAAAAACAACAAAAGAATAAATGTATTTTTTATTTAAAATAACTGCATTCACTGTTTACTATTTATTATTATGCACAATTTTTGAAAGGAACTCAAATTTTTAAATCATTATTTTGTATTAGAGCTGTATACTTATACATAGTAGCTTGTTCATTCTGACAAAAATATGCATGGAATCTAATCCATTTCAGTTCCCGTTCCTCCCAATCCTAACTCCACTGATCTCCCCTTGCTTATCCATCACCTATCCTTGATTATTGTTTTCCATACAAACCTAAAGGTGGAATTCCCCATGGTATGGTTATACATGCACATGACCTGATTTTGTTAAATTTATTCCACATTCCCTCTCCTTTCTCATTCCTCCTTCTTCCCTCTGGATCTCCTTCTACTCTTATATCTTCATGATATCTGATCACTCCTTTTCCTTATTTTGCTATAGCAAGAACTCCAATTTGACAGTCTTAACTGACACTTCAAGCACATTATGCTTCCTTAGAAGGCAAGATGTTGTCTCTTTTAGTATAATAACATCTATTATTATTCCCCTAATTTCTGTAGATTCAAACAAGATAAAGTCCTTTAGCTTCATTTGTTAAAAGGGTGAAGTTCTATGGATCTCTTGTATAAAGAACAAAAATGTAAAACTTCTACAGAAGGCATGACATGTTTGGTAGTGCTGTGTGCATTCAAAACAGATAAACATGTAGTAAATAGTTTACTGTGACTTATAGAAATTTGATCATTATCCTTGTCAACACTTGATCAAGTGCACATTATAATTGCTGATTCTATGGCCATCAGTTTACTAAAAGATATTTATAAATTTATAATCTTAAAGCCATTTAAAATCAAAATCCTGTTACAGAGAATGTTTGTTGTATGTACAAAACTAACATATAATCCAGGTTCTGTAGTACACACCTATATAATTCCAGTGGCTCTAGAGGATGAGGCAGGAGGATTTCTAGTTCAAAACCAGCCTCAACAACATTGAGGCGCTAAGCAACTGAGTGAGACCCTGTCTCTAAGTAATATACAAAATAGGAGTGGGGATGTGTGACTCAGGGAGTGGTCCTGAGTTCAATTCACAGTACCCCAAACAAACAAACAACAACAACAAAAATTAACATATATACACACTACATTCAGATTTAACTTTGTATGTGATTTCTGGGTACTTTTGTTTGTACATTGACAAGTTTATTGCTCTTTTGTGTATTAAGTCATCTTAGATGGTATTATACAACAGAGAAATAAAATATTTTAATATTTTGAGATGGACCATTTATAATACCCAAGGTATTTTAATCCATACCAATTAAACATGTTTAAAAAACACAAAATATGTTGTACAGGTTATTTCATTCCAGTACCAATACTTTTTTAAAGAACACTATCAGTACTTTAAATTTAAAGTTATCACACATACTAAAAAACCATTAGCTAAGCACTAGAGAAAAAATAATTACTGCTAGGCTGATGTTTTCAAAAGCTAACTTGTGCAAGCAGATTTCTATGTAAATAACTACAATATAATGTGATAAGATAAACTAATATAATTGTATGCTAATGAAAGAAGAAATAACTAACCTTCCCTGGAGAAGCTAGAGAGGTTTTATAGAGCAGGATATAGTGGTGAGGGAATAATTATTTTTGTTCTTTTTTTAAAAAATAGTAAACAAAGTGAAAAAGTTTCCTAAAGATACACTTGGAAATCACATTCATCACTAGTAGTTGTTTTTCTTTTCTGTATCTGATGTATTAGTCAGTTTTTTCATTGCTGTGACCAAAAATCCTGACAAGGACAACATATGAGAAGAAAAATTTATTCGGTGCTCACAGTTTCAAAGGTTTCTGTCCATAGATGGACGATTCCTTTGCTCTGAGCCTGAAGTGAGGCAGAACATTCTGGTGGAAAGATATGGAGAAGGAAGTCATCTCAGGATATGATCTTCAGGAAGCAGAGGAACATCTCTCACCAAGGAAAAATATGTACCCCAAAGACTTCAGTGACTACCTTCTCCAGTCATACCTCTCCTGCCTATAGTTGACATCCAGTTAATCCCTATTAGAGCGTTAAGGCACTGATTAGGTTCAGGCTCTCATAACCCAATCATTTCACCTCTAAGCTTTCTTGAAATATCTCACACATGAGCTTTTGGGGGATGTTTCATATTTAAATCATAACACCTGGGCAATATAAAATCAGTGGCTCATCTAAAGATCGTGACAAGAAAATGGTTTTCTTGCATATAAAATGTAACAAGCTAACCAAATTACATAAACAAAAGTGACTCAGATCTTAGGTTTTAATACTATTATGCTGGCATTCTTACTATTAAAAAATAAGAAATATGTTTGCTTTCATTGTCTCCTGAAGTTCAGAAATCTCTATTGTCATTCACTCCTTGGTTTAAAAATTTATTATTTATTACCACATAATAATATTATATTTTTAATAGAAGTTTTATAACTATAGAGGTTTCTGAGTGTCATGTTTCTATAGCTATCAATATATTCTAATCTTTATCTTTTTTAACATGATTTTTAGTATATGAAATATTGCTAAACTAGTGAAAAACTAAGTAAATAAATATCTTGGAAAACAAAAACTTATGGGCAATTAAAACTGATTGAGATACAAGAAAAATCTGAGAAACTTAATTCTTCCAAGGATTTGGAAAAACACAGTCAAAGTCAATAAGCAGAATAATTTGCTTATCTAGAATTCTACAAGGAATTGCATTTGGAAGCATGTGAGATAATAATGGCTATGTTAATCTGTTTCACTATAGTAACCATTTATATATAATATATGTATATAAATTATATATATATTCACATCCACATATATCTGTATCTTGTAACATGTTGTAACTTTATATATGAAAAAATTTATTCAAAAAAATTTAAAAGAAGTTGGCAATATAGAGTACAACTTAAAATAAGGATCAGTTGAAAGATTTCTGAAGAGCATTAAATATGTAGCTTCCTATCCCTACACAACATAGCACATAAATGGCCCACTTATACCATGGCAGAAGATAAAGTGTGGAATAAGGAAGTATTGGTTTTTGTTCAGTATATATGGCTGTATGTATACCTAAGGAAAGGAGAAAGTTTGATTTAAAAAAAGAAAGATAGAATTAAAAGAAACACTGCAACCCAAACTATGAAAACCTCAAGCTACCTTCCAATTTTATTGAGTTTCAGAATGCTGAAAAACAAGTCTTACAGACTCCAAGTAGAATCCTAGAACTTCTCTCTAGACACCTCACTAGACAAGAAACAGAATTAATAATACAATGTCAGGAACCCACAATAAAAAAATATCTTCCTTGTCACAAATTCATGAAGATCACAAGTCAATGCTTATCAACCATAGAGAGTGACTATCCTAAGATTGCACAAAACACATGATTGCTACCTTATTAAAATGTTTAATAATAGAATAAGAAAACATATGTAATTATTTTATATAATAATATAAAATCTATGAATATGTAATATATAGCATATATCATTTGTAATATTACTTATGTATATAAAAGTTTAAAAGTTCTTAAGAATGGAAGACTAAGTTGATGAAATTTCCTAGAAAGTGATACTAAAAAACAAAGAGATATAATTTAAAAGAGAAAGTCATAGAATCAATCCAAAGGAGCAATGTCTGCCCATGAAAGATGAGATTTAAAAAAAAAAAAAAAGGAAATAAAAATTATCAAATGAGTTCAATAAAACTTTTTTGATTTAAAAAAATAGTTCTAATAGTTGAAGGGCCCACTCAGCAAGATGAATATATATCCATTCATGCAGATGTGTATTATAATGAATTATCAGAACACCAGATATATATATATTGCCTAAAAAACAAATTAAAAAATCAACAACTAAGAAAAACAGCATCCTATACAAAGAATAAGAGATTAATATGTAATTCAGGCATTTCGGTGTTAAGGAACAAAGTAATGTGAGCAAAGTCTTCAAAATTACAAAAAAAAAATAATAATAATTATTTCTAACATAGAATTCTACCTCTAGCCAAACTCTAAATCTAAAGTAAGAATATAACAAAGACATTTAGCAATATCCAGTATTTAATTAAATTTACCTTTCATCAATTTACATGAAAAAGCTTCTGTAAAATGTCTTGCTTTTCAAAAGTGTTGTAATAAATCAAGAATCAAAAGACATAAATCTCAAGAAACAATGGTAGGTTTCCCTAAACTCTGCACCCTCCTCAATATTTATTTTGTTTTATTGATAATTGCTTTTGATGGTGTGAAATAAAAATATTTTACTTGTTTTTATTTGCATTTCCCTGACGATTTGTGATGCTAAGCACCATCTCATCTTACCACAGAGGAAAAATGGGGAACAATGTGAGATACTAATGGCTATGTTAATCTGCTTCACCATAGCAACCATTTTAACACACACATGAATATATACACATATATATTTATGAACTTATGTTGTCACCTTTAAATATACACAATAAAATTTAATCTTTTTTGTAAAAATAAAAGCACTCATATGGATAAAAATCAAAACAATTATGTCACAACTAGTAATACTTCTAAAAGGAAATTTAGAAAATTCTCTTTATGAGGGCCAGGGGGAGTTCCAGTTGGAGAGAAGAGTTAGTGAGAAGACACTCCAACCTGGGAAGGAAAAAGGTTTCCATGGTGAATGACAGGGGTCAGTGGGGTGAGGGGAGGGCCCATAGATAACTGAAGGTATCTACTTGTTCCACATTAAATGAAGTCTTATAGCTGCAGATGGTGATTGGGAAGACTCAGTGAAAGGTACATGTCCAAATAAACCTAAGAAAAGCAAGTAGGCATTTATTACTTTCAGGAAAGTCATGAAGTTAAACAAAATGAGTTATCATGGAGATGCAGCATTTAGTTATATTTCCTTTTGTATACATTTGGACATCTTTTAATGTAATATTTATTTTTAAAATGGCTATTTCTTTTTTCTGTTGTGATTGGTATCTTAAATTTAAGGTGAAATTATTCTTTGATTTTTATAACATATTTGTTTAAAATGTAGCTTAATTTTTCTTGAGATATTCTTTGCTTCACACATCAAGTTTGGAAAATGTTCTATGGGTGATATATATACAGAATTTTGTTAAGTCGATGCATTGATTTTAATTGACATCAAATAAAATTAACATACTTAAAACATGTGATTTGATGTGCTTTACATAAGCACACACGAATGTACATTGTGAAAATTTCTTATGCATCTATTTAATAAGCTTTATGTGTTTTAATAATATAGACTGCATTTGCACATATGTAATTTACCAACTTCATCTTTTAATGATAGTAGTAGCAGAAGAAACAGTAGTATTCATTTTAACAAATAATAAAAAGAATACAGTGTTAGGAATGTTGATAAGCCTACTTCATCCTTACAACAATAAGCAGTATTAGAAAAAGATGAAGAAACAAAGACATATGAAATTTAAGGAACACTATCAAAGTCATAAAGAAATGATCAGGTAAAATCTTAACCCAAATTACCTCAGTCTATAGTCTATGCTCTTATGAACATTTTTTTTTTGTCCTGAAAATACAGCTTTGATCTCTAGATTGAACAGTTTATTTGTACTTGAATGAATTATAGTTTTTACTCTGTACCATGTTATAACAAAAATGACTAATCCCAATGTAATAAATAAATAATGATCTTAGTTAAAATAAACCAAAATAGGATTACAATGGTTTATTTTAACTAAGATCATTATTTATTTTATCTGTAATATGCTTTTCTACATATATTTATTTTTTACCTTACATGTACAAACATAGCTGTACATTTCATATTAAGAAGACCTGTATGCTGCTAATGTAAATTATGCTTCTGTTTAATATGACAGTTTTATTGACATATAATTCACACATATCCATTCACATAAAATTCATGATTTGATGTTTTTAGTGTACTCAGTGTTATGGTTTGGATCTTAAAAATCCCACAACAGCTAATTTGTTATTCTCTCTCCACCTCATTTTGCAATAAGTCAATTGACTTTCATCTACTAATCTTGTATTTTTTTATGCAAATGCACCCACATTGTGCCTTAAGAAAAATAAAGAACACAAATATTTGGGAGTGGGGAGGTTCATGTGGTAAAAGTTTGACACCCAATGCAGCCTTGCTTAGACATGGGGCCTTTGTGAGATGATTGAATCATAATGGCTCTGACCTCATAAATGTATTCATTCATTTCTGGATTCATACCTTAATGGTTTGTTGGGAGATGGACAAAGATGGAGGAAGCTTTAGGAGTTAGGGCTTAGCTGGAGGAATAGGTCATTGCGTGCAAACTCTAGAATAGTGTTTTGCCCCAGACTGATTCCCCCCTTTCCCTCCATCCCCTCTGCTACCTGGCCACCATGAAGAGAGCAACTTGGCCCCACCACATGCTTCCTGTCACAGTGCTGCCTTACCAACAACCAAACAACAGTTAAGCCAAGTGACCACAGACTGAGACAGCTGAAATGCGGGGCTAAGTTAGCTCTTTTCTCCTTTAAGTTGATTTTGATTTTCTCAGGTATTTTGTCATTATGAGAAAGAGCTAAGTCACACAGTCTGTTGTAGAACATTTACATTTTTCATAAGAAGACACATACATAAAAGAAGCAGGAATTTGCATGTTGGAAGGAACAACATTCTTCTCCCAACCCATCTAGCCCAAAACCCTCTCTCCTATTTCCTGTCTCTATAAATTTTACCTTTTTATATAAATATAATCACACAATATGTGATCTTTTGTAAAAAGATTTTTTTTCTTAGAATAACAGTTTTAAGTTTTATACAGATAATAGGTTTTCAATTTATATACTTTCAAATACTTATTATCCAAGTTTTTAATTATAATCATTCTAATGACTGCAAAATGGCATTTTCCTCTGGATTTCATTTGCATTTAATTAATGACTAATGATATTGAAAATCATTTTATATGCTTGTTCTACTTTTAATATGTTCAACTTTTATACATAAATTTTTAAATCATTTAGAGTTAATTTTTGTTCAAGCTATGAGAAAGGGGTCTAACCTCATGGCTTTGCATGCAGGTATCTAACTGTCCAGCAACATTTGTTGAAAATGGACTCTTTCCCCCATTGAATTATCTTGACACCATTACTGAAATCCAATTGACTAAATGTAAAGTTTTTTTTTCCAGGCATTCAATTCTATTCCATATTTTATATGTCTATCCTTATATGTGACTGTCTTCATTGCTGTTGCTTTAGAGTGAATTTTGACATCAGAAAGCACAACTTTTTCTCTTTGGTACTATTTTTAGAGGTTGTTTTGAATCTTCTATATCATTTGGATGAGATTCAGAATCATTTTGTCAATTTCTGAGGAAAAAAATTAAAACAACTGGCATTTTGACAAAATGGCCTGCTATGAGAGACAGAACCTCCGATCTAAGAGTGAAGCTGAGTAGGAACAGGAAGGCCGAGGAAGGAAGGGAGTCTCCCACCCTTTTGTCCAAACACAGCTGTATATAATCTCCATCATATAGAGTTTGGGAAGATGAGATATCCTGGTGGCCTGCCTCCTCTGAAAGGTTACCACAGACTTGAGTTGGAAATGAGGGGTGAAAACCCATTTTCTTAGTTGTAATCCCTGGAGAAGGTCCATCATTGTCGTACAGGGAAGAAAAGGAGGGAGGTGGTAAGCTAAAGAGCCACAAATTCTGTTTTCCAAAGACTTGATGTATTTTCTTGAATAACTGTTTCATTTACTTTATGCCCTTAAGGCAAATTGCAAACATTTCAATTTTTTTTATGATAATAATGACAAATTTCAACTGTTTTGTCACAGTGGGTCCATGAAGATATTGCAGAAGTACCTCCTCAACATTTTGTTTTAAACCATCATATTCAAATAAGTATTTTTTTTTAAGTTGAAGCCATGTAAAATCTTTCAAGTTATTAAATGAATAATGGCTGTTGAAAGAGAAAGTTGCAGTTGTATAAATATACATCTAGTATGAATAAAATTTTACATTTCTATGATTTTATTTTGGTAGGATATATTTGATATCACTGTCTAAGATAACAGTAGAAATAATTGAACTAGCTCAGTATCTTAAAATGTATTATAAATAAATTTTAAATCAATAAAGTAAGGTTATAAAATCTGAACATAAGTGGCAGATGAATGTGTGAAATAAAATGATGGAGAAAAAAATAATTAGAAATGTCCTCATGAGCACAGGCCATTATAGCAAGATTATAGCAAAAGTCATGACAGCAGTTAACTCTCACTTTCAGGTTTCATTTTTCAACAAGATATATCTATTGTCTCTTTAAGTATAGACTAAAATAAATTTTTAAAACAAAAATAACTCAGAATCATCACTAACTACCCAGTTTCATAGTCACATTTTAGGTGAAATTATTTAAAGTCACATTGAATAAGTAAGGGATATAATAAGGCTTTGCAGAAACAACAAAAACAAATCATCTCTGATTGTTTTGTCTTTGATCAAGAAATTTTTAAAAATATTATTTCATATTTATTTCAGCTACTCTGGTCGCTCCTTGGAATATGCATTATCCTAGTGAAGTCTTCATCAATGGTTACTACATAAAGTTGTCTATAGTAAGCTCTTGATATACATTTGTCAACTTTGAGTATGGTAAATATAATGATTCACTAACAAATAACAATGCAAGTGTCCATTGGTAGGCATGATTTTAGATATAGAGAAGAAAATGCTACTCTATAGCAGGAGTATTATTACCAGTGAGAAGTAAACTAGAAGAATATAAAGCACTAACCTGGTTTCCTCATTGCTCTTTCATCTTTACACATCTTATGCTTATTAGGCATCATAACATGACAAATGCATAGTCCTTAAAATCATGGGAACTGGGAGCAAATTTTTGGTAGGTCAACTTCTTGGTATTTTATATTACACAAAAGAACCTTTTTTATATGTCTGTAAAGTGAATGTAGAAGTAATAACTGCTCACAGGATTGTTTATAGAATTAACCAGTTACAACATTTGACACATGCAGACAGTATTCAATAAAAGGTAAATTTTTTTCAGTCTAAATGCCATGCTATGTTTTTAATCATATTCATGAAATACTGATATTAATTTATACTTTCCTAATTAGCTATCTCAATCAATTTTATATGGAAAAGTATTTCATATTATAGGACCTTTTCAAAACTAAACGAGTAGTAATTAAACAATTTATATATATATATATATATATATATATATATATATATATAAATTTAATAAATGTTAGTATATATATTAATAAATGTTAATATATATTAACATTTCCTTAATATAAATTTGAGGAAATGTTAAGTCAGATGTCAGATTTCTGTATTCTTTGAGTTTCTAATTTAATAGGTCTGGCTGGGGCCTGAATATTACACTTTAAAGTTCCCAGGTGACGCTGATTTCGCTGGTCCAGGAACAACACTTTGAGAATCATTGCTCTAAATCACATAATAAGTGGAATTACTACATTTAAATATTTACTAACCTCCCAAATACAAAGTCGAATAGTTTTTGTCTTATGATTCAGATTTAGTTTTATACTAAATGTGGGAAAAGCTTTCTTAGATTTCCCTTAGCTCTTTTTCCTTTACACTGACTTTATAGCTTTCTCTGAAAGTTCTGAAGGTCACCATCTCAATTTCATTATAGTATTTGTTTGAAAACATCCTCAACATTCCATTTATCCTCCAAGTGATAATAGCTAACAATTTTATAGTATTTACAATATAATAAGAACTCTTCTAGGCCCTTTACATAATTCACTAATTTGTCTCAAATGGTCCAATGCAGTAAACACTCCTATTGTCATTATTGCTTCATAGATGTGGAAACAGAAGCAAAGGTTATTCCATGAATTGCCCAAGTTCATGTATTTAGTACAGAGCAGAAAGTGATTCAGGCAGTCAGTTTCCAACTCATTTTTTCTTATATTACAAAATCTCTCACTTTACAATGTTGATTTGGATTGTTTGTATATCACTTACTCTTTAATATTTTCCTTACTCAGTTGCTACAACAATTAGGTTAGGAAAAAAACTTGATATAGGGAATAATTTATTTAGAACATATGAATGACCATCTAGAGAATAAATTTTTTCTCCAGCATATTCTGATTCAAGATAAAACATATATGTATGTATGTGATCATGTAAGTTTCTCAATTTTTATTTATATTCCAGAAAATAGCTGTGCCTAATATATTATATATTAACAGATTAAATATATATATTATGAGAAGGTTAAGTAATATTAAATATTTTATATTTATTTTATATTACTATAAAAGTAGCATTTTATTATGGTCATGACTAGTATGTTTTAAAAATAAGATGTGTTTATATATATATATATATATATATATATATATATATATATATAAATAATATGTGTATATATTATAAGAACTATATATAGTTACTTTGAAATATATATATTATATACCTTATCATATGTTAAATTCCATATATACCATATTTTATATATATACACCTTACTAACAGAAGAATATATGAGAAAGCAAAAAAGAGAGATAAATATTATTTAAATTAAATCTAATGTATTTGTTATGATTATGCTTGTTAATTAAGTTGATCCCCATCTCAATCTCTGAGTCAAGTAAATTATTACTTCAGGTATAATTGAATGAGGGCAGCCCTCAGCTCCACAAGATCAGAGCCCATTCCTTAGATAATTCCTGTCCAGGGAAAAAAAGGGTATAAAAGTGTTAGATATTGCTTTTAAATATTTTCAAGTTTCCTTTTTTTTTTTTTTAATTAGTTAAAAGAGGTAGAGTGAGAATAAAATAGGGCAAAAATTCTTGACATTGGTGTGGCTAATGATTTCTTGGATGTGACACAAAAAACATGGAAAACAAGAAAAAAGAAGCAAGTTGGACTACATCAAACTAAAAAGTTTGGCACAGTGAAGGGAACAGTCAACAGAGTGAAAAAAACAGCCTATGAAATTGGAGGAACATGGCTGGGGATGTGACCCAAGTGGTAGCACGCTCACCTGGCCTGCGTGCGGCCCGGGTTCGATCCCTAGCACCACGTACAAACAAAAGATGTTGTGTCCACCGAAAACTAAAAAATAAATATTAAAAAATTGGAGGAACAGATTGCAAATAATACAGGTAAAAAAGTGGGTTAACTTCCAAAATACAAAAGGTATTCATACAACTCAATAGCAACAAAAATGTATAACCAATTAAAATTGTCAATGATCCAGAATAGACCTTTGTCAGAAGAAAACGTGAATTAAAACCACCAGATAACATATTATACCTGTTAGAATGACTATCTTCAGAAAGACAGCAAGTATTCATGAGAATCTGAAGAAAATCAAATTCTTGCACATGGTTGGAGGGAAAATAAATTAGTGCATAAATTATGGAAAGAAGTATATTTGAGAATTAAAAATGGAGCTGTCATATGATGCAAATGTACTGCAGGATATGCACATCCAAAGGAAATAAATTTAGTGTACCAAAGAGATACTTACATTCCCATATTTCCTGAAGGATTATTCAACCTCAGTTTCTTTCAATGGATAAATAGAAAATGAAAATGTGATATATTTACACAATATAATAATAATATTAAGCCATGGAAAAGAAGATCCTATCATGTTGTAAGAGTTTATTTAATTTTAAAAAAGTTAAATAAAGATAGGGAAAGAACTTAAGCAAATATTTCCAAAAGGAAGACATATAAATGGTCAATGAGTAAATAAAATGATGCTGGAGTCATCAATTGTGAGGAAAATTAAAATCAAATCATAATACACTATCACTTCATATCTGTTAGAATAGCATTTATCAAAAAAAAAAAGAAAAGAAAAAAAAAAACCTAAATGATTACAGGTGTTGTAAATGACATGGAAAATGGATCTCTTATATGCTGTTGGCAAAATGTAAAATGATTCAGCAACTATGCAAAATAGTAAGAAGTTTCCTCAAAAAATTATAAGCATAATTACCATATGATCTAGCAATGCCACATGAGTATATTTCCAAAGGAATTAAAATCAGAATTTCAAAGCAATGTCTCTACTCTCATGTTTATGTTGCAATATTCATAATTGCCAACATGATAAGAGTTAGCTCAAGTGTTCATCAACAGATGAATGGATAAAGAAAATGGGGTACACACATAAAATGGAATATTATTCAGCTTTAAAAAAAAGATAGAAATCCTACCATTTCGGACAACTTGGATGAACTTGGAGAACACGAAGCTAAATGAAATATAATATTTAGACTTCGTGTCAAAATGTTCTTAAAACACACACATACAAACAAGGATGTAAGAACTATTTGGAAGGTGCTAGACATTTAGTAATGCCCAAGATGACATGACTTAGTTGTGGAGATGGTATAAAGGTGGGTTTTTTCATCCATATTTATCAAACAGCTTACATTAATTATGTTAAGATCTTTTATCTCAATTATATCTCAATAAAGTTAATGAAAAGAAAAGAACTATTCCTATTTGGAAAAAACAGTAGGAAGAAAAATGAAGTCATGTCCAGTCATTATTCTCAGCTGCTTTTTCTTTTACCATTGGACTCAATTAAAAAGACCATGATCTACCAAAGATGATGTTATTCCCCTTGTGATGGGTGATTAATGGTCTATCAGCACAAGCCTTCCTGAGTTTGCTTCTCCCAAACTAGCCTATTCTTTGACACTACTGGAGAATGTTTAATTTTTTATGTCTGGGGCCCTTCAATGGACCTAAATGACATACTAATTAAATTTTGTGCCAACTCTACACTGCTGCAAGGCTGAAAATCTATTCTCTCTTCCATTTCTTATCCCAAAATTAGGTATAATCAGATTGTACAACATAGCCTATCAGGAGTTATTCAATGAATTGAAATGACCTCATTAAGAAATCTAATAATAAAATTGATAAAGACATTCCATAATAAAATGCCAACATCATTCACATGACATAAAATTGTGTCTAAGCCCTTTAGCAGTATGCACTTTCTAGGGAAATATTAAAGTTCAAAGATTAAATCCTCCTAGTTAAATTTCAAACAAATTCAAGTTTGAAATAAAGATATGCTTGCTGCCTTAGTGTGCTAAAAATCCAAAAGAATTAATATCGGCCATCTATTGTAAAGCTCTCCCTTCACCAAAGTGGTTCTCCAAGCTTCGGTGGTATTAAAGTTCTTTCGGCAGTTCTTTCAGCAATTATTGCTATTATTTCAGAGAACTGAAAGTTATAGTAGCTTAATGCCAAGTCTTGATGTACCCCATATCTTTATTTAATAGGACAAAAACATCATGAAACTTTTAACTACCAAGTTTAAAAATAAGCTTGCCCACCTCCAGGGAACCAAATTCTTGGGAAAACTGTTTTCAAAATAAACTCTAGATTGCTAAGGGAGAAGATGGCGGCGCTGGGAGAACCTGTACTCCTGGAGAGAGATATTTGTAGAGCAATTGAATTGTTGGAAAAACTACAAAGGAGTGGAGAGGTACCAAAACAGAAACTTCAGGTTTTACAAAGAGTCCTTCAAAGTGAGTTCTGCAATGCTATAAGAGAGGCTACTGTCACTGTGTTTGCTACCAGTGAAGAACATTCTCATCCTGAGTTGTTGAACTACCCAAAAGAGAAGAGAGTCTTGGGTTCAATATTATGGGAAGCAAAGAACAAAGCTCTCCAATCTATATATCTAGAATAATTCCAGGTGGAATAGCTGATAGGCATGGGGGCCTCAATTGAGGAGATCAACTTCTTTCTGTTAATGGAGTGAGCATTGAAGGAGAACATCACGTAAAAGCTGTAGAACTTCTGAAAGCAGCCCAAGGAAAGGTTAAATTGGTAGTACGGTATACACCCAAAGTCTTAGAAGAAATGGAATCACGCTTTGAAAAAATGAGATCTGCAACAGACCTAATACATTTAAAACTTTATATTCAATTTTGCTTTTTAGCTAGAGAAATTTTACTTGTGGCCTACTAATGGCCACAATGCCAATAATTGTAAAAAACAAACAAACAAAAAATACAAACTTCCCTTGAAATCCTCTTTGCCATTTTATAAATGCCTATTTTAACATCATTTATGGTTCTAGAGATGCATACACTTTTTTCTGACAAGAAAAAGTAAAAGGTGTTGAGGGCAAGTCTGTCCTGCTGTTTTTACAGACCTTTTTCAAATGCAGATTTTTGTCATAAAGTTGTTATAGATTTTTAAAAATGCTTTTTAAATATTAAAATGTACTTTTACATTCTTAATCTTTTTTTAAGAAGAATGTTTTCTTCATCTGGCTACTTATTTAAAAATTAACAGTTCTCCAACTTTTTTTTTTTGCTTACTATATTTTTTTTAACCTCTGAAATTTCTTTACAGATTTCCAAGAAATTAAATATGGCAGTCTCACCTACAGCACTTCATTACCCTGTCGTTGTTAACAACATTGCTGCATTTTGTACTTTGAACATACACATAATATATATATAATCAATTGTAGATAATAACACAGCATATTGGAAGTTTTTTACTTTTATTTGAACATGTATAACGGGTATTCATTTATACTGATTTATAAAAGTGAGTTTTAAACACTGAAACAATCATCGCCTAAAATATGTATTTCATAATATTTAAGCAGTGAGGAAAGAGGATGTAATTTGACTATTAGCATTAATGATTATATCCCTTTCTAATTGTAGTCAACAATATATCAAAAAGTATAAATGCAAAACAGGTTCAGATCTCATCTTGCAAATTTTTTTAAAGCTATTGATTTTTATTTAAGTACATTTCTCATGGTTTGGTCTTTCCATGCCTAGAGATGAGCCAGTTAGTTTGTGGTGGGAAATAGCAGAAAGAAAGAAGAAAAATTTAACCTCACTAGTCTTGAGTTACACATCTTACTAGGTCATTTTAAAGAATCAATGTTAAATAGGAAAAAGAGGATATGTTTAAGATCTATAAAAACTATGAGGTGATTTGATAAGAATCTATAGATTGTCACAATGAGTAGGAACTCATTTATATGAAAACAATTGGATTTAGGGATGCAATCTTTGTTTACGATTCAAATACAATGGGAATTTTGAAAGTTAAAATAAAATAAACTCTACTTCTTACTGATGCTCAAGATGACATCAAAGATTCAGTGATATTTGAGGGAGGAAATATCAATGAGGATCTTACATTTCAACCACATATGCATAAGAATCAGTTAATGACTGTTGTCTAGAATCAACAGTGTGTGAGAGTGAATTCAACTAGAAATAGTATCCTAGATAATCTTCTGTTTAGCTTTATGTATTTTCTATATCTGGGCTAAAATGTGTGAAATGCTCATAGAACCAAGAAACCACCTCCTACAGAGGTGTGAGCTCATATTCATTTACCCTCATTTGTGAACAACATTTAGAGGAATTCTGAACTAAGCTAATATTTCTAAATCCATAGTCCTTATGACTACGACAAACCACCATCTTTTTATAATACCCTAGCCAGAAACAATTCACCAAAAACTGACTTGTTATCCTTAGGGACTGTTTTTTTTTTTCTTTAGCTGTTCATTTTTTATATATAAACTTGAATGCTTACATACTCAAATGTTAGCAGTTTAAATTGACCAATCATTTCCCCCTACACATGATTCTATCAATAAGCTATGTGCCCTTGAGCTAGTCCTTCTGAAAATGTCTTTGTTCGTGCATGACAGAATTTGGAGGAGTAGATCTAAAGTTTTCTACTGAATCTCACACTAATAATTTCCCAACAGCATTCCATAATGCATGTAGAACTTATCAGCTCAATAGTTAAAAAGGTCAAGAAAGAATTCTTTTTTCCAAAAGTTAAATTTTCCTTCAGCTGTGCTGACTTAGAAAAATGTGTGCCTGTGTAGAAAGATGCAGCAGCTTGCATTTCCCAGCTGTGTATCTCTGCTAAAGGCCTTCCAGTCTGGTTCTTTGCTAAAGTTTATTTGCTTGCTGGATACACCAACTGTCTGCTCACCTACAAGTTTGCCAAGACTGACCATGCAATCCTGCACTTCTGTCAAGACCTCATATTCACTAATCTGTATCCTAGGAGACTCCACAAGTACATAATCCCACTACAAACTGAAGTGTGACTTCTTAAGATCATCACTTTAAAGTCATCTTACTATTGAAACAAGCTTCCCCCCCCCAATATAAACTTCTGCAAACTGCCAAGTTCGAAATACTTTGTTCACATGTTAATCCAAGATTTTAATGCCCTGCCTCATCACAAGGTTATTGATGTGTTATTTTCATCTCAAGTTATGTGCCCTGCTTGCTTCTATCATTTATGATCCATGTCTAATTGTTGAGGATGTTTTTGCAGCCTCAAATAAGGCCCTCTCATCTCCAAGAGTTAAGAAAAAAAAAAAACAACAGAGCAATGCCAGATGGTCATTAAAATATTACTTTTTTGCAAATAATAGTCTAATTCACTACATTTCTTTGCAGAAAATCAAAATGGTCTAACTGACCAACTCCAGACAGTGAAGGGTTTATGTACCTAGCCACAGATGCAGTCTTGTAGTAGGGACGGCAGGGAAGGGCCTAGCTTCTGCAGGACAGAGGAAAGCTGACTTCTAAGAGAAACAAAGTTATAGCTGACCTGAAGGTGCCTAGTTTATTCAGAAGACTTTTAACAACAAGGCAAATGATCTCACTTTATAGATACAAATATATATATATATATATATATATATATATATATATATATATATACACACACACACATATATATACATGTATATATATACATGTATATATAGATAAATATAAATGTTCTCTTATATAGAATGAATAATGGAAAGTGGAGGGGGAGGAGAGGGTTGGGCAGCAGAACAGGTCAGTGTTTTGCTTATATTGTGTAGAGAGAAGAAGGGTTTCTCTTCCTAAATTTAGACACTATTTCAGACTACATCAGAGCTTCAACTTTCAGATATTGTTTTATGAAATAAACAATTACTAAACACATAAATAATTTCATTTTAAAGAAATTTTTAAAAAATAGTCAGTCATAGATTAATTTATTTCATTAACTTTGTAAATCAATGCAAGTATTGGATAAAATTTAAGCCTATATCTTTATTTCTAATGATGTATTCTGAAATAGTTACACTGATTAGTTTAATATTGAAGAAGTGAAAAGAGTCTCACAATTTAGGTGTGAACAACAAATAAAGAATTTATAATGAATAAATAACTCCATTTGGGCAGAAATGCTCAGTTGTTCTTCTGTTTTTCAAAATCCAAATAATTTTCTCTTGGTATCTATAACATTTTAAAACTCAGTAGAACCCATTTGTAGTAATCAGAGCTCTCTAGCGGAACAGAACCAAAGAATATGTGATTATGAAAAAGGATTTATTTAATTAGCTTTCATGATGAGAAACCAGATAATCCCACCATGGCCATCTACAAACTAGAGGGCCATAGAAACTAGTAGCAGCTCAGTGCAAAGAGGTAGAAGCCTCTGAACAAGCCCCAATGATGTAGCCCAATTCTTTTTTGTTGTCCTTATTCTTTTTAAGTGTACATGACAGTAGAGTGTGTTTTGACGTATTATGCATAAATGGA
Organism: Callospermophilus lateralis; assembly: GCF_048772815.1. Taxonomy (NCBI): domain Eukaryota; kingdom Metazoa; phylum Chordata; class Mammalia; order Rodentia; family Sciuridae; genus Callospermophilus; species Callospermophilus lateralis. Next base: position 65,213,556 of record NC_135320.1, on the reverse strand, counting down.
GTATAACTTATTCTAATTAGAATCCCATTCATGCAGGTGTACATGATGTGGAGTTTCACTGGTTGTGTATTCATATATGAACATATGAAAAATATGTCCAATTGATTCTTCTATACTTTTCCCATCCCCACTTCTTTCCTTTCGTTCCCCTTTGTCTAATTGAATGAATTTCTATCCCCTCCCCCTATTGTGTGTTAGTATCCATCTAACAGAACATCTGGCCTTTGGTTTTTTGGAAATATCTTATTTCACCTGGCATGATAGTCTCCGGTTCCATCCATTTACCAGCAAATGCCATAATTTCATTCTTCTTTATGCCTGAGTAATACTCCATTGTGTAGAGGTACCGCATTTTTTTTATCCATCTATCTGTTTAAGGGCACCTAGGTTGGTTCCATAGCTTAGCTATTGTGAATTGAGATGCTGTAAACATGGATGTGGTGATGCAATCCCATTCTCGAGCTGAAAGCCTGAAAGGCCCATGTTGAGTGACTGCTATGAATCCATGTTGAAAGACCAAAGAAGCTGGAGTCCACCAGTAATGGCTGCAAAAATAGTTGTACCTACTCAAGAAGAACCAAGTTTTCTTTTGTTTTTGTTCCATATGAGTCCACCAGCCTGTTGGATAGTGGTACTCAAATTTAGGGTGGTTCTCCCCTCTCAGCTTATTGTTCCACATGCCAATCATCATCTGTGGAAACACCCTCACAGACAAATTCAGAACTGTTCTTTATTAATTTCCTAAGTGTCTCTCAGTATAATCAAGTTGACAATCAATAGTAACATTCACACCATTTCCCTGTTTATTGGTAAAAGAAATATAACATTTTTTTACTATATTTTTAGTTGGAGTTGGATACAATATTTTTATGTGGTGCTGAGGATCGAACCCAGTGCCTCACACGTGCAAGGCAGGCGCTTCACCAATGAGCTACAGCCCCAGCCCACTAAGGTCTAATTTAAATACATTAGCAAATATTACATTAGCTTTATCTAAAAATAGGAAAACTTATTTATACAGACAGCAATTAGATTGAAGGAAACTACAGAAATAATCCAGTATAGTCCTTGTAATTGACATATGAGTTAAGAACCACAGTAAAGTATGAGGCAATAACGACATTATACTAAGTTCTGACTTGTATTTAAGTAGTTCTTATCTGTACCAAATTGCATCTCAAATTTATACTACCATTGCCAGTCAAGATAATTTCAATGAGCTCTTAGGCAATCACATTAAATGATTTGCATGTGCATGCTGTTAATTGTGACATAGACACAAGCTAGCAACATTTCTTGAACATCTGAAGGTTGGCTGACAGCAACCTCTATTATTCAGTTATATGAAGTATATTGAATGTATTATCTCTCGAAGTCATACAGCTCAGGAAACAGTGATAGCCTGAGTTGATCAAGGATTGACATTAACTCAACACTAGCTTCAATATAAAAATAGTTAGTGTTGTCCTCAGATAAAGAAAGTCTGCTATTAGTTCATGTTTGTTGACAAAAGAATATTTCTAGAAACAAAATGCTATGCTGATAGTTAAAATATTTTTACTTATTTAATATATTATAAAAGATGGAAAGTCAATGATATGGCAAAAAATAAGATAAGCAGAAAAAGTTTAAAAGTATAATACAAACATGCAGTAATTTTTTACCATAACAACTCCAGTAGGAATGAAAGATCAATTTTCGCCCTTTTCTTCTATCTTCAGAATTAGAGGCTGATAACTCTCTGCCTCATTTCTCTCACAAATTATAACATTTATAAGAAGACTCATATCTAAGACACCTTTCCTTTAAAGATTGCCACATTGAAATATAACTTCTTCCTCATTATGTAAACATGTCACAACCCAGGCACCAGAATGTATGTAAATGTGGTCATATATAACTGCTGTTTTCTTTATTAATTCACTCAGGCAGCAACTAATTATGGAGTAACACATCCATGAGTGTCCTACAATAAAATAAGAAATGTTATAAATATTTTATACTGGAATAATTGCATACAGGAATTACATAGTTGAAACAAGGCTGAGGAGGCAGCAGGAGAGGTGACATGAAGGGAGGACAGGTATCATCAAGAAGGACAGGCTCAAGGATGAGATAAGACCACTATAACTCAGAAACTAGCATCATCTCTAAACACATGGCTGTTCCCAGAAAGAAGCAGGGTCACAGATGTGGCAGTTTGGTCAGCATCTAAGGCTACAGGGGAGATGTGCTCACTACAAGAAAATCCACTCCAGAGGACATAGAGAAGAGGGGATACCCGAGCTTCTTCCCTTCTCTCTGGCTCCAGTCTTCCAACCAGCACCTCCCTGTAGTTGAAACTATTTGATAGCTATTAAGTTAACAAAGTTAGGAAATAACTTTCAGGAGAACAAGAAATGAATTGAAATGCAAATTATACAAACAGCACAAGTGTCAACTATATATAATTCGCTATTTTTGGATAGTAAAAATTCAGCAATAAGCAAAATTGACTAAAATCCTTATTCTTGGGGAGGGTAGTATGTAGTATTTAGGATTTACTACAATTACCATAAATACACCAATACATTTTAAATAGAACCATCTACAAAACCTTGAAAATATATATATATGGACAAGTATTATTATTGTTCTTATTCATATAAGAAATAGAAGGAATAGAAGGAAAGGAAATTGCATGGTAAAGGAAGGAGACCCTCATTGTTATACAAAATTACATATAAGAGGAAGTGAGGGGGAAAGGGGAAAAAAACAAGAGAGAGAAATGAATTACAGTAGATGGGGTAGGGAGAGAAGATGGGAAAGGAGAGGAGGGGAGAGGAGGAAAGGGGAGGGGAGGGGGATAGTAGAGGATGGAAAGGCAGCAGAATACAACATACCCTAGTATGGCAGTAGGTAAAAAAGTGGATGTGTAACCGATGTGAATCTGCAATATGTATATAGGGTAAAAATGGGATCCACTTGAATCAAATGTATGAAATATGATATGTTAAGAATTTTGAAATGTTTTGAACAACTAATAATAAAAAAATATTTATGATGGCAAAAAGAAAAGAAAAGAAATAGAGACTAGATGCCTTAGTTAGCAATGTTTATAGTTGTCAGAGTCAAGATTTAAACCAAGTTTTCTTTGGATTTTTCCCTACAGTTTTTTTTTTTTTTTTAAACTGGTGCATTATAGTTGTACATAAGGATGGGATTTATTGTTACATTCAAATTAGGATGAACTGATTAGATTATATCTTTCACAATCCAATTATTTTACCTTCAAACATTTTGGCATTCATACAGGAACTTCTGGGGGACACCTCAGATCTAAACCACAACAGAAACATTTTCAAAATGTGTGTTTACATGAAAGTAACTAGAACATTTCAAATGTGCAGCATAAATTTGCTTATGATAGCAAAATATATAAAATTATTTATCTTCATCTTGGAGATAACATACCTTTAAATAATTGGAAAAAATTGGCAGCCTTGTGTTACTAATTTGGCACAAAAGCATAGTGAAATTTATAAGAGGAAAAAGAAAGCACTTCAAGGGAATTTTCCCAATCTTCAGGTTTTAGGAATTTCAGATAGGGAGAACAGAAAACCCTGACCAGAAAATAATATTTTAATTAAATGTCACAAGGAGCACTGGGGCAGCATAAAGCAGTATGTACTTCTGAATATAACATGAACTTAGACTACTTCACAATCTCCTCATGGTCACACAAAGCTACTTGAAGAATTTTCCAAATAAATGAGAGTGGCATCCCCAAAACCTGCTACTAGATATCAGAAAATTATTTTCTGATTCTATGTTGTGATTTCCTATGTAAATGTATAAATCCAAGAGCTTTTTTTTGCAAAACAGGTTTTTAACCATATGGTTTACCTTTTTCCATTTAGCAGATGAGAGAGAACATTTGTAGAGGCATTATTTACTGTGAATTATTTCACATGGAACACTAAAAGAAATGTCTCCACATGAAAGGCTGACATGGTGATTGTCGTTTCTTTCCTCTGTCAGTGGTTGTTGTTATTTTCATATTTTACATTTTAATTTATTTTCTAAGAAAGCAAATATGAGAGCACTATGTCCCAAGTGAGCGCACATCTGATTTATAGATTCTGGTCATAATGAATGACTACATGATCTTTGTGACTTTTTTTTTTTTTTTTTTACATAAAAACAAGTCCTGTAGCTTAATACAATTGAAATGTGAACTGGTGACTTTGTGGAACCCCTGCTGCCCTTTGTGAAAGACATATGAAATGAAAATCTCTTCCAAGTGCATGCAATACTGACATCATGTAATTACAGCCATGCTAGGCAAAAGTCCATTTAGTCAGAGTGCCATTAGAAACACTATTCCTGTTCTAGAAGTAATTCCATCTGCATGAATTATAGTATATGATGGGAAGCTTAGGTTTGCAGCCTGAACTTTTATTTCCCCATCTTTGTATCATAGTTAAAATGTTTAGCATTAAAAATCATGCACATCCCAAATTTTTTATTGTCTTAATTTCAAACCAATTACAAAATTTAAATTTCTTAAAGTATATCAACAGATTGCTACATACAAGTTGTTTTCATAAGCCTATCCTCCTGACTGTAGATCTCTTTTTTTGTATGTGTTAGGAAGAAATGGAAAAGTAAGAAAGAGAATAGGATTTATCATAATCATTCTTGCAATAAACATGAAGCTTCATTTGTGTATCAAAAACAAAAACAAATAGCTGGGCCCCATGGTGCACACCTGTAATCCCAGCGGCTCAGGGGGCTGAGACAGGAGATCAGTTAGCCTCAAGAAAAGCAAGGTGCTAAGCAACTCAGTGAGACCCTGTCTCTAAATAAAATACAAAATAGGGTAGGGGATGTTGCTCAGTGGTCAAGTACCCCTGAGTTCAATCCCAGGTACCAACCCCCGCCCCCCAAAAAATAAAAACAGGCAAGTAATTCAGCCTGCCATCTATAATCATTCATTATTTATGGTAATACTCTACAAAAGTACATATAAATGTCTTTTATAAATTTGAGGACATATAAGTAGGCTTTTTTTTAAAGTATTTTTTTAGTTGTAGTTGGAAACAATATCTTTATTTATTTATTTATTTATTTATGTGGTGCTGAGAATCAAACCCAGCACCTCACACGTGCTAGGCAAGCACTCTACTGCTGAGCCCCAGACCCAGCCCCATAAGTAGACTTTTTACTGAAATATTTAGTAATACATTCTTTCATACAATGCTACAGCAGAATAGAACTCTTTACATGATAATATGTGATATAACTGTAAAGTAACATGCTGATAAGAAAAAAACAGATATTAAAGTATATGGATACATGTGATTATAAATAGCCATTGTTAGAGTCTAGGCATTTATTAAAATAATGTGATCAGCAAAATTAATTTTGAAATTGTCCTGAGGAATTATTTATAAGACTCACAGAGCTTAATACATTTTTAATAGTGAAATCATAACATTTTTAATACATACTTTTAGCTAATGATTGCTAAACATTGGAAACATGAAAGTCAACATTAAGGAGTATGTCTTACATTACCTTTAAAATTTCATAACACAAATGTATCTACTTAGGTATAGGACTGTATATTTCTTGCTTTTTCACATGCAGAAGAGGATACTCTCCCTCCTGTTTGAAATCACCAAAACCATATGCTGCTTTGTAATGCCAGAAAGCAGAGTCCACAAACCCACGTGTGCTCCCTGCTGATTCACTGTTGACTCACTCACTGACAGAAAGCAGGCTGGAGAGAGAGGAGACCTGCTCTGCTCCTTTCTGTTTTACTTCTGTTGATACTTTATTTACCTTTAGTTTCCTATTTGATTCCCTACAGTAGTGACAATTTGTTCCAAAAGTGCATGATTCATTTCTTTTATTTTTATACCAATATTTTCAAAACCATTATCACACAAGTTCAGAGTTTCCAGCTTTCATGAAAGATTCAGGTTGAAGAAAGATCTAATATGCTCATAAGTAAAATGACATGCAGCCCTCTCATGAGTGCCTAGACTACATGCCACATGAGTAATGCGTTCTCATCAGGGATCTGAATTCCAACCTCAGGAGGCTACCACTCCAGTTCTTTAAGTTTTAGTTATCTCAACCTCTTATCTTAGTTTCACTAGGAGGAGGAGAGTCGTTTGCATTCTTCACTAGTTACCTTAATATACCTTAATATTTTGTTTGTTACCATGTCTTCCATGATAACTTTTAATTATTCTCCAAACCTCATACATTTTCTCAATTTCTTTCATAATTGGTCTTTCATAATATCATTGAATCTGAGTTGGCTTTGTGCATTGCTTTGATCAATAATGTGAGACAGAAATGAGGTCTATTGACTCCACCTTGCTCTCTGGAAAGTATGTATCACCATGGAAGAAATACAACTATGTTGCATTGAGTGAAGTCTTTCTAGATCCAGATATTCTGGGTAACCTGAGATGCCAGACTTATGGGTAAGCCCCAATTGAACTCATAGTGGAATGGAACTCTGTGACCACTCAACTGTGGACCATTTGGAAAAGAGGGATTGTCCAGATGTTTCCAACTGGCCCAGAATGCTGAGAATCCTGATAAATAATGAATCATAATTACCTTAAACAACTAGTTAAAGGTGTAGTTGGCTTCAGTACATGACTGATAAAACCTTTTAAGTTCAAGAGCTACCTTAACTTTACACTAAATATGCACTAATAAAATCTCTGGCCATGGTTTGTCTGTCCACAGAACCAAATATAAAATGCTAAAACCAATAAAATAACTTAGTTGAAATTTTGTATATTCACTACCATTTTTTACATGCTAAACTCACTAATGTTTTTATAATATTCTTAATTTAATGATATTAAGGAAATAATAAATGTCTGATTATCAGAAATATTTAAAGAAATAATTCATCAAAATAGCAATATGTAAGTCTAAAAGCTACTATTGAAGAAATAGTAAATTTTCTTTAAGATTGCTACCACTTAACTAAACAACTATTAGGTGACCACTTAATATTAGTTCACTGGTAATTTTGAATAGAATCTAATTCAGGTCTTCATGTGTTCTTTTCATATGAATAAAGTGATGTGAATATTATATTAATGATGAATGAAATTATAGTTTACTAATAGCATTTACGATTATAAAGTAAAATATTATTTATGTTAACATGAAGTGCCTTGAAAGGGTAATAATTGTGATAGTGAATAATAACTATGAGTTATTGGGTAATTTGTAAATATAATGAGTTTTATGTATTGAATTTGAAATTTGACTTATGTGACTAGAACAATGAGAAATGATACTGGAGCATCTGTAATTATAAAAGGTCATAAAACTGTGTCAGCCAAAGCATATCAACAGAATAGTTTATGAATAAAAAGAGATTGTTTTCCTCCAACAAACCATAGCAGGATTTAGCCTCATTTATTGGGATCAGGTATTCCTAAAACCATCAAGACAGAAAATATGTTCCCAGGAGCCCCATAATGTAAATTTATATCATATTAGGCCCTTCTATAAAGCCAGGATATTAGTATATCAAGATGGACATGTGACTATCAAATCTGAAAGGATAAAGAGGAATGATTGCCTGATTTTTATACTCTTTAGCAGTCAGTCCTCAATTTGGAGTCAGGGAGGGGATGTAGGAGCCTTGCTATGGTACACACTTACTACTTCCTTTCCTTTCTCCTTCAGTGGCCATCCCCCTCAGATGTAATAATTGAAATAACTTCTTCTTGCTATAATCTTAAACTCTGCATCTGATAGAAAACCAATTTGAAGTTTCATTCAAACATTTGTACTGATTGAAGTAAGTGTCCATGCCTATTTATCTTTGAAGCACCCTGAAATTAGGAACAGTGTGATTTTCCTGCAGTGACAACACATTGAATTTCTTAAAGGTTAGTGAGGGGGGTTAGTTAGAAGGAAATAGCTATTAAATATAGAAAAGAAGCAATGTTACTTTTGCAAAATAACATTACTAAAAACATAGTTTATATCATTAGACAACTGGATAAAACATATAGTGGGAAATGAAGTTATTAAAACATTATACTTTGTATGTCTATTTGGCTGTAAATCTCAAATCTCAGACAATTCTTTGTAAATAATGACCTATTTTTGTGAAAGAAATTTATTGAGCATTTAAATGGTAACTATTCTCTGACAGTCATTAAATATACGTTGAGTGATTCAATTCTGATATAATATTATTCCTTAACTATAATTATTACTACCATTTTACAGATATAAACAAATATGTAACAAACAAAATCATCACTAATATCATATGGCTAATAAATGATGAAGTCAGCAATTAAAACCTAAGTCATATGTGTGTGTGTATTTGTATACACATACACTATTCATAATGTATATATAATTCTAAGCACAGTATGCTAAATGTACCATGCTTATGTAATGATTTGAACTGACAATGCCCCCCAAAGGCTCATGGGTTAAAGGGCTTGTTTCCCAGTACAGTAATGTTCAGAGGTGGGGCTTTTGGGTTGTGGATGGATCATAAGAGATCTGACCTCATCAGCAACTTATTGCATTGAGAAATTCATAACCTGAATGAACTAGTAGAAGAAATTAGGTCACTCGGGAGCATGCCTTAGATGGGTATGTATTCTCACAATCCTTATTTTTCTCTCATTCTCTGCTCCCTGGTTGCCATGATCTCAGCAGCTTTCCTCCACCACAAAATGTTCTGCTTCAACTTAAGTCCAAAGCAATGGAGCCAGCCAACCATGGGTTGGAACTTCTGGAACCATGAGCTAAAATAAATCTTTCCTCCTTTGGCTTGTTCATGTTAGGTATTTTGGCCAGAGACAAAATGTTGACTAGCATAGCTTATAATTATGCTGTTTTGTCTTCTAAATATGTGTGTTTGAGAAAATTCTGCCACTAAAATAGTAAATCAAATTGAATTGAACATTTCCTATATTCTGCAATTTCTGATTAACTTGTGTAACCTAGCCAATAAAAGCTTATTTGCTCAAGTTTATTGTTAAAGGGGGAGAAAAATTCTGACCATCAAAGAGAAAAGAATTCTCTCTTTTATGCTTATTTTAAAATAAGTATCTTTCTGGGTATATTGGCACATGCCTGTAACCCCAGCAACTGGGGAGGCTGAGGCAGGAAGATTGCAAATTTAAGAGCAGCTTCAGCAACTTAATGAGATCATACCTCAAAATAAAAGTAGAAAAGAAATGGAGTGTAGCTCAGTAGCAGAGCACCTCTAAGTGAAATCTACAACTCCACAAGAAAAAATAAATGATTTTTTTTAAATGACCAGTTGTGGTGGTACACATCTGTAATTCCAGAGGCTCAGGAGGCTAATGCAGGAGTAGTAAAAGTTCAAAGCTCACATCAACAGTTTTGCGAGATCCTAAGCAATCTGGTAAGATCTTGTCTCAAAATTCAAAAATAAAAAGAGCTGGGGATGTGGCTCATTAAGTGCCCCTGGGTTCAATCCCTGGTAATAAAAATAATTTTAAAAAATTAAAATATTTATGTATGCTATTTAAATAATATAAAAACAGACATTTCAAAATGATCACATATTATTTATGTCCAAAATCAAAAAACATCTGTCTATCATTTATTAATTTTTCACATTATGAGCCATACTTTCTTAAGTAAAAACAGTCAGCTACCTGACCCTTTTGCTGCTGGTATACATGTATGTTATCCAGGTGCTGGCAGTTTGAAGCAAACCCATGAGGCTTCGGTTTGAAAGTGAGTAACATGAGGTTGTATTTGCATATTCTAGCAATCAGGTGGAAGAGATGCAGCTGTCTTTGATGGTGACAGAGATGGTATAATGTATTAATCATTTTACCACCGTTAGAAATTTAAGCTGTTCCTAAAATTTGGCACATCTATATATAGATGTTTTGACATGTGTAATTTTGATTAATATTTTTAAATTTGCTTATCAGTAATTAATTACTATGGCCAACTAATTTAAATTGATTATTTAAATGTTTTCATAAAAGTTTTATTAACTTATACAACTCTGGTAGCTCTGAATAGTTCTTGAACATTGCCTAACCTTCAAAAGCACTGAGCATTATTTTTTTTTAAATATCAATCTGATGGGTAACAGGGCTATCTCATATGTAATGCTTTTTATTTCTCTGCTTATAGATTATTTGCTGTATGTTTATAATTTATTATTGATGTGTATTTTCAGTTTTCTGTTAATATCCTTTAAGTATTTTGTTAGAAGTATTTTTTGCCTTAGATTTGAAAGTTAGACTATATAATACTTTTGATACATGCATACATACATGCATATAATTTTATTAGTTTAAATTCAGTTTTGTTTACTCATGTTTTATTTTAAAATTATTTTTCAAAAAAAATTGTTGTGTATATTTAAGGTATACAGCCATCATAAATACACATATAGTGAAATGATTACCATATTGAAATGAATTAACAATCACATAGTTATCCATTTTCTTCCTTTGAGAAGAGAAGCTATAATCTACTTATTACATTAACATCTAGATTACATCACATCATTAATTATAATACCATAATGTACGTTAGACTTTTTGATTTCATCCTATATATTTGCTACTTTGTACCTTTTGACCTAAAATATCCCCTTTCCTTCTCCCTAATGTTAATTTTGGTAACCAGTGTTTTATTTATTTTATTGGTTCTTTTTAGTTACATGTGACAGTAGAAACCATTTTGATATAATTAAACAAGCATGGAATACATCTTATTCAAACTCAGACCCTACCTAGTTCTTCCCTTTCTCTTTCCCCACCCCTTGCTCCTTTCCCTATTGATCTTTCTGCCATTTAGCCATAGTTATTTTTTTAAATTAACTTATTGTGGATATACATGATGGTGAGATTCTTTGTACAGTATTCATATATTTATGTAGGAATGTTGTGTCAGATTCATTCCACTGTCTTTCTTTTTCCTATCCCCTCTCCTTTCCTTTATTCTCCTTTGTCTAATCTACTAAACTTCTATTCTCCCCTCCCCTGCTTTAGTGGTGGGTTAGCTTTCACATATCAGAGAAAACATTCAACCTTTGTTTTCTAGGGGGATTGGCTTATTTCACTTAGCATTATATTCTCTAGATCCATCCATTTACCAGCAAATATCATAAGGTCACTCTTCTTTGTGTAAATATCACATTTTCTTTATCCATTCATGTGTTGAAGGGCACCTAAGTTTTAAAAAGTAGTTTGTGCATGGAGTTGATCACTGAGTATTAAACAGGATTTTTTTTTTTTTTTAATTTTAAAAGGAACAGTTCACACTCTCAACATTCTGCTGAAAACTCTTCTTAACCAAATCAACAAGCTTTTTGGATACTTTTTCAATTTTTCATGATATCTTGGTTAACTGTTTTATTAAGCATTTTGCTTTTATGTAATTTATGTTCATTTTTTTCCCAGCTCAAATAATTTATTCACTTTCCTTCAACCCTAACATCTTTTGAATGTTCTTCCAGCTACTTTTCACCATATTGTCCCTAAGTGATAACATACATTTCATTGCACTGGTAATGTCCCACTTCTAAATAAAATACCAGTCTATTTCAATTCAATATTTTGAATAACAAATAACTCAAATTTAGTGGCCAAACTGATAGTTTTATTTTATCTCATAGTTCAGGGTTGACCAGATCCTAGATAATAGGTTGCATTAGAGATCTAGTTTGATGTCTCTTAAGTCAGGGTAGTCAACAGTACATGGGTTTGCCTGCTGAGTCTCTCTGGGTATCTCATGACTGTACTTTGCCAAGGACCCTCCCTCACTATGTCACATTCAATTTCCAACTCCTTTCCACATGGGCATTCTGTCCAGCAGGATAACTTATTTTGTGGTTCAGGGTTTCAGGACTGAGAGAGTAGAGAGTGGCTTGCCAAATCCTCTTTGTAACTTTGCCTGAAAGTCTTGGTTCTTTATTTTGTCCACATTCTATTAATCAAAGCAGTCACAGTCACAGCTCAGTTTCAAGGAGAAAAGTATTTTCACTCTTGATCATAGGTACTACATGCTCATGTAGGGAGTGGTAGAGAGGTTCTACAATGTTTTTAGAAATTAGCTAACACATTTAAGGTGTGTGTGTGTGTGTGTGTGTGTGTGTGTGTGTGTGTGTCTGAGAGAGACAGAGATTCTCCTTCACTGAAATCAAATTAAATTGTTTTAAATAAAGCTTATGATCGTTTTCTTGTTGTTCTTTCCATCCATTTTCAAGACTGTAAAATGTTAGTTTAACATTCATTTGCTGCCACACCAAAAACGAAATAACTTTTAGAGGTTAAGCAAAGCATTCCGTGAGCTAGATTCTTTTTTTCCCTCTAAGTTTAAAAAGTTGATCATTTTCTGGAAATCTCTTTTATTAATATAATTGGAATTTTAGTCATTTTTAAATTTTGACAATATTGATGTTTGCAGCAAAATTTTTAGTGTATTCTATAATCTGGTTTTTTGGGGGAGTAGGCTGCATAAATAAAGTTGAATGGAAAACAAGGAGTCCCCAAATCTGAAAAATAGGTAGGATCACTTAATATCACTAGTGATTAAAAACAACATTGCTGTCATTTCTGGAGGGTTTAGTGTGCTAGAATTAGGGAAAAATCTACTTTTCATATAAGAACCTGACTGGTCTCTCTGACTGTAATACACACACTTGATATAGAATGTGTCCACTATACTACAAAGTTTTTAGCATTGCATAAGTGAAGTAATAGAACTACCCTTTTTAAAAAATAATAATTTGGTCAACTGTTTAGTATTTTAAAAAATCTAGCAGCAAAATTTTATATTCATATACTTTGTCTCTTACTGATACTGAAAATAGTATCTTGTATTTCTTTGAAAGGCCATATTTGCATTATTTTATAAAAGGTTTTTTTAAGAAAGTGGATAAACTGTTGAAAGAGCTTTTTTTTTTTTTTTCCTGTTCCATATAGGGGAAAGGAGTCATATTTTCTTCTAAATTATTTTCATTATGGTGATGTTTCACATACAAATTTTACTCAGATGATATTGCCATATTATATATTATTGCTAAAGTGCTATTTTCAATAGAAAGTAATTTACAAGTTTTCATGATTTTAGTCAATGCCCAGAATTAGGATTTTTATGCAAACATATATGAAAATTCTACTTGATAACTGCCAACTCCTGTTTATAGTAACATCATTTGACACTTTCTGAATTATTGAGTTTTCTCTCTTAAACATCCTCTCACTATGGTGAAAACACCTGTACAATGAATTTTTTACTCAGTACTCAGTGCTTATTCCACATACACTTCCAAGTTTTAAGTAAAAACAGGTCTGATCTTAGCTTAGAAATTGAGCAACATATCTATTTTAATCCAATCTCCATTTGGACAATTATTTTGTAAAGAGTACACACAGTTTCTCAGGTCTTCTCATTTATCATCACTGCATGTTTGTATGGGTCCTAGTAGACATGGAAATTACTTATCAGAATCCCTGCAATCTGTTATATCGCTTTGAATATGTGGAATTTATGGTCTGTGCATGGAGTTGATCACTAAGTATATTAAATCTCTGGAAAGAGCGAGATCCAATTTTGGACAGTCATCATTCTATGCTTTCAAATAATTGCACTTGGTTGAATTGGCAAATTGAGCTTTGGAGACATATTTTTACTGAACTCTAATGTGCAATAGTACGGTCTCATAGCAAGGCTTGTAATATTATACCAGAAAATTGGTTTTTGAACAACAACAAGGCAAAGAGTGACCTTTGTACTAAAAGGAGACAAGCAGATTGTGAATAATTCAGGGATAGACTCAAAAATTCCAAAATTCAAACCAGTAGAAATAAATCACAAGAACAATATGGATTGATGGTGAGGAAGAGAGCTGGTGTGGACTTTCACACCAATGTTTAAGCAGTTTCATATGCTGACAAAACAAATTTAATACAGATAGCTGCCAGAATCACTAAAATTATGGGGTTATGTAAATACTCCCCTAATCTTGTGGAAGGTCAATATATTTTTCCAGTATGCTGACAAATATGCATACCTTATGATTTTGTTTCTTTCTAGTTTCAATCTTATTTTCCTAAATTATCCCTCTCATGTCATTTCTCTGACCATCACTAACTCAATAAGAAACATAAAAATTTCCCCTTGGTGTCCCTTATGAACTATTTATACAATACAGGTATATTTAGATGGAAAAAGATACTCAATATCTATGAGAAACCACAATTATCATTTCAATACAAATGGAAGATTACATAGTCAAATGTTAGATTTTTTTTTAAATTTCCTTGTATACACATCTCCAGAACTCTTACTAAATCCACTATACTATTTTATATCTCTATGGTACATTTTCTATTTATCCTTTTTTATCTTCTCCCAACACTCAATATTACTAAACAATTTAGAAGCATAAATGATAGTGATGCCTTTAGAAAATGGGTAAAATCAGTAAACTTCCATACTCAGTGGATGACAGATTTGGGGCAAGACTTGTGGTGTCATTCTATTTTGAGGTAAAAATAAATTACTTTTATCTATTTAATGTATTAAATTTTTAGTATATTTAAATTGAAAATATATATTTAAAAAGATACTAAAAATTTATCATGATCCTACAGTTGATGTTTAACTACTCTTAACTTCTCTCTCCTAGTCTTCTAATATATCTTACATGTTTTAAGTTTTTTGCTAGTTCCAACAAAAAATTTTATATATATAATATATATATATACACACACACACATAGATATAGATACATATAGATATATAGAGATATATAAAATATATTCAGCCTCCCTGCGGACTTTTTTTCCCCGCTTTTGGAGATGTGGTTTCTCTCTGCTGTTCTGACTGGTTTAGAATCCTGGATTCAAGGTATCCTTCAGCTTCAACCTTTTCTCCCAAGTAGCTGGGATTATGGACAATCACCATACCTGTCTTGTTTGATGATCTTATGTGCATTTTTGACACTCTTGAGGCCACTGTGATATATTGTATAAGGTAATATTTATTGGTCCCAAATTCAGGAGAATATGAAAAGAGGCTGGGTGAGTGGTGAATGTTCAAAATAGATGGCTTATCATTTGGACTTATTAAATACCATCTAGTTTTAGGTAATTCATTATGAGATTTAGAATCAGGGAGCAATTACATACACTTCTTGGTATAAAGTAGAAGTTACATTACACATTCAGTAGATTAAAAAGTAAATTTTTTAATATTCATGTTCTTTAAATGCAGCTATACCAATTATCCTGGTCTGGTGTTAGAACAAAAGAATATTTGTTGTTTGGTTTTTCAGTGATCAGACACATGACAATATGTAATCTGCAGTGTGTTAATAAGGACATGGCCAAAGAAAAACATGCCATTTTTACAGGGAAATAGTTCAATCGAATCTCAACTAAGAATAGAAGCAAACTTCTTTAACTGAAAAAGGGCATCTTTAAAAAACTACAACTTCTATCATAGTCAATGGTGAAGGACTAAATGCTTTCTCTTTAAATTTGGGTAGAAGGTAAGAATGTCCTCTCAAGAGGATACATGAGACTTTAGCTAGTGCAAGCAGGCAGACAGACAAGAAAGGGAAATAAAGACATGTGGTTCAAAAAGTTTTATTCACAGGCAGCAAGAACTTGTATTTAAGAAATTTTAAGGATTCCACAAATAATCTTGAAAACTACTGATCTCATCAAGGAATCTAAATAAAGGTCAGTACATAAAAATCAAATATATTTCTATATATTTACAATAAATAATTCAAAAATGAGATAAGGAAAAATATATGCAGAACCAAAATGATAAAATATTTAGAAATATAGTTGACAAAAGACATAGAAAAGATGTACTTAGAAACTTTCCTATCTTACAGGGGAAATTTTTTCAAAAGATTTAATTAATGGAAAATGTTATTTCCTTATTCGAATAGATTCTTATTTTTTAAAAAAAAAAAAAAAAGAGAGAGGGAGAGAGGAGAGAGAGAGAGAGAGAGAGAGAGAGAGAGAGAGAGAGAGAGAGAGAGAGAATTTTAATATTTATTTATTTATTTTAGTTTTTGGCAGATACAACATCTTTGTTTGTCTGCGGTGCTGAGGATCGAACCCGGGCAGCACCCATGCCAGGCGAGCGCACTACTGCTTGAGCCACATCCCCAGTCCAAGATTGTTATTTTTAACATGACAATTCCTGATCTACAGATATAAAACAATCTCTCTAGACCTACAAAGTCTAAGGAGATTTTTTTTTTTTCTCAAAAGTTACAAACTATTCCTACAGCATATGTGAGAAAAAAAAATAAGAGAGGGGAAAAAGTCTTTAGAAGACAGTTGGAGAGTTCACACTGACTGATTTCAAAAGTTAAGTATAAAGAGGAATGACAACAAAAAAATGGCAGAGGAGTAGCTCTGAGAGCCCATCTTTCTACAAAAACAATGAAAACTAAGCAGGAAGAAACAACTTGCCAGAACTCTGGAAAACAGTCGGAGGTTTACAGAAATCAAGTGAATGCTGAATCAAGGAAAAGTCACCTTAAAATTGTGAGAAACTTTGTGGCATTTTTACTGCAGGCAAGCACCCCTGCCCAATTTCCCTGCTTGCCTGCTGGCATTATTGCACCTAGTGAGTGACCCTGGACCCAGCCTCTGGAAGAATCAAAGAAGATCTTTACAAAGATCTCCTCTCCTTTTATCTGTGTAGAAGCTACCAGAACTGATGCAAATTGCCTTGCTTTGTTTCAACTAAATTGGAACTCCCTCAGGGAGGAAAGGAGCTCTGTGGAGAGCAGTTCTTAAAACCACTGCAAGGAAGTGAACCATTCCTTTGCTTTCTGGGACAAAAGATTAAGGTGAAGCAAACAATAAACAGGTGGAAGCCTGAGAAGAAGAGCTGAGGAGAGAGTTTCTTTGTAGGACACTGAAAATCTCCTACATATACTAGGAAAAGTTCACTAAGGAATGTAAAAGCCATGCTTTCCCACAGCAGGACACTTGCTCAGTAAAGATCTGAGAAGACCCGAAGTTTAGACTTGTGGCTAAACTTCAGGCTCAACAAGCAAAAAGTTATGACTAACACAGAATGGTAAACAGTCCACCTAAGCTTGGAAGGGTTGACTTAACACAGAGCCAGTCTCCAAAGACAGCAAGTCTATGTTGTTATATATTTTACTTTTATATTTTCCTTATTCTCTAGACATTTTGAGAAAATCTCTGTCAGGATGGCAACCTATTCCCAATATGATAAAAAATACTTCTTTTGTTCTGGGCACCACACAAAAACTAGTTGCATTGGGAGTCTATCAGTAAATGGACCAGAACAGTACACCTAAATGGGGTACTTGCTAATCTAACGTATTTAAGAATTGGGCCTCTATTGCATGTGTGGTAGGAACTGCCCAGGAAAACATGTTATTCTTTACCTTAGAAGGCATAGTTTGGCAGCTCATAATACTTGACCCTAGAAATTCATCTGAAGTGAAAGGCATCTAAATTTTGTGGGATGTGGGATTTATTTTCCATCTTTTGACAAACACATGTCTTATCGGTATGTCTATAGTAGTTTCTACTTCCTGACCAAAATGTCATGGACTATTTTAATGTGTTATGCAAGGGAAATGCCATCAAATTCCCTGCTAAGTTCTGTCACACATCTGGACACATCACTGAGGTATTTTTCTCTTTTTATCTGCTAAACACTAACTACTTTAGTGATCCTCACTAATTCATATAGTATAAATGACATTTGCCAGATCTATAAAAGCATATATAATTAATAGGGGATGTTATAATTTGCTCAAGTAATGAAGCAAAAGCTGCAATAGCAAATGAAATTTGAAACACCTTTGATTATGTTTACAATTATCTACTGTCCTCTAAAATACATTCATTCTCTTTATATTCCAAATACATGACTTGAATTAAAATCTGTGTGAATCAACACCCCTGCATCTCTCTCAATTTCTTGACAATGACACTAATGACAATGGGGCTAATCTCTGCAATCTCTCCAGGAATGAATTATTGCTGTTATGTATCATATTTTTAGATATCAGCAAGTGTACTGACTTACATTTGAACTTTCCTACCATAATTGATCTCAGTATGCAGGTTTGGACATCCAGGTGGAGATTCTACCAGTTGCTGATCATGTCTAGTCCTATTTTGCATTCTAAAACTACAGTCATAATCATGATTAGGTTCAAGGACACACAATGACTACTGTGGGGACTACTGTGAGATGGACATCAGCTAAATCCATTAATCACCTAACCTTCATAAACTCCAACTTTGACTAATAGACTACAGTAACATTTTGGGGTCTTCAAGAGGAAGCGTCTTTAGACTCAATGTCGAGTAATCTTCCAAATTTCTGATTATTTCCCATTCCCCATTATCTTGTCACTATGATAAATGTCTATAGGTCCCTCTGGGAAAGGCTAGTATAAAGAGCAGATGTATTTGATAGTTGCTCAAATTGAGTCATGATGATATACACAATCTGCACATATCAATTTCAAGTGATGAAATAGAGGACACCATCAGAAGCCTACCAACCAAGAAAAGCCCAGGACCAAAGATATATACACAGCCAAATTCTACAAGACTTTTAAGCAAGAACTAATACTAGTACTCTTGAATTTATTTCAGGAAATATAAAAAGAGGGAGCACTTCCAAACTAATCTATGAGGTCAATATCACCCTGATTCCAAAATCGGGAAAAGACACATCAAAAAAAGAGAACTTAAGACCAATACCTCTAATGAACATAGCTGAAAAAATTCTCAATAAAATTCTGGGAAATCGAATACAAAAACACATCAAAAGGATTGTGCACCACAATCAAGTGGGATTTATCCAAGGGATGCAAGATTAGTTCAATATATGGAAATCAGTAAATGTAACTCATCACATCAATAAACTCAAAGATAAGAATGATATGATAATCTCAATAGACACAGAAAAAAATTCAAGAAATGCAGCATCCCTTCATGTTCAAAACAATAGAAAAACTAGGGATAACAAGAATATTTCTCAACATCATAAAAGTTATTTATGCTAAGCCCCAGGCACACATAATTCTAAATCGAGAAAAATTGAAAGCATTCCCTCTAAAACCTGGAACAAGACAAGTATGCCCTCTTTCACTTCTATTTAACATAGTTTTTGAAAAACTGGTGAGAGCATTTAGACAGATGAAAGAAATTAAAGGGATACAGATAGGAAAAGAAGAACTCAAATTAGAACTATTTGCCAATAATATGATTCTATTCCTGGAAGACCCAAAAAGTTCCACCAGAAATCTTCTAGAACCAGTAAGTGAATTCAGGAAAGTAGCAGGATACAAAATCAACATCCATAAATCAAAGGCATTTCTGTATATGAGTGACAAATCCTCTGAAAGGTAAATAAGGAAAACTATCTCATTTACAATCACCACAAAACAAAAGTAAAATACTTGGGAATCATCCTAGCAAAAGAGGAGAAAGACCTCTACAACAAAGGCTACAGAACACTGAATAAAAAGATTAAAGAAGACCTTAGAAGATGGAAAGATCTCCCTTGTTCTTGGGTAGGCAGAATTAATATTGTCAAAATGACCATACTATCTAAAGCACTATACAGATTTAATGAAATTCCAATCCAAATCCTAATGACATTCCTTATAGAAATAGAAAAAAAGCAGTCATGAAATTCATCTGGAAAAATAAGAGACTCAGAATTGCTAAAGTAATTGGACCAGAACAGTACAGTAAGAAGAGTGAAGCAAGAGGCATCACTATACCAGTCCTTAAACTATACTACAGAGAAATAGTAACAAAAACAGCATGATATTGGCACCAAAATAGACTTGTAGACCAATGGTACAGAATAGAGGACATGGAGACAAACCCACATAATTACATTTATCTTATATTAGACAAAGGTGCCAAAACTGTACAATGGGGAAAAGATAGCCTCTTCAACAATCATGCTGTGAGACCTGGAAATCCATATGCAACAAAATGAAATTAAACCCCTATCTCACACTATGCACAAATTCAACTCAAAGTGGGCCAAGGACCTAGGAATTAAACAGAGATCCTGCATCTAATAGAAGAAAAATTAGCCCCGAATCTCCATCCTATTGGATTAGGCCCCTACTTCTTTAATGAGACTCCTATAGCACAAGAATTAAAATCAAGAATTAATAAATGGGATGAATTCAAACTAAAAAGTTTCTTTTCAGCAAAAGTGACAATCAGTGAGGTGAATAGAGAGCTTACTGCTGGAGACTAAATTTTTACCACTTGCACATCAGATAGAGCAGTAAACTCTAGGGTATATAAAGAACTCAAAAATCTTAACACCAAAATACAAAATAACTCAATTAATAAAGGGGCCAAGGAACTGAACAGACACTTCTCAGAAGGTGATATACAACCAATCAACAAATATATGAAAAAATGTTCAACATTTCTAGCTATTAGAGAAATGTAAATCAAAACTACTCTATGATTTCATCTCTCTCCAGTCAGAAAGGCAGCTTTTAAGAATACAAACAACAATAAGTGTCGGTGAGGATGTAGGAAAAAAGGCACACACATGCATTGCTGGTGGGACTGTAAAATGGTGCAGCCAATATGGAAAGAAGTATGGAGATTCCTTGGAAAACTTAGAATGGAACAACCATTTGATTTAATTTAATTAAAGCTATTTAATTAAAGCTATTTCTTTCCACAGTCTATCCCAAAGGACTTAAAAACAGCATACTACAGGGACACAAACATATCAATGTTTATTGCAGCAACCTATATGTCCATCAGTAGATGAATGGATGAAGAAAATGTGGTATATAAACACAGTGAAATATTACTCAGCAATAAAAGAGAATAAAAACATGGCATTTGTAGGTAAATGGATGGAGTTGGAGAATATAATGCTAAGTGAAGTTAACCAACCCCCAAAAAACAAATGCCGAATGTTTTCTCTGATATAAGGAGGCTGATTCATAGTGGGTTTGGGAGAGGAAGCATGGGAAGATTTGAGGAATTCTAGATGGGGCAAAGGGGAGGGAGGGGAAAAGAGGGTACAAGGGTTCTAAAAAAGATGGTAGAATTCGATGGACATCATTACCCTAGTACATGTATAAAGACAGGAATGGTGTGAATATACTTTGTATATAACCATAGATATGAAAAACTATGCTCTATATGTGTAATATGAAATGTAATGCATTCTGCTGTCATATATAACAAATTAGAATAAAAAATAAAATTTAAAAATAGAAATGTAGAAAAAAATATGACTTTTTCTTTCAGGATGGATAGAAAAGTTTTCAGGTATAGTTTGAGCTAGAAATCTGAAGTCTTGAGCTCATTCCTTTCGTTACTGATTTACTCCATCACATTCAGGGACTACCAGCCATTCCATTATACTCCTTAATGTAATTAAAATGTTCTAAGGTGTTGATACATAGTCCTGCAGAAACTTGCCTTCTATATGAATTTGATCAGGAAAAACCAAACATAATATTTTACATATCATTTTTATCACATTATGTTATGAACTGTCCTTACCACTGGAAATAAGTCATTAGAACCTTTTATTTACTCAGATTCAAGAACCAACTTGAGACATCCCAAATCAATTCAAAAAATTATCTTTAGGATTTGTTCCTTTAATAATATCTCAAGTTACAAAATGATTATAATGATCAGAGTTTAACAGAAAATCAGGAATGGGCAGGGAATATGCTAAGGTATTTTTTGCAGTAGATTGGCTTAGTTAATTGTGGACCTGGTTAGACAAGGGTACAATCCCTAAGGCAGGACATCAAGGACATTGGGACCCAACCTAAAGTTGCTGTGAACAGGTAATGTCCTTATAAAAATCTTGGCTGTTCTTTTAAGACTTTTCAATGATCAAATAAGGCCAAAGGTATTAATATCTTTTACTTAAAGTCAATTGACTTTGGCTTTAATTACATCTAAAATGTAACAAGATAAGTGATTGATTTAAATAAATTGGGACTGTACCCTATCTAAATTAACACATTAAAAAGAAGATGATTTCTATGTAAATGTATATGTATATTATTTACAGAACATTAAATGAATGCTCATTTTTCTATTATTAAAAATATGGATGTAAATTTTTTGAAAGACATTGAATGTTTTTCTCTCAGATCATGCACAAGATAGTGTTCAATGCTACCCTCATTTAATTTTGGCTTTTGTTTTAAGGTTTTAATTGATGCAAGACATTTAAAACTGAAACCTTTTTATTATTATTATTAATTATATTTAATTAATTACAAATTATTATAATTAATCTGGACTCATTTAGTATTATTTCTTAATTTAAATAAGGATAATGTACAAGATAAAATAAAAGGCCAACTAAAGAAGAGTATATTAACATGTACATATCAGTCACATCCATTGCTTTGAGTTTGTTTCAGTAGAAGATTTTAAAATGTGCTTTATTAACCCAGCAAAAGTTTGAGGGCTTACTTTCATAAAGAAGATATGTACAAAGCATAAAGGAAAACAGATTTAGCATAAGTTATGAAATTAAAATAGCAAGGAAATTTTTTCCACTTATGTAAGCATTATTGGTGCATTTTAAATTAATAAACTTTTTTTTTTTTTTTTAGAGAGAGTGAGAGAGGAGAGAGAGAGAGAATTTTTAATATTTATTTATTTTTTTAGTTATTGGCGGACACAACATCTTTGTTTGTATGTGGTGCTGAGGATCGAACCTGGGCCGCACGCATGCCAGGCGAGCGCGCTACCGCTTGAGCCACATCCCCAGCCCTAATAAACTTTTTAAAAGGATTTTCATTTATTAGACTTTTGGAATTTAAAGACATGATACCTTCATGTAATCTTTTTTACAAATTTACATAATTAAATTTATCCTTTTAATATTAGAGTCTTTTAAGAACATATACTGACTCAGATTTATTCAGTTAGCTATTAAATATTTCAAAAGATTTCTAAAACCAGCATGTTTCCAATAGACAATGTTGTCACCATGATTATTCTTTTAAATACTAGCTGATCAAGAATCCTAAAATTATTCACAGTGTAATATTGAAAAAGTTTGTGTGTACTAACATGCAGAGAGATATAATAAAGAAAGATTTTCAGTGAACATTATTGTTTGAATTTTCCCTCACTCTCATTGAAATGTACTCATTTACAGGGCTCTGTCAAAAAATTAAAAAGCTTCCTCAAATACCATACCTAGAAACAAATATTTAAGCTAATTCAAATGCATTTTCTGTGACATTGTCTAGTAAGGACAACTTTGCTCAGTCTAATTTATTTTTAAAGTATTACTCTATTTAGAAATTGCAATCATCTGTCTTATAATGAATATGATTTTACTTTATAAACTGAACAAGTGGCTGAAGATTTTAAAATTAACAGCTTTCTTCACCTGCATTATTTATGATATTGAGGGACTGGGGGCAGCAGAAGTGTAATGGATAACAGCACATCAAATGAAAGATCCATGGTTGCTATGAATATTTAGCACTAAAGGCTGGAACATCTTTTCAGAATATCAGTTTTCAGGTTTATAACAAAGATTTTGTCTTTTTCTTATAGTGAGTAAATATTCTAATACTAATAAGAGCAAATTAGGATGAAATAGTACGTATTGCCTTTAATAATTTGACACAAAGATACAGCAAATCTAGAAAAGAGCAAACATTTTAATAAAAATAAGATCTTAATATCACATTCTGATTGTATGAAAATTATAATGCTAAAACTTATATAGAGAATGCATAATATATACCTATAGTATGAATATTGCAGCATTTTAAGGGTAATTTGATTAAAATTATTAAAGAATTACATAAAATTACAAATTAGTTTATCTTTAAAACTGTATTAATGTGGTTGGCTTTCTTAATGAGCTGTTTATATCTTAGCATAACAGCATTTTAAATATTAAGTTTGCAAAGGAGAGCTACAGTATGAAAAATAAGAACCAAATATGGTCCTAATATTCCTAACAATGTTTTTAAAACAATTAATTTACATGATATTTTTTTTATCATAGCCCACTGTAGGACCAATGATTAGCACACAGTAAGTATTTAGTTAATGAATTACACAAAATGTGAATTGAAACACTGATATAGGGAGAGAATTATTTGTAAATTCTATTTGAATCAGGTGATATAAGATGATTTCAGAAGCCTTTATTTATATTATTCAAAATGTAGTTATTATATAGAAGAAGTGAGTTGCTCTTTAAGTCATGGAATAAAGACTTTCTGCATAAAAAAATAAAATGGAACATGATGGTATACTCTCAAAAATAATACAAATTTCATTAGGGATGCAGGTATATTAGTTTTGTACACCTGCTGTAATAAATCTCTACAAACTTGGTGGCTCAAAACAACAGGGTGTCATTTTTTCATAAATCTGGAGGTCAGAAGTTTGAAATTAAGGGGTTGACAGAGTAATGCTACCTTTGGAGGCTCTAAGAGATAATCCTATTAATTACCTCTACTGTCTCCTGAGAGCTGCCAGCAATTCTTGGCTTGTGACCACATCACTCCAATCTCTTTTGCTGTGTTCTACTCTTTTACTGGCTATCTGTTATGAGTATATTTGTGATGATAATTTAGGGCCCAACTTTGATCATCCAGGAAACTTACTTCATCTCAAAACTCTTAACACAATCACATCTGTAAAGAATTTTTCTAAATGAGTTAATATTTACAGATTCTAACACAGCACATAAAATACAATAGACACTAGAAATATTGTTATGAGAAAATGTGCTTGTCATATCACCAAGGAATTTTAAAACTATGGAATGACATAATGTTTGTTTGAATTGATGAAACTATCATGGTTTTAGAAGTCAAAGTTGAGTTTGTATCAACTGTGAAATGTTGGAGATGTTATATAATCCCTCAAAATCTGAGTTTCTGAATTCAAACAATAATCTATGGGAAGATGAGGAACTAATGGAAGAATAATGGTATTTTTAAATGACAAAGAAATTAGGAATTAGATTGTTTTCAGGGGAAAGATGGTGTTTCATTTGCATATGTTGAATCAAAATGTGTTTATGATAGCCAGAAGATATTTTCAATATGTAATAAGATATTTTGGCCTGAAGATAAAGTTATGATTTATGTATTTACAGATTTGACGTTTAGTATAATTTCTATGTAAATGTTTTGAGTACAGTTGTTCATTTAAAAGACAGGCTTTTGATATAATACCTTGCAATGAGATACAGAAAGTAAAGTGGGCTTAGGATCAAACCATGAGGGATCAGTCAATGTTTTGACAAAAAAAAAAAAAAAAAAAAAAAAGATTCAGCAAAGAAAATTAGGAGAAAAACAAGAAAAGTTGGATATTGGAGGAGACAATGTAATTTTTTTGTGGCAAAGATTGCTTAATGATGTTGAAAAGTCAAGTATGATTAGAATTTATAAAGCCTATTGTATTTAGCAGTGTGTCATTGCTATCATCAGGACAAGCTATATATGACAAGCTATACTTATGGACTAGGAGGGATGAAATCAAACCAAAGTGTTTGAGCAATGTCATAGTCCATGTTCAGTTGCTACAACAAAGTACCTAAGATCAGATAATTCATAAAGAATAGAAATTTATTAAACTCAAGATTTTGGATGCTGGCAAGTCCAATAATATGACATCAACCTCTGTTTGATACCTGATGACATCCTTTTGCCTCATCAAAACATGACAATGTGTATCACATAATGAAATAAACCAATCCTGCCAAACTAGTTCTTTCTTCTTTTTACATAACCACAAATGCCATAATGGGAACCTCACCCACATAAGTTTATCTAATCCTAATTATTTCCCAAAAGCCTATTTCTAAATACAATTAACATATGAATTTAGAAATTAATTTTCTAAAACATGAACTTTTGGGGAAAACATTTAAACTGGATTAATTATCAACTGAGATACTGAGAAATACAGATTGAAAATGTGAACTGTCTTTGGAAGAGGCCAAAAAGGCTATAATTGACAAGTTAATGAATGTGCTTTGTATGTCACTGATTCATGTATATATTTTTAGTAGGAAATACTTAAATGTGGAAGAAAAACTTGGAAGATTAAGATGAGAGACAGTAGTGTGTATACACAAGAAAGAAATATATTTGATAGTTCCTAAAAGGGAAATAAAAATGGAAATCTCATGGTAGTAGGTTTATATTATTTTACAAGAGATGATGAACAAATCATAGAGTAACATTTTGTATAATTTGCAGATTTAGCATTTAGAATATAAGGTATTTCCTTCTGACAGTCTTTGTTGTTATTCATTTGTGTTTTTGTTCATTGAGAACATATACAGAAAGGGCAGCGAAAGATCAATAAGTGGCAGAAAATACACATAACAGAAAATATTTGAAGAAATAAATGTGACTGATACAAATTAACATATTTTATCAGCTTTTGATGTATTCTTTAGGCTCTATGGTATCTGTAGTGTTGGGTTCTGATATGACTTTCTCCTTAGTGCTTGCTGCTTCTATTCATCTGACACATAAAGATGGTTAGATTTATGTGGGGCAAAGATGCTTCCAGACAGGAGAAAATCTTTGCATGACAATATTATTTAAAAGACTACACATAAAAATTTATAATGATATAAAGAAAAACGAACAAAGATACATTCTAACCAAATGAGGGGGAAAATAAGCAGAAGGCAAACAGGTGGCTTAATATAACTAGAAATGTTTTTATAGGATTGCAATGCTAATGGTTTCAAAATGACAAACATCTGACCCTGGATTCCTTTAGAAGCATATTTGAAATTTTCTGAATTAACATATGGTGAGGCTTCTCAACTGAACCTGGTTCAGAACATTCTAGGAGGTGATGTCCTATTCTGAATACAGTACAGTATAACCTGGAAGACCATTAAAATATAGTTATTTTAGCTACTTCCCCAAATCATCTAGGTAATGATAAAAGATGTAAGTCATTCCTGATAAGAAATTTCACTTGGAGTGTGTGGATGAATTTTTTTCAATATAGAACTCCAAAAATTCTGGAGATAATACAACACATATCCATTATAGTTGAACTTACTATAATGTACGTGAAAATATTAGGGATTAAAAGCAAAGCAGAATCAGCATTCTAAAGTAAAAACGAAATGTTAAGACGCTGGTAGACATAAGGCTCCTTTCCTGAGCGAAGGCAAGGGTTTGGATGCACTCCATTGCAATATGACATCTGAATGGAGGCTATATCAGTGGACAAGGAAATCTTGGAAGTTTGGAAAAGAAAGACAAACTCTCAGTCTCATCTCAAAATAGAAACCAAATACTTCTTTACCAATCTATAATTTTCATGCTGTACTCACACTGGTATAATTATTGATTTTATACTATGTGAATGGTCCAGCTAAGAAACTAAATTAAACTGGTCTTAGGTTGGTAGTAAATGCCTGCATCTACATAATGTAAGAGCAAATACTCTGTGGAAAAACAAAGACCTATTAAAATGCTTATGATACCTGACAATGACATCAAATTAGAGTTTATAATAATGCACTTCAAAACATGTGGAAGCATATTGACACAAACAAGAACAAACAAAAATTTGAATTGCAAGGAATGTATAATATTAGAATTCCTACATACTGAAGATAGAATGCAAATAAAAGAATGAATAAATATATTAAAATATATTCAATATGTGTTCAAATAAATATATTCAATATTTAGTCATCTAAAAATGCTAATATAGGTATATTAATGTGAGGCAAGTTAGTTATTGTGGTTAAAAATTTAAAATGGATACAGAGAGTACCTGTCTAACAATGCAAGTTTATTCCTGTCAGAGCTGAAACAATTCAAAATGTTTATAAAGCATAAAAATAATGTACTATAGATTTCAAAAAACTAGAAGAGAGATTTTGAAAATTTTCACCATAAAGAAATGATATTTATTTAAAGAAATGAATGTTTAACCTGATTCACACATAACACAATGTATACATATATTGAACATTATACAGTACCCCATTAATATAATTTTTATGCTTTTATGTATCAGTTAAAAAACACTTTAAGGCATCTCTCAAATTATAAGACAAAACTTTGCAGAAGACAGAACAAATCCATGCCAATTTGTGTAGATTAAAAAATATTTTTCAAACAACTGATAGATGAAAGAATTTTATAAGGATCAAAAATAATTTGCTTAATCTAGACCTATATAAGTACATATCTACAGAATAAATAACAAATTTTATTTTAAGCGCATTTAAATCAATTATAAAACTAAAAATTTAAAAGAATTTTAAGCCCAACTTTTGTAAACATAATAAAATTATTTTGGAAATTAATTTAAAAGTTAATGAAAAAATTTCAAACTAGTGCAAGTCAGCTAAAGCAGTAAAATAAATAAACAACTCACACCTATGCCATATATATGAGTATCAAAGAACTAAAAGTTGATTAGTAAAATATTCAACCTAATAATTTAGATAGAAAGGAAAAAAACTAAAAATAAAACAAGAATTATAAACCAAATATAGGTTTAATGAATGTTAACTTTTTAATTTATAAAAAGCAAAGCAGAAAAGAAGCATTACTACAAATTACAGATTAAAAAGTATTGAAAAAGAAGGATAAACACAATTTTCCCTCAAATTTGAAAACTTAATTAATATATAAATTATATAACAAAAGAATGGAAAATTAAACTGTTTTGGAATTTAAAATTTTAGAAAATGGGAAAAAATGATGCCCAGCATAGAAATTGAATCACTAGTAAAAAATGCCATGGATAACATTTAAATAAAACCGAGTGTTAAGTTATGAACATGAACTTCAAGGTAAGAATAGTTTAGTGTCAAACATTAAACAAAAAGGTGGAGACTTGGCCTACAGCTTAGGGACAGAACACTTGCCAAGCAAGCACAAGGCCCTGGATTCAAGTCCCAGGACCACATAAAAACCAAACAAGATGACCCATGATATGTCAGCAAGTGGGTGGAGAAAGCAATATCAAGACAGGAAGGCAGATACCACTGAAAGACTCCCTCTCTGCAGAACTGGGAGATGTCCACTAGCAGCTCTCCTAAGTGAAAATCAGAATCACTGAAGGAAAGCTCAGCAGGTCAATGGGATAAAAGAAACCCAAACAGAAAGGGGACATTTGGGGCCCATGGCCAAGAGAATATTTACACTTAGAACAAACTCCTGGTAATAAAATTCAAATAGAAAAGCAGAGAAATATTAAAGGCAATAAAAAATGCAAATAATAATATAGGAGGGAAACACACATTTCAGAAATCATAATGACATACTTCTGAATAATTTGTGATACAACGAAAGAAGGAACTGGAGGCATGAAGCTGAAGAAATCTGACTTTCCTTAACCTTCAGTGCCGTCACTGGAGAATATGGGTTCAGAGTTTCTTCATCCAAACACAATGGAGATTTTGGATGAAATACTTCTTTATTTAGGGAAGATGTGTTGAGCATTTCAGGATTTTTTTGCAGTAACCTTTCTCTTTACCTACTAGATGTCATTAGCAACACAGTGGTCACAATAAATAAAATGTCTCCAGACATTTCCAGATGTTTGTGGGTGACAAAATCATAGTTACTTGAAAACCTATCTTACTTAATCATGAGTGATAAAAAGAATTGTGTTTGAATTTCACACTGCTTATTTGCCCAAACAAAGAGATTGAGATAACAATTAATAATGACTTGTCCAGGGGCCTGGCCTGTGACTTAGTGGTAGAGTGCTTGCCTAGCATACGTGAAACACTGGGTTTAAACCCCCGCAACACATAGAAATAAACAAATAAAATAAAGGTATTGTATCCATCTACAATTAAAAATATATTTAAAAAAATGACTTGTCAACGATGAAGTCACATCATAAAACATACACTCAAAAGAAGAAATACAAAGAAAGATAAAAGCTATGAAGAAAAGCATTAATAAAAATGTCATGAAAAAAGCAAAAATAATAATTAGAGAAAAATTTCAAAAATGGAATAATATAACAAGATGATTTGAAAAGGAAATTGAAAAAACTCAGATAAAATAATTTTATGGAAATTTTAGAAATACATATATCTTGATGTATGTAATAATATATGTAAGGTCATAAAGCTAAAGAAGAAACAATGCAAACTAAAGCATTGTGTAGGCTTGGACATATCATCATAAGATCCAATGAAATAGTACATAACTAGAATTCAGAAGACTAGGGAATTTATCCAATTCAGAGAATTAATGTTGCTATCTTGGGGAGAAGCCAGGGAAACCCCAATGCAACTTTAAAATGCACAACTCTATATGCAGATCAAATAAGGCATCTGATATTCATTTAATTAGTCTGTAAGAGTTTAACTAATTAAATTTAAAATTTATTAATAAAAATAAAGGTTTATTGCAAGGCAATATTACCAAGCTTCAGGCTAAAGGAAAACATGTTCTTCCTTTATCTTTCCCTTGTCTTTTGAATACATATTTATATTGGTTGCTTCTTGATTCATTTATCAACTCAGTTCCAATATAGTATATATTTTACATGCATGCATGTATGCACACATAAATATGTGCATATTTATATATTTATTTATACTGGATATTGAACCCAGGGGCATCTCCAGTCCATTTTAATTTAATTTTATTTTTTTGAAACAGCTTCTCTCACTCAATTGCTGAGAATGGTCTTGAACTTGCCAGCAACCTGCCTCAACCAGGTTGTGCCCAGGCCTACTTCATATTCTTAATTTCTTTTAAGAGACTACCTACTATAATTTAAGCTGAATAGTGTTCATTACTTTGCTGGGAACATAACCTGATGTGAAGATGTTGTGTGTATTTAACATTCTCACTTAAATAGTATTATTAAATATTATAGCATTATTCCAGTGATATTAGATAAATAAAATATTTTTCTGGGTTGAGAACTTCTAATTTTGTGCATGCACATGCATGTTAATACACACTGGGTTAGAGGTTATTTTATAAAAATTTAACAATGAAAGTTGTTGCTTTTAAATTTGTCTTTTAACAATGACCAGAGAAAGCACATGTTGAATTATTTTATTAAATATTCATCAAATAAAGAAAATATATTTCTAT
The DNA here is from genome assembly GCF_048772815.1 of Callospermophilus lateralis. Taxonomy (NCBI): domain Eukaryota; kingdom Metazoa; phylum Chordata; class Mammalia; order Rodentia; family Sciuridae; genus Callospermophilus; species Callospermophilus lateralis. Next base: position 65,182,412 of record NC_135320.1, on the reverse strand, counting down.
AACTAGAGGAATTTTAACTGTGTTATAATGATGAGTTTTATTCTGACAAAATTCTGCTTAACATTGTGTGATAAAAACAATGTTGTGTTTTTGGAACACATATTGACTCTGACACTAAAGAATACTCTTATAAAACTAGAAATCTTGTTGTAAAAACTGTTATGGTAACTGAAAAAAAAAAACAGAACCATCTTTGGAAACTAAAATAAGATGTACAAAATGTCAAAGTTTAGGGACATGCATCACAAAGCTTAGTTTTTTAAAAAATAAGATACAAAAAGAGCTAGATATATTTCAAATAAAAAAGCCCCATATGTATCAAATTTGAATTTGCTAAACTTATGCAGTTGCTTTATTTAATGTTATGAATACATTAACAGTTTAATGTTTATTGGTTTATGAATGTTAAAAATGAAATGAAACTTATAAAGAAACATTTTATGTGAAAACAGCATTACAAAATTGTTATCTGACAGTAGAGGAAGATTGTGGAAGCTTATACTATTGTTCTGTTAAAGGTCAACACCAAATCCCAGTTCAACTGGCTACAGTTCAAAAATCCAACTGCTCTGTGAATATTTTGAGAGTTCTATGCACTAAGGGGAAGCATTTTTCTAGTAGTGAAATCAAGGAATATTTGACAGAGCACAATAAAATCCTGTTATTCTTTCTTTAAAGAGAAAGTAAACACTGTTCTAATAGATATTTTTGTCCCAGGACAATAAGATACAAGTGAAGTATCCTAATCTGAAAATCCAAATATAAATGCTCAAAAATCTGAAAATTTTTGAGTGTCAACATGATACCAGAAGTGCAAGATTCCACACCTGTCCCCAGTGATAAGTCAAAGCAAAATATAGGAACACTAAGAATATTGTATAAAATTACCTTCAGGCTTTCTGAATAAAGGTATTTATGAAACATAAGTTAATTTCATGTTTAGACTTGAATTCTATCACTAATATATATATATATATATATATATATATATATATATATATATATATATATATATATATATATTTAGGTGTCTGTGTGCATTTGTATATGCATACATATATATATATATTCTAAAATTTGTGAAAATCCAAATCTAAAACAATCTGGTCTCAGGTATTTAATATAAAAGATAAATTGTATGTTATGAAATATGTTCACTTTATCTCTTATGTAACAGCAGCTTTAATACTACAATAGTCATACTACACATAGGAAATCAGTTGTTTTAATATAATTTGACCTATAATTTTAAAACTACTTTTTATGTGTATATTTTTCACTTTGTAAAATCCACACTAATATGTTTAGCATATTCTAATTTTGAATAAAAGAAATGTTGAAAAGTAAAATTTGCATTCATAGTGAATTTTGGATATAGTATAAAATTCTATGTCTAGTTCATAGCAATAAAATTAATACAAACTTGAAAGAGTTATTTTGAAGTCAAGTAAAGAGCAAATTAGACTTTGTTATTACACATAATTCAAAATAACTATGGATTACGAATGTTTAAAATGAACAACTCACAGCTTGTTGAAATTATTGATTTGATTTTGGAAAAAAATCTTCTCTACATCACGCTTTGTATTGATTTTATATTTAAGAACAAAATTTGAAAAATAATTGAGATATATTAATTGTTTACTTGATGGCACATGATGACAAAATCTAAAATATTAATATGAATGTGGGAAATTTAGTTTTAAAAAGTGATCAACAGTCAATTTGGTTACAAGCTGCAAGAGTATTGTTTCAGATACATCTTGAACAGCATTGTGTGAACTCTAGGCACATGGCTCCTAATTCCTCAGATGCTGTCCTGGGATTAGTCTGTTCCCTGACATTACAACTTCCATTTCTGAATCTGAAAATCCCTGATGATCTGTGTTTTTTTTCTGATTCCTGATGTCTCAATCTTGCTCAAAGATAAAACAGAACATTTTGAACAACTTTTGACTTACTGAAATTTGAAGTTGGAAAGGATCAGTAAAACTTTATTTTTTATAAATCTAGAGATGGGAAATAAGATGTTCAGAAGTTTTAAGTGACCAAATTTTTCCAGAGTCAAAGAGACTTTAAAAAAATTAAGATGAATTAAACTACTAGTTTCTATTGTCACATTTCATTTATTTATTTGCTTTTCTACCTGAGAGCTAAGAAAAGAAAGCATTCATCTGAACCATGGTATAGATCTTAAAATGCCACCACCTTCACTTTTTCCTGCTCACTGGCTTTTGTGCTCTGCTAATAGTGAGATTCAACATGAAAAATGAGGCCCAAAATAGGCTGAATATTGAACTAGGGCTTTGCTCTTCCCTGCCTCAGGAAAGACACTTCAGAAAAGCCAATAAACCAGTTATTGTATGATGAGTTTCCACGGCAAGCAAACTACTGTGTGAAGTTATCTGGGATAAACTAAAAAACATGAAGAGGCAACATCTTAGACTATGAGGAATTTATTTTTGCTATAAAATAAAAATAACTGAACTACAAAGATGCCTCTGTGTGTGTGTGTGTGTGTGTGTGTGTGTGTGATTGTGTGTGTGTGCAGGTGTGTCTGTGTATGTGTGTCCAAAAAGGAAAGAAGTGCTTGAGAAATGATACACATATGTTAAAACAATTTAAAACACAGCTTATCTGGGATATATTTAACAAATATGAGATGATATAAATGTCACCGTCTCTAATGGTAATGGCAGATTATGACTCATTGAATGACACAGGATTCATGATGATATACCCGTGCAAATAAATTTGTAAATAAATGTGAAAGTAGACAAAGTTCTTCCCTTATTATAAAATGTTAGCTTAGGAAAATGAATAAGATTTGATGGGATTATAGAGTCACCCCATTTGGAAACCATAATATTTAAAATTAACCAGGAAAAATAATTAATGGATACTAAAATAATTGGGTGAAAAGTTAATAAGAAATAAGACTTCATCAACAGTCTAAACTCATAAATTCATGAAAATATGAATGTGTTCTAGAGAAACTTGGCAGATGCCCCTTCAGCCCTACGACAAAAATTATCAACAGCAGTAATGAAAGAAAGCAAAATCTTGGACCACCTGATGTGTTAATGAAGAGAGCACAGTATCACTTCTGAAATATCCATTCCCCAAATTCTCACCCAAAAAAATACATAAGCAGGGGAAAGGCAAAAGTGGCATTGTACAAACTTGATCTAAAAGATAGTCAAAGAATGGCAAACTGGTTGTCTTCGGAATATTAAGATCCTGAAAGATATGAAAATACTGAAGAATTATTCCATTTTGAAGGTGACTAAGGAAACATGACAGATACTGCACTTGACCTTGGATGTATGTTTTTATTACTAATGTCATTATTTGAATAAGATAAATTGGGATATGCTTTTTATAGATGAGGTGAGTAGTAGTATTATAGATATTCATTTGCTGATTTTTGTCATTATTCTGTACTTTTAGATACATTCTGGCTATCTATTGATTTTCAACAAATCACCTAAAATTTCGGCACCAAGAAAAACAAAATGACATAATGATATTGAAAAGTATTTTTCAAAATTCTTTGGGATGAGTGGACAAAGTTAGGGACTTTTTATGTGACCAGAATCAGGAACTACAGTGATCTGAAGCTCCACATCTCACAGAAGTTGGAAGCCTAAGTCTGAGTCTTAATTACATGGGTGAAAATTGACACTGGATGTCTATTGAATGCTTGCCTGTGCTAATGATTAGGTTATATTCATATGGCTTCAACTTTTCTTGATGCCAAAATTCTTAAAAGAGGACCTCAAGAGCAAATGTCTATGGATTAGTCCCCCAAATTCTAGAATGTCACTTCTGCCCCATTCTATTGGTTAAACCTAGCCCTCAGGCAAGAGTATTTCCAATTTTTAATGAGTAAAGGGCAAGATCATATTACAGAAAATTGTACAAGATGGGAGAACATTTGAGCCATTTTTTGCAAGCACATGCACCTTGGTAAGAAAATATCTTAAGTGAAATATTCACTGGCTGGAATATTCAGCAAAAAGAGGCCAACATGTCTTCATGAAAACAACTTACTTTTTAAATTATTTTATTTTTATTGGTGATTTTGGTTATATATAACATTAGGATTAATTTTAACATAATTATAAAAGCACACAATATAATTGGCTTTTTTAATTGTTTCAGAAAATAAAAATCAAATAACAAAACAACCTTTCTCTGTCTGTCTACTCATCCAGTCTTCTATCATCCATCACTCAGAAAGAATGATAAAGCAAATGTGGTAAAATGTTAGCAATAATAATATATGAATACGAAATATTTTAGTGGTCTTTGTATCATTCTTATTTGCTTTCTTCTAAGTCTAAAATTTTTAAAATTGAAAAACTAAAAAAATAATAAAAATAATATATTGGATATTACAAAATGTTTATGATTAACATTTATTGGTTTAATCTAATATGTTAACAAAAATGAATTATTGTGAATAATTCTAAAACTATGCCATCTTTTCAGTAAATATTATTGCATAAGATAATGTTTGTTTTTAATGTATCTGCATATGCTTTATTTAGAAAATTCGAGTCTATGTTTGTATCTGGTATTTAATAAATTTGTAGGTTGGAATAGCACGACAGAGGGAAGCTACACCTATCTGGTTTATTGTAAAAATCACAGTAGCTTATAAGACTAGGAGAGAAATTGTGTTAATTTCTTTTCATTCACTGGAAGGAGGTTGTGCTCGTGTAGTTGCTATGTAAAGATAGCACATGTAAGAGAAGCCATATGGAACTCCATAACTCCAAAAGTTGGCACAAACTTTTTAAAACTAATCAATTAAAAGAAAAAAAGAAATACCCTGCCCAAGAAAGGAATGCATAGAAAGTAAGACAACACCTAACATAATTTGGCAGAGTTGAATATCTCAGCTTTCCCCGATGTTGTCTGAACTACCTCAAAAACTAAGGACCCCCTTTTTTTGCAGTACTTTTTATATCTCTGGACCCTAGATTAGAGATTCACTTTGTATCCATTATGTTTAGAGAAAATTTTTCTCTGAACTAGCAATAAAGCTGACATTCAGCTTCTAGGAATATCTAAAACAAGACTGGGTGATTAGTTCATCTACCTAATAGAGAGTTGGTCAGTTAGTATGATTTTGTCTCACTGTTCCTTCTCAGTTATGGTGGACTCAAAAACCCTGATGTTTTATGAATTTTCTCAGGAAAGATCAGTTCTCTGCTCTGCAGAAGCCTTACCTGCACCTGTTTAGAATTACCATTGCCTCCTTTCCTTCATTTATTCTCCCCTATCTTCTTCCCTTTCTTTCCTTCCAAGAACCAGGTCCCACCAATTTTCTATTTTTCATAAGTACTCTAATTGCTCATCTATAGGTGACATTGCTAATGATTATTTATACATGTATTTTGTCAGAGCTTGTATTTCTGTTTATCTCTCCATATGTCTATAATCTATCTACCTATTTTTTCAAAGTCATTAGGTGAGAAAAAGAACCTAGATATTTATCTTACTCTCTTGAATTCCTTATAAAGAAAGAAGGACATATATCAGAAGGAAAAAAGGAAAAAAATAAAGAGAGAAAGGAAAAGGAAGGAAGAGAGGGAGGGAGAAAGGAAGAAAGGGAGGGAGAAAGAAAGAAAGGGAGGGACAGAATTCATAATTTTTATTTTTGTCTTTTAAAGGGAGAAGCTGATTTCATATTCTCAGAAATTAATGCAAGGAGGCCACTATTGATATCAAATATCTAGGATGTCATCAAACATAATCAGAAGAAAATGCATACTCTTATGCATTTGCTAGGAAAAAAAACAAAGCTAATCTGAAAATTGGATAAATTACTAGTACAACAATCTCTCTTCTCTTTCTAAATATATTTGTCTTCATTGAGAAACTATACACACATAATATAGCTAAAATCATAGGCATGATATGTGGTACATTAAAAAAAGATTAGAAAATGAGACTTAGGCAAGATATGAACAGACACAGAGAATTATGTCTTATCCCATGTATAATGAGGAAAATGAATGTTTATGTCTCAGGGAGATACATTAGATATTTTAGTTTTACAGAAAATAGAATAGAAGATTAAACTATGGCATAACAACCAATAAGGACATTTTCTAAGTGATATTAGGGAAAGATGATATTTGAATGAAGTAATAAAATTAGCGATAAGAATTATTGGTATTAAGTGTATTTAAATAAATTAATAAAGGTAATGATTTAACATAATGTTATGTAGAGATTATAATTTGAATTGATAGGTGTCTATTAGGTAAATTAGATGTTTATGTAAATAACTTTAAAGTTTAATCTCATAACCTGGTATTTGGATCAGAAACTAAATCTGTATACATATTTCATTTATATACGTATACAGATATATCTATATCTACCTTGGGAGAGATAGCTATTTTATATTTATATTTTAATATACCTTATTTTCCTTGTTAACCATTTTAGTATAAAAATTATTGATTCTTAAGAAATATCAAATAAATGATAAAATTATATTTTAATCTATAAGTCTCACTCTTAAATGACACACAATATATTCCTGATTCATTCATTTACTCCCTATACTCTGAAAATTTTATTTTCAGTCTCCTTTATTTTCCACCATATAATTTTTTCTATTAAATAATTCAATTCCTAATTCATTTGCTTATTTAAATATTCACCAGTGACTATGTACTGAGAACTCTGTAGAGTTTTAATTACTGAGATGAATGAAGTAAATAAAGTCCCTGCCTTTACAGACCTTACTTTGCACTCGGGAAATAAGAGGGAAAACAATGCTCTATTGCAGTTGATAATAATGATAGAAGAAAAATAAAATATACTGAAGGACATATTGTGAGTGATTATTTTTTATAGAAGGAAAATCCTTCTCTAATGCAGAAGCTAAATTTGAGCAGGAATGAGATAGCAAGTCCTACAGACAGTTGAGGAATGGTGATTCTAAGCAGAAGGAACAGCAGGAGCAGAAGTCCCAAAGTAAGATTGTGCTTGTCATGACAGGGGGAAAAAAAAAAGTTAGAAAGCCAGAGGGTTGGGAGGGAGAGAAAGGGTTCCAGAGTAATCAGAGATTGGAGAGGAGCTGGGTGATGGGTGGGTGGTACAAATCACATACAGCCTGTTAGCATGTTTTGAGTGTTATATTTGAGTTTTATTTCAGAGAAATTTCATATTCATTATTCTTAACAAAGTTTCTTTTGAAACCAGAATTCATAAACTCTTCAATCCTTAGTCCTTAAATTCTATTCATTTTGTACTTCCCAACTTTGGTTGATTTCATTCTTTTATTTCATATTTTCCAACTAAGTACTTGTGAAATACAGCTGTGAGCAAATCATCTGACCCATCTCAGTGAAAATTGTGTATTCATACCATTTAATGTCAGCTCACTTTTCAATATTACATGGAAGAGATTTAATCTGAAGGAAAAGTAAATGAAATATAATGTGATCGTTTTGATAGAGAGTGGTTAGAACAGATTTTTGGACTACATATGCAAGGGATGGTTCTGCCAGGTTTCCTAAGTGAAAGATTACTGTAGAATGTGATGCCTGAGTTGAATTGAAGACAGACTCTGAACTGAATATAAATGAATTGAGTAGGGGGAAAACTGGAAAAAGCTTCCAAGGAACAAGGTCGAAAATGAGCAAAAGGAAATATATGAAAGATATTAAAGCCATGCATTATATTTTGAATGATAGGGTGTTGCAAAGGTGCTTTTAGAGAGGTAAAGAGAGGTAAACAGTGACAGTGGCCAAAATCAAAATAGTTTGTTCAGGCCTTTAAATGTATATTATATGATACGACAAAGTGGTAACATGATAGAAGTCAATTTAGCCAACCTATTATTCAAATGTAAATTGGAAGAATGGACAAGATTGGAGAACCTGAAAATCATTTAGAATAATAATGTTGATAAGGGGTGAGAATTTTAGGAAAGATTCAATAAAAGATATAAATAAGCATATATCTTAGAAAGTAAAGTCAAAAATTTCCCTTGACATGCTAATATTCATCTCTGAAGAGGAGAGATGAGTAAAGGGGGAGGGTAAAGTTTGTCATTCACTTATTTTGGAAATTCTAATTAAAAACAAAATTTTTCTCCCAACACCAAAATCTTTTTCTTCAACAAGGTAGTAGAAAAAGAAAAACCCTTTTATTATCAAATAAGCATTAAACCAAAAAGTGATACACATCTAGGCAATCTAACAGACTGCAAAGACAGAAAGGAAACTTACGTAATCGAGAGACACAACCCATTACATACATGGTTTTAAAATAACCAATAATTAGTATTAACAGAGACTTGGAGAGGCTTTCTTTGCCCAAAGCAATGACTTTTTTACTTAGGCCTGCAGAAGCTCAATAGGTAACTAAAGGCAGGATATAGCTTGGCATGTCTGCATTTTGAATCTGCCTCATTACCTTAATCATAGAGCTAGATTCTTGATAATACTACACATGGATATGCTAAACATGTAAAGAGTATAATGCCAGATCTATTAGTCTTGAATTTACCTAAACTATCTTATCCTATTTTGAAGACGAAGGACAGTGAGATAAGCATAAGATATTTTCGAGATTTGCAGAGACTTTTAACTGCCAGACCCCTGAAATGAGGCCTAGAAATCTGTATACCTTCAGTCACCTTGATTCCAAGAAGAGCAGAGCCTTGCAGACAGATCACTCCATCATGAGAGCTCTTCTCTAAATGGGAGAAATTATCCTCCAGATTGCCCCCCTTAAGTAATAAAGACTTCTGCAGAACTACCTTCCTGAACCAGTCTTTTGATAATGATCAACAATTAACCACAGCAACCATCTGAACAGGTTGACTTACTATCAATCCTGCTGCCATACAAATTCCCAATCCTTTCTTTGCTTCTCCCTTTCTATAAAAGCTGGAAGTTTCTTTCAGTCCTTCAAAGACAGAACTTTTGTCACTGAACCTCTAAATACATTCTTCACAGCATGAAATTCTGATTTAAGCCTTTTCCTGTGTTTCACCACTTCTCGGTTTGTTTGTTTGTTTTTAATTGGTTTGAAGGGACAGGTGGTAAAGCCTGGTCAGTGGGACCAGATCCAGAGCTTTTACCTAAGGCCACTAGTAACACTAATTTTCCTAGTCCCTACATCTAAAGACTTGAAAGCATCATCTGTCACACATGATTTATACTAACTTTACCTAATAGTTAGGATAACAATCTATGTCAGCATATAGACTTTATTCAGAAAAAGCAAGCTTCTCATATCTTTATGACAAGAGATAATTTTTATAGGTAACAGATAGATGTGAGTAGTGGGAACATAAAAGTTAAGGGAACAGTCTTATAAATTGAATTCACTATTCTGACCCCCAGATGATTTTATTTTTTAGCAATTTTCCTGCAGTCTTACCTGGTTTAAATCAACAGAAGATGTGCCACTCCTCATCAAAAAAAAAAAAAAAAAAAAAAAAAAAAAAAATCCCTGCTTTGGCAGGAAAAATATAGCCCAAAATGATGATCAGAAATATGCAAATTACTTTGAAGAAGGGACTTTTGTGACCTTTAGATAGACTAGGTTCCAGAATCAGGGAAGTAAGATAATTCACCCTAACCACAAAATCTGTGAGAACAAGTCCCAATTAGAACTGATCAGCATGGGCCAAAGTGATCTAGAGTTGTCTTGGGTCTTTACCATGTGCAGTGGAGACTTGAAAATCTGATGTCACCTTGCTGTCAGTCAAAAATCAAGAGGTGTACCTGGATGGCAAGAGGGGTGCACCATCCTTTTCATTTATAAGAGGAATCACTCTCTCCCTTGAGAATGTCCCATTTTCTCTTTTCCTATTCCTTTCATAAACTCTTCTCTTGAGTTTCACATCTGAAATCTATTGGTGTGATCACAAGAACCAATGAGAGTGGACCTCTGGGACTGCCTCAGGCAGGTCCTTAACTTGTAACAATTTTGCTACTTGGAGCAAGGTTCCCATCAAAGTTAAGAGTTCTAGGTCCTCCCATTCCCCACCCATACTCACATGTACAAGCCAACTAGCAAAGAAGAAGGAATTATACATTTTTACATTTCAAACACATAGTTTACTTCTCAAAACTGATGGCTTCCAAGTTCTTAAAAAAGACATTTCTGGTTTATAATGCTGACAAAATGCCTATCTAGTTTTCCAATAGATTTAAGTAAATTTCAGAGGGGAGAAACTATTAAAAACTTAAAGTTTTCTAAAGTCAGAGCCCTATGAAAAAAGAAGAGAGGGGACTGTATTCCCTTATTTCTAGTTTATTTATGTTTTTACAGTTAACAGTTTGCACAACGTCCCAGGAAATTTTTTTTATTATTTTTTTTGAAATGCATGCAAAACACGTTTTATTTTGCCATTTAATATCATTTCAGAATTTCACACTTAAATAAATGTGAGATACACGACAAACATAGCATCTGAAACTCTTCACAATGGTTCCAAGAGGGTGGGCAAAGGAAAACCATAAATGCAAGATTTCTTCACTACTCCAGGAAATTTTATAATCTAGCCACTTTCATAACATTTCTGGTATAGGCCTTCCATTATATGCTTAAATTACTCCATACTTCTCTAATTTTAAATCTAAGTTGTTTTTTTCTTTAATAATTCTCACCATTTGAAACTCCATCTACAAGTGATTTATATTCCCTACTAATTACGACCATAGAGACTCTTATTTTTCTTTCATTTGACAAGTCTCAAATATATCTTTATATCTATTGTGTCTAATTTCATAATTTTTCTTGTTTATGACAAATATCATGGGAAGTCCAAATTATCTATATATAGTCTGTTTCTTTCTCTTTAAAACCTTGATTGTGCCTCTGAATTCACTCAGGCCTGTATGAATTGCAAAAATCTCATAAGGCAAATCTCTCTGATCCTGTAGATATTGGATGGGTTTAATTCTTTCTTTATAAACTAAAGCCTTCATAATTATTCTTCATAAACTCAAAATTTTACATTAATGTTTTTATGAAGTGTTTCAATCAAAGTCAAGGGAAGCAACACTTATCTTTTGATGAGCTATCAAAAGTAGTGAATAAAACAAATATACAAATAAGAGAAAATAATAAAACTGGAGTAAATTATATACTTTAAATGTTATATGCCTGGTTCCCTTTTATTAAAAATTAAAAGGAAATTGAGAAATTGCCAAGCCTATACAAACATATCCAGTGTCATGAAAATTTAGGTTATAAATAGGAATTATATAGTGACACTTCTATTAGTATGTTCTCTTAAGAAAAGGTTCTTTCCTGGAAAGTCAACTGAATTAAAAAATACCATAATTATGATGAAGTGAACTGTCTGCTTTTCAGCTGCATGGGGAAAAAAAAAGTTGCAAATCTCTTATGGGCCAATTACTGTAAACATAGCCAAACCAAGGGAAGTTTATGAAGTCTATCAAGTTTATCATCCATGTAGATTTTTTTTTCTGTTATATGATTGTCAACCCCAATTTCCAATGCAATACTCTTGTTCTTATTATTTTACACTTTCTATTCATCAAGTTAGGGGAGTCTCTGAGAGTTAACAGGATAACAGGGATAACAGGAAAATATAACACTATAATAAAGGATATCTATGCGAATCCTCAGGCCAACATCATTCTAAACAAAGAAAAATTGAAGTCATTCCTTCTAAAAACTGGAGCAAGACAGGGATGCCCTCTTTCACCACTTCTATTCAACATAGTTCTTGAAACACTGGCCCAAACAATTAGACAAAAGAAATCAAAAGGATATGTATAGGAAAAGAAGAACTTATATTAGCACTATTTGCTGATGATATGACTCTATACCTAGAAGACCCAAGAAACACCACCAGAAAACTTCTACAACTAATAAATAAATTTAGCAAAGTAGCAGGATATAAAATCAACACTCATAAATCAAAGGCATTTTTGTATATCAGTGACAAAACCTCTGAGAAGGAATGATGATAACTACCCCATTCACAATAACCTCAAAAAAAAAAAAAAAGATACTTGGGAATAAACTTAACAAAAGAGGTGAAAGATCTATACAATGAAAACTACAGAACCTTAAAGAGAGAAATCAAAGAAGACCTTAGAAAATGGAAAGATCTACCTTGCTCTTGGATAGGCGGAATTAATATTATCGAAATGATCATAAAACCAAAAGCACTATACAGATTTAATGCAATTCCAATCAAAATCCCAATGGCATTCCTCATAGAAATAGAAAAAGCAATCATGAAATTCATCTGGAAAAATAAGAGACCTAGAATAGCTAAAGCAATTCTTAGCAGAAAAAGTGAAGCAGGTGGCATCATTGTATCAGACCTTAGACAATACCACAGAACAAAACAGCATGGTATTGGCACCAAAACAGACTGGTAGACCAATGGTACAGAATAAAGGACTCAAAGACTAACCCACAAAATTACAATTATATTAGACAAAGGTGCCAAAAATATGCATTGGAGAAAAGAAGATTTGCTTATCTTCAACAAATGGTGCTGGAAAACAGGAAATCCATATGCAACAAAATGAAATTAAACCCATATCTCTCACCATGCACAAAACTTAACTCAAAATAGATCAAGTTCTAGGAATTAAACCAGAGACACTAAGTCTAATAGAAGAAAAAGTAGGCTCTAATCTTCATCAGGTAGGATTAGGCCAATTTCCTTAATAAGACTCCTATAGCACAAGAATTAAAACCAAGAATCAATAAATGGGATGTAATTAAACTAAAACATTTTTTTCTCAGCAAAAGAAAGAATCTGTGAGGTGAACAGAAAGCGTGGGAGCAAATCTTTACCCCTCACACATCAGATAGAGCACTAATCTCTAGGATGTATAAAGAACTCAAAAAGCCAAGCACTGAAAAAACAAATAACCCAATCAAAAAATGGGCCAAGGACCTGAACAGACACTTCTCCGAAGACTATATACAATGAATCAACAAATATATGAAAAAATGCTTATCATCTCTAGCAATCAGAGAAATTCAAATAAAAACTACTCTAAGATATCATCTCACTCCAGTCAGAATGGCAGCTATTATGAAGACAAACAACAATAAGTGTTGGCAAAGATGTGGAGGAAAAGGTACACTCATACATTGCTGGTGGGACTGCAAACCGGTGCAGCCAATATGGAGATTCCTTGGAAATCTGAGAATGGAACCACCCTTTAACCTAGTTATCTCTCTCCTCAGATTATACCCAAAGGACTTAAAAACAGCATACTACAGGGACACAGCCACATCAATGTTTATGGCAGCATAATTCACAATAGCTAAACTGTGGAGACAACCTAGATGCCCTTCAGTGGATTAATGGATAAAAAATATTGTATACATACACGATGGAATTTTACTCAGCAATAAAGGAGAATAAAATCATGGCATTTGCAGGTAAATGGTTGAAGTTGGAGAAGATAATGCTAAGTGAAGTTAGCCAATCCCAAAAAAACAAATTCCGAATGTTTTCTCTGATATAAGGAGGCTGACTCTGGAAGGGGAATATGGGAGGAATAGATGAATTCTAGATAAGGGGAGGGAGGGAAAGGGAGGAGGCAGGGGATTAGCAAGGATGGTGGAATGTGATGGACATCATTATTCAAAGTACATGTATGAAGACACGAATTGGGAGTCACCCTCCTTTATATGCAAACAGAGATATGAAAAATTGTGGTATATATGTGTAATAAGAATTGTAATGCAAAAAAAGAAACAAAGTACATGTATAAAGATATGAATTGGTGTGAACATACTTTATATACAAAGATATGAAAAATTAGCTCTATATGTGTAATAAGAATTGTAATGCATTCTGCTGTTGTGTATTTAAAAAAATAAAGTAAATGACACAGCTGGGCCATTAAGATGTTTAAAACAAATTTGTACAATTGTTACATATCATAATTACATTGTTTTATCTGTATTCCTCACTACTTTAAGAGTAGCAATTCTAGTTTATGATTATAACTGCCTTTTTAAAAAAATATTTTGTTGATTAATATTCCATATCATATATTTTAATTTAATTTTTGGATCCAATTTATTTGATATATTACTGATAACTAAAAATTATGAGTATATTTAAGGTATATATTGAAGATATACATATATATTTTAAAATATATTAATTAGACTATGAACGTATCAATCACCACACCTATTTACTATGTGTGTGTTTGTGTGTGAGGGTATGTATTGAACATTGAGGATATACTTTCTATGAAAATTACAAGTATACAATACATTATTATTAACTATAGTCACCATACAGTATATTTGGTCTCCAGAATTTATTCATCTTGTAATATAAAATTCATACAGTTTGACTAATGTTTCCCAATTCCCTCATTTCTCAAGCTCTACTAACCAGTCTCTTTGCCTACAAGGAATTTTAATTTTTGATATTAAATATAACAATTTTTTTCATTGTTCCTCTTGTTAAGGTTTGTGTTTAAATATGTCTCTCCTTTCCTTTTGGGTTAATATTTGAAACATTTTTGTGACTTTCAAACATCAAAATATCAATTTTTCCTTTGTATTACATTATATTCAAAAAATAATTTATCACTGAAGTATTAATGCAATATAATATTCAGAAAAATCTTGTGCATCTCCTTTAAACAATTTTCATCAGTCCTTGATTTCCTTTCATATAATAGAATTAATATATAAATAGGTTAAAAGAAAGTATTAATAAAGGAGATACAACTTAATGATGATAAATAGGAGCAAAACAGAGTTAACTTTTAATATAAGAAAAGATTTAAAATGAATCTCAATATTAAAATATGACATTGTGATGCTGGAAGTATTGGCACAGTGGTTGGCACAGAGGAATATGCTACTAAGTGTTAGGCTCAAGTGATCTTTATAGAACTCAATCTATAAGGATGTCTTACCTGGGGAGGCACCACAGTATCCGTGGAACAGGTTCTTAGAAGTGGGCATAAGAGTTCACCTGGAAGCTGGGCATGGTGGCACATGCCTGTAATCCCAGCTGCTTGAGACGTTGAGGCAGGAGGATCAGGAGTTCAAAGACAGCCTCATCAAAAGCGAGGTGCTAAGCAACTGAGTGAGACCCTGTCTCTAAATAATATACAAAATAGGTATGTGGCTCAATAGTTGAGTGACCCTAAGTTCAATCCCAGGTACCCTCCCCCAAATAAATAAAAGAGGTCACCTGGAAGATATATTTCTGTCTTCAGGTCTTTGTGCCATACACAAGTCCTCATGTGGAGATTGGGGATTGCAATCTGAAGACCATGCTAATAAACCCCACAAAGAATCTGGCATTTGAAAGCCAAGCAGAATTGTGATTAACAGTATCCCCAAAACTTCTTCTTAGATGTTTTATCTAGCCCACAGAAACCAAGCCCTTGAAACCTGAGGAACAAAGTGGTGGCTTCAGTGAGCTGGAGTGAGGGGCAAAGAGCATAGGCCACCACTGCCTGCAGGCCTGTCATACCTGCATTGGCTTGAGGTGTGGCAAGCCTGGGTGGAGGTCACTCCACAGCAGCCTGAACTGGCAGGGGCATGTGCCTTCTCCACACAGCTCTGCATTTCTAATTCCCCAGTATCCATAATCCACCGACCTCAACCTCCTGCCTCTCTATGAACGGTGAGAAAACAAAGTGGGTCTGACTTGAATGGAAGTTCAGACTCAAGAGTTAACCAATAGCATTGGTACTTTTCCAAACCCTGATCAGCATAAATTTGGATCAATAGCATTGACCCAAGTTCTATATAAACCCCTAGATTAGTACACTCAAGCAGTAACCTGCTATCAGGTCCCCTTTTGCCTCTGCACACTTGACTAACTGCTATTCTTTCACTTTGAACTTCCATTTTCTGGTGAATTTCATTCTTCATATTTGTAAGACAACCTGGATAGAAGTTGCTGGTGAGATGCTGGTGTCGATTGCAACAATGGAGGACATGGCCTCTCACTAAGACCTGCAATACTGAGAGCTGCAACATGCCACTCAATGATAGTGGAGAACAATTAGGCATTGCCAGTTGCAACCCTCAGAATCCACTGGCAGATTTCCCCTGCTATGATTAGCTGCTGACACTAAAATGGGCTTTCTCAGTTGCAGATGCCTGCAGAATTAGGTTTTGTCTCACCACTGTCACTGAGGTGGAGCTAGAAGCTGTAAGTAAAGATAGCTATATCTAATATGTATTTTGCTGCTGTTAAGTAGAATGTCTTGTACATATCTGGTTCATTTGGTTTACAATGTTGCTCAAGTCCTCTGTTTTCTTTTGAAAACATTTGTCTAGATCATTTGTCCAGATAATCTATCCATTATTAGAAGTTAGGTTTTGAAATTCTCTGGCTACTATTATGTCTCTATATATTCTTCCTTTCCTCCTATGTATATGTATGTTCCCGTGTGTGTTTTAATTTTTTGTGGTGCCATGTTTTGATTCCTTTCTCATTTTTCTCTATGTCTTCTTATAACTATGTAGGTATAAATCATTTGTAGTTGTAACAATTTATTTAGCAACATTAATTACATACACAAACATGAAACTTTTACTCCATATACTCCAGGCTTTATTGGTGTCACAAATTACAATTTTTA
Source organism: Callospermophilus lateralis (assembly GCF_048772815.1). NCBI lineage: Eukaryota > Metazoa > Chordata > Mammalia > Rodentia > Sciuridae > Callospermophilus > Callospermophilus lateralis. The sequence goes on along the minus strand of NC_135320.1, from coordinate 65,165,796 downwards.
AATATTTTGTATCCATTAACATATTTTATAATTATGATTATTTTTTACAACTTTGGTCTTTCAACTTCTATATCAGAAATAACAGGGGTTTATATACTATTGTTATAATATCATAGAATTCTATATTTGTTCATATAGTTATCTTTTTTAGCAAGCCTTATACTTTCTTATAAATTTATGTTACTATTTAGCATTTGTTTTAATTAGGTTTTGCATCACTGAGGCCAAAAGAATACCTTACAAGAACAGCTTAAGGAAAGAAAAGTTGATTTTGGCTCACAGAATCAAAGGACTTAGTTCAATCAGAGGTCTGATTCCTTTGCTCTGAGTCCAAAGTGAGGATTCACATCATGGGGTAGGGGATGACAGAGGAGAAGCTGCTCCTCATGGTAACAAGAAAGCAGAGAAGATCAGAGGGGAAGGAGATGCAGGAAGAACAACCCTTCTAGGGGGCACACCCCCAGATCTCCCCACCTCCAACCATGACCCACCTGCTTACAGCTACCACCCAGTAAGTCCGTTCAAACTAGGATGGATTGATTAGGTTGCAGTTCTTAAAATCTGATTATTCCACCTCTGAACATTCCCACATTAACAGGAGCTCTTGAGGGATATCTCATATCCAAACTGTAACAGGATTGGGTTCATTAGCTTCAAATTGAAAACTGCTTTTAGAATTTTTTGTATCGCAGATCTAATACTGATTAATTGCCCTGCTTTTTTTTTAATCTGAGGAGGTTTATTTCTTCCTCATTTTGGAAGAGCAATTTTGCTAGATATAGCATTCTTGACTATCAGGTTGTTTTTTTTTTTTTTTTTTCCCCAGCACTTTGAACATATCACCCCATTTTATTCTGAATTGCAAGGGGTCTATTGATACATTTGCATACAGCCTTATGAGTACAAAATGCATGCTTTATTCTTGTTACTTTCAAAATTCTCTTTGTCTTCAATATCTGACAATTTGATTATAATGTGTCTCAGTGTGGACTTTTTTGTATTCATTCTTTTTAAATGATTTGGGGCTTGTTGAAACTGGATGACAATTTTCTTTCACAGATTTGGGAAACCATTAATTCTTTTTTTTCCTCCTTTTTATTAGTAGATTGTAATTACACATGATATTGATATTCAATTTGCACATGCACCTAAAATAACAGTATTTCTTTAAATAAGATTTCTGTCCTTTTGCTATATTAGTCTCATTTTAGGACTCCCATAATGCACTTATAGATCTTCTGAAAGTGTCCCATAATTATTCAAAGTTTTTTCACTCTTTTTCAATGTTTATCTTTCTCCTCTTTTGTCTGAATACTGTCAAATGAAATATACTCAAATGAACTCTTTATGACAATTATTTTGAATTATTTGTCAAGTAATTCATGTACTTTCATTTCTTTAGGGTCAGTTTATGGAAATCTATTTTGTTATTTTTTTATGTTTTCCTGTTTCCTTATGTCTCCTGATATTTTATGTAGAGTCTGTGCATTTGGAAAATATTTAAGGACTCAATTTTTATGGTGGAGGACAATAGCTTGGCTAGAGTTTCCTTCTGGGGACTTCTCAAACCTTTGATTTTTTTTTGCTTTTCTTATTGTGACAAAAGTGAAGAATTTATTCAATAGATTTTTAAGTTTTTTTTGGTATGATTCATTTTGTTTAAACAGCAAATGCTTATAATTCACTGAACTTGTGTATGAAAATTCTAATTAGAAGAATTATCTTTTTTCTTTCCTGTATCATTTAAAGTTCTCTGTGTGCTGCACCAAGAGTCCTCTAGAGCAGCAGCATATTGCCCAACTCTGCTTTTTGTTTGTTTTCAGTGTCCCCCAGTCATATAGAGTATCTCACGTTCCATTAGCATTTTGAATAGAAGCTAATTCCTTGGATATCCCTTCTCATGTATGAACCAAAACTCATGTTTCAGTCTTTTCTTTCTATCCCCAGGGAAAAACTGAAGCCTCAGATCATGTCACACAAACTTGTAGGATAGGCTGTGGTAGGTGAGCACACACTGGTAAACCTGGGTTTTCATCGCTTTCCAACCTGGGTTCCTTCCTATCAGATCTCATATTCAGGCAAGAAAGAAACTCATCTTGTGGATAGTTTCTACAAACTCAAACTCTTGAACTTGTAGTCTAGTGCTCATTTTCTCTTCCCAAGAAAAAGCTGGGAGTGAAGGCTTTCCACTGTGTGCTGAGGGAAGGGATTATGGGGAGAGCAATTTTACAAACTTTCTCAGTTTTGATATGGTCAGTTTCATACTTAACTCGAAACTTGGGGTGCCCCTTAACTATTCTATGGATCTCTAACAAATAAGCTATATATGTAATTTTTATATATAATTATATTTGTATATAATTATATAATATATAAATATTTGTTTTTTTAATTTTTTAAAATATTTATTTATTTATTTTTGTTGTAGTTGGACAAAATACCTCTATTTATTTATTTTTATGTGGTGCTGAGGATTGAACCCAGAGACCCACATGTGTGAGTCGAGTGCTGCACTGCTGAGCCACAATCCCAGTCCAACATATAATATTTATATAATGTATAAATATATATAATTATATATATGTGTGTGTATATATATATTATATGTATATCTGTTGCATTGTTGCTGTGGAGTGAGGAGAATCCAAAGTTGTTTCCTATTTTTCTATCTTGCTGATGACCTTGCCAATTGTATTTTACTGGTGAGAAAACTGGGCTTCAGAAAAAATCAATAATGTAGTTTACCAATTCCTCACAAATTTGAAATGTGTAAAACTTAATAGAAACACAGCCTTCTCCCTCTTTTCCAATGCCCTTTTATGGAGTTGGATTGGACAGAACCATCTTCATTTCTTTGTGTTCTACATAAGACTATGAAATGAAAGACCAATTAATAGTTTGTCATCTAGCCATGTGAAAAAACAAATGTAATTGAGGAAGGTGTCAATTTAGTCTACAATTTGTAATTATATTCAGATTCTAATAAAGAATAGTTTGAAAGTTTGAATCTTGGGAAATGAAGCCAATTTTTATTTATTAGGATTTTTTCAGCCATTTCTCAAATATATAATTATAAATTTAGAAAGATCTTTTTATTCCTTGACCCAAATTTACAATTTCAAAATCACACATATATTACTGCCACCCTCAGAATTTTACAGTGTGTTGTTCTGATCAATAAAGAATTATTTCCTTAGAAATTTCACATCTATCTGATTGCATATCCCTAAAATTCAATATTTGATACCTTAACAATATATATTTAGTTCAATTTTACTTTTTGTTCAAATATCTACTCTTATAATTTCTTTGTATTACATCTCCAAGTGCATGTGGTCTTTAATACCTAGAGATGAAATTCAGAATCAAGACATACATTGTGCACCTTTGGGTAATGAAAATTGCCTCTTAAAAATAGAACTGGTTTTACAGCCTGATGAGTGTTTGCAAATGTCATCAATGGAACTGTATCTATTTAGTTTAATACATGATTTGTTCAAATGGAGCACATATAAATTAAAAAAATAGTATGGGGCTGAAATTAATGAGGTCCTAGATCTATGAAACATAGTAATCTTGATTAAATGTGACAGGCTTCTTAAAGAATATGTGCATGGATCATAGGTCATTTCTAATAATTTCCAAAAATGCTGCAAATTCATATGGTGCTCCATTAATTTTAACACATGTAATGTGGTTATAAACGTGAAGGGGATATGTGTTATGTTACACAACTCAAGGATTATCTATGCTGCCACTGCACTGATTGTCTCATAAAATTTCTCTGTGTGTTAAGCAACAAAAAGAAAACCTAACTTTTTATCTGAAATGATGCTGAGGAGTGAGATGCCACTATTTTTACATTGCAAACCATTGTACTATTTCCCCTTTTCCATATCGAGTAGTTTTTGACATTTTTTATACTTTAAAAAACAGTGCATGAGAGACACCTACTGGTTTTTGTAAACTACTGAATATTTTAAGCAGTTGGTACAGTTGGGTTTAGAGTGGAAACCATTTGAAATGCTCCAATTCACTTTTTATTTGCTATACATTTAAATTATTTTAATAGATACTATATTGTAGATGTTTAGTTCAACAAGGACAGAATATATTTATAGCAAACCAAGAGAAATTATGATGAATCTCATATAGCTTCTTGTCTCATTTGCACCCACACCCCCAACACATATTCAACCTTTCCTGCCATACATGCTGATTGATTGTAGAACTTCTGTTACTCTCAAAGAACCTATATCAACACATCGTTATTACCCAAAGTCCACTAAAGTTCACTTTGGGTGTTGCATATATTATTGGTTCTGACAAATGTATTAATGGCGTATACTCACCACTGTCTCATCATACATTACAGTTTTCATGCTGGAAAAATTCTCTGTGCTCTACCTGTTCATACCTTGCTCCTCCAATGTACTAGTAACCACTGATCTTACAATATCCATAGAGATAATATCAGTTTAAATTATGCACTGTGTTCCTTTTCAGATTGGCTTGCCATTGATTTTATATTAAAGCTGGAACATAATGATTTATTTGGCAGATACATACCTAATATATTCAGGGCTCAATAACAGCCATGTCTCTTATCTCCATATTGACACAAATACTCATGTAAGGTTTCTGCTTAAAATTTCTACATATTGTACCAAAATTGTCAACAATAAGAAGAGGCAGAACTAGATGTTTGAAATATTAGCAGTTTAAGCAATGCATTGGATTAAACAAATAAATTACAAAACATATTTGTATCTGTAGATTATGTTCTTTAAAAAGTGATTGAGTCCACTGTAGTTTAAGGAATAAAATAAAATAAAATTATGTGGCCTGGATTTGATCATTTTGTGTCAGAGGTAAGATGTACCTCTTTTGAAGACTCTCTTTCCTCTTTTGAAGACTAATTGTGTTTTCTATCTCATCCACTATCATCAAACTGCTTCATAGAATTTTTTTTTTTACTGCAAACTATTGGTGGAAAGTGAAGTGTTATATTAAGGAAAATATTATTGGTTAATATAATAGTAAGTGTTTAAACTTTCAGATGTATGGTATCTCTAAAACAAGTAGATAATTCTAAGTAGGGGCTCATGGTTTCAGAGGTCTGTCTATAGACAACTGGCTCAACTCCCTGGAACTCAAGGTGAAACTGAACTTCATGGTGGAAGAGTGTGGTAGAGGGAAGCAGCTCAAAACATCACAACAGGCAGTAGAGAGAGGGCTCAGCTTATCAAGGACAGAATATATACTCCAAGGACACATGCCCCTGGACCCACCTCTTCTACCCAAACCTTACCTGCCCAGAGTTACCACTCAGTTAATCCCTATCAGGGGATTAATTCACTGATTGGGTTAAGGCAGTCATAAATCAATCATTTCACCTCTAAATTTTCTTGCATTGTTTCAAACATGAGCTTTTAGGGGACACCTCATATCTAAACCATAACACCTAATAAGGTTAGTAAAGCATATGGTGATTTTATGTATTCAGTACATGCTCCATGTGTAATATCCATCCACAGTCTTCCCAGAGATTTTAAACTCTATTTTAACCTATATATTTAGGACATTGGTCTTTTCTAATCTTGCCTTTTGACAATTCTATTTCAGCAGACTTTTCTTTTTCTAAATGGAATTTTTACATGATTTAGTAACCTCATTAAAAGGGCATCCAGGTTTTCTGTTTTACAGGTACTATTTTTATACATATAGAGGGTTACCACCACTTACTATGTAATTTATGTTTAATATCCTTGCAAAGAAAATATGACTAGCCTATGAGCAAAGGAATGCTTTCAAATGAACACCAGTGTTTGCTCACGACCAAGAAAAGAAAATGATCATTTAAAGTTTTTTTTTTTTGTTGTTGTTGTTGTTGTTTATTTGTTTTGATGTTGTTGTTTTGTACCTGGGATTGGACCCAGGGGCACTTAACCAATGAGCCATATCATAGCCCTTATTATTTCTTATTTTGAGACAGGGTCTGGCTAAGTTGCTTAAGGCCTCACTAAATTGCTGAGGTTGGCTTTAAACATGTGGTCCTCCTGCCTCAGCCTCCTGACCTGCTGGGATTACAGGTGTGCACCACCACACTTGGCTCATTTAGCATTTTCTTTTCTTTTTTTTTGTTTTTGTTTTTGTTTTTAATTTTTTATTATTAGTTGTTCAAAACTTACAAAGCTCTTGACATATCATATTTCATACATTTGATTCAAGTGGATTATGAACTCCCATTTTTACCCCGTATACATATTGCAGATTCACATTGGTTACACATCCACTTTTTTAAATACTGCCATACTAGTGTATGTTGTATTCTGCTGCCTTTCCTATCCTTTACTATGCCCCCTCCCCTCCCCTTCTCCTCCTATCCCCTTCCCCTCCCATCTTCTCTCTCTACTCCATCTACTGTAATTCATTTCTCTTTCTTGTTTTTTTCCCCTTTCCCCTCACTTCCTCTTATATGTAATTTTGTATAACAATGAGGGTCTCCTTCATTTAGCAGTTTCATTCTTTCTCAATCTACACAGCATATGGCAATAGTAATTCTTCTCTACTTTGTCTTCTTCCTCCTATAATTGTGAGCTGTTTAGGCTGTATACCTACTTTTCTTCCTCCTATTCTCCTTCATTTCAAAATTATTATTTTATTATTATTATTTTATTATTATTTATTATTATTTTTAATGCATGCTCTCCCAAAAAAGTAATATTTATTTCCTAGTTAGAAATATATTTGGTAATTATTTTTGTACAAGATCTTTTAGTGTTTTGATGTTACAGATTTTCCCAGTTTTTTTTTTCCCAAGGCTTTAGGATAATTAGCTCTCAGAGTATTTTTTTAAAAAATTATATCACTATTTGTTTTTAAAAATTTTTACTGAGGAGCTGGGGCTGCAACTCAGTGGCAGAGTGCTTGCCTGACATGTGTGAGGCACTGGGTTCGATCCTCAGCACCACATATAAATAAATAATAAAGGTTCATCAACATCTGAAAAAATATATAAAAAAATTACTGAGGTATAATTAATATTCAAAAAATTGTCTACATTTAATATGTATAATTTGATAAATTTGGATCTATGCAAACATCTTTAATACCATTACAAAAATCAAAGTAATTGCTATAGTACAAAAAAGTATATATGTATGTATTTTGTAGACCCTATATAGTCATTTCTTAATTTAGTTTTTTCCAGGTAATGTTAAATGTATTCAGCCAAAACATGTCATCTACATATTGACATAATTAAAAGTAGAATTTCAAAGTTACTCACCCAATACATGAATTTTTTTTTTTTTGAGAGAGAGAGAGAGAGAGAGAGAGAGAGAGAGAATTTTTTTTATATTTATTTTTCAGTTTTCGGTGGACACAACAGCTTTATATTATTTTTATGTGGTGCTGAGGATGGAACCCAGTGCCCCCACGCATGCCAGGTGAGAGCGTTACCGCTTGAGCCATATCCCCAGCCCTACATGTAATTTTTAACCTTAGTTGAGTTGTCACATTAATTCACCATTTCAGCATTCTGGTATTTGAGATATTTATAGATACCACTCATTCCTTATCTGCTACTTTCAATTAAATCATATAGTCTTGTTATGGTACACATGTTATAGTAGAAACACACTAATAATTGTACTGTACTCTATTTTCTAAACTTCCTTTTTAATATTTTCAGTTTTTTCCTCTCATCTGCAACAATTGCTAATTTGTGTTAATGTTTCCAATATTTATCCGCATTTTCTGTATGACATCTTGAATGCTTTTTTTTTCTTTTTTAACAATAATCCAGTAATGTTTTTCTTATAATTAAGATTATTCAGAAATTCTCCCATTGTGGGTCTGAGATAGGTATCTTACATCACTTAAAATAATTAATAAAATGCCCAGCACACTTTGGTCTACAGCATATCTCCAAGTAGAGAATGGGCTTTGAATGCTGTTGTTACCTTGGGGATGGGGGATAATACTCTGATTTGGACTATTTGGTGGGGGGAACAACATGAATTTTATTATCAGAGTAGGAATTGTTATAAGTAAATGTGTCTTTTATATTGCAAAAAAATAATAATAAATTCCAGTATGTTCTTACCTCCACCCTTGTATCTTCCAGTGTGAGAGGCCAACTTGCTCCCACTATTTAAATTTAGCTTATCAAATATGTCATTCTAATTATCACATAATTGCTTTTGTCCTGAAAGCTGTTTCATCTTCTATTCTTCTATTTGACAACCAAAATATCAGTTGATTGACTTCATTTTATTTCATTCATTTATTTTAGTAAGACAATGTTTACAAGAGAAAAATAAGGAGAGGAAAAAAAATCAGAAAGAGAAACCTTAAAAAATGAATGGCAAAATATTAAAATGAAACAATTAATGTAATCAGAGAAATAAAGTAGATGTACTCTCAAAACAGAAACTTTTTAAAAAGCGGTAACTAGAAACTCAATGTCAGTTAGCAAACCATCACCCTTTCTTGCATTATTTACTGACAGAATCACATTTATTCAGATATTTCCAATGTGACTAAGATAATCTCATCCCTGTTTCCAAGTTGAACCTTTGAGTGTCTATGCTCATTAAAATTATTTCATCTATTTTTCTGAAAAGCATTTTAAATATTTGTAATCTGATTTGATAGTAGGCTTTATGGCTCATGCTTCAAGGATATTTGGAGAGCTTCACTGTGTACTTGTTTTTTGCCTTGTTGATTCTTTCCCCCCTTATCCCTTCTAGACTTGTAATAAAAGCTTTCAGCTTCAAACTCTATTCATTGTCACGTTAAAGTCATAAGAGACCACAGACTTAAAATCATCCAAATGCCCAAGAGGAGAGTACAAGAGAAGAAAAATAAATGATCAAAACAAAAAACAAGCAATGTGACAAAAAATAAAGAATTAAATACAAGACAAGAAAAGAAAAGGGAACTTATAAGGCATCTAAGAGCCAGTTTCTGTTTGTCAAAAAATGAAAACACTAATTTATTTTCTTGGGTTTTTCTGGTATGTGGTGCCACCTTCATTTCTGTCCTGTAATTTAGATGCATTTAGATTTCCTGTGCAACTTGTGAATGTGCAGCAATGTACCACAGGTACTTTACACGTATGTGCACACATACATGAATATACACAAACACTCACACACCTGCTATTCATTGAATACGCCTTGTATGTGAACAAAGTTTCATGTATCAGAAGCTTGGTTCCCAAGGTGGTGGTGTTGGGTCATGTTTTCAATGTAGAAAGAAGTGGGGCCTAGTGGACTGTACAGTGTTAGGGTTTTACCAAAGACAATTTATAAAAAGAGAACCACCTCATTTTTCAATTTGAACCTTCTAGAACTGTAAACGAAGCTCTTTTCTTTATAATGTTTGCTTATCTCAGTTATTTTGTTGTAGCAGAAGAGGACAGATTAACACACACACATACCAGCTGCTCCCACAGACTAGAAAATTTATTAATAGACTCATTGAATGGTTTATTGAACAAATTAATCAGGCAAAACCAAATGAGTCAGTAATTAAAATCAATTTATATTTTGAATTATTGAAATTTGAACATATTGTAATTATTTGATCAATGATATTTTGAACTTGACATTACAAAATTCAAACCTTTTCCTTCTTTATTGAAAATACTTTGTGTATAAAAATTCCAAAATATGCTTGTTATAAAATTTATTTCTGTTTGCCTATCATAAGTTTTGCTAACCATTATTCTCACAAATCTATTTGTTTTGAAGACCAAGAGCAAAATTCCATTTCTTTCTGACTATTTCCTTCTGACTGTCATATGGCTGATGTTTAATTAAAAACAAAAACTGATTATAAACTAATGATTCGGAACATCCCCCTAGGGGATCAGAGAGGAAAAGCTGACATAATGTGACAGATGCTTTCTTTCAACCACCAGTTACAGGAAGCGCATTCTGAGTATGAAAAATCAATTTATTTTCAGAAAACATATCTCTGGATATAATAAAAAGAAAATTAAACAAATAATATTTGAAAGAGAGAGGCATTGGGATTATGAATAGCAAATCACTAAAATTTGACCTGGAAAGAATGAAGAATAGAGTGTTTCCTCAATTGCATATTTCTCTTTGACAGTGAATCACAACAGGAGAAAGTTAGACTTCCATGCAATGGATGCTGATGCATTTTTAAAAGCCAAAAGGTGAGAAGCATCCTTAGTTAGCAGAGGTTCTTGTTGTTTTCTGTATATGGAATTTAATTTAATTTAATATGGATAGCTATGAGGTAAGCAAGATAACTTAAAAATACCTTTTATATATTTCACTTCAAAATCATTCTATATGTAGTATCACTTATGTTGAATTTACTTTTAAGCTTTGAATGCAAAAATGAAGTGAAGTTGAGGAAATAAGATTCGATCATCAAAGAACAGAATGTTAGACTTTATGATTGACTAAGTCTTAATATTAATTGTGTAATAAAAGCCATACAATCATAGCACAAAAGCATAGGATGTAGTCTAAAATTTGACATAAAACTAAAAATAAAAGTTACCCAAGAAGGAACTGATGGAGACTCAGGGAGATAAAACAAATTATATGTCAGAACAAGTCTTAAAAGCATCTATGCTTTGTTGTTTATCAATAGATACAAATGCATATAATTTGTAGAAGAATACTTGTCACAGACTATTGGGCCCTAACTCAACCTGTTTTCAAGTCCTTTCTTCTAGCTTTCCAGGAAGAGATGCCAAATATCAGGACTCTGGCAGAAAATATTTCTGATATAACCGTTCTACTTGGTATTTTGATTTTCTTGATATAGTCAAACTTATTTTTCCTCTCTCATCTTCCTTTTGGAATGCACAAACTGCAGAACAGGTATAGGATATATAGTGGGAAGGCATAACAATAAAGCAGAGAAAGAACAGAGAATCATGAAAATGCAGAGCCCCTGATGGTATCGATCTTCTGAACTGACAATCTTAACAATCCTGTCATCATGTTGCAGAGTTTCATCTTTTAGTATTAGCTGCACTCCATTATCTTCAAACTAAGCCACATAAGAAGCAAATACAAGGTGCATTTTTCCTATTGCTGGGTGGCACTAGTCATAAGTAGAGAGTGTAATTGCAGAATTGTTCAAAGGGCAATTGATAGTGTAAGGACAAATGACAGATTAAGGAGATATTGTGAGAAAACAGTGTACAGAGAAATGTACTAAGCAATATTAGGAAGGCAGAATCTCTGGGAAGCAGAAAGTCAGGCTTGGATACAATGCAACAAGTAACAAGCACCTTATATATGATGTGCAGGACTGAATCCTCACATCTGCCACTACTCAGCACCAATTTAACAATTCACAAAACACTGCAATGTGGGCATTGACAGATTCTGCACATAGGTGCCAGAGCTTTGTCTCGCTAGCCCTTGTTTTGATGGATTCCCCAGCCCTCAATGCTGGAGTAGATGTGGCATAAATAACACAAATCAATTTCTTTCTTTTGTTTAGTTTTAGTCCTGAGTGCGTAAACAGATATTTCAAATTAGTGAAGCTTATGACACTCATTAGTACCACAGAAGAAATGATAATGGAGAGTAAATTTTCTAGTTTCTACCTTTGCAAATTAATATTTACAAGACATGTAATCTTTGAAAGATTACAGAAATATTTAAAAAGTTGTAAATCAGGAAATATGAAAAATTAACTACTTGCATGTTAGAGAATTGTATTGTACCTTCTCTAATTTTGTTCAAAAGTTTTGTGAAAATATTTGCTATGAATTTGGATATGGATACTAAAATTATCAAAAACTGTTTTTATACACTTCTCTATGTATACATATAAACATTTTCAATAAGCATTAAAGGAATAAAGTGTAGGGCTGAGAATATAGCTCAGTTGATAGAGTGCTTACCCCGCATGCACAAGGCTCTGAGTTCAATACCCCAGCACTAAAAAAAAAAAAAAAAAAAAAGAGAGAGAGAGAGAGAGCAAAGTATAATATAATAGATTTCTTTATCTATAAGAACATGTACATACATCATATATGTAATAGATATGATATATAAATATATATTATTGTATCTTTGCTAATAAACAAACTGTATCAATAAAATAAGCTCCACATTAATACATGACAAAGCTTTCCATGACAGGATATAAACTGTGATAGTAAGTGTAAATGTTTAGACTGGAGGCTCACCCTGCCCCCACTAAAGGAAAGATATTTTACCTGATCATAGTGTGAAAGCTGGGATGGTAGCCTGAAACCAATCTTATTTCAGTGAGTTCTAAGTGAGTAACTAAACATATCACAGAGCTGTGTCATTTCAATCTTCCCTTGGCACTACAGGAGAACAGCAAGTATTTGCATAGCAGCCCCAGAGGGCTATTGGAGCTTATCGTGATACCAGCTGAGATCGCCAGCTTAATTTGAACAAGAAATGAGGGCAAATGATAAAATCTTCTTTCCCCTTCTCATTTCCCTTTAAAGCCCCGTCTCCTCTGTGTATATAGAAGTTGGTGTATTTGTGTTACCATGGTCCTTTAATTTGTCTTTGAGGAAAATCTTAGGACTACAAATTAAATTATTATCAATTTAAACAACCCATATATAATTCAAACCCAACACACAAACCTGCACTTTCTGGAACTATATATAAATATATATATTTTTTCTCCTTCATGTGGGTCTGTTTGTCTCTTTGCTCCAAAGTAAATTCTTTCCATTCAACTGCCCTCGAAATCTCAGACCTCATCTTTTGACTTATTTAATCTGCTTTTTTTTTTTTACTATACAGAAAATATCTGTCTCTTTTAAATATACTTTTAGTTATGAAATTTTCATTAGGTATCTTTTATAGCTTATAAAAATCTATAGTTTTCCAAATATGTGCTACTGCCAATATGCTACTTTTTATTTTAAATCTGAGTAGCTAGTTATCTATCTACCATCTAGTTACCTATAACAGCTGTTTTAAAACACCATTCTTGCTCATTTTAATGCTTAAGTATCTTTAAGTTTGATTCTGTGACAATTTTTTTAATAAATTCATGCAAGGTATTATGGATCCTAGGTTATAGGGATTTCAAATTATATGCATGGCTGAAAAACAAGTTCAGGTTTAAAGCCCATTTTCTCTTTCACTGTGCCCTTCAATGTCTCTATTGAAAATAACTCACAAGCTCTGAAATCTTACTATGTACAGGTGCTCTTCATGAGCTTCCAATATGCCAAATAGTTTAATTCTGAAATAGTCCAGGAGAGAGGCACTGTTACTCACTAGTATTGATGATGGAGAAACTCAGGCACAGAGAGGAAAAGTCACTTGTCTTAGTTAAAATGTCAGTAAAAAAACGAAGCCTAACCTCAACCCAGCAATCTGAGTCCAGATTATGTGATTTCTATGAATGTGTCTTGCAGTCTTTAGAAAGGAGGGATCATGTCCATATTGCTAACTAATGTGATTACAGTAATCAATGCAGAGCAGGGCACATTATCAACACTGAAAAAATTATTGTTTGACGGAAGAAGAATACTGAATAATTTAATTATTTTTGATAAAAACTAAATATGTTTATATTACGTTAGAGTAATGGTCAATAATATCTCTATTATTTTATATAAACTCCATTTAACTTTCTTAATGTTAAATATATCTTTTGACTCTGTAACTGTTAGTAATATTTGCATAGTCTGGATTCCTCCCTAGAGAAATATTTCAAAATTATTTTTCTTACATTTAAAAGGCACTTTAAGAATTATATGTAAATATAATGGCACAAATATTGTATAGTAACCAAAACTATGCTTCAAAATGTGTTTATCTTTTATTCTTACTTTTGATAATCATGTCAATACATTTTGATTTGGATATTAATGCTTTTTTAGAAAGCATCAGGGACTGGAATTCTCTTGGTATTAAGAGAACAAAGATAAACTTGACAATTATATGAAGGAATTATATACAATTCTCAGTTCCTTATATTTCCAATATGTATAACTTAAAATTCATGAATAAATTAGATAATAGATAATTCTTGCTTCAATACTCAATAGATATTAGCATAGTATGCCTTGCTTGTTTTTATATCTTTTACCATCATCTGAAATATCCTCTATATTTTTTCATATCTTCAATAGTGTGGAATATGAAAACGATCTCTCTCTAGGTTTATTTCATTGCAGATTTACAGATAGACAGCTATTTTGGTTTAAAGTTTAAGATTCTGATGTGCTAATAATTTATTCCTATAATTAGATTGATGTCAACTTATGATGATTCTTCCCTTATGATTCTAACAAATGCCTGGTTTGAAACACTTCATTACAGTCACTTCTACTTTCATTGTCATAGGTTTTCTCCATCTGCTTCCTAGAATTCTGACAGATTATGAACGAAGGTACTGTGAACAGGAACAGTGGTTTTGCTGTTGAGGTTGCTAACAGAATAGCATTATTACGTTTTCTTTCTCCTGCCATTTCTTTCAAGACTCTGTAGCAATGAGTCACTGAGCACTCATAAGTCACCTCAGAAAGGTTAAACCTTTTGATACAAGATCAAATATCTCAAGACAAAAATAGGTAGGACAGGCTGGGCTTGAGCCAGTTTGTTGGGCAGCCCTGTTTTCTCAACTGCCTGCCTACCAGTAGGTTGGACTGAGAGTATAGGAACTCAGCTCTGAGAACCCCTTTTGCCTCTGTGCTCTAAAACAGGCAAGACATTGGTGACACTGGTCAATTGGAACAACCAGCACTGGCAATACCAGGGGCTACAAGAATGAAGGGACACTTTCTGCTTCTAGGGTAAAAGGAAAAGTGGTGTCAGAGACCAGTTATCCACAGCAGGAGGCACAAAGAACCCTCAAAGCTTGGGAATATGCAGACAGTTTTTCCACCACTAAACTGCCCTCAAAACCAGATTTTAAGTTCCATTCCCCATCCAGACTTTTGTCTTAGGGAATTGGTTCACTTAATTAATGGCACTAGTGCTTTCCATCTAAGCCTGAGAAATTAATTTGTTTGAAGTTCACCTATAGATTCCAAATTGCCCATACTTTTCCTAGCACTTATGGGTTTTCTTTCATAGCTTTTTTCCCCCTTTTTTTCTATTTTTTTATTTTTTAGTTATACATGACAGTAGAATGCATTTTGGCATATCATACATATATGCAAGTATAACTTCCCATTTCTGTAGTCATACATAATGTGGAGTTACATTTTCGTGTAGTCACATATGAATATAGCAAAGTTATATCTGATTCATTCTACTGTCTTTCCCATTCTCTTCCTCCCCCATTCCCCTCATTCCCCCTTCCAAACCAGTGAACCTCCACCCCGCCACACACACTGCCTATTGTGAGTCAGCATCAGCATATCAGAGAGAACATTAGGCTTTTGGTTTGGGGGGATTGGCTTATTTCACTTAGCATGATAGCCTCTGGTTCCATCCATTTACCAGCAAATGCCATAATTTCATTCTTATTTATGGCTGAGTAATATTTCATAGTGTATATGTACCACATTTTCTTTATCCACTCATCTATTGAAGAGCACTCAGGTTGTTTCCATAGCTTAGCTCTTGTGAATTGAAATACTAGCTTTTTTTGGAGGGTGAGGGCGATGGTACCAGGGATTGAACTCAGGAGCAGTCGACCACTGAGCCACATCCCCAGCCCTATTTCATATTTTATTTAGAGACAGGGTCTCATTGAATTGCTTAGCACCTTAATTTTCGCTGAGGCACGCTTTGAACTTGTGACCCTCCTGCATCAGCCTCCCAAACTGCTGGGATTACAGGTGTGCCTGTGGGATTACACTGTGCCTGGCTTCATCTCATTCTTGATCTTGGTTTTGTACCTGATTTGTCCAATGCAAACTAGATTCTAAAGTATACATGTAATCACAAAGAATGTGGAACAATCAAAATACACAGTGAAAGGAGAACAAAATTGGATCCTCAAATTTCCTAATTATAAGACTTATTGTGAAACCACAATCATCAAAAATAATATGGTATTTACATGACAAAATACAAATAATCAATAATTGATAGGATGGACAAAATTGACAGAACAGATAAAAACACACAAACATATAACTCAAATAATTGGTTTTCACTTAAATTGGAACAAGCAATTAATTTTTAATTTTTTAAATTTAGAGCTCAAACAACTAAATACACACACATATACACAAATCTTAATCTGTATCTTATTTTTAAATGAAGATTAAAGTGGAATGAATCTATATTCATAAATTTTATTTTAAAAAGAGAAAATCTTAACAGCCTTGCGTAGAAAAATAATTACCGCAGGGAAAATACAGTGTATATAAAATTTTAAAATACCAGTAAATTTGAGTTCATTAAAGGTATAAATTTCTAACATGTAAAGATACAATTATGAAAATTAGTAGAAAACTAAAAGACATGGAGATAATAATTTCAATTCATGTCTCAAAATAACAACAATCAGAATAAACATTTTTTAAACTGCTTCAGATGGAGAACAAAGAAGACATTATCAAAAAACAGTGATAACGAGTAAACTTATAGTACCTCAAGCTCACCATAAGAGAAATATGATTAGTCAATAAAAACTTTAAAAATATATTTAACAATATGAATTTTGGATAAAATGGCTCAAATTTAAAAGAGCACATTTAAGAGATTATACTACCTGAAACTGATATACAAACATCAAATATGTGAAAGAGTGCAGAGCCCTAGAATTTTCATATATTGATGGTATAGATAGTAACCGAATAATCACCTAGAGAAAGTATTTCTTCTTTAGTCATAAAATTAAATATTTAAGAATAATATAACAAAGCATTGCCAAATTTTATGGATTGATGTATGTACATAAAAACTGTGTAAAATAATCTTCACAGCAGATTTTTTTTTATATCAGTCAAAAGTTGAAGGCAAGTATTCAGTGACAGGAGACTCTAAAAAATATTGTTATATAACTTATGCAAATTGACTCAGACTTGGCAATGGTAGGGCTGAATTAATGATATAACAACAACCTGCATGAATCACCACAGATCTTACAGTAACTCAAAGATGCCAGCACAATAGATTGCTTACTCTATGACTCAATTCATTAAAATTTCAAAAATGGTCAGTAGTGAAAGAAATCAGAAGAATTTATCTATTTTTCCTGGCATGGAGGCATTAGTTGGAATGGAACACATGGAATTTTCTTGCTTCATGCAGAAGAATGTGTCATATATTGAATAAGTGGTGGTTATGTACAAGCATACTTTTGTTACAACTCAATAATTTGTATGCATTACAGATTTTACTTTTTGTAAATGTCACCTGATAGTAATTTAAGAACATACACACAGAAATAAATGGGGAGAATGTAGTTATTTATGCATAATCTATAAATTTTCAAGAATGGTTAGGAAAATACAGCCTGAAGGCAAGAGGTACACTAGCAGCAAACATCCATCATCCTTCCTCTGGTTGATCACACATATGTGCATAGTTTTCTTCTCACAGTTAAAGCACAGTCATCCCTTGGACAAGAAATACCTCCAACACTCATTCATTGCATGATTTTTATTTTTTTTATTTGTTTCCCAGACATGCGTCCTCTAAATTTAAAGGCATTTAAAGGTATTCCACATGTGCAGGGTATGTTTATGGAATAGCCTTCCCCTGTCCACCTCCAAATTAGTATAAATCCTAATTGGTTTTAAACGTGGCAAGCAAGCAAACAAACAAAACCACATTGGGTTACAAATAAAACAAGACAACAACAACACACACACACACACACACACAACATACACTTATTTCTCTCTCACATAGGTTGCAGGTTGGAATGAGAAAGCAGCTCTACTCCTTGAAATTATTCAGGATCCTGAAATTTGTTCACCATGACTTTATCTCCAGGGTCAAAATCTGGTCATAGAAAACTGAGCTCTGGGTTACAGGGTGTTTTTTTTTGTTTTTGTTTTTTTTTTTAAAGGAAATCTAAGAAAACAATTTATTTGGTGAAGATGAAGCAAATGTTGTATGAGTCATTTATATTGACATTTCCTTGTGGTAAACTGCTTTAATCCCCCTTGCCTAGTTAAAAGAAACACTGGGAAAAACAGTTTCCATCCATATATACTCAAGAGGTAAGAAATGTGTATGTTTTCTTTGGGTGAAAGTAATACAAAATAATTATATTCTATCAAAACACCAGACACACTAAAACCTCAATCTTTGTCTCTTCTGATAGCTTAAGGCACCCCATATTTGAAGGCCCACAGAAACCATCTTGTTTTCTGTCTTGCATGCTCTACTTTTTCCTTCATACTGCTTTGAGTTTCACTGGACCCAAAGAAAATGGAGGACAGATAAGAAACAAGAAAGATCTTGTTTTAGTGATACACTATTGAGCTCTAGTTTGATAGTCTTTAATAAGGATGTCATTTAGCTATTGGCTTTCCCCTTCCCAGGTTAGTTGTATGTGTTGTCTGAAGCCTTGTCAGCTGAGCCCTGCCCTTGTGTTTTAGTTAATGGTTGAGGCCTCCTCCAGCTGATTTGACTTCCCACTGGGCCTCCTCTTGTGGAGACCTCTTCTAAAAGGACCCAGCTCAGGTGCAGTTCATTGGAAACACTCAGAGTGCTGCCTCTTTCTATTGCAGCTTGTGCTGTCTTCTCACAGCTAAGGTTATCTTAATTCTAGATTACTTTTTGAAACTGGACCAAAAAAAAAAAAAAGTCCCCAGTGTTTATGACACTTTAATGTGGTATAGAAAAAGCACTGTAATTAATTGACTTGTAGATCTTTCATTCATTTCCTTAGAGTGAAAAGAAATCCTCTATTTTCTCCTACAATTCTGTGTGGGCTTCTTTTAACACAATGGGCTAGAAAGGACTTGAGGATTCTTTTAGCTTCACAACAAGGACAGATCTAGGTTAGTCTGGTCACATATCAAAAACTCCAGGTAATCATTTTAGTCCTGTTTCTCCTATAAAATCTGTAATTCCTAGACTTCCAAATCTGTAGGAAAAAGAAAGTGATTCTGAAATTGTACACTTTATGATCAACTAATTTTTCTCCTTTTGGGATGGAGAGATTTAAAAAAATGTGTATCACAATGAAAAAGGTAGAGACTGATCGCTTGACTAACTTAAATATAAAATGAAGATCTATAGACAAGAAATGGAAGCAGTCTTAGTCCTGTTGATTAGTGTATTATGCAGAATGAGAGAAAGATGCACATTTGGACATGGGAAAGGAATCTAGAGAGTAAAAATAGTTGTAACCAACACATCCTCTGCATTTCCCTTATGTTGAGCAAAGGAAGCTTACTGTGGTGGTCTATTACTGTTCTTTAAATAAAATAGCAAGTTGTTAGTTTGGCAATTGATCATGCCATTTGTTAAAGTACTATATTTTTTATAAGAAATTTGGCTTGGTGGGTAGAGCTGAGCTTTTCTTACTTAGATGTTCACTTTTGTGATAACTTTAAAATACATTTTTATTATTTTTCATGTTCTCAAGTTCAATCTCTGTGGGAAGCAATCTATTATAAGGCAGATTTGTTCAACAGGTCCTGCAGAGTTTCACAAATTCATCCCTCCAGGGATGTTATTTTTGATGGTAAAACATAAGGAAAACTATTAAATAAAAATAAAAAATAACAAATATAAAGCATACACAAGAAAGAGCAATACATGCATTTTTTTGTAGTTAACAACATGGAGATCAACAATGAAAACTTATCTATTCATGTCCAAAATTTAGTATAATATTAATACTTAAAAGGTATATTACAATTCTGTATTTTAGATAATCTCTCTATATTAGTTAATCCAATGACAACCACTATTTTTAAAAGTATTTAAATTTTTCATTTTTAATAAAATTATCATACTGAATCCATAGGAAAATGTAAGTCTCCTAAGGTTATTCTTAGACCACACTATTATTAAAATATATAATTCTAAATAAATATTCTCATTTCCTCTCAACTGTTATTCTACAAGTGGACTTTATAGGTAAAGAGAAAACATTATTCAGCATGAATTCAGTAAACAACACAATTTTCAACATATTAGCAGAATATCATCATAATTCAGTGGCTTTGTAAAGACTCCAAAGCCAAAATACCTGGGTTCAAAGTCAAAGCTTGTCACTTAGCAATGTCAGGTTAAGTAAGTTGTCTTTTTTGTCAAGGTATAGTTTCTGCAAGTAAAGAATTAGCTTAATTGCACTATCTACATTATGGCATGTATGTGAATTCAATGTGCTAATCCATTTAACCTGCTTTGAACAGTATAGGACATTTACAAGTTATTGCTATTAATACAATAAACACCCTCTTTGATAAAATAAGATAGCATCAGGGGAAAAATACTTTGTTTCAATAATCTGGCCCTTATTACCAGCCATAAATCATATCATTTGCCCACAGTTAATTCTCTATGCCATTCACCTGCATACTGCTAACCAAACTTTCAACACTCATGTAAATCCACTTCCTGTTCCATGGAAAATATTATTTCTCACTTTTTCCAAATTTCTCTCAGTGTTACAGGATGAAAGCTATTTGCCAATTACATATATAACATTTTATGTCCTTTTTTTCTGGAATTTTCTTTTCAGGCATTTGGTTACCTTTACTCTTTCTTTCTCCTTCTGTTTATATCTGGAATTAGTGCTCCAAACCTTCCTTCTTTACATTTCACCCTTCAACATTGTTCAATCTTCAGAGTTTGCCTCTGAAAAAGAATACTCAAAATGTACTTGGCTGACTTACTTCCAATTCTTGATTTTATCTCTGGTATTTTTCTGAAACAATTCTTACCCATGGCAGCTCTGATTGCTACACAGCTGTATGAAATGAGTAAGTATCAGCTTTTTAAATAGTACTTCATTGCCAGATTATAAAATATCACTTATTTGTTTCTGCAGCTTCACTCTCTGAATTTCTTGACTTCACATGCTCCTGGTTTTTCTACCTTTGTGCATAATAATTCTCTGATGTCCTCTTTGTGGGATGTTATTTCTTTTTTTGTCTCATAAATGCTGGTCTTTCTGAAGGTTCTGATACAAACTCTACTTTTCTCTCCCTCTATCCTATAGGTAATCTCCTCCAATTCCTTGCGTTTTGTCTACTGTTCCATATGTTTGACTTTATACAACCAATATAACATTTACATACAATAAAATGCATAGATCTAATATATGGAGTTCAATATGATCTGATGAATCACTTTAATTAAAGTGTAAAATAGTTTATTTATTCTAGAAACTTATCCTTTGTTTTTTTTTAAATGTACCATATATTGAAACTTTGAAATCAATTTAATTATTTACCAAAATATAAACAAAATATATCAACATCTGTGTAATTAAAACCAAATTCATGTTTAGAGGAATTTTCATATTAAATAATTAGAAATGCATAATATTCTCAAATTAAATTCCTAATATTCTTCTTGCAAAAAGTAAACAGTAGATTTAACACAAAGAAAACAGAAGGAAGAAATAAAAAAGATAACAGGAGAAATAAATGAAATTGAAAACATGTATAGATACATAAAGTCAGTTAAATCAAATATTAATGGTTGGAAAAAGTGCTAATCAGTGTTTAGGAAAGCTCGCAGTGTGATATGAAGAACCCTAAAGACCGTGACAATGAAGGAAATGGAGAAGGGAAGCTAGACATTTCTCTTATCTCCAATTCTTTAGGTGAGGATCATAAACGTGGTGAACTTTGTTTTCAAGTAAAATAATATACATGAAACAGCTGAAAAAAATCCATCCACATACAATCTATCACATATATTTCCCACTGCATGTAGGGTTAGCCTTCCATTGTATCTTGGCCTGCTGTCACTGAGGAGTGTATGAGTAATAAAATGTCCAACACCTCTCCATTTAGTTCTCCAAGTTCTTGGGATGGATAAAAGGAATGCATATGTTATAGTTAAAGCTTCATCCCAGGGTTTCATAAACTGACTTCCAGACCACTCAAGTATAATTGAATCAAGCCTTTATTGAAGCACACTGGTGGCGGCTGACCAGAACATAAAGCTATTCCCCTGATCAGCCCCGAACAATTGCAAGGGCACTCCTTATAAGCCTGAAAACAGCAAAAGGGATGTTCAGGGGTCTAGCCAATGCAAGCAAGCCAGGTTACAGAAGCCTGACAGTGCAGTCAAGTGGAGAGAAGCCAACCAATCACAGTTAGCCCAGTCACCCCAGTTATAGAAACAGAACCCTGTTACCCTAGTTACAGAAACAATGCCCCATTAGGTAGTTCCGTGTTCTTAAAGGTTTTTATAGCAAAAGGAAAAGAACATCTTGCTCCAGTCATGACTCTTCTACTTGGAATGGTTGTTTTATAGGATGAAGTCATAGAACAAAATGGAGTCACATTTGCTCCTACTATTACACATAAGGTATCCGAAGTCCTGGGTTGAAGGCTGATGCTTTGGCCATGAGAATAAAATTGATAAAAATTTAGCTCACTGATAAGAAAGAATAGAGAAAAATTACAGATATGGGGAATGGCAGAACACCAATATAAATACTATACATATCAAGAGGTGTATAAGGGAATATTTTATGACTTCATGTCAATAAATCTTTTGATATTTAATAAATAAATTCCTTAACAGACATTGCCTACGTAAATTGACTCAAGAAAAAAATAAGAACTTGGGTAATTATACATATTAATAAATGGAAATTTTAATTAAAATATCTTCACATAAATAGATAAGCACACAGATGCAAACTTTCAGGTCCAATGGCTTCACTGTTAAAATGTGACAAGAAAAGAATAATACCAATTTCTATTGAAAATATTTTGGAAAAAAGTAGAGAAGGAAATATTTCCCTACTCATTTTAAATTTTAAATACTATTACCCTTTTCTTTTCTATTCTGTTTTTTTTTTTTAGATTTATAGCTTGTCAACCTCTTATTAAAATATCACAGTAAAGAATGACCATATTCTAAATGTGGGATTTCTTTTTTTATTTTTTTAAAATTTTTATTGTTGATTGTTCAAAACATTACATAGTTCTTGATATATCATATTTCACACACTTTGATTCAAGTGGGTTATGAACTCCCATTTTTACCCCGTATACAGATTGCAGAATCACATCGGTTACACATCCATTGATTTACATATTGCCATACTAGTGTCTGTTGTATTCTGCTGCCTTTCCTATCCTCTACTATCCACCCTCCCCCCTCCCCTCCCCTCTTCTCTCTCTACCCCCTCTACTGTAATTCATTTCTCCCCCTTGTATTTTTTTTCCCTTTCCCCTCACTTCCTCTTGTATGTAATTTTGTATACCCCTGAGGGTCTCCTTCCATTTCCATGCAATTTCCCTTCTCTCTCCCTTTCCCTCCCACCTCTCATCCCTGTTTAATGTTAATCTTCTTCTCATGCTCTTCCTCCCTACTCTGTTCTTAGTTACTCTCCTTATATCAAAGAAGACATTTGGCATTTGTTTTTAAGGGATTGGCTAGCTTCACTTAGCATAATCTGCTCTAATGCCATCCATTTCCCTGCAAATTCTATGATTTTGTCATTTTTTAATGCAGAGTAATACTCCATTGTGTATAAATGCCACATTTTTTTTTTAACCATTTGTCTATTGAAGGGCATCTAGGTTGGTTCCACAGTCTTGCTATTGTGGAATTGTGCTGCTATGAACATCGATGTAGCAGTGTCCCAGTAGTATGCTCTTTTTAGGTCTTTAGGGAATAGACCAGGAAGGGGAATAGCTGGGTCAAATGGTGGTTCCATTCCCAGCTTTCCAAGAAATCTCTATACTGCTTTCCAAATTGGCCGCACCAATTTGTAGTCCCACCAGCAATGAACAAGTGTACCCTTTTCCCCACATCCTCGCCAGCACTTGTTGTTGTTTGACTTCAGAATGGCTGCCAATCTTACTGGAGTGAGATGGTATCTTAGGGTGGTTTTGATTTGCATTTCTCTGACTGCTAGAGATGGTGAGCATTTTTTCATGTACTTGTTGATTGATTGTATGTCCTCCTCTGAGAAGTGTCCAGGTCATTGGCGCATTTGTTGATTGGGTTATTTGTTATCTTATTGTCTAATTTTTTGAGTTCTTTGTATACTCTGGATAAACCACATCCTCAGCACTTGTCTGAAGTGTGAGGAGTAAAGATTTGTTCCCAGGATGTAGGCTCCCTATTTACCTCTCTTATTGTTTCTTTTGCTGAGAAAAAACTTTTTAGTTTGAGTAAGTCCCATTTGTTGATTCTAGTTATTAACTCTTGTGCTATGGGTGTCCTATTGAGGAATTTGGAGCCCGACCACACAGTATGTAGATAGTAGCCAACTTTTTCTTCTGTCAGACACCGTGATTTCTATGGGTATTTTCTTCACGTTCACTGATTCTTTCTTTTGATATTTCTAATAGGCTTCTAAATCCTTTTATAAAATTTTAATTTTTTCTTTAGTAAACACTTCATATCTAGGATCTCCTTTTTAGAAAAGTGTCTAAATTTGTGTTGAACTTCATTGCCTTTCTTTTTAAATAGCATATTAGCCTTTAATTCTTGGAAAATATTTTCTTTTAATACTTGAATATATTCATGTTAGCTGATTTGAAGTCATCCTCTGCTTAATCTAACATCTAATTCATTGTGAGTCAGTTTCTAATGGCAGATCCCATCAAAAATTTGGGTCCCACATTCCCGTGTCTTTAATGTTTAGTATATTTAATAGAAATCTCCACATTTTATGTACTTTTTTTTAAATCAGGGATTGAAACCAGGGGTACTTAACCAGCAAACCACATCCCCATCTCTTTTTAAAATGTTTTATTTTGAGATAGGGTCTTGCAAATTTGCTCAGAGCCTCACTAAATTGCTAAAGCTGGCTTTGAACTCACAATCCTCCTGCCTTAGTCTCAAGAGTCTCTGGGGTTATGGGTATGAGCCACCAAACCCGTCTGTAATGTGTTTAATAAGCCTGTATACAATATTTTTTGTGAATTATTGTATTTCTAGTTGTCTAATGACTTTCATGTCTTCAAATGGAAATCTATTCCCCATCTGGGATGTTCATTGTTGGAATAACTTTCAGTCGCAGCTAGCAGCTATGAGCAACTCAGAAGTGCTTGAAATATCCATGTTCCTTCGGGCCTGACAGGAGGGACTGCAGGATGGGGTGAAACCACATCCTCAGCACTTGTGGTTAGCATTGCCAAACTACCTGGCCAGGAATCGGACAGTCAGGGGCTTCAGACCATGAAACCCCTGACTCAGTAAGGGCCAAAGACCCTTCCAGATTGCTTTCCACCATGACAGCAATATTTAGAGTTTCCTCACAGTGTGTTACATTAGGCGGAAGATAATTAGCTTATAGATGTTGTCTTGCTTATGAAGCTCATTCAACCTGGCCCTACTCAAGGCTCTTCAGTTAAACAATTGGCAGGGGAAGGAGCCACTGCAGGAACTAGGGCTGCAATTGCCCCAGCATGCAGTGAATCCCTTTTGAAATGGACCTCTGCTACAAAGGAAATAGCCCCCTCTTCAGGGCCCATTCAGGCATTAACAGCTGCCATTAGCAAATTAGCAGTTAACAAAAATGATGGGCCTTCACAACTAAGATCTGATTCCATTTGCTAGGGTTGTAATCAGTCAGGCCACATTGAGGATTCCTGTCCTAAGAATGGCAGCCTCCCTGGCCTCAAGACACCCTGCTCTAGATGAAAAAAAGAGAGAGAAAGAAAAATTTAAATGTTTTAAAATTATGAATGTCCCCATGTCTATTACAATTGATAAAGGGCCAACCTATACTAACAAGACATTTCAAGCAATTTGCAATGGTTGGCATATACATCACTTAATTGGGATTCTCTATAGCCCTTAGACTCAAGGCATTATAGTAAGAACACACAAGAAACTATACTAAGTCCCCTCATGATGCCTTGAAAAGAATCTTATTTGGTTTAAAATTTCTTTCAATTTCAAAATTTTCTACTAAAATAGCAGCCCATAAGCATTGAGCCCCCCTCTCAGAGTCCTCCCATCTACCTATGGTCTCATGAAAAGATTCATAACAAATGCATGGGATTTTACGGGACCCCTCTTAAATGTCACACCAGCCACCAGTTGCCAAGCTCTGGAAATTGAGCCTGGATGAAAGAAAGAGACCACTATGACCTCCCCACCGGAGGGCTCACAAGATAACCTGGGTTGAAATCAAAGACCTATCAGATCAAGCTCAGACCATGTCACCTGCCGGAAACCAGAGCCCTGGTACTCTCTTCTTGCTTATGTGTGCAGTTAAAACCTGCAACTTACAGGTAAGTGCAAACAGGTAAGTATGGAGGAAGAAAGGCATCTGCCTAACGACCTGATAACTCAAGGCCCTATGCTGGCCTGTTCAAGCAAAACCAATACACTTCAAAGTATGTCCCATAAGGGAAAAATTGCTTTGCAGATAGCTATTACTCATGAATGGCTGTCTGTGGGACAGTTCTCCTCTAGTGGAAGGACTCTAGCACCACCTAGCAGCAAAAACCTTTCAGTGACCAAAATACTCATGCCACTACAATTAGAAAACCATAAGAGTTTGGGCTGGGGATGTGGCTCAAGTGGTAGTGTGCTTGCCTTGCATGCGTGCAGCCCGGGTTTGATCTCCAGCACCACATACAAACAAAGATGTTGTGTCTGCCAAAAACTAAAAAATAAATATTAAAATTCTCTCTCTTTCTCCTCCCTCTCTCACTCTCTCTTTAAAAAAAAACAAAAAACAAAAAACAAACAAAAAAAAAAAACATGAGAGCAATCCATGCTCAATTAATCATGATCAGGAATGTTGCACATACTTCTCTCTCAAATCTTGCAGAATGCATCCCAAGGACAAAACTCAGGAGGACAACAGGAGCCACCTGGATTAACATCATCATGAGGCTTGTTGTCCTCACAGCCACAACTGCAACTGCTGCTCTCATCACTCTCCTGCACCCGACCAGAAGGACCATACCTAACCGATTGAAAACAACTGATGCTGTGGCTGGGACTTTAATTGGACTTTCCCCTTCTTTTGCATCAATGCAGAAAAGGACCCCCTTTATGCTATTGTGCATCATTCTGTCATTCAGCCCTCAAGTACATGCTTGGTGGGTGGGGGCTCCATCTCCCGGGATTCTTTTACCTGTTGGTTTAGATGATACTGCATTGCCTTTCTGGCTTGCTACTGATGTTTCCTCACGACGCCCTGTTACATCTGATCCTATAGCAAGGCACCCTTGGAATATGTCACTCTCACTTGATCATTCATGGGCCTTTACTATATTAAGGAATGTGTCTAGGGCACAGAGGTTATGTCAGTCTACAATTTGCCCTTCACAATGATATCCTTTGGAAGCCAGGAATAGGATGCATTATAGGTTTTTCCAGTCACTCTCCTTAGAAGGTGAAGCAAAAGTAGTCTCTGTCAGTGGTCTGCCTAATGGCATGACCATGACCCCTCATGCTAAAGACTCATGTTATTGGTCTCAACCCTTTCTGCTAAGATGTCCCTGGAGAAAATTTAAAGATATCAATGAAAGTATACCTCTAAGAGCTATATCTTGGAGAAACTGTCTCTCCCTTTCCCAATCCTATTTCATTTCTGATGAGCTTATTAGTTAGTCCAGATCTTATACAAAAGGTGGATGGAGAATGGAATTTTCAACAGAAACAAATACATTAATATTTAAATATCATACAGATTGGATAACAAATTCTCAAAATACAAAAGAAAGACTGGAGACTTTTTGCAATTAGGGCAGACGATTGTTATGTGGTGCTTACAAATGTATAGATATCAGTCCTATTGTCACCATGGATGCCATTTGACTAAGCGGCTCTTTCAAAAAACCCTCAGCTAAACATGCTACTAAAGGCCATATATGTGTTAAGCCACCCTTTCTCTTTGTAACCTCCACTCAAAATCACAAAAATGGTCATTTTAATTGTGATGACTCACAATGTGAGTTAACCAATTGCTGGAATTCCTCTGTTAAGACAGTAGTGCTAATGAGAACATCCGCCATGTTATGGTTTCCAATGAAGGATGACTCCTCCATTCAAGAGGTTTACTTTACAAAAGATATTTCCCTTCCCAGAGTTAGGCAAGATTTTGGGATTACTGCTGCCATTATAACTGCCTCCCTCGCTTCTGTGGCGGTGGCAGCAGCTACTGCTGCTGGTGTAGCTTTGACCCAGTCCACAGCAAATGCTGCAACCATTAACCAGGTAGTGCAGTGCTCCACTAAAGCCCTGACCACCCAGGAGCAACTAAACCTGCACTTGCAAGGAGATATCTTAAAGTTACAACAACAGATTGACCTTATTGAAAAAATTGATATGCTTCAATTGAATGTTAGAGTACCCTGCAGTCCTCAATTTCTGTATGTTTGTCAAACCCCTGTGTTGGTAAAAAATATAACAGAAGCTCGGCTTGAGCTGGCAAATAGACTTAAGGGGCCTTGGGATATGACTTTTAGAAATCTCACTATGATGCTGCATGATCAGTTTCTCGGCCTAAATGAAACCAGAGCAGAGCTAATTTTTAACCCCTCAATCTTACAGCATCTGTGGGATAAATTGTCAGCTTTAATTGACCTTGCTAATTGGATCCTCACTGGTATTGGCATAGTTTTTCTATGTTATATTAAGAAGCTTCCAAAAACGGCTCAACAAAGTAGAAACAAAACAAGCTATGTTAGATCATGCATGTAAGGAAAGTCAAAAGGAAAATAATGATTCCCCTGCATCTGTATGGATGGTGGCTATGGAAAGGATCTAAGTAGTACCAACTAAGGGCCAGTTTTCTATGAGGGATCATGCCCTGAGTCTTAGCACTGCTCTCCTTTTCGTCTCTCTGTGTCTCTCAGCTCTGCCACAATATTACTGTTTGTCTGTCTATGGCTTTTCTCTTTCCTTCCTGGATGCAGCCTCACCAGCCCAGTGCTGTGATCTGGGCCCTCCATGGAGAAGAACCCTGTGTCTCCCGATCCTAAGGTAAATGCTGGCGTGGAGGCCACGGGGGCATTATCTCTCAAGGAGACAGAGAACCCTCTCGGGGGCAATGCCTTGCACACTCCACATCACCCTGTTTGGCCCTGGAGGGTGGCTGGTTAGTCACTGACAGGTAAGATTCCTCAAGGGAAGAACAACCTAAGACAGGCACAGCCACAGAGGGGCCATCAGGAGAAAACTTGGGGGCCAACAGAGGTGAGGCACAGAACCTCACCCCCCCACCCACCTGTGCAAAGGCCTAATTCTTCACTTCTTCTGAGAGAGGTCTCCTGCCCCCATGACTGCTCCCCATGCCCAGCTCAGATCAGGACCCAAGTGACAGACAGAGACCTAGTCAACAGCAGCTGCCCACTCAGGCTCACCACAGCAGGAAACAACTGCAGCTACAGGAAAGGGCCATGTCTGGATGTTTTCCCATTTCTCTTTCTTAGTTCTTCCCCCTTTTTTCCATGCTTTTGCCTTTTCCTCTCTTCTCTCATCAGGGTTCTCCTTTGGCAATAAATTTAATAAAAGGAGAGGAAATGTTGGGATGACTTTCAGTCACAGCAGCTACCAGCCATGAGCAGCTCAGAATGCTTGAAATATCCACATTCCTTCAGACTTGACAGGAGGGCCTGCAGGATGGGGTGAAACAGACAGTCAGGGGCTTCAGGGCATGAAACCCTTGACTCAGTAAGGGCCAAAGACCCTTCAAGATTGCTTTCTGCCAGGACAGCAATATTTAGAGTTTCCTCACAGTGCAGTTACATTAGGCAGAAGATGACTGGCTTATGGATAATGTCTTGCTTATGTATGATTGATGGGCATGCCCCACTGGAACTCTATAACAGTTGTGTGCATTCCAAAAATAAACTGAGCTACTGGACGACAATTTGAGGTTTGTCTCCTGCCAGTTCTCTGACCAGCTCCTGTGTGTTGACTCCGTGCCTCTACCCACTGCGACTGAGGTAGCCAAGCAACTAATTGATCACACCAGTGACAGGAATGTATGCAGTTCATCATCTGATATCTCTGTCCTAATACCATGGTTTCCAATATTGGCATAATCTTCAGGCTGGGCCTTCTATGATTCCCTTGTCTCAAAGTAAATTTTATTCAGTTTATGATGTAGGCAGAGATGGGCTTACCTTTTTTCTGCATCCCTTGCTTCTGAGCTGGCTCCCTTATGTTCAGATTCTGTCTTCCCTTCTCATTTTATACTTTGATACTTCAAAGACATTCAGTATAACAATTTCACCACCTGCACTATGAACCTTTGAGAATTTAATCAGTTAAGGGAAGCAACAATAGATGAACTGCCCCCCTGTAATTCTAACTTCCAGAATATGGAGTTATATCCTGGGTATCTACAAGGGTGTTTAGTTTTTGTTTGTTTCTTTATTTACTCAAGATAACTGAGATCTTTTTTGTACATCATTTATCTTTTAGTCTGAACTTCAAGCAGATCATGCTCTGATTCAGTTCTAATTAATTCTGGGGTTCTTGAACAGACAGAATTTCCACATACCCTTTCATGCTCTTTTCCCAGTCCTGAATTCTGATCTGTGAAAACTTAATAGGTAAGACTGTGGCTTTTCCTACCTTTGTTTTTGTTGGCTTTAGAAGTTTGAATGGTAACCCCAGGCCAATAAACTAAAATTCACAGTATATATCAGTTGGGTATTTTTTTAATAACAACATTATTTTGCAACTCTTGTATTTTGGACACTTTCCAAGGTCTAAGTCTCTCTCCCCAGTTTTTTATATTTGTTTATGCAGGGTGATTACTTCACTATTTTTCTGCTTTGTCATCACCAATTTAATTTTCTTCCAGACCATATTTCCATATATTTTAAAATATAAATTCCTAAAACAATAAAACAAATTAAATTTCAAAAGATAAGAAATGTATTCCTATCTCAGTCTTTTGTGCCAATGTAAAAAGTTACCACAGACTGGGAAATTATTTTTTTAAAAAAATGTTTATTTCTCCCAGTTCTGGAGGGTAGGAAGTCCAAGATCAAGGTGTCAGCAAGTTCAGTCACCTGGTGTGAATCTGGTCTGTTTCCAAGATGGAAACCTTGAGCACTATGTGCTGACAGGAGGAACCCATGTCCACACCTGGTGTGAGATGGAAGAGCAAGCTAGAAAACACTACAGGAAGCCTCTTTGTAAGATCCTCAACCTCGTTGAAGAAGGGAGGAGACCTCATGATTGAATCACTCATATCCCATCTCTTAAATACTGCATTAGACATTGAGTTTCAACATTAGACATTGAATTTTGGAGGGGATACATTCAAGCTATATCAATTGACTCCACCAACACAAAATTAACATATTTAAAGGATACATCTTAATGAATTGTGACCTACATTTGCATTCATAAAACTATTCCCACAATCAAGCTAATAATAAAACTTAAAAAAATATTTGTGTCATTTTACATATTCTTTTTTCATATTTTCCCTTTTATACTAGACAACCACTCTTCTGATTTCTACTAAAGATTAGTTTGCATTTTCCAGATTTTATAAAAATTTAATCATGCAGTATGTACTCTTTTTTTTCATCTGACTTCTTTCACTTGGTGTACTGTTTTATGATAAAGCCACATGGATATATGTGTCGATAGTTTACTCATTTGTATGCCACAGTGGTTTTCCATTTTATGAATATACTATCATTTATTTATCTATTTGCCTATTATTTGGCATTTGCTTTGTTTTCTGTTTAGGATTATAATAAACGAATCTTCTATTAACAGTAAACACAAGCACTTTAAGTTATCTTGAGTAGATACCTAGGTAGGGAATGCATGAGTCACACTGTGTGGTTTATGTCTAGTGTTTTAAGAATGTCTAAATTATTTTCCAGTTTTATTAAGTTGTTAAATTTCCTAAATCCAATGCATGAGATCCAATTGTTGTACATCCTTATCAATATACCTTTTATTTATCTTAATTGGTTGTTGGTGATATAATAATAATATACACACATGCAAGCACACACACACACATAATCAAATTCTATCAAAATGTATATATTTCAACATTATACCAATAAGAATGTGACAACCAATATTAAAATAAATTATGCTTTTATTTTTACATATAAATAGGCATTTATTATATTTATACAATGTGTCTGTGTCCCTAATTATTTCAATTTTTGTTATAGGTTATGCCAGGTGAAAAAGTGCTAAGGTGCTACCTACCATGATTGCTTTTAAAATTTTTTGATCACAGTTATATTGCATGTCTAATGAGAAAAAGAGACAGAATAAATTTAGAACTGCACTAGTTTTTAATCCCTAACTCAAATCCCCTTCTGCGCTATGCCACACTGCTGATTAAACAAATCGTTCACAGGTTGGACTTGATATTTTATTCCTTCTTAAAAATACTTTGTGGCATCTAAACAGAGCCTGAAGCTTTTGGATAGTTTATCTTCAGATTCAAGCAGCATTTTGTACAGCTACTCAGTAGGTGGTGAAAAGCAAAGGTTAAGGGCACATCTTGCAATCCCCACAGGCAGTCAGGAAGTGAAAGTGATGAACAGCATAAGATGTTTCCTACCTGGCTTTTAAATGCAAAACGTATTCAAGTGAACAGCAATCACAGAAATCAAGAGGAAATTGTGCCCCTGCCCATACTGAACAAGGAATCTGTTGCACTACCAGAGGTGTCTTTTTCTAATGATCCTAGAAAGATAGTAAACTGCCTAAAATGTTGGATTTGGAAGCAAGAGACCTGTTAGACATCTAGCAGGTGAATCTACAAACAGTTGCTTAGAAAATGTTACACTTTTAGTGACATACAAGCCACAAAAAAGAGATTCAAGTCAGTGCATATTTATTATGCAAATTAGGGCTTCTCCATTGTTTTCAAACGTTTCATATGATACACTTTAGAATGATTACAAGAAATTAAAATATCACAAGTCTCCACAGAAGAAAATCCTAAGATCCTTTATATATAAAATATATCAAACACCGAATGGTTTGTAAAAATGGCTTTAAAAATTTTATCATCTGTAATGAATATGATTCTATGATATTCAGGAGATAACTAAAAAATTCCAGAAAACCTATTGTGGAATTCCAATTTAAGCAAAATCACTAATATGAATGAATTTAATAGTAGAAAATATATTAAATATAATTTTGAACATGTTTTATCTGGATATTTTATACCATTTCCATTTTAATTGCTGTCCCAACAATTTATATTTCTAATAACTATATGGTATAGAGAAATTTAATTGATTTTCTTGCCAAGTTCTACATAGATAACTGAACATTCATTATAATTTATTATTATAGTGTATAATGTCTATAAGATCATTTCCTGTGAATGTGAGGTTGTAAGAGTGTAGAGTACTACCTAAGAAAATGTAATATTAAATAATATTTAATGATTACCCATGTTGAGTCCAGCCATTTGTGTGGAAAAAACATCATTTTCCAAATGGTCCCTTTAGCTGATTTCTCACTTTAAAAACATAAAACCCATGACAGAAAGGTTACAATCATCATCAGTATTCTATAAAAATTAGAAGATGACTCACCTGGAAAAGTAAGGATGTGACCTAAAATTTTGCATGATTGAAATTATGAGAATTTCAATAAAAATATTTTCCTTCCCCACACTAAGTCATGGGAACATATATGGCCAAAAAGTAGGATAGATTTCCAAAAGAGTAATAAGGAAGAAATATTCACATATTATTCTTTTCTATCCTATGTATATGCAGCTTGGATATAAAGAGTCTCATATATCTGGATAACTGTTGCACTTAATGCTTTAATTTCACCCTGTTGCCCCATCTTTGTAAAAGGTCATCTCCTCTTTCCATTTACTTAAACCAAGATATTTGGCATTATATTGACTTCTATCTCTTCTATTTAAATGCAATTTGTCAGAAAATACTAATGGCTCCGCATTTGAAATACAGCCAAAACTACATCTTGCCTAATCTGCTGCTAAAATGCAGCTCTCTCAGAGATGTGATTTCCCCTTATTTGAACTACTATAATAATCTCCTGACAGGTTTTAGTTTTTCCCTTATTTCCTTAAAATTAAAAGAGACAGAGAAGGGTGGGGAGATAGTTATTGTAGATTGAACTCAAACCATGTCAGTTTTTGTTCAAATGTCTATTGTGTCTTCTCTTTCATTCAGAATGAAAACAAATGTTGAAGTCACAATAATGGTTTTCAGGATCAAGGCATGATATAGCCCCTTTCTTACTCCTATAATATCTTTATTAATGCACCGTTTGCTAACAGTATTTCAATTATTCTGAACTCCCAAATTTTCTGAAAATCAAAATAAGACTTCCAGAATTGGGAATGTTAAAATTTTTTATTATGTTTTACTTTATTTATTTATTTGGGTACCAGAGATTAAAGTTAGATGCACTCAACCCCTGAGACACATTCCCAGCCCTACTTTTGTATTTTATTTACAGACAGGGTCTCACTGAATTGCTTAGCGCCTTACCATTGCCAAGGCTGGCTTTGGACTCATGATCCTCCTGCCTCAGCCTCCAGAGCTGTTGGAATTATAAGCATGCACCACCATGCCCAGCTATATTTTACTTTATTATTCCCTTTTCCCAGAATATTCTTTTTTCAGATATACACTCAGAAAAAGAAGTTCACTTTCTTTAAATCTTTGTTTAGATGTCACCTTCTCATTAAGACATTAATAGTAAATTTTATTAAGTCCTCAGTATTTCAGTTAATTTGTCATTCTTATTGTCTCTGTAATATTAATATTTATAAAAATATTTTATATATATATATATATATATATATATATATATATATATATATATATGTATATTTAGCATTTAGTATCTTTCTCTTCCACTGGAAAGAAAGTACCATGAACAAAGGAAAGTACCATGAAGAAATAAAATTTTATTTGATTTTTTCTTCTAATTTGTGAAGTCCAAATACATAGGAAATCCTCTAGAGTGAAGTAGGTAAGTTTAACTAGGTAAGCTTTTATTGAATAGTTAAATCAATGCATTTATAAATAATGCCTTTTAGAAGGACATGTGTCTTTCTCACTTAGTGATTTATCAAATGGTCTGCCAAATTAAACTTTAAGAATCAAAAGAGAAATACACAGGTTGTATTTCTGAATAGGTCTCTTTTTTCTATCA
The DNA here is from genome assembly GCF_048772815.1 of Callospermophilus lateralis. Classification (NCBI taxonomy): domain Eukaryota; kingdom Metazoa; phylum Chordata; class Mammalia; order Rodentia; family Sciuridae; genus Callospermophilus; species Callospermophilus lateralis. The sequence continues at coordinate 65,130,607 of NC_135320.1, read as the reverse complement.
AGTATTAATTTTGCTCTGAAAGAAGAAAAATTGGGAATAAAAAATTTATATGTACTTATTTTACTACACATACCTTTAATATGAAAGAATAGAATTTAGAGAATGCATTTTACTGAATTCTGGTATAGTACCTGATTTAATTAAGCCACACAGAAAACGATGCTACAACAAAAAAACATAAAACTCATTCATTCAATGTAATTTATAGCTACTCAATTTATAGCTACTTGCTATAATAATTGTGATTTTGAGAATTTTTAAATACTATTATCCTATAAGGGAACAATAGTTAGAGGTAGGTTGTAAACCCATAATTCTTACTTTGAAGAAGGTAATTTTATAAGATTAGGTTTTAGAAGGTGCAGTTACATTCAGTAGGATTACTTCTTTGTACTTGCTATATTTTTCTTTCAGATGTGGTACTCTGAAACTAGTGCTGTCAAAATGCACTCTTGGAGGAATTTCCTTCAGTTGCTATTTTCCATAATTTTAGTCACTTCCTTGCTGTAATTCTTTAGTCATAAATAGATGAAAATTCTTGGAAGTTTGAAGTTTTTGCAGTTTTGAAGTTTTGGCCTCATAGGAGGCCAAAAATAACAACTTCTTAGTTCTTTATTCTCCTAAAACTGTGAAAGAGTGACACCTAACTTAGACATGATGAAATTTACAACTCGAACAAATAGATACAGATAATTGAAACTTCTTTCCCATCGGCAGTGAGTGAGAATTGCTGAAGAAAATTTCCTACATATAACCACTTAATAGTTCTATTTACCTAGAGGCACACCTCACTCACTACTCAGTGGTAAGGAGTTCTAGAGGAGAATTTCATAGATTAGTAATATTTATACAATTAGCAGATAGCAGAGTCAATATGTGAGCCCAGGTCTCTATAAATGACAATGTGGTCCTATCTTACTATTATCTCAACTTGCTTTTCCTCAGGAAAGTTATGCTGTCAGTATGCCTAATCACCAAGTCAACTTAGTAGAAAAAATTAAGAATTTTTTCTTTAATAACTACATAGCTAAACACTATTAATGAGCTCTAAGTATTTTAATAGTTTTGAAAGACTTTCTTCTTGAAACTATATAAAATATTTGAAATTTTAAGCAAATTAATGGAGGTAGATGTTGGAACTTTTGAAATCAAAATCCCTAATTTAAAGTATTAGACAAAAGGACAAGTTTCCATGGATAATGGCTAATTAATATGTTAGAAAATAATAATTATTTTACTTGATTAAATGAGATAATGAGCAATTAAACAAAATATTGAAATAGACTACAAGGAACCATTAGTGAAAAGGGAGGGTCACAAAGTGTACTCATCCCAGCAAGCTGTCTCTGTCCAACAGAGGCAAGAAAAGTCCAGCCACACATTTCCAGTCTGAGAAGCATCTTCATCTTCCTATGTCTGAATCTCCCCCACTGACAGACCCCCTGGTATGGGATAACTCCATCTTTTAAGGCGGAACCAATAGGGACTGACTGAACAGTGAGAATCCCAACAGTACCAACTAACCCAGCAAACTAAAGTAACACTGAAAAAGCTTTGCACTTTTAATGGTCATTGAAAATAGACCTGAAAAACAGGCTGAGACATGCGTGCTGAACTAAAATAGAATGACTGATTACTTGAACAAAATATTCAAGTAGAGCCAAAGGTCTTCTAATATAGTTAATAAAGATGCAGGATATAATTACAAAATTTTCAGCATATGAAGAACCAAGAAAATCACAATTTGATTAAGAAAATTTTTACCTTAAGTACATGTATGAAGACATGAATGGTGCGAATATACTTTATATACAACCAGAGATATGAAAAAACTGTGCTCTATATGTGAAATATGAATTGTAATGAAATCTGCTGTCATATATAATAAATTAGAATGAAAAATAAATAAATACCAAAAAAAGAAAGGGCAATTAACAGATCTAAACACTGAGATTAATCTTATGTTAAATTTATCTGGCAAAAAAATTTAAAGCAGTTATTTTACAATTTTTCAAAGTCAATTTTCTTTCTAGATTTTCTTGAAACAAATAAAAAAAAATTAAAAATCCGAGCAAAGATATTAAGGTTATAATGATAGCTAGATAAAAATTATAGAATTTAAAAATAAATAATAGGAAAAACAATCTTCTAGATGGAATCACAGAAAAGTAGAGTGCAAAGATAGAAAAAAAAATTGAGGAAAGATCAATAGAATTTATCCAGTCTGAACAAAACAAATGGAAAAAAAAAACACTCACAGATATTGGAAAAATAGCAACCACAGAATCAAAATTTATGTTATTAAAGTTTCAAAAATATTAGAGAAAGTAGGACTGAAAAAATATTTACAAAAATAGTGAATGACTATCTCCCAAATTTCTTGAAAGACATAAAGGTACATATTTAAAAAGCTGAATATACCTCAAACAGTATACACCAAAAGAATGACATATTCATTTTGTTTTTTATGCTTGTGTTTTGTACTGGAGATTGAACCCATAGACATTCCCCTACTGAGCTACTACAGTTTCACTATCAACATATGGGGCTTCCAATATCTCCACACACACACCCCCACAACTTTTTGGCTGTTTTTTCTTGATTACAGACATATTAGTGGGTATGTAATAGTGTCTCATTGTGACTGATTTGCATTTCCCTAATGACTATTTTCACATTGTTCAAATGTGCTGATTCTACTTATAGGACTGACATTGTAAAAGAAGAAAACGTTTTTTTAGCCTTTGTATAAACAAGAAAGAATGACTAGGATGTCAAATTAAAAAGTACTAAATGCTTAATACTAAATTATTATTGTTTGTAGGCTTTGGAGATTTTAATTATTTATCTCAATAAAGATACCATCTGCTTTTTTTTAAGATGTTAAGAAGTGTCAGGGAAATACATCATTCTTTCCAAATTTTATTTCTTGTAACATAAATAAAAACATGTGGAGTACAAGATATGTTAATTGAACATTTAAAATTATACAATATGAGTGAATTTAATTTACATTCTTAGATCTCACTAGAAAATTATTCATCTAAAGCAGATGTGATGTATAATCTAATGAATTTCAGAAAAATTTCCATCTTTATTAAATATAAATTTATTTTCACATTATTCTACCTCTAGAAAAATTAAGAAGAAAAATATTCTGTGAAAATCATGTACAACATGGGCCAATGAAACTAAAGGCAATTGAGGCCATTCTTGCTTCTATGACTTTGTACGCAGACCATTTATTATGCCTCTTTGATTTTCATTTGTCATCTATGTTTTTATGCCATTTTATGGCAAACTACTTGCAGTTTAAGAGCCAATATCAATATCAAGACAAATATTTTCAATTTCTACAGTAATTTCTGGTACAGTTATCTGTGCAGTACTCATTGGCATAGCTAAGATAACCCAGAGGGGTTGCAGCCTGTTAGGCCATTTAGGGAAGAGTGTGTTGTGCAACATAGACTCATATTCAGAAGCTGAGTAAAGAAAGAGAAGAGAGACAGAAACCAAAAACACACTGTCGAAATTGTTTCACAGTGTAAGTTAAGGTCATAAAAATAAACGTTGTTTGCTTTGATGAAATTCCTATCTACTTTAACTTTTACGTGGCCATTATAAAGTGTCACTTAAATATCATCCCAAATATCAAATAGTCTTGTTCATGCTCATTTTCCAAACTCACTTTTATGAGTAGGAAATATGATAATGTTATTCTGTTATTAAAACCATCCACAGACTTATGCCTTCTCCCTCCTCCTACTGACCATACTTATTTGTTATGTCAGGTATTCATTTTGTGAATTGATAATGATGCAGCATTTCAAAATATTTGTAGATCAAGACCCTACAAGACCTTCCAGTGTTTACATCTCCAATTTCAAACAAGTTCTTCCAGACATTCTGAGTTAATTTTAGATTTTCAAATTACAAAGGTCTTGTAAGAACTGGGAATTGTGGTAAGAAAACCTAATGTGCAAGTAGTGTCCCTTGACCTTACTTTTCTCATTTCAACAGTGGAAAATTTTTATCTGTACCATACTCAGTCACCTGTACCAATATATATTTTTAAGTAATTTGTAACATATATTAAGCAAGAAACTGGAATTTGAATATGTTTTCCAAGAATGTTTTGATATTTTTAATTATTTTATAAGTAAATTCTTTAGTCCTCATAAAATGATGCAATTTCTTTTGTGTGTATATATTTGCATATATTCTTAGAAATATTAACTACTACAAATGTAATATAATTCAATATTTTGATTTTTAAACTGCTTTGCAACAGTCCAAGAAATTATAGAACACTATCAAGGCAATCAAGTATTTTATTATTTTTAAGATATTTCAGAATAAATGAAGTAGCAACTAGACAAGTATAAAATGAAGATTACTGTAAAAGCATGACTTCCAATGATTGCCTGCTGTGAGAAAAGAGTAGCTAGGAAAGCAATTGACAATGTCTTATTTGATCATTTAAAATATAATTTTGAAGATAGTAAACTGTTAGCACATTAAAATACTCTCATTACACATTTCACTAATTAATGCTCTTAGAAACATATATACATGACAATATATAATAATAATCATTCTTTAGCTTTTTTTCCTGAGAATTTTCTGTATACTCCACAGGAAAGAGAGCAGAGGTTATTAATAGTAAGTTGAAATTTCAAAATTTGTTGAAACATCCTAAGCAAATAAGTTTCTACTGTTCTTATTTTCTAAGCGGCGATAGGGAAAAAGAGAATCCTTTTCTTAGAGTCAAATTGTTCATTTAAGAACTCCATAATTAAAGCATATAGTTACTGAATTTCTGAATCTTTATGTGCTTAACTCTCTCAGGATACTGAATATAGCAGACATCTGAATCCGAAATTCTGAAAAGTTCTAAATATATTATTGTCAAAGAGAATATTCATTGGTGATATTACAAAGCTGAAAACCCAATTCTAATTCTAAGTAAAACCAAGATTCCTGAAAATAAAGACACAGATGATGTATCTTATTAGACACAAATGAAATCATTTACACAGAAAACAAAAAAAAAACACTTTAAATATTACATGATTTATAAGCAATATAAAATATGAGAAATCTATCTTGGTAATATGCTTTAGTTTTAATTCATATCTTTCTTAGTATTGGATCTTAATGATCAGTTTTAAGTATCAACTGTCAAAAAGATGGTAATTGAAAAATTGATAACATTTTGAAAGAGTTCCTTTCTTATATCAGGATTAACAATACCATACCTAGCATGTCAAGGTCACATAATCAGTTTTTATGGATATAGCATTAATAATTCTATAGTAGAATGTTTTAAAGTATTTCTTTTAAAGTTGCTCCTATCAAACTATATTTGAATGCCTTCCTAGTCCTTTAGTAATAACCATAAGTTGATGGCATTACTGTCATTGTTTGGTAACAAATCATCAAATAAAGGCTGAGATATAGGAAAAAAAGCTTTTATTCAAACATACAATGTCAATAATACAAGAGGAGTGTGCCCAATTACCAGAAAGTAAATTGTTTTTTGTAGACATGTTCTATCATTATCAAGCTTTATCTAGTGTAAAATTTTCAACCAAAGATATCAAATATAGATATACCTACACAGCATATTATCTAATCAATTCCATAGGATTTGAAGACAAATGAAAAACACTTCTGCTATGTGAAAGCAAGAGCTAAATTCCTGTCCTTCGTGGGTTTGCGTATGCCTTTGATTTTTACTCCTGCAATCTGTTTACAGGTTTCTAAGAGTTAAGAACTCAGTGAGCAGTAACATTTAACCTTTAAAGTAAATTATCATTGGGTTGCATTAAAGTTAAGAATACTTTCTCTCTCTTTCTGCAAGTAAGTTATACAGAACTCATGTTTGAAAGAATGTAAAATACCCCAAAGAACATAGTAAAACACAAGATTGGGTAAATATAAACAAAGGAAGGAGGAATTCTCTATATTTATATCCAGACTACAATTTATATTTAGGTACATTATATATCTCTCTATATAAATGGTGTTTCATTATTTAGAAATATGTATGTGATCCCCTATTTAATTTCAATTTAAAAATTAATTTCACTAAACAGGGTACTATGAGTATAATTTCCTAAAGGAATGAGTATAATTTCCTAAAGGAATCCCAATTCTAAAATCAATATGGTACCATATTCTTATTTTTCTTTGAGTATAATGAAGGATCTGACCCTATCCTTTACTTTTCACCTCCTCTCATTCCCCTTCATCTAGGAGAGGTAACACACAAGCTCATTTCTTTACTATTGATGGAAAGTTCAAACCACCTAAGCTCCTAATAGGTGAGAAACTCTCACTAGGCCTCATCTGTTAATTCCATACAAACCCCAAGTTGTCTCCTTTTGCATACTCTCTTTCCTCCAGTTTATTTTTGGTCCATCTCAGGAAATTTTCAAACTGTTTTCCCCAGAATGACACATTGTGTTAACAATAATACCTTTCATAGCCTCTTGCAGTACTTGTGTATGATACCTTCAGTCTTAATACCTGAACCAAATTTGGGGCAAGAATCCACCTAATTCTGAAGGGGTATGTGCTATTGAGAACCCTACATTTAATTCACTTAGCATGGAAACTATAGAACCTATAAAAATATCATAAATTGATTTAATATTAAATTTTATGTTGTAATTTAAATAGTATGACTGTATAATAAATGTAATTGTAAAGTGGAAAACAGCAATACTTAACCATAATTGAAACATTTCTAAAGGGTTATAAAGTGCAAAAGAATAACAAATTGACATAATATAAACTTAATTTCATTTAATTGAGAAAAAATATTTTATAGTATATTCAATTTCAATTGTTATTAATTTGGAAAGATGGTGAAATAAACACGCAGTCATGTGTGTAGAAAAATGATTAATTTCCACAATATGACTTCATAGAACATATAATGTGTCAAACCTGTAACACAATTCATGAATCTAGTTTGTTTAACTCACTAAATTACTGCCTTTATGTCTTGAAGAGGTAATATTTGTTTCTAATCAAATAATAGAGTTATTTTTTAATGGTACATAAAGAAGTGCTGGCACTTTACAGTATCTGATTTTTTAAATTACAATTTACAAGAAAAAATCCATGTAGTTACTAATAGAAATAGAGAAAATTGGTTTGTTCTACTATTGCTGGATCAACATCATTTTTTTAATATATTTTTTTTATTGGTTGTTCAAAACATTATAAAGCTCTTGACATATCATATTTCATACATTAGATTCAAGTGGGTTATGAACATCATTTTAATTGACATAAATTGATATGTACCTAAGTTTATCCACAAATAATTGTTTTTAAGGTATATAACATATTAGCACATTATGATATCTGGATGATTTCAGTCTCTTTTATGGTCATATATACCTGCTGTTGACACCCCAGTTCCCCTCCCTGATCACTAGACCCATATCCAATAATATATAACAATGGTACTTGAGTATCAATGAAACTTTTTAAACTTATTGTGTCCCAACTGAACTTCTAAGTTCTCAGTAATTGTAGTTCCTTTTTCATCTGTTTAAGTCAAAATAGCTATAGTTATTCTTGTTTAATATTATTCTCTGGTTTGAATATATCAATCCATAATTAAGATGTTACCTGCTTGTTAATATTAAGAATGAATCTCTTAGGAAGTTGATTCGGCCATGAGGGTTTATCTTTCTCTTTTTCTTAAATATCTTTTAGTTATAGGCAGATACAATATCTTTATTTTATTTTTTGTTGTGATATGGAGGATCTAACCCAGTGCCTCATGCATGCTAGGCCAGTGCTTCACCTCTGAGCCACAACCCGAGACCCAGGGCATGTCTCTTTTAAATGGAATTCATGTCCTCATTAAAGGAAGTTAAACACATATTTTGTTATCTTGCACTTCAGTGTTCTGCCAGGTGAGGTACTCATCACACTTAATGCCTGCATCTTCATCTTGAACTTCCAACCCTCCAGAACTGTGAGAAATTAATTTTATTTCTTTACAAATACCCAGTCTCAGGTATTTTGTTGTACCCTCGTGAACAAATCCAGACAACCCCAAATGTTGCATCCAGTCTGCCATCTAACTTACTCCTGTATTCTCAAAAGATTTACAGAATCTCACCATTTCTCAAACTTTAGACAACTGCCACACTCTGGGCTACCCCTCACTGCTTACTTGAATGACTAAAATAGATTGCAAGTTAAAACAGCTTTTAAAAACTCTTCAGTTTATACTCAATAAGCAGCAAGTGATTGCATTAAAATATACATCACTCCCTTATCCCAATCCATCCATGATTCCCTATTTCATCCAAAATAAAAATCAAATAAATTATATGACCTATAGGTTTTATAGCATCTGGCTCTTGTTATTTTCCTAAACTGCTTTTAAATTCCAATACTGTTTCTCAAACATATCAATGAAGTATCTACTTCACCTTCTGCGCATTGGCAATTTTCTCTGCTTTGAATACCCTTGCCCTCAATACCAAAAATTCTCAGTTCCTCACTACCTCAAGTTCTTATCTCCTCCTAATAACTTTTTTATATGAATCTAATTTCAGATACTTTAATTGAATGACTAGTTAATACACCCTTTAAAAATCTATTTATGAGTACTCATTAGCTAATTGCCAGTTTTCCCCATGCTCCTGGATACCCAAATATTCTACCCACTTCAGACTCTGACACAAAAATTTCCTAAGGGATATTCTCAAACTTTTTCTCCTTCCATGATATAGATGTCCAGTTGCCAGCACCCCAAGATGGAATAGGTCAGGATGCTTGAGTCCTTACATAGAGGAATGCTACTATTAAAAAGGAACCCATTTTGAATATATGCGAAAAACAGAAATTTCATTTCATTTGACCATATACTTTATAGTCTATGTCTCACAACAATGTGTGTATGTATGTGTTATATATATATAAAATTAATCACTCTACACAAAACTGCAGTCTTCTCCCCAAGGCTTTTCTCTGCTTAACTTTCCTTGAGACTAAATAATTCTACTGTATTACATATACAGTATTTTTCTTGCTTATTCTTCATTGTGCCATGGTTTGTGTAACAATGCTTTTGATTTGGTTATCGTTTTTACAATCCTCTCAAGAAATCTGCTAGCTTTGAGTTCAACTCCAAGGCTTCATCTTCTATATATTTGGGAGTCCCTCATATTCCCCCAATTTTTTTTATGGAGTATCATTTAACAGCAGACATTTCAGATAATGAAAGTCAAGTTTACCTCTATTTCAAAGCCTATCATATTATTTACTTATGACTTATTAGTTACTGATGACAACAATTGATGAAAACCACTAAATTGGTATTAGATACTTATGATAATTTTTTAATTGAATTTTTTTATTCTTAATTCTTTCTACCAGAGGGAATGAGAATTCATGAATGACTAGAAGTATACGAGCAAACCTTTTGTCTTCTTAGTGCTAATTAACTGATACACTTAATTGATTTTTTAAAAAAGAAAATAAGTAATTTAAAAAATTAATATCCTCCCAAATATTTTTTTTTCTTGAGATGCTAGGAATTGAATGCAAGGTGTTCCTTATGCTAGACAAGTTCTGTCCCTGATCCCCATGCCTAGACCCTGTTCCCAGGCTTTTTGTGGACAAAGAATTTTATTTTATTCACTGCCATATCAATAAAGCTTCATTTGTACCTGGAAACAAGTGGTAAATGCATATTTCTATATTGGAAAAATAAACATTTTCCCACCATCAATTAGTGAAGGCGGCATGAGATCTCTGGAGTTGAACTGCTGGTTGTAAATATGAAAATTATTTACTAGGTCCTTAAATTAGCATCCACTGAACCACTCCATATATTGATTTTTCACACCAATAAAGTGAGGACAATAATAAACACAATCTAAATGTTAATTTTGAGGAATTAATTGAGAAGATGGGCAAAACTATGAATATAGGGCATTTAAAACATATCAGATATTCTCAAATTTTAAAATAATATTTTAGGGTACTTGTTTCATCAGGTATATTTTATAGTGGTAGAAAATTTTAGCACAGACTAAGGTTGGGTTTAATTATTTTCTTTATGTTCTTTTTATATAAACTCATAATTAAGGAACTCTCAACCTAAAGCCACTGACACATTGCACCCTAAAGACACTGACACATGGATAATTAATTTTTGAAAAAAATTTGAAGTTCTAATTTGTTCATTTTTTTGTACCCTTTGCCGGAACTTATATTGTAAAAGAACTAATATTGATTCTTTATCTTTTCTCTCATTACATAGTTGAACTCTAACACAATCCCCAAACTGTAGCAAATATTGGCGCCTAAAGTGTTAGATTCCTGGATGAGTATTTTCTTTTTTATTTGTTCGTGTGTTTTTAGTTCTAGAGGGAAGACTTGCCAGCTAGATTTCATTTTCAATAACTGATTCTGGCATAATACAATGTGACCTAGGTAGAGAAGACAAAATGCTGAAATATAACACAGCCCAGGGACAGATGATGGAGAAGGGATCACTGGAGAAAAACTGGTGACAAGAACATATCCTATTTCCCTGTGTATCAATTTGAAATAAGTCTAATTGGGACATATTCATTTCATACGCTTTATCAAATTATTCTGTGGATGTTGCAGCTGTTCTTCCAATGTGCTCACTAGAATGGAGAGTGTCCTTGAAACTTAGAATCCTTATGGGACACACATATCTGAAGTAAAGGAAGCAGAACATTAGCAACCTTTCTACAAACTTTCAGATTTTAATTATTTTTTTTTAAATGTAAGGGATTTTATACCCCAGAATTTTTTTCCCCGTATATACAAGAATAGTAAAACAACAGACATTTTTCAGTCATATAAATTCAGTAGATTTGTAGTATTTTCGGTTATTTCTTTGTTTAATAACAGCTGAGGAAACATGTTGCTTTCAGCAAACCCTATTATTTATCTTCCATAACTTCACCTAGTAAACAAACACAATAAAAAATAAAACTATAAAATATATTAAAGATCAGAATCCAGATATAAAATTGTATTAGAGATACCTTAACTTATTATCTAAAAAAACAATGATTTAACTCATATGTTAATGCTTAGAATTAAACATTTTGCTATTAAGTCTATTCTAATTCCACCAATAGTATTTGCTTTTGTTTAAGGCTTGCCTTAGTTTTTAATCACATAACAACTATATAATAAAATAAAAATGAATATATTTGTTTCTAGACTGTGTTCTTCCTCATGAAAAGAACTATTGCTTACTTATAAATTATCTGCACTATAGTATAATCCATACTGTACTATTCATTATGTGAAATTGTTAAAATTTATAAAGTCTTATGATCTTGAAATAGTAGCACAATCTCTAAACTGGTATAAACTGCAGTGCAGTTGAGCATTTGCCTGTAAACTCATTCAGTACACACAAGCATATACCACCCCTAAAACACAACCTGCTTTTAAGATCTCTGTGTTCCCTTTGCCTAGGCATGCATACTGCTTCCCACTGTTTGCATCTGCTCCTGTCATAAAGGTTCTTGAAGCTGCATCTTGGTTACCTTCTGTTACACCTGCTAGGCATCTCTCAGCTCATTAGCAAACTGATTGCTCCCCCGTCTATGTCACTTAATGCTTAATGCATTTTCAATTGTGTATCAGTATCATATGGCTGCTTCAACAAATTACCATGAATTTGGTGGTTTAAAAACAAAATGAAGATATTGTCTCACAATCCTGGAGGCTCCCACACCCTTCACAGGCATTAAGAGAGAATTGCTTTTGCTCTGTTCTAAATTTTCCGGGTTCCAGGTGTCCCAGACTTTGTCTGTATTCATCACACGACCTTTTCCTCCTCTCCTCATCAGTCTCTGTGTGTCTCATATGATATTTGTTATTGGATTTAGAGACCATGCCAATAATCCTCAGCTTAACCATATCTGCAAAGATATTTTTATTCCTCAAATTATATTAAATTCAGTTTCTAGGACCCACATGAATGTATCTCTTGGTACCCAGAATACAACACTCTATATAGTCTGAGAGTTTAGAATCTGAACTACTACAAAGGGAGAAAAGGAAAAAGAAGAAAAATTGTAGTTTAAATGTCTAAACTATTGTCTTCTTGCTATTTTTTCACTTATACAAAACTAATATAATCATCTTCTCTGCCTACAATACCTTATAGTTTAGTGGAGAAGACAGGCAAAGAAACAAACAGTTACAACATAATATTACAGTGATAAAACAGAAATGTTTGGAAATATGATTAAGATATAACCCAATTTAACAAGGCAGTAGTTTTCTGAAAGATGTGACATAGATGACTTATAAGGAAATATGGACCAAGGAGCATGGCATACAAGTAGACTCCAGGTACATACATATGCATGTGTTCACATACACACCCACACACATTGCACTTTTCTAGACATTAAGTAATTAAACGAAGCTCTATTATAGAGAAAAAGCTATAGAAATTCTGTCCATGAAACAACCTCATATTAACCTTTGTGTTCTATATTGTCACTTTCTTTCATACTATTAATCATTATTTCACATTAAATTACTTAACTTTATGTATTTGTTTGTTTCTTTTTTTATTTTTTTTTTTTATTTTTGTCTACTCTTCCAGTGACCTCACTGGTATATAAGCTCCGTAAGGAGTGGCTTAAATGAGCAAAAAGTGCTTATTTAATAATTTAAAAATAGTAGTTATTTCCACTACAAAGCATAATGCAGTAGAGAAAACATGAATTGAGAGGAAAAAAATAGGTTATGATTTTTTTTTTAAATGATCAGAAGAAGTGTTTATTAAAAAAAATGGTGTTATGGTACAGATAGAATCAGATTTATAGTAGAGTTTAGAGAAACATTTCTAGGAATTTTTATTGAAGGAAATGTTAAGATAGGTGCATCATTAGCATATGTACTCCTTCCCTCCCAAATTGTACTGCTTCAAGCAGCTTTGTGCATCAGGTACAGTGACTTAGCTAGCTAGCTCAAGTAAAGGAGCAAAGGAACAGTGGAAGAACACAAAATCTCTCAGGATTGCAAAAATAATGTTTGTCCATGCTTCAGAGGAAAAGAAACTAGTAAAGTTAGTTGTTGAAGTCAGTTTGTCCTTTCTCGGTGTATGTATGCATTCTTTCTCTGCTGTCTCTCAGAGTCCCTGTGGCCTCTTTTCTTTTCTTCACTACCTCCTTGTCTCTTAGGGGATTATTTTGTTTATGTGTAGCCCGACATGGATGTGAGCCTTGACTGCATTTCAGTGCCCATAACCAAAGAATATTTACACTACCAATAAACAACTGCAAGCAAAAATATAATAGGTGCTTAGACATACCTTGCACCAGTTGCCTTATTTAGGTTTATTTTGTCTTTTTAAAATAAGCTGTGGCTGGACCAAGAAACATGGAAGTATCTTTTCTGCTGGGCATGAAACTAACGTGTTTGAATAGGTAAATAGCATTTCATTAAGTGACAATAACTCTCAAATCTAAATTTTATCCACTTAGAATATATTTATTGAGACTTGTAGAAGAAAATCACTGTAAGTTTTGGAGATGTATCAGTGAACAAAACAGAAACAAATCCCTGTTCTGGTAAGAGAAGAAAGAAAACTATTAAAAATTACAATAAAAGAAAGTCAATTATATAGTATGTTCTAGAAGAGTAAAGAAAAGAGGGGAGTACTGGGGGACTGGCTTTGCAATTGAAAAAAAGAATGACTTTACCAAGAAATGGTATTTGCTAAAATATTTAGAATGATTCTTGCTGTTATCTAAGGGGAACATGTTCAGGCAAAGAGAAAAACCAGTGCGAAATCCAGGGTCAGGAGTGTGACTACTGTATTTGAGAGGCAGGTGGCTTGACCATAGTGACTAACAGAGAAATGTGAAGATGAGGTCAAAGGTTGTTGATGCACAAGAAGTTATATCCATGTTTGAGACAATAATGATGCCATGAAGATCCCTTCAAAGCTTTTAAATCTCACTCTTGCCCTTGATCTTGCTTCCTTCAAAGAACTTCATATTTTGTTTTCCTCAAAGATTCTCACTTACTTTGATACTGTAGTCCTTTCTTTTATGGCCCACCTCTTCTTCATCATCTCAAAGTTTAAGCATGGCTATTGGTGAAATCAGTGAAACAAAATGACACATATCCCTTGGCCTTCTTGCTTTCTTCAGTATCAGACACTTCACAGCCAATCCAGGAATTGCTTCACTTTAAATACAAGGAATACATGAGCTCAGTTACAGCCAAATAGTCAGTCAAAGTCTTTTTTTCTTTTCTTTCTTTTTTTTTTTTTTTTCTGGGGGACAGGGATTGAACTCAGGGCACTCAACCACTGAGCCATATCCGCAGCCCTATTTTGTATTTTATTTAGAGACAGGGTTTCACTGAATTGCTTAGTACCTTGCCTTTGCTGAAGCTGGTTTTGAATTTGTGATCCTCCTGTCTCAGTTTCCCAAGCTGCTGGGAGTATAGGTGTGCACCACGGTGCCCGGCTCCTTTGCTTCTTAAGACAAGTCAGGAGTTAATATTTTATTGTTATTTTATTCTTATCTTGATTCAATTCTGGACTTCAGAAGGGATTTTTAAATTTTTCTCTATTATTATTAATGTTTACATTAGTTATGATGATATTTTATGGTCCCTATCCATTTCCAAAATTTTTAATCCTTATTTTTCAATGCTTATGAAACAAATCTTGCATTTATTCTAGAAACTCTGCAGTTTGAAGACAGCCAAAATAAAAAGCATTTTCTCTTTCAAGTTGTTGTGGTTTGAATCTGGCTTGTCCCCCAGAAGGTCATTTGTTGAAGGCTGGGTCCCCAACATAGCAATATTCAGTGGTGGGTCTGTGGGGAAATAATGAACCTCGAGGATTATGATATCATCAGTGGATTAACAAGTATTAGTGGAATGTTTTTGGGAATTCCTTTGTGGATGATATCTTATGCCCAGTCTTTTTCTCTCTGCCTCTCTATACTTCCTGGCTGCCATATCCTTCCAACACAATGTTCTGCCTTGCTTCTGGCCCAAAGCAATGGAGCCCGCTGACCATGCACTGAAATCTCTGAAATAGAATGAAACTAAATATTTCTTCCTTTTGCTTGTTTATATCATGTCTTATTTTGGTCACGGCCACGAAAGGTTGAAGAAGACAGAAACAAGTCCACCTTAAACTATGCCTTCTTTATCCATTCATGTCTCAGGGAAGAACCCAGCCACTGAGTAATGCTAGGTACTTGTGTCTAGAAAATCTGAAGACATGTTTATGCCTTACCTCACCTTACTCTCTTTTATGACTTGTTAGTTCATTTTTTTCTCCCTTTCCACTCTCCCTGCATTCAGTATACAAATCCAAGTGCTTATTGTTTCTTACCTGAACTCTAGTCATAACTATTAATTTTTCTCTGGTTCCTAATTTTCCATCTGTGCAATGGCTTGAAAATATTACTAGCAGATTAATGTACCATGTTTAACCTGTTAAGTTATTCAAATTCTCATTATATTTCTTCTCTGTGCAAACATCTTAAAGAATTCTCCTTTAACTACAGGAAAGCTAAAATAATTGATTCCAAGATGACGTCGGTTGACCCTGCAGTTTCATCACAGCAGATTTCTTCCCTGAAAAATATTCTACTAAAATTTGCACAGTGTTATGCCCTGCATTTGCTCACCTTGATAATATGTCAAAATACATTCTACTGTCATGTTTATCTATACAGAACAAAAATGGGCACAAAAGAGTTAATACCATCTAATTTAATACATGACTAGAGTTAGAGCACAGCAGGACTCCTGAGATGAGAAAAGGCCAATGTAAAGAGTACACTTACAACCAAAGATATTTTACTTTGTCTTTGGTTCTCTTTGTTTTATTTTGGTGGTAGCTGCTAAATTTTCCATGTCCACTTGACAAAACATTTACCCTTGTTTTGAGGCTTAGCTTCAGACATTTACCATCTATTTATTGTCCTTCTTTCCATCTCTTTCCAGAGCACATTTTATATGGCAGTGGTTTTTTATTTCTTTGCTCTTACTAGTCTGAAAAATGCATTTTATCTTATAATCTAGTCATTTATGAGAAGAGTTTCATGCTCACAGTAAACTTTGAGACAGGCACTATATCTTGTTTGTTTTAAAATTTTGTCACATTTTTCATTGGTTAGTCTTTAATTTTTTTGTATTGTATTTCTGCATTATTCATAGTTTTATTCTTTTGATAAACTGGCATAAATTTTCTTTCACTTTATATTTCAACATTTCAGAGGAAAGAACTTCATCCAAATTATCAAAGAGCAGGTCAAAGATGCAATATATACTTGATATGGAAATAGCACCAATGTCTCCGGACAGATGTGAGTACACTAGCACAGGTCATAATGGACATGGGAACAAGTCAAGAAAATGATGACATGGATGTAACTTAATGAAGAGTGATCAGAATTAGATACAAGATTTTCATGCACATTCATTTGTATGATTTTAAGATTCACATAGCCACTTAAAGATAACAAAATACAGCATTTAAAGGTAACACATATGCCTAAGAGTGTATTAGAAATAGCAGTGATATTCAAATTTTAATCTGTTTTTGAACACTCTGTGACACAGATTGTTTGTCAGATTTATGGCATCCAATTACAGGTTCAGCTTTATTCTCAAAGAAACATGACAGAGAGAAATAGAACAGTGTATCAATTACTTTTTAAATGCTTTTTGGACTAAGATAAGATGCCAATATACCCTAAATAGTGATTACTGATATCTTTGGAAATAATATGAAGTATCTTTGGGTGTGAGCATTGGCCTTTCTCATATCAGGAGTCTTGTTGGGCTCTAACTCTAGCCATGTATTAAATTAGATTGCATTAACTTTTTTGGTGCCTATTTTTTTTTTCATTTGTTCTGTTTAGATATACATGACAGTAGAATGTATTTTAACATATTATAATACACGGAGTATAACTACTAAGTCTTAACCCTAAGTAACCCAGAATATCCTCTGCAACCTTTTATTCAGTTTCCCTTTCAAACACACACTTTACTTTCACTTCTACTTGGAATAGCTTTACTCACACAGATACATCTTCTATTTTCTCTTTGATGAAGAGTCTTTTGCACTGTCTATGTCATTCACCAAAACACACAGTGACAAATTTGATAGAAAGCTTGCTTATTAACTTTGCTGATGTAAGATGTTGGTAGATTTTTTTTGAGCAGGTGTTTAGAAAGAACACAGTGATAGATGATTATGGGTCATGGAGAGAATGGCACATGTACTTGCTATCCTTTGTGTGGAAACTGAAGCAAATAAAATTTATTCTGGTGAATATGCAAAACTACATGACTTTTCTGTATATGTGAAAAATGTAATAATAGGATAGGTGTCTACGGTAGTAGATTCCAAATGTGGAAGAACATCAGAATTAACTGGAAAATATATATATATATATTTAATAACAATGATTTCTGAATCCCATATTTCTTTTAAGAATTACTGGACTTCAGGCTGTGAAATATGCATTGATAAAAATAAATAATCCCTTAGAATCCAGAAGCAACCAGATCACTGACTGCTATTTTGCAATTCTATTCTCAGCATGTTTGAACAAGGAAAAACAGAAATACACAAGAAAGATTTTTATTTAAATTAGCTTAAGGACAAAATGCAGTTAGAATATACTAATACTTCTATTTTAGAGTGCCTACAATATGCCTGAAATTTTATATACATATTTCATTCTGTCTCATAAAAATCATGTATGATTAGTAAGTCAAAATTCATGGAGTTTAAATAATCCGCCCACATCACGTTTTTGATGTGAACGACATTCTGTCTTAGTTTCTAGGATGATATTTGGCTTCCAAAGATATATTTCTGGTGTTTAAGTCTTAGTTTTCTAGGATGATATTTGGCTTCCAAAGATATATTTCTGGTGTTTAAGGACTGGATAAATTTCAGAAATTCTAAAGCAAAGAATAGCTTCTCTCTTTTTTCATCCTCTTTTCCATACCATGAGTGTAGGTAGGTTGCCCAGTAGATTTGGACTGAGTTCACCCTCACTTCTTGCTCATAGTTTTTAAGAATAACTATAGAATATGCTAGAAATATCATGTCCTTAGATAAGGAGGAACCAGATGAACCAGCCTAGGTTCTATACCAATACCCAACAGGATGTCCTTCAATACTTAATTCCAGCAACCCCTGTTTTCCTGATGTGTGAAACCCAGGGAGCAGAGCCTTCTGGAATCCCATCAGCTGTGGTGCAAAGTGGAGCATAGGCAGATCTCTGTCCACTGCAGGCACCTTTCCTGAGCTTTGGAAATGATTTCCATTGTCCCTTGCTGCCTATCTGTAATTAATAATCCCACTCCAGGAAATGTTTGTGTGAGTAAGTATTCCATCTCACTAGACTCAAAAAAAATGTCCTGTGCAGTGAAACTGAACAATGCAGAGCTTCTAAGTAAAATGAAAAGAGAATATCATGAGAAAGTTTTGTTTTTATTTGTGTTTTGCATGTATTTCATATGTTAACACACTGAGGAACAGCTAGAAAATCCCATAAAGCCAGATTTGCTTTCTTAAAGCTGTCTGCCCTTCTCTTGTTCTCGTTAGGCATGATTGAGGTTGGTGTTTGTGACTGGGGTGATATTTGTCAGTCAATTTAATGATTCTTTTTGCTAACAGAAATATATCACATCTATGATTGTCACTAATTGGGATATCCAGAACCTGAAAGACATCTAAATTACCATGCTTAATAAAAAGAAAGTAGATTCACTCTCTCATTAAAATAAAGAACTAAGTGTCTTTAGCTGGCTTCATTTTTATTGAAAAACAACAGAAGGAAAATACGCACAGTATTTTCACAAAGTATTAATTAATGTACATCTGTTTATCCTGTATTATAATATTTGTAAAGATATCAAGTGATGGAATCAGTTTAAGGCACACACACATATGTGCACACAAATATACATATTATTAGGATAACCCTATAAAATTACAGGTTTTATATTGCAAAATTAACAATTTTCCATGGTTGAACTAAATATAAATACATTGTTGAAACTTTTCAAATGCATGAATCTGTTTATATTTTAAATATAATATATATTTTGTATTGTATAATATAAATATTTTAAATATATATATTATATATTATTAAATATATATTTAATATATATATTAAATATATATATATATTAAATATATTAAATATATTAAATATATATATATATATATAAATATAAATATATATATATTCCTTAATGGAATAGTATACTGAAAGTAACTTTTAAGTTAAGTAAGCATTTATGACTCATCCATTTTTACAAAGTAAATAAATTTCAGGACTCAATCCAGAAATAAAAGACAAAGAAAACTGTTTTAAAATATGTAGTTTTTATTCTGAGCCTAAAATATGATCTTATTTAGATTGAAAAGTAAGAAGTACATTTTTTAAACTTTAATTTCTCTTTTTGAGTTTTGGGAACAAAGATGCATAGATTCCCCTACAAGTAAAGAAAACATTTGTTTCTTGAATAAACATTAATTAGAATAATATGATAATCTTATTTAATAAATGTCTCACTTAAAATGACATACTAGTTTCATATAAAGCTCTTTACAGTGCAATTATTAGTGAGTGTGTGTGTTTTAGAAAAGAAATGCTAGTTGTTGGTTTTATGTAGCTAAGTGAAATCAGTGTTCAATTATACTTGAAGGCTATGTACAATGCTCCTGCTAATTGTTAGAACAGTTGACATTTAGTAAAATTTAAATATGCCTAAGATAACTGAAATGAATAAACTTCTTTGGTTTGTTAGCAGGCTGGGGATTTAAATTTTTTGTCATTGTATTGCATTCACAGTCCAAGGAATCTCATACTCTGAAGTATGATTTTCAGATTATTATGAAATTCATCAACTATTTAAAAATTGATGTTTCACTTCTCATTCATTCCTTCAGGTGATCCTTCTTGGGTACTGAGGCACTCTACCCTTTCATTTGAAATAAGAAAATTTACCTTTATATTTTCTCACTGAGTATATTTATAGTATTGAATCCCAAAACCTTGCAAAACTAAAGAGAGTGGGTTTAAATTGGTATTTTGAATCATACCTTGTATTTAATGTACACACTTGTTCATTTTCTAAATAATACATGTGACCCCATTAAATTCAGCCCTGAATAACCAGAGTGAATTGATTCTTCTCTGTGTGGTTAACTTAGACTGATTTAATAACATCAATATATTGAAAGAATATTTCTAATGGCAATCAGTAGACATTACAATATAATGTGTAATTTTTATCCATGTCATGAATATTGATATGTTTATGATTTTAGTATGTCACTACCCTTTATACAGAAACTATTTCATTAGTAACTACTGACAAACAAAGCTTCCAAAAAAGAACTTTTCCTCCAAAAAAATAAATAAAATAGAATGTATAATAGACTATAGTGAATTAATTGATTAAATAAGTTTAAACCTGGTGTCTGAAGAGCTTATTATTATTAACATAATTATTTTATGATGGTCAAAAATGAAATATCAAATTAATCATTTATGGTTCAAAATTATGAGATAATTATCTTTTGTCATATTATTCACATTATGTTTAAAACATGAAAATAACTTGAAATTTCTCATTATTATATTCATTATTATGGATCTGGATTGAAATTGAAAATTTCCAAGATAGTTCATCGACCATTCCAGAGTAACATAGGGTTGAAAAAAAAGTGAATCATGTGAATGAACATTGCAGATTGTAGAGAGGTTTATAGTATACGAGTAATTCATCAGAGTGTCACTATGGGGTGACTATTTCAAACACAGTGATGATAACAATACTGGTAGTACAAATGAAGAAGAAAAAATCATTAAAAAGTGGAATACACAGAGTATAAAGGAAGTCCAAATCACAAATTTAAAATTTACACAATTATTTAATGAAATGCAGAAAATGGGAGGAGGAATCAATGTGGTTTTAGAGAAAATTTTTGATATATTTTATTTATTACTTACATTAACATGTATATCTTCCAGGAAAGACAGCTACTTGAAGCTTAGATTATTTATTGAATTACAAAAAGAGAAATGTAATTGTATTAGGCAAAAATACATTCATTTTAAGCATCCAATATGTGTATTACAATTCTGGTGTTCTATTTCTAGCATTTTCTACAAAAGTATGTAAGATGGTGAGGCATTGTAGATAGAAGCTTTAAGTACTAAAACATTGCCGATATGTTAACAAAACTTGGGGACGAAGAGTTTCATTAATTGAAAGGATGAATGGAATCAAGTGAATAAAAAAAGTTATTTGTGAGATGTTCACTCTACACCTTCGTTAAAAAAACAAAAACAAAAATCAAAACAAACAAACCAAAAAACTTGCTGAATTTCAAGGGGATGGTAACACTTTCTTCTCCACCCTCCATCTTTTTCTTTTGAAATAAACATCAAGTATATTCAGACCATAAAATGGAGGTAACTATCACTTTCATAAGTGAATATAGCTATTTGGCTCCCTTTTCCCATCCCAAATCCCTTAGGTGCCTATTCTGACTACCTACAAGGAGGGATTGGGGAATAGTCATCTATTGAAGAGATGGATAGAAGGGTCAGGAAATATGAATGAGATTTAAAATGTATAAATTGGGTGGAATGAAAATTTATCTTTGATATAATTTTTGGTTCAGATTTACAACTTCTAAAAACAAATAGAATTATTTGATACAATTGTAATTTCATGCTCAAAATTAAAATATTAACAGGTTCATGTTACAAGCTGAGTTTCGTGAATTGAAACATGTTAATATAGAAAAATATCTTACTGTCAGTAATGCTGTTCGAGACAGACAACCTAGGTGCCTTTCAACAGATGAACGGATGAGGACAATGTGGCATATATAAACAATGGAACGTTACTCAGCCATAAAAAGAATGACTTCCTGATTTTTCCAGTAAATAAATGGATGTGCAGACATTGTGCAAAGTGAAATAAGCCAATCCCAAACAACCAAAGGCCTAATGTTCTCTCTGATATGTGAGTGCTGATACACAACAAAGTGGGTAGAGGGGAAGAATAAAGCTCAGTAAATTGACAAAGGTGAATGAAGGAAGGGGGGACAAGAATGAAAAAGACAGTGGAATGAATCTGACATAATTTTCCTATGTGTTTGTGTGTGTGTGTGTGTATATATATACCCAATGTCAATCTTCACATCATTTACAACCACAAGCCTGGATGCTACATAGAATAAGATGTACTCCATGTTTGCATAAATGTGTTGTGTGTAACTAAAAAGAACAAATGAAACTTTTTAAAAAGAGGCAGTTATGAAGAACTGGTTTCGTGTGCATGAAAACCGGTTCTTGCAAGAGAAAGTCATGTTAAATCTAATACATCAATCAGCATACTTACCTATTATACCTGCCAGTTTTAAGAAATAGATTTTAAAACTGGAATCACTATTAACCATGTACTCAAGTTCAGGGTCACAAAATATATATTTGAACAAAGGCAGTACATTTTTCTCCATCTCCAACTCCGTATTGATTCAAATTTGAAGATATATGAATAAACGTATCAGTTGGCTAAGAAGAGAGCCTTTATACCTAATGTGCATTCTATAGGCTCTGTTCAATTAAGTACTTTATGACTCACAGAATGTCATTCCTTAATGAGGTAGTGCAGCACAAGTTGAATCATTGGCTAGGAAATGTCAAGAGAATTTCCGTGGTGATAAATTCCCACTTCAGGTTATTCTTAGGTCATCAGAAGTAACTTGGTATTCACTATTTATAATGTGAGAATAAATAATTGTACATTTTCATATAAATATGCTTATTTTTCTTAACCACATATAATTTGTTGCCTCAATAAAGATTAATCACTTAATATTTTAAAGATTTTATACAAAAATCTAATAGTTTAGATTATAATAAACAGACATTATTGACTAAAAACCTCAACCTAAATCAAAGAAACATTAACTAATAATGAAACTATACTCATGTACTTTTTTAGAACAAAAAACAATTTGTCAGAATTAAATGAACATTGGTACAAGATTAGGAAATTAAGGGAAATGTGCTACAATTTTCTGGGGATAAATGTTTAAATATTTCAATTAACCAATCATTTGTGATCCAAAATTATTCTGCTAGAGCATTGTTATATTTAGTGATATCTCTAACATGAAAATATACTATAATTATTTATCATGATAAAAAAATATTATAACAATCATTTTATTCTTCCTTTACTACCCCTTATTGTGTGTTCACATCCACATATCAAAGAGAACCTTCAGCCTTTGGTTTTGGGGGGATTGGTTTATTTCAATTAGCATAAGAGTATCCAGATCCATCCATTCACCAGCGCCTGTCATCACAGTCTTTACCAAAGCTTGGTCAAGTATTTTCTTTAGTTGTCCTGAGTGGCCTTCAAACTCCTATTCTGTAGTTCTCGCCTTTCATTGTGATCAGTTTATTTTCCATCTCAAGGTCCAGAAATTTAACTCATACAGAATTTACGTTTATTTTGTATTCAATAATTTATTCCAAGGACCCATCAAAATACATAGTAGAGTCTTATTAAATATTCACCGAAATAACAGATATTAAATGAAACCATTACCCAATTAAAATCATCAGAATATATGTTAGTAAAACTCAGCTGATAAAACTAAAATATAAAAACAAATCTAACGAATTGTCTTTAGTTACTGATGTTTGCATATAAATTCTACAAATCATAAATATGAGAGAAAACTTAGATTTTGTGTTAATATAAAAAAGTGAAAATTATTTATATATAATTATCACTATATGGTTTTTATCATTTATTATATATAATTATCATTTATTTAATTTATATGAAAATCATTTGTATTTAATAACAATATGTATAATTATATACATACATATACATAATTACACCTTTCTTGAGGAGAAATTAACAATTAAGTAAGGTTGAATTAACCTACAACACAGTTGATCCCAGGATTCTCTATTGGAAAAACAAGGGTAGAAATTAATTCCTGTGTTTCCAAGATGTTTTATAGTCCCACATTTAACTAAAAATCTTGACATTAAAAAAAAAATCAACTGAATGCTAGTACATAAAATTAAAGAAGTTTTAGGAATTCATTGTTTTTTGTTGTTGACATCATGGTTAATGCTCTGTTTCATATAAGAGAGATATTGATATAGAAATTCAAAGGAATATATTTGGAAAAAAAACTGAACTAAGATGTAATGCCTACTACTTTTCTATTTCCTACCTATATCATAATGGGCACATCCTTTGTGAGTGTCAGCTCTTGGGGCTGGAACTTGTAATAAGAAGCTTGGACTACAGACTATTAATTGTATTTATGGTGGCAAACATCTTTTCTGAAAAAAAAAAGAATTCTTAATAGCATTTTTCCTTAAAGTTTAAGTGCATTTCCATAGTATATTACACATCAAATATGAAATAAGAGAAAGACTCAAGAATGGAAAATGTGCATGCCATGCTGTTCAAATAATAATCACTGTCAGTACATAGAATCGATGAATATTTTAGTGTGCTATGTTAAATGATGTGCAATTCCGCTTGAAGGATTTGCAACTTTCAGACATTCTACATCCCCGCTTCCATCCTCCCAGGACACATCACACATTTCTTTACCCCCTTGGTTAAGAGACATACAACATTGGTTTTTAAGTTTCATAAAGTATATTATATCACTATTGCATGGCTCTAAGTAAATACTCATCTTATGCCAAGTAATATATTGTAAACATTCTTACACTGAATTTGACAAATTAAAATGTATCTATACCATTGGTTTCTATTCAATTTCTGAGTTTGGTATAATCATATGCTAAATTCTTATTACAATGATCTCTAATTTTTAAGTATATGCTTTAACATTTTTTTCTAAGAGTATATTTTCTTTTTCAATTACAAAAATTTATAACACTAGGAAAATAATAAAAACTTACATGCAGAAAAAGAAACATAAGATTATAACTTACAATCCCAACTTTCTCTAAAAATTGTTTAATATGTTAGTTAATATCCTCTTTGCATGTTCATACAAAAGTGTGCATGTCTGTATATGCATGTACATATACATCATGGTTGAGATTATGCTGCATCACATGAATACTTCCATGTTTCTTATGTAGCTTTATTGAAGCACTATTTATTGACCAAAAATTCACTCAAGTTTAAATTTCAATGAGCTTTGTAAATGCATAGATTGTGCAATCATCTAAATTCCAATTTTAGAAGATTTTGGTCACCCAACTAGATTCTTGCTATTCATTTGGAGTCATTTTATGTCTCTATCCACACACCCAGGACATTATTAAACTACCTTTTGTCTCCAAGCTTCTGTTATTTTTCCTATGAATTTAGAAATATTTTTAGTTTAATAATTCTTATTTCATCTATGTTGCAGTATGTACCAGTAGATTCTCCTTTATATTGTCATAGTTTAAGCAGATCACATTTTTTAAATGTGAGAGTTATTTGAGTTATTTTGTGCATTATGAATAATTCATATTACAGAAATTTGCATATAAGCTTTTGTGTATACATTTTTTTCTTTTTTCTTTTTTTATTGGTTGTTCAAAACTTTACAAAGCTCTTGACATATCATATTTCATACATTAGATTCAAGTGGGTTATGAACTCCCATTTTTACCCCAAATACAGATTGCAGAATCACATCGGTTACACATCCACATTTTTACATAATGCCATATTAGTAACTGTTGTATTCTGCTGTCTTTCCTATCCTCTACTATCCCCCCACCCCTCCCCTCCCATCTTCTCTCTGTAACCCATCTACTGTAATTCATTTATCTCCTTGTTTATTTTACCATTTCCCTCACAACCTCTTATATGTAATTTTGTACAGCAATGAGGGTCTCCCTCCATTTCCATGCAATTTCCCTTTTCTCTCCCTTTCCCTCCCACCTCATGTCTCTGTTTAATGTTAATCTTTTTTTCCTGCTCTTCCTCCCTGCTCTGTTCTTAGTTGCTCTCATTATATCAAAGAAGACATTTGGTATTTGTTTTTTAGGGATTGGCTAGCTTCACTAAGCATAATCTTCTCTAGTGCCATCCATTTCCCTGCAAATTCCATGATTTTGTCATTTTTTAGTGCTGCGTAATACTCCATGGTGTATAAATGCCACATTTTTTTTTATCCATTCATCTATTGAAGGGCATCTGGGTTGGTTCCACAGTCTAGCTATTGTGAATTGTGCTGCTATGAACATCGATGTGGCAGTATCCCTGTAGTACGCTCTTTTAAGGTCTTCAGGGAATAGTCTGAGAAGGGCAATAGCTGGGTCAGATGGTGGTTCCATTCCCAGCTTTCCCAGGAATCTCCATACTGCTTTCCAAATTGGCCACACCAATTTGCAGTCCCACCAGCAATGTACAAGTGTACCCTTTTCCCCACATCCTCGCCAGCACTTGTTGTTGTTTGACTTCATAATGGCTGCCAATCTTACTGAAGTGAGATGGTATATTAGGGTGGTTTTGATTTGCATTTCTCTGACTGCTAAAGATGGTGAGCATTTTTTCATGTACTTGTTGATTGATTGTATGTCCTCCTCTGAGAAGTGTCTGTTCAGGTCCTTGGCGCATTTGTTGATTGGGTTATTTGTTATCTTATTGTCTAATTTTTTGAGTTCTTTGTATATTCTGGATATTAGGGCTCTGTCTGAAGTGTGAGGAGTAAAGATTTGTTCCCAGGATGTAGGCTCCCTATTTACCTCTCTTATTGTTTCTTTTGCTGAGAAAAAACTTTTTAGTTTGAGTAAGTCCCATTTGTTGATTCTAGTTATTAACTCTTGTGCTATGGGTGTCCTATTAAGGAATTTGGAGCCCGACCCCACAATATGTAGATCGGAGCCAACTTTTCTTCTATCAGACACAGAGTCTCTGATTTGATATCAAGCTCCTTGATCAATTTTAACTTTTGTGCATGGCGAGAGGAGGGGATTCAGTTTCATTTTGTTGCATATGGATTTCCAGTTTTCCCAACACCATTTGTTGAAGATGCTATCCTTCCTCCATTGCATGCTTTTAGTCCCTTTATCAAATATAAGATAGTTGTAACTTTGTGGATTAGTCTCTGTGTCCTCTATTCTGTACCATTGGTCCACCCGCCTGTTTTGGTACCAGTACCATGCTGTTTTTGTTACAATTGCTCTGTAATATAGTTTGAAATCTGGTATCGCTATACCGCCTGATTCACACTTCCTGTTTAGAATTGCTTTTGCTATTTTGGGTCTTTTATTTTTCCATATGAATTTCATGATTGCTTTATCAATTTCTACAAGAAATGCCGTTGGGATTTTGATTGGCATTGCATTAAACCTATAGAAAACTTTTTGTAATATCGCCATTTTGATGATGTTAGTTCTGCCTATCCATGAACAGGGTGTATTTTTCCATCTTCTAAGATCTTCTTCTACTTCTCTCTTTAGGGTTCTGTACATTTTTTTCTAATGCTTAGACATCTAGGTCTAGAATTATTAGAACTATATCAAATTAATGAATACGATCTTAAGAAACTCTCCAAAAGTTCTTCAAAGTGGTGCAGCACTTGCTTTTTCCTGAGCAACATATAAATATCCCAGTTTTTTCACACCCTTGCTGTCACTTGATATATTTGTCAATTTGATAACAGCTATGATAATGGGTAAGATTATATTAGCGTTTTAATTGGTGTTTCCCTAATAACCAATTACCTTCTGCATATTTTGATGTGTTTATTGACAATTCTTGTATTTGGGGATGAAAGTCTATTCAACTATATTCTCCAATACTAAATAGAATTTTCTTAATAATGGGCTATATAAATTCTTCATAAATTCTTAAGACAAGTGTTTTGGCAGATAAATGATTTGTAATTATTTTCTTCCATTGTGTGCTTTATCATCTTTTTGATGAAGACATTTTCAATTTTGAAAAAGTTTCAATCTATTTTTATTTTTTCTTTTATGGATTTTGCTTTTGGTGTTGTTCCTTGGAAATATTTCCCTTACCAAGTTCATGAAGATTTTCTATCACAGGTTCTTTTAAATTTTATAGCTTTATTTCTCACATTTATGTATGATCCATTTGCCAATGATTGCTTCATGTCGTCTGAAGTAAATGTCTTAATGCATTTTTTGTGTGTATGTGGAATCCAATTTTCCAACCATTATTTATTGCAAAGATTATCTTTTCCTCACTGAATTTGTATGTAATCCTTGACAAAAATCAATTGTCTGTAAATATAAAAGTCTATTTTTAAATTCTAAACAGAGTTCAATTGATTTACATGTATCTGGTGCTTCTACCAAAGAATAACTATAGAACTGTAGTAAGTTTTAAAATCAATGAAGTATCAATCAGGTTGTTCTTTTCTTTTTCAAGATTATTTTGGCTATCTTGTTTCTTTGCATTTGCATATAAGTTGCATGAAAAATTTGTCAGTCCATGTAAAAACTTCTGCTGGTATTTTCAGAGTTTATCTTGACTCTAGTCTACCATCTATGGAGAATTGCCACTTTAAAAGTAATTGAGTCTTCAAATGAAGAGGGAATGTCATTAGCTTTATTTAGACTTTCAGTTTTTTAGCAGTGGTGTGTAATTTTCATGTATTAAGGCTTGTACATCTTTTGTTAAATTTATCTCAAAGGTAACAACCTTTGTGATGCTATTGTAATAGGATTGTCTTATGAATATTAATTTTGTGACCATTCTTATTAATATGTAGAAATATGATTTTCATAGCTTTGATATGTTTAACTTTAAATAGTCATATAATATTTGTGAGACTGCAACCAGCACCTTTATGCTCTCATCTTGCTTTCCAGGGAGGGGTATGATTTTGTGCTTCAGAGTTGTCCAGTAATTCTTTGAAAAGGGCTATGAAAAGCAAATCTTCAAATCCACATAATTTATATAATCATTTTCTGAATGTCTGGCAAATGATGGAGCCATTTTCCACGTAGAATTTGGAGCTATACTTGTGATACCATCCTTGAGTTACATATTTTTACCATAGACCACAAAATGAAATATTATTTCCTCAGCTGGTTACCTTGTGATTTAAGGGGAGTGATCCAGCACAAAATATGCCCTGTCTTTGGAGTCTTTTCAGAAAGTCTTTGGTGTAGATCTAGCATCCATCTGTAAGCCAAAGTTTCATCTGTATGAGAGATGATGCAATTAATTTATTTTTTGGATTTATTTTATTAATTTTTTTATTCATTTTAGTTCAACAAAAACTGAATTTGACTGCTTTGTTTCTTGAGTGCTTTTTGACTTCACCAAGGGGAGATTATGAAATGGAGAAAGATTATTACTTATTATAGGAAATTCCCACCAGACAAACTGCTTTCTGAAAGTGAGGAAATTATTTTGGCAAATCCTTTTATATCCCCTAGTCTAACCCGACTATTTTTTCAGTACTTAGGAAATAGCTTTCTCTGGTGAACAGAATAAGTTCATACAAGTCCCAAAATAATGTTCAATAAGTCCTTGCCTATGTATTATTTATGAAGAAAATCTGGACTTCTATGTTTTATTCCTCAAGACTTTCATTCTATTTTAACCCCAGCTTACTTAGGATATCTTTTTTATTCCCATCTTTGAAACATGTTGTTTAAATCAAATGAAATATACAAAGAGAGCAGTTAAATTATATTTTTGTACTATCATCAATCTTTAGAACTTTCACGACAGGTAAATCTGTTACAATAGATATTAAGCCAAGCATATATGAGACATAAGGCATCCTTAAAATTATAATGGGAAAAGGGAACTCTTTTTATCTAGGTATTCATAGTATAAATTAATAGCACATGATTGAAAGTCAACTGTTTTCTTTTCATACCATATCAGGAGGTGATCCAAACAAACCTCCAAGTAACAACTCACAACTAAGATGGAATGCACTTAAAAACTCCTGTGAGTACTAGCTATGAATTTAATTAATATTAAACTTCTGGATAGAGATTGCTTCTGTGTCCAGTTTAAATTTAGTCTTTAGCTCATCATTCCTATATGAATGCATTTTAAATCAATACATTGAATCAAAGACATCTAGGAAATAAATATTTTTTTAAATTTAATATTTATTTTTTAGTTGTAGTTGGACACAATATTTTTATTTTATTTATTTTTATGTGGTGCTGAAGATCGAACTCAGGGCCTCACATGTGCTGGGCGAGCACTCGCTCTACTGCTGAGCCATAATCCCAGCTGGGAAATATTTATTTCTTATTAAGATATTTATTATTGCTAAAACATGAACTAAAATAATGTAATAATGCATAAAGCATATTATGAAATCTAAACTCTTGAACAAGGAAAATTTGAAGTGCAGCTTTTGTTTGTGTTTAATGTGTGGGTTCTAAACATGTTTACAATTATTTTAAGAAAATTAATCTGCAAATTCTGTTTATACAGTTTACAGTTGCTTAAAATTAAATTTAAGAATTATATCTCACCTTATCATTAAATTTCATTAGTCAATCATCAAAATATAGAAAAATATTTTCAATACTACGTTTGAAATTCTAAAAAAAACGGTGGAAAGAGAATTTACTGAAGAGAATTTCGATACCTTCTTTGTTTAACCAAGACTCTAAAATTTTAAAATAAAGTAGTTAAAGTTTTTCTGCAAACAGTGTTTAAGATTAGAAAGAAGAGTTTTATTTGGTCTGTTGTACACATGTGTTTCTCACGATTTTTTTTATAATTAGGGAAATGAATGGAAATAGGTACTAGCAGTGTTTCTAGGCAGCTTCTTTATGAAAGGAAGATGTTACATGGATAATTTATTGTTAGATTAGTATTTAATTTGTGTGTGCGTGTATTTCAGAACAAATTACATTTGCAATTGGGAAATCATAGAACCATACTTGAACATAATGAATCCAAGAACCTCACCAAAGTCCAGGATAAGCTAGGGCCAGATTCTCAGATTAAAACCTAGATCAGGGTCTAGAAGTAGTTTCATAATCCAGGGAATAGCTCAGAGAACAAGATATACTTCTTCATCAATAGTTTTTGGCTATGGGTCACTATGACAAAGCAAAATTCTCTGAATATGCCTGTCTCAGCTCATTTTGTCACAAAAGTTAGCTGATTTTTCCCCCATACTTGCAAATGCATAGTACACAGTCTATTGAAATGCACATATATGGAAAATCACACTTTACAAGCACATCACTCTATAAAATTTCACAAAATCAGCAAAGCATCAAATCAAAACCCAAAGAAATATATGCATTTCTCTGCACATATTTTGGAATTATGCTCATCCCAACTCTCTTTCTCTATTCTTTAACACTTTCAATATTTAATGTTTTATGAGCTCTGCCTGTTTCTGAATTTAATTTTTTTTACCCAACTGTAAGTACCTGTCCATGTTCTTATAAGATCATTATTTTTATGGAAAAAAGCTTTGGTGGCCTGGCAATTATCAGCATCCCTTTTTAGGCAAAATTATTATTATTAATAATGTATTATAATAATAATAATAATAATAATTATTATTATTATCGAATTCACTGAATGTGCTATGCATAAGCTAGGGACCATTCTGGTAAATACAAGAATCATTTAATTACAAAGGATACAGTGTAGTTTCAAATATTTTCTTTAAAATATAATTATATAAATGTTCAAATACTATACCAGTACACTGATTGAAACCTACTGCGAAAGCAATAACCCTACCAAATAGAGGTTAGGGAAATGTGAGATCATGATTAATTATTCACAACCTTGTCTATGCCTTTTGCAAATGAGTTTAAAATGAAGTATTTAACCTACTCTGAGGAGCCAAACAGAGATTACTAGGGGAAAGTAACAGTCAAACAAAGACTTAAAAGATCAATATGCTTTAGCTAAAAAAAAAAAAAAAAAAATCTTTATGTGTTCAAATTTATGTGTCTAGGGGCTGGGGATGTGGCTCAAGCGGTAGC
Source organism: Callospermophilus lateralis (assembly GCF_048772815.1). Classification (NCBI taxonomy): domain Eukaryota; kingdom Metazoa; phylum Chordata; class Mammalia; order Rodentia; family Sciuridae; genus Callospermophilus; species Callospermophilus lateralis. The sequence goes on along the minus strand of NC_135320.1, from coordinate 65,098,568 downwards.
GCGCTCACCTGGCATGCCTGCGACCCGGGTTGGATCCTCAGCACCACATACAAACAAAGATGTTGTGCCCACCGAAAACTAAAAAATAAATATCAAAAAATTCTCTCTCTCTCTCTCTCTCTCTCTCTCTCTCTCTCTCTCTGTCTCTCACACTGTCTTTATTTAAAAAAAATTTATGTGTCTATGTATCTTTATACATATGTAGGGGTGTGAGTGGTGTTTCTGGTTTCTAATTTTCCTTTTTTGTTGTTATTGTTCTTTCACCCATTCTAATATTTGTTGTTGTTTTCATTGAATTTTAATGTCTGATTAAGGCATAATATGCATCTTTCAATTTATAAGAAGAGTGTCTGATTCCTATTGTCTTCTGTCTGGAGTATTTACACATAAGTGTACTACCTAGCACCAAGATACATTTAAGTAAAGACCTACTGTATAATCTAGGCCCTGTCTACAAACTTCCAATTAATTTAAAAACATTCTTCCTCTCCCTTTGATTCTCTTTCAGATACTATTGATTTATTTCTCTTCTTTGACATTTTCAATCTATTCTCCACCTGTCTATGAAAATAATTTGCCCTACCTATTTTCATACATGACTCAGTTTCATTAAACCAAGTAGATATTTAAGACTGTAAATTATTGGAGGGGTATTATAAATATTAGTGCAAAATGAAATTGAATTCAAAATAAAAGTTGAATATTCAAATCTGGTGAGACCCAATAAGAGGCTGTGAATTTTTCCTTATATTTTGAACTATTTTAGGATAATATCCTTAGTATTTTTGTTAGATAATAGCTTTTTTGTTTATATAATTTATCCACAGTACCACTGCTTTAACACAAATTAACATTGAAATGTGCTTGAGTATTAAGTCTAACTTCAATCAAATTGAATTATTGGATTGACAATCTTTAAGTAAAATATCACCAAAACACAGAATGAACAAAGTGATGAAAATATGTTGCATTAAATATGCATTATACTATATATATGTACATATATATACACATAAGTATATATGTGTATATTATATTTATATGTCTTATTATATGCTATTCATAAAAACACCAACTAAAACAGTTATACCAATGCATAAATAATAAGTTCTGATTGGAGACCAACTACTATATCAGCAGCTCAGTAAAAAGATAGCATTATGTATAAAATCCTATAATGTGCAAAGAGCCAGGAAATAGGCCATTCTCTTCATTCAACAGAGGGCTGCACTGAAAGGAAGAGTATGGGAAGGAAGTAAGGCTTAGGGTTTTCATGGAGTATCAGATGTAAGCAAAATATACTTACAGTAAGTTTACAGGTTCTGGGCAGAAATATAAATAAGTTTCTAGGAAAATAGTTGAAATGCTTTTCAAATCTAATGCTAAAAATGTCAATTCTTCATGAGCTAATTTCAAAACTAAGTAATAATTGTTCTGCATTACATAAATGAAGATTATAATTAATAGGGTTTTCACTGATTTTTGGCCTTCACGTCATTCAACAAAGTAGTTTTCAAATTTTCAAATAGGGCATAAGGCTGTGCTAGTGATTGAAGGTTCAAAAAAGTGAATGAGATCATCTGAAACTTTAATTTTATGCAAGGCAGATAGAAATTATTACTAAGTAGAGAAAATTGTGCTATTTTGCAGAGGGAAAAAAGGATGTCTTCCTAAAACCCAACAAAATCCAAAAAAGCCATTCACATTCTGAACAAGTATACAGCCATCAGAAAAGTACATAATTTAGTCAAATAATCATATTCACTATTTATATAATGCCAAACAATCTTTCTCTTGCAACACACTTTAAAAAGATTAAACTACTTTTTTCAAGGTTTTTGTAAGCACAAATTCTTATTCTTCTCTAGTCCTGCATAGGAAATTCATGAAAGACAGCAGAATGCTATTTGTGTTAAAATATATGCAGCTCTAAAATATAATGGTAAAGCAATAGAAAGTGAAAATCTATCCAAGTGGAAGAAGAGACCCTACAAAATTATATCTTTAAAAAACCCTATCATCTCTCTCTACCCCATCAATAATAAAAAAAAAATACCCTATCATTTTCTCAATGTGTTGTTATTTTTTATCAGCGAATTTTTGAAGGCCAATGGTAGCTAGCGACCATTTGTTTGTATAAGTAAACAAATGGAGAAGACATTATTTTGTCTAATTAACATAAAGCCATATCAATATCCACAATGAACTCACAGGTCCTGCATGGTAACATTTCTTGCATAATGTCATCTACATTACAGTAGATTGAATTTTGTTTTGATCACCTAACTTTTCTTATTTTTTAAAATTTCTAATCCATTTAATCTCCTGTATATAAAAGCATTATACACTTTATGGAGTGGACCAAATGGTCATCCTGAAAAATGAGCAAATTCACTTGGAAAACTAAAAATTATATATTTTCTGTAAGAATAACATTTTGTATATAACATTATAATGCCAGAAAAAAAAATGTAAATATCTTGATCAGATAATATTCAGCTGGGTTCTTTTTTCCAGTTTTTGAGTATGAATTAAAGTAAAAATACAGATCATTTAAGTACATTGTTGTAAACAGAGAATATAATCATTCCTTTTCTACAGCACACAGTTTTGTACAAAAAAGCTCTTGATTTTTTACATTGCTTCCCTGTTTTTGTCCTCCACCATGACTATCTTAATCTACACTTTTTTTTGTTTTTGCTTTTGGCTTTGAATTATCACTTGGCACATTTTAAACTCCCTCAGAGGAAAACCTGTATCTTTCTCCTCTTCTATATTTAGCTGGAAATTTTTCCCTTTAAATCTCTTCCAATTGTGTCCTTAAAGCATTCAGCAAAATATGATTGATCACCTTGACAGTCTATTTCATTGTACTTTTGAAAAAACTATATACTGAAAATCCCAACTTATAGTTGCATTTCTATTTATGATTTGATGAACAGCCTTTCTCTTTGACCCATGACTAAAACATACTTTTCTTCTAGTTCTCAATTGAGTTTTTTTAAATACTTATCTTTTAGTTGTAGTTGGACACAATACCTTTATTTTATTTATTTTTATGTGGTGCTGAGGATGGAACCCAGGGCCTCACAGTTGAGCCACAAACCCAGCCTTCAATTGAGCTTTTAATAGATCATGAATTGGACTTAAGTGTTTGTCTTACTTTATGTTTCTCCAATCACAGAATCTAAGGCAAGGGATCCATTAAATAATTTTTAATTTAAAGGAAATGAACCCAAACAAAATGATTAGAGGAATTGGGAAAGTGAAAATGGATGAAACAAAAACAAATCCTGGGTTGTAGCACTGTTACTGTGCTTAACACTAAGGGAAAATTGGAACAAAACTTCCTTTGGGACTATCTGAAGAACCATTTTAAATCCCCTCAGAATTGTCTGCCTGATGCACAAAAGAAAGTGTTTATCAGGGACTTCCATCTCCTATTGACCAATGTTTGCCCCAGGGTTTTCACACCCTTGCATTTCCAGATTTGCCACAGGTTTCTGTGAAGACTAGTACAATTGATTCATTTAGTTTTCAGAGGCAAACAAATGTGAAGGCAGAAAACTAGACATATCTATTACATTTGAAAAAAGTTTCCACCAGTACATTGATTGAAACCTACTGCAAAAGCAATGACCCTACCAAATAGAGGTTAGGAAAATGTGAGATCATGATTAATTATTCACAACCTTGTCTATGCCTTTTGTGACTCAGACATACTCATTCACTACATGAAATTTAGTCTACCAAAAAAACTTTAATGGGAATATTTGGTGGCAATCTCTAAAAACGTAGATTATAATAAACAGTTCATAGTTAAAGCTACATTTTACCATGCTATTGCTACTTATTCCTATTGGTATTCATCATTCCTTATTCTACAGTCCACTTTATATTTCCTCAAATGTTCTTAGCATACATGAACACATAAGACTCTTTATTAATTGGGATTCCCTAAAACTTCATTCTCAAAAGGTGAGACCCTCAATTGTTTCATTTCTTGTCACAATTCGTGTCAGTTTATTCACTGAACTTGTGAAAACATTATTTTCTGAGAATTTCCACTTATAGTTGTATTTCTATTTTACCATTGGATGTGCTCTTTGACCCATGGCTAAACCATACCACATTTCAAGAAATTATTCCCAGAGTGTATGTACTTCCGGGTACTTTTGTCAGTATTTTAAACCCTGACTTACAGAAGATATCTCACATAAAAATAAATACTCCCCTGTGCCCTTCATATTGTACTGAAGGTTCTAACAAGTGCAATAAGGAGGTTAGAAAGTAAGCATTCAAATTTCTTAAAAGAAAGAAATAATTTTTTATGTCAAAATTATTGTCTACCTGTTAAGCAGCTCGAATTTATAAAACTGTTACTAAAATTAGCATATAATTTTAGCAAACTTGTAGAGTAAAAGAACAATAAAATTGTTTCTTTATATTAGCAACATTTATTGTGGAATAGGTTAAAAACAACACTACTTACAATAGTATCCACATATATAGTGATAAATCGAATAAGAAAGCTGTGCAAACCTAAGAAGATCTAAATAAATAGAGACATATAGCATTAAGGTATGTATGCACATGGAATATTCTCTAGAATAAACTGTGTATTTGACCACAAAACATTTGTTAATATATTTCAAATTTTGAAATCTCAGAAAGTATCTTTATGATATAATAAAACTAAATATTTAAAGCAGAGGAACCTAGAAAATTCACAAATATATTTAAACTACACTCCCTTAAACATCTGATAATTCAAAAAAGGTCCAATCAAATTTCTGAAAAAGTTTTAAAAATTCACAGAGTTGCACAATACAAAATAAACACACATAAATCATTAAGTGTCTGTAAATTAGCATGAACAGTCCTAGAAGCAGCTGAGAAAATGTTTCCATATGCAACAGAATCCAAATTAATTAAGTGGTTAGAAATGAATTGAACCAAGAGAGTGAAGAACTTGTATCCCATAAACTTGAGTAAATGGAAAGATATCTCATATTCATGAATTTGAAGATAATATTATTAAGAAGAATATAATACTCAGTGATCTATAGATCCAATATAATACCTACTGAAATCCCAAGGATTACTTTTTTGCATAAATACAAATCTGATCTTCAAATTCATATGGGAAGAGATTTCAAATAGTCAAAGCAATAGTGAATCAGAACCATGTTGGAAGGCTCATCCTTTCAAATTTCTAATCTTACAATAATTCTACAGTATTCACAATGCTGTGGTATTGATATAAGAAGATACTTATGGAATGGTGAAGTAGAACTGACCAGGATTCACCCCATACCTTTATGGCCAATTGAGTTTTGACAAAAATGACAATACTATTCAAAAGAGAAAGAATAATTTCTTCAATAAATGATGTTAGAACCATTGGATATTTATTTTCAGGCAGATAAATAAAATCCCTACTTCAAGAACATATACAAATATTAACTTCAAGTAGAAAAATATAAATTATTAAAATTATTAAATTATTAAAAGAAAACATGGGTAGATATTCTTGCCCTTTGATGACATACTACTCTCTTAAATATCATACCAAAAGCATTTTCTTAGATACCATATATATTTTCTTCCATTTTATTGTCTTTTATTTTTTATAATGTTCTTTGATGCATAGAAATTTTTATTTTTTAATTAAAAATATTTATAGGTATACTATAGTTGTACATAAGAGAGGGATTTATTATGTCATATTTGGACATGCATATAACATAATGATAAATATTATTCACTAATACCTTCCCTTACCCTTGTCCTTCCTTCTGATAAATTGCTCTACTCTATTGATATACCTTGTATTATTATATTTTAATTAAAGTAATAAAAATATACATAAATAAGACTATGTATATATATGCAAGGTTCATTATTCATTATGGTATATTTGCATATGCAGGTATCATAATTTGATAGATTTTTATTCCCCAGTACTTCTCTCCTACTCCATCTGTTTCCTTCTACTATTCTATTGGTCTCCCTTCTATTTTCATGAGCTCTCTTTTTTGAAAAACTTCCCCCTCTATCCAGCTTCTGCATATAAGAAAAAAATTTAACCCTTGACTTTCTGAGTCTGGTCTATTTCACTTAGCATGATGTTCTACAAATCTATAAATTTATCAGCAAATGCCATGATTTCATTCTTCTTTATAATGGAGTGGAACTCCATTGTGTATATGTACCCCATTTTCTTGATTCTGTTGTCTACTGAAGGGTACCTTAAGTCCATAAATTGACTGCTGTGAATTGTACTGCTATAAACATTGGTATGCATGTGTCACTATAATATACTCATTTTAATTCTTTGGAATAAATACCTAGTAGTAGGATAGCTGGATCATATGGTGATTCCATTCTTAATATTTTGAGGAATCTCCATACTGCTTTCCAAAGTGGTTGTACTAATTTGAAGTTCCACGAACAACATACAAGTGTAGCTTTTCCATACATCCTCATCAACATTTATTGTTATTTTTAATCTTGAATATTGTCACTCTAACTGAAATAAGACCTCAGTGTATTTTTGAGTTGCATTTTCCTGTGGGATGTTGAACATTTTTTTTCATATATTTGTTGGCCACTTGTCTTTCTTCTTTTAAGAAATGTCTGTTTAGACATTTTGCCTATTTATAAATTGGGTTATTTTGTTGGTTGCTGGGATTTTGTGTGTCTGTTTGTGTGTGTGTGTGTTAAGTTTTTGTTTGTTTGTTTTTGTTTTTTGAGTTCTTTATATGTTCTATATACTAAATCCCTGTCAGAAGAGTAGCTGCTAAAGATTTTCTCCTATTCCAAAGGCTTTCTCTTCAAGCTCCTTTTCCTTTTGTTGTGAAGAAGTTTTTTTCAGTTTGATGGAAATTCTTGATTTATTTCTTCAGCTTTAAGGCAGTTGGTATCTGTGCCAATATATTGTAGTGTTGAGAAATTTTAAATTTTGATGAAATCAAGCACATTTTTTTTGTACTTAATAAGTGAGTCTTTGGTCATAGGTAGAGTTTATCTAGTAATTTTTACAGAAAATGAAAACATCATGAGGAATGAATCTTAAATATTTCAATTTTACACCTCTCACATTTCAGACATGTACACATTTTGAAATATGATATGAAGTGTGGTATAAAGATAAGAAAAAAGTTTCATGATTTCAAGGCTATACTCACATTTATAAAGTTGATTAGGTAATAGAAATACAGAGTTTAAGTTTGTGATCAAAGCTGGAAATTTTGTGAAATTTCTGTTATGAAATCCATGCAAGTAAGTGAGGGTTGATTATTGTCATGAAACTATTCTTATGTACCATAGGTACCAAATAGACATTATGGACTTGGGGAGACAGAACTTCATATTCAGTGTAATGCCTGAAATATGTAATGACTACATATTAGTCACAGTTGAATGTCATAAGAATATCTATTTCTGCTGTTTTCCAAATGGGAAATGAATGACTCTCAACGTTCCTTACATTCCTGCCAAGTGGAATTTTGGAACTTTTAAGAGATTTATATGAGTCTCTTCTATCAGAAACAATTATGTTGCCTTCCTTTTGTGAATCTATGAAATGTGTTACTTAAACTTCTGCAGAAACGTCAAGAGAAAGCATGGCAGTTGGCATTATAGAACTACAGAACTATAATCTTCATAGATCCATAAAGGGGAAAAAAGAGGATTATTAATTAGTTCCACATTTTTTAATCTTAAGAATTTGTTTAAAGTGTCTTATTCACAAATATTTAAAATTTTTCATCTCAATCTTCCAGGAATTGAGTGAATAAAGAAGTCATTATATTTAAATTTTGATGTTAGTTGCAGTTGCCACATTAGATTTTGTACTATCTAAACATATCAACATTATTTCTATTTGTGCAATAATATAATAGTTTTAAATAATGTTTATTCTGAATAGGCAATGTTAAGTAAATTTCTGCATCACTAGACACCAAACACAGTAAAATATGAAGTCAGAATAAAATAATTTAAATACTTCTTTCTGTTAAAAAAACCCCAAATTATAAAGTCACCAGAGATATGGTTAAATAGTTCAAAAACAATTCTCAGTATATCTTTATCAAAGACAAATTAATTTTATCTTGTCTAAGAAAATAATCAAGAAGAAAAACAAATGAGAAGTAAAACAGTTTTCTTTTAAGCTTCTTTAAAGAAGACATGTTCATGTTGTATTAACTCTTCAGGAATCTACAAACCCTTTTTCCCATAAAAACATAACAAAATAAAATATAATATAATAAAAGCAAGGTTAGTGGGCCTATAGAAGGCATATTAGTGTGGAAAATGGAATACATGTACCTTCACAAGAAACAATCTATAACTTAAGAAGATAATTCATGGTAACATTACTTTAAAATAAATTCAAAATTTTTTAATAAATTGAAAAAAAGAACTGTTAACACTATAGATTATAATATATTTCTCGAAGCTCCAAAAATTCAAGTACATGATGTTTAGTCAGCTTTTTTTGCTGTTGTTACTAAAAGACCTGACCAGCACAATTGTAGAGGAGAAAAAGTTTATAGTCCATAGAAGGCCAACTCCATTCCTTGGTGCTCAGGTTGAGGCTGGACATCATGGAAGAAGAGTGTAGTAGAAGAAAACAGCTCACACCAGTAAGCAGAGAGAAAGACTTCACTCACCAGATACAAATATATACTCAAAGTCACGCCCTAATTCCCATATCCTCCAGCCATACCCTACCTCTTTAGTTACCACTCAGGTAACCCCTATCAGGGGATTAAATCACTGATGGGGTTAAGAATTTTACAAGTTAATCATTTCCCCTCTGAACCTTTTTGCATTGTCTCACATGTGAGCTTTTGGGGGACACCTTACATCCAAACCATAAAAATGGAAAAATGCATTATATTTATTGATCAGAAGTCTCAAAATGTTAAGATGAAGTTTAATATGTTCACCCTAATATGATGTAGGGATGCCATGACATTTGTATCAAAATTCTAGTACCCTTTATTTTTACAAAATTTGACAAGCTGATTTTAAAATTTATAGAGAAATGCAAATAATTTAGAATAACCAAAAAAAAAATCTTGAAAAAGAAGAGCTTCTATGTTCAAAATTTTCTAGTTTTAAAAATTACAATAATCTAAATAATCAAGATGCTATTATTATCATTAGGTTGGGCATAAAACCAAGAAAAAAAATGAGATAATCTAGAAATAAATGCTATATATGTCCTTTAAAATATGCTCAACATAATTAGTTATTAGTGAAATGAAAAATAAAGTCACAATTATATATACCTACACAGCCCTTAGATAGATAAGAGTAAAAATAATTATAAAACTAAGTATTGGGGATCAAGTGAAGAAACTAGAACCCTCATACATTGTTGTTTGAAATGTAATATAACACAGACTTTACAGCAGTGTGGTAAACTGCAGCCCAATGTTAAAAAAATATTAAACATCACATATACAGAATGAAAAGTAGGTTATCATTACAAGTTACTCTCCTGCACAAGGAATATGCTACGTTTCCACCTCTTTCATTTTGTATTTGGTAGGAACCATTAACATGCTATTCCACAGAGCACTGTATAGGTTTACTATACCAGTGACAACACAGTAATTGGATGTTCTAGTAAGATCAGTGTTCACATGGAGGTGCAAAATAAACTCTATAAAATGGGGTGATCCTTGCTCATGAAGTTTTTAGCAGTTTAATTACTTGTCATATTGGAACATCCCTTTAAGACTAATACAAAATACTGCACTTTAAAACATCTTATCACTTAAAAATTTCACCTTGTGTGCTATTGGTCTTTTCCAGCTAAGGTATCAGTATTCCAATCTCTTTCCTCACTACTTTATTTTTCATTGACATTTATTAATGATGCATTTTTTCGATAATCTACTATTTGTTTCTTATTAAAAATAATTGTTGCAGTGACTCAGGGGGCTGAGGCAAGAGGATATTGGAGACTGTCTCAAAAAATAAAAAGAGCTGGAAGATAATTCAATGGTAAAATGTCCTGGGGGCCAATCCCAAAATGAACTTAAAAATAAAAAAAAAAATTAAAAAATCATTGAAATAAAACAAAAATTTCACATTTTTTACTTCTCAAATGTGTGGTCAGTTTTCCATTGCACTGATAAATACCCAAGAGAAAAAAAAAACTTGAGGAAGGAAAGATTTATTTTGGTTTATAGTTTTAGAAGTAGCAGTCCATAGCTCATTGCTCATGGTGCTTTGCACCTGTGGGAGCACAGTATCTCTTGGCAGGAATGTGGGAGTGTGTGATGAAGAAAGTCTGCTCACTTTCTAGTGGCCAACAAGCAAAAAGAGAGAAGCGACTGAGATTCACTATCCCCTCAAGAGCATGCTCCCAATGGCCTTTTGGCCTTCCACTAAGGTCTCACCTCTTACAGATTCTACCTTCTCTCAATAGTGCCTTGGGCTAGTAACTAAGCCAAGGCTTCAACACATGAGTCTTTGGGGGATACATTTCAGATCCCAACTATACCACCATGCAAGATCACAAAGTCTTGAGGTAAAAATACTCTAAATTCTAACTCTTATTTCCTAAATTTTATAATCTCAGAAACATTACCTTGAATTTGAAGCAATAATAGAAACTTAACTAATGTCTAAACTAACAGAAAATTCCTTGTTATACATAGATATTATTATAGCTAACTCCCCATTAAAATATATGCCTTTCTGGACATTTACACTCTACCACACTGGTGTTTTTATCAGAAATAGAATTACTAGTGTCATATCCCTTTATTGATGTATTGATGCTAGGCAGTTTCAACATACACACCTGTCTCAAAACTGACTCCTTTATTTTCCTGTTTTATTTTAAGATATTTTAAAACATTGCAGAAAGTATAATTTTAAGAGGTTCTCACTTGAACTTCCTATGTTTTCTGACCTTCTACCCAGACTTTGCAGTCTGGGATTCTGACAATATATGTTACTTTAGATTTAAATATTTTGAAAGTATGTAGCCTTAGAATACAAGGCAACATGCCCATTTTTTTTTCTCAGCAGAGTCAAATTTTCCTGAAAGTTTAGGAAAATATATTGTTTAAATATTCAGATATTTTATTTAATATAATCACATTAATGTTAAAATAAAATCAGGCTTCACATACATTTTACATTTATCAATATTTGAGCCACAGTCCCAGATACCAATGGAACAAGTTCACTTTTCTCATTATACATTTAAAATCAAAGTATCTAAAATAAATTTTAGATGATTGAGTTTGCAATAGGAATAAGAATCCAGTACTTCACATATTATTTCTCCTTTTGGGGGCAAAAATAATTGCAGTGTGACTTTATGAGCATGTGATATCTGTTCATTCCCTAGATAAAAATCATATTCAATGTTTAAAAAGTAAATTTCCATGAAGATAATAACAATAGTTGCAAAGGCACCTTTTGAAATGTTTCATGAGTTTCACATGCTTATGGGATCCTTTTCCCTGAGTATAAGAATTAATGCGACTCTTTTCTGAAGACAGAACAAATCCAATTCTCACACACACATACACACACACACATACAGGGGTTCATATGAACTGCTCTGAAGTAAGCATTGGAAAGTCACTGTTGGTAGTAATAAAAACTGTAAAAAGTCAGTATGCATTTTATACAAAGATAAGCCACAATATACATGCTCCTGTTTTCAAATCTGTCTTCTGGCAATGTTGATATATTGGCACTGCTACATCTCTTAGGTAATTTTCAAGCATTTGCCTTTCTTTGTTATATAAATCTTCTCTTGCCAAAGGGATCAATTGGGATTAGAGGTTTATCCTACCGCTAACATTCAAAGTAAAAGGCCAAGAGGAGAGTGACCTTACCTTCTCTGAGAAACACACTGAAGCAGCAGCAGCAGCAGGTGCCTCTCTTTTGTTAGTTGCCCTCCACCTGAATGTGGCTCTGGTATTTAAAGGTGCAGCATTTATTTTTATGTAATACATCCCTATAATGCAAGTCAACTATCTATATCATATTGTTGCAGAGAAATATTGATTCATTTTCCTGTTGGAAGAATGACTTTTTTGGTTTGAGAAAGGATATGTGGATCTCCACCTGGATACCTTCCTAAGGGATTTGAAAGGTGATTCTTTCTATTAAGGATCATAACAACAGTATTTTTAAAATCAGAACCCTTACTTATTGACTAGAGCATTGGTATTAGCTTTTGTTTTTACTATTAATGCTATCAACATCTACAGTTATTTTTTTTTAAGTAAATTAATAGAGCCTAAGAGTAGTATTTGAACTCAAATGGCTTGGGAATGAATTTCCTTACATAGTAGTTGAACAATCAAGTTATATTTCCCATCTGAGCTTTCACAGGTTGCATTTAGTTTTATCATGAGCTTGACATGAATGAAACTTGTTATGCTTCTTAAACTCACTGGCTCTACATTTGCCAAAGAAAAATCTTACCTTTTCGGGGTAAAAATTCATAGCTAAGAAAATTCATCCTTCTGCTCCCAATACTGAAATATAATAAAAACTAATTCTTAAAAAAAAAAAACTCACTGGCTCTAAGGGGTGTATAACACCATAGACAATCCTCAATGAACTCTTCTTTAGATCTAAGCTAATATGCTGCATATATATATATATATATATATATATATATATATTATTTTATTGCTTAAAAAGTTTAAAAAATATTATATTAAATTTCACAGTATTAAATATTTTCATTTATTCACCAGTCTACTTGGATTGTAATATGAACAACTAAAGATAATACATATTCTAGGCAACATGCTTAATAAGGCAAATCTTTGCCAATTTAGATTTTTAATGTCATTTCCTCTAGCCTACACCTTTTTAGAACTCAAGATTTAGCATGGCAATGCTATAAAATTATTCTAGATGTGTTTTCTCAGGACTTAAGGCATTTTATTTCTATCACCCCTTCCATCACCTTTTACATTCACTGTAAATCTGTTGAAAAGCCCATGTTTGCTATCGATGGCATCTTCATGTTAACTAATGACCCAGGAAGATGGATTATTTTAGCTCAAGTAATGTGATTCTGCTATAGAAGAATATCATATCTTCTGAAAAATTAGTGAATTACCATTATTTGCTTAAGAATAAAAGTACCTTTTTATCCCAAGTATCAGTATCAAAATTTTGTTTATCACCTTAAATCTCAATGCAGTTTCACAGGCTTTTTCTATAATTCTACAACAGTTCTCTGAGTTAGGCAGAGATATTATAGACATCCTACTTTCATTAATTGGGAGCTTTATTCACTTGCTAAGGTTAATACATCTGGGGAATGAATTATCTAGAATTCACATATGGGTTTTATGATTTTTTTTTTTGGCCTGGTGTGCTTTGCTCTGGATCATGCAGTTGTTCAAATGAAATAACAATATGTGGTTAACTTTTATGATTATGAGAAAAAAATGCAATAAAGAATGAGAATGAGAGGTGAAACATTTATGTTTTTCAATAAAATGAAATGGAACACTTTAAAATTGAATATTAGTAATTAATATAGTATACTTCATCTTTATATAATTTATTCTACATATGTGCTTTACATACGTTATGTTTTTAAAACCTGGAACACTGTTTAAATTTAGAGCTATAAGCCAGTAGAAAATGTTTATACAATTTTGCATTGCCATTAAATCTAATTTTAGTTTGCAATCCAAAACCTTTACCAGGATCTTTCTCTAGCTTTGGCTAATTTACAAATTGAAAAATCAAAATTTGCATTCTCAAACTTCTTTTACTTCCATGGAAAATAAGAAATGAGAACTGATTAAAAGCTGGGTAAACACTTTAGAAAAAAAATTTAATTTAACCTTATAAAAAGAGACAAATGTGCCTGAAACAGCCTCCCTGGTTCTTTCATGTTCTTTCTTAAAGAAACACAAATGGTGAGAGCTACAATAGCCATCTTACAACCTTGTATGAAATATGGAAAGAATTTCAGACATGAGTTTTAATGTTGTTAAACCATGAGACTGACATAAGCATATCTATAGTACACTTAAATTACTTACTCAGGAATGTATTCCTAACCTTTTCAACCGTTCCTAAAACTTATCTGAAAATTAGTAGATGCAATTTACACTATTTGGAATGAAAGTAAATATGTGTGAGCTTTTATATTCATTATCGATTATGAAGATAAATACCACAGAAGTGAATATTTTGATAAATGCTTTGAATTTTAAATTAGAATAGGACCACAGATATCATCTAATTTAATTCCCTCTCTTCTTTTAAGTTTGTTGACTAAAGATTCAAATTGTTGACAGGTTAATATAAAGAAATACACTTTATGTGGCAACTGAGAGAATTCAGGATATCTCCTTATGGTTCTTTTGACAAACATATATTGATGGCAAACCACAGCTTCTTTACTGTTATTGCAATAGTGAAAATATAGTAATTATTTAGTGGTTAAGGAATAAGTTTATTTTTAAGAGTAAAGCCTCATTTAAATACACATAAAAACTTAGAGATATGACAATGTAGTAAAGAAAACCAATATATATTCTAAATATTTTTTTAACATTTCAAAAGTATTCACTCCTTGAATAATATCTCATTTTCCTATGACTTGACTTAAATAATTCACTGGAGACTCAACTGGTTAGATAACCAGCTCCAAATCATAAACCTAACAACCTAGATTTGTCTCCTAACTTCTTTCCAAAGCCTTTTGATTATCATGTCCCACAAAATTATTTGTTTTCCTTCATATTTCTACCATATTTTAAGGCACTTTTACATACAAAGTGTTCACCATTTAATTCAACTCCCATCCTTCAATTATACTTCATTATGTTTTCAGGGTCTCTTAATACTGTGACCTCCTCTTCATTTTTATTTAGTTCTCATTATCTTACATGGACTGCTAAAATAGTAGTAAAATAACATATTTCCCTACCAGCAATCTTTCCAATTGGTATACTGTCTGTTTCATTAATCACGCATAGTTGCTGCTGTTGTTGTTAAAAAATCCTTTTAGATGCTTCACCGTGGCAAGCAAACTCATCATAGCAAATAAGGTCATTCACAATCTGTTGTGTCTATATACAGGATTATATCCTGCTCTTTTCATAACCAAAACTACACTTGGTGCAGAAAAAAAATGCATACCAGTTGATGAATACATATTATCTTTCCAGCCTTTCTTGTTTCACTTAATTTAAGTATTCTTTTACCTGCTTCCATCAGTTAGAGCCCCATTCATCATGTTAGACATAGGCCAAAGTATGATATCTAATGATAGAACTTTCTAATTTGATAGAATACAAATTTCCCTGTAAAATTCTGCCATACTCTCATCAGAAGAAATGCCTGGGTGAGCTTGTTACAAAGGACAGAAGCCAAGAGCCATTCTGTTATGTTTGAATGAATTTCATTGTGAGATTTCACTGTGGCGATTTCCTCTGCCCTCATAAAAATATGAGCATATTTGTAACATGCTACATTATGTATTGTAGTTTAATTATTATCAATTATTGTCATCACCTCTGAGATGCTCTGAGGAAAGGGACTGTTTTATATACTTGTTATTTAAAACCTTATTTCACTCAAGCACATATCTGACAAAATTTAACTACAAGTCAATGCATTAAATGACCAAAAAAGGTCAATGGGATTAATCCTGAAAGTAGAAATTAAAAATAGAACTATCATAAAACCCAGAAATTCCTCTTCTTACTGTATACCCAAAGGAGACAAAATTAACGTAATAATTTTAAAGTGAAATTTCATTAGTGATTTAATACTTATTTAAATATTAAGGGATATGATCATATATATAAACATGGTTAATATAATCAACTCTTTAGTAGTCAAAATATATATGCATATAATATATGCATACTAATTTATGCATTCTAATAGTATGTATATTCATTTTTTGAATCACTTATATACTCTTTTGTAGGCTGCTTCTCTTATCAATATTAGATACCTATGTGCTTTGAAAATAAACTCTTGGTTATATGTGTAGTAAATATTTTCTAGGGGTTTTTTGCTTTAATTTTGATTATGATATATTATTTATGCTTTTATACTACTAATATATTAATTGGTTTTTTCTTCTTTGCTTTCCAATTACATATGTGTCATGATGATTTTATATGGTTAATATTTTGGCATTTATTATGTGTGATGTAAACAAGTTTCATTATTTTGCTTAGTTTCCTAATATGCAAAAGGAAATAATGAATGGCATTTATTCTGCTGAATAATGGTTAGAATTATTTGAACATGAATTTTCTCATTTAAAACCACCCATTAGTATGTTATCAACACATTTGCTATTATCTTATCAAATGAATAGAGTAAAGAAACATCAGGGTAGGTGTTTTAAGTGTTTTAATTGTTTATGCTAGATACCAGGATTGCTTATTAAACTTTACTGGTATTATTTTTATATTTAGTTTGAGAATTAAATAAAATGACTATCTATCAAAGCTGAAACATTGTAGATAATAGGAGTACATTTATGAGCATCGTGCTGGATTATTCCATGTGTTAATTTAAAATTCTGTCGGTTATCAATGTGTTGATGTGCATTCTGTATTTATTCAAATAACTCTGCAGCTTCTAGATACAAACATGACCTTTCAATCTGAGTTAGATTCTGTGTGCAAAATGCTTAAGGCATTTGCTGTTTTAGTGGGGATAGAAAATTAGTATAACTTCATTCAATCTATTCTTTCTATCATTTGAAAGGAAGTTTAAATATTAGCACATTACAAAATGGTTGCTCTTATTTGAAATGTAAAGCCTGTTTCTTGTATTATTACTCATAATTCGTGCTCTTCCAAACTCCTCTATAGTTAGGAATTTATCATGGGTATCAGGCCTTTGTGCTCTATCTTGCTGCTTTTTTTCCATCAGAAATAGGATGGATAGTGGATGAGTAGCAAGTTCACATTCTAGCCCTTCTATACTCAACTATTTCCCTATCTAAATAAAAAGATTCTATATAGAAGCTGAAAGTGATTTTTTTAAAATAGATTTTAAAAAATCCTTTATAACCTTGTTTTGTTTGAATACTGGACTTACCCTACCACTTATCATTTATGTGTGTGTGTGTGTGTGTGTGTGTGTGTGTGTTACAGAACATATTATTTTCTTTCCTTTTTTTGGTACGAGGGATTTAAATCAAGGGTACTTTATCACTGGGCTATATCCCTAGTCCTTTTTATTTATTTATACATATTTTTTGAGACAGGGTCTCACTAAGTTGCTGAGGCTGGCCTTCAACTTTCAATCCTCCTGCCTCAGTCTCCCAAATACCTGGGATAAAAGGCATGTGCTCACCATATCCTGCCTTATTTTCTTTTTAAAAATTGTTCTTGTGATGCTTCTACCTCATCTTTGCTTAGATAGAGAATGCTTAATAATATCGGTTAAAAAATAAATCAGCCTGATAAGTAAAATGACCACTTTAACAATTTTTTAATATTTATTTTTTTAGTTTTAAGTAGACACAATATTTTTATTTTATTTTTATATGGTGCTGAGGATTGAACCCAGTGCCTTATGCATGCTAGGTGAGCACGCTACTACTGAGCCACAACCCCAGGCCAATGATTTTTAATATATGATTGTTTGGCTGAAACTAAGGTTATAATTTTACAATATTATAATTGTATCTAGGTGTAAATATACTTATTGCCAGTATTAATAAAGTGAATTTATATTAACATAGTATATTTATACATTTATAAATACATATTTATATATTATATTCTCTTGACTTCATCAAGAGAAACAAATATTAGAGAGACCAAAGTATGTTCTCAATTGGAATCTTCAAATGGCATAAATAACTCATAAAATTTAGATAGTCTTGAAATCTGGCATATGAATGAATATTATTTTTTAAATTACAACACTAGGTGAAGTCTGTGAATCTGTAACAGCAAAATACCATTGTAAAAATACCTTAAATCCTTCCAATGATATAATTTTTCATTGGATAATTTTGTGAGTCTTTGAGATAATTTTATTCAGCATTATCCTGGGTAAATATTTAATGCCACTCTACATATCCTCTGCATCATTCAATAAATTTAAATTCATCACATTAATAGCAACCTGAGTCTATATATTTTATTCAAGAAAGGCAACAATGAAAAAATCATGAATATATTATCTATATAATCACCTCCTTAAGGTGTTTTGACCACTAGTTACTGAATACCTAACTATATTCAAGTGTTATATGCTGAGATTAAAAATCAGAAAATATATGATCATTATTTTAAGATACATGAATACTGAAAAATATTAATAATAATTGTACTAAGAAAGGATATTAGTTGAGTGGAGCTGCATTGAGAACATTAAAAGGAGGGGGTCAGGAAAGATGTCTTTGACACCTGAATAGAGAATTAAAAGTATGTATTGTGGTTTTCCTGGAGGTCAAAAAAGGGAAAATAATTCTAAGTAGATATGCTTATATGTGAAAATCATTAAATATTCAGCATATGCTAAAAAACAGAATAATAAGAAATTTTTGGTCTGAGGTTACAGTTCATGACATGCTTGAGTCCCTGGGTTCAATCTCCAGCACTGCCAAAAAGCAAAAAAGTAATTCCCTTCTGTTCCAGAACCTTGATTTTTAAAAATTTAATATTTTTTTATTGAGGAAAGTTGTTGTGTACTATTGTAAATTATTAGGAATTAAGACAAAAGAGAAAGATATGGCCTTTTATGTGATGCAGAGGAATTTAGTATTTATCCTGTAAGGTGTGCCTAGTCTCTGAAAATGCCTGAATCTGGTTTTCACATGAATTTGCTACTCGATGGTAGTGTTGAGGATAAACTAGGGAGGAATTAACATAGAAGCAACAACTTGATAATCTATTGCACAGGCTTGGGAGTTGTTAAACTGGTCATGACAAGAGATGATGAAAGTTTGAATTATATAGTGACTACTTGGATATTTATTGTAGGTGAAGCTAGAAGAAGAAATCAGGATAATTGTAAAATATTTGTTCTTTACATTTTAAGAGATAACTCAATGTGATCCCTGATGAACCATATTCACATTAAATGTAGGAGGTCCTATGACAGTTTATTTTTCCCTCTTAAACCACAACAGAAATTACTATCAGGAAACTACATAGCACAAAGTAAATAAAAGTAAACATGTCTTTTCCACATACAAATACTTTCACACTCCAGTCCCTTCCGTAAACCTGAGATATAGGTATTATTTTCGTAGTTTTACAATTAGAAGGGTAATATAACATTTAGCTGTTGAGTTATAATAAATTATTTCTGAACTCAAACTAATAATGCAACAGCATGGTGTAATTATAGCTTATGTGACACAGGGGTAAATTCATGTAGGCCTAGCTCATTCCTGAGACAAGTGAACCAACCAAGTTCAATGTCACATATATCTCCTCTCTTTGCTGTAAATTTGAATGCATCGTAGCATTCTTTAGAAGAGAGCGGCAGAAGGATGAGCCCACATATCACTGCTTTTCATAACTCATACTCATCATGTCAAGTTCACTACCCTTGCTCTGCCATAGGTCAAAACAGATCACATGATAAAGCTGAGGTGCAGAGGATTTTACCTTACCTAACAAAGAACAAAACACAGTGGCACATACTTGTAATCTCGGTGACTCAGTTTAACAAAGTCTTAAGCAACTTAGTAAGATCATCTCTTAAAATAAAAATTAAAAAAAAATTAAATGGGTTGTGGATGTAGCTCAGTGGTAATACACCCCTGGGTTCAATCCCTAGTACTATGTAAATAAATAAGAAAAAGTAAATAAAGGAAAAGAAGCCCTGGGGAACGTTAGTGTAACCAATACAACACTGGGTAGGATGTTCTATCTGTTAAGACAATGAGCTCTTCAGCTAGAATCCTGGTCTACCATGAGCTCTGTGACCTTGGACAAATAACTAACATATCTAGGTCTGTTTTCTTCATCTTAATAAATGAAAATAGTATGATTGTTTCATATTGCTAATGAATACATATTTCTGAACCCTATATCTAACACAAATCATTACTGGTTTTATGTAATGACATTACATATCGAAGTTCACAGAGTTGACATATTTTAAAACGTAATTTTATATTAATAATGTACATTGAATTTAGCACTTGAATGCAGAAATGCAGATTACCTAATTTTGGACTTCAGGCTATTTATACAAAATCTTCCCATTACTATATAAAAGTCATTAAGCATGGTCACTAGAGGCAATGTAAATATACTTAAAATTATTATTTTCATAAGCTGATAATCATGCAACAATATAAAAGTTCCCCACTAGGGAATTAATCAATTTGTACTCTTTAATCTTTAATTTACATTGAAATATAAAGTTTTTGCTTTTTCTTGTTTATAATAAATAAAGTGAAATAAATGGCACATTGACTTTATTTAGTATAGTGAATGGCCAATGATAAATCTTATGCATTCCTCTTAGAATGATGTAGATTATTACATAAATGCTATTATAACTATTTTTAAATTCAAGCTCTCTAATAATGGGTGTAAAACTAGAATAGTTGTGAAGGTGGCATTATAGTTGCCAGTTTATAGTAATGTGATTGTGCTATTGTAATTTAAGAAATACTGTGTGACAGCATAAAGGTAACACTTTTATGTAACCAATACAACACTGATAGGATGTTCTGTCTGTTAAGACCATGAACTCTTCAGCTAGATTCCTGGTCTAGATTTCAACCACATAAGGGTTGGAAATTACCATTACCTTTAATTCTTGTTGTAGATATTTAAGACTTTTTTTTTAAGAATGCATACAATCAGCACCTTCTACCAGAAAGAAATTTTTTTTTTTAGGAACACAGTAGTCTTTTATATTTCTTTAATGTCCAACACTCTTCAGCATGTTCAGAACTCATATACTTCTGAAAGAAGTTTGCCAATTTGTTTTCTGTACATAGGTGTGTTCTGCATTTGGTATATTCTAAAAATCAATATTACACATATGGAAGGTGGTGACTTAGTTGACAAATTGATAGATTCGGGTCTGTGCTACATATATGAGCTATTTATTGTTCAAGGATGAATAAACTGACCCCCCCCCTCTTACATGGACACTTGTGTTCTCATGTTTTCTCCTAAAAAAATGAGAAAGATATTTGTTTTATTTTCCCCTTTTGTGAAAATATACTGTACAATCACATACAACAGTGCTACTTTGTTTTCACTATTCTAAAAATGCCTGAATTTAAGCAACAACTACTATGTGTCATAGGGTTTGCTAGAGTCTTTTCATCATGCTCCAGTACTTACCAAATACTGGACCAATTTGATTCTGATATCCTTGATAAGTACTATAAACTTGTCTTATATAATTAGAGTTTTCTAAGCTTTCCTGAAGTTGCTGGTGCTATGTCAATTCCATACAACTAATGGAATAATTCACGATTTTAGAGTTTTTTTTTTTAAAAAAACATGCTTAAAATCATTACTTATCATTTAATTATTTTGCAGTTAAATAATAAATTTTATGAAGTGGAAATTTTGAAAGGAGTCAATTTGGAGGTTTATGTGATTTGAACCAACATTATTGATTTTTCCACATGAAACTGTTTTTGAATAATGGATCTAGAAAATCAGTCATTGGATTTGCTATATATGTGCATTCACCAAGCAACATGGCAACTTGGAAACAACTATATGAGATGAGAACAAAAGAACAGACTTGTCAGCACCCAGGATATTGTTAGCTGTGTGATTTTTGTAAAGTAGCCTCAGCTACTTCTAAATCCTAAACAGTTTTCCTTTACTGTGAAGACACTATAACTTGATCTTCCTAGCCTCCCTTTTTTACTTTTCAGCTATATATGAAATTGTGAACATTTTTGAAATCCTAAGTTCATTCTATAAAAATAAATCTAACAAATATTGTGGAAGTTAGAAGGTTTAGGTGTTAATACTGACAGTCCATGAGACTGTGGACAAGATACCATATGAGTTTGAGCTTCAATTTCTTCATATGTAAAATGAGAAAATTCCTTAAAGCATGTTAGAAATAATTTACTGCTTTTGTTTTCAATGGTTCAAAGAATTCATAAAATAAAAATAAATTTAAAAAATTTAGATTTATTTATTAAAATATAATAATGGCATGGAAATTACTCTCAGTAAAAATGTATCAAAGTATCAAAATAATTTACGATTTTTCTTTAAAAAGTACTTGCTGGTTTGATGCCCTTTTTGAGTGGCAAACACATAGCAAAGCATCTTTTAACTGGGAACAATATAAGCCAGGCAAAATTACAAAGGAGCAGAAAGTAACTGAAATTTAAAAAGAAGGCAAAATGTCAAAGAAGGAAAATGGACAAGTGATGATATAAACATAATGAAAATTAATGAGGTAAAATATTCAGAAATGTAAATTGATTTACAAAGTTTGTACTCATTTTCAATGAGCCTTTCACTGAAGGAACAAGATTATCTTTATAAAAATTTCTAGGAAACATGTTTGATATCAGTATGCCACTGAATACACTAATAAAGAACAAATTTTATTCTAAAATTCAATTTTGAAATAATTTGATATAATTACTTTTTTCTTTGAGGGAAGACTTTCATTTGTTTCTAAGTCATTCATTCTATAATTTGATTTTTTGGTAGAATCTGATTTCCTCAGTCATCCTTTATTGTTGATGTTCAAATCTTTTCTAACACTCTGAAAGTTCCATATGAAGATGTGAACCTGTTATCAAAACAAGCTTAAAAATATAGTTCACTTGTAGCTCCTAAGAGGGTTCATGATTAAAGTTTGTAATAGAAGTACATAAATACTTTATATACAAAGATAGATATGAAAAATTGTGGTATATATGTGTAATAAGAATTGTATTGCACCCTGCTGTCATTTATCTATTTATTTATTTTTAAATATCAATAAAAATACATAAATATTAAAAAATGGTTATGTTCTCAGATTCTCAAAATTGTAATTAAGATTTCTAGAATGAATTAGGCTTAGGCTCAATGCATTAAGAATTATTCTTGGGTCTGATATTTTGGCACTTTTTCCTGCATTTATTTCTACTTGATTGTACCTCTCAACTTTGTCCTCTACTTTATTCCCATTTCTTCCATATTTTATTCCACATATAGTCATTTCTGCATTTCAGTCTCCTCACCAGTGTTCACTTTGTTTTATATTTGCTAACTATATTTCTCTACTTATAAAATTTTTCATTTTGTTTTTGTTTCAGATGAAAATCTTCCCTAATCATTGCATTATGAAATGTTGCTACCATAGACTGAGTGTTACTTGTCATCTCTGTTTCCCAGTTGCTGATTCCTATAATTGACTTTTGTCTCTGGGCCAAGATAATTCAAAACAAGTACTCTCCATATTTTTCTGATACTTTCAAGAATCCAATTCTAATCCTTTAGATCACTGTGCAGAAATGTTTCTGTTCTGAGCAAAATTATATTGTACATGATTAGCACATACAATTTTATCTGTCAATTTAAGACAAAGACTTAAATCCATCCTTCTAGTGTTTTGAAATGTAAAATACATGAAAAGTTTTAACTATAATGAAATATAGTAATTTGTATTTTGAATATATATTACTACAAATATATAAAATATATATTGCTATAAGTATATAAAAATATAATAAACATTTGAGGCATTAGTTATGTTTAACCAAATTTAAACTTTATGTAATGTATACATCTATTTAACTCTTACAAGATACTAATTAATATGTACAATTTTATATTTTTACATAACAGTTAAAAACGTTTAAGTTCAGGAAAAAAAAAGAAGGAAAATGATTTTGCTCTTGTAATAAAAACTGAACTGAACTTTGAAATATTGGTTACCTTTACCCTTTAATACCCAGATCCTTGGCTATCTCCATTCCTTGAAGCTTGTTATTATTAGGTGCTTTTCTTCTCAATCTTTTATCATATAGTATTTAGTGCCTCATAATGACAGACATCCTAGAATTTCTGTTAATCTCAAATGTGCAAACATTATCCTTGTTCCAATAAAACAGGAAGATCACTTCCAAATGACAATAAAAAAATTGAATGAACTATTGGTTGGTAATTGTAAGCAGGTGAGTCATGATGGGAGGAAGAAGGTCAGAGGGAGCATGACCTTGGGCTATATGTGTCCTGTTCCCTTCCTCTTTCTCTGCTTCCCACTACCCATGTGCTGAGTATCTTCCCTCCATCACATCCTTCCACCATAATATTTCTGACTTGGAGCCAGCCAATGATGGTCTGAACACTCTGAAACTGTGGACCAAAATAAATCTCTCCTCTAAAAGTTAAAAAAAAAAATTAAAATTAAAAAATAAAAACAGTCAACCTTCTTAGAGAAACTCTATTACCAAAATGCTTAGGATTTTTTTGTTTATCTTCAGATTTTGTCTTGCAATTTCCTCTTCTTTATGTAAATGTTATTTTACCCACTACTAAATAATTATAATACTTCCACATAAACATGACATGCTCATGCTCAGTTGTTATGCAGAACTTGGGTTTTTAGGTTATGTTTATTTTATAAGTACATATTTTAATTTGAATAAATTATTAAAACTGGTTGTATAAATAAATTTAAATTCATGTAGAGAAATTAATTTCTGTAGAAATTGAAATGGAGGAGAATATGATTCCTATGTATGAGATTAATATCTGAAACAATATAATATTATCATTATTTTGTAATATCATAAAAAGTACTAAATCTTTAAACTCATGGTATTTCATTAATGATACCAAAGTCTATTAAAATATAAGGACACAAAGTAATTATGGGGGAAAAAAAAGACATCTTATTTCTTCTCATTCCAGGAAGAACAACTAAAAAACTAAATTAACCAACACAAATTCTTGGGGTTTGAAAATTCTCATTACATCTAATAATTTGAGTTCTCAGTTGAACAAAAAAAATATAAATATGGGTTTAATGTTTTTACTATCAGGGAATTTAATACACTTTTGTTCCTATGAAAGAACCATGTGTTAAAACCATGTGTTAAATCAATTTCTTGATTTTTCTCAGCAGACTAGGCAATTTCTTGATTTTTCTGAGCAGACTAGGATGACTGACATTGGTGGGGCCTTCATTGCTTATTTATAGGGATATTAAGATATTCATGTTTGTTTCATTAGCACTGGAGGAAAATCCCAATTTGAAGGTAATCTTTCATAAGTTATACCTTTATAGAGAGAGGTCTCTCTAAAAAGAAAAGAGCTATCTATTCATCTGATAACATGAGAAAAGTACTTACTCGTTATTTTTTACTGTCTGTTTAAACTGAAAGATCAAAACAGATGTTAAGGAATCCCACACCCAAAGACTGGAGTATCATGATTGACACAGTAAAAAGAAAAAAGATCAATCCGAATACAAGAGCAGATTGTTATAAAGGAGAATTTAATGAAAGCAAAGGAAAAAAAAAACCACTATATAAAGAGTTTCAGAAAAAGATTAGATGTGCAAAAGAAATTTGAAAATTGAAAACCAAATATAATTTAAAGAAATCATCTATTTCAGAAAAAGATGGAAGCTAACTTTGTGTTTTGGAATGTAAATTGAAAAAGAATATGATAGACACCACAGAACAAAGGATGATTTTTGAATTCAAAGAGACTAAATTAAAAAATATAGGAAAGAGTTCAGGGAAAGCCAAAGTTGAAATGATAGAAGTTACAATTTAAGTAAATATAAGCATTTGTAGGAGAAAATAAAAACAGGAGAACATCCTAAACCAAATAAAAAGTAGTTTTTTCAGCTTGAGAAAATTACTAAGTAGTAATGCTATTGCTGCTGAAATCTCTGAAATCCAATAAAGAATAAAAATTTTTAAGTTCTAGATAGAATGAAAAGAGATGTAAAGTGTCAACATTTTACATTTGTGCCACCTGAAACTGAAATATGATTAAAATTCCTATTATAACTAGGTAAAAGAATGCTTGTTGGAGAAATATATATGTCCTATGAGCCATTGCCCTATGAAATAATAATTACATGCAATGATACACACCAAAGTGTTAATTCAAATTTTTAACAACATCCAATGTGAGAAAAGATGCAAAAGATTATTAGAAGTAAAGGAATTTTGTTTGTAGTTATTTTACACTCCCAGTAGAGAAAGCTACCTCAGGGTTCCGTGCCCCTGGTAGCTCTGTTGCCAGCCTGTGCTGAGTGCCCTGCCCTCCCATCTTCTCATCAGGAGAATGGCCTTGGTGCTCTGACCTATCTTTGCCTCCATATCCTAGATTCTAGCATGGAAAATAGCTGCTGCAGCTACCAAAGCAACATCTAGCATGGATAGGAGATTGGGAAGCCCTATAGCTAGCTAAAAAAAAAAAAAAAAAAAAAAAAAAGAAAGAAAGAAAGAAAAGAAAAGAAAAAAGAAATCTGGAAAGTGCCTGAACCAGAGACTGAAATAGAAACAAAGAAAAAATTACCTAGCCCATTCAGAGTCTGTATCCCAAGTAAGAAAGTTCACACTGTTGCTGACTCTACAGGGGTCACACAAGAACATCTGCATTCCAAAGCAGATACCCCATACTTTAAAATCATAACAGTGAAGTTGAAACTTGTGGAGATTTTATCACTATGCCCTATAAGCAGATTTTACTGGAGAGCCCAGAGATCCAGACACCCAAGGATGGAAGTTGGAATGAATCCTTGCTTTGAACTACTTAACCCTGGACAGCAAGATGCCTCTCCTTGCA
The DNA here is from genome assembly GCF_048772815.1 of Callospermophilus lateralis. Lineage (NCBI taxonomy): Eukaryota > Metazoa > Chordata > Mammalia > Rodentia > Sciuridae > Callospermophilus > Callospermophilus lateralis. The sequence goes on along the minus strand of NC_135320.1, from coordinate 65,071,809 downwards.
ATCTTTCCCTGCCAGGGCACCTAGAGAAATGTCCATTTGCAGGTGACTCCTGTTGATAGGAAGAGTTCCATGCTTGTCATGGAATTTACTAATTCAAAAGCCTTGAACTGAAATCCCAGTTGCCCAGAGGAAGAAGAGGTGGGCATATACTGCTAAGCCTCAACTAAGCTGTTTTGCTCAGAACTTCCTCTGGTTTACCTAAGAAGCCTTTCATAGTGAATCCCTTTGATGTTTAAACCCTATATAATAAACATGCAGAGCCTAGCTCATTGTTGGATCATACCACATCATGGCTGATTCAAACACCGAATCCTGCTTTTCACCTATAATTAAGTCTTGGTATTTTTATTTCTTACAATCTCTCATTTTCTTAATCTGCCCACCACCTACATTTAGAGAACTGTTTACTCACTGTGCAGATCATGGTGATAAAACCAAACCTCAATTACTAGAATATTGAATTTAAAGTCTACTCCCCACAACCAAAGAAAAACACAATTTGCCAATACCCAAATTGCACTACCCCACCACATACTAAGTGACTGGAAACAGATACACTACAACTAGCTACACCACCTACCACAAAGGCTGGCAGCTAAGTGAGGAACACAAAGGTGTTGGGCTTCACAATCCCCCACACTCAAACCAAGGGTTACAAATCAAAATACCCACACATACACATATACATACACACACACACACACACACACACACATTCTTTTTCTGTTGCTGGCTCTACAGGGATCACACAAGAATATCTGCACTCCAAAGCAGATACCCCATACTTTATAATCATAACAGTGAAGTTGAAACCTGTGGAGATTTTTTTTGTGTGTGTGTGTATTCTTTATATATATATATATATATATATATATATATATACATATATATATATATATATATATATATATATATATAAAAAGAAAGAACATCTATCCCTGCCAAGAGTTTTGAATTCCTCAGAGGAAATAAGGTCTTTATTTTTCATCCAGATTTTTGTTTTTATCTTTTTTTTATACTTTCAAACACATTCCCATTTTTAATCTATTTGTTTATTCCATCTTCTTTTAAATTTTAACTTTAAAATTTTTCAAATGCCATTTCATCATATCATATTATTCCTCAGTTGTTTTCTTTATGCATAATTTTGTGTGCATGAATGAGAACGGGTGTGTGTGTTTGTGTGTGTGTGTGTGTGTGTGTGTGTATACTGACTTTATGGGGTTTCAAAAAATATATGTATGTCCATAAAATTTAACTTTCACCTTAATTGCTTCTCTCTGCATTTGTTCATTAGTCAGTCTTGATTTGTATTAGTTGAAATTCAATTATTAATGGGTTTGAGTTGTTTTGATAGTTTTGAGTTGTTTTAAATTCATGGGTTTATTCATATTTGGTTCTTTCCTTCTTTTCTTATTACCCCTTCTTCACTCTCTTCCCCCACATCCTCTTATTCTTTATTATTTCAGTAAATCTTTTATTCTCATTTTTTTACAGCCAACATCTGTTACATACCTGCTGTAATCACATCTTAAATATTGCAAACATCTTACACCTCCCTCTATTTTCTCTTTACCTAAGAAAATATAATCCCACTACATAATAAATCATATTATTTATGCAATTCTCACTCCATTCATAGTGATGAAATTATAAGTACATTGGATGACATAATAAACACTTGAGGTTGAATGCCTGATCTAGTTGTCATATTCTCTTGCTGATACTGATGTTAAATGCTAACTCCATCATTTCTATATAGGTGGCAATTATGGTTAAAGATGTCAGAGTAGACACCGGATATTTATCTTAAAATTATATATCTGTTACTGACACTAGTGCTATTCATGGTTCCCTCTCCCTCTAATAGGGGCTGGAAAGTGACTGTGACACTTTAAGATTACAGAGTAGAGACATAACTGCCAATAAATATTCAAAATTCATCCAATGAACAGTGAACCTTATTCCACAAATGATATACACAAATGACTTGAGCCTAAATATTACTTCATCTCATAGAATTGGAGCTACAAAAGCCCCAAACCAAAAACCAGACCCTGAAAATACTACAAAAAGGGAACCTCAAGTCTCTTACCTAGACATCTACTTATATATGAAAGAGAGAAATCCTGGAGTAAAAAACCTATACACATAATGACATCCATATAAAAGAGGAAGGGGAAACCAACTTAACTGATGCACAATGTCAGGAACTCAGAAAATGTGAAGAAATAGACAAATACTCCCCACTCCTAGCAATTCACAGACCCCCAACAAAAGATCCACCAGAAATGGAAGTGGGGAAAATTCCAGAGAAATATAGAAATTATACAAAAGTACTATCATCAAAATGTTCAATGAACTAAAAGAAGACCTAAGTTATACGGGAAGAGAGCAAATACAGGAAAAGAAAGACCATTTCAATAGAAATGTTGATAAGAAACCAATCCAAAGCCAGCAATGAAAGACACGGTGAATCAATTTTTTCAAAATTTCATTTGAAAGCATCACCAACAGATTAGATTGCATAGAAAACAGAACCTCAGGCCTTGAAGACAGGACACATAAATTTCAGTACACAGAATACAATAAGTGGAAGAAGAATAAAGTATGATCAGAATTCAGAGGGACTCTAGGAAAATATTAAGAGACTAAACCTGAGAATCACTGGGATACAAGCAAACATGAAGAAACAAGCCAAAGGCATTAAAAAGCTTTTCAATTGGATAGTAACAGAACAATTTCCCCATATCAGAAATGAGATTTACAGCCACATACATGAAGCATCAAGTAGATTGAATAAGAAAAGAAGTTCTCCAAGACACACAATAATCAAAATTCACAACATCAAAAATAAAAATATTGAAAGCTGCAAGAGAGAAATACCTAATTGCATTAATAGGCTAACCAAGAAGATTCCCTTCTGGCTTTTCAGTTCAGACCTTAAAGTCATGGAGGGCATGGAATGAGATATTCCAATTTCTAAAAGAAAACAACTGCCAAGGAAGTTTACTCTACCCAGTAAAGCTCTCTTTCATATTTAGTGGGGAATTATAAACTTTCCATGACAAGGACAAAATAAATGACAACCAAGCCAACACTACAAAGAATACACAAATATAAATGGTAAGCAGATGTAACCTCCAAAAAATCCACAAATTTCCAAATAACTGAATACCATTAGAATACCAATCACCTAAATAAGAACCTAGATAGATTTAAATGTAACTAAAAAATCAAACTGTGAACAAACCCAAAGCACATATTCATAATAATAGTGAATCAAAATGGTCACAAGTTCCCAATTAAAAGATCTAGGTTAGAGAGAACATTTGAACTTTGTTTTTTTGTTTGTTTGTTTGTTTGTTTGGTGGGGGGTTGGGATTGGCTTACTCCATCCATTTATCTGCAAATTCCATAATTATATTCTCTTTAAATGCTGAGTAATATTCCATTGTGTTCCTAAACCACAGTTTATTTTTCCATCCATCTATTGAAGGGCATCTAGGTTGATTCCATAGTTTAGCTATTGTGAATTGAATTGCTAATTAATTTGCATGCTAAGCAAAGTTATCCAGTCCCAAAATACCAAGGGGGATTGTTCTCTCTGATAAGTGGATGTTGAACCATAATGAGGGGAGAGGGGCATAGGAAGAATGGAGGAACTTCTATTGGGCAAAGGGGAAGAAAGGAAGGCAGGGGGAATAGGGGAAGGAAAGATGGTGGAATGAGATAGACATCATTACCCCAGGTACATGTATGACTGCACATATGATGCAACTCTACATTGCGTACAACCAGAGAAATGAAAAGTTGTGCTTCATTTGTGTACAATGAATTGAAATGCATTCTGATGTCATATATATCTAACTAGAAAAAAATTTTAAAAATAAAAACAAAATTAAAATTTAAAAAATAAAAGACCAAGAGTAGCAGAATGAATCAAAAACAAAATCTACCGTATGCTGTTTTGTAAGAGACTAATGTCATAGGTAAGGATACTCATAGGCTGAAGGTAAAAGAATGGGGAAAAAATCTATGCAAAAGGAGTCTGAAAAAAAGCCAAGTAGTTATTTTCATATTGATAAAAGCTAATTTCAAGCAAAAATTAAACAAAAGAGACAAAGAAGGCCATTATGTCCTGGTAAAGAAAAGAATCCAAGAAGGAGAAATACCAACAATAAATATATGAGATACAAATGTCAGTGGACCCAATTACTTTTAAAAAATATTCCTTGACATTGAACCACAGATAGACCCCAATAAAATAATACTGGGGTATTTTAGAAGTTATCACCAATATTCAGTTCACCAAAGCAGAATTTCAATAAAGATATGTCTAATTTAAATAATACTATAAACCAAATGGACCTAATAGAATATTTCACCCCCAAACACCTAAATTTACCTTCTTGTTAGTAGCTCATGGAAACTTCTCCAAGACAGACCACATTCTAGGCCATAATGTAAATCTTAGCAAATACAAAAAAAAAAAAAAAAAAAAAAAAAAAAAAAGATAGAATCTCATATATAGGTTGGATCATAATGGACTGAAAATAGAAATCAACAGAAAAAAAGTAACAGAAACCACACAACATATGGAAATCAAATAATACTCTTTTAAATGAAAAATGATCAAAGAAGAAATGAGAGAAGAAATTAAGAAATTTTTAGAAATAAATGAAAAGCAAGATACAACATGTCAAAATGTCTGGAACACTTAAAGTAGTAGTATCAGAAAACTTATTTAATTTAGTATCCACATTTTCAAAAATAGGGCTGGGCACACGGATTTGGGATCTATCTATCTATCTATCTATCTATATGAGCACAAAAAGCCATTTTGAACAAGAAAAGGGATACAACAGGTATCAAAATACTTAATCTCAAATTATACACAGAGCTATAGTTACAAAATCAACATGGTACTGACAACAAAATAGTTGAAGATCAATGAAATAGAATAGATGATACCAAGACAAAACCAAATATACAGAGAGCCTACAGAATGGAAAAAAGTCTTTGAAAGCCTCTCCTCTAACAGGGAATTAATATCCAAAATATGCAAAGAACTCAAAAAACTCAGTGCCAAACCAAACAACCAACCAACAAATAACCCAACTGATAAATAGGCTGAAGAAATAAACAAAATTTTCTCAAATGAAGAAATACAAATGGCCAACTAACACATGAAAAAATGTCCAACATTCCAGCCAACAGAAAAGTGCAAATTAAAACTACACTAAGATTTAATCTCACCCTAGCCAGAATGGCAATGATCCAAACATGAACAATAAGATATGATGGTGAGGATGTAGGGAGAAAAGGTAAACTCTACATTGAAGGTAAAACTTCAAACTAGTACAACCATTATAGAAAACAGTGTGGAGATACTTCACAAAAGTTAGAATGGAACCACCATAAGATCCAGCTTTCCCACTTATAAGTATTTTCTCAAAATAACTAAAATCATCATATTATAGCTATACAGTCAGTTCAATGTTCATAGCAGCATGATTCATAATTGCTAAATTATAGACTCAACCCAAATGCCCATCAACAGTTGAATGCATCAAGAAAATATGGTACATATACACAATAGAGCTTTATTCAGTCATAAAAAAGAAAGAAAGAATGGCATTTGCTGGAAAATGGATGAAAATAGAGAAAATCATGCTAAGTGAAAGAAGGCAGACTCAAAAAATCAAGTGCCAAATGTTTTCTCACCTATATGGTAGCTTGAGAAAAATAATGGATAGAAGGTGATAGAAGAGGGAACAAGAGCAATTGAATAAAAGTAGGAAGATGAGAGGGAGGCAGGATAGAAGAGAACGAGGTAAAAATATGGAATTAACAAGCTCATGTTATATGACTGTATGACGAAGAATTTCACCTTTAAGTTTGTGTAGAAAATACCAATCACAAATAAATAAATAAAGGAATGAAAGAAAGATTAATAGACAAGAGGAGGGAGAATAGAGAGAAGGAGGAGGAAAGGGAAAGTGAGAAAATGGGGATTGAAATCAAATTCCTTGTTTGTGTTATTTTGTCAGAATTAATCCAAATACTATGTATAATTATAATGTTTACCAAAAAATAGAATAAAACTGGAGAACCAAAAATGAAGGGATCAAAAATATATTTTATGGGGAAAAATGGATGAAATGTTCAATATTTGAATAAAACATAAAATACAAAATTATAAAAAGCAGGCTATACAATGAGAAGAAGCATAAATGAAACTACAATAGTGTACAAAATAAAGATATTTTTAAAAATCAGAAATAAAAGAATACCTTAAAAGAAGCCAGAGGAAAGGACACTTTACATACAAAAGGACAAAAATTGGAATGACAGCAGACTTCTGCAGAGAAACAATAAAGACTGTTCAGCATGGAATAGTGAATTGCCATAGTAACAGAATCAAACTCAATTTTTCTTCCCTGCCAAGAGAAGATTAAAATGAACTCCAGCACATAATATGGATTTGGCAAATGTGTATTTTTAGCCTTATAAGAAAAAAAATAGAGAAAAGGAGAAGAGATAGTAGGAATGATTAAACATATTTGTTCTCTCACTCTGTGTCATAGATTAGAAGGATCTGGACAGTCCAATATTTCCCCCAACATAACACTTAATACTCATGTTGCTGATATTGGGTTAAATACATTGGAAGTAGCAATAACTTTGGTTACATTCATGTATTCTACAGGATGGGAGATAATTCCTATGAACATTCATGGATTTTCTGGGGTCAAGCAGGGTCATTTTGTCCATAGGAAAATTGTAGCATAGCATATCCTCCAACTAATAAAAAAAGAATGACATTTGATGAACTTTGTGTTTTGAAGGATGTTCTGTCAAAGGGTTCATATGAACCAGCTTACTCATAGTCATTTAACTATGACTGATGGTATTGAAAGGTTAATAAAATAGGTACTTGTCACTCTGTTTTTCTGTATGCTTAACAAAACACTGTTAAAATTTTAAGAACTGTTTGCTAATCTTGTTCCCAAAATGTGCTGTCCCCAACTGCGAACTGTTTGCTAATCTTGTTTCCAGAATGTGCTGTCCCCAACTGCCAAACTGCAGAATGTAACTTCCCTCCCTGCCCTCTCCAAGGAAAGTATATAAGCTCTGCTTAAGCTGTTATCAGGGCTCTTTGCTCTCTCTTTGCTCTGTTCAAGTGAGCTCTGAGCCCCAGCATGCTGGTCAATAAACCCATTGCCATTGCATGAGATAGTCTCTTGGTGGTCTCTTCCTCCGACACTCACCTGACCCTTACATTTTGGAGGTCCCACCGAGATCCGGCAGTGGCAGATGAGGGATCCCCAACGGGCTCCTCTCGGGGTAAGTAAAGCGCCTTATCTTCTTCCTCCTCTCTTTTCTCCCTCCTCCTTTTTCTCCTGCTTGTTTTTCCTTTGCAATCGCTCAAGGTTTGGTTTCTGGTCTCCGGAGGAGAGCGTGAGCTCTCAGTGCTTTTCTGGTTTTTCGGTTTGGGTTGGCAGGGTGGCTGCCGGAGGAGAGCGTGAGCTCCCCCTGGCGGTGGTGGACAGACGTGTCCGGAAGCCACAGGCCACGTCCTTCAAGGGACGCCTTGAAGGACTCTGGGAGGGACGGAAGCGCCCTCAGAGGGACGGAAGTGCCCTCATCTGGTAGAGGGACGGAAGTGCCCTCATCTGGTATATTCTGCTGCCAACCCGTCTGGTCTTGCCTGCAATTCCTTCTCTCAGGTTGAATTCACTGTCTGTTTTTAATCTTTGCCTCTGAACTTGTGTTACACGTTTACTTGTGTGTCTGTGTTTACTTGTGTGTCTGTGTTTGTGTCACTCGTTTGTATTGTCCCTGTCTTTGTTCAAGTAACTTTCATTATGGGACAGAGCCATTCCACGCCTCTGTCCCTGACCCTTGATCACTGGACTAGTCCGCTTAAGGGCTCAGAATCTTTCTTTTTCAGTAAAACACCGGACCTGGCAAACTCTGTGCCTCAGAATGGCCCACCTTTGGAGTCGGATGGCCCCCAGAAGGATCTTTCTACTCCCCACTAATTTAAAGAATCAGAAATATTGTCTTTGTCTTTCACCTGGGGCCACATAGTCATCCAGATCAACAGCCGTATATCTTAACTTATCAGGACCTCTGTGAATCTCCTCTTCCATGGATGAAGCCTTTTCTTGTCCCTGTCCCCACTCCTACTCCTCCCCCCACGATTCTATCTCTCAAACCCTCTGCTCCTCCTCTTCCACCCTCTGTTCTCCCTGAGTCTCAATTTGACTGGACTCTCCTCCCCCTCCTTATCCCCTGCTTTCGTTCCCTAACCCCCAACACCCTCTAAGTGATTCCCCTGCTGCTGACTCAGCCCCTCCACCATTGGAGGAAGTTAAGCCGGCCCAGCGCCCTCCAGATAACTTCCCCATGGCACACACAGCCCCTCCTCCCCTAGAGGAGGCTAGCCCAGCTAAAGGAACTCGCTGGCAGTGAATGATTAAAAACTCTGAAGCCTCCGTGATACTTCCCCTCCGCCCTTACGGGCCAATGATAGAGGATGGCCATGGTGGAGAAATGCAAGCCTACCAGTATTGGCCTTTCTCCTCTTCAGATCTATATAACTGAAAAAATAATAATCCCCCTTTTTCTGAGGACCCAACCCGGCTCACAAGTCTGATTGAGTCATTGATGTTTTCACACCAGCCTACTTGGGATGACTGCCAACAACTCTTAGGCATTCTCTTCATGACAGAGGAATGAGAGAAAATCCTCCTGGAAGCTAGAAAAAAAAATCCTTGGACCAGAAGGGCGACCGACACAACTTCCCAACATAATCGAAGCCGACTTCCCCTTGAACCGACCCAACTGGGACCCCAACACCTTTGAAGGTAGGGAGCATCTGTCCACTTATCGCCGGGCTCTAATAGCGGGTCTCTGAACGGCCGCTAGATGGCCAACTAATTTGGCCAAGGTAAGAGAGATTATTCAAGGGCCTAATGAATCTCCCTCTATGTTTCTGGAGAGAATTATGGAGGCATATAGGAGATATACTCCTTTTGATCCTCAGGCAGAGGATCAGAAGGCATCTGTCACAATGGCCTTTATTGGGCAAGCTGCCCTGGATATTAAAAGAAAGTTACAATGCTTAGATGGATTACAAGATATGACTTTGAGAGATTTAGTCAGAGAAGTCGAGAAGGTATACTATAGGAGAGAAACTGAGGAAGAGAAGGAACAAAGGAGGGAGAAAGAAAGGGAGTAAAGGTAGGATGAGAGAAGCAAATGACAGACTAAGGCATTGACTAAGGTCCTGGTCACAACAACAAATAGGCCAGAAATTAAGAAACAGGGAGACAGGAAGGGATACCTGGGCCCACGCCAGAGGCCACCTCTGACCTCAGATCAATGTGCCTACTGTAGAGAAAAAGGACACTGGGCCAAAGAGTGCCCTAAAAAGAAACAGCCACGCCAGCCAGCCATACTAACTCTGGAGGATGACTAAGAAAGTCGGGGCTCAAATCCCCTCCCCAAGCTCAGGGTAACTTTTGAAGTGGAGGGAACCCCAGTAAACTTTGAAGTAGATACAGGGGCAATATACTCGGCCCTTAAGGCCCCATTGGGCCCTCTATCAAATAAAAGATCTCTAATTCAAGGGGCTAACAGCAGTAAATATCGGGCTTGGACAACTAAGAGGACCATGGACCTGGGGAAAGAAAAAGTCCATCCCTCCTTCCTAGTGATCCCAGAATGCCCAGCCCCATTGATGGGCAGAGATCTGCTCACCAAACTCCGGGACAGAATAACTTTTAACCCTGAAGGCCCCCAAATGAAATTTCTAAATCCTTCAGTAAAAACTCCTATAGTCATGGCTTTAACTATGTCAGTAGAAGATGAACATCAACTCTTCACAGCCCCCAAGACTGATCAAACAGGAAAGCTATCCCAGAAATGGATAACAGATTATCCAGATGCCTGGGCAGAAACTGCTGGGTTAGGCCTAGCCATGAAACAACCTCCAATAACAGTGGAATTAAAAACCTCAGCCTCCCCAATTAATATTAAACAATATCCTCTGAGAAAAGAAGCTAAAGATGGGATAAGGCCCCATATTTAAAATTATCTGGCCTTAGGGGTCCTAAGGCCCTGTCAATCGGCCTGGAACACTCCCCTGCTATCAGTAAAAAAGCCAGGAACTGGGGACTATCGCCCCATACAAGACCTAAGAGAGATCAACAACAGGGAGCAAGACATTCACCCCACAGTACCTAATCTGTACAATTTGCTCAGCACTCTGAACCCTGAACAAAATGGTATACTGTTCTGGACTTAAAAGATGCTTTCTTTTGCTTGCCTCTACATAAAGATAGTCAATTGCTGTTTGCATTCGAGTGGGTAAACCCAGAAAACGAAACATCTGGTCAACTAACTTGGACCAAACTCCCACAGGGGTTCAAAAACTCCCCCACTCTCTTTGATGAAGCCCTCCACAGAGATTTCAACAACTTCAGAACTATGCACCCCGAAGTCACCCTACTTCAATATATGGATGACCTGCTACTGGCATCAGGCACCAAGGAAAAACTGAGTCTGGGACCCAAGCACTACTATCCGAGCTTGCCCAACTCGGGTATAAAGCTTCTGCCAAAAAGGCCCAAATTTGCCAACAAGAAGTAATCTTCCTGGGCTATTCCCTTAGGAGTGGTAAACAATGGCTCACTGAGCCCAGAAAACAAACCGTTGTACAGATACCACCCCCATTTAATAGGAGGCAACTCAGAGAGTTTCTTGGGACTGCTGGCTTTTGCAGGTTATGGATACCTGGGTTTGCATCCTTAGCTGCTCCTTTATACCCATTGTTGAAGGAAAATGCCCAATTCCAATGAAACCCTGAGCACCAACAAGCTTTTGATAACATCAAAAGGGCGCTGCTATCTGCTCCGGCCTTAGCACTCCAAGATGTAGAAAAACCCTTTACTCTCTACATTGAGGAAAGGAAAGGAATAGCACAAGGAGTGCTCATTCAGACTCTAGGACCCTGGAGAAGGCCTATAGCCTACTTATCTAAAAAGCTGGACCCAGTGGCTAGTGAATGGCCCCATTGCCTAAAAGCTATAGCAACGGCAGCCCTACTAATCAAGGATGCTGATAAGTTAACGTTGGGACAAAAGCTAACCGTTATAGCCCCCCATGTCCTAGAGAGCATCATCCGCCAGCCACCAGACAGATGGCTATCGAACTCTAGAATAACACACTATCAGAGCCTGTTGCTTGACAAGGACAGAATAATACTGAAACCCCCCGCCCTGCTTAACCCAGCTACACTACTACCTGAACAATCATCAGAACCCATCACTCATGACTGTCAACATATACTGGCAGAAGAAACCAGTATATGACGGGATTTAAAGGATCAGCCGCTGCCCCACCCTGAGGTCATATGGTTCACTGATGGCAGCAGCTTTCTCCAGGATGGTTAGCGGTAGGCTGGGGCAGCAGTAGTTAGCAGAACTAAAGTCATTTGGTCCTCTAGCCTCCCGGAGGGAACATCAGCTCAAAAGGCAGAGCTGATCGCCCTCACGAAGGCATTAGAGCTAGCGGCAGGCAAAAAGGCTACCATATACACAGATAGCCGCTATGCCTTCGCTACCGCTCATATACATGGGGCTATCTACCAGCAAAGGGGACTATTAACCTCGGCAGGAAAAGAAATAAAAAACAGAGATGAGATCCTCCGCCTCCTCTCAGCAGTGCAAAGCCCTAAAGAACTAGCTATAGTGCACTGCCCAGGACACCAGAAAGGAAACGATCCTGTAGCAGTTGGGAACAGGAGGGCGGATGAAGAGGCTAAATTGGCAGCCCTAAACGGAGTAACCATATTAACACTTTCCACACGGAGGAAATATGAGTCAGAAGATTTAACTACATCAGAACACCCCGACAAATTAACATCTAAGGACACTGACACTGAACTCTTTGACAACACCGAGCCCAGCTTGCAATTTAAAAAAGTCCTACACTACGTTAAAAATGTACATCAACTCACTCACCTTGGTTCAAAGAAACTGCAGGCATTTCTAAAGGACCAAGAACAGAGTTTTCCACTAACCGGCTCACAGCGAAAGGAAATAGCTGAACAGGTAACAAAAGCCTGTCGGGGCTGTCAATTGGTTAATGCTTGCTTACCCTTCCAAGCTTCCTGAAGGAAGGCGTCTTCGAGGGACCAGACCAGGACAGTTTTGGGAAGTGGACTTTACTGAAATTAAGCCAGCAAGATATGGACTTAAATATCTCCTAATCTTTGTAGATACATTTTCAGGATGGATTGAGGCCTTCCCCACAAAAAAAGAAACGGCGCAAATGGTGGTCAAAAAGATCCTGGAAGATATTTTTCCAAGATACGGCCTGCCTAAGGTAATAGGGTCTGATAATGGACCGGCGTTCGTGGCCCAGGTAAGTCAGGGGTTAGCCAGGACCCTGGGGATTAATTGGAGGTTACATTGCGCTTATAGACCCCAGAGCTCAGGACAGATAGAAAGAATAAATAGAACCATTAAAGAGACTTTGATGAAATTAAGCTTGGAGACTGGCATAAAAGATTGGACTATGCTCCTGCCTTATGCACTGTTTCATGCAAGAAATACTCCCTCTGTTTCTTTGTGTAGCCTCACCCCCTATGAAATTCTCTATGGTGCCCCTCCTCCAGTAAGGGACCTAACCCCAACTCTAAGACCTAATGATTCCTTTCACACCCCCTTGCTTGACAGATTTAAAGCTCTTAAAAGAACTCAGCGATACCTGTGGAAACAGCTGGCCACTGCCTACCAACCTGGGGACGAAGAAATTCCACACCAACATCAAGTGGGAAACTTCATCTACGTAAAATGACATTAGGTATCATCCCTGAAACCCCACATTTAAAGTCCCTCACAGGCTTTTTGGGATACTCACTCCGGTCTTCCCCCTCTGTACCAGGCCCACAAAAAAGTCTTAACTGACCTTTTCCAGAAGTTTTCACCATGGCCAACTTTAGAACTTTCAGCAAGAGTCCCTATAAAAGAGTTCAGTGTAGATAGACTTCCTTCTTTCATGTTGCCCTGTTCTACTTGGCCACTGGCTGGAAAAATCAGCACTCCTAAGCTAAACACCCCCTTACTAGTTTTTCACAAAATATGTGAACAAGGCCTCTGGCCTTGAGCTGGGCTTCACAGAGATGGCTACATTTCTAAGATAAGGAAGTTACCAACTGGGCTCCATGGGAACAGCTGGCAAGGAAAAATTCTCCCCCTCCCAGGTGTCCTTGAAAAGTTAACTTGCCCAGAACAGAGGAAAAAAAAAAAAAACAGAAACAAAAACTGCTTTTTATAAACTTCTTCAGACTGTGAACTTCTGAGCCCCTTCCCTTACATGTTGGGTACAAAATTCTGAAACTACCTAAACTTGGGGTTCAGGAAATTAATTAATTACAACAGAAACAATGCCCTCTAAATCCGGTTGCAACCAAATGAAACTGTTTCCCTGTCTTCAGTACTGTCTTAGGTGCCTTGCCTTGTCCGTCCCTACAACAGTATAATTCTATATATTTAAACATTGTTTATGTTTTCATAAAATGGTCAACAGATGTAATTAATTATATAATGGTGCAGATGTTTCCCACAGTGCTCTATCATGACACAGGTTCATTTGAAGATCAAATAGGTGGGCATACAACCCAGTTCCGCTGGGAGCCTGTATCCCTCACTTTAGCCATCCTATTAGGAATGGGAGTTGCTGCAGGGGTGGGCACAGGAACCACTGCCCTGGTCCATGGGACACAACAAATGACCCAATTAAAAACAGCAATGGATCAAAACTTAAAGATATTAGAAACCTCCATCACAGCTTTGCAGGAATCTTTAACCTCTCTCTCTGAAGTTGTTTTACAGAACAGGCGAGGGTTGGACCTCCTCTTCATGAGGGAGGAGGGCCTTTGTGCTGCATTGAGGGAAGAATGTTGTTTTTATGCTGACCATACTGGAGTGGTAAAAGAATCTATGAGTAAATTAAAAAAGACGCCTTGAAGAGCGTCAGCGAGAGAGAGAAGCCCAGTTAAACTTATGGTAATCAGACAACAATATACCCCACTAACAGACATAAAATGTGACACCCCCCCAATGATCACTTTTATGATTAAAAGTAGCCAGAAGAAGAAGTGGGGAATGAAAGGTTAATAAAATAGGTACTTGTCACTCTGTTTTTCTGTATGCTTAACAAAACACTGTTAAAATCTTAAGAACTGTTTGCTAATCTTGTTCCCAAAATGTGCTGTCCCCAACTGCGGACTGTTTGCTAATCTTGTTCCCAGAATGTGCTGTCCCCAACTGCCAAACTGCAGAATGTAACTTCCCTCCCTGCCCTCTCCAAGGAAAGTATATAAGCTCTGCTTAAGCTGTTATCAGGGCTCTTTGCTCTATCTCTTTGCTCTGTTCAAGTGAGCTCTGAGCCCCAGCATGCTGGTCAATAAACCCTTTGCCATTGCATGAGATAGTCTCTTGGTGGTCTCTTCCTCCGACGCTCGCCTGACCCTTACAGTATTAGAGTTGTCAGAGGTTCAGAAAGAACCCACTTAGTGTTTTTAGCAACTACTAAAGTATTGTGACAAACAGATATGCCATTTTCATCAGAAATTTACAACATATCCAAAAACAGTTGTTATCATGCTAGAAGCTGGTAGCAATGAAATGTCTTATCATGACATATCAAAGTGAACTGTGTATTTTAAGTTTGGTTTTATTATATCCTAAATTTATAAGGCTCTGTGAGCCTAGAAGTAATGTATCATGAAAATAAAGTGGTTCATCTAGAATCAAGCAAATGAAGGTCCAGAGGCAAAAATAAACAGCATGAGCAGTGACCCAGATTCCCAAATCATCCATCACATCCTCTAACCCACACCTGTGGCCACATTTATGGTTTTTATAGATAACTGATGGAAGAGAAAACACCAAACTTACTTAAATTGAAGAAACACTCAAGTATGGGTATAAAAATAAATGTCAGGGGAAAAATTTTAAAAGGAAAAACTTGGAAGAGTACAGGTGGTCATATAATTGTGGTGGGATATATGACTCTGAGATGAGTGTATGTTGATTCATGGGTTTTGGTAATTGTTTTATCTACTTATTCATGGCACTTGAAATAAAACAATTAGATATTTGCTAAGAAGTATGCTCCATGTAGATATAACTTGCAAGACTAATGGGCTTACTCTCTCAACTTTGAGATGTATGGTCTGCTGACAAATCGTAGTTTAGGATTTCCCTAGTCCAAATAAAGCTACACTGTGGAAGTTTTCATTCATCTCTAAGAAGGATGCCGGGCTACAGGGGCTAACTTTCTTACCAAATATAGACTGTGTTTGAAGGACCATATCAGTTTCACAGTTCCCTGGGAGATTGGCTAAGTTTAATCCCTCAAAGTGTTATTATCTAGTGCATGGTTCATTGGAGCTCCTGTGGGTAAAGTCAATTTTCCTGGAAATATGCTCAATGACTAATTGTTGCAAGAAACTTGAATTTCTTTATTACTAATTAAAATAATAATGATAATGTATAATAAAATGAAATCCAATATAGCCACTCCAGGTTCACTTACAAGAAAATTAAACTTTTTAATAAAATCTCTTTTTTTGTGTGTATATAATTGTGGCATTAACTCTTGGAAATACCAAGGCATATGGCCATGGAATTCCTTCCCATGAAAATATTTTCATTTTACCTTTATTTACATCTTTTTATAGTGATAAACTGTGTTGTCTATATTTTTTAATTGTTAATCTGGAGAATTGAAGGAGTAATATGTGTTACACCTGCAAAATAAAAGTCTTTCGTGAAGACAAATCTCAAGAATGCTTCTATTACAGGAATCAGCATTTTCAGACCTTTTATTCTTCAGAAACTTGGCTATAATGGTTATTTTATTATGCATTTTTTCTAATTAAAATTATACTAGCTGACATATACAATGACTATAAAGCTTCTGATTGGTTTCAAAATACATATTTGTTTTTATTGCTAACATTTCATCTTTGTTGATTTTTTTTTTTGCTGATTGATTTGTCACCACAGAAAACTATTATATTCATGCTGACTTAGTAAATTTCTTTAACTGTTTAGTTGTTTAATTTTCCTATTTTTCTAATTGTGTTAAATTATCTAGTTACAAAACTGTATTTTCCTTGGCGATTACCTCATCACATTTGGTTATAACAAAAATTAAGAAATCCCTAAAAATAGGCAAGAACAAATTATAAAGGATAATTAAAAAATGGAAAACAGTGACCCCAGAAATACTTTATACATTGTACAAATCAACTCAAGAAAAATGGTTTCAATAAGTTTGCCTCTGAACAATAAAATAATAGAAAAAATATTATCAGAAGGAAAAAGATTGGCTATTTTGCCATTTTAAAAGTTAGGAACAAATACCACTATTAATCGTACTCTTAAAAAGTTGTGTATGCTACCCTTTTTAAGTTAATTATAGAAGTTACAAAAATGTAAGGCAATTTTAATGGCTTACTAAACAATATTTAAGTCTGAAAAAAGCACACTAGTTGAACTTAAAATATATATATCTGACATTAATTGAACTAGCATGAGATACAAGTCACATTGAAAAATACTGTGAGAATTACTTATTATAAAATGTCTTGCAAAAATATTATTTATTTTACAGTGACAAGCAAGAGGAAATAAGATATGCTCTTACTTTACATATATAAAAATCAGTTTAAATTCTGACTTTATCTGTAAGTTTTTAGACTGCTGAAATAGATTGTCTTATTTCATAATAATTATAGGTTTTTTAAACTCCAAAATATCATTTAATATTCACAATAGTATTTCATTTTTCAGATATGTATTTATTGCTATCATATCTTTTGTAAGAGAAATATCAACTATTATAGGCATTATAAAAATAATCAATAAAGACATGTAACACTTTAATTTGTCTGTTTTCTGAGATACAACATTCCAATGTTATTGTGCCAAGTTTAACAGAAAATATGTATGCAAATATTCATCAAAATATGGCTAAAAAGAGAATTTAAAATATTCTAGATATCCATAAATAGAATAATGGATAAAGAAAACATGCTGCATGCATAATATGGACTATCGGTCAATAGTTGGAAGTAGTTGGAAGTAGTAAAATGAACATATACACACACACATATACACACATATACACATATACAGCAACATCATTACAACTAACAATATGTATTAACAAATGTAATATTTTAGAAAAATCTAAAAATATGAAAACATTTAAATAATTTGTATATTTGAAATGATATTGCATTCTTTAATGAAAGATATATACAAAAATACATCACACATTTTAAGTGAGTTTTCAAGTGAGAGACAGGGAATGGAATGGAAGAAATTTTTGGTGTAATTTATTTAAATTAAACAAGACAAAGATCTACCAATGATGAATTATCATATCTTTAATTGCAACTGAGTTCTATAAGTTCTTTCAAAATAAAAATCGAATATGTGTACAAATTTAAAAATAAATACATGCTTCTAATTTGTTTAATTAGATATCAACAAATATTTGTACCCATTATGCACTTAGAGCTTTATGTTTGCAAGGCTGGGAATAAAACTGTAAATGCCACTTTAAAAAAAAAATTTCATGGATTTTGCATTCTAACTGAAGGAAGCAGACAATATGCAAATAAAGAGAAAGTCAATACTTTCTGAGGGTAAGAAGTGGAAAAAAGCAAGCATTGGAGCAGGCTTTCATAAACTAACATTTGAACAGAGACCTGTATGAGAGAGCCATATGTGTTTGTGTAGAAAGAAATTCAAAGAACAAATAGTGAGTATATACCTCTCAAAGGGAAGTCTGTGTTTCACTTTTACATGATAGAAAGAACACAGGTAAAGCTCTTGATACAGATGAATATTTCAAATTTCTATTCATTTCTCTTTCAGTTCAATACTTAATTATTTGGGGGTATAAATTTTTGGTTAGGAATGTCTCATTTGATTACACAACAAAAACCCTATTCAATGTACTTTAAATCAGAAGGGAAATATATTGATTCAGGTAAGCTATTTAAGCATATAATATTTGTATATTGTCTGCTTCCTTCAGTAGTAGTGTGTGTGTGGGTGGGAGGGATTACTGTCATTGGACTTCAAAAAATGAGGTTAGAAACCTGTGTCAATACTTTAGGTTCTACATAACCAACATCAGAGCTAACTCCTACTAATTCAAACAAACAAACAAACAAACAAAAAAAGACATGTTTAGAGAAGGTATTCAGATAATGATGAAATTTGCACGAGTTTTAGAGAACCCAACCAAATATTAAGCTTACAAAAAAGAATCTTCTTAGTAAAGATAAAGGACAACATTTATCTCGAATGATAGTATTACTATTTAGAACCTTTAGAAATGTGTTGGAACATATTGTTTTGAGGATTAGTTATTGATATTTACCATGTAAGACCAAAGTTTTAACATGTTTTTCAATGCACTAGAACAAGAAAGAGTTTTGGAATTTGAATAACATACAGTATTCATGGCTAAGTCTGGACTCTGAATTCTCCACTCTAAATAAGCCTATTCCTCTGTCTTTACATCACTGTCAGTGTATACTAAATTAGATCATTCATTTGGCCACATATACTTGACATTTCAGATTCTTTCTTCTATGAACAGTTGAGAAAACATAAACTACATCCATTTTCTTCTAGAGTGGGCATCCCTTATGAGAAGGCATTTTCAAGTATTAGGAAGCTAGAAATTAATAATGTCCACTACAATCTCCATTATTGGGTGTTTTTGATTAATGTTATTCTCATAGAAAATAAATAATATGTCTATATGCCACCTAAAGTTCATTTTGACTCATTCCCCTGGGTATCAAAAAACACATTTGGACTTTGGAATGATTCAAACATGAACTAAAAACTGTTGCCCTATAAATAATTGTACACTCACTACCCCTTTTTACTTTTATGTATGGATTCTTTAGAAGAGAAAGGAGTTCTATTTACAGAATAAGGGAAAGATGCTTGAGAATCAAAGAAACAGAATCTATTATAGTTCTGATGTGAGGTGTCCCCCAAAAGCTCATGTGTGAGACAATGAAAAGAAGTTTAGAGAAGAATGATTAGGTTTTGAGAAACTTAACCAAAATAATACATTAATCTTCTGGGTTAACTAAATCTTGGCCATAGGAAGGAGGGAAGTGGCTGGAGGAGGTGGGTGGATGGGGGCGTGCCTTTGGTGTTTATATTTGTCTCTGTTGAAGGAAGCTAGCGCTCTCGCTCTCACTCTCGCCCTCTTTCCCTCTTTCTCTCTCTCTCTCTCTCTCTCTCTCTCTCTCTCTCTCTCTCTCTCTCTCTCCTTCCTGGTGCAATGTCTTGAGCCTCTTTTCTGAACCACACTTTTCTACCATGATGTCCTCCTACCTTATCTCAGGCCCTGAAGAATGAAGTTAGCCATCTATGAACTGAGACCTCTGAAACTGAGCCCCAAATAAACTTTTCCTCCTCTGAAACTGCTCTTTTCAGGACTTTAAGTCATAGCAGTAAAAAAAGTGAACTAAAACAGAATATAATTCTGTCAGCATAGAAAAATGTTTTATTTTACCTGTATGTGTATATAAAGTAGTGTAAATCCATAGAATGGCTCACTAATATAGTTTTCAGAAACTTAGAATTTTTAACTATTTCCCTGAGTGAAAGAAATCCTATTGCCCCATATCTAAGAGGAAAGGTGCACTAAATGTGGAAGTAAATTGTTTGAACAATTCTCTCCATATAAAGGATATTGAAAGCAAGAAATCTGTTTCTGGTTTAAGACTCAATAAAACTATATTTAATCTTGGTAAAACAACTACATCTTTACCCCTATCTTGGACTAAGCTAGTATGCTTGAATTTTTAAGTAAACTAACTTAAAAAAAACAAGTGTTCTATATTTTATTTTTTAATTAATAATAAACAAATACTGAATGAACAGAAATGAGATTAAAGATAATTGCTCAAAATGTCTGCAAATCCAATAAAAGCACCTAGTAATAACTGTGTAGAATGTGGAAAGTTCCAGGAAAAAAAAGCTTTATTGTGAAATATATCAATACAATATTATATTTTAAAACTTTCTCCCAAAATTGTTTTGTATTTTAAATATTTTTAAAATTTATTTTATTGATAGATAGAAATATAAAATTTGCACATATTAGTGGGATACTATGATCACATTTTGATACATCTGTATGCTGTGTAAAGTTTTAAGTAGTTTCAAACATACTTATCTCATCAACTATTGGTCATTTTTAATAATAAAAATATTCAAATGCCTTTCTTACTTCTTTTTGGTATATAAAGTGAATAATTGTTAGAGTAGACTTTTATAGTCCTATCAAATAATGACTTAGAACCTATTCTACAGACTTTCTTTATTTCTACTTCCCTTTTTGTCTCCCCAGTTTCTGGCAACCACTACTCTTCTGTCAACTTCTATGAGATCAACTTCATTAAATTCCCTACTTAAGTAAAATCATGTAGTACTTATTTTGCTTGTGCCTGGCTTATTTTATTTAATATAACAATCTCCATTTCCATCCATGTTGTTGCACATTATAGGATTCATTCATCTTTATGGCTGAATAGAATTTCACTCTGTATGTGTAGAACATTTTCTATATCTATTCCTCAGTTGATGGTCACTTAAGTTTTTCTTTTTTTTCTTTAATTTCTTGAGTGATACTGCTATAAACATGAGAGTGCAGGTGTCTCTTTGATTCTATCTCCTTTGGATATGCATATATGAGTAGGAGTGCTGGGTCATATGTTAGTTCTATTTGTTATGTTTTTTGGAACCTCCACAATATTTTCCATATGGCTGTACTAATTTACATTCCTATCAAGAATATATAAGAGTTTTCTTCTCTCTATATCCTCAGTAGCACATGTTACCATTTGTCTTCTTGATATTATTCTTATCAAAGGAAACAATCACCAGAGTAAAGAGACGACTTAAAAAATAGGAGAAAAATATTTTCACACTACAATCTGAAAAGGGGTAATATACAGAATATATAAAGGTATCAAGAAACTCAATAACAAAACAAAAACTCAATTAAAAAATAACAATAATCCTAAATATACATTCTCAAAAAAAAAAAAACATACAAAAAGCCAACATGTATGCAAATGTTCACCATCACTAAGTGTTGGGGAAGTGAAAATCCAAACCATAATGAGATATATTTATAAGATTTTTAAAAAGCATTTTTTTAGTTGTAAATGAACACACAGTATTTTATTTATTTTTATGAGGTGCTAAGGATCAAACCCAGTGCCTCACATATGCAAGGCCAACACTTTACCACTGATCTACAGTCCCAGCACTATTTATAAGATTTTACATTGAATTTCAGTATAGCATAAACAGAAACATCAGAAGATGGTCTTCCTAGTCATACTCTCATTTTGTATCAATCATATCAGAAGTTAGCATTGACTTGAATAAATATGCTTTTAATAGCTAGCAGTGAAAAGATAGGTTCAAATCAGGTGCTTTGTTAGAGATAGAAAACTCTAAAGAAAAGTAGAATTATGTTTTGTCAGTATCTTAGCTCTGTATCTTTCTTTATACAACATTTAAATACTCTGAGCATTTGTTTTCTCATCTTTAAAATAAAAAAAAAATAAGTATATACTAGAGAATTCACTACTTCAAACAACATGCATGAAAAAAATCATGGAATAACAAACACCAATTTGAATATCGTGATTATCCCTGCTGTGAAAAAAAGGTGGTACAAATGGATATGGGAATAAAAGAGCTCATTGTATAGATAATGATGTATTTTCTGATATGGAGGACAACAGACTTTGTGTTATCCTTGCTATGGTAAGTCATTAAGATCACAAAAATTCAAATATAAATAAATACAACAAAATAAAACTTAACAATAAACCTTAATCAGAAACCAATAATCATCATCATCATCATCATCAATATATAACTAATTCTATAAAAATAAAAGCCAATATTGTTTTTGCTCCTCGGAACCTTACAAATTATCAGGCAATATTAAGTACTAAAATGCCAGAAGTTAGTAATAAGTGCATAGCACTGATACAAGATACTGATGGGAACAAATAATCAATACAGTATGAAAAATCAAGGAAGCTACCCATAGAAACTATGGCAGAAAAGTGAGAAACATCTCTGCAGAAGAAAAGCAAGATTGAAAAGTATTTCCATTGAAACTATACTATGTGTAAAGTTGTATATATGAGAAATGGATTAGACATTTTAAAGGAAAAAAAGTACAGAATGGCTGTAGCATAGAATTACACAGCCTACCCAAAGACTGTCTAAATGAGAGTACCCTTGTGAAAAGCAGTTTGTGAAATTTATGAAATATGGTTCATAACAACAGTCTTCATATTATTATGTGCACTACCTAGGGAATTTATATATGTATTCATTGGTATAACCAACACACATTTTGGAAATTTTACGTATTTTTAATCACATGTTCTTAATATCTGTCTTTAAGATTGTTTTACATGCAAATAATGAGTTTACTTAGTGCATATAATGTAATTTACAAACTAATAATTCAAAACATACATATTGAGTTGTAAATTCCAAAAATATTAGGCTAATGAAATGGTGTCAAAAATTGAAGCCATCAGTCAATATCACCCAAAACTCAAATACGAGAATTAAGGTACTTTGCTTTGGCAACATAAAAACATTCTTTTTATTCCAAGTTCACCAAGCAATCTGATTTTTCTTCCTAAATAGAGGATAAAATTATAAAGAACAAATGAATAATCACCTTTCAGTGGCAGTCATATTTATTTTTGTAAACAATGTGATTTAATTTTAATCTTCACAAAGGAAACTGCCTCCTAAATTCTGGAGATTTTGCAATCTCTTTTTTTTCTATATTTTGTGATTCAGTTTTTCACCATCAAATATAATATATGGTGCTAAAATTTTAACTATATAAGCTGGAAGCCCGAGACCAAGTCATAAACTGATGATAGAATTTCTAAAGTAGTAAGTTCTCTGAGGGCTCACTCAAAGTGTCTTCTATGCAGTGGCCTCTTCAGAAATCTACAGGGGAAATAGCGTCTCCTTTGCAGTGGACTCTTATGTACTCTGCAGAGCAATAGGTACCATCTTGCAGTGTACACTTGAGTAATCTGAGGCAAAATTCTGTATATTCCTAAAGAGCATCACCTTGTTTGTTTATTTATTACCATTGTGTATTTTTATTATTTTGAAATTTTATTTACCCTTCAAGGATGAACTTACAATTCTACTTTCTTGAAACAATCTACTTGATGCCCTAATATAGGTCATGATATCAAATATCTCTGAATGACTCTAAAAAAAAAAGATGGTCTTGTTTTTCTAACAGGGCAAAATAATGTGGAAAAATATGTCTTTGGAAGAAATAAAACCATATTTAACTTGCACCTCTCCTACTTGTTCTGTTGTATTGGAAAATTAGCTAATGCAGGTCTCAATCTTCTTTCTTATTATTTTTTTATTTTCATATACTAATATTCTTAATTTCACCATATTTATAAAATAACAACATTAACCACATTTGTAATTAAAATCTGCAATACAGAAGACATTATGGATCCAATTATAATCAACTGGTGGAAGATAAGAGGCAGGCCATTACATTGAAATATTATCAAGTTTTAAGTTCAATACTGTAAGGAAATTTATCTGGACAAAAAATTTTGACAGCAGAGCTGCAGTCTCCTGAGAGGCTCTGTCAGAAAGAGATGAATTTAGTTTACTACAATCAAAGATAAGTATATCATCTCTAAATTTGTCTTCCAAATGACCATGAGGAGTAGCAGCATCATTTTCTAACATCAACTGGGACTGCAGCTCCAAACAAGAGTAAGTTGGTTTGTAATAGGAAAATGGGTGTTTAGCTTCAAAAATTTAACTCTCAAAGCCTCAGGCTTATTGTGCAGAAAAATAAACAAGGTTATATGCAGATACAAATATTACTATAACTTCATATCGAGAGAGTACAGGAATGTCTAGAGCAAATCAACCAAACAACAACCTCAGTTAATAAAGTCCATGTTTTGAAATTCTATTTACCCTTCAAGAATGCACTCACAATTCTGCTTTCTTGAAAAAAATCTACTTGATGCCCTAACGTAGGTCATGATATCAAATATCTCTGAACGACTCTAAAAAAAAGATGGTTTTATTTTTATAACAAGGAAAAATAATGTGGAAAAATATGTCTTTGAAAGAAATAAAACCAGATTTAACTTTCACTTCTCATACTTGTTCTGTTATATTGGAAAATTAGCTAATACAGGTTAGTCTGTTATCATTTTTGACAATGTTTGGAAAAGAATGTTTGTAAATTAACGTTGTGTGTGTGTGTGTGTGTACGCGCATGCACACATGTGTGTGTGCGTGCACACATGTGTGGGTGATTCAAACAAACAATATTTTAAGTAGAAAGCAAAGATTTCTACAGATACACTATTCTCATATGCATTATAGTTTTCCTAAAAAAACCCAACATTCTTATATTTCTTAGCAAGTGATGACTTTTAATTTTTATTCTCCTATAAAAATAACTAATTATTATTCTATATTGCAGACATACATTTTTACAATTTGATACCTAATCATAGGAAAAGTAAAGTCATGTGACAAAATAATGAATGTCTGTCAGTAAGTGAAGAATAGAGAAAATTTACTCTCTGCAGTTTTAGGACCCAAGTTAAGTCCCAAGAATGTAAATATTGAAACGCAGAAAGAAAAGAAGAAATTTCTAACAGTTTTAGAAAACATGTGACTGAAATGGATTGAGATTTCTAAGAGAAAGAACAGTCACTTGTCAAAGATATAAGACAGATTATTTATTATATGAAGGCAATACATGCATCCTGCTGCAGTGAACATGGGCGTGCAGATGTTTCTTTGACCTACTGATTTAATTTTCTTTTGACATATATCTAGTGGTGAGATTGCTAGGCAATATGGTAGTTCTACTTTTAACTTTTTAAGGTACCTTAAAAAGGTATTTCCTTTTCTTCGTACATTGTCAATACCTTGTCATTGGTCATGTTTTTGATTGTAACAATAGCCATTTTAATAGAAGTGAGGTGATATTTGATTGTGATTTTAATTTCCCTAATGTTTTCCAATATGAATCTTCTTTTCCCCACATATCTGATGACTTTTTCAAGTCTTCTTGTGAGAAATGTCTGTTCATGTCCTGTACCCATTTTAAGTTGGATATTTATTTTCTTGTTATTGGGATGAGCTTCTTCTGTAATTGTATATTTAACCCCTCTTCATATATACGGTTTGCAGATATTTTCTCCCAACATATTTCTTTATTAATTAGCAGAAATATCTAGCTGTCTTCCAAACTATCTTCTAATGCAGGGTATTACGTTGCTATAATTTTCTTTGAAAGTCTTTTTTTTTTTAACAATAAACATTTCCACCTAAGGTATTTGATTGGCAATTTTTAAGTTTAAGGCCATTAGTATGTTAAATTACAGAGAAAATTATTTCAAGCTTTTATAAGTGTTTTCCCACACTAACTACTGTAAGGAATTCATTATTTATATTTAAAGAATGGAAATGAAAATAGAAAATAAAACTTGTTTTTTATGTGTAACATTGAATTAATACCCAATAAAGTAGGATTCCCTCATTTACAAACACTTTCTGAGGAGCATGCATGTTTGGGCTCTACTCTTCATTTCCGTTCCCTGCTGCATTGAGTCAATGCCTCACAGGCAGTGAGCAATCCATAAGAACTGGTGAATTCTCTAGTGAATGCATGATGATATGGGCATAAGGACATGTGGTCCAAGATTAGTTATAGGAAGATGATCCATTGACTCTCATTGTATCAGCTAAAAGCCCTGCTATTTTTATGAATAATTAAATGTCTTGACTTAACAATGCAAAGAGTTAGAATACCCTTTTCAATGCCACTTTAAAAAGCTCATTTGTATAAATGTAGCCTTGACCTTCAGTTGTGTGGGAGTCAATTTCATGGGGAAAACCAAGTGATCATTAGGTTAGCATGTTCTCTTATAAATTATTGCTTTTTTCTCTATTTTATGTATAAATATTATTCAAATTCTTCTTCAGATTAATAGGTGGCCATTTGTAGTAGAAAAATCCTTTGACAATCCTAAAAGCTCTGTTTTCTTTGGGTAAGAATTTTGAAAAGACTTTTTCTTTTTAAGTGCAAATTGCCACCCACTCTTTTTTCACAAACTTTGATAAACATATTATGGGTAATAGTAATATGTTTATAAGTATACTGCATAAAGATTTACTTTATGTGTAATATCCATGCAGTTATCAAACATAGCAGTCTCTGAGAGATGCCTTACTCTATAGGATCAAATTCCATTCTCACAATTAACATTATCTACATTTCAATGGAAGAAAAACTTATTTCAAGGATGCCATTATACTGCACTGATGTTATAAATTTATATGTTTTGGAGCTAGATTTGAATTCAAAGCAGTTTTCTCTAAGGCTGAACTATTCCTTAAATTAACGTGTCTGTACTTTCTCTTTTGTGAATTAAGTTATTATAAGGAAAAAATACAAAAAAAAAATTGGTTTTCTTTCATGCTGCCATCATTAAGAAATAAGTAGTGCTGAAGTTTATATGTTTTCCAAACACTGGGGGAGGAAATGAATTACATAAAATTTCTCTGAATCAAAGCTATATACAAGAGGAAGAGGTCTGTATTATACCTAAAGAAGGGACAGGTTAGAAAGTCAAATGCCTTGTCCCTAAAAGTCCTCCTTTTTGTGGTCAAAACTGTAGCTAAGTTAGGGAACAATGAGAGCAAGCTTGGGCTAAAAATCCTGACACATATTATCTTGGAGGACAATGGCTTTCTCTTGTGTACATTGGGAAAGAGGCAAATCAGTGTTATCTGTAGAAGCTACTTTCTTGATTGTACACCAGAGATGCTAGTCAAAAAAAGCACACAAAGCAATCTAATGCTGATGATGTCACTGCTTCTGTAATGTAACATAAAAACCCTTTCTCACCCATAATGGGTGCAGAATTGAGGGCACTGTGGAAAAAAAAAAAAATGTGTCCCTCCTTATCCAGCTGGCCACCACTGGATAAAACACCATGAGGGAGAGGAGGTACTGCTTGGCCAAGCACCTTGAATTATGGAGGAGTTGTTTAGCCTATTACCAATGAATTTTTTAGCAACCATTGATCTCTTGTAATCTTTACACAATAAACTATATGCCTCTCATGCTGTCGCTGGGCACTTTGGCCTGTCTGCCATCTATCCCACTTCTCTGGCACAAATGGACTACAAAGAACACAGAATAAAATAAAATAGACATAATATCCAGAATATAATAAATAGAAATAAAGGACAATGATAACTGTAATACAAGTTATTAATATAATTGTAAACTAAGGAAAGAGGAGGGTATGGAGAAAATAACTGACCTATGTGTTATGGTTTGGTTATGGAATATCTGACAAAGTTTCATGTGTTAAAAGTCTGAATCACAAAACAACAGTGTTCACAGGTAGAACTAATGAGAAGTGATTGAATCTTGCAGAATCTAACCTCATCAATGTATTAATCTATTTATGGATTAATATTTGGAGGTATTTTTGGAAAGTGGTGGAAACTATATGAGATAAGACCTGGTTATGGAAGGACATGACCTGGAAGGGTATATCTTGTCTTCTGCCCTATACTTCCTCCCTCCCCACCCTCTCTCTTTCTCTTTCTCTCTCCCCAACCCCTCCTCCCTCCTTCCTGGTCACTATGAGGTAAGTACCTTTGATCCACCACATTTCTCTGCCATGATATTCTGCTTCACTACAGGTCCATAGCAATGGAGCCAGCTCTGAGACCATGAGGCCAATTCCTCCTTTAAGTTGATTTTCCCAGGTATTTTGTCATGGTGATGCACTAAGAAACTTTGGAAAACACTATTTTGCCTCTGTACTATAATATTAAAAGTAAAACCTAATAAGCAAATGTGTTGTCCTAGTAGGTAGTTTGTTTTGCACAGGAGTAAGGGTTAGCAATTGCATAACTAAGTATTCTCTATTCTAGAACTTTAAAAACAAACATTTTGTACACAGTAATGACCAGGTTAAAGGAAATAAACATGAGGAAATAAAGGTGACAATAAACCCTATGCATAGAAATTTCAAGTGTCAATATAAATTCAAAAAGATAAAGAAACAGATTGATTTCATGTGACTATGCATTATATGTCACCCAAGAGTTTTATGATATGACAGTCCAATAATAATGAGTGTATCTAAGAGGTCTATTTTTTTATACATTCTATTCTTCAATATAAAAAAACTAGTCTCCTTGGAGAAGTAGATAACTCTAGGGCTAGGATACAAATATTCAAAATAATATTGGAACCAAAACGAAAATTCATCAGCAAGTATGGAAGATACTCAGACCATGGTGAAGCCAAGTTATGGATAAAATGGCAAATTAAAGAGGCTTCCAGTGGCCAAAGGTAAGAGAATTTGAGCAACAAAACTGTGATTTAGACTAGAATATCACACAAAGGGTAAAATTAGAATTCATGAATCTACACTGATTTACATGAGCAATACAGTAATAATTAGTTTAAAAAGAAGGGAAATTGCCTTAAAGCAAAATTACACCTAGAAAATGTAAAATAAATGATGCATATAAAATATCACTGTTTAGGAAACAATGCTGATCTGTGTAAATTTTATCAGTAAAAATAGTTGAAAATTATGTTAAGAATCTCAATGAGTCTCAGCAAAAGATAGTTTTAATTAAAATACATATAAAATCAAGTTTTCAGTTGGGAAATCTAGCAGAAAACACAAAAACCAAGTAAAAAATTAATATAAATAGTAAAGGGGGGCGGGGGTGTGGCTCAAGCGGTAGCACGCTCGCCTGGCATGCGTGCGGCCGGGGTTCGATCCTCAGCACCACATACAGACAAAGATGTTGTGTCTGCCAAATAGTAAAAAAATAAATATTAAAATTCTCTTTCTCTCCCTCTTTCTCACTCTCTCTCACTCTTTAAAAAAAATGCTTTAAAAAAAAATAGTAAAGGCACACAATCACTCCATGTCCCTCTTTGTGCGGAGGCATTTAGGAAGATATGAAGTCACTCTAGAAGCATTCTGACCAAACTTCCATAAGCTGTATTTAATCATGAAGAAATAAACAAATCCAATAAAGAAAATGTGGTTTATATACATAAGGAAATATTACTCATCCATAAAAGAAATGAAATTATAGCATTTGCCAGTAAATGGATGGAACTGGAGACAATCATGCTAAGTGAAATAAGCCAATCCCCAAAAAACCAAAGGCTGAATGTTCTCTCTGGAGGATGCTAACTCAAAATGTGTATAGGGGTGTGTGTGGAGGGAAAAATAGAAGTACTTTGAATTAGACAAAGGAGGATGAAGAGAAGGGAGAGGAAGTAGTTGTAGGAAATTTAGTAAAATGGGTCAGACATTACTACATTCATATATGAATATATGACCAATGAAATTCAAAATCAAATACAAACAGAAAAAATGGAAAGTTGTATTTCATATATATACAATATGTCAAAATATATTCTACTGTCATGTATAAAAGAAGAATTAAAAAGAAAATAATAAGAAGAGATAATAATTACAGAACTAAAAATGACATAAATTCAATTTTCTTAAAATACCTAATACTTCTCAAAAATGTCAATTTCATAAAATTTTTTTAAAGAAGACTAAAACAAGTTTCAAAATAAAAGAGATTAAAGCAGCATAAAAAGTAGATTTGCTCTCAGAACAGAGAGAATACCTTAGTAGGACAATTGATAAATTTAAATGTTTATAGATTAGATGATGTAATTTATCAGTATTATTTTTCTAATGCTTCTATCTGTACTTTCATTTTGTGACAAATTAACATTTAATGACTATAATATAAAAGTAACCAAAATTCTTTCAATTTTGCAATATTTTTGTTTATCTGAAATTCTTTCACCAGAGACTTGTGAGAAATACTATGTACAAGAAATATCAGTGAAGACAAGGAGTTATACAGGAAGAATACGTTTTGAGACCTATTGCATAGCAAGACATTAACATAGTATATTTTATATTTTAAGAAAATAATTTTCAAATGTCTTATCACAAAAAAACAAAGATATGAAGTGATGATTATGTTAATTATTCATTTGTTTCCTCTGTTTATTTATATACATATACCAAAATATTATAGTGTACTCCATATTATGATTTATCAAGAAAATAACATTGATTTAAGAAATTTAAAGAGAAAAAGATCTAAAATAATTCTTAATACATGTTTAGTCCTATTTTATTAGCTTTATGTTCAGAAGACAAAGATAAATGCAGAAACACAATGTGAAAAGCTTTCACAGAATAGGTAGGAATAATGGGGTGCTTCTAATATGGAAAATAAGATTCATATAAGTGGAGGCAGAAATATCTGCATAATATTTCTTTGGTGAGAAGTGAGAATACAAGGGTTATACAAAGAGTAAATTTTACTGGTGAGGATAGTAAAGACAGCAAAAATTAGCTGACCTATTGAAACATTTTTGACTTAATTTTATAGACTGCTTATAATACTTGTTATTTTAAAAAATATAATCAGTATATTTGTTATAATACATTAAGGTTATTTTCACATACTCAAAAAATAGTGAAAATTCATGAGGAAGAATGGGAATCCAGCATAGAAAACAAGCAAATCCATAGCAAAGAAATAATGGAACTTCACTGAAAAAATGGATAGAGAAATATATGAATCTAAGTTACTTTTGATCTCATTTTAATTTTTTGTTATCCTTTGAAAAGTCATTTCTTTGGCAAACCTAATTTGGCATGTAAAATTAGGTATAGTATTCATCTTAGGAGTATATGAATACGAACATAATACTGAATTTGTGATTTGAAGTACAGAAATCTATGCTCTACATTTGCCATATAGTACATGCATATAGATTTAAGTCTCAGTTTACTCTTCTAAAATGATCGTATATGATAAAATAAAACATGGGATTTGGAAATAAAATCAACTTATACTTCTGCATGCTCCTTACCAATTTTGGTAAGCAACTTAGACTTTTTCCTGTCTGAATAACTATATGGGAAATGAGGATCATTTCTGTGAATCACACAGAAATATTTCTTGTTACATACAAATATGTTAACTACATAATTATTTTATCATGCATGAAACCATATGGTAAACATGCAGAACAAATTATTTTTCAGATATAAGTTTCCTGATGGAAGAAATTATCTTATATTTTTTCATAATTTTTCTACTGATCAGTGTCTAGAATGTGGTATTCAGTGAAGTAATCACTGAATTTCCACTATATATTCTTATGTCTATAAAAGTCTATATTTCAAAGTATAAAAAATAATGTAATACTTCACAGGATGTGTATACTTTAGCACTAGTGAATGCAATGCATTTTTAAAATTGTTATTATTACTAATATTCTTTTTATTATTTAGAAAATTCCTACACTCTTGCTCATAGCAATGAGCCTCTGTGTACTTAAATAATAAATATCGACATGTCATTGAATAAAAATAAAATGGTTTTACTTCATGGTTTCATTATACTCTATTATATGCCCTATCTCATTTTTAATTAATAAATTCATTAAAGTTATTAAATAGTGACAATCTAAGTAAGAATTTTTAAATTGTTTAAGTGAATATTCTTTTAACTTAAATTTAACACTCAAGTGTCCAGTTTTAAGCTTTCAAGTGTTTCATGTTTTAGCAATTTACAAGGAAAATAGATAATTTGACTCATCTAAGCCACATATGGCCTGAGTTTTCGAAAGTAGATATAGTATTTACTTAGGTAATTTATTTTCCCTTATAGAATATTTGAACATAATGTAGATATAGAAGATGCTCTAAAGAAAAAGTGTATTTTATGTTTTAGTGTGCTTTTTTCTACCTGAGTATAATTTGATACAAGCTAGATATTTTTCTGGGCTAGTTCATACTGAGAAAAACTGTATATGAATTATCCAATAATGTTTTAATACTGTTCTCATTCTACAACATGATGTGTAAACTTTACTCTCTCTATTAAATAATAGCTAAGTTCCCTGTATTTCTTTAGTCAAGTTTAGATGTAAATTTGGTGTAACATGAAATTTTCCTATTTCTCTTCTATCAAAATTTGCAGATGGAAATTATATATCTGAAATTGAAGCAATAAAACTATTCAATATAATTGAGGTTATTTTTTATTTTCCCCAAGCTAATAATATCTGGAATAAAGATAAGTGGCAGCTGTCAGATATCAGTAATATGTGGATTTACCTGATTATTTAATGTTTCTTAAAATAAAGAAGTCATTATTTGATCTAAAGCTGTTGCCTTGGTGTGCTATTTGTATTTAGAAGTAAGTAAATTCTTAAATTATAGGACTTGTGAATATTAACATTATGCACAAACTCATATACAAATTAAATTTTCTTGAGTGGAGGACATAAAGAAGAATATCTGTCTGTCTCTCTGTCTATCTATCTATCTAGTTGATTTAGGGCTGGGGTTGTGGCTCAGCGCCTGGCATGTGTGAGGCACTGGGTTTGATTCTCAGCACTGCATGTAAATAAATAAAATAAAGGTCTATCAACAATTAAAAAATTTAAAAAATATTTTGAGTTCCAAAACATTTTTCTTGATTTTCAGAAGAAAATACAGAGCAGTGTGAAATTAATATATAACATATATCTCTTTTTATAAGAAATAATTACCCTTTCTTTCTGTTTTTAGCTAAAATATCTACATGAACATTATTAAACTAACCATATGGTAACTCCAAAAACCTCAAAAATAATGTGAGAAGAAAAGATAGGCAAAATTTTCTGGTTAAATTTTATAAACTGTCCTAACTACAATATTTACTATTTGAAAGCAGTAGTATATTAAAAAGAAAATCATAGCACCATTACTGTATTAAGGGTACAGCAGGTAAGTTTGGAGGATAAAAAGACCCTACATTGAAAAAGAAAAAGAAAAAAAAAGACTCTATGTTGCCATATGGCTTCTTAAAGGCCAATATTAAATTCTCTCACAAATTAAAAAAAAAAAATCCAGCTGATTCCATAGTTGTTCCATTTTTAGCATGTGGATTTCTGCATTGCTACATATGTGAGAGGAAATTAAGTTTAGGGCCAGTAACTTTCAGGAAGGGCCCAGTATTTGCTCATGTAACTTCCACTCATGCACCATTGACTTGAACTAAACCTTATGGTTAAAATCAGGTGAGCAGGGGCTGGGGATGTGGCTCAAGTGGTAGCGCGCTTGCCTGGAATGCGTGCCGCCCGGGTTCGATCCTCAGCACCACATACAAACAAAGATGTTGTGTCCGCCAAGAACTAAAAAATAAATATTAAGAAAAAATTCTCTCTCTCTCTCTCTCTCTCTCTCTCTCTCTCTCTCTCTCTCTTTAAAAAAAGAAAATCAGGTGAGCAGCTATGGATACTCCAAACACATACACACACACACACACACACACACACACCAAACCAAATCAAGCCAACAAATAAATAGAAAACAGAAAGAAAGAAGAAAAAAAGTTAAGAAGGTAAGAAAAAATGATTAAGAAGGTAGGAGAGAGAAAAAGAGGATGAACACTGGGGCATAGTATCAGTTATTGCTATAGTGACACCTGCCACCTCTCATCTGAGTGTACCCACTATATCCTCTGCCAACACAAGGACTGCTCAAATCATTTCCAGGGCAGAAAATCAACAATACTAGTAGTCATGCCAGAATTCTGGGTACCTAAAAGTACTCCCTTTTCTAGTCATGATGGTCTGATGGTCTCTAGCCATATGGTCTGATGTCTTTCTGATAAAGAGAAAACATTGTCTCATCTTCAATTTCTGGCATCAACCTATTACATAGCATGGACCTGAATACAGAAAATGGCATTCAAATGTACCACTCAAAACAGAAGAATGAACCAAACAACAGTGAATTATCCCAAATGTCATAGGAAAAGACTTGTGAAGTCTCGTTGCCCTGGTAATTAAATAAATTTCTACAGTTTATATGACTTCCTATTATTCAGTTCTATTTGTCAAATCATTATTAATTTCTTTGTCATTATTTCCATGAACTCTAAAGTTTCTGTTGAGAGGTCTTTGGCTTGTTTGTTTGTCTTTTGAGAAAATGGGAAAAGGAAGTTATGTTTTCATTAAAAAAATTTTCAAATATTCCAACATATTAGACTTTCATGAAGGAAGTAATATTCCTGGCCCTGTATGCATATATAGAAAATCTAGAAGCTTGAAAACAAATCTTAGATGAATGTGTTTAAAACTATCAATAATAAAATAAGAAACAATCTAATTACTTATGCAAAAATTAGATGACTTAGCATTAGACTAATGGATTATATCCTTTTTGTGTTATAAGAAAATACATTTTTCATCATAAAATAGATACAAATTCTATTAGAATTTCCACAGCTCATGGAAAACTCTACCACTCTGAAACCTTAGTAAAACAAATGTATTTCTCATAATCTTCCAAGATTGTAAAATTTTATTTAGCTATAATATGTACAAGGGCTGAAAAAGAAAGCATTGTTGTATTTGATAGCATTCTCAATTTTTGCTGCCATTTCTGAAATTGTATTCACAGAAAATTATGTTCATGTTTCTATAAAGACAGAGATTGTAAAATAGTACATAAGCACACTAATTTGAACAACCTTGAGTTAGGTTCCATAAAAAGTGAGACAGGCAATTCTGTAGAACACACGTTTACTCACTCTATTCAAATTTATAAATCTTTCACAAGTATTCTGCTCCTTAACTTCAGCAGTAGGAAATTCAAACTGGAATGTGGCACTCAGATAGATAAGTGAATTCATTCTGAAAACTATTTCCATTTCAGCATCAAGTAAAAAGAGTTGAAAGATGAATCTTACCAATGCTAGCACAAAACACTAATTAGAAGCCAGTCTGGAGTGTTATTGTCATGTCTGATGACTCTATTGGATGTTAATAAGCTTTTCATGTAGCATTAAGTTTCTTAAACTCCTATTACTAAATTTCTATGATAAAATTTTAGCCATAGATGAATTTTGAAAAACATTAGAAAACAGCCAAATAATAAATTAACAAGAAGCATGAAATGTAAATCTGATGTGGGATTTT
The DNA here is from genome assembly GCF_048772815.1 of Callospermophilus lateralis. Classification (NCBI taxonomy): domain Eukaryota; kingdom Metazoa; phylum Chordata; class Mammalia; order Rodentia; family Sciuridae; genus Callospermophilus; species Callospermophilus lateralis. The sequence continues at coordinate 65,036,550 of NC_135320.1, read as the reverse complement.
TGTTTTGTTCTGTTTATGTTCTTTTTGTTTCAGTTCAACAATGGAATATTTGATTAGTAACAAGTTTAGAATAAGGCTAGAAATCTTATTTATCTGGCAGCAATCTGTTTGTAACAATAACACTTGAAGTCAACAATGACCAGCCATTTTCTTCTATGAAATATTAACTTCCTATCCTATTGAAGATTAGAGGAAAAAAAGCTGGTGTGGCATACATCTACCACACTATATTTAATTATGAAATTTTTATCATCATAAAGATTGTTCTTACATTACAATGGTGACATTAAATTGCCTGAATTTTCCTCAGGTTTTCTCTTCATAGAGCATAGCAGGTCTAGATTTTGAGAAGACATGAATATGAACAATAACTAGTTATGAACAATATCAAACTCATCATTAAAAACCAGTGTGCCAAACGAATCTTATTAAGGATGTTGGGGCCTAATCCCATATGATGGAGATTAGGGCCTACATTTTCTTCTATTAGACTCAAGGTCTCTGGTTTTATCCCTAAGTCCTAGATCCATTTTTGAGTTGTTTTTTTTTTTTTTTTTTTTTTTTTTTTTGGCATGGTGAGAGATAGGGGTTTAATTTCATTTTGTTGCATATGGATTTCCAGTTTTCCCAGCACCATTTGTGAAGAGGCTCTTTTCTCCAATGCATGTTTTGAGCACCTTTGTCTAATATAAAATAATTGTAATTTTATGGATTAGTCCTCTATTCTGTACCATTGGTCTACCAGTCTGTTTTGTTGCCAATACCAAGCTGTTTTTGTTACTATTGCTCTATAGTATAGTTTAAGGTCTGGTATAGTGATGTCACCTGTTTCACTCTTCCTGCTAAAGATTGCTTTAGCTATTCCAGGTCTCTTATTTTTCCAGATGAATTTCATGATTACTTTTTCTATTTCTATGAGGAATGTCATTGCCCTCTCAATAGATGACTGGATAAAAAAATGTGGCATATATACACAATGGAATATTATTCAGTAATAGAAGATAATAAAATCATGGCATTTGCAGGCAAATGGATGGCATTAGAGAAGATAATGCTAAGTGAAGTTAGCCAATCCCAGAAAACCAAATGCCAAGTGTTTTCTCTGATATAAGGAGGATGATTCATAGTGGGATAGGGTGAGAAAGCATGGGAGAAATAGATGAACTCTATATAGGAAAGAGAGGTTGGAGAGAAAGGCAGGGGGCATGGGTTTAGAAATAATGGTGGAATTTGATGGTCATTATTATCCAAAGTACATGTATGAAGACATGAATTGGTGTGAATATACTTTGTATACAACCAGAGATATGAAAAATTGTGCTCTATATGTGTAATAAGAACTGTAATGCATTCTGCTGTCATATATAAATAAAAAATTAAAGAAAGCATAAGAAGGTTGAATGCCTATCTCAGCTCACCATAAAAAAACAGAAAAAACAAACAAACAAACAAATAAAAACAATATGTAAACCAGGTGCTGTGGCACACACCTATAATCCCAGCAGTTTAGGAGGCTGAGACAGGAGGAGCTCAAGTTCAAAGCCAGCCTCAGAAACTAAGAGGCACTAACCAACTCAGTGATACCCTATCTCAGGCATTAAGCAACTCAGTGAGAACTTGTCTCTAAACAAAATACAAATCAGGGCTGAATATGTGGCTCAGTGGTTGAGTGTCCCTGAGTTCAATCCCCATTACTCAAAACAACAACAACAACAAAAAAAAAACCCCTCTAATTTGTAGGTTTATAATAGTGAAGAAGGATTAAAAAAAAAAAAAACTAGGACATAAAACAAATGAAAAAAACAAGAGTAAAATGTATTTCAAAACAATTATATTTTTGCCATTGTGCTAAAAGGGAAACAAAGATGATACACTAACATTTAATAATGATAGATCAGAAAGTCTGAGAGATAGAGTAAGATGGAAAGGTATATAAATATATAGATATAGCTAGACAGATATATACCTTGTTGACATACACTAAGCACTGAGCTATCAATTGGAAACTAAACAGAAGATTATGGCCCTAAGCTCCATAATCTAGTGATAAAAGCACACATTAAATAATCACAAAAATGTATAGATAACACCACAATTAATTTTAAAACTCAATATGCAAAGAAAAATAATTCAGCAAGGCAGAATTGGGATACTGTAGATGTACTGAAGGTCATGGCATTCTTCATATAAACAGTGTTTCAAATTGAAGTGATATTCTTACATTATTTTTATTTTATGTCATAACTCATTCATGTTTAAAAAAATACTCTTATTAGAACCAGACATGGTGGCACATGCCCATAGACCTTGCTATTTGGTGGGTTAAGTCAGGAGAATCATTTGAGCTCAGGATTTCAAGACCAGCCGGAGCAACATGGTAAGACCACATCTTAACAACAGCAACACACACACTGAAAACTGGACTTAAGAGTTTGATCCTACAAATTACTGAACTTTTCAGTTGGTATGCTGAATTATAGCAGAAATATCTTCTTGTGGGTACAATGGAAGAGTTTTTGTCACAAACAGAAAGTTAAAACTATTATTGATATATAAAAATATATTTGTTTATTTACAAAGATGTTGTAAATAATTTTGCAAGGTTGAAGACTGAGCTATTGATGAAAATTCCTCATGAATGCTGAGATTCTTTCTGACTTTCTGCATTCATCAGGAATTTTCATCAATCTGAGTAATACTATCCATTTGAAAAATGATAGACAAAAATAATTAAAATTTAATTATCTGGAATTTTTTCTCTATCACATACCAAACTTCACTGTTGTACCCAATAAAAATGACAACTGAACTAAAAAAATGATGGAGTACAAGGTGAAAAAGAAAATTTTATACTAACCTATGATAGATGAAAAAGATTCTTCTTTCATTATTGCTGAAGACTACCATGGAAGTAAAAGGGTACAATTTTTTTTTCATGACTATAAAGTAACTCAGAATATTTTGGCAGTGTTCATCAATATTATGGCATCTCCTTTGGCTATATTCTGAATCTTGAATAGCCCACAAACTCACATGTGTTGCAGGCTTTTTTCTCGCCCTGTGGCACTCTTGAGAGATGCTGGAACTTTAGAAGACAGGGCCAGTGGGAGGAACTTAGGTCACTGTCAGCATGCCCTTGGAGGATATATTGGGCCCCCATCGCTTCCTCTCTTTCCTTGCTTTCTGGCTGCCTTGAGGAGAATAGACCTTCTCAGCCATGTGCTCCTACCATGGTATATTGTGCTACCACAGGTCCAAAGCCACAGGGTCAAGTGACCATGGGCTGAAATCTCTGAAAACATGAGCCAGAATATGCCTCTTCTCCTTATAACTTGTCTACCCAAAGTATTTTTGTCACAGTGACAGAAAGAGGACTAATATAACTTGATAACACAGAGCATATAAAAATAATTCAGAATCTGGTTAAGTCAATTTACTCAGTTAATTTAAGATCAGGAGAACTTACTATGCCCATGGTCTTTAATTTTTGAAAACTGAATTATAGTCTCATTGAAGATAGGAACACCTGGGGACATTTGAAATATTTTAGGCAAGAAAGTTGATCTTAAGGATTAATGAGGACCCTATAGGGTTTGATAATTGGAGGAGACAACACGAGTCAATTCTCAAGAAAATCCCTGAAAAACTTAAGCCTAAACCTTCAAGGAATCCATATGAACATGGTGTTCAAATTTAATAAATAATTTTACTAGTAATCTAACTAAAATAATTAGAAACTATAATTTAAACACTATGAAACATAAACATGTATATTTATAATAATAAACATAACTATGGGCATATATATATATATATATATATATATATATATATATAATATTTACATAATATACAATATTTTGGGAGGACTTGCTATGGCATCCTTGAAACAATCACTAATGAATGTCTCATAGATATTCATGTATGACATACTAAAATGAAAATATATTGCTCATAAATTACATATGCATGCACTTGATAACTGTTTTCAGGGTTGACTTTTATAGATTATGAAGTATTGAATACAAAAGAAAAAAATGACTCATGGAGCTTTTACTTTACTGGAGTAGTACATACACTCATGTGTTGCTTAATGATGGGGATATATTTTGAGAAATTCATTGTCGGTGATTTTGTCATTGTGACAAAAATATTATTTTGTGAACAAAAAAAAATCACAAAATCACCAAAAAAATGTGTCTGTGGGGGAAAACTAAGATCCAAACTGTAGCAATGAAACAGAGAACAGTAGTTTGGTAAGTACTGGAGGCAAAGGGCAGGGTGGAATAAATTCAATAGAGAATGGGAAGCTGGCTGCAGGGGCACATGCCTGTAATCACAGCAGCTCTGGATGCTGAGACAGCAAAGTACAAGTTCAAAGCCTGTCTCAGCAAGGATCTAATCAAGTTATTAAAATTCTGTCTCAAAAAAAAAGATATAAAAGGGGATCTGGAGGTGTGGCTCAGCGATTAAGTACCCCTGGGTTCTATCCCTGGCATCAACAAACAAACAAAAACAAAAGGAAATAGGAAAAAAGGAAAAAAAAGTAATAGGAAACAGAAGTAGATAACTTTTTGGAAGCTGTTTGCACTAAAGTTAAGCAAAGAAAAATTAAAATATTTGCATTTATTCATAAATATTAGTACAAATCTGTACAGACAGTGAAAGGCTATTAACATGCAGTATCTAAAGTACCATAAATTGGTGGACTAAAAGGTCATTTTGCTTATTTATAGCAGGGATGGATATCAGAATAGCAGTTATCCCTAATTATTTGATGAGTCAATACACAAGGAGTACTCATTTAAAAAGTGTGTTACATAAATTTTCATAAGCAACGTCCACAAAGTCCAAAGAAATGCCATTATCATATTTTGCAGAAAGAAGTCAAGCCATAAAATTTAAGAGATGTGCTAATGTTTACCAGGATACACAGTAGAGAATGCAAGTCAATGAGCACATTCTTGTTATCCTAATAATGCATGTTCTTGTCATTATGCGAAACACTTTTTCTTTTGAGAGTGAGAGGAGAAAACCCAAGCAATAATAGTGGAGCACATTATATAATTCCTAGGCTGGACAAAAACATCTTGTAAAATGTTTGTTGGAAGTTTGGAATCCTGTAGATTTATGACGGTGACCGTGGCATAGAAAGTGACTGTGACACCTGAGAAGACTCCATGCATGTAAAAAAGATACTGAAAGTGAAATGACCAGAGTGAAGACATTAGCAAGAGCCCATGAAAAAAAAATGCAAAAATTCTTCTCTTTGTGAAATCACATAGAGAGGAGGAATAATTCTAGAAAATAAATTATTTACTCTGAGATATAATAGCATGACGAGAGAGAAGTACTAGCATTCAATTCCAAATAATAAACTCAAGGGTTTAGGGAATATATTATCAGTTTAAAATGGAGTTGGTTAGTATAAAAAAGTGTGTGGTTATCCTGGAGCATAGCTTATAATGTGGAAAAAAATTTGAGAATATAAGAAGGGAACATAGGAGAAGAATTCTAGTGGTTAATGTAGCATTTGATACTACCTGCATTGATATTCTGAATTAATTAATGCAGTCAGTAATATTTGATCACCTATTCTCTGAGGATTGAGCTAGTTATTATAAGTGTAGGAGTGAACTAGAGACTGCAACTTCTCTCAACCCTTTTACAGAAAAATAGACAAAATAGATAAATAAGGTATAATTAAAATATATCACATGATTATATAAGAGTCAATATAAATTTTTTATAAAATTAATGAATGTAAGCACCTCTAATCTTTATTTAGAGATAGGTATTAAAGTAGGCTTTATGAACACATTAAATTTTTATAAAAGAAAATGTTAAAAATTTTAAAATTCAGAACTTTTTGAAAATACAGACAAGAAAGTCAAACAAGGCATAATTTCCAAGTATAAGGTGAACCAATATGTATACTTTTCTGCAAAGCAATGTGAAATTTTTGTGATGTTTGAAGGAAATATTTAGCAAATCCTTCCTAATCCTGTTAGATATAAAATTAGAAGATTACATGAAACTGGTCACTGAGTAGTTTCCTCTCAGATATCAGACAGCTCTCTCAACATGTTAAATTAAAAACCAGTGTCTGGTTAGGAAGCATAAACATGGAATAAGGGATAAAGCTTTAAATAGAAAAGGATAATTACAATAGTGATGTGGGAATATAAAGGGATTTCCATGAGAGCAGAAAGACCCTTATATAGTTCAGAATCCAAGAATAGACCATCATAAAGCAGAGACCCTAAACCCTGCCAAATTGAACAAAGACATTTAGATAGCAAAAGGCATCAAACATGAGAAGGAATTTCACTTGTACAATCTCGTTTTCTTGACAGCTCTTCAATAGCATATTTCCATTAGCTTGGACAAAAACAGTAGGCCTCCTTCCAATGGATGGAGTCACCTAGATAAATGATGTGGTACAGAAAATGTCAACTTCTCCCTTTCTCACGTGCACAATTTTTTAGAAACAATTAATGCTGATTTACATTGTCAATCACCTGCTCATAGTCATTTCACTGAGATGGACACCAAAGCTAGCAGAAAAGACACATACCACATAATTAAAATTGTGCTCAGCTATGCTTTTGGAACACATAATTGACCAAGTATGGTCAACTATAATTAACATAATAAGATGTGCTTTATTCATTTACTTATTTTTATTTTTACATGACAAATTATTATTATATATACATATTCATGGAATACAATGATAAGTGTACAGCATATATTATGGAACAAATAAGACAATACATTGGCACATCCATCACCTCACATACTTATCTGTGCATGTGTGTGTGTGTAAGTGTGTGTGTGTGTGTGTGGTGAGAACATTGAAAATTTACTCTTAGCAATTTTTAATTATTTACATTATTTTAACTATAATTATCATGCTGTGAAATAGATCTCAAAGACTTATTAATAGTTGCTAACTAAAACATTCAACCTTTGACAGTACATCTCCAATGTCAACCCTACCACTACTGTGACCACCTCTAGTAACCATTTTATTTTCTACTTCTATGACTTTGACTTTTTCCATTTGACATAGGTAACACATGTATTGTTTTTCTGTATCTGGTTTATTTTACCTGTTATAGTGAACTCCAAGTCCATCCATGTTGTCCAAAATATCATGATTTACTGCCTTTTTAAGACCGAATGATATCCTATTGTATATATATCATGTTTTGTTTATCCATCTATTGATAAACACCTAGGATGATTCTATATCTTGGATATTGTTAATAATGCTTCAGTGAAATAGGACTTCAGACATCTCCTTGACATACTAATCTCAGTTCTGTTGGATAAATACTCTAACTGCTATGAAATTATTATTATTATTATTATTATTATTATTATTACTACAAAACAGAAATAAATTGAACTTCCTTATCGAGATTTGATTTACAAAAAGAGGCTATGTTGAGAATTTTGATTCTTCTTCCTCCCCACTCTTAATACATTCATTTTATCAGAAAATTCTTCCAGCTGTACTGAGCTTGCTCACTAGTTTCACCATTTTATCAGTATCAAACTACTAAGGTCTCTTACTGGGATTTTTTTTACTGAATTGTATCCAAACATCTTTTTCTACTTCTTTTTAATATGCTACTGGATTTGGTTTGCTGGTATTATATTGAGGATATTTACTTTCATGTAATCAAGGATATTGGCCTGTAGTTTCTTTTTTTATTGTGTCCCACTCTGATTTTTATATAAGGATACTGCTGATCTTGTACAATGTGTTTGTAAGAATTTCCTGCTTTACTGTATTTTGGAATAATTTAAGAAGAATTGGTATGCATTCTTCAAACATTTGGTAGAACTCAGCAGTGAATCCATTCTGTCCAATTTTTAATAGTTTAATGTAAATTATTTCCACTCCTTCCTGATATTGATAACGGTCTAGCTCTTTTATTCTACAGAAATAGAAAACAAATATATAGATGGTTGGTTTTACCTGAGAATCTACCTTCTGTATATACAAATATCCCTGAGATTCTTTGTCATTAACTTCCATACTTCTACATATAAAATTAAATTAAGGAGGCAGGAATTCTAGAACTCAACCAAATTTTGTCTTTATTTGACTTTTGGTTAACTACTCACATATTTTGTGAGAGCAGATGACAGTTACATTATTAGAATTTCACTTTCCTAAGAGAGATAAGCTATGTAAAAATAATGTGACATACCTGTAAATTTGTATATTCTTATAGCAATAGAAGTCTGTGATTTAGAATATGTGACTGTGGTTCAGAACAGGTAATAATATCATGTTATTGTATTCAGGGTACTCCATGCTCACATAATAATAAAATTGTTTTATTCTGTGGTTCTCCATAAGGAATGTTATAATAAACACTTAGTAAATAAAAATATATCAGCCTTTCCAAAAGAAGATTTAAAATTTATACTGATATTAGGTTACGTAATATTAAATAATTGAAGAGATATTTAAGTATCAGTATCTCTGTGGGTAAAAAACAATAGAATAATTATATTTAATTCACTTCTCTAGCATTCTATAATAAGACAAAGAATATTAACATATGAGATAAATGTTAAACATTTCATATACAGATTTCTATATTTTGTCTGTATTACCATGAAAAATTATAAAACAAAATTTAAAATATATCAATAAAATATGAAAATATTAAAATACAAATTTATATTAATATAAAATGTAGGCATAAAATATAAAATATAAATACATGAATAAATATAAATCATTAATATAAAATACATATAATAAAATATATATGAGCAAATACCAAGAAGTTTACTTGATAACTATGTTAGTTTTACATTTACTAACATATTGTCTGAATCATTTATTTGATTATTCTGAATTTCAGAATGTCTCTATCCAAAAAATAAAGACAATAACTTCAATCTTTGTGTTGTTCAGTAATATTTCAATTGCAAGTGTCAAAATTCTAATTCATAATATTTCTAGAGAAAAATGGAAGACTTTAGATTTTATAAATGGGCAGTGAAAGCAGACAAGCTAATATATGTAGTGGGATTTATCAGTCCAAAATTGATCAATTCTCTCTCTCTCTTCTTAGTGCTATTTTTTTATTCCTAAGTAGGCTATCTCCAGGCAGCAGTAAAGAGTGACCTTGGGAATTTCAAGTTTACTTAATTTGAATTTATCATTATATCAATTAGGTATGCATACTTAAATAAGAGAGAAATAGAGAAAGAGGGGAAAGGAGAAAGATTTCCCTTTGAATGGATTACAGAAAAATGAAAAATGAAAATGTTATCATTTGCTTACATGTCAAATAGATGTAGCATATCAATTTGCTTATGTGAACACTGTAATTCCAATAAAGACCCAAACAAGAAAAAAAAAGTTTTATATATATATATAATATATATATATATTATATATATATAATTTTATTTATTTAGTAAAGAAAACCAAGTATGAATATCCAAATTATTTGCTTTTAAATACCTTTATAATTATTTAGCTTTTGAAAATTTAATAATTGGTTATTACATTCATACTTTTATATATATATAATGTATACATGTTATTTTTGTAGAATAAAATTTGTACATTTAAAATATGCTATTAGAGTGATTTTTAATTAAGAAGGTATATAGTTTGGATGATAATTAGAATGCAATAAATATAACTAACATTTATGAGGCATCATTATAACACATTGATATTTGCTTCATTTTAACTGTTTTTTTTTCCTCATGACTTAAACCATGAGAGAAAAGCTCAAAAAACTATTGACTCACATAAGTGTTATTTTTTACCATGCATTGAATTATTGACTTTTGAACTTGTTATATATAGAGATACATTCTTATTTACAATCCTCCAATGGAAATTGTTCCTTTTCTATGGCTTCTCTGGTAGAAGTTGTACTGGCAATTATGTATATAAACACTACTGCATCATTTTCTTCTAAATTGGCTTACATAAAATTATTTTTAATTAAAAGATACTTTATTAATTATGACAATATTCCACCTGAGAGATTTTTTAGAATTTTAAACTTGTATTTTTCTTGCAAAGAGCATCATAGTTATAAGAAAAAAGTCAGTTTTATTGCTTTAATAACTTGCTTTCACAAGTATACAAATGATTTAATTCTTGCCTACTTCAATATATTTTGTCATAGTTATGGGAAAATAAATTTAAATTTACTGTATAAAATAAATCTTAAATTTTCTGTGATGGTGTATATTTTCTACCTCCTCTAAATAAAAACAAAGCAATTTATGAACACTATAACTCTGAAAGCTTTATAACTTAAGAAGCACTCAATTCTTTACTTTGTTTTTAAAGTTCATGATGGAGAAATGAAAAGAAAGTTTTCTTAAGCTGAAGCTTAGAATCTCGTGAGGGTTTATTATCCATGCCCTATTAATATTTGTGAAAGTCTCTATTGTTACTTTTACTAAAAAAGAAAACAAAAGAGGATTCTAACAGTTCCTATGAAGAGCATGTGCATCCCATACTTATGTATAAAATTACCAAAGGACTTGTATAGGCTTAATGTTAAAAGAACAGCATGAAAACTAGGAGAATTATATGTTTTAGTTCCAACAGTTTTACTGAATTTGCACATAATTAATTCTAAAGGAATAATGAGTTACTCAGATAATGAAAACTATTTAGACTGTTATCCAAAATTATAACAAGAAAAATAAACAGACATTAAAAAATGAAATATCAAAATGTATTCAAAACCCTCATGAATTCCTCACATTTAAACCACAGTGATAATATTCCAATCTTCTATTTTTGGATGTGAAACAGAATAGTTTCTGAATTTAGGGTATTTTTAATTCTTTATTATCCCTTTCTCCTTCTCTCTACTCCAACTCAAAAGATTATAATTCAAAATTTTTAAGTATTCTTTCACCCAAATCAATGAAGCAGTTAACAAAACCAGACATTAATTGTAGTGTAAAACTTTTGTAAAACCACAAATATATTCTATATGTTATTATTATACTTCATTTTTGTTTAATCCACAGAGAACCGATTTATACATTGCATCCACAGGGATGATATTGATTGCATTGAGAATCCAATCATATTTTATTTCACATAGTTTGTAACAAACATTCCACAACCAAGTATTAAGTAGTTGCTCATTTTCCCAAAGAGTATGAGTTCCATCTTCACCATATATAATATATAAAAATTTGAATATTATTGATAGTTTCTGAGCTATTTTATTTCAATTGTCCATTTTTTCTGTGCCTGTTCCAATAAAACATTTTCATCAGCAATAGAATTTTTAAAAAGGTTCTCAAATAAGGTGTGTGTGTCTACACACACACACACACACACACACACACACATCTACATATATCATTTGCATCTTGACTATTCTTCTATTCTAATACATATATTTATATCTTTTAAATTGATTGTAATTATATTTCTTTTTTATTAAAGTATTTATTCTAAAGTATTTGTTATACATGATGGCAGAATGCAATTCATTTCATGTTACATATATAGAGCACAATTTTTCAAGTCGCTGATTATACACAAAATATTTTTACATCATTAGTGTCATTATACATGTACTTAGGGTAATGATGTCTAACTCATTCCACCATCATTCCTACCCCTATACCTCCTCCTTTCCCCTTTGCCCTATCCAAAGTTCCTCCATTCGTCCCATGCTCCCCCACTTATCATCGCTATGAGTCAGCATCCTCATATCAAAGAAAACATCTGGTCTTTGGTTTTAGGGGATTGGCTTGCTTCACTAAGGATTATATTCTCCATCTTCACCCATTTACCTGCAAATACTGTGATTTTATTCTTTTTTAATGCTGAGTAATGTTTTGTTGTGCATAGTTTGTACAGTTCTGTTGTGTATATTTTCCGTATCCATTCATCTACTGAAGAGCATCTAGGTTGGTTCCATAATTTACCCATTGTGAATTGTGCTGCTATAAACATTGATAGGCTATGTCCCTGTAGTATGCTGACTTAGGTCTTTTGGGTATAAACCAAGGAGTGGGATAAATGGGTCAAATGGTGGTTCCATTCCAAGTTTTCCAAGAAATCCCCATACTGCTTTCCTGATTGTATTGGCTGCACCAATTTGCAGTCCCACCAGCAATGTATGAGTGTGCCTTTCCCCCCACATACTCACAAACACTTTATGTTATTTGTATTCTTAATAGGTGCCATTCTATTTCATTTTTTTGAGGCTATTGTAAATGGGGTGAATGGAGTGAGATGAAATCTTAGAGTAGTTTTGATTTGCATTTCTTTAATTGCTAAAGATGTGGAACATTTTTTTTCATGTTTCTTAATTGATTGCATATCCTCTTCTAAGTAGTATCTGTTTAGTTCCTTGACCCATTTATTGATTAAGTTATATTTTTGTTTGTTTTGTTTTGTTTTGTTTTTGGTGTTAAGGTTTTTGAGTTCTTTATATATCCTAGAGATTAGTGCTCTATTTGATGGGCTTATGGTAAAGATTTGTTCCCATTCCGTAGGCTCTCTACTCACCTCACTGATTATTTCTTTTGCCGAGAAGAAGCTTTTTAGTTTGAATCCATCCCATTTATTGATTCTTGGTTTTAATTCTTGTGCTACAGGAGACTTACCAAGAAGGTTGGGGCCTAATCTGAAATGATGAAGATTTGGGCCTACTTTTTCTACCATTAGGCACAAGATCTCTGGTTTAATTCCTAGGTCCTTAATCCACTTTGAGTTGAGTTTTGGGCATGGTGAAAGATAAAGCTTTAATTTCATTTTGTTACATGTGGATTTCCAGTTTTCACAGCACCATTTGTTGAAGAGGCTATCTTTTTCCAATGTATGTTTTTGGTTCCTTTGTCTAATATAAGATATCTCTGTTATGTGGGTTAGACTCTGTGTTCTCTATTCTGTACCATTGGTCCACAGGTCTATTTAGTGCCAATATCATGCTGGTTTTGTTACTATTGCCCTGTAGTATATAGTGTTAAGTCTGGAATAGTAATGCCACTCTTCTTGCTAAATATTGCTTTGGCTATTCTGGGTCTCTTATTTTTCCTTATGAATTTCATGATTGGCTTTTCTATTTCTATAAGAAATGCCATTGGGATTTTAATTGGGATTGCATTGAATCTGTATAGTGCTTTTGGTAGTATAGTCATTGTGACAAAATTAATTCTGTCTATCCAAGAACAAGGTAGATCTTTCCATCTTCTAAGGTCTTCTTTAATTTCTTCCTTTGGTGTGTTGCCATTTTCATTGTAGAGGACTTTCACCTTTTTTATTAAATTTATTCCCAAGTATTTTTTGAGGCTATTGTAAATGGGGTAAACTACTATGGATACACCATTGATAAATTTCTCTTTCAAGAGACACTGTGGGACACTGGCCTGTGCAGGGCCCAGGCAAACAACAGGCCTGGTCCCCCCCTTTCCCAATGGGGCAGACTTTCGCCAGAGTCTAGCCTCTGGGGATGGACCACCCCTTCTGACAAGTGGGCTACTGTAGGAGCCAATATTCAGCCCATATGGCCCACACCAGCCCATGCGGGATCCAGGCTCTCCATAGGCCCGGTTCACCCTTCTACCGGAGGGGCATACACAACTAAATCCTAGCCTCTGGTGCAGAATTGCCCCTTCCAACCAACAGGCTACTGCTGTGGAAGGTCAAGCCCAGAGGTCCAGATCTAACCACAGCCCCCTGTGCTGGACTCAGGCACACAGCAGTCCTAGTTCACCCCTCCCCTGGTGGGACAGACACCCAACAGAGACTGGCATCTGGAGCAGGACCACCCCTTCCAACCAGCAGACTACCATGTGAGGTCAAACCCAGTAGCCCAGATCCACCCACTCCAACTTACACGGGACCCAGATCCAGGATGCAATAGCATTCATTGAGGGACAATCTGCATGGGTACTACAAGAATATAGGGAAAAAAATTGTAATATCTCAGATCCACACTGCAAAAAAGGAAGACACATAGACAACATGAAAAGACAAGGGAGGAATGTGCCCCAAACAAACCAGGACAATATAATAACAGAACCCATGGACAGCGAAGTTGATGAAATGTCAGAGAAGGAGTTCAGAGGGTTCATAATTAAAATGATCTGTGAGTTAAACAATGATCTAAATGAGCAAATATAAGCAAAACTTGATCACTCCAACAATGAGATGAGAGATAGCAAAAGATTACTTCAAGAGAGTGATAGAGACTCTGAAAAAAAATCAGAAATCCTTGAAATGAAGGATACAATAAATCAGACTTAAAAATTCAATAGAAAGCATAACCAACAGACTAGATCACTTGGAATAAATGTCAGATAATGAAGACAAAGCATACAATCTGGAAAATAAAGTTGATCACACAGTGAAAAAAGTTAGAAACCATGAACAGAACATCCAAGAATTATGGGACAGTATCAAAAGTCCAAATCTAAGAGTTATTAGGATAGAGGAGGGCACAGAGTTCCGAACCAAAGGAATGCACAATATCTTCAATGGGAAAATTTCCTAAACATGAAGAACTAATTGGAAAACCAAATACAAGAAGCTTACAGGACACACAACGTACAAAATTACAACAGATCTACACCAAGGCACATTATAAAAAAAATGCCTAGCATACAGAATAAGGTTAGAATCTTAACAACCACAAGAGAGAGACTTAGATCACATATAGAGGGAGGCAAATTCAAATCTCAGCAGATTTTTCAACCCAGACTCTCAAAGCCAGGTGATTATGGAACAACATGTACCAAGCTCTAAAAGAAAACAGTTGCCAACCAAAAATCTTATATCCAGCAAAAATAAGCTTTAGATTTGATGATAAAATAAAAACCTTCCATGATAAAAGTTAAAAGAATTTACAACTAGAAAGCCTGAACTACAGCATATCCTCAGCAAAATATTTCAAGAAGAGAAAATGAAAAACAATAATGAAAATCAGCAGAGGGAAGGATTACACTAAAGGAAAATCTAATCAGAAGAGAAATTAAGTCACATTAAATACCAAAAATAAACCAAAATGACTGGGAATGAAAATCATGTATCAATAATAACTTTACCATACCTCTTTCATCACTAGATAGATCTTCCAAACAAAAGCTGAACAAAGAAATATAGAACTCAATAGTACAATCAATAACCTAAACTTAACTGACATATATAGAATATTCCATCCTTCAATTAGAGAATATACTTTCTTCTCAGCAGCACATGAATTATTCTCTAAAATAGACCTATACCACAAACCAACTATCAGCAAATATAAAAAAGTAGAGATACTACCCTGCATTCTATCAGGTCATAATGGAATTAAATTAGAAATCAATGAGAAAATAAGAAATAAAATTCACTCTGACACCTGGAGACTAAATAATATACTACTGAATAAACAATGGGTTACAGAAGACATCAAGGAGGAGATTAAAAATTTTTAGAGGTGAATGAGAACACAGGTACAACATATCGAAATCTCTGGGACACTATGAAATTAGTTCTAAAAGGAAAGTTCTTTGCATGGAGGTTATTCCTTAAAAGAAGAAAAAGTCAACAAATAAATGACTTAACACTACATTTCAAAGCCCTAGAAAAAGAAGAACAAATCAACACCAAAAGCAGCAGAAGATAGGAAATAATTAAAATCAGAGCTGAAATCAGTGAACTTAAAACAAAACAAATTGAAAAAATTGACAGAACAAAAAAGTTGGTTCTTTGAAAAAAAATAAATAAAATTTTTAGACCCTTAGCCATGTTAGTGGTGAGAAAGAGAGAAATAACTCATATCAATAACATATGTGGTAAGAAAGGAAATATTACAACAGACACTACAGAAATACAGAAGGTAATTAGAAATTATTTTGAAAACTTGTACTCCAATAAAATAGAAAATATCAAAGGCATTAACAAGTTTCTAGAGTCATACAATTTACCCAAATTGCATCAGGATGATATACACAATTTAAACTGATCAATTTTAAGCAAGGAAATAGAAGATACCATCAGAAGCCTACCATCCAAAAAAACCCAGGACTGAATGGATACACAATCAAGTTCTATTAAGACCTTTAAAGAAGAACTAATACCAATACTCTTCAATTTATTTCAGGAAATAGAAAAAGAGGCAGCACTTTCAAATTTTTACGAGGCCAATATCACCCTGATTCTAAAACCAAGCAGAGACACATCAAAAAAGAGTACTTCAGGCCAATATCTCTAATGAATATACATACAAAATTCTCAATAAAATTCTGGCAAATCGAACACAAAACATATCAAAAAGTTAGTAGACCACAATCAAATGGGGTTAACTCTAGGGCTACAAGATTGGTTCAACATACAAAAATCAATAAATGTAATTCATCACAGAAATAGACTTAAAGATAAGAACCATATGATCATCTCAACAGATGCAGAAAAAGCTTTTAACAAAATATCCTTCATGTTCAAAACACTGGAAAAACTAGGGATAACAGAGACATATCTCAATATTGTAAAATCTATCTATGCTAAGCCCAGGCCAAAATCATTCTAAATGGCAAAAAAATTGAAAGTATATCCTCTAAAAACTGGAATAAGACAGAGATGCTCTCTTTCACCATTTCTATTTAACATAGTTCATTTCTATTTAACATTAGTCAGAACACTTATATTAAAGAGATACAAATAGGTAAGGAAGAACTCAAATTAGCGCTATGTCCTGGTGATATGATTGTATACCTAGAAGACCCAAAAAATTCCACCAGAAAACTTCTAGGACTAGTAAATGAATTCAGCAAAGTAGCAGGACACAAAATCAACATTCATAAATCAAAGATATTTCTGTACATCAGTGACAAATCCTCTAAAAGGGAAACAAGGAAAACTATCTCACTTACAATAACCTCAAAAAAAAAAAAAACACCTTGGAAATTAACTTAATGAAAGAGATTAAAGTCCTCCACAATGAAAATTACAGAATTGCTGGGAGCCATCAGCCAAGTAGGTATGACAAATTCCTTGCCAGCTTACTCCCATGCTGTCTAGTGGAAGGACTTCTGAAAGGTGACCTTGCTCAAGGACCAGGGCAGGATCTGTGTTTAGGGTGTTCCCCCTTTAGAATAGGGCGGTTTAGCATAATAGGAGATTAGGGTGTTCCCCCTTTAGAATAGGGCGTATCCTGCTGCTGAGTTCCTCTTGAGTGCTTAGGGTCAGACAGTATATTTTGGGAGACAGAAGCCCATGTGGAGTGGATTTGGGCAGAGTAGTGGATTTGGGCAGAGAACATGGATTTCCCCAGAACGTGTTTGTAGACGGCCGGTGTGAGTTCGGGAATAAAGAATTGCTGTTTGAATCTACAAGCTGTGTGGAGGCTCGTGATTTGTGCCCAGCCAGAGACTGCGGCATCTGGTGGCCCGTACGGGGACGGGGGTAAGTGAAATTGCTCGCCCCTGAGGGAAGGCGAGAGAATGGGTGACCATTTCAAAAAACAATGTGTTCTTATTTTGATTTATTTTGTTTTTATTTCAAGTTGCCTGTTCCTAGAACTTTCTCAGGCAATCTGGGGAAAATGGTTGTCTCAAGGTTTTAAGTTTTTCACCACCGAGGAAGAGAAATTGTTAGAGAAAAAAGGCACCCCAGTAAGACCAAGAACAGCTAGGGCATGTGTTGATACAATACAAAGATGTAGCCCATGGATTTTTAACGAGAAGTTATTAAATATATCAATGGGACCATCATGGTATCCTGTAGAAGGATTTTTCTTCAACAAGAAAGAGATGGCTAGTTCTGTTTACTACATTTGTCTAAGATCTTGGTTTCTGCAAAGTTCTAATTAATTTACAAAACTAAAGTGTTAAAATATCAACCACTAAATATGAAATCAAGTACTCTTTACTTATTAAGTTCCATAAGGTAATATATTAATCATTATGTGTGTTTTCATAAATTGGTGAATGGAAAAATGTTTAATATTGCTTTGGTCTGTATCTTTGCTAAAACAAGGTTACTAAGCATTAAGATTCTATCAGGTGTAATTCATATACAAAGAGTATAAGAAGTTTCAGTTGGGTTTCAATTATAGTATTATAGTACCATAAAAAACATGAAAGTATTTCATCTTATTAAAGTGGAGTAATTTGTCTAAATCAGAAATTTTATAAGAGTTGTTTCAGAATGTGAATTTATAAAAAGGGTTAATGGCTTAAAAAGAGATATAAAAAGATTCAAGATGTGAAAATATATTTTAATATGGAAGGTTAAAAGAAAAAGAAATGTTTCTAGATGAGATAATCTCTGTGTGGTAAAGTAAAAAGTTGTACTTTAAAAGCTTGAAAAAGGAAGAAAGAAGAAAAAGGTATTTGTACATGGCAGATTGAGACAAAGCTTCTTAATGGAGTAAAAAAGGCCTTTGGTTGAAGGGCAGCCATGTAAACTAACATTAAGCGATTTAAACAGAATCTAAGCCTCATTTAAAATAGTGAAGCTGTAGGTGGTGAGAAAGTACATTTAAAAGTACAGTATAGATGATAATTAAAAGGCTTTAAAAGGTTAAATTGAAGGTGGTTAAGATGCCTTCATGATGGAGGAAAAAAAAAACATGATAATGGGAAAATAATAGATAAAAGATATTTAGATAAAGACGATTAAAACTTTGAAGTGAAAAACTTTAAAGACAGAAGTATAGAAATTTAAAAAGAAAAAAAGATAAAAAGGATGTAGGAAGATAAAAAAGATGTAGGAAGACAAGAATTAGAAAATGGTTGAAAATGTCAAGTAAAGGTAGTTCAGATAAAAAATACAAAAAGCTAAGACAACTATTAGATATAGACATTCAAGATAGAATTAAAATGTATTTATTAAAGCAAAAGGAGGGAATTGGTAAGGGGTATATATCCCCCAAAGATAAACTTAAAATAACCCTTTTTACTCTAAACTTTTAAAATTTGGATTCATCAGGACTTAGTGCTGCGGAAAGACATATGTATCCAAAAAATGTACATAAGCCTCAGTTACATTGGAAAGATATTCTAACAGGACAATGAAAAGGTCCTGACCCAGTGATTGTCTGGAGTCGGGGTTCTGTTTGTTTTTCCACAGGGAGAACAGCAACATATTTGGATTCCAGAAAGACTAACTAAAACGATTTCTACAGATCAAAAAGAAGATGATTTGACTCAAATCCATAACAGCTGATATCCAGAACTCCACCTTGGCCATTCTTACATCTGCGACAGTGATTAACAAGGATGCTTTTTTCAATATCTATTTTATTATTGCATTTTTTCCACATCATAAGGTTCTATTTTTATTTTTTGAGCTCATACAAACCTAGGTTAATGTTTTTCTGATCAGTTTTATTTTTTGACTGTGGAGTTTTTAAACATTGCAATGGAGATTTCACCTAGGTAAAGCCACAAGGCCTTTATTATTGTCTTATGTGTTGTACTTTTGTGTTTTGTGTTGTATGTCTGTGTGTGCGTATGTCCATATTTCATATGAGGAGCACTCATGAAAAATAGATCCAAATTATTATTTTTTTTATTCACATGATTTAAATGGCTTAATTTAAATTAGGTAAACAGCTGTTAAGGATTGTTTTTAAAGGTGGTTAACAGATCTGCTTGTTTACTAATTTAAATCAGGTAAACAGCTGTTAAGGATTGTTTTTTAAGGAGGTTAACAGATCTGTTTGTTTACTTTCACCTTTCCTTTTCATTATATTTAATAATTCTTTTTAGGATAATGTCTCTTTAGCATCATTGCCAGAATTCCTATCTTCATCCCAGTGCTAGTGAAGACAAACTACAGCTTCTATGATAGCTATCACAGTAAACTGTATAAACTGATGCATCAATGAATATAACTCAACAAGTAATGCTCAATCAAGGAGTCAACTTACTTTGGGAGGAAATGGATTTTGGGAGGAAATGGACATATTGATAGATTCCTCCACTTTGAACTGCTTACAGAACTTGCCTGGACTATGTAACTATCGTTTAGTGCAGCGAATTGTGGTAATGCTGGCATATCTTTGCTGATGGTGTCACCAGTGATGCAATTTTTATTTCCTTGCCAGCACACCACATGTTAATTGTGGTAATGCTGGCATATCTTTGCTGATGGTGTCACCAATGATGCAATTTTTCCAAAGGAACTGTCAATTGGCTTGGTGTCGTGGCATTTCTGTATCCTCCTCCCTTCTGCTAGTGATGGTCTAAATTTGGGGGCCAATGGCTATATGCTGGACCGGTAGTCAGTGACGGGTATGATCCAATTGCAGTGGTATCAACCTAAGACAGGAGGCTGACGCCTAAAGGTCAGTTGCCTAAAGGTCAGTTTTCCAATGACGGGTAAGAACCATATGTTGAATTGGATAACCTACCAGGCACGGTCCTTAAGCCACATTAACCTCACTCCCCCACTGGCACCAAGGCCAAATTTGGGGGCCAACAGAGGTGAGGCAAAGAACCTCACCCCCCCACTGGTGCATAGACCTATCCACAAGTATGGCTGTATGCTGGACCGGTAGTCAGTGACGGGTATGATCCAGTTGCAGTGGTATCAACCTAAGACAGGAGATTGACGCCTAAAGGTCAGTTTTCCAATGACGGGTAAGAGCCATATGTTGAACTGGACAACCTACCAGGCACGTAGAGCTATTTTATTCTCCAGAGACCATGACAAATTAGGCTATTACTATTAAATTTAAGATAAAAATCAAGCTACAATGACACTTCAGAGAATTTATTTTGATGAGCATCTTGCTAAGTTGGAGAGCTTAACCTTGAACTTGAAATAAAACCAACAGTCTGGCATGTGTCATGACAATCTCCTGAAGTTGCTAAGATTATAGTTGTGCTTCAACATATCCAGTGAAAATAGATTGGGTAGGGAGGTAGGGGTATAATTGGGGCTTAAACCTGGGTATTTAACCACACCCTTAGCCCTTTTAATTTTTTTATTTTGAGACAAGGTCTTGCTATGTTGTTGAGGCTGGCCTTCAACTTGTGATCCTCCTGCCTCAGGTTCCTGAGCTGTTGGGATGACAGGTGTGCGCCAAGATGCAAAGATCTACCTTGCTCTTGGATAGGCAGAATTCATATTGTCAAAATGACCTTTCTACCAAAAGCACTATTCAGATTTAATGCAATTCCAATCAAAATCCCAATGACATTCCTCATAGAAATAGAAAAAGCAGTCATAAAATTCATCTGGAAAAAAAAGAGACCCAGAGTAGTTAGTAATCCTTAGAAAAAAGGCATCACTATACCAGACATTGAACTACACTACAGAGCATTAGTAACAAAAACAGCATGATATTGGCACTAAAATAGACTTTTAGACCAATAGTACAGAATAGAGGACACAGAGACTAACCCTCATAATTACAGTTATCTTATATTTGACAAAGGTGCCAAAAATGTACATTGGAGAAAAGATAGCCTTTGCAACAAATGGTTCTGGGAAATCTGGAAATACATATGCAATAAAATGAAATTAAACCCCTATCTCTCACCACACACAAAACTCAACTCAAAGTGTATCAAGGACCTAGGAATTAAACTAGAGACTCTGTGTCTATTAGAAGAAAACATAGGCCCAAATCTCCATCATGTCGGATTAGGCCCCAACTTCCTTTATAAGACTCCTATAGTGCAAGAATTAATATCAAGAATCAATAAACAGGATGGATTCAAACCAAAAAGCTTCTTCTCAGCAAAAGAAACAATCAGTGAGGTGAATAGAGAGCCTACTAATTGGAAAAAAATTCTTACCACAAGCATGTCAGATAGAGCACTAATCTCCAGAATATATTATATAAAGAACTCCAAAATCTTAAAGCCTCATTCTGGCTGGCACAAATAACCTAGCTGCCACACAGCCTTGTAGGTTCAAACAGCAACTCTTTATTCCGAACTCTCGTCTGCACTCTACACACACTCCCCAGGAACACACTCCCTCCACTGGGCTCGGTGCGCCAATTCTCCCACAGTGTATTTGATTCTCACAGCCTATCCTGCAACACATATAATAAGATATGGATATTCTTATAGTCATGTGTAACATTAAAAAGACACTATTGTTGGAAATTCACTTTTTAATTTTCCATTTGGTAATACAATTTGTATCTAATGTTAAATAGAAGGGTCAAATTTATGCATTTAATAATACCAGTTGATGCTTTACTCAACAACTAGTATCCAAATCTGAGTAGCTAATAAATATGTGCACTTTTCATTATTTCAACTCTTTATATGACATTTATATTCTTTCTAAATGTAAGTACATACAAAATACATATGTACATACAAATATGCAAAGTTTATGAGGGTTTTTTTAAATTTAAGTTGGTACCTATAAAGGATTTGTTATATAAGTTTATTGCAGTTACTTTCTAGTGAATTTCAATCATCATAAAACTGATATTATAAATTTTGAAAACTGCTCAAGGGATTTTTTTTAGTTTAAATTGCTTTCCAGCTGCATCTTCACATAGCAATATTTTATACCAAGGTTAGACACATGTCTAAGGTTATTGATTCAATCTAAAAATTTAATTCTGTGCATATCAATAATAATTTTAAATGGAATCATAAAATATTTAAGTTCTTTAACCTCTACAAAAGCCTCATGAGAATTTAGAATAAATGACTTTAAATGACAGAAATTAAACAGAATCGAATCAAGAATATAATATACATGCAAATATGACTTAAATTTTTCAAATGTGATTCTATGGAAGAGATAATAATATGTGTTGTGGGCCAAGCCTACATAATATAATATGTTTTCAGATAACACTTGTTTCCAAATTATTTCTTGGACAAAAGAAATTTGGAAGGAATAAAAACCATAACAAATAACAATCACAACAAAAAGCAAACAGCCGAAATAAATAAATAAGATACACCCCTAAATTCCTTTAAACTAGAGACATCATTACAACTTCCTTTCTTTTCATCATAAAATCTAAAAGATTCAGACTTTTATAATCCTTCTAGTGTCACCATTTTTATTACTTCAGGAATATTAAATTCACATAACAAATGTGTCTTATATCTTAATATCCAAAGCATCCTGTGGAAATTATACTGCAAGTTTCCAAGTAAAATTATAAACATTTCAGTGTTTGCTGAAATGCAACTTAAAGTCATGATGTCTATTCCTTTGATGAGTAATGTGGAAACTGAAAATTAGTGTTAAATATGTGTAATTATATACATATATGCAGGGCACACAGAATTAAACATATAACCATGCAGAAATATAATAATAAGTCTATGGATCTTAAAGAGGCACAGTAAAACACACTGTCACTGAATGCCCTACTTCTCTTAAATTCCTACCCAGTTAAGGAAATGAAAAACCAGAAAAAGAACATCCAAATACATATTCTGAAGAACACTGGATTTTTCTTATGCATATTTGCCATAAAGGCAAGATAATGTTATCTGTAGAAAGCAACTGCCTTGCTTGTATACCAGGACAGTTGTTCCTTGGGATGCAGGTCACATGAGCAACCTAAGAATGTTAATGCTGGATGTTACTGTTTCTGCAGTCTCACACATAAAAACCTTCTCTCAGAGGCACCCGCCACAAAACTGAAGGCACTGTGGAAAGGACACATGTCATTCCTCCAGCCTGTTACCACTGGACAAAGCACTGCGAGGGAGAGAAGGCTGTGCTTAGTGAAGCACCTTGAGTGATGGAAATGGTAACTGCTCAGCCTGTCACCACTGAACTTTTCTTTTAGCAGTCACTGATCTCCTCTAAGTTTGCCCCATAAATCACATGTCTCCCTTACTGTCTCCAGGAACTGTCGTTGGCTTGTCTGCAACTTATCCACCACCCTGGCATAACTGGGATGTGGATATGACAATAGGTTATAAAGAAAATTTAGGACAACTTTCTTCTTTTCCTTTTCTGCTCTCTTCCTCTCCTTTTTTCCCCTTTGGGAAGCCCCCCCAATAAAATCTCTTGGTTGAATCTCAAAAAAAATAGACAATTTGCTAAATAATAGATACTATATATAGTATCTATTAAATGAATTTAAGGTTAGTAATTGTACTCTAGAGAAGGCAGAACATTAGGCTTTTATTTAAGATATTTCATCTTAATAATATAAAAGGAAGTATATATTAAAATTGAATTATAAAAATAGTAACCTACATGAAGAATTATATTATTCCCACTCATAAAATGTTTTTAAATCTAGGTATAATTATTTTACAAAATTCCTGCTCTCATATTTACTCTAAAGGTATATATTAAATATTACCATAATTTAAAAAAATTCACTGCTTTGTTCAAATGTGTTTTGTGTGTGTGTGTGTGTGTGTGTGTGTGTGTGTGTGAGAGAGAGAGAGAGAGAGAGAGAGAGAGAGAGAGATACTAGACTAGACACTGGAAGATTGCAACAACTTTGAGAGAAAACCCAGTACCAAGAAACAGATCCAACTCAAGTTTCAATCTTGTATGAGGGGAAAAAACACATTTTATGATATACAAATTCACTGTAATTATTCTAACCATTTCAAGTTGACCATGTTGTTAAAAATACAAACATGGGCTGAGGTTGTGGCTCAGTGGTAGAGCACTTGTCAAGCATGTGTGAGGCACTGGGTTTGATTCTCAACACCACATATAAATAAGTAAATAAAACAAAGGTCCATGAACAACTAATAAAAATATTTTTAAAAAATACAATTATATATTATTTATGTTGTATTAATGTACAAACAATGTACTAATAAGGGTAACAAATATGTCAAAAATAATAAAGTATGGCAAAGTTAGAAAAATAAGGCTAAAAGGGAAATGCAAAAGGCAATATAGAGAAGGCCTCAGCAAGACCATTAAGAATCTGAGTGAAAGCAATCTGGATAGGGCAGTCCTGGTTTAGCAATCTTAGGCGACTGCAACCAACCCTTGTTCTAACCAGTAAAAAGAAGAAATGTTTCCAGGAATTTAGGGATGGAATTGTGTAGGAAGAAATGACATGAACTTCTACAAGTTATTTTCCTTTTGCTCTTTGACTCAATCTTTCCTCACATGTACATTATATCTCTTTTTTGTCAAAAATCCTATTGCACTTTATTTTGAGATCATATATACATTCACTGTATAACTTGGATAGCTTTTAACTTTTCTTTGAAAGTTCCATTGCAAGTATAGCTTTTGATTCATGGGTGCATGGTCTTTTTTGAATATTTCTCAATCTATTAATTAGAGATTTCTATTTTAATTCTAAATCCTCCCTTGCTCCGACTGCTACAACATTCTGCTTCTCAGCTGCTTTTTTTCTCATATGGCTGTGATTCTAGCTTGATCAATACTATTTACAATTTGACTATTGATAAATAGGGATGGGGTAAATATGTCATGATTCAAGGTTACACCTTATAAGGAAATTCTGAATACACCATCGTTACTTAACTCAGCATTTTAAATCTTACTGAATCATCAGGCATAGAGCAAGTCTCTGTACAGCAATCCTGGATATGGCCTGCCATAATGTTGTCTCTAATTGGGGGAAATTGTAGATCACTGAAATTGCTTCCTGTTGAAAGGTCTCCTGATTTCACACCCATCTATAATCAACTTTATAGCTCAGGATGGAAGAAATCAATGCGTGTCTGTCTCCTGCTTCCTTTAGCTGTGCCATTACTTGAAGTGATTTTTTCCAAATCAATTCACTATCCTCAGTAAGCTAATTGGGAAGTGTGAGCCTTGGCATATAGCTTCTCTATAGCAAGCAGGTGAGTAAAAATCAGGTTTCAGGGCTTATTTCTTTGAGGCAGAAGTAAACAGAACAGCTGCTTTTTTCCTGCTACTCACTGTGTATCTTACTGTCTTCATGTTTTCAAAGATAAGATCATATGTTAAAATTAAGTTTTACAATATACTTTTATCAGAAAGAAATTGTTTTGCATATTTACACACTACTAATTAGCTTTCTCAATGAGCAAGGTCATTGAAACTTTGTTATACTTGAACAGTTGAATGGCCTCAGAGGCAGGATGAATAAAACTTTTCATGAGTTAACACTTTTCATTTGTTCATTTTATTTTTTATGCTATTCTATATATCAGGGTGGAAATAGTGTGTCAGTGTGCTGGGAGTAGTTTTGCTTCCTTATTTTTGGTACTGGTGAGGCTTATAAAAGCAACTTTGAATAAACTAATTTAAAACTTAACTGAAAAATTCTTGTTAGGATAAAATCAACATCAAAAAGAAAAATAAATAACTCACTTCCTTCTTAGTAGATCTATGGCATTAGAAAATCGCATTTCCACATTGGATTTTGGAAAGCATAAGCCTATGACTTCAATTTCAATTATATTGACAATTATTCTGCTTCAGCTCCCTTATCCTTAGCACAGAATAATTTTTATTCTACTTACATATAGATGCAGACAAAGCCACAACAATGCTGTTTTTTAATCTTCTTTTAAGGCTGGAGTTTGAGTGAAGCCAGCTGAGGGAATTCTAACATTATTCCATAGGTAATTTATGAGAATAGAAAGTAATGATAAAGTTGAAATGAAAAAAAATACTAAGGAGTCAGAATATGATATTGTCTATTGTTTTCCAAGTCACCTCTCTAGGCCTGAATAGTGGGCACCATCCTCTCATGCCCAACGAATTTGAGGAAAGAAAATGGCATTGCCAATATATTTCATACCTAAATACTCCATACACTGTAAAGTAAATTTCAAGTTAGGAAGTAAAAAAATAATTTCTTACAAAAGCTGAACTGTCACTTACTATCTTAAGAGTTATATATTTAAGATTTGAATAAACTAATATCAAACAACATAAGATCAATTCTGTTACAAATAAAATGGTTCTTAGGAATGTTTTGCCTTCAGCGTATTATGTTTAATAATCCAAACTTGCCTGTGGTGTTTACAATCTTTTCAAACATGATGAACTATTGAAATAATACAGTATATTTATTTAACAAGAATGTATTGATAATCTATTCAGTATTAGGCAGTATTCAACATTCCATTCCTTGAGGATACAACAAGGAACTAAAGCAGACAAAGTCCCTATGGATTTCTTCAGATGAGACCCACAGCAAACATAAACGCATGCGCGCACACACAAACACACACCTCCAAGCAGAGTACGACAGCTAGAGAGAGTCAGGAATTATACTGTTTAGTGTGCACATAGTGTTGTTTATGTAAACTAATTAACTATCATTATGATATAGATTGGAAATTGATCAAAAGACTCACAAAGTACAATATACTCATATTTTTTCCTTTCTAATTTTGAAGAGTACAAAGCTGGCACTGAAACACACAACTAAGCAGCAATCCCATGAAAGATATGACTACACTTCCAGTGGTGCTTTCAGTCCATCTACCTGCCATGAACTGCTTTGTCTCCAACAAGTTGGAAAAAAAAGTAGAAAGACAATGTTAGTAGAGCAAAGCAGAGACAATTAGGTAAAACTTAGTTGGTTCAACATTTAATTCCTAGAGTAATCTTGGCCCTGATAATTACTGAATGAATACTTTCTAAATTTTATTGAAAAAAAGTGGAAGAAGATGATAAAATGTTTATCACCTCTTTCCATGATAACAATTTTGTACTGAATATGCTGAAATAAAATGTATATTTATTGGCTCATTTTAAATTCCACTATTAATACATTTACATTTCAAACTGAGGAATTATCAAATATTAGAAGTGTAAATATATGCTTAAATAAAATGACCATTTGGTCTTGTTTCACTATACTCCTGGACTAAAATGTGCCCTTTTCAACAATTTATTCTATCAAAAGTGTAATTTGCAAATATTACATATATGAGATTATAAGAGCATGTACAAAAATGTGTGTTGAAGGCAATTATAGTAACACATTAGATTGTAAATTTAGTTCACTGTTATAGAATCTTGTAAAATCAGGGTTCAAATACAAAATGATAAATCTGAGAAAAAAATCTGTATGTGTGTATCTAGACTAGTATATTCATGACTGGGCAAAGAAATATGCAGAAGAATATTTGTCATTCTATTGATCTCTGAGAAGAAATGGAAGGTAGAGGTAGAGATTTGAATGGTTTTTTTCTCATCTTCCTCCTCCTCCTCTTCCTCCTCCTTCTCCTTTTTTTCTTATATTAAAAAATGAATAATTTTTGTTTTCTTTTTAACTTTTTCTTTATTATTATAAAGACATGTAAAATAAAATCTACTATATTAATGCATTTTTAAACACAAACTTCTCTATTCTAATTTCCCTACTTCAGCAACACTTATAACCAGCATAAGTCTTTTTTTAAAAAAAATTTAAAACCAAATAAATTAAGCATATATTTTTAAAAATCCACTATTTATGTATTTATTATATTCTAATTACAGAAAACTATTTATAGAATATTTGCCAAATAGTGTACAAAGTGGCACTATATTAGCCTACTTCTGAAATGATATTTTTTACTAAAAAATAATATTTTGTCATCATGAAAAAAATCTGAATTTATGATTTTCATGTACCTTGATGTCTCAAATAGTTTTTCTAAAGGCAATTTGTCCAGACCAATTTAGCATACAAGGCAACTGGCAATCATGCACAGTTGATCATTGATTTTCTCATGTTCACGTTTTTATTCCACATCACCAGTCCCACTACTACTCCTACACTCAAGCTAGTACACCATTTCATACCTATTTCTTCCATATTCATTTGTTAAAAAAGAACAAAGTGACAAAGCCCAGCCCTGCATGCATGGTGGCCTAATTAAGGGTATGGGTATATTATTACCAGGTATGTATTTCTCGCCTCATAACACTACCTAAACTTTGCCCAAAATAGAAGAACAAATATTTGAATAGGTCTAAAATTACAGTCTCACGTGCAATTGTTAAAGCATTTTGTACTCAGCAAGCTGTACTCGGATATTTTTCACGTTCTACTTTGGAGATTGTCAAATCTCCCTTTGGACTGAGGCACTTAGTAAGATTTTCTTATTCCTATTCCCCTTTATGTCTTTGTTGTTAATGTATGAATGTTTGATAACCACTCTCATTCTTGTTTATTTTGTAGGCACCTCTTTAACTATCATTCTGAATAGAAATAAATGTATACCATATTTGCTTGTTCTCATATGTGTCTTAATTTAAAAAAAAATGTCCACATCTCCAATTATAAACAATTATCTTACTTTACTACATTGAGTCTTACTAAGTTCTAGTCCCTGTGACAGGGCTTGCGTGTGGCAATTCCTTAAAAAAGTAAATTTCATACATGCAGGTTTTTTTTATATTACCTTTTTGCCCATTCAATACCTTCCTCAAGTTCAAGAAAATTTTCTGTCCTTTAAATTATAAATTTCTGTCACTATTCGCCAGATGAGTTTGTACATCCCCATACCTTTACTGTGAATAAATCCACACTACTATTGGCAGAGATTTTACAGACTGATCCAAAGAGGGTATTCTTGCTGTTATCTCAGATTATTGAGGACTGAGCCTCTAGTTTCTAAACTGTATCCAGAAGAGTTAAGATGAAAGCTGAGGTTTTATGATGAAGTGACATACAAATGTATAGTATCTAACTTCAGTAATTTATGTAAGTTTGGTGGTTTCATTTATTGTGAAAGTGAAACAGGACCCACAATCTTTGGCAATAATTGGCAGAGATTTTAAAGGAATTAAATCTCCTTACAACCAACTCATTATAACATTGTTCACATTGTTCTCACCTCTCCCTACTTTCCATATCATGGTTCTCTGCAATCAGTTCTAACTGTTTGCCGACTGACAGAAAATAAATGTGTTTCCTCTGCTCATTATTCCCCATCACTTTGGGTCAGAACCTCTCTCGGGCATTTCACCCCATTCATCTGTATCCCAGATCTGTGACCAGAATTGATAGTTATCAGAATGCAAAACTAAATATAGATGATTTCCATATTTAGTGCATGTCTACACATTGATTCACACAGTTACCCTTCCTATGATTTCCAGCAATTTTTTGAGTAAGTACTTTGTGTGCTTAAAATAAGCCACCAGTTTTCTATTGAAATTGGACCACTAACAGATTTATGTCCTAGAACTAACACTGTCAGATCTTGGTTTTTAGAGTTTCTGAAAAAGCAACAAAGTAGCATAATTCCACTATCATTTACTTCTAAAGAAGTTAGTCAAAAAGTCTATTTGGAGCTATATAATCCAGACTACTCACAAGTTAGTCATATATAACACTGGCTCTCATACTGCATTCAGTCTAGAGATTCTCAAAGCCTAGATCAAAAATGCTATTTATGTGACTCAGAGAGACAAAGTGTAGGATTTGCAGGCTGGAGTTTCAACAACAGTTGATATGGTAGAGGTGTTGTTTGGTGAGCCATAAGCATGCTCAATGCCTAAATTACTGGATACACTTGAATTGTGCCTGCAGTGTGACTATTGGAGCTGTGATGTATTCTGCCCTTGCCAATATTAGCACATCTCCTTGTTGCCACTGAAAAACATCACAGCTGGTACCTTCATATTTGTCTTGGACTGTGATACAAACCTACGCAGCACCAGCCAGGGTGAAGGGATTGCTCACGCAGATTCTGTTTCCTCAGGGCCTGATGGATCAACAGGAAGCTTTTGTATGGTTCAACTCTAGAGGATAGTGCTGGTCTGTTACAAGGTTTGTCTTTGCTTCTTTGTTAATCCCTTGAGATTGTCAAAGGGTTAATCTAAAACATGCGCATTTAAGGCATTCTTCTTTTCCTTTATAGTATTAATTTTTTTTATATTTTTAAAGTTATGCCATTATAGATGGAGGCATAAATTATAATGAAATTATACAATTCAAATGTGCTATTTAATGAATTTTAACAACTATGAAAACATTTGTAAACATACCTAAAATGAAGTGTAGGACATTTCTATCATTTTAAATTTTTTTCTTGTGCCCCCTTTCTGTCTTCCACCAGAGATGAGCACTTGCTAGTTTCTGTCAATGCATAGCAGTCATATTCTCAAACCTTTTCTGTCAAGGACCAGCTGGTAAATATCTTAGACTTCTATTGGCTACCTATTTCTATTTCACATACTTTTTGTTCTTTACATGATTTTTTTTTGTACCAGGAATTGAAACCAGGAGTGCCCAACCACTGAGTCACATCCCCAGCCCCTTTTCTCATTTTATTAGTGACAGGGTCTCACTGAGTTGCTTCGTGCCTCATTAAGTTGTTGAGGCTGGGTTTGAAATCACAATCCTCCTGCCTCAGCCTCCCAAGCCACTGGGATCTTTAGATGCTTTTTAACAATGCTTTTTAAAAAGGCTCAATTCAGTGGCTGTGCAAATACACAATAAGAGAGCAGAATTGATATAGCCTTCTGTTATCGTTTGTTGACTCCTGTCATGCACAAGTTCTGGCTGTCTTTAAAAACCAGGCAAATGGGATGATATTTCTGGATATTTAGCTTGATATGTTGTCTTTCTTGTTTATCTACATTGTTCCACACATTAAGACTTTATTTCTTTTTATTTCTGAGTAGTGTATTATTAATTAATGTTGCTGTTGTTGTTGTTATTATTATTATTTTGTACTGGGGGTTGAACCCAGGACATAGTGCTTGCTCGGCAATGCTGTACCCCTGAGCTACATCCCCAGCCCCTGCCATTAAATTTTCTTTGACAAATTTTTAGCCCTTTAATAAATATTTGAGTTGTTCCATTTGGAACTATCTGTGGAATTGCTAGGTTATGGTGGTAGGTTACGTATAAACTGTGAAACTCTGATGTTCAATTGTCCAAAATGATTGTATCACTTTACACTCCACTGACAATGCTCCCCACCCCTTTTCTTGTCAAGGACCACAGGTGAAATACACATGACATTTTCAAATCTGGAACCCTATTTTTAATTGACTGGTTATTTGGCCAAAATACTAGCTGACTCTCAAATAGAACACTTAAGTAGCAACTGAAAATTCTGGAAGCATCATCAGGATGCTTTACTCTAACAAATGCTCATTATGTGATCAGTACAACCTAGATTTCTTTTAGTGACACAGATGAATACTAATTTAGACAAAGCCTGCCTGTGGTGCCCCTGGGCAACAGAGCTCCTTGCTAGGTATATATAGGATTAAGCTGTACCTGAAACTGTCACTGAAGAACTGTACAAGGGGCAGAATTAAGGAGGGAAGGAAGGAACTATCTCATGTGAACTCTTTTCAGAACCAGCATGAATCATGTGTGGCAGATTGTGCTTTAGGAGAAATATTCAACTGAAGTACTGATCTAATATCCAGGAAAGAATTAATCACTGACTCCATACCTCAGTTCTGTTTGCTTCAGCCTTCATTTCTCACATCTCACATCAATCACATGGCCCCCAAAAGACTTCCAAAAATGTGCTTATACTGTTTGTGACCATATCCCATACAGTGCTACTACATTTCCCATTCTAAGAGTAGTGATCAAAATGCCTCAGAACTTGCTACTTAAAATATGGTACATGAATCATCAACACTTTTTGTTTTCATTGTTGAGTCCTACCCAGGCCAACAGACCCAGATTCTCTAAAAATAAAGACTTCAATATGATTCATATATGTATTGATGTTTAATTAGTACCTTTATAAAATATTCACAAATGTATACAATGATCTCCATATTCCTAAAGTTCAAACATACCAGGGCTTTAATTGTGCTTGGTACAGTGTTCTGTGTGCATGGGGTACAGAGTGGAGCCTGCTTTCATCTAACTTCTCTATCCTTCCATTTAATTAAATGTACCCTGAAATCTCACAAGTAAGGCAGATTTGTGTCAGTTTGAATCTGTAATAGGTTCAAAGATTGCTAGAAATGACCTCTTAGTTATACTTAATTTTTTCAATTAAGTTCATTCTAGAATAAAAGAAAATGTGTGCCCAGGAAGATGATGCAAATAAATAAGTAAACCTAGAGTTCCATGCTCCCCTCCACTTCTCAAGTGCATGATATAATCTACTTGCCTTGAGGAACCTTAGAGAAAAGGGGTTAAAGTGTGTTTCATTGTCTTTATATCTGTTATGAGAAAAAGGTAGCCTCTAGTAAAATCTCACAAGATGAAGAACAAGTCATGACTTATACAAAATGAACTATTTCAGTAAAAAAATGATCTATTTTCATCTCTTCTAATTATATGATTTACTTTAGAAATTTGCAGATGTTCCCCCAGATCCATACGTTCTAGCTCTATTTTTCACAAGAAAAAAAAAAAAAACAGACAAGATACATCCTACTGAAAGCATCAAATTGGCAATGATTCTGTATTTTTGTAGTGAATATTAACAGTAATAGTGTGTTCACAAATATATTTGGTTGAGATAGATTTTCAAGTTTTCCTTCTTTCCTCCTCTCCTATATCCTTGGCATAGAAAGGATACGTTGCAAATCAGCAATTAGTTCTTTCTTTCTCAACCTGCTCCCCGACTGTATCCTCAGATATGTGGCACACCTGGCTGTGGCTACCCTAAAGCCTAATATTGATCACTCCTGTTAATGACTTATGACTTATGGGCAGAGGAAACTGTTACATGTTCCCATTTAAGAACTTCAATCAACTTCTTTTGCCCTAATTTGCTCAGTCATGCTTTGTCCAGCACTCCTTGTATCTTAATAATATATTATTAAGTATATTATCCAGGGATCTAAGAGTTGCTGTACTAGTGGAATATTAAAACTAATAGATATACAAGTGGGTGTTTTTCTATTTAATTATCCCATTCTAAACAATTGTACTAAGCTTTCTCAGAAGTCTGAACGTTCTAATGCTTGGTGACATATCCTTAAAGGCTTGTTTTGTATTGAGCTCTAATATCCACTGGGACATTTTAGCTTCTCTAATAATGGCATCATGTCATTGCTCTTTGTGACAGTGTCACTATGGAACTAAGCTCAAGAATATCAAGCACCAAAAATTGAGATCATTTCCAGAAAGTACTAATCATTTCTTTTTATTATTTTAGAACATATACCATCCATATATCAATGACATATACTTAAAATTTTCTTAGATGTAATTTTTAAAGAAAAATTTGAAATGTAAAAGAAAAAAACATTATTTTGGAAAAAAAATTATATCAAAGATCAGTTCTCTTCTTTAAAACAAAAATGAAATTCCCATTAAACCATTAAAGCAACATTCTGTGCCCATCCAGGGTTTATTTGAATTTTGGAGTCTACATATGTTATAGATGGGTGTAGTGTACTAACCCTTCTTCTGTGTAACATGGAAGACATCTAAAAATGTGTGGTGCTCAGAGCAAAATGAAGGTCTGTGGTGTGTCTATGTAACAGTGCGAGCAACTCTGCCATATAAGCCTTATAGCATACATTCACAGTCGCTCAACATGCCCAGGGTAAATAAGGACTTAGGAAAGTCTCCATTGTAGAACCACAGCTTTAAAAACTTTGAGTTCTCTGGCAAATTTATATTATTTTCCATGTATCAATATTTCCCTTTTAGGAACCAAGTCATTGCTTGGTACAAAACCATGATGAATCTTAAATCCTTAATAATGGGGAACTAGGTGAATCTGAAAGTAATCTAGCATAATGATCCACCAAACAATAATGCATATGCAGTGGAAATCCATTATGAATGATCAAATCATATGCATCCAGTTATTATGCATTACAAATGATCAAACACACAAATATATAAGTGGAATATAAAACTAATAGATACACAAGTGGGTGCTTTTTCTATTTAATTACTAGAATAAAAAACTGAAAAAACTATTCCAATAAGGAGTGTGGTTGTGTGTATGTATGTGTAGGTGTGTGTGTACGTGTGTGTGTGTGTGTGTGTGTGTTATTTATATGTGTGTGTAAACTAAAGATGGAATATAATAAGTAATCAAGTTGAATAGGCTGGGACAGAGGGGTATGAGCAGGTGACTCAGACTCTCATGACACTACCTCCTGCTGCATCAGTTCCCCATCATTACCACATGTATTAAAAAAAAAAGGAATTCCATAATGCCAGATATGAAGATTAAGGGAAAAAGACTAAGCCATTTTATGGAGTATGCTCACATCAGTTGGAAGTGGACTCATGGAGTATTTCAGATGGTCATAGAAATGGCATGAAGGAAAGAAAAGTGAAATGACCCAATTGGAAGAAAATACATCCAAATGACCATGTTTCTTGGAAAGAGGTACAGAGTGGTGGACAGAAGAGTACCCTCCAAAAAGATCCCCATTTTTAATCTTAGAAACTTATGTATATGCTATCCTATATGGCAAAAGGGACTTTGAGGCTGTGATCAAATTAAGGATTTAGAGCTGGAGGAATTATCCCCATTTCCCAGGAAAGCCAATATAATCACACGTGTTTTCATAAAACAGAGGCAGGAGGTCAGAGAAGGGAGATGCTACAAAGCTGGGAATGAAAACAGAGAAATGGACCACAGAAAGTCTCTAGAAACTGGAATTGTCAAAGAAAGAAATTCTCTCCTGGAGCTTCCAGAAGGAAAACAGTACTGTTGGCACTGTGCCGTTAGCCCTATAAGTCTCATTTCATACTGACTGCTAAAACTATAATAAAATAAATATACACTGCTTTTAAGAGACTAAATTCAAGGTAGTTTGTTTCAACAGCAATAGGAAAATACAGGAAGCCAATAATACCTGGTTGGTTGGCCAAGCACTTGAAACAAATTTGTTTTCTGCTATAATGTCATCCCTATTATTTGGGGGCCTGACTTTATCCTTTAATTTTTCTCTTTATGGGTTGTGTTTTTCAGCTTATTTTTATGTTTTTTTTAAAATATATAATTTAGCATTGACATTTTACCTCTCTGAGTTCTGGATGATTTATATATTCCTATACATGTTCTTGAGTTTTGTTCTGAGAAGCAATTACTTGACAGCAGTTTGATTTTATTAAAGCTGGCTTTTAAGGTTTTAGGTAGATTGAGTATCCTCATTTTGGTGCACTACTGAGGGAGTTTCCTTCTGAGAACCATACCCATTTGTCCATAGGATTGGGAGGTCATACTCACTGCTCTAGCTAATGAAACAGAATATACTTGCTCACTGCTCTAGCTAATGAAACAGAATATACTTGAGAAATAAGTAAAAGAACTTATTTGGGGTGTTATTTTTCCAGCATTGTGCAGATTCAACACAAGTATTAGCTAGTCGATACTGAGGGGAGAAATTGATGGGTATCCTCCACATATCCATTTAACTCTCTCAGAACAACAATCTCTGAGATTGTTGTATTACGTTTTGCAAGTCAAGCTACCTTAGCCTGCACAGACACCCAGATCCATCTCTTTAACTCAGCAAGATCATGAAGTTCCCCACTGAATTACCTCCTTTCACTAAGCTGGGTCCTGTACTGGTCTATTAACTCAGGTTCTTTCTCTATATGGGCAATTTTAATAATACTAATGATTGGGGAAGTTGGATGGTTGATAGATAGAATGTCAAATATTAACATGGCTGAACTATCACATGCTTTAAGAATGAACTTTTTACTAAACTGAAAGATATGAAAAAAGAAACTGGATGTCACTAATTGTAGCCATTTCTTTCTTTTTGATGGATTTCCTGTTTCTTCAGGTGTCAATTCAATTGCATCTATTTACTTATTATCTGGTAAATAAATGACTATTATTTTCTTTGCTAATATTTATTCCACGTATGTCTTTAGAAAATATATTTATTTCTTTCTCTTGGCTGAAAATTTTCCTGTGCTCCTGAAATTTTAGAGTAGCAATTATTTAGGTTTAGAGGTTATAAAATTGTATGGACCTCAGCTGTCGTTTTCTGATGGTGAGGTATTTAGAAAATCACCTATTCTTAATTTCTCTAGTTTTTAAATTGGGGAGATAATGCATAACGAGAACATTTTATTTGAAAGCTATGAATAATATATGTACAAAGATTGTGAAAAAAACAGCTTATTCTAGTGATATGTCTATTATTATACCCCAAAATCAATCCTATTTTTTTCATTTGAAACTGTCAATGAGGTGATGGCATAGGGATAACTTATAGTCTTTTTAAATTATTTCATCTTTATTTTCTTCTCTAGAGGCACAAGAACAGTTGTTTCATAATTTACTCTGCATTTTCCAGGTCTCCTGGCAACTAGTTTGATGGAAGATGGAACTGTCTTCAGCACAACAGATAGCCTTATAGACGCAACTTCAGACACTAAGCAGTTGTCATTCCCCATAATTTCTGTAAATTACTGGCATCTAAGCTCAAATACTTTTGTGCACAAACAGGATGCTTCTCCTTGTTTGAAAAATCACACTTGTACTCCCTCTATAGAGGTCCATCTCACAGTACATGCAGTTGTACCAAGCTGAAGTCCATCATTCCTAGGGCTATCGATAGTAGGTGGATCCATGAGCTTCCTGACATCCACCATTGAGGTCAATTCTGGGCCAAGTGATTCTATGGCTTTTCACCTGACATTTTATCTTAACTTTGTGTTAATGTCATCTATAAATGAAATTTTTATCTTAATTTCTGATTTTTTTAAAAAAATATTTTTTTTTCTAAAAAAACTACTAGATGCCAGTGATCCTGAGCATATTTGAATTCCATCTTGTCTCTCTCTCATCTCCCCCTAAATTAAGGAAATCATTTATCAGAATAAAGAATAACTAAATGAAGAGTAGACTATCCACTTCTCAGTAGTCTTTGTGCCACTCAAATGTCTCATCACTTCTCCCTTTTCTTCCATGATATGATAAACTTGAGAAATGACAAAGGAAAAGAAAGATATGCTAGAAGAACATTCAAATATTGAAGAAGGATCCTGAATTTAGATATAAGTAGGAAAAGGAGTAAAGTTTTCCTCAGTTCAGTTACTCTGCTCTGTTGTGAAAATAAGTAAACTGTAAAATTACATATTGGTTTCTATGTGTGTGTATGTGTGTATTATACACATACATAAACAAATAAATCACTCTATTAAATCAATAATACCTTTACTAGGAGAAAATTATTGCCATTTAATATGTATAAATATGATTTTGTGAAACTGTGGTCCTTTAATTAGCATCCATTTCAGGATATTTTTAATTATTATGAAAATATAGAATTTTTCTTCTATGTTAAATGCTCTTGGTCAACTGTATAGTAACATTTTAAATTTGTTCCATTCTCCCTCAGCAATTTTGTTTATATTGCTTTGGTGTGTGTATTTTATTTTATTTTGGGTAGCAGGTATTGAACCCAGGGGTACTTTCTGCTGAGCCACATTCCCAGCCTTTTTTATATTTTATTTGGAAACAGGGTCTCACTAAGTTGCTGAGTCTGGCTTTCAACTTATAATCATATTGCCTAAGCCTCCTGATGCACTGGGATTACAGATCTGTGCCACCATGCCCAAATGGTATGTATATTTTAAAATAGCTCTAGTTTTCCATCTCTTTCTGTATTCTGTTTGCCATTTTTATTTTAATATCTTACCATCAAAGTGTTGAGCCTATTTTTCCACCCTTTAATTCTGATCTGATTTTTTTTGGTTTGCATCAATGTCATATGAAATGTCTATTTGTATCAATGCCAATAGAAAAAAAAAATAAAAATGACATCTTCCCAGGACCTAAGCCATAAAATGTCTCTTACTTTATACCTGCTCCCCTGCCATCATCATGAAAATAAATCTGAACCATTTTGCCAGAAAATTAAGACATATAAATTAGAGATAAGTCATAGAAGTTTTCACAGCAAATACCCTGCATGTATGTTCAGAAACTAACACAAAGTTCCAATCCAAATCATCAATCCCTGCTGGCCACCTTCAGCAGACCACAGATACATCCCTGACTCCTTGAAGTCTCCCAACATCAGCAGAATCACACCACAACTTTGGATTTTATATGGAATATTGCTTTGTATTCTAAGTTGTTGTGCTGGGTCTTATAAAGAAATTGTTTTCAAGTACAATTTCCAAATTCTATGTGTCATTGCTACCACTTTTTCTCTTTCTATAGCAAGAGATTTCATATGTAAATAGATTCATGTTAGATCTACTATACATAGAAATTCTGTTGATAACTTACAACACTATTGATATAGATCTAGTAGATCTGTAGATACACAAATATACTAGATCTCATCTAGAACATATGTGCTCTATGTAAATTAAGTATTTAGGCACAATTTTTCTAACATTTATTCTATTTTTTTCCTAAGGCTGTAGGAATATATTAGACCATAATTGTAGACATAGACAGTATTTTAAAAGGGATATCTAAATTTAGAAATGAGTACACCAAATTTTTAGGTAGAAAATAAAAATTCAAATACTCACCTTACATCTGTTATCTCATATGGAATTTATAATGATATGGTACAATATTAATAATTGCATTTTACAGAGGAGTTTCAAAAACGTATAAGGTTTTTCTTTATTACTGACATAATAAATGGTTAAGTAGGAAATGGAACTCAATTTTATCTAACTTAATTACCTATGGTAAAAGTTAGTTAAGACATGAACACATACACACAGAAGTACAAATCCATTCTATAGATCAGGATACTAACATAAAAATCTGTTAAATGATTAGGAAAAAAACTGCAATTATATTTGAAATTCTAGGATTATGGAATATGCTATCTGATGTCTTATAAATTGGTGCTCTCTCCTCATTACCAAATTATCAATTTATGGAATTAGAAAAGACATGACCTAAGATGTAGCATTTATATCTTCAATAAAATAGACTTTCAATCTATTGACTGAAATACTCTGGCATACAGACATTGAATTATCTTTGTAATATGTTAGGTATATTTTTATTGTTAAATAACATAATTTTCAGTCAAATATTTAATATTTTCATACATGAAGGTATGAGGGTCAGAGGTAGGAGTGAGTTTTTTTTAAAGATGACTTTTCATAATTGTTTCTTTGCTTTTTAAATTCTGAGTTCTATGATAATATCATACTGATCCATTTAAAGTTAGTGAAATATAATAAATAAAAATTTTAATAAATATTTTGAAATATGGCATTCTATCCAGTAAGTCCTCTGAGAATATTTTACTAGGTCATTATTTTACTCAGCTTTTTAACAGCCTTGACCAAAAAGACATGACATAAATTAGAGGAGTAAAGTTTATTTGGGGACTTACAGTTTCAGAAATCTCAGTCCATAGATAGCCAGTTCCACTCCTAGGACAAAGATGAGGCAAAACATCATGGTGAGAGAGTGTGGCAGAGGAAACTGGCTCAGAACATTACTAGGAAGGAGAGAGAAAGAGAGAGAGAGAGAGAGAGAGAGAGAGAGAGAGAGAGAGAGAGATTGATTGATTGATTACACTCCCCAGATACAATATATATACTCCAAAGGCATGCCACCAATGATCAACCTCCTCTAGTCACACCCCACCTGCCGTCCATTAATTCACTGATTGGGTTAAGGCTCTCATAACCCTGTCATTTCACCCCTAATCCTTCTTGCATTGTTTCACACATGAACTTTAGGGGGATACCTCACATCCAAACCATAATAATCATACATCATTTTAAAAATGAATTAATAAAAAAGTTGGTGAAAAGAACAACTGAACAAATTGAAAGCATGTAGGTAGATGCATTCTATATGAGTTTATTCTGACTCACACTTGTGACAGGCAAAGATGTGTTGAACATTGCAATGAAAAGAACAGCATAAAATCAGCTCACTCAGTTCTTGTATTCTGTATACTCAATTTATAATAGGGTGTTCTCCCAAATTTTGTGATGATGCCTCCAACTCCTCTTTTAGTTAAGAGTTTTATTGCCTCTAGGCTGTTTTTCACTTTTCCAATTTGGTTTGAAAATTTTCTGACTTTACCTATTTTGATCCAATGCTAGGAAAAACTTGACAAGTTTTGCTGATTCTTTCTTTACATTTGGGGATTTGGTCCAATGACAGTATCAAGCAAAATGTAAGCATTGCAAATCTATCCAAACAGAAAACATATCATAATAGCTCACAAATAGTGACTGTGGAACAGAAAAATAATGATTTTTGCCCTTCCTTGAACAAGCAAAAAGTGACAAGTAAACATGAGGAAAAAGGAAAGTCTCTAGGCATTTTTTGACAGGAAAATTTAAACACATACTATAAATGACTATAATATGGTTACACCGTTACTCTGTACTGATACACATTTTAGAAATGTCCTTAATTGAAGCGCAAGTATAAATATTCATCCATTACTGAATTATTTGCAATTATTATTATACTATAATAGGCCCCATGTCTTTGAACCTGTCATATTATTATGTGATCTCAGTGATCAAAAATAAAATTATATAAAAACCTACTAATGTTGAGAATATAGAAATTTTGGTTTGTAGAAATTTAAAATAGTACAGACGATGTAATTAATGCTATCAGTATATTCAGATATTAATTGGAAAATCGCATAAACTAAAAAGGTACATCTATACCTGGAATAAATATGCACAGTATTAATATATGTTTAGAGTAAATATGAAGTCCTTTATCTTATATATTCAAAAGAATGTGATAATGCATCCCCAAGAAGAGGGTAAAATATGTAGGGTATAAGTAATTGAATCTACACTGCTGAGATTATTTTTCAGAAATGGCCCCAATAATGGCAAAGAACTTAGTCCTCCCTTTCTATGTAATCATATAAGGCAGAAAATGAGTCAATTTTTAAATGGTAGAATCATACTGGGCCTTGATTTTCTCTGTTCTGAAAGAATACCTGGTTTAGAATTAGAAGTATTTTGGGCTCTAGAAGGCCTCTTCAGAGTTTGAGTGTAGAAAGGTGAAGTGATAGTATTGAACTCATGATTATCAAGAGGGAAGCCTATTTTGGGAGTAATAAAGGATTCATTTGGATTTTTAGTTAATGTATTTCCATTGAATAGATGTTTCTTTGACAAATTAGTTCCTGAACATTATGAAGGCACTGAACACTGAAAATGATTAGCAGCAGATCAATCTTTGCTCCATCATCTAAAGCAGCATTTCTTGATATCTAATGCTCTCACTCATGTATAAAACTCAGTTAGGTTGGGGGGTGGGCAAGGGAAGAATGGAAGAATTTTGGATTAGACAGAGGGTAGGAGAGGGGTTTGGGAAAGATGGTGGAATGAGATGGACATTATTATCCTATGTACATGTATGATTACATGAATAGTGTGACTCTGCATTGTTTACAATCAGAGAAATGAAAAGTTTGGCTCCATTTGTGTATGATGAGTTGAAATAAATTCTGCTGTTATGTATAACTAATTAGAACAACAAAAAAATAACAACTCACTAACATGAACATTTTTATTTAGTAGGCCTGGAATAGGGTCTGG
Source organism: Callospermophilus lateralis (assembly GCF_048772815.1). Lineage (NCBI taxonomy): Eukaryota > Metazoa > Chordata > Mammalia > Rodentia > Sciuridae > Callospermophilus > Callospermophilus lateralis. Next base: position 64,994,239 of record NC_135320.1, on the reverse strand, counting down.
TGTTATGCATTTCTAATGATCATTTAAAAGATATTGAGTAATTTTGTGTAGCAAGTTTTTAAAGGATGTCCCCTTCATAAATTGATTAGTTTCCTTATCTCCATAAAATTAGTAAGAACTATTTTATGTTGATGTAAAATTCAGGGATTTAGGATTGGGGATTAGGATTTAATCCAAAGGTAAAGCACTTTTTTCTTAGCATGTGAGACCCTGGGATCAATCCCCAGCACCAAAAGTAATTGATTGATTAATTAATTAAATAAAATTCAGAAACTCAAACCATGGAGAAATGCTGGAAATCAAGAAATTTTATACACTTTAGTATAATGGAGGAAAAGTTGATTTTTTTTCCCAAGCCCGAAGCATATGGCCTTAGCATACGGGGGTAGAGGTGTGTGTGTATGTGTGTGTGACAAATTATAAATGACAAATTCTTAGCATATATCAAATAAAGGCTTGAAAAATTAAATTTGTAACATATTATTACTGAAAAGTTTCATTGAACAAATAAAAGGCTTATTTACCATTTGAAAATTTTACAAAATATTATTCCAGGTTAATAAACTAAAGAAAAATATTAAATTAACTATTATTTCAACATATGAGAAAATTAATCTTATATCCAGAACCAAAAGAGAGCTGATGAAAGCAATTAAAAATGTCCAGTATTTGTAACTACATGCAATGTTCATGGATTGGAAAATTTAATGTTGGTAAGTCATAGACCCTAATTTTTTTCTGTAGACATATGCCATCAGCATCATGGCCATTAAGTTTTTCTACAGAGAGATCCATTTTTAGTCATCTTCATTCCAATATGGTTGATTTAAAAATACTATATCAAATGAGTTAGGTAAGAATAAATTTATGTCATTAACGTGGATATAACATTTCGGTGGATATTGTAACCATGAGGGAAAACAAAGATTATTCTTTATTCTTTATTATATTTTATTTTCTATTATAAAACAAAATTGAAGTACAGTAAAAAGAAACAGAAATATAAACATATATGTACATATTCATATATAACATATATGAATATATGTATACATATATATATCAGTGATTTAAAATATAATAGTACCAACAAAAAACTATAAAAGTAGTAGGAAAAAATATGAAATTCCCTCTGAAATGTCAAAACAAAAAAATAAAGGAAAATAAAAAGTAAAAAGAAGATATTTGAGAAATACGGAAAATGGGTAATAGAAGCTATATTTAAACAGGTAATCAAGGGTTCAGTAGATATGAAATCAGAATCTCTTTAAATCTCTTTAAAATCTTTCCATTACCCAATCCCTTTCTCACAACTTCTCCTTATTTTAATGCTTTAATCATGCCTGAAGTTTTTTAGTCCAAGAGATTTTCTGCTAATATTCCCATAGCCTAAGGCATTAATCCTAGAATCATTGTTTCTCTACAAACCTCTCATGAATCGGGTATAGACTCAAACATTTGTTTTAAATCAAGATAATGCAATTTCCTCCTCTTCCTCAAGTAATTATTTGTCACACTGGTTTATTTTACATTTATCATAGTTTAGCACAGTTTCTGATGATCCCACTGGAGTGTAAAATTGAGGTTAATGGTATGTACAACTACAGTACCAATGTTACAAGAGTTCTTGTCATACACTAAATCCAGACAGAGTGTGGAGGGGACGAGAAGTAGAGGAAGAAGAAGAAATAGGGGAGAAAGTGAGGAAAGAAGAAGGAAGGGAATAAGGAAGGAGGGATAGTGGGAGGGAGAGAGGAAACAACAAAGTCAACATTAAAGAAATCACCATTGCAGACATACACATTGGAACAGATTCGATATTCAAAAAATTCTATTGATAATATTGTTTTTTTTTAATTTTCTTATACCTTCCCACCCCACCTCCTGGTACTGACTGAGGATGAAACAATGAGATATTCTACCACTGAGCTCCATTATTGGCCCTTTTTGGTTTTGTTTTGTTGTTTTTTGAGATAGGGTCTCAATCAGTTGCTGAAGCTGGCTTCAAACTTGTAATCATCCTGTTTTAGCCTCCACAGTCACTGAGATTGCAGGTGTAAGCCTCTGTGTCCAGCTCATCCATTATTGTTTTCTAATAATTCTTCTCTAATGAAATAAAGATAAGTAGTATATTTGATTGTATTTGTTAGCTGGTTTTCAAAAATTCTACTTACCATTTGTACTTTGTGATTATACATTAAAGGCATAAACTAAATTATATTTTATTATGTAAACAGCATTGTATTTATTTATCACCAATTTATTTTTAATTGATACACAAAAATTTTGCACGTAAATGGGATACCACATGATATTTCAAAACATGTATACATTGGGTAATATTTATAACAAGGTAAACATATCTATTTTCTCAAACATTTAACATTTATAATGAAAACATTTAAAATCCTTTCAGTTTGTTGAAAGATACAGTACATAATTGCTATCTATAGTCACCGTACTATGCAGTAGCTCACCAAAACTTCTTATTCCTATATACCAGTAACTTACCACCCATTGATAAATCCTTTCCCATCTCTACCTGCAATCAATTTCTTTTATGGTATGTCTATTTGAATCATTAAAAATAAAACACTTGAAGACCCAGAATGGAAGAGTTTTATATCAATCTGATATTGCTGTTGCTCTCTGAAGATTGCATCAAGTGATAAGTTCAGTTCAGTTAATGATCCTGGGCTACTTATGAAACAAAAGGAGAAAGGGACAAGACTTTTAGCAATAAAACTTAAAAGCTCTGCACTGTTCCCCCAGAATCTTATGGGTTATTCAGAGCACTTCTGAAGAGGAAACTCATTCTCAGGCTTATGACCTTTCATTCTTCTAATATTTTAGAGCACTTAAATGAGGAAAAAATAATTTTATTAAGTCATCATTGAAATTAATATTTATATTTCCCCTGAAAATAAAAAAAATATCAAAATATCATGAGGGGCATTGTATTTTGATGATAATTTCATGGAGATTTTTCAGATTAACTAATTGATAAGGGGTCTATGGAAGACAGATCTTAGGCTAAAGCAGTGAGGCTCTATATTGTTTAAAATGTTGCAATTATTCCACAGATAAATGAGTTTAGGTTAATGAATGAATAATGCTTTCAATTCTTGCCACTTCTTTGGAAAAATTAATGATAGTAATAACCAGATTATTGTTGTTTAAATATAAATTGAAAAAAATTAGTTATAACTTTTATTTTCATAATTTCTCCTTAGTTTGATGATATTTTATTCCCTATGTGACTCTATGCAAATTTCTGCAACATGATTGAAATAAACCCGTCACACTTTATCTACTATTTCCCTAAAATTTATCACTATTTAAGTAATCAATATAATTTTAAAAAATCATACTTCCATGGGTTTTACATGAACACTTTTCAATAATAAAGCAATAATTTAAAAAGTAGAAATATAATTTTAAGTTTGATATTAATATTTAATGTACCTTATTCTAATGAATTTTTCCAATAAATTTAATTAAAAATTGATTCTTTAAGAAGATTTTGTTGCTATTTTTCCATTAAAATCAGCAAAATAATCAAGTGAAAGATTGATTTTCAGGGTTCTGAAGTGTGTCTAGCTACTATCCACATACACACATCTCGTAATATTGAACTTCACTAACACTGCATCTTTTGCAAACTACAGGATTTTAGAAAACCTGTGGTAAGTAATTCTAGCAGTGCCATTTTCCCAAAAGTATGTGTTCTCTTTGTGTCAATATGTCACATTTTGATAATTTTTACAATATCTAGATTGCTTCATTGTTCATATTTGTCATGGTTAACTGTGAACACTGATCTTTGATGTTATTATCATAATAGTTTTCGGTGCCATAAATCTAGGCTATAGGAACTGGCAAACTTATTTGATAAATGTTGTACTGTTCTGAGGCCTCCATTGACCATTAATACACCTCTCTCTCTCCCTCTCCTTAAGCTTTCCTATTCCTGAGACATAACAATTTTAACATAAAGCTAATTAATAACCCTACATGATCTCTAGGTTTTAAAATTAAAGGAAGAATCACATTTCTCACTTTAAATAAAAATCTAGAAATGATTAAATTTGACTTTTATTTAATCCACACTAAAAGCCAATATAAGCTGAAGGCTACAATTTAGGGGTCCAATTTGCTCAAAAGTTTTTGCACACAAATGAAAAATTCTTGACATAAATTAAAAGTTTTACTGTAATAACCAAATGAATGATAAGAAAGAAAGACTTATTGTTTATATGGAAAATATTTTAGTGGTGTACATAGAAGATCAAACCAACCAAAACATTCTCTTAAAGGCAGGCTGAATCCCGAGCAAGACCCTAATTCTTCGGAGTTCTATGAAGACTGAGAGAGGTGAGGAAGCTGCAGAAGAAAGTGTGAAGCTAGCAGAGGTTGGGTTTATGTGGTGTGTGGAAAGAAGTCACATCTCTAATGTGAAAGTGCCAGGTGAAGCAGTGAATGCTCATGGAGATGCTATTGAAAGCCACCTAGAAGATGTAGCTGCAATAGCTGATGAATAACACCTTTTAAATGTAGGTGAAACAGCCTTATATTGGAAAAATATACCATTTAAGGTTTTCATAACCAGAGAGGAGAAGTCAATACCTGGCTTAAAGGACAAGTTCATTCTTGTAGGAGCTAAGGAAGCTGATGACTAAGTCAAAGAGAATGTTCACTTACCATTCTGAAAATTACAGGCCACTTAAGAACTATATTTAATCTTCCTGTGCTCCATAAATAGAATAATGAAGTCTTGGTGATTACTGAATATTATAATCTCAGTGTTTTGAACGACTGCTGAGAACAAGATTTCTTTTTAAACATAACTGTTTATTGACAATGCACCTAATACCCTAAGAGTTCTGATGAAGATGTACAATGAGATTACTATTGTTTATATGCCTGCTAACTCCACATCCATTCTGTACTCTGTGAACCAAGAAACAAATGGACCTTTAAGAGTCTTAAGAAATACATTTTGTAAGGCTATTGTTATCATACAGCTATTCCTCTAATGTGCAAAGTGAATTGAAAATCTTCTGGAAAGGATACTCTGTTCTAGGTGACATTAAGAATATTTATGATTCATGGGAGGAGTTCAAAATATCTATATTAATGATAAGATTTTGGAATGAGTTGATTCTAGCACTCATGGATGACTTTGATAGGTTCAAGATTTCAATGGAAGAAGCAACTACCAATGTACTGGAAACAACAAGAGAACTAGAATTAAAAAATGGAGCCTGAAGACATGACCAAATGACTGCAATCTCATTATATAATAAAAGTTGTTGGAAAATTATGTAGATGATCAGGAATGGGAACTTACTCTACAAACTACTGACCTAAACATGTAATACATTTTGTTATTTATTTATATTTTTCAAAATAAGTAAGTTCCATACTGGAGAGTGCCGGGGTCCAGCCCGCCTCCACCAGGAGAGGATGAGCAACTATAGTTTGAAAGATGATCTATAACTCCCATATCTTACTGGCTTCATTCAACTTATCTTTCTATATATATGACAGGACCTTACATCTCTCATCTTATAAACCACGGTCTGCAGAAAGCTCATTTTATTCCCTTCATTTAAATGACTCTTTTAGGGGAAGAATTACAACATTATTTTTGATGCTAAGAAGTTGGAGACAATTTAGTTGTCAATTACTAGAAGAATGTATATATAACATGTGGTAAATGCAGCAGAAGAAATGAAAGCTTTGCATGCTAATAACAATTTGGATGTTTCTTAAAAGCATAGTGTTTAATGAAATGGTAATAAAATGGTGCCACTTATACAAATTTATTATATGTGCTCAGAATGACCACTCACAATGCTTAAGAGCATATACAAAAATGGCATTAATAATCATATCAGATGGGTCCCTGGTTGTGTGAAAGAGAAATGGAGTTGGGGTGAGACTACAAGAAATAAGCAAAATGAATAAATAAGAGATGGGTTATGCATGGACTGATGGTAATTGCATACTTGAAGCTGACAAATATATTTAAATCAATTCTCTTTACCTGAGGTCCAAAAAGATGCAAATCAATACTCACGAAAATAAGTTATATCATCTTATTTTTTATGCATAAGTAATGAAAATCTATCTAAATCTAAAAGTGAAGTAAAAATCATTAATTTCCCAGGATGTGTTTTTCATCATAATCCTAATATTTTAAGAAAAAAAATTCCCTTTAAGGAAATTTCATGAAGCTTATATTTTACTCTCTATTGTTTTCCAAATTGCTAGTTTCTTAATTCACACACAAACACACACATACACCTTTGTATGTGTGATGTGTGTCTCATAAAAGATAAATGTGTGTAAACATGTATGACTTTAAGTAGTTAAAGGACAGAATTGTGAGATATATATATATATATATATATATATATATATAGGCACATACGGGACTTCACAAGAGCAAATGAAAGAAGATATGTGTATATATTGGGGTAAACACAAGAAATATCATAGACATATCTTTAGGTAAATAAATGATAGAAATATTGATTTATAAAATGCTTTTTTTACAGGGAAGGGAAAGGATATTAAATGCCATTAAATATTGTACATAGCCATTTTAAATCAAATATTGATTTTAATTTCACAAAAGCAAATGAAAGAAAATATGTACATGTATTTGGGTAAACACAGAAATATAGACATATCTTTAGGTGAGTAAAAAAATAAAAATATTTATATATAAAATGCTTTTTGTTAACAGGGAAGGGAAAGGATATTTAATACCATGAAACATTCTACGTAGCCATTTAAAATAAAAAGGGACCGAGGGATCCAACATGGCGGCCGGCGAGGAAGCTGCACTTTCAATATCTCCACATTAACGGGATCAGAAACACCAATTAAAACAGCTACATTCTACCTACTGAGGATCTTCTAGCAAAATTCCGTTGAAAGGAGACCTGCCGAGAATTAGTAAGTTTATTAGACGTGACAGTTTGCCCCAGACAAGTGAAACTTGACCGGCAGCGCGGGCTCAGAGTCCAATCCCGCGGCCACCCGCCGCTTCTGCAAGCGGCAGGCGGCCCAGAGCAGCACGGCAGAAGGGTCCCCGCCCGGCCAGCAGACAGCTCCCGCCATCCCAGCTACCCTGGCGGCCCTGCTTTCGCTCGGCGAACAGCCACCCCACCCGGCTGGTTCTTAGCCACGCGGCTGCAGTCACCCGGCTTTAGAAGCGGTCCCCGGCGGCCCTGCTCGGCGAGAAGGGTCCCCGCCCGGCCGGCAGACAGCTCCCGCCATTCCGATCTTGTTCTGCAAACAGCCACCCCGCCCGCCTGGTTCTTAGCCATGAGGCTGCAGCCGCCCGGCTTTACAAGCGCCCCTGGCGACCCTGCTCGGCGAGAAGGGTCCCTGCCCGGCCGACAGACAGCTTCCGCCATCCCGGCTACCCTGGCGGTCCCGCTCTTGCCCTGCAAACAGCCACCCCGCCCTCCTGGGTCTTAGCCACGCGGCTGCAGCCACCCGGCTTTACAAGCGCCCCCGGTGGCCCTGCTGGGCGAGAAGGGTCCCCGCCAGGCCGGCAGACAGCTCCAGCCATCCCGCTCTTGCTCTGCAAACAGCCACCCCGCCCGCCTGGTTCTTAGCCACAAGGCTGCAGCCGCCCGGCTTTACAAGCGCCCCCGGCGGCCCTGCTCGTCGAGAAGGGTCCCTGCCTGGCCGACAGACAGTTTCCACCATCCCGGCTACCTTGGCGGCCCCGCTCTCGCCCTGCAAACAGCCACCCCCCCCCCCCGCCTGGGTCTTAGCCACGTGGCTGCAGCCACCTGGCTTTGCAAGCGCCCCCGGCGGCCCTGCTCGGCGAGAAGGGTCCCCGCCCTGCCGGCAGACAGCTCCCACCATTCCGCTCTTGCTCTGCAAACAGCCACCCCGCCCGCCTGGTTCTTAGCCACGAGGCTGCAGCCGCCCGGCTTTACAAGCGCCCCCGGCGGCCCTGCTCAGTGAGAAGGGTCCCTGCCCGGCCAACAGACAGTTTCCGCCATCCCGGCTACCCTGGCGGTCCCGCTCTTGCCCTGCAAACAGCCACCCCGCCCGCCTGGGTCTTAGCCAAGCGGCTGCAGCCACCCGGCTTTACAAGCGCCCCCGGCGGCCCTGCTCTGCGAGAAGGGTCCCCGCCCTGCCGGCAGACAGCTCCCGCCATTCCGCTCTTGCTCTGCAAACAGCCACCCCGCCCGCCTGGTTCTTAGCCACGAGGCTGTAGCCGCCCGGCTTTACAAGCGCCCCCAGCGGCCCTGCTTGTCGAGAAGGGTCCCTGCCCGGCCGGCAGACAGCTCCCACCATCCCGGCACTCCTGGCGGCCCGCCCGCTCTGCGAAGGGTCACCCCACCCGGCTCTTAGCCACGCGGGCGCCATCTGCCTGGCTCTGTGGGCGCCCCCGGCGGCCCAGCGCAGCCAGAAGGGTCCCCGCCTGGCCCGACAGAAGGCACGTGCCCTTCCGGCTCTGCTAACGGCCCTGCCCACCCGGGAAAGGGCTCCCCCCCTTGAGAGGATGGGAAGGAAATCTAACCAAGCCTCTATGAATTAGCGAACTGGGATCTAAAACCAGAGATTGTGTCAGACCAGAGACAAGCCAGTTCCACCTCTCCCTTCGGTCACTCCTGCAAGGAGCCAGGGGCCCGCCATAGCAGAGAGGGGAAGTCACCAAAGATCGGCCAAAGAGATTCCTTCCCAGCGGATTCTAAATTAGCAGGAGCGGCGAGGGAGCCGGCCGGAGCTGAGGCGGCGCTGACGCAGGAGCCGGCGGGAGCCGCTCGGCGCGGGTCTCCCAGCTACAGCTCCCACCAGTGCTGACAACTGAGGTCTCTTGCACCAGATACGGGGGCGTGGCTACCAGAAGGTAAGCAAATTTGCTGGGGGTTCTCAGCCCCAAGCTCTACAAACTTAGGGCCTGAGGGAGGCAAACAAGGAGAGTGTGCCCAGGCACTAATGAAACAGCTGCTCCACGCGTGTGCAAGGTAGGCGGAACCGTGACCACCGACAAAACAGGCCAGTGGCCCGCCAGATACATCGCCCCGGTCGGGGGAGGGGCAGAGCCGCCACCAGCGCCTTTTAGGTAGACAGATCTGCAACCGACAGACAGAACAGGCCTAGTGGCCAGCGGAGGGGCAAAGCCGCTGCTCACGCCTGCAAGGTAGGCGGACCTGTGACCACCGAAAGAACAGGCCCATCGAAAGTACAGGTACAGAGGCCTCCTGGCGTGGAAGGCACATTGCCTCAATTGGAGGAGGGGCAGAGCCACCGCCAAAGCCTGCGAGGGAGACTTTGCAGCTATACAAGAGCAATATAAATATATAGGGGGAAAAATCAATAACACAACAGTTTCACCAAGCAGAAAGAAACGCGATCAGTATGAAAAGACAAGGAAAGAAAGGACCACAAGCAATGCAGGTCAACTCAACTTTAGAAGAGGTAATATCTGCAGCAGATGGAATGTCAGATAAAGAATTCAGGATATACATGCTTCAGATGATCTGGAGTCTCAAGGAAGACATCAGACAGCAAAATCAGACAATGAAAGACCACTTCGACCACTTCGACAATAAATTAAATAAACAAATCCAAGAAGCAAAAGATCAATTATACAGGGAGATAGAGGTTATAAAAAACAAACAAACAGAAATCCTGGAAATGCAGGAAACAATAAACCAACTTAAAAACTCAATTGAGAATACTACCAGCAGAGTAGAACACTTAGAAGATAGAACATCAGACAATGAAGACAAAGTATTTCAACTGGAGAAGAACATAGACAGCTCAGCAAAGCTGTTAAGAAACCATGAGCAGAACATTCAAGAAATATGGGATAACATAAAGAGACCCAACTTAAGGGTCATGGGGATACAGGAAGGTATTGAGGTCCAAACCAAAGGAATGAGCAATCTATTCAACGAAATAATACGAGAAAACTTCCCAGACTTGAAGAATGAGACAGAATCCCAAATCCTAGAAGCCTACAGGACGCCAAGTGTGCAAAATCATAAGAGATCCACACCTAGACACATTATAATGAAGATGCCCAACATACAGAATAAGGAGAGAATTTTAAAAGCTACAAGAGAAAGGAAGCAGATTACATTTAGGGGTAAACCAATCAGGATAACAGCTGATCTTTCAACACAGACTCTGAAAGCTAGAAGATCCTGGAATAACATATTTCAAACACTGAAAGAAAAGGGGTTCCAACCAAGAATTGTGTATCCCGCGAAATTAAGCTTCAGGATGGAAGATGAAATTAAAACCTTCCATGATAAACAAAAGTTAAAAGAATTTGCAGCTAGAAAACCAGCTCTTCAAAACATCCTCGGCAAAATATTACAGGAAGAGGAAATGGAAAATATCAATGAAAACCAACAGCGGGAGGTAGTACAGTAAAGGTGGGGGGGAATAATCAAAGAGGAAAACAAATCATGTTTAGTAACATAAATAAACAAATATGGCTGGAAGAACAACCCATATCTCAATAATAACTCTAAATGTTAATGGCTTAAACTCACCAATTAAGAGACACAGGCTAGCAGAATGGATCACTAAACAAGACCCAACAATATGCTGCCTTCAGGAGACGCATTTGATAGGAAAAGACATACATAGACTGAAGGTGAAAGGTTGGGAAAAATCATATCACTCATATGGACTTCGGAAACAAGCAGGAGTGTCCATACTCATTTCAAATAAAATAGATTTCAAGCCAAAGTTAATCAAAAGGGATGAAGAGGGACACTACATACTTCTCAAGGGAACCATACACCAACAAGACATAACAATCATAAATATATATGCCCCAAACAATGGTGCAGCTATGTTCATCAAACAAACTCTTCTCAAGTTCAAGAGTCTAATAGACCACCATACAATAATCATGGGAGACTTCAACACACCTCTCTCACCACTGGACAGATCTTCCAAACAAAAGTTGAATAAGGAAACTATAGAGCTCAATAACACAATTAATAACCTAGACTTAATTGACATATATAGAATATACCACCCAACATCAAGCAGTTACACTTTTTTCTCAGCAGCACATGGATCCTTCTCAAAAATAGATCATATATTATGTCACAGGGCAACTATTAGACAATATAAAGGAGTAGAGATAATACCATGCATATTATCTGATCATAATGGAATGAAATTGAAAATCAACGATAAAAGAAGTAAGGAAAAATCATGCATTACTTGGAGAATGAACAATAGGTTACTGAATGATCAATGGGTTATAGAAGACATCAAGGAGGAAATTAAAAAATTCTTAGAGATAAATGAAAACACAGACACAACATATCGGAATCTATGGGACACATTGAAAGCAGTTCTAAGAGGAAAATTTATTGCTTGGAGTTCATTCCTTAAAAAAAGAAAAAACCAACAAATAAATGATCTAATACTTCAACTCAAAATCCTAGAAAAAGAAGAGCAAAACAACAGCAAAAGAAGTAGAAGACAAGAAATAATTAAAATCAGAGCTGAAATTAATGAAATCGAAACGAAAGAAACAATTGAAAAAATTGACAAAACTAAAAGTTGGTTCTTTGAAAAAATAAATAAAATCGACAGACCCTTAGCCACGCTAACAAAGAGAAGAAGAGAGAGAACTCAAATTACCAGCATACGGGATGAAAAAGGCAATATCACAACAGACACTTCAGAAATACAGAAGATTATCAGAAATTATTTTGAATCCTTATACTCCAATAAAATAGAAGATAGTGAAGGCATCGATAAATTTCTTAAGACATATGATTTGCCCAGATTGAGTCAGGAGGATATTGACAACCTAAACAGACCAATATCAATTGAGGAAATAGAAGATACCATCAAAAGACTACCAACTAAGAAAAGCCCAGGACCGGATGGGTATACAGCAGAGTTTTTCAAAACCTTTAAAGAGGAATTAACACCAATACTTTTCAAGCTATTTCAGGAAATAGAAAAAGAGGGAGAACTTCCAAATTCATTCTATGAGGCCAACATCACCCTGATTCCTAAACCAGACAAAGACACTTCAAAGAAAGAAAACTACAGACCAATATCTCTAATGAACCTAGATGCAAAAATCCTCAATAAACTTCTGGCGAACCGGATACAAAAACATATCAAAAAAATTGTGCACCATGATCAGGTAGGATTTATCCCTGGGATGCAAGGTTGGTTCAATATACGGAAATCAATAAATGTTATTCACCACATCAACAGGCTTAAAAATAAGAACCATATGGTCATCTCGATAGATGCGGAAAAAGCATTCGACAAAGTACAGCATCCCTTTATGTTCAAAACTCTAGAAAAACTAGGGATAACAGGAACATACCTCAACATTGTAAAAGCAATCTATGCTAAGCCTCAGGCTAGCATCATTCTGAATGGAGAAAAACTGAAGGCATTCCCTCTAAAATCTGGAACAAGACAGGGATGCCCTCTCTCACCACTTCTGTTCAACATAGTTCTCGAATCACTGGCCAGAGCAATTAGACAGACGAAAGAAATTAAAGGCATAAAAATAGGAAAAGAAGAACTCAAATTATCACTATTTGCAGATGACATGATTCTATACCTAGCCGACCCAAAAGGGTCTACAAAGAAACTATTAGAGCTAATAAATGAATTCAGCAAAGTGGCAGGCTATAAAATCAACACGCATAAATCAAAGGCATTCCTGTATATCAGCAACAAATCCTCTGAAATGGAAATGAGGACAACCACCGCATTCACAATATCCTCAAAGAAAATAAAATACTTGGGAATCAACCTAACAAAAGAGGTGAAAGACTTATACAATGAAAACTACAGAACCCCAAAGAGAGAAATAGAAGAAGATCTTAGAAGATGGAAAAATATACCCTGTTCATGGATAGGTAGAAGTAACATCATCAAAATGGCGATATTACCAAAAGTTCTCTATAGGTTTAATGCAATGCCAATCAAAATCCCAACGGCATTTCTTGTAGAAATAGAGAAAGCAATCATGAAATTCATATGGAAAAATAAAAGACCCAGAATAGCAAAAACAATTCTAAGCAGGAAATGTGAATCAGGCGGTATAGCTATACCAGACTTCAAACTATACTACAGAGCAATAGTAACAAAAACAGCATGGTACTGGTACCAAAACAGGCAGGTGGACCAATGGTACAGAATAGAGGACACAGAAACCAATCCACAAAACTACAACTATCTTATATTTGATAAAGGGGCTAAAAGCATGAAATGGAAGAAGGATAGCATCTTCAACAAATGGTGTTGGGAAAACTGGAAATCCATATGCAACAAAATGAAACTGAATCCCTTTCTCTCACCATGCACAAAAGTTAACTCAAAGTGGATCAAGGAACTTGATATCAAATCAGAGACATGGCGTCTGATAGAAGAAAAAGTTGGCTATGATCTACATACTGTGGGGTCGGGCTCCAAATTCCTCAATAGGACACCCATAGCACAACAGTTAATAACTAGAATCAACAAATGGGACTTACTCAAACTAAAAAGTTTTTTCTCAGCAAAAGAAACAATAAGAGAGGTAAATAGGGAGCCTACGTCCTGGGAACAAATCTTTACTCCTCACACTTCAGACAGAGCCCTAATATCCAGAATATACAAAGAACTAAAAAAATTAGACAATGAGATAACGAATAACCCAATCAACAAATGGGCCAAGGACCTGAACAGAAATTTCTCAGAGGAGGACATACAATCAATCAACAAGTATATGAAAAAATGCTCACCATCTCTAGCAGTCAGAGAAATGCAAATCAAAACCACCCTAAGATACCATCTCACTCCAGTAAGATTGGCAGCCATTAGGAAGTCAAACAGCAACAAGTGCTGGCGAGGATGTGGGGAAAAGGGTACTCTTGTACATTGCTGGTGGGACTGCAAATTGGTGCGGCCAATTTGGAAAGCAGTATGGAGATTTCTTGGAAAGCTCGGAATGGAACCACCATTTGATCCAGCTATTCCACTACTTGGTCTATTCCCTAAAGACCTAAAAAGAGCACACTATAGGGACACTGCTACATCCATGTTCATAGCAGCACAATTCACAATAGCAAGACTGTGGAACCAACATAGATGCCCTTCAATAGACGAATGGATAAAAAAAATGTGGCATTTATACACAATGGAGTATTACTCTGCATTAAGAAATGACAAAATCATAGAATTTGGAGGGAAATGGATGGCATTAGAGCAGATTATGCTAAGTGAAGCTAGCCAATCCCTTAAAAACAAATGCCAAATGTCTTCTTTGATATAAGGAGAGTAACTAAGAACAGAGTAGGGAAGAAGAGCATGAGAAGAAGATTAACATTAAACAGGGATGAGAGGTGGGAGGGAAAGGGAGAGAGAAGGGAAATTGCATGTAAATGGAAGGAGACCCTCAGGGGTATACAAAATTACATACAAGAGGAAGTGAGGGGAAAGGAGGGAAAATATAAGGGGGAGAAATGAATTACAGTAGAGGGGGTAGAGAGAGAAGAGGGGAGGGGAGGGGGGAGGGGGGATAGTAGAAGATAGGAAAGGCAGCAGAATACAACAGACTCCAGAATGGCAATACGTAAATCAATGGTTGTGCAACTGAAGTGATTCTGCAATCTGTATATGGGGTAAAAATGGGAGTTCATATCCCACTTGAATCAAAGTGTGAAATATGATATATCAAGTACTATGTAATGTTTTGAACAACCTACAATAAAAATTAATTAAAAAAAAAATAAAAATAAAAAGGGACCAAAAATAAATTCAAATATATATGTATAGTATAAGCTATGTACTTAGTCAGGCATCAGGTGTATATGATGGATAAGGCAGATTTCTCTAGCTACTTTTAGAACAGGCATTTCATCTGTTTTGATGGGTTTCCAGGTTTATGTAGATCATGTGACCTATGCTGGGCTCAGCTGGGCTGTTTCACTTCCAGTTATAGATCTTAAGGTTTGGATTTTTATTGCACATGGGACTGTATCTTTTGTTTTTAAAGGCACACATACATACATACATACACACACACACACACACACACACAGGCTCACATACACACAGGCTCACATACACAGGCACACATATGCACACACATCTTAAGTATTATTCTAAGTATTCATCTCAAGACCCAGGCTGAAAGTATAGCAAATATCTAGTGGGAATTTTCTTCACAGTATTGGCAGAGGGTCAAACAAGCAAAGAAAAAACACACAATTCCTTTTAAAACCTATTTTTTAAACTGATTCATGTCACTTTTACTACACTCTTTTGGCCAAAATTATTCTAACAGCTGAGACCCAAATTGTTTGGGGACGAATATTTCTATTCCATTATTGAGAAAAAATATGAAATGGCATGGCTAATATGCTATGGATAAAAATAAAGGCTCATTGCTCAATTTATCATGTTCATCACCTCGGCTACAATTACACTATTCTCATACAGAAAATATATTTACTCCTTAAGTTCTTGCAAAGTCTCATCTACTCATGTTATTAGCCTTGAGGTCCAACTTACTATGCTCCACATTATGTTGGACATAGATCTTTATGATCTGAAAATTTATGAACAGTCTAGTTATTTGCTGAACCTACCCCATGATGAAACAGGAACAAAATCTTCACTAAACACTGCCATTTGCAAAGGAATAAAACAAGAATTGCAAAAAAAATGCTGGCTTTCAGTTAGAAAATCCTGATGGAGAAATGATTTCAGCTCCATTTTTCCTGGAGACCTGGATTATATCTGATTTTACCTCAGTTCTATTCCCTAGTACATATTTTTTCAAAGTTCTAAGCTTATATTTTTGAAATGTCAATCATTCCTGTCCTCCAACTTGGCCTGTTATGCAAGGGATAATATGGAATGTCTTCTTCATGGCTCAGCAGTGTTCTCCATTTGCTTTCTGCATGTAGAACATGGGGGAGAACTCTTTTTCCTGTTACAGTGTCTGGCTCTCTTTCAATCCAGGGTGACATAAATTTTGCAAATACAACTATTTCACAAAGCTTGTGGTTTTATTTGGTATTTGTCCTCAGTATAGTCAAAATTCACACTCATAGGGTGGTGCTGAAATTTAGTTGTGGAGTGCTTGCTTCATATGTGTAAGGCACTGGGTTGGATACTCAGCACCACATAAGAATAAATAAATAAAGGTCTGGGGATGTGGCTCAAGCAGTAGCATGCTCGCCTGGCATGCTCAGGGCACTGGGTTGGATCCTCAGCACCACATAAAAATAAAATAAAGATGTTGTGCTCACCTGCTCACCGAAAACTAAAAAAAAAAAAAAAAAAAGAAAAATCTCATTCTCTCTCTCTCTCTTTAAAAAAAAAAGAATAAATAAATAAATATATACATATATTGTGTCCATCTATGACTAATTTTTTAAAAAATTCATATATTATTTTTCACATATACTTGTTTAGGCTTGACTGAATATGTATTATGTGCTAAGAAATATTCACTAATTCTTTCTTGAAACCATTCTGGCTAATAAAGTCTGTTAGGGAGTTTCATCATTGTTTCAAAGTCTTTTACTGAAGGTGGCATAGAATAGAGACACCTTTGTTTTGTTCATGCCAATAATCTTCTTTTCCATCTCTTCTCTGTGCTCTCTCCACATCTCCTTCTGTGTTTTTCTTAGAGAGAGTAAGAAATAAGTGATTTATTTTCCTCCAGTATAAATGTGTTTAAATGTGCTTATATTCAGCTCTCTCTTAACCCTATGTTCAATATAAAAACACTATAATTGCATTATATTAGTTGCTCAATGTCTTATTTAGTAACAAGTATTCATTTGTAGCAAACCTTGCTTAATATGGCCTATATTAAACATTATTTTCAATGAAGAATCTCAAGCACAAAGAACTTAGTAAATATTTCCTAAGCCTTTCTCAATTAATAACTACTTAAGAAATTAGTAGCTACCATCATTGATCTTGATATAGTTTTAGGTACAGAAAATTTTCCAGAAATTTTCATATACTAGCAATAGCTTTGTGTTCTCTATTCTCCTAATTCTTAGTACAGTCTGAAATAATTAACTTTGACTGTGAGGAGTACTAATACTTTTTTTGTATCTCAATTGTGTCTTACCAACATAGGCACAGTTTAGCTAAGACTCATTTGCTTGTAAATTATCAGAATAGTTAAAACAATTTCAGATAAATTATCTACACACAAATCATATGATAAAAATCCCTATGACATAAGATGAAAGAAATTGAAATAATGTGTAAAGAATTAATGTCTCTTTTCTTAAGTTATGAAGCATATAGAAATATACATACTTGAAAAAAAGCATTATAACATGTTGGTTTCTCTATGAATTGTACATTTTAAAATTTTCTCTAATACCTCATCCTGCATATACTTAATTCTTTCATTACCTTCCACATTCATTGACTTTGGCACTGGGCTCTGATTCTTTCCTGTACCTTTCATTTCTTGGCATCATGAAAGCTTTCGGTGTCTATATAAATACATTAGTAAACATCCTAAAATCAATTTTTATCTTTTCAGATACATGACCTCACTGTTCTCAAATTCAACTTCTCATTCCTGTGCCAAAAGTCAGCCTGGTAATCACCCTCAGAAATAATAAATCCCAATATCTATGACTGCAGTCAGAGATCTGTATCCATATTTGTCTTTTGTGTGTCACTTTTCTTTCTTTTTAACATCATCAAAGCATTTTATGCATTTACCCTCTAGTAAGCATCACTTTATCTGATACCTACTGATTGGATTCTCTCTTATATTGAATTTGTATTTTATAGCCAGCCACATAATTTCTCTCTTACTAGCTATCTTTGTGCCATTACATTCTTGCTATATTGCATCTGTTGTTCTCAAACAGGCACCCCAGCATCAGTCCTTAAAAATCCCTATTTTTTTCCTCAGGTATTTGGAGTTCTGAAAAATTACTTTTGGAGAAATGCACACAATTCTGCAGAGAGCTGTCATTAGTCATTGTGAATTTCCAAGCTCATTTTATCACCATCATTTCCAACCCTTTACCATTCTGATTATATAGTACTCAACTCTGTAGAGCATCTTAGTGTTTTCATTTTAAATAGCCAGAGTTTATTAATGTTACTATCAATTACCCCAACTCTCCATATGCTCCATCTTTTCATGTGAATGCATAAACTAAATCTCACCATTAATAAACATAATTTTTCTACCTTCTCAAAGTAAGTCTCTCATTTTTTCCCTTTAACCACACTGTATGTACTCAGAAATTTACTTTCATAAAAACTACTCTTTCCCCTTTTTTACTTTTCTTTCCATGAGCTCATTAGTCACTATAAACAGGTATCAATGACTATGCTGGCCTGAAAAGTAAAATAAAATAACTTATCTTTTGATGCTTAATTATTACCTAATAATGGATTAGTATGCTTCGTCACTTTTAAATCTAAAATTTTAAAAGTAGATTCACTTGCTGTCCATTCTACTCACAGTACACAAACTTAAGTACTTCACCATCTGGCTTCACCACAAGATGTTCATTGAAAGTTTGGTGATTTAAGTCATTCATAACATATTAGTTTCCAAGCAAAAAAGGACACTAAGGAAATAAACTAGTTTATTTGGCCACCTCCAAATCAACCTTTGATATTTTAGTAACCATAATCTACCCCTTCTGTGAACATGCCTCATTATCTTCAGTGACAAACTAATGGATATCCTCCTGGCCCAAATAATTTATATAAGTTTATAGCCAGTCCTTCTAATTAGGGCTTGATTTGAGAAACTGACATGATGAAACAGAAACAGTGCTGGAGAACTGGCATATAATCATGGTTAAAATATGACAGCTGTCTCTTACAGAACCCAATATAAATCCAGCGTATATATGAAGACCTGAGCATCATGAATACACTCACCCTGGTAGTAAGCATGAAGGATACTTTGTCTTCAGTTTTCTTCTGAGTTTGTTAGATTTAGAAATCTGATAAGAAGTTTCTGTTTTGGGGTCATGTCACTCAAAGGACTCTTATTCAAAGTTGAACCTTTAAAAATAAACCGAACATGCCCTTGACTTCTAAACCTCAAGAGAAAATTGGATTCTCTGCTGTGTCACTGAACTTAGTTCCTGACAAGGACTGCTAGTGTGTTCATTCTTTGTGGTTCAGAAAAGGGCTCAAATTGGGAAAGAAAGAAGGAAATGTCAAGCATCAAATGGAAATCATGGGCACAAGTGTAATAAATTCAAGAGAAGTAATCTGAAGTCTTTAAATAGGAATGCAATTTAACCCTTTTCTATCATGACAATTCTCAAGTTAGTGTAGGATATTTACAATATTCTGAAATATTTATATTACTCTTTGCAAGGTGTCTTATTTCAATTCCTTATTTTTGAAAAATCTGTATTATATCTGAGTTTTCTGATCTGGGAGGGATCATTTGGACCAAATAACCTGTCTTTACTTATATGTCATGCATATTTTTCTTGATATTTATAACTTCAGAAACTATTTTCAGCTATGCTATCTTCTTTGGAAGAACCATCATAACAATTCATAATAAGATATATGCATGACATTTATTATCCAGATTCCTCATTTCTTTAACATTTTGACAGAGAAACCACTTTCCAGTACATACAGTGCCCATGGCCAAGCTCTGTCCAATGGCTTCCATTAATCTCTGGGAAACCTGGGAAGTTTAAAAAAGATAGCATAATGACAGGATGAATTTTAGAACCGGGGCTTTTTCTCAGTAACTGAAAGAAACAAGACAGACTCAAAGAAGAGCCAAATTTTTCTAGGTCAGAAGCCTGGGATTTCTTTTAGTGTCAGGAATCATTCACTTTGGTAATGCAGTGTCAGCGTAATATCAATGTTCAAAACAGAACTGTCACAGAAAGCATGATTGGAAATAGAACCTGTAATGAATACGAATCAGGTTTTACCTTACTGGGAAAATACAAGAGTAGATCTACTTGAGGCCAAGAATTGAATTCCCTGATAAGACTTGGAAAAGGAGTGGTTCATGGGGAATTTTAAAAATTCATTTCTTATTTTAACACAGTCTAGCAGTAATATGTGACTATACACATGAATGTTACTGATAGAAAAAAATTAGAAAGCTTAAGTGTTATTAAAACATTTATAAATAACTAACTGAATAAACAATGAAAATTTTCCAAAAGTTTGCCCTTAGCCATATGAAAGAAACCAAAGTATATAAAACAATAATATATCTTATATTCCTTTCCCCATTCTTATACCATTTCTAGTTTTTTTTTTCTCTTTCACTGAGGTCTTAGAGATAACTGAGTAAAATCTCATAAGATCTAGTTGAATCCTCAAAATATTGAAAAAAGAGATTCCTTTAACTCATGGCCTATAAATATCAAAGTTCTAAGCTCAGTATACCTTATTCCCAAATCAAGTTTATTTTGTTTCAGTTTTTCAAACACTGATGACAATGATTTTCAGAGCTATGTGATAGTAAGTGTTTTTAAAGAAAAGTAGTATGATATCTGTGAAACACTAATAAGCATGTAGTTAAAAGTTATGTTTGAATTTTAGATTTAACTTTTAATGATCAAGTATTGTGGTTTGAGGAAATATCATATTTTCTGATCTTTTTATTTCTTCTTTTGTAGAATAAGAAAATGATATGTTTTTAATTCAAATGATTGGTAATGCAAATAAAATGTAGCATGAAAAAATCTATTGATTAATTCAATAAATCACTAAATTATTATCAGTTATTAATATTTTATTATATACTTTTTATCAACTCATTCAAGCTACACCTAACTTTCACATTTTCTGATACAAGTTTAAGATGTGATCATTGCTCATTATAGCTAGTGACACATGGAAAGAAAGTGTACCCACAAATGTAATTACAGGGTTGATTTCAGAGACATTGCCAGGTGGATAGACCACATTCTGGAATAAGGAAATATCATAATCATACATAAATCATGTCACAGTCATCCCAGAAATCATAAATTTTAACATGCTTTTTACTTTTATAAGAACTAATATGGAAATTGCAAAGAAATTAGAGTTCACAATATAATCAAATAAGAATCTTATATAATTTGTTCTAGCACATAGCACAGTACTTGCTATACAAGAGATATATAATTTAAAAATTTGCTTATGTGAACCAATGTGTAAATGATTAAGATAATAAAAATATCTACATGCCCAAGTAAAAACAATTAGAAATAGCAGAAAATTAGAAAACCATCATTAGCTTCTCTTTCTTCTTTCCCACTGAAATCCATCATAAGGCTCTATTCTACCTTATGTATAATAAATCTATTCATTCCTTTTCTTTACCACGACTAATCTATTGAATCAGCTATGATTACTCTTCCCTATACACAACAATGGTTTCCTAATTGTTTCAAATGCACTTACCACACTGTCAACAAAATGTTCTTTATATAATATGTAGCATGTAGGTTATGCCTATGTCTAAGATCTCCCCCTAACTCTAATAAAGCAATTCCACACCCCTGTGCATATCACAACATCATCCATGGTACTTCCTCATCCTGTGCTCCTTATCTCAGGGGCCTCACTCTCCTGTCATACTCTAGATTAATCTGCTGGTAGATCCCAAAGTGGGCCAGGCTTTTTCATCCAAATTATCTTAGTATTCTCTTTTCCTTCAGTATCTACATCCTTTCTGAATACCCTCTTTATGTTTTTCTAGATTATCCCCAGTTTCATCCTAAAAAGTGATTTCAGATGGTTCATCCATGATAGTATTTAGATAGTTCCCAAATTCTTCAATCAGCATGGCCATTAATTCAGAAACTGACGAGGGGTCATGGGGGATTAAGAAAAGGCAAACAGACACACATAGAGAAAAAGCTGGGGCCAAGTGGGAATTCAACCTCTGCTGGAGGATAAATGACCCAGAGCTAGCTTAGCATGTTTATTATATAGGTTTTGTCATCAAAAAGATATCTGTGAGAAAGTTTCAGCAAGCAGAGACTTGAAGGTTACAGTGAAAAGTGTGACACAAGGTTAACTTGTTACGCCCAGAATTCTATATCCCCAGGAGTTGGTAAATGCAGTCATGGGGCAATTAGAAACCATGGCTTAAGTCACTGCTCTCTACACCCAAACACTAATTTAAAGCAAATTTAATGTTTTTATTGATAAACGTTAGTAATGATTCTTTATTTGTAATATTTTTACTTTTCCCTAAAATGCAAAGATACATTTAACTAAAAATATATTAAATACTATCAAAGTATGAAACAACAATTTATTTCCTGAGAAAAATAATAAAAACTCTTTCTGGTGGGCAGTTTTTATTGCTTTTAAAATATAAAGCTGTTAACACTACATTTGATATTATATTTAATTTTTTTCTAACTTTAATTTTTTATGCTTAGATAGATTATTTGTGTTGGAGGGTTGGTCCCCAGGGAGGTGCTATTAGAAGGAGAGGAACTTTTAAGAGTTAGACTTTAATGGGAGAACTTTAGATCATTGAAGGCATGTCCCAAAGATGGCTGTGGGATCCTGCCCTCTGCCTTGTTTCTTCTTCACTTCTTGGCCATGGTGTGAATTGTATTACATGCATTCCCATAGTTGCATTCCCTGCCTTGCCACATGCCCTAAATCAGTGAGGCCAATCAATCATGGACTGAAACCTCTAAAACCAGAAGCCAAAAAACAACTCCATTACTCTTTGCAAATTGATTATCTCAGACATTGTTATGGTAATGGACAGTTGACTAACCCATTAGTCCAAAATTTATTGCAATAACAAGTGTATTAATCAGGATTTTCCAGAGGAACAGAAACAATTGTGTGTGAATACATGTATTCTGTTATATAAAATTATGTATGATTATATATATATATATATATATATATATATATATATATATAAAATCATTTTATTACATATATAATTATAAAAAACAGAAACAATAATATATATAAAATATTTTGTTGTATACATATAATTATATATTGTACATATATAATTATACACCTATATAATTAGAAGAGGGTATTTATTAGATTGGCTTTCATGATCAAAGGCTGCATAGTCCCACAATGGCCATCAAAAAGCTTGAGAACTGAGAAAACCAGTAGCTGCTCAGCCTGTGAAACTTGATATCTCAGAACAATGGAGACCAATGATGCATTTATAGTCTGAATAGGAAGACTGGAGACTTGCTGGTAGGATTCCACATTCAGAGACTGAAAAATATGGAGTTTCATGTCCATGAGTAATGGGAGCATTAAAATCCACTCCCTAGAGAAGAACCAAGCTTGCATGTGTGCATTAGCTTCCTCCTTCTTCCTACTACTCTTTGTTTCATCTGGGCATCCAGCTGTTGCCTGGTGCCACTCACATTCAGGGCAGGGTTTCTTTCTTGTTATTTCACAGCAAAGCATGCAAGTCATCTGTGAGGAAACTCCTCACAGCCACTCCCAGAAGTGTGCTTTATCAACTTTCCAGGTATATCTCAATCTAGTCAGATTAACAACCAAGATTAATGATAAAAACCTATGACTATTATAACATATAAAATATTTGATGGGAAAAAATGCCATTCAAGAAATAGGACTCTGAACAAAAATTGTGTGTATGTGTGTGTAGTGTACATATACACACTAATGTACTATAATATATTAATCTGTTAATTTGAGTGTTAAAGGATAAAAATCATATAAAGTTGAGTATACTTTTAAAATATCATTATTATTTTCATTGCTATGCATTTGATCAAATTTACTTGCTGAGGAATAATACCCTAATTACATAACTTTCCTCAAAATCAGATTCATTTGTACCACAGAGACTTCATACTTAACTTACTTTTCTTAGAAATGTTTTCTTTTCCTTCCATTTTAAGAAATAGCAGGAATTATTCATACTTTCTTTAGTCATCTATTAGACAAGTTAGAGAGATCTTTTATAGAATAGTGGAAGAACTAGCCATCATTTCTGGAAAACTCTGAGAGACAATAACTAAACTCAGGATCATTAAAATGGCCTGTGCAGTGCCACTGGTAGGTTGAAAATGGTCAGAATGGGGCAGAGAGCACAGAAGTGTACAGCATTTCACAGAAGTAAAGCTAACGTTACTAATCATGACATCAGGGGTTAACAGGGTGAAATCTCTTACATTATTTCAATTCAGACATTTATTAATGATTCTTATGGAGAAAATAAAACACCAAAATGAAACATATGAGGTGTGGCTGGTGTTGTTCAGGTGCAATATACCTGCTAGCATGCCCAATGCCCTACATTCAATACTCAGCACCACAACATTACAAAAAAGAAACCACTGAAACAAAATGACACTTACTGTATTCAAGTTATATATAATTTACCATCCAAATATAGTAAAATTTTAGAGTAAAAAATGTTATTATTAAAACAAACAGGCGTAATAGTCCTAAACTGACAGTGATCCAGAAAAAAAACAGGATATCTTTTCATTCCAATTATGTAGAGAATTCATATTTAATCTATTTTAAAAAATAATAAACAGGGGTTGGAAATCTTTTAGATGAAACCACAGTAGAACAAAAATTAACTGGGGTTTCTATGATTGGGGAAGTATATACATATCTAACGTGCATAATTTAAATTGATATAGATAACCTTTTTGTTGCTAGATCAAGGAATGTGAAATTACAGGTCAACCTGTTATCTATTTATGAACAGCCATGACTTAATGTTTTTATATATATTTGTGATGACATTTAAAATAATGTTATAAGAACCTAATATAATATTCCAGATTTTGCTGTTTGTCCCTAAAATCTTAAACTATTTGCTATATAATCCTTGAAGAAAATTTTTTTCTACTGGTTCTAGTTGAAAAGCAACCACCTAACATTCAGATAAGAATACTTCATTCGATAACACAGACATACCCAAGCTGAATATTTCACATACTGAAAGTCTATCATGTTTCTGATATTGATATCACCCTCTGTTATGTTGAACGGGTAAATAATGGGGGGTGGGGTTCGTGTGTGTGTGTGTGTGTGTGTGTATGTGTGTATACATATACATATGCAAATATAATAATAATTACATTATATGGTATACATGGTATTCAATATATTTTAATTTATTATACATGTATATAGATAGATTTTTCAAATAATCTGTACTTACATATTGCAAATAGCACATTTCAATAATCTACATTCTCAGTTTGCTTCAAGCTTCAATATCACTCATTCTTCATGGCTCAGAACTTCCTTCTATAAAATCATACTGTTACACTCTACCTATATCCCAAATCTTTTTGTTTTATTTTTATGCAGCGTGTTGCTATGTTGCTCAGGGCCTTGCTAAATTGCTGATGCTGCCTTTGAACTTGTGATCATCTGGCCTCAGTCTCCTAAGCTCCTGGGATAACAGTTATACTGGAAAGAAGCAAACAAAGGAGACACACACACACAATGAAGAGGCAAGAAAAAAGAAGAGGTGGCTGCTCCTCCCCTCAGCCACATTTATTTATCTCAAAAGTTACATAGCTTGTCATTACCATGACTACATTATGATTTAGACTTCCTTTAATCCCAAGTGCCAGCTAACTGAGATAAGGTCCAGGTAAATATAAACACAGAACCCCTTTTCTCCAAGGACATCACCATAGAAACTAGATAGTGCACCTGTATGGTTATCTTAATAGCTTCAAGGAGAAACTTCGGGCATTCCAAGCATGGGAAACAAAGGACCTGTTACCCACCAGGAGTTTGCTCACCAGAGGAATACTTCCCTGTACATTTCCATGGTCAGAATACCTACAGTGTACACCACTGCCCTTGGTCTTCATTTTTCATTTTGAGACATGGCCTTAATAAGTTGCAGAGGCTGGTCTCAAACTTGCAATCCTCCTGACTCAGCCTCCTCAGCTGTGAGTAGAGATGAGAACCACCATGCCAGGGTCAATTCATTCTTATGAACTATAACCAGTACTTTGCATATTAGGATGTCTTAAACTTTTTTCCTTCTAATTGAAATGTCTTTTCCTTTGACTAGCATCTCCCAATCCCATGTCTTATGTCCCTGACAACCACCATTATACTCTCTACTTGTGAGTTCAAGATTTTTATATTACACATGTAAGTATTATCATTTATATTTTGATAGTTCAAGCAATATAGTAACTGCTAAACCTGTTTTTGAGATATTCTATAAATGATATTTCCTGATGTAGTAGAGCAATTATATAACTTTGTACATTTTGTTTGCTAACATGAGCTCAAGTATCTCAAAAATTAATATTCCTGGTGGGCATAGAGGCCCACATTTATAATCCCAGCTACTTGGGAGACAGGAGAAGGAGGCAAGAAAATTGCAATTTCAAAGGCAGCCTCAACTGGGTTCCCTCCCAGGTACTGAAGCAAGAACAAAGGTCAGGCATTTAGTGTAGATAGATGGTCTTTTCTGGTGAGGAAGATGAAGCAGAATAGGGGAAGATAGAAGCTGATTCAAATGGAATGTTAATACCTTCAGGACACATCCCCCTCCCCTCACTGGTGGCTCCTCTTGAGAGACCATGTAAAATGGTGAGAAGTATCCCTGAATTACCCCTTTCCCACCTTTTTGCCACATGAGTGGGATAAAAGGAAGGAAACCTGGAATCTATAAAAAGACAAGATTCACCCCATCCAAGGATACCAGCTCTGGGCCCCCTTCTCTGTGGAGAAGTCCTTTACTATTCTTTAAATGAAACTTACTTTCTACACTTGCCTTGGAATTTCTCTGGTATTCAGTCTTTAACAGCTGGGGAAATGGAACTCATCTCTAGTAACAGTATAACCAAAAGAAAAAATAAATAAATTTTAAAAAAAGAGATAAAGAAAGAAAGAAATTCATTTGTGTCTGGTCTTTAGAGCAATCTGAGAACTGATCTTCTTTATTTTATGGGGTTATATACTACATTAAATTTTCCTTTTCTTTTTTTTATGATTAAGAGGTTGTTATTTTAGCTATTATTACACATTTCAAGTTTAAAAAGACATATGTCATGTTTTGATTACAATATTTGTGAATATATTCTGTCTCAAAATGCTATGTCTTACTAAAAGAGAACTTAGAACTTAAGAATAGAAATGTAACCTCAACAAAAGTAGAATAAAATCAATGTTCTTTAACATAACTAAAGACCTTCTTCATGTATGGGTGAGGAACCTTTCAACACTCTTCATTGTATACTTTATGCTTCCCTCTAGAGTCCAGAATCAGCCATATTTCATATCAATCAGAAGTAATGAAGCCAGATTTAAAGACAGGTAGTCAGTGTAGAAGAGGTAAATTGGGTCAGATTGAGAAAATGGAGGCCATTTTGAGTCTGGGAAATTGAAAGCTTTCTCTGGGAGATTAGAATGTTCAGGTCTCCAGAGCCCTTTGATACTACCCCAAACCCAAAGGTTGTAAGGAAGCAACTGCTGAGCAGACAAAGAGCTACTAATAAATGTCCCCTGTGTTTCCACTCCCTTCCTGCCTAGCACTCCACCTAAGCCCTTCCAGTTCACCTGCTCACCCCCTGGCCATTCCATCAACATCCCTCATCTCTATGCAGGATGAGGGGAAATTAACAAGATAAGGGAGAAGAATTGCAGGAGAACAGGGAAACTTTAAATGTATAAAAGGGACAGGACTTCCTCATCTCACAGATGCACCTTTGGGTCCCTTGTTCCACCCAGGAGAAGTCTGTTTTGCTATCCTTTAAAAAAGTTTCTTACTTTCTACTCTACGGTTCCCCTTGGCGAGCTTCTCTGGTGTTATACTTCAACATTTAAGGAAGAAGCAGGAGTCATGGAGGTAATCTATAAAGGCAGTATCAGTAACATATTTTAATATAAAATAATACATTTTCCCATGGTTCAGTATATAACATTTGCCTACAGTGTAATAAAGATAGAGTCACTTTCCAATTCATAAAATGGATATTATGGTAGACAACATAAGTGAGCTTAAAAATGCTAATGTAATTACTTAAATCATTCAAGAAATCTGGCAGGCAAAAATTGTTTCTGGAAATGCTAAATTCTTTTTTCTGATGCAATGAAGTAGTAATATTTAAACTTTAGTAAAATCACTTAGAGTGCACTAAATTGCACAATTAATAAAAATCTGTAATGTGAAAACATTAAAAGTACTATGATTAATATTTATGTAGCATAAAGTTAAAAGAAAGTCCTGTATAGGAATTTGTATGGAATGCTAAAAAAAAGAATGTATTCAAGGAAGTGTGATATTAATCAATGCAGATCAAAATGTTTACTTCTTCAAAATTATTCCAGAAACTTATACACTTGCAAAGTTTTATGGGTACAAATATGTGTGGAGTGTTTGGTACATAAGAAAATAAAATAGCTAAAGAATACAGGAATTCTTTTTTTTCTTTTAGAGCCACTAAAAACAGAAAAATAAATAAATTTTGAATGTATTTTTAATATCAAGTTTGCACATTTATAAAATGTATTTCACAAGTATATTTGAACATTTAAAACAATCTTAGAAGCATAATTAAAGTTATGAAGATGTAATTATTAATAACATGAATAATAAATCCTATTATTATTTAATTGAGCTACTGCCTAATTCAAATTATTATTATTTTTTCCTGTGTACAATTGTCATGTTTAATTGATATTGGGAATGTCTCAAACATTTGTCTTAAAACAAATGATGCTCTTTAAACTAATAAATGCCATGTTGTTCAGGTATTACATTCTTTTTATTATGGCAACAGAGCTCAGAGAATGGTTTCTTATTCCTTAGATATACTAATTTATAAGTTTGCTTTTGTTTCTTATTGTATCTAAACACTATCATCAGAGAGTAACTAGAAATTGCACTTTTCCACATATCAAGACAACTACTCTATCATCTATCCTTTCTCTGTAATTATGTTTCCCTTATAGAACTTATTCTCTTTGATCTTACAACAATTCTTAGTGTACCCAGTACAGATATTCACTCTTTTCTCCTTCTGTATACCTTCAGCAGCATTTTGCTTACATTTATGTTTTTAATGTGCCTTCCCATACTGTCTGCATTAAATGCTGAGACAAACTCACATAATATTTTAGGGACACTTATTTCCCAGACCCATCCTACTCTGGGGAAAACAAACATATCTTTAATATATGATTTGATGATAATTACCTTGATATTTTCACAAAACATTAGGAAATATGTGTAACTAGGTTCCAGCTTCTTTGAAGTTAGTATATGATAGAAACAGGAGAAAAAAAATTCAGGTGCGTATTTTCTTTCTTATAATCAATTCTGAACAAAGGACTATGAAACAACAACAAAACAATTGTGATATACACTTTGGCCATCCATA
This sequence comes from Callospermophilus lateralis, assembly GCF_048772815.1. Taxonomy (NCBI): domain Eukaryota; kingdom Metazoa; phylum Chordata; class Mammalia; order Rodentia; family Sciuridae; genus Callospermophilus; species Callospermophilus lateralis. Next base: position 64,964,882 of record NC_135320.1, on the reverse strand, counting down.
AAGGTCTTGAGGAGTTGAATACAAAAATAGGTAAGTCCAGACCACATGTAAAAATAAAACACTAACTCTCAAGTACTGTTGCAACCCGTGGAAAAGGGCAAGTCATACTTTTATAGCTTTTAGATCAATATAGCCGATACTTGGTCAATAACTAACAGCTTCTCTGATTTTTGCCTTTACTTCTACCTTGGGACCAATCAGAGAAAGCAATGTATGTACCTTTAACCAATCACAGAAGATACCCTGCTTATAGTTAGCCACCTTCAAGCTTCACCATGAAATACCTAACCTTTATTTTTCCACAATAAAGTTGCCACATTTTTCTGTCTATCATTAACTTCTATCATATGTAAATGATGATGTCTGTCTCTTTTTCCAAGCACTAAATAAATACTTGTTCCCTTTGGGTTGTCTTCATTCATTTTCAGTTTTCCTAGAGGTTTCAACAAGATGTAATCTATATTGGCTCTATATGGCCCATCACTGTGGACCACAGACTTCAACTAGGTACCCCTGGAAATCCCTTGTGCCTTGTGGTAACTCAGTGCCAGGTATGAACTCTGCTCTCTTTGCATTGAGTTTCTTGGCTATTTATTTTCAGTTTGGTGTTTGGTTTTGATTATTTGCTCCTATCTGTTTGGCATTCTTGGTAGAATCATGTCATTTCTTTTCTTTCATGTTTCCTGTCTTTTATGTTTTTGCTTTGTGTTGTGCTTTTGGTCAGATTAATGAATAGCAAAGTGGAATAGGTTATACATCACCTTAATGAATAAGATAGTTTTTTCTGTAAGGTTTATCTTATGAGAAATAATAATACCATGGCCTATGAAATTAGTCTTTTGACTTTGATTGGACAGCTAGTATCCCTGGTTCTGTAATATCTTACAAAGTTTATTATTAGTTTTTGTTTGTTTATTATCATAGTATTGATAACCATAGCTCATTCTGTTCTATCCAGAATCTTACATATTTGTATGCAGTTGTCTCATTAGATAATTGCCATGATGTCATAAGAAGAAAGAGGTCAAGAAGATCTTGCAATATTGTTGAGATGACTAATAATATCTAACACTGAAGATCTGGATCTCCAGGCTTGCTCAAACTTTTCCAACCTTCCACAACTGAGAAAATGAACAAAAGAGGAAGGGGGAACTAAGAGGCTTAATATACAAAGTTACAATGGTCATTCTATATTAAAAAGTAGAATTTTCATCCGCAATGTCTATAGCAGATACTCATGTAGCAATGAGCAAAAAAAGAGCAAGGTCTTGGTCCATAACTTATTGCTTCCCAATTTTTCCTAGTTTCCCAGATGAACCAGTGAAAGTCAAATATGATAATCCATCTTGTCAAACACTCCACCTCTATTTATCCTGCTTTCAGTTTTCTTGTGCCCAAACCTTCTAATCCAAATATACCTGAAGCCATTTTCCACTGGAAAGCTTTCAAACTCTGTTGCCTGCTATTGTTTCTCTGTCAAATGTAGGTGATAGTGATTAACTCCTTGTTCTTGCAAGGTCTGAATAAATAGCTTTTTCTTTTCTCTTTGGGGTTTCTTATTTCTACTACTTATTTCTTCAGTATTCAGCTGGAAATCATATAGTTTAGGAAAGTCTTTTTAACCCCTTGAAGAGAAGCCTAATGCACATGAAGAATGTTAGAATTATTTTATTAGGAGTATGCAATTAATGCTGACAGGCTAACTTATATTTGAGCTAAGAGTCCACTGTAAAGTCAGAGCTACATATATTCAATTTACAAGTAATACAGGGTTTCATGGTCAGTCTTACTTTATGCCATAAAATAATAGAAGAATCAGAAATAGGAGTTTTGATTATTCTTACTGAGTTTTTCTGTTTTTATTGGGAGACAATAAAACAAATATATATATATATATATATATATATATATATATATATATATATATACATACATACATACATATGGTGGCTAGATATTAGATAATTGAGTAGAATATAGACTTTTTTCCACAGTTCAGCTATTGTGAATTGTGCTGGGATAAATATTGATATGGCTATGTCCATATATATACACAATGGAATATTATTTAGCATTAAAAGAGAATAAAATCATGGCATTTGCAGGTAAATGGATGGAGTTAGAGAATATAATGCTAAGTAAAGTTAGCCAATCCCAAAAAAAACAAATGCCAAATGTTTTCTCTGATGTAAGGATGCTGATTCATAATGAGGTGAGGGATCGGAGCCGGGGAGGATTAAAGGAACTCTAGATAGGGCAATGGGATGGGAGGAAAAGCGAGTTGGCATTGGAATAAGAAAGATAGTGGAATGAGATAGACATCATTACCCTAAGTATATGTATAAAGACAGAAATAGTGTGACCATACTATGTACACAACCAGAGAAATAAAAAATTGTGTTCTATATTTGTAATATGAGTTATAATGCATTGTGCTGTCATATTTAACAAATTAGAATAAAAACCAATAAATAAAAATATAGACTTTGTTTCCACCTGACCAGTACAAAATGCAATTAACTGTGACTCTGTATTCCTAGAGTAAAAATTTCTTACTGTCAATGTTTGCTCTAACTATAGAACATTGAGAAGGTCTCTGAAGTGGAGTAGGAGAGATTAGGAAGTCCAGTGAGATGTACTTGTTTACTTAGAATTTTATACCCATTTTTTAAAATGATTTTTGAGTTAGTATATTCCTTCTGACATTGATAGTTAATTTATAGGCCTGGAGGTATTTTCCAAACCTTATACCCTGAAATAATTCTTAAGCATTGCCAAAACTGGACTAGTCCCTGTCAGTCTTGAACTCTGTGGTTGGTAAGGAAAACTTTAATGATGGGACAAGGCTGGCATGATTAAAGCTGTTCCATAGTCCCCAGTGTCCAGTGATTTCTGACTTTTCAATACAAAGCTCTTTCTAGTGTGCCTGTCACTCCAGGGAACTGTGTACTTGGGAGAATAGAACAAATTGATATGTACAATGTAAACAGCATCAGGCAAATAAAAAAAAAATAAGAGCTATGTTAATTGTGTTATCTACATGAATCCACTTGGTGACTTTAAAAAAATTAAATTCAATAGAACTTCTTCTGAAATGGATGTGTTGAGATTTATGTAACATTTATCAGATGTAACTTTCATGTATCACAAAGCCTTTTCTAAAACTAGAAAAAAAAATAATAGATTTTTCCACATCCTTGAACAATTCTTCACCCCATGAAAACCAAAGATATATGTGTTTAGTGAACTTAATCCACTGAGTGTATTTCCATAGATCTTTTCATTTATAGCTGAAGTACATGTTAAACTTTTGTGTAAGTTATGGGGCTATGAAGTTTTGAAAACTTTTTTCTCAGATATAGAAATCAATAGGCTTTCTGTTTATGGGTATGGGATTCAGCAGAATCCAACATTTCTTGCTAGTTGCATTCCTACCATGAGTTAGATATTCAAATCCTTTATAATGCATTTGAGATTTTAGATTACAAGTATATTCTATTATAAAAATTATTTTAAAATTTAAAATGTCACAACTATAATAATTTATTAATAATTTACACTACCTGCTGGATGATTACAAGTCATGTGGCCAAGGTGTGCCAATCACAGAATCTTGCTTTTCTAGATAGTGATAAGTCCAAGAGACTGTGACTCATTGATTTCCCCTGAAAATTTTCAAAATGATATAAAAACTTCATTTTCTCTTTAGTCACAATATTGTATAGATATATTTATACGGTACAACATAGCCATCATTCCAAATTTATGCAATAAGAGAAAATAAAGCAAGTACTGGAAAAGATTCAAAAGTAAAATATATAGAGTCCCAGAAGTATCAATGCAATACTTCAATATATTGTTACACAAATGTCTTCTTTTCCTAGTCATGGCAACCACTACAGCTTCCATTATTTTCTTAATAAAAAAGGATTATTAATCCGGACTAATACAAAACTAACACCTAGTGGAAAGGTGTGAAAAGTTGCTGAAAAAACTTGGGGCAGAATATGACTTTGGGTTTCCTTTATCCTTCTTAGGTGGTAATCTTTGCAGCTGGCTCAATAATTGCCTGTTGCACTTTGGAAGCTCAAATCATGTAACTGTTGAAGCTAAACTATTGGGAAATTTGCTAGAATAAAGTCAATATTTTAGATTATTTTAGCTACTTGTTTTATACATGATTACACAAAGTTTCAAATTCACAAGAAGGCATGCACTGTTGCATCTATAAATAGACACATCCACACAAACTCAGGTATATGGTGGAATATACAAAGTATAACTGAGGTGGAATTAAATATATAAATGTTGCAGAAAGGCACAACAAATTGCCACTGTTCTGTAAATAATAGTTCCATCCATTTTTGTTCTTTTAAGCTATTAATAAATGAATGGCTTTTGGCAAAGCTTTTGCAGGTGTGGATGAGAAAGCTTGGGGATTAGCTCCAGTGTGTTGAGTGGTGAGATCATTACCTTCTTGGATTTCTTTTGGTTTGGAGCATAGTGTTAACAAGAGGACATGATCCCTGATGAAATCTATTTGAAGGAAGAAACAGATTTGCTGTGTTTGTTGGCCTCAGGTTCATTCCTACTCATAGCCAGATGTCTAGTTTAGGATTTCAAATCAGTTGGGAAAGAATGTGGATTAATCAAAGGAAGGGCATTCTCCCAAACAAAACAAAACAAAACAAATTCAAAGCTCCTTTTGTATAAATGATATATTTGTAGAAGCATATTTGTTTGTGTCTAGTATGAAATACAAAGGCACAAAAAGTAAAAACATGCAGTGAGCAAAGTTCTCCTGGACTCTAAATATGAAGCCATGGTAAAATGGCAGCACCTACAAATGTGCCTTATTCATGACTTAATCACTGATGGGTCCTCATTGTTAGCATTCTTTCCATTTCCATTTCTATTCTAAGGAGAAAATATGTATGCAACAAGATTGAATACTGTCCTTTAAATTAGTTTAAATTATTAATAAATTTTAAGAGCAGTTTTGTTTACAGAAAAATTGAAGACCCTGCAAAGTTTCCATTTTCCCAGGATTTCTAATGGTTATTAACTTGCATTGTTGTGCTACAGTTGTTACAACTGATGAGTCCACACTGACATGTTACTACTAACCAAATTTCACAGGCATTAGGATTTACTACTTATATTGCATTACAGTTCCTTGGGTTTTGACAAATGCCTAATGCCATGTGTCCAGCATTGTAGTATCCTACAAAAAGAATAGTTGCACTGCCATATTTTGCCCTTGTGTGCCATCTAATCATTTTTCCTCTGAAATAATAGTTTCCTCTATGCACTCTTGCCTTTTCCATGTTGTGTATTTAAAATTATACACTATGTCCATTTTCCAGATTTTTTTTCCACTTAGAAATACACATTTCAAGCCCCTGTGCATCTTTATTGGCTTGGCAGATTTTTATTTATATCCTGGAATAATATCCCATTGTATGGATGTACCACAGTTTATCTATTACTCAATTGAAGAGCATCTTGGTTGCTTCCAATTTGGGGCAGTTATGAGTAAAACTACTATAAATATCTATGTTCAGGTTTTTGTGTGGACACAAGTTTTCAATTCGTTTTAGTAAAAGCCTTAGAGCACGGTTGTTGGATCATATGGTGGGATGATATTTAGCTTTGTTAGAAACTGCCAAACTGTCTTCCAAATTGTACACACTGTTTTGTATTCTGACTAATAATGAATGAGAGTATCTCTTGTTTCACTTCTTCACCAGAGTTTGGTGTAAGCATTCTAGAATTTACTATTCTAATCATCGTGTATTGGTATGCCCTTGTTTTTTTTTTTTTAATTTGCAATTCTCAAATAGCAGATGATTTTAAATTTTTTATTGATTTTATTTTTTTAAATACACAACAGCGGAATGCATTACAATTCTTATTACACATATAGAGCACAATTTTTCATATCTTTGTAAATAATGTATGTTCATGCCATTTCATGTCTTTATACATGTACTTTTTTTGTTTATTTGTTTTGTATTACAATTCTTATTACACATGTATACCACAATTTTTCATACCACTGCTTGTAGGTTGATTTTTCATATGCTTATTGTCTTTTGTATTTCTTCTTTAATGAGCTATCCCTTCAAATCATTTGTCTCCTTTTTATTGGGTTATTTGATTGGTGTTTTAGGTTTGTTATTTTTCAGTTTTAAGAGTTCCTTGTGTATTTTGTGTAGTCATCTTTGATCAGAAGTGTGCTTTATAACAATGTTTTTCCTCTAGTCTGTGAGTTATATTTTCCTTTTCTTAATAACATCTTTTGCTTGGGAATATTTGAGAGAGTACTGTATGAAAGATAAGAATCTTCAAATTTAGACAACCCATTGGTAGATGGAGTGCCCCACAGTCTGGGACACCCCAACCAAATGGTATGTTGAGAGGGACAATGGGACTTCTCATTGTCTCAAATACTCTGTCTTCTCTCCAAATAGGTAATTATACATCCACATCCTGAGATGACTCTTCCATTAAATCTTAATTAATGGGAATTATGTTGAAGCAGAGGAATTAAGAAAAGGACACTGACTTTATTCTGTAACATGGCTTGACCCAAATATAAATTATAGGATGGACACTTGTCCTGTAAATGGGAAGGAAAATGAAGAGAGGTCTATCAAGCTTTTCAATCCTCTTCAGACTGTTTTAAAATGGTCATTCAAGGGTTATTATATTAAACCATTATTCTCAAAATCACTTGGTACAAATGGACAAATGAACATCTTTCCCTTTAGAGAGTTCTAAAGAAAAGGACACACAGTGGTGATGTTTGACATGGATCCACCTCAGTATGACAAGGTGCCACCTGAACATTTGATTTCATGGTAACTATGATGGGTAGATTCTGCCTTGTCCATCTCCAACTGTATAAGCCTCCCCTGTGTATCCATCCTGTGTCTCATGATAGATATCTGTGACAGGCTAGGTTTGGGGCTCTGGATTTCCAAAATTGGCATGCACTCAGTTTAGTGAGCATCTGTATCTTCCTTATCCCCTATCTATAGGGATCCAATACCTGGTCTGCCATGACACATGACTAAACCAGTCAGGGTCACTCCAGGTGAACCTGGGCTGGCATGAAATAATGACAGAAAGAAAGAAAAATACCTTTTTCTTTGGGTTCTGTGATGGCCTCTCTGACCCAGCTCCCACAAAGGAGGCAAGGCAGGCAAGAGAGAGAGAGAGGGAGCACACCTTAAATCCTTTTATTGGGGGAGACTGTTCCATGGAACATTCTATCCCATAAAGGGCAAAGGGGTAGGATTACAAAGAAACAAGGAGGCAGCCCACTTCAATTGGGTAATGCCCACTCCCGGAGCTGTACCTTTTTATCTAAGCGGAGGTAAAGACCACTTGCATTGCAGGGTACAATACCAGTCCAGTTCCTCTTTACTCAGGACTTAAACGTGTGTACATAGTTCCCATTCAGGGTGGCTACCAACACTGGTCTATGAAAAATATAAAAACAGAGGGTCTGTCTTTGTTCTTTTCCATGTCTAGTCTCACAAGACACTTTCTTTTCTGTTTCTTGATTAAAGGGGATATCTGACACATCTATGACTTTCTTAAAAGAAACCTGTAAACCCCAATGTTGATTTTTGCACCGATTAACAGACAAGATTCTAACAAAGAGTTCTGAAAATAGTACTTTATTAACCAAGCTTTGGAAAGCTCAAGGGTGGCTTTCTCAAGTTGGGTACACATAGAAAGTACTCTTTGCCCCACTCATTAAAGTCTACCTCTGATTAAAGACAAATTAAAGGATTTATCAACTAGATAGTTCTCCAAAATATGATTATCCCCAGTCATTTAAAAAAGAATTTTTCTTCTGTTAGTGTGTCTTCCTCTATTGATTACCCCTTAAAGTGGAAAAAGATATTAACTTCCTCTGTTGATTACCCCTTACAGCGGGAAAAGATATTAACTTAAGTCTGCATAGCAAGCCCCACTTTTAAAACCTTTGCATTTACTGATACAACCTTCTCAGGGATGTTTAGACTAAGTTCTTTTGTCTCTGAGATGTACAATTTCTACTTGTTTTGACTAAATCACACCTTTGGAAGTATAGATTTAAAATTAAAGATTTTTAGGACTAAGATAATCTTATAAACTGTCTAGCTTTTTTTTAAATGACAAATAGTGAATCTAGATGAAAGCTATAAAATCTTTGTTTTCTATTCTTGTGTATGCTTGTTACATATGTGTATTATTGTATATTGTGCCTACATGGTACTGAATTGATTTAAAAATAAAAGAAAACTGATAAATTGAAGACATGAACATAAATGCCATTTAGTTCTCAGCACATGACTCAGATACATTTTTAACAAATAAATTAATCTAAATTTATTGTGAATCCAGACATGCAATGCCTATAATCCCAATGACTCAGGAGTCTGAGGCAGGAGGATCTCAGGTTCAAGACCAGTCTCAACAACATATTGAGGCCCTAAATAACTTAGCAAGACTCTGCCTCAAAAAAAAAACACAAAGAGTGGGCATGTGGCTCAGTAATAAAGTGTCCCTGGGCTCAATTCCCAGTACCTAAAATAAAATAAAATAAAATAAAAATTAGGGGAAGATAAATGTAAAGATGCCTAAAAATTTTAACATACATTATTTGGTAGATTATTAGCAAGTGGGACTGTAACTGTGTTTTTAAGATGTCTAAAGTACCATGTACATTGCTCTTAGTGTTTTACGTTTAAAGGAAAAATGGCTTAATATGTTATCTATGCTTGTCTGACATCTTGGTTTTCATTCATAATCTGAAAACAGCTGCTAAAGTTGGGAAACATAGTTTTCCCATAAATCTGATACATATTTGTGAATGCATTGATTAGAGAAACATCTGAATCATCTGTAATTTAAAATACTAAAACATCAGTTTCTAAATATAAATTCAAGGACTCTTGAATTCTGTAATTATATTTGTATATATATATATTAATGTATTAATAAATTGCTTATATAAAAAATAATGTCTTTTGCAAAGCACATATTTTTAATTTTAATAAAATACAACTTGTCCTCATTTTTTATTTTTCTTTCAAGCATTGTGTTTTTACCAAAAACTAAAAACTCATAGTCAAACTAAGATCTCCCGGGTTTCCCCTGTTTTATATTCTGAAAGTTTTATAGCTTTGTGTTTTATATTTAGAACTGTAATCTGAGTAGCTTTTTCTTAGTGATATTGCATCAATATTTCATTAATAATAATGAAAATATTATCTTTATGTATAATATATCATAATATAATAAATATAATAATTATTACTATTTTCTTATTTTTGTGACTGCCTAGTTGTTTGAGCTCCATGTGTTGAAAATAGCCTCTTTTCCTTTTAAGTGACTTGTTCCTTTGCTGAAGATTAGTTCACTAATTGTATTTATTTCTGGGTTTTCTGTTCTCTTTCATGGCTATTTTTTTTGTCTATTCTTTAACAAATACCTGACCATCTTGATTTTTTTACTATTATTTTATAATAAGTATTGAAGAAAGATAGTGTCTTATTGATATGATCTTAATTATTCTGATCTTTGTCCTTTTCATATATAAACTTTATTATGAATTTTTCAAAATCTGCAAAATAACCAGCACGGATTTTGATTAGAATTGTGCTTCCCTTTCTATTTTTAAAAAAGATTATTTTCTACTATTAAATTGATTTATAATTTATTAAATTTCATTGAATGTTTTAAAGAATTTCTTATAATTTTGGTTCTTTAATCCTTTAAGATATTCCTCTTCAATATTTTTTCTTCAAAGGAGTTAACTTACAATTGACAATTAAAATGAATTATAAGGTACATACTTTGCAAATGTAAAAATTCTCATAAGATATGGTAGATTGGGTCAGGCACAGTGGCATAACCCTGTTATTGTTATCCCAGTGGCTCCAGAGGCTGAGGTAGGAGAACCACAAGTTCAAAGCCAGCATCAGAAATAGTGAGGCACTAAGCAATTCATTGAGATCCTATGTTTAAAGAGAATATAAAATAAGGCTGGAGATGTGTCTCAGGGGTATAGTGCCCCGAGTTTAATTCCTGTTCCCCACCCCCCGCAAAAAAAGAGGTATATTTGAAAGAATGTTACACTACACATTGAATTTTTGTGTCAGTAATCCCTGAAGTCCTGTTTTCTTTGTTTTTCATTTTGTTTTCTTTTTCCTTTTATTTTATGAATCCTCTGGATACTGAAAGTTTTTTATTGCAGCTTTAAAAGGAAATAAGCCTAAATTATCTTCTTAAATATTCCACTTAAAATTGAAAATTGAACATTAACTATAGTTTTATATAAATTTTTATTCTCTAAGATGGCTATGGTAGTAACTATATTAAAAGTTGGCATAAAACTTAAAGTAAGACAAAATGCAGGAGGACTTAATACATGAAATCTGGCTTTCAAAAAATATCTTCCTTTTTCTTGCTCAATTGTAACTACCAATACAGACAAAAGTACTATTTGGTTTTGGATAAATATGCTATCTCTAAAGTATCCATAGCAAATTAAAAATGATGTATGATATGTCTTAAGGTTTTTATTTTGAAAGTCAGAAACCCAAAATGGAATGTACACAAGCACTTGATAAGAAATAATATTGCAATAGAAGTCTATTGTATTATAATACAAGTCTGAACTTAATCCTGTGGTTTAATATTCTTGCAGGTGATGCCATAGTTTAGTTTATTGTTTGATGTAGCTTCACATATTCAATAATAATAGTATGTTACTTATGTTACTTTCTTCCTAATATTATTTTAGTATAATATCATCTTTCCTCAAACGTTTTAAAAATTATCCTAATATTTCCTTGTAATAATTTCTAACATAGAATTAAACACATATGTCCAAAATCTCTGTTAATAGCTCACTTTAACTGTGGTGAGTAATTTTTGGCTTCAGCTATACTTGTATGTTATCCTTAAGTACTAAATAAAACCAATCTTCCAATGGCAGCAACTCTGAAAAGTTGGAATAAAATTTCCTTATCATAATATCTACTCTATCCCAAAAAGTGATTCTCATAGGATTTATTTGATGGCTTTTGAAGTAGTTTTGCATGATGGAAACTCTAAATCATATATAGATAAATGTTGCATACAATGTTATAAAATAAATTGAGCTCGAATTTTCATATAACATCAACTCCAGGCAACAAAACTTATAGTGTTCACTCTATTATAGATTAAATATTGCAGGAAACAGCGGATTATAAAAGTTATTTGGATATTTATGAAATCATGCTGAAAATTACACAATGAACATATATACATCATTTACATAAAAAACAAATACTTGAATTATTTAAAGGTTTAAGTTTAAAAAATAATTGCATAATGTAGAAAGCATCAAAATTTTTCATTATATATATTTTTTAAAAAACTTCATATTTTACAATAATTATTTTTAGGAAGGTTCAAAGAAATGCATAGTGGGGTCTAGGGTGAGGGCTGTGGCTCAGAGGTAGAGCACTTGCCTAGCATGTGAGAAGCCCTGAGTTCCATCCTCAGCACCACATAAAAATAAATAAATAAAATAAAGTTACTGTGTCCAACTAAAAAAAATAAATATTAAAAAAATATATTTAAGAAATGCATAGCAGGGTCTATGTACCCTTTCTCCAGCTGCTTTCAATTAATATTAACATTTTGCATAATTGATATAACAATGTCAAAATCAGAAAAATAATATTTACATAATCTGCATGACTTATTTAAATGTCACCAGTTCTTCATGAACATGTGCTTGTATGTGTATGTAGCTGTACAAAATCTTATCACGTGTGTGCTTTTCTACAAATATCACTGTTATGGTTTAGGTATGTGTCCAGAAAAACAGAGGTAGAAGTCTATTGACTGAAACATTTGAAACTATGAGCCTTAAATACATGTTTCCTCCTCTACATTGGTCTTGTCAGGTTTTTGGGTCACAGTGGCAAAAAAGCTGACTAAAAATATCATAATCAGATATTGATCAATACCAACACCATAATATTCCCTAATTCTAAATAGTTGTAGCCACAGTCACCTCCGCAACTCCATTATCAAAATTACTCCATTTTTATGTCAGTTCACAGATATCATATTAATCAAATCATGCAATATGCATTCTTTTAAGATTTTTTTCAACCTTCAAGTAAAAAATTTCTTAAGGCTTATCCAAGGAATATTAATGTATCATTTGGTTAATTCCTTTATATCATCAAGAAGTTTTCCATGGTATGGATGTACCCATGATTGTTTAACATTCACCCAACAAAGGATATTTGGGGTATTTCTGTTTGAGGTTATTATGAATAAAATTCTTATCTTATTTCTCTGATGCCAATTGCCTAAATCCATGTGCTAAAATATAAGTGCTTCTGAGTTTACCTCTGTATGGAAGAGGAGGAATAGTTCTGAGGGTAAACACTCCACAGCCTAAATACAATGCTCCTCAACTTCTATGTGAACCTCTGCTATTTCCATCAAGCTTTTAAAAAGGAAATGAGCTCAGGTCACAAACACTTGGAGAACTTTCATGCTCCATTCCTTACTCTGTGGGAATGTCCTCTCTCAGTCTCTATTTTCAGTTGTACTTTTTCCCTTCTTTATAGCATATCTTGTATTTTCCCAAAAGCAAACCAGTCTTAAAAAAATAAAAGAAAAAAAAGTAAGAAAGAAATACCAAAAAAATCAAGGTCTATAAACAATTCTGTGTTATGACTAGTAATAGAAAATAGGCCTTGAATAACAGAACATGAACTTGAGTATATATAAGAAGAAAAATAGAGAATATAATTACCATTAATTTGTATAAAATTGTTCTGTGTTGTGTGAACACTGAAAAAATTCAAATTACTTTGCATAATATACACTAATGTGATGCCACCTATAGATTCATAAATCCAAGTAGCAATGAGCATGATTATCACCCACATCTTTGTTTCTTATGCTAATCTGATAAAAAAAAAAACCTAGGCTTCCTTAAAGAAATGGTTAATTCTAGCACTAGACAAAGAAATATAAATTATGACCCTATCTCATTTTTAGTCAAGAAGTAAGAAATATTCAAAACAAGCCAACAAACTACATTTCTGGGTACTCTTCAAGGGACACAGTAGATACAATAACTAACAAAGAAAAACAGAAAATAAAAGATTATACCTAATACACTAACAAAGAAAATGAAAGGAAATAATGAAAAAATAATTAAGTCTTCTAAAATCATAAAAATAGAATAAAAGACAGAGGAGCAAGAGAAACATATTGTGAGATAATGGACTTCACACCACCTACACTCACAATCAAATTAATTTTACATCATTTAAATATCCCAGGTAAAATCTGAGAATGATAGATTAGATATAAAATGTCAAATAACCACTGTACACAATAATTTAAGTCTGTAACATTAAGTTCTATAGATGTGTACCTATAATTCTTTAGATAACCTTGTTATTTTAAAAAGAAAAAAAGTTAATATAATGGTAACATATTCAATATTTCAATTTAAATGAAAATCTGTTGTCAGGGAAATAATTTGTAACTTGTATTATAGATGTATGCCAATCGCTTATCATTAAGACATCTATTTAAATGAAGAAGGGACCATGAAACTTAAATATGAAGGATGTTAAATGAGCTCAATTTCAAAAAGACGAAAATGCTAAGTTTGAAATTACACTGTTAGATTTTGAAAAGGTTAAATGAGCCATTTCTAAACGGCTCTTAGAAGATATATGAAAAGAAATAACACATAATAGAGAAGAGTACTGAAAACAGTAAGTGAAAATTAACTTACCAAGCACTGTATGATGCATGAAAGTAGAGAAGGGGGCTAATCATTTTGGCTATTACCAATAAACTAGTAAGTTAATTTCTCATTCATTTTTAGAGTTGTCTCATTAATATCTTAATTAAATACATGATGGAATTTGATGAGGCATTATCAGGTTTTGATGCAAGATGTCTTTTATGTGCAATTTGAAGGACCAAGGAATAAATGCTCATTTTAGATATGATCTAGTAAAAACATTATGCCATTTGGGAACTTGCCAATCCATGCTGCCGTATGAACAGCCATGTGAATTTTTTCCTCTACTGCTGCTTCTTGATTATTTTGGTCATTGTAATCTCTGGTTCATAACAATATGATCATTTGAGAATTTCAATATTAATACTTTCCTTGAGCAACACAGAATAAGGGTTTCTGATTCTGCACAACTTGAGGTTGATTCCTGGCCCACACTATTTGCTTGTTACCTGAATGAGTTTGGCCTCTGAGCATCATCTACATAATTGCTCAAAACCACTAACTTCCCTGAGTTTAGAGGTAAAATCTTTCTTGGTTCAAGCATTACCTTCTATTATTGCTTCCCCTTTCTGGCTCACCACTATTTCTAGCAATCATCACTATCTGTAATCTCCCAGGATTTTAAGCAGTCTTTGAAAATTTAAACCATGATGCATATATATGTTGATGTGGAAAAAGTTCTGGAGTTGAAGCAAGTGACATTGTTTTTCAGATGAAGAACTAGAATAAACTAGAATAAAGATCAAGTAGTGAATCAATATTGTTGCCCAAAATCTAAGAATCATTTATATCATGTCAATTCCACACACTGTCTTGAGATCTGGAAGTCTAACAGGAGACCCAGACATCTGTCCTGGAGAAGATGTGGTCACACTCTGAATGCAGTGAGATTTTGGGACAATTTGACTCTGAAATTCACAAAAAAAATCTCGTAGTTTCTTGGATAAATTAGTGTTTCTTGTCATCTGAATAGTAAGTAGGTTCAGCCTCAGTCTATAACTGAGAAACTCAGACTCTCTTTCCTAAAGTTCTTCCAGTTTTTTATGTAGATTTCTCATTCACTTTGTAAGAGCTAGTTGTTATTAAAATACAGTGTCCTTTGGGGGGGAAGAATATCCTGTCTACTTTAAAAGCTTTTTGCCTTTGTCAGATATCAACTGACTAAATCTGTATACCTCTGTTTCTGGGATCTCTATTCTGTTTCTTTAATCTTTGAATCTACTCTGTTGCCAACACCACACTGGCTTGATCACAGAAGCTTTATATTGCCTTAAAATTGAGTGGTTGTCCAAGTTTATTTTTTTTCTTCAGTATTGCATTGACTATATTACATTTATTGTATTTCTATATAAACTAAAATAATTCTGTCAATAACTAGAAACTAGCTTGTTGAGATTAATTTGGAATTATATTGAGTCTATAGTTCAAATTGTGAAGAATTTTTATCTTAAATTCAGCTTACTAATCAAAGAACATTATATTTTATTTATTTCTTCTATGATTTGTAGTTTTCGGTATACGGATCATGTATAATTTCTTTTTAGATGTTTGTGTTTCACTATTGGGATATTTAAAGATATTTTTAAAATTTCAGACTTTATAGCCTATTGATGATATAAAGATACCAGTTGACTTTTATACAATGATCTTTGCACTCTGTGACATTGCTATTTTCCCTTACTATTTTCAGGAGCATTTTAGAGATTGATCAGGTTTTTCTTCATAGGCAGTCATATCCTCTGAAGAAAAAGAGGATTTTCTTCCTTTTTCTCAGTTTTTATATGCATATATATGTATCTATTGTATGTATGTATAATGATATACATATGTGTGTGTATATATATGTATTTTTTCCAAGCTATCAGTTCCAACACAATATTGAAAGGAAGCATCAGAAGAAGACATTGTTGCCCATTAATCTTTTAATCTTGAGAACAAAGTATCTATTTTTTTCATCATTGCCTTTAATGTTAGATGTAATTTTTCATAAATGACCTTTATCATTTTGAGGATGGTCCCCTCAGTTTTCAGTTTGGTTATAGATTTTACTGTGGATTTGGTGAAAATAATTTTCTGTGTAGCTTGATATAACCGTATGTAAATTTTTGTTGTTCAGCCAGTTGTCATTGAACATTTAATTCACTGATTTTTTAATGTTAAGTCTGCTTTGCAAGCCTGGAATACATTTCACCCAGGCATAGAGTACAATGTTTATACATTGGTGAGGCACTGTTTCTGTGGATTTTTTCATCTGTGTTTATGGGAGATAGTATTTAATTTTCCTCTCTTATAATGTCTTTATTTAATTTTGTTATTAGGTCATTGCTGGCATTATAGAATAACTTATAGAGTGCTTCCTCTGTGCATTCTGGAATATATTTTGGACAAATGACATTTATTTCATAAAAGTTTAATAGAGCTCACTAGTGAAAGTATCTAGATCTGATGTTTTCTTCTTTTGAATGATTATGTTTTTACTAATCAATGTTTTTGATAGGTAAAGAGCTAGTGAAGAAATTTAATTTCCTTCATATGAGTTTTGGTGGTTGGTCTTTCTAACAATTGGGCTATTACATCTAAATTATCAAATTTATGGTCACATAGTTTTTTGTAGTATTCCTTTACTAACTGTTTATGTTGCCAGCATTTTATTTTTATTATTAGTAATTTAGGCTTTTTATGGTTTCCTCTTGCTGCCCTATCTAAAGTTTTATCAATTTTACTGTTCATGCTTTGGAACCAGTTTGCAATACTGTTGATTTTTAAAATAATTTCTGTTCTAATAATTATGGAGTAAAGATAATATGGTAGGTTTACTGATTTATTTATCTTCTTTTAAATTTTATTTTCCCCTACTAATTTTAGATTTAATTCAACTTTCTTACTTTCTTTTCCTAAGGTGAGAGCTTATGATAGATACTATAATGTTTTTAAATGTAAACAATTCTGAATTCCCCAAATATAATTAGCCTTTAAATAAGAAAATATTTAGTAGTGTACTAATAATTATTTGAAGAAAGAATTAATTATTTTTGGAAGCTTATTTTCCTTTTGACAACTGCATAAAGAGACATCTCTGCACTGTCAATAATTGTTTTGACATATTGATTAATTTAGTTCAAAAATATTTTTCTAAAATTCCTTCAAGAATATATGACTTTCCTTCTCCCATGACCCCTTTATCTTTCTTCCCCTTTTCCAATTCTCATTTATTAAGTACCATGGCTTTTTATCTTCCAACTTTTTTTCTCATGTTTTATACTGAATGTTGGCCAAAAACCATTAATTGAATCAGTATTCCAGTTGACAAAGTAACTCTTTAACTGTGTCATATCAATAATCTAACAATCATTGCATTTAATATTTTAATGACAATATTTTACTTTTAGATCTCTATTTCATAGTAGATTATACATTATGGAACTAAAATAGCTTTTATTCTTCTTTCAGCATTAGTTGTGCTTATTTTAGTCTTTCCCTTATGATCTATTGTCTACACACCTAGCTGCTTATTGCTTTTTGCTTTCCCTTCCCTGTGTTGGTATTCATCAAGTCAACTAATTCTGGCACATGTGCTTATAAAAGTAATGAAGACACTTTATCTGTTCATTAAAGACACTGCTTATAATATTGGTCATAGTCTTTTTCTACTAGAAATGGAGTAAAGATGCTACATTTTATAAGGTAAGTTTACTAATGATAACTTATTAAGAGATCACCACCCCTCACTGATACCCATGTTTCCACTGACTTACATAGGCAGTATGTAAAGTCACTAATGATACAAATTCATATTGTACAATCTATGTGGCAATTATGAGTTTTCAGAGATTGTCCCCCTTGGCAGTATCTTTACAAATTCACAGTATCGTGTCAAATTAATAATCATTCACTCAGGATTAGAGTGTGGAATTGTACATTTGTTTAGTTATAACTATACAAATAAAAATGACTGACTTAATTACTAATAATAGATTAAATAGGATGCAAGCCTAGAATTTAAGGAAAAAATCTGGTTTATACACTTGGAATAGAAAGAATATAAAAATACATGATAACTAATACTAGTTCCTCCACATTGTAAATATACAACTGGTGGCAGATTTAAAAGATGACCACGTGAATGTTAAACATATCAAAACGAAATCCACTTTTATATGTGTTATTGTAATGCACCAATTAAAAAAGAAATCAATTTAAAAAGATGGCTGTAGTGAAAATGAAAATGCTTGAGATGAGTTAAATATGATTTAATATTTCAAGTATGCTTGACATGTTTTCATAAAAAGAAAGTAATTTTCAAAACAGTTAACAATTTTGATAATTTCATATTGGATTCATGTTATTTAAGAGCAAGGAAAAATCTTTTAAAATAATCTTGCAATAGAAACTGAAGGAAAATAAAAAGATTAATCCTAAAGAGCATTTTCTAAGACCTCTATAATTCCTTATGGATCTAAGTGAGCAAGCATCATCACATGGCAAGCTTGCCATATTTAAGCACTTGAGTCTGAACTAGTGACAAACAGAAGTGCGAGGCCCCATTTTTTACTTTTAAAATGCTTGACACAAGTAAAAACAGACAAAACAAAAACATTTAAAGGAGAGTGTAAAAATGTATCATAATAAAGGAGAGGCAGCACAATGCAACCATGGTTCTTAGATCAGGAACACAAAGGTTTTAAGAGCAGATACTGCTTAACAAAAAATAAATGGAAAAGTAATGAAGAATTTCACAGACACTTTTTTTTCTTGTTTTTTGGGGGGTGGGGTGGGGTGCTGGGGATTGAATCCAGGGCCCTATGCATGTGAGGCAGGCACTCTACCAATGAACTATATCCCTGGCCTCTCAGACACTTTTGATGCAGTCTCTCAGGGGGAAAGAGGCAGATTCTACAACACATAAATGATAATTTTTCAGGAAGGTATGTGTGTGGGGGTGTGTGCGTATCCCTATTTAGAATTTAGAATCTAAGTTTCTTTCAAAAATTTTCTGAATACTAAAATTTCAAAATTTTAAATCCCTAGTGTGTGACTGAAGCTGAAATATGCTGAAAACAACTTGTCCTACTTCAATGAAAATGAAGTCATACCATTTCTTTAAATAAAGTCACACCAATAAAAGAAACTATGTGCCACGTTGAGCTTTTTCTCTGAACTTAAAGGGCAAATGAATATTTTTTTGTTTCTTTTTGTTTTAGTTTATTTTGTTGTTCTTTTTGGCAGAGTTTCATCTTGACTTTCTAGTTCCATATTAAATAGTCACATTTTACTACTTTAAACTATAATGATCTTATTGGAAACATAGATACACAGTACCATAAGAGACAGCCAACAGGATACAATTAAATAGGCGGTGAGGAAGACAGAGGACTCTTGGGAACTAAAATGCACAGGCATTTTCTCACTGCTTAATACACTATTCAGAAGCATCACATATTTCTACAACAATATAGAGCACTTGGGGTAAGGGGATATCTTTGTTCATAAAGACAACACTGAAGAGAATGTCAACATCTTCTAGAAACTCTGTGTTGACTCTTAAATGAAATGCTATTAAAATAAATAACTAATTGCTAAACTGTTATGGGATGGCAGGCAAAGTATATTTATAGGTATATAAAATAGAAAAATTATAATACCTCTGAATTTTTACTATTGTTTTCATTATTCTTGTTAGGTCAGATCACAATACCTTGAAGAAACTTTAAAAACGTATTTTGTGATACAAAGTTCTGTGATGCAATATTAGGGAAAGAAAATGATAAAGAAGATTGATAGGGTATGGTACACACTAACTTTGAGGAAAACATCATCTTGGGAATAGAAAAAAATGAAAACAGAAATATAAATCTGAAAATGAAGTCAGACATTTTGCTAGTGAGTCCAGGCTCCAGTAACAATGTTTTACAATAATTGCTTATTCCTGACAGCTCTCAGCTGCTGACGAAAGTCTACGTTTACCCTTTTCTTCGTAGCTTAGTCCCTGATCTGTAACCTAAAAATCCTTTAATTAAGTAATTTAAAAAACATAAATGTCATCATTATCAGAAATTTTCTGAACTACACACATCTATAAAAAGATGTACTGTTATAAGGAAATTATTAGTTTTAGTACATGGTACACCTTTTAACATATATCAAGGACAGCATTTAAAAATAATCTCAGTTCAAGAGCATAATGAGATTGTATATTGTGTAAATATACACTGAGTCCATAGATTTAAAGTTAGCTTCAGTTATATTACAACATTGGGATTAAGGGAAGAGGTCATTTATATTTTATAAATCCAATATTTTATCATTGTATTACAATAATTTGCTTATTTTACTATCTTCTCTAAAACATTTTGAGATTGACCACTTTAATATTCACCAATCTATTATTTACTGATAAAACCATTTTCTTACACCTACATTAGGTTGTTAAAAAAATAAAATAATACTCAAATATAACACATATAAGTATTTTATGAATATGCATATTCATTACAACTACGCATTCACAATCAATGCATAAACATATATGAATTTCATTATTCCAATGAAATGACATTTCTTAGAACTTTAACCCCATATTTTAATACTAAAATACATGTAAATGTGCATGTGTATTTATATATGCACATATGTGTACATATGCACACATTGACATACTTTTTGTCATATTTCTTGATAACACAAAATAGATGTAGTGATTTTCCAAATTTGAATAAAACTGATTCAGATACTAATGGTAAGAAAACACATTTTATCAACTTAAAATTAAGCTATAAAAGATCAGTGGTATAATAAAATAACAAAATGCTGTGAAATCTAGCAAAGAGAAAAAAAATTATTAGTATGGAAGTGTCAGAGAAATCTTCACAAAAGAGGTGACTTTGAAAGATGAATAAGAATAATCCAAGTGTGTGCTGTGTGTGACTGCTTGTATCCCAGGGGGAGTTATGTGCATTTAAATGGCAAATAAAGGAATAGCAAGCTAAATTATTAGCAATTGTTCTAATAATTAGTCATTTTGACACAAGTCATTTTATAATTATAAAGAAAATGACTGCTTTAAAGTTAAGCACATTGATTCTATTAACTGATGTTAAAACATCTCTACTTTTAAGAGGGTCTTCTTAAATCTCAAAGTGGTAAAAATCAGATTACAATTTTAGCAGTTGTTATTCATGAAAGTCCAATTGGCACTATAATCATAACCATGAAATTGCAATAGCATCCTTCAGATGAGATTATACACCCTTGCACTTATGTATACAGAAAATAAAATAAAGTGCTATGATAGTAAAAGCAGAACAGATCAAAATTAGAAATGATTGATTTCAAATTCTGATTAGCTTATGTTTGAGATGAATAAAGATCTGTAATGTAGAAAGATGCTAGAGATGAATACTAGTCATTCTTCCACTGATTATTCCCCCTTTGCTTTAATTATGGAGTTAGAGATAGAGAAAATTTGCAATAGAATTTGTTTCATATTGCTTCTTATTGAATGCTGTGTTTCAAAATACAGTCCCTGGATACTCAACAGATTTTGAATTTAAGATAGTAAGCTTATTTTAGTATTTGGTAAAACTAATGAAAAATCTTAAAAATCAAATACAACATACTGCATCTAATTCATCATCTTGTACTTACTTCCTCACAATTTTAGTATCTCATTTTATTTATAATCACTCTGCTGTCATAGAGTGCTATTTTAACTGCCACTACTTACTTATTGAAGGAGAACATTAAGAATAAACAAAGGAGCTGGAAAAAGAGGGACTGACATCCTGCTTGGGTTGATACAGACCTGCCTTGACTTACACTCAGGCTTTATATCCAGAATCTAGATCCTCCAGGGCAAGTGGGAGTCAGGGGTTGATGGATTAGGACCTGCACTGTACCTTAGACATTTAATTTTTAAAAAGACATCAAGGCTGAGGATTTTCCATGCCAATGTCAAACTAAGAAAATGTAATATTTAATCATCTTGATGTCAACTTATGACTAATTCAGACCATGACTTTGCTACCACCTATGGTATTGAGATAGAAAAGGCTAGGCATTGGAGAGTAGAGAAGGGGCAGTGAAGGTTATCAAGAGAGCAAGCACAAGAACAGCCATTCCATTTTAACATGCCCCAACATGTTATAGAACAGCTCCTCTTTCTCAGAAATGACATACATTTTCATCTCAAGGAAAGCAAATGCATAATTCATAATCTGGCCAGAGCCCAATATGGGACAACTGAAATATCAAAAACCAATCAAGAGGAGGATATAAATTTCTCCTTGCGGAGGTGGCAAGGCCCTTCTCAGGTATGCTGCTCTGGGAGTTCTGCATCTTTCTCTCCCTTATCTATTTAATAAAATCTCCCCTTCCTTACCTCAGCAGCATTCTCAGTGTTCATTATTTGAGTCAGTAGAACAGGAATCAGATCTCAAATCCTATGATGGTAAGTCATTTGTACCTCATGCTCTTTGCCTTCAGTATCCTTTGGAGGAAAACTGGGCACTCACCAGCCACTTAAAAGGGATTAGAGCAGCTGTCAGTCTCAAGTCTTGGGTAAAGTTTCTCAGTTTCTATGGTCCCAAATCACCTACCCTATGGATCAGGCATAACCCTACACCATTTCCTACTTTTCTGTCCCAGCCTGGAGTAAGTAGGCAATCGCCCCTGATCATGACCTGCCTTTGAATGCAAGGATTTGGGTGAATTTGAGAGTGAAGAAGAGTAACCTCTGACTGAGGCTCCTCTTCAATGACTCTCCAAAATCCCTCTTCTGAGGCCACTTCCCACCAGTCCCTCGGAATATCCTGTTGTGGTTGGTGGATCATGGTGCTGAGAAATCTTCCTCTAGGTGGGCACCTCCCTATGAGCCACCTGAACCTCTTCCCTTACACTTGATCCTCCTGAGTGCTTCTCTAATAAATAAAAGTCTGTCCACAGAAAGAGATATGTACAATGAAGAGTGGCTAAGGCTAGGTTCACCTGGCACTACTGTCTACTGAAAAACTGGGACAAGTTTGACCCACAGATGCTCAGAAAAAAGTGCCTGATGTTTTTCTGTAGTCAGTTGTGGCCTCAATACAAACTCTCCAAAGGAGAATCACGGTCACCAAAGGGAAGTATAAACTTTAGTACACTCTTGAAGCATAGTTTGTTTGTTTGTTTGTTTTTTCCCATAAGAAAGAAGGAAAACAGTCTGAAGGTGCCCTATGTTCAGGCTTCTATTGCTCTGAGGGAGAATCCCAAATTACGTCAGCAGTGTAAGACAGACCTAGCTAACATTGCTGCCATAATGAAGTCCAAGACTAAGGAGATATCTGCCAGGGTAGAAAAGTCAGAGAAATCCCAAGGATTCCCCAATCCTACTAACTCTTGCCAATAGTCCCCATGTCCTCCTTATTTAGGGCTCGCATTGTTCACCCCTAAAGAAGGATAAAACCTACTGCCATTTTGGGAAATACCAGGAAAGGAGTTTGGGCCAACCAAGGTGAGATGATATGCATCTCAACTATGCCCCTGCAACACGAAGTAGGGATAGATCTAATTAATTATCCATGTAGGGCACAGGTAGTTCCTAGGAATAATCATGAATGGGATACAAATGATAACAGAATGATTGAAAAATGAGACATTTTTAGGCTTTAGTCTTGAAGGTCTCAGAAGATCAAGGCAGAAACCTATTAATTAATACAAGATATCTGAAATCTATCAAAGCACTCAGGAGAACTACCCAATCTCTCTGGAGAAACTCAGGGAGGCATTGAGAAAGCACACCAAAATGTATCCTAAATTCACAGAGGGACAAATAATTTTAAAGGATAAAGTTATTATTCAGTTAGCACCAGGCGTTAGGAGACGTTAAAAAAAAAAAATTGGCATATGGCCCTGATCAGTTCTTAGATGATATCATCTGGTTCAAAACATCTGTCTTTTACAACAGATTAGAAGGAAAGGAAGGAAAGGAATGTAGAGATAGAAGGAAAGCTGAAGTACTGGTCATGGTACTGCAGGGTGCAAGCTTCTTGGGTGTTAAAGAAGGTAAGTGGAATGGACCCCTAACAACAAAAGAAAATGATTTCTGCTGTGGAAAGGAGGGACATAACCAATGGGAATGCCAACAGGTTAAGTCACCACCATCAAGGCCTTGTCCTCTCTGTAAGGGTAATCTCTAGATGAATGAATGTCCCCTGTGGCACAGGTTTATAGGGCCATATTTCCCAACCAGGTCTAAAGGGGTCCAGGGTCAACCTTAGTGGCTCCTGAGCAACTCATTACCATCCATAAACCTTGGTATGATTCTCAGTAGGAAATGAAAGGGCCAGTTTCCTTATGGACACTGGCACCAGCTTCTCTGCACCCATGTCTTACCTTGGACACCCTTCCTCTGATACTATGACTGTGGAGGGGTGCCTGGATATCCCATCACTAGATATCTTACTCCCCCATTATGCTGTGAATGGGATAGGGTGATGTTTTATCATGCATTATTGATAATCCCAAGTGTCCAATCTCTTATTGAGAAAAGATATACTCTCAAAACTTCAAGCTACTATTACCTTGCACATGGGAGCCCAGGGTCCATTATGTCTAGGTCTATTAGAATGTGATATAAACCCTGATAAAATCTGAAGTATGGGCCACTGAGAGCAAAATCATATGAGCAAAGAGTGCAATTCCAGTTAAAATAATTTTGAGGACTCTTCCATTTTTCAATACCAAAGAGAGAATCCCTTGTGCTCAGAGCAAGATTAGGTTTCTTGGAGATCATTCAAAACCTTAAACAACAGAGACTTGTAGTATCTTGTAATAGCCCTTGCAGTATACCCAGTTTAGGAGTCTAGAAACCAAATAGGGAGTGATGTCTAATCCAAAACCTTAGGATAATCAATGAAGCAGTCATTACCCTTTACCCTATAATGCCCAACCCTTGTACTTTGTTTTCTGAGATCCCAGCTACCTCTGCTTCCTTTACTATATTAGATATAAAGAATGCCTTTTTTATGTATATCCCTAGCCAATCAATAAATTTGCTCTTTAAGATTTAAGCAGTGGATGTCAATAAACCTAGGCAGTGTTACCCCAAGGATTCAGAGATAATCCCCACTTGTTTGGGCAGGTCATGGCCAAGGACCTAGTAGAACTCAAGGACAGAGCATCTGTAACTGAATTCCAATATATAGATGACATCCTCCTATGGCTACCATGCAGGTGGAATGTCAAATGGCCACTACAGTGCTCCTGAATTACCTAGCTGACAGAGGGTATAAGGTTTTTAAAAAGAAAGCTCAACTATGCCAACCACAGTTTCATTATTTGGGTTACAAGTATCTTAAGGAATATGAAGATTAGGGAAAGAGAGGATTGTCACTATAGGATGATACCCTCTACCCCAAACCATATGACAACTTAAAGGTTTTCTGGGGATAACTGGATATTGTAGGCTTTAGATCCCTAGGTATGGAGAGATAGCCAGACCCTTTACCAAGTCCTTAAGGAAGCCAAATCCCAGGGGACAGCAGTCCTAATATGGGAACCAGAATATGTTAAAAGTTTCAAAGCTGTAGGAGGCCTTACTTCAAGCTCTTTTTGCTTACGGAGGAAAAATTTAAATTACGATCTAAATGGGAGGAATGGTCTTAGGGCAATAACACAAAGGAGTGGGCCAGCTCAATAGCTGGTAGTATAGCTTAGCAAAGAGTTTGATAAAGTATCTTAAGGATAGCCCCATTGCCTGTGAGTGGTGGCTGCAGTAATCTTGTTGATCCCTGAGGCAATTAAGATAACCCTAGTAAGGGATATTACTGAATACACTTCTCATGATCTTTCAGAAGTTCTAAATGCTAAAGGGGGATTATGGATCTCACATGGTCACCTTCTAAAATCCCAGGCTTTTCTCCTAGAAGAGCAAGTGCCTCAAATAAAAATTTTGTCATGTTAAAACCCAGACACTTTCCTCTGGAATCATTAGAAGAAAACCCTGGACATGACTGTCAACAAGCCTTAGACATACATTATTCAGCCTGAGGAGACCTCCAAAGTTTTCCACTGTCCAATCCAGACCATATACTATGCATGCAAATGAAAATTCTTTTATGGAACAAGAAGATCACAAAGCTAGCTATGCCATGGTAAATTTATATGATACCTTAGAGGCACAATCTCTGCCCCCAGTTACAAATGCACAACTTGTGGAGTTAATAGCCCTAACTAGAACACCTGACTTAGGAAAACAACAAAAAGTTAATATTTATACTGATTCTAAGTATGCTTATTTAATCCTTCATTCACATGCAGCAATCTGGAGGGAAAGGGGATTTCAAACAGCTGGAGTTACTTCTATAAAGAACTATGAACAGATCTTAAAATGATTGGAAGCTGTCCATCTACCTAGTAATTCACTGCTGGGGACACCAAAAAGGAATAGATAAAATATTAGAAAATAATAGGTGATCTGACCAACAAGCTAAGGAGGCTGCAAAGAGAAAATTGTGTTAGCCGTCAACTTTAGCTCCTTTACTTTGGAGAGGACATCCCCTGGATATAATACCCCAATATACTCAAGAGGAACATGTTTTATCTAAAGGAGGCACTCTCCTTCACTCTGGATCCACAGACAGAAAATAATAATGTCTGCCTACCTGCTAACTCCTGATGAAAAATTCTACATACCCCAAATCAGTTCTTCTTTTGGGGAGAAGAAAATACTCTGAAGCTAACTTGAGAGTTATTTGAAGGAAAAGGCATACCTCCAAATGTTCATCAGCTGTTAAGGGCTTGTAAAATATGTCAAAGAAATAACCCACTCACTTTACCAGAATGACTCCAGGAGTTCAGAGAGCAGGAAACTTCCCCGGAGAAAATTGGCAACTTGATTTCACCTGTGTGCTTCAAAGCAGCATGTTCCAATATCTGTAATTCATGAGAGATACCTTTACTGGGTGGGTTGAGGCTTTTCCCTCCCAAACTAAACAAGCAGGAAAAGTGGTAAAGGTTTTACTACAAGATATTTTCCCTCAATCTGAGTTGCCCAACAGCCTACAAGGCGATAATAAAGCAGCTTTCAAGGCAGCTGTCACTTAGGGAATATCAAAAATCTTAAGCATATGATATCATCTTTATCGTGCCCAGAGAAGTCAGTCTTTAGGAAAAGCAGAAAATGCTAATGATATTCTAAAGAGGCATTTGAGGAAACTCACTCAAAAAGCTCATTATTCTTGGCTCAAGATGCTTCCTCTAGCCCTCCTAGGAATCAGAAACATCCCAGGAAAATTAGGACTTTGTTGGTATGTGAAAGGCCAGTGACTCACCCGAGACAGAGATTCAACCAAGAGATTTTATTGGGGGGCTGCCCGAGGGGGAAGAGAAGGAGAGGCAGAGAGAGGAGAGGAGGAAGGCAGGGAGAAAGATAAAGAGAGGAGAGAAAGAAGAGGAAGAGGGCAGAGAGGAGAGAAAGAGGGCAGAGGAAGAGAGAAGAAGAGGCCAGACAGAGCAAGCTTGCAAGCTTGGGCTTAAGAAGGGTTGCATAGATGACCTGGCGGGTGCTGATTGGCAGGGTGACTCAGGAACTGTGAGCAGACACTGCATTCAGCAGGGATTGGTAGAGAAAACCTTTGAATTTGGCACTCTTCAGCTTGGTGCCCTTTCAGAGAGGAGGGGGAGGGGTAAGGGATTCTGTGATGTTCTGGGAGACAGAAACTTAAATTCAGCGGAGAGTCTCCCACACACTCAACAATTCTGGCTCTTATATAGGACATCATTCTTAAAAAACAAAAACCTTAAAGATCAATAAACTGCTGATTTGGTATCTCATCTCACAAAGCTAGAATGAAATCTGTAAATATCCCACAGATGGGCCGATTATTTCTCCCATATTTGTATGAACCTAGACTTACTAATGGTCAAGACCATATCCCCAAGTTCCCCTAATCTAGACCCTATCTGGAAGGGACATTATTGTATGATTTTATCTTTCTCCATTGTAGTAAGATACTTGGACAATAAAAATTGAATCCACCACACCAGAAATAGCTGATAGATATCCAACTCTAACACTGCACTAGATGAATTTAAACCCTTATCAGTGAAATCTCCAAATATTTGTAAATGAACAGAAGATTTCAAGTTCTTCTTTAAATGAGCTAAGTGATATGATTAAATTCATTGGTCTCTTCATTGCAATACCACTGGCTTTACGACTTGCTATTGTATTAACAGTAATAGCTTGGCAGGACTGGAGCCCTACCTGCAGAATATTTCTGGCCTTAACCTTTCTAAGCATAATAACTTTGTTTTATATCCTAGAGTGGCTGCCTATCCTATTATGAGTAGACCATATTACTTTTATGCCCGTTTGTTATTGTGAAAATTACCGTCTCCTTTGCCAGCCAAATGTGCAGGTTCTGTGTTAGGTCCATGGAAAGACAATCATTAGTTAATTTCTCAAGACTATAAGTCTGGGAATGGATTCTCTAATTACTGAATCTGTCACCTACTTCACATACTCGCTAGAGTCTCCATGTTTGCTCCTGTGCATGATAGGAATTTAACCCTCTCCCTCATCTCAGGACCAACTAATCTAAGATCTATACAAATTTCTTTTCAGACAGAATGATCTTTCCCATGTGTTGAGTTTACACCCCTCTTCAACTGCTCTAAGTTATAGGCCAAGCCATTGCCTATCCCAGCATTGATTATATTCAATTTTCAGGTCAATGTGCCATTGGAATGCTCAGGCAACTGGCAGTGGGAGTCATCATACATAATATCACTCTTTCAAGGCCTAGTGTTATGGCGAAATTATAATAAATCACTGAGCCAATCTCAATGCAGGAGATGGAACCTTTATTCACTAGCTGGTGGGCTGGGAAGTAGGCTGCAAGTCTGTATTCCTCAAGCCCCTTCAAGAGTTAGAGCACACCTTTTATTGTTCAAAACCACAAGTAAATCATGTCAGTACATTAATCATAAGTGGTTCTTGCTATAATTCAAAACCATAAGGAAAAATCATGAGATTTAAAATCATAAGCAGAAGAGGAAGTGGGTCAAAATGACCCTATTTGGGTAAAATTTAAAGAATGGTGTTTGGGCTGGGGTTATGACTCAGTGGTAGAGGGCTTACCTAGCATGTGTGAGACACTGGGTTTGAGCCTCAGCACCACATTTAAATAAATGAATAAAATAAAGGCATTGTGTCTATCTACAACTAAAAATAAAAAATAGTTACTAATGTCTAGATAATCATTAACATTCTATGTGATTAGGATACATTGAACAAGTGTACAAGAATAGAAGCAAAAATTTTGCCATTTTGCATTGTCAATATATTATGCTAAGCAATTGTTGGTGGGTACAGAGGTGGGGTCTTCCCATGGGAGAAGTATTTCTTACATGACATGGAGTCTCAGGGTAAAATGGAGTCTGGTTATTGCCAATATAGCTTGGCCCACACCACTAGCAAATCCCTGGGATTATTTCTTATGGGAATAGGAATCATTATAGGTCTTATTGTGCCATGAGCTATATTTGCTCAATATCAAGTCACTCTCAAAAATCTCACAAATACCCTGGAAGTGCCTGCAGAAAATACTGGGCTAACATGATCCCAGACAATTATCTGGCCTTGGACAACTGACTAGCAAGTGAAGGAGGAGTTTGTGCTGTAACCAACAAACTTTTTACACATGTATCAATAATTCAGATACAGTTAAAATCAATATAAAACATCTATAAGCAGGCAATATGGCTTCATTGATATAACAAGGCAACTGACCCCAAGTGGCACTTAGAGTAGCTGTTTCTTGATTAACTTGGTTTCTCCCTTGATTAGGCCCCTTATTAATTCCCCTTGTGCCTATAATCTTTGGATTCTGCATTCTCAATATGTGAATTCAACTTATTCATGGCAGGCTGGAAGCCATTAAACTACAGATGGTAATGGAAATGTGTCTACACATGATCATTACAGATGACTTCTATTATGGACCCTTTAATCAACCTAATCGTCCCTAATGGGAAACTTGAACTGCTTACCCCTCTTTGCCTCCTCTCAGCTTGAAGTACCTAGAGCAGTATTCACCCAAAACCCTTACTGCAGCAAGGGTTTCCTTGTCAGAGGGGGATTGAGGTAAAAAAGCATAGCAGTGGAGAGTGGGGGAAGAGACAATGAAGGTCAAGAAGAGGGCAATAGGAGAACAACTATTTTAACACATTCCAATATGCTATAAAACAATTCTTGTTTCTCAGTAAGGGTGTAAATTTCCATCTCTGGAAAAGTGACTGCATGATGTGTTATCTGGCCCATGCCCAATAGAGGACAATTGAAATATCAAAAAACACTGGAGAGAAGCTTATCAATTTCTCCTTACATGTCTTTAAAAGCAGGAAGGCTGTAAGACTGAAGTGGCATTCTTGCCCCTCCCAGGCATACTGTGCTTAGAGTTCTGAAACTTTCTCTCACTGGCCTTTTTAATAGGATTCCTGCTGGCTTGCTTACCTCATTGGCATTTGTGGTGTTCATTCTTCAAGTCTGAGGAACGTGAACCTGATCCTGACTCCTGTCGGTAAGTTTCAGGTGTTTATAAATGGACAGGGGACAAGCTGGAAAGTGTGAGGACACTGTGAGGTTTTCCTCACTATTTTTCTACCATGGTTTTACTAACCAAAAATTCAATTACAAATAACTAAGAACACATCTTATCCATGGAATACAGATGACAGATTTCTCTAGGAGGAAATTGTTGAAATGGAAGGTCAAGAGGAAGCAAAAGGAGCAGGCAATCAACTGATAAAACTCTTTGATTACTTCTTGAAACTGCCCTCGAAACTGAAGCCACTTGGATGAGAGGGAAGTAACCCAGAACAATTAAACAATCAGCTCTTTTCTGGTGCTTGAGGTGAAAACAGAGCCACATATTAAACTAAAAGCCACAATGTAGACTGTAAGTGGCTCTTAAAACACAAGAAGAAGGGGAAGAAAATTCACAAAATTTCTATGAAAAATTAACTTGTAAATTATTGCATTATCAGTGATTGGGAGAAAGAAAATCTTCTTGGACTCTAGCAGCAACCTCTTCTACAAATTCACTTTATTTGTCCTAGGCTAGAAGAATATAAACCAATTCAATCAAGCCAATAGTGAACAGAAACAAGAACCCTATAGCTAACCATAATTTCTGCTAATAATACTTGCTTGCAACAGTTTTCTCAGTTTGATTATAAGTGGAACTATAACTCACTGTCAAATATATCTTGGCTTAGATAATAACTTACATGTTTTAGTTAATAAATTTCTCTCATTTAATAGATTTCTTGGGGGCATATGCAGTATTATCAAGCAGAGGTGTCAATTTATAGCAGTGGTTATCAAAGTCTAGTGTATCAAAATCACTAGATGGTTCACTGAAACATATGGTCAGACCTCAATCTCAGAATTAATAATTTAGAAAATATTCACTTCTTAACAATACCTAAAGTGATGCTGATTCTCTTGGTTCAAGGACCAAATCCCAAGAACCACTGCTCTAGTGTATTGATGGCCATGTTTGAGGCATTTAAACCAAGGATTCACCATGAAAAAAAAATTCATTTTGAATATTAAATGCAATATTCTCTTATTTATTTTTAATTTTTAATTATTTTATTTTTATTTTTGATTGACATGTTATACTAGTACATATTAATGAGCACAACACATGCATAAAGTGCACACTCATCAAATGAGGGCAATTTTCATTTCCCTCTCCATGTCATTCCTTCATGTTTGAAAGCATCCAACTCCTCTCTTCTAGATTTTTCATGAAACATCTAGTAGAGATTATGAACTGTGCTGTGTAACACCTGCATTTATTCTTTACTCTTTTTTAGTTATTTCTTTGGTACAGGGATTGAGCCCATGGGTACATAAACACTGAGCCACATCCCCAGCCCTTTCTTACATCTTATTTAAAGACAGGGTCCCTCTGAATTGCTTAGGACCTTTCTAAATTGTTGAGGCTAGTTTTGAAGGAAATCCTCCTTCCTCACCACACCCAGCCTGCATTGATTCTTGATTGTTTTCCACCTTCCCTGAGGGAAAACATAAGTGATCAAAATTTTATGGAAGAATGTAAGTCTCTAAATCTTGATCACAGTCTTGCTGTCTATCATCACCAACTCTTAAATTGTAAGGCACAACTTTGGAAAAAATTCTCTCTCTATTGATCCAGAATATGGCTGTTGTTTTGTTTATAGAAGTATTTAATTTATGCATCTGTAAATTCTAAAATAATTTAAAAATGTCTCTCCAAATTAATAATTAAGGGCATAAACCTTAATGACATCTCTACTTGTCTTGAAATACGAAGAAATTCTCTGTGTTTGTTTTATTTTGTGCATGCTTTTCCCCCACCCCCAAAATAAAACTGAATTCCTGGAGGTATAAAAAATTGTGTCACTTTAATCTTTTTAATTTTTGTAGCACAAGGTATTATGCCTTTGGTATAACATATATTCAGTGAAAACTAGATACTAGTTAAACTATGAATTAAGCTTAATAAACTATAAAATTCAAGAATGAAAATTGTACTGAATATTTACTATGTGTTAGGCATAAGATGATGTTTTTATGTCTTTCAGTTTCTCAACATAGATTTTATGTTTGACATTAATATTAGCTTCATGTAAATAGATATATCAAAGCTCAAAAAATAAAGTAAAACAACATGATACAGAATATTTAAATCAGTTATTTGGTCATGCTAGCTCCCTTGTGCATGCTTCACCTCTCTCACCTCCACTGCCTTTCTGAGTATCTAAGTAAACATCATAGTCATAAAATTGTGGTAAGGCAGCCTGACTTAAGGCAAGATTCTGGGCAAAGGCAAATTAATACGTTGCTTGCAAACATTTTACTCCTGATTTTATCTCACTCTCTCTTCATAGGAAATGAGTTTATAAATCAACTTAAATCAGCTTGTTATTTCCCTATAACAATAGGAAGGGTCAAAGTGTATGGAATATACAATATTTAACTAGCATTTAAAATGATTAAAAAAAAATTTCTGTTTAAGGAGAGATAAAATAGCACTCATCCAGGAAAAAGGAAGATATTACTAAAGGCATAGTAAAATATTTGAATCCTTGTTGATATTTAGATGTCTATATTACTCATATATATGATAATACACACACATGCATACTGTACATGGACACACACATACACACACATAGATTAGAATGTATCCTTCAAATTTCTTCTTTAAGTTTTACTGCAAGAACAGTGAGATAAATAAATAAATAAATAATTCTTTGCCAGTTGAAGCAAAATAAAATTTTCCATCTTTATTGTATTGGCTTTAGGCAAAAATTGCATTCATAGTTTCATTATACCATCCCCTCTTTTAATTATGCCAGAATGAGAGATTCCTGAGAGAAGGCTTTGGATATCAGAAGAAAGACTAGTTTACTAGAAGAATAGGTTTATAAATGAGTCCAGGAGTCAAAAAAGTGTACATGACTCTAGAAGCAAAGCACACCTTTTTGTTCTTTGTGTGGAATCGTTTATCATTTATCAGGAATCTACAAGAGAAAGTGCCATCCTAAAACCCTCACCTCAATTTCATTCTACTACTTGTGCTTTCCTAAAATAGTTGTAAGAAGAAATGTTATTAATTTAACAAATATTGCACTGACCTAATAAAACTCAAAGAAAGGGGATGTATCTCAGAGTTAGAGCACTTTCCTAGCATGCCTGAGACCTTGGGTTCAGTCCCCAGCACCACAATAACAAAAACAAAACAAAACAATAACCTCAAAGAAAGAAACTTAGAGACTTAATTTATGGTATGTAAAGACAAAGAGCATATAAATGGTCATCCATGTACTTAATTTCCTCAAACAGGCACTAACTCAAAGATTATATACATAATCTTATATTGAATATTATATATGTATTATAGAAATATGAATCATTAAGATAAAACAAATGTGGAGATTACCAGGTTGTTTTTAAGGTTCAATGCTTTAATTTCTCTGTGGTGTCATGAGTGAGCAGATTTTGAATGGTTGTATATAATAGGATGAAACAAGTGCCATGTGTTTAACATTCTGTCTTTTTTTAAATAGTGGACTTTTGTTGACTTCCCATGAGGCAAAGAAAAAACATACATATGTTCCCCAAACATTCTCAACCTCTACCAGCCCCTTAGCAGAATTAATTTGTTAAGCATTCATGAATCATTCTTTGGTTGAACATTCTACAGATAGAGGAGATTATTTAGTGAATTTGACTGAAACCACAAGGAGCTATTTTTAGGGGAAAAAAGTGTTGAAGAAGCATGAAGAAGAATTTAGCTTATAGTAGTTTATAAACTAGGGATTTAATAAATACTTTATAGTTGAAGAAGACATAAAAATGTACAACCAAATGCTTTCATTTCTCTAATTAACATTTAGTAGAATTTCTCAATGAAGTAAACTGGGTCAATCATACACTATAAATTCGACTTTCTTAATACACTATCATACTATGAATGAATTTATATGAATTAAATTGTGGAATTTTATTTTTTTGAAAAATCATTCATATATACTCTATGTATATATAATTGCTCATGGTATAGCTTCACTATTGTTTTGAGTGTGCAGTGTTTATAGTGATATCTGTTGTTTCATTCAGATATTGACAATATATCTTGCTATTTTTTTCCTTCTCAGTTTTGCTAGAATTTAAGCTTACAATCCCTTTTAGAAACACCTCCTTGATTTACTAATTTTCCTCTATTTTTACACTTTCAATTTCATTAATTCATGCTCTTAGTTTTGTTATTCTCTTTCTCTATGCACTGCTTTAGATGAGTCTAAAAATTCTGTGTTGCATTTAAATTTTATTCATTTCAGTAGTTTTTGTTTGTTTGCTGTTTGTTTGTATGTTGTGCCCCTTGAAATGTTCTCTTGGACTCCCAAATAATTTAGAATTATGTCATTTTGCTTTTAAGTTTTGGCATTTTACCAATTATCATTCTGTTATCAATTTATAGCTTAATTTCTTTTTGAACATATATAATACACTATTATATTTCTTTTAAATTTATTGAGGTTTGTTTGATAGGTTGTCTGGAGGAACTTTAAAAATGTGTATTCTTCCGTTTTTTTGGGGGGTGAAATATTTTGTTAATGTCAGTTTTATATACTCATTGATGAAGATGATTTATGTTGATGTTTTTGTTAATATTTCTGTCTGGTTATGTTATGAATTGTTGAGTTATTGAAGCCACCAAGAATAACTGGGGGTTTGTGTATTTTTTCTCTCAGCTCTATTAGTTTTTGTTTCACAAAATCTGCATTTTTACTATTTGGCAAACAGAGTTAAGATGAATGTAACTTTTGGTGGAGTAACCATTTTTTCATTATATAACATAGTTTCTCAACATTTTCTTTCCTCTGAAGTATTCTTTATATAATATAATATATAGACATGCCTGTTTTTCTATAATTAATGTTTTATATTTTATGTTTTTCCACACTTTTATTTCAGTTTTCCTCAATTACATTTAAAATGATTTTCTTTTGATAACACATAATGGTATATTTTTTAATCCAGTCTTTCCATCTGCATCTTATAATTTATGTATTTTTAATAATCACTATTTTTAAATTTTTTAATAACATGTAATAATTGTACTTATTAATGGGATATGACATTTATATTATCACACATACATATAGCATGCACTAATTAAATCAATGTGATTAACATTTCCATCTTCTTATCATTTCTTTATATTTGGAGATTGTTACACTTTAGATATTAGTTGTTCCCCATAAGCTTATGTGTGAAACATTTGAAGAAGTTTTAGAGGTGAAATGATTGGATTATGAGAGCCATAACCCAATCAGTGTTTAATCTCTTGATAGGGATTAACAGAGTGGTAAAAGTAGGCAGGTAGGATGTGAATGGAGGAGGTTGGTTACTGGAGGCATACCTTAGGGGTACATATTTTGTCTCTGGAGAGTGGAATCAATCTCTCTCTCTCTCTCTCTCTCTCTCTCTACACCCTTCTCCCTCTCTACTTCCCTCCCTCCCTCTCTTTCTCTCTGCTTCTTGATGCCCACGTCCTGATACTTTCCTCCAAAACACCCTTCCACCATGATGTTCTACCTCACCTTGAGCCCTGAGGAATGGAGTCAGTTATCTATGAACTGAGACCTCTGAAGCTGTGAGCCCCAAACTTTTTCTCCTTTAGTTGTTCTTGTCAGGTCTTTGGTCCTAGCAGAAAAAGAAAGAAAGAAAAAGCTGTCTAAAACAGAAATATTTATATCCTGTCTCCTATTTTTTTTTAAATTTATTTTATTCACAGACCAACTTTCATTGCAAGATTGTACAAAAAAAGAAAGACATAAAGAGACAACCAGAGAGGAGTCCCAAACCATGGCTGATAGATGGCCAGAACCTTTAAATTGACCAGTTGATATCTTTCCCAAGAAACTACCTATAGAATCAATGCAGTATTGGCCATGTCTTAAAAGGAGGAATAACAGATACAAACAAAACAAAAACATAGACATACAACCAGAGGAAATTCTCAAACCCAAGACTAACAAACATATGAGAGCCTAGATAGAACAGGCCAGAAAGGAGTAAATATACCTAGGTTCTTTAGTTCTACTTATGACTTCTACAGCAGTGGCACCATAGATGTCCCCACAAAGAGGGACCAGATGTTTCCTCAAAGAGGAACCAAATGTATGAAATCAAGGGTTTCAGCATGAACATTGAGGGAAATATCAGATGGCCAAGTGTGTCCTGACTTTACTGAGTTCAGTTTTCTTTTTCTCAAAGTGGACTATGATAGAGCAGCCTATACCATTCAGGGAGAGAAGGTGGGAGTTTCCCAAAGCAAAAGTAGTTTTGGAAGCTGCTGGGATGATCCCTCAGTCCTTCCCTTTACTGACAGAAATAGCTCCTCTTTTTCAATCTAAGGCAAATTCACCTTTTTCCTAACTCTCCAGCAGTTGGCTCTCAACAAGTTTTTTAGCTACTCTGCAACCTCAGCATGGAAATGGGGTTCCTTGGAAAGTCAGACCTGCCCAAGAAAGCTGGATAAGGGGCTGCTTTCAGGTCCCACTTGGGTATCACATTTGTAACCGAAACCCAGTTCTCATCCTTGATGCCAATCCAACAAGGAGGACATGATTTTGAGAAAAAGGAAGAAAAAGTTTTATTGCTTTGTTAGCAAAGCAGAAACATGGGATACTCCATACCTATGGCTGTGATTCTTGAGATCCTTTCTTCTATATTTTCAAAAAATATATAATAGTTTACTGTGAGCTATAGTTATCTTACTGTGCTGTGGAGCACAATAACTTATTTTTTTCTATGTGTGCTTTGGTATCAATTATCCATCCCCATCTCTTTCCTCCTTGTGGTATCATAATTCTTAACCTCTAATAGTCTTTATTTTACATTCATAGTGACTTTTTAAAGCTTCCATATATGAGAGAAATGTGTGACATTTGTCTTTCTGTGTCTGTATTTTTTTTATTTAACACAATGTCTTCTAGTTCAATTCATTTTGCTACAAATGACAAGATCTCATTATATATATATATATATATATATATATATATATATATAATATACCTATATAATATACATATAAAATTTTCCATTATATAAACATACCACACTTTTTCCCCATTCATCTGTCAAGTATTCCTCAAGTTTATTTCATATCTTAACTATTATGAATTGTACCACAATAAACATGGGAGTGCAGATATGTCTTTGTTATACTGATCACTTTTGCTTTGGATATTTATTCAGAAATTGAATAACTGGATTATACGTAGGTCTATTTTTTTTTTCTTTTTTGAGAAACCTCTATGGCTTTTCTTTAATGGCGGTACTAATTTACATTCCCACCAATAGCATGAAAATTTTCTTTCACCACATCCTTGCCAGCATAATTTATATATTAAGACTGCTTATATTTAATGTACTCAATAATGTGTTAAAGCTTAGGTTTACCATTTTTGTTTTTGTTTTATGTTTATGTTTGCCTTTGCTGTTTTCCATTTTTCTGTTTCCTTCTTTTCACTTTCCTATTGTTGAACATCTTTTAGACTTCCATCTATTTACTGACTTAATTATCAAAGATCATGAAAACTCTAGGATCAGATCACAATACGGGGAGAAAATACAACAAAATAAAATAGAGATAAGTAGAGACTTACAGTTTTGGGTTTAAGTACACCAGATTTTTAATCCAATTCCAGACTCAAGCAAGGTATTATCTCAGCTGTATTTACTTATTTATTTATTATTGCATGGTAAAACACAAGTACTCATAGATACTTATATCACAGGATTATATTCATCATTAAGTGAGGTAAGTGTGAAGACCTTGATACATGATACTTACTGTTGTATTAACAATTGCTAATTGCTACATAAAAACTTGTCACAAATTTAGTGTCTGAAAATATACATACTTATCAGCACAAAGTTCTGAAGGTCAGAAGTCCATGGCTGGTTCACTGCTTAGGTCTTACAAGATTGAAAATAAGGCATTGACTAGGCTTTCCAGAGCCTACTGGGAAGATTCCTTTTTCAAACCCATTCAGGTTGTGGACTGAATTGAATTTCTTGTAATTCAGAAACACTTGCTTCCTTGCTGTCTGGCAGCTGGCAGATACTCTCTGCTTTTAGAGACTACTCATTTTCCTTGTCAAATGATTCTCCTGCTTTGAATATCTGGTGTTAATTATATTCCAGTTTCTTTTAAGGGCTCACTCTAGATGATCTTCCTTTCTCAAAGTCAATTATTCCATGGAACATAACCTAATCATAGGTGTAAATTCTTGATCAGAGTTCCTGGGGAACAAGCAGGTGTAAGGATCTTTGGGACTGTCTTAGTGTTTTGTTCAGCGCCCTACTAAATATGAATTATTAATTATAAATATAATAAAGCTTAGTGTAATATAGACTGTATATAAACAAACAACCTTGAAATTATGTGCAGAAAAATATATTATCATATTGAAAATTCTGCACAAATACATAATTAATCCACTTTTGAGAATTATAAAATCTCTATATGCAAAAATTTGTAAATTCTGTTTTTGAATGCCTCAATAGCAATAAAATAACATCAAAAGAAGTAAATCTTCCCACATTTCAGCATTTGAGTTATTTTGTGATATAGTCTGAATCTTGAGTTAACAGAAAATATAAGACTCCTAAGAGAGAGATAATATGTGGTGGGAAGAATTAGAAATAAGCAGAACAATACTAAAGAAGCAGTATTCTGATTTTTATGAACAGTTAAATAAATAAGGTCTACTTTGCAATTAAGAGGAATGAAGTATTGGGGCTGGGACTGTAGCTCAGTGTGTGGCACTGGGTTTGATCCTTAGTACCACATAAAAATAAATAAATAAAGATATTGTAGAAAAAAAGAGGAACAAAGTATTTTAAAACAGAATGCATGCATATGCATACACATACAATATTTCTAATATCTTTAAAACTATTTAAATGTTTTTTATCTTTAATCTTAAATGTAAACATTCATTGTTAATGTTTCCTAAATTTTAAAGTAATTATTTCTCATACATAATTTTTAAATGTAGAGATTATATAACCCACGTAGTCTGCTTGATTACTCAGTTACTTATTCTGGGTCAATGATGATAATATACTTGACACCTTGAAGGAGGTTCTACATTCACAAAATAATGAATAATTATGCAAGAACTGAAGATAAGTTATCTGGGGGATTATCTATCTTTACTGTAATAAAAAGTTTTAACAGAATTCTGTCACTACACTTATTAAGAAACTGGGGAAATGAAACTAAATCTCAAGATTCAGCTGATTTATGCCTTTTCAGTGTGCCATAAGGCATAAGGTCATTACCATAAGGCTATAACTTTTGTTTTTTAAGTCAAATTTCCAATATGATTTATGCATGGTACTGCTTTAAGCAAACCACTTATTTCTTCAAAAAATTATAGGTCAGTTGTTTTAGTGAGCTTTTC
Source organism: Callospermophilus lateralis (assembly GCF_048772815.1). Taxonomy (NCBI): domain Eukaryota; kingdom Metazoa; phylum Chordata; class Mammalia; order Rodentia; family Sciuridae; genus Callospermophilus; species Callospermophilus lateralis. The sequence goes on along the minus strand of NC_135320.1, from coordinate 64,925,029 downwards.
TTTCCTGTGACAAAAAGACCTAACAAGAACAATTTAGGAGCAAAAATGTTTATACCGGCTCATGGCTTCTGAGGGTCAGTCCATGATCAGCCAACTATAGAGCTCTGGGCCCAAGGTTAGGCAGAAAGCCATGATAGAAGGTTATAGTGGGGGCAGAAGCAGCTCAAGTGATGAAAATCCGGAAGGAAAGAGAGAGAGAGAGAGAGAGAGAGACAGACAGACAGACAGAGAGAGACAGAGAGAGAGCAGAGAGACAGAGAGAAAGTTCCATTGATCAATTACAAAATATAAACCCCAAAGGCATGTTCCCAGTGACCTACTTCCTCTAGTCAAACCCTATCCGCCTGCAGTTATCACCCAGTTAATCCATATCAGTGAATTAATCTACTGACTACATGGATTAAATGTAGATTAAATTAGATTAAAGCTCTAATAATTTAATTATTTTACCTCTAAAAATCTTTCATTTTCTTACACATGAGCTTTTGAGGGACACCTTATATCCAAACTATCATACTATACCTCTCATTCCCAAAACCTCATGCCCATCTCACAATGCAAAATACATTTAGTCTGTTTTCAAGAGTCCCTATAGTCTTAATAGTTTCAGCATTGCCTAAAGTCCAAATGCAAAAATCTCATCTGAGAGAAAAGGAAAACTCTTGGATGTTTGCCCCTGCAGAGATCAAAAGCAAGTAACATATATCTAATCTGTAATGGCACTAAGTAAACATCCCCATTCCACAGGGATAAGTTGGAGCATTGATAGAAGGAATGGAACCAAGCAAGACTAAAAATTCATATGGGCAAACAAGTCCTGAAGCTCCACATCCAGCATCAAGGGCACATGACATCCTGATGTTCTCTCCAAAAGGCTTGTATAACCCCACCCCTATGGTCCCACCCCTATGGCCTTTGTCTTGGTTTATTTCTACTTGATTCTTGCAGCTTTCCACAAAGATTCCACATTAATAGCATCTCTTAATCTTGAGAATCTCCACTTCATATTTGGTTTCCTTTTACAACCTTATGCATCACCTTCTCAAGGGATGCCTGCAGGTATTCCAACACTTATATGCTTTGTATAATCTCCCAGGCCTTCCTTTGAAATCTTGGTGGAAGCTTCAGTGACCACTTAAATCCAACATCATGCAGTCCTGTGATATGAGCACCATGTGATTGATGCCAAGGTCTAACACTTTTTCCAGCAGTAGCTAAGCCTCCTGGAACCATGATAGCAGCAGCCACTGAGTGAGTACCTGGGTAGCTGAGCACAGTGAAACAACTTCCTCGAAGGCAGAGTTGACCCTATTGTCTCTTCAAAGAAAGGAATTTTTACTTTTATACACTTGAGCCTGAGATGGGTGTGCTCCTGCAAATTCTTGAAATGTTCAATTCTTGAGATGCTATTAAGCATCTTTTCTATTGTTTCTGAATTTAGCATCTCTTAGGCAGCTGTAATCTCTTTAACAATGAGAGTTTCTTTAGCTCTGACCAGATTTTTCAAATCTTTAGACTTTGCCTTCTGCTACTGAGTATCACAGTAACCTTGGTAAAAGCCACCAGCAATAACCATGTCACTATTTATATGCTTTGCTGCCTTGAAGTTTTCTCCACCAGATTAATTGGTTCATTGTCTTTAATTTAAGCCTTACAAAAAGCCACAGGACATAGGCAAAATGTAGACAAATTCTTTGCCACAATGTAACATGAAAGACCTCTAATCAAATTTCCATTAAGCTGTCCTCCTCTGAAACTTCTTGAGTCCAAGTCTTTATTTTCTACTATCTGTAAGGAAAATAAAAAGAGATGTAGAGACAAGGTGCAGGGTCAGGAAAGATGGCAGAATGGCAGAAAGGCCAAACTACCAAGCTTTATTTATATCAATAGGTTACTTTAGGTCATTGGCATCATTAGTACATATTGTTCATTGTATTACTAGGCAGATTACAGATTTAGCAACGCTAAGCAGCCTCTTCCTCAGTTACATCCTAAATTGCAATGCACGATATTAGGAACTTTGTGTAGCTCTCAAGAAAGTCCATTGTATAAAGTTACTATTATGTGGACAGGTTTGGGCTCAGTGAAACATTGTGGTTGTCTAATAAGAGAGTTCCTTTATTCCCAGGAACTGTGTGCCTGAGATCAAGGTCAAGGCTGATAAGACTCTCTAGTGCGGAGTCTCCTCATGCAGGGTATGGTTATAGCAGCTAGTCATAGCACATGTATTAGTTATCTTACTAGTTTCTAGGAGAAACTGCAGGGCATTCTAAGGGTCGGAAACAGAGTGCCAGTTACCCCCTCCCCTCTGCGAGTTTGTTCACCAGAGAAACGCTTCCCTGTATATTTCCACAGTCAGAATTCCTATAACTATCAACATTCTGGTCTTGTGAGCTCATACAAGAATCACCCATTTGGCTCCATCCAAACATCTTCTAATGCATTTCCAGCTGGTGTCTTTACATGTTTCAATGTGTTTCCCATCAATCAGCTCCAAACATTTCTGAACCACATGGTCAGGCTAGTCACAGCAACAACTTTACTTCTTAGTGCCAATTCCTGTTTTGTCAGCATTTCAGCACCATGAGTGAAAGATCTCACAAGAACAATTTAGAGCAGGAGAAGTTTATTTAAAGATCATGGTTTCAGAGGTTCCATCTATGATCAGCCAATTCCATAGCTTTGGGCCTAAAGTGAGGCAGAACATCATGGCAGAAGAAAGAAGTTCAGGGCATGGTGAACAGGAAAGAAAGAGAGAGCTCCTCTTATCAGGGATAAAATATAAACCCCAAAGGCAAGCCTCCAGTGACTTATTTCCTCCAGTCATACCCTGCCTGTCTACAGTTACAATCCAGTGAGTTAATTTACTGTTAATCATATTGATTAAAGTTCTTATAATCTAATCACCTCACCTTTGAATATTCTTATGTTCTCTAACATGAACTTTTGGCAGACACCTTAAGATACAGATCCTGTGTTTATGTCTTTGGCTAAACTGGTATCAGAAAATGATACAACAAGTGAGGATATCCACCAGAGAGTAATGGCTCCAGGAGATAGTGTTGAAAACTACCACAGCAATAATTAAAGCAAATTTTTATGTTCTAAAACAAGAAACTCGCCAAATGCTCCTAAACCTCTTACACTGCTGATTTAAGATTGTTTTTCCCTTTAGATATAACCCTGATTTTCATTGTAGGTTGATTTGATCTATGATAATGGTTCCAGTGAATGAATGGTTCCAGAGAAGGAATATGTTTCAACAATACATGAGGATGGAAATTCAGCATCTGAAAATGATCTCTAATAAGAGCTGAGACCACAATTATTGACTAAAATGTCTTACATTCCCCTGGTAAATCCAAAATATCATACTAAGTCCACAATGGGAAATCCAAGAAAAAAAAAATCCCTCAAATTTGTTCCTAGTTTGGGTTGGATATTTTCATAAAATTTGGTTGAAATGGAAGATCACACAATCAGTATAAAATTGCCAGAGTGACTTAGACTTTATAGTTGCTGTTTTTTTTAGAAAGAAATACCAACATGATTACTCTTTGAAATTAAAGGTAAAATGAGGTTGTTATATCACATTTACAGCTCAAGTTTAAGCAAAATCTAACAAGCTTTAATATGCCTGAAAAACTGTTGAAGCAAGTCACCAGAACTGATTTACATCAGAGCTAAGATGTTTAACGAGATTCAGATACAACTGTGTATGACCCAGTAAAATTTTTTGGTTTTTAAAGGGGAGTTACACAGTTCCATGTAGTATTTATTATCCAGACTACAAGTGGTTTCATACCACTGAACTCATGCTTCATATGAGGCCCTTGGGACATGTATTCATGGAAAGAACTAAAAATAAACAGATCAACAGTGACAAGACAAAAAAATCTAAAGGAAGACTCTGACTTTGATTTATGTCTAAATAGATGCCAGCTGTGGAATCAAGAGAAACAAAAATTTTTGAGTCAGAATTAATGCATATAGCATTTTAAATTTTTTTCTGCTTAAAATGTCTCAAGTATTTATTTTTAATTCTAAGTTAACATTTGCTATTGATGTGTCTTAAAATTTAATCTAATAATTCCATTTAAATATGTTTACAGGTATAGAATTTCCTGAACCTGTGAGGACTGTATGAAAAAAAAAAAAAAAGAAAAAACAAAAGAATTGAAAGTTCAAGCATTTATTTTATAATCTATAAGGTGTGTGTGTGTGTGTGTGTGTGTGTGTGTGTGTGTGTATACATAATATCTTAAAATATTACTCTACTTTGATAATAAAAGATAAAAAATTTTTTAAAAAACCAATTTTTCAGAGAGGGTGGGGGGGACCGAGAAAGAGAAGAAAGAAAGAGAAAAGGTCAGAGAGGAGAGAAAATAGTGAAAAGAAATTGGGAATGGCTAGAATAGGAAAGAGAAGAGAGAAAAGAGGAAAGAAGAGAGGAAAACAGAGGAGAAAAAATAATAATTTTGTTGCAGAAACTTTAGTTAGTACTTCTGCAGAAGATGAGATTCTCTGGATACGGTTGCCCTTAGCACAAGCCTTTAGGAGCAGCAATGATTGGCAGGACAGGCCATGGCCATGAGCACATAAAAGATGCCCCAGAAATATTTAGAAGGATTATTTTGACAGACTGCAGTTCTTATATCTGAGGTTATAGGAAAGAGGCCATGACATCCTGGTTAATCCTATTATGAAACCCTATCTGTAAACACAGTTGGGGACGCCTGAGAAACCTGAATTGGACTCAATCATTGTGGAAAAAAAAAAAAAGGAAAAAAAAAAAATCCTTCCTCTCTTGGGTCTATAGAAAACTGATTCAAAAAGAAAGAAAAGAAGATGTTGATTGCTGACATCTACAAGCTGCTAGAGTAGATAATGGTTGGCCCATTTAATCATTAGTTCTCACCATCCTAATTTAACTATTCCTAAACATATGGGTTGGGCCTATTTCAAGACATTTAGAAACCTGCTTCAGTGACAGTTTTAGAAAAGTTTTCACGTATTTAGACTTTGTTAATAAACAGCATTCCTCCTTCCTGGCTCTCATCCAGAATTTAAAGTAAACCTGGAAATTAATGGTAGAGTCACTTTTACACAAAATAGCCTAACCTGAACCCTCTACAAAGGTAAGGACAGATGATGATTAATTTACCTGCTTTTTTCTTTTTGCATCACTACAGTACTTTTGGTTTGTCAGTGTCTTGCTGTTCGTCTGATTTTATAGGTGTGGGGCCTTGGTTTGTTGTTTGGGAAGCCTAGAGGACTCAGCATGCTACTGAGGCCTCAAGCTCTTATCACCACAAGCAAAGCTGTCAGTTCTGAAGCACTGCTGGGAAGGAGACTCTCAGGTAAAAAGGAATGCAAAACAAGCACTTCCCAGGGACCAGGCAGGTACTCTACAGAACTTATTAATGAAGGATTAAACATATAAAAATACTGCTTTCAGTCCCTAAAGTTTATTTACCTCAAAACTACAGGATTAAAAGTAATCATGTTGGAACAGTTTGAGAGAAGAGTGTTTTGTTAGTTCAGCTAATAAATATTTTCATTTTGTTCATCTTACCTTAATCATATAAAAATAATATAAGCAAATAAAATGCACATATTTTTAGTAACTTTAAGTCCTTTGTAATAAATGGGAAAGGTGATAAAAATTTTTAAACATTGAGGTAAGTCCTCTTAAATAACAAATTAACTTTAATAAAAAATATATATGTAGAGGAGGAATGTTACTTAAAAAAAACTATATAAATCTAAAATAGACTCTAATATATTATTTATTTTTTAAAACTTTCATCTTACCTATTTTTTCATAGCAGGGCAAAATACGAGAACCTGCTTCAGTGACAGGAGTATCGAGTATGGAGTTTTTGATGTTGAGCAATCTGTGCCTACTTTTGTACATGAACTCATTTTCTCTTATAACTTTAAAATGTCAGCTTGTAATGTGAGCAAACAGACGTCCAACAATCAAGATCAAGCCCTGCCATTTCTTATGGTTTTTTATGGTGAATTTGCTATTGAATAAAGTAGGAAGATGGGGAAATTCTGAGAGTAGAAAAGAATTGGAACAACACAGAGTTAAACCTTCTCTCTCCCTTTTCTCTTAAATTATTTGATAGTTTCTCACCAGATATGTTAACTTTTGTATATTTCCATTCTGAGCACCGATATTCTGCTAAAATGGCAACTTTGGGGCCCTCAGAGTATAATGATAGAGGAGAGAGCATGGAGGAATCACTGGTGTGAGGTCTTCTTCCACTTCTTTATTTGCTTCTCCTGCCATTTTCCTGTTGTATGCCTTACAATCCTGGACTGGTGTTGCTGTGTCCTTCTTAGGTTATTAGTAGGGAGGAATAAACCTTTCACCTGAACTATTTGCAGCTCTGGTAGCCCACCCTTCTTCACTCTGGGATGGAATGTTCTCTTCATTTGATAATCTTCCTTTTATTTTCCACAGCCTTCTTTACATTTTTGTTTGTTTGTTTGTTTTATTCAAGTAAAAGATCCTTTTCTGTGGCATTTCTTGGGTAGGGCTGGAATGGTAAAAAGACTCAGCCCTCCTTCCTGGTCATTTAACCATTTATTGATTGATCCCTTTTATGGATGAAATATATACTCTAAGCCTGTTTGGGACTTTTTAAAATTAATTTTATATTGTGATTATTTTCCTATGACATTAAGTATTCTTTGATCACGTAATCTTAGTTTCTTATAATACCTCATCTCTTTTTTGTGAAACTTGGTTTTGGCAATCATTTCAAGGTTCTTTGAAAATAACAATGGAGGAAACTGTTTAGCCAAAAAGCATTACTCAACACTTCTTAGTATTTGAATTTAGTAATGATTTTTTAATGATGCATCTTCCCTAGACAAAGGCCACAATTAAAAATATAAGCCTACTTTAAAATGTGCCAAACTCAAATCCACTTTCAATATAATAAATTAAAAATATTTCATCTTTTCTATGAAGTTCATTGTAAATTGACTTACAATCATACTTGGACACATTTCCTTGCTCTCACTACAAGACTAATATATAATTTTTCTTATTACTGAATTTGCTGATCTCAATATATACCAAATTAAAGTTTTTCACCCACCTGTTCTCTCTGTAAGATAGAGATCATGTTTGAATGACCTAGTTATTAATAAAGACTAGAACTTCATAGTCTTATATTTTAGATTTATAGAGTGAATGAAATCAGTTCCCACATTTAACACAGTATAGAAATTTGAACAGTTCACTTAAACTTGGTAGTGTTGGTTTATTTTATGTAATATTATTACATTTTCTTTAAACTGTGTTATCACACAGGGTCCTAATAGAATAATAAAGATACATTTATCTCAAATTCTGAATATACTTTAATGAAAATTGTATTTAAAGAGTTGTGGGAGGAGTTAAGAGAACAACAACAATAAAAACATATGAATTTTCCAATGTCTAGCTATAGTCATAATCTCATTCCTCATTAGGCATGAAGAAATCATAAGGAAGTGAGTCAGTATATTCCAAGGTAGCTGGAAACACATCAAGTCCACTACCAGGTCCCCAAGTCTTCTGATTCTACAACCTATACTAACTAGAAGCTCAAGGTTAATGGTTCCTGGTGATGAAGTCTATAAAGTTGAGCTGTAAAACCACAGAATTTCAAAGAGAAGCCCTAAGAATTGATCAGGATTTAAGTGAAAAATTCAAGAGTTGTTATGCCTCATATTAACTATGAACAACTGTACTATCATTAAAGATCTGATATAAAATTATAGGTGTGTTTTTGGTGTTGGCCTCTCCCACTCTCTGTTTCTGCTTCCACTGCCATAAAGTGAGCAACTTTGCTGCCCCCATGCTCTCCGCATGATGCTCTGCCTCACCACAGTTCCCAAAACAATGGAGCTAAGCAACAAAGGACTGAATGCTCTGAATTTTATCTTGGCATTTTGTCATAATGATGGAAAGCTAATTAACACATCCCCTGAATTATTAGGACAATGATTACATGACAAATGAGCATGTATGGAACAAAAGACAATGAGTTTGATATGAACTGTGTATACTTAAACAATAGAGAAATTTATTTTTAGCATCATTAACATAAACCATAGACAAAATATAGTGATTATTTTATAGATTATTATTACTGAATTCGTTCTCTAAATATAGTCCTGGAATAATGTTATAAAATGAGAGATGAATTTCACAAAAATGTCAATCATAAAGCATCACTCTATAATTGATTTAACCACTAGCAAATTTAAAAATGTACATTATGAATATACAAACTCTATGATAATCTTGAATTCTTATATTTTTCCCTGAAAGTGGTAGTGGCATTATCATAATTAACATTATGATAAATATCCTAAAAATACAAACTTAAGAGGTTTCTGGTTATTATGGATTCCTTATCATTTTTTATTTCCTATGATTTTGTCTGTTTAAAAAAATGTATACATAGTATACTATAATACAAAGAAATAAACTTGATAAATCTGGTTCACTTATGAACCTACTGTATAGTACTGGGTCAGTCTCATAGTGGACACTTAATATGTAGAATGAGTAGATGAATAAAGAAATGGCATGAAGTATACTTTTGGATATCTGAGTTAAAATCCAGTTAAACCTGATCCAGGCAATTGAATGAGAATTTTGAAGATTCTAAAGTTAATACAGAAATTTATATAGAAATGCAAGGAAACTAGAATCATGTTAAGACTTCTTATAAATGAGGAATAGCCAAGGCAGTGTGATATTGATATTAAGGTAGAATATATATATATACACACACACACATCAGTAGGATGTATGTAGGATCCAAAAATGCATTCATACAGTTATGGAGGATGGCATCAGACAAAATTAAAAAGCATGTCAGTGGAGGAGTTTTTTTCAATAACTAGGTGAGATATCCATATGCCAACAATATCACAACCACAAATAAACTACTGATTGATATATTCCAAATATTTGCAAAGCAACTGAAAATGAATCATCTGTCTAAATATAAAACAAAAAAACATAAAATTCTGACTTAAATTTGACTTTGAACTGAAGATTTTTAGATTCTACGCTAAAAGCATCATCCAGAAATTTCATTCCACTTTTAAGAGAATTAAAAGAAAAGCCACAGTGAAAGAAACTCTTTGGAAACCACACATATAAAAAAGGTCTTGTATTCAGAATGTGAAATTAACTCTCTAATACAATAATATGAAAACAAATCCATTTAAAAATTTTTTTTTATTAACAGAAATTTTGAACAGACACTTGACCCAGGAACACCTATGGATACCAAGCGCAAGAAAAGATGCTGGTCATTTGGAAATACAAGTTAAACCCACAATATAATATCACGCTCTATATATTAGAATTCCCAAAATTAATAATACTAACTATAATGAGGATTTGGAGGAAGTGAAACTCTCATATACTGTGGTAGGAATAGAAAATGGTAAAACTAATATGGGAAACTTACTAGTTGTTTCCTAAAATTTTAAAGGAAGACAGAAAAAAATGAATGTATTACATTTTATTTCATTTATATAAAATCCTGGAAAGTGTAAACTTATATATAATGATTTAAAAAATCACTAGGTTCAACTGCATAGAAAAAGAACAGATGGGTTAAACATTTATCAAAATGGGTATTATATTGTGGGTTCAACTTGTATTTCCAAATATGTGTATATGACAGTAAATTCACTTTGTCTCTGAAACTACATCAGTAGGATGTATGTAGGGTTAAAGTTCACACAAAGTATAATTTTTCCAATATTTCCACTTTACAAAAGGCAGAACAAATATTCAGTTGTACTATGTTCTGATTTTGAATTAAAATGATTCTTATTCATCATTTTGACAAATTTTTGAGCGCTTACTATGCTTAACAACCAGTCTGGGCACTGAGGATACAATATTTTTAATAGCAAAGAAGAAACAAATCCATCTGGCAACTGTTAGGGAATATATACTTGCATGGAAGACAGACAATAAACACTTTAGAATAATTGGAAGAAAATCATTATTAGTGATAAGAGCCTTTATAGAAAGAATCAAGGGGAGAAAGTAAAAATATGTGAATATGTGATACTTAATTTGAATGGTTAAGAAAGACCTTTAAATTTTTAGCCTTTGAGCATAACTCTTAAATGTGCTGAACGAATCAGTCATGTAGCTAACTAGCCAAAGAGCATTCTGGAAATGGATTTGAAAAGAGTAAGTATAAAGCCCTTTCCTTCTTTCTGAAAAAATAAAAAGAAGGCCAGTGTGGCTGATGTATTAGTTTTCCTGATACATTATAGTAGTAGAAAGAAGATTGATATGACTGGATTGATATGAGGTCAGAGATATAGCAATGAAGATAAAAAAAATGGATGAGAGCCTAGAAAGTATTTAATGTTACTTTATGAAAAAGAATTTTTGAGCAGAGAAATAGCGTAGTCTGATTTACCCTTACAAGACTGCAGTCTTCTTTATAGGGTGGAGGACTACCTCTACTAAAACTCACACTCTTTCTCCTACAAATTGTCGCTTTAATGGATACTGTGATCATATAACTTAATTATGGTGACTATGTCAACCTAATGTTCTAAAGACTACTAATACCTGTTTTTATATTATACAGCTTCTTAAAAATATCAGTGTTTCCTCCCACCCCAAACATGTACTAGATGTGAAATGTTTATTCATTAGGAATCCTTTCAGCACTATACTAATAACAACTTAACTAAAACTATCACAAGACTAACAAAGGGTGTGGTTTTATTGGACCACATGAACATAATTAACATCACATTTAGATCTAGTGGTTTAATGGAAATTCTCAGGGTTTTCATCTCTTTCTCTATCAAATTGTTTGCCTCTGTTAACTTCATCATTAAGAGGTTCTCAACAACTTGTTTGGGACCCCCAAATACATTCCAGTATCTTAGTGATTCAACAGCTTACAATATCTTAATCTTCAGGCACATTGAAAGTTTCTCATTGCACATACTTGGTTAATCCAATATTGAGCTCAATTCTTTGTCAAAGAGGATGAGTTGTCTACCTGATGGACAATATCTTACTTCTGTGATATGAGAAAGGCAGATCAGGGTTACAGTCTCAGGTCTGAGTCACATATCACTGTGACTTCAGTCATTGTAAATTAAGGGATGACAGGTTATGAAAAAATTGCAATTATGTAAAGAAGTCATATGAAGTCTTGACCTGCCAAAAGCTCTCAGTATCAAAGTCTAAAATGGGAAGTGTTCAAGGGAGGAATTCAAGGGCAAGTGCAACTAAATCAGGAAATAGATAAAATGCCCTGCTTTATGTTAGGTGAAATAATCTTGCATATGGGTGGAGTAGTACTTTAAATCTGCCAAAACATAACACATAATATTCACTCCATGTGGGAAACTTACCTGACCTCCTGTTAAGTTTAAAAAAAAAGAAGTGTGTATAAAAATGTGTGTGTGTGTGTGTGTGTGTGTGTGTGAGGGTGTGTACATATGCATGTTTATAGGTAAACATAGTCTAAAGTATTTCAATATGGGTATTTGTATAGGTATATATACATTAGTAGAGGTTGTTGCTTTCTTTTATTAAACTCTAATTTTTGGCACACAGGAGACTCACTAAAGTTTTAGTGAAGTATTTCTGCATCAATTAATGTGTGAAATATATGAGTCACAAGTGACACAAACTATAAAAATTATTTTCAATGTATTTATTTATATATATATGTGTGTGTGTGTGTGTGTGTGTGTGTGTATATATATATATATATATATATATATATATATATACACATACATGCATATTCAGTGGGCTTTCCTCTTTTAGAATAATAAGCTAAGTTCCAAAGGGTGATACACTTTAAAACTCCCCTCTATAAATCTTCTCTTTTATTACATTCACTTTTAAATTTGGAATTTAAATAAAAATAATTTTAATGTTAAATTTAAGTACAGGATCAAAACCAGAGTTTAAAAAAAATATGTATGTGTGTGTTTTAGTAATATTTTTCTTCTATTTCTTCTGTTTCTCTCTACTCAAGGATTGAAATATTCTTAATTTTATTTTGAAGTGCCATTATATTTAGATAAACAAGATTTGCATCATTTTAATAAACACATTCACTTTTTTACTTTATATAAATGCCTTGTGACAACTGTTTCATCTTCCTACATCACTTTGTCCAGACACAAAGCGCATCTGCTGAAGGGGATAATCCCATCTCTAGCAAAATATCTGGCAGGATGCAGTTTGTTTTGTTCCACATGCTGTTGACTAAGATTCACTGATTGTACAAGAACTGTTTAATGTTCCAATTTCTTATGCATGAATTTCACACAATCAAATATAGGTCAGTGAATATTTCTGAATGCCAGATAATGAAATGAAATGAAAATGAAATCTCATAGTTTCTCTCTACTAAGTAGAGTAAAATCACAATAATACAGTCTATGTTTTTCAATGGTAGATTCATGAGAATCAAACTGTCCATTTAAAGTTCAGATTTTTATTGTCAATGATTCAATAGGAATTAAATGGTAAATTTCATGGGATGGACATATAACAATATTGCCCTGAAAGCTGTATTTTTATCAACTGCATACTATGACCAAAGCAGGAGAGAAGAAACAAAGAAAGCCATGTTTATAAAACTTCATTTCCCATACAAAGTCTTTTTTAAAATTATTTTTTAGTTGTAGTTGGACATAATACCTTTATTTTATTTATTTTTACGTGATGCTGAGGATGGAACCCAGGGCTTCGCACACGCTAGGTTAGCACTCTACAACTGAGCCACAACTCCAGCCCCCCCATACAAATGTTCTTTAGAAGTAAAATTAATAAATTTTTTCATTATTGTTGAGTGCCTGATATTTTAATATGCCTGCCACAAATTAGATATATTTATGATTAAAAAACAAATACATGACCAATTTTTTTATAGACTAATGGAAGAAAAGAGACTAGTTTTCTATTCTGTGAACAGATTTCCCTTGCCTTAAAACACAGTACTTCCAGTCTCTGTGTTCAGAGCACAGATCTGTGACTAATACACAGACAAGTGCATTGCTTTGTGATGTGACCTTGCTCTAAAGGATCCATTCACATGCTCTGTCTGTCAGGCATCCTTTCTGAGCAATCTCAAGATATAAGCTCAATTGGCAAAAGGCTTTATTGTGGAGAACTTTGCACATTGTTCTCATCACTCTTAAGGCATTTCAAAGCCGGCGCAGCTGTAAAATTGTTTTATCTCCTCTTCTTTCCCCCAGTAAGGATTAGTTGAAGTCAGGGAGTGTTACAAGCCTGATAAACCTTTGAGTGCTTTTACACTGCACCTGGAATGAGTCCAAATATTTCCAACTCCAACATATCAAACTTAAAATATCACAGAAAGCTCAAGTGTTTCAGAAATCTTAAATCACCTTCAGGACTGAAGTTCTCATTCCTCTAGCTACTGGGAGTGTCCTTTCTTAGCCCAGTCCCTCTGAAGAAATGTCGCAGTTTTAGAGAGTCAGCCTTAGGTAGGTTACATCTTCTTCTGGGAGTTCAGTGTCCATCCAAAGTCTGACCAACAGAGAGCTGGGAGGTGGCTTGGGCCAAGGGACTGCAGCAAGATGCAATACTTTCACTTCTGCTCTGGACAATTTTGAAGGGCCAATTCAGCTCCCATGGGATTCCCAGGAGTTTCTGTTGCAATGGCATGCAGCTCTAATTATCCCCCTGCCCAGCGCTGTACTTTTATCCTATCACAGATGTTATTCCTGGAAGCAATTAGCTTCTGGCATGTGAAACTCTGCAGCTAAGTCTATTTCCAGAGACACTGACTTGCAACACAACTCAAAGAATTTGCATTTCTCTCTTTTGCCCAAACATTAAAACTGAAGAACGTTTTTCTTCACTAGCTTCATTATGTGAAATTATAGTGGACAGAATAAAAAATTATTTGCCATTTTAGAGATGGTATTTTCACAGGGACTAAGTATGCACTTAAGCCTTTGATTAGTCTTTAAATTATAGCACAATATCTGAAGTACTTAATAAAGAGCTAATACTGGGATTCTTTTTTTACACTTGTATATTTTAAGAGCTCTCTTTTTCTAAAAAAAAAAATAAATAAATGATGAGTCTCACCTGTGTTGGGGGGAGGTGGGAGATTGGGTTCAAAATCACAATGATATTAGACTCAATTATGATATCCTTTTATAGCATATGCTTATAAAACATGCCTTAATTTTATCAAATTTCACTTATATATTCCCAACATTAAGGATATGTTAAAAAATATCCTGTGGTTTACTCATTCTCTTCCCCAGCTCATTGGTGAGCCTTTTTTAGCCTCTCCTTTTTGTGTTTCTCATTATGAAATCTCCTGCTGCATATTAATAATTTGGCTTCAGGAAAGAGTAAATTCACTATACCATTGGACATTTAGGAGCATATCCATTTGAAAATATTAACTATATATATATATAGTTAATATTATATATATAGTTAATATATATATATATAGTTAATATTAACTATATATATATATAGTTAATATATATATATATATACTGTTGTTGTTGTTGTTGTTGTTGTTAAACATCAGTATGTTAAACAAAAATATGTGTGTAAATCTATTTCTGTAGTCCATTTTGTTACTTCACTCTATTTGTCCTATTTTAATGTCAGTATCACTCTTGGGAAAATAATGTATAAGATGTGCTGGGATTTGAATGTATCTATTCTAATTATGCATTGTACAACAGAAGAAATAGACTTAGAGAAGATGAGGAGACCAGTTACTGCACTGACAGAGAGAGAGAGAGAGAGAGAGAGAGGAGAGAAAACATGTTGAGATAATTAGTAACTCCATTTTGAGTTTTCAGGAATTAATGTCAATTCTAAGCATATGTCTGCAATACCATAAAATTGGATGTCCACCTTTCCCAATACACAGTTATACTGATAAATGTATTACAGGTCCTTTGGAAAAGACCAGGAAGTAAACTTACAATACAAATTTCATCATCATAGCAGGATTTTTCTTCATATTAACTGGTTCTCCTTCATAAAAGAGACTCTGAGTCTTAAATCAAGAATTGTTGGGGCTGGGGTTGGGGCTCAGTGTAGAGCACTTTCCTAGCATGTGTGAGGCACTAGGTTCAATTCTCAGCAACATATAAAAATAAATAAATAAAATAAAGTTCCATCATAAACTAAAAAATATTTTAAAAATTAAAAAATGAATTGTTGGAGATCAGGATACAGCACAGTGATAGATCAAGTTGCATAATATTGGCCAGATACAAAGTTCAATCCCTAATAACATAAAAAAAAATGATTGATGTCTTAGGATCATCTGTAAAAATAACTAGATATTCTGCACTTACACAAATGAAGGAAGACTTCTGGAGACTGTCCATATTTTCAGTCCTAACTAATGAAGAACATCAAACATCTCTGCTGATGAACATCAAACATCTCTGCTGATGAAACCATTCTGCTTACTGTTTCAACTCTGCTGATAATTATGAGAATCACAATCAACTTGTCTCTGTCAAATGTGTGTTTCCTATGTGTGTTCCCATATCACTAAAATTCCCAAAGTATCTTTCTTAGACATTCAGTAAAATTTTAATTTAAGTATCACCCTTTATATTGACCAGTTAATTATTAATTTCTGATTTATAAAGTGGTTTCATATTCTACTTTATCTTGACCTGTAAACACCTACTTTTCTCACTACCTATTACTAGGGAACTAAGTTGGAGGCTATTTTCAGTCTATTTCTCTATGGTTTCCAGATCATTTCTTTTTCAGCCTTGATTTCATTGAATTTCATATAATTTTCTTTAATAACCTATTCCAAAGTAATTTATATCTGTTGTCCTTTTAATTCTGATATTTTCCTATGAATCACAGATACAATAGACTGAGTACATTGTTCTATCTTGTATCTAGTTAATAAAAACAACCAAAAGTTAAATTTTTATATTTGATCTTTCCTACCTCAGTGATTTTTAATATAAACTTACTTTATATGCACTTACTGAAATGCACATCAAACTGAAATACATCAATAATCCAGCTCTTCTTTACTTATTATAGCATGTCTTCTATATACTATAAAAGTCAGTTATTATTCTTAACAAGATCTGTAATAGTATTGTACTACATTTTCAAAAATAAGTTTTCATTTCCTTTCAAATTTTTCAATTCTAGCTCCAAAAAGGAATATAAACTTCAAAACAAATTTTGAGTAGATTTGCTATAAAATTGTGGCATGTATCTCTGCATTTTGACCACCTATTTAAATACAAAAAAACGAAGTCATCATAGATAATTTATAACAGCTATCATTGTTACTAACTCTTTATTTTCCACATGCCAATCAACAATATACCTTAGAATAATATTTGGAAGGAGGAGGGAGAGAAAAATAGAAATAATAGAACATGTTATGTAAAATAAATATTATATCTGGCATCAAATTATTTCTTTATAATCATTATATGGTTTTGGTATTTTATTTAAAAATATTTATTTTTCTCCCCTAAAATTAAATTCTTAGTATTTTACATCATATTCAAACTAATGAAATATGACTACTACATATATAATCACTATATACAATACTTTTACATGAGTATTCTATTTTCTCAAATATTGTTATTTTGACATTGTAATCTGCCTGAATTACGACGTTTTTCCTTTTCAGGTCTCTTATCTTGTCTAAAACCTTCTGATTTCATAGGATTTATTTTCTCCTGTTGCAGCTTTTATCTAAGTTGCCATGCAACTTAGATACTCTGTTATGATTTTTTATTTGATCTATTTTCTGTTATTTACTTCACATTACTAAACTTACAATATTTATGAAAGAAAATAAGCCCATAATGTCAGTGAACTAGGATAATAATTCTCATTCATTATATTTATAAATAATTAAAATTAATCTTCATATTATTTAGACTGAATATTCATTTTGATCTCAGAATTGTAAAAATTGAAAAGCCATTACTGTGGAAATATGTTATGATTGTCATATAATTATAGTAAAGCAATGACTTTCAGGGGACTAAAAATGCACATCAAACTGAAATAAAGGTCATTTTTTTTGTTAATCATTGCTTCCTTACTTGTCTTCCAGAGTCTCATTTTTTCTAATATGCAAGATTAATAAACATGTTTGTAACTATAGTATTCTTAATAAAAATTTATACAGGTTTAATGTGAACTGATAATATAAAAGTAGATCAATGTATTTTCCATGGTCTGAATATTGGACTAGCAAACAAGATCAGAAAACAGAAAAATTTTATTGAAACATTGAGAAGGAATAAAAAAGAGGGGGGAATTTAAAAAGAAAAGATAGAACCAAAAGAATTGAATTCACAGGTTTCACAGCTGGAGCATATTAGTACATTTTCTAGATCAAACTTAGGTGCTACATATTTCTGATATTATCCAACATTCTATGTAAGTGTCATGTGGCAGTGCCCATGATACCCAACTTTGTTCTGAAACAATCTGAATATCAAACCTGTATATTATAAAGGTAATTTTCCAGAGCTCCACTGTGAATTTATTTATGAATGGAGACACAGGTCTACAGAGACAGTCCATGGAAGGGACATTAGTTTATTACACTATTTCAGTTATAGCCATCTATGAATATTCATGTGCTCAAAACAGCATACAAAGAAATTGGTGTTTTGTAATCTCAAAACTAATGTATATATATTTGCCCATCTCTAAAAATGGACAAATAAGCTAGAAATAATGTAGGAGTCTCAATGTCTTCCTAATTTCAGCAGGAGTATTTATAAATGTATCAACATTGACCACAAATAACTCACTGTCAACAGTTGATTACATCAAGGTGGAAAAGATTAAGAGGTAGCTGAGATATTTGCTTATGTTCCCAAAATAAAATTCAAGAAGTTACATTTTGCGCCCTCTGCTTTGTAATTTTACTGTGCTAGGATGCTTCTTAATGGTGATTTAAAGAGAAAACACTGGTGATTAAAATGAATGTATAAGGGAGACAAATAATAATGATAAAAACAACAAAACCATATAACAAAAAGAGCACTCACTTCTGCTCTCCACAAATTTTGTTATATCCTAATTTAAATGGAATGGAAAGTAAAATCTCCAAAGCATGCTTAATTATTCACTTAGTCACCTGTCTTCCTGGTTAATTTAAGGACTCTTACAAGAGGACACAGATATTTTCTTGGCATTTAAGATGAACACTATTTATACTGAAAGCAGAATTGAAACTGGCAACCAACGCATACAAATTACCCAAGTCTAAGCAATTGAACAAAACATGTCAAATTACCATTTGAATTTTGCTCTTCATTTTCTTCCAGCCTCCTCTTTAGTTCTCTCATTACTCTTCCCATTTATAATTAATGTAATGTTTGAAACAGCAAACATAATAAAAGAAAAAACAAATTTAACAGAAATGTCTTATATTAAAAATTTAAATAAATCTTTAGCCTCTCCTCTTTTCCATACCTAGTATGTAAAGTCATTAAACAAAGTGGTCCTAAAAAAACAACAACAACAACAACAACAAAAAACAATTCCACAAAGCAGTGTTAACCTTTGTTAATTTGTTATACATACTTCCAGTTCTTTCTCAATTATATGATAGTTTACCAAAGAAAACACTTTGTAGTTGATGATCTGCTAAACTTGTTTATTTCTGAAAAACATGCTATTGAAGAACAGGGTGGAAATCACCCTATTTATAGTGTCTGGTCTGCCACATCCTCTGGCTATGGTTTATGATAACAGGGGTAGACATGTGCTGAAACCAAGAACCCTGATTCATAATCTGGTGATTTGAAACTGGATGTAACAGATTCTTGTTTCTTCTGAGTATTTGTTTAAACCAGGGTTATTTAAATGTGGCATACCATCTTGCACCATTTGAACTGTTCAGATTGCTAAAAAAGATGTGGGGAGTGAAATTTTGACATCAGATTTTAAGAGGAACCTGAAAGATTTGTTCTCTAAAGTCAACACCGCATCTTTGTTCCTCAATTTCAGCTTTCTGGAGGTCAGAATACTCTTGTATTTATCTTTGTAAATGTCTCTTATGCTTTGGATATGAGATATACCCGCAAGGCTCCCATATTATTGCAGGAGGTGAAATGATTAGATCATGAGAGTTATACACAAACTGTGTGGATGAATCCATGTGAAGGATTAATAATCTGAAATACTGCTATATTTAGTGGTAACTGTAGGTAAGTGGTGTGTCACTGGAGGAAGTAGGTCACTGGTCCCTTGCCTTGGGGATTATACCTCTCCTCCTGGTATCTCTTTCTCTCTGCTTCCTGACTGCCATGAACTAAGCAGCTTTCCTTCACCATGCTTCTCCACCACGAGGTTCTGTATCAACTTGGGCCCACAACAATGAAGTCAGTCAACCATGGACTGGGAGACCTCTGAAACCATAGGCCACAATAAACTTTTCATCCTCAAAGTAGTTCTTGTTGGATATTTTGGACACATTTTCAAAAGATGACCAACATAATTTCTAATGAATTGCATGCTCTCACTTGAAATATCTCAAATTTGTATCTTGGAACAACATACCTGAAATGGTATACATTTCACTTTAATACTTGCTTTTATCATGTTTAAATAAGTATTGATTATGCTGGGGAAATTAGTAACCTTGAGTTAATGTGAAAGCTGTGTTTATACTTGAAAATCTCAAAAATAACATATTTCATAGTGAGAAACATCTCAGTAAATACTCTTGTATGCAAATACACATAATTAAGGAAATGGGCATTAATTAAACACAAGCTCACATACAAAACACAATAATTTGTCCTGACAATAGAAGTATAAACAGACGTCTAACCATAGGCATTATTAGGATTTCTGTTTAAGAACTTATTTAGATGTAAATGTATTCAGGTCTTGGTTAAGCTGAGCAACAAATAATATTTTAACCTATTCACTCATAAAATAAGTTGATTCATGTGTTTGTTTTAAGGAAGTAATTAGATATTTAAAACGAAAAAATTTTTCCTATTAGGCAGTCAAGATAATAACCTACTAAGAAATATATTTTTGACAGATCTAGAATTATCTTTCTCTTTCACAAAATGCCAGACCAAGGGACATGGAGCCACCAGGATAGACATGTTTCAACAGACTTGATACATCTTATGTTGAAGAGTTAGAATGATTTTGAGTAACTTCAATTTAATAACTTATTTTTTTCTTACTCAATAATCTTTATTCAATGTACTAAGATAAAGCAAGAAATAATTGAGAAATGGTGAAAATATACAAGAGTAAAGTTGGGCTGTGGAGACTTAATGTATAGCTTCTATAAATTAAGCTGAGTCCATAACTTCTTTAAAGTGATGTACAATGCAATCTTTTATCCTTTTTTCCTGAAATAAAGTTCTATATGTTGGTACAATTGTTCAGCTTCATTTAAAGATGTTCCCCTATTTTATGAAATCTTGTTACATGTTTCAGCTTATTAAGGTCTCACTGTATTTTCATTTTGTTACAATAAATGTAGTACAAATTTTTATTTCATTTATTGCAGGTGATGATCAATGTATTTCTGTGGGTTTTGCATGAAGCATACTGGAGATGCAGTAAGATTCCCTAGGTAAAAGTATCAATGGCTGGATTATGAAATGAATGAATGGACAGAAAATTACTTATTTTATCTCTTCTTCTAAAATTTGCCTATTCAAATCCTTTTACTTCTGAACTAATTAATGAACCTTAAAATATGTTAGACACATATGAATTTGAACAGTCTGACTTTTAATTGTGTTTACATTCATGCCACATAGCATTTAAAAAGTGTTTCTTTTCAAATGTAATAATTTATTATTATTTTGTTCCTACACTTGGAACATCCAATTTTCACTGAGACTAATTGTAACATAAAATTAATTTTTGTTCTTCTATTTTTTCATATTAAAACAATTGATTATTAAATAAATCACATTATTAAACCTATCAAGCTTTTAAGAAGCCTTAAATAATTAATCAATTTCTAGGACTCTCTGATCATAGTCTTCCTGAACAGTCATATAAATGAATTTCCTAGCTTTCACCAAATTTTAACTTCTATATGTATCTTTTAGAAATTGGATAGCCTGTTGTCAGAGGAATTCTTTTCTCTTTTCTATTCCCTGAACTCATTTATTATATATGGCAATGGAAGAAGTTTCAGAATTCCAAAGCACAGACATCAAACAGGATTTTTAACCAGTTTCCTTTAAAATTCTACAGAAACTTTTTAAATGAAATTTAGACATTAACCTCACTGACTTTTGAGACCTTTTCTGTTGAATTTTGTCTTTCTTTCAGAAACTTAAAAAATCAAGACTGCTGTGTTTAGGGTGGAACAGATGAAGCCAAGTTCGTTCACAGACACCTCCCAGAACTCTTTTAGAGTGAAATGGCTTTGCCATTTCATGAAATAAGCAAGATGATTGACAGCAATCACATGCAACTCAAATTTCTTAGGTGAGGTAACAATATCAGACATTCTAATGCTTCCATAAAAAATGTATTTTGTAAATATCTATGCATAATCTCTTAAATTGTAAAAACAATACTCAAGGATTTGTCAGGATGGGACTATAGAGCTGGAGCACTGAGGAGTTTTGTGTTCTGTGATGAAAACAGATATCACAATTCTCTTGGCTCTGGAGGCATTTCCATCACACTGAATAATGCCATTTTATTAACAGCAAAAAAGTCATCAGTGAACTTGTTACATGTCCAAATAAAAATGCTTGGTGACTAGATGCTAATATTGCTTTCCTATTTATGCTGCATACATTGACATGTCTTGCTGCAATTTTTAACTTATAAAACCATTGCTCTTTGTAATTTTGAAGGATTCTGTTAATGGCAATCATAAAAAGTGCCCTTATATGGAAAAGAAAGGTTGTTGCTTATCAGCATGTGTTAAAATTTTATATATATATATATATATAATTTTTAAAAATATGACTATATATATATACATATATAAAAAGTGTATATATATGTGTTTATATATATATATATATATATATATATATATATATATATATATTTTTTTTTTATGACAAAACAGTTGCACATTATAGGCTCTCTGTGTAACTACATGTACCTGTAGATTTGCACAAGAATAATTCGATTGGGTTTTTCCCCATTAGTGAAAGAAAACAACCTTCTGCAGATTTTTTCATATTTTCTCAATAACTTTGTTTTTTTTCACTCTCATTTATAACATTCAAGTCATTTCTCTTGCAGATGATGACACATCCATTTCTTTTGCTTGATTCATTGATGACAAAATAGAGTAGTAGACATAGACACTGTGAATGTATAGTGACTAAAAAATGGATTTGGAGTAAAAAATTATTAAAACTCTCTTTAAAGTAAGATTTTCCTTCCACTATAAAGTAAATGAGTACACGTACCTTTTAGAGAATCTTAAAATGATATGTATTTAAAGCTCTTGGCCAACTATGTGAAACATTATACAGTGAAAGTTCCAATATCTTCACTTTTCTTACCAATCTTAATGATACATAGGTTTTACAATTTCTTAGAGAGTAATGAACTGGCCATTAAACCTAAAATAGAAAACTGTACTAATATGGTAATTATGAGAGAAAACATAAAATACTCAAGAAATAATTGTCATAGGGTACATGGTGCTATATTTGATAATATTCTTTCATTGCCAATATTCAATGAATTGCTAAGTATGGTAGATTTGTGTTTAATTAAATTATCACTAATATTTGAGTAGTATGCTTTATTTTCACTATTGCTAAGGTAAATTGGCCACCATTGTCTCAAATGTGGTTTCAGTTTCAAATTTCAAATGGTTATCCTTGAGGACAGAGATTTCTGTCAATATAAATTTTTTTGGTATTTATTTTTTTTACTTATTTATTGCACTACTGGAGATTGAACCCAGGGATGCTTTATCATTGAATGAGAACTATCCCATTTTACTCTTTATCTTGGACAGGACATCACTCAGTTGTCCAGATTGGCTTCCTGCCTTAGTCTCTCAACTCATTGGGATTATAGGTGTGCACCACTGTGCCTGGCTTTCATTCTTGTTTATTTTGACTTTTCATTATAGTTTATTCTGACCTTTTCAAAGATTTATTTTGATCTACACATAGTAAGTACATATAAATATGGTACAATATAATCACTTTGATTCATGGATAATGACCTACCTCAAATTTTATGATTACTTTATGATGAACATACTTAAAAAATCTTCCCTTCTGGCTAGTTTCAGATACACAATGCATTACTTTAGCTATATTCACCAACCTCTGCCATAGAACACCAAAACTTACTCTTCCTAACTATAATAGTGTTCTGATTGACCAATCTTTCCCCGTTCTCCCACCCTGCCCACTCTCCCTGCCTTCTGGCAACAACTACTTTTTCAACTTCTATGAGATCAACTGTTTTAAATTTCACATGTCAATGAAATCCTGTAAATACTTGTCTGTCTGCAACTGGCTTATTTCATTTAATATAATGTCCTCCTTGTCCATCCCCACTGTTGTATATGACAAGACTTCATTTAGTTTTTTGGTTGCATAATATTTCTTTGCATACACAACATTTTCTTTATCCATTTGTCTGTTTATGGGCACTTCTGTAGTTTTAAATTTCTAGCTATGATGAACAATGCTGCAATCATAGAGTAGTGCAGGTGTTTCTTTGACATGTCCATTTCATTCTCTTTTGTATATATACCTAATAGTGGAATTGCAAGATTGTGTGGCACGTCTATTTTTAGTTTTTTTTAATAACCTCCATACTGTTTTCCTTAATAACTGAACTAAAGTACATCCCCAATGGTCATGCTCTCCAAAAATGTTTTTTGTGTCATGCCTACTACATGTGTCCCAATACTTTCTTTAACATTATGGCTTTCCAAGTATGAAAATATCTACCTAGCCAAACCCTATCTCACTGTCCTCAATATTGTCATGTAAAGAAAAAGTTTATAACTGTTTCTCAAATAAACAATGACAATTTCTATCTCGAAATTTATATTAGATTTTTATGCAGAGATATCATTGACTTTCTCAATCATTTACATAATTCATTCTTTAAATTTAATTTGTAAGTTTCTACTGTATTAGTAGTTTTATAAAATTGATTTGTCATTTTACTTTACTATATTTGTTAATAAAGCTTCAAATTTAGCTTTGTATCCCCTACTATATTTTTAAAAAGGAAAGAAATTCATAGAGTTGAATTTTGAGATTGAAATGCAAAAAATAAATAAATAAAATAAAATGGCCATTTGAGTCATGAATAAACAAAAAAATTGAGATTATTTAAAAATAATTTTAGTAACAATGCTGTAAAATTAAGATGCTACCAATAATTCAAATATATCTATTTTTCCAGCATTTAGAACAAATAATGAAACTAAATACCAAAAATATAAGCACATGTATATTATTATATAGGCAGTATATATATCCATGTAAGGTCTCAAAATTATTTCCTTTTATTTGGTGCTAAAATTAAGATGTTACTGCATCTTTTTGGTTATTGTTTTATTTTTTGGTTGGAATGGTAAGTAGATTTTGTGTATTAATTTATTAAAGCATTCTGCTTAACTTACATTGTGCACTCCTTAAAATTTACATTTTAATATGTGGAAATATATTGATACACATAATATATTTTATTTGATCAACATACTATTTTCTTAAGTTATATAATTATGAACTACACAAACAAAAATATTCTACAAAGATAACATCAAAAAGAAGAGAAATGAAACAATTCCATTGAAAATATAGTAGTCTATGTTTATCATTGAGGATCAAATTTCTTGATTGTCATATCTTGGCATTTTTCAGCTTTATTTCCTAACACAAAAATTTATTATTCAATTCATCTTATACATAAAACATTTTAAATTCTCATTCATAACGTTTTTCAGCTACTTAAAGTGCAATTTTCTGTATATTTATGTCTGTGTGTGTGTGTGTGTGTACACATATAACATGACTATGAATCATAGATATGTATATGGAGAAATACTATTTTTGTATTTAGGTAAATGTATTTGTATTTCTCTGTATGGGTACCATATTTGGATATATTTTGCTATAAAATGTGAACTTAAAAAATGAAGTATGATAAAGTTATCTGAAATTAAACAGTTAATTAACAGAAAAATTAAGGTTGAGAAAATATTATCTGCTGCTCCATTCATTTTTCTGTAATAGTCTTTAGATATCAGATATTGATCAGATTATATGGGCAAGATCATCAACATTAAATGTATTTGAGAAGTTCAGAATATCAGCCATGTTTCCCCCCTCCTTTTTTTTTTTTAACTCTCTTTAACTTAGTTTTTCTTTCACTGTTTGCAAACTATAAAATCTTTCACCACCTCCTTTTCTCATCTACTATAGCTACCTAAATAATTTGTTAAGAAAGTTCATAATGCATTCTCCAATGTTACATGATCTTAAAAATCTGAGACAAAGATTTTCAACTCTTTATGCATTATTTCCATTTCTGTGATTTGCTTTCATTTATTTTAATTAGAACACATGTAATTGGAGGTTAGATTTCTATGGTTCTATATTGAAAATTTTAAAGGTCTTAATTACATTGCTTATTGTAATACAGAACTATATATATGACAGAGAATATACATAATATATAATATACATTATTTTGAAGATGTAGGACATGATGTCAATTAAACAGTGGAATTGTAATTTCAAGGCCAGCCTCAGCAACTTTTGTGAGACCCTTTCTCAAAAATGGTTCCACTCCCATCACTGAAAAAACAAACTCAATGGTAGAGCACCCCTGGGTTCAATCCCCAGTGTTGAAAAAATAAATAAATAAAAATAAATGGAAAATATAACCAACTAGTTGATAACACTTTTAAGAAATGAACACGTATTTTCTAAAATAACCTATTAATGTTTGTCTTTTGTTTTAGGTGAAAGAAATGAAAAGAAACTATTATTTTGTCCTAACCATAATATTATACAACTGAGTGAATTTAGTTTGATAATTTTCACATTACTGAAAAATTAGAATATTATTTGAATTATTTATATTTCTCTGTGTCAGTAACTAGGTGTCAGCTAGTTATACCTAGAGTATAGTAGGCATGGTTCAGCCACCATTCTTTAACAAAACGATTGAATCAGAAATATGACTTAGCAAAGGTAATCTGGAGGCTTGCTGAGGCTGTGAATGGGAGATATTAAAGAACGAAAATAATAACAAGGATTCTGGAAAGTATTCCCATCTCTCTCTCGCTCGCTCCCTCTCTCTCTCGCTCTGCCTCTCTGATTGACATAAGAATCTATCCATATGTCTATCCATCTATTTGGAAACAAGTTTTAATGGAGATTTAAAAAGCAATTTAATATTACAGCTTTCTATATCACAAGGGAGGGAACAGGCACCTTATCCTCTAAAAAGGATCAGAAGACGTGTGTTCTCTCATGTCAAATCATTGAGATCTGAACTATGTGCCATCTGAGAACTGAGGCAATTTACTTATTTTCCTTATGTTCCTATTTCTCTATCTAACAGGTAGCAATTAATATTGTAGCTTCTTTGTAGCATTTTTTGTTAGCTTTAAATAAATGTCATGTAGAGATAGCTTACATATGTAGAAAATGTTCAACAAAAATAGCAATAACTTTTATCTTGCCATTGTCATCAATCTCTTGGTCCTTTTCTCATCGTATTATTACAACAACACTGTAGGATTAGAGAGATTTAATTTTAATCCTTGACAATATCATTGATTCTCTGTGATCTTAAGTGTGACAGCTAGTCTTTCTGGGTTTGGCTTGTCATAAATCAATTGATAATTAATGGTTCCTTTTTTGTACAGACGTTTGAAAAGTTTTATGTAATTTCAGCACTCTGTTTGGTGACATACTTGGAACACAGTCAATTGTAGCTATTTTAAACGTTATTACTAACAGCCTCCTAAATTGTCTTCATGACACCTGTCTTCTGCAGCTTTCCCTGTTATTTTCACTTCCATCAGAATTTTCTTTCTAAAAAATAAATTTACTCTTGTCACATTCTTTAGAGTTACCTTTAGGATAAGAATACAAACAAAAAGGAAACTAACATAAATATAATGAATTCCTTTTGTTAGGCAATAAGCTAAACATACTATAGAAGTTATCTAACTTAGTCCTTCCAATGATTCGATAGAGGTGATTATTTTCCCAATTTTAACTGCTAAAGAAACTGACAGAAGTAAGATGAATCATGTTTGAGTGACATCATCCTCTCTTTCTTATTGAGACTTATGAAGAATCTGTCAGTGATTCTCTGTTCCTTGCAACTTAGAAATACCATGCTTTAATGCACTGAAAATAAATACCAAAATTAAAGAAGTGTCATTTCCCTTTATTAAGGGACTAGTAAAATAAAAACTCTAAGTGTCAGCAATCTGGTATAAGGTTAAAAAATTTCATTTTAATATCTACATCTATATTTCTGAGAATAACATTAAAAAATTATACAACGTATTTGAAAATAGCTACCAACCCTTCACTGAAATAAACTGCACTGCTATATTGCTTTTTTGGGTAAAACAAATACTTAGGATACATTGAATTATAAAATAATTTTTAAGATTAATCTATAAAGTATAATAATATTTAAATAGTTTAAATTTAATGAAAATATTTGTGTCAGATGAATAAGTATGAACAGCATAACTAATTATAACAAAGATACCTGGATAATAAAGGTGAGTAGTTCTACCAAATATTTAACTGTATCATGATACTACAGTAAAGCATTATACTATGAATACAAGATAGCAGACCCATTATATGAGAATAAAAGTAGAGAACTAGAAAAGTTTCTAATTCTTTTGAAAATGAATCTGATATTTTCATTTTAGAAATTGAACTTTTATACTATTAACTTCATTTCTAGAAACCTTGCCTAAAGTTATAGAAAAAAACAGTGTGATATTTTATAGATGAGTGCATGCTATTGTATTGTAAGTTAAACAATAGAAGATTGCTTTTGTGTTGTGTTTTTTTTTAAACAAATGTTTGTCAATGGGATCCCTTAAGTTGACATATCCTATACAATAAGAAATGTGGAAAATTATTCCTGGTGGACAGTAGTTTGATTTTTGTTCTCCTTAATTTTCCCCATGACAGTTATTTAGGCTGACATCTAAAAATGTTATTACCACCTTAAAATATATATACCACCTTACAACATTAAGCCAGTTTCTATGATTGTGATGTTAATTTTTATGTCCTAGCCTAGATTCAATATTGTATCTGAAACTGTGGCAGAGTCGTAGGGATTATTGAAGAAAGGGGTAATAAAATAGAACACATTGTATGTTCAAGCTCTTACATGACATTAAGGAATTTGCAGCAAAAGAACAAGTGGTAGATAAATTCATCTCATTCACCTGTATCTTTAGTAGAACTGAATGAGCATCTCAATAAAGTTTCAAATCAAGGCACAAATAATAAAGGCTAACAGTAATACTTACATAATTTTTCATTTTCCATCTTTAGAAATGTAATAAATATATATGTATGTCTGCAATAAATATATCAGGATTTCAACTGTTTGCAGAAATATGATTCCTGTCTTATCACAGTGAGAGCTTTAATAAATTTGTTATAATTTTTGAAACACTTATTATAAATATTATTTTAATTCATTATTAATAGAGATTATCTAGTTTATATTCCTTCTTAAAAATGGAATTTTAAGCAGAAATTGCATATTTATTCTTATTCTCATTTTATTTTCAGGTTTGCATCTATAAGAAAACAGATTTTTATGAAAAGTAATAAAAATTACTTTTCATAATGCAATTTTCAAAGAACAGTGAACAATTTTTATTTAATAGGGATTAAGTATATATACATATTAAATACATTTAATATTATATATATATATTTTTTGTTTTTAAATATATATATATATATATATATATATATATATATATATATATATATACAGGTATGCAACATAGTGCAATATTTTTGATGCCCTAGAATACAGAAGTGTCTAGGGAGACCTTTCATATTAAATTACACTAAATTATACACAGGTGAGCTGAAATGGATATATTATTTCTCTCAAAATAATATAAAGCAATAGAAGTAAAAAAATTTCTACAATTTTTAAATTAATTTAATAAATACCTATTATCATTAAAAATAGTGAGGTACCAAAATTCTTTGAGCTTCTTAAATTTGGGTATCCATTTCCTTTATCAGAAATGAAAAGTTTTTGTCTATTTTTTTTTTCTAATAAGTTCTCTTCTCCCTTCTCTTACTCTTCTTCAGGGATAAATGCAAAACATATATTTGTCCTTTCCATATTGTCTTATAAGTCCCTTAGATTTTCTTCACATTTAAAAAAATTATTTTTGTTCCTCTGTAAAAATAATTTCAAAAAGCCTATATTTGAGTTTAATGATTCATTCTTCTGCTTCATCAAGTCTGTTACTGAAAACTTCTAGTATATTTTTCATTCCAATTATTGTATTCGTTTTTTATAGTTTCTTCTTGTTGTCATTTTTAAATTGTACATGTATTTTCTTGATTTTGTTTCATTTTCTGTCTATATTCTCTTATAACACACATAACTTCTTCATTTATGTGAAATTATTCACATATTTTTCATTTATGTGAAATTATTCATACACCTGCAAAGACTTAGAGTTGGTATTTGGAGAGTTGTTTTGTTTATTTAATTTATTGGTGTTTCTCTGTTTCTTCATGTGTCTTGTTATTTCTGTTTTAATTTTTTTTTTTTTTTTTTTTGCATTTGAAAAAACAGCCACTTCTCCCAAGCTTTATGACCTAGTTTGTACAGGGGACAAGTTACAAAAAATTAGCCACTTGAAATTTTGGAAGACTCTCCCATCTTTTATGGGAGTGCTTCTTTCCTGGATTTGAAATATGATTTATTTTTTTAATATAGTTTTTTAGTTGTCATCGGCTTTTTATTTTACTTATTTATGTGAAGTGCTGAGAATCGAACTCAGTGCCTCATGCATGCTAGGCAAGCTCTCTATCACTGAGCCACAATCCCAGCCCTTGAAATATGATTTCTGAATTAGACAGGTTTGCTTGTTTCTTTTGGAAGATCGTGTATTCTCTCCCTTCTTTTGTTGTCTCATTGCAGTACTTTAGATTATTTAATGCTCAAACAAGCCCTTTGAGTTCTCTCTTGTTCTTAGCCAACCCATTTTTTCAAGATATGACATTACCTCACAAGTGTCCTGAGACAGGTAAGACAAATCATTTGCTCAGACCTCTGTCATCCCTCCACAAGCAAAACCTAGAATATTAGAAGCATATCCACTCTTCCTCTTAAGAACGTTGTCATGAATTGCATTTGTCCTGCTGGCCTGGGGAAGGAATTGACACAGGTGAAAGAAAGTGGCTTTTCTTACCTCTTTAAATGAAACTGTGGATACCTTGGAATACTGTGATTTCATAACTGATTTTTGGAGTTCTCTAAAAGGATCTTTGGGCCATATAAACTTGTTATGTCAATGTTTCTGTGAGAAAGTAAGATCTGGGGCTTTCTATTCTGAAATGTCAGATACCACTCATGAAATATTTCATTTTAACAAAAAAGTCAGCAATAGATTATTCATATAATAAGGCGATTTCCATTAATTTTCATTCAAGTATAATTTCTTAAGTGTGAGTTAATTGTATCACAAAATTCAATTTATAAAAATTAACATCCAAATTTTTAAATACACTTTAACCTCTTTTATCTTGTGACCCACTGAGTAATTATAAACAATAATATCAAGATATTTGTGGTAGTGTTTAAACATCCTAGACCTTTTGTTTTTTTTCAAATTGAAATAGTCTGATAAAATGTGCAGCATATTTAAATTATTTTTCAATGTAGAACAGATAAAGATATCCAATTATAGTGATACCCAATCTCCACATTTATAATTCTATTTTCTCAAAAATTTTAGTTTCGTCAAATATTATTTTTTCTGAGCCCTGAAATAAGGGAATCTGATGAGCACATTTAAGATTTTTATATTCCAAGGTGCTTGATTGTAAACCAAATCTCAAAATAATAGAACTATGGAAATTTGGGGGGGATAAAGGTTTATAATCTTGGCAGGACGAGAAGAGCTATCTTGTTCATTCCTGGAATATCAGACCAAAGTGAAATTTTCCTTTGATGCTCCTATTGTCTTTCTATTTCTTTTATTTTTCTGAGGCTCCCCTCACCAGATTTGCCATCCTCTATCTACCCTTCTCATTTAATAGAAACTTCATGACTCATAGCGCCTGACTTACTTTTTCTCTCTTCCTAGCTTAAAAGCTGTTGTATTATTTATATGTTGATATTCATTTTTCTAGAATACCATTATTATATCATGAGGTGGTCACAGAATACATATTTTCTTTTATACTTAATGTTTTCACAGTCATTGTACAATGTATATAATACACACATTTTATGATTGCAGGTTTGCAAAATCTCTTGCCTGAAACCAAGAAGTAGGGCACTGGCTCTGGCTTCCCTAATAATAAGCAGATTCATATTAACTGAATTTATACTTCATCACATCCAAATTAGAGTCATAGATAAAAAACAACATTTGCTATATGGCACATGCTGTGGTGATAATAGAGTTTAGGCTGAGGAAAATTAAGAGGTATTGTCTCATAACTTTGAACATTAATTTTTATCTTATAAGCTGTTTCATAACTGCTGTAGTCATACTCTGAAATGCTTTCCTAACATAACAGTGAGAGATGTGGTGTTAACTATGGAAATTAATTCCAGTTGCAGATTTTGATTAGATTTTGATTTTTGAAAATATATTAAAGTCTCGGAACCATTTTTAGATTCTGAAGTTCTCATTTACATATTCATTTAGAACAACTTTTTCTTCCAAGCTATGTGAAGAGCTTATAAGTCATCATGCCCACCCTTCCATCAAAAGAAAAGAATTAAACAAACTGAAAATCAATGAGCCTTCTTAGATGCATCACAGAAATGATGTTCTATGACCAAGTGATGTTCTTAAAACTGGAGAGGTTGACAAATACAGAGAATCATAGCCCACCAGGAACAGAAGATGCTGGAGCAGAAATAGGAAGGATGGTTGTGACAAACCTTTGCTTTGTATGAGGTAACCAGAGAGGAATAAACTCCTGAGAATTCAGCCTTTCTGTTACTATAGAGAGTTGTACCCCCAGGAGCTCTTCCAAAATTAATGGCAAAACTCTGAAAAAAAAATCCCTCATGTTTCCATAAGAGGCAGGGAAATTCACTTTTGTGGAATATGCTAATGGTAAAGAAATGATTTTGAACTATGCTCAGGGCATTTGTTTTTCTCTGCCTGCCCTCAGAGGAAACCATATTGTCAGCACCTGTGACAAATGTGGGAAAGCCCCTCCAGTCCCTTCTAGCTTTTTCATGTGAAATAGGAAGATTTGGGGGGTGGAGGGAGTTGAGAAACTTGAGAAGATCATAACCCAGTGACACATGCCCACTGTAACAGGATTTCCTAAGATTATCCCATGCTTTTCCTCTACCCTGAATTGAGATAACCATGGTTAATATGTTACAGTTTGTGAGAATTAAATTTTTTTATGTCAACTTGCATAAGTGTGGTGTTTAGTATTTTGGTCCAACAACAGTCTAGATATCGATGTGAAGGCATATTTTAGATATGCTTAATATCTACAATCAGTTTATTTTAATGAAGGAAATTACCCCAAATAATGTGGGTGGGTCCTATCAAATCAAGTAAAAACTTCATAACAATAACAAGTTTTCCAGGAAAAGGAATTCTATCCCAGTACTGTACCATAGAAATCCTGCCTAAGTTTCCAGTTTGGCAGAGGTATGATCACATACTGACTTATGAGCTATGATCAGTGTTGTTGCTATGTGGTTAGAAACACAGAAAGAACACATTTCAAAATTTGGCAATAAAGAATTATAGGGATGAATTATGTGTGTGCATATCTCTGAATAGGTGCAAAAATGAGAAGATATTTGTGTTTTCTTTGAATACTTTCCTAAGGAGATCTCCACAGAGGGGGATATTAATAATCATATGGACAGAATGACCCATGGATATCTTTCTTCTGTATCTCAGTTGAATAATTTTGAGCTGTATTTCTATGGCTTCTCTGAGGCTTTCAGTGATGTTGAGGTAAATTTGTCCACAGTGATGACCAACTTAACAAAATCTCATTGTTTTGACATTTTCTCCTTCCCTCTCTCAACTCTTGTCATTTTCCCTCTCCTGTTTCCTGGAACGAAATCCTAAAATAAACCAGAACCATGCAAGCTCGTACCTCATTTTTTTACTTGCTGGGGGAAAACTAGACTCAGGCAGTTTTCTATGGAGTAAGGTACTTTTCTGGTCAGTGAAGAAAACAGTCATGAGTGAGACCAGGTCAGACCAACAGAAAAAAACATCCATTCAATCTATCTATTTGTGAGAAAAAAAATAACTGTTATGAACTATTATTTGAAGTCAGTAGTATTCAGGATTATTTTTTTCATATTATTTTGTTGATGTATGTCCTCATCCTCTCATTCTCT
This sequence comes from Callospermophilus lateralis, assembly GCF_048772815.1. NCBI lineage: Eukaryota > Metazoa > Chordata > Mammalia > Rodentia > Sciuridae > Callospermophilus > Callospermophilus lateralis. The sequence goes on along the minus strand of NC_135320.1, from coordinate 64,891,383 downwards.
GACTCTTCTGCAGTATGAACATTTTTGGCCAATAAATTCTTCTCTCTGGTGGTGGTGATGATGATGATGATGACAATACCCTCTTTTCAATGGGTTTTGAGTTGGCTTTATCTCTTTTATACAGTAACCTTATATTGAAAGCAAAAACTGAAACAGAACAAAAACTTTAAAAAATAATTTAAAAGAAAATTTCTTTCTTATTTAAGAAATTTTAAAAGTTTATTCAAGTCTCATCATTCATATAAACTTTAAATATTTTAGATGAAAAAAAACTTGCATAAAGAATATATTAATAGTATCAAAGATAAAAGGTATACAAACAATATTGCTAAAAATTTGGGAAAATAAACTTTGCAAAATATTTTACATTAAACAGAGAGGAAAAATTTTAATTTTGTAGAAAAAGTTCTAACAAGGTAGTAATATAATAATTTTTAATGTCAATAAGCATACTATATGAAGATTCATTTGATGCTAACATATAATTTTAATTTCTAAAACTCCAAGAAGTTAGAAGTTTATTTTCTAATTCCCAAAACCTTTAAATCCATAATGATTCAGGGAATAAAACTACAAAATAAAAATTGATAACATAAACCCTAAGTCTTTTCATGAAAAAATGTATAGGACTAGGTTGATAAGTAAATTATATTCTATAAATTTCTAAATGATGGGTGATCTTAAGTGTACATATACATATTTCGCACATAGGAAAAATAGCACTATATAGAGTTGTCTATAAAGCACAGTAAAATCAGAAATTTATTTCAGAAGTTATGAACCTAAAACCTTTTCCAACCACAAATTTCAAAGTCAGGTTAATATTATATATTTCTTACTAAATATAATATAATACATAAATTAAATGAAATCTCATTGCATATATTACTTCAAGTGTTGTCTGCTTCATATTTTGTTTAATACATGCATTCCTGACATCATGTATATTTATATTTCTTATTTTTAAAATTTATCTGATATTTACTATTTCTATATAAAATATATAGTTTTAAATTTTATTATTTGTTTGTGTATATGTGCTGGTGAAAATTGAACATGGGTTTCATGCTTGGTAAGTGCTCTACCACCTAAGCCACATCCCCAGCCCTCAATTTTACTCTTGGTAGATAAGATTTTGTTTTCTGATTGAAGCTATTACAAACAATTATCTAGGTACATTCTTACATACGAATGTTAGTGTTAAGCATTCTTAGCAGTAGAAAAAATCATATAGGTAAATTAAAATTGACTAATTCAGAAGCCTATGTTTATAAAGTTTAAATTTGCTTTTGCATGTATCTTAACATGTTAAGAATATGTTCTGGACAAGCTAACCACAAAATTTCTCAAGGAGACATGTTATTGCTCAGCAAAACTTTGGAATAGAATTCAAGGGTAAGACTGCAAAAGTCAGGATCAGGGTAAATGTTCAGCACTTTCATTTTCTTTAATTTTTTTATTAGTTGCTCAAAACATTACAATGATCTTGACATATCATACATTTGATTCAAATGGGGTATGAATTCTTATTTTTCCACGTGTACAGATTGCAGGATCACACTGGTTATATAGCCACGTTTATACATACAGCCATACTAGTGTCTGTTGTATCAGCACTTTCTTTTGAGGATATGAACCTAAACTAGTAGTAATTACCAGTTACCAAACTGGCAACTGGCCTTACAGAGCTGTTGGAAAATTCTGATCAAAACTAACTATGCTATTTAATCACACATTATCCATAGTAAACTACATATTTACAGATTTGTCAAAAGTACTTGTGCCCCACATCTGCATATTCCTGAAAGTTTAGACATTGTTTTAGTTTACATTTTATTCCTAAAATCTTTATTTAGTTGCCATGAAAAATAGAGAATAATCAACAGAAGTGTTTGAGAAAATTGACTCACTAAATTGAATAGTGAGACATAATTATTTCTAAACAATTTCTTAATTATTTTTCAAAATGAATTCCCTTCAAACACAAGGTTTATAGTGACAGAGCATAAAGTGTGAGGGTCAGGAATTTGCAAAGTTTGTAAATGCAAGAAAGAAAACCAATGAATGTGAGAGGTGCAAATATCTGTAAAGAAATGTTTTTTGCTCCCAATTTTGACTTTCACTGGATGTGTGGAGGGGGTTTAATGAAACACAATGAGACACAAGTAGTTTGGTCAACATCTGAAGTTGCCAAAAAAAAAAAAAAATTTTTTTCTACTGAATATTTTATGGCTCTCTTACTGTTTTCTGACTTTTAAGCTATTTAAATTCTTTCTGTCCCTGATATATTTGTCTACCACAAACATATTTGCCTAAAAAAGTGGAACAGGTGTTCTTTAACAGTAGGTATGTATGTATGTATTTTTGTAATACTGGGGGTTGAATCCAGGGACATTCCACCATCAAACTACACATCTGGCTTTATTTTGTAATTTTTTTTTTAAATTTTGAGGTAAGCCCCCACAAAGTTGTCAAGGGTGGCCTGCAACTTAGGAGTCTCCTGTGTCAGCCATCCCAAGTATTCAGGATTACATGCACATGCCAAAACATTCAGTCTTAACAGTGAATTTTAGAATACTTTTCTTTCATTTTTTATTGGTACACAACAATTATACAAAATATTGAAAATGGTTGTAGCATAATCCTACATGCACATAACACAATTTAATCAATTACAAACCCCATTTCATCTCCTTGCTTTCCTCTCTTCCCTCCCCCATTCCCTTTGTCTATCCTAGTGGTCTCCCTTCTGTTTTCATAGGACCCTATTTTGTCCCCATTTTTTTTCCTATCTAGTTTCCATGTATGAGAGAAAAATATGACCTTTGACTTTTTCTATCTCCTTTTCTGGTTTATTTTGCTTAACACAATGATCTCCATTTTCATGCTAATTACAAAATTTTGTTCTTCTTTATGGCTGAGTTGAGTTCCACTGTGTTTGTGTATCACATTCTCTTTATCCATTCATCTGTCAACAGACACCTAGTCTTGTTCCATGACTAGGCTATTGTGAATTACGTTACTCTAAATGTGGGTATGGAGGTATCTTCTGTACTATATTGTACTGATTTTTAGTTGTTTTGAATTGATACCAAGGAGTGTATAGTGTATTATATGGGAGCTCTATTCTTATTATTCTGAGACTCTTTACAAATTTCCATAGTAGCTGTAGTAATTTATATTCCCACCAATCTGTGCATCCTTATTTATGTTTGTTTGTATTCCTGATGATTGAAATTCTAACTGTAGTGAGATGAAATCTCTCTATAGTTTTGATTTCATTCCCATGATGGCTAAAGATGTTGAAAATATTTTTATATTTCTGTTTGGTATTTGTACTTCTTTTTTTTAAAAGAAGTTCCAGTTTAATACAATTGCCCATTTTTTTGAATGGGTTATTTTTTAGTTGTTGAATAGTTTGAGGTTATCCTCTGTCCGAGGAGTAGCTGCCAAAGATTTTCTCCCAATTTTTAGGCTCTGTCTTCCTGGTATTAATTATTTCCTTTACTGTAAGAAGCATTTTAGTCTAATGAAATCTAGTAATAGATTCTTTGTATTATTTCCTCAGCTATAGGTGTATTGTTGAAGCAGTTGATGCATTTGCCTACATGTTGGAGGGTTTCTTCTAGGTTTTTTCTAGCAATTGCAAAGTTTCTGGTCTTATACCTAGGTCTTGATATGTTTTGAGTTGACTTTTGTACAAAGTGAGACATAAGGATAAACTTTCAATCTTTCTCTGATGGATATCCAATTTTCCAAGAACCATTTCTTAATATAAGTTGTCCTTTCTCCAACATAATTTTTTAGTACTTTGTTGTGAACCAGGTAACTGCAGTTGTGTGGGTTTGTCTCTGGTTCTTCTATTCTGTTCCATATGTCTATATGTCTATTTTATACTACCAAGCTGCTTTTGTTACTTTGACTCTGTTATATAATTTAAAATTGGATATTGTGATGCTTCTAGCTTCACTCTTTTTGCTTGGAATTTGTTTGTTTACTATGGATCTTTTGTTCTTTTCAAATTTTAATTTTCTTCCTAGTCCTGAGACAATATAATTGATATTGTGCTGGGATGCCTTGCATCTGTAGATTCCTTTTGGTAATAGGGCTATTTTAACAATATTATATCTGCCTATTTATGAACATGGAAGGTATATCTTCTGATATCTTCTTTGATTTCATTTTTTAGAACTTGTATAGTTCTTTCACATTTTCTGATAGATTTATGTCTAAGTATTTTTTTGGAGGTTATGATACGCTTTTCTGGATAATTTTATAATTTTATTTGCATCACCTGTTTATATACTAATATATAATATTAACCCAGCAACTATTTCCCCCAAATAGTGTTTTAAAAAAAGGTCACTACTTTATAACCCCTCACAATTATTTATCTGATTCTGAGTCCTGTAATATGTATATTTTACCTTTTAAATTCATTGAAAAATGTCATATTTTATTTCACTTATGTAATTTCCCCTTCTTATTTATATGGTTAAAATTAGGTAGCTGGCCAAACAATTTAGATTTTAGAGTTTTCACTTCTATTTTTAAATTTAAACCATTACAAGGATCATTACAAACCAGTAATGCTATAAAACATTTAATATTGTAAAACATTTATGATTCTGGCATAAGACTTTTTAAACAGACATTGCTTTAATATGTCTGTGTAATTTTGGCTGGTAAGAATATTCACCTACATAGGTATCACGATGATACTCAGCTTTTACACTTTTATGTCACAAGCTTACAAAAAAAAAAAAGTAAGCTTATAAGATGTTAACAAAAATAGCAAAGTTTTGCAAACAGCAACTACATAGTCCATTAATGACAGAAAAATATTTCAATTGTAGCAGCCACAGCCTATTTTTATGACCAGAAATTAATATACTGAAAAAAAGATAATAGGAAGCAGACTTTGAAGTTATAGATCTTTGTTGGAAATTTTGCAATAATAGTTGTCACTAAAATTCTATGTGACTCAAATAATCATATACTTATTACTTAAACATGGTGTACCTTGATAAAATGTGCTATCTTTTCTGAAAAAAAAAGAAAAAAAAGGGAGTTTCTAGAATGCCAACCTATATTTGCAAGACTACAATGAATTTTAACAAATATCCCAGAAGTATGCAACAATTTATTTCCAGTAATCTAATACATTGAATAGAGATATAAAGAGCATCTTATGAATGTAAAACTTATTTTAAATTTATTAATAGTTTTCATATGTATGAAATAAAATTAACATCACTTTCATTATACTTTTATTAATCTATTTAACATTTATCATTTATATTGCATTAAAATATTACAGAATGTATCTAAAATGTAAATAAAATAGCATAGAAATTATGTTCAGTGCTTCAGTTTTCTGTTTTCTACTTTTAAAATCCACAAAAGTAATTGAGTGTAAGAAAATGATAGCTATAAATTTCACTAAATCAATATGTCAGAAAAGAACTCATTCATTATGCAAAATTTCTCAAGACAATATTAGCTTTAGGGATCAATCTCCAAAGTAATGGGTAAATGTTCATTTCTAACTGCTACAACACACATGAAATAAAATGAAAGCTATAAATTTTAATTACTGTGATTACAAAATGTTTTGTCTTTCTAAAAGTCTTTAAACGGCTCTCTGCTCTATTTTCCTCTATTTCTATATCATTTTTGTAATTTATATTGATTTCATTTTCTTGTCTTACCTGTGTTCATGATCTATCTAACTATGAAATATATTGCAAATTATGTCCTCAATTATTTAGAGAGATTAACCTTTGGGAAAATTCATTTTGAAAATACAGCATCATTGGCCAACTGCTCACCAATATAGTACTTTTCAAAGCCTCTTTAGAGCTATTTTATAAACATTTATAATTACTACAGAGACATTTGATTTATTTTAAACATCATACTTCTAAAAGAGGCAAGAGAAACACTACACTGTATCATTGAAAGCAATCTTTTTAAAAATAGGTTACTTTTTCATTCTGATATTATCAGTAAAATTTACATGAAAAGTTTTCCACATGCATAAAGGGGAACACTAATATTATGTATAAGAAAGGTGGTCAGAAGTGAGTGAAAGTCAAGATAAACTCCTTGGGGACAGGCAGTTGGCACCATTTATTTGCTTGTGAACCTTGCCAAGTCAAGTACTTCATTTTATCCAAATATCTTCAACTTTAAATTAGGGTTGATACCTTTTTCTAAAGATTGAGAAATTAACAAACACACACAAGCATATACAAGTATGCCCTTTTAGCTTTTTTGCTATTATGATTAAAAGACCTGACAAGAGCAACTTTAGAGGAGAAAAATTTTAATTTGGGGATCATGGTTGTTCACAGACAGCTGTCTCTATTTCCTGGGGATCCAGGTAAGGCAGAACATCATGGTGAAAGAGTGTGGTGAAGGGAAAAGGGAAGAAGCTCACATAATGATCAGAAAGTAGAGAGTGAGAGAGTCTACTCCCCAGATTCAAAATATATGCCCAAAAAGTCATGGCCCCAAGAACCCAACTCCTTCAGCCACACCTTCCCAGTCTTCAATTACCACTCAATTCATTCCATCAGGGGATTAATTCACTAATTGGATTAACAATCTCATAACCCATTTTTCCTCTAAACCTTCTTGCTTGTCTCACACATGAGCTTTTGGGGGACACCTCACATCCAAACATTCCACCCACAAAAGCTTGTGACCATCTCACAATGCAAAATACATTTTGTCCATTTCCAAGAGACCCCATAGTCTTAACAGTTCCAAGATTGCCCAGAAGTTCAAGTCCAAAGACTCATGTGAAACTAAAGGCAAGCTCACATCATGAGTTCCTATAAAAATCAAAAGAAATTTATAAGTATCCAATATATAAAGGTACAGAGTAAACATTTCCATTCAGAAAAATAGGTGCATAGAAAAATGGGATAGGATCAAAGCAAGACTGATATCCAGCTGGACAAACAAGTTCTGTGGTTCTGTGTCTGGCAACTGGAGCACATGGCATCATGATGTTGGGTCCAAAGGCCTTGTGTAGATTGGTTGCAGTCCAAGAAGTTTTTATGTTAGCTCATTTTTTTTTGGCAACTTTTTGTTGTTATTGTTTCATAGGTCTTAGTCCATAGAAAGCATGCAGGTTGGCCCCATTTCTTGGGGCTGCAGATAAGGTTTGAACATCATGGCAGAAGAGTATGGTGGAGGGAAGCAGCTCACATGATTAGGAAGCAGAGAGACTCCACTCTCCAGATATAAAATTTATAACCTTAAAGACCACCCCCAGGATCCCACCTCCCCCAGTCACACCCTACCCACCTTTAGTTACCACTGAATTCCATCAGGGGATTAATTTACAGATTGTATTCTTGTAACCTTTCTCCTCCAAACCTACTTGCATTGTCTCACACATGAGCTTTTATGGGACACCTCACATCCAAACCATAACACATGTATACACACACACACACACACACACATGCACAGAGACATGCATAAACACACATACACACACACACACACACACACACACACACAAACACTAGCTGTTGATTTACTTTATGCTTCTATAACAAAATAACTAAGCCTTGGTACTATATAATCAGAAGGATTTTCATTAGTTCACAGTTTTTGAAACTGAAAGTCCAAGATTGAGTGGCTGTATTTGTTTGGCCCCTGATTAAGACCCCCTTGTATTCATCACAACATCATAGAAGAAAAAAAAATTGAAATGGTCATATAAAAAATAAGCCAAGCACATGGTGATTCCTTGCTTTATAAAATTTCCACTCTCCCAGGAACTAAGCAGGGGCTCAAGAAAATTGCAATAATCTCTTATGGGGGCAGTGGGAGGTATCTTATAATACCTCCCACTAGGCATCTCTTAAAGGTATCATGGGCTACTAACATTGTCACACTGAGGACCAAACCTTCAGCAAATGACCCTTCAAGGGAACATATTCAAACAGTATCCAAATTAAAAAAAAAAGATATATGTGTGTGTGTGTGTGTGTATATATATATATATATATATATATATATATAAACAAATATTTTTATATATTAAGTACGTCTTGAATGTTAACATCTATCATTTTCTTAAATATATTTTTAGTTGTTGATGGACCTTTATTTTTCATTTATTTATTTATATGCAGTGCTGAGAATTGAATCCATTGCAGCAAGTGCTCTACCACTGAGCCACAATCCCTGCCCCTAAACTCTATCTTGGTAGAAGAAATGTTCAGTTACTTGTGAGTCATGCTTCATTATAGGTTGACGTGAATGCTTCATATTGTTCTCCACATTATGTACTTCAACTTAATACTTTACATTTATTTCATGTAATCTTGATGAATGTTTAAGTGGCTTTAAGTTCTTAAATGGTGTAATATAAATTTGAATGAACAAAAGTTTCTCTTCAATACCACAAAACCCCTTATTTTATTAAAAACCTGTATGAGTTTAATAAAAGTAAAAATCACTGACCTCTTCTTAATTATCAAATAAAACCACATATAGCATTTTGTAACAGAAATTAGAATTAATACAGAAAATCTTTTCTGTATACTCATTAAGCTATAGTTATTCATAAAATTGGAGGAACAAGAGGAAAAAAATACATTCTGGAAGACCTGAGTAAAATTGACTTTAGTATATGATTGCATTTTGTGTTTTTATCATTCTAAAACTTACTTTATTTTTATGTGTGCAAGCATGTGCAATTGTGTATTTTATAATAAAGTTATTGAAGTAATCCTGCTTTCTTTGTTTTGTTTCAAATGTAAATAAAACTATATTAAGTTGCTTGATTAATATTTTTAATCTATTTTATGTTACTCTAACAAAATACCCAAGGTCGGGTATATTATAGAGAAAAAGAGATTTGTTTATCTCATAGTCTTGGAAGTAGAAAACCATAGTATCAGCATCTTCCCAGTTCTGGTGAGGACCTCATGGAGGCGGCATCAAAATGGTGAGAGTGTATGCAAGAATAGCTAATAGTTCATGTAGAACAGAGTAAAAAGAAGGCACCAGCATCTCTCCCCTATAATGACTTATTCTCCATGGAACTATTCTAGTCCCATAATACCTCCAGTAATCCCTCTTGAAGGTGGTGCCCTCCTGACCTGATTATATTCCATGAGGCCCAAATTCTTAACACTTGATCATCTCAACACTGGCACATGGGAACCAAGCTTCTACCACAGTTCCGTTTGGAGGCACACTTGGACCATATCCTAAACCATGCAACAACTATTCAAGATCCTTTATAGAAACTATATTATGTTTTACCAAAGTAGGTTTTGAGGAAATAATGTATCTCACAACAGAGTTTGATAAACTTTCAGTAGAAATATAAACTTGGAACTTATAATATCAATTTAAACTTTGAGATCCATTACAAAACAAAGATACCTCATGTAAAACTTCTAAGTGACCTAGACAATATGCTATTGTGATATTACAGAATGATTCTAGGGCCTAAAGTCTAAAGTCATACTCTGCTTGGATTAAACTCCAATTCTTTTTTTTCAATCTAAGTTATTAGATATTCTCAACTAACATTTTGTTCCACTTGAAAACAGTAATAGCAATAAGTATCTGTCAGATTTTCTGAGCATTGATTGATGTAATCTACTACAAAATTCCCAGCACAATGGTTGACACATAGAAGAATGTCAATTAAAAGTGACAATTATATAAATGTTTTGTTGTATCAAATCTATAAATAATTTGTATTATTGTCAAACTTTTTATTGTTATTTTAATTATACTTATGAGATATAGTGTGATTGCTTATTTTATAAGCAATCACACTATTGCTTATAAAAGCAATATAGTGTGATTGCTTATTTTATAAGCAATCACACACACACACCCACACACACATACATACAATAGGTAATGATCAAATCATAATAGCTAACATTTATATTTTAAAATATTTTACTTGTTTTTTTAACATGCAATAATTATGTGTGTGTGTGTGTGTGTGTGTGTGTGTGTATTTGGTGAATTACCATGGTGATATTTTGATACATATTTACAATATGCACTGATTAAATAAGGGTAGTTCACATTCCTACCTCCTTATCATGACTTTATATCTTGAGGCTTTAAGCTTCTTTTTTCTGGGTTTTCATAAAATGAAAGTTATTGGGAACTAGTCATTCCACTTCCTGTAGGACACTAGAACTTATTCTATCTAATTTTGTTTCAGTACCCATTACCCAGCATCTTTCTCTCCCACACTTCCTAGGCTCTAGTGGTCTTCATTTAAATTAACATTTTACAAAATAAAAAATCAAATATCTATTTTACACAATGCTATTAGTTACCTTTTTATATCTGTTCCTGTAATAATTTTTTATATTTAGTTAATTAAGTTCACAATGCTTTTGCAACCATGGTCATATGTTTCTATGCATTACTTATTCATATAAAATATATGTGCAATTATTTCTCTGTTCTCCACCATGCAGATTCTTTGATTTCTTTCTGAGGATCAAAAGTATAATCTGATTCCTGTGGAATCTAATAAAGTTGATGTCATAGCGGTAAAGAGTAGAATGGTGTTTCCTATGAGATGAGGTGGTTGTGAGGAGAGCTAGGGAGATGTTGGACCAAGGATATAAATTTCAATTATATAAGAATAATAAATTCAAAAGATCTATAATATAACATGGTAACTATAATTAATAGTATATTGTATACTTGTAAAATGCTAAGAGAATGATTATGAATTACTTTCACTACAAAATGATAACTATGTGAGAAAATGCATATGCTATTTAATAGATTCAGTCATTCACACCATATGTATACTTTTAAAGTCATGATGCACTAATAAATACATATAATTTGTATTTGCATATAAGTAAGTAAATATTGGTGAGGCTGAGTGAATATCTTCCAGTATCATGGTTCCCTAGCTTTGAGAAAACACACTGCACAGACAGCACAATATGCTCTGCATTAGCAGATTTAGAGGTCTTCTGACTCCCAAATGAGAGTTCCAAATATCTCAATCACATCTGTGTAGAGATTGAATAATCACAGAAATGAGGCTGAGTGTATAAAGGAAAGTTATGGGAACAGGGAGCCTTGTTGCTGTTAAAACTTCCACCTTTTATAGTCCTCTGAAAGAACACAGCCAGGCTTATGTAACTACCTCTTCTTTAGTGCAGCCAAATCATATCAAACAGAGGCCATCCATTAATTAGAGGTTACTCAAGAATTACGGATTATTGATCAATGACTGATTATTGACAAACAGGCAATATGTTGTACATAGAAGCAACTCATATTCAGCTTATTACTATACATTTCTTGAAGCAATATGCAGGGCTGAGGATGAAATCTTAACAATTTTATTCAATTTACTAAATATTCCTTAAGTGCTAACCATTGTAGCAAGTTCTATAGATGTGATTGTGAAGAAGATAATTGCAGAAACTGCTTTCATTAAACATTCAATCCAGTATGGTTGCCTCACAAAAAAAAATAATGCCAATAAAAACATATAAGGAAAAGGATGAATGACATGGCATATATAGAACCAGCTATGGAAAATGTCCTGAAAAAGGAATTGAATTTATAAAGGGACATACCATCACAAAAATAAAGTTGTAAGAAGGAACATTAGAAAAAGGGTACTAAAACTTAAACACTTAATTTTTTTTTTTTTTTGGTTAAAAAAAAATTTTGGAAGAGATCACAGAAGACCTAAATAAATTGAAAAATATACTCATGGATATATAGATAAAACATTACTAACATGTCAACAGTCCCCAGTTAGATTTTAAAATGTGTACTATCCTTATCCATATTTCAGATGTATTTATTGAAGTAATTGAACAGTTGATCTTAAAGTCATGTGGAAATTCAAAGGTCCCTAAATTGTCCCAAATAATCTTGAAACAGAACAGTTGGGGTATTTCCTAATTTCAAATTTTACTACATGCAATACTAATCAAACTAGTGTGGTGCTGTTGTAATTACATATTTGTTTTGGTGTGTGTGTGTGTGTGTGTGTGTGTGTGTAAAGAAAGAGAGTTTAAAACTCCAAAATAAACTCTTTATAACTAATTAATGTTCTTCAAAATAGTAAATGGGGAAGGATTTGTCTTGTTAACAAATTTTCCTGGAAATTTTGGTATCCTGAGGTAAAAGAATAAATTTGGAGACTTATCTCATACTATAAAAAAATAAAGTAGATCACAAAATCAATGTAAGTGCTAAAATTATAAAACTCTTAAAGAAAACATAGAAGTAATCATCACCAACTTAGGCTGAACTTTAGTTCCTTAGATAAAACACCAAAAGCACACACACACAAAAAGAATAAATTATACTTATTCAAAATTAAACAATTATGCTTCACAGATACCATTAAGGAACCAAGAAAGATCACCCAAAGAATAAGAGAAAATATTTTCTAATTTTATATCTGTATTTAGGATATATTTTAAAAATCCTAAAAATTCAAAATTAAGAAAAAACAATCCAGTTAAAAACTGGGTATAGAATCTGAATAGGCAACTGTCCAAGGAAATATGCCAACAGTCAATAAGCATGTGGAAATATAATCATTAACATTAGGTATGTTGAAAAAGAACTATTAAAACCACAATGAGATATCACTTCATACCCATAAAACTAGCTCTGTAAAATACTGATATTAAAAATATTATTAATAATGTGAAGAAATTAGAAAATTGAGTGTATAAGTTGGTGAAATCACATTGGAAAACAGCTTTGAAATTTCTCCAAAAGTTGAGCATAGAATTACCATATGACCCAACACAGTTACTTCTAGAATTATACCAAAAACAATGAAAATATATTCCACACAAATCTAGTACATTAATATTTGCAGCTTTATATCTGAAAGTTAAAAAGTTGAAGCAACTAGAATGTTCATCAGAAGATGAATCAGTAAACAAAATGGGGTGTATCCACACAATGAAATATTATTTGACAATACAATAAATGAAGTAATGTTTCATACTCTAGGGATGAACCTTGAAAACATCATGCTGTAAAAGAAATGAGTCATTAAAGACCACATACTGAATGAGCATTCATATGGAATGTCTAGAATATAGAAGTCCATGTAGAATTAAAATAGACTAAAGGTTTCTAAGGGCTAAGGGGAAAGAAGAATGATGAGTGGCTGCTAAAGGCTATAGGTTTCTTTTAGAAAGTAATGAAAATACAATTAAAAGTGGGGTTCATTACACAATTCAGTGACAATGCTGAAAAAAAAAACATGAATTCTACACTTTAAAAGAGGGAATTTATGGTACAAAATGTGTTTTACTACCTGGGGAGTAAAGTCTGTTCTTTCAGGAGCCCTAATAGTATTTTATTTCCTCTTAAAATGAGATCTTTTTTTGAGGACTATAGCTAGCCCATCTGTTTATTGTAAATAATCTGCAATATATAGTATTACATGAGCTAGAGTTACTTTAAAGAATGGATATCAGTTAATTAATCGATTAAAAAATAGTCTTTTAATTATTCATCAATGAAAGAATGAAAATGAAGACTCCCAAACCATATGCTTATGTTTACTGGAGAGTGAGAATGGCAGAGTTAATGGTAGACTTTAATATTTTACTTTATCTGTATTATTTTACTTTAATAACCTTACATGGCTAAAATTTATATAAAACCAATTAGATTATAAAAATACACGTTAGAACATTTTTAATAACATTGTTTTATATGGTTTTGCCATAAGAATATTTGAGGTAGTCAGAGCCATGATTATATCTCTGTTGCAAAGTTTCATTAAATCAGCCTCTTTGAGAAATTGAATAACAAAAAAGATACTGTCATGGAAGAAGAAATCCAAAATAAACATATTCTTGCAACATATTCACCCTATTTCAGGGTCACATGAACCTCTTCATTGCCCATTAGATTTGAACCTAATATTTAAATTTAAATCTAGACATGGTTCATTTCTTCTGCCTCAAGGTAGGGATTAAGTTGCTTTATTAAAACATTATCTTTTTATGGGATTTCCACATAGCTCATTATATTTGGAACATGATTTAATGTTATTTCTGTGACCTTTTTCCTTTTACCATTCAAAGACATTTCACCATTGTATTTTAGATGATAAAAAATAGGAACTTCTTATTAACTTTGTGGTACACATTTTTAGTGTCTCAATTATTTAACACTTAATATAATAAAGCACATTACAAATACCATAAGAGGTTTGCCTCCTATATATGTAAATGCTATAAGATCTTAGGATCCTTGAAAGACTCATATTAAATATTATTTCAGTTTTCCATGCCTCGAGCAACTTTGACTAACAACTTTTCTTTCAAGTATATTGTCTACCAACAAAGAGTCCAGCTTAACTTACTTTTGATAAATGGTATCTTTTCTTCTGAGGAGCCCAAGTGTTATACTCAGCTTTTTCACTGCTCTGACAAAAATGCCAGACAAGAAAAATTTTTAGAGGAGAAAAAGCATATTTGGTGCTCATTGTTTCAGCAGTCTCTGTCCATTGGTGGCCAGCTCCATTGCTCTGAGCCTGACGTGAGGCAGAACACCATGGCAGATGGGTGTGGTAGAGGAAGGCAGCTCCAGATATGACCAACAGGCAGCAGAGAGAGCATGCCTTATCAGGGACAAATTACACATCCCTAAATTAGAGGCCCAGGGACCCACCTCTTCCAGCCACACCCTACCTGCCAATGGTTACCATGAAGTTAATCCCTATTTGTGGATTACCATGCTAATTAGATTATGGCTCTCATAACCAAATCATTTCACCTGGACACTTCCTTGCATTGTCTCACTCATGTGCTTTTGGGGGTCCTCATATCTAAACTATAACACCAAGGATACTTCCAATTTCCTTGCCAATTTTACAACTTATTGCTCTCAGTCAAGTTATCTTTCCTTTTCTAAATGAATGGGATATAGTATAAAGAATCAAAAATATTTTATTTCTCTGAAAAAAATATGACAGAAAACTAAGGATGCTGTAGGGAAAATGATACTGATGTATTTTCTAGCTTCTTTCTTTTCTCTTTTCATGAAGGACTCTGATTCTAGTTTTGGCTTTCCTTATTTCCCACTTTTGGACAAGCTAGTAAAAGAGCCTGCATACTCATCATCTGACTCCAGTAAGAGTTTAGACCACACAACCTTCTACCTGTGTGTAGGAACCTTCAACCAGGCCCTATATCCTATCCACAAAAATAAAAATAAAAAATAAAAAAATGCCATTCAGTCTCCTTTCTTGTTCAAAGTTACTTTAAAGTCAGTTTAGCCAAATAGACTTGCTCTTCTCAGAATGATTCATTATGCAAGTTTCAAACCTTCTTATGCCTTCATAGTGTGTCTGGTGATGTCATTCTTACTTCCTAAACCAAATCTTGTGTGAGCGTTCATCCTGTGATTTCAGGGTAGCTATAGTGGCAGTTGTACCATAAGTATTGAATCCTATTGCGCCCAATATACCCTATTTCTGCACTCCTTCCTAGATTAGTAATCATTTCATTTGAGAAAAGGAGAACCGACATTTTTAGGGTAAGGAATGAGAATATATTTTAAAAATGAGGAGAAAGAGAGACCTCTTGCTATACTACACTTAGGCCAGTACACAGGAAGAGGGAACATTTAGAATGCTGTGTCTAGATGAATATTGAGAAACAAAAATGTCTGCTATTTTTTCATAACTTAAAAATAAGTCTTGGGAAGTTATAGAATTTGCTTTAAGCATATTGTATGAGGGTGCTAGACCAACAGTAGCAGACATCCAAAAGTTGGGTTGTTTAAACAACACAAATTTATTGTCTCACATTCTTAGAGGTAAAGTCAGAGACCAAAGTGTCAGCAGAGTTGGTACTTTCTGAGAATTGTGCAAGAAAGATGTTTTCTGTTCCTCTATCCTTGACCTTTAAATTCACATTATCTTGTCTCTATTCATATTTGAGTCCAAATTTCTTCTCCTTATAAGGCCACTCATTTTATTGGATTAGTACACACCCTAATGACCTTATCTTAAACTGATTACTCTAAAAAAAATCCCTGGGTTCTAATAAGGTCACATTCTTAAATACTAGGGACTTCCACATAGGTTTTCAGAAACACAATCTATTCCACAGCATCTGTTCATTTTCTTAATGCCGGTATTATGAAATACATTGTAAACACATTGTTTAACATATTCAAATTATCTATTTTGCAGATTAATCTTGTTGGAAGGGTAGAACTCTCCACAAACTACATTAGATTCTCAGTTCTACTTCTTGTCCATCATAATCTCAAGTACTTAATTTTCTTTTTCTAAAAATCTTTATAGTCATTTACTTACTTAGTAAGATTGTCTGCCTTGCCAATACTGATTACAAAACTCAGTTGCTTTCCTGAGCTTGCTGTGGTCTGCCTTTATTTTTTTTTCCTGCTTTTAATATCTTCATTATTTAGCTAGAAAAAAAATCCTAATATTTTACAACCTATTTTCACATACATTATATTATTTAATATTAAAAAACTTATTATTTTCACATATCAAGAAAGAATAAAATAAAACTGCCAATGGGTAAGTATTCATTCTAAGATTAAAAAAATACATATATCAGATTTGGGATTCAAACTCTTAATTAATTCAATAATTATAATAGTGACTTGGTAATAATTGTAGGTTCTAACAACAAAAGTAAAAATTAAAGCATAACATGGGCTAGTATTGAAATCTATGTAATGTCACTAGGTATAAATAAAGTTCACAGAGGCAGATCCAGGAATGAACAACAGAAGTAAACAATAGTTGAAATAAATTTTAATACAATATCAAGATAAGTTGAATGTCAAAAGAAAAATAAAAAGCAAAGGAAAGAGAATAAATGTGAGTACTATTTCCACTGAGAATGGAGTTGCTATACAAGGACATGTGAAATTACTAAAAAATTATTAAACAAAGCAAAAATCTACCAATAATTAATAAACTGGAAAATCTACCATGAATAAATTAAAAGCTATGAGAACTTTTTCAAGAATGTGAATGAAATGTCAATTAAGCAGAGTTTACAAAGTCATGAAATAGCATTTTAGGCTAGGAGAACAGCCTGTGTAAAGCACTAAGGAAGGAGAATGATGGGCATGTTGAACAAAAGAGCAAGACCACCAGTCACTGGAGAAGAATGAGCAAAGGAAAACAGTAACAGAATCCAAGGTAGGTGAAGAATAATGATCTTTTTGCACTCTGTTATGGTTTTTTATATTTTCTATAGTGAGATGGGATACTATATGTTTGTTTTGCAGAAACATCCTTGCTGGTATTAAATAAATATACTAAAGCAAGATAAGAGCACAAGTAAGGAAGTAATCCTTCCACCTATTTGGCATAGGTTTGGGCAATGATTTTTGTCAGATGCTGGGTAACCACAGTGTACGTGATGAAAAATAACTAACTTAGAAAATAATTTCAGGTTACCACAACAGAGAATTTATGCACTGAATCTGAGATGTAAGAGAAAAGCAGGACTCAGTTTATACTCCCTGTCCAGTGAGGATAAAGTATGCTTCCACTTTCAAAGAAGGAGGAGATGGGAAAAGAGTTGATTTGGAGTAAAAAACATCCAAAACATCTGGCTACATATGTTTAAACTCATATACATTTTATAAGACAATGTGTACAGGTCACATGTGCCACTTGTTGGGAATGTGAAATTTGAGGAACCAATCACAATTAAAGATATCACTTTTGAAGTCATCCACCATGCAGCTGAGGGAGATCATCTAGGAGGAGGGTGAGGGAGGATAAAAGCAGGCTGGGAAATTGAGCTCTGAGATAGTCCAGCATTTAAAATTAGGGAACAGGAAGGAAATCCAGAAAAAGATACTGGGGATAAAACTGACATGGCAGGAAGAAGTATATCTGAATTGTATAATGTTTTGAAATGCAAAGGTAAAAAGTATTTTGAAAAAGAAAAAAAAGAGAAAGCGAGAAACTGTAATAAATTCAGAACAGATCTTGGGAGATACAAACCAGGATATAAGGTAACTGGTGAGTCTGGGAAATGAAATTTAGATGAAATGATAAACAAAAATGTTTGACTGAAGTAGGTCTAAGATAAATTGTTTAAAGCAGACCTGAGTACTACATTTAATATACTACTGTTTCCAGGTGAATAATGGATACAGTTATTTACAGTTTTGTTGTTGATGTTGTTGTTGTTGTTGTCGTCATGAAAGATAATGTTAAAGTCCTACATAATGTCTGACCAGAGTGTGTTTGGTAAGAAAGGCAGTGATTCAGTAAATGTGGGAGGGATATGATCATATATAGGGAAAAAGAAATGATCAAAGTAGCCAAATATATGATTAGGAAAAAATGAAGAACTCCATAGCACAGGTAAGTTTGGACTTTAGCAGAAGGAATGACTAATCTACTGTAACAATAGACAAGCTAAGTATTTGACAAAGATTCAGGTGTTTTCATAGAATTGAGATAGATAGATGAGTAAATATTATACTTTGATTATTTTATTTTCTCAGTAACATGAGAAATAAGGTCAGTAAATGACAGTGAAGAGTATAAAGTTTTATTTTGTTCTAGTTTTTGTTACTCTCTAGGAAACAGGATGAAATATAAAAAGGTCAATAGTTTGCAGAGTAATTAATATCATTAGAATTTTGTGTCTTTCCAGACATATTCTCTTGTAAAATTGATGAAAAGATATATGTAGGAGAAAATTTTTCAAAATAAATAATTATAGAAAAAGGAATATACATACACATATATATAAGCAATATGTATGTATATATGAACAATTACAGTGAAAGATCTTAAAAACTCAATTAGTAAAGAATGAAGAACGAAAAAGAACTTGGGCATGGTGAAAGAGAAATGAGTAATACTAATTAGAATGCAAATTTCTATGGTGGAAGATGTTACGGAATGGTCAGAGATCACAAGATTACAGTTTAAATATTGGAGGAAGAGAAGTTTGTGTTCTGATCTAAGTTATGACCCTGGAAATGACAGCTGAGATGGGATGAAAGGAATAACTTTGAGGTGAGTTAGTGACAGAATTGGAAACCCAGAAATGTTAGATGAATTATGCAAATGGATACTTTAATAACCATGACTCAAAGTATTTTTCTGACAATAGCAGGCTAAGTTGTGTCAGACTAATCTCCCTAATGGGAATAAATACAAAAGTTTAGAAAAATATTTCAAAAATCCATTTGAAGACAAGACAGCTTTCAAGGCACTGAGAATTAGGAGGAGGGCAAGATCAATGAATATGGGAACATCAATGATGTCATTTTTTCTTTTTATATAATTGCCTACTTAGGTTTCACATTCATAAGACAGAAGAAACAAAAATGAGGTGCAGGTATTTCCAAAGTGAATCATCATTGCTAGATTCTTTCCCACAAACAAAGCTGAAACACTACCACCTATGTGAAAGATTAGCTAGAAATTCACAGGCCCTTTTGTGTGTCTGAATATAACTCTATTATCGAAAACTTACTTCCAGTAATCACAAGACTGTGATATATTTTACAAATATGATTAATAATATTCAAATATTTTTTCTCTACTTTTTAAGGAAATAAAATTCACCATTTTAATTATTTTTAATGTAAATTAATTGGCATTTGATACATATACAATATTGTGCAGTGATCATCACTATGAAGTCCTTGAATATTTTTATCAACCTATAAACAAACACATGTTCTTCAAACATTTTCTCTTTTTCTCCCTCTCTTCCCAGCATTTGGCAACCTCCAATCTACTTTCTATTCTTATGTTATACCTTCTTATTAAATGCATTTCTATGTAATTGATTTTTTGGATGATACTGTGAATTGGGAATTACTTTTTGAATTTCCTTTGCAGATGAGTCATTATTGAGGTATAAAATTTGAGTTTGTGCCTGTAATTTTGCTGAATTTATTAGTTTTTAGTTTAAATATATTATACATAATTTTTTACCGATAGATATATAGATAGATGATCATGTTATTTGTGAAAAGTGGTAGTTTTATTTCTTACTCCCTGATTTGGACACCATTTTAATTTATTTTTCCTGCATGACACTGCTTACTGGAACTGTTGATACAATGTTGAATGGTTATGGTGAAAGTAGACATGACTTGTTTAGACTTTAGGAGGAAGACTTTAGTCTTTCACTAATATGATATCAGCTATTAGTTTTTCATAACTCATTCATGGTGAGGAATTTCTCTTCTATCTCTAGTTCTGAGTTGTTTTATCAGGAAATGTTATATGAGATTCTTGTCAGCATGTTTTTTCTGCATAAATTTTGATAATCACTACTTGCCTTTCATTCCATTGATGTGGTGTGTTACATTGACTAGTTTTCACATGTTAACTTACCCTTGCAATTTTACTTGGTCATGGTCTATAATCAATTTAATATATTGCTTGGCTTAGTTTGTTATTTTTTCATAAATTTTTGTAATGCCCATTGATGTACTGTTTTCTTCTTCCATGATATATTTGAAGATCCTTAAAATCAGGGTAAAATTGGTCTCCCAAATGTGATAGGGAGTGGTCTGTCTTTCTTTTCTGAAAGAGTCTGAAAAGGATTGATGTTAATTTTTCTTTAAATGTTTGGAAGAATTCACCAATGAAGCCATCAGGACCTGGACTTTTCTTTCTAGGGGCATAATTGATTATTGGCACAACCTATCTTCTTGTTATAATTTTACTCATATTTCTCAAATCAATTTGGGTATTCTCTTAAGTTTTTTATATTTTTTTTCTGGGGGAAATTTGTGTCTTGTCAGTAACCTATAATTATACACTTTGACTAACTAGAATATGTAGTTTGGCTCTTCTTTTTCAACACAAATACTGTATTTATACTACTTTTCAGACAATGAGAATGGCGCATGCAGTTGAAACTCAAATCTTAGGCTTTCTAGTTTACTATCCCAAAGTTACCTGAATTTCAAAATGTATCTTGGCAAAGTATTTGTTGTTAAAATATCAATTTGTATCAAACCAAGAGATTCTCAAACTTTCCAAACCAGAAATTTACATGATAACAACAAAAACTATATATGAATATTTAATTTATAGTAGACACAAGTGCCATATACAAATATACAAACTCGGAAAATAACAAAAACTATGTAGAAATCCACTATATGTACATGTGTGTGCCTATTTGTGTATTACTGTATACTGTATATGTGTATATTCACTTGTGTATAAATGTGTATGTGAGTATGTATATATGTTTGTACATGAAACCACATGTCAGATCTCAGAAGTAATGCAGGGAAATGGACAAAAGAAGAGATTCATGTCTGCCAAGAGAAAGAAATCCCCCTAAAACATCTAGTATCAACAAGTAATCGTCTAAGCAAGTACTAATTGATCCAACCTGTCAATCAAATACTTCCATTTTCATTTTCAAACTCACACTTTCTAGATAGCTTATTGTAGTTTTTGCCAAAGTATTTGGGGGGAGGGGAAGCATAGTAGAAAGGAATGATGGCATTCAGGCTATTTCTGTTTTCAGTGAGGACAAACGCAAGAGAAGCAGAAATAGAAGCCTTCTCCAGTAGTAAATAAACCAGCTATAGATACCTAATCTTAAGTATTGTATAGTGCACATTGCAGGAAGCAAAACTCAATGTATAATACACTGATATATATTGAGCAGAGTCTAAATCTACTCTATGTGAAACATAAAATGAGGTTGGGAGTATCCAATCTGATCCCAACATTTGAGAAACCAGATAGTGTCCAACAAATGCCCAGATCCACAGTAGTAATTATGATTATTTAGGAATTAAATTTTAATGTGATTTTTTCATTGCATCTATATTTTAATGGCTATTAGGGTATTGCAAACAATTTTAGTGCTTAAAAAGTAGTTCTTAAAAAGTGGGATGCATTTGTAATCTTCGTGCATTATTTGTGTGTTGCAAAATCATTTGAAAAATAGCTAGTATTTTTGTTTTTTTACTTATTCTGCACTTACTATATGATCTAGCAATCCTGCTGCTGAGTATTCATCCTCAGACAATAAAGACGCATATTTACACAAAAATATGTATGTGACTGCTTATAATGGCTTTGTTCATAGTTGCCTAAAATTGGAAATGACCCTCTTTAACTAGTGAGTAAAAAAACAAAATAGGTTTTGTTATAGTTTGTGGGTAACACTCATAGAGATTAATTCTGTTCATGAACAACATTAAAGAAATGTTGACAGTCCAGTGGTTCCAGTTGAATGGAATCTGTGCTGACAAAAGACATTAGAAAAGTAACCCCAGATGAAGATTTTTTTTATTATTGCCTTCCTCAAGATTATGTTTCCACAATGAGTTAAGAAAATATTAAATCAATTCCTCATTTATGGGTGCAGTCCATTTCTTCAGAAATTTTATTATATTTTATTTCCCAGTACTTAAAGAATTTATAAAGAATTTACCTATGTCAAGACATATACTATTTTATTTATAAACTTCTGATATGATAGTAAAAAGTATAGAGAAAGATTGGTACTTCTTTAGTTCGTATTGTAGAATAATAGCTTCTGGTTGCCAGAGAAAACTTAAGATTAAACAGAAGGCAGATTGAAGTTGATATATTTGTTTCCACATCGGGAAAAATTTATAAGAAGGGAAAATCATATTATACTGATTTCATTTCTTTTGTAAAAATATGTATCGGGGATTTTTTTGTTGCTTGATCTATGCTGATACAAAAGTACAAATAAATCGTTGTGCTCTTGCTCAGAAATTGAATTCTGATTGACTTGAAGCCCGGCCAAAAAAACAAAAACAACAACAACAATAAAAAAAAACACTAAGTAGAAAATTTAGGGTTGTAGAACTTTCTTTTAGGTATTTTTTTTCCCTAATCATACATCATTAATTGTTACTTTAATTTCAAAAGCATTCATTTTTAAAATGCACTTAATTTTTTTCCTATTGTAAACACCTATATAATATGCTACATCTAAAAATAGTTTTACCTCCCTAATCAGTACTGTCCTTTCATTGTCTTTCTAAAACAAAATGTGCTTAAGTCATCATCATCAATCCTCAAAACAAAAGAAACAAGCCAATAGAATGTATTTGCAGTTTCACCGCTTTCTTCACTCTAGTGCATTGTTCTGCTGTTGACATTTATTTTTTTAATTGCCACACAATAATTGTACATATTTATTGGGCAAAGTGTGATATTTGATACAGGTATATAATGTGTAATTATCAAATCAGGGTATTTAGCAATTTTCTTCTCCATAAACATTTATCATGTGTGTGTGTGTGTGTGTGTGTGTGTGGTGGGAACATTTGAAATTTTTTTCTCTAGTCTATATAAAATATACAATAAATTGTTGTGAACTATAATCACCTTACTATGCTGTAGAATCCTAGAAGTTATCCTCCTGCCTAATTGTATTTTGGCACCTTTCATCCAACCTTCATTTAATTCTGCTATTCCCTATCCTTCCTAATGTTTTTCTGTCACATATTTTAAGTGCAAAGGCACAGATATGATCCAGTTTTACAGTTTGTATTACACTTTTCAGTAAACATAAAACAGAAAATAATAATGGGTAAGATATAATTAGTTTTCATAATCTAAAAATTAGTGTAAGTATTGATAGATGCAATCATCTATAATTCTTCTGGGAAAACTCCTAGGTATTTATGTTACCATAGTTGAAGAAAATGATTAGTGAAATGGGTCCATTTGTCCACATACTCCCTTGTATTCACAGGGTTTACAATGTGACTTTGAAGCAACTTCTATTAATAGGTAAAGTCTATTTCTGTACCCCTCAAATTGTGAATAATTGTATGACTTTCCTTAGTCAATAGGATGCAGAGGACATAAGAGTGCTTCAGTCTCAAGAGTAGTACTCAAGTCTTAGCATACTTCCATTTTCATTCTTGTCATCTTATCTTAATAAGAATGAGCTCCAGTTAGATTACCAAGCATTAGACCTCATGGAACAGCGGCAACTCAGGATAATAATCCCAACTGAAACTACATTTATGTGAGGATATCCAGTTGGATTCACCAAGCTAAGCCAAGACCAGAGACCACAAACTCTCATAAGTAACAATAAATGTTGGTTATTTTATGCGACTAAATTCTTTCTGATTGATATACAACATTATTGTTAGTATAGAAAAGTACAAAGTACTTAAAATAACCCACGGAGTGATCGTTTCATTGGAATGAAAATATTCAGGGAATGATGGGATTCCAGAGAGATTGTAGTCTGCTCAAGTATATGCAAAATGAAAAAGTCAACGCAAGTTTTAAAGCATATTCAACTCAAGTCAACTTTAAAGTATGCTATGGTTCTAAAAATTGTTACTCCTCTCATTTTATGTATATATGATACTGGTGTTGAGAATCAGGTTTGAGCCCCATTCCCCTGGTGTTGAAGATTGAACACCCGAGAGACACAAAGACAAGCACAAAAAATGTGCTTGTGGGGGTAGAGGGAGTCAGGGGGTGGAGAGGGAGGCAGAGACTCCTCTCTGCAGAGGAGGAGGTTTAAGTTTTTAAATTAGTGCCTCAGGGAGTGGTGGTGTCCTCGCCTGCCATTTTATACTTTTTAGGTTTCCTTTGTTCTAATGCCTCCTCCTCCTCTTATCTTGACTATAAGTGGACCCAAAGGTGGGAAGGAAACTTCCAGGGGCATAAGTAGGGAGAAACTTACAATGTCCCAGGGGGCTTTCACGAAGAACATCTTGTTGGAAGGAACAGTTCTCTGAAGGCAGGTAAATTTGGCTACAGGGAAGGAGGAAGGGGAAGTGCCCTGAAGGCTTTAGCATTTCCTTTGCACCAGCCCTCATCTTCCTGATCCCACCTGATCATTACCTACCTACACTGGCTGTCCTTTTGCCTATCTTGCCAACTCCTGGGGCCTCATATACAAGGCTATGAAAACCTGAAGCCTTTGAGAATGGAGATGCACATACATTCTTCTACACATCCTAAACTCTAAGTGATAGTATCTGTCTCTTGTCCTTTGTAATTTCCTTGTGTTTGGTAGATATCAAGTGGGCCAAATTATCAATTATATGATTGTAGAATTTAACATTGTAAACTACTTAAAAATGATGGTGAGATGAGCAAAAATATGTTTTGATAAGAGGGCATCTCATAGAATGGAGAAGAATAAGCTTGGGATTATATATGTTGAGGATATGGCGCAATCTGTTTCTGAGTAAATTAATCACCTCACCCATTAACTACCTACTCTGCTTCCAGGATATGTGAGAGGGCTGTGTTGTGTATTCTTCAAATGAGAAAAGATATATTCATACTTATTAAAATGATTGAACCAGGGTCTAGTTCTTGAAGTAGGCATTATTTAATTTTCAGATTTTGTTTCTTAGAAAAATTTGAGTCTCTAGAGGTGATAGAAATGCAGCACTCTAATTTACATTTTTACAACTTATTTAATAGATATAAAATAAAATAATGTAATTTATGAATATAAGTATAATTAGTTTTATTATTTAGATATGACTGCATTTTTTCTTGTTATTATATGAAATCATATCTTCTCCACTATGGTAGCTATGTGAACATTTTAGTTTTGCCTATCTACAGTGTTTATGATATGAATTTCATGAAAAGTTTTAAGTAGATTCAAAATTTTTCTATTTAGAATCTGGTAAGAAAAGTAAAATATTAGATTAATATAGATATAAACATAATTCATTCTGTTTTTTTCAATTAAAATAACCACTAGCAGAAGATGCAGTAGTAGTATCAGTAATCATTTTAATCTGACCAGATAGATTTCAGTTCAAAGAGATTTTTATTTGATTTACTTAATTTAATTTACTTAACTTACTTAATTTTTTGTTTATGTCAAAATTATTATCTATTTTATTTTTTTAATTAATTAACTCACATAATTTATTTTCTTTCTCTTGTTACTAATTTTAATCCTCTCTTTATGGACTATTGTAATGTTTTCCATAGTATGAAACAATTTGTTTCCAAGTATATAATAACTACATTTATCTCTATGGTAATCAATCAAATGATAGATTTATCTTAGATTGCATACAGATATAGGATCTTATTTTAAAATATTTGTAAGAAAAAGTTAAAGTTTATTTACAACCAAAAAATTGTCATAATTATTACTTTATTAAATTTTATATGTACGAAACACAGAAAAGCAACAAGTTTATATTATAGAGTTTGTTATATTAACATTCTTAATTGCATTTGCATACGTTAAACCCAACAATAATATTTCATACACATTGTTTTATATAGTTGCTTTTAGTGTCAGTTAAGAATGAAAGAAGAAAACTATGTATGTACACATCTATTATAATTACATACTTACTTTTCTTGTGTTCTTTTATTGTTGTTGATGGATGTAAGATTAGAATTTCCATCTGGTTTACTTGCTTTTAGCCTAAAGAAATTCCTAAAAATTATCTTGTAAAACTGGGTCCATTAGCAACAAATTCCATCAGTTTTTGTTTTATCTTAGAATGTCTTTATTTTGCTTTGATTTTAGGAAAATAGTTCTGTTGTATATAAGCTTCCTACTGACAGTTCTTTTCTTTGAACACATCACATGTATCTATTATCAACTACCTTAGTCTGCATTGACTCTGAGGAGAGGTCAGCTGCTAACCCCATTGAAATGTCCCTTGTAAAGTCAATTTTTCTATTGTTTTGTCAAGACTTCACTTTCTCTTTGATTTCCATCCTTTTTTTCTATGACATATCTGGGTTTTAACTATTTTAACTTTGAATTTATTGAACTTCATTGATATGTGGATCAAAGTTTCTCAGAATTTTATTCAATAATTATTAAGCAGAATATCTTTCTGGCTCTTTCTCTGTATCTTCTCCTGGTACTCCCATCCTGAATACATTGGTGAATTTAAAGTTAATCCAAATTTCACTGAGACTGTTTTTTTTTTTTCACCTTTTCCTCAGCAGTTTTCAGATGATATACTCTATTCACGTGTCTTAGGTATCATTGAAGATTTTTCTGCCATTTCAAAAATACTAATAACACTAGCAGTTAATTAGTTCATTTTTCATTTCTGTATGAGAATTTCCATTTTCTTTCTTTTTTTTTTACTCTCAGTGTACTAGTTGATACTCTCTATATAATGTTATATTTTTATCATACTTCCTTCTTTCATGGTTTTATATAGTGTTTTAAATAAACTTGATTCTTTTTTGTTTTATTTTATAGATTCTTTTTAGTTATACAGGATAGTGGAATACATTTTGACATAATTATAAATACATGGAATGTATCTGGTTCTAATTCAGTTTGCAGTACTTCCCTTTCCCTCCCTCACTCCCTCCCTACCCTCCACTAATCTTTCTTCCATTTGCCCTTGGTTATTGTTTTTAAATAATTTCTTGTGCATGTCCATGATGATGAGATTCACTGTGGTATATTCATATATGTACATAGTAAAGTTATGTGAGATTCATTCCACCATCTTTCCTTTTCCTATCCCCCTCTCTTCTCTTCATTGCCCTTTATCTATTAAAGAAAATATTTGACCTTTGGCTTTTGGGGACTGGCTTATTTCACTTAGAATGATAGTCTCCAGGCCCATCCATTTATTTTAATTGTCATAAAGTTATTCTTTATGGAACCAGTGGATCCTGGGTCCCTTACCCACAATTCAGGGCTTCTTTTTTGTTATTCTTTTTGTAATATATTCTCTGTGTATTATTGCTTTTTTAAAAAATAATTTTTGAGAGAGAGAATTTTCTTTAATATTTATTTTTAGTTTTCTTCGGTGGACACAACATCTTCGTTTGTATGTGGTGCTGGGGATCGAACCCGGGCCGCATGCATGCCAGGTGAGCACGCTACCGCTTGAGCCACATCTCCAGCCCTGTATTATTGCTTTTTAACTCTTTGACTCTTTATCTACAGCCTGCCTGGGTTATTGATAAAGTCTGAAGTATGAAGTCCTTGGAATCGTTTATTACAGGCAATAGACATGGTTGGATTCTGTTACTCTGGATAAAAGTGGTTTAAGGATTCTCTTTGACTTTATTTCCTCCCTCTTCCCCTTGCACTGACTGCCTCATTTATGCATGTATCAGTGCATTAAGCTCTAATAATTGCAGATGGATTTTAGTATTGTTTTCCACAATGCTGTTAGCACACATTGCTCGTCAGTCCAATATAATTATATTTAAGCAGGGATAGTTTTGAATCTAGTTTTGCATTTTTTTTTCACCTCAGGGAAACTTTTCTTAATTATCCTTTTTCCTGGTTCCTCCTTGTGAACTACATAGCCTATGGTTTAAATTGTACTTAATTAAAAGGATTTATTGTCTTTCAGAGACTTCTTAGTTTTGCACTTCCTGACAATCTCTTTAAAATAATGTTAGTTATTCTCAGGACAGCTTCTGAGTTTGTTTTATGAACTGCCTCTCCTTCTGGAACAATCTTCTGAGAAATTCTTTGATCACCTTTGTGTATTCAGAGGGCCTTTATTCTCCATGCACATAGGGAGAGGAAGAGAGAGCTCAGCTGTTTCTTCTTCTTCTGGTAAGTATTACGGTTCTGGTTCTAATGGATTAGGTCTACTCTTATAGATTGCATTTAAGTTTAGTTACCTCCATAGAGGCTCTGTCTCCAAATTCAGTCACATTGAAGTTTAAAGTTCCAGCATATAATGAGAAGAATACAATTCAGTCCAAAAGAATTACCAGAAATTCACATCATTTTCTATATGGTCTACGCCAGAATTTAAATAGTAAACTAAAAAAAGGAAGATTGTTCAAAAAAGGTTCCTTAGATACAGCTGTGTTTTTGTTAAACATTTTCAACAGTGTCAATTATTTTGAAAAAATGGATAGGTTTTGGAAAATGGTATATTAGAGATCAATATAAGACAGTTGACTCATCAATATTGGGGATCAGGTGAGGTACTTATTTTCCAGTGCTGGCTCACAATTGGTGAGAAATCTGAAGGTCACGATCAAAGCTATTCTGAAAGATAAAATGTTACTCAGGAAGTGTGAAGCATTGAGTCTGCTAACTAAAACAGAAAGAGGCAGCACTGTCAATTGCAGGAGTGGCCTGGTTCTGATAGCGGGAGCATCAAGAGCCACTGTGACCAGTGGTGCATGCTCATCTTGTCATAATTTGTCAAATTTCTCCTGTCAGAGATCATTTCTACAATTTGAAAATATCATGACATTTTGGACTGAATTACGAGACTCATTTCTACCTTACTCTTGTACATCCTGAATGTATGAATTGATGTGATGTATTTCTGACTTGTAGTTTCCTTCTTCTTTTTTTTTTAATGTGAATAATGTCAACCTTTTATACAACCTGCTAAGCTCAGAAAAAAAAAAAAATCCTGTGACTGCATTCAGTGAATGTTCAGTTCTGATCACCACAGTATAATTATGCTAGAACAAAATTTAAATTTGGGTCATATTTTGGATACTCATGTTAATTGTTGTGAAAGAGTAATATTGGTAATTAAACATAAGTGAGAGTTTTTAAGCATTAAATATAGAAACCATTGCTCCTAACCCCACAATGTCAAAATATTTCTGTAGTTGCCATAGCATAATTTTCAAAAATATTTAATTCTTATTTCATTCTACCCTTAAGGAAAAGATTAATAATTATATTAAATAACTAAAAAGAAATCACGAAGTAAATAAAGGAAAGGCAAAGTTCATAAAGAGTTTCTGCAATATAGAGATTATGTATATTCTCCTTCTTAGCATAAAATTTGCAATATGTATGGTTCATGTGATTATTAAAATATATTACTTATTCCTAATTAGACATTGACTTTAAAGAGTTTTAAGAAGAATTTGCTATTATGCAAAATAGAATTATTTAGTTTTTATTGAGAAAAATATTAAAACCAGTTAAAAAATTCAAACTGAATTTTCACTTAATGCACATAAGTATTTTGAATTTTTGCTTAATTTATTTGAACATTTTTTTTTTACTTTTGCTACTGTGTCTGATAAGTTCAGCACTAAAAAACTTATTTCCATTAGCCTAAAAATCACTAAAGAATAATTTTTCATATTAAATTGGTGATCTTTGGAGAATAACAACAATCTTCTTTTTGTTTTTAATACCTTATGTATATTCTTTAATAATAGACTAACAATAAATAACAAAGTTTATTGGTCAAAAGATATTTATGCTTCATGGTCTACATGATCATGTTTACACCTAATTTCTATAAATAATGCTCAACTAAGTCTTGATCCAACTGAAAAAAGTAAATTAAATATTTGAACCATTTCAACTATTTGTAATTATTAAGAAGAATTTTCTGAATTAACTAAAAATATCACCAACAAAACTTCCATGGAACATATTTATCCAAAATATTGAAATATGACTAAAATAATCATCATAGAATAGGTAAGAGTCAGGGTGCACATGCAGTATATGGGTTTATCCTTTGTTCTCTTCCTGTTCTTATAGAGCCACTAATAATTCAGTCAGGGAGTCTACCCTGATGACCTTATTTAATCTTAATTATCTCCCCAAACCCTCATTCCAAAGCATATAGTCAGATGAAATTCCTATCTTCTTAATAACTCATTACATTTAAACAAGTGAACCTTTGGGGAGTTACATTCAAATTATATCAAACCCATAGCAATAGAAAATCAAAAGAAAAGAAATAAGAAGAGCAATCATAGAGAACACTAAAATGGAGCAGAAAAATGAATTTAAACTGCTATAAAAGAGATCATAATGGCATGGGAGCAGAATTAAGCTCATTTTTGAAAGCATATTAAACTTTGAAAGAAATAATAATGAGAAACTTTTTTATCAATCCTTTTTTTCACATATTGTAGTATGCAACTCAATAGCAATTTTACTTTGCTGTAAAATAAAACCATCCAAAGAAGAGTAGTTTAAATATTAAGAAAAAATTGCTGACATAAGCATACATGATTTTTTTCAATACATTCTAAGACCAGAAAATGAGTTGAAGTGATGATGTTTGATTTTTAAAAAATGTATTTCACTATTTCTCCATAGAATTCTTTAAAATGGAAAACATTTTGGCAGAAGACATTTGAGTAGGTATTGTGGACATTATAGAACTATGGAGAATAATATTAAAATATAAAGATGGGATTCTCTATATATTACCAAAAAGACTCGACTACTTTAGGCCCCATTATGAATCAAGCCAGTATCTACTTATCTAATAGTGGGCAGGTGACTTATCCTTCTGGTCATCCATATCTTCATCTAACTCAATGAATAGATGATGCTAAGTAATTTGGACTAGATTCCTTTAACTTTGATAATTTGCTTTTCTTTAGCATTGATTACCTCTCCCTATTGCTTGGAGTTTTACAGTTGTCAAATAATTTGATTTGTACCATTATCATCTGAGAAAGATTTTAAGATTACCATCTCCTATTCACTATTAGGTAAGCTGAGGCACAAGGACTTTAATTAATGTGGGGAAGGTCACACAACCTTCTTGTAAGATAAGGAAGATTTGAATTTTAGTAGTCCAGGTCAAAATATCTTCTCATAATTCCAATTTTGCTATTGAGGAATATATTATAAGATGATAATGTTAATATTTTGAAATTAAGTTCATTATGGAAAATTTAAAATATCTGTTTTCTTTTCCTATAGGCAAATTTAACAATTAAGAATAAAAAAAGAATAATACCTTCAACAGCAATTCCAATCTTTTTTTTTCTCTGTGAGATTTTAAAGGTGAAATACCTAAACTAAAATATATGAATGCAATGGGGCGTGGTTACTTCAGATGTTTTAGATAGTTTTAATGGAAAAATCATTTCCTATGACAATTCAGTGATGAATTTGCTAAATTTCATGATTTTTTAGCAAAGCTTTAAGAAAATAAGTGCCTTCAGTTAATCTGCAAAACAAGTGTTTTTAGTCTTCAAGAAGAAGAAGAATTTCAATTATAGCAATAAATAAATAAGCAATGTCATGTTTTTCTAATTGATCAAATAGTTCAAGAAGTTATTGAATAATGTCTTTAAAATTGTACCTAATAAGAACTGATGAAATTTTGTGTCTGGACCTTGGATTATTTGCTTTCTTTCAAATTCCATAATGACACATATATATATAGAATATATGCCTTGAGTACATATATATATATATATGACAGGGAAAAAGTAGTTTTAAGAGTGTTTCTAACAAGTAAGTATGCTCTTAAAGTTTTTCTTATTGATCAATATATTAATAGATAATTTTAAAGTAAAACTAATTATACAGAGAATTTTAACCTGCCTGAAAATTATAGTTTATGACACTCCTGGCTTATTTCCAAACATTTAAGTAATCAATTTTAGTCAGTACAATATTAGTCTTAAAATGTTTTTTAAGAATTTCTAAATCTATAGAGAATTTGGCTCTTCCTTAAAACTTCCAGGAATCTGGGTAACCAAATTTGTAAATGATTTGATTTTTCATATTATTTATTTATTTATTTTTGTAGCTCTCTTTTTTTATGCTGAATATTTTTGACAAATTTAAACTGTTTTTCAAATAATTATATAATGAACACACCCTGATATGCAGGGGTGTGTGTGTGTGTGTGTGTGTGTGCACGAGCGCGTGTGTGCTGATAGCATGTGCTTATAAATTTATTTTGTATCCTCTCGTGAGGGATTATTGATATAATATACTGTTTTGAATTTGAGTCAGAGAAAATGTTATTTTTAATTTACTAATTCAGGTGTGTTTAACCATATATTTGTTAAATTTTCAGTATCATGACTGCATTTTTCCTTTGATATTTATGTTTCCTTCATTGCAGCAGTTACCAGACTTGCATTTCTGTGCTTGTGTGAATAGTAGCCATTTAGTTAAGAGCCATCTTCTACTTGAGACTAGGAACCCTTTGTGAGAAGTAGTTGAGCATCTTTTAAACTTGACAGTTGCTAAATTCTGACTCTCACTTAGAGCCTGGAATATAGTTTTTACCTGTTAAATACTTAAAGTTTTTTAAATGATTGGGAAATTCTGATAGGGTATTTTCTATTAATCCTATTTAATAAGATTATATATCCCCAGAATATGTGCTTTCTAGCTTTCTAACTGATATTTTAGTAGACCAGGAATGTTTCTATCCATATTCTTGGATCATGATACTTTTTGTACGAGTTCTGTTTTCTCTGTATACATTTTTTCTAATTTTAAGTTGGATCGATAACTCCATGTCTGCCATTGTGTTTTGCTAGCAGTTTGTTATCATTTCCCCCTGTTTGGGAGACTCTGTTTCTCTTAATCAGTATAGAAATTGTGATTTTTCTCCTTATTTCCTGAATTTGTGCAAATTTTCTTTTCAGCTTATTTTCTTCCAGTATTTCTTACTCAGGTTTTACTATCTCTTCAGAATTTTATTAAAAATATGAATAGAGAACAACCCATCTTTTTCTATGATTAACCTGTTTAGAGTATGGAATTTCTAGTAATAGTATTAAGCAATGTTTCTCAAAGTGTGTTTGCCTAATCCCTGGGACAATATAACCCTAACCCTACTGGTAGCCCTGAGCCCTTTAAAGATTATATGAAGTAAAACATATTCTCTTAACAAAATTGAAAGTTTATGTGCTTTTTCATTCTTATCCATTAACTGTAGTACAGTGAAGATTACAAGAAACTATGTGAAACACCATGTATCGTACATTTAATGCAGTAGCAGATATCAAAATGCAACTGTTCTTTTAAAAGCCAGGAATTAAAGAGACTTGCAAAAATTTAAATCACATTAACTTTCTCTATAATTTTGGAAAATCTATTTTTAATAAGCCATGAACAATTTATGTTACTGGATATGAATTTATTATTTTAAGATTTTAAAGTATTTTAAATTTATTGGTTTGGGGACTGGGGAATACAGCTCAGTGGTAGAGTGCTTGCCTAGCATGTGTGAGGACCAGATCTCCAGTATAGTGATGTATAAAAATAAATAAACAAAATTTCTTGGTTTCATTTTTTTTAAAGATGTCATTGTTTTATGATTTTAAAATGTTTTGATATAATGTTTCTACTTATTTATGAAGTACAATAATATACATTTAAATATATATATATATATATATATATATAAAATGTACAATAATCAAATTAGAATAATTAGCATTTTCATCTCCTCAAATGGTATCATTTTATGTGTGAAAAACCTTCAAACTCTTCTGTAGTTATTTTCAAATGTATAATAGACTACTTTAGACTATAGTTACTTTATCATGCTATAGAAAATTAGAACTAATTTCCCCATCTGACTATATTTTATTAGCTATTATCCAATTTCCTTCCATCCATATTATAAATATAAATATATGCAATCTATATTAAAAGCGAAAAGCTTTTTGTGGAACTCAATCATTTTTAAGAGTGTTCAATATTCCTAAGACTAAAAAGTTTAAAAACAACTATTTTTTATTATTTGCATTCTTTTTGATTATAGAATTTTTTTTAATGTAGGAGTATATTTGTCCCCTTCCCATAAGATGATTTTGATGAAAGTTTTGAACATGATTAATTAAAGGAAAATGAGTAAATGGCATTCCTATTTACAGTTAGGTACCTGAAATCTGAGCTTGGGAGAGGACAGGAAGATGAAACTGTGGGAGTTTTCACATGTAGCTTCAACTCTGTTAAAAAAGTAAATAATTAATATCCAGGAAATTATCACTTGGTATTGATGTGCCTAACTAGGTAAGGACCCTCAGCCTTCAAGGATTCCAATACATGTCTACCAACATTCCCTTCATTCATTATTAAGATACATTTTCTTCTTGAAATACCACATGCAGAGAATATACAAAGCCTTCATCATTGGCCTAGATATGTGTAGGCCCTTAACTGTTTCTTCAGTTGAATATTTCAGTAGAAATAAAGAAAGAGCCAGATTTCTGTGCTCATAATACCATCTTGTTTAGGAGTCTGAAAACCTATTTTCACTGCCTAAAAGAAGAATTCCCAGTTTGAAGAATATCATCACAGAAGACACTTTTTTGCCCTCTCAGATCTCTCCTTATTCCAGATATTGTGATTTAATAAGATCAAAATTGTACTCACAAATCCTTAGTCAGCTAGCCTCTGCTCTAAGTTCTGACCTTATACATTCTCAAAGTAAAATTACCAGAATATAAGGTAAGAGTTATATAATGAAATAATACACATTTACACAGCCTTTTTACTGTCTAAATAGGCAAGATACAAAGGGATATAGGAACTTAGGATTTTAACTAATTTTTTTTAAATTTATTCATAAAAAATTTCTAATCATTTTCTTCTTAATCAGTTCCTCAATCTTTTATTGGTAATTTCAGTAAACTTTGTATTCTTTGAATTAAAAAGGCATAAATAAGAATATGATCATGTTCATGCAACTCAACAATATTCACTTTCAAAACCATTTAAAGCAGCCAGAAGAATCTGAGCCTTCCTTGAACACATATATATGTCAGATGTCAGTAAGCCAGAGTTAAACAACATGTGACTTGCTCTATTTGGTTAATAGGGAAAAATTCACTCATAAACAAATCAGTTAAAACGTGCAGCTTACATTTATTATATGCTGAAGGAAAGTGTTAGGTCTTATATGCAGGTGAGAAGAATGTATTTTTTAAATTTTAGTTTGGTTTTCTTGTTTGCCATCATAGTTGACTGACAGTTGTTATTGTTTATTTACTTTTGGGAGAAATATGCCTGGGGAAAAAGCAAAGTTTCAAAGAGTGATGACCTCAGAACAAAGGCATATACTGGAAGAGGATCAAAATATCATAAAAGAACTGGGCACCTTGGTAATCCTAGTGATTCAGGAGGCTGAGGCAGGATTGCAAGTTCAAAACCAACCTCAGAAATTTATCAAGGCCCTAACCAACAACTTAGCAAGACCCTGTCTCTCTTTTTTTTTTTTTTTTTAAGGGCTGGGAATGTGGCTCAGTGCAGGCATCAAACCATGGAATCCCCGCCCCCCCCCCAAAAATATAAAGGAGAATGTTAAATGTCATAAGTCTTCTCACCTCACTCACTTAAAAAAATTAAATTCAATAATAGTGAACAAATCTGGGTTATGAGCAGCAACAGCATCTGACATCATCACCGTTAGGGGTTCTTTTCATAGGAGTGACATCATAATCTTAATTACCTTTTTAATTTAGTAATTCAGAATCCTTGGACTTGGTTTGCCTTTGTCCTCCCAGTTGTTTCAAAAATATTTCAAATATTTTATTATGTATAAGAAAATAGCAAAGGGGAAAGGGCAGGTATACTCACAGGCAGAAAGTGTACTATTCTCCAAAATTCTAAATTGAATGTAATTAATATTTACTTCTGAAATTATGGTTAATTTATAGAAACTAAGATTCAAAAGAAATGTGGACAGTGTAAGAACTGAAATGTTTCAGGAAATGCCAAATTGATCTCATTTGTTTTTTATTCTTTTAAAAACTGAAAAAAAGCTTGGTTTCTATATTTGATCATATTTCTTAGAAGAAAACTAAAATAATTTTCTTCCCACAAGGCTTTGATACAAGTAATAGATCTAAAGAAATAAAAGAAATAAACATTGGCAGAGTTTTCTAGAATGTCTTAACTTAAATGCCAGAGTCCGTATTTACCATATGTGGTCTGCTGGACACAGGAAAAGGAAGAACTTTATTTTGTCAAATACTATGAGTATTTGATGGGAGTGAGGTAATACACTTCACAAAGTATTTTTAATATTGTATCTAATGCACAATCAATCATAGAATGCTTCATTATAGTATAAACTATTAAATACAGTGTTTTCTTCTCACTTAAATTTTTATTTTATATTTATTGAGAGGGCTTTCCAGACTTCTAAAAAATCATTATATGTATTGTTACATGTGTTAAAATATGTAATGTTTTATCACAAATGTATAAAAGGGGAATTCAAGTATTCCCAGGTCTTCTTCATATTGAGAGTCTAACTCCTCTGAGTTACCTTTTAATTCAAGTATATTATTCTGGTTGTCTCTTCAGTGTCATCAGCAATGTTGACAATGCAGCCTTTCTTAAAATAGTGCTTCGTTTTCATCTCCAGGTTTATCCCACAAGGTGATGACTATCTATAAGCCAGAATATGAATACACAGAAAATGAAAGCTACAGCAAGCCTTGACCTAGTGCCTGACCAATTGCAATTGTAATATGCATTCCCACTTAAACACATGCATATTTTTATAATTAATGAAATAAAGAGTTTATACCTCTTTCCTTTAAATACAGTGAACAGAAGTTCATCTCTTTATATATTTAACTCTTTTCTACTCTTATGCCACTTGGGAAAAAATGTGCCTCAATAATAGACTCATAAATAAGTAGAACTCAGAAGTCTTAATTCACTGAGAACACTATCATTTTGTTTTTTAATAATCTTTAATGAGTGTCCTATCTTATTCAAAAATGATGCTGAAAGATATTGAGTGCTGTGAATATTAATATCTCATAATTAGAGAGACACTGCACTAAATAAAATTGTAGTAAACAACTTTTCACAGTGTATAATAGTTCTTTGTATGTTCAGTTTATTTTTTGCTGCAATCTACTGGTTTTCAATTGTGATGAAGTTTTATAAAGCAAACCAGAAAATTGCTTTCAGAATATTTAGAACATATTAATTTGGTTTATAAACTTCCCTTTTTGTTAAAATTTATACTTCCAGATTTTATTTTAAAAATATATCTACTATTTTACTATTGGGCAGTATTAAGGCAATGTTAATGGTATGGTCCATGGTCTTTACTGAAAATAAAGATGATCAGTTTATATTAATTTTTTGAAAAAATAATATTAAATTATTAAATAAGAATACTTTTATATTTAAAAAGCACAAAACTATAAACATTTATTTTTAATAAGTAACTTAATACATATAAATGCTAACTGATACTTTATATTGATTCAATTTCACAAGGAAAAAATATTTCCAAGTAATACAGTTTGACATACAAGATTAATATGCAAGTTTTATTCTACATAATTTTGCATTCCACAAATTTGCATATTCAGAATAATTTCTTACAAGTCTATTATTTTTGCTTAGCAGTCTTATCCATTCTTGGTTAAATCATATGTTAAGTCTATTCTACCGTTTGTTTCAAATGGAAAGAACAATAGCAATTATTAATGAACTAAAGGCATAAAGTACCAGTATTATCCTGCTGATCTGCCAATATTAAATACAGGAATAAATGAAAACAATGAGAAAATCCATGATATTCCCATACCCTTCACAATTAATGTCAACACTTTAATAAGGTTTATATCTAAATTATTCCAATTTCTTTCACCTCTTCTTATTCCAAAACTTTAACAACTCTTGCCTAATCTAATTTTCTTCCTTGATTACTATTAATCATCAAATGTAATCACTTTAATTTCTGTTTTTTTGTTTATTACCCTTATTCCCTAAATAGATTATCAGTTTAATATGGGAAGAAATTTTATCTCCTTTCATCACTTATAATACCAATGCTAAAGTTACTGTCTGAAACATAGGTGGTTCTCAATTAATATTGGATTAATTAATAAAGGAAAATTACTGGGAATTATAGCTATTTCATTAATTCTTGTACATGATTTTCAGTTTTATCTTAATCATTATTTCAGAAAGTCATGAGAGTAAACCTAAAGTGTGCAATCCAATAGAATGGCATTCAGCATCCTGATTGTACACATCAGGAAATTTCCAAATTTTGAAACGCTAAGTTCAAATACAAGCTCCCGTAATATGATATGTATCTTTTTGAGCAAGTTATTTAGCCTCTCTTAATTTATAATTTCTTCATCTCCAATGTGGTTCTCCAAACACTACTTATTATAGAACAGCATAGAAGAGTTACAAGAATTAATTGAAATCCCATGCATTTAAGGTACTAGTTAGACTACTAATATTAAACAACTATGATTAAATAATTCATGTATTTGCATCTATTCCTATGACTTCTAAGACATTATCCCTCACAGTGCATCCAGGGGTTAATAAGTAAATTTTGTTTTGTTTTCTTAAAATATAATTTTCGCTTATTCCTCAGATTAATTAGAAATATAACTTGCATTACAAATCCTCTATTTTATAGTAGACAATTGATTAAGAATTTAATATCTCTAAATATTAGTTTCTATATAAATAAAATATTATAAAAGACTATAATATTGTATTTTAATGATTAAATGAGTGATTAATAAAAATCATTTAGCTGTGTCCTATATATATGATTCATATTGAACAAATGATACATAATATTATTATTTATTAATTTCTCAAGTTATATGCTTTCTTTTTTTGTAACTTATTCTACTTTGTTATACATGACAATAAAATATATTTTGACACATTATATATATAAATGGAGTATAACTTCTCATTCTTCTATTTGTACCTATTGTAGAATCACACAGGTCATGTAATCATATATGTACATAGGGTAGTAATGACCAATCATGTACAAAGGGTAATAATGACCATTTCTACCCCCATACCCTCTCCCCTCCTTTTTCCTTTTTATTCACATTTTTCATTTATCTGTTGTACATTGAGATCTACAATATCTTCCATAATTCATTAAAATTATTGCATTTCTAAAAAATTAATGATTTGACACTGATTCATCTGACAAAATCCAGTTTTTGCACCAGATTAGTTTTGCAATGTTAACTGATCTTTCAAAGATTTAGTTTTTTAAGTATAAAAATGGAAAAGATACATATTGAGGTTTGGAGGAAAATTAAATATGATGGATAGGAGAAAATATCTTATGAACTGATGTTATATGAAATTATTACACATATCCTCTCTATCAGTGCTGTAAATATACAGCCCATTTGGATCAGTTCTTATTTGTTACATCAAAGTGATTACAGAGAAAATTTGAATACAATTGCATATAATTATTTTTGTAAAGTTATTATTAACTTATGTCTTTATTCTCTAAGAAAAAATTATCACTTAAGAATTTTTAATGTGTTTTTATGTAATAACATATCTGATTCAATGACAATAATAGTTACCAGGATTTTAATTAAAAAGTGTTTAACTTATAATTTTCTGTTTAGTATTTAAAATATTCCTTGTAGGTGATAGATATCTGAGACCAATGTGTTAAAAAGAAGTTCTTAACTTATTATTATGAGGTATTATGTCATATCCAAGAATAAAAGGGGAAGTTTGTTTAGGCCTCAAGGAAGAAGGACCCAAGAACCACCATGACATTATCCATTGAGGTCATCTGAGTTTTCAGTTCATGTTTTTATACCCTTTCATGAGTTTCTATCTTATCTAGATACTCTTTTATTCTTCTTGTTCACAAAGCAGGGAATATGACTAGCTACACACTACAAACATTTATTATGAGAAATATTTCATTGTTTTTTAAAAGTCAAAAAATGTTGAATGGAAATTCTCATTGGCTCTGTTCAATCAAGTTTGCCACATTTGGAAAGGTACATCCTACAGTTTCTGTGCAAAAGAATTATAGCACACATAGAAAATAAAATTCTGGACCTTAAAAGTCCTGACTGTGTACTGCATATCTGTCAAAAGACTATCACATTGATGGTTCAAAACTTGTTTTGGCTCCATCTATAATTTTTATAACCTACAAACTCTAGAATGCATACTTTTAAAAATAGAGCCCCCAATAAAGTGAACAAATTATTTTTCTGGTTACATAGCTGACATTTGATGTAACATTTCTAGGACCAGAATTAAATTCACCTCAGAAAGTACTCCTGTAGAGTAGTGATCCTGACAGATCTCAGTTACTATAAAGTAAATCAAGCTCACAGCATATATTTATTTTATTACATGTTTATTAGCATAGGTTTAAATATTTCTGAACACTTAATACTGATGAGTAGGGAACATGCTTTTGAAGATCCCTGCAAATATAAAGCATAATTATTCAGCTAAGGTAATAGATTATTTTTCCCTAGGAAGAATTAAATGGGGAAAATTATAGATATATATCAAGTTAATATTTTTTATACTGGTATATCAATGGTATTCATGAAGTAAATACAAACACAAATTCTTCTGACTCAAATGTTATATAGAGTAAAAAGTGCAAATGTCATTAGAACGAATACACACACACACACACACACACACATAAACATACATATATATGTTTAAGGTGATCAAGACAAAAACAATGATAGGCATTATAATTCCATTAACTGAAATATAAATAAGCAAACTGCCATATTTTTGTGTGCTCACATAATACTGTAGATCCTAACTGAAAATACCACCTTAGGATTGGACATCCTTGAGACACAGATATTTATTAAGAAGAAAATTACATAAAAGCCTAGTAAAACAATAGGTTAATGAAAGATTATCAAAGAACTAAGTCGCACTACATTATGACATATGTTAAATCCTTTTAACTACAGGGAGTACAGAAGGTAGATAGCAAAAAAATAGGTGTCTTCAAAAAAATAACATTGCCTCTGAGATTTAACCCATAAATCAAAACATGATTTCCAGAAGATAGAAGTAAATCTTCCTAAAGTAGATTAGCTCTAAGCAAGAGATATTTGAATTAATTTATTAACTACCTAAAGAAAAAATTATCAATCAGAAAGTAAAGCAAATGTGGATAGAGAAAATTACCTTCAGCAAGAAAGAGTGTAATTTACTTTGAAGCAATGTTCCAGGAAGACTGTCTTCCATTCAAATAATGTAATATCCCTTCTCAGACATTTTTTTTTCCTCAATGCTTTAAACATGTAATTCATTAATCACCCATCTCCACTGGCTATGATTTTTACCTTATCAAACCCCTGCTGTTTAAACTTTGGTGATTTGGTTTCCCAAATAACTTTGGGTGGTGAAAAGTAAAACAGTTACTGGAGAACCAAAGTTTTCAGGAATCTTGGCAGTATCCTATATCATCCTAGTATGAAATTTTGTGAATTATTATAAATTGGTTGGAAACATAATCAAAGCAAGGTGCATTATTTCAGTGAGCCACTTGGTGATTTCGAGTGTGCAATATGAAAAATGAACTTAACCAGTGGTGGAATCTGCCTGCCAAGGGCGGCATGCAGTCAGCCATCCACTTCTGGCAAAACTTGTCAATATCCTTTAGCCAAAGACTACTGGGACATGCTTGTTTTCAAATAAAGTGAGTTTATTACTTATTGCAATGAGAAACAACCCATAAGGAATCATGCGATGTTTTACAAAGAAAGTGCAGATTGAACATCCCTTAATCCAAAATAGTTGAGACCAAAAGTGTTTCAGAGTTTGTATTTTTTCTGATTGTGGAGTGTTTGCATGTGACCTATCTAGATTATGGAACTTAAATCTAAACCCAAATTCAGAATGTGTCACATAAACATTAAACACATAAAAGGGTGATTTTATGCAATACATTTACAATATTTTAAATGTTCCTGTGTTTTGAATGCAACCTGTCATATAAGGTCAAGTGTGAAATTTTCCATTTGTAGTATCATGTGGATGTTCAAAAAACTTTGGGTTTTGGATCATTTCCAATTTTGGATACTTGGTTTAGGAATGGTCAACCTGTATTAAAATAAATCTGTAAAGGATTAGGGCTTTGATTGGTAATTTAGCAAATGTCTAAGGAAGCAGAGCTTCATTCTAAATTGAGCATTGTCCAAAAACTATAGAATCTCTATCAATGGGTCTCTCAATAATACTTAGTTATAAGGGAGATAACCTAGAACAAGGATATAATTGAAAAAAAAAACAACACCAAAAACCAGTAGTTATACACACAATTAAAAAGGGACATGTTTTTAATTTTATGGATTGTGTAATGCTTTTGTTTAAACATTCTGTGCTATGGTTTATTCTCAAAGAAGAATACACTGGCTAGTTGTCATATAAGTTGTAATAATATTGCATCAGATCATTTTCAAGAAATAAGGGAAGAGATAGACCAAACTAATACAAATGCAGTGGCCAAAGAATTTGTTTCTTAAGAAGTAATTGATGAAAATATCACATTTTACATTTTTCCCTAGTTTTGATTGTTTCCATTTTGTGTGTTATAGTCCCAATTCAGCAATCAAATAATAATTTTGTTCCAACAGATTTTAATAAGTTAATTACAGATTTTGCCTTCTTAGGTTAGAACTGAGAAAACATACATATCCTCAAGTATGCATTTTAAATTACAGGTATCTCCAAGATTAAGACCTGTTACAACCTGCTTAACTATTTCTTTAGACATTAAAAAACTAGTGAAATAATATATACTACATGAGAATATTTTTCATTTTCATTCTAGTTTAACAGTTCTAAAATTGAGCATGGTGTTAGAATACCAAGCCCACTCTGAGAGCTCCTAGTTTAGTTTAATTATCTGACAGAAATAAGTTTTATTTTTAACTCTATTTAGATCATTCTAAAATTCAGTCAGTGGTCAAGAATAATTTATTAATGTTTACTTATTAAACCCTTCACACTGGATAGGTAGAGGGGACTAAGTAATTCCATCTTTAGGGAAGACTATACCATTAATTAGTTTGCCTATGTGTAAAACATGGGAAGATCTTGAGGGAATAAAATGGGAAGAAGTATTTCAAGCCAATTGTGCAAAGAAGAAATTTTGGAGGGCACATTATATCCTAATATCCCTTCCTTTTCTCCTTTGGCTAAAACAAAGTTTAGGTAGTGTTTTGTTGTTGTTTGTTGAGAAAAGGCTAGAATTAAGAGCATGGTTAATTCTAATGGAGGCAGTTTCTAAAAGGAACTACATTATTACCAACTGTGCGCTTAGACAGTAAGATCCCTCCCTGACACTCACAGATTTATAAATATTTGTTCTTGCACTATGATGTTCCACAGTTAAGATTTTTGTCAGCTCTCTGGACATAGGAAATCTACAACGGCAAAAATGTGTTGCAGGAAAATATTTGCTATTCCTCTGAGTCTGGGTAATTATCATAGGTCGTTCATTCTTACACTATCTTTTTTCCCCTCAGTTTATAGATAAAGACAAAAATAAATAAATATTGAATTAACTATATTACTCTCATTTATTAAGTTTCAGTTGCAAACCTCATCATGTTATTCTATGAAATAATAGTATTCTATTCAGTTGAAAAAAGAACAGGGCATGATGTTAAAATTATATACTGATAGATGCCTCGGTTTCTCTTTTTCTTATTACCCCTCTTCTTGAAGCATTTGATTACTGAATGGCACCTAATTCAGAATATGGGTAGCCTTAACAAAGCTAAAAGAAATATAAATGAGGCAGTATTGCTGCTTGCTGATTAACTTTGTAAAAGAGTTTATTGTGAGTGAAATGCATACCTGGAGATTTCTATAATAATACTGAATGTCATTTTCTCTTTCTTTTTTGTTCATAGATTATTTAATAGAGTAATATAAAATGGTAAGTAGAAAAGTTGAGATTTCTGGACTCACAGAACACTGGCGGGTTAAAACACCTTAAGTATCATGTATTGCACCCACTTATCTGATAGACAAAAGCTGCACATAAAGACATAGTCAAATGAAAAAGGAATCTCCTCTACCTTTCAAAAACAGCTCTAAATAGCACTTAGAGAACAGGAGCAAAAGCATAAATCAGGCAAATGTAGCCTTGTCCTTTAATTTGAGAATACTTAGAAAAAAATGTATTAAAGTCAACCCTCTGTGCTCTTTCAAAACAAATGTGAACCCTTTTAGAGAGTTTTGTTCATGCCCCAATTAGCCAAACTATTCAGCTATGGGAAAATAGTTGAGGATCAAAACTGCTTTGGGCCATGATGAAAAATGAGTGAGCAAATGCACTAATTAATATTGCCATGACAATGTAAGTCACTTCACTGGAGCTCAACTTTAGGATTCTATGAGCAGCACAAAAGTGATTAATATTCACTATATAAGGTCTTTAAAGTTTATTTTTATATCAAAGAATGCAATTTTATACTTTATAAGCAGAGAAAAAGGTGATA
The DNA here is from genome assembly GCF_048772815.1 of Callospermophilus lateralis. Classification (NCBI taxonomy): domain Eukaryota; kingdom Metazoa; phylum Chordata; class Mammalia; order Rodentia; family Sciuridae; genus Callospermophilus; species Callospermophilus lateralis. Next base: position 64,846,394 of record NC_135320.1, on the reverse strand, counting down.
CTAGAGAAGTTTATAATAATAGGGAAACAATTACAATGCAATTTGTATACTTTAAGAGAAAATGATGGATTTTGTTCTTAAGGAAGTAAATACAAAATATTTAATTTTATCATAAAACAATTAAAAATAAAGTAACATTCTGAAACTACATATTTTACACAATTGTTAAGAGTAATTTAACAGGACAGACATTAGTCATTATTTTGGAGTTTTGATTTTTATGTAATGTGGATGAATATTGATGTTCTGATTCCATATAGGAAATATAACTTATGGTATTTCAGAAAAGTTCTCTGTTTATTGAGCATTTAGGCAATTATTTTCCTTCTCATTTTGTTCTCACAATCCTCAATTTCTCACTCCCCATCTTCATCATGACCAAAGAGGACATATTAAGATTTTTATGCGTACCCCACTACGCCCCAAAATATGGTATAATTCTGCTTAAGAAATGAGGAATTTCCCAAGCATCTTCTATAGCCTTACATTGTCTTTTTTCTCTCTGTTTCTAATATTGTCTTTATTTCTATCTCTTCCCTTCTCATACTAATAATTAGCTTCAAGTAAAAACGAAAAAAAAGGAATAGCAAAACCGAAACCAGGAGGAACAAACAAAATGATAGAAATGAAACATCTAGACAAATCTCATACATTTTTCAATCAAGTCAATGTACTACCACCATGGAAATTGTGTTTTCCTCTGTAGTGGATGTTCTGCAGTTTTTAAAATCTTTGTTACAAAATAAAAACTATGTAGCTACAAACAGACAAACAAAATGGCTTGGAAATCACCTACCTTACTATTTGACCATGAACAATTTAATAATTAAATTGTTAAAACATAAAAATATGCATCAGTTTTAAAATATATTTTTATATGAACAAAATTGCTAAAATATTAATTCCCTATAATTCTCTTTTAACAACTTCATTAAAGTATAGTTGATATACCCAGGATTGCATAATTAATATATCCAATTTGATGATCTTGGACCTGTGCCTGCATCCTTAATATCAGCACCACATGAAGGCAATGAGCATTATCTATCAAAAGTTTTCTTGTGTCCTCTGTTTTTTTTTAAAGGAGTACTTAATATGAAATCTACATTTTAAACAAATTTTAAGGGTATAATACAATATTGTTAACTTTAAAATTTTATTGTTTAGCAGCTCTCTAGAATTTAGTATATTGTACACAACTAAAAATATATACCCATTGAGCAACAACTTCTACTTCTTCTTTGTCCCCCTTCCTGTCAACCCCATTCTAATTTCTCCTTCTAAGAATTTGTCCCATATATTTTCAATATTTATCTTGTGATAGTTTTTTTCCATGTAGCATAATGTTCTCCAGTTTTATCCATATTGTTGTAAATAGTAGAATTTTCTTCCTTTTCAAGACTAATACTCCACTATATGAATATATCACAGTTTCTTTATTTATAAATCAATAGATATTTGTTTTTTTCTATATCATGACTATTATAAATAATGCTGCATGAACATGGAAAAGTATGTATCTGTCAGAAATCCTGAATTTAGTTGTTCAAGGTGTATACCCAGAAGTAAAATTATGGAATCATGGTAGTTCTAATTTCAACTTTGAGGAAATTCTATGTGGTTTTCTACAATGGCTGAAACATTTACATTTCTTTCAACTGTTTACAAGTTTATAGATTTTTCACATCTTCACCAACACTTCCCAATTTTTTTTATAATAACCACCTCATTTTGATTGCTTTTATCAGGTTTGAATTGAGAACTCATTGTGTGTTTTTATGTCCATTTTTTTTTTTTGATGATTAGTGATGGTGAGTGTCCTGTCACATAGCTGACAACTTGTATGTACACCTTTGGTTCCTACAAGTTTTCTAGATGAGGCTTTCTATCCCTCTAGAGGGGCCCACATTCTCCCTTGAATGCATATTCCTTGATTTACCTAAAAGTTGTCTCTTGAAATTAATGCCATTCTCCCTAGAATGTGCATCTACTTTCCCAAATAGACATCTGTCTATGCCTGGGGTGGGGTGAGGGGGAGATGGAGTCAAGCTTCACCAATCACCAAATATTGCTTATCTTCAGGAGTCAGAAGACTTAATTAATATGTCAGGTGTTAAACAGTGAATAAAATTTGTACTAGAAAATCTGGTTTTCTCATCAGTCTAGATAATGCTCCATTTTTTTCTTTTTTTCTTTTATTTGTTCTTTTTAGATACACATGAAAGTAGAGTATATTCTGACATTATACACACATGGAGTATAACTTATTCTAATTAGGATCCCATTCTCGTGATTGTACATAATGTGGAATTTCACTGATGGTATAGTCACTTATGAACATAGGAAAGGTATAGAAATTGGTTTATCTTGATTATGTATGATGGAGAAAGTTTTGGAAGCAGAACTAGAAATGAATAGATTGATATAATTCATTGTATCTTGATTGGAAGTAGACTTAGCATTGGTCTGTTAATATTGAAAGACAACATAATATTAAATAAATATTCATTAATCTGTATATCATACCGATCTCTGACCCTCTAAATTACTCTAATCCTAGCAAGTTTCCTTTATCAAAAGGAGAATACTTTTCTTAATCACAATTTTATATCTCAAAAAATATATTCATATTTTAGATCATTTCTGTAAAAAATAAAACTGCTCATATCAGTTTCATCTTTGACTGATCAGTTTCATCATTTCCGCTGTCACCTCCAAGTTCAGATTCTTATCATGTTTTATATGGAAAAACAGAAACATGATGAATGAAGAAAAATAGGAGCTTTTGTTACCTGGCTTTGAAATTTAATTTTTTGGAAAATACTCTTGAAGGATTATTTTTCTTTTGCGTTTAAAAATTCAAATTGAAGTAACCATCTCACTCCAGTAAGATTGGCAGCCATTATGAAGTCAAACAATAACAAGTGCTGGCGAGGATGTGGGGAAAAGGGTACTCTTGTACATTGCTGGTGGGACTGCAAATTGGTGAGGCAAATATGGAAAGCAGTATGGAGATTCCTGGGAAAGCTGGGAATGGAACCACCATTTGACCCAGCTATTGCCCTTCTCGGACTATTCCCTGAAGACCTCAAAAGAGCGTACTACAGGGATACTGCCACATCGATGTTCATAGCAGCACAATTCACAATAGCTAGACTGTGGAACCAACCCTGATGCCCCTCAATAGATGAATGGATAAAAAAAGGTGGCATTTATACACAATGGAGTACTACGCAGCACTAAGAAATGACAAAATCATGGAATTTGGAGGGAAATGGATGGCATTAGAGCAGATTATGCTAAGTGAAGCTAGCCAATCACTAAAAAACAAATGCCAAATGTCTTCTTTGATATAATGAGAGCAACTAAGAACAGAGCAGGGAGGAAGAGCAGGAGGAAAAGATTAACATTAAACAGAGTCATGAAGTGGGAGGGAAAGGGAGAGAAAAGGGAAATTGCATGGAAATGGAAGGAGACCCTCATTGTTATACAAAATTACATATAAGAGGTTGTGAGGGGAATGGGAAAAAAATAAGGAGATAAATGAATTACAGTAGATGGGGTAGAGAGAGAAGATGGGAGGGGAGGGAAGGGGGGATAGTAGAGGATAGGAAAGGTAGCAGAATACAACAGTTACTATTATGGTATTATGTAAAAATGTGGATGTGTAACCGATGTGATTCTGCAATCTTTGTAATGTTTTGAATAACCAATAAAAAAAGATATGTCATTAACAATATGTCTATAAATATAAACATCTGTTCTTACTTAATATTTCAAAAATTATTTAATACTCTGACTGATCTAGGACTGCTCTTCTCAATACATCCTCCTTATAATTAATGAGAGCATTTTAGAAATTGGGCTCCAGCATCAAACAAATGAGTTTTAATGCACAAGTTAATGTAAATTATGCCATCTTTTTCTAACATAGTAAACTATTTGGCTCTTAGTTTAATCATTTCTAAAAGAGGTGTAGCAATAGTATCTGCAAAATGATATTATAATTTTTAAATTAGATGTTTATTTTTTAAAAATATTTGTCCCAGTATCAAGTCAATAGTAACTGCTAAATAAATGTTTGTTGGTACCTGACAAGTATCTAATGTCTATTTTATGTCCATCAAATATTGTAAATATTTACTGTACAAAATTTTCTAACTAGAAGTTAAATAAGAACTGTGTCCTCCTTTTAGAAGGCATGATACTTTGAGACTAGTTATATAAATTCTTTATCCTCAGCAGAAGGAGAACTGTGTCCACATATAATTCTACCTTGCTGGATATTTTCAGTTCTTGATTCTGTGCTCCATACAGGATTCAGTGGTCATAAGCACAGATTTTAGCACCTAAGTCTGAGTCTTGGATCTGAACTTGAATGAATGACCTAACTCCTCAGAGCTCTGATGTCTCATTTGTAAATGAAGATAGTGACTACTTCCTAGGGCTCTGGGGAAGTTTAAAATGAGTTGATATATGTTAGGACCTTTATAACAGTGCCTATCAGGTTTTAAGTACTATATGAACATTAGCTATAGTTACCTCCTGCAAAGTTATCAGATATGGTCTTAATTGAAATATCAGTAATTAACTAATTTGTGAATCCACTCTATAATTGCCATACTAAATTGTCATCAGATATGATTATTCCAGAATCCTGTAAGGTAGGCTTAATACAAGGGATCACAAGGGTTCCTAACAACCAGGTGTTTTACATTCAATCTCTTCTGGTCTACATTTTAAACTGAATATACATTTTAGATATGTCATTAAACAATTGAATTCTTTTCTTAAATGCATTTTAAATGTTTACTCAATGAAGTAAAAAAAAATTAGTATGATTTTTAAAAGACATTACTAGCTTCCTCCCCACCGATTACATACTTCCTCAGTTATTCCTCTCAATATATTCAGTATTATTTTTTTTAAAAAAAGACAAAACAAAACACTATTTATCATTCTCCAAAATACCACAGAATCTCACTCATGTGGAATCTAAACAATTGATGGCATAGAAGTGGAGAGTAGAATGATAGTCACCAGAGGCTGTGGGCAGTGGGGTTGGGGACATGGGGACAATTTGATCAATGAGTATGATGTGATTGTAGTGAGATAGAAGCAAGAAGCTCTAGGGTACTATTGCAAAGTATGGTGACTACAGAAAATAATTATGAACTATAAATTGTAAAAAGCTGGAATAATTTTGAAGTTTTTACCAGAAAGAAATGAATAATGTTTGTAATGTTTAAACCTTTATATGTTGTATGATACTTAAATTAGGTTTAGTATTTAAGTATTATACAACATATAAAGGTTTTAAACATTGCAAAGTAACTCCATTAATATGTATAATTATATGTTTTTGTGTTTTGGTTAAAAATTAAAAATTAATAAAACACTTATAGTAGTGATTAGGTCTTGTCTATTGCTATGCTGATTATAATTACAACGAACATTATTACAACAGACATTAACACAGTGAGTAGCCAATATTCAAATTACACTTCACTGTAGGATCCTTAGAATCTATTGGTAAACATCAAAAAACTTCATATAAGGCAGGATTTATTTGCTTTTATTTAATATTTTTAACCATAACAAGTAGAAACAAATTATCAGCAATTTCCACAAAATTATTGTTTAATATTTTCTAATAAAGGCATTAAAAGCAAACATGATGAGTTGATATTAAAAATAAGGAGAACATGAAAATTATATTCTATAAGCTGAAATGCTCTAGAAAGAAATCATGCAGCAATCATAGATTAAGCCTATCAAGATTTGAGAGACGTACCAATTTTGAGGAGAGAAAGTACAACAAAATCCCTACGTAATGAATTATTATTGGTACATGACTTGTAACTTCGCACTCTTTCAAGCTAGTCACTCTCATTTCATCAACCTCACAACCACATTAGGCTAGATTAATAAAAATTACAAGCCCAGCATACCTCAAGATTAGTATAGATTGAAAATACAAATTGACATCTGACAACCTGAAAACAAAATATGGGGAAGGAAAGGAAAGAAGAAACGACTGAAAACCAACAACAACAACAACAACAAAGTAAACTGTATTGGCCTCTGAAATCTAGGTGTACTTCACAGCTAAACAACATCCAGAATTATCACTGTTTCAAAATCCATAAAACTGCTCTTCAGAAAATTGACTTTGATCATAAACAAATAAATTGATTTTATTTGTTTATATTATACTTGTTAAATAGTTTTTTTATTAAAATACTGTTTAAAGAGGACAGAAACAATTGTAATGTACTTTGGGAAGAAAATAACAGGTTGTACTAAATAAAATAAATAAGATAAGCCAATTGTTTAGAAAATACAGCATTTTTATTCACTTGATAATGAATATACTAAAGACAGTATAATTATATCATAGTTGGACAATATTTTGCCAAATTGAATCACAAAGCTTTTTAGCTATATTTTTCTTTTGTGTTTTCACTGTCTGTAATAACATTTTTATACTTATTCTACTTTTTCTAATAGTAATTTTGCAAGAAATTTTCATTGATATTTTTCAATTACTTCATTTATGTGTGAAATTAACTTTCCTGAGCTTTTAGAAAAAGGTTCTGCCAGATATCTTCACTAAATTTACAATCTCCTTCTACTGGTTTTAAAATACTATTTTAAAATTCAGTGAAAACTTAATGTGATTTTGTGGCTTTATTTCCTCCCTATTTCTTATCATGATTTTTTAAATTGACTTTATTGTCCATAACCCATTTAATTTTAATTCTATTTCTAGCAATTTCTTCTCAGTGAGTTTCTTTCTTTTCTTATATTATTTTTTTTCCCCTAGGAAAAAAACCTGTGGCTTAGCTTTGAAGTGTCATAGGGTATATGAGGTATTTCAGGGTATATGAGGTATTTCAGGGTAAATTTTATCTGTCAACTGGAGTAGTCTAGAGTCTTTATTTGCTAAATCAAAAACAAATTTAAGTGTACCCATGAAGGTGTCTTGTATATGTGATTAAAGTACATAATCAGTTGACTTAAAAAAAAATAGATTACTCTAGATGTTCTGTTTGGAACAATTGAAATATCCTATGAACAAAAGTATGGCTTCTCAAAAGAAAAATTTCCACTAGTGGAACACATTTTCAAATTAAGTCTGTCTTCTAGATAATGAATTTGTCTTACACCCCAAAATCACATAAGCTAATCCTTTCATTAACATCTTCCACTGATCATCTCCCACTCTTCCCTTTAAAACTTTGTGCTAATATAAGCTGTTCATGTAGGCTAACTCCTCTTACTTTCAGTCTACACTGCTTTTTAATGCATGCTGTTGAATATTTTGGTTCCTCTGATTGTCAGTTCCAATGTATGGTTCAATTTATTCCTCTGTTTCTTTCTGTGAAGATATTTATACAGTGTGTATCTCATGGAAGGTTTGTCCCTTGAACGTTTGGGTTTTGTTCAAGAAGATAACTAGTAATGCCAGGAGCAATGGTACGTGCCTGTAGTTCCATTTACTTGGAAGATCGATTGATCCCAGGAGTTCAAGACCAGCCTGGATAGGAGATTAAAACCTCATTTCAGAGGAAATCTAGTTAGAGTCAATTTTCATTCTCATTGAGATATGTATATGTGTATGTGTGTGTCTCTGGGTGTGTGTGTGACACACACATATACATATTCTAAAAAGTTATCAATTCTGAATTAGTAAATGCTGAACTGTAGAACTCACAATTAGCAGCACCTAATTCATGCACAAACAATGCAAATATAATGCTCACATTTTCTTTCTAAAACACATCAGAACTGTCTTGTGCTTACTTCAAGCTTATTATTCTCAACAGTCACTTAAAATAGCAAAATTACCAACCAAAAGTACAAAAGTGAAAGCACATAGCCGTACATGTAATGGAAAAGGGCCTTGTTTGTAGCCTGAGAGATGAAGCAAGCAGGCAGAGCATTGTGTTGTTCAACCTCAGATTCGAACATACACTACAGGCAACTCACAGGTTCATCTTCTCTGGTGTTCAGACTTCCGCAAATGAACAAAAAATGAACCAAGAGTATTGATTTTCATGTTAAAAATAAATTTTAGTGAACAGGTGAATTTTCCAATGCAAAGTTGAAAAAAAATAAGGAGAGCAGGGGTTGTGGCTCAGTGGCAGAGTGCTTGCCTTGCACATGTGAGGCACTGGCTTCGATCTTCAGAGGACCACATAAAAATAAATAAACAAAATAAAGATATTTTGTTCATGTATAACAAAGAAAAGTTTTAAAAAATAAGGATTGACTATTCCATCTTTTTAAGGCTCTCTTGAATTTTGGTTGGGCTCTGTGTTTGTTTTACTGAATGATATTGTTGATGCTACTATTGTTCTTGTTGTTAATAGAATTTGGAAAAAAACTGAAATTATCCAGATTTTCCCATTATCTGACCAGAATTTGCCACAATTGTTGTTTTGTTTTTTTTCACAAGTGCATAATTTAATAAGATTAAAAAAAAAAACAACACTCTATTACTTAGGTGAAAATAATTAAATCTCTTTCCTCAAACTTTACCACCATCATGTAAGTTCTGTTCTTACAAATAAAATCAGTTCCAATCATTTCAGACACTCTCTGTTGTTTGGCCTCACATTATTCATTGATATTCAGATCTCATGGTAGCAATGAGGCAGAATAAGGAAATACATCTGTTGTTAGTTGGCCCTTTGCTCTCCAACCCACTTCTGTGTCAGTGGCACCAAGCATAATGTGAGTCCACTTTATGCTTTGGAAATGACTGCTCTTTCATTGTGGCTTATTTTAAAACTGACTTCTCTCTCTCTCTCTCTCTCTCTCTCTCTCTCTCTCTCTCTCTCTCCCTGCTCCTTTCACTAACATTGGGGAAAACAAGATTGCCCTTCTTTCCAACCTAGGCCAAGTTACTTGTCCTTGAGCAAACACACACCACAGGAAGGAAGTAATTCAGACTTAGGGATGGCACCAGAAGATCTAAGAAATGACTACCACTCAGGGCTACAAGTAGATTATGGTCCCTAAAAATGTACACCTGAAATCTAGCCTCTGAATCACCTCTTTACAAAGCCCTCTATTTCCCCTGATCAGAATGAGACTGTGAAACAGGAGTACCCTGTCTTTCTCCTTCACTGGGAAAGCAATATAATTCCTTCTTTCTTTTTCTCTAAACCACATCCTCATTATCAGATTGGCATTAAGGAGCAAGGACGAAGCTTTCAGCTACACAGGTAGAAAGCAAAACATTCATTGCAACCCATCATTAAGGTAGTAGTGGGAATTGATGCTCTACTTTGAAAACAGAAAAGACATCAGCAGAGACAAAAAGAAAGTTTGAATTCCACCTGCCTCCATTGGCATTAAAATGAGACCAGGTAGAATGAGGAAGCACTTTTCCTTATTGAGCCTATTCTCAGGCTTAATCTGTAGCTGCATATCCACATGCAAACTGTATCCAGTGCTACATCTAAATAGACTTTCCATACAGTAGAACATTTAATAATATTTAGACACAACTCACATAAATAAAAATGTTCAAAACATGTGTTAGTGGTTGAGAGTGAATATTTGCAAACCAGATATCTGTTCAAAGACTTTAATCTAGAATATACAAAGAACTCTCAAAACTCAACAATAAAAAAGCAAACAATACAATTAGAATTGTTCTAGAGATATAAATAGACATTTCACCAAAAAGAATATACCAATGTTAAGTAAAAACATGAAAAGAGAGGCAGTATTGCTAGACATTATACAAATGCAAATTGAAGGTGCAATGCAATATAGTTTTACACTCATTAGGACAGATCACACACAAAAGAAATTTTGTGACAGACTATCAAATACTAAAGAGAATGCATAAAAACTGAGATTCTCATATATTACCGGTTGTGTTCCAATGAGTACATTTACCTTAGAAAATAGTGGGTGATTTCTTAAAAAGCTAAATGTATACTTTCTATACAACCCAACAGTCCCATAACTCCAAGGCCTTTATCCCAGAAAACTGAAAATGTAATAATAAGTTTTATTAGCTATATAAATTTGTATTATCCTGAAAGTAAACATGAGTATTCTAGGGCAATAATATGTTACTTATTACCTCATAACCACTGTTTTACCTCTTTCCTACTTTATCTGCCTTCTGGGACCATGCCAAGAGAGCAAGATAGGTATCATTCTGTGCTATAGGTCAGGAATCCATTAAATAGGAATCTGAGAGACTGTATAGGAGAAGGATAGCCTCTCTGGCTGTACTTCTAAGAGAAGGAGAGAAAACCTTGCTTCTCACATGGTGAACAAATTTTCCTTGGGATTAGAATGGAAAAGATCTTGAGGTTTTATCCCCCCACTTTGGTCTGCAAATAAGTGTCTCCAGAGTAAAGATGAGTCACTAAGTTTGCATTCCATGAAAACGTGTCCACAGCTCCAGTATCATCTGTTTTGAAATGTAAACATTTACTTTTAGAGAATTAATTCTATCAGTAGCTTTCAAGGCTTCTTCCTTGACCCATGTCCCTGTAAAAGGTGTTTGAAAAGCCCTAGCCATTCAGAAAGAATATAGGAAAAAAAAAAAAAAACTATAATTTTCTTTACAATACAACATTAAGGTACACACAAAAATTTGTACGATAATTATTACAGATTTTTAACAATAACACACAGCAAATAAAGCAAATGCCTTTCAATAGATGATTCATTATCCCGTAATTCCACTGAGCAATAAAAAGGAATAAACCATTGATGCCCATAATATCTTGGGTGACTCCCAAGGGGATGGTGGGTGATAAGAGTCAATATTGAAAGATTACATACTATATGACTCAATTTTTATATCATTTTTGGTATTATAAAATTAGAGATAGAGAACAATTTAAAGATCATTTATGGCTTAGGACTAGGGTAAGGTGAAGCAGATTGATTCTTCGACTATAATATGATGGAACAGTTAAGTATCTTGATTGGATAATAGTTACACAAATCTACACATAAGATAAAATTGTATAGAACAACACAGACATACACACGCATTAAAAAAAACCCACAACTGAGTGCATGTAAAACGGGTATCATGAATGTCTGTCCAATATTCCAAGTCAATTCCCCAGTTTTGAGATTGTACTCATTATACACAGTGTTACTATCAGAGGAAGATTCACAGGAATTCTCTAAAAATTTTTGCAACATTTTGTGAATCTGTAATTATTTTAGAAAAAAGTTTAAAAGAACATATGCTGATGAATTTTATTATTATTTGTCAATGTCTATATGTATACAATAACATTTAAAAAATAAAATATTTAAAATCTACTTACAGAGTAGTGTCAACAGATAGGCTTTTGCAATGAATTTTAGTGATAATGACAAATTTTGAACCCCAGTTGAAAGAAATATTTATCTCAAAAGATGTATCTCATAATTTAGTAGACTTGTATTATAGCAACCTCTATTCTCTATTATTACTATTGTTATATATTGAACTTCATCCATTAAAACTGTTTTTCCCCTCTTCTTGTATCAGTAATGATATGTTAACCTCTATTTTATTCTCTTGAAAGGAAAAACTTAGGATATTTATTATCTGATGCTTCACACACACACAAAATAACCAACTGGTCCTTACACTTGAATATCTCATAAAGCCTGTTGTTCCTTTCAAAGTTGTGTTTCGCTTAGTTTGGTTTAGTTTTTGGAGGGTGTTACCTTTTTCCAATTGATTTCCTCATGAATGTTTTCTAATTTTACTGCCTCAGATGATAAAGTATTAATATGTTAGAGGAAAAAAAATAAAAATGGTGTAAAAAAAACTTTATCATGGGATAAGAAGGCTCCTATGTAAGCATTTCTAATTTTGCCCCAGATTTCTCTGATTCTTACAATTGTTACAATTACCATTAAGTAATAGCTTTCTGACTTTTTGCAAGAGTGAGATGGGTGATATTCAAGGAGTAGATCAAAGAATTTGCAACAGAGGTGGTGGGATTTAATTCCTTAGCTTCCGATTTTACAGATTCATGCAATGATCCATTCAAAACTGTACTTTATGCTCACCTTTCAAGGTTCTCAGCATTATTCATTTTTGAGCTTTACATGGATTCGTCAGAAAGAATCACCTCCTTCTCCTTTACATTATCATCTGGGAGTGCTGTGGTTTCAGCACTTTTCACCCTAAAAAGCCATTATGTATTAGCTATCTTCTTTTCATCTTCTAGAAATGTATTGACATCTCTTATCCAATCATTCTCTACCACTTTCTTTTGTCCATGAGAATTTGCATCATTTGCATTTCTTGACAGTATTTTAGCAGAATTCATGACGAAGTGGGTGTAGTTTTTTGTAATTACTTTCTAAATTTCATGAGAAATCCTTATCTTTAAATTTAAAATAGCTAAATATTTAGGGAAAACAGTATTTGCCATTGTAATTGTCTTCCAGGGAATTAAAACATTACATTAAAATGGTTTACCAAAAAATTAAATGTTTTATGTTTTTGCAGCTAACACTGAAACAATGAGCCTACATATGAAATTATTTAACAGGGTCATACTGTCAGTCCTGGGATAAAAATTCAATGCAACTCCTCTTTGTTTTACAAGGTCTTACCAAAAGTAATTTTTACTTTTACCTAAAATTGAAGATTCTAAAAATCTTTCCGAATTTTATATTCACACTTTTGAACAAAAGTTCCATTTTTAAGTTCAAACAGTAAGAAAACACGTAAAAATATGTAAATTTTAAATAATATATGTTCTACCAACAGAAGTATCATTTTATACTATTTCTCTTCTCATTATTTCTTCAGGAATAAGAATATGCAAATATGAAAAAGGTAAAAAAATATCAGAATAGAAATAATTGCTAGAGTAGACATTCAATGCAGATTTATTAAAAAATTTAAAAAAAAACATGGCTCCTATCTAGCTTAATGCCCTGGGGTTTTATGCTATCTTTAAGATACTTGATGAAAATGCTAGAGTGTGTTCAAGTGTAACTGCATGGTCAATTAGGCACAGAATTTTCAGTTTCAAGCAGCAAGTTAGAGGCATCTTTCTGAAAATGAACACCTATCTTCTGAAGCAGTTTTACCAATATCCTAGCCCCATACACCAAACATATCACACTACTGTTGTAGCAGGATTGAATTCAGTTGTAAAAACTCAAGCAAGGTGGGATATAAAATGTAAAGGGCAAAGGGACAAAGAGACCAAGTTTAAAATATAATCATAGCACGGGGATTTAAAAAAAAAAAAAAAAAAAAACCTTGCCTGTGGAAAGTCTTATTTTGATGGATTGGTGTTGCAAGATTTTATGCCCCAGAGCATACAAATGGAATTTTTAACCTCTACTAAAATGATATTAATCAATGTTCTGATATTTTAAAACATTGAAATGTCCTGACTTAATTGAATTTCTTTACAAAGGGTTCCTAAAAATGCCAAAAACTAATGGTTGTTGTAATGATTTAAAAATATTTCTATGGGGAAAATTATATCAACATTTGTGTAATAGAATCTAGAAAATGATTGAACATGTGAACATGATACTGTCACTATGTGTGTGTGTGGTGTGTGTGTGTGTGTGTGTGTGTGTGTGTGTGTGTGAATGCCAAATTCAGTGGACTTGAAATTATAAAAATATTTAGGGGTAACAGAAATCTCTGCCTAAAAGAAAATATCTTAAATCATTGGTGTTCAAATTTTAATTTAAATTGAAATTGACTTGGAACTATGAATGAGTAATTCAGTTGATTGGAATATATTTCTAGCACATCCAAAAGCAGATCACACCATGCAGTTAATTGACAAGCTATTTTTCATACTTCGGTGACCATCAACTACCTTGTTACAGGATGATTTTGTGGAATTTAAGGACAAATTCTTTTGAAACAGTTAAGTCAGTTCTTAGTCTCACAGGGTTAACAAACATACCAGGAAATTGGGGGTTAAAAAGCAATCCAGTCTTTAAGGCTATAAAATTAAGATTAAAATATCAGAAGAGGATAGAGGGACAGGAGGACAATGAGTCAGCTGAGCTTTCAAAGGCTATATGGACAACAGAGATACCAAGAAGCAAGTGCCAACAAAAGAGACATCATTAAAATCAAACCCACTGAGGAAGGGCAGGGTCTCTCTTGCTCCAAAACTCAATTAGGAACTTTTCCAGATGATAAGGAACAAAGTCTAGATGGTAATGGCAAGCATATGCATAGGCAGTTACTAAAACACCCTATAATAACATTTGCCTTGTTATCATGGTAAGAACCACACCCCCAGATGGAGACCCAACATGACAGTAAGATATGCATGTCACCAAGAGACAGGATAAGGGAAGGTGCAGGCACAACTTACTTCTACCTACAATGACATAAAGAAGACCAGATCCTCGCCTACACCCAAAGATGCCCTAAAAGCTGTGCACCTCTTTGTTTATGTCCATATGGAGTTTCTGTCTCCTGGGTCCTGCCTCCTTTCACTCCAGCATAAAAATAAAAGCATTATTCTTCTGCCATCTCATCTCTGTCTAAGTCTTCTGATAGCACAAGAACTCACAGAGCTGGGGATGATAACAGTTAAACAGATTTAAAGAAGAAAGAACAAAAGTATAGTGTATAAGAAGTGAAAATAATATTTATCATTTTTTGAGTATTGAATACTTGCTAGCCACTGAAGGACTCTATAGAGTCTTTAATGCTCAGAAAATTACATCAGGGTAAAATCATGTTCAATTCTGAGATCAATTTATTAATATTTGAAAAACTAATATCTTAGAGTACTTCAAAACCTGTGTCCTTGTAGTAGTAGTCAGAAATCTTTGGCATTCTTCAGCTCACAACTGTATCACTCTAATCTCTGCCTTTATTCTCACTGTTTATTTCTTTGTCCAAATTTTTCTTTTATCAGGTCATTGGATTAAGGCCCAGAATGTTCCAAAAATGCCTCATTTTTGTTTTACCTCATTTGTGAATAAGATTTTTCTACATAAGGCAATATTTACAGGCAACTGAAATTAGGATTTCAGCATACTTTTACGAGGGGATACAATTCAACACACACACAGAGTCAATAATGTCATGCTTGGTATGCGTTGAACACCCAAAATTTTAGTCTTAAAACAACACAGGTTTATGTTACTCTTGCTAATCTATCCTGACAGAACTGCTAGAATCTTGGAGCATTGTTAGACATGATATCAAATAAATGGGAAAGTTTCAGACCATAGGCTCTCTTAAAGTTTTTTTGCTCAAAAGTGACATAATTGCTCATATTCCAGAGGACCCCCCCCAAAAAAGTGGTTTCATACAGCTTGCAAAGATATATACAGAATTTGCACTGAAGTTAAATCTTGTCATATGCCCAGAAGTTAGAGAATTTCACCAAGGAAATCATGATAAATGTATTAGAATTATTCGTGTACACCTTTATTTCAAAATACATTTTATTTTGTCTTAGGAAACAGAAAAATAGGATATTACTTCATAATTTAGTGATTTGGGGGGAAAGTAGTAAGATTTTAATATGTATTATCTCATTTGATCATCAAAACAATCCAATGAAATTTAAAGTTTTTTTTTTTTTTTTTTAACTTATAGTGCTCGCAGATTAGGGAATCACTGTGTAGTCACAGTAATTTACCAATGTTGCTTAAGTAGCAATGGGCAAAGCATCAGTTCAAAAAATCAGATTTAGCTTAACTTTTAGAACAGCAATGGAAAAGGTCAACTTGATGCATTTATTGTTTAAATTTTTAAAATTATTTTGAGAAGGTAGCAAGAATTGAACCCAGGGGTCTTTACTGAGCCACCTCCTCAACCCTTTTTAATTTTTTGTTTTGATACAAGTTCTCACTAAGTTACCAAGGGCTTCCCTAAGTTTCTGATGCTGACTTTGAACTGACAATCCTCTTTCCTCAGCCTGCTGAGCCACTGGAATTACAGGTTTGCGCCACAGTGCCTGCCACCATTTATTTATTTTTCATATAACTAGGTTGTGGCATAAAAAAATAAGTAAACAGAAAAATAAGTAAATTAATTAATAAACAAGAAAATAATTCCATGAATAAAATTTACCATCATTATTTTCAAAATGTCAAGAACAATAATACATTGATATAGATACTATGTCATTATCTATTACATCTGTCTGTGTTTACCTGAGTATAGGTATTCAATTGTGAATTCATAAAAAAAGGAATTTATCTAATTCTTCATTCTGTATGACTTCATCCATATAAACTATGAAGAAAAGCAAAGGTGTGACAGGCAGTCAGAGCTATAATTACTTTTTGGGAATGGGAGGTGATTGTGATTTGGAAGGTGTAAATTATAGGCTTCAGGGGTGTTGATAATTTTCTGTCATTCCTGGTTGCATTAGGATACATGTTTTGTTATTTTTGTTCTGTGTAGAGTTTTCCATATGTATTTTTCTTAAAAACTTTAAAAATATGGAAATATGTAATACAGTAAAAAACAAAAAAATGCAAGAAAATTTTAGATGTGTGTAAAACAAATGTTTCTCTTTAGTGTGATTGACAGTAGATACTACTCAACCTGGCTGAACTCTTGAATTCCCAAACATAATGAGATTTCAGGCATTTTTTGCAGGTAAAAGATTATGGACTTAAAGTTATAATTATATGAATATGTGAGGATGTATGACTGAGTAAATAAATAACCAAATTTATTCTAATGCTTTTATTGTTTACTCTTTTTTACTCTTGGTAATGTTCATGATCATGATGGCCAACAATATACAAGAGTTATGCTAATTAATGAATAATTTATATATAAATGAGAAGAATGTGATTTATGAGTGATTCAAATTTTGTCCAAGGAGATATAAGGGGAAGGGCTGGCAAACCTCCTATATCTAACTATCCACTAAGCCAGTACTTATTGTTTCATTTTTGCCACTGTATTACTGTATATTACATATAACAAACTGGACCTTTACCTAGGAAGTCTTATGTATTATTCAAAGTTCTTAAAGGGGGTTTTCATATCATCAATTATAATTTAATAGAATGACTGAGGATCATGGAAGAAGCACTATAGGCAAAGGTTATTTTGGAATTAGAACAGTACAGGTTAAATTAGATTTGAAAAACTCAATAGGAACAGTTTAAAATTATATTCAGAGCATTAATACCCACAAGTGAAAATGGACCAAATTACTTACAGGAATCATTGGCGTTTACAAAGGGTTACCAGAGGTTTAGCCAAGTGTTTTTTTTTTTTTTTTTTCTTCCTTCAAAGCCGCCTCTAGTGTTTAATTCTCATAGGCCTCTAGAATGAGCAATGTTGTTTGTCAGTAAATTAGCATGTCATTTGTGGAGTTGAACATATGGTTATCCCAATCATAATTAAAGAAATGACTTTTCATAAGGATAAAATTAAATTTTCATAAATACTATTATAATTACAATCCCTGTTTTGAGAAAGGTGTATACAAATTTGAAGTCATCAAGATGAAATAATCAGATTACATTTGGATACCATTATTCCATGTAACAAAAGTGATGCAAAATAAGCTCTCTGTAATGCTTTTTCTGCAGTGTTATTTAGAAAGAAAAATAAACAAAAAATAACAAACTTTATGCAACATATTCTTGAGTTCATTTTCTAACTGTAGATTATTCATTATTTTTATTATTCTAACAATTTTTAGAGTTCTTTACTGTATTACTAATGAGGCTGTTTCCACTAAAATTATTTTTAAAAGAAGAAAAGAACATCTATTGTGTTCTATATGTCAGTTCAAAGCGCTATTTAAAATGTACCTAAAATCAAGAAATTTATTCTTTGACAACATAAAAATACCCAACTTCAAAACTCAAACACTCACAATTAGACAACTACTTTAAACATTTATCCATAAAAACTTCCCAAGACTTTGAGATCTGCAACTTAGGAGTAAGAATGGTGAGAAGTGGAAGGAGAGTTTAAAAGTCCTTATTTGACAGGTACTATCATGTAAAGTCTGGTCCCCCTCCCACACAACCCTCATGACCATGCATTTCACAATATATTTTCCAGTAAAGAAACATGTAAAATAGAAATTATGGTGAGAACTTTATCCGTTTTGAGCTACTTAGTATCCATTAGTGGATACTAAGGATACTAAGTATAGTATCTTATATTATATTATCTGTTTGTTTATTTGTTTCTAGAAGAACTCAGTGTCAAAGCAAAACCTAAGACTTGACTTGTACTTTCACTTCACCTGTGGGAGTGCTTGTGGAAATGCTTGTGGGAGTGCTTGTGCACAAGCCTGACTTACAAATCCTGAAGATGTAACTTCCTTCAATCTGAGTATATAACATTCAATCGTCCTCTCCTTTTATTATAATCTCTCTAAAGCTCACTGTATTTTCTTTGTTCTTTATATATCTAAAAATTTCTTTCATTATTTTTTTAATTCTAGTTGTTGAATATTTTCCTAGCTCTTACAAATGGAAATGCACAAATAAGCAATTTTATAAAGAAAAACCTTGCTCTTCCTGTAAGCAGCCTGAGGTGATCTGTGAAAATTATTTGCTACTCTTGTAACAGAAAGCCCACAGAATCATGCAATCAAGGCATTCAAATCTTTGTGTTCACTTAAGAACACCCATGAAACTGCAAAGGCCATCAAGGGTATGCATGTCCAAAAAGCCAAAGTACCTGAAAGATGTCACTTTAAAGAAACAATGTGTGCCACTCTGGGAGATGTGTCCAGGCCAAACAGTGGGGCTGGATGCACTGTGGATGGCCCAAACAGGGCTGAGTATTTGCTGCACATGCTTAAAAATACAAAGACTAATGCTGAACTTAGGGTTTAGATGTAGATTCTCTGGTCATTGAAAATATCCAGGTGAACAAAGCACCCAAGATGTGTCCCTGTACTTAGGGAGCTCATGGTTAGATTAATCCATGAGCTCTCCCTGCCACACCAAGATGATTTCAGTTTCCTCACTGAAAAGGAACAAATTGTTCCAAACCAGAAAAGGAGGTTGCAGAGAAAAAAAATATATACCAGAAAAAGCTGGAAAAAAAAACCTGTGGAGAGGAATATATCCAGCATAAAATAAATGCAAATAGAAGTTTAAAAAGATAGAAAAAAATCTGACAGCTTAACACTTTTTTTTTCTAAATACCCATGTAACCATCAAACAGACATGGCATACAATATTGCCAACACCCTTGAACCCACATTTTGCATGTTCCAAACCAACACTTTTCTTGTTTCCAGACAATAATATGGTTCTGACTGCATGTTGCTCTTTTACTTCTCTTCATAATTTATATAAGTGAAGTCATACAGAAGGATTTCTCTAATTCTTTCACTCATCATTGTTTGTGGGATTTATCCATGTTATTAAGAGTGGCTACAATTTATTACATTTCATTGCTGCATAAATATCCATTCTTTGAAAACAAAAAAAATTAATTTATTAATCTTTTTATTGATGGACACTGATTTTGTTCAATTTGAAGATATTACACATAATGTTGTATGAACATTCTTACCTATTATCTCCTTTGTGTATACCTAATGCATATATACCTATGCATATATAATTTATATACCTAATATACTTGTGTGTGTAAATATATATATATATATATATATATATATATATATATATATATATATACATATATTTGAATGCATACATATATATACATTTACACACACACAAGTATATTAGGTATATAAATTCATACACACATACATACACACACACACACACACACACACACACACACACACAGATATGCCTAAGGCTGTTCATATATACCCAATGCTGTTAGGTTTTTAGATGTTATAAACAATTCTGACCAATACAGTATGGAATATGTTCTCCTGTAATGGATCCTGTGAAATTAGTATCTTTCACATCAAACTCTATTTAAAGGCCAGTATTCCACATTCTTGACAGTGCACAGTATTGCCTGACTTTTTCTTTACCCTGTAATAAATTGGTTGATTTACATTTCCCTAATTCCTGCAGAATGGATTTCCTTTTCATGTTTATAAGTGGTTCAAGTCTCTTGTCCCTTTGATTACTTAGTTATGTTACTTTATTTCTCCTATTTTTTCTTCTACTCTGAGTTTTTCACAAGATTTCTTGAAATGAAAACTAATATTAAAGAAATTTTACTACTGATGTATTTCAATATCACTCAAGCCAAATATTTTCTGAATTCATTTAATTTCTTTTTTTAGAATAGTTATAGATGAACACAAGATTACAGAAAAGAAAAAGAATTCTATATCTGCAACCTTGTGTTTATCTCTAACTATTCAGAAAACATCAACTTTTTGTTGATTTGCTACTTATTTTATTGGTTCAGGGAATGCTTTGAATAATTTTTAGTTTTTAATGTATTAACAGTTGCTTTATGTACTTATATTGTGATTTCTAAAACTATTCTTTGTATGCTAGAAAATTGCAAGTTTAATTGTCATTTGACTTTCTTCATTTCTGTTAAAAATGGGAGCTGTTTGATTTTTCTATTTACAAATACATTCTGTTTTTTTGCTTGCCACTTTTAGAATACTCATTGTCATTTGCTTCCGTAGCTTTATTACCATGTGTCCAAATGTAGAATTTTTTTAATTTATTTTTTCTTATGTATTTCTAGCTACTTTAAACATTTCACATTAAATTCTTATACTATGTCAAATATCAAATATACTTTGTTTCCTAAATTAGTGTTTTTCCTTGTTGAATTCAGTTATTCTTGTTAGAACATCTCAAATTATCCTCTTTTTCTCTTATCCAGTATTTGCTTGCTAGTGTGCTTTAGTCTTTCTACCTCCTCCTCCTTTATTATGCAGAAATCATTGCAATCATCTTCCAGTTCACTTAATCTCACTAATCGTGTCTAATTGTTAACAAATAATCTCATTATAATTTTTTTATACTATAGTATTTTTTTAGAATTTAAATGATTTTTGTTTATATATTATTTTAACTGGTAAATCATAATTATATTACATTTATGTATTACAATATGATATATATATATATATATGTATGTATATATATGCAATAGAATGACTAAAACAGACTTCTTTTTCCAAGTAGTTATACTATTTTAATAACTTCATGTTATCTGCAAAAAAGACAACTTTTCATATCCTGATTCAAGAAACCATAATAACTCTAATGATTTTGCCTAATTGCATTAATATTTAGAATTCATGATGTACCTACACATTGCCTTATGATTATGTTAGTTTTTCAAAATTATCACATGATTTTCTTTTTCCAGGAGCCTGTGGAATACCAGCAATACAGGATGTTATGGTTTGAATATAAGATATCCTTCAAAACTTATTTTTGAAAAAATGCAAGACAGTTTAGAGGAAAAATGATTGGGTTATGATAGCCTTAACCAAATCAGTAAATTTATTCCCTGATGGGATTAAAACTGAGTGGTGACTGAAGGTGGTTAAGATGTGGGTGGAGGAGGTGGGTCATTGGCAGCATGCCTTTGTGCTGAATATTTTGTATATGGTGAATGGAGTCTGTCTCTCTGCTCTGTGATCATCAAGCGAGCTGCTTCCCTCTACCACACTTTTCTGCTATGATGTTTAGTCTCACCTGGAGCCCCAAGGAATGGAGCCTGCTGTCTATGAATTGAGACTTCTGAAACTGTGAGCACCCAAATAAACTTTTCCTCATCTACAGTTGTTCTTGTCAGGGCTTTTACTCACAGCAGTGAAAATGCTGACTAAAACACAGTATCACCTTCATCTAGTTTCTGGCTGTGCAGAAGGCTTCAAACAGTTGCGTTTTCTGTAAAAGTTCTATTACACCCAATGATCCTCCTCCTGACATATTGCCTTTATATGTCCCTAGGCAAAATGTGGGAGTTGTGAGTTCTAAATTCCATCATTTGTCATTTAGTATCATAAAGCTGTTTTTTTTTTAATGCTTCTTAACCATTTATTCTTTTTTTTTTTTTGTAAGTAACTAAGGTCTTAAGTTCCAGAGTATCCCCAAATGTTGCACTTAACTCACTTTTTTTTTTCTCCTCACATTTGGCACAGTAATTTATCACTATAATGTACTCTGCAAAGCCTCCAAAAATGTTTTCTTTTTGTCCAGATTTTGGTTATCCTCAGTGATTGTCTTTGGCCAATTAATTTGCTATTATTGAAAGTAGATATTTTTTCTGGAATTTCTATTTTAGCATTTGTGAAATATATTAATTAAACAAAAATGTACTTTTAAAATACTTTAGAATTGTCAAGCATGGTAGCTCACACCTATATCCCAGCAGCTCAGAAGTTTGAGGCAGGATGATTGTGAGTTCAAAGCCAGCCTCAACAATTTAGCAAGGCCGTATACAACTTAGCAAGATCCTGTCTCTAAATAAAAAATGAAAAATGGCTGGGGATGTAGCTGAAGTGGTTAAGTACCCCAGGTTCAATCCATGGTACCAATTAAAAAGAAAAAAAAAACTTTAGAATTTATTTTTTCTCACAATTTTTTTCTGTCTAATAATATGGTGTTTGAGGATTTCATATTCTTCTTTCAATATTTAATAAAGTCCATTTTTTAAGTTTTCTTTGTCTTCTCTAAATAATCATTTTATTTAATGGTAATCTTTATTTTTTGTGATGTCAGATTTCCAGAAACATCTGTAACTTTTAATAATTCTTTTCTTGTTGAATATGACTAAGAATCACAGTGATTAGTAGCAAATAGACATGAGTTGTCGGAACATTAAATTTTAGAGATAATTCTATAGAATAGATCTACTTACTGGTCCTCCACATGTTTTCTTTAAGGTCATTCTGGCCATGGTTTGGCTTAGTTCAATAAGATATTTTGTTGTATTGACAAAAAACCAGCTCTATCTTTAATGCTATTCTAATGAGTGAGGAATGTACATCTACAGAATTCTCCCTGCCCGTGAGAACAAACATTACCTAGAAAGGGATCTTTCACATATACCAAAAATTCAAAGATTCCAGAAAACAGAATAATGAAAAGCAAAGTTCACTGATAAAATCTATATAGAAAATTTCCAATTAAAACTGGCCAGTGTGGAACTAGGACTTTAGCATGTCATTTTAATCTCATAATAATAGTAAAATTCTTCCAACATACATACATTTCACTTGGGTACCTATAGGTAAAATCATGTGTATTAAGGGCTTGAAAATCAGTTTCAATCCTACCTTTAATCAAAGGTTAAGTTGTTGTACCTGGGTGTGATTCTCTAGAAATTTCCCTAAGATCTCAATAAAATTAGAAAAAAAAAAAAAAAAAGAGAGAGAGAACAAGATGTCACTCTCCTCTCTAAGAAAACCCACCCTCTCACTTTAGAGTGTTTTTCTTTTCTCATCTAATAATAGTCATTATACTTTTCCTGTGGTTTGTGTCTTGTTTGACTTCTTCTCTTGCAAGAATATAACAGCCAACAGTCACAACATGACTCCTAGTAACAAGATTAAGATGACTAAACTACTAGTTAAAATTTTCAACTCTTCTTCAATCAATTTCATCTAAAATATGTCTTTTCTTAGGAGGCTACAATATAGGTTGCTAGATTCACACAATGAAACTTAGTTCCTTCCCATGAAGTTCATTTAATTTCTCTGATATTTTTGTTACCATTAAAGATGGAAAGGAAAACCTACTAGTGTTAGTGTAGTTGTTCTGCAAATGGTGTTTCTATCATTACTAATTCTTTTAAGAAACACTCGTGTAATGTCTTCCTGGAATTGCTTTAGCTATTTGTAACAGAAATTTACATAAAATGTATTTGCCTTCCTTTAAGGTCTTTGAAATTTAATGGGAAAGTAAGCTATCAAAATTAATAGTTACAGAAAAATGTAATGTTATTTTTACCATCAAGAATATAGTGTTGTAGAAATAGAGAAAGAAAATTGAACCCTGATTGTATAGCTAGGGAAGTAATTGATATCTAGTTGAATGTGAAAGATAAACACTTTTCTGTGTGTAATAGAAGGTATTTAGGTAACTAATTTCCCCTTAGAGGAAACTTTATAGACAGTTTTCCACTCTTCAATCCCATCTATAGTTTTCCATACAAAGATATTTGATATCTCCTTGTGTAGCTTTCAGAACAATAGGGTATAAACAACTTGTTTCATAGTTTCCTTCACTTACATTAAAACTTAGAGCTCTTCAAACTTATGAAGTCAGTTACAACCTGAATTGTGCTTGTAATCTCTCAAAATAGATTGCTACAATTATGCATTTTTGTTTACTTTTCAAAATCTACCTGCTTATTTTTCTTATGTTCTTTTTTATTTACTTATATTTTTATTCTTATTTTTTGTAGGATTTTGAGAGGGGGAACAATTGTAAACAATGTGTGACCAATTAGATGTATTTTTCATAATTCTTAATTTGAAGTCCTTGAATACAGTCAAATGCCCAGAATATTATGTGGATTTAACATCAATTAACACACAGTGTCTGTTACTTTATTTTGATACAAGAAATAAAAAGACATGTACATAGGGAAATACTTAAATGTCCTTGGAAATAGAAAAATTAATATAAATTATTTAATTTTTGTCTTTGTTTGTTAGTTGGCAAGCATTCAATATATTGGTAGATAAAATACAACAGAACAGAATAACAATATTAAAACAGAAAAAAAGGGATGAGAGAAACATTTCATACCACCAAATTTTATTGAGAAAATTCAAAATTACCTAAATATCCTCCAGAGAAAAATCATGAAGAATTTCTAAGAGTGTTTTTAATGGGAAAATTAAAGATTCTAAATAAACACTTTCTATATAGTTGTTAGTTTTTAAAAGGGATATAAAAATGTACTGTGAATTATTAACATCATTAAAATAAATATTATTCTAAATAGTGAAATATAAGAACAAAACTCATTATGAGACAAATATATTTAATAGTATTTTCTTTATACATGTTTTGTTTTAAAAAGTAATTGTACACTAAACTAGTGTGATAGTTAAATTTGTGTGTCAACTTGAATGGGACACAGGGTGTGCAGATATTTGTACAAACA
Organism: Callospermophilus lateralis; assembly: GCF_048772815.1. Lineage (NCBI taxonomy): Eukaryota > Metazoa > Chordata > Mammalia > Rodentia > Sciuridae > Callospermophilus > Callospermophilus lateralis. Next base: position 64,821,379 of record NC_135320.1, on the reverse strand, counting down.
TTATTCTAATTATGTCTATGAGGTTGTTTTTTGATAAGATTATTATTTCAACTCATAGAATGAGTAAAGCAGAGTGTGGAGAGTGGTAACTTGGATGGTGTTCTCTGACTGTCTCACAGTAGGAGGCTGTGCTTGCTCTTGGAACTTCCTGTGCAATGTGGCAAGTCAAGATTGCCCAGTTGCTATGGTGATACCCTACTTGAAAGGGTTCTGTGGAAAGCACAGAACTATCAGGCTTGACCCTCAGTTCAGACATCAACTCTGGAGATAGAGAATTATGAGTACAAGTAGATAATTAGAATTGCTTGCAGATGCATCAACCTTCAAGACTGCCTACTTTGAAGAAACTTTTTCACAGAAACTCTTTTGATGATAAAACCTATCCAATAAATGAGTCAAGCAGGTCTGGGTCATTGTTCCTCCATCAGAGTATGATGTCCCACCTGGTCAAAGCTAACTTTATGTAAGTATTTGTTTGTCTTTTTTAATTCCTCATTGCCCCTAACAAGTTTCTACTTACTGACTGTGTAGGTCACAGTAGTTCATGCCCAAATAGGAACCGGACATAGGGAAACTTCAAAGATTAGATGAAGGGATGCTCCTGAGGATGTGCTTAGACAAAGAAAGGTAAAGAGCCAGTATATCCACGTGTAAAATATGGGTAATAAAGAATCCAAAGAAAGGGATCTGTATGTTGCTATGCTTATGACTGCTTAAATCAAGAGGCAGTCCTGTCAAGAAGACACAGTTTTCACAGTTTTTGGAACTTGTTACTGAAACTTGCTCCTGGTTCCCTGAAGAGGAAATGGTAAATGTAGATACATGGGAGCAACTTGGTAATAAACAGCTGTGGGCCCAGGTAAGGTACCCATAGCTACTTTTACTTTATGGTCTTTAGTGCAAGATTGTCTCAACCCATCCCATGAAAGTGTGAAATGTTTGACTTTTGACATGATTTCTAGCCTTAAAAACACTGTTAAAGGTTGTGAACAGTTAACAAATATCCTCCTCCAATTGCTCCTTTCCCACCCTGGCTACAGCCCTTACCTCTGGAGAATAAACAGGAATTGGAGAAAGGGGCTGACCAGGACACATGCACTCAGGGTAAAGGCAAGGAGGACTTTAAAGAATCTGAAGAAGACCTTAAAGAGAAAAGGGAGCTCAGTTTATAATTTTCTAACCTGACTATGACTGTTTCTGCTTCAGTGAAGCAACCCATGCCCAGGACAAAATTAAAAATACCCAGGTCAACAATGTTTTTGCCACTGCAGTAGGGTCTCCAAAGGAAGCATAAACTATGGCACTACACCTTAAAAGCATTATTTTACAAAAGAAAAAATAGTTACAATGCTCTATACATGAGGTTTTGCCCTTCAGCTCAAAATAGCAGCTTTCCTTATTTCTTAGTTTCTGTCAGATTTCTCTCTCTCTCCTAGGCTTGCATTTAAAATGTAAATTACAGAGGCAGTTATTTTTTTTATTTTTTGAACTCAAAAATAAAATAAAATAAAAGTTGTCACTTTTAAATTCAAGCCACTTTGAGACCTTTATGGCTGGCTATCTGATCTGATCTCACATTTTACCACCCTGTTTTCTGTAGAAGTTTCTCCCTAACCACTGTAACACAGGGAGAAAAATGGAATGATCTAATATATTCAAGTTTTCTTTTCTTTGAGAATCTTTACCTAAGGATTTTGGGGCTCTTTTATTCTTTCACTCTAATCTGAGCCAAAAAGTAAACTCTGATATGCTAAGTGTTCTGCATGGTTCTTTATTAGACTTATTAAGAGCCATGCCATTTTCTTAGAACTTTTTTTTTTAATTCTATACTTTTGTGATTATGGCTTTATGGTGAATTCCCATTTGATCTTCTTGCACATAAATTAAGGTATTTTTCTGATCAGTCTTATTTTATCTAACTATAGAGATTTTTACACTCTTTTTTCAGAGAGCTATTTTTCAAGGGTTGACTCTCAATTGCATTGGAACAATTTCCTTTTACTAAATACTAAAAGAGATATGGACATGGTATTGTTGGTATAATTTTGATATTGAGGACAAGTGGACATCTGAACCTTTAACTTCAATCTCCACCTCACATTTCCAAGTGTACATGCCTGTCCTATATTAAAGTCATAAGGTGAAAGTCTGATAGGCTCTATTTTAATTTCTAATAAGTTAAATTTATTAGAGGCTTTAATAAATATCTATGAGTACCACTTACAAAAACTTACAAAATCATTATTTCCTGTCTGTTTTATGTATGTGTGTGCATTTGTGTATTGTGTTGTGTCTACATATGTGTTTGTGTCCATATGTTATGTACATGGTATCAAACATATATATATATATATATATATATATATATATATATATATAAGCATTAATAAATTAATATTTAAAAGAGTAATGGATACAAATACCTTTTAGTTAATGTGACTTAAAAAAAGGTTCAATTTAAATTAGATAAACATATAAGAGTAAAGATGTCTTTAAAATTACTAACTCCCAAGTATTTCTAGGTGGTCAGACAATAAAAATATTAGCTTTAAAATTACTAACTCCCAAGTATTTCTAGGTGGTCAGACAATAAAAATATTAGTTTCTATAAAATGTCTAAAATGTAATATCCATTGCTTCTAGGATTTTTCTTCAATAATAAAGATATGGCTGATATTGTTAACTATGCTTGTCTGATATCCTGGTTTTTACAGTTAAAAATGAGTAAATTAGATTTAACATAAATGGAATTAATCTTCATAAATATGTTTGTTTAAGGAGACACAGAAATCTGTGGATTTTGGTAGCTGCCTTAGATTTAATCAATTACACTGGCAGCTCTCTAACTAATCTTGTGGACTACAGCTGTAAAATAACTTCCTGCTGTGGCCTGTGAGCCTGCCTACAATACCCTTATATTTTAATTTCTAGGAATACAAAAGTAAATAGGACAAGAGAAAAGCACCATGTCACTTTTCAAAGTTGTAATCTGACTAATTACATTACTAGGTACAATGGAGGACAGGGAGTACTTGTGTTACAAGTACTTTGTTTTGATCCCAGATAACATTTTAGAACCTTGGTATTCTAATGATGAATTTCAAATCCTATAATAGATTCATATCTAGCTGAAAAGTCACCAGTGTTCTCTTGATCTTATTGCTTTTAGGAGTAGTCATTTTGGTATCCATTTTGGTCTCTACTGTGATATCCACCATAGCCTTATCCCAAAGTATTCAAAATGCTCATTTTCTTAATGAATTGGCTCAGACTACGTCCAAAGCCCTGAAAAACCAGGTATATATTGATACCAAGATAGAAACTAAATTCAACACCCTGGAAGCTACAGTCATAAATATAGGAAATGAGCTTGCTGCTCTTAAGTTCAGACAGCGACTTCACTGCAATGCTAGCTACAAATATGTTTGTGTCACAGCAAGATATAACACTTCCTAATGGGATTAGGAGAATGTTTAAAAATCACTTAATGGGCATTTGACAGAAAAATAATGACAGTCTATACTTTGTGGAGTTATATCATCACATCCAAGATATTTGGGAGAGCAGGAATGAACTTGTGGATCCCTCATGTCTTGCTAAATAAATACTTTATGACTTAAATGATTTTAATCCATGAAAGATGTTAAAACATACAATTTGGTACATTTTTTAATTATGTGTTTACTACTAATATTCTTTTGTGTTATAACAATAGATGTCATATCTTCCAAGAAGAAATCTGACAGCTCCAAATAATAGCTCAGCACTTGTGCTTAAAAAATAGAAAAGGGGGAGTAGAGTATTTTTCCTAATCTGGATGGGCATTTTTAATTTTTTTCTTTTGGAATTAGTACAATTTTTAACTTAGACTTTAGCTCTTACTTCACATTTTAATACAAAATGAAAGTTCATCTTGCAAAATTTCATGAACTTAATACCATTGAAGAAGTTGGTATTAGTAACAGAATTAATACTGTTTACATACTTGATAGAATCATCTCATCTAGAAATCCTTTAATGAGGAACAATTGCTATCCTCATTTTGTGGATGACTAAACTGATGCTCAATAATGTCAACTGAAATGCCCAAAATCACAAAATATGGGAAAGTTATATTTTATACCTGGGCAGGCTGACTTGCAAAATCTGCAGTCACAGTATGGCTTCCTAATTCTTCCAGTCTTTCCCTCAATGGGAACATGGGAGATTACTGAACTGACAGTGAAACCTAGTTGGTTATATGAAAGTAGTTTGGTTTATGGGGTGACTGGTTTACTATGGTCAACAGTAAATTCAGTTATCATGAGCATGTCCTATTATAAGTTAAAAATTTTCGAATATGAGTCCCTGGATATGATATGGGAAAATAAAATATTTATAGTAAAAATAATATTGGTAAATACAACATTTTATAATTCTCTCTTTAATAATCAAAATGTTAATTATCATATTGAAATCTCAAAATTTCTGAACAAAGAAATAGTCTACTTTGGAGAAGTTTTTATTTATTTATTTATTTTAGAATTACTTTTTATGAAGTTTCACGTAGTCAGAGAGAGAATGGATAAATTGAGATCATATTTGGCTCATACAAGTGGAGTAAAACTTGTTTTTAATTTATTTTACTCTATTTATTCTAATTATTTATCTATGGCAGCATAATGCAATTCAATTCATATTATACAAATAGGGCACAATTTTTCATGTCTCTTGTTGAAGACAAAGTGGAGTCACACCATTCGTGTTCACATGCATTTAATTCACAGTAATAATGTCCCTCTCCCTCCACCATCTTTCATACCCCTGTTTCTCCCTTTCCCCTTTCTCCCTGTTGCCCTATCTAAAGTTTATCTATTCCTCCCATGCTCCCCCTGCATCTCCATATGAATCAGCATCCTTGTATCAGAGAAGACATTTGGCATTTGGTTTTTTTGCGGGGGTGAATTGGCTAACTTCACTTAGCATTATCTTCTCCAATGCCATCCATTGACCTCCAACTCCAAATGCCATGATTTTTTTCTCTTTTAACACTGAGTAATATTTCATAAGTTGGGCTGGTAAGTAGATAACATATCCTTATTTAAAACAACAACAATAATAAATATTTGGGAGTTGGTAAAGCTATTTAAATATTTGAACTATTAGATATTTTAATTAAAAAGTTTATAATCATTCACAATTCTGTTGTTTTATTTTTTCTAGAGTAATCCTCTGGGTAAAATAAACAATTTCCCACACAGTAAGAAAAGAAAAAGTAATATTTTCAGTTTTGAACAACACTGCTAAATAATTATCATTTCATTTGTACCACAGAACACATGCCCCTAAGCACATGTTCTTATGTAAATATATAATCACACACACACACACACACACACACACACATACACACACACAAGGTACTCTAAAAAAAATGCCTCATTATTGCATCAAAACCAAAGAAAGTCTAGCGTTTGCTAGGTACAGACTATGTGGTGCCCAACATTCAGATACTAAACATTATTAAACAATGTGATGGTATTTGGAGGCCTGAACTTGGGAAATAAATAAGAAAATGAGGCTAGAAGCCTTCATGACTTAACCTTGTGAATGAAATAAATGCCTTAATAAGTAGAGGCAGGAAGGTGACTGTCTAATACCCAGAAAGTAGTTTCACACCAGGCACTAGCACTTCAGGTGCCTTGATCTTGAACTTCTTGGTCTCCAGAACTGTGAGAAATATGTGTTCATTGTTTAAGCTAGCCAGTCAGGGGTACTTTTTATGTAAAAGGATATAGCACTTTAAATTGACTAATAAAGTTTCTATAAAGATACCATTCTAGTTATATTTCAAAAAAAGGCATCCAACATATTCCCCAAAGAATTCACCATTTCTAAATACCTGTAAATATGTGTGTTGTATTTTAAACTCTATACATAAACTAAATTTAATGGATATAAAGATACCTCCTAAAAGAAAACAAAGCAAAACCTCTTTGCTTTCCCCAAAGAATATGCAGTAAACAAACCATACTTGCAAGCTGAAAATTCGTCTTTTGAGGTGAAACCTGTTTTCATTTCCTTATTTTGTTATGTTTTCTAAATATCCTGCAGACTACATATTGCTAGACAGGGCTCTAATTGATTTACATATGTTGTGTGCTCCTCCCAAACATTAGAATTTACATAATAAACTATAATAAAATACAATGTGATAATTCCACTGTTTATACATAAATTGAGGTTACTTTTTAATTTTTTTTTTTTTCAGGACTGAAGATAGAAGCCAGGAGTGTTCTAACATTGATCTACAGTCACTTTTTAATTTTAATACACAAGATGTCACTAAGTTGTTCGTATTGGCCTTGAACTTGAGATCCTTCCTGACTCAGCTTCCCAAGTCACTGGGATTATAGGCATGTACCACCACAATTATAGACTAACAATTTTAGTTTTTAAATGATTTAATTGAGCAGATAAAATTAAATAGAGTACATTGTGTGTGGGTATGAGTGTGTGTGTGTGTGTGTGTGTGTGTGTGTGATTATATGTTTACATAAGAATATGTGCTTAGGAGCATGTGTTCTGTGGTACAAATGAAATGATAATTATTTAGCAGTGTTGCTCAAAACTGAAAATATTCCTTTTTTTTTTTTTTTTTTTACTGTGTGGGAAATTGTTTATTTTACCCAGAGGATTACTCTATTTTCGAACCCCATCCTTTGTTATAAAAATGCACATGTATGAGTGGCAGGTCAAGATGAAGTCACCTTATCTTATAACTAGATGCAAATGAACAAGATATCAATCCCCAAATCTTGTGTAAAAAACAAAGAAAAAATTGAATCCTCATTATTCTAGAACAGTGAAACACAAATGTAAAGGAAAGTTTTGTGTTTTTTGACAAAGGAATAAGTATCCTTAGGAAAGCATGGAGTAAAACATATCACAAGTACACAAATCAAATTCATAAAATATCACAACAAATGTCCACCTGATCTTTAGTTTGTACTTAGAATATCCTCTTTTAATCTATAATTCCATTTTCTCATTTGAAATTGTATATATAGGAAGGGCAGCAGAATAAAATAGATATTATTATTGACGTATGTATATAGGTGATTATATGATCAATGTGATTCTGCAACCTGTACAATCAGAAAAATGAGAAATTATACCCCATTTGATTCAAATGTATGAATTGTCAAGATCATTGTACTGACATGTGTAACTAATAAAAAAAGAAATTGTATATATTTAATATCAAAATTTAATTTAAAAAGACTCATTTACAAAAGAGAAATATATGTTTGGGCTTTGCTTTTGTGATGTAATCTTGAGATTACCTCAAGGTCTGAATCTTGAGAGCAGTCAATGTAGAGGAAATAAAACATAGTAAAGCTATGATAAGAAATCACAGCTTTGTGGTGAAACCTTGAAGTGATTTAAGAGAACCATACATATATAAAGGCAAGGGAGTTTTGTTTTTCCTTTTCACTTTTTAAATTTTTTAAATTTTAATCTCCATTAACATGTATTAATTATACGTATTAATGGAGTTCATTGTAATATTAACACTCATGAATCCAGCCAGGCCTGATCAAATTATTCCTTTTAATTTCTAATTAGTTTCTGTAAGTACTCAACCATAACAATAACAGGTCCCAAGACTGCAGTCTTTATTGACTTACTGAGAGATTACATAGTTTAGATGCTATTAGACAGGACAGAAAGTTGGCATCATCTGTTTTTTTAAATTTTTTATTATATTATCTTAGCTTTGGCAGTTTTATTGCTCTCTCGGTATTCCAATATAAGAGACAGAAATAAAAATAATATTTGCATCAATTTTGTAACTAGATGCAATAAAATTTCTTACTAGTGAAACTTTTCATCAAATCTTGGAAAACTAACGGTTTAGTCAAATGTTCCAAAACTATGTACACAATTTGAAGGTTCAGTGAAATAGTACATTTTAAATATCATCACTAGAACTTCATTATATATCAAGCAATATTCATTTTCTAAATACATACAAAGAAAAAAGATATTATGATTCTTTAAACCTTCTTTCCTAAAAATATTTGACTCTCTTTCCAAAAAGATTTTTTTTTGTTCTAAGAGCTGAAGAAAATTTTTTCATGTGAATCAAATGATAAATTTAATAAACTGATTTGATACTGATTTTATAACAAAGATAACAACAGTGATAAAAATAATAATAGTAAAGAATTGCTTTATCCAAACTGTCTCCTCCTTATCCCAAGTACTCTTCTTTAAAGATCCTTACTGCTATAATCAAAGAGTACGTCTCCTAAATATACTGTTCAATTGTGTGCATCAAGTCTAAAACTAACTGTATTTAAATGACTTCAAAATGCAGATGATTTAAAAGTGTAAACATTTGGGCATTTATAAAATTTGGAGTATAACCAAAATTACCCATGGATTAGTAGTATATTGAGTTGGTAAATTACTTTCATGGTTCTTCAACAAGCATCTTGCATAAATAGAAAGCTACTGATTGTCAGTCTTTATTTGGTAGTTTAACAAACTCTCAACTCAGGTTCCTGTCTTGAGGATTCCACTTTCCTTTCTACATTAAAGAATAATAAGAAAAAGAAGGGTAAAAGAAGAAAAGAAAGCAGAGATGAATGTAAAGCACTTATGTTACTTCAGAAGAATTAATCATTCCTAAAATCATATTTAGTATTTGATAAAATAAGCAACAATAATTTATTTTATTTGTTACCATTAAACAAACAAAAAATATACATCTGTATAGATTCTGTTTTTCATTGGAAATCAATAGTTGTGCAACTGGTTTCATGCTTCTGGGAATTTCTCTAACTGGTGTAAACAGAGCTGAGACAATTGGAAATGCTTCAAATCATTTATATGTCATAGTTATAGGCAACTGATCATCATAAAAGTTGTTCTGTCTCTGTTCTTTTAACAAAACTGTAAAAGTTCATCAAACAATGGGCTCTGATGCCAGGATTATAATTTGTATGAAAGTTTTTAGTTCATATGCACATGTTATTTGAATTCATAAAAGACACAATGAACAGAAGGAAAAATAACGACCATAAACTTATTGTTGGTCTTTCATACTCAAATCACAATGTCTTTTAAAAGCATATAATTATATGACCACAAAATGAGACTACTGTAACATACTACATGGGAAATAATCATAGCCAGCAGCAAAACTTCTTGGAAGTACTTCCTATGATGCTATTTATGAAATGTATTCTTATTTCAAAAGTGTGGCTTTTGTTTTGTACATAGATGCAGTGAGAGAGGTAGTTATGGGGGGAAAAACTACAAATAGTTGCTGCTGTCAATGGAAGTGACAGTGAAGCAGACAGTGAAGAAAGTTCTCCAAACCTCCAGAGGAGCTGGATGTTAAAAGCAGTAGGCATTTTTAATTTTTGGAAACAGAAAGAACATACTGTGATAATTAAGGAAGAATAGACAGTTAATCATGGGTTGCCAGCATATCTAGCAAAATCTTGGACCACTGCTTTGTTCTGTTATCAAGCATATGGTGGCGATAAATGACCAAAATAATATCTTCCTAAGTTTTCCTACTGTTCATTATGTCCTAGCTCATAATCATTATCCCAGCTGAGAAATTTAACATGATAGTTTTGGCACTTAGGTAATGGATATGTCTCACCCTTTGTCTAGAGGTTTGAATATCTCATTCAATATTCATGTATTCATGCGAATGTTGTTTAGTCAAATCTTACCATGTTCTGTTAGACACTAAGGAACAGAGTAGTGAACAACAGTTTCTACTCCTAAGAAGATTGAAATGAGAATCTAAAGTGCTTGAGCATGAATATATGAACAGGAATGATAAATTTCAATGGCATTTTTCTCTGATGCTGTATGCTACTGGGGGAATATCATAAACTCCTTGAATCTTAAACCAAAATAAATGACACCTTCCTGTAGGTTGAACTTGTGTGGTTTACAGACATTTCTAACCTGGTATCCCTGAAACTTGAGGATGACTAGAAAATGAGGCATTGTTAAAAGACAATAAACATTCAGTTGCTATGTTATAAGTAGGAGAAGCAGGGATCTTACTTTTGAATGTAATTTAAAGGAAAGACAATCTAATTAAGCAGTAATATAAATGGTTCTTAAATATAATGCTTAGGTATTAAAAAAAAAAAACTGTCACTGTTTTGTTTTGGATAAAACCTAAAGCACATGTCATGTTTCAATCAGTATGAAATAAAAACTAATTTAAATGTATTTGCCTATTTACCAGCCAAATTAAAAGTGTAATAGAATATAATTAATAAAAGGTTAATAAACAGTATCTGCTCAGTATGTAGAATGACAGACATCCTGGGAAGTTAGAGAATATACATTTGAAGGCTAAAAATAGGGTTGCAGGTAATTAACATAAAAAGCTAAAATCTGACTGGAAGCTGATAGAACATCAAATATAAAAACCAGAAAAAAATGTCATATTTCCTTGCATTGCATGTGACATCTCGCAAGTGATACATACGATTTTTATCCTGCACCAAGATTTTTTAACGATTAGTGTATATACAAAGCAGGGTTATACATATGCAACTGCAGTACCTCAGAAAACCTGTCAGATATACCACCAGTCCTTAAATTGCAGATTTATTTATAACAAACAGCTATCCATCAAAGTATACCATGCAAAAGCCTTTGTGACTCACTAATCAGAGCAGGATATTTATTTCTGAGTAGATAAATAGAATTGATGTTTGCAAGAGTTTATGCTAAGTGTCAAGCTCGCTTTGTTAACTCACAATATTGGAAATTTAAAAACAATAACCTTGATTATAATGTCCTTAGAAGAAACATTTCACATTGCTGTGACACAATGATTATGTTGTATATGATGATGTGTAATAGGTAATAGAGAATTGCTGGTTAAATAACCTTTATTCATTACACTTTTATACACTTCAAACTTTTTATATTAAGGTAATTAATAATATTTTAGGTAGCAAAATAAAAGTTAAATTAGGGTATTTTACAAACATATAATATAGTATATAATGATACATTCCTATTCATCATTAATTTTCTATTGATAAAGATGATTAAATAATTTTGTTAAGTTGAAAACCCAACAATAAGATTAACAGAGGATAAGTCTACAATCTAAAAATATAAAAGATGGTAAAATTACATGTAAATTACAAATAAATTGCATTAAAATATATTTTTTGGACATATCACCTCATGAATCATTATCATATAAAATGCATATAAAACTATTTACCTCAAGACACATGCCATTGCATTACCTCACTATTTACTTACAACTTTCTTATAATATAAGACGATCTTGACTTGGATTTTATATATATATATATATATATATATATATATATATATGTATATATCAGTTTCTAATGTCTTATTATGGTCCTTTTCCAGAAATTCTTGAGCACATTCCCAGCAAATGATTTAAAACCTTTCCAGTCTATATCACCTGGAAGCCACAAAGTGTGCAAATTTTGACCTTTTAAAGTTACTCTCCAATGACACATTTTTAAACTGAAGACAAAGAAATGAAGGGGAAAATCACTTACTGGAATATTAAATTATCTTCAGCATTATATAGTTTTTGATCTTTCTAATAAAGTTTAATTTATGATTGTTTACTTTACAAAGAGAGTGGGAATAGAACATTAAATTTTACTACTCAGAGCACAGGAAGCAGGCATATATAGAGATTATAAAAAAAAGAAAGAAAGAAATGAAAAAGAAGACAAGAAACTCAAGCACAGTTGCCTAGACTCATTTCCAGTTCTTCTTCCATTCTCTATGGAGCCCACTAAATTTAGACTTTCTCCCCTACCAACCCACCCTGACTTTTCTTGTCCAGGTCTCAAGTTGACTTTCTGCCCTTACTATTTATGTTTAGTCTTTACATTTCAGAGTCCATAGCATTTGAGAAAACTCAACAATTCCCAACTGACACACTTCCTTTTCATTGTAAGACACCACGTGCATCTGATTTCTTCCTACCTCACTGAGTACTCCTTTTAAATATCCTTTCCTGATTATATTCTCACTTTCCCATTCTCCCTAAGGTTGGAATGTTCAAGACCCACTCTTTATACATCATATTTCCATCAGTCCTCATTCCTTGGCAACATCATCAAGCTGTCTCGCCATGAATATGACTACTCCCACCTTAATGCTACCCTAAATGACTTCCCCGAACAAAGGCTGTTGTATGCAATTGCCCATTCAACATTTTTAATTGTAAGTTTCATAAAATCCTCAATCTTCACTTATCTGCAACTGAGCTCTTGCTGCCTAGCCTCAACTCCACCAAATCAGCATTTCATTGTCTGCCCAACTTTGGTTGTGCCATTAATATGCATTTATAAAGAAAAACATGTTTTGGAAGCTTTGAAAGCATTTGTTAATCACACAAAGAGATAAACAGATGTGAGATGAATTGCAGAAGTATGTGGAAGAAGCAGTCATAATATGTCATTTAAATATTGATAGTTCTCTAAAATTTTGAGCACCACGCCACTGCAATTCAAAGTAAAGACTGTTTTGACAATATTTAGCTGGTGTAGAGAATATAGCAGAGGTAAACTGAATATGAAACAAAAAAGAACACCAACAGTTCTCATTAGAAAGTGACTGCAACTTGATTGCAAATGTCTAGTGTTACAGTAAGAAAGAAAAATAGCTGAGGAATAGCAGGTCTAAATTTAACATAAATGTATGTTTTCTGAAATAAAATAGACATTAACAAGTACTACCACACCTACTCATAGTGATAACATAGACTTTTAGAAAATGTACTAGTGTTCAGGACATCTAGGAAAGCAACTAGATCAAAGAAGAAAACAAAATAAAACATGAGTTTAAGACATGGGAGGCAAGGATATTTTTTACAGATTTCCATGAGCTGGTGTTAGAATAGGTTATGGCAACAAAGTGAAGAGTATACCTGGCAAAAAATTTGGCAAAGCAATAATAGCATGAACTAGAATAGCAATCTATCCTGCTTTTTGTTACAAAGCAAATCTGCAAAAAAAAATTTGAGTCTATGATCATGAGAAAGAAAGGCAAATTAACAATAAACTCTAATTAAGCATAGTAAAGTGGAGTTTATTAGAATTTTAAAAAACCCTTATGATGATTTTCACAATTTATGTGATGAAGAATAGAAATTAAATTTCAAGTTGTTTATGAACTGAAAGTATCATTCTTTTTTTGCTTATTTGGCGGTGGCACAAATGTTTGATTTCTGAATAAAGAAAAAAATCCTCAAGTTAAAATAATAACTAGTAATAATTAGATCTGCCTTATCTAATGAGTAGGATCTTAGGAGAAAACAGACCTATGATAAATAACTCCATAATTCTGAACAACCACCATGGGCAGATGGAACATCAGAAATAAACCCAACGTTTAATGGTTATAGTCAAGAATTTAACCACATAAAAGAACTTATCCATGCACATGAGCTGCAGGTCTGAGAGTAAACATTCTTTCAGCAAAGTTATTCTGGGGCATGGCATGTCCATAAAGTTTATGGGGTAGCCAATGCGATGATTTCATTCCCAGTGATGCAATGTCCTTTCCCAAATCACACACTCTCGATACTCTTGGTACCACTGTAGAATGAGTGTGTGTGTGTGTGTGTGTGTGTGTGTGTGTGTGTGTGCACGCAAAGATGTTCAAGTAATTTCACATTTGTTATCACTCAGAAAATATAGAACTGTTTCAAGAAATTGATTTAGGAAATGTAATTATTCTAGCTCCATTGGTCCTGACTGGTACAATATAGCATTGACTGTCATCTGAATAATTGCTATAATCTTCCAACCTGTCACCCTGCTAACTGTAGTCATTCTCTGTTTATAAAAATTTGATCATGTCAATCATCACAAGCTTGCAAGTCTTTACATTTCACCCAAAATAAAATGTAAATTCCTTATAATTGCCTGTAGATCTTACATGATTTATTCCCTCATTATCTCTTTTATTTCATCTCCTATCAGCTTTCTCTTGCTTTCTTAGCCACACAGTGTCCTTCTTTATGCTCAAACTCACCCAGCATGATTTTGTACTTTCTGATTCTTCCAATCAAGACTCTTAATTCCAAGATATTAAAATATCTCATGTCCTTGTTTCTCTAAGGACTATATTGTATTCAGATTCTCAAGAGGATCAAAACCAATATAAAGCATGTATAATTATAACAGGATTTATGATTTATTAAATTGACTTATATGATCAGAAGGTAGATATTCCCACAATAGCTTCCTGTGGGCTGGAGAGCCAAGGAAACCCTAGTTTTTCAGTTCAAGAAGCTGGAAGCTTCAGAAAAAGAAGCAGCAATGATATAGGCCCAATCCAAGGCTGAAGGCCTGTAAGCTCCCTAAAGAGTCACTGGTGCAAGTCTTTGTTCAAAAGCTTAAGAATCGGGAGTCTTTTGTCCACAAGCAATGATAGTAGCGAAAAACACACCCACACCAGAAAAGTCCATCTGAGGCTGGCGTATGTCCACTGTCACACAGCTTCCCTTTTCCTCTTTTTGCTCCATCCAACACTCAGCCTATTGGATGGTGCTGCCTTTGACATGATTTCCCCACTTCCCAACCCTGCAGCTGACCTACTGGTCCCTTAAGAAGCAGCAGTGAAGCAGTGGAGGGATGGATCAGTGAAGTGGCAGCCCTGGTGGGTTGGAGTGCAGTATGAAGCACAGCCCAGCTCACGTTGCAGGCACAGAGGTCCTGAAGCTGGTGGGCCTTCCCCAGGATGAGTCAGGTCAAGTCTTTCTATCACCTGGTGGAAGCCCTGCCCCCATGCAATGGGGATGTCCCCTGCACAAGTGTACTCCACACAGTGCTGCCACTCCAGACACCTCACTGAGCATGTGCAATTCAATGACTTCAAATTCCCCACTTCCACAAGCAGGGAGAAATGGCCAGCAAACCTGTTGGGACTCAAGAATTGACCAATAGTATGAATACTGTTCCCAAACCCAATAAGCATAAACTTGGACCACTAACATTTCTTCCAAACTCTAATTAGCATAAGTCAATGAATTGCAGTGATCCATGTGCTTGCTATATGAATCCTTAGACTAGCACACTTATAGGAGAAAATCCGCCATTGGGTCCCCTCTGCTCCTGTTCTTCAATAAATCCTGCCCTGACACTCAATCATCCTGGTCTGTGGATTTCATTTGTTGAACTCACAGAGACAAGAACACAGAAAGAAGAAGAAATTGAAGTTGAGCTGTTAAGATCTGCTACAACACTGAAGGGCATGAACTGCCATTAAGAACTGCTATGCTTTTTTGGCTGCAGAGGGATGGGGCATGGGGCTTGTGCAGACCCCACTGGCCAGTAGAAGCAGTGCATCAATCTTCATCTCAAAACTCGAGTTTCATGGGCATTCAAGGTGGGTCTTCTCATTCAGTGACTTGATGTTGATCTTCTCTGGAGACAACATCATAGACGCACCCCAAAGTGATGCCAATTGTCTTAACTTCTCTTAATCCTACAATTAATATTAATCATCGCATGTACTCAGAAAGCCATCTTCTAAGAAAGGTTTTTCTGTTATGTCTATAATGAAAAGATGGTGAAGCCTACTTTCATGTTTTGATTGTCTTCAGAACCTTGAAACATAGTTTATATTTTAAACATATACATCATTTCTTGCTCAATAGAATTAAAAGCTCCATGAGGATGAGAGTGTGAGTTAAATCTGTTCACATATGTATTTTCAGAATCTAGAACAGTGCCATTTAGAGAATAGAAAAAAAATTAAAGTATATCAACTGAAAAAGGAAAATGACTACAAATATCTTGAATTGTATTTTTAATTTGACTTATACATTTCCCTGTAAATAACAGAATATCTTGATGGAATATACAGAGTTAAATTTTTATCATTATGCATTTTTACTCAATAGCAAAGGAAAGGCGAGCTGTGTGTGAAACACAAATATAGAGAAATACAAAATCCAGTGGTCCATTTTCAGAACACAGCATTTAGCCTTAAATAAGAATTGGGAAGTAAGAAAAGCAGCAGGAGGGGAGAGCAAAATGGAAAGTTAAAAGCAGTTAACACTGGAGTGTGACAAATTCACAACCCCTTGACAAACAGAAGGTGAGGGGAAGGGGCTGCCTGACTAACAGAGATAAACTGCAAGATGCACTCATCCCAAGAAGGCCTTCCTGCCTTAAGAGAACAAAGGGAGGTGGAGACAACCAAATGCACATTTCTTTAAATAACCCATAGGAGACAGTAAATCCTAGGTGACATTCAGGAAAATTGTGCACCCCGTTATCCTTAGTTATGGAGGAACCAGGGAAAGGCCTTCGAGCACTAGGGAATAAAATGATGGTTGTAACTGCTCTGGGAGTGCCTGTTCATTCCGACATCCAATCTTGCAAGATCATCTTTAAAAGCCTCACTTTGTCTCTACCCTTGTATCTCTCAATCCATTGTTTTGGGTTTGGATAGGTTAGCATGTTTCTCACCTAAATGGCTTTATTTATTTCTGATAATCGTGGACAATACTTTTTGTCAGAAACCATTCTGTTTTCTATTTGCAAAGGAGAAACATATGATATTCCATTTTATATCATTTTCTCAAGGCAGGAGTTAACCTGTTTTATCATGAACTAATTAAAGGGAAATTGTTAACTTATAAATAAGTGTATCCATCTTTCTTTTGGGGAGTAAATTTTTTAAATTTATGCTTCCTAATAAGCTATTGATTCTGGCAGTAATTACTGGAAACCTGTTAACACACGTCTACTCCAAAGTAATTCTCCTATATCCCATTTCCATAGATACTGTCATTATATTAGCACACTTCAAGTCTGACTATATTTACAAGTCTTACTATTCTTACTTATTTTTCTGCCTTCAGTACTTCCTACCCATGTATCTGTACTACTCACAGAGGCTTTCAAATCATATAAAATTAAATGGACTGGTTCCTTAGTCTGATACACCAGGCATTCTATGCCTATTTTACACATCTCACTTTACTTTCTAATATTCAGCTGGTATGCAGTCTTTGGTCTAGTCTGATAAATCTGAAGTTGTACACTGTCCATATTGGTCCTTCTGCAAAAATTTGCTTCCATCTTGTCTTCTAATGATCTTTTAACCATCCTTCAAAGTGAATCCAAAACAAATTGTTTTCATATTTATAATTCATGCACAATTTATTTTTCTATATTTTGATTTTTGACATATTATAAGCATCTATCTCAATACTGTGATATCTTTGTTGGCAGGGACTATGTCATATCACTTTTATAACTCTGGTGTCAGAGTCTTCTTAAAAATTTTTAATTCTATAAGCAAATAATTCATAGCACTTACATACTTATCAAAATCATCTAAAATAATAATAAAGTAAAAATCATTACATTTCTAATTTGTTCATTGTTTTTGAGATGTTTTCAATTTTCTCAGAAATTTCTTCAGATTTTCTGCAATTCTAACTATTAGAGCTGACATTTCTTTTAGAATTTCTGGATGTGTGATGATGGTATTATCTCTGAAAATTATTTTTGAAATTTGATTGTTTTTAGACAGGAAAGTTGCTCCACTTGGCTGTTGTGAACTGAAAATGAACCAGGTAAATATACAATGCTCTCCTTACTTACAATTCATCACTCATGTCTTTCTTTTTGTTTTCTCTTGATCCTAGTGAGAGCTGAAATTGTCAGTAATATAAAATTTCCTCAGATGCTCAGTTTTTAGCAATATGAAAGCTCTAAAGAAAACTTAAGTTCTCGTTTTCTTCAATATTTTGCTTGTCTCAATTTTTTCCATTTACATTAATAAAACTCACTGCTTCTCCTTGTAGAGTGAAGCATGAACACACCCAAACATAAGTGTAAACATATAGGGCATGCTCTGGTGTCTTTTCCTTCTATTATCTTTTTCTAATTTGATAACATGATTCTACATAACGTGTACCAGTTAGTATTGGGGAGAATCTTTCTGATTTAGTTCAGCAATTGCTTCTTGAGCTGCACCTTATTTTATTTCTGATGAGTAGCCTTTTGTTCCATTCAGATGCCCCTGGCCTGTTTACTCAGTTTCCTTTTTTTTAAGTTCCTAAGTGAATAGCAGATCAATTGTTTTAATATTTATGTCTCTTCTTCTTTGGAAGGATTTTTTTTTCTTAAATAGTATTCACAAATTCTTGAATTATTTGTGAGGAAAAACATTACCTAACAAAAGCTCAGGGAATATTCCCTAATGATTCCATGCTTATCTTTCAATAACCCAAGAGCTATAAGTATACTTAGTATAGAAAAACATGTATAGAATGTAAAAATAATTACAATAGCCTACATATTATTAATCTAAATAAGAGATCCATTAAATAGTATGTTTTTATTCCACGAAAACATTCCCTGACAATCTCAAAAGTGAATATTCATTTTATCACTATTTATGAAAGTTAAGACTTAAAAAACAATGCATTTAACTGGAATAAAACACATTTAAACATGTGAAACTTCTGACGAAAGTAAAATATTGAACAAGTTATTGAGATTATTTAAGCTTTAAAAGTAATTTTCTTGGATTACCTGAGTATCTTGAGCACATAAAAGTTTTAGCTCAGTTTATACAAAGTGATCTTAATTCTTCATGGTATTTTGTGCAAAGCCAGGAAAAGCTGTTTCTCTTCTTGCTGAAATAAAAAAATTATACTGAAGAGATAGTAAAGTCCATACTAAATTTTGTGAGATCTATATAAATTTGTCTTTAAAAAGATTTGATTAAATCTTCCCTTTCAAAGCAAAGCTAAAGTTATTTTAAGAGTAGGGTTTACCATTGTTTATATATATATTATAATATAACTACTTTTCTATTCCTTGATTATATTTTTTACATATAACATCAAATGTTTTTCTCAAGAGCTCCTGGGAATAGTTTAATAAAATGGAAAGATTCCTACCATTTCTCAGCAAGCAATCTGACTTGAAAATCAGAAGCAGGCAATGATAAAATTAATGTCTTCCTTTAATCCTCCTACCCCCTCAAAGAACACTTTTCTATTTTAAGAGACCTGTGCTTTTGAAAACT
The DNA here is from genome assembly GCF_048772815.1 of Callospermophilus lateralis. NCBI lineage: Eukaryota > Metazoa > Chordata > Mammalia > Rodentia > Sciuridae > Callospermophilus > Callospermophilus lateralis. The sequence continues at coordinate 64,802,287 of NC_135320.1, read as the reverse complement.
AGGCCATCAGAATTATCATCGTATATAACATGTAGTGCTACCTCTACCTTCTTACATTTTTGAAGGATTTAGGTTTCTTATACTGGCTTAAAAAATGTTCTTCAAAAATTTTAGACATAACCAAAACCTGTCCTTCTCCTAGTTCTAATCTAAATTCACTTTAGAGTTCTATCAACTCATATACAAACTTTAATTTATATTTTCATTCTACCTGTTTGATGTGCAATTTTACATTTTTAGATTACTTGATAAACTTTAATAGAGTAGTTAAACCTGATTGATTAGGAAGAAGATTCCTTCCAAAAAATAAAAATAAAAAATAGCAATTCAATGAATGAATAGGGGGGAAAAAAGCAAGCAAGAGAGTTAAGATAGAGAGTAAAGTTTTGGAACATTATTGTTAAAAAACATCATGCTACTTTTAGCTTGTTGATTGGTTGACATAGCTGAAGGCTCTGTATCCTCCACATATTGTTAGAAATGTGAAATTTTAGAACCTAGTACACTCTGAAGCAAAATCTCACTCTAACAACATCTGCAGGTGATCATTAGACAATGTAGTTTGCACAACAGAAAGTTCTGGACCTATTTAATGACAGTTAATGATGACATGGTGGTAATGACATGAGTATCACCAATTGTACCTGCCATAGGCTAAACACTATCATAAGTGGTATTTATTGATTATTTCATTTAGCTCATACAATATCCATATGAGTTAGGTGCTATTATGTTTTCTTATTTGTAGATTATCTCATGATTTTGATGACTATGTTGCACTGAGTATATAGGCATCAAGAGAGAATTCATTCTAAGGAACTAGGAGCATATCTCTTGTGTATAAATCATACATTGAAAAGTAGTATGTTTCAGAAGACAGAAACAAATAATTTGTTCTGTTGGGTATATTATTTTAGTTTTTATTTTTTTTCTAAATTTTTAGATAATGGTAGTCTGTTATAAGCAAACAAAACAGAATTAAAATAGATACAAAAAAACAAACATAAACAAAGATTGAGATATGAGAAGTAAATGCTTAATGTACAGAATGAATTTTCATTCAGCTTCAAAAAGGCTATAATTAAACTAAAAAACATTGGTTTCTTTTTTTTTTTTTATTTTTATTAAATCTAGTCACTCTTGGAAGCAAGGATTGTATAAAGGAGAGAAATCCATTAACCGTAAAAATAATTCTTATGTCCTTTTAGAGGAGCTTGTCTTAGAACAGTTTCAACAGCAAATAAGTATTAATAGGCCATGTTGTTTTAAATAGGATGCACTATTGAAAATTGTGTTTTCAGTTTCTAGTGATGAAAGTGAATAAATGCTCTTGACTTGAAAGAATATGAAATTATAAAACCCAGATGCCTTGATTTGAGTACCAAACAATTAGGTTAAATCAAATTTAGACTCCTCTGTGCAGATTCCCTAAGTTGTCATTGGTACACTTTTCGTGACAATGCATTCTTTGTACCCTTTGTCTGAGGACTCCCTTGGATGCTGCTCTCAGCCAGAGACACCAAGCCCTGCTCTTCTTAGAACTCCTATTATTATCACTGCTCACATATCTCAAGTGATTATAAGGGTTGAGGAAAAATAAAAGAAAAACTTTCTTATGATTTAAATATGCAACTCAGTAGTTAAAATAGAATGACATGATTTTAGGGAAAAATGGAAGAGATCAAATCCTCCAGGAACCTTCTTCCAATTTAGAGATAATAAATAGTCCTCCTGAATCTGTGTAATCCACACACCAAATATGTCACATGGAAGGCACACTTGACGAGACTCAGTCTGAATTCAGACAAAGAAGTAGAAGATAAACAAGACTTTCTTCCAGAAGAATATTCCAGAAGCATTGGTGTGTGCTATCATTCAGTATGACAATGTTAATCATCTCTTCATAAGCGATTCAAGGGCCTTTCTCCCATTTCGGGAGCACTGACTAACACTAAGGTAAAGGTAAAAAATGGCGTCTTTTCAGTGATTTTTTCCTTCTCAAAAACCTGTTTTCATGGCCCAGTGTTTGCAGTGCATTCAACCTCCATACCTCTTTTTCTACTTGTTCTGCTTTCCTGGCTTTTACTTATAAATAAATGGAAGGTCTGAAGAGCCCCCTCTGCTGAGCAGACTGACTTTATAAGGTGATTTTCTATTGACTGAGAGTCTGTCCTTAAGGAAATTTATCTATCCCTACCAAAAGTCACCTTCCTTAGTGTTTTTTTTTTTTTTCCATATTTTAGAGATCCCTTTGTCTAAAAGCTCATTTAAAACAGTGTAGCCAAGTGGAAAGAGAGTTGAGCCGAAAGACAGGAAAGGAAGATGCCATCCCCTGCCTCCAGGACTCTGCATACTTATTCCTTGGCCATGAACTTTTCTGTGTGAGTTAAAAAAATAAAATAATCTTCTTTGCTTTCCATCTCATCCCTGCTTCCCAGTTTCAGCCTGTTTGTCCTTCTATTGTTTTACTCCTCAAGGATGTTTGAAGGATAAGTTATGTATTATTTTTTAAAAAAAGCAAATAAAAAATGCTTTGTATAGGCACTTTGATGTTCCTAGATAAAGACAGACAAATCAATGTATTGCTAAGAATAGGGTCCTTTTTTTTTGTTCCATGAATAATAATAAAAATCTGGGAAGGGGCACTGTGGGGACAATAATGGCTTTATTCAAGGGTCCACTGTGTCCTGGTTGATGTGCCAGGTACCTCTGTACATTGTTTCATTTTTTTTTTTACTACAACATTGTGACACAAGTATATGATGCCAATTATATAGACAATAATGCCCAGAAGTTTTAATTACTTTTTTATTGATTTTGCTAATTCAGTGAAAAACAACTAAACCCTGAAAAATGACTAAAGCCATGTGTTGGTATTAATCTGTTCTGGAACTACATAGAGATGGTGGTTGTGCAACATTTTGAATGTACTAAATGCTTCTCAATTGCTGACTATAAAATGATTAATTTTGTTATGTGAATTTCACCCTAACAAGAAACTATTTAAAAGAGGATTTATTAAGGTTATTTTCCTCAGTAATATTTTATATTAAGATTAAAAAATATCCAAATTAGACCCCTTAAATCACATCATCATGAAATTCTTAAAGCATGAATAAAAGAGAGAAAAACAAGCTGTGAAATTATATTTCTATTTGCGGTGTTATCTCAGTACAGAACTCCAGTGTGGAAAACTCACATAATTCTGTAGGTAGGATACAGGTGCTCAGTCCAGAGAAAGTAGAAAAGACCATTTCATTTATTTTCCCCAAGCCCTAAATCATGGTTCAAGTCTTGATCCTAAAGAAGCCTGCAGAGAAAATGAAATAAAGAAAGCAGGAAATGGATTTGTTTGTTTTTATGTGTTTAGAATTACAAACATATTGGGTACAGTGCGTTATTTAAATACATGTATGCAATATGTACTGATCAAATCAGGGTAATTAACGTTTCTGTCTTCTTATCATTTCTATGTGTTTGAAGACTTGAGCTTCTAGTCACTCATTAAATATATCATGGTTTTTTGTGAACTGTAGTCAGTCCACTGTGCTACAGAACACTAGAACTTAATCCTATCTACCTGTGTCTGGGTACCTGCTGTTTTAAGATAGGATTTTTCAGACAAACAGATATGGTTTAAATCATCCTTCTACCAATTACCAAATAAATTGGGGGGAATACCAGGGATCGAACTTAGGGGCACTTAACCACTAAGCCACATCCCCAGCCCTTTTTTGCATTTTATATAGAGACAAGGTCTCCCTGAGTTGCTTAGTGCCTCGCTTTTGCTGAGTTTGCTTTGAACTCACTATCCTCCTGTCTCAGCCTCCAGAGCCACTGCCAAGCCCAAATAAATCTTAAACAAGCCATTTTAACAACTTTAAGTTTATTTTCTTGTATAAAATGGGAACAGTAGTAATTCTTTTTTTTTTTGGTAAGAATTTTTAAATAATTAAATGCCCTAATATATGTTTATGTATGTTCATGATATTAATGGAGTCAATATTAGTGACAGGAAGGACAAGCTGAAGAGGAAAGATCCATCTAGTGATGGTCCTCCAGTGAACTCCTCAGTCCCTTGTCCCTCCTGGCTGGAGGAGCTAACAGCTTCTAAAAGGACTATGTTCTTTCAGAAAACCCACCATGTAGCAGCTCCTTTACTTCTCTTCTTTAATAATGGAGAAACAAAGCAAATGGAGGCTTCAGATTTCCATTCCTGAAAAGTACCATATTTTATATCTTTTCTTTTCTTTGAATTTTGGTGGATTTAACAATATAGAGCCTGCTACCCCAATGGGAACTCAAGTGTTGATTTTGTGGTAGTTTGTGTTCATTTACCATACAATTATGGTACCCTTTTTCCCTCTTGCTTGGCATGCCTTGACCTTTTCCTACATCCCCCTCAGTTTAACCACTCTCAACAAACCCATTAACTGACAGTGTACTAATTAATTCATTTTAATAGCAATATAATTTTTCATAAGTTGAAAATATTTTATTTTATTCAAGTATCCTACTAGTTATAGGCATTGATTTTCTTCCAATTTCCATTCTAAACAAAATAATTCTTCTGTAAATGCCCTTGAACATACGAAAAGAACTGAATATGTACAAGGACATATTCTATGATACATATTTCTTTGATTGAAATTATTGGGTCAATGTGTATATTTTTAGAGGGTGTAATAAGTACAACTTAACATGAAAACACCCTCAAAAATGAGGAGAAAAACTTTGTTTTTCATAAATATTATTTATCTATATTTTTAGATTTTTCTGGATTTCCAGCCTATAGTTAATGAACATTTTATAAAATAATAGTTGCAATTTTAGATCCTGTGTATGAAGTAATTATCCAATGTAATCATAGGTAACCTATGAGACATTTCTATGAGACACATATTAAAAACTTAACATATGCACATGAATCACAAATTTCAGTAAAAGATCTAAATATTCTAATCTGTATTATTAAAGATTTGATAATAAAGAAACTAAAAACCTCCAGGTAAAAAATGATAGAAATTAGGGTTTAAAACAGGAATGTTTAGACTAGGATATTTTTCACCTTCTATTTATTCAATTTTATTCAATAACTAATCTCCCATTTCCCTCAGGATATGTGTAAAATATATCCATTGCATTTGCATAAATATCATACATTAAATGATAAACCATAATTTTTTTGAAAAAAAAAAGTGATCTGAGGCAAGTGTTTTTTTCAATTTATCAAGAAGCCTATAAATTCTCAAAAAAGGTTTAGAGGGTCAAAGTTATTTGACTAGTTACAGATGATTTCTTCAGCAAGGCTGACAGAGAAAACAGATTGAAAAGTGAAGGACACACTGACTGACCTGAGGAAGACAGACATGATGTTGTAGGGCAGAATTCCATATTTAGTATTCCAGGGGAGTATGGTGCTCAGTGAGCCATATTTCATAACCAGTAGTGACTGTGACAAATGTTGACTAGCATTCAGATGACAAATGACATAAAGAAGGACTAAGAAGTTTCCTCTGCTCAATATCAGGGGTACTGACAGAATGAAACTTAGGAATACATTAACAGTGTACTATTAATGTAATTTAAAAAGAATTATATTGGCTTTCAACAAAGGGTCACTTCTACCCTCACAGGAATAGACAACTCTGGCCTTGAAACAATATTCTTTCTGTTTAACTCTCTTAGATTCTTCCAGGTATTGCAGTTTTATTAACATTAACTTTGGTAGGGGGTATATTTTTATAGCAGTAATCAAATTTTTCATCACAAATGAGAGATTTTGGATTAATGGATTTTATTTAAGATGTAAATAAAGCTGTTAGTTGTTGAGTGATATCATATGGGCATATTTGTCATTGATGATGGTACAATGTCAATAGGGTTTAAACAAAAGCTTTATTAGTCATCTTGTCAAATATATACAGCTGCAAATCAAGTCACCACAAAACATATGTTCAGATAGTTCGTTGGATGATTTTTATTCATTTGGCAATAGTGTAAATGATAAATATGCTTCATTACAGAGTCTTTTGCTCAAACGACAAAGAGGGTGCCGTGAGTTTATTCATTATAAATACGTGTTGCTTCATGCTCAGTGTTATGCTCAGTTGATTTGGTAAAGTGATAAAATGAACGTAATTAAAATAACAAATATTCTTTAGCAAACCATTATAGAAAACCATGATACCATATTAGTAATCATCTTAAAGATAGTGTGTCAGTCAGCTTTCTGTTAATATAACAAAATACCAGAGATAACCAATGTATAAAAAGAAAAGCTTTATTTGGGGTAACAGTTTTGGAGCTTCCAGTCTATGGTCACTTGATCCTATCATTTTGGGCTTCTGGCAAGGCTGCACATTATGGTGGTGTATGTGACAGAGTAAAGTTGCTCACTTTGTGGCAAAGAGGCAAAGACAGAAAAAAGAAGGGCTTATGGTCCCATGATCCCCTTTAAGAGGGTATCCCCAAAGCCTACGTAGCTCTATACCCTATCTGTTAAATATTCCACTATCTCCCAATACCATATCCCTGTGAACCAAGACTCTTATCACATGGGTCATTGGGGGACATTTAAGATATAAACTCTAGCAGACAGTTTTAAAATAATTTTATAATATGAAGTGGTAGACTTTAGGCTATCTATTCTTTCCCAAACAAGAACAGACCAATTTTGGACAATTTAATTACATTTCACTAAAAAAAAAAAAAACTAAATAATTTAGTGGAAGCGCCTTAGGAAGTGGATCAAGAATTCAAAATTATAAGAAAATAGTGTATTACAGTAAAAATATTACAGAGTTCCCAAGTTCCCCTTGCTTCTATTTTGTGGCTTGAATAAAAATTATAGAGCATCTTGACTTCATTGTGACTCAGCCAACTACAAGGTTTTTATTTTTGTTTGAGGTTTTGTTTGTTTTTTATTTGTTTCATCAGAACAGAGCCCACGGTAGAGTCTTGAACATTCCAAGGCATTGAGAAAGGTGTTCATGTTATTTTTCAAAATACTGAAAAGAAATTGACTCTGGGCTTGAGTCCAAATTCTTTAGAACTTCAAATAAATTCCATAGACTGATACCCTTGCTGTGGACACACTAGGCAGCATATCCCTTTTCTCTTGCTGACCATCACAAGGACACCACATTCTGCAGGGAAGGTATCCTAATAAATGCTTTGGACTGATCATCCTGGCATTTAGTGCTTCTTTCTATGGAATCCCAACTAGCCCTGTCTCAGGACAATTGGGGACAATCCCTTCTGGAAATTCCCCTGGGGCCTCTTAGGTAATAACTAAAGCCCTAAGTTCAGCAAAAGGAAACACACAGTTTGTATCCGACCACAGTACAACCAGTGGTTTGTCATTTGGGGAAATGGTTTAAATACAACCCTCATCCTTTACTGTGTGGCCTGGCCTCCTAGCCAGCTGATCCTGGGGATTTCCTCTGTCACAGCTGGAGGAGTATGTTCCAGTTCAAATTCGCCAGAAATGTATTTAGTCTCAGTATCTTAACAGTCTTCCAGGTTCCAAATTTCTGAAGACAATGCCAATAAACAGATGACATTTCATGAGAAAAAGTCTGTCCCATAAACTCATCCCACTCTGTGACACCTTAACCCTGTCATGCATCTTCTTAGGATGACTGGGAGACTGAAGAACCACAGATATAGAAAGACAATAGATACACATAGAGATGATAGAGATAGAAATTGAAATCTTGCTGATATTGGCCTTGTGAGTTTTCCATTTCCCAATAAAATCTATTTCCTATGACATATGACATTATGGGATTTACCCAGATCTCTTGCACCATCAGTGGCAGCCCAAAAGAGAGTCACTTGGCACAGATATGAAAGAAAAAAAGTAAATGTAAAATCCAGCACATTTTACTTTAATATTGTATTAAACCTGAATGTTTAATATAGTATGTTCATTTATTGAGTTTTTTTTTTTTAAATAGATCCAATGACCACTGTTTTACACATTCTCCCTTGTATTAGCCAAAACTCTAATGCAATTTTCAGGATTTCTATTTACATCTTGTAAGGAAAAAAAAAAAAACACTCAAAGAAACTGTAAAAATAATATAATTGCTGAATTTTTTTTAACTGTTATAGTTATCTCAAGAATACATCAAATAACAGTGTGTTTAGTGACTCAATTTGGTTGCTTTTTCCTAGATTCAAGTTGGCTATAATTGAGAGAGTAACTTTTATTCTTTTTCATTCTCATTTTATCAGTTTACACAATACTAAATAAAAATATAAATTGATTATATGAATGTTCAAGGCATATAAAACTTTACTAATAGACAACTCAACTTTTAAGCAGTTGTAGATGAAGGCCACAGTGAGTGTCATCAGTGTGCCTGGACAATTTGTATGATTACACAGAGAAATAAACTTCAGATATTGTAAAAAATACATAACATAGAGGCAGTTAAGAAAGCTACCCTTATATTTGGAATTAAAAGAAGTGATCTTTTATTTTTTTTAATTTTTTTTTGAGAGAATTTTAATATTTATTTTTTAGTTTTCTGCGGACACAACATCTTTGTTTGTATGTGGTGCTGAGGATCGAACCCGGGCCGCAAGCACGCCAGGCGAGCGCACTACCGCTTGAGCCACATCCCCAGCCCGATCTTTTATTTTTAATCTATATAATATTCATCTAAACTGTATAAGTGTTCAATCATCTATCAATGGATGTTTTTGTACAATAGTTTGCTCAAAATTTAGCAATAATTTATTTCATAAACCCCAATGATTTTTTCAAATATTATTCTCTATATGATATGCAATTCTGTGCAGAATTCCATAACCTACTTTTACTATTCTCTGAAAATATTGTCATTAATTACATTCCAGACTATTTCATTCTAACATTTTTCTATGGTTCTTTCTACTTCTTCTGTTTCTTTTTGTTTGTTTGTTTGTTTCTACTTCTCTGTATCTAACAGCAGTTCATCTTTATCAGATTATTTTAATGTGGGCATTGCTGAAAATCTTCTTGAAAGGGGAATCAGTCACTGACATAAGTTCCTCTCTATTGTGGTTTGAATCTGGAATGACCCCAAAGTCTCATGTACTCAGATGTGGAGATTGGGGGAAGTGATTGGATCATGAAGGCACTGGTTTTATCAATGTATTAATCCACTGATACTCCTATCTAATGGTAAGTGGAACCTAGTGGGAAGAAGTAGGTTACTGGAGGCCTACCATGGAAGGGTTTAATCTTCTTTCTGGCCCCATCCTCTCTTTCTCTCTGATGCCATCTATTAAGAGCTGCTAAGCTTTCCTCTATCATGCCCTTCTGCCTCACTTCAGGTCCAAAGCAAAAAAGAGAGCTGATCATGGACTGAATCCTCTGTATCTATGAGACAAAAGCAGTCATTCCTCCACTAGTTGTTCTTGTAAGGTATTTTGGTATCAGCAATGAAAAACTGCACAGAGAGATGCTCCATTTGTCTCTAACTTTTTTCTGAGACACTTTGTTCTGGAGATACTTGGATTCCAAGAACAACAGTTATGATTAATAAGCATCACATGACAAAGAACCAAAAGTAGTGCCAAGCAGCCATGAACCTCACAGAAAGACCACTTCAAGGTGATGTTGCTCCCCTAAATAGGAGGAATTGCCCTATGATGGAATCAAGGTTGTCTCCCAAAGCAGAAGCTGCCATCTCTATAGGAACAGAATTGCCCTTCAAGTGATTTTGACCTTCTCAGAGCTTCACAGAACTAGTCAAATCTTCATTGGACACGCAAGCTCAAAGCTTTTGTTATATCAAATAATGAATATCATGTCTTTACTGGCTGGCAAATTTCTACCACAAAGTGTCTCCTTAACATAAAATTGGAAATTCAATAGTCTTCTCAATAAAATCACAAAACATCTTTTAAGCCTTCACTATAACTGTTTTACTTAAGGTAATCCACTCTTTAATAACCTGAAAAATCACTATTCTCAGTACATTTTATATTCATATTTGGGTCTTCTTCCCCTTTGTCTTTGTAAAAGTCTAAATATGTCATGCTTTAAGGTTCAGTGAAATTTCAATATTCCAATAAAATATATGTTTTGACCCATAGAACACTCTTCTCTTCATTTCTGACTCATCAGATCCCAAACTGTATCTAAATTTTGTCATTTCATGATATTGTCATAACTATGCTATATATAAATATGTGTCAGGTCTGCTTTTAGAATTTAAGCCCTGATCAGATATTTTTTTGTATATAATTGAGTTTTGAGGACATAATATGTGTAAGGTCTGAATTAAGAATGCACTGATGTCTTCTTTCTATGGGGCCATTGCACTGACCACACTCTTCTAGAAGAAAAAGAAAGCTTTTTGACTATTTTTTTAGTCACATGTGGCACATAGAATAGTGACTTTCTAATCTAGAAATATAACATCTATCTTTTAAAACAAATGCTTGGAAAAAGTACACATCACATTCCTTATATCAGGTGTTTGTTTTATTTCTTGGTTTCTATTTAGTTTGTGACTTGTCCATACCTAAGAGTAGTATCTGGATTTTTACATTCTGAAAAATTCTATGTATTCAGGATTAATAGGCTTTTTTATCCATCATTAATAGAGTATTTTTATGATTGAATGAAATAGGCAATCCATTCATAAAGATATTATTCATTTTTCCATGTAAGTCATAATGATATGCAAATAACTTATATTAGATAAAGTTTTTATGATAGTTATTTTTATATCATTTAACTGTTATAATGAGAAACTGAGATTATTCATCATTAAAATAGTTCATAGCACTATTGTTCTTATTTTTTAAAAAACACATGCAACTGTGTGGAAAAGTACTGATAACAGTCCATTTCAATTAATATGATACAGAATTTACATTATCAGCAATATTCAAACAAGAACACTTCAAGGAGATTTAAGTTCTAATTACTTCACAGAATAATTCTGAATTTTAAAAACAAAGGCCATAAAAATGCCAGATTTTAAAAACATATTAACTATAGGCTTCAGGAAAAAATAAATATATGCTGGAATAATTTTTTTTAACATAGTAAATATTCTAGCATTGTCAGTCTGTGAAGCCTAGAAAAATTTTAACCCATATTGAAAGCAGAAGAGTCACGCGATTGCTTGGTATCTAAAGGTAGAAGGGACTGCCATCTTATGTTCAAGAATGTGCTCCAAAAAACAGACTTACAACTGTATCCATTCAAAATTTTAAAAGATGTGAAATAGATAGATAGATCCTGGTCAAGAGCTCAAATAAATTTTAAAACAAAAGGGTGTAATATAAAGGAGATAGACCAATCTCAAAATGTGTCAGGAAGTCAACACAGGTTCTCCAAAGGAAGCTTGCACAATGTACAGTCTCTGAGAAATGAGTTTCTAAATTAAAATGGCACAAAGTAAAAAGAAAATACTATGGTATGTAAATAATGCCGCAGAATAGAACCATCCTAATTCACAAAGAACAAAACTCAGAATCATTCAAAAGTAATGGTTTAGGCTGAGTCTCCAAGTTGAATGTGATTCACCTTCAACATTAACAGGGATGGCAGAAAGGAAAATTCTGCACTTTAAAAATTCAAAACAGGTGATGAGTGGTTCATACACAAGTTATCTGTTCATTTATTTTTCTATATTTATTTTTATATGTAACTATAGGGAGAAATCCTATATAGTCATAATTAATAGGCTATTTTTTATGATATGAATATTGACTTTGATAGCTAAAATCTCTGAACAAGTGGACTACCTCTCTTCTTTACCTTTTCTTTCTCCCTTCCCTTTTCTCAATCCCTCCCCACCCTACACACACACACACACACACACACACACACACAGTATTGTTTGAAATTTTAAGAAAGCTTAAATTGTGGGGAGAAAAAATGGAAAGGTATAAGGTATAAGAGGTGAGCCTAAAATTTGGTGATTTCTTTCCCATAAAACAGTGGTCTCAATGTGGGGACTCCTGGCAAGCAGCATTAGCAACAACCGCTGTCTTGGAAGTAATACAGATTATGATGCTACACCCTGCATCTAAAGATTCAGCAGTTCTGAAGGTAAGTTCCAGCAATGTGTTTTAATGATTGTTCCAGGTAATTCTGATACACATTAAGTTTGAGAATTGTTCTTCAGGAAAGATTTAATGATCCCAAAATAGCATCTTGGAATGCTTTGAGTTCAGTAAATATTAGATTTTACCTCAACAAAGAGATACCAGAAAGGAATTTTTCATGATTTTAAAGTAATGAAACATTTGTTCCAAATTAGCAGTAACCAGACAAAAATGATAATTTGGACCTTACTAAGATGAACATAATAGTCACCAAAAGACACTACTAAGGAGCAGAAGTGAATCTAGTGGAACAAGATATTTGTATCAAGCATAATTTATAAAAGTTCATACTTAAAATTTTAAAAATTGCTACTCATTAATGAAAAATGGAAAACATACAAAATGGAAAAACGATAGACACTTCCAAAAGACAATTACAATTTGGCTATACAGGAGAAGGGAAAAGCATACCTGAGTATGTATAGGAGACTCCTGAGGAACCACAAATCCTAACTAGAAGAATTGACTTCTAACCCAAGAGCATAAATTCAGGTACTAGTTAGTGAGTTAAGGAAAGGGGTGGGTCAGTCATGATGAAATATTTGTAGAGAAAAGAATTGCTAGAAACATTCAGAAGGCAGGAAGGAGAGTTCAATGTTTTGAGAAACTGAAAAAAGTTCGTAATTATTGTCATTGAATATAAGGAATGGTGTGACTAATAGAAAAATATGGAAAGAAAAGTAGTAACCTGTGCAGGTGAAGGATTGTGGAAAATGAACTAACAGAAAGATATTCAGCTGGGTCAAAAGGTTGTGGCACTTACCTATTTTATACAAACAGAGTTGCCTACCATGAAAATGGCTATCAGAAAGGAAAGCAGCAGTATGCAATTTAAAAAATGTTATGTGTTTGAGTGTGTGTGTGTGTATGTGTGTGTGTGTGTGTGTGTGTGTGTGTGTGCACGTGCACTTGTATACATAGGCAGGCTCTGGAGAGAGTACAAATGTGAGAGGTGATGAAGAAGGAGGAGACAAATTTAAACCGAAGTTTCTGACAGGGTCATCTGGAACATGATGGTGTTGCTCACCAAAACAGTAAATCAAAAGTAAAAGTAGGCTGGGCAGGGTCCTGCACTTCTGTAATCCCAGAGACTCAGAAGGCTGAGTCAGCCGCAATAAACTTAGTGAGTCCCTAAGCTACTTAGTGAGATGATGTCTCAAAATAAAACAGAGAGGGATGGAGATGTGGCTCAGTGGTTAAACTCCCCTAGGTTCAATCCCCAGCAACCCCCCCAACAAAAAAAGGAATTAAGTAATAAATAAAAATAAAATGTGAAAAGTAGTAAGCCATAAAAAAGTACTATTATGTTCTGCCATATTTTTTTGTCTGTTTCATAGAGGATGGAATTGGATTTCTTGGCTATTGTTTTGCCTGCTATAATATTTATGATGTGCTTCTGAAAATATGTAAAACACAACTTATATGCATAAAACTATGACAGGAGTATAATACAAACTGAAGATATTTATTCCAGAATCAAAAGTATATTGATTCTAATTATAGTCAATGGGAGTGAATGGTATTTATTAGAAAGAGGATCCAAAACTTCAAGAAACCAGTGATAATTTTTGGAGGTGATGAAATTTTAAATAGTTTGATTTAACCAGTCCAAGATGTATACATACATCAAAATATCATGTTATATAACATAAATATATACATTTTTAATTGTCAATGGAAAATATAAAAAGAAGATAGGAGAGAGCTCTGAAGAACAACAACTTTCACATGAATATTCATAGAGTGAAAAGGCAAAAGTATATTAGAAGAGCATCATATTCTAGAAGTAAAGAGGAATTTGGTAGTCACAGATCCCAACCCAAGTTCTTATACAAGATCAAGATAAAAAATGAAAAACACTTTTGGGAATATTTTCTTCCCTTTATAATTGTGTATTTCATGATGTCAAAGGATAAATTCATCTGTCTTACCCTAAAAAGATGGAAGTTGTTGGGAGGGGGAGTGTATCATTGTCTGAAGTTTTGCTACTATGAAAAGGAGGAGAGAGTGAAATTAATATCTGGGTAAACTGAGGCTAACAATACCTTGTATTTCTTAAGTCCTTGTAACAAATGTAATAAACCACTAAATTGGGAGACATTGAAAGCATTGAAGAGAGAAGGGAAAAGAGATTTATCGATCCACAGTAAATTGGGACATTTCAAAAAAGATGGGATCTGGCCATGGATGGACAAGAGGAAGTCTCTGCATTGTGAGCGAAGGAAAAGGACAAAAGGGTGATGTCAGGGGAGGATCGAGTGTCCAGTAACCTCTTTCCTTAAGTATAGAGATATACAAGTCCAGGATCAAGAAGCCCAATCAATTTTCCTCTACTGAGGCCCTTCTGGCTCTGTTACAACATGGCAGATAGCATGTGCAAAAAACAGATTGGTCACCTGGCACAAGAGCAAGAGGCTGGGGAGGGGCCAGGCTCACTATTCTATAGCAACTCACTGTCACGGACCTAATTCACTCCTATGAGTCCTAACCCACTAAATGAGACCAACATTAATTCCTAGATGAAGGGGAATATGATTCAGCACTTTCCACTAGTCTCCATCTCTGAAAAAATCTTGCTACCTTTCAATACTTTTACACTGGGGATTGAGCATCCAGTCTGAGAATGTTGGGAAACATATCCAAAACATAGCAGGTGTAATATCAAAACAATCATTTCTAGTGGGACCAACAGATTTAGTCTTAATAGATTGAATAAATTTAGTTGTAAGGGGCCAAGGGAACAGAAAAAAAAATGAATGAAGTATTATTTTGCAAGATTTTTAGGTATTAAAATAAGTACAAGCCACTGACTAAAAGTTTGAGTGTAATTTGGTTTCTGTTGCTTTGAACTTTAGAAACAATTGTGGCATCTTCCTTTTTGCTTAGGTATGGAAATGCTAAGTCATCTTGAGAGTATTTTCTATTTGGGGAAAAAAATACCTCTTTTAGTTATGTAAATGTAGAAATAGAAGCAATCCATGCCCTGAGGAATTGGTATAAAATGATTTTTTAAAATTACTTCTAAAGGTTTAACATTTTTTCCCCTTTCCCTCAGTATGCAGAATTCTGAAGATGACATAGGTATTGAGTCTATGGTTTAAAAAGATAAACCTACCTACATTGTGGCTATATGATAATTTTCTTTAAAAAGAAATTTTTTTGATTTGGATGTAATTTAATTACATCCAATTAATTGGTAATTAATTTAAGGACAGTAATTCAGGATCAGTAGGGTACAGGCTTGAGAATCATTTAGAGCATGTCAGGATGATTTGAGCAAATTGTATCCTTCTCAAACTTTAAGATGACTACTGTGAATGCCATGCAAATACTGAAATTTAGATCTCTTATCTATTCATGATTATGTATCAATGCTTATATCAAGATAGAAGACAGGGGCCAAAATGAGGCATAAATAGATAAGTTCTTTCTCTACTGGGGTTATATTTAGAGGATCTGCCCCCCTAATATGATTATTTTATTCAACAAATAATTTTGAGTACTTACCAGGTAATAAAACTTCATCAAACACTAAGGATTTAGCAGATGTGTGTTTGGGGGCAGAAAATGTGGGTGCAATAAAAGTCCCTGGCCTTCTGAAGATTTGGTTTTGGACACAGTGAGCCTAGTACATCTATTAGACATCCAAATCAAAATGTCAATATATACTCTGTTTGAAATGCCTGAAAGCTTTCTTAGGAGAACTTCACAAATTCCAGGCACTAGGGAAAAGGGACCAGGACTGCATTAACATTTCCTTTAGTTTGAGTTAATTGTAGACAAAGCTTCTCTTCCTCTAAGCACTTGACCTTAGGCATTTACATTAGAATACTTGTACTTGTAAATTCTTTCTGTGTCCCTTGGTGAGGTGATGTAAATCTTTTTAAAAAGCTTCTTGCCATTTTTACAACCCATAATTATCTTTCTCAAGGATCTGCTGGTATCACTTTGAAATGAAACAATCTCTAGGAAAGATCTCCCAGTTTCTGTGGACGTGCAGGGTAGATAGAAGGGTTCCTAGTCAGTTAGGTGGGTTTCAGTCTCCAATTTGTAAAACCACCTCTTGTCAGGAAGACAGGAGAAAGTTCAATTCTCCTTTGAATAAGGCTAATTAGCAAATTCTGTGGCCTAACTTCCCACTCCCATCCCTGCTCTTCAAACTCCAGCCATTTGTTTCAGTAAAGTTAATCTCAGACTGAATTCTTACTTCTCTCACCTACTACTATAGCCTTGAGTAAAGTGTTCTTTGCCTGATTAAATTTCTCAAGTGCAATTTTTGCTTTTACAAAAGATACTTTCATGTCTCCACAAACAAAATGGTCTTCTTTGCATAGATAATGGATCACATTGAAATACTATTAATCCTTTTTTTTTGGGGGGGGAGTTATCAAGGAAGTAAGCTCTGATCAAATACTTGAAAAAGGTAAATGTTAATGAGCTGCTAGCTTAACAACATTGTGTGCAGATATCATAACACTTTTTTAATAGCCATTTAAAGGGTACAAGATTAATTGGAGAAAATACATTTGTACTTTGACTCTGAAAAGAATCATTAAGATAGACCAACACCTAAAAGTAGAAGTTTAAAAGACTTCAACTGATCGCTAAAGACCCAGAGCAGTAGTTTTGAAACTTGAACTTAGGAATGCATATTATATATTACCTGAGATTGACACAAAGAATAACTTGATCTTAAAGTTATTAGGATTCTATCAGTATAGAAGTTGTATCGAGTCACAAACAGGGGATCAGGTACACATTTTTCAATTACAATATACTTTAAATACTAAGATATGGAAGAAAAAATGTTTTCACCATCATAACTAGATAACTTTTTGTCACATTTGCTTCACATATTGCTTTTATTTTTCTAATTTATATCATGATATATTGTAGTGGCACCCCTTTCTCCACAAAAAATCTTAACTGGGTTTCTCCAGAAACTTCACCATGGCTGATTTTAGGACTGTCAGCAAAAGAGTCTCTAAGAAAGAGTTCAATGTAGATAAACTTTCTATTTTCCTGTTGCCTTATTTTACTTGGCCACTAGCCTGGAAGAAATCAGCACTCCAGATGCTGGACAACTCCTTACAGTTTTTTGCAAACATGTATCCAGTACAGTAGTTTGTAGAAACCTGTAAACAAGTCCTCTGGCCTTGAGCTGGGGCTTCACAGAGTCTATATTTCTAAGATAAGAGAAGCTTCCAATTGGGCTCCATGGCAACAGCTGGCAAGGGAAAGGAAAGAAAGGGGAGAAGAAGCTCTCCCCTTCTCAGGTGTTGTCCTTGAAGGGTTAATTTGCCCACAACAGTGAAAGAAAAAGCTGCTTTTATGTGAACTTCTGCAGATTGTGAACTTCTGAGATCCTCCCCTTACATGATGAGTATAAAATTCTGAAACTACCTGAACTTGGGGTTCAGGTGATTGATTGATTATAGCAAAAGCTGTGCCCTCTGAACTAGGCAAATAAAACTGTTTTCTGCTATCTTCTAGTGCCTTGCCTCATCTGTCCCTAAAAAACAATATCAGATAACAAGTAAAAGGTATTCTTTGTTCTCCCGTTATTTTTTAAAATCTGATTTATTTTTTAAAAATTTACATTTCTAAAACAAAATTAAGCATCATTTTGTAAGTTATTGACCACATGATTTTTTTTCTTTTGGTCTGTGGGTTATAGTATATATCCTTTGCCTTTTTCTACTGGGTTTCTTTCTCTCTCTCTCTCTCTCTTTCTCTTTCTTTCATAGAGCTATTCAATTAATCTATGCTTTTGTAATATCTTCTCACTGGGCCTTATCTTTTCACTTTGTTTATTGTCTTATAATTTTAATTCATAAAACATCTGTATTTCCCCTTTAGTACTTATTTTATTTTATGGCTAATATTCATATCTTTTTGAATAAGCTTCTCTACCTTGAAGATATAAATTTTTCCAAATTTTATTCAAGACAGTGTAGTCTTTCTTTTTGCATTTTTTATTTATTTTTTTGCTCAATTAAAATATGTCATGTGAGTGTGTAAAGTAGAATGACAATATGCATATATCACGTTTCTTACATGGATAACAATATTTCTACTGACAGTTATACATAATTCACTATTTAGACACTGATTCATATCATCACTTTTGTCTTACATTCGGACTCTTCATATTTTTCCATTCTGATACAATATATTATTTTTATTTAATACAAACTTCTTAATAGGTCTTGATGCCTGTTAGAGTGTGTTGAATCTCAGGATGGCAAAGGCCACAGCATACTCTTTCCTGATTCCAAAGAGCGAAATTGGAAGACTTGATGGAGAGATTTTGGACATTTGATTACCTCCTTGGTAACAGTGAGCAAAGATGGAAGCCCACGCCAAGCCTATTAGCAGGGGAAAGGACAGGTTGCTTGCTAATTGTGTA
The DNA here is from genome assembly GCF_048772815.1 of Callospermophilus lateralis. Classification (NCBI taxonomy): domain Eukaryota; kingdom Metazoa; phylum Chordata; class Mammalia; order Rodentia; family Sciuridae; genus Callospermophilus; species Callospermophilus lateralis. The sequence goes on along the minus strand of NC_135320.1, from coordinate 64,783,758 downwards.
AGTGGCTTATTTCAGATGTTTTATGATTACATTCTTTTACAATCAAGGTCACTCTCTCCAGATCTTCTCCCAAGGACTGAAGATAAAGGGAGTGGAGAACTCCCCGGTCCTTCTCCCTCCTTACCACATTCTTTTAGAAAGCTGCTTACCTCATTGCAAACTTTTCCAGGCACTGATTAGTTTTTTACCCAACAGAGTGATTTCTCAATTCTTTTCTTACTACCTTCTTATTTTTGTTTATTCTCTCCCTCACATCCTATGTGCTTCCTCTTATCTTTCCCTTTAGTTCTTCAAATTTGAATCATACATTCTTAAGCACTTACCATTCTAAATGAATTTTAGAATAATATTTTCAAGTTTTAAAAATTTTCTGCAATTATTATTTCAGTGATATGGATTAATCTTGGAATAGTTTTTGTATTGTGGTCTTAAATCTTGCCATTTATAAAGGTCCTTTCTTAGTTCACTTTTTTTCCCCATTTCTTATAATGCATTTTAGGATATAGCAGAAACTTGTCTGTAAAACTGGCAAGAAAGCTTTTATCCTTTTTTTAGTAAATGTACCACTGTGTGCCTTATTGCTATTTTCCTATTTGAGTTGCCACATTTCATTGATTTTGGTGAACATTTTGTTGTATTTCAACATATCTCAAATCAAGGTGCATCTTATAATCAATGACATCTTAATATCATTATAGATTTAGATTAAAAGTAGCTGTGATGTATTTAATTAAAGGTAGTATGATGTGTTTGATACTGACTAGAAATGTTCAAATTCACTCTTTATAAGAGTGAGTTTTTGCTTTAATATTTTAAGCTATATAAAATAATGGGATGTTTAGCAATTAATGACATTTGATGTGATTATCTTTTTGATAACAGGGGATACAGATAATATAGGATTATCTTTTTAGAAACAATATTTTATTACCTATTCAAGCTAATAATATAAGAAACCATGTTCAATTCTTGTGTGTGCATTTTGTACTCATTCTTGTCAATCTAACTTTACAGGTTCTTTTGGAATTGTCATCATTAGCACCTAGGGACTTCTTTTCTCCAATCCTGTGATAAGAATAGGGAATTTGCCTTTATTATTTCTTCATTGTCCCCCTTACCCAGTATTTCCCTTTCTTTTTCTGCAATAAAACTAATAATTGCCTGTGTAGTTGTTGCCTAACTCATTCCATGAGACTCAAGTCTGGCCAATACAGGGTACAGAAAATTCTCAGGTTTGACTTCTGGGATAAAACTTGAAGAAAGAAAATATGTAGCTATGTCATTTATTACTTGCTCATTTTTTTTTTCCTGCCTGGAATGTGGTCCTGATAGCTACAGCTTGCATAGTCATGTTGAACCTTGAGGATAAAAAAAAAAAAAAAAAAAAAAAAACAATAAACAAATGTCATCTCCATGGACAAATAATCCTCACAAAGGAGTGAGAACTACAGGTGAGCAATTCCATTTTTGTGAATAAGAATTATTCATGAATTACTTACTCCTCATTACCTATGATATGGAAAATATATTATCTTTTATTTTGGTCACAGACTTTTAGTTTTATTATTTTTATGTGCTTGCAGGGGGATGAAATTTATAGGGATAGTCAATTCAGTTTTAACAAATTTTGTCATTTGTTTTCTCTATATTTCTGTGTGGACTAGGTCCTTGCAAGACCTCCTTTTTCCTTCTTTAGAAGAGTTGAACCAATGACTTATATTCACATATTGATCATCATCTGTATTTGCAAAAACAACTCTGTATAGTTGATAACTAACTATCTTTCTTCTTTGAAAAAATTAGCATATATGCTGTTGTGCAGTAGGAAAGAGTTGCTGTAATCTTACTACATTTCTAAAGATTAATTTTATATTTTTTTATTTTTGGCCCATATAAGGCAAAGGTGCTAGAATTTTAGGCGATGTAGGTGGGTTTTATCAGGTATAAAATATAAAGCTTCACAAAACTTGGCAGAGCTAAATCCTACACAGGCAAAATTTCACTACAGATAACCCACACAGGCCTCCTTGGTAAAATTGACTTAGAAACTGTGTTGTGAAATATCCACCAACCGAATTTCCCCTGGAGGGATTTTTGCTGATATTATATTGTTTTGGTTTTTTTTTTTTTACAAGACTTTCATAAACCTTGCCCTGCATTGGCCTTAAATTCCAGGAAAATGTGAATAGAATTGGTGATTATATCTTTAATGTTTTTGATTTTAAGCAATCACCATCAATTATGTTTGCTATAGATTTTTGTAGAGATCCTTTGTAAAAGTAAAAGTACTTTAATTTTCTTTCTGGTTTTGTTTTCAAACTGGCAGAAGAAGAAAGTTCATGCAAGGCTTGTGTTTAAAATTTTGACCTCTCAGGTAGCTTATCTGAAAAACAAACCACTGGACTGTCTGTGTATAGATGTTCTGTCCTTGGAATAGAAGAAGCAGAAAGGTGTTATAATTAATTACTATACTTACTAAATGAAGGCTCACCCCAACTAGGATCATGGAGGCTGGGTTGGGGTAAACAACCTTACTAAATTTGTGCCACCATTCTATGCATAACCTTGTCATTTCCTTGTACCTGAAGGGAGAGTTTGAGAGACTTCTGCTGTAGAAAACATTTCAGTAAGCTAAGGTGCAGAAACAGAGAAAGGTGAAGTCGCCCACAGAGAGAGAGAGAGAGAGAGAGAGAGAGAGAGCTAAACATGTTGGGGATATTTTCCCTGAGTAAATAAACCAATGGACTTAGGAGTTGCCATTCCTCAAACAGGAATTTTGCTATTGGCTGTTAGTCTCATTTCTTTTACACAGAAAATAACCAAGATAACTACTCATTTCTTCTTTTGCAGTATACAACAAGGGTGTAATAATGAAAAGCCTTGCTCAGTATGCACTTAATCTTAGCTCATTTTATAGAAATCTTAGGAGAACAAAGAACAGAATAATCACTCTGTTAGAGCAAAGTGTCAAGAATGAGTCCTAACAAGGAGTTGAAAATTACAGTACTCGCTTTGTTTTCTATCTAATGAAAGTTTTTACTGGGGTACTGAGGTAGGAAACCTGTGAAACAAAGCAAGAATGGTAATTTCCAGAAATAAAGTATCATCCCTAGGTATGGTGCATACCCAAGGTAAATAAAGTACCATCCTTAGGTATGGGGCATACATGGGGAAATGGTGCCATCAATAGCAGTCAGTTCAGACTGACCCAGACATAATGAAGGTAAGAGTGGTTTGAACAAAAGGTAGAAGTATCTACCTAGCCTTTCAGGCATTGAGTCTTTACTTTCAATTCAATAAGAAGAGAGAAAGAAGAAATAAGGCAGAGAATCACAGGTGGTAAATGAAGATGATGATAGTCACCTATGATTCAATATTTCAATATCTGTCTAAATTCTTGAAATGGAAATTATTCAAAGTCAAATTAAAAATCAGATGGGCCTTGCCCCTAGGTACTAGCAAAAGGGACTATTGTCACAAACAAATGTCTGAGAAACATATTCTTAACACCCCAGTCTAGAGTGGCAAGGTACTGGAAATGTCTAGGTTTATTCATTGCAGACTTAAAATTAGAGAACTAATTATCTAGGTAGCTTTGAGATACTTTCTATATGGGTTTTTATTCTATGAAAACCAATTCTGAACCAAGACATATTGTATACATTCTTAGGAAAGGAAGAATACTTCTTTTGGTACACAGAATTTTACTAGGAACATGAATATTAGGGGGAAATGATTTTAATATTAAACATTTCTTATTCTTTATTTCCTCCTCCTCATTTTCTTCTTCCTCCTCCTCTTCCTTCTTCATTTTCTCCTCTTTCTCCTCCTCTCTCTTTCTGTAATCTCTCACAATTGCTTTATGTTTACTGCATTGCTCCCCCATTGAGATATAAAATTCTATTCCCTCAGCATAGGGATTTAAAAATAGAAATATAAACAGGAATAAGATCTACAACAGCTAATAGTCACTAATTACCTTTATGAATATAAAATGTTTGCTCGAAATTTCAATTTTATAAAAAAATAAATTTAAAAACTCTTATGTATCCACATAAGCTGATCTACTTGATTTTAAAGATGAAAGAACTCAAGAAGTCAGGACACAAAGTTTATTCACTCCTTCATTTAGTCATTTATTCATACATTTTCAACAGATGCTTTTATGAGAATTTCTTCTCTACTGGACCCTAGATAGACACTGAGGATCATGAATAAATGGAAAATTTCCTGCTGGCACTGAGTTAAAGCAGAAGCAGAAAACTTCTTTGAGAATGTCACCACCTGCACCTGCAGATACCTGGAGGAGAAGGGAATAAGCCACAGAATTTGCTGAGGGGTAGGAGGAAATTTCAGGCCAGAAAACGGCCAAAGCCCAGAGAGAGGAGCACAGGATGCAACAGCTACAAGATCAGTGTGGGTAGACTGAGGGAAGCCATGGTTAAGGGTGTTAAGAAAGAGATCCTAAAGGTAGAGGGAAAGCTTTGTCATAGAGACACTGTGGGCCACTTACAGACTTGGCTTTTAGGTCGAGCAAGATGTAAAGAAAGAAAAAAGATTTCAGGTTTGGTATAATAATAAGCAAATTGTTAAATTGCCACTCTGCTCTGTTAAAGTGTAGAGAACTGAGGGCAGAAGTAAAGAGGCTATCAGAAAATAAAATAGTAATTCTACTTTTAATTTAGTAATAGTAACCAATTGTCCTTGGGGATATTTATTTAAAATAATATATCTTTTATAGGATTTATAAAATACTATCAATGTTATATGTTACACAGATTATTTTATCTTTCTTATAAGCGATGGAAGAATCACTGTTACTATTAGTAGTCACTTTTGTAACATAGGAAAATAGTGAAAAGATTGGTTAACATGATAGTATTCCATGGGGTGGTAATGAACATGGGAATATGAGTGTCTTTCCACATGGTGATCTCATTTCCTTTGGATATATAATTAATAGTGGGGTTGAAGAGTGGGTATAATTAACAGTAATGCATTGCAATTTCAAAATAAAAGTGAGGGTTTTAAATATATTCACCACAAATAAATGTTAGAGTTTAAGATTATGGATATAATGATTACCTTGAGTTGATTATGGTCCAATATAAGCATAAATCAAAAAATATTTTATTTCATAAACGTGCAAATGTTATATTAGTCAAACATAAAATAAAATATAATAAACAAAAAATGTAAATTTAAAATTAAAAGTGATTGAGATGTTATATCTACAGAATCATTTTTAAAACATTTTAGTAATGCATATATGTGACTTTTTTATAAAAAATATAAGAATCACAATATAGCCATTTAGTAAGGAGAAATGCTTATATTTAACTCAGAATATTTAATACTAGTTATAATTTACATTTTCTATTTTTATCATCACTTCCATGTATATCCCATATGCAAGAGCTAAAATTAACTACCATAAGAGAGACTTATTTAACATAATTTATGGACTATTAATTTATCTGAAAGTGTAAAGATAAATAAACTTTACTATTCCCATCTCTAAAATTACACAATAAACTGAGTATAATATTTATACGTACAATCTATGCAAAAGGAAAATTATGCTCTTTTCCCCATCTCTTTTGATATGCTTTCCATGGCAAACTAACAAAAGAAGCAGAGACATTGTAAATTTCTAAGATCCATGAAATTTCTACCAGTGCTATAGTACAGAAAATTACAGACATGGGAGTATTCATTTATTCCAAAGTTTTTAAGCATATAGTATGGGCCAGAAATTCATGTAAATGTCAGATGTATTAATGAACATATCAACAAAAGTCTCTGCTCTTACAGAGCTTCTATTCTTGAGAAGAAATTCAAAATGAATAATCAAATATATATGTTAATTACAAAGCCTCAGGATAAAAGGTAAAAGAGTACAGAAGTATAAAATTATGGTAGAATTATAATTTTAGAGATTCATGTGAACATGTACAGAGTTCTATTATTTTTATTGTTAACAAATTACCCACATTAGCAGCTTCTAAAATAGCATATATTTATGATTCAATAGTTTCCATGAGCTATAAGTATAGGTATGGCTTAACTGAGTTTGCAAGTCTCAAGTCTGCAATCAAAGTTGCATCCAAGCTGTGTTCCTATTGGAGAACTTGGTTGTCTTCCAAGCTTAGATGAATATTAATTAAATCAGTTTTTTTTTTGTGTGTGTGTGTGTGTGTGCACGTGTGTAAGATTATAAGGTTGAGATACCTGTTTTCTTCCTATCATCTGGTTTCTACTCTCAAGTCCTAGAGGACCCTCAAAGTTCCACATGGACCACTTCCTCTCAATCAACAGGGAAATCACTCTCTGAAATCACTCTCTGTTTGTAACCTCTATATTCTCTTTTAAATGTTTCATCTGATAAAATAAGATGCACCCAGGATGAACACCTGTGATTTTATCAGTTGATTGGGTACCTTAATTGCATATCCAAAATCCCTTCAGCTTTATCATAAAATGCAACATAATCACAGAAGGGATTTTACTGCTTAGATGCAAGTCGAAGTGTTCTATTGAACCATATTGTATTATTCAGCAGCAAGTTATAGGTTCCTTCATATATAAAGAGAAGTGATCATACAAGGGAATGGGTTACAAGAGTCCATGTTGAAATTATGTCTAGGACAGAAGCTATTAAACAAAATTTAGAAGATGAGGATGGTGTGAATTAGGGCTTTGACAGTGAGACCACTAACTAGTGGCGAAACATCCTTATGTTAAAGATAAGAAGAGAGAAGTCAAAGGGGAGAGCCATGTTTTCTTTTTCCCTCTAAGAAACAGAAAGAATGAAAGTTTCTTTGACTTTGAATAGAAATACTTCAGAGAGAGCATGTTGAGTCAGATCATGTCAGATAAATATCAAAGTGTAATTTTAGTACATATTGAACATAAGATAACTATTAAATATGCCAGAAAAAAATCTCAGATAATTAACTGGACACATGAGCATCAAAAAGAAAAGTTCCGCAAAAGAGTGAAAATTTTGATAATCAACAACATTTAGATGGTATTTAAGGGCATGAAACTAGAAAAGATATAGGAAGAAAACAGAGATTTAAAATCTATATAAGTTAAAGAACAGAGACTTGGGGGCTCTACAGCATTTTATGGTTGATAAAATGAGGAAGACCAACAAAAAAGATAAGGAAGTGGATAGAAAGACAGGAGGAATTCCAGAAAGGAATGATATCCTGAAAGGTAAATGAAGAACTTGTTTCAAAGAAGAGAGGAAACATATAATTGAAAATCCATTGACACTTCAACAACCTAAGAACTCACAGATGACTGATGTAACTAAATTGGGCCTTTTGTGATCTTACTGAAAAGAACTTTCAGGGGTTGGTAGTAATTAAAACTGGATTAGATGTATTCAAACAGAATGGGGAGAGGGAGACTTTACTTTTAGGACAGTTGCCTCTAATGGTAAAGAGAGAAGTGTTTTGTTTTGTTTGTTTATAGAACTATTTAATAAAATGAAAGATAAATATTCAAATATTTTGTAGAATGATTTAGTAAAGAAGGAATAATTGATGATGTAAGAGAGAGATCCATTAAGTGCCAGACACCTGCTCATTAATAAAGTGTTACTGGAGAACTAAATCTAGTACACAAGTTCATAGATTGGTTTATCTATAATCTATGGAATGTCTATGCACATATAGGGAAGCAAAGGGGATCACATGATCCCAATTGAACTTGAAATCAGTCAACCTGGTTATGAGATTTTTGCAGAGAAGTTAGTAGTATTGGTAAAAGGAGGCAGAGTTGAATACAACAATGAATGCAATTTACCAAATGTGTTTTAAAAAAAAAAGCAAGAGAGATGCAAAGGAGTGATTAAGAATAACTACAATAGAGTTACCTTAGATTAGGCAGAGGAAAGTGAAGGAAGGGGAGGGGAAGAAATGTGGAGACAGGAAGGATAGTAGAACAAAACAGACATTATTTATATATATATATACATATATACATACACACACACACACACACATATATATATATGCATGACCAATGTGATTCTACATATACACCCAGAAAAATGAGAAATTATATCCCATATATATCATATCAAAGTGCATAAATGCATTCTACTGTCATGTACAACTAATTAAAATAAATTTTTAAAAGAATAACTATCATAGAAATGATAGCATATTACAAATCATGATAGACAATGAACTCAGTTTTAAGTTCTGGAAAAGAAATCCTTAGACATCAAGAGACATATTCTAACTTCAAATGCCATTGTTGAATAAAAATTGAATTCTCAAGAAGGCAACTAGAGAAATTGGTTAGGACAAAAAAATATGATAATCTGGGAATTTGCCCAGGTAAGTTTGGTAATATAACTGATGAAATTCAGGTATATGTAACCATTGAAAATTAAAGATAAAATGTGTTATGGGAGAAAAAGGCAAAATGAAGTTACTTATAGAATGGAAAAATCATGAAGGAGAAGTAATTTGAATTATGTTTTTAAAAATCATATAAGGATAGCAATGAACAAATAGGATATTTCCCTTCGCCTTTTCCAGGAGATATGATTTTCTGTTAATTTATGTAAATAATCCAAATTCACAACTGATATTTTTATAGATTTTATTGACAAAGAATATAAACCAGATATAAATTAATACCACAAAATAAAATATTAAGTTTTGATGCCCTGTATTTTATGTCAACACAGTCAAGGTACAAAGTATAAACTATATATAGTTCATGTTCAGGATGTGCAGTTTTAACCTGCAACTATTATGTATACTCCTGTCCAACAGAACAGTGTGTGAATATGGCATTGACACCAGCTCCACAATCTTTGTGGCTTATAAAAAGTAACAAAGGGGCTGGGGCTGTAGCTCAGTGGTAGAATGTTGGCCTAGCATGTATGAGGCACTGGGTTCCATCCTTAACACCACATAAAAATAATTAAAAGAAAGGCATTCTGTCCATCTACAACTATGAAAATAAATAAATACATAACAAGTAAAAAGGTTCACTGAAATCAGTCAATCTGGTTATGAGATCTTTGCAGAGAAGTTAGTAGCAGTTAGCTGAGTGCCCAGTTTCTGTATCAGCTGGTAGTGTCACTATTCATAGACAGCCAGCTAGCTGGAGGGTTGAGTGCTAACAATTAAAAGTTTCTATCTGGAAATGAAGCTCAATTTTTGTGGTTATGTGTTATTACTAAGTGGAAGTCAAATGACCCTGTCTCACTTGAAGAGGTTGAGGAGATGAATTTCTCTTGTGTTCTTAGAAACAGAGGAAGGCATATGTATGCCTAACTCATACCTTATTTATTTTATTCCTGATTGATTATGACTGAGATTTATAATAACTAATTATTGAGCCCAGTTGATTATTCTTTTTTTCAAACTAATGAAAATGTAATTGAAAAATAGGATTTTTGAAAGAGTCGATATTTTTTCTCAAATCTTTTGTTCAACTTCTGAGTAAACCCTCACAAATATAGTAAAAGTTATACTAACCAAACAGGTACACTTCAAAAAAAGGTAAGAATAATTTGTGCATACATGTAACTGAATTCCATATATTCATATACTCTTCAGAAAACTAAGCATAATTCATTCATAATTTACTAAAAGTTAAATATAAACTTTGTGTTTGATGATGTAATTTTCAATCTAGTCATAAAAGCAATAAAAGGCTGGATTCACTGTGGAGGAATGCATTTGAAAATATTAACTTTTTCTTCTAGTAGGAGTTTTCTCCTCTCAATCTTTTTCAGCCATTAGTTTTGTACTGCCAAATTCATTTAGGAATCAACAGAAGCATGAAGGAGGAGTTATGGAATGCAATTATGTTTCTAGCTTTTTTCAATGTTTCTGAACCAGTATTTCTGATTAAAAAAAAGAAAGAAAGACACATTCTCTGTTGAAATAAGCACTAAGAGTTGCTAGATTACATTTTTTTTAAAAAAAAGTGATTTAGTATACATGTCATTGGAATAAATCTGTATAGATTAACTGAAGCTTAAGAGGCATTTAAAATGTCTCTTTAATGTCTCGCATAGTATCAGTGAGTGCTCAGTAACTGTAGTTATTGATAATGTCAAAGACAGATTGGGCATGGCCATTTAATAGCTTCTCATAGTGAGAGTGGATTTGATGTTTTAAAATACTTAGCTACATTGAAAAAGTATTTATCCTCTTTATCTTGTGAATAGAGAAGTTAGAAATCAGGCTATGTCTACATAAGACTAATCATCCAGACATGAAGTGAAAGTGCCATCATTTATTCTGGCATTTAAAGACATCAGATATTTTAAATGCATTAGGGGAACTATGCTATACTGAGAAAATTATCCAGATGTTTAAGTCAGGCAAATGTGGTGATGAATCCCAAATCTGACTCTATTTGTGGTATCTGGCACATATTCCTTGACATGTTTGCAAATCTCTTATAGCTCTCAGGTTTTTAGTTCTATTTTGGGATTCTATGTAATAAAGTAGATAAACTCCCACCAGTTCATAAGCATAGTTTTTTTTCCTTTACTTTTAAAAATAAAATCTACTTTTTAAAATAAGAAGATTAAAGAAGATATGAATACACAAATGATGGTGAATAATGTTCAAACACATAGCTTTATTTCATTTTTGTATGATGATTTTTATAGCTCAAGAATACTGTAAAATTGCAGGAGGCATTGGGGTGTGTTGTATGAAAGACAGGGTGATTGTATTTAGATGAAAGAATGTTGAGCTGATCTGCTTACAGAAGCTCCTGTCTGGGACTTGGTAGAAGAGATGGATACTTATTCCTAAGTCATTTTTGAGGGGGCACCCATTTAATTATAAAGCTTTCAATAATTGGTTGCCTAAAAAAAGATGAACATCTTTATGGCGGTATAAATATAAATATCTGACAATAGAAATCATTAACGTTTTTGGGCCACTGAATATTTTTAAAAATAGCAAAATTTGCTAAACCTAGTTCACCATCTCTAATATTAAATTAATAATATAAGGGGACAGAGAGCTGAGGATGGTGGGAACACAGATTAAGAGAATAATTTTGTGGGATGGGCCCAAAGTGCTGATTCCCCCACATACTTTCTTTGCCCCAAAGCAATTTCCCTGCAGCCCTACCTGGACTAAGTGGATAGGATATGTCACATTCCTCAGCAGTCTGAGACAGGAGCACTGATCAGCAGTCAGTGTAGGTAATGAATGGGGGGTTGAAAGAGGATAATGATTGGTTATCAAACAGAGAACAATGGGTCCTTAACTTCTGGATCAAGCTCTTCACACTCTGGATTGGTAACAATTAATATCCATGTCCCTATTCTCAGGCACACACACAGAGGACAAAGAGAAGGCAATGATTAAAAAAGGTGCTGAGATTGTGACTCAGCGTCAAAGTGCTTGCCTAGCACATGTGAGGCCCTGGGTTAGGTCCTCAGCACCACATAAAAAATGAATAAATAAAATAAACTTATTGTGTCCAACTACAAAATAAATATTTTAAAAAATTTATAAAAGGGTTCTTAGGGTCTATAAAAGAACAATATGCACTCTCTCCTGCAGGCTTTTCAGCTCTGAAGTCTCCTTCTCAAAGGAGAAGGCTGTCTATCACTTGCTTAAATAAAACTTGCTTTCTACACTTGTCTCAGCATTTATTTTTTTAAATAAATCTTTAAATTTAATTAAAAATTTTAATTAAATTATTTATTTATTCTAATTTTTTTACATGATGGCAGAATGAATTTTTTTTCATATTGCACATATAAAACACAATTTTTCAAGTCACTGATTGTACACAAAGTATTTTCAACCATTTGTGTCTTGAAACATGTACTTAGAGTAATGATGTCTAGCTCATTCCACCATCATTCCTGTCCCCTTATCCCTCCTATCCCCTCCCTCCCCTTTGCCCTATCTAAAGTTCCTCAATTCCTCCCATGCTCCCCCACCCCATCATCATTGTGAGACAGCATCCTCATATCAAAGAAAACATTCGGCCTTTGGTTTTTGGGAATTGGCTTATTTAACTTAGTATTATATTCTCCAACTCCATCCATTTACCTGAAAATGCCATGATTTTATTCTCTTTTAATGCTGTTTAATATTCCATTGTGTATTTCTAAGGTGTTTAAACTTCAACACCAGTGAAAAGGACTTGTTCCTGATCTCCAATACATGTATCAATAATATTAAACAATTTCATCCAAGAGGAAAATTTACAATGCTTACTGACTACTCCCCTAACCTTAATAGTGGACATTGGACATTTTCAGGGAGTTCCATTATATTGTAAACATACTAATTTATACACTATAATACATTCCATTATAAAATACCATCTTGTCCAGTCTTAAGAGAGCAATCCTCTAAGTGCTTAAGCAAGGTTGAGATGTTTTGTATAAAAAGGATGGCATCTTTATGATGCACCTCTGAAAAGAAAGTGATTTTTACCCTGCATCTATGTCCGTAGCTCAGTGCTTTCTCTAATATATCTTCAGCTTATGAGAATAATTGACTAAGAACATGTATTAAAACATATCCATGTTGTAAAAATCTCACAGAAAAAATCTGCCTTGATAAGATAAATATTTGCTACAGAAGACACTCTTTTCTAAAATTGTCCACTTCAGCAAATATATTTTGTTTTTAAAAGAAACATCGAAACACAGCTTTTAGAACCTTTGAAATTGGCCTGGGGAAAAGGAAATTGGACCTTAGTCTGTAGACAGAAGATATTACATCAAAAACATGTTGGATTGCAGAGCTCAGGCGAATGGGGAAGACTTCATAGTGAATGAGAGTCTTCCTGGGAGGAAAGGGACATGGATATTGAACTTTTTTAATAGATTGAGAAACACGAAACTCCATCCAAGAATAACTCATGACTATTAAAATTTAACATTTACATGGCACTTCCTATGTACTGACACTGCTCTAAATTCTTTCAATATAAACTTATTTAATTCCTCATAATTATACTATGAGGACTTTTCATTATCTTCATATTAATGCTGAGAAACCTGAGGCATAGAGGTGTAAGTAACTTGCCCAGAGTCATATAGCCAAAAAGGTAAAGCGTATCAGTTCAGGTAATTAAGCCCCTGCAGACTGAGCTTTGTGTCAAATTGTAATTGAAATCAGAACTAATAACTTGATCCGAAGTCTAGGACCTACTTGGCTATTGATAATGCCTGGCTATATTCTAGCATATGACTGTAAATAGAAACAGTTAACTTCCTCCTACATCTCTACTATCCATCCCCAAATAGTAAGCTTTAGGACAAATCTTAGACACATAAGTGTACAGTTGAAACAATGAAGGCCCAAGTGGAAGATGTTTCAAGCAGATAATGTAAATGAACTTGGGAGATATTTTAACAAAAAAAGGATCAATGGCTACAGTAGTAATAACAATAAAAAAAACTGTCAGTGATTGTAAAAGATATTATAATTTTTTTCTCTATCAGATTTTTAGGTGCAAAACTTTGAAGTGGATATGTAACAGGATACATGGACTATTTTGAATAAAGGTAAACTATTTTGAAAATTATTTCTGTGTCATCAATCGATTTGAATAAAGATTTGAATGGTCCTTTAATGATTATGACGTTTGCTTATTGGAAATGGTTATTTTTCCTCCTAAAATTTGAGTTTTCTGTGGTAAATTCATCTTAGCATAGAAATTATACTTTGTGTTCTCTTCCTTCTTTTTTTTATTCTCCTCTGCCTAATGTATAACTTTGTAATTGAAGTTGGGGTACCGTTTTCCCTTTAGAGTTACATATATTTTGTAGTTTTTTGGAATCAAGGTATTTAGCAGGGTAGATTTTTTTAATTCAATATTTTTTAGTAGTCAAAAAATGCTTCCTGAATTTTCACAGTGGAGTTGGACATGTGGGTGGTGGTGTTGAAAATCAATTTTCAGGTGCTTTTTCAGTGAAATCAAAGAATGGGTTTGTCTGGGCCAGAGAAACCCCTCCTCCATTGAATAGTTTCTAAGGTAGAGTCCTTTTGTTTAAATAATTACCACTTTTATGATCTCAAGCTTCAGGCCACAAATTCAAGGCTAAGATTGAAGGTAGAAAGGACACAATGGACAAAGTTTTTATTTTCTTCCTATCTTAAGGCCCAGGGTAAATCTTGTAAGATTAGATCTGCTTCTAGATGCAATAGGACACTGTAAAATATCTTATGTGAATAATATGCTTGCTTAAACTTCATTCTTCATATTAGACACTTCAATTTAATATATACACAATGTATTTCTTTTCCAAAGAGAAATTAAAAGAGGACTTTGGTCTGTTATTCACATTCACGCTGCATCTTCCTTGGAATCTCACAGGTTTTGATTTCCTTTTAGTCCTTTTAGTCACATTTATACTGTCTTATCAGTTTAACCAAATTATAGCAGAAAGAAAGCAGCAAGTTGGAAAGGGACAGGCACCTTTAGAAGCACAATGGAAAGATGAAAGTAGTAGAAAAACAAGTTAACACTTTTGCATTTTAATTAATGAAAATAATGCCTTATGTAGCAAGGAGAAAATGATAAATTATGTTTAGTGGCTTTCTGTTTAATAAAGAAATGTGGAAAATAATGCACTTTATGTAATTTTTCAACAAACATATTAAAACATATAGTGGTGGTATAGCAGTATTCCGGAAGTTCCCTATTATGAAACATGTTGTTAGCTAAACATGGACAAAAGAGCCTATTGCTTTATAATCTATTATCTTCATTTTATCTTTGTACATAGCTTTCGATTGTATTATTTTAAGAATAAAGATGATTTTTTGTGATTGTATTATTTTAAGAATAAAGATGATTTTTTTCTAATTCTTGTACCTTTAAGATGAGGGTTAATAAGCTGAAAGACATGAATTGAGTAAAAGTCATATGGTCTGTATAACAAAAAAGGAGAGAAAACAGTAGCAACATACTGCAAAACATGATGCGTTGACAACCTATTTTCTCTTTTATCTATTATGACAGAGAAATAAGATTATTGAAAGGAAATAGTTCTCAGTAGTTAATATTGAAGTGAATAATTGCTCTACGTTGCTTGAGGCAAATGTTTTATTCTGAAGATTTTTTTAAAAATAAAACACATGTTTATAATGTAAAGATCATGGAGCACTTTATTAGGGAGATGGTTGGAAACATTTAAAACTCTGATTGTTAACAATTATACCCATGTTTACAGGAGGACAATGTTTATTAGTCTAATAATTGTCTCTTGAGTGCATGCTATGTGCCCGTCATTGTGTAAGTAAAGGAATAAAAAGTGCCCTTTCTAAGGTTAAAATATATCAAATTAGTTGGGCATTAAGAAGCAATTTAAATGAAGTATGCTCTGATAATTAAAGAAAACATTTGTGAGTGAGATGGTATCACTTAAGGGCAACCTACTAAGAGAAAAATAATGAGAATGAGAAACTAAACAATGCCACAAAACTTCCAGATGTGTCTGATTCTTAGATCTCATTTACATAAGGAAGCCTGAGTCTAAACTCAGCTGTCTCCTCACCCATGTATCTTGAATACCACCCACTTTACCAATTAAGAAAATCCTATAGTTTGTTACGTTAGTAGTTTGAGCAATCATAATCTAAAAATCTTAAATTCAAAATATTCCTAAACCAGAAACTTTTTGAAAGTCAACATGATGCCATGGGTTGAAAATTCTACACCATGAATAAATAAATAATTAAAATTTTTAATTAAACTTAAAGATTTTTTTAAAAAAATAAATGCTGAGACAAGTGTAGAAAGCAAGTTTTATTTAAGCAAGTGATAGCCTTCTCCTTCGAGGAGAAGGAGACTTCAGAGCTGAAAAGGGCTCTAGTGTGTTAATTTGATATAGGTATGCAATGTATTATCATCAAATAAAGATAGCTAGTATTTGCTAGGTGTGGCGTCATACACCTATAATCCCAGTGGTTTGTGAGGCTGAGATAGGAAGATTGCAAGTTCAAGTCCTGCCTCAGCTAAAGAGAGGTGTTAAGCAACTCACTGAGACCTTGTCTAAATAAAATACAAAATAGGGCAGGGCATATTGCTCAGTGGTCAAGTGCCCCTAAGTTCAATTCCTGGTACCCTCCAAAAATAAATAAATAAAGACATCTATATCTTTAAATATTATCTTTAAAGCATTTGTATTAATGTATAAAAATTGTATATATTGGGCTGGAGTTGTGGCTCAGCTACAGAGCGCTGCAAAGCCCTATGTTCTATCCTCAGCACCACATAAAAATAAAATTTTAAAAAGTACTGTGTCCAACTACAACTAAAAAATACTTTTTTTAAATCACCAACTTAAAAAAAATTATGTATATTTATGAGGTACAGAGTGATATTTCAATGTATGTGTCCAACTACAACTAAAAAATACTTTTTTTAAATCACCAACTTAAAAAAAATTATGTATATTTATGAGGTACAGAGTGATATTTCAATGTATGTATAAAATGTGCACCTTCCTCTATTGCTGCAGTGGAATTGTCCCAGGACACCAAACCTGGCTATATTTCAGGTACACCGAATGAGTACTCTGAATTATCTTTCCCTATCAAATATAAAATATTCACAGGTAGTTGATTGATTTTGCATTCTATTTGTAGAATAAATTAGAGCAAACTGACTGACATTCACTTGTTTTTACTCTGTGACTAATCAATAATATTAGTGGTACAGAATTATAAAAATACAAATCTTATTCAAATAAGATTTCAAGTAGGAACATATATGTGTATATGATATGCCTCTGAAAAGAAACATAAGGCTCTGCATTTTAAACTGACATTGTTGATGTTGAATGAGAATGAAATTCGATGGCCATATCTATTGATAATAATGTCTAGAAAATCAAGATAAAACTCACTAAGCAACTCTATCACAGATATTGGGATTCTGATTGCAGTTAACATGTTCTGAGACTAATTTGTTGTTTAGAACAAGGTTAAAAATAATGAGAAATTTTGTCTTTGTTGATTCCATTAAGCATGGTAAAATGTCTAGAGTTATTAAATAGTAGAATAGAGAGTTTAACTACTAGATCACTGAAAGTGAAAATATAGAATGAGGAAGGAAATGCTCTATCAATCTTAAGGTAAATGGAAAAGAGAAACAAATAAAAAAAATGTGGATCAAAATAATGACAAATATGAAGGCAGAAATGAATTAAAATGTATCAAATATTTTGATAAATGTAAGTGTACTAGATTCTCCAGTTAAAAGATGAAGATTATGAGACGGAATATCACTAGTCTGATTAATTGATCAACTAAGTTTGAGGTAAAATAAAAGAGCACAGAAAGTTTGAAAATAAAACGTGGAAAGCGTATATACAGAAAATACTAACAAAAATAATCAGCAGTGTTGTTTTGATTACATTAAATAAATATTAAGCATTTTAAAAGTACTATAGATAGTCCCTTGAGTAACTCAGAGTTGTGAGAGACCCTAACACTGTGGATTCTTTGATATGTTGCTTATTTCGATATATGCAAGCAATATCTCTATGAATCCTTCCCTGCAAAGTAAAATCACAAACACATGAGAGCTCATCCTGAAGCTGAAGGTAGGTAAAAATGAGAGAGGTCAAGAACATACCTAAGAGGCAGAACATCATTTCTCAGTCTAGACTATGAAGTGTGGAAGAAAGTGAGGAGAGAGCAATAGAAAGATTCAGACAGGTCGGGAACTAAACTGGAGCATAATCATCAGAAGATACGTGGCCTAGGGCAGTAATGGGGCCAGTTACAGGGATATTTTTCAATGGAAGAGAAACAAAGAATAGTCAAATATGAGAACATTTAATTTGAGCCAAGATTATGAAATAGCCTGAAAATGTCCTGGAATGGGAACAATAGCTAGTTTCCAAGAAATGCAGAAATATAACCTTTTTGAATGAGAATTTTATTAACATAGGCTAAACAGATTTCCACAGATTAAAATCAATCATCACCCTAATGACAAATATTACTAAAGGCAAAATAAAGCAAGGTATTTAGGCAGAGTCAGTAAAAAAATGAAAACATGTATTTTAGAGTTAAAAATAAACAGCATAGGTTATGCTAGAGTTACAGACAGAAAAACAAAAGTTTTTCTGACTGCATGTCACATGTAAGTGAACAGAGAGCTTTGATCCATTAGTCACTCCAGGAACCATTTATTCCTGCTATTCTGTACCTACTAAGTTGTTGCAACAGGAGCAAAGAGACCATGGAAAAGTGTGCATGGGAATTTCAATGTTTCAAGCTAGACATACATGATACATGCTAATTCTGCTTATATTTAATTGGTTGGAACTAGCCATTAGTTCTTACTTGACCCTAAATCACTTCAATGATACTGAAAATAGTAGGGAAGCAAATAGACATTGGTTAATATCAATGTCCCTGTCACAACTGAACATGTTTTATGATATAGATATAGAACATAAAATAATATAAAAATTTTGAGGTAAATAATAATTGAGGATGGGTGAGATCAAATATTAGTTCTAGTTTTGAATGAGTGAACTGGATAGAATACATTAAAAAGTAGCACATTGTCCCATAATAAAATAAGACTATCTTGAAAAGATGATCTAGAAAG
The DNA here is from genome assembly GCF_048772815.1 of Callospermophilus lateralis. Classification (NCBI taxonomy): domain Eukaryota; kingdom Metazoa; phylum Chordata; class Mammalia; order Rodentia; family Sciuridae; genus Callospermophilus; species Callospermophilus lateralis. Next base: position 64,765,158 of record NC_135320.1, on the reverse strand, counting down.
TTGTATATTAAAATATGTAGCACTTTTAAGAAGGCAAAAAAAAACAGATTAAAATAAATAAAGCAAAAACTGATACACTACCAAAAAAAGAACAATCTATCATAATGGGAGGTTTCAAAGTAACACTATAAATTATCAATATGTCAAGCTAGCAATAAAAAAATCAATGATAGTATATAATATTATAACAATAAAATAATCAATTTTGATCTAATATGCATCCAGTTGTTCATGAGTTCATATTAGCCTCAAGTACCCATTTATGAATTAGAACAATTGGTCATTTATTAGACAATAAACTATATCTCATAAAGTGTGAATATAATGTTATTCTGACCAGTCCTTTTGACAAGTCTGTGAGTAAAACAATATTTTAAAATAGACTTATTTTATTTTAAATTTTATCTTAAACTTATTTTATCTTATGTAGTAATTTCATGCTACTTATTATCAGTAACAAAACTTTATCATCCATACTGGAATTTACCTACTTTGAAATAAACTTTTTATTTCAGAATGATTTAAACATAGAGTATATTTGAGGAAGTAGAACAGAAACTTCACAGATTACCCTATTATTAATATATTGTATTTGTATGATGCATTTGTTATAGTTAATGGATAATTATTCTCTTAATGATCAACCCTAACCAGATTTTATCCAAATTTCCTTGGTATGCACTGACTACCTTTTTCCTATTTATGATTCTGGTCTTGACACTACATTACACTTTGTAGCTTGGTAGTCATGTCTCCTTGGCTGCCTCAGGTCTATCACAGTTTCTCAGACTTTCATTTTTTGACATAGTTTAAGAGTCCTGGTCAGGTTTTTATAGAATGTCCCTCAATTGGGATTTGTCTGATGTTTTTCAGATAATTATACTGGTTTTACCGGTTTGGGATGGAAGGAAATAAGCCCCGTGCACTTTTCCTCACATCATTTCAATGGTATACAATTTCAACAGTATTTATAATCATAATGTCAACCTTGAGCTCCTGGTTGAGACAGGTTGTCAGATTTTTCAACACTAAAGCTACTAATTTTTCTGTTACCACGTTATGATCTGTAAGAAAGTTCAATGCACAGCCAACATGTAAGGAGCAGGGAGTTTACCACCTTGAAAGTGCAGTATCAGCATAAATTACTTAGGATTTTGTTTTAAAACTCATCTCTTACTTTATTGACATTCATTCATATTCATATGAATTTATGAATACTTATTATGCATTTCGAGTTATAATCCAATATTTAATTTATTTTGCTGCATAAAACTTTCCCGTGTTGGCTATTAGGAATGTTTTCAGTTGGCCCCATGTTCCTTTCCAATCCTCTACCACTGTGAATGTGTTATTGTTTTGGTTTTTATTTTCTGTTGTTTTTTTTATTCGTTTGTTTGTTTAACATATAGTTTATGAGACAACAAGAGTTTCCAGGAACACTTTGTAATTTCTTCTTCCAGTTCTAGAATCAGCCACTTCACCAAGATATCTTGTTTTGACTAAAACTATGGGTACTGGATATGCTTATTGCACTGAGGTTTAATTGCTTTGAGACTCTCTTAACTGATAAGACAAGAAAAACTGTATATACACTTAGCTCTATATATTTCTCTATATAATTTTCGTAATCTATGTAAACTAAACATGAGCTACTACAGTATCTCCACAGCTAATCATTTAAAAGAATTCTCATTCTAGCCTTCTTTACTTGCTTATCTATTAGTTAAGTCCAACAGACACATTTGACTTCCATCCTCACCATATGTTTACTTAATTCTAACGTATACTATATATGTTAATTTTTACATAATTAACAAATTAACATATATCCCATATTAATTAATTATATCAATTTGAAAAAATTACTTATGTATGATTTTTTATAACTTTAATTTTACAAATTAAATCATTTCCAATTCATTCAAATTATCACCTTTTTTCCCCTCTCTTAGGTGAGTGTTTTTTTTATTTAATACAATTAGGCCATTTTGTCATATTGTGCATTGCATTCTGTGATTACTAGAAATTCTAAGATTTTAAATTTGCATACATTAATGTTCACTATACTCTAAAATCCTATGAGTTTTGGCAATACATAGATAGATGTGCTTTTCTACAAATAGCATATCATACATGATCATTTCATTGCCTTAAACAATTTACTGTACTTCACCAATCATCCCTCTACCTATCACATCAATCTTGTGGAAATCAATGACATTTTTACCCTCACTGTAGTTTTTGCCTTTTCTGAATGTCATATCATTGAACTCACACAATAAGTAGTCTTAAAGTTTACTCCATATATTTTTATGGTTAGTAGCTTTTGATGTTTTGTTTTGAATCATTCCATTATACAGATTTGCCACAGTTTTTTTTGTTTGTTCATTCATAGATTGAAAGATACAATCTATTGATCAACACAATCTCAATAAAAATTCTAGGAAACTATAGATTTTAATAAACTGATTATACAGTTTATACAAAATGGCAAAAAACCTAGAAAAACAAATAAAATACTGAACAACAACAAAATTGGAGAACTCATATTCCTGATATCAATAAATACTAGATTACAATAACTACTAAAATTACAGTAATAAAGATGATGATGTATCTTTCCATCTTATAAGGTCTTCATTGATTTCTTTTACCTCTTTTGTTAAGTTGATTCCCAAGTTTTTTTTTTTTTTTTTTTTTTTTTTTTTAGGCTATTGAAAATGGGGTAGTTTTTCTCATTTCCCTTTCTGAGGATTTGTCACTGATATATAGAAAAGCCTTTGATTTATGGGTGTTGATTTTATATCCTGTTACTTTGCTGAATTCATTTACTAGTTCTAAAAGTTTTCTGGAGGAAGTTTTAGGGTCTTCCAGATATAAAATCATGTCATCAGCAAATAGTGCTAATATGAGTCCTTCTTTTCCTATATGTATCCTTTAAATTTCTTTCGTCTAATTGCTCTGGCCAGTGTTTCAAGAACTATGTTAAATAGAAGTTGTGAAAGAGGGCATCCCCATGTTTTTCCAGTTTTAAAGGGATGCCTTCAATTTTACTCCATTTAGAATGATGTTGGCCTAGGGCTTAGCATAGATAACCTTTATGATGTTGAAATATGTTCCTGTTAATCCTATTTTTTCTAGTGTTTTGAACATAAAAGGGTGCTGTATTTTGTCAAATGCTTTTTCTGCATCTATTGAGATTATCATATGATTCTTATCTTTAAGTCTATTGATGTGATGAATTACATTTATTGATTTCCATATGTTGAATCAAACTTGCATTCCTGGGATGAATCCCACTTAATCCTGGTGCATGATTTTTTGATATGTTTTGTATTCGATTTGCCAGAATTTTATTGAGAATTTTTGCATCTATGTTCATTAGAGATATTGGTCTGAAGTTTTCTTTCTTTGATGTTTATTTGCCTTGTTTTGGAATCAGGGTGATATTGACCTCATAAAATGAGTTTGGAAGTGTTGCCTCTTTTTCTATTTCCTGAAATAAATTGAAGAGTATTGGTATTAGTTCTTCCTTAAAGTCTTATACAACTTAGCTGTGTATACATCTGGTCCGGAGCTTTTCTTGGTTGGTAGACTTTTGATGGCATCGTCTATTTTGTTGCTTGAAATTGATCTGTTTAAATTGTGTGTATCATTCTGATTCAATTTGAGCAAATTATATTTATAATTCTAGAAATTTGTCGACGCCTTCAATATTTTCTATTTTATTGGAGTACAAGTTTTCAAAATAATTTCTAATTATCTTCTGTATTTCTGTAGTGTCTGTCATGATATTTCCTTTTTCATCATGCTGAGAGCCATTGCCAAGTAGGAATGACACATGGCAATTTCTTTGTCAGCCTACCCAATGTTGCTTAGAGGAAGGACTCTCCATCTCCATATTGGACCCAGGTCATTTGCAGTGACATTGCATGTAAGGTGACCTTGCTCAAGGAACAGGGCAGATCCAGGTTTAGGGTGTATCCTGCTGGGATTAGGGAATATCCCGCTTCTTGGGTTTAGGGCGGTTCCAGGTTTAAGCTGTACCCTGCTGGGAATAGGGCGTATCCTGCTGCCTCCGGCGTGCCTGCTCCTAGAGTTCCCATTGAGTTCTCATGGGATTCAGAGAGTATTTGGGATTCAGAGCCCAGTGGAGAGTGTGGATTTGGCCCAGAACGTGGATTTTCCCCAGAAGGTGTTTGTAGAGTGCCAGTGTGAGTTCGGGAATAAAGAATTGCTGTTTGAATCTACAAGGCTGTGAGTGGCTCCTAATTTTGTGCCCAGCCAGACTGCGGCATCATCACATATGTTACAGAATAGAGCACACAGAGAATAACCCACAAAATTACAATTATCTTATATTAGACAAAGGCGCCAAAAACATGCATTGGAGAAAAGATAGCCTGTTCAACAAATGGTGGTGGGAAAACTGGAAATCCATATGCAACAAAATGAGATTAAACCCCTATTTCTCACCATGCACAAAACTCAACTCAAAATGAATCAAGAACCTAGAATAAAACGAGACACCCTGCATCTAATAGAAGAAAAATTAGGCCCTAATCTCCATCGTGTGGGATTAGGCTCCAGCTTCCATAATAAGACTCCTTTGGTGCAAGAATTAAAATCAAGAATCGATAAATGAAACAAACTAAAAATAAAAAGTTTCTTCTCAGCAAAAGAAACAATCTGTGAGGTGAATAGAGAGTCTACATCTTGGGAGCAAATCTTTACCCCTCACACATCAGATAGAGCACTAATCTCAAGGGTATATAAAGAACTCAAAAAGCTAAGCACCAAAAATCCAAATAACCCAATCAATAATTGGGCCAAGGACTTAAAGGGACACTCCTCAGAAGATGATATACAATCAACAAGTATATGAAAAAATGTTTATCATCACGAGCAATTAGAGAAATGCAAGTCAAAACTACTCTAAGATTTCATCGCACTCCAGTCAGAATGGCAGCTATTATGAAGTCAAACAACAATAAGTGTTAGCGAGAATGTGGGGGAAAAGGTACCTTCAGACACTGCTGGTGGGACTTCAAATTGGTGCAGCCAATATGGAAAGCAGTATGGAGATTTCTTGGAAAATTGGGAATGGCACCACCATTTGACCTAGCTATCCTTCTCCTTGGTCTACACCCAAAGGACTTAAAAAACAGCTACATCAATACAGAGACACAGTTACATCAATATTCATAGCAGCACAATTCACAATTGCTAAACTGTGGAACCAACCTAGATGCCCTTCAGTACATGAATGGGTTAAAAAAATGTGGTATATATGCACAACGGAATATTACTCAGCAATAAAAGAGAATAAAATCATGGCATTTGCAGGTAAATGGATGGGGTTAGAGAAGATAATGCTAAGTGAAGTTAGCCAATCCCCCAAAAAACAGAAGCCAAATGTTTTATCTGATATAAGGAGGCTGATTCATAGTTGGATAGGGAACAGGCGCATGAGAGGAAAAGATGTACTCTACATAGGGCAGAGGGGTGGGGAGGGAAGGAAAGGGAGGGGGCATGGGGTTTTTAATGATGGTTGAAGGTGATGGACATTATTATCCAAAGTACATGTATGAAGACACGAGTTGGTGTGAATATACTTTGTATACAACCAGAGATATGAAAAATGTGCTCTATATGTGTAATAAGAATTGTAATGCCTTTTGCTGTCATATAAAAATTTTTTAAAAAATTTTAAAAAGATGAAGGTGATATTGGAAAAATAATAGATGCATAGAAAATAATAGACAAACTAATTTCTGACCAAAAATTAAAGGCAAATCAACACATAAAAATATAGATTTTTTGACAATTACACTGGAAAAATTAAGATTTCATATGCAAAAACCACTTAAACATAGCTCTTAAAATTTTTCAAAAATAATTAAACACCAAACCTAAACCTAAATGTAAAATGTGAAACCACAAATTTCCAGGATAATCCCTAGAAGAAAGTTTATGTGATCTTCAGTTTAGGAAGGAGTCTTAAATATAGTCACTAAAGCACAATTCATAAAGAAAAAAGTTGATAAGTTGGAGTTTATAAAATAAATTTTGTTTTTCTGAAAACCACTGTTCAAATAATGAGGAAAAAAACAGATTGGAGAAAATATATGTAAGACACTCATTTGATTATCTATTCAAAATAGATAATTTGCTGAAAATGAACTCTGTCTCTGTGTATATATGTTCGTACATATACTTACATATATACTTATACATACAATATTTCTTCTATATTGTGTTTATTTAAAAAAGAAATGGGCAATTGAGTCAGGTCTGATTTTAGTAATAGAGAAATAAGAAAATTTCAGAGTATATACCTTCATTCTATTTCTCTTATTTTATTCTTAGTGTGGAAGCTGGGATGATGAGTTCATTAGAGATTCAGTTTGGAAAAGTGAACTATCTAATTAGTGTGCTTAGTAGGTTATTGGGTATTTGCATCTGTAAATCAGAATGTTTTAATGGGTAGTGAACACTTGGCCTTAACATGAAGTCAAGTTTTATGTTAGAAATGATTGTACTGAATTGGTTTGACATGGGCCCTCCAGGAAGCCTATGATTGCCATAAATATATTTAGGATACATCAAGTTAGGGAAAGTTAACTTCAGTGAATTAAAGCTGCCAATTCTGACAGAAATCCATGCTTCGATGAAGAAATGTATTATGTTTACAGTTATAAATTAAAGTGAAGAAATGAGTGATTTATTTAAATAATTAGGTCCCTCATTGCAATTCTGTTTGTATTATGGAAAATATTTCTTTTTAATTTTTTCTTTGAATTTCATGTCCTTTTTTTAGTACTTTCTTTGTTGCTAGCATTATGTGGGCAACTGCTCTCAAATAATATCAAGTGCTAACTATTTATATATTTCTAAACTGGTTTTTACAAGACAAAAGAAAAATGAGAACAAAAATAATTTATATGTTTTGTTTTCATATAGAGGACATCTTACACAGTTATACATAGTAATTCACCATAAGAATTATTTATATTGTTTTCTAATAGTTAGCTTTATGTTGGAAGAGAGTTTTTTCATTTATATAATAGAAATTTAATCCTGGAAAAATGCTAAGAAATAAAATATTCTAACAGTCATTTGACTAAGATAAAGGGAAGAACAACCAGGTTACGAACTGTTAATGATTTTTCTAATAATATGGAATTTTATAATGAAAAAGATAGAACAAATAGGCTTTTTCACTCCTAATTGCATTCTCCTTCCATAAAGTCAACTAATTCTCAATCCCTTTAAAGTACAAACAATTTTCTCTGTGTAACTTCAGACTTTGAACAGTATATAATTTTCCTGTATAGTGATAAGGAATTCATTTCCTATTTTTAGCAGATGCTCAGAATTTCAATGATTCTTCAAGAGAGCATGATGCCACACATATTACTATCCCTGTGGGGTTCCAAATAAGTAATTACTTTAAGTGTAAATAATACAGGGCAGATATTTTCATGGACACTGGAGGTGTAAATGTTTTAAATAAAATACTTTTATAGAAATTTAAAAGCCAAGGCAAAGACATTCTTTGAAATTTTTTGAAGTACATTTGGAATGCAATTAATGTCAATCAAAGTATAATTACTTATAGGAAATTTAAATATTTTTGGAGAATTTTAAGACATTAATTTACCAATGCATTCAAACATATGTTTAACTTAATTGGGTTTTTACTACATACAATGAGGAAGTAAAGAAAAATGGAATAGTTATTATCCTGGAGGAAATTGAAAACTACTGGGGGGAAGACAAAGAAGAATTTTTCATGAACTATGATAAATGTTGTCATTATTGAGGTACCGAGGAGAAGAGGTAATTCTTTGTGTGTGCATGTGTATAACTATTGCTTGGGGTGGGGATACAAAGTGGGATTTGTCATTGAAGGTTTTTCAGCAGGTAAAAATTGAAGGTGAGCTTCATAGTTTGCATGAGAAATAACCACAGAAAAAGCTAATGGGAAAATGTTACAGGCAGAAAAATGAACATTGCAAAGATCGGGGGCACAAAAGTGTGTGAAACTATCAGGTGATTGTAGTAGTTGAGTTCCTTATTGCTAAATAAATCTTATAGAGTCATCCAGTTGTCCATGTGCCCTAAAGTTACAGCTTAAATCTGTGTGATAAAAGTGTAGTAGATCTAATGCAAAAATATGCTATTCCTGCACCCCCATTGGTTCACAAACTCTGAAATCAAATATAACAAAAATATTGACCATATTTGCTAGTACAACTATCAATCACTCTAAGTGTTTCAATTCCAACAAGTAATAAATCGTTCAGCATCTATATCAAGATAATTTCTAGGCTATACATGAAGCAATGCAGTGATTAAGAATTTTAAAGTATAAACCTGAAGAGTTGGATATGGATGATTCCAGATTGGATGAGGTGAGCTGTTTAAACCCCAAAGTGGTGATTTTAGTCTTTCCCAACATATTGTTTTAGAATCAGGTACTATGAATTTTCTTTATATGTTTGGTTTCCTTCCTCCTTTCACCTTTCCACTTTTCTTATTCCAAAGTAAATTAATCAATATGTATGCATGTGTGTACAAATATGTATTTATATAAAAAACCAGAAATAATCAAGTTCTTTGTTAAACTTTTAAACATATTTTTTCTACAATAGGATAAATTGATAGATTATATCTTCATAGTTACTATGAAGTTAAATTTTCTTAAGGCAACAAAGTGCATTAGAATTAATGTGATCGCATTTCTAAAACATCATGTATGTAGAGGTATTTCTAATTATGAACTAAACAACTATATTAGATTAGTAAAACCAAACTGAAATATGATCCTTCTTTATAAAATTTTTAAGACATAACAAACAGAAGATTTGTATCTGTGAAGTTGGAACCCAAATTCCTTTTTTAAAAAATTTTTTTTTAAAAAGAGAGAGAGAGAGAGAGAGAGAGAGAGAGAGAGAGAGAGAGAGGTTTTTTATTATTATTTATTTTTTAGTTTTCAGCGGACACAACATCTTTGTTTGTATGTGGTGCTCTTTTCTAGGGATATGCAAAAATCCCTTTGATCCTTAGTGTTGTTCTAAAAAGAAAAATTATAAAATCAAATTAAAGTATTGATGAACATAAAAGTAAATCAATTTACAAATTCAGTTAACTAATTGAGATGCCTGTTTTTCTTTTTAAATTTTTTTATTCTTTTTTCCTTTGTCAGATATGAACAGATATGAATTTTCTCAGATGTCTGACATCAGTTTTCAAGTATTTATGTAATTCAATTCATCACATGGTAAAATTTCAGAATTCTAGTGGCATTTAATGTCACATTAAGATCTTAATTCTCGGCCTGGGGATGTGGCTCAAGCAGTAGCGTGCTCGCCTGGTATGCGTGTGGCCTGGGTTCAATCCTCAGCACCACATACAAACAAAGATGTTAGATTTTAATTCTTTTTGCCCAAGGCTAGTACAACTGTCTATCGTTGCATTTTCTTTCCATAAAGTTTTCATGTGTTTCTTCCTACCTTCCTCACATTTTTAAAAATTTTAATGGAGTATTCTCTTGTGTTAGAGAGAAATGCAATCTAAGAGAACATTAATACATATCAAAGAGAGGAAGTAAGAACAGAATTGATTTTATTAGTGAATGAAAAGGATGCCTCCTTTTTTATGCAATACATCCTAACAAAAGTTAATAACTATTTTCTACACATAGGGTTGTTTTCTTTTCCATAGCTGTTGATTTTATAATCAGAAGTAATTTATAAAGAAACTAATTTGGTGATTTTTTTAACACTTAAGCTATGTTTGGTTTCTACTGGTTGAAAGTTATCAAAAAGTTAAGCATCTATTTTTAAAAGGGAAATTGACGTAATTTATTTTTGTAAGTTTCCCTCCTTAGCTGTTCTCTTCCTTCTGGCCTAAACTTATTCTTATTCATAAATGAAAGTTTCAGTAAAATGTTTTCTGGGTCATAGATTCCCTCTCAGCTAGTGATTTTCTGCCACTTAATGCACACAGTAGTCACTACCAGTTTAAATAATTGAACTAAGATGTCTATTGAACTTATAGCTATACAGTTCAGTCTGCCTGATGACTCACTGTCTGTCCAGACAGCGCAGAAAATTGGAGAGCACAATCCATGGTTTTAACAAAGGTCAAGACTAGATTTAAAGATTTTCCATAAATCTCCAATATCCCCTATTTTAAAAGAGGAAGTAAAATTAAATGTGTTTTCTCTTATAGCTTTTATTTTATAGGCTAATTCTGAAAAAAAAGTATATATATAAACACTGATGTGCACTTTTCCAATGCTAGGAAAATAATAGGGATCACAACAACATGTTGCTTTTCTTTCATTATATTTTAATTAATTCAGTAGATTTTTGTTGAGCTAGCCAATATGCTATAATGTGGTTCAAACAGAGGTAAATAAAAAAGGGTTTTGTGTCTTCTAGGAATTTCAGTCTACTAGTATACACATAAACTGCAAATAAGTAGTTAAATTACTCTATAATTTATAATAACATTTAAGCAGACAATTTTAGAAATACAGAGCTGGAGATTGGACCTAGATCCTTGATCATGCTAAACACCCACTATGTGACTGGAGCCACACCCTAAGGAGATGACACTTTTGATAATCTCACCAATATCTATTCAGAATTTAATACTTCAAAGAGATTATTAGTGAATATTTTTATTTATTTACTTTCTTTCTTCTTTTCTTCCTTACTTTCTTTTTTAATTTCATACCTGGGGTTGAATCTAGGGCTGCTTAATTACTAAGCCACATCACCAGGCCTTTAATTTTTTTTTTTTTTTTTTTTTTTTTTAAACAGGGCCTCAGGGCCTTGCTTGCTAAACTGCTGAGGATGGCCTCAAACTTGTAATCATCCTGCTTTGGCCTCCAGAATCCTTGTGATTACAGGAGTGTGCCCAGCTTTGAGTGAATATTTTTGACTAAGGTCTTTCTCTGGTAATTAATGTTACCAATTTACCAGAATCGCATGCAATTAATATACCCTGAAGATGACAGGGATAAATATAAAAATGACCTTTTCTACCTTTTCTTAGCTACATTACCCATCACGTGGGGGTAGAGCTTTAGTTATCCATTAGTAGTAACTTTTTGGATAATATTTTTATGATTTTCCTTCCTTTCCCTGTGTCATTTTCCCATTACCACAAAGGTGTTCTCTGACATCATCTCCAAAATAAATGACATGCACTCAATACTTGCCTCAGATTCTGCTTCTGGAAAAACCTGCACTAATATGATTGTCTAAGTATTTTGAAACCATACAGGTTTAAATAACCATAGGTAGCTTAGTTTTTCAGGACGTTCTGAGATATAAGGAAATAATAGCCTGCATGCACCAGGTTATGATGGAGAGAATAATTTCCAATATGAGAAGATATCACTGAAGATTTAAATCAAGGAAATTATTGCGATGCTCAATTCATAACAGAAACATCAATAGGAAAAGAGATTGAACCTATGCATGAACACTCATGTGTAAGAATAAAAAAGATCACTAATTTCCTCCTATAAATGATCATGGAATCTTATTCCTTTAAGAAATGAACTGTGTATAGTCCCTATATACCAAGTATGTGAAATATACTATGGAAGACATACTAAATCTTCAAGCCTAGTCCTGACCTCAGGTTAAAACAAGATCATTAATTTATACCAATATTCAAGGGACAGAAAAAGATAATGTATATTGAGAGGGTTCTGGGACTCTGAAAGAGGAGAAGCCAATGGACAGGGGAGCTTAAATAAAAAGAGAGTGGTCACTAATTATAAAAATCACAAAAGTTGTAAGGTAAGAAAAACAATGAAAACATTGAATTTTGACACTTAAGAAACAAAACATGTATTCTAATTAAAAAGCTCAAACAATACTTGGGATATGTTTCAACATAATGGAATTAATAGTTATCTGAGTTACAAATTTATGAACAATACTCACACATCATTCTCATTCTCATACACTGTTTTCTAGGTGCAAATTCCTGTGTCTTATAGTGATAGTATGAATAAATACGTAGGTGTTTTGATGCTCAAAGTAATCGTGATTTTGAAATTGTGTATAAACAATATTGTTGAATTTCTAATCATTTAGTAAAGTGTCAAAATAAATCACAACCAATAGCTATAAAATATATAACTTGAAATTAATTAATGATAAGTATAAGGCCTAGTGAAATCAATGTATCTAAGCTATTAGTAGTTTTCTACAGTCCTTACTGTATATATGCCAAAACATTAACATTTCAAATTGTTTCTGTGGTAAAAGAAAATAATTAACTCACCAATCTACCATATTTCACTTTTCCTCTTTAAAATAAGCTCATAAAAATTAAGTGGAAAATTCAATATTGTGTGTACTGTCCACACATATCTCTACCCACCCACACAACACAAAAAAAATAAAGTTGGAATCAAGAACTCTCTCACAGAAAATGGAAATCTGATTAAACCATTTGATTTTTTTAAAAAAACATCAGAAATTTATTAGTTGCTCAAAACATTACATTGATCTTGACATTAATCACTCCACCACAGATACTATCAGATTCCCCAGATCTACTCAAGTTTTGCTGGAATTGCCCTTCCCCCTTCTCCTCCTCTTATCCTTTCCTTCTCCAGAACATCCAAGTCCTGAAGTCCACACTACCAGGACTACAGGGTGGGTCCCTTTTACCAGAAACTCCCTTGCTTTACTTATACCTGAGCAAGTAAGAGAACTTGGGATTTCTTGTAATCACTGGCTTTGGTGGTGTATGTTTAAGACACTGGAATTAATAAAAGAGGAGAGAGGCTGAACTAGTCCTGGTCTGGTCGAACACAAAAATAAATAAATAAATAAGCAGAAGAGTTAAAATAAAATTACAACAAATATATTTCACACACTTCTACAATGGTTGCCTTTTATATAAAAGAGAAATCTATTGATGCTCCATTATTTTTATGAATGTGTTAATTTTATATATAGAATATATAATATATTATTTACACATAATGGATTATATAACTTGTTAATTATATACTTATATATTAAATCATATATATATAAATATATGTGTGTATATATATATGAATTTTTTCCTTATCGTGTGCAAACACAAATGGATAACTGGATAAACACAGGTTAAAGTTTCAAATTTCATTCAATGTACCCATAAAGAACAACTGTAAAGCCATCCGATACACCTAAAATTATTGTAAAGTTGGGAATAATTTTTTAGAAATTTTCAGCAAATATGGATGGATTCTAACCTATAGGTACAGTAATCATCTGGCACTTTTACATCTCTCAAATATATTCCATTTCAAGAGTAAGATCTACTTGTTTCTTTTTATATTTTAAGTTTCCATAACAACTAGAAAGTCAATATAAAACTGAGAGATGACAGATAGCCATGTATCTATGAGTCTGAGAAGCCCATATTCCAGGGGCAGGTTTAAGAGAAGACTTTTGGATGATTTGAAGGCAATCATCTAGTTTAGAAAAGCAGTAAAGATGACACTTAGAAAGACTATGTGTTCATGATACTTTATAGACTGTTGCCTCTGCCTGAATAATCAACCATAAATACCATGTTTCCCAAGAAATGATTCTCACAACTATTTAGAAGATTAAAAACCAAAGAGTAGGTAAAAAAGCAATTCATAAGACCTAGTGAAAACATTTAAATAAATAAACACATAGAGAAAACGCTCCCATAAAAGAATAAATTTAACACTAAAGACTTCAAGTTATGTGCATGAGTATAAGTACATCTTTTAAAGTAATTTGTATTTATTCTTATGTCATCATGCAACAGATAAACCATTATCTGGGGATATGAATCACATGGAAATGATTATACAGTAATCTTTACAAAGAAAAATAAAAGTTGAGTCACAGGGAAAGCTATGAGGCACATCAAGAAGACATATTATATAGTTATTTCTCCTAAAATTAAGGTTTTTTATGATTTCTCATATCCAGAGCCAGGAGAACACTGAGATTATTAACTTATATGATACCAATAGTAATTTTTTATACTGCTATTCCATTTGTTGACTTTGAATTTTAATATGTAAAAGAGTAATACATTCTCTTGGCTCAGATATATGTGTAGTGAATAAGAAATTCCACTCATGGGTATGTGTGCATCATTTTCCAGAAGATCAGTTGCTAGAATGATCCTAAAAACATTATCCACCCTTTGGTAAAATCTATCCTTAATAGGTCTAAACTGGAAACTTCCAACATATTTTCATCACATTTTCCAGGTATTTGTCAAAATTACGATTAATAAATACATTACAATATATTCATATAATTGAATATATAAATATAGGAAGTAATGAATGAAGAATATGACATATCAAATAATCTCTTGATTATTGTTGAAAGAACCCACATGCAAAAATGATACACTGTGTGGCAACAACTTGTAATGTTTAAGACAGGCAAAATTAGAATATATAATACTGGTTGTAATGTTCTGGGTGGTATTTTAATCAACTTTCTCATCACTGTGACCAAAAGACCTGAAAAGCACAATTTGAGGAGAAAAGATCATTTTGACTCATGGTTTTATTTTTATTGGTTTATTGGTATATCAGTCTCTTTAAAATTTTGAAAATTAATTTCTAAACTCTGATACTAGCTACAGGTATATTTTCTATTTTTTAATTTGACTTTATTTCACATTTAAATCATAGATTCTTATGTTTAATCACCAATGTTGTAAAAAGTGTCAAACTTTTATGGCTTCTGAATTTGGAGATATAGTTTGAAAAGAGGTATTCTGCATTATCTTTCACTTCATTATTTTTAAGAAGCAAATTTCTAACCCATATGAAGCTCTTTTTGGTGAACCTTTTTTTTCTCCCAATTGATGATGATTTCAGAAGTATATTCACATTCAGGACATTCTTTAAAATGTTTGGTTTTTACATTTACATAAAATTATCTGTGTATTTCTCTATATAAATCACAGTTTTGAAAGGTTTATAAAACATCACATTTGATTAAAACTTTTACTTCAAACATAAACACTTGTTACAAGAATGAGAGGAAGTGTTTCAGAGCATGATATGATAAGAGAATTCAACAAGACTGTGAACCTCACATACAATATCAAACAAGTTACATTTTCCCCAGCCTTTGTTTCTATACTAACATATATAGAAATGCATAAACACGGATTCCAAGACACCTAGCAAAGAAAAACATATAAGAACAGATAATCAACTGAGCATATACATATTTAAATATATATGCATATAGATAGATAGATAGATAGATAGATAGATAGATAGATAGATAATAGTTTAGGAGTTCTATAAATAAAAGAGTTACCAAGAAAACAGAGACAATTAATGAAAAAGGAAATTGAAGATAAAGTCATGGTACCCTTTTCATCCTCATCTCTGATGACTGTCCCTCTTGCCAGACTTACCACTCAGCCTCCAATCTTCTTTACTATTAACTGCGTTCAGACTTCTTTTACCCCTGCCATATTTTTTTTGATGTTCCATGACAAATTCTTAGTCATCTTTCAGAACTCTAATGTTATTCCTTTAAGAAGACTTTGCTTCTTAATAAGTTAATTGTAATTTGAAGCTTTGATCAGAGTTTTAAATATAGTAAGGTGGAAGGATGAACACTCTTGCAATCATGTAATATGTTCCATTTATTATATTCACTGCTTTGGAAGCTCTGGAATTTGAATAGTTTACTTTCATGCAATTAAAATATTGATAATAAACTAAGGTTGATTTCAGCATGCACATCTCCTCTTTAAATCTACAAAATCCTTGAGGTGAGTAAATTTTGCCAGCTTTGCTTTAGGCCTAAGAGAAACAAGTAGAGAATCAAATAAGGTGGCAAAGCCATGCAAATTTGAGAAGTCTCTCTTTGATGAACTCAGAGAATGTCTGAAAAGGAGCAAAAGTTCCTTGTGAGCAATGAAGTAGACCAGAAAATTTAACTGAAGGGAACTAGTAAAAGATACAATGTCAGATATGAATAGCTTGTACATCCATGGAGTCCTAAGGGAAAACTTTGAAGTGTAAACCAGTAAATGGACTATTATAGGTGAAACATCAAAAATGCATGAATTCATTCAGATTATTTTTCTCAGTTACCTGTTTGTGCTATAAGTTGCATGGGTGATTAGAAAAGTAAATAATCATATTATTTGTAGATGGCTTTATTATTCAGGTAATATGGCTTATTTATTTGAGGGAAGTTATTTATCATTCCTGTTTCAGATATACCCTGTCATTAGTGCTTCAGGTTAATAATTTGAGGACTATGTTCCAGTTAATAATTTGATAATGTTCCAGTCTACTACTGATTTTTTAACTTCTCATATACAGACAAGTTTCTGCTTCTCTGTCTTGCAGTCATCAGTGATAGGAGATTGTTAAGAAGAGTAAATTAATGGGAATTATGAAACATTGCATTTAAATATTACATGTCAAAGCTGAAAGCCTCACTAAACCTCAGATTTTATCAGATATCTTTAAATAATAGATTTTATCAGATATCTTTAAATAATTATAAAACTGAGTAAATGGAAAGGAGGAGTTTAGTAGGAGTATTATCCTATCAGAAGAGTGTATAGCATTCTCCACCAAGATGTGGGCTTGTAGTCCAAGGTTAACTTGGTTCATAGACATGTGACAGTTTGAAGATGTCAGTCCAATTCTTCTGAATTCTAAGAAAAAAACTACAAAAAAATAAACAAAAAAGTCTTTGAAACTAAAGCAAAAAACAAAATAAATCAACTCTGTTTTTCAGTATATCCACAATTTTCTGCTTTCTAATGAGATAATAAATACTGTATGAGCCTCCAACTTATTGTGGAAAGATGTATGCTATGTTGGGTATGGTGGCTCATACCCATAATCCCAACAACTAGGGAAGCTGAGGCAGGAGGATTACAAATTTAAGTCTAGCTCAGTAATTTAGTGAGGCCTTTAGCAAATTAGTGAGACCTTATGTAAAACAAAGAGAGAGAGAGAGAGAGAGAGAGAGAGAGAGAGAGAGAGAGAGATGCTGCTGCTGTGCTCTGAAAACTTCTTAAAATTATACAGATTACACCAAGAATCTTGAATGTTTAGATTCTTCCTCATTTTTGCTCTTCACAGAAATCCTTACTGTCAGGGGACAATTTTCCGTGTATCTCTCTCATTTCTGCATGTATTTCAAGTTAAAGCTACCAGCTCTTCATTCTGGATGTTTTTTTAAAAAAAATGTTTACATAGTGGACAACCTTAGGAGATAGCAATAGTATCTCTTCAGAGCAAAGGATACTCATGTTTACAAGCCATTAAAATACTTGGTTCCTAAGCTCAGGTTTCTTCTTCAGTGAAGTAACCAACTGTGTATATAGGTATCATTTGGTGTCTCCACATTACATTATAGGAACTGGAATTTAGGTAATCAAATATAAAGTTTGATAATCTGTCCACTGTCATGGTTGTGAGCAATTAATTGTCCTTTATCTCTGATCTACAAGTTTCATGTTGTCTATGATTATAAAAGAAACAGATCAATTTAAATTTTTGAATTGAAAACAAAATCAAATCTCAGAACACAAAGATTTGACAATTATGGCGGAGGGAGTATTAAGGGTTAAAACTATCTTTAAACATAAAATAAAACATTAACATTTATTAGCTGCCACTTTGGGAGCTTAAATTAATTTTAATCAAGGATATCTATAACCAATTAAAACCAATTGCATATCAAATTTCTTAGTCTATATATACTAATAAAAGTTTCATATTTATACTACAAATTAAATATCTGTTTTTGTTTGTCAAAAATAGTAACTATCAACTTTTCTAGTCAGATATCACGGTTTTTCTTGGTACGATTTTCTATAGGTCTCTGGTGTTTCTGCATATATGGCAAGCAGAAGCACTGACAGATATTGTTCTAGACTCTCTTTTAAATTTTGTTTATACATTGAAATACTCTGGAATGTAGATATACTATCTCTTCCTTAAGCAGACAGATAATAAAAATAATGACACCCTTTGAGGCATTTTGCTTGCCCCCATTATTAAAAAACGAGCTCCATTAGCTTACAATTCCTCATCTGTTTTATGTCTTATGTACTTGAGCCACACCATGTCATCCTGCCAAATTGGAGAGTAAGAGCAACACAAACCTGAAGTCCATGCTGCTTGATGTGAGCTGAGTGGTCCATGACCAAGGAGTCCCATGCCTCCTCTCAGAATCTCTAAAATTGTGCAGGATAACTTGTTAGTAAAAGTATGCTAAAATCTTAGCCCTGTTGCAGTTGTTGAAAGTATTGTTGTGCATCAAGATTTATAGTTTTAAATTACTGCATTCATAATCAAGTCCTCAACTCAATACTTTTCTTACAAAGTTAGAATATTAATTGAAAGAAAGCCATTCATTTCTGAGATAGTAACTCAAATAGCTCATAATTAGCACTATGTTCTCTAATTAATAACATTTTGAGTCATGAAATCCAAATGTGCTGTAAATGGACAAAAAAGATTTTTCAAAATCCAGTTAAGTGTCTTGGTGATTAAGGATTCCGTTTATCTATTTGCCTTGCCTGATGAATTGACTTAATTTCAAAAGTCAGGATGAGGTCAATACAAGACAGGGAAGTGGAGTGTTCAGCTTTAGTTACCACCATCTAATTTTTATGTTTCTTTTTTTTGTCTAAAAAAAAGAAATTACTTAATTATTCCTTCACTTTCTGGAGAACTTTCCTTGTCAAACAAACCATCTGGGACTGATAGAAATTTCTCAATGGAATTCCCCCTAACGATATAAGATAAACAATGTTTTATCCATTATATTTACCACTATATAGTTTAGAGAATAAAAAGTCCAACACAATATAAGGGCATTTTTTTTCCAGAACAAATTTTAAAACAATGTCCTACTTAATAAATATTAGAAGAAAAGCATACTAAAACTATTAAATCATGTGAACTTTTTGTACCAGGGCTTAAATCCAGGGGCACACTACCACTGTGAAACATCCTCAGTCCTTTTTATGTTTTATTTTGAGACAGGGTCTCATGGAGTTGCCAAGGCTAGCCTCAAATTTGTAATCCTTCTGCCTCAGATGCATGAATCATCAGGATTATAGATGTCCTCCACCCTGCCTGGCTGTGAATGCTATATTATTCTGGAAATTACAAGCCTAGCCTATGCTTATCTCTAAAGTAACATTTTATATCACTCATTTTATTGCCATGGTATCTAGTAAAATGTAGACAATCAATAAATATTGGTTGAATCCAATAGTAGTAATTCAATAACCTACTATTAAACTGTTGAAAATGACTTATGAAATAAAGCAAAATATTGTTCAGAGAACCCCATGATATGATCCCCAAAGAAAGGAGTTACCAGTAAACAATAAAACAACAAAATGAACTTGGACTAATTTTACATAAATTGAATAACTGTTGCTGGTAAAAGAACAAGAGGATTTGGGGAAAATGTGTTGAGATTTCTAACTATAATATTTGAACTCTTTATATTGAATATGAAATGTTTTCAGAAAAATTAAATCATGGTATTTTAAAAGAAAATAATTTATCATGCTTAATTGCAGGTATATTTTCTTATGGTAATGCTTAATATTACCTAAAGCAAGACATAGTTTCTTAGTTGAAATACATTAAATATTTTTAAGCAAATCTAAAAAAGTTCTAATTTTACATAATTGATAAATATTAAATCAGAAATATTAGGTCATTAAGTCATTTTCTATTTTTATTTTATTATTCATATTAGCATAACAGATCAGATGTGATATCAAAGATATTATATTTTTTTAATCTTCAAATGTATGCCTTTGCTCAATGTTACCTGAGTTACATATATTAAAAGAGAAAGCATTATTTGTTCAAGGAGTCTAATAGTACTCTTAATTAAATACAATGAACAAATTTCGAAGTAATTAGATGTTCAGATAAAAATGTTATTAAATGCCTGAAAGAGTATACAACACATCTTACTTGTCACTTTATCTGTAATTATTAAATAATAAAATTCAAAACACAACAAAATTATTTCAAGATGCAGTACAATCCTATTATTGAAAAGAAGGGACAAATTTAAAGGCTTCTACATTATCATTTATCAATCATGTCTCAATTCATTAGATTACTTCTTACAGGTCACTTGATTTCATTACAGAATAAAAAAGTAGTGAGTGACATTTTATCATTTGTTATTTAAGTCACAGTTTGAGGTGCTTAAAGTCATTAAATATCATCAAGTACATTGTGTAAGTCTTAATAAAATGACCACTGTATTTCTTGTGATCATTGTTGCAATCATGGAGTATCATTCATATAATTAAAAGAATACAATGGAAACACTAAATATGAATAAAAAGAAGAAATTTTATAATACTGTCTTTATTTGTAGTAACTAATTTTGGGAACTACTTTTATTGAACATATATAAAAGTTGTAAAATCTCTCAGATAATTAAGTACAAACATCATTTAATCCTTTGAATGTTCCAAAGGTCTCCCTTGGTAAATTATCTTATTTTCTATTATGATGAATGCATGTTTGTGTCAATTACTTTTAGCCACATAATGACAAGACCAAAACTTATGATGCTAACTCAACTAATGACTTAGTTCATTATTTGGAGCTGGGATAAGCTGGGCAGCTCTTTTTATCTCATATGCTTTATTCAAGTAACTTCAGGTCAGTTATCTGTTGAGTGAGGCCATACAGATGTCTTTGGTTACAATCACACTTCACTACACATGATGGTATTAAGGTTGCAAGGAAGAGATAGAAAAGCCTACAATAGGCCGCTTGATGCTAAGGCTCAGAGCTGTACACTATCTCTTCTGTGTATTCTATTCGTAAAAGCAAAACAAAAGACTAATTTTTTAAAAAAAGTTGAAGAAGTGGGGCATGCAGCAGCATACCCCTATAATCCCCTGTGACTTGGGAGGCTAAGGCAGGAGGATCACAAGTTGAGATCAATCTTAGCAACGTAGCAAAACCCTAACTCAAAATACAAAACAAAAAGAGCTGCTGATGTGGCTTAGTGGTTAAGTACTTTGAATCCAATATTGAAAAAAAAAAAAAAAAAAATGGCTGAAGAGATAGGTGTTTCTTTAAGTAAGGACCAGGTAAGTCCCTTTGCAATGATCACAGGTATAGAGAGGAGAAAATTTGTAACCATATATTTTTGCAGCTTACCTAACAATGATATATGAGATGGGAATTTATTACAATAAAATTTGACCTTAAAATTATTAATGCAATTATAATTGCCTACATCCATATAAATTATGGAAATAATTATGTATATAATCACATGTATATAATTATGTATATAATCATATGTATATAATTATATATATACACACACACAAATATATATATGTATATACACACACACACACACACACACACACAAAAGTAATGTATTACATGTTATATAAGTTAATTTCCATGGGAGAAATTGTTATTGGCACCAGGGCAATTTTAGTTAATGTTTCACAACTAATTTTAATTATTTTGTTCTCATATCTCTCTGTGTATGAATATGCATATCTGCATGAGTGAGAGTGTGTGTGTGTGTGTGTGTGTAAAAGTGTGAATGTGTGTTGGTGGATGTAGAGGAAATGAAACATCACAACATATAAAAATAAATCATACCTTAGGCACAAAGTATACAATTGGAAACTTATACTTTTTGGTATTTTAGAGGAAATATTGCACCATGATTGACATCCTGGTAGTCTGGACATATGGGCCACTTAGGAAAAGGTTTGAGCCTCAGTTATTTGAGGGTTGGTGGAACACCTCATGATCCTCCTGGGACATGAGCTGATGGAAGGGTCTGAGAAATTGCTCTGAGAAATTGCTCTGAGATTGTCCCCACTCATCTCCCGTAGCCTCAGATTCCCATTGTCCTCCAGGTTCTGATGAGATTATAACCTGTGTTCCCTAGGTGATAACCACAGTTTATAAATGCACTTAGCTGTCTTCTTGAATTGGTTCCTCAGGAGCAGGGGTGCCACAACTTGCATTGCTCTGTCATCTGACTCCTTTTGTTTCAGCTTCTGGGGGACAAGGAGCACGGTGAGTTCTTTCTTTTTACTCCTCCTTTTGCTGGCTATATAAGTAATAACAAGTCCAAAAGTGACTTGATGAATTTTACTGCCTATTCTCGTTGTCAGGCCTTGGCTTTGACCTTGGAGCTTCTGTGTACTTGACAGTAATGTACAGAAATATGGCTGCATCCTACTCTCTTAGGCTTCTCTTATCTTAATTTTCCTGTTCTTTCCTGGAAACTGCAGGTAGCATTTCTCCCTAACAACAGTAGATATAATACTACACTGAGCTTCTATGAAAGCAATTGGCTTGATTCCTAGAGCCCTGCATCTTGATAGGGACAAATCTCATGGGTATTGTTTGAAACCACAGGAGTAACACTATCCTAACTAGCTCTTCAGAAAGATTCTTCCTCATCAACTATGAATCAATATCATGATAAGCAACTTAAACCCTAATGTTATCCTCCTGTATATGGTGTGATCTCTGTGCTCTTTCCAGAGGCTAAAAGAAATCTTTCTTTTCTTTTGTGTCAAGCACAGACATCCCTGAGAGTAAACCTGCTGAATATTAGCTATAAAAATCTAACTGCCATTCTCTAAGTCTTTGGGTGTAAATAGCTCCTAGTTTGAAATCTAAGATTTCCAAAGGTGTGGAAATGGATTATTCTCCATTCTGCCCCTCACTATAAATATAACAAGTAATCTCTGCCAATTATGTGGTGATAAACAGACTTGCTTTGATTTCCAAGCATTTCAAGATTGTGTGTTACTGTAAAAATGTTTCTGTTTCAACATGAAATATTGATAGGAATAAATGCATTTCCATGGAATATAGTTAGGCTCCATAGAATTTGTTTAATAATTCTTAATGGGCCAGTCATCAAGCAAAGTCCAAATCAAGGATATATATACTTAATAATTCATTAAAAACGCATCTATTATCTACAAACAGTTTGCTCTCATTGTTTAGGTTGTCATTATGTCTTATACTTTTTTTAAAAAATTGTCATATGTTTGCAACGTGTTTTGACCAATGCTGGAATATATTGAGATAATTGTTTAATGAAAAACTTTAAATTTATTCTTGAGATTCAGTTGTTAATATACTACCCTGCTGTACCTACCATATAGATTTTTTTCCAGACTTTTCACTATTATCAAATCCCGTCACATTTGTGAGAGCACATTGTGTTTTTTACTAACATAAGAACTGAGCATAAACTGTACATTGACTCATTTCTCAAACTGTTTCCAAGAATAGAATATGTGCACCAAGATATTTTTGAACATCATATTTCTTATATTTTAATATTTAGCATATTTATCCCTAAATATCACAGGCTTATAAGTATTATAATATTTTAAGTGACAAATTGGGTTAAGATTAACCACAGTGAACAGGAGAATGCAATTAAATATTCATATATAGAGACTGTCTTCAAATATGTCAGTTTTATTTTTTCTTCCAGAGAAACCAGCAATTTTTGACAGGTGTGAATTGCAGCAATGATGCAATTTCCTCCAGAACATTCAAATTGAGTTTTAAACAAAAGTGATTCATCTTTATTTTTAAACTAGAGCACTCTTGTATTCTAGGATAGCACTGAGATTTTCATCTAGGAAAATGACTTTGTGGAAGAAAAATGTATCATTTTATTTAAGCATACAGTCAAATTCTAAATGAGTGAATACAATGTTATACATATGAAGATACCTTTTAAGGAATAGTGAGTACTTATGATACATGAAATACTTAGTTAATTCTAAAATTAGTTCTGTGGTTATAAGCGGTTTTGAGTAATAAAAGAAGGTATGAATCCCTCCAAATATGATCATAAATAGTTTTTGAAAATATTTATACTTTTTGCTTCTTTTTATTAATTTAAGAATATTTTTCCGCTTCCTAGATTTCTGTCTTTATGCCAAATTCTCTCTTTAGAATAAAGAAGTTTAAAGACACTCAAATACCTAATTGCCTATTAAATGTCCCAAGGGTAATTTAAATGCTCTAAAAAATTAGAAGAGAATTAAGAGCCATGAGCTGGATATGTTGATAATTCTTTTTTACTTTAGCCTTTTCTCATTAATAGCACATTGTAAACACTGACTACACAATGTAAAATGTTGCTGTCACTTTGTCTTTCTTGTCCACAAATGGTTTGTTTCAGTGATGTCATTTTATGGTGTCAGTTTTTTGACAGTTGGCATATCTATAAACAGGTTAGCACTTATTTCAATTATCATCAAGCTGTGAACATTTAGAGACACCCTTTTCTGTCATTTTATAAGATTAACAAGTAAAATAAGGAATGATTATTGTTTAAAACAAAGAGATAATGCAAAAGTATCAAAACATAGAAACTGAATATATCATTTTAAGCCATTTAAAATTGGCAGGACAAAGAATATTATGAATGATTATGGAAGTCACTTAGGTCCTTAACTCTTCTTAGAGAGATCAAGGAGTGCCCTTGTAACTAATTATATAATTCTTGGCATTCTTCTCAGAAATTGGCAGAAGAGAATTAGAACTGAGAGGAGAAAACTGTTTATGTAACTCAGATGTAATCCAGATCTGGAGTTAACAATTATTTGTCTAGGATATCAACCATGAGATAGAAAGAGATCATTCTTCCTTCAGCTGAAAAAGGACACAAAATAAGCTGATACTCATTATGTCTCTAATGAGTATCCCATGGGCCTGGGGCATGACATCCTACATGATGACTTTCCAAAAAAACCGTTTGACAAAGAATTTCAAAAAATCAGATAAATTAAGGTGAAATGTGATTAAGAACTGAAGATCCCTCACTTTCACTTTGCCCCAGTGACATTTTCATAAATCAATGAACTTCACAGTGACCTTCCTCTTAGCATAGAGATTCTATCAATATCTTGGATTCTATAAGTTGTCTACAGAGTACTACTTGAAATCAAAGTGAGAAAATGGGTAGCATCTGTATTGTATTTATAATCCATTCAAGTTTGTGAACTCTCAAATGGGCCTTTTTATACATACTTTAAGATTAATCACGCAAGAAACTCATGGTATAGACAAATAGTGGCTAAATATCTAAATAATTGATTGGCTATGCAGGAAAAGGAATTTAAGCTCAGACATCATTCTATATGTTAAAGTATTTAGAAGTAAGGACTAATGAAATATTTACACATCAAAGAATAACAGCTGAACAGACAGCATGAAACAGTTGGGTATTTATTAGTTCTCTGGAGTAGAAAGACTTTCCTTAGTTGCAATTAAAAAATAATGACAGTTAACTATTAAATATCACTTTTCATGTGATAAGAGCATCATCATTTAACTACTTTATTAAAGCATTTTATCTGCATGCTAGCCCTACAAGGAAAAAACTACTGTCATCTCCATTATATTGAGAAAGGAATGCTAACTCCAAAGTTTACTCAAGAAATGGGAAGAATTTACCATATTGAATCAATTTTATTTGAATAAAAAGAAAAATATCAGCAAATATTAAAAAAATTAATGTTTTTATACAGTAATTCAGTCACAACACTGCCAACAGTAATGGTTGACTTGTGCTTGTTTAAATCCATAGACTTACACAGCATAAAGAATGAACCTGGCCAGGTGTGGTGGCACATACCTTCCAGCAGTTCAGGAAGCTGAGGCAGGAGGATTTCGAGTTCAAAGCCAGCCTCAGCAATTTAGTGAGGCTCTAGGCAACTTAACAAGACCCTGTCTCAAAATAAATTATAGAAAAAAGGGTCTGGGCATGTTTCTCAGTGGTTAGAAGCCTAGTTTCTCACTTTGGAGTAGAAGTGAACAGATAAGCAAAGGGAAACTAAAATGAACCATATGGTAACGAGTTTATGTTGGGTAGAATACAAACTCATGTTTACATGAATGTAAATTAAATAGTGACATTGAGGAATATTTCTAGATCTGTTCACATTTGTATAAATGCTTATTTTTTGGTCTGTCAGCTAAAATGAACTAACAATGAACAAGCCTGAATCTTGGTTTCTACTACAATTCTCCAAAAACTGAAAGGTGAAATCTTTGGAAAAATGATGAGTTCTGGGACTGTAAATATACAAGATAAGCCATGAGCATCTTTTTTTGTGCCTGAAAGTAAGAAGAGTTCTTTAAAAAAAAATTGAACAAGTACATTTATGAAGCTATTTCAAAACAGAACAAATATCAACTGAAAGAACTCCCAATGGGCAAGGGTAGAAAAATTGTGCAACAAAATTTATAAGAAATAGTACTGAATTATTACCTAAAGTACAAAATAAATGTGAGTCAAATCTGATCTAAATGAAAATGATAATGGAATGAAGAAACAACTTTCCCACACATAGTAATTCCATATAATGTATAAATATTGAACTCATAAAGAAATCAGGATGTACCCTTTCCTGCGATGTAATCTGTTCGTAGTTACATCCTTCCAAATATACAGTAATGAAATGGAGGAAAACATAATGTTATAATTGAGAAATCTGATGAACACAACTCACATAGGTGACCAGACCAACTTCAACATTCATAAATCATATGGAGAGCATACACACTTGATAGTATGTAATAAAAATGACACTTTACCTATATAGTGTTCCTCCCAATAACTCAAAACCCCAGTTTTATTTTGATAGAAAGCCATTCTATAAAGTACTTGACCAATATGCCTCAAAAACTGTCAAGGTCAACAAAAACAAGAAAGGTGTGAGAAATTGTTAGTGGCCAAAATAAGTCTAAGAACAAAATGATAACTACATGTACCATGTCATTCTGAAACCAAAACAAATCTGTGTTAAGTACAAACTAAGAAAATATAAAGAAAGTATGAACTGTAGTTTATAGTTATGTATTAATATTGGTTTATTAATTATAACAAATATACTATGGAGCATAATATATATGGAGACTCTTTATATTGCTCTTTTGATTTTTCTGTAAATCCTAAGCTTTTCTGTGAAATTAAGTCTAACAAAAAGATAAATCATGTATAATAGTGTCTCTGGGAGGATCGGGTGAGACCAAGTTAAAGGAGATCTCTGAATACTAAGAAACACCATACAAATGTATATAATTCTTTGTTGTAGGAGAATAATTTTCACTTGCTCTAGTTTCCCATGTATATTCATAAGGGAATTTTAAAATTCTGGTTTCTTAATTAGTGGGTTTGTAGATAGATTAATTAATTTCAAAAGGTAAGATACATATCCTAAAAAAGTATCCACATTGTAAAAATTCTATTTAGCATTATTACTATTTTGCTGATTTGAAACTTACCTAGGGAGGGGAGTTTCTTTTTTTTTTTTTACTTTTTTTTTTTTTTTGTGTGTGTGTGTGTGTGTGTGTGTGTGTTTGGTGCTGAGGATCAAACCCAGGATCTTGCTGCTAAACTACATCACCAGCATTATATATTGGGACAGGGTCTCTTTAAGTTGCCAAGGTTGGCCTTAAATTTATAATCATCCTGTTTTGGCCTACTGAGAAGCTTGGATTATTGGCATGTGTCACAATGCTAAGCTCATCTTTAAAAATTAACTAAAAACCTTCCTTTATAATGTCTCATGTCCACTTATACAATGTTAATTTACTAAAGCTGAAATAAAATTTATGTACATTCTAGTTAATTCTCCTTCTGAAAAGCTTTTTAATCAATAATATAATGTTCTGAATTTACAGCACAATCTTTTACTTCCTTTCTCCTCCTCCTCCTCCTCCTTCTTGTTCTCTCTCTCTCTCTCTCTCTCTCTAGAATAAGGAAGAATTAATTTGTATATATTTAAAGAATTTGGATTTATGCATAATTAAAAAATCAAAAATGGGAAAATAAAGTGGTTGTACCCTTCTTAAATCAAGTTCATTGTTTGAATTTTGTACTACTTTCAATGAAAAGCAGCCACTCAGTAATAAATGAAGTAATTATTTTTAGTGGGCTCTCTAGATTTCTCTAAGATAATAACCTGACAAATATTTTATTGAAAGAGTCAATCTTCTCTCTAAAGCTTCTGCCCCCCAAAGTAGGAATAGAACATTGAGCAAATGATCAAAAGGTGTATTTATAGTTCTTAGCCCTTTTTGTGTGTAGAACACTTGATTAAAGGGTTATTGTTATATTTCAAATCTCTACCAAAATTGAAAATTTGCATTACATTTATCTTTAAGTTAGTCAATTCTATTTATCTTGAGAAAGCAATGATAGTTCAAATGTAAATCCCATATGCACTATAACTAAACCAACAGATAGGTAAGAGCCTATGTCTTACCAAAAGTAAAATTATGATGACCAAGATCAGATATCCCACACTCCCTCTTCCCTTTCACTTATCATCATCATTGTCAATTGCAGTGAATCTTGGTCATCATACAGCTAGACGAGTGTCTCTTCTACTCAGATACTTCCTACTGTTTGGAAGAATATTTTATTTGTGGGTTGAGGTAGATTGAAGAAAATCTTCTTGGCCAAGATAGGTTTTCCACATTCTCAATTAACTTGGTACACCTGATTTTCTGTGATAGCATGTTGAAATATTTAAAAACACTTGGAAACTGTAGGCGTGTAAGATCCTCATGTCTTTGTGAGGCAACTCTGAAAGATCATCCCAGCTATACTATTCATGCAGGTTTGATTGATGTCTTAGTCGTAACTGCATTGGAGGTCAGCTTCTTCTGATGTCTGATTCTGTCTTCTTCACTTCCATTTTGTGTACTTACCAAAGGTAACAATCCCTATCACTGTTCTAAAAGCAACTTTTCATCAAGGTCATTCCAAAGAATCAGATTTAAGTCCCTGAGTAAGTTGATGCTACATATTGAATTAGAAGATCATAGAAGATATTTTAGTTCCACCATTTTTTGAAAAATTACTGATGAAAAGAATTTTGTACTCTTCCTTGTGACCTACTCAGATTTCTCAGTGAAGATGTTTCCCAAATGCTTTCTCAGTTATAAATGACAACCTTCCAAGAGTTTTTGAATACATAGGGACTCTTAGTATTCAGCACACAGTATTTGTAAAGTTCATTACTTCATTTGTTTCAGGTACTGTTCAGGTCTTTGTGTCTTGATCTTGACTGGCTATCCAGTATGCAGACTCTTAATGTTTCCCTCTCTAGAACGTAAACCTCTAGCCTTTTCATAAGGTAGAAGAAAATCAATAGACCCATGAAAAGGGTTTGAAAGGGAATGTAATGTCTGGATTTCCTAAACAAGTTTTAATCAATCCTTATTTAGTTATCAACATTCTCCCATCCCTGGAACTAGAATTTACCTAGTATTTTGAAGATTTTTGCCTTAGAGACTAGGTTATCCTACTTCAAGGATTTATTTTATTCTCAATTTGCTAAGCTGATTGTTACTCACCCATATGTTTGCCAAACTTTCCAAAAATATTTTCAACATAATGGTGACTTGAAATATGTCTTCCTTTCCTGCATTTATAAATCAATATCCACAAAGAATAATTCTTTGAATAAATGAATAGGCCTTTGATGTAAGAATATCTATAGAGTTGAAGAGATAAATTAATCACTCTAAACAATTGTTCAAAAAAATGTAGAAAAAAATTCTGAAACTTGGACACCTTCTCAATATTTTTTAAGCCATCAGCCCTATCTAAGTCTTAATGATTGTTTTTGAAAGATGATGATGATTAAAATCTATTCTTCAAGAGTCTTTAGGTTTTTCTAAAAATAAAAATTTTACATATATTTAATACTTTAAAATGTAAACCAGTAATACAAATAAAATATGCTAATTTTCTATACTAAGTATCTAAAAGTTATTTAATTTTTAGGCATTAAGGATCTGAAATAAGCATATTTCTATTTTTATGTCAGAAAATTTAGATAACATTATGATAAATAGATGATGAATGTTACTCAATCCTTAAACATTTCAGTCTAGTAAATGCTTTGACTTCATATGCCCATCTGCAAAATATTATGAGGTAAGAATACTCTGAACATGTTCAAAAATTGATTCCCTTAGAAAATTTGTGTCCACCAGTTATCCAAACTTTTAACAGTAAGCAGCATATATAATTATATTTTTTAAGTATTTTATCCTTTTTAAAAATTTTGATACTCAATTTAATTCATTCTATCTCAAATAATTGTCCTCCCTTCCAGTTCACCATATATCTAACAGCTTCTCCTCTTAGAGAATTAGCATAGCAATATTTTCTAGACACAGTTAAGTTTGATAGGGTTGTCTATCAGATGGTGGCTTTGTTATACTAAAAAGGGTGAGAAAGAGTTCTCTGTGTGATATATCATATATTTTCACAGTCGAAAGGCATAAAAACTAAGGTAGTTCATAAACCTGATTGAATAAGAACAAAACTATCCTTGTCCCTCCTTTAAGTGTGGATATTCTATGTGCACATTTTAAAAAAAACAATTACAATTATGTAACTTTTATCCAGAAAAAAATAGCCTCAACTCCATGCAAAGTAGCAAAAGAAAGTGAAAAATATATTTAATATAGAAGGTGTATGGCACCAAAAACTACTATATTTTTATTTCTAAATACACTACAATATAATCTTATTCAGAAACTGGCTAAGAGTTGAAACACTTTTTCTGACTTTTGAGGCTTAATTTTAATTGTCCAGAATTCCAAGCAATTGGGGCAAAGGTTAGTATTATTTCTCGCTTGATTTATCTAAATAATTATTTCAATTTTCCACTTCATTCTCCACATGTCAATATATCCTTAGGCTATTTCCTTAAGGAGTTATTTGAGGTAGTATGACTTTTCTTTGCCTTTTAAATTAAAAAGTGCCACATTTAGATTTTCACAATAGTAAATTAAATGCAGCTTTAGGAATTAGGGAGTTAATACAAGTTTCACAAGTGTAATCGGTTAAACTGGGTATCCAACAAATTTCCACTTTATTTTAATACAATTCAATGGCGTTAGCTTTAGCAATTTGAATATCACACATTAGATTTTCTTGCGCAATTTTTCTTCCCTTTCAGTAACCCCTATTTAAATGAAAAAATACTGGTAGATAAAATAATCAGGGCTTTTGTCCATCAATTCAATTATTCTGTTTTAATAATAAGTATGCATGAATTTACATTTGACTAATACATTTAAATCATAGTTTTAGGTGGTTTACTTTTCTGTCCTTTTCCTTTATATTGGTGGAAAAGATACTAATAGTAACAATTTTTCAGCTCAGAATTTCTTCCTGACTTATAGACATAATACTAATTATGGTAGAGGTTTTATTTTTCCCAATTCTCACTTCCACATTGTAATAGAATTATATATCCAGGTTCTCTACAGTGTGACAGGAAACAATGTATTTCTCTGTCCCACATTGTATCAGGTCATATGACTTGGTGTGCCCTATAGAAAGTTAAACAGTGCATTGCAGAGAGTAACTTTGGATGTGCTTGGGCAATATGACTTGGCTTCTTTGTGCAATTGTGCTATTTCTATGAGAAAAACATCTCTTGTTGCTACTCCCAGAGTGATATATGTTAAGTAGGTCAGACCAGACTCATTGCTGATAGCCAATTTCAGCCCATCTACTGCTCCAAGAATAAGACAAACAAATACTTCTTGTTTGAGTGTGGTTTGCCTTGCACCTTTACTGCAGCAAAAACTTCACTGTTACTAATATGTTAGATTGGAACTTCAGTGGAAATGTATATGAGACTTTGTCACCTTTCCTTAATTGTTCTAGGTATAGAAATCTCACTCCAAATGAGGCTTAGCTCTGCAAAAGAAAGTAAGAAAGCTATTTCTGTCATTTAGGAATCCTGTGTCATCAAATAAGTCAGAATTTTTACTACTCATTTTACAACACTGCACACATTTCATTCACACAGAAAAAAGAAACCAGTACAATTAAGGAAATCTGAAATATGAAGAAGAAACACATAAATAAATAAAGTGATAAATTAATAAGTAAATAAAACCTGACATCTTCTGTTTCAAAACATTAGAAGACTCCAAAAAGTGGACAAAAGAGAAATAGTTAGGAACATCAAGACCCAAGTCTCAGTTGTAATTCCTGAATTTTCTTTTTGCCTAACTTGTATAGCTCTTGAAAGCACCAACATAAGCAGCTCAAGGTTCCCCCAACTTTTACCTAAAGTAAAAGTTTCAGGAAACATGTTGCCTATTAGGACAGAAATTTCTAAGACAAAACAGACTTCTTTTTCTTAAAAAGTGGGAAAAAAATCAAAGAAACAAAAATAGGTGATTGCATCTCCAACTATGATAGTAAAGTCTAAGTGGAGCTTAGATTTTTAGCATCACCATGCTATATTAAAATTTCTCGACTCCCCGACTTGGGTGTTATGAGAGAGTGCTACAAGGAAACCAGATACTTCAATCTTGCCAGGCAATAATAAGGTCATCTTGTGATGTCAGAAGAGATTTTATAACAGACCTGGATTTTCAAACCAAACTATCAATAATGAGGCATCTCTTCTCTACTCCATTGATGGTATCCAAATAGGTCAAGCAAAGAGTTAGACATTTTACTCTGTGCCACTTATTAGTAGGCCACTTTTCCCCGAATGGGATTCAGTAATAGTAATACTCTTAAAACTCTCAGCCACTCAGTATCACTGCAGGCCAAATGGATCCAGAGCCACCACCTAATTCAGCCATAAGAAGGAGACTGCTGTGCCAGTCAGGATCAGCAAAGGTTGAGTGGGGCAGGGGCATCTGTGCCTCCTGGCCATAATGAGGAGCACACCCCCTTTCTCTTGCAGGTATGACATCAGAGGGAACCAGCTAAGGAGAAGCTTTAGATAAGGTCCTAATACCTAAATGTGCAAGTATGAATCAATAATTGTCATGTAAAGGACAATAACAATCTCCACCTGAATGAAAGGAAAGAATCAATAAATGACACACAAAGATGACAAAGATATTGGAATTATTTGGCAAAGATGATGTAAAAAATCCCACATAAAAAAGTTGAGATAAGTGTTTTCAAAAATGCTTTGATTTAATGGAAACAATATTCTCAGCAAAGAAATAGAGAATCTCAACAAAAATACAGTAACTGATAATTTAAAAACTTCAGAGTCTAGGCCTAGCACTACAAAAGAAGAGATAGAACAAAACAATATTAAAAAAATCAATGAATATAAAACAACAGAAATTAATAATCTGAGAATAGAGAGAAAAATGATTCAAACCAAAATGAATGCAACTTCAGGGACTAGTGGAACTTTAATAAAAATGCTCAGATAAATGTTAGAAAGGTTGAAGGAGAAATAAAGAGGGTGTGGCTGAAAAAATTATCCAAAGATTAATGACAAAAGCTTTTCAAATCTGGAAAAACATTTAATCCTCAGTTAAAACATTAATTCCTCAGTCAAGATACTGAGGAAACGCCAATAAGAATAAACTAAAAGAAAAAATACACATCAACACATATTTTAGTCAAAATTCTGAAAATTAGACACAAAGAAAAACATTCTGGAAAGCAGTGAGAGAGAAATATAACATTTTAAGCATAAGGGAAACAAATACCACTGACAGTGGGTTTTTTATTAAAGCCTTGAAGGCCACTGCCTACTGAGAACCCTGTAGCAAGAAAATGCCTTTGAGTGAATAGGAAATCAAAATATTCTCAGAAGAAGTTAAATTAATACAAGTTGCCCCAGAAAATCCACTCTAAAATATGGCTAAGTAAACTTCTTTAGACAGAAAGAAAATAAAAAGTAAAATGGCAATAACAACAAAAACAACAACAAAAAATTAAATAGTGTTGAAAAAGGAGGGAAATATGCTAACAAATTTATGAGTGAATACAGTAAACTTTTGTTCTCTTGAGTTGTCTAAATTTTGTTTGACTATTGAAACAAAAATATTTCCTTATGTAGTTACAAATGTATACAGCTATTAAAGATGATTATATTATATATATGGGGGATTCAACTGACATACTGGTAGAGCAATCAGTATTCTTAGATTATGTTCGATTTTATAAGTCAGTGCAACCTTTAGAGCATCAACTGTAAAACCAATACCGAATGCCAAAGAGAACTTAGCCCAGACACTTTTCAAAAATGGCAAATAGGACTTCATTCTTAACTACTGCAATCAGATAGGAAGACAATTAAAATTAGGAAACTGTTAAAACCAATGATGTCAGAGTTTTAAATCCCTGGGGTAAAGTGAACTAGGGAAAAAATACTAAATGGGGAGGTTGGCCAGTGTGATTAGGCTATTTGTGTTTTCTAATGAATTTCAGGTCCTATTCTCCAAAATAGAATGAGAGATGATATGTATGCTTCCTTGAAGATTATATTTCAAAAAGATGGCTTTCAGGTCCTTCAGAAAGATATTCTTGGGTTATAAAATCAGCAAGAAACTAAAAGATTTACATCTTAAGCATTCAAAGAAAAAATTACAAATTATCTAAATTCCTTGCCCTAAGAAAAGAGATGGCAGTGGTCTGTAGTCAGGAGGAAACTTATTTCTATTTTAATCAAGGTGAGGAGAATGTTAAAGACATTTTGATCAAAAAAGACTGAGAAACACTACACATTAATCAAAATGGAATTCTAAACGATTGTTCAAGTTGCCCACAACAAGGCAGGCAAACTAAGCCAAAGAAATCAAAACAAGAAAAAAGGAGGAATAAATAAAATGGCGGTACTAAGTATTAACATTAACAATTCAATTACATATACATAAAAATTGTGCTCACTGACCACAGTATATTTTAACTGGAAATCAGTAACATAAAGGAAAAAAAGAAATTCTGCAAACTTTTGGAAACTTAATAACCCGTGAGTTAAAGATGATGCCTCAACAGAAATAAAAAGCACAGTGAATGAAAAATTTCAACACTCATTCATGATAAAAGCAATCAGAAAGTTAGGAATGGAGGTAAACTTTCTCACCTGAGGAAGTGGTTGGGGATGTGGCTCAAGCGGTAGCTCGCTCACCTGGCATGTGTGCTCACCTAGCATGTGCAGGGCACAGGGTTCAATCCTGAGCAACACATAAAAGTAAAATATAAAAGATGTTGTGTCCACCCAAAGGTAAATATTTAAAAATTCTCCCTCTATCTATCTTAAAAAAAAAAAAAAGCACAGTGAATTGAATAACAATGAAAATCCAAAATTCAACATACCACAATCTCTGGGATGCAGCTAAAGCAGTAAAAAGGTAATTCATAGTACCCCATGTTTAGGCTTTTCAGAAGTAGGAAAACTCTAAAATCTCAAAGAATGAAGTCTGACCTCAAGACTAGAAAAGTAAAAGCAAAATAAATCCAAAGAAAGTGTGCAGAAGGAAATATAAACATAAAAATAGAAATCAATTTAATTGAATCCAGAAAAAAATGAATCAAAGAAACAAGAAAGAAATTATTTCTTGATGAGGAAAAGATCATTGAAAAGATCAGTAAGTAAACCAACCCCCTTTGAGAGAGAGAGAGAGAGGGATTATAAATTATTCAAAATCTGGAAAGATATCAAGGATGTCACTATTAATTCAGGCTACACATTTATCAAAAGGATAATAAGGGAATACTTCAACAACTTCCACACACATACATTTGACAGCTTAAATGAACTGAATAAACTTAAAAATATAAATTATAAAAAATCACTTAATAAATCATAAACAATTTAAATAGTTATATAACTACTAAGGCAATTGAAATAATATAAAAACTGCACTCCCCAAATCTCCATACCTTGATTGTTTATCTAGAGAATTCTACCAGTAGTTTAAAGAATGAACATTAGAACATTAGCTCTATATAATTTCATACAGAAAACAAAACAAAACAAAACAAAAAATAGAGAAAACACTATCCAATTTGTTTTATGATACTGAAAACCACAAAAAGATAATTCAAT
This sequence comes from Callospermophilus lateralis, assembly GCF_048772815.1. NCBI lineage: Eukaryota > Metazoa > Chordata > Mammalia > Rodentia > Sciuridae > Callospermophilus > Callospermophilus lateralis. Next base: position 64,729,215 of record NC_135320.1, on the reverse strand, counting down.
GAATGGAATTTACCACAAGTATCCCTTCTAAGTATAGATTTAAAAAAATTTTAAATTATTAAATATAATGCAACTATATACAAAAATAATGATAATATAATGGCTATTTAAGTTTTATTCTAGGAATACAGGTCTGGTTCAATATTAAAATATCATTCAATATGATTCACCATATTAGCCGAGAATATTTTTTTAAAAGCCACATCATCATATAAATCTGTGTGGTAAAAAGAAAAAAAATTGCAGACAAAAAAATTTCAACATTCATTTATTATAAAAGAAATCAGAAAGTTACGAATAGAGGTAAACTTTCTCAACTTGAAAAAAAATCTCTAGAAGAAACCAGTATACAAAAAATTAAAATTTACCTGCTTATGAACAAAAATAAGATAACAAAATCAGTTCTCATCACTTTTATTCAATTTTTATGTAGGGAATTTTAGGTTGAACAATAACATAAGCAAAAGAAATGAAGATATACAACCAGAAAAAAAGCAAGAAAATGATACAAACAACCAAGGGCCTACAAATGAAATCCTAGGAAATCTAATAAAACAAACAAAACAGCATCCTAGAAATATAAGTTAGTTCAGTGATGTCTTTGGACACAAGATAAGAATACAAAAATTAATTGCATATCTATATACTAGTAACGAATGCATAAATACCAAAATTAAAATACAGTATCATTTAGAATTGCAAAAAAAAAAAAAAAAGACCAAAATACCTACGTGTAAATCTAACAAAAACATACTGTGCTTTTGTGTTGAAGACTACAGAATGTCATTGGGAGTAACCAAGTAAGATCTAAATAAATGAAGGAATCTACGGTGTAGCTGGGTTGAAAGATTCAACATACTAAAAAATGCCAAACTGATAATGCCTGCAGTCTTTTGGTAATAAATATTATTCCATGATTAATGTAAAAACAGAACTAAAACATTATTTTAAGTGGCAAATTTAAAGGAGCAAGAAATAGACCGACACAAATTTCCATAACAGATTTTTTACAAAGGTGTGAAAAAATGCAAGTAATTCAGTCTTTTCAATGAATTGGAAAAAAGTGACATCTTGGAAAAAAGATGAACATAGACCTAAATCTTACATGTTATACAAAAATTAGATGAGACAATACAAATGTAAAATGAAATATGTAAAACCATAAAACTTTTAGGGAAAAAAAAAAGAAATCAGCATTTAGGACCAGCAAAGTTTTTAGATTTGACACACACACAAAAAGCACAATTAACAAATGGAAAAATTCATGAGTTACAAAAATAACATTAAAAAATATTTTCCTTTATGAAAGATTCTGTTAAGAGGAAAGCAAGCAATGCATTTGAGGAAAATGTTCACAACCACATATTTGATAAAGGACGTGGCTCTAGACGTATTATATATATAGTGAATTCTCAAACCTCAGTTAAAAAACAAAAGCAAAAAATGAGAGGAAAAAGAAAGTCTACAATCAGAATGTGGGCAAAACCGTGAAGAGAGATTCCTCTGAAAAGGGTGCACAGTTAGCAAAGAAGTGCTGAGAAAATGTTCATTAGCATTAGTTTTAGTGAATCGAATTAAAACATCACAGTGAGATATCATTACACACCTATCGAGACTGGAAAACTAAACTTTAATGACAATCCCAGATAATGGTGAGGGGCCATAGAAACTGGATCACTCATATATTGCTAGTAGGATTGCAAAATGTTACAGATACTCTGGTAAATAGATTAGTAGTCTACTCTTTAAAAAAAGAATTAATAACATGAAACCACCATATGACTTGAGAATTGCACTCCTGGGTGTTTATGCCAGAGAACTAAAAATTCAGTTCATACAAAAACTGGTACATAAGTATTTATTCATAATAGCCAAAAATTGGAAATAGCCCACACTTTTGGTGAATAATAAACATATTATGGCTATCCATATAATAGCATACCCTTTAACAATTTTATGGAATGAATTGTGACCCCTACAGATGCAATACATTGAAGCCTTTTCATTCAGTACCTCAGGATATGGCTGTGTTTGAAATTAGAGCCCTTAGGAGTTAAAATTAAGACAGTACACTTGGTACTAATACAATCTGACCAATTTCCTTGGAGAGAATTCGAGCACACACAGACACCTGAGATGAGCAAGACCATAGAGGAAAGACTGTATAAAGACACAGAGAAGGCAATTATCTATAAGCCAAGGGAGAGACTCAGAAGATCCCAAACCCTCAGGTACTTTGATCTTGGACTTGTAGCCTCCAAAACTATAAGAAAATAATTGTTATTTAAGCCACTCAGTCTGTGGTGTTTTGTTACAGCAGTAGTAGCTGTAACAGCAATAACAAGGAACAAGATATTGACACAAACAATTTAAATGAATCTCCAGAGGGGGTTGGGGAAACAGCTCAGTTGGTAGAGTGCTTGCCTAGCATGCACAAAGCCCTGGGTTCAATCCCCAGCACCACCAAAAACAAAAAACAAAAAAGAATGAATCTCCAGAGAATTATGCAGAATGAAAAAGACTAATCCCAAAGAGTTATATAATCTATGATTCTATTTACATGATATTCTTGAAATGCTAAAACTATAAAATGGAGAATGGGCTTGTTCATGCTATGTTTAAAGAGAGGGTAGAAAGAGGATGTGAGTGCTAATACAAGAGGAATTCGGGAAATTCCTGAGGTACTAGAAATGTTTTTTCTCTTGACTGTATCAAAATCCATATTCAGGTTTTGATACTGTACCGTAGTTGTTCAAGATGTTACCACTGAGGGAAACTCACTATCTGTATATAGGTAATGATATTGTTCTATAAATCTGTATAGAATATACTATACTTCCAAACAAAAAAAATAATTTTAAAAAATCCTGACAACATACGGATAGTTCTAAAAGCAGCTAAGTATATTTAAATAAAATCTCTAAGTACCAACTTAGATTCATCTTAAAGACTTGCATTGAGATATCAAAATAGAGTAGAAAGTGGAAGAAAAAATACACACTTAGATATGAAAAATATGGCAGGCAAAAGAAAAAAATTAATGAGTTGAAAAACAAAATCAAATAAATTTCCAATATGTAAAAGAAAGGATAAAGATACAGAAAAGAATAGAGGAAATTTAACAGAAAGACAGATCTATCCAATCCAAATATAAAACATCCAATTACCAGAAGTCCCAGAGAGCATTAATAGGGAAAATGAAAAGAAGACCATTGCCAAAGGGAGGAAAAATGTAATTTACAGAAGTTGAAGAGAGATGAGTTTTCAAATTACTTTTCTGTAATGTGGTAGAGTAATGATTTTTTAAAAATAAATAGATAAATAATCCACACATATATAGTCATGCTTTTCAGAAATTTCAGGCACGTGGCAAAGGATTTTTAAAAAGCATTTCAGAGGGAGAAAAACCTTTCCTTACATAGATCAGAAATCTAATTGGCATTCGAATTCTCATCAGTCACAACTGAATGATGAAAGAGAATGTAAAAATATCTTCAAGTTTATGAAGGGAAATAATTTTCAGTCACCAAATCTATATCCATTCATGTAATCAACTAGGAGACCAGAATAAGTACATTTTTCAAGCATGTAGGAACCTCTCATGTGCTTCATATAAGGAATTTGAGAACATATTTTGAAGTGTCAGTTTAGCCAGGCAATGGTTATTTAATTCAACACCCATTTAGATGTTCCACTGAATGTATTTTGCTGGTGCAACTAAATCTCCCAATTTATTTAACCTGGGTAATTTGGTAGACCTGTTGGAATCTTTTGGAAAACTTTACAAGCAGGGCTCAGGTTTCCCTGAGACAGAGAAGTCATACTTGTGGTAGCAGTAGCCAGAGTTTGTGCCTGGAATATCACCTTGTGGATTTAGGTTTTACCTAATTGCTGAGACAATTCTTTATAATAAATCTCTCTCTCAATCCCCCTTGCTCCCCTATATCTCTCTCTTTCTCTGTTCTTTTTTTTTTGGTGGAACCATGATTGATAAACCAGCTGAAATAAAAGACATAATGAGGAAGAGGAAAGAGCTGAGAATCAATTATGTTAGTACTGGAAATCAGGATAGCAGCTGGGCAGCAGAAAGAGCCCCCTTTTTTTGATTTTGTTTTTCAACTCTCCTTACCTCAAAGGAGTAGCAGGACTGTTTCTGGGATTGGGCATGGGCACAGACTACACACACAAAAATGGTATGGTTGAAAGCTTGAGAAGAAAGAAAGAGATTAAGTTACAAAATGCAAGAAATAAAAGAAAGAAGCCAGGCACAGTGGCACAAACTATAATCCCAGCAGGTCAGGAGGCTGAGGCAGGAGGATTGTGAGTTCAAAACCAGCCCCAGCAAATTAATAAGATCCTAAGCAATTTAGTGAGACCCTGTCTCTAAATAAAATATATTTTTAAAAGGATTGTGGACTAGGGTTGTGGCTCAATGGTAGAGAACTTGCCTGGCACATGCAAGGAACTGGGATTCGATCCTCAGCACCACATAAAAATAAATAGGTTAAAAATAAACAAATAAATAGATAAAATTGTGTACATTATATATATAATACATATACATATAGGCTGTGATGTAGCTTAGTGGTTAAGCACCCATAGGTTCAATCTCAGTACCAAATAATAATAAAATTAAAAGAAAAAAGATTGAAAATTCTAAGGATAAGGGGGATAATGCCATTTTAAAAAGTCAAAATATATTCAGAGTATGAAAACTCTACTCAAAGTGGGTTTTATAAAAAGTAATAGAACTGACTTCCATATTTATAAATGCAAAGTAAACATTTCAGTAAATAAATAAATATATTATTAAAATTTTTTTCTCTTCAAAACAACACTGAATATGTGTGAAAGTTAGGCAAGGAATTATTGCTTTTCATTATAAACTATAAACAATGTGCAAGAATTTTATTTAAAGTTTTTTTAAGAGGCATAATGATTTTTCATATTATTCCATTGTCTAATTTCAGTATCATATGATAAACTGTACACAGTTTAAAATGATTAGAAGGAATTTTCTCTAAATCATGAGTTCTAAAGAATACTTTCTGCAGAACAGTAAATTATTTTTTTAAATTAATAAATTTTGGAAAGGAGATACAAGTTTGGCTCTAAATGCTGAATGAAAGAGTCTTGATTGGTTAATATAGAAATTCCACAGGAATAACAATATATTAGTAAATAATTATATAAATATAATTATTATCATATATATAAAATATTTTGAAATCCTTTTGTTGTAGCAAGAAATGGCTAAGTAATAATCACCAACATGTCTCTAGATTTGGTTAATGCCTAATTTCTTACTAAATTTTTAATTATAGTACTCATTTTTTTGTTTTAGTCATATATCTAGTAAAATTAATTAGTGGGGATATGAAGAAAAGTTTTCTTCCTCATTGCAGAATGAGAAAATGCACAATTATTAAATGCCAATTTTTAAAGACTCCAGAAAGATGGAAAAGTGAACAGAACTTTCTTTAGTTTACTTTGATATATGTATGAAAATATATGAAAATTAATAGAAGATCTCAATTTATTTTACATTTGTACTAATTCATTTTCAAGTTTCAATTCACTGTGTTAGGCTATTCAATCCATCTTACAAATTGCAAGATGCATGAGGATGCTGACAAATTTTTTTGATGAAGAAATATTCTTTGATGAATTGTTCTGTACTCCAACCAACATTTTCTAAGTTTTATAATCAGATTGAGAGATGTTAATGTTAATGTTCATAAAACCTATTTCCACTCACATAATCCAACATTCAGAATATTTAAATTCTTGTTTTGATTCCTTTATTAACATAAAATAACTCTTTTGATTGTTATAATAACTGAAACCACTCTTAATTCATTAACAAGAAACTATTATAGTAAATCTTAACTAAATATCAATTTATGTTGCAGCTAATTTAATTATAATTGTCAAATGCTTCCTTATTAAAAAGGCATAAGTTAATAAATATAAATATAATTATCTGAAGAGCATCTCATTATTAATCTTATAACATTTACTGTAGGGCTAATTTCTTTTTGTTTCAATTTTCTTTTACTTTTCATTTCCCTTTCTGATTTTGAATTTTCCCTCCTCAGGCTTTTCCTTCCTTCTGAATTACTAATTTCAACAAGTGGAAATGTGAAATATATTATTAATGAAACAACCTAAATAACTTATTTATGAACATATGTAGTAATTTAATATGGTTTCATGTTCATTACCCATATCTTATGTAATTATATCTTTGTTAAATCTGCCCTTTAAGTTATTTCTTCTGCAATTATAAGCACCAAAAGATAAAATTATTCTTTATTTTTTAAAATATTGAATTACGTATGTACATATTTCAATTATATATCAATAAAGTGCTTAGGTCCCAAAGTGTTTTGGATTTCAGGCTTCTCTGAAACATTTGCATATGAGTAATGAGATATCTTGAGGATGCAACTCAAGTCCTTATATGAAATTTGTTTATATTTCACATTATGCAGCTCATATACATAGCCTGAAAGTAATTTTATATATTTTTGGTGTGCCTGTATTTTGACTGTGATGTAGCACATGAGGTAACATGGAATTTTCCACTTGTAATATGTTAGAACTCAAAAGTTTCAGATTTCAGAGTTCAGAATTTTAGATTAAAGATGCTCATCCTATATATTCAACTACATATTTTTGAGTTTTGCATTTCTAAATACATGTATACATAAACATTGTATATGATATTTAAGTGTAGAAACTATTGTAGTAAATTAAAAACACTTGCTTGTTTAAAGTAAATCCAGATATTTCATTGTAAAATGACAGACTAGATATTTATTGTATCTCTTTCATTAAATTCCATTAGAATAAAATTTTGAAAAGGTATACTCTCAGAAAATGTAAGACTTTCCACATATTTCTGAAAAATAAAAATCAGAAGGAATGTGTAATGGTAGATGACATAGGTGAAGAACATGTCATAAGGTAATTTTAAAAACTGATCTAACTTGCAGAACATTCTTGGCAAAAGTAGCTCAGGTCAGAAATTAAAAACATCAGGAATTAAAAACATCAGGAATAATGGAAAATGGAAGGACATGGGTATCAACTAAGGGCTTTAGTACAGATTTCCAAATGGGACAATACACACACACACACACACACACACACACACACACTCATGGCTTAATCACAAACAAGGCCATTAATCCCTGCCCACAGCCTCAATCCTGGGGAAAGTAAAAAAATTAGGCATTTTTCCAAAGTAATTAAATAATTTGCCTTAACAGTCTGAAGAACACTAATGCAAATTGGGAATTGATACAACAGAGCAACGTCTTCACCATTTTGCAATAGCTGGATTCAAAATAATGATGGCTGGCACTCCACGTGCTTCTAAAATGAAACATGAGAAGACATATATCTACTATTGATGTGCATATCATTTCCATTGCTTCACCACATAGTAGAGACATTAAAGGGAGAAAACAAGGAATATAAAATTAAAAACAAAATTAGAGAAAACTGATAATTCATAGGACAAATATACACAAATAAAATGAAAACTCAAAAACCTTATAATTCTATTAAGGAATCCTATCAAGATTTGAAGAGATATTATATTCATAAAGTGGAAGAGGAAAAAAAAAAGCTTTTGAAGTTCCAGTGTAGCATGGTGCTCATTTTTAGTTTGACTTAGTTTGGAACCTTTTATGTGTCATTTATCTGGATATATATTTACTTCCCAAGTTGGCCATCAATTCCTTTACATAAGTTTTTCACCTCTGTCTGAGATTTCCCTATTGTACACATTGGTTTGCTTGATGGTGCTCAAAAACAAATCCTCTAAACTTTCTTTACCTTTTCTTCATTATTTCCCCCACCTCACCCCTGAGTTGATAATTTCAAATAATGTCTCTTTGAGTTCACAGATTTTTTTTCTTCTATTTGATCGAGAATACTGTTAGAGCTCCTGCATTTTTCAAACATTTGTTGTACTCTTCAGCTCCAGAATTTCTGGTTTTTGTTGTTGCTGTTGTTTGTTTGTTTGTTTATGACTTCTACTTTGTTAACTTTTCATTTTGTGGCTGTACATTAGTTTCTTAATTTTGTTTACTATTCTGTGTTCTCTTACAAATCTCTTTGAACTTCTTTAAGATAATTATTTTGAATTATTTTGCCAAAGTATTTATATATCTCCATTTTGGGAATTCCCCTTACTGGAGTTTTATGAGCTTCCTTTGAAGGTGGTTTTGTTGTTGTTGTTGTTGTTGTTGTTGTTTTACTCTTCCTAATCTGTACTGTTTTGGTTTGATGTCTCTGCATTTGGAAGAGCAAATATCTCTTACAGTCTTTACAGCTTCTTTTTAACAGGTAAAATCATTCTCCTGTCAGGTCTTTGGGTTGGTGGGATTGCCCTTACTGTCTCAGTTAAGTAGGATTGGAGATGAGTTAACCTGGTTGCTTCTGGGTCCACAAAGGGGTATGCAGTTGATGTGTCTATTCCAGAAGCTTGTGAGGGAATGGACTCTTCCTGATTGGTTGGCAGATGAGACTTCCTTCAATATCTTGGTCAATGGGACTGGGACTCAAACAAGAATCTAATTCACTATCTGTTTTGGGGTCTAAAGATGATATGCTTGTTACCAGGTGTGTGGAAAGGTGTGGCTTTCATTGGGTTTCTGTGTGGGTAACTGAGTGGGCAAGACTGGGCCCCACCCATGGCTGAGAGAAACTCAAACCAAGTCACATGCTGCTTCAAGGTCACAGCTGGGATTAAATACTGAGGACTGCCTTTGGGTGTATGATATAAAGGGACGGTCATAAATCCAGGCTGGTTTATCAGCTGAACTGAATAATGAGGACTGTGGGTGTCCTCAGTGGTGAAAAGCTGTATGAAAGTGGTAAAATAAAATGCTTTCTACATTTTTTTATGAGGTTGTTCTGGATTTTTATGCCCATCAAGGTTTCTACAGTTTCTTTACTATAATCTGGAACTCTCATGGAGCCGTTTTTATCTGTATATTATTATTAATTACTCTGCCATCTTGCTTATGTTACTCCTTGAGAGGATCCCTATAGAAAGCATACAGGTAACTCTTCTCCTGCTCTGTTCAAAGGTGCATATAATGTGACCATTTATCTAATTTGACTTACTTTTACCACTTTTTTAATTTATGTGGTTTAGTATTATATTTCTCTCTGGAGTTCCTATTTATTCTTTTTTGTATCATTTGTATATAGTAACTAAGCAATTTTTATTTATCTATTTTGGAGGGACTACATATTTTTACATTATTTCTTTTGTGGTGCTTTATTTCCAAAAATATAATATTCACACACACACACACACACACACACACATATATATATATATCCATCTATCTATATGTACATTTCCATAATTTCATAGTCTGCTGGTGTTACAATTTACTACTTGGGCAAAATACAGAAGTGCTACAAACATTAATTCCTTTTGCTTCATTTCACATGTTATGATTACACAGTGTATTGTATTTTATTTTGAACCATGATTTAAGGCTATAAATTTTGTTTTCATTATTTAAAGTTAACATTTTACCACTTCAGGAAATTTTTGAAGTTTCTACAGATCTTACACAGCTGTATACTATATCCAGAAACACTAAAACCTAACGACAATGCTACAGTTCTGTTTTCAAAAGTCACTGACATTTTTAAAGTGAAGAAGAAATAATATTCCCTTACATTTAACCAGGTTTTTATATTTCTCTTGATCCTTTTTTCTACATGAAGTACAAATGTTCTTTGTAGTGAAAGTCCCATTTATATTTAAGATATTTCTTTTAGAGCAAGTTTGTTGAAGACACATTATTTTAATTTCCCTATATCTAAGAGAGTACAGAAACCTGATTTGAAAGAGTTTTTGTTGTTGTTGTTGTTGTTTGAGGATTTTTTTGTTTGTTTGTTTGTTTGTTTTTGTTGTTGTTGTTCTCTTTAAGTGCTTTAAAGATACTGTTCCCTGGTTCCTTGGCCTCTGTCCTGATGAAAGGTCCATAGTCATTCAACTCGTACTTTCTATGTGTATATGTGTATGATATGTTATTTTGGATATGTTATTTTGATCTAGCTGCTTTCTAAACTTGTTTATTTGATTTTAGAAGTTTGATTATCATATGTCTGAGTATAGCTTTCTTTACATGTATTCTCTTAGAGATTCATCAAATTTTCTAAGTCTGAAAACATCAAAGTTAACATTTGTCAAACATACATTTTATCAAACATTTTACCAACAAACATTTTATCAAACTTAGGGAAAATTAAATCATTTTTCATGTATTTTTCTGCACTAGTCTTTTTTTTTTTTTTTTTTCATCTCCTTCTGATACTTCAGTGGCATGAATAGTAGACCCGGATCTCTGTTCTTTCTAGTTTTTCTTTCCCCTCCAGTCTTTGTACTTGATAATTTCAAATCATCAAACTTGAAGTTCATAGACTTTATCCTCTATCACCTTTGTGTTGCTCCTGAACCCTTACTATGAATTTTTATTTCAAGTGTATTTTTTTATTTCTAAAATTTCCACATAGTTCTTTTCTATTACTTTTTTTCTCTGCTGAAACTTTTACAGTAATTTCTTTCAAGAATAATAAATATTACCTCATGGGGAATAGTTATAATAGCTACTTTAATGTCTTATTCTAATAAATCCCATATCTGGATTATTTTAGATTGTTGAGTATGGATTACCTTCAGCTTTGAGAATTAATGTTACTCTTCTGGGTGTTTGTGTGTTGATTAAATTAAGCTTTTATTTTAAAGATAAGAAAAAGCAGAGTTTAGCAAACTTTGTATGTAAAATAAATAGTGAAAATAAATAATATATATAATAAATATTTAAGCTTTGCACAATATATGGTACTCTTGTGATACTCTGCCAATTTAGTGCATAACAGGCATAGTGATAGATTGATGAAAATGGATGACTGTGTCCAATAAAGTTTTAGTTACTAAAATTGGAAGCAAGCTGAACATGGCCCATGAGTTTAATTTGACAACATTTTGGTGTTTGATGAGGTAGATGTATTTGTCTAAAGCAGCATTCACCCTACTTAAGTTCAAAATACAACTTTGGCCTTGTGTCTGTGATCTATACTCTTGGTATCAGTTCAACTATCAAAATTTTTCTTTGATACTTTGGGTTTTTCCCCTTATTGCTACTCAGGAGTTAATCTGAATCGTGGGCAGTGGTTTAATCTTAGTCCAGTCTTCAAGTGTATTTTTTTGTGACTGCCCAACACATATACAAAAGGATGACATTTGATAACCATTTAAAATAGGTTACATTCTACAGATTTGCTATTCTCTTTTTGGTCTGTCCTGTTCACAGGCAATGTTAAGCCCAGAAAACATGTAGGTTCATATGCTTATACATAGAGGTAAGAGATCTAAGAGATCTCATCCTCCACCTCTCTTCTCTCCAAGTTTTTCTTTAGTTCTTTGGCCCCAAACCAGTGGGGTTTGGGTGTTGTTGTTATTGTTTGTTTGTTTGCTTAGATTTCAGCTTTAGTTGCCTGTGTTACCACCATCATGACAAAACATTCTACCTTTGGATGAAATCTGCAAAAGGTGATGAAAGTTGACCTTCCTCTCCCCACCTGCACTTTTTAGAGACCTTGCATAGCTGCATTCTGTGTTTTGTACAGAGTTTGGGGGTGTAACAGGCAGTTGAGATTGACTGAACTAGTCTTGTTACATCTTTGCTAACACAAACAAATAAAATTAAATTTGAAGCCTCGAGTTTGACCTCTAATCAGCACCCCTAGTGTTGGTGAAAAACCATGTGAGCCTCATATTTTTAGGCTCATATTTTCTGTTATACTGTTATGTGGCAAGTGCACCCTATTTTCTATTGTGAAGAATTTGATTAGGCCACAGGATAGCTTGAACACTGACACAATGGCCAGAATAAATTTAGGGAATAATCCTTTTAAAGAAGCTTATGGAATAATACGGGAAACTCTACTTACACCAAAACTCTTCATAGAAATGTTGAGCCTATGAAAGAATCATCTGACTTTGGAAGTTACTTAAGTGCTGCTAATTTTTAATTTCATGACTGCAGATACTACATAAGCACATCGGCCAGTATGCAGTCAATTTAATAAAAGCATGTTAAAAATAGATTATTGGGTTAAGCTAGAGGGAACATTTGATCTTAGAAAAGGATTGAAAAAGAAATTAGCAATAAAACATGACATTTCTCTAGGAAAGGTAAAAGATAAGGCATTCACAGCTTGTCCTAAAACAATTTGGCCATTCACAACTAAGAGGTTCTTTTTGGTAGGTATCAAAACTTATAAAAGCCAAGTGGGAGCTATGCATGTCCTCTCAATTGCCTTCTTACCAAGCAATGTGTTACAATAAAGTTTTCTTAAGAAACTCAAAAAAGAAGTCAAGTTTTGTTTATTGATCAAAGATATGATAATCTAAGAAGAAAATGATAATCTACTCAAAATAACCAGAAGCAATAGTGAAGTTAGCAAATATGGGGAACCAAGGATCAATATAAAAATTGACTTTCTCTTTGTGTATTACCCAGCAAACCAGGTGGATTAAAAGTTCTGAAACAGCATTATCCATAAGGCATCTGAACTAAAGCTGCACACATACAAGATATTTAAGAAAAAAATTTAGAAACATATGTGTCAGACCTGACAAAATTATTGCTGACAAAAATTAAAGATGACCTAAATAAAGAAAAGTTTATTATAGACATGGGCAGAAAGAATCAATGTTATTAAGATGTAATTTGTCTCTAAATTGGTTTAAAATTTAATACAAGCCAAGTGAAAATCTCAGAAACATTTTTCTTTTGAGAAACATGGTCTAAAATTTATAGGTAAATGTATAGGGACCTAGAATATCCAAAACAATTTAGGAAAAAAAGAAAGTGGAAGAAATAAAAATATCTGGTTTGCAAGATGTATTATATGATCTACAGTAATGAAGAAAAGGTAGCATTATCATAAGGATAAACATATAGATCAATGGACAAAATAGAAATTTCAGAGGACTCATAGATACATAGTTCATTGAGTTTTGCCAAAGGTGTCAACATCAAAAGTGAACCAACAGCCAGGTGTGGTGGTGAATACCTATAATCCCAGCTGCTTGGGAGGCTGAGATGGGAGGATAGCTAATTCAAAGCCAACTACAGCAATGGTAAGGCCCTTAGCAACTCAGTGAGACCCTGTCTCTAAATAAAATACAAAATAGGGCTGGGTGTAGCTCAGTGGTTGAGTGCTCCTGAGTTGAATTCCTGTCACCTTCCCCCCCCCCAAAAAAAAGAAGTGAATTGACAATATTTTCTACAAATCCATTAAAACAAGGGGATATGCATGTAGGAGGAATGATGAACATATACTCTGTCCATGGCAAATACAAAGTGCAACTCAAACAGATCATAGATCTAAGTATAAAAAAATAGAACAATAAAAATTTTAGAAGAAAACATGGAGGAAAATATTTGTGATAATTTGTTTTACAAGCATCACTAAATATAATAATACCAATTGACAAAGCCTGAAAGGAAAAGAATCACAATTAAAACCTGATACTACTTATACCTTAAAGAAAATGAAAAGGCAAGCTACAAATTTGGGAAAAATATTTGTAAAACAAACTTGTCATTAAGTATAGTATGTTCAGAATATATATTTTTCTTACCACTAGAAATTTGGAATATAAACAACCAGATTAAAAAGCAATTATTAAAGCATGTTAACAGGTACATCACCAAGTAATAGACATGGATTGAAAACTAGCTCATGAAGCGATAGTTATTGTTTTAGTCATTAGGGAAATGAAAATTAAAACTACAATTAATTACTACTATATATCCACTAGAATAGCTAGAATTAAAAAGTTTTATAATGCCAGTGTGACTGGTGATCTTCCACAACTAGCATCTTACACTTTGCTCTCTAGAATGCAAGGTGGTACAGTCACTTTGGAAAAGAATAATTTTATAATTTCTTATGAAATAGAACATACCTTCAGACCACAATTTCAATCCTAAGTATTTACTCAAAAGAAATAAAGCCCTATGTTGATAAAAAAAAATCTATGCATACATGTTAATGGCAATTTTATTTATTTTTCTATATTCTCATTTCTGTGACAAATACTGGAGATAAGCAGATTATAAAGAGAGAAGATTTATTTTGGATCACAGTTTTGGATATTATGGTCCACCATCACTTGGCCCACGACTTTTAGGCCTGTGGTGGGTAAGTATGTCATGATGGAGGCACTTGACAGAGAAAGCATGTAGGAGGAAAAATGGTCTCATGGCAGCTGAGAAATAAAACATAAACATAGAGGTGGGCTGATCACTCCCTTGAAGAGCACTTCTTCAGTGACCACAAGAACCTCCACTGTGTCCCACGCCTTAAAAAGTTTCCACCATCTCCCAATAGCAACAAGCTTAGAACTAAGCCTGAAATATATAGGCTGTAAGGAGCATCAGCCATGGATATGCTAGGACATGCTGGGACTCCCCAAGTTGCTGGCCATAAGAAACAGCAATTAAACTGCTTAGTCATGTCTGCTTGCAACTGATAAAGAGCTGTAAGGGGCACTAGCCATAGAGGTGCTTAGCAATGACTAGTTACAATTGATAGGGAGCATAGCTCTATAGACATGAGCAAAGGACATGTGCAAAGATCATGCCCTGTTGCAATTACATCACCTCACTGGACATAACCAATGGATATTCACTTTCACTGGGTGTAACCCACCACCAATGTACAACCAACTTGGAACTGTATTTAAATTACTTGTCCTGCCACATTGAAGAGTTTTGCTCTAAGGACATTGGTGAAACTGGTTGTCTTGCTGTCCATTTCTGGATCGACTCCACCATTCACTGACGTCCAGCCATTGGTTGGAGACAATTACTAGACAAAGACAATGTCTGCTCCTTGGCTAAGAGAAGTCACATGGCATCAGAGGTATTTGGGGGCTTGTGTGGATTTGTGTGATTTGCTTAGAGTGTTAATTAGTGTGTCTTGAATGCTTGTGGAGGAGCTGCATATCCAACACTTTTTGCATTAATTGTTTATATTTGATGATTGGTGAGTGAATATACACTTGTGTTTAAAGACAATCTGCCTCCAAGTAATTATTAATATCCCCTGCTCCTGACATGGGGAAAATTTTAGTTCCAGTATAGAATATCTCCAAACCAGAAAAAAGCTAACTGTCTAACATTTAGTGAATAAATAAAAAAATCTGAAGTAAACTCATGGAATGAAGTAGTATTCAACAATAAAATGGTATAAACTACTAATAAATGCATAATATGGGAAAATACAAAAATTATTAAGCTATAAGAAGTCAAAGATGAAATATGACCTATTTCATGATTTTTTTTTTACACAACCATGCAAAAAAGGGAAATTTGTACTGACAGTAGCAGATCAGTAGTACTTGTGGATTGAGGTGGAAGGAATAAATATCTATTTTTGGTTGGTGTAAAATAACTTCATTATGTTGGCATATGCATTTATCAAAACAATTAAAATGCACACAATATTGATAGGTTATATATATTTATATATATATAAAACCAAAATGATTAAAACATACAAATAAATGAGACTCTTATCATAATTACTCCTTTGCTTCCGTAGAAAAGATCACATGCCTGGAATACTTAATATGGTAAGAAAGAGAGAAAGAACGGAACTGTGTCCTATCACAAACTAACCTCATCTAATTCATGCAATATAATAGCCTTTATTTACAATAAACAGGATAGAATATCTATTGTATGCCTGGCATTATACTGGGTTTACAGGTACAGATGTAATCCTTTCTCTGCCCTTAGGCAAAAGAAAAAGACCTAACAAGATGGAATAATTTAAATATCTGGAATACCTCATTACTTGTGGGGAAAAAAAAAGAGTTTAATATTCAGAATTACTAAAACAAATGATTGAGCAATGAATTCTGCTGACAAAGAGGCCAACAAATTTGATAGAGTATTCAAATACTTGAGGTTTGTTCGTCTGTACACTGGAAAATAATTTAAAAAGCAATAGCAATTCCATGTAAGTATATGATATGTTTAAGAAATGAAGGATCACTAAGAATGTTTTTTAAATGGAATATTTCAGGCTGATACCTAGTGACTACTTCTAAGAAAGACCATTTGAGTATGAGAGTAAATCAAGAAAAATACCCTTAGAATTCTCAGAAGACTTTTTGTTTTATAAGACCCCCATTTTTTTCTTGAGGTCTCAATGAACACGTTTACAGCTACAACCTAGACATTAACTTGACCCTGGCTCCATGGTTTTCTGGCATAGCCTTAATTGACATTTTTTTTTTTCTCTGAGATCATTAAGAATTATGGATAACATATTTTTATGTCAAGATCCATCTGAGTTCCAAAGGAAGACAAGAAAGTGAAAAGATTCATAGAGTGCTAAGTAAGAAAGCTAAAAAAAATATGGAAGCAAAACAATGCTGTATATAAATTTAGAAACATCAAAAAATGATGAATATGCACAAGCTTTCAAGCTAAAAAGCATATAACCTACTAAAGAAAATTCTCAACAGAAATGTTAGATTAAAAAAAAGAACAGAGTGAAAACTTCAATCTGCTGAAAGAAAATAACTCTGAGCCTATGTTTTCATTTCTAGCTGAAGTATAATTTAAATCTGATAACAGAAAAAATACATAATTATATAGTCATAAAATTACATATATTGGATTAACATCATGAAGAAATTCTAGTATGAAAAGAAATGAATTGAATGTAAATTGTTCAAGATTTTGAAGATGTTTTTAGGTCTATGTTTGTCTAAACAATGACTACCACAAAAGAGGGAACATTTTTTAAAGCCTTAGATTAAAAAAGAAAGGAAATTATGTTAATACAAGATATGTATGGTAATAACAAAAAGTAAGAGCTTCTAAGATCTCTTTCATGTTCTTGGTTAAGGCACAGATATTACTAAGATCCAGATAGAAACTGGGGAAGTAAACGTCAGCTTAAGACTTGATAACTAGAACTATCCTCTCCCACAAAATGTTCACATTCTGATAACTGAAACCTCTGCATGGGTTACCTTGTGTAGGAAAAAGAACTTTGTATGTGAATAAATTAAGTAGTTTGAGATGCAGAGATTATTTTGGATTACCATGGTGGTTTCATGAATTGCAAATGTCCTTAAAAGATAGGAGAAGGAGTTAGAAGCCTAGGATACAAGAGATATTTAAAAACAGTTCACTGTTGACTTTAAAGATTGAAATTTGTTAACTATGTAAATTGTGTACTATCTACCAAAAGTCCAGAAATGACACCAAATATCAAAATTAATGATTAAACATTACTTTTAAGATTAGGAATATTGTTTGTTCAATATTAGGAATATTGAAAGCTTCGTCCTTGTCCCTGAGGCCAATGCAATAATAAGGACACGGTTTTGAGTAAAGGGAAAAAGAAGGTTTATTGCTTTGCTAGCAAAGGAGAAACACAGGGGACTCCTGTTCCAAAGTCTGTAATTCTCCCTATCAGGAGGGACAGGCAGGTTTTAAAGGAACTTTTCAAGGGTACATTCCAGATGTACTCGGGTAGGAGGTCCCAGGGTGTTGCAGGGTATGTTAGGATTCACTTATTAATTTGGGAGGTATTTGCTTCCCAGATCCTCAGCAGGCATCTCCTTCCTGTAGTGGGTGTGCTAAAATAATAATATTATGGCAATAACAACAAAACTACCAGCATAATGAACATTTTAATATTCTTCATACCCTTTAGGGGAAATTTTCTGTTAACTCTACTTTAGCTTAACCATGATAAAACAAACAAACAAACAAACAAACAGAATGTCAGGTGTCATGGGTTCAGGCCTGAAATTCTTGCTACTCTGGAGGCTGAGGCAAGAGGATCATAGTTATAAGACCAGCCTTAGCCACTTGGCATAGCCCTAAGCAACTTAGAGAAGCTCTGTATAGAAAAGAAAAGAAAAAAAAATAGAGAAAGAGAGAAAAGTGTTGGGCATGTGGCTCAGTGGTTAAATTCCCCTGGGTTCAATCTCCAATACTGCCCTCTCCTATCCAAAAATAAATAAATACAATTAGTTAAATGCTTATTTCAAAATCATTTGTGAATCCCTCAGATTATTTTAAGAATTTACCTATTATTTTATGACTGTGAAGAGTCTGAAAATACTGCTTACACCTTGAAACTTGAGATGTATATGAAATAAAAAATAAAGTTGTCTTTTTGAAGGCCTTGAAGAGATTACCAATAGTTACTTCCTCTTACTGAGAATCCTCTCTTGTATTTGGGCTGGTAAAGTTGTCTTTCTGAAGGCCTTGAAGAGATTACCAATAGTCACTTCCTCTTACTGAGAATCCTTTCTTGTATTTGGGCTGGTACTAGTGACTTGCTTCTAATAATTGGAATGTGGCAAAAATGGTGGAATTTAGTTTCAAAATTATCTTATAAATACTGTGACTTCCAACTTGCTCATACTCCCTCTTGACTGCCAACTTGCTCATACTCCCTCTTGACTTCCTTTAAAGAAGGAAGCTGCTATGTGATGAACAATAAGCATGGCAAGGAAGTGAGGATTACCTTCAGCCAGCAACCTGGACCAGGCTATCATCTGAATGTTGGAACACTTCAAATTTCCCATGTCAGTTGATTCCTAATCACAGACGTGATTGCATTAAAATGTGAGGTCTTTGAAGGGTGATTTTATTAGAGGTGGAATTAGCAGCCTTATATAAGAGGCCCAACAGAACAGTCTTGCTTCTTCTACCATGTGACGGCCTTGCTGTGAATCAGAAGGTGAGGCCTCACCAGACAAGGAATCCACTGGCACCTTGATTTCAGACTTCCCAGCCTTGAGAAGTAAAGGAATTTTCTATTGTAAACCACTCCAACTGTAATAATTTGTTATAGCATCCTAAAAGAAGACATAAGGAATCAAACCCAAGGAATTGAAACTTCCATGAGGAACAGAATCCTCATTCAAGAGTGAGAGTAGAAGCAATGCCTCCCCAGTTTGATATTGCATCCTGAGGTTCATGTTTATTGTAGCCTATGAGAGGTTCTGAAGCGAAAGACCCCTATAAGCCTTATCTCTAAAACTGAAATTCCTCCAATATGAAATGGAGATTATAACCATTTTTTTTTTACTAATTTTTAAAGCAATTTGTTCTGCAACAGATAACATAAACATTTCTCTTCTTTGCTCTCAGAAGCTATGTACAATGAAGCAAAACACCCCTTTGCAATATTGTAATACATTGTAATATGTATTTTGGGTGGTACTCAGTTCTTGGATGTGAACTGACTCTCACTCATTCCTTTACAGGTAAAAAGTAAGGATGAAATCCCTTCAGACAGAATCATGTCTTGCATTATATTTATTTATTTTATTTAAAATACTGATAGGAATATAATTAAAGTGTGATTGTGTAGCATGGCTTTAGAAGTTTCCTTTTTTTCATTTTTCTAGCAAATTATCAACATTTTCAATGCCTAATGTTTTATGGAAGTATTCAAGTCTGTTTTATGAACTGCTCATGTTTTGTATTTATGGTTAATATGTTTATGAAGTACTACATTTACTTAATATTTACAATGTTAATATATTGATAAATGTTGATACTACTGAATAAAGTGTGAGAAAAGAGCACTTAAGATATAAAAATCTTGTACCCTTTCTGTAACATTGTAATATTTTATTTTAGGTGGCAGTTCTCCATGAAATAGACTCAATATCATGGTGATGTTGGACCCTTTTTAGATTTAAAGCATCTCAGACAGTTGCCAAAATTATTTTAAATCTTTTAACTCCCTCCTTTTTTTTCTATTGGTTGTTCAAAACATTACAAAGCTCATGACATATCATCTTTCATACATTTGATTCAAGTGAGTTATGACAAAATGACAAAATCATGGAATTTGCAGGGAAATGGATGGCATTAGAGCAGATTATACTAAGTGAAGCTAGCCAATCCTTAAAAAACAAATGCCAAATGTCTGCTTTGATTTAAGGAGAGCAACTAAGAACTGAGCAGGGAGGAAGAGCATGAGGAAAAGATTAACATTAAACAGAGAGAGTGGTGGGAGGGAAAGGGAGAGAGAAGGGAAATTGCATGGAAACGGAAGGAAACCCTCAATGTTATATGAAATCACATATAAGAGGTTGTGAGGGGAAAGGGGGCGGGGAAAACCAGGGAGAGAACCTCCTTTCTGATATAAGAACTGGGTGTCTTGTGAAGGTACTTAGAGAAACCAGAGCCTTTTGGTAGTTTGGGGATTCCTAATTACTGTAGGAGTCAATTGCTTTCTTGGTAACAGCTGATTACAAAGAGCTTAACAAATGACTTGATTGTCTGTCAGATAACTGGTTAATGGGGAGGCCAGGTTCTTATCACTGAAACCTTTAAAACAAACAAACAAACAAAAACTCCTAACAGTTATTTCAAGGAATTTAGATAAACAGATGCTATTCAACAGTCTCAACTGCTGTTTTATGCTAAGTTTTAAAAAGTCCATTTCCTAGCATGTTGCATTTATGCTTCTACCCAGTATCAGTAAAAGACCCTGGCTGAATTGGCAAAATCAGCCCTTCTTGAGTTTAAGGGGAAAGTTACATTTTAAAATATTTTAAGAAATTTCATATAAGGAATATATTTCCTCTTAAGTATATTAGTTAAACTCTGTAAGTAAAACTTGTGATCTGGTGAGTTGATATTCAACATGTAGCATTAGCTATTATGAAATAAAAGTATTGGATATGAGTATGTTTTATAAACTTTGTGATTTTTTTTCAAATATTTTAATATTTTTAAATACAACAATAAAAACATCTAGATTGACTGTTAAAAAATAAAAAATAAATATAGAGAATTTGGGAAAAAATTACAAGTAAATTAATGAAGAACGTACCGTAACCTCTTGATTTGGTTTGTTTTATGTAAAATTTTATGTAAGCAAATGCAAGAAAGATTTATTACTTTGTGACACTTTTGACAAAGACAGTAGAAAAGGGAAAGGAATATTGAAGGATTTGGATTCATTGTTAACACTTCATTAAATAAATTGGCAAAAGCATGTAGTGACATCTGTACTGATGATAGAAAAACAAAACTAAGAACAAAAGATTTGTTTCAAAATGCAAATTAGAATCATTTATTTCCTGGAAAAGTGGTAAGACAAGCAAAAGTGACCAAAACTTTCTGAAGAATTATACAGATTCTCAAACTTATATCTGTGTGCTTCATAAATATAAGCTTTTCAATTTTTTAATGTATACTGTGATCTATAGATTGTGATCTATAGATTTTTTTCAATTTCATTGACTAACTCAGGAGATGAGTACAATGCCAAAGACACAAAGAAATTATATATAAGTATATATATAAATCACTCTACCACTGAGCTACAACGCCAGCACATATTTGTTTTTAATGATTAGGATATTCCATTTGTCAAATATTTTTAAAATACAGCTTAAAAATTATGGTTTTTCTTAAAATACTTAAAATGCAAATATTTGATACCAATGTTATATATAATGATACATTTTGATAAAATTAAGCCCCAAAATCAGAATCAGGCATTTTAAAAGAATGAATTTGTAATTTTTGAGAATATATATAAGAAGGAACCAAGATTTATATATTTATATATTTCTACATAGGATTGTTACAGAACTTCGTATATGTGCATGCACCAATTAATACATTACATAGAATTAAGGAAGCATAAAAATAAAATAGTAATAAAATTCCCACCAACTAATCTTTTACAGCCCCACCCCCACCCCATGTAAAAGCTATTTGGAATTTCATTTAGAATTTATTCTTTTACTACTTTTTAACAGCATAGTTATCCTTGCATGTATTCATGAAAAATATTATTTATATTGTTTGTTTTTAAACTTTATAAAAATGACAGTTTCATTTTCCCCCTCAATATCCTACTTCAAACATTATTTTTATTTGAGACTAGTTTTATTTCATCAATGTTTGTTATATTTTATTATGTTTGTACCCTAATGTTTCCATTTTCTTGTTATTATATTCTTGAAATGTTTCCATATTTTGTATTACAAATAATGCTGCTATGAGTATCCCCCTGTCACCTGAGATATATATATTTCTACATAGAATTGTTACAAAACTTTGTATATGTGCATGCACCAATTAATACATTACATAGAATTTAGGAAGCATAAAAATAAAATAGCAATAAAATTCCCACCAACTAATCTTTTACAGCCTCCCACCCATGTAAAATATATTTCCCCTTGACCATATGTAGCTACGATTGAAGTTAGTGAGTCATAAGTTGCACACATGTAGGGTCATAAGTTGGTCCCATGTTCAAATTTATCAAATAGTTTCAAATTATTTCCTAAGGTGATTGCACCAGTTAGATTTACTTTAGACAAATTTGGGGTTTTTGTTTTTCCAATTCTTTGCATTTGGTTATGGCCTTTCTAAAGGTTATAAAATGTCATCTTATAGTTTCATTTTCATTTTCATGTATTTTAATGAAATGTAGTATATACTCATAGGTCAATTTGCCACTTGCATCTCCTCTTCTGGGAAATGCTGTGTCTTTTGCTTACACAGGTAGTTTTTATATACATTTTTATTTTATTTATTTTTTTAATATATACATTTTAAAATAATTATGAAATAAAATATTTTTATTAGTAATAAGTTATACACTCATTTAGAAAATAAGTTGATTCTACTTTAAGGTAGAAAACTCAAATTAAGAAATGTTATGGTTTTGAAAACAATTTTTTAAATAATTTTCTTGGAAGCTAACAGATATGTCAATAGCATAGTGAGGTTCCAAGGAAAACATAACACATAGCATTTCTCATCTTTATGCAAAGGAGAATATTTTAATATTATTTAATAAAACAAAATAAATAATATATGGAGGTAGTTTTAAAATTAAGAAGCAGAGGTAAATTTTAAATCTTGTTAATTTACTGTCAAATATATACTCACAGATTATTGTCTGTGGAGGATTGTACCATGAAAGCAAAATGAATACTCTTGTATTACTGGGTGAAAGCTCACAATTAAGGAAAATCCATAAACTCCATTTCCAAATTAGTTCTTGCACTACTGGCAGTCTATAATCCACAGTGATAGCAGAGTCTCCTACTGGAGGGGACATTACTTGGCTGCCTTGACAAGAGTTATACTAGAGACAGCATCTGTTTCAGAGGCTTGGTGCAAAGCTTCTAGTTTAATCCTAGATAAAGTATTAAATCAAAGTAGTACTGAGATGCCTACTATTGAGGAGCCTCATTGTAATGCACACTAAGTGTTTATAATCCCATCATAAAGTCTCGTGGGTAAATGTCTGGAAAGCAATCCATACTGCAGCAGTGTTTGTTCAGGTATTTGTTTGTCTCTTTAAGATGTGATTTGCAGCCCCCAATAAACTTTAAATTGGTGATTTAGTCTCCAGAACAACCCAGGTAATAATTGAGCTAGGCCATTAACAAGATGTGTCATCAGTCATGCAGACCTCAGGTGTCCTGCATGCTTTGTAGGACTTTAATTGTAGTGCTGGGAGTCCTGATCTGCACACACAACTGTGTGAGATGATTGTGTTTCAGAGGACCGACACCCTCCCGCACTAGGCACATTAGCACAGAACGTCCATATTTACAAAACATATCAATTCCCTTTTGGAAACTAACTATTTTCTCAATAACAAAGACACTGTTAAGAAACCACTTTCTTCTTGAGAGGCAGAGCTATTTAACGTGAAGTTAGGAATTATACTCTGGAGACAGCAATCTTGGGGATTCTATGAGAGAGAAGAAATTAAGCTTCTCCAAAAGAATATTTTATTTGGAAGATGGCCTTACATCCTCACATCACAGTGAACACTGCTCTATAGGTGGTTTTATATTATTGTAATAAAGAAATTTCAGATTTGGAGATATGAGTAGATTATATTAATGGTATCATTTTTGCACGGGAAGCAGTTTTTCTCAATTTATTTTCTCTATCACCTTGATAAACAATGTGAATTTTTTTCATTTCTTTCTCTAATAGTAAGCACATTTCCTTTCTCTTTTAATGTTCTTGTAAGAAAAATTGTTATGAGGCATGTTGCTAATTGTGCTGATAAATCACACTCAGTGGTAAATAACATTTATTGCAAGTACTAATTTTTTTATTTTAATTAAATAAGCTCATCTTCACAGATATTTGTATCGCTACTCCAGGGATGCTTGGAGGTCATTTTAAAGGAATGTTATTATATTTTTCATGGCATTATTAGTGCTATCAAAATTAGATTAATTATAAACTATTTTATTTGTAGCTACGAACAATTTGGCTCTACTGTACCAAACATGAGGGGAATAAAAAAAAAGAATATTCTTGAATATTCTTGATATCCAGTATCCGTCTGTGAAATTCTTACTTAAAACTAGATCAATATTCTCCAAAAAGTCAAGTACTCTAGGCTGTATATATGCAATAAATTCATGCAGACCAACATTCTAGCAAATATTATGTGGTGGCATGCGGAAATCACAAAAGTTACTGCAAACACAGAAGCCAGGAAAATTAATGTTTCACTTCAATGATTTTGGAATCATGAGATGGCTGCATTTATGGCTGAAGGAGCAAGACTAGAAATGTCTATAAAAATAAAGGAGTGAGGTGAATAGAGAACCCACAGAATGGAAGCAAATATTTACCACAAGCACATTAGATAGAGGATTAATCTCTAGGGTATATTAAGCACTCAAAAACCTTAACACCAAAACAAAAACAAATAATCCAATTAATAAATGGGCCAAGGAACTGAACAGATACTTCTTAGAGGATATACAATCAATCAACAAATATATGAAAAAAATGTTCAACATCTCTAGCAATTAGAGAAATGCAAATCAAAACTACTCTAATATTTCATCTCACTCCAGTCAGAATGGCAGCTATCAAGAATATAAACAACAATAAGTGTTGGCAAGGACGTGGGGAAAAAAGCACACTCATACATTGCTGGTAGGAATTCAAATTGGTGCAGCCAATATGGAAAGCAGTACGGAGATTCCTTGGAAAACTTGAAATGGAACCACCATTTGACCCAGTTATCCCTCTTCTTGGTTTATACCCAAAAGACTTACAATCAGCATACTACAGGGACACAGCCACATCAATGTTTTATAGCAGCACAATTCACAATAGCTAAACTGTGGATTCAACCCAGATGCCCTTCAATATTTGAATGGATAGGGAAACTTTGGTATACATACACACACACAATGGAATATTACTCAGTAATAAAAGAGAATAAAATCATGGCGTTTACAGGTAAATGATTGGAGTTAGAGAATATACTGCTAAGTGATGTAAGCCAATCCCCCCAATCAAAGGCTGATTGATTTCTTTGATATGAGGATGCTGACTCATAATGGCTATGTGGGGAGGTGGGGAGCATGTGAGGAATGGAGGAATTTTCGATAGGACAAACCGGGGAAAGGGGAAGGATGGGGCATGGGGGTAGGAAAGATGATAGAATGAGATGGATATTATTACCCTAAGTACAGGTATGAAGACACAAATGGTGTGAAAATACATTGTGTACAATCAGTTTACAATTTACACCCTTGAAATATTGTGCTCTATATGTGTAATATGAAATGGAGTTGCATTCTGCTGTCATATATAACAAATTAGAATAAATAATAATTTAATAATAAATAAATAAATAATAAAGGAGTGAAGTACCTAATGACAAAGCTTGAACTAAGGAAGTTCAATATCTGGGGGACATTGTCAAAGAGCAACAGACTGTGGTTGCTCTTTTAAACACTTGTATTATAAGATCATTCTCATTTCTTTCAAATGGCTTGTCTACAACATTCCACTTATCTTGATTTTATTCAATCATCACACATCTCTTTCCACATTTTCTAGGGAATCCAACTCTTCTAAGAGATTAAGTCATTGATAAATAAAATATTTTCTATGTTGACAATTCATAAATTGGCTTATTTAAGATTTATACTTTGCATATTATCTAAGATACATCATCATAATTTGTATTTATTTGTTATATATTTTTAGTATACTTCTAAGAAGGAAATTGTTCCCTGTGATTCTAGAAATAAGTCTATTTGCTTCTAGCACGGGGTGTTACATCATGAAAGATCATGCACAGCAAATGATCAATTTAGGCAGTGACAATGTGGTTCTGATATTACCTTTCTAAGTATACAGACAAAATCTTGAAAAAAATTCTTGGGTTATGAAAGTCTCCATTATTGCTCCTATAGATATTTTCCTTTACAAATTATTTAGAAAGGTTGTGAACAAATTCACTGTAACTAAATACAACACAAATTCCTGATAAGATATGAATATATAGTAAATGAATGAGAATATTTTTAAATTATTAACTCTTTTAAACTATAAAGTTATTCATGAGAAATAAATTTAAACTAGTTATAACAATGTTATATAACTATAATTGAAATCTTATTTTTAATCAAAGTGTTGATTAAATAAATTTAGTCATTATGTATGTGACATAGAGACAGAATTAGAAAAAACAATCTAATGATTTAAAGGGTTAGAACTATAACTAAATATTTTGTCCATTGTTATAACAAATCACAATTGATTAATTAAATAGATTGTTTATTTAATTTGGAATGTCAGATATCATCATTGTAAAACATATTGTGAAGTTGAGACATTTTATAAATTGAATCATTTCTGTATACAATCACCTATTCCTTTCTGAGCATTTACCAGTGTATTTATACCAATGGACATTCAGGCTCATACAATAAAAACAGTAGGGATATTCTAGTTTTACTTTATTCTTTGGTATATCTAGGCTCTTCTGCAACATTTGTGATTTTATTTTATTTTTTTAAATATACCTTTATTTTATTTATTTATTTTTTTGTGGTGCTGAGGATCGAACCCAGGGTCTCGCACATGCTATACAAGCACTGTACTGCTAAGTCACAATCCTTGCCCTTGTGATTTTATTTTTGTTTCTAGGCCCAGCCTGACTTAACTTTTAAAAATGAACATCATTTCTCATTTCTGAAGAAGATATGTACATGTAAGTGCTTGCTTTATAAAAGCCCAAACTCTTATTTTTATTATTATTACTTGATTCCACAGGTTTAGGTTGATATACAAATATTACTGACCATCAGTATACCTCAAATGTAGATTGCTCTTCACTTTTTGCTACTAAAAGAATTATTTAAAAGAAAACAATTTTAATATTTAAAATCCTCCAAATACAAAAACTACTATGTGAGTTAAAGAAACATTTGTTACCAGGTGGATGATTCATATATCTCATTACAAAATAAGGCATTTATTTTTAGATGCAGTAGACATATTTTCATGATTAAGGTTAATGACATAGCTCATTGCTATTCAAAATCTCACTGAGAGACAATTTGAGGAGCAAAGTACCAGTGGGAAGCAGCAACCAATATTTAATAGAGTAACACAATGGAAAATTGCAAACTACAGTGTGCTAGTCTTATAGGAATTCTAGATTACATTAACAGAGACAAGAGCTTCAGCCTTTTAAATTGTGTAAACATAGAATGACTTCAGAGGGGAAAAAGTGGGGGGAAAAAGTTTGAACAAATAAGAAAACATGAAATGAAAAAGCAGCTGGACATCACTTTGCTTTCTGTTCAAAAAAATTTGGACCCCAAGAAAATAGCTTAGAAATCATTTGTGATGATGCATCCCTAATGATAGGAACCACACAGTATAGCTATTGGGAAAAGCAATTGACATCTGTTTTCAAGGTGAAATAAAAGACCTGCTGTTTTGTTGACAAAAAAGTTATTGGACCTATATCTATCTATGTGCTGATGTATAATAAAGGGTTTTGACATAAAAATTTACTCAGGCTTAAATTTTCTTACCACATTCAATACAAGGGTTTAAAACAAAAATCAAACTATAATCAAGAAGTTAAATACAGAGACAACTCAGTCTACAATTTATTTCTCCAAATGATTGCTCTGAGTCAAAACAGTAAAAGCAGACTTACTCAAGTCTCAGAAAAATAAATGTCCATATTCCATTATCTTTCCCACTTGTCAAAAATAGGGTGATGGTCACTATGCCAATGAGACGATGGATCTTGTTCCTGTACTGGTAGAAAACCTAATGAGCTGAAGTTGGGGAGATCCTGGGACCAACTTTTCATGTGGCCAACAACTACTGCTCTGGCTAAGATTTAGAGGGCATGATTCTCAATTCTCTTAGTTCTTAGGTTTTAGAAATCTGTGTCTATTACCTTTTTGCTTGAAAACTTTTAAATTTATGGCACTTTTACATAATAGAACTTACCAGGACTTCCAAGATGTTACTTTTAACTGTCATTCAGTCTCTGCACATCCATTACTCCTACTTTTAGTCATATTGGATTCTATGCTTTGCAAATAGATTATGATATGGTTCAAATTTTTACAAAAATAATCTTCAAGCTTCTAAATAACTTTAAAATTTCACCCGAGGGCTGGGGATATGGCTCAAGCGGTAGCGTGCTCGCCTGCCATGCGTGCGGCCCAGGTTCGATCCTCAGCACCACATACAAACAAAGATGTTGTGTCCGCCAAAAACTAAAAAATAAATACTAAAATGAAATTCTCTCTCTCTCTTAAAAAAAAAAAAAAAAAAAATTTCACCCGAAACTTTCATTCCCATCTCATGAACATTTACACTTTTCTTATCCCATTTGTAATAGTCAAAGTTTTCTTGTAATTTTATTTACTCTGTGTTCCCTGTTTAATGAAGCTCCATAAGAGCAAGGAAAAAAAATGCCTATTTTGGTTACTACTGTAAATTCCACATAACACTACATAATCTTAGATTTAACAGATTTTAATTGATGTCCTTTTACTGGTTTTAGCTGATGCCTCAGTTATAATTTGTAATTTTTTTTTTAAATCAAGGAGTGCAGACATTATGTTTGAGTGTATAGTACATGAGTGCGGTGGGCCCTTCGTTTGCTAATGATATAATTATGGTTTAGATATGCCTTATCCCCCAAAAGTTCCTGTGTTAATGCACAAATATTCAGAAGTAAAATGGTTAGATAATCACAGATATAACCTAATTAATGCATTCTTGTTTGAATTGACTAACTAGGTTGTAACTGTAGGCAGGCAGGGTGTGACTTTAAGAGCTGGTCACTGGTTGCATGCACTGAAAGAGTTCATTTACTATGCAGCCCTTTCCCTGTCTCTCTGCTTCCTCGCTGTCATGAACAGAGCCCTGCTCCTCCACCATGCTCTTCTGACATAATACTGTGCCTTCCTTCAAGCCCAAAACAATGGATTCAGCTGACAATGGATTAAATCTCTGAAATCATAATCTGAAATACATTTTAACCTTCTCTAACTTTTTCCTGTTGGGCATTTTGGTAACAGTAATACAAAGTAGGCTAACACAGAATATTTATTCCCTTAGCTGTCAAGATTTTTTGGTGGTTAAGAGATTAAAAGTATAGAGGACATAAAACATACATTTACAGAGTCATATGTCCAAGAATTAATCATAAAATATGTATTCCAAAAGGGAATTCAACAAATAACATTTAGATTTCTGGGTAAGTATATAATAGAAGTGTATTTATCCTCAGTAGTAATACATTTTGGAATTTTAAAATGTATTTCACAAGGATACTAATCTATATACACCAAATCTAGTCATAATTTATAAGTTTCTATCATGAAACACATACACTTTTTCAAATGAAACTAATACTTGTGAAAATTTGAAAACCAACTGTATAAAATATGGATAATAAACTACAGCTTAAATGATATACAAATTTAAATAAGAATGGCTTAACAAGATAGTCTATTCCTCATCACACAGGATGAGTCTGGAAGTATCCAGTTCAGCTTCATGGAAGCCCTGGGATCTTTAATGACCCATGTATTTTGTTTCCCCTTTGTTCCTAGGTTGCATTTTTTAGCTCATGGTCTAAGATTGCTAGTCAAGCTTATTATGGTTTGGATTTGGAATTGCCCACACACAGTCTCATGTGTTGAAGCCTGGGCTCCAGTACAGCAATGTTCAGAGGTGGGGCTTTGGAAAGTGGTTGGGTCCTGAGGGCTCAGACCTCAAAAGTGGATTGATCCATTGACAAGGGCTACTGAGAGGTGATGGAAACTGTGAGCCAGTATCGAACGGTTGGAAGAAATAGGTCCCTGGGGGCAGGCCGTTGGGTCTATATCTTGTTACTGACCCCTTTCCATCTCTTTCTCTGCTTCCTGGCTTCCATGAGCTGAGAAGTTTGCCTCTGCCACACTCTTCCAGCATCATATTCTACCTCACCTCAGGTCCAAAGCAATGGTGTCAATGACCATGAACTGAAACCTCTGAAATCATGAGCCCAAATAAGTCTATCCCCCTTTATGTCAGATATTTTGGTCACAGCAACAAAAAGATAACATATAGCTCCAGTTCTTACACATGCTAACTATTTCCAGGCAGCAAGAAAAATTGAAGAATACACAAATAAAAAATGGGCACATGCTAGACATCTGTTAAGAATTCCACAAACTGCCATTTCACCTACTGCTTATCATCTTCGCCAAGAGTTCCTCACACAGCCATATCTAGAATCGAGAAAGGTCACGCTCTTATATGTCTCTTTGGGCAACGATTGGGGAGCAGGGGTGACTTGGCCATGGCAACTAATTTGAAAGTAACAAGGGGCTGATGATGTGGCTCAAGTGGTAGAGCGCTCACCTGGCATGCGTGTGGCCCGGGTTTGATCCTCAGCATCACATACAAAGAAAGATGTGTGTCTGCCGAAAACTAAAAAATAAATATTAAAAAAAATTCTCTCTCTCTCTCCTCTTTAAAAAAGAAAGAAAGTAACAAATCACAGTAAAATTTGAAATATTGAAATATTAATATTAAAGGTCAATATTCAAGGTTATCATTAATTATTAACATTTAGGGTGAACTTTTTGCTAGAAAAGCATCAAAACCAAAAGAATATATTACTGAAATAGATGGAAACATTACACATTTAAATGTATTTTCAGAGCCTGGAGTATAGCTTAGTGGTAGGTTGCTTGCCTAGCACGAGAGAGGCCCTGGCTTCTAAACCTAGTACTGAAAGGAAATATTATTACAGTGGATTTAAATATTAAGTTTGTTTTATATTTGCTGTTATTGAATTTATGCCTTTCATTTTTATCTATACTTAGTGTATATGAATTTCAGACAAAACCATAAGTGAATGCAAATGTATTAATTCACAGTGTTTTAGTCATTCAACTTTTATTACCTATTTATCTACTTATATTTTCTGAAATCCTACTTATGTAATACATATTACATTTATATTAACATTTTCGTTATTTGGAAAGTAAACTCTATAAGGGGAGAAAATTTGTTAGGCTCTTTTTACATTATCAGTATCATAAAAAATTGCTTGGCAAAAAGAAAGTGTTCCTATTAAATATTTGTTGAAATAGTGAATATAAGAAATAATGGTTTCAAAAATTTGATTCTAGGAAACTAAACTGATATAAAATCATTGTATAAATTACAATATTAATATCTCCTATACTCTCCCTAGCATTTTATCTGTTACAAACCTCCTTCCTCTTTGTTTTTAATTAAGCCTCTGAAAATATTTTGATTGTAACTATTCATCTTCTAATTTTTTAAAGAACAAATGTCACATTTATAATCTATCAAAGACTTCAAACAAGAAAGAATAAGATTTCTTTTCACATTGTTGCTATTGCTTGACTATTCTTAACATTCACACAAATGTGCTAACATTTAAATTTACCTGGCTATATAGTTTTTCACTTAGACATTAAAGTTGTATTTAAATATAATATATAAGATTAAAGTCAGCTTTATCTATTATTAAATAAAATGAATTAATATGAAATTCATAATATAACTTGAAACAATAGGGCATAAGCACAGTTTTAGAATATGGCCTGATTTCATTGTATATCTTTAGAAAATGTGTGGTAATTTAAATATTTGATATTTTAAATTAATTACTTTTCAAAAAAAAGTTCACCTACACTGTATCATAGCTTCTAATATAATGTTTGAAATTTCTCCCCACTAAAGATTTTGGAAATATTTTATACTATTTATTTTGGGTTTTTGTTTCTATTTATTATGTAAACTTTTAGATTTCACAGCAAATCTAAAAAATAATTGACTAGATGAGTTAAGAAGAGTGATATGGCACTATACTCTGAGACAGATACTTTTCAAAGTATCTTAAGTATATTCATTTAAACTATCTTCACCATGACCAAGTGAAATATATTATTATTACCCAGTACATATAGGAATATGAGGCACAAGATATTCTGTAGTAGAGGTTAGAAAATCAAGCAGTTTAGATTGAGAATCAATGTCATACATCACAGACTTCAACTGATACCATTTTTAAGTGTTTATGTGCTCTATGTAGAATACTTAGAACTAAATATGCAATATCACTAAATTTCCTTATCAGACCATTTTATTTAGGAGTAAATTATAATTAACAGAGACTTAGTAATTTTCATAATGTCACTTCAGTACGAAATTTTCGATTCAGAATGAGTTAAGTTTTGATAATCAAAAAATTCCTGCTTCTTTTCTATTTTGGAATTTTAATTATACACCAAACACTCCAATAGCTGTTACTGTGATCAGAATGTTATGTCCCCCAAATTTTAAATGTTGGAACCTAATCGCAAATGTGATGTTGTTAAGTTGGGGAGCCTTTGGGAGGTGATCAGACTCTGAGAGCTGAACCCCCATGAAGGGATTTGTGTCCTCATAAAAGAAGCAAAAGAGAAACCCCTGACCCTCAATTTGCCTGGCTATATATGCGAGGACACTGTGAGAAGGTGCCATCTATGAATGAGAGAACCACAATCAGACACAGAATCTGCCTCCCCCTGAGGCTTGGACTTGCCCTTCAGAATGGTCAAGTTAAAAAAAAAAAAATTCTTCTATACATAAACTACCCAGTTTATAGTATTTTTGTTTAAAACCTCAAAAGAAATAGGACAGCAGTTAAAATCTCAGTGAATTTGTCTCATCTCCCTAAGGAGTATCACATCTCCATGAAAGCTAAATGATCCAACAGGCACATCCACATGAACTGGTTGAAGAATTCACCAGGAAATTCTATTGCTCTGGTTATGGGGAGGCTTTCAGTTCTATCTTCCCATTCATCTCTATTTTAATAATTTACTTCAGAAAGTTTCCCTTTGTGCAGATTATATTAACATTTGTTTATATTTTCCTTAGTATGTGTACTCATTAAAGGATCTAGAACAATTTATCCCATCTCTCAGGAAGCTACACAGGCCAAAATCATATTTGAGAGACACTGTCTATAAATATAAACCTAGAAGGCAATTTAAGTAAAATAAAATGTCTAGCAGTAT
Source organism: Callospermophilus lateralis (assembly GCF_048772815.1). Lineage (NCBI taxonomy): Eukaryota > Metazoa > Chordata > Mammalia > Rodentia > Sciuridae > Callospermophilus > Callospermophilus lateralis. The sequence goes on along the minus strand of NC_135320.1, from coordinate 64,695,740 downwards.
GGCATTTATGTACATTTATATGTGTGTGTATGAAAAAAAATTATTATTGATCTATCCCATAGCTGTCAAAAATGTCATACATGATATATAACGACTTCTGTGGGTACTAACACCTCTGCTTAAAACTAACTCCATCTCCTATATGCCAATATCTGTCCTTTCCAAATTGTCATATCTAGATCCTAAAGTCCACTTTTCTCATAGTCCACCTTTACTCTATTTATTTACTTCTGGAAGTGTTCAAGGGTAAAAGCATTATTCCAACTGTGATCATTTTATAATTTATAGATTAATGATATTTATTAATTTCAGTTATATGCAAAAATATATTTTCCTCTTGTTTTCATGAAAGTACTTTGAAAACATTAAGCATAACATATTGAAATTATATTTAACAGTTTACCTGATGAAATTAACAAAACAAAACACCAGTTTGATGAATTGCAACCTTTTTTCCAGTAGGTTTATTATGACCACACAGAATTGCCCTCTTGCTGTTTTATTCTAAAATATTCCCAAAAATTTGTTGATGGAAGAGAGTAGCTGAGTAAAATGGATATTTTATATCAATATATTGAAAACAAAATTTACTACAGTAAAACCTGCTTGATTATTCCTGATAAGGTTTACAATTATTTCCTCTGATTTAACAATTACATATATAAACTTAGTCTGTGTAGCAAAATGTGTTCTTAAAAAGCTCTTAGTAAAACTCAGATCAAAGCACAATTCTTTCATTTTACATACAATTGATGGAGAGTTGAAAGAAATTTCCCTATTTGATATGGAACGTAGGTCTTCTTATGGTCCTTCTTTCATACTAGATAGCAGTGAAAGTATTTCTATAGTCAAACTGTGTTGGTAAACTTTGTTTAACCAAGTTCACACATTCATTCTTAGGTCTTCTATTGACTCAACAGTATTTCAATTAGGAGTATGTTTTAAAATAGCCTATGTAAAGCAGAATTCTCAATCACAAAACCACAAAGAAAAATTGATAGGATTAATTATAGTAAAAGTATTTTTATTCTGTTTAACAAAAGATACAATAAATAAATTTAACAGATGGTTAACCAACTAAGATATATTTTTACTGTTTGGAACCATAAAATACTTTTTGTGAATTTTCAATCCAATTAAACATTTATTGATACGTTACTATATACAATCCCTAAGCTTTGTATTAAAAGAAGAATTTAAATAAGATGATTTTATTTTATTAATGTTTTCTTATTTCTAGTAAGAGAGGGTTTGTTTGTTTGTTTGTTTCATGCCGTTGACCATTTTGCTAGGACAATGGAGCAGTCTTTTGGAAGGGTCCACATGGAGAGTAGCTGAAGCATCTTGCTCATGGCTAGGTGAGCGAGACAGTTAAGAGGTGGAATCTCTAGCCGTATTAATCCCTCAGATAATTGCAATCCAAGACATTGTGACAGTAAACTATTATAGAATCTGAGCCAGAAATGCCCAGCAGGGGTACTTCCAAATTCCTTAATCGTACAAACTGTGAAATTTTAGATGTTTGTTTTTCCAAGCTTTTAAATCTTGGGCTATTTTTGACATAGCAATAGAAAACTTACATGCACAACAGTGGTATTGAAGATGTTACCATCAACTTTGTGGAAGCAAAAATGGGAGTAGTAGGGTCCCTTACATAAATTGATAGAGAAACTTGATTTTGAAGATAGATAAAACATTAACTAGGTGATTGGAGAGGAGCATGCTATTTACAGGGTATTTCTAAAATGTAATATCATATGGTCTCACATGCCTCAGAAGGATTGGGTTTGAAACAAATTATAAAGCCAATTTTCCAATGTGTCTTTAAAAATATTTCCATCTTTTTAATAGTTGAGAAACAAACTTTTCAACCAACAGTTGAGAAAAAGAAATTAAGAGAGGAAATTACTGTCTGAGATTGCTATGCTTAGGATAGAAAGTGAAAAAATACCAAATTATAGAGCATTGAATTTCAAGGTGTTACTGAGATGCAAATACCTTAAAGATTCCTACGAGTCCAGAAATAGAAAATGGTTATCTCAACACAAATACCTATTACTAGACAAAAGAAACATGAGTTATAAAGAGTGAGGAAAAGAATGATCATCTCCATAGCTACAGTGTCAAAGATAAATACTAATTTCTTGGAAGGAAGATCAACTTTTGAAAATTGTATATTTTTTGGAATTACCTAGATAGGTGTATGTATACATATTATGTATTAAACTGGTCATAATCTGTGTCCTAAGATTTCATTCTTTATACAAAATATTTCCTCATTTTCATAACTTTTTAACTTAAGTGATCTCTTTAGGAATTATATCTAGATACGTTGAGCAATATCAGTCTACTAAAATAAGTATTCTGGTATTTAGGTGAGTACATCCATGAAAGGAAAGTTCATGACAGAATCATGTATTGAATATTTTACTAGGTAAATAGCCTAATAAAACTGAAAGAAGCAAGAGAACAGTGTATTTGTAAACAAATTAATTTTACTTAATATTTCTTTTCCTTATCTCAACATAATCATGAAATTTCCTTTTCACTGATTTTCACTTTTTATGAAACATAACTTTCTGGCAATTTACTACTAATTTAACATTATTCTAAACTAAATAAAAATGTGTTTGTAAGAGTGTGTTTTGTAGATTTTAGAAGTTATTTGTAAGTGTGCCTGTGTGAGGATATCTGCATGATGCAAGCTCTTTACACTTCTTAATTCTGAAAAAAAAAAATTAAAAAGGAGTTTCAAGTATGTGTTTGAAACAATTTAAAAATGTTGACTATGTGACAACACCTCTGATGATAAGATGGTGAATTGAAAATGATAAAATTTTGGCGCTCATATAGACTACACTATGTACTAACAAAGTCAGACAAAACTATATACAAAAACATAAATACACTAGGAAAAATAATATAACTGCCATGAATAGAGTGCTGAAACAGATACATTTTCAGGAGCATTCTCATGAGAAGTATCTCCCAGGAGATGAGACTTGAGCTTAGATCTGGAGGATGAAAAAACAATTGGTATTCAGAAGGGTTTGTCAGAGTGGGAGCTGAGAATATTCCAGCCATGAAAACTGCTTAAAGCAAAGATCACTTCAAGAGTGTGATGTTTTGAGAAGTGGAGGAAAGCCCGACTGGTTTGATCATACTTACCTGGGACTTGGTGACTTGAAACAAGTCCAGAGAGAATAAGAAGGAGAGAGTAAGAAGTTAAAGTCGCATTTTACATGTACTGGAAATTTAGTGAAGCACTGGGTACAGGAGTGATGTAAATAAGGTAGTTTAAGCTTTATGTTTTACAACATTAACTGGGTCAAAAAGTGAAAGGAAATAGAGATAGGAAGGGATAAAAAATAGATGTTTTCAAGGGGAGGATAAACGTTGCTTAGATGATGGCAGTTACAGTAGTGATGGAGAGAGGCCAATTAATTCAAGGGATATTTTTAAATGATATAGGAAAGTATTCATGCTTTGATAAATTAAGGTAAAGACATAATTAAATCTGACTCTCATAGGTTTCTGAATTCCAAAATAAGTATTGCTTAATAAATGCATGGGGATTGGTATAAAATGACAATGAGTCTTAAAAGTTGAAGTATTGGCATTTTCAACTCTACCGTTTTTGCATACAACTCTGTTCTTAGTATTGTGTTCATCCTAAAACATTTTTTTCTCTGCCAATTTTAGCTACTTCTCTTTTTAAATGTTTGGTAAGTTTCTCTTAATTAATAAAATAACTCAGAATCCATATGTTCTCTACCTTAGTTGAGAATTATGAGAAAATTTTCTTGTCAACTTCATTCTAAGTTTATTATAACTCCCAAAGGAAGGAAGGAAGGAAGGAAGGAAGGAAGGAAGGAAGGAAGGAAGGAAGGAAGGAAGGAAGGAAGGAAAAAAGGAAGAAAGGAAGGGATAGGGGGAAATGTCAAATGAGAGTTTTTCTTGTTTTTTTTTTTTTTCTTTTAATGCTCTCAAATGAAATGTCCCATTTATAGTCAAGTACATGATTTTAGAGTACTCATTCATGACTTTTCAGTATGTAGACTACTATTCTACAGCCTCCATCTGGTAAGAGAGTCATCACTTGACAGTTGGAGCACTTTCTAAGAGTTGATGTGAAACAGGGTTATAAGAAGCCACTCTATTTCTTAATAGTCATTCTGATTCCCATTCATTTTCCTGATTAATGTGCCTTCCTGACACTCCTTGAGTCTCAGGTCTTACTAATGAATTTATGTTAAGTTCTCACCTTTCTGCGCATTTGAATATGATCCTGAATGTAGCACAAGTCACTGGATGACCAGTATACTCAATGAAATGTAAAATATGTAGAAAAACAGTTGGCAGTACGTGCTGTGTTTCCAACGAAATTTGACTAATGCATGTTAGGCATTATGGATGGCATTTTAATTATCTACCTTTTTAATACTGATTCATTATAGTCTCTACTTGAACTTGTTGGTTATATTCTTAATTTACTATATTATTTATAGAAGAAAATTGTGAATTGATTGGTAGGACATTTGTTTTAGAAAGAATAATCAAATAATCTTTTATTATCTATCAGTCATATGATTCCACTGAAAAGCAATAATAAAGTACAAAAAAAGTCAACTTTTAAGAACTGATAATTTATATCTATTCCATAAAAACCTTGCAATTTTTGTTTTAAGTTTTGATATTTTGGTCATTTGCTTATTTTTCTACTACATTTTTTGGTCCAAGTTATTTATTATTAGTTGTTTAGTCTATTAGTAGTATCCTAAACATTTAGTAGTCTACTACTAAACATTTCCTTGATCTTCTCTGGTTTTTAGGCACTTTGAATTTGTTCTTGATTTGTTTTGTTTTGTTTTCAGTCTACTAGAATAGTGTTCTCATGTGTCCCTTTTTTACTGCTTAAACTATGCTTTTACTTAAGAGCACAACTCAATTATTAGTTTTTCAGAAGAAAGTTTCTAGTAAATCCCCATATTATAGCGTAAAAATGTATCCTGCATCATCCGCATTGCAACTGAAAATCTGCATTTGTGGTATATGAAACTTGAACTTCTTAAGATCTCTTCTCTACTGTACTTTGAGTCTCTGTGGTCATATCTGTATTTGATTTCCTAATAATTTTAAATAAGCGATGAAAATACTTTATACAAGAAGGAGGAAATGAAAGAACATAGAAAAGGAGAAAAAAATCTACTTAACAAATGTGAAGTGATTACTTTGAGCAGGACTCTGTACATTTATAATTAAATTGTGACCAATTTTATGTTAGAGTTACCATGATTCCTGTTGAACAGTATTCCTGTTCATTGGTCTAAATTATTCTCTGTGCTTGAAAGGTGATTTTGGCCCAAAGAGACAATGTATATGATGAAATATAACCTATTGTAATGTGCAAGAGGCTGTAACCTTATATAAGAATATATTCTTGTAGCAAAGAAGCTGAACCTCAGTTAGTCAAAACAGTCAACTTCTCAACCAATCCTAGGATAAAGACTTCCAAATTATGTTCTAGTAAAGTAACCAAACTGCTTCAATCAAGTAATCTCTGTATGCTATGTCCTGGATTTTTGGTTATAAAAGTAGCTTACCACATTGCAGCAAGGATCATTCTGAATCATCTTCAATTTGGATAGCTGCCCAGCTCTTAAATATTTTCTTGCTCAAATAAACTTTGTTATGTTGAAATGGTTTCAGTTTTTCTTGTATCATTCTTGTTTTATGAAGCAGATTTTTTAACAGGTAGTTGAACCAGAATATGAAACTAGAACAGTTTAACTCATTTGCTCATCCCTTTTACTTTTATTAAATTATATCTAAAGCTTTTAAAAAATAAAGAAAGCTTGGATGAGCTTCCATTTAAGTCAAGCCATTTTATTTCCATAAGACAACTCTATCAATGCTGCCATAATTGTCTGAGATGACCATCTATAAATAGCTCTAAAACAATGGATGTCTCTAGCCTTTTAAATAGCTCTTGCTATTCTCAAAGTGTGTATACTAGAACAACAACATTACTTTCACTACATTATTGTGAGAAATGCTAAATATTGGTGCCTCACCCTAAACCTGAATCGGAATATGTATTTTATCAAACTCTCCAGAGTGATTACTTTCTGAGGAATATCTAAGAAAGCTTGATAAAGTTAATACACAGCAAGAGAAAATTACCTAAATGAATCGACCATTTCTCTGTATCATTGAGACAGGATATGTATTGACCTATTACTAATACTCAAACAAAGCATAATATGAGTATATTCATGTGCCTCCATGATTAAGTCCAAATATCCCTAGCCCCTAGAAAGTGAGGAGAACCAATTTTTTTTTTTTTTTAAATCATGGACTGTGGCATAGCATATAACAGTGCAAGAAAATATAGTTTATCCTGGGAGCACTCTACTTAGGGCAGACAATATACTCTGGCTCCCTCATACAGTTCTGGATTATTCCTATTATATTTTCATGATTAATAATAATGCCCCATTCGCTTTCTAAGATGTCCTGTTTTGGATGATTAAGTTATATGGTCACTCTGTCTATAAATAAACCAAATAACAGACTGATTACCTAAGAATTTTCATCACATAACTTGTCATTCACAGGTTAGTTTTAGAATGTAAGTATAATTTTAGAACAAATTGCACTCCTTACTTTGCTCTATCTTTTTCTTCAGGACACTAAATGTGGTATGGTTTGGATGTGAGGTGTCCCCCAAAGCTCATGTGTGAGACAATGCAAGAAGATTTAGAGGAGAAATGATTGGGTTGTGAGAGTCTTAACCCAATCAGTGAATTAATCCCCTAATAGGGATTTACGGAGTGGTAACTGAGGTGGTAGGGTATGGCTGAGAAGGTGGGAATTGGGGTGGTGCTTTGAGGTACATATTTGTAAATGGCAAATGGAGACCTCTTTCTCTGCTTCCTGATTATCATATAAGCTGCTTCCCTCTGCGGGAGGCTTAATAGTTTGTGCTTTTCAGATCATCACCTGTGGAAGGGAAAGAAGTAACAAAATCAGGTAAAGTGGGAGGCTAGATTGCAAAAAAAAAAAAAAAAAAAAAAAAATCCCATGAGGATCTCTGCAACTATGAAAGCCCTTCAAAATTGTCCTCTAGAAAATGTGAAAATCCTTTCTTGCTCTTGATCAGAGTGAGGTTTGGCTTTCAACAATCTCAATCTTGGGATAGCAGAAATTTGAATTTCAATAAAGGGTAGAAACAGAAAAAGAAAGAAGGAAGAAGGAAGGGAGGAAAGAAGGCCAACTAATGAAATAAGAGGCACTTTTTGTCACCTTCCAATAAGACTTTTGCATGGACTAAAATAGAAATGGATAGAGTGATTTTGCATGATCCAATATTTACTACTAATTCTAAATAATAAGTAGCTCATTCTGGTGATCATGTTTGCTTACAAACATTTCAGATATTTATAATACAGTGTTATATTTGAAAGAGACCCCAGTATGAGTCAGTTATGACCCTAAGATATTAATGTTCTCAAATAGGTTTTAAGGATACAAAATGTCAAAATAGGGCAATATCCCAAGTATATTTGAAGCTGTGAAAATTTTTATCTCATTCTATTGATAGCTTAGGTGGCACACTCGCCAGCTTTAATTACTTTTAGTTTTAAAGTAGATCATAATATTGGGAGATAAACCACATCTTGAGTAATTCACAGCCATAAGACCACATTATGATTTATTTAAACTCGAATCATGAAACACAATCTACCTCAAAGCTGACAATCTGTCCTTAACTAAAAAATCATGATGGAAGAGGATGGATATAATAAATCAATTACAAAAAGCGTTTTCTCTTTAGGAAAAATAAATAATTGGCAAGTGCTTAGTTTAGATTGGCAACACATTGGATTCAGATTGCCATAGGCAGAGGACGTGTAGGGTTGATTTGTTTTGTACTTTGTGCCAGGTACCAGTGTTTGCAGGGAAAATCTGGAGAATTGGAGGAACAGGGAAACTTACTTGACTGCAGTAATGCTTAGCAAAGTGACTCCTTATCATTCAGTGATACAACGCAGAAGCTACCATCAAAACCTCATTCTTTTACTACATGTCCCACTATCTATCTTAAGGAAACATAAGTAGACTTGACTCTCCAAATATGAGTTACTTTTTCTTTCTGTCTTTCTTTCTTTCTTTCTTTCTTTCTTTTTTTTTTTTTTTTTTTTTTTTGGTGATTACCTTTCATTACCTTTCATTGCTAACTTTTTTCCAGGACTACACTTTCCAGAGCATATATAGAACTCTATATTCTTTTTAAGTATAGAAGGATCCTTTGCTGCCTATACCTCTATAATACCTCTAACAGAACATCTTTCCTCTTTCATCCTTGGAGATATATTTTGAAGTTTTCATTCAGCTTGCAATTTTTAAAACCTACATGTGGGCAATTTATTTGTTCTATAGCATTGATTAATTGAAAGAACACACCCCTTAGAAGCCCAATTTCTGAATTCAGTATCCATTTACTAGCTATAACCTTTACATTGTTATTATCTCCCACCTATATGCTCATTTTTAAAATGGGAAAATATGTTTCTCAAAATTCACAACAGGAAGAAAAAGGGAAGTAGAAAAAGAGCAATACAGATCTCTTAGCACCCATCCTATAATTTTTCAGGTTATTTATAATCATTCCCTTTGGATTAATGACTTTTAAGGTGGAAAATTGGCTTGATTTTAAGCAGACCAAAGGAGTCCTAAAATGAACTGACATGATTCAAAATGTTCCTTGAGTTTTGGCCTTAACTTCTATGCAAAATGATGAATTTAATGGCAATTAGACAGAAACAAAGGAAAGCATTTCGGGCACAATTATCAAGCAGCTAATGTCCTCAGTGAAGCACAGCATGATTCCTTTCTGTTGCCTTGTTCAGTTCCATTTGGCTAGGGTCCCAATTTATCCAGGCTTTCATGTCCGGATGAAATCAGCAAAAGCCTCATACTTCCAGGTTTTCCCCCACTGCTTTGTCTAATACAACACCTGCTTGCTTAGTGCTTCTCTTTTCAGTCATCCAGAGATTGGAAAGCAAAGTATAAAGGCTGGTTTCTGTTCTGATCCTTGAAGATATTTTGCCTTCCTGTTTTCTCAATTGTCCAATATGTTCCCTATTAAATGTAGCTCTTCATTTCTTTTTGCTTTTTGTGATTCTACAATTACCTAAATATATTTTTAATGTTGTCCTATTTCTAACCATATGTAAGTGAATTGATATGTCTTATATTAGAAGTAATTGAAATATTATTTGGAAATATTATTTAGAAATACCTATACTGCATAGGTTTAATCTACCAAACGGAAACAGAAATATAGACCATTGTACTTCCAATCTCTTCTCTATTCCAATTCTCCCTGCTACCATTCCTCTGAATGATATTTCTGCAAGCCATTGTTTTAATGCTAGGGGTTCATTTCACCTCATTAGAAAAAGAAAAATATAACTGAGGAAAAAGTCAAATTCTGGTTGTATCATTTTTTAAAATTTTCTAATATTTCTGAGAAAGAATTTTGTTTAATTTTAGAATCTTGTAGAATATATAAAGTTTAAATATAGACAAGATCTAACTAAGGATTCAGAAATATTCAAATTCAAATTAAATACACTTAACTATAGATATATAGACATATATGAAAATGAAATATAGCATTCAAATATTGGAAAAGAGTGAAGATAAGATAAAAAAGTAATCTTACAATTTTATTAATGATCCTTGTTATATATAATATTTATCATGATACAAATATACGTAACAATATATTTCAAAATAGAAAGGGAAAGAAAAAGAGAGAATAAATATAAGCCACATCATATGCTACCATGGTGATGCTGAATGGAGAAATTTAAATATGACTTATTACACCATTGAATTTTTCCACATACCTCCAGCATGTAAACCACTATTAGTCATTCAAACAAGAGTTATGGCAGACTAAAACACAGCTCCATTTTGAAAAGTGTGTCTTTAGGTAGAAAACATTCTCATTCTCAGACTACAAAGGACAGTAGTGACAGAAGTTGGAGCAGGAAGGGTTTCTTTCAGAGGTGAAAGCAAAGGAGAAGAGAGAAAATAGATTTTCAAATTTAATCATCTTGATGCACCTTATTCATTAGGTTTCTAAAATGTAAAATGTGCATGGCAGCATTTTGTTTAATGGTTGACAAACATAAAAGGCTGCTTTGGGACACCTGTATTTACAGCTATTTAACAGAACACATACCTTGAGTGTATGTGCAGAAATCTGAAAAGCTTCAGTATATTTAGCATAATAAACATTATGTAAGGTTCTAGATGCAGATGTTCTGGCAAAAAATAAATAAATAAATAAATAAATAAATAAGCATATTTATAAAACCTTGACAGACAAGTAATTAGAAACTGAAACGATCGTGTGCTTCGGGAACATGGGAGAATACTTTGATTGGCATTGGCTAGCAATTTCTCTCAAAGTATAGATTTCCATTAATAATAAAGCAGAATTATCTTTGTGAGTGGTAAGAACATGAAGTCATTGCTTTTTAATGCCAGGTGATAGTCATGGCTATGATTTCATTTTTATAATAATCATTTTGTCTATAAATTTTCCCTATGTTATGTTCCACAAAAAAGGATTATGACAATAAAATAGGTACATGCCAATAAAATAGGTACTTATTTTATTGCCATTATTTCATTCCCAGACTTACACCCTAACCTGTTCATCTAACCAACATTAAATCCCTATGTCTAGCCAAAGACCAAACTAGCAAACACCTGAATTCTAGTCCACATTATTTTCTATTGTTTAACATGAATTGTCTGGAGCATTTTATTTCTTTCCACTATTTCCAAAGTATGAAACAGTTATGTGGTGATCTCTCAATCAATGAGAAGATGCCCACTCCATCAGCACCTGTTTCTCACTACTTATTTTCAACTTGCCAAGAATTCAGAGGTTTTCTGCTATGTAGAGCTATTTTCTCAATCCTAATTTTTTAAAATCACACATGAAATATGAAACAAATAAATCACCACTCAAATAACTTTTCAATATCTCAGCTTTTTTATCATGAATACCATACACATATGTACACACACACACACACACACACACACACACACACACACCCTGCAAGTGATTTAGTTACTTTTCATAATTCAGCCAGGAATCTTTAGGTATTTTTAGGGCTAATGTGCTTAGCAGACATGGAGGAAGAGAAAAATATATTTATATCTAAGTTGTTCCTTATAACCATTAAAATGCTTTTAAAATAGAAACTGCAGGAGTTCACATTTTAGACTTTATTCTGCCTTTCAGGTGATATTTCTTTCACACCATCTTTGGGGAAGTCTAAGAGTGTTGAGGAAAATTAGTTAAATAATAGTAATCCCATGTCAAACAGAGGTTGGCAATACAATTAAATTCTATCAAAGAATATTTGCAGTGGACCTAATTAGAGAAACACATTGAACTAAATTGACATAATTTGCAAAATTTCATCAGATAGTAAGCCACACTTATAAACCCTGCCCTGCTCACAAACTAATGCATCAATATAGACACTGAGTGCTCATTACAAAAAGGAAAAAATGCATAAATATGTATTTCTGTAAGTTGCAATGACTACAAATTTTAATGTTCACTTTGAAAGAAAGTACAATTCATAAGAAAATGTTTAAAATTATATTGCAACTAAGTAATACAGGGGTATTACCATCTTCTATAATTTAGCATTTAGGTAGGTGTATAGTCTTGGTAAAAAACTTAAGCCAATCAAGGTAGGTACAGGTTATGGTTTGGATGTGAAGTGTCCCCCAGAGTCTCTTGTTGAGACAATGCAAGAAGGTTTAGAGGAGAAAGTATTGGGTTATGAGATTCTTAACCCAATAAGTGAATTAATCTCCTGATGGGAATTAACCGAGTGGCAACTGAAGGCAGGTGGGCTGTGGCTGGAGAAGGTGGATCATCGGAAATGTGCCTTTGGGTTTTATATTTTGTCCTTGTTGAGCAAAGCTCTTTCTCTGCTTCCTGATGCCAGGTGCTAGCTGCTTTCCTCTGCCACACCCTTCCACTATGATGTTCTGCCTCCCCTTTGGCCCAGAGCAGTAAAGTCAGCCATCTATGGACTGAGACCTCTGAAATCCTAAGCCCCCAAGTAAAATTTTCTTCCTCTAAATGTTCGTGTCTGATTTTTCATTGTAGCAACAACAATAAAAAAAAGCTGAATAAAACATTACATATACTTAATTTTTAACCAATTATCTCTGCCTCAAACATTATTTTATTGTGTGCTTTTTTTTTTTTTTTTTTTTTTGGTGGGGGTGGTAACAGAGATTGAACTGAGGGGCACTGAACCACATCCCTAGACTTATTAGTATTTTATTTGGAGACAGGATCTCACTAAGTTGCTTAGCATCTTGCATTTGTTGAAGCTTGATTTGAATTCTTGATCCTCCTGGGCCTCTGGGCCACTGGGATTATAGGCATGCACCAAAGCTCACAGCTCACTGTGTGTTTTCTAAAACCTGTATTTTTACTAATTGATATTAATTATGCTTTATTTTTTTCTTGCCCATACTGAAACTTCTTTTGAAAGTTTATAACACTTTCTTTTGTTAATGTGCTCAAATTCAGTAATGTTTATTAAATAGAAAATGTATTACATTTTTTTAATCCTGATATCCCAAATGTCAAAAGCCGACTATGAGCTCTGAGCAATGGTTATCTATATAACTGTATAAATTTTCAGGACAGCCTACCAAAAAGGTTTAATTAATTTTCTATTACTCTCTAAAATTGCTCCAAAATTCAACAGCTAAATAAACATTTATTATATCTTTTTTTATTAGCAAACACTTTTTATTCCTTTAAAATGATGAGCTCCAAGGCAGAGGATTAATGACAGACCTTTGTTGAACAGACTCTGTCACATACTAGGTGCTGAAGAAATCTTCAGTGAATTGAATTTTGTATTGAATAAGAGATTTATATCCAATGATCCCTAACATGCTACCCCACTTTCACCTGTGATTTTATAGAATTTTCCTCACTAAGAACAAGTTAATAAATGGGGAAAAGCTCCTATAGATATTGATTGCCAGTTTCTTCAAACTCAGAAGGTGAGCCCAGAAAACTCATAGAATGATGATAAAAGGCTCAGTTTCCATTCTGCATGATTTACATTAAATCAGATGTCAAAGACAAAATGACCTAGATTCTCACCCATCAGCATTACCCCATTCAACTAAAAAGTTCAATTCTACTGCCTTCAAAAGTCTTCCTGCATTTTTATAACAATTAAAGAAATCTACTTTGTTCTGTATCTGCAATGATGAATCTGGATGTTTATTAGGAGTTAAGAAAACCTCAGGAGAGTTTCAAGGATGATGTTGAATAGAAGTGATATTAGAAGACATCTTGTTCTGTTTTTAGAGGGAATGCTTTCAATTTTTCTCCTTTTAGAATGATGCTGGCCTAGGGTTTAGAATAGATAGCTTTCACAATGTTGAGGTATATTCCTACTATCCCTAGTTTTTCTAGTGTTTTGAACACAAAGTTGTTCAGTATTTTGTCAAATACTTTTTCTGCATCTATTGAAATGTTCATATGATTTTTGTTTTTAAGTCTATTAAATTGATGAAGTACATTCATTGATTTATGTATGTTGAACCAACCCTGCATCCCTGGGATAAATCCCATTTGATTGTGGTACACTATCTTTTAAATATATTCTTGTATTTAATTTACCAGAATTTTACTAAGAATTTTTGCATCTATGTTCATCAGGGATATTGGTATGAAGTTTTCTTACCTTGATGTGTCTTTGTCTCATTTTGGTATCAGTGTGGTATTAGCCTCAAAGAATTAGTTTGGAAGTGTTTTGAACATGAAGGTGTTCTTTAATTTGTCAAATGCTTTTTCTGCCTCTATTGAGATGATCATATGATTCTTGTTTTTAAGTCAATTAATTTGATAAATCACATTTATTGATTTCTGTATGTTGAAATCTATAAAATTCTATTTCATGGAATACTTTGAAGAGTATTGGTGTTAATTCTTCTTTGAAAGTCTTGTAGAACTCAGCTGAGAATCCAGCTGGTTCTGGGCTTTTCTTGGTTGGTAGGCTTTTGATGGTGTTTTCTATTTCATTACTTGAAATTGACCTGTTTAAATCAGGTATGACCTCCTTATTCAATTTGGATAGGTCATATATCTCTAAAAATTTGTCAACATTTTTGATATTTTGTATTTTATTGTAGTATAAAGTTTTAAAATAGTTTCTAATTACCTTCTGTATTTCAGACATGTCCTTTGTGATATTTCCTTCTTCATCTTGTATTTTAGTAATTTGAGTTTTCTCTCTTTTTCTCTTCATTAGCATAAGAACCTAATTTTCTGTTTGTCAATTTTTTTTTGCCTTGATTTCATCTCTGATTTTAATTATTTCCTGTCTTCTACTGCTTTTGGTGTTGATTTGTTCTTCTTTCTCTAGGTCTTTGAGATGTAGAGTTAGGTCATTTATTTGTTGACTTTTTATTCTTTTAATGAGGACACTCCATGCAATAAACTTTCATCTTAGTACTGCCTTCATAGTGTTCTAGAAATTTTGATATATTGTATCAGTGTTCTCTAGGAAATTTTTATTCATCCTTTAGGAAATTTTTTACCTCTAGGAAATTTTTATTCATCCTTTATTTCTTCTACTATCCATTCATCATTCAATAGTGTATTATTTAATATCCATTTGTTGCAGTAGCTTCTGTTTTTTATTTTATTGTTGAATTTCTAATTTCATTCCATTGTGATCTGATAGAATGCAGGGTATTAAATAGATGAATGGATAAAGAAAACATGGTATATATATTCAATGGAATACTACTCAGCTTTAAAGAGAAATGAAATTACGGCATTTGCCAGTAAATGGATGGAGTTGGAGAATATCATGCTAAGCTAAATAAGCCAATCCTCCCAAAACCAAAGGCTGAATGTTTTCTCTAATATGCGGATTATAATTCACAATAAGTCAAGGGGCACTAGAGAAGACTAGCATTACTTTAGATTAGGTAGAGGGAAATGAAAGGAAGGAAGAAGGGAGGATTTGGAGATAGGAAGGATGGTAGAACAGAACAGACATCGTTACTTTATGTATATATGTGACTGCATGACCAATGTGATTCTACAACATGTACAACCAGAAAAATGAGAAATTATATCCCATCTATGTATATCAAAGTGCATAAATGCATTCCACTGTCATGTATAACTAATTAAAACAAATTTAGAAATTAAAATTTAAAAAAGAAAATTATAAAAATAATAGAAGAAAATCTCAGTAGAAATGATCATGTTTTCTTCTACTTGGTTACATGAGTGGGCTCAAATGAATAAAAATAGCAGTAGCTCATTATTATGTAGCATTTAAGATATAAAATGTACTTATCAATAAATGTTATATCACATAGTTTTTGAGATGAGAAATCCAGTAGTGGTTTAGATAGCTGAGAATTAAAATTAGATAGATGGGAATCAAAAAAGCAAATTAATAAAAAAAAAGCCCTTTATCTCTATCTCATTCTACAATATCACAATCACTACAACTAGGACAGTCAGTTGTTTCCGGTCCTGGCTTTGAACATTGAATTATGTTTGGTCTTTTCTGATCATCAACATTTAACCAGTACCACTATGTGCTTATTGGCACACTGTGACTTTTTTTGTTATCACAAACAAGCATATGACCCAGTAATTTCCTTTATAACAAGAAGTTAACAGCAGGTATTCATGTTCAGTTTTCTCATACACCCTAACACAGAGACATGGATGTCTTTATATACACTCATGTGACTTTTGCAGATTTACTTATGAAACCACATGTAACATAAAACCCTGCAAAGTTATGATGCAGTCCTGCAAGCTATAAAATACATTTTAAAATTACAACCAATATTTGGAAAATTTTCTCTCATTGAATTAGACCTAAACACAGAATTAAGAATAATGTATTCTTACTCCCACAATTCTAGGCTCCCCTGATTTGGAAGTCTGAGTTTTGAAGATTGTGTCCAAAATGGTCCACTATACTTATATTGACTTAGAAGATATGATTACCTCTTGGCCGTATAATTAGGCCAAGAGGCAGAAAAGAATATTTATGTTAACTTGTTGATTATTATTTGTTATCAAAGAGGATTCTGAATATTACATAATACAGAAAAGAAAATGGAGGAAACCCAGATGATCCCCTAGAATGCAATTGCAAATGTTACTGAAATCTATACAGGCGTATCATTCATTTAAGAACTTGCCTCAGAAGGTTGGACTTGGAACTCTCCCTCAAGGAGACCAATTTTATGTCAACAAATCACATCAGAAGTTGTGGTTAGTCCACTATGGATTTGGATATAGGGAATGCAATGGAGGCACAGAGAAAGGATTGAAGCTTTCTGTGGAATAACTATATGAGGTTACACATCAGCGAGAACTGCTCTGGATCTGAAGAATAAAAACGGAGGAATGAGAAGCAAGAGGGCAATGGCAATAAGGGGAAAATGAAATATTCCAGTCATGAGGGAAGAAAGTCTTGCAAAGAGCCGGGAAAAGCTGTAGTATATTAAAAGATTTGAATAAATGCAAATATGCCACAATTAAAGGGGAATGAAGTTTGAAACTTCAAATGGCATAAATTAAAGTCATGTATATAAGAGGGAATGACTTATATAACATTTAAGAACCTGGGTTCTTTACCCAAATGCTAGTGGTATTCAGACTTTTACATTACATGCACACTTTAAAATTAATTAATAATGAAATAAGACAATAATCCTTCTTAAATTATGTATTTTACTTATTTTATAACTACATGTGAATTTCATATAAATTCTTACTATTTTATAGATATTTATTTTTGATATTTTTATTAGTGCATTATAGTCATACATAATAGTGGGGTTTATTTTGACATATCCATATATGAATGGAATATAGTTTGTTCCATTCTAATTACCAGTATTTCTCTCATCTGTGGTGTATTCAAGCACCTAATAGCCTTTGGTGAGTCCGAGGAGATAGTTCCCAACTGTGACTTTTCAGCCACCTGTTAAGAAATATACTCTTGTGTGCCCTCCTGAAGAAAATTTATGTGTATACAGCACTATTAAATTCAATGTGGACTCCCCTGTGTATATTTTGGAGAGCATGGGGGTGTGGCAGTCTAAATTAGAGGTATTGGGGTCTGGTTAATGTGGGGTTAGTGGGCACATAGGGGTGCATGAGACTGCTGTCTTCTCTGGAATACGCAGTCTGCAGGTTGGTGGGATTGTATCTAAGCACAATGAGTGGTGGCGTGAGACGCTCCTCTGTGAGCACTTTTGTGGGGTATACTGCCACTGCATATGCAAGAAGTTCTCTGTTGGCTGCTTGGGATTATCCTCAGGAAATGTCTTCTCTAGGTGTATGCATCTGAGTGAGAACTGAGTTACCCTGCAACTCTTGTACTTGAAGCAACAGAACGTCCTGAGGGTGCTGGGGCACAGGAGCTACTTCCCTGGTTGCTCTACATTTCTTGCCTTACCTGGCAGTGCTTATTAGTCAGTCCAGAGGCTCAAGTCTTTCTGTCTGTTTGGAAAATGCTGCATGTGATAGCTGTTTCTATGGGTGTGGGGACACAGGTACAGGGCTCAGTCAGCTTTCACTGGTTGCTGTGGAATGCACCCTTCTATAGGTTCCCTCTATAAGTTCTTCTTTACAGCAGTATAGAGCTCAGTGGATGTCTGAAACTGTGGGGCCTGTGAATATAAGTTTTCTGTGGTGGTCTGGGCACAGAAGCCTCCACTCTAGCTATTATAGGTCACCAGGATACCATCCCTGTGAGTGTCAGTTGAACCACCTTTATCTGAGCTTCTATGGCTGTGACTCACTGGGAACTACTCTCTTCAGAGACAGTTGCCTAAACTCCTGCAGAGACTGTGAAGAGCATTGGGTTGGTGCTAATACTCTCTGGAATTATTTGATCTGAATCAGCTCCACCCAACCCTCTTTGTCCTAGGTGAAGGGGAGGGATTTTGGTAACCTCCAACTAGCAGCAATCCCTCTACGAAGAACTGAGACCACCTGTTTCAGGGGCATTTCCTATAGTTTTATTTGTTTCTATCTGTAAGTAGGGAAAAGCTGTACAGATTTCCCTCCTTGTAGGGGTACTGGTTAGCTGTGGACTCTACAAAATGGCTGCCATGATCTGCATAGCTTTTCCCTGACAATTTGAGCTGGAGTCTATGACTTCATTGACTTTTCTGCTCCTGTCCCATTTTGATATGGACTGCTTTTCTTTCAAACTGTTAATAAGGACATAAGCTTATGGGTTTTCCCTCTCCCTCTTCCCCTCAGTTATTATCCCCCTCCCCCCAACTCTACCCTGGTCATGGCTCAGATTCCCACAATGCTTTCCTTAATTTCTGCTTTAGTGACCAAATTCCAAGTCCCAACAAAGTCTCAAACTGTGGAAGATTGAGTTTTAGAGTATTTACTCTATCACCATCTCTCTGGTCATCTGTTATTTCATTGTTTTGTTTCTGGACTTTGGAGAAGTTGAGGGCTGCTGTCTAGATCTGCTCCACCATATTCCTGTTATATATCTTGAGTTTTGAATGAATTCTTAAGGCAACAGTGTTTCTGGAGGGAATCATGGCCCCATTCCACATAAACTTTAGGGTCATAGATACATGAGACGTGCCCAGATATTAAATATTAAGGGAGAATCATAGATATTCAAGAAAAGATACAGTTTATTCAAACTGACAGATTCAAATCTCCAATAGTGGTATTTATGCAGGGTGGAAGATTTTTTTTCTAGTGCTGGTAAAGATCAGAGTGGCACTTGTGTTGCTTTTTTTCAGTAGCCTGTTGCCTGCTGAATAGTTATCTTGATCCTGCTTAATGTTTTAGCCTAAACACCTAGGTTCATACAAGGAGCAAATTTTTTTATCATCCAATAAAATATTCAGTCTCATGTTACTTTTCTGTGCTTATAACCCAGTACAAGGAATGTGAAAAATGTTGCCTAAATACAGATTATCACTATATACTTTTCTAGGAGAGGGCTTAAATATAAAAGGAAAAAAAAAATCTGCTGAAGAGAATTAGGAAGTTGACACACTCAATTTACATTGCACCATTTATCAAATAAATGTGTCTGGAACCTCAAAGTCAAATTCATTGCATGATATAACATAATAAATTATTATGATTGTGCATTTCTTTTTGAGTCTAAAACTGTTAGAACTTTAGAGAATAGTTAGTATAAGCTTAAATACCATATAATATTAAACATTACACTTATGTATATCCTAAGTTGTGCAAATTTTTAAACTTACTAAGATTCTTCATTCAATCAAGAGCCAAATTTCCAGAGTCATAGTGACTCAGATAATTGTATTTATCTTACTAATGTAACAGGCAGGGCAGGGCAGGAAATGGAACACAGCAATGCCAAAAGTTCATATGTAAATTATATATATTTCAATTTTAATCAAGGAAATATAGATAACTTGACTCACTTGAGTTACTTTCTCTGAGCTTTATTACTGTATTTTCCATCAATTCTTGATCTATATAGATCTACTATACATACCCATGAGCACAATTTTTAATTCATACGTTATTTCTATGTGACCTCATCTAACTGTATGGCTTTAAATAACATTGATGTATCAGTATTTCCAAAATCTCTCTATAAATCTGTACTTTTCTTTGTACTCCAGATTCATAGATATAATTACAGAGTAGAAGGTAGGACAATATAATATTTTTGGGTTTGAATAAAAAAAATAAATAAAAATATATTTCATATGGTTCAAATTAATCAGTATCTTCACTTGGGTGCTATATAGTCATCTCAAATTTAACATTTTCAAAACAATTCATGATTCCCCACTACTCTAATTTGATGTCAAAGCTACTCCTAATCCAGACTTTACACCTCAGTAAATTGCTAATCATTTCACATGGTTGCTCATGATCAAAACAGAAGAGGACTTCTTGATTTGTTTTTCCTCACATATCTCTAAGTTCATTGTATTAATGTGCTCCATTTTTGTACTTGTCTACAAAATATTCTGTTGCCATTTCTTTCAATTTTTAAGAATAAAATCCAGTTAAAATCACTATCCCCTTTTTATCAGCTACTTCTGAGGTCTCTTGATTAATATTTCTGTCACCACACTTGATTGCTTTTAGAGGGTCTATTCTACTTTCAGAAGAGAGGGCATTTTTAAAAATGTAATCTGTGTGATGCTATTCCCATGCTAAGAATAATTAATGTCTTCTTATCAAATTTAGATAATAAAAGTTGATTATTTGTCATGGCTTATAAAGTTCTTCATATTCTGAATCAACCTTATTTCTTTGACATCATCCAGCAAAACTTTTTCCTTTCGTATTATGCTCTGTCACACTGTCTTTTTTTTTTTTTCTGTGACATGCAAAGTTAGCTCTCTTTTTTGGTATTTTGCTGCGGCTCTCTTATTTCAAACTTTCTTGAGTGGTCTCTTGCAATCATTTCTTTTATAGTTCAAATGCCATCACTTCAAGGAAGACCCCTGATAATTCTATCCAAAGTGGCTTCCTTTAGACAGAATTGCTCTCACACATTATCCTATTTTCTTCACCGTGCTTTCTTTGGAATTTGCTGAAGTATCCCGCTTGTTTATTACCTCTTTTTCCCTTGCCTTCTAGAATACATGCTATTTAACAATTGGCAACTTGTCCATCTTTTGCTCTTATAAACTCTTCATAGTGTGCTAATGCAATCAATCAATAATGTGTTTTAAGAATAAAGAAATGTATCCTGACACCTAATAAGATGGAAAATTGAAAATGTATACATTTTTTGAAATGGGCGTGCACTGAAAGCTTTGTAAGGTAATGCATTTTAGAAATTATATATACATTTTATGGGTATTTTAGCAGAATTTCAGAATATTTAATAATTGCGTTATATATTTTTAACTGTGTGAATCATTGTTTAAGTTATGTTTATGCTTTAGAGCTTAAAGGTCCATATGTTAAAGTCTTTATGACCAGTTTGTTGCACTATTGAAAGGTTGCAGAACCTTTAGGAGATGGAGTCTAGAGGAAGGAAATTAGGTAATTGTGAGCATTTCCTTGAAGGGATTATTGAGTCCTGGCCCCTTCATCCCTGTCTTTGTTCTTTATGGTGAGCATCTTTGCTCCACAATGCCCTCCTCACCATGATGCTCTGCCTTGCCATAGACCCAACGTGATGAGACCAAGTGACTGTGGATGAAACCTCTGAAACCATAAGTCAACATAAATCTTTCCTCCTTTTAAGTTAACTTTATCAAATGTTTTGTATCAAGATGTGCTGGGAGCCATCAGCCAAGTAGGTATGACAATTTCCTTGCCAGCGTACTCCCATGCTGTCTAGTGGAAGGACTCCTGAAAGGTGACCTTGCTCAAGGACCAGGGCGGATCCCTGTTTAGGGTGTCCCCGGTTTAGCATAATAGGAGATTAGGGTGTTCCCCATTTAGAATAGGGCTATCCTGCTGCCTGAGTTCCTCTTGAGTTCTTAGGGTCAGACAGTATATTTTGGGAGACAGAAGCCCATGAGTGTGGATTTGGGCTGAGAACGTGGATTTCCCCAGAACGTGTTTGTAGACGGCCGGTGTGAGTTCGGGAATAAAGAATTGCTGTTTGAATCTACAAGCTGTATGGAGGCTCGTGATTTGTGCCCAGCCGGAGACTGCAGCAAAGATGGAAGGCTAACAGATTGTAGATGTAATTAAAATGTTTAGATCTAGGTGAGCCATCACTTAACTGCCTTAAAGATGAATTTTGTGTTAATTGAATTTAAGTTGCAAAGTACATGGACTATCCTTTTAAAATTTGAGACATAAAAATAAATTAAAATGATTACTTAGATTCTGACCATCAAAGTTGAGGTTGAAATTAAAATAAATATGATCATTGTATTAATTTATTTTTATTTAAATTAAAATTTTAATTGAGGTAAAAACCATAAAATTCAACAAACATTAATGGGGTACCATGTGATATTTTGATACATATAAACATTTTGTTATGTTTAAAGCACATTAGATATACCTACCTCCTCCAACATTTATTATTTCTTTATGGTAAACACATTCAAAGTCCTTTCTTCTAATGTATTTAGCTGAGTTAGAACTGTCCTTCTCTGGATACTTGTGCCTTAGTGTTGATCACCAAAGAAACTTGTACAAGATTTAGAAGGTGTAAATGAAATGGATTGTCCCATTTTCCCCCAGAAATTTGATGTGAAAGTGAGATATTGAATTTCATTCACTTTGTTACAGATCTGCTAGAACACCATCTTGGTGTGGAAGTAACAGTTGAGTCTTTAACATCTGTAGCTCTCACTGGATCCCTACCTTTACCTTTTGCAAATTCTCTGTAGCTGTCAGGAGGAACATAAACAAGACTTTTAGGTTAACATGTTTTGAAGTAATGTGACAAACAAGTGTGACTTAGCAAGTGTGACTTAGCAAATGAGTGTAGTAAACAAGTATGGAGTGGATAGATAGGAATATGTTTTTGCAGTGATGATGTAAACAACCTAATGTAATGTAAACAAGTAGGATATATTAAGGCTGGGAAGTCTGAGCAAATCGGTCAGTTCAGGTCCTTGCTATAGGATCACCATCGAGGGAACTGAACCCCGCCAGTCTCTGTTCCCGATCTGTTGTGCGGAGAGTGTGACTGTGTGAATAAACCGAGCATTTGAAAAGACAGCAAGAGTGTCCTGTCCTGTGTTCACGTCGCGGATCCCCGGACCAGACCGGATACCCGGAGCGGTGAATCTTGTTCCTGACTTCGGGACCCCTGGGAGGAGATCACAGACGGCCTGTTCCCGTTCTGCTCGCGACAGTAGGATTCTTTTGAAGTTTCATAGTAAAGTGTAGCACCTTTCACAGGTCATTCATACATTGAGAATTTTATTCTACATCATATACAACCAGACGAATGAAAAATTATACTCCATTTATGTTTGATGTATCAAAGTGCATTCTACTGTCACATATAATTAATTAGAACAAATAAAATATTTTTAAAAAAGAATTGGAGACTTCAAAATGGTAAAGGATCAGTGCTGCTCCAGTGACATCAGATGCAAGCTTCTGATTTATCTTTGTTTATTCTGGGCCAATTATATGAATTCTGGTTTGATCTTGTTTTTATAGTCATATAATAGTTTATGGTGACTTGAAATATTATTTCCAAAATAAGGAGAAAATGTTGTATATGACCCCTCCTTCAGATAAGAGAGAGGCATTTGTTACGTGATAAATATCTCATTTGTTTGCTAGCTTTTTACCAAGTAACCTGAGAAGCTATTAGTTTGAGTGTGGAAAAAGGAAAAGAAGCCTCTTCAACTGGTCTAGTTTGTTTGCAAACTGCTCTGACACTTGGCCTGTATGACTTTAACAGATTCAATTTTGCTTGAAGTGTCTGTGGCAAAAAGGAATGCGATATAGAGGATTTGTCAAAAATCTGTATAAAATTATACAGAAATCCTAAATGTTTTAGTACAAAATAAAAACAAAACAAAACAAAAACTTAGGTCACCAACTGAAGATAACTATTCTCTTTTTTGAGAGAAATTTCTGGCATGTTACTTGGTCATATTAGACTATTAGTAACATATTAATTATGAGAACATATTATTGACTAATCAAACTGAAAACTTACATGATTACAGCAGTGCCTTATTATCAAATGAAAATTATATGAAACTGAGTTCTAAAGATTTGAATAAATGCTTCAGATGTCCATTGCTCATATGCCTAGTATATTGTCTCCTTCCTTTCAATCCTCAATACGACTTCTTATGCCCATTAAACTGAAAAAAAAAAAAAATTCTAGCCCACTTACAAATGATTCTACACAATATGCTGAGACTACATGAAAATGGAGAAATATAGCTTTATAGCTTCATACTGGAAAATCCCTTAAGGAAAATTAAGGAAACTCACTCAAATGGACAGAATTTTGAGCACAGCACTTGGTTGTTCATTCTACCAAGAAGGAAAAAGCAGCAGATATAATCATCAAAACATATTCATGACAAGTGGCAAATTATTTGGTTGGATGATCAGGGACATGGAAAGAACACAATTAGAAAACTGGTGATAAGTCATTCAAGGGAGGAACTATGTAGATAGACTTACTCTCTGAATGGGCATAAAACTTGAAGATATTTGTGTTCTACACGAAAGAAAATCAGAGAGCATCTCAATAGATGACAATCTCACTACTGTGTGGACAGAATGATCTGTTCTACAGAGAGGTATTAGTCTGTATCCCAGATACTTTTATCCCAGTGGGCATATGAACTCAGTGGTTATGGCAACAGAAATGGATGTTATTTTGGGCTCTGACAGCCAAGCTTGATTTGGATAACTATGGCTGAGTGAGAAGCCTGCCAAAAGCAGAGGTCAATACTAAGCTTGAATATTGTGCCATTTTATAGAGGGAAGAACCTCTTCATTGTTGGCATGATGATTACATGTAACAGCTTCTAACATGGATGGAGAAGTGTTTTATTCTCTGTGGAATACAGAGTGGCTACTCTTGATACTATTTTTCCTTCTCTGTGCAAAATGTTTTAAACAAATCCCTCATACATGGCCTTTAAAATACTTTAATGTTACTTGTAGCATTCAAAACAGCACTGTTTCTGAATGAGGAAATCATTTGTAGTAACCAAGATTAGGCCTTGGGTTCATGCTTGTAGACTTAACTAGCCTTTCTATTTACCATTGTTTAAAAGTATTATTGTCTGATCACCATAAAACTGAAACAGCATTCCTGAAAGCATGATGGTTTAGCTGTTTGATGACTCAGTTATCACAGTTGAGCAACAAACAACTTAAAGACTACAGTACAACCTTTCAGCATATGGTATATACTCTATATTAGTAACCAATGTAAGAGTTTCTCTCTTAGACAAGATTCACTGGTGTGGAAATCAAAGTTGTTCCTATTTCCCTTAATGATTCAGTGCTGAACTTTTGCTTTCCTTCTTCAAGTTCCTAGAACTTTGCTACATGCAAGTGTTCATTTCCAGGAGAGAATGGTTCCACCAAAGGACACTACAGACACTACAGTGGTTTCATAAATTGAAATTTGATTTTGCCACTTTGCCACTTCAGGCTCTTAATGCCAGTGAAACAACAAAGAAAGAGGGTGGTAGTCTACTCCGTGAGATGATTAGGATGAGAGTTACCATACTCTCTTGGGAAATTAGGTTGCCTTTGCACAATGCTATAAAAAAGATAATGTTTAGTATGTAGGTGATTCCCAAGTGCCTTTTAAAAGTCCCATTTCCTGAATATAAGGTCAATTTAAAACCACAAAAACTCAAATTTAACAGAACTGATATTAGTTCAGGAATTTCAAGAATAAACTTTGGTCTTCCTATCACAGAGGAAAAACAATGCCTGCTAATGTGGTGACTGATGTCGGAGGTTAAGAGTGGGTAGCCGAAAATGATTAAAAATTCTGTGACCAAACAGCTGCACAAACAAGGATTATAGTTGTATTAGGATTCTCTAGCAGAACAGACACAACAGAATATGCATGTGTGTAAGGGTAGCTTACATGATCAGAAGTTTTATAGTCCTACAATGACTATCTGGATGCTGGAGAGCCAGAGGAACCTGTAACAACACAGCCTCAAGAGATGGAAGCCTCAGAAGAGGAGTCAATGGTGCAGCACTGGTTTGAGATTGAAAGCCTGAAAACTCCCTGAATAATTGGTGGTGAGAGTCCGCTTTCATTAATTTTAGCTCTGATCTTAAATATTTCCTTCTATCTACTGGTTTTGGAATTGGTTTATGCTTCTTTCTCAAAGGCCTTGCAAAGCATCACTAGGTTGTTTATTGGGGATTTTTCTGATTTTCTTTTGTAGGCATTCATAACTATAAGTTTTTTTCTTAGAAGTGCCTCATAGTGTCCCAGAGGTTCTGATATGTTGTATCATTTTCTAAACATTTTAAAAATTTCTACCCTGATTTCTTCTATCACCTATTCATCCTTCATATATGTATTGTTCAATATCCATGTGTTTACTTAATTTCTCTAGGATTTTTAGGGAACCATTGTTAAAAAGTATTATTGTCTGACCACCAATTAGACGTTTTGATTCAATTGATCTAAGCTAAGTCCCAGCCATGGATAATTAAATAAATAAATAAATAAAAATAAAAATAGCCCAGGTGATTTTTAAGTAGAGCCAAGTATGAAAACTATATTTATAAACATTTTCACTTTCTCTCTTAGGTAGAAAGCTATCAATGAATTTTGAGCAGAAATGTACCATAGTTATTTATTTCTAGAGAAAATTAATATAGCAGTAAAATTGAGATTGTTGCTATGAGCACAGAGGAAGTATAGAAACATTCACTAGAAAGTTACTGAAATCATTCTGAAAAGTTATAATAGTGCTTTTGGCTAGAATGGAATCACTAATAAGTATTTAGATGACAAATTGATACAGAATTTTGGGGTTCTGGAGAGCTGAGTATATATAAAGGGAGACATTGTAAAAATAACTTTAATGTGTTAAAAAAAATCTAGATATACAGTAGCTTTGGACAGTATTATACAATCTCAATCTTTCAACAGTGGACTATAACAAAACTTTAACAAACAAAAAGACATCAATTATCTCCTCTATTATTATAAATTATAAAATAGATAAAATAAATTTAAAACAAATATAGAAGATTGATAATTCATACCTGTACATTACTATTTAAACTAACTGAAAATAAACTCTTTAATGCACTAAACACTATTTAAGTTATTAGGCAAATAAGAAAAGATTACAGGATTACAGTAAAACCTGAACTGTTGATTAGTTTTTAACTCAAGTAAATTTTTGAGAAAATATGATTAATAAGAAAGATAATGAAATAAAACAAGATTATTTGCCAGATGTTTAACAGTTGCATCCTTTCCAATACTATGGTTAAGTTAGGATAAACACCATTCTTAGGTAAAGTATCTTGAAGTTATCTTTTCAGTATACTATAGAGATACCATCAATGATTTTATCACATACAGAAAGAGTATGAACCCATTACCTTGAGAAAAATATGCAAGGGGTATGATGTGATAAGAAGCAATGCTGAATTATGAAATTCTTCTATTTGTTTTTAGTATTTTTGAGCTCCTGTGAACTGAGTCCATGAGTGCTCTACTACTGAGCTCTATATTCATTCTCTTTTTGTTAAGAGGGTTTGAGGCATGCATGCTTTCTTTTGCCAGACTCTCTTTCCTCCTGTGTAGGAGCTGAGGCTGAGGAGCCATCATTGAACCCCAAAAAAGATATTTTCTGTCTCTGTGTAATTATTTAGTAGCCAGCCCAATTCACCTGGTGTGACCATGACTGATGCAGTTGTGTGTCACAGCAATAGCTGATATTGTAAATCTGCAGATCTACCATAAGTAGACTCATGTGTTAATCTTGCATGTGCATACTTCCAAATTAATACATTCTCAGAACAAAATCTAAATAAGAACCTCAGTGTATAATATGCAACATTTTAATTCATTTTTTATAAACCTGGTTTTCATAATTTACATTTTAATCTCTTCCTATTCATTCCACAGCTAATGCAAAACCATGACACCTGATTATAGACAGATAAAACTAACAGGAGATTTTAGTCACATATTCTCATCATCTGTTGGACAATATGGCAGTTGCACTAACTAAGAAGTGAACAGCAAGGGACTGTGGGAGACAGGTTTTTTAAGAATCTAGGTGATGAGCCCCTGGTTCTTCAGGGACAGAATTATTTTTGACATAATTCTGTGGACTGACAGGGAACTAATAAAATAATTAACAAAAAGTACTTAATGTGAATACATAAATGTTTGAAAGCTATAATAGAAATTATCTATAGAGCACATATGTATGAGCTTCTGGTTATGTAGATTAAATTTTATGAAAACTGAATAGCTCTAAGTCCTCCAAAAATGAGTACATACCACCTAATACAAAGATGAGTAAATGTCATCTATTAAAGTTTTTTATTGCCCCCTATTTTTCTTAGAGTAGAGGTACAGTTATAGTAAATTTCAATGATTTGTACATTGCTTTTTAAATCAAGAAAAAATATGTCTATGTATCTAAATAAATATATCTGAATGCCTTCTGTTGAATTTTATGATGATTCTAATATTTATGCATATTAAGATGTATTAGAGAAATAGAACAAATATGATGATAGATATATAGATAGATAGAGCACAGACAGATAAAGAGAAAAAGATATACAGAAATAGACACATAGATTTAGGGTAAAAAAATTAGTTCACACAATTATGGAGGTAAGCAAGCCTCAAGATTGATAGGGTGAGTCAGAAAGCCAGACACTTAGGAATGCAGATGGTGTTGTTCCAGTCCAAAAGCTGGCAGGCTTATAACCTAGGAGGAGCCCATGTTTCAGTTCCAGTTTGAACAAAGGATAAATGTGATGCTCCAGTTTGAAGGCAATCAGGCAAGAACAAGTCTCTATAAATTGGGATCCACACTTGTGTTCTATTCAGGCCTTCAAATGAGTGAATAAAATTGTTAAGCATTAATTTAAAGATGAAATACGTAATGAAGTATAGTATATTCATAGCTTTTGCTCTTGATATTAGGGAACTGTGTAATGTTTTATCACATTAGGGAGAGCAATTTTCTTTACTCAGTCTGCTGATATTAATCCTATCCCACAGTATCTTAACAGAAACACTCAGAATAATATTTGACCGAATACTAATAAAAACAAGACCATTGTCTAGTTGACAGCAAAATCAAAAATGGCATCAAGTACCTTCAACCCCATCTGAAAGAGTGCTCAGGACATCATCACCTTGAGAGGAGAGGAACAGCGAAAGAGTATGCAAGCCAAGAGTAGACAGAATGTGGATAAAAATAAAAATCACATCTATAAGTAATTAGATCACAGCTTTCAGTTAATATGCAGGAAACTGGTAGTAGAACCTAAAACTGACCAGTCTAAACTTTTCTTGAGTTATTCTTTCCCTAATGACCAAGTTATTTTCACCAAATAGTGTACTGTCTTGCATTAATAATTTACTGCAATAACTGCTTCAGAAGTGAAAAATGTGATTTATTTTTGATGTTATAACAACTTAATTTCTCAAGAACATTTTGCATATTCATCTTGTGAATATCTAAAATTCCAAAATTTTAAAAACTATAAGTAGTAATTTATAGGTGAAATATATATTGAGGTATAGTATATTCATAAATTTAGTTCTTAATATTAAGGACCTGTGCAATATTTTATCACATAAAAATTGAATAACATGAGAAAATATTTATTCTCCAATTCACTTCATAATTTTAAGTGTTAGTTCTACATGTGCATTTATGTCATTCTGCAACAAAATAATAAAAGTAGAAAAAAAATTTCCAAAAATCTGGATATTAATCAAAATTTTAGAAGGGAGCATTTCTGGATTTTGGACTCATGGGTGATTAATATTTTATTTTGCAATGTCTTTATTGATTTAAGGATTATTAATATTAAATTATTGTTTTTGTAACATATGCCATTGGTTTGTTCATAAGGAAAAGCAATCTAATAATTCCAAGATTAATTTTACATTGATGTTAAGAAAAATAAAGAAATCTGCATCCAAACCCAATTGTTGTATGTGTTTTGCTTGAATATTACAGTCTAACATAATGAAGAAAACAAGTATACTATTATTTTATGCTCTGATAATTTAGTATTGGAGTAATAAAACAGTATATTCATTCTGTAATGAAAATAACTACATAAAATAATTATTCTACTATTTTTATTTTTTGGTCCTTTATTATTATACATAATCAATCTGGTTCCCCAGTACATTCCTTTTCTCTCCTTTCCTTCCTTGCCCTATTTACTGTACTTATCTCCCTTTTATCATTATTATTATCATTTTAATTACTGCATATAATTATGTATATAAATGGGATTCAGTGTGGTATATAAATACATGGAAATAACATAATTTGAAAAATTTGAAAAATTATTTAAAACGGTCAAATTTTAAATGTTTCCTATTCCCAAGTGAATAAACTTTTAATTTAAAAAGATTATTTTCAAGAAACCCAGAGGAAATTTTAATTTCAAAGAAGCATTGTTAAAAATAGTATTAGTCAGGCACAGTGGCACATGCCTGTAATCCCAGTAGCTGGCGAGGCTGAGACAGATGGAACATGAGTTCAAAGCCAGCCCTAGAAAAATCAAGGCACTAATCAACTCAGTGAGACTGTCTCTAAAAAATAGAATACAAAATAGGGCTGAGGATGTGGCTCAGCAGTGAGTGCCTCTGAGTTCAATCCTCGATACCAGAAAGATAAAAAAAGAAAAAAATATATTATCAAATATATTTAAAATCTTACAATAATCTGACCATTCCAAACTGAAGAAAAGCAAATTCAACAAATTCCATTTCCATGGTTAGATTTTATTTCTGTCCAGTGTTTAAAAAAACAAAACAAAACAAACACTTTGACCAAACCTCCATTGATTAATTAATACTATATATTAAGAATACAAAAGTGAGATATATAGATATATAAAGTCTATAAGTCTATGTCCTATAATAGCTAAAAGTTCATAAAAATAATTACATATGAAACTAACTGATGACTCATGTACATATGATATGTGTGGTAAGGGATTACTAATCAGGAGAGTTCTGTCAGGCTTTTTAGTGAAATAACTGGTAGAAAGAGAGAGAAAGAGAAAACATAGAATAATTGTACAGTTTGGAGAGTTAGAGGAAAAGAGAGTAAAGCATAAAGATTGTTTTGCCAGAAAGCAAAGGTATGATGGTAGAGAGGAACCAGGCAAGTTGAAGAAACAAGAGCTAGTTCTACAGGAACTGAAAGAGTAAAAAGCTCAACTAATGAGGGTCAATATAATCCAGTAGAGACATGGTCTTTATAAAATAAAAGTATTAAAAATAGCATGATTCAATTGGCATTTCAAAAAGATAATTTTTACTACAGTGTAAAAACAGTTTATGAAAGGAAGAATAGACAAAGTAGGTCAGCCTGGAGTGTGTTTTAGCAACAGAGAGAAGATTGGACTTGGCTGAAGAGCTGGAATTGAGTAAGCATTCACCAGGTACAGGCAAAGAAATTGGGTGCAGTGGAGGCAGGGATTGGGAAGTTGAGAAATTTGGCCTTTTATAACAAGATAGCTTCTGGTCGTATTTGCAGTAAATTACATTTGAGACTGACAAATTTGAGTGGAACACGTTATCATTTCTGAGATTTGGAACTATACTATTCTTTTAGAATATCAAGGGGATTAATGACAGTAGTTTGACTAATAAAAACTGCAAAAAAATTTTTTTGTAGAATACTTGAGAATAATTTAGCTAGTGGTAGAAAGAAATAATTAAAATAAGTTACATACATATTAAACCTTGACTTTGAGGTTATATTCTTGTAATGCAATAGCTATAAAATAGAAATATACTACATTAGTAATTTAGTATATAGGAAAATTTGTTTAAAAATTTATTTTATATATTTAATAAATCATAAGTGTGTGACTTCATGACAAACAGAAGTAGGAAACATATGTGGGATCTGAACAGATAGTACCTTTTATTTCATGAAGGAAACAACCATGGTCACTCTGTGTAGGATATATTACAACTATGGAACACACTTTAGAGTTTGTAGAGAAGAATGAGCTACCCATTTTCTCCACTGTTATTGGAGAAAAATCACAGCCATCCAGCCTCATTTTGCTTATTTGTATGGAAAGCAAAAGAACTATGTTTTGATTGATAATTAGCTCTAAAATTTTAAATCTGTATAACAAGTGAGGTGAAAAACAGTGAGACAGAGAGGCACAGCATGTGTAATTGAGAAAACTGCATGATCAACAATATTGTGTTATACCAAGAGATAGACTAAAATCAATTTTGCAGAAAATTGGTCTAGGACTGATTACTCAAAAGGGAAGATGAATAAATAAGGCTAACATCTTCATCAACAATGTTCCTCAGAATACCAGAAATATAAAATGTTCATCTTTTCATTTCTGAAAATTTCAAAAACATCATGAAAACAGAAGCAATAGACAAATTGTAAAATAAAGCATGGGAATAACATCAATTTCCTTATTCAAGATAGAAAATTCACCGGGAGAAATAGAATACAAAGGCCTTTAGTGTTAAATGTTTGTCAAAAATATGTTTCATAGTGTCAGGTCAAGTCATGACCACTAGTTTGTCTTGTTTAGTTAGTTAAAGATGGTGAACAGAAATCAAAGTGTTGAAAAGTGTAAAAGAAATGAAAGTGCTTACAAAACATGGATCTACTGAGAATTTGTTGTAATGGTCAGGATTTAGATACTAGACTCATTTAAACATAAATATTTGAATGGTGATTGGTAGATAAATAAATATGCATACTGTGCAACATTCATAAGTTAGTTAAAATGAGGAAACCTGATATATTTTATGGTTTATGACCAGCTTTCTTTTGATATATGTATTACCCAAATTATGACATATGATAGTATCTTTCTATTTTGTAGACAAGGAAGCTGAAGTTTGAAGACATGAACCTGTTTTTCAACAACACATATATGATCCAGACAGTTTATCACCAATTAGATTCATGATGCTTTCTGACCCCAAACTAATAGTTATTTCAGAAGATATTATGTCTGGCTCCATTACTTCTTGTATTTTAGTGTTTGTTTTGTTTTGGTTTTGGTTTCCACCAACAGAGTTTTATCATTTTTGAATCACATATACCTAGCCATATATATGTGCACACAGTAGTTTATATCTACTCTTAGAAGGATGTGTGTATGTACACAATATACACATGGTGAGATCTGGCGTTTAGAGTATCGGATGTGACTTGCTTTCAGTCCATCTGCCACATTGTTATTCTCCAGATTAATTATCATGGGTTGGAAGTAAGAAAGATCATGCTACCACCAAAACAAAACAAAACAAAACAAAAAAGCAGAGATAGAAAGAGAGAGAGAAAGAATCACAAATGTTTTTCTGAGAACTGGGAACACCAGATAAAACGACCTTGGCTTGACTCTGGTCCTTCTGGTTTCTGATGCTGATGGCCAGTGTCTTTATCTTCATCAACATTTAATACTCTTAAAAAGACTTCCTCCTCCATTTGGTTTCTGTGACACCATGTTCTCTGAGTTTCCTGGCACTCCCCTCCCACTCACACATTTTATGTTCTGTGGTGTCCTCTTTTCCCTACTTTTTCACCTACAACCTCAGTCTCACCGTAGACCTCAAAAATAGTGTCACTGTTTAGTAGTCTACCTTGCTTTTTTACCCTAGCCCATCTTCATGCAGCCGATCTAGGATTCTACTTTTGAAACATATCGTTACTGACATATTTCTTCATCTGATTTTGTGGTACAGTATTCTCTTTTACCTAAGTCTTTAAATCCTCATTTTTTCAGTGCTTTTAAAAGGGCTACCTAAGGCACTTTTTCATTATTAGTTTATATATAATCTTCTGTCATTTCATCAGATAGCAACTATTTCTGATAATCCCTGAATCCATGCCTCCAAGCCTAAACACTGTTCACATAAAAATCTATGTATTCATTCTCTTTTGGGGAATATCTTCTTGCATATTTCATAGATACCTAACATAAAATAATATTCAAAACCCATTGAGTGTCTACTATGTAACTGGCACTAAGTCTGAATGATGCACACAGTTAACTCTAACTCCTTTAACAATCACAGTAACCCCACTTCTGTTGCTATAAATACCCTTACTAGACAAAAACTGAGTAGGCATAGACAAGGAAAAAAATATCTGAGATCCACAGCTAATAAGGAGTGTGCTGGATTATAAAACCAGACAATTTGGCTCCAGCAAAGAACATCTGCACAGCAGGTCCTCTTAGATAATGCACAAAAATCAGTCCATTGCTGGGAGCCATTAGCCAAGTAGGTATGACAATTTCCTTGCCAGCGTACCCCCATGTTTCTTAGTGGAAGGACTCCTGGAAGGTGACCTTGCTCAAGGACCAGGGCTGATCCGTGTTTAGGGTGTTTCCGGTTTAAGATAATCTGAGTTTAGGGCGTTCCCGATTTAGGAAGATTATTCCTGCTGGGAATAGGGCGTATCCTGCTGCCTGAGTTCCCCTTGAGTTCTCACAGGATTCAGAGTATATTTGGGAGACAGAAGCCCAGTGGAGGTGTGGATTTGGGCAGAGAACGTGGATTTCCCCAGAACGTGTTTGTAGAAGGCCGGTGTGAGATCGGGAATAAAGAATTGCTGTTTGAATCTACAAGCTGTGAGTGGCTCGAGATTTGTGCCCAGCCAGACTGCTGCAGTCCGTCATTTTCCTCCCCCAATCAACTGAGGTTGTCCTCCTGAACTCATTGTCAATAGGAATATCTCTATCTTTGTTTTAGGCAGCAAAGCAGGGCTACATTTCACCACCACCCCCTTTTTAGCTTTTAATCCCATAAATATCTACCAAGTCACAATGTGCTACCAATTCTACTGCCTGCTTAAGATTTAAGGTTTTTCAATTTGTTTGTTTGTGTTTTACCTTTGTCCATCTCATTTGCTTTGGGCCAAGTCATGAAAATATCTTAATATCTTTCAAAACTTCCACAACTTCTCAACTAATCTCCCTGCTATCATGATAGAGCAGTTTCTTTCCTTTCTCCACACTATACTATAAATCGTGTTGATAAGAATTCCGAGTGTGATTGAGCTTTAAACACATTAGCAAATGTACCCTCTAGTTAAAGAAAAGACACAATAAATGTACCATATAAAGCCCACATGATTTGAATTATTCTTTCTTAACTAGTTAAGTCTCTCAATCTAGCAAAGGTTTGCTTCTATTTAAGTCTCAGACTGGAAATCTTTTTCCAACAAGTGATGATCTTGATCCCTCTCCCACCATCTTAAGTACAGGTAGATAACCGATCTCTATTCTTTCTTGTACCCCATAATCTTCTTTCCACATATTCTATTGGCCATAACCAAGGGTTTACTTTTTTATATCTCTCACTGGAATTCAAACTCAACGTGGTGAGGGCAGTGTCAGTTTGGTTCATCAAAGAATCAGATTGTACACCATTCCTTGCCATTCCTAGTTAATCCTTAAATAGTGGTGGAGTGAATGAATAAGTAAATGATTATATTCTCTTGTTTCCTAAATTGTTTAAATAATATCACTTTTAATCAAATTTTAAAATTATACATGTAACTTCCCCAACTAATATGTGATTCTGATAGTGTTATTTTATGAATTCTAATTATTGTGCTTTCCAAATATGACCTTCCATTTATGACCTAATGGTTTAGGAATGGTGTACAATAGTATTGGATGTTTTTCTCAATACTAATTTATTTCATTTACTAAAAATATAATGATGTGAGCTCACTTAATATAGGCATTACATTATAAAGGGTATGTTAAATCATCAACCAGACAGTCAGTGTTGTATGTCTTCTATTTTACACTGCTTCTGTGAGCTGGTTATGAATCCAGCAGATAGAGAGTTTAGCAACTGTACATCACTAACTTTCCGTACAACCTTGTCAGTTCAATTTTTCTTTTTTCTATTTTCATCTTCCTTCATCTCAGTGAAATTGCCATAGGCTACTGATCTTGAATCACATTTATCTGAAATTCAAACATAATGAAAATGGTAAATGATGAATGGAAACTAGTCACAACCATCAATTTAGATCTTAAGCAAATAAATTCTTCAAGTTATGGAACATCAACAGTTATGCCTGTGGTAATAGAAGCAACATGATAAATCAATACAGTGGTCAACTGTAAGCAATTAGAATCCATATTGTACTAGTTAATGATAGTGATTGCTCAAATACCCAATGATTTAAGTTGTATTTCATTCATTACCCTATTTTACCTACTGAAAATTTCAATTAAATTACATTGTCTCTTCAGTATTTTTTTAAATCAAACTAGAGTACAAAAATGTACATCATAAAATAAGAATGAATTTGTAGGCAAAATCACACCTAATTTAGCATATGCAAAGAATGTGTCCTTTAGTTTTTGGGTGACAATGGAAAGAACAAAAGCAAAACCCAGAACTCCTCACTCTTTCCCTGGGTAGTAGTCAAGATTAAGTATTAGAGAATCTCCTAGAAGATGTTATCAAAGCATATTATTGGAAAAAAAAATAAGGAAAGAAAGAAAAGAAAAAGAACTAGTAATCTTCTCAAGTATGATAATGGGTTTCCTAATTAAACAAACTGGTACTGTGAGTGCTAGACATAAAGAATACCCTCACTCCAAACAGATCTGATATTTCTTTGGATCAAAACAAGCTCACATGTACACATGATCATCATGGTTTAATTCTTTGTTGTTATGACCAACATTTACTGAGGGACAACAATATATTAGACATTTTGGTAAGACTTTAAAAATGACCTGCTTTATTCAGTACTCCAATTTGTATCGATAGTAGCAAGGTTCAACTATATATATATATATATATCAGGTTCTAATGCTAATATTCACATATCATTTTTTCTATTCAAACATACCATACTGATACTTTGATGAACTAAGGTGCAAATGTAAAACCTTGATTTCTTAATCTCTAAGTCATCAGGCATTTTAAATATAAAAATCTTGAAATATGTTGGGGCTGAGGTTGTGTTTCAGTGGTAGAGCGTTCGCCTAGCACATGTGAGGCCCTGGGTTCGATCCTCAGCACCACATAAAAATAAATAAATAAAATAAAGGTATTGTGTCTAACTATAACTAAAAAATAATTTAAAAAAAATCTTGAAATATGTCAGATTACAGGGCAAGAGATTGTTATTTAAGTGGCTTTTCATCTGGGTCTATTTTTCTTTTCAAACCTATCATTTTCTGAATCACGTCACTCTGAACTAGGTAACTATGGAAATGTACAAGTGCATGCCAATGAGTGTGTTGAATGATATTTTTGTGGTTTAAAGAAATATTCACATATAAGCTGAATATGAGGATAAAAAAATCTAGTTTTTCTCTGCTCAAAATAAGAAACATGGGGCTGGAGTTGTGGCTCAGAAGTAGAGCACCCCACTACCATGCGTGAGGCACCGGGTTCAATCCTCAACACCACATTAAAATAAAATAAAGATATTGTGCCTACCTATAAAAAATAACAAGCATATCTGAAAAGTTATAAATTAATGTATCAAGATGTAAAATATAGTTTGTATATGTTACTAAAAAAAGTAAAGCATTTTAATGTGCAGCATGTATTCACTCTTGTTTTTCATTCTCTAGAGTATTTTAGATGATTTTTTTCTCACATATGCCAAATAATATTTTATCTTCATTAGTGACTTACATTTTTTTTTCAGTTGTTGATGGACCTTTATTTTATTTATTTATTTATATGTGGTGTTGAGGATTGAACCCAGTGCCTTTCACATGCTGGGCAAGCACTCTACCACTGAGCCACAACCCCAGGCCCAGTTACTTAGATTTTGATGATCTGTCAACTCTGCAAAATTCATATAAAATCTTAGAAACTTTTTATAACATTTTGAAAAACTAATGTTAAGTTAACAAATACAATACAATAAATTATCAAATGAATTAATCATGGGGAATTTATTTTATATATGCAAAAATTTAGTACTTTTTATCTCTATTCAAAATGCATTGTCATAAAAAGAATTCAAGATATCCAAAAACAGATTACTTACTAATTTATATGAAGATGCTACCTTCATATTTTCTTAAATAAAATGGTATACTTTAAACTGATCTTGCTTAGCAAGATTCTTTTTGTAAAATCAGTCTGTATGTCTGTACAAAGTAGAAAGGACGTCTTGAAAAGAGTTAGAAGATCACTTTTCCATAGGATCCCCTCCTCCAGTGCCTTGTGGGACTTTCTCGGAGGCTTCCAGAAGTGAAATGCTTCAGAAATTTTGTTCCCCTACCTGCTCCTAAAGGGCCAAAGTGTTCAAACAGTTGCTTAGAAAAGAAGCCACCAAATAATTGCTAAGCCATTTCTCACTCCCTTAAATTTCTGAAGACTTACATAAGATGGAGATGTAGGATACATATGTTAATTAAATAAATATAATTATTTAATTAATAATTAAATATTACATTCCAATCAGCACTGCATATGTTGTCCCCTTCTTTTCTTACCTGTTCAGAAAACAATATCCCAAAATGAAGGCCTCAGAAGCAGACCTCAAAAAAGCAAGTCTCTCTCTGGCCTCTGTCTGCTGCTTCCCTTCCTCTCTTTCTAGGTAAATCATGGAAATTAGCATTTCTGTTCCCCAAGGCAAGTCACAGAGACTAGAATCTCTGTTTCCCAAAGCAAGCCATGAAGCCTAAAATTATTATTCTACTCTTCCCTCACCTTTCTGTCTTGGACCTGCCCTGTCTCAGAGTAAGTCTTAAGATCCTCATTTCAGAAAGGGTCAAGCCCCATATATAGGAAAGGAATGTTGTACAGATAAGTCAGAAGAATCTGAACAGACAGACCTTGCTGGATTTCTCCATTAGCATGAGATCATATGCTTTTTGTCCAATCACATTTCTATCTGGTTATCCATGCTTCATAGAATCTAAGCATTAGAGACATGTCTCTGTACCTTTGGGTCTTCAATCTGAAAGCTTCTGTCACAAAAAAACTGTAATCAAATAAAATTATTATGCTTCTCTCTTTAAAAAGAAGTAGAAATGGGAGACTTCATGCTGCAATTTAACACATTAATTTATTATTTATATTAAAATATGGAAAAATAATAAGATGGTATTGGGTTTCAGATTTAAAAAAATCTTTAAAATACATGCATTGCATTCAATTTATGGATTTGTTATTGTAGTGGGTATCAAATAGTGAAGGACATCTACAATAAATCACAAATATGTTTTTAGTAGCAAAAGGCTGCTTTAGGTGAATGTTGATATGAATATCTGGTATATTGACAAGTATCATGCTCACATAGATTAAAGGCAGATGTGTAGGTCTGTTGCTTATGCAGACTCCAGCAGAGAACAAAATAACAATTTCCACTACTGTGGAGCTACCTGAGTCCTATGAATTATCTTCATGGAACTTTCATCTTTTCTTGACTTTAGGGAAAATAATTTATAGGATTGGACAGGAAAAATATTCATCACAAACAATGCTAACAAAATCTGACTCCCTTTCATTTTTCAATTTTGTTTATAGGTTGATAAGATTCATTAGAACAATGGCATATAGTGATATTTATGCCAGTTTTGTGGTGTTCAATAAGTTCTAGGAAAGTATCTAACTCTAATTGGTAGGGTGCTTCCTTTAGAGTTCTCTAAATTATGGCCAGATGGTCAATTGTGGGGTTGCAGGAAAAGGTCTAATTTACATAAACTACTTTTGCTGTGATTTGGATTATTCTGCCTATATTAGTTACGGTACGATCTAAGCTGCTGTAACAAAAATAATTTATGATTTCAGTGAGCTAGATTATTAAAAAAGAGACATTGTACAAACAAGCAAAGGAGTTAGGAATCTTTTAATAGTATTATTGAAAACAATAAAATGAAAGTAGAATCATGGAGTAGAAAAACTGGAGGAAATATTCACAGTGGCTTGTCAGCAAAATCCTTTCTCAAGAGCTGACATTTAGCTGTGACAAGAACCTGTAAAGCAGTCATATATGTAAAGATGAGAAGATGAAGCATTTCAAAAGAGGTTCCTATAAGAACAAAAACCCGTGTTTTGGTCAGTAGTTTCAGTGCTTTGACTAAAGGATCTGTCCAAAACAACTGTAGAGGAGGAAAGTTTATTTGGGTGCTTATGGTTTCAGAGGTATCAGTCCATGGCAGCGGACTTATTCCTCATGGCTTGAAATGAGGCAGGACATCATGGTGGAAGAGTGTGGCAGGGGGAAGCAGCTCACATGATGATCAGGAAGCAGAGAGAGACTCCACTTGCCACGTATAAATTATACCCGAAAGCCATCCCCCGCCCTGTCCCACCTCCTCTGGCCACACCTGACCTCCCTTCAGTTACCACTCAATCCCATTAGATGATTTGTTCACTGATTGGGTTAAGGCTTTCATAAACCAATCATTTCTTCTCTGAACCTTCTTCCATTGTCTTACCCCATGAGCTTTTGGAGGACACCTTACATCCAAACCATAACAGCCCTGCAATTTCACATATTCGAGGAATAAGAGAAATCTACCCTCCAGGAAAAGAATGAGCAAATGTAGATTGGTACAAGATGAAATTAAGAAAATATGCAAGAGTCAGATTCCATTTCCCTTGCAGTTTATTATAAGATGATCAGAAGCTGTGAAATTATGGAAGAAATATGAATTGTTTTACATTAGTAGTGAAAACCTTGGTTACCCTAGAATGGAAGAAGGGGAAATATTGGAGAAGTTTGGAGAAATGATCTGTATTAAAATGGTAGTAAAAACGACCTGCAATGGATGAATTTGGGGCATTTTTTTTCTTAAGTATTTATTTTTTAGTTTCAGTTGAACACAATATCTTTATTTTATTTATCTATGTGGTGCTAAGGATCAAACTCAAGTGTGAGGCCAGCGCTCTACCACTGAGCCACAACTCCAGCCCTGGGGCATTGCTTAGATTTAGAGTTGATAGGACTTATTTATGAACTGAATATGGGGGTCTAAAAATAAGAAAGAAATTAAAGATAAGACTTGGATTGGGTTAGAGAACTGAGTAGATTATTATATCATTTTTTTAAAATATGAAAGATTAGGGTAAAAGTAGATACATATGTGGAAATATCAGTTGTGTTTTATCTCTTTACGATTATGTCCTCAGTCATATCCAAGTATCATGTAGTATTTCTGGGCTAGAGAGAAATACTATTTTTGAATACCCTTTTGGAGAAAATATAAACACATAGTAAGGAAAGAACTAGAGATAAGCCTTGTTATATTCCAACAATATCTAGTCCAGAAGAAAAAGCACATTTTGTCAAAAAGGCAGGAAAGGAATAGCCATGGAAGAGGTGGATAAAAGCAAAGCATGATGATTAGGAAACCAAGAAAAGAATTATTTTAAGAAGGAAAATGTAGTCAATAGTATAAAATGCCACAGAGAGAGAGAGAGAGGGAGGGAGAGGGAGAGGGAGAAGGAGAAGGAGAGGGAGAGAGAGAGGGAGAGGGAGAGGGAGAGAGAGGCAACATCAGAAACTATACCTGTAGATTTGGACAGGATGGGTGTTGTAGATCAAGTTTACTAGAGTGATCAGAATGAAACACTGCTGGAATAAGTTAAAAACAAAATGGGAAATGAGGACACAGACACAGTGATTTTTAGACAGTTCTTCCAGAGTTGTGTTATGAACAAACAATGGAAAGAACTTGAATCAAAAAGGGCAATTTGTTTTTCTGAATCTCTTCTTTTTCTTTCTTCTTCTCTTTCTCACTTCCTCCTTCCCTCCTCCCTTCTTTTTTTCTCCTAAACAAACTTCATTTTATATTTGCAAAAAAAAAATTTGATAAGGTAGTAGAGAATTCCCACATACATAATACCATTTTCTGTATTAATAACATCTAATATTAGTATGTATATTTGCTACCAAGAATGAGCTGGTGTTAATATTTTATTATTACTAAAAGCCATACTTTATTCAGATTTCCTTAGGGTTATTATTATTATTTTTTTAATCTTATGTCATGCTTCAGTTCCTGGGTTCCATCCATTATGCTACATTAGACTTGGTAGTCATGTCTCCTTAGACTCCCCTTGGCTGTGATCTTTATTTCTTTCCTTGCTTTTGATGGTCTTGGCAACTTTGAGGTACACTGATCAGGTAGATTGCAGACTGTCCTTTAATTGACATTGCTATGATGATTTTCTCATGATGAGACTAGGTTTATAGTTTAGAGAGGAAAACCACAGAGGTAAAGTGACATTCCCTTCACCAAATCAATGAAGGATCTCATCAACATGACTTACTATTGGGGATGATAATCTTTAGCTCCTGGTTTTGGTAGTGATTATCAGGTTTCTGTATTGTGGGTTATTCTTTTTTACCTTAATATCTGCACTCTTTGGAAAGATTTGAGTATGTACAGTCCATGATTAAAGAGTGAAAGTAATGTTCTATCTCCTTAAGAACGCAGCTTCTATTTGTTTGGAATGAGACTTCAAAAGATAATTGTTTGTTTTATTCTCCTCTATGTAATCAATCACTTATTTATACTATCATGGAATATTAGATATTCATTTTACAGTTTGTATTGTAATCAATACCACTATAACATTTTTTGGTTTTGCTTAAGCTATTCCAGCCATGGCCATTGGGAAGCACATTGATTTGGTTCTGTGACTTCTTGGCATGTGCTTTTCATTGTTACTTTTTTTGAGCACTTTCTTATTTTGGCACTACAAGATACTCCAGGTTCATCTTGCATATTTCCTGCTCCATTCCTAGAATCTTCTGTATTCCCAAAGAATACTGGTTTCTTCTACTGAACAAAGAATGGTTTTAGAACTCAAGACCAGGTTGCTACCTGTGTTTGTTGCTAATAGTATGTTGCTTTTTCTTGGGTACCTCAGCTAAAAGAGAAATGAAATCTATGTGTGCTTACCTACCCCCATGTATATAGAAACTGTAATAGTTTTGCATGTAAGTACTCGTATTTTTCTTAAGCTAATCATGAGTTCACACCCACAAGTTCATGATTCCTAAGTTTAAAAAGTTATGTGTTTCATTCTTAATTTCTCCTCTTGCTTATCTCATACCAATCATTCCAACAGAAAAAAAAACATAGTTATCATCATTAACCACTCTCCTAGTTACCAATTCAATTATGATATACAAGAAGCAAGATATCAGAATAACACCTATCGCTATGGAAAGAAACATTGTCAAGAAATATGCAGTGCAGTTTGTTTTAAAATTTAGAATAAATTTTCCAAATTTACTTAGCACTTTTCCCACCACTGCCTCTTATAGTGAGGTTGTTTCATACATTTCTCTGCATCAATTCTGTAACTTTTCAACTTCCTAAATTGTTTTAAATCACAGGCATTAATTTTTGTGATTTAAGGTTCTGTTTATTGGCAAATAAATGTATCCATGTATCCATGATTATTATATCATGCAGTTTAGATTGAACACTGAAAAATTTCTCTGACCCAGCCAGCAATTCAATCTTTCTACTCTTCCCTGAATCCTAGCACCTAGTTATATACTTTTAAAATATTTCTATAGTTTTCTTTTTTTACCATATGTCATAGAATCATATAGAATATAGCCTTTCTTAGGGTGATCTACTGAATAACATATATTTAAGACTCATTTATAACTTTGCATGGCTTGATACTTCATTTTTATTTAACTAGATAATAGCCCATTGTAAGGATATACCATAGCTTATTTATTCACCTATTAAATGACATCTTGGTTACTTCCATGTTTTAATGAACATGAATAAAATATTATAAATATTTGTGTGCAGATTTTGTGGGAACCTAAGCTTTCAATTCGATTGGATAAATATGAAGGAGCACGATTTTTCAATTGTATAATAATACTATATTAACTGCGTATAAATTGCCAAAGTGACAGTCTCATATGGATTCCTACTCAGAAATAATGATGTTGGATCATATCCTAGCCAGCAATTGGTAGTATTTGTGTTTTGAATTTTAGCCAATGTAACAATTGGGCAGTGGTCATTTATTCCTATTTCAATTTGTAATTCTGCTTTTGTGCTTATTTGTCATTTTTATACCAATTTTGGTGAGGTACTTGTTCACTTATTTTGGCCATTTTTATTTAACAGGTCTTTTGTATTTTAAAGTTCAAATAATTTTTAAATCAGATATGTTTTATAAATATATTTTCCTAGTTTTTGATTTAACATTATATTTTCTGTATTATTCAGGCTATCCAGAGAAACAGAACAATAGATAGACAAATGATCTATAGATAGATTTATAGAGATTATAAGGAATTGGTTTATCCTATTCTCTGCCAACTTTAGGGAGAGCATTCTACTATACTTAGTTTATCATTTCAAATGTTAATTTTATGCAGAAACACTCTTACATACTCAGAATAATATTGAACCAAATATATGGGTACCCTGTGACCTGATCAAGCTGACACATAAAATTAATTATCACATTTTCTTAAACATATCTCTGCAAAGTGTTTTTTTTTCTATTTTTAGTCTTAGAAAGAAAGACTCAAAAAGAAGTGCTAAAAATAAAAAAAAAAC
This sequence comes from Callospermophilus lateralis, assembly GCF_048772815.1. Taxonomy (NCBI): domain Eukaryota; kingdom Metazoa; phylum Chordata; class Mammalia; order Rodentia; family Sciuridae; genus Callospermophilus; species Callospermophilus lateralis. The sequence continues at coordinate 64,651,426 of NC_135320.1, read as the reverse complement.
AATGTAAAAGAAATAAAAATATGATAAATAACCAAAGGGAGATGATAGAAGGACCAGAAATAAACTCATACATATATAATCAGTTGATTTTTGAGGAAAGAACAAAGGTAGTTAACAGAAGAAGGGACTTTTCAACAACAATTGGACACTCATATACAAAAGCAATAAATCCAGATGCAAATTTTACACCTCTTAAAAATGTAAATCAAAAGGAAATAAAATAAAACTGAAGAGCAATTCTATGTGATCTTGGAATTGGTGATGAGTGTTTAATTATAAAACCAAAAGCATAGTCCATGAATGAGAAAAGTGATGTTTGACTTTATTAAAATTAAAAACTCTCTTCCTTTAAAGGAGACATTTCAACAGTTCGTTGATTTGGAAAAGAAACAAAGATTTCAAATATCTGAATTTTTCTGATCTAATTTTCTTCCATTTTATAAACACCATAAAACTATGATCCATAAAACAAGAAAAAATAAGACAATAATGAAGCCAGATTTAAAGTTAGGTAGTCAGTGTAGTTAGGTAAATCGGGTCTAATATCGAGTGAAATCTAAAATGGAGGCCATGCTGGGAATGACTCAGGGAAAACACAGGACAACTCATGGAATGTTAATGAAGTCCTGAAAAGGCCCTAGGCCAAAGTCCACCTCAAAGAAATGTTAATGGAGCCCGGGAAAACAGCCCCAACAGACTTGGAGATAGCCCATCCCAAAAGGTGATAATTAAGCCCACCTGTAGGCCTCCAACCTACATTCCATCACTGAAAGAACTATAAAAAGGGGAAAGAACAGCCCTTCCACGGATTCCACCTCTTGGGTCCCCTTCTTCCTCCGGGAGAAGTCTTTTCTGCTGTCCTTTAATAAACTTCTAATTTCTACTCTGTCCTTGCCTCGGCGTGCTTCTTTGGTGTTATTCTTCAACATTGGGGAAGCAAGAACTCGTCACCGGTCAACAGCGGTTTCATATTGGAGGTCCCACCGAGATTGTACACCGAGGTAAGTGCACGCACCCCATGTCTGTTTGAGGTGCATCTTTCTCTCTTTCTCTCTGGAGGGTAAGGTGGGCACCCGACGGCTACTTAAACGCAACTAGTGCAGCCGCCACTCTTCAAGACTCGGGTGAGAGGTTTCTCGGCCTAGGCAGCTCTTAATCACCTGTTCAATACAGAGCAGGCATGTTGGGTTCTGCCAAAGCCGCTTCCAACTTTTCTGTCTGTGCCCGGAGAGCAACTGGCGTGAGTACACGGTGTCCCGAATCCCGATCTGCCTCGGATGCGTGGAGGTGGAGGAAGGAGTTTGGAACAACTGCGGAATTCCGGTCTGGGCTACTCTCAGACGATTCTTAAGGTTCCTTTCTCTTGAGCCTCCTCCCAACAGCCCCCAGGGGTATCTAAGGGTGATCGGTAGATGAATGGCACTGAGGGAAAGCCTCAATCACATTTGCCTCCGTATGGGCTACGCAACACTCCCAACCTCGCATCCATTCCTCCTGGATGCTCCCCTTCCTTTGCAGGTCAGAAATGTTAGCAATTCGGGTTGAGACTGAGAAAGGCATGAGATAATTAGTAAAATCTTCCCAGGTTCCCTAAGGTGCATAGGTAACTTTCAATAGTCTGTTTTACCGCCCAATGTTTAAAATGAGCTGTGTTCTCTTTAAGCTGCTAGAGAGGCATTTTTAGAATCAACTCCTCAGGTAATCTGCTAGTCCACAGAGCAAAGGCAACAAAAGAGAACATGTTTCTCTTTTACAATGGGTTTTTAGTGGCCAGGAGGATACAGTAATGCCCTTAAGTCTGAATCCTCCCAGGGTCTCTGGCACAGGGCAAACTGAGACCCTAGCACTTTGCTAAAGGGGACCAGAAACCCCTTGGCAAAGCAAGGTGAGAGACGGGTTTTCTGGACCGTTTAGGAAGCTCAAACCTAGGGAGACGTCCCTAATGAGAACAGTTTTCTCTGGCGCAGCGTGGGCGCCTGAGTCCTGTTTTCTTCTCACTCAGACGGGAGCTTCTCTCTCTCCAATACGCCAGGTGCACCACTAGCCTGCGTATTGAAAAAGTGGGACAGTTTGATAAAATTTACAAAAAGGAAATGGTGTGAGGTGCTGTATGTTCATCAGATTTTCGTTGCTCTAAGGGAAAATCCTAAATTATGCCAACAGTGTAAAGTAGACGTAGCTATGATATCTACTATGAAGAGAAAAAAATCTTGGACTCACTGAGGAAAAGAATCAAGAGAAAAATTTGAGCCGATCAAAGTACATACCCCCTTCCCCCTTCAAGACCTAAGGCAGATAAAAACTGACTCTACTGGAAAGTTAGGAGATATGCCAGATTGCCTGGGATTGGGTCTATCCAAAGGTGCTAATCCTATAAGTAAAGGGGAAACTGAGGATTTCTCAGCAGCTGCCAGAGCCATTTGCTCTGGGGAATTTCCTCATTCTTTCCCTGCACTGCAAGGATTACTCCACCTGAATGCAGTAAAGTCAGTCACACTGAGACCCTTAATTTTACACCTATAGTTGCCCCTATGTGAAAGCATCTGGTCCACTCATGGGGAAATCTATGGTGCCACTGATAGGAGTCATAATTAAATGGAAGTTCAAAACCTGGAGAGACATTTTCTTATCTAGTTGTCTGATTGCTTCTTGGGGATAATCTAGGCTAAATGTGTGTCTAAAAGATGATGTTTCATTGTAACATCTGGTATCTAAATGAGTTTGAAGCATTGCACAATCTTGCAGTAAAAAGTTAGGGTTAGGTAATTATTTAGTTTGTGATTTCAGATAATTCATGCCAGAGAACTTAGATACTTAGGATAGAAAATTAAAAGAACTCTACTTCCAAGTTGGCAAGTAACTCCCAATCATTCAGTCTTATTTTTTCATCAATTTTGAACTGGGTAGCCTGAAAAGATTTCACTAGGTGTACCAGTGCATTAATTTGGGCAAGGATAGTAAATTATGATTTGGTATCTGTTCCCCTTAGTGTGTAAGATTCAGGAAAAGAAAATGTTGGATTGGGACGTTGGTCTGGCTTATTGAAATAACATTGAATAGCAACAGTATTGGAAATTTTTAAAGCTTAATTTGGGATATACATGGTAGTGTGTAGTTCTCTTTTAAAATTTTTTCAGGTGATTTAAATTGTATCTTAAACTTGTATCATAATTTTCAACATCCAAACCTGAAAATTGTGACTTATGATTAAAATGCCTTAGGCATGAGGTTTGTGCTCAAAATTCCAGTTTTCCCAGTTTCTTCCAGACCTCAGCCAGGACTTAAATTGATATGCAAATAGAAGAAGCCTGGAGCACTCAGTAGGAGACAGATCTGAGACCCAAGGAAAAAAAAAAAAAGGGTAAAAGTGTCTTTATATGGGAACTCAAACTAGATTAAACCAAAGAGTAATTACAGGCCGGTCAATTTTTTCTAGGACTTTTGCTTTTTTCTTAGATTCTGTATTTTTTTTTGAGCTCATGATTTTGATCCTACAGACAAGTTAACGTTTTTCTGACAAGTTCTACTTTTGATCAACTATGGAGTTTTTAAACATTGCAATGAGATTTCACCTGAGAAAGCAACAAGGCCTTTACTATTGTGTTGTGTTACACTTGTGTTACGTGTTGTATGTCAGTATGTCTGTATGTGTGTATGTATGTCCATATATCATGCAGTGATATGACAATTGACAGATGAGGAGCGCTCATGAAAAATTTTAAAAATGGATCCAAATATCTTTGATTCACGTGATTCAAATGGCTCAATTTAAATTAGGTAAACAGATGAAAGTAAAGATGTCTTTAAAATTAAGCTTATTATAAGTTTTTCTAGGTGTTCAAAAATAAAACCTAACAAAATGTTGATGTGTATAAAATAATCTGATTAAATTCAAAATTTACAAGTATTGTTTCAAAATGTGAACAGGAGGTTAACAGATAAAAAAGAAACTAGAAGGTTCTAGGTATGGATTTCATAGAGGGAAAATGTGTTTCTGGATAAGAGTCTATATGATTAAGTAATTAAAAGAGTTTAAGTAAATGATATAAAGAAGGTCTGTGTAAGTTGCTTACAAGTATAAGTTTTTGAGAAAGTAATCTTAAAGAAATTAAACAGCTGGTTAAACAAGTGCTGTTGTTTTAGAGAATTGTGCTAGGTTATTTCTTTAAAAACTAAACTTGGTTAATATAAAACATCAATGTAATTGGTGCTATTAATGTGTTCACATCTTCCAGGTATACAAGTCTGTTAGGTAGAAGCTTTAGAAAGAGCATTATATCAAGCTGGTGTTCTAAAGTTGTATGGTAATTTTAGGCTTAAAAGAAAGACATGTTGGAGATATAATTAAATCATTTGTGTTCTATAACTGGGCTTCTTATCAATAAGATATGTACAGTTCTATGTTACCTTTTTACACTGAGATACAACAAGTGTATTTTTAAGTTAATGAGGGCTTAATCTGTGTAAAGGTTTTATTGTAAAACACAAAAGTACTTTGATACTTTTCTACAAAAGGTTAGAAGTTTTCAGCCTTTCTTTAATTCATGTTTTAGATGTGATATTATGTTATGTTTGCTCAAGTTCACAACAATTTATGTAGGCTTTGTAAAATAATGTTTAAAAAGCAAAGATCAGTTTCAGAACTATAGTATTTAAGATCTATGAAGCGCCCCACCTTACTTGAGATAAGGCTCTGTGTCCCATCTCACTGCATGTGAAAGTGACTATGAAAGAAGTAGGCTAGATTTCAGTACATTTAAAGTTGTGCCCAAAAGTTGTTTTTTGTCAAGATTACTAGGATCTCAAACAGGGGATATAATGTATAACTCGACCAAAATTCAAGGTAGCTATTACATGAACTAAATATGTTTTTACTCTTGATAATTTTATCTTGTAGTTTTCAAAATGGCTTAAAGATTGCCTGTTAATGTTTTGCAGAGGTACTGATTTAAGAACTCACAACCTGGGTTAATGTAAGATAAGGAGTTATCACCTACACGATAGAGAGATAGACATTAAAGCCCAGTGCTTTTAATATAAGGCTGTTAAAACTTATTTGCTGGATGTTTAAGATTAAGTTTTAAAATTAAAAATTTGGCTCTTGCCCTCTGAGTCAGTCTGAGTCAAGGGATAGGGGACTTTTCCTAAGGGCTCTGCAACTCTAGGCCACATAACCTCCGGAACAGGGAGATTAATGAGACCAGTGGAGGACAGAAAGCCAATCAGTGCATTTGATGTGAAGAGGAGGGTCATCAGAAAAGGGAGACATGCCTGATGCTTCTGAGGGAAGCCACATGGTCAAGCAAGGCCTGGACCCATCCTAGCGCAAATGGTACTAGCAGATCTGAGAAGCTGCTGTAAAGTTCCCGAGGACTCCCAGGGAAACTCAGCTGACTGTTAACAATAGATAGAAACAAAAGTCAGTTTGACTTGCTTCATCTTAAACACTTAGCAAAGACAGTCAAAGCCAAAACACAGCTATTCCTGGGCATTTTAAATAAAATAATAGTTAAATGTAACTTCCATAAATAAGTAAACTGGAGGCTTCAAAAGAGATTCTCAGACAGGAATGCCTGATAACTATCAAAAGGAACTGCCAGAGTAGTTTTTAGTTGAAGGCTTTTATTTCTAACCTACCCAGGTAGGCATGGTGTTTGCTAGTATGGTTATCCAGCCCTAAGTAACAGAATTAAAGATTTCTCTATTAGACACAGAGGTCATACTAGTAAAAGGATTTTGCAAGTCAGATGACATTAAGTTATTAAACTGTATCTTAAGGAAAAGGACATCTGTAACCCTAAAAGTTAAATGTTGTGTTTACATCCCTGACAATTCTGGCAATGTGACAAATATCCTTAAAGATTTACATGCTCAGATAGAAGCCATGTCCTCAGCAACTTTGTCATGGAAACAATATCTTGGCTCCTGGTTCTTGGTACTTCCTGGTGGAAAACATTGTTAGTCTTTGTCTTTGCCATCATATTCATTGGCATATTCCTGTGCTATGAGATTTATTGCTGCATCAATATGGTTCCAGTACTAATGAATTCTTGTTTCTCTTATAGACCACCCATCACTCAAATGGCCTTCCAGTCTATTACTTCTCAATCAGACTTCTATCATGGACCCACTTGATAGACCCGATTTTTAAAGGGGGACTCCAAACTGCTTGCCCTACACCGTCCCTTTGCAGCCTGAAGAAGCCAGAAAGATTTTCTTCGCCCCCCTTCCTTACAGCAGTAAGGAGTTCCCAAATTAGAGGGGGGAATGAAGCCAGATTTAAAGTTAGGTAGTCAGTGTAGTTAGGTAAATCGGGTCTAATATCGAGTGAAATCTAAAATGGAGGCCATGCTGGGAATGACTCAGGGAAAACACAGGACAACTCATGGAATGTTAATGAAGTCCTGAAAAGGCCCTAGGCCAAAGTCCACCTCAAAGAAATGTTAATGGAGCCTGGGAAAACAGCCCCAACAGACTTGGAGATAGTCCATCCCAAAAGGTGATAATTAAGCCCACCTGTAGGCCTCCAACCTACATTCCATCACTGAAAGAACTATAAAAAGGGGAAAGAACAGCCCTTCCACGGATTCCACCTCTTGGGTCCCCTTCTTCCTCCGGGAGAAGTCTTTTCTGCTGTCCTTTAATAAACTTCTAATTTCTACTCTGTCCTTGCCTCGGCGTGCTTCTTTGGTGTTATTCTTCAACATTGGGGAAGCAAGAACTCGCCACCGGTCAACAGCGGTTTCAATGATACCTAAAATTTTTTACTTTCTTATTGGCAAATTATATTTATGCTGACATTAATTTCTTAAGTATAATTTATGAAATAATTTTATTAATAAACATAATCACGCAGTTCCATAGTTAAAGAGCATTAGAATACATTAGAATATAGTTTGATCTTTTCCTAAGAAAATCTTCTTTTGCAAGGAAGATGAAATGTAAAGTCTGACAGTCTTTAAGTAAAAAAAAAAAAAAAAAAAAAAATGCTCTTATTTAATAGCTATATGACATTAATGTACTTAACCTTTCTGAGCCCTGGCTTCCTTTTCTGTAAGTTTTTGAACAACACAATTGATACATTTGTTCTGAGGATTAATGGCAACACATGTATGAAAGGGTCTCTTATCTGTTTGGAAAGTGTGCTGCTTGCTGCCATATAGGAAATCCAGTCTTATTGTTTTTCTTGTTTTTACTTTGTTATGATGCCAGGTGGTACCTTTGTTGCTGGAATCAAATGTCTGGGTCTGCCTGCTGCTTGAAGTAACCCAAATTCTGGAGCTGGGAGGTGGTAGGAAGCAATACCATTTATTCAAAGCCAGCTCTTAAGAAGATACATGGGCTGGATCTTCAAAGCTCCATCTTGGGAAGCTCAGGAGCACAAAGTGCTTTTATGAGGACCACAAAGGCTAAGTAAGCACTGGGCAGGGTCTTTGTCATCCAGAATGAGTCCTCTTTTTTCTTCTCAGACCAGACTTTGTAATGGACTTTGACCTCCTGAGTCTAGTCAACTAAAATCCAAGGCAAGGCTTCCCTTCAGCAAAAAGGATTAAGGTGGAGTCACAGAACAAAAAGAAAGGAGAGCAAAGGACAGTTTCAAAGATTCCCCTTATACAAATGCTTTATGTAGCAGCCATTTGTGGGTAGTGATTAGGAATCCACATGGGTCTTGTGTTCATTCTCACTTATCATTACTAATGCCTTTCTAAAATACTTAAATTGGATAATGTACCTTTATTGTCTCTCCCCAACTAATTAAAAATCTTCCCTAGATCCCAAACCCCAACCTTCTTTTTAGTTACAAAATTATTAAAAGACAGCTAACTTAGTTCTGAGATAGTACATAAAGTCTAAGAAGAAAGTGTTGCTAAGTTACCTTTGTGAAGTCCCTCCATCTAGTGCCCCATCTAATTCTTTCTTCTGTTGTGGAAATCATGTGCAGCAAGAGAATAAGCACCACCTGGAGTGTTGGAGAACTCAGATTTATTATGCAGGCAGACCCAGATGAGCTAGTGCTCTGAAATTCTGGGACCCAAGCAGCAGGGGTTACAAGGTTTATATAGGGCAATGCAAGAGATTAGGTTGCAAGGGTGGCACTGGTTGCTTATAGGTGGGTTTGAAATTGGGGGTTGCTCAACTGGGAACAGTGGTTAGGACAGGGTGGTTAGCTTGTGGCTGGAATTCTTGTGATAAGCAGTCTATCAAAGCAAAACAAAGGCACAGAAACATCTGCAAGTGATTTAGGAAAGTGGCCTTTATCACAGGTAGCAGTTTCTCAAGATAACTGCAAGCTTACTCTCCTTAGAGCTATAATTCAAACCTAGCATAGACATGTTACAATTTAAATGAGCATTTAAACAACACTCTTACAGAGACCAGTAATTAACACTCTTACAAAGACCAAAGCTATAAAGTAATATTCCCCTCTTCACTTCAGAAAGTATCTTTGCTCTTCATCTGCAGAGGAATTTCCACATCTAGATCCTCCCTAAAGTTGTGGGAAAGAGAATGGGCTCTTTTTTGGTTCTTTGCTTCACCATCTTTGCTACATCTTTGAGAAAGAGTAGATTTGAAGCACACAAGAATTTTAGCACCAAACTCTCTTAATTTATATGTCTACATTGAAAATATAAACAAAAGCAATGAATATTTTAGGGACAGATAGATATGAGTGGTGGGAACACAACCTTATAGGGATAATTCTATAATATAGGCCCATTGTGTAAGAAGGATTCACTTGAGGCTTTGACTATATCCCTTGTGGCTTAGAAAGCTACATTTTTTTTTTCTTTTTCCTGATTTCTTCTCCCCGATCTTCTCTTCCCTGATCTTCTTTTCCCAAATCTTCTCCTTCCTGATCTCTCCTTCATAATCTCATATTCTCTTTTTCATAATCTCATTTTTCTCTCATCACCTCTTTAAAAATCCCTGTTCCTGCTGATGGGCAGAACCACAGTCTTTGGGACAGGAGGCCCTTGTTTCTTCTTTGCTAGTAAAGCAGTAAACCATCTTTTTTCCTTTTTCTCAAAACTGTGTCCTGGTTATTGAATTGGCTTGGGGACAAGGACTGAGATTTCGGCAAAACTGTGCTGGATTCCACATGCTTTCTTTTCCAAGTAGCAACTTACCTGCAGCCCTGGCTGGTGTAAGTGGACAGGATATTGAAACTGGAGTTTTGTGATGAGACTAGATTTCCCAGTTCAGCAACTTCCTTCTGGGTTCTTGTCTCACAAATTTTGAAGAATAAATTCATGGACAATCATGGAAGGGAAGAACCAAAGCAGGAAGAGAGAAAACTCTAGCTATGCCAAAGGGGAACTGAAAGCAGAAAAACCCATTTTGGTGTTCTAGCTTAGGAGCTTATATATAGTTCTGCCAGAGCATGGAGCAAAATCTATGTTAAACAGGCTTTGAAAACAGCAGCAAGACCATTGATCAAGTCTATGTAAAACAGACCTGAAAATAGCACCAAGGCTGTGGCTTTCCCATAACTCTCACCTGGGTTCCCCACACTACCACCTTCCCATTTTCCCACCTCTGGGATAAAGGCATTGACTGGAGGCATTCCCACAGGTGAGCCTCATGGTCTTTCTTTCTTTCTTCTTTTTTTTTTAAGAGAGAGAGAGAGAGAGAGAGAGAGAGAGAGAGAGAGAGAGAGGGAATTTTAATATTTATTTTTTAGTTTTCGGCAGACACAACATCTTTATTTGTATGTGGTGCTTAGGATCAAACCCGGGCCGCACGCATGCCAGGCAAGCGCGCTACCACTTGAGCCACATCCCCAGCCCGGTTTTTCATATTTGAAATTAACCTTGCTGATGCACATTAATATTTCTACTGGTTAGCCTCCAGGTGTAGATTCTGCATTTGAACAAGGTGCCTGTCACTTCTGATTGCTGACCATTGATATTCTTATTTAATATATTATATTCCTCAGCAAACTACCTGTTAACTGCAGGAGAAATGCAGACTGAAAACAATGTCCTTAAGAGTAACCCAAGTTACCCTGAAGGGAGAGATTTTTGTGACCCTTTTCATAGGCCAATCCTGAAAATCATTGAGATAAGGATAATTTCTCCTTACCATAAAATCTGTAAGAATTTATGGTTAAAAATTCAATTAGAGCCAGTCAGCAGAAGCCAAAGTGACATAGAGTTGTTATGGTAATGGGGACTTGAAAGTCTGATGTCATCCTGCTGTAGGTCAAATATTAAGAGGTAAATTTGGTTGGGGCCATCTGGAAACTTTTCTAGAATCCTCAATTGTTAGTAAGCTTTCTTCATTGCTGTAACTAAAAGACCTGATGAGAACAATTTTAAAGAGGAAACGTTTATTTGATGCTCACAGTTTCAGAGTCTCAGCCCATAGACAGCTGTCTCCATTCCTTGGTGCTCCCAGGCAGAACATCAAAGCAGAAGAATGTGACAGAGGAAAGCAGGTCTGGACATGGCCACCAAGAAGCAGGGGGAGAGAGAGATTCTACTCATTTGTCTGTAAATGTCTCATGGATGACTAAAAGCAGGAAACAACACTTTGTATCTCTGTCTACTTTTGCATGTTTCTCCTGTGCTTCGAGTCCCTTTGGATTCTGAGAGCAAGTTCTGATCCGATAAAAATTTTGTAGTGAGTTGAAGTTACTCCCAGGCAGCAGCAACTTTCTTATTGCAGACAAGGGTCCTGCTTGATCAATCCTGAGATAATAATAGACCAGAACACCCCTGGTCAAGATCATTGCCTTTGGTTCCAGCTATGCAAGCCTCTAGCCCTTGCCCTCATTTCCCTTTCTATAAAATCTCAAAGACTTCTCAAATACAGAGCTAAGGATATGGGTTCCTTGTCTTCTGGCTGTAGTTATGCTATTTACAGTTCATTTCATGGTTTTTACCATTACCTTTTCTATTTGGTATTTGGGATGAGAGGCCAGACCTCATTTGCTGGATCTCCAGAGTCAGACCTCTGTCTAGGACTCCAGTAAAGTTATTGGAGATAAATATGAAAATTTTATTTTGGTATAAGGGTTATATCAGCAGGAAGACTTAACAAGAATAAGGATTTATGTGGCCAAGCCTTGCAATGCACTCTTCTAATCTCAGCAACTCAGGAGGTGGAGGTGGAGGTGGAGAATTTCAAGTTCAAGGCTAACTACAACAACTCAGACACCAGGTCTCAAAATAAATCCCCAGATCTTCATATTTTTTTTATCTCAGGGATAACATACCTCTGGTTTCAATCCTGTCACACTCACATGGACACACACACACACACACACACACACACACACATCCTCCACTAAAAAACACCTTTTATGTGCCTAAAATATCACTACAATTCATGCAGAGATTTAAAAGTATATTAAGTTAATGTTATCAACATTATAACACACCATTTGATTGTCAATTTAGGTGAAATGAAAATATTTCTGGAGACCAAACTATGAAAGCAAACATAATAAAAAATAGAAAACAAAGATAGCCTTGTAATGACTGGTTCAATAAATTATATTATAATTAAAACCCTGCCTTCAGAAAGAATCCACTAATCCCAGATAAGTTTATTACTAAATTTGGTAGAGGAATAATTTAATTAAAACAACAACAACAACTAGCAGAGCCCCTTTCTGAAAATGGAGAACTGAGTAATTTCTATTGTATTTTATGAAGCCATTGTGTTACTCTGATATTTCAAATTTACATACCAATCCTAAGAACACTATAATCTAATCCTTAAAACTTGAACAACAATCTTGAGAAGAACATTGTAAATTAATATTCTCACACATAAATTTTTAAAACACAAGATCAAGTCAAACAGAGCAATAGATAAAAATGGTCATAAATACCCACCAAGTGTAACACTGAGCATGAATGGATGGGTTCTTTGTCTCACTAGTTCAAATAATAAAATCCATGGAGAGAAGGGTGAGAGCAAAGTAATAGGGTTTATTATAGAAATAAAAAGAAAGAAAGATAGTAACAGATCCATTTACTAGAGAATGTTATAAAGTCTTCCTTTTTTATGGTTGAGTAGTATTTTATCGTGTATATATACCACAATTTCTGTATCCATTCATCTGTTGATGGGCACCTAGGTTGATAAGCCAATCTCAAAAAACCAAAGGTTGAATGTTCTCTCTGACAGGTGGATGTTAACCCACAACAAGAGGGGGAGGGAGAATAGAAGTTCAGTGATTTACATAAAGGAGAATGAAGGAAAGGGATGGAGGGATAGAATTAGGAAAGACAGTGGAATGAATCTAACATATTTTTCCTAAGTACATATATGAAGACACCACAGTGAATCTCAACATCGTGTACATCCACAAGACTGGGATTCTAATAGAATAAGATGTACTCTGTACAAATATGTCAAAATAAACTCTACTGTCATGTATAACAAACATACAAAACAATTTTAAGGAGGAAAAGTTTATTTGTTGCTTTTTTTAATAACTAAGATGAACAAACAAACAAAAAAAAAAAAAAGAAAGCAAAGCTCCCAAAGAGGGAGGGGTTCCAAGAGAGCGATGCCCACAGGTATCTGGTATTTAGAGGTTTTAGAGCATCTCTAATGGCCCAGCACAGGTGATCAGTGGGGTGAGGGATGCCAGCATGGACCAATCAAGCTCTTCAAGCTCCCAGCTTAATAAGCCAATCGGAAAACGGTGGGGTTGTGGCTTACCAGTCGAGTGCTCACTCAGCACCACAGAAAAATAGATAAATAAAAACGGTATTAAAAACAAACAAGCCAATAAGAAGTATATAAGTTTAATTCCTTATTTATACAATTAAGAGGACAGGACAAACCTGTGGTTTAGCACATCTGTTTGGCAGAGGAATTTTTTCAGGTAAGGGTAATTCTGTTGCTCAGCGTAGGGGTTGCTAGGGAAGAGCCATTGCAGTTGAAGCTGTCAGCAACAGTGACAGGGTGTTGTGGTTGCACTGTCAGGAGCAGTGACAGGATGTTCTCCAGGCCTCATATCTCCTTCTAGGATAGCATAGTCTCATTCCCTCTTTCCCTTCTCTAAGGCCCTTATCCTGTCTGACTGTAGGAGGTCTACCTTCCTGCCTCTTTCCCTCACAGTAGAGTTTAAACTTACAATTTTTGTGCACCATTATATTGGAGATCCTTGTTAGTGAAGAAATGAAATAAAAAGAATCATGCACATAGATAATAAAGTAGAATGGAACTATAATTTTGGCCATGTCTTGGCACTTACTTCGGCTTCACCACTAATTACAAAGGAAGGAGTCAGGATTTCATAATCAGCAAAATTAAAAAAAAAAAATTCAAGGGAGTAGAAGTATAATTTGTTATTTTTCTAGCTTTCACACTAACATTCTGTCCAGGAGCAACGAGGGCGTCAAAGAACAAGGACTAGAGCCTGACTTTCCACTATCCATGGTAGCTTCATGAATGCTGAGCCCTCAACATTACCTTCTCCTGTGACATCAACCCTGACATTACAGATATCTCAATGTGATCCTTTGTTGCACAGCATTCGAGAAAATTACAAAGAAAAAACTAAAGAGTAAGCATTCAAGGGCACTAAAAAACGTTGGGTTAATTTAGTAAAGAACAATGAAAACTGAAAGGGAAACTGCACAATAATTTTGTAGTTTGGAATTTCACAGGAATTTCGGGTAAGTGTTACATGGCTCTCAGAATCTGAGAATTAGAAATGTGTTTTGCTTTCTTCTTGTACCATGTTTCTTTAATTGACCAGATTATAAATTGAGTAGGATAAATGCTAATGGGTAGGAAAGTGAATCTGTTACTGCCTCCTCAGAAAATTGCTACTTATCCTAACCAAAAATGTTCATGCTGAAAGCCTTTCAAATACTTAAATTATTCAACCTTCCCTGCTTTCCAGCGCATCTTAATGCTTCAGTCCTTTTCTCACACCTACAAAAATACAAATTTCCTGAAGTTGCATTGACTTGTGAGTACAATGACTTGTGAGTTAAAATTCGATTCTAGTAATTTTGCTATATAAGATTATTTAACAGGAACCAATCATAACAATAAGAAAAACACGTACATTTGCTAACATCACAGTTTTGGCTCATGTGATTGATCTTTCTCTTGGGGATGAGATTTTAATTGGAGTGAAATGACTGTGGCATCACTTGAAATTAGTTCTAAATTCTGAGTCATAATTAAATGCTGGAAATGTATGTTTTATTGATTTATTATAGATGACAAGCTTACCTTTTACTCCCTAGATCTGGGCAATCTAATATGTAGATTATATGCAATTACATTTTATTCCATGTTTGCATTATTGGTGTGGATCCAGATTTTTTTTTCTATTTTGCATCATTCTTATAATCTATCCTCTACCCTTGATAATTAGGCTCAGGGATTGAATCCTAATTTGAATATTAGCCTGAGCAAAACATAATTAAAAATGTAAATCTGAAAGAAAGCAAAAGCCAGTAGAATATAAAATCAAATCTAAGTGCTGCTTAGATTATATAATATTGCTTCTTTTTATCATCTTAGGAACTAACTATATACTAAAAAGTTTATGTGCATGAAGGTATCCTTGGATGAATAACACAAGTGATTATAAGGTGGATCCAACAAATGGAGGCAAGACAGAAAAAGAATATGTCCTATGTATTAAAGGTTCAATATATTCTAGGCTTAAAAAAGAATTACATCTTTATGTGGTTTAATATGTGGAACAAATGACTGGAATTGACTATAAACTTTTCCTTGGAAGTATATAAAATTATAATTGGTATGGGATAATCTACCCAGTACTGTTTGAAATTTCAGACCCTATTACACACTATATAATCACTCTCTTAATTCTAAAGTCAAGGGAGAGGGGATAGAAATTTTTACTAGCTATTTGCTACATACAGGGAACCTTCTAACACATATATGTTCACCCAAGTGGCAAGTACATTTTTATTAGTACTTCTTACAGATGATGGAAATGAGACATTAAATAGGTTGCCAAGGACCACACAGATAAGTGGTGAGCTTGAACTTTAGTTCATATTTTATTTTAAATCTAAATTTCATATTTCCATTATGCTAGGGAAAAATAACAATGAGAATTTTTTTTTTTACATTTTATACAGAACAAAATTATTTTAGTTCCTAGTTTACTTCTCCATAGCCTATTTTAAACTGCTTCAATATGCATTTCAAATTTCATTTCCAATGCCATTATATTGAAGTTTCTCACTATTCCTGTGGAGCAATTAGAAGCTGATGTTTCTATTATCCTTTAGAAGTGAAACCAGCAAAAAAGAAATTGTCTTTTATTTAAAATCATCCACAGGGTCTACACTAAAGCCATACATTTTCCCAGGACTCCAAAATGGCAGCTTAGACCGAAATCATTCCTTTGTCCACACTAAGCACATAAGAGTTTATAAATATGTATGTGTTGAATTGAGTTATCTCCCTCTATCTGTGGAACAAAATGTTTATTCACCCTGGCATAGTTACTTTTCCATTTCTTCCTAAAAACAAGAATGTATGTGGGATTCATTTTGGTTATTTGATCATACTTTTTGCAGTCTAGAGAAAACCTATCATTAGATTTCAAGTTTTGAAAAATACAGAGAAGATGCGACCAACTTTTATTTTTCAGATAAAATTTCAAGTGTTTCGTAAAAGCAGTCCCATGGCTGGAGTCCAGATTTCAAAACTGAAATCATTGTTTTTGTTCTGTACCCCACTGAGTTTCCTTGCTCATGTAGTGTATTATTAGCTAACTAGAAAACTTTCTTTAATGTCCAAGAGTCTCTTTGAGAAACTCTGTTATTGTCAAAGAATACATTTACAAAATGTTCAAAATGCCACCATACTGTGTATACTGTTATAATAAAGAGACTAAGCAGAGCTTTATTACCAACTTTAAAAAGCAACAGTACAACCAAAACCAACAAACTTAAAATCATGTCATAGAGTGTATGGACTATTGAAATAGTTCTTATTATTTCTCCTTGACAACTTTTGAGGGAGAATCATAATATTTCATCTTGTCTATATCTTACACTGGCAAGATAAATTCAAAGACATTCTCCAATTAATGTATATATGAGAACTAGTTACATTCTAAGCAATAGAGAAGCTTATCAGAGAAATGCCACATTCAATAGAAGTTCTTACTATTCTTGCATTATGGATTCATATGAAAAGTTATCAAGCTCAAAAAATAAGAAAAGAAATAGCAAAATTAATCAAAGCACATGTACAGTATATGCAATTTACTCTGACAGCAAATACTTTGGTGATTTTTTTAAAGATCCAAGGAACAGAATTTAAATAGTACAATTTGTGGTAAATGTCAAGGAACATTATTCTGATAAATGTCACTATAATAATTAGATGGAAATTGTTCTGAGTATTACACACTATATAATCAGTTTTGATAGAAGGATCAAAGGTGTAAATTTCATGACCATTTGCTGAAGCACTTATCAGAAACTTCACTGGAAAAATAGAGAAGATAACAGTTTGTGTGGTAAAATCTCACCCTCTGCTATATGTTTATAGGTATTTTGAATACAGACTATGTATTTAATTCTTGTTGAGAGAGCAATTATAATGATTTTAAATATGGGATCCAAAAATTAAATTCATTTCTAGTTATTATAAAACAAACACAAAAAGCTTTTTAAAAAAGTTACAGTACAGGGACTACTGAAGAGAGACACTGAACTTTTATAAGTTGCATTATCAAGGAGAGGTGTTAATAAAGAAGGTGGTTACCTTCCCCCAACACACATTGAACCAGTACTAAATAGGTAAATATGGGAAACCACAAAGATATGAAAGACACTCTTAAAAACACACCTTTGGAAGGTAGTATACATATATAAAAAAAATTAAAATATGCAACACATGGTCTCATGACTTTTATAAGTTGGAGGAGTTTTTTGAATTATTTGAGGTACTGAATCTTCAGCCATTTACCCTAATGTGCCATATAAATATTGTGTTTCATGATATTGCAAACGATGTGAAACATTGTCCTGGGCAACAAATTTTATAAGTCTAAATGAGAACTATGGATTTCAGGGACGAAAGAAGATGGAAGAGGTGGTTGGCAGGACACTTACAGTATTCAAGAGATATATCTGCTCCCTTTTGAGTTTACAATGCTTAGTTCAAAAGAGCCGTGCCTGGCTAACATCCTGTCTGGCTTTTCAAGACATACTGTCTGGCTGCCTGTGTATATTTGAGCATAAACAAGAGGAAAAGGAGGATAAAGTGAAAGGGAGCCAAGGTGATTCTGGAGCACTGTAATTGATTCGTCAATTCAAGAGTCCTACAGAATTCAAGGTCAGTCTAAATCTTAGACAGAAAACCCAGATCAATTTTGCAATGACTGAATGCTTGCCACAGCACAGGCAATCCAAACCCATGTGGGAGATTCTGTTAGATGAGCCAGTTTAGTATATGAATCAAGCATGACTTGTATCTTTCCCTTAATAGAGTACAAAAAATATTTTTAGGATTCCCCAAAGTGACAAAATGTGGTTTAAGAGACTAAAACTGAAGGTTCTAATCAGTAACTATTCAAAAATGAAAAAGATAAAAAAGACCATTGATTTTCCAATGCAGAGGTTTTTGTGACCTCATGTTTTATCCTACATAGGAATTGTATTTTACTGCATTTCTAAAAATGTAGTCATTCAATGTATTTCTAAAGTATCCTTTAAGACAGTCACATTCTGGAATTTTAAATGATGTAAACAAATTTATTTTAACTGTGAGGAATATACTTAGGTAAAACTTGTGCTTCTTTTTGTTAGCTAGAAATTCTAGCTAACTTGTCTTGCAATTACTTTTATACCATAATGAGTGATTTCTTCCAAACAATGGTTATTTATTTATTTAAAAATAAATCAAATTTTCAGAAATGTTCTCATAGAGGGAAAAGCTTTAGTGTCTTTTTTATTTTAATAAAATTGGTAAAGCAATAAAATGTTATTTGAACTAACCTTAAGAAATATGAAATTTATTATAATGCTGTCTGATGTGCAAAGTGCCTATCCACATTTTACAGTCAATTTTTATATTTAAAAAGCCTTTTATTTCTCTGAGGCCATCATTCAAATGGTTGACAGAGGATAATTTGTTTTGTTCAATGAATTCCTGATTGTTGTACAAGGAAAGTTCTCTCACCTTTCATTCAATAATTCATCTTCCTGTGGTGATTTATTTTACTATTTTCAGACATGCTTTATTACCTACAGACTTGGCATGCACCTTTTTTTTTTTTTATTTCTTTCTGGGAATTGAACAAGCCCTAAGTAGATATACACACTATAGTAAGTTATAAACTTTTTACAGCTTGCATTATTAAGGACATTTCTATTGTTTTAGTTTGCACAAAAATTTTCTAGAAATGAGCATTGAAATACATACACACACACACACACACATACACACAACTTGGGATTAATTTTGATAAATGAGATGCAATTGTATTACATGTTAGGTGACAAAAATCAATGCTAAAATAGTATTTTGGGGGATCAGAAATATTTGTTGTTGTATCACAAGTTTGCATTTTCAGTCTGCCTATTAAAAATAAAGTTACAAATGAAAGTAGCATTTATGATAGAGAAAACGAGGAAGTAAAAGATATCACATTATATTTTATGTGCAATTTATATTTTAATGCAGTTCAGATTATAAAAGAAAGAATGTATGATTTTCTGGAATTTGTAAGTTCAAAACATGCATAAAGATCATGTTTTGTATTGTACTTCATTATCAATATAAAATCTGTTAATGAACAGTAGGTCATAAAAATTATGACATTTTAAATTTGTGATAAAATAATAACATTTTATCCACATTATTAACAAATTTCAACTGCACCAATGCCTCTTCTAAAGAAAAATTTAAATATAATAAATATTAATTCTAGCTGGAATATTAAAATATAGCATGCAAAAACCAAGGATACAAAGTTTTCCAACTCTCACAACTTATTCATTGTTTTAATAATCACAGATATTTTTGAAATACAGTCATGTACCACATAACAATTTTTTTCAGTCAATGACAGAATGCATATAAAATGGTGGTCTCATTAGACTGTACTACAAAACTAAAGATAATAAGTGCTGGCAAGGATGTAGAGGAAAAGAGATACTTGCACACAGTTGATGGGATTTTAAATTAGTACAGCTATTATGGAAAGCAGTATGGGGGGTCCTCAGAAAGTTAAAAATAGAACTACCATATGACCCAGCAATCTTACTCCTGAGTATATATTTGAGCAAAATTAAATCAGTACATCCAAAACACATCTGCAATCTCATGTTCATTGCAGCACTATTCAATAGTAAGAAATGGAAACAACCAGAGTGTCTCTCAGATGATGAATAGATAAAGAAAATGTGGTACATGTCACAATGTGATATTATTCAGCCACAAAAAGAATGAAATCCTATTACTTGAGGCAACATAGATAGAATTGAAAATTATTATGTTAAGCACAGAAAAACAGGTACCACATGATTTCACCCTTAGGAAAAATGCAAAAAAAAAAATTGATCTCATAGAAGCTGAAAATAGTATAGTGGTTACAAGAAGTTTAGGTGTGAGGTAAAGGTGAGGAAATGTTGATCAATCAGTACCAAGTAACAGTTA
Source organism: Callospermophilus lateralis (assembly GCF_048772815.1). Taxonomy (NCBI): domain Eukaryota; kingdom Metazoa; phylum Chordata; class Mammalia; order Rodentia; family Sciuridae; genus Callospermophilus; species Callospermophilus lateralis. Next base: position 64,631,794 of record NC_135320.1, on the reverse strand, counting down.
GACAGGAGAAAGAAATTCTGGTATACTATTGCATAGTAATGTGACTATAAATAACACTAATATACTGTACATTTCAAAAAAATAGAAGAAAGGATTTGGGGAGTTTTTACCATAAAGAAATGATAACTTTTTGAGCAGATAAGTTTAATCTACTTTAAATATTACACAATGTATATCTGTATTGAAGTAGCAGGTTAAACTATTATCTTGTACAATTTTTATGATTTTATGTGCTAGTTAAAAGTATTTTAATGAAAAGTAAAACTAAGTGAAAAATTAAAAAAAAAAAGTTTTATCACCTAGTGACAACATAACCATCCGAGCTCGTGAAAGCATGTGCTACAGTGCTTGCACATTAAAGTCATCTAGTACCACATTTCTCAGAACATGTCCCTGTCCCTAAGTGATATGCACCTTTAACTTAGTTGGTTCAATGAAGCCTATTTACATAAGTAAAACGTGTTGATGGTATTTTTCAGAATTTTGTTTCCACAAGATTCTATTTATCTTGATAGAGTAAAATAAATAAATTAACTACCATTTACTAACTGTGATTAATGAGATATAAAAATAAACTTGGGTCTAGGAAATATAAACTCCAGAGCTGTGCAGTGTCTGTGGAATTGTGAAATTGTATTTCAGTTTTACTTTCTGTAAGATGATCTCTTCCAGCTCTAAAGTTCCATAATTCTCTACCACAAGAATTTGATTCTGTATTTCTGGGTTTATTTTGCAGTTATTTCTATCTGTTTCACTTGTATTTAGTTACAATATATCCTGGCTTATCAAACAAACAGTTGGATGTTTGGAAGAACTTTTTAAAAATCTGCTGCTCCATATATGCATTTGCTTACAAGTTTAAAATCAGACCTTGTTTGGAAAGGCAAAATTTAGATACTAAAGAATTACATTACAGAACAGTCGATTACTTTTGCACACCAGTTTGATTGATTGTTTCTCAGAAGCTCCTTAGTGAAGATTCACTATAAAGTGCTGCTGTACATTTGAAACATGCTATCTAGAAAGTTTGTAGAAAGTCTCATCAAAAAGTTCAATAGGAGTAGACACAGGGAAAGTTGCCCTTCTTTTGCCTCTAAATTAATTTTATGTAAAGAGAGAGAGAGAGAGAGAGGAGAGAGAGAGAGAGAGAGAGAGAGAGAGAGAGAGAGAGAGATACATTGGCCTCCCCTTTTGTTAAAGAGGTCTCTGCTAATTCTCCCCTAATCTCTAATGTTCCTGTCCTCACAAATCCAATCGCTTTCATTCAACGTGTTTTATAGCAACCTATGTCAGGTACCGTCTGAGGATATTCCAAATAGAGTGTCATGGTGAAATTGAAAGCCAACATCTCCAACTTCGGCAAGCTAAAGGCTGAAATGTGGGAGCCGTGCCCATATAAACGGTAGATGACACTGAAAGCAGCCAAAATCAGGGCAGAGGTAGAGTGAGCTTAAAAGCACACCAAGTAAGAGATATTCTGATTGGAAAAGGAAGACAGCTTGGTGTCTTGGAAGACAAGTAACGGAAAAGTGCTGATAATGAAGAATTTGTTTCACAGTGCCAAATCCTGTGGATCTCAACTAGGACTGGATCATTCAAACAGTTATCAGGTAATATAGAGAATTTATATTCTTGATGAAGGTGGATGGGAAGAGAAAAACTGAAAAGTATTTTAGTTGAAGATGGATTATAATAGAAAGTCAATTAGTGAATCTAAAACTCCTTCCACAGATTACCTGAGTAAGAATATAAAGCAAAATATTAAACTAAGATATAATGGAAAGATGTTTTATTTTGTTAGGTTTAGAAGTATATAAGAGACTTGTAAATAGATTATTTATTCAGAGACAGAATCAATAGGGAAAGAAATGCATAAGAATAGGAATGGCATTGTGTCAGGAAAAGAGAATTCTGCAGAAGAAACTAGCCACAAACATGGGAGAAGGAATGCCTAATGATTCCACTTATAGGAAAATGAACACATATGAATGAAAACAATAAGCTGAAACACTTCATCCTTCATAGATTTTCTTTAGCAAAATAAGAGGCTTCCTCAAGTTGTAAATTCATTGTACATTTAAAGATGATGTAGTTTTAATTAAATATATTGCTATAATTCAACAAGTCATGTTTAATATTTCTTCTTTACTCTTTGATATATGGTTATACTGATAATTGTCTATTTAGCACCTTGTTCCAGCTTATAGACATTAATGAAGAAATTAGTTTCCACTATAAAGAGGTAGATGACATGTAATCTTCCAATGAGAGAAAATCTCTGAAAACTGATGGAGCATTAATGGTTAATTTTACCAATAGTGTTATGATATTTAAATATATCTTTTAAAACATTTTATAAAAAGCCTTTTGAAATTTTTAAGAACAAATCCACTACTGCAGCTGTGATGAAGATAGTGTTTTGGAGGTTGTACAAAGCCACAGTCTTTTTAATGACCCAACAATCACAAGATATTCCTCTTATTCCACTTTGTCAAAGATTCTCTCTGAAAAATACATGACAACTTCAGGGCTTAGATCCGTGCATATAAAAAGCTCTAACTGGTGTATTAAGGAAGAAGGGATGAGAGATACTCAGTTATACATTGTAGTACTTCCCTTATTTCTTACATATGAATATTAATAAAAGTATATAATAATGTTTCAGAATTTGAGACATATTCTATAATATTCAAATAAGTGCATGAACTTTGTATTATAAATTATGTAATCCTCTTACCTATGTTGATATATATAATTATAAGGTAAGATAATTAAGGTATTTAAAACTATCTTTCTGTCATTGTATATATATTTGCATATATATTTAAAATCCTGAAAAAATCATTTTTACTTCTGAAAAATTTATGTGAACATTCAGTATTAGGCATACTTTTTTATGTGTTTCTATTCAGTGAAAAGTCTTTAACAATACCTTTTTTAGCTAGAATCATGGCAGTTTTCTGGATGATTTCTAAACATATTTCTCTTCTAGTGACTGATTTTTTCAATAGCTTATTTATTGCAATCAACACGATGCATTAAAATAATAAAAAAAGAAATAGAATGTATATTTCTGTATTTCACTGATGCAATCATTGACTTTTATTTTACCTGCATTCCTTTAAAAGGCATCTTTTTGTTTTCATATCCATTATGTTTGTTTTTTTAAAAAAATATATTGCTATAGTATCCAGATGACAGCCAAGAAATGAATCTCACATTTATTTATCAATTGAGACCTTAAATAATTTGTGCATTTGTGTATGAGTATATATAGATTTATTAAATAGATCTTTAAGGGAAGAAAAATTAAAATGCTCTCCTTAATAAGAAAACTGGGGAGTGGACTTGGGCTTAGCAAAGGAAATGAAAAAGCCCCAGAAACATTACTAGGGACTGGAGCCCTAAGAAAGCAAATAGCCAGTGAAAAATTGCCTTCTTTGAGAAATGTATGATGCATTTCTAGGAAGAGTGATGTCTAACATTGGCTTTATAGTTATTTTTAGCACCATGTGGTAACTGCATCCTGCTATTCCCTAACCTTTAGAAAGGTCTGACACATAAAGCCACCTAGTGATAGGGTTGATGTGGGGGAATGAAACAACAATGACTGAATCTATCAAAGGATAACACTATATGAGAAAGTTAAAGCAAAAACAAAGCTGTTGTACAGGCTGACTGGTCAATAAAAATGATAGCAAACACGTGACCTACATAGCATGAAAGAATGTGGCCTTTAGGGTCAAGGACAGATTTTGGAATGCTATATAAAATCTATATAAAATCCAAATGAAGCTCAATGCACCTCATCCCAGAGAAGCCTGATAGGTGGATTGAAAGAGCAGAATAGACATAGATTCATTGTGACCCCTTTTTGATGTCCTTAATGTTCTCTAAATTTGAAAAAGATTGAAAAATCACATACAAAAAGGTAAAATAAGTCAAACCAAAGTGAGCCACAATAAAAGTGTGGATATGAATAGGGAGATAAGACAGACAGTGCCAGCTTTCCAGAAAGAGGGGAAGATTTGGGAGTGTTTGAAGAAAGAAAAGAACTGAGAAGTCATTTCCTGGGCAAGACAAATATGTTCCAAGGGTAATGGGGATATAACAGAGTGTTGGTTATGAGATTTTTTATGGCTATTATTAATCTGCAGTTCCTAATAATTTGTGTGGATCCTAAGGAACATTGATAAGTATTATAAACACAAATTTTTCTTTCTAACATACATATTTAAGGCATTTTGTAGCAGGAAAAACTCTAAGAGATGTCAGAATATTCTAAATTTCAGTATGGAATATTCTAGTCAAAACTCTATTTATTAATTAATCTGCGTCCTATTTAGTATATACCAGGTGCCAAGCATTGGAGAAGCAGCTGTGAATAAGGTATATTATGTTCTCTTGCCTTTATGTTCATTTATACTCAGGAGGAACTAAAAAAACAATGAGAATGCCAGTTGTTCTCTGTTATAGTTCCTCTGCACGTCTAACCAATTAATCCCAAACTGAGTGGCTGAAAGCAATAACAAAAATGTATTTTTTTCACCAATCTATTGTTTGTGCAGAAACTGAAGTGTTATAATGGATAGAGTTGAAATCATCTGAGGATTAATTTGTTTACATGTCTAACTTTGAGTCTGGCTGTCAATGGAAAATTTTCTGGAATTGTCTGTTGAAAGAAGGATACACGGCCTCTCAACAGGGCCTGGGCTTCCTCGGAACATTGTGCTAGGGCCAAAGGTAGATAAGGGAAGACGGCCAGGAGAAGAATCTTCATAATCTTTTTTGACCTTGGAAATCACCTAGCATTATTCTTTCCAGGGCAATTTATTGTTGGAACAGTCAAATTGTCCCATCCAGATTCAAGACAAGGGAAATAGATTCCATCAGTTAATACAGAAGGGCAAGGTTCTAAAACAGAATTTGTGAAATGAAATATGACTGTAGTTACATTTTTGGAATATGCAATTGTCTACATTCTACTTTTAGTTTCAGTTTGATAAACAGAAACTTGATTAGAAATTATTGACATATTTATTTAAAATCTTTATAGTAAAGTTATTTGCATCTCTTTTGAGTTTCATTGTTACTATTATTAGTATTGTTATTGGCTTCTGAATTTTCAAATCCCATTTTCCTTTAACTTTTTCTCTGCTATTAGCCTAACAATTTGAGTGTAATCTTCAAAATATGATATTCTAAAAAGTCTAGTGAAAAGAATTACATTAAATGTTTTGATTATGAATATTTAATTTGCAATACTAATTCAGACAAAGCAATATTTTATCAAGTAGTCTTAGTTTATGATTCACTTTAACTTGTGTTGAAAAAAAATCATAAACTGTGCCCACCATGCCTGCTCATTTCTGCAAGGATTAAAATTTGCTTTATGATAATTTAACCCAAGACTGCCCACCATGCATGCTCATTTCTGCAAGGATTACAATTTGCTTTATGATAATTTAACCCAAGACAACTTGTTGACTTCTATAATGGAAATAAAATCTTATCACAAGTAAATAATCTATGCGATATAATCTTATTTCAATACATTTAATGTGGTATGTTGCATATCAGATATTGTTTCTTTCTTAGAAAGTGTTAGGACAGTTCCAGGTGAAGGACAAAATTTTTTAAAAACTGTCAAAAATTATTTAAAAATTATATTATAAAAGTACAAGGAACATGCCATAGTTGTTCACATTAAAGGTAAGAGTACATTAAAGGAGAAAGGGTCATTGCTGAAATGATTGTGCTAGTTCAAATGACATCATCAAGCCTACACTTTATTTTTTCTTAAAGGTTAGTAGGCAAAGGACTATCTCTGCTCTTTGAAAATGTCAAATAAAATGTTACTTTTCCAAAGTGTGAAGCATTGCTAATCTAAACATTGCAAAGATAAATGATAATAAGGAAATAAATTCAATGAATAGCACTAATTAGAAATCATATCATCTTAGAATGCTACAATGTACTCAAAGAAAATTTGAAGTAGATTTTAAAAAAGCATTCATTATTCTTAAATATATTAACTATAATCTAAGGACATTAGAAGAGAAAGAATAGCCAAAGGCTTAGAAATTCAAGTAAAATAGTTGAGTTCAGAGAATACAACAATTACCTTGCTGGGGGGAGCAAGAATGAGAAAGTCATAATCCAAGGATACATAATCTTAGTTATCCTGGAGGAATTACAGTTTGATATTTTTTGCTTGTTGCTTTTCTTTTTCATTTTGAGATCTATTTTATCTCAAATATCTTAATTTTTGAGATATATTTATCTCAACTATGTCAATTATCTCAAATAAAGTATAATAATATATTTCATATTACACAATATGAAGAATATAGTGAATAATAATGTACTAAATATTTCAAAAATGTTAAGAGTAAAATTTGTAAGTTTTAACCACAAGAGGAAATATGAGGTGATACATATATTAATTATTTCACATTATAATCATAAATTATAACATCAGTTTGTACCCCATAAAGATATACAACTATAATTTTTCTAATAAAAATGAATTTTTAATAATTGGAGTAAAGGGAAAATAAATTTATCTTATTCTGGAAAAAAACCCACAGAATAAATGAACTACTGGTTTGTAAGAACATGACCTGATAAAATGAATTAGAAGCAGGAAACCAGGTTACAGTCTCCACACTAATTAAATATCAATTAACTTATCTTCCTATACTCCAGTTCCTCTCTTCTAAAAGTCATGTTTGCCATAGAGTAATGTGTAAGGCTGCTATGAATTAATAGTAGAGTGTTTCTAATTCTTTTACATTCATTTTGAGGCTGCTTCTACTCTTTATATACATTCTTATGCATAACTTTTTGTATATCTTCTAATGTGTTAATGTAAATAATTTATGAAAGCAGATTGGACAAACTGAAGAATACATACATTTTTAAATATAGATGCATTTGAAAGATGGTCAACATATAGTTTATAGCCTATGATATTGACAAGCTGGCAATTCATATTTCCCTAAGAAAATTATATAAGATAAATTCATATTACCATGTTCCTAGGATGCAAACACAATGACATAAGAAATGTCTTTTTGTAATAAATCAGGGAACTGTGCAGAGAGCATTGTATATCCTATATGTAAGTCATTTCTGAATTCCTGGTACCATATAAACTCACTACAGGGAACCAAGAGATTATATGAGGTTGTGAGGGGAAAGGGAAGGGAGAGAACTGAACAACAACAGATGAGGTAGAGAGGGAAGATGGGAGGGGAGGGGAGGGGGGATAGTAGGGGATAGGAAAGGCAGCAGAATACAACAGTCACTAATATGGCATTATGTAAACATTGTGAATGTGTAACTGATGTGATTCTGCAATTTGTATTTGGGGTAAAAATGGAAGTGCATAACTCACTTGAATCAAATGTATGAAAGATGAAAAAAAAAAGTGACAAGCAAATACATGAATATCATGTGTTTGGTGCATTCTCAATTAACATATCTCACCTGACCTGCTCGTCTTATATTACATATTCTTCTTCAAAACTTGTAGAAAAAATGTCCTTGTGAAATTAATGTATATACCTTATTATATAATATACTTCAAGCAGTAGTAACTTATTTCTCAGGCAATTGGAATAAGCGTACAAACTACTATCAAGCAGAGATCTGTATTGAGTTTTAGTATTAAAAATGTATCATAGGCTTTCAGTTTCTAGTGTGACATATAAAGACTAGGAAGGCATCTCCTTTCCTTACGATAATTAAAAAGCTAAACAAACTAAAAATCGGCAATTCTGCTTAGAGCCATCATAGAATTAATGTCATAAGACAATTGGTTGCCACAAAAACTGTAGTGACAGGTCAATACAAAGAGAGACCATTTTTAAATATACTCGAGAGCTCTCTGCTCTCTTTATCAGGTCCTACTTACAAGGGAAGCTATTTGCCACAGCCTAAACCACAGGCTTTTAACAAAACCTAACCCATCTCTAGGGAAGGGAATTATCCAACCCTAACCACCACTAGCTTTCAACTTAGGAGAAGAGAAATAACCACCCCAGTGGTTATTATAACCATAGTTCCCTGTTTTATAACATGGTGGAGGCGATCCCCCACTCACTGTCATGACAGGGTCACAGTGAGAAAAAGTGTTGGCAAAGCCGCTCTCCCACTGTCTTGACAGGGTCACAGTGAGGATGAATGCTGGCAAAGCCACGCTGGTTGGTGGGTAACTGAAACCATGAGACCCTTTTTTATGTAATTGGGACTTTGCATTTTCATGCTTATGTTTCTCACAGGAGGCATGAGTATGTTAAATGCCAAACAAATTAAATTTCAGATGGCTAGAACAGAACAGGTAGTTCATGCCTTGGAGGCCGTTCTACCCACCCCTCAGCATATCAAGGACAAAGTAAAAGGCTATTCTTCTATCTTAGTACATTGTGGACAAACCTAATAATGGACAACAATCATCCTCTGAAAAACAAATTCTTTGAGAACTAGTGCACCTTGACTGAGAAACAAACTCTTTGAGAACTAGTGTACCTTGACTGAGAAACAAAGAAACTCTTCGAGAAAGCAGCTCAACCAGTTTTATGAGAATAAATTTAGGAATCAATTAAAATAGGTTTATAAGACACAGTTTTAAAATAATGTTAGAAATATTACTTTATTTAGATTCTTAAGTTTAGAAATTCTTAAGTCTTTAGTTGTATAGGTTTCTGATATGTTTTAAGGATGATTCATAAACTTTAGGATATTTTAAATATAAGATTTAAAGGGACTTTTTTAGATGGGAATTTTGAATTAAAAATAAAGTACAAGTGTACTTTAGGTTAATGATTGGCTAGGAGACTTAGAGTCTGGTTACGTAGTTTGGCATTAGTTAATAAGGAAATAACATATCTTGGGAAAAATAGTAAATCTTGGGAAAATCTGAAGGATGTAAATTGGTGACATGTTTTATTGATGACTTTGTACTTTGATGATTGTATGGCTGGGGGTCATATCCTGGAAGAATGTAGATCGGTGTGCTCTCAATCATGGTTAAGGAAATGTCATGTCCTGGCAAAGTTTTAAATTATATAATCAATGACGTATTGTGAATCTATAATGATGAGAAAAATTGTAATAAAAAGGGGACCCAGAGAAAGCAGTTTTAGCTCTCTCTCTGGAGATTGCTCAAACGGAACGACTCCTGTCTCATCATTTCGCCGACGCCACTCCTCCTTCAGGACTCCCTGGACCCCGCTGGGGCTGGACCCCGACAATAACACTTTATCACTATATCAAGAGAGCACTTAGATAACCATAGCTAAAAGTGTTGCAGGCTCATATCTTATTTAAAGAGAACCTAAAGAGAACAGAAATACAGGGGGCATTAACATAAGGACAGTAGAGGGAAATTTTAGCTACCATCAGCACAGTTACAGTAAACATTAAACACTTTCTAATCTAAATAGATAAATAAAATTCTCACACTAAGGTCCTAATTTTTTAAATTTTTTGTACTCAATATATCATGTTCTTTTTCAACAAAAAAATTACAAGTCATGTAAAAGACAAAGCCACACTCCGGAGAGACAGAACATCAGATTAGAAATTAAAAATAATTGTGATATATATGTTAAAGACATTTATGAAAAAAGTGGACAACATGGAAAACATAAGAAAAGAAAAAACAGAATGTAACAGAGAAACAGAAAATCTAAAAAGGAATAAAAATAAAATGGTAGAATTTTTTTAAAAACTCCGTAAAAGAAATGAATAATGCTTTTGATTCTATCATTAGTGGACTCACTACAGACAAGGAATCGATAAACTTAAAAATGTCAATAGATAATTCCAAGACTAAAATGCTAAAGAAAAAAGAAGAAAAAGGATGAAAAGTTTGAGAAAAAAAATATTCAAGAATTGTGAAACAATTACAAAATATGTAATACACACAAAGAAAACATCAGGAGAAGAAAGAAAGAACATTAAAAAGATTATTTAGTAGTAATGGTAGAGAAGCATTGAAGATTAAGGACAAGCATCAATGACATTAATCATGCTAAAAGAACACTAAGTAGGATAAATACTGAAAAGTATATACCTGGCTATATAATTTTCAATCTAGAGAAAAATCAAAGCAAAGAAAAAGCCTTGAAAGTAACTGGGAATATAAATGAATACTGTAATTACAGAGGAACAGGGGCAAGACTTACATCAAACTTTTTCTCAAAAACCATGACGGATAGAGGAAAATATTTAAAGTGAAGTACTGAAACACTGAAACACAAACACAATTTTTTGTTCAGTAAATTCATCCTTCAAAAGTGAAGGTAAAATAGACTCAGACAAAAAAAAAATCGAGAAAATTTATGACCAGTAAACATGTCAAGAAAAATCAAAAGTTACAGAGAGAGAAGGAAAATAATATAGGTCATATGTCTGGATGTATTTAAGAAAGAAAAGTTAAGGGAAAAAAACATGCTAAAATTCTAACCTTTTAATAGTAGTTACCATCTATTTGAGGATGATAAAACAAGGTTAAATAAATTAAATGATGACAATGTGATCAGGAATAGAAAGGTATAATTTGGAAAACTCTGTTAGAAAATACATTGACAATGAAAAGTGTTGTTATTTAAAAAGAACCTTGTTGTAAATGTTGTATTTTAAAACTTCTAGTTTAGAATGTATACTACAACTTTTAGAAAAATCCATTAAAATTATTAAAACTAGTAAAATTAATAATTAAATAGAAAAATAAAGTAGAATTATACAAAATGCTTAATTGAGAAAAGATAAGACAAAATAAATGTTGCAGAAAAAAAACAGAATAAGAAAACAAATAATTGGTAATAATGCAACTGTCCCAGGAAGCACTTTAAATTAGAATTCTCTAAATTTAAAATCAGAGAATGTCATAGTAGATACAAAATGAGACCCAACTGCCTCTTGTCTGTAAGGAATATCACAAGTTAAAATTAAAGAAATACATGCCATATTAACACTAGTTGAAAGATGCGGTAGCTATATTAATTTCATATAAAGCTGACTTGCAGAAGTTTTTACGAATGATTAGGGACATTACATAACAGAGTCAATTATTTAAGACACATGTGTCTTTAATAAGTATTAATATAAGAAATTAAAGAAGGAAGATTACCATTGATCTGATTAATGTTAAAAGAATAAGAAAGTAATATTGTGAACAAATCCATGTTCACAAATTCGATAACTTTGAGTAAATGTACCTATTCCTTAAAAGACATAATCTGCATTTCACACAAGGAGGTTTAAATAGTTTGCATGGACCTATATCTATTAAAGAAAAGGAATCAATAATGAATAACCTAAAACAGAAAGCACCATAAGATAATAATTATAATCATAATAATTACCATTCACTGGTAAATTCTACCAAATATTAACAAAACAAATGACCCCAATTCTCTACAATCTGTTCCAGAAAATAGTAGCGGAGGGAACATTTCCTAATCTATTCTATGAGGTCAGATTACCCTAGGACCATAATCAGAAAAGACACAACAAAGGAGGCAAATTAAAGAATCATGAAAATATATGTGAAAATCATCAAGAAAATATTGGCATATCAAATCCAAGAATGCATAAAAAGAAGTACACTAAGACCAAGTGGGGTTTACTCTAGGTAATGGTTCAATGTGTGAAAATGAACTAATCAACAATATCAAGCTAAGAAAAATCATAGGATCATGTCAGTAGATACAGAAAAAGCACCTGACAAATCAAACACACTTTCATGATAAAACTCCCCAGCAAACTAGAAACAGAACATCTAGCTTAGTAAAGAATATGTCTAAATATAAAATAGTGTTCAGTGATATGAATAAATTAGTGATCATGTCACAAAAATATAGGAATATTAATCATATTTCACTAAATGAAGAGTCAATCTGGAAAAGCAACATACCGTGGTGATTTCAATTATATGACAGCCTGCAAAAGTCAAATCTGTGGAGACAGACAAAAGATCAGTTGTTGCCTGTGATTAAGAGGGAAGAAAGAGGGATGTCCAAGTGGAGCACAGTAAAATTTTATAGCATTGAAGCTATTCTACAAAAGACTAAAATGGTGGATATATAAATTTATGCATTGGATGATTCTATGTGTTGTGCCTAAGCATTTTATCACCTTCATTCTTTCTCTCAGGCTAAGGAAAAGAGTTTGAATACAGACAATAATTATTGCCTATCCTAATGCTATTTCTCTTACTTCTTGCTGAAATTAGGTGTGTGTGTGTGTTGGGGAGGAGGTCATTGACAGACCCAAGCCATTTTTTTTGTGACCAAACCTCAGTCAAACTATTTTGGAACTAAATTTAAAAAACCATATTGTGAATCCAGCTTGGTTTTCAAGTTATTAGGTTTTATTTGGTAGTTAATGGTATCCCTCTATGATTACACTTGGGGTGCAACAGATGCCCCCATACATATACACTCACAACCTCAGCATTATAAGATATATTACGAGAAAAGCAAATTTCAGACCAAATTCTGGCATAAATACAATACTTACTAACACTTCCTGCTCTATGAACTGTATAGTATTTCAGCTCTGTATACTTTTAGTTAAATCCATGATCAGTGTACATGTGTTATAGTTAAAGCTTTGTCCCAGGGTTTCATAAACTGACTTCCAGATCACTCACATATAATCGAATCAAGTCTTTATTGAAGCACACCGGTGGCGGCTGACCAGAACATAAAGCTGTTCCCCTGATCAGCCCTGAATAATTGCAAGGGCACTGCTTATAAGCCTGAAAAACATAAAAGGGATGTTCCAGGGTCCAGCCAATGCAAGCAAGCCAGGTTACAGAAGCGGGACAGTGCAGTCAAGCGGAGGGAAGCCTAACCAATCACAGTTAGCCCAGTTACCCCAGTTACAGAAACAGAGCACCCTTACCCTAATTATAGAAACAATACCCCATTAGGTAGTTTTGTGTTCTTAAAGGTTTCTATAGCAATAGGAAAAGAACATCTTGTCCCAGTCATGACTCTTCTACTTGGCATGGTTGTTTTATAGGAAGAAGTCATAAAACAAAATGGAGTCACATTTGCTCCTACTATCACACATGGAAGGCATATTGGAGAGTAATGCAAGTATATTATAGCTGTAGGCTCAGGAAATATTTTTTAGAAGGTGAAAACTAATTCTCTGTTAAGCGTTTACCTTGGAACAATTAATATTCTAAGCCCCAGTAACATTGCAAAGGATCAACCCACTGCTTCTCATAGATTCAGATACTCTATTCAAGGAAAATTGCTTGCATAACATTTTTAGCCATTCACTTTCCTTGAACACCTCTCACAGCACAGTGAAGAAGTATTTCTAACATTGTGCTCAGCATTAAGCTTTGAGGAGTTATCAGAAGTGAAGAAAGTTTAAGTAGTCAAACATCATTTCTGAATAGAATCTTTCAGTTGCTAATATAATCCTTCCTGAAGGGTGTTTGTTCCCAATCACTTTACATAGAATGCTTCCGCTACAGTCAAATCTCTCTGTGTCTCTGCTTCCCTCTGCCTTTCTTTCTCTGTTTCTCCCCTGCCCTGCCTTTTTCTCTTTTCATGTACCTGCATACATAAAAACCAACATCTTTTTTTTTTCTATGTTGAAGCCTTTTGTAACAAATCACAGACTCTATCTGGTCAATTTTGGGGGGTATGTTACTACCACCTAGCCCCTGGAGTGAGAGCATGCTTGTTAGTCCAATAACAATTACTTTTCTTCATGTAGAGTTTGATTGAAGTGTGTGGTGGTCATTGCTAATGAGGCATATGAATATTTTGCAGAAAAGTATGTGTGGGTCCATGCTTGCTGAAAAATATTTTCCCCTTGACAAAATAGATGCCCTTTGTTCTCTTCCCTCCCTTTCTATTTGGTTGTTATTTTTATTTATTTATTTATTTATTTATTTATTTATTTTTTATTGGTTGTTCACAAGATGGCATCATGTCTGGAGAAATACCTACTGTTTTACAGTAGATGGTATCTGAATAAATGTGGATACAGCCACTGATGAATAGGAAGAGCTTGCTGACATTGTTGAGATAGCACATCAACCTTGTGTTCTAACACAAAGTCAGTGTTATGATTTAAGCCACTGCCCATGAGATCACTTTGATAAAATTCCATGCATGGTACAGCTTTTTACCAGAATGAATCTGTTTAGTACCAAGACAAACATAGTTAGATGTTGTTGATGAAGAAACTGGAATAAAAGAAGAGATGTACAAAAGAATAATTTTTCTTTGTATTTTTCTGAAGGAAAAAGAAGAGAGTAAACAACTTCAACTAGGCAGAGATGAGGGTCAGCAATAAAGGAGTGTGGAAATAAAGCACAATACTCCAAAAACATCTTCATAACTTTAAATTTCACTGTCTGTGAATGTGTTCTGGAAATATAACCAAGATATTATTATAGACAGAATAAAGTTCATTTAAGTAAAATCCTGGTTCAAAAGTAGATTGTCTAATTTTTGCCATAAAAAAGTTTTCAGAATTTTGTTGCTAACATAGTGATTACATCTACCCCCAAATTTATATTTGCCTGCAGCAAGATTAATGATCCAAAAAAGAAAACATTATGCTATTATTTCCTTAGGATTCCATTTGCAATTTTGGACTATCTCACACAGTTTGACTATCAAATGATTATAACTGGTAGACCTGTAGATGAATCTAACTCATGTTTTTTTAAAAAAATACAAAGGACATAAACAAAATTGAAAATTGAAAAGCATTCTCATGAAACATGTTTATAAAGTATTCAGGGACATTTGCTAAAAGGTGTATTATTTTATTATCCACTGCAACAACATTCAGACAGTGAAAAGTGAACCATGGAACAGAAAGAAAGACAGAGAAAAAGGAAGGTGGTGTCCATTAGCAGCAGCTTTGATACCATGTCCAGAGATGTGTCATCTTTACTCACATGTAAAGAGCATATATTAAAACGTTTAATGAGTGTGGGTGAGTGTTGATGATGGACTGTCATTCAAGTTTCTCTTCTGCTTAATTATTCCTCCAAGTTCCTCTATATCTGTAAAGGCAGATGCTGCAGGTATTTTAGGACTTACAAATTTAATGGGTTACTATTTTTCTGTTGGAAGTAGTGTTTTCAGAATGATGGTATGAGTGTTCAGAATAATGAATGTGATGGAAGTCTTTGAAATTATAATTATGTGTCTTGATTTTGTTTACAAAGACACCAATTTGGTGGCATCAGTTCTTAAAATAGTCAAAATGTCACAGGACTCTAGTGATTCTTAGGAAATACAGAGAGTAGGAGTCAAAATATATTGCTCATAGTCAGAAAAACTGGATAACTTCATGTTATGTTGTTGATGGTAATCAGGTATTTCTTTCAGTGTTTAACTTAACTATGTGCAATTAGTCATAAACCTGCAAAGACTAATGATATGAAAAATCTAAGGCCTCAATAAGTTCTTTCAACGAGTCCTTACATTGGCAATCCACACTTTACATACAGTTATTTTAAATTTCTCTTATTTCTTGATTGTCATGCTTTATTTAAAACTTCCAGTCTTTCTCATATATAATTTGCTCTTTCCATTCCCCAACACCACCCATATGATAAGCTAAGATTTAATTATTCTTTGGGTGCTCTGCTATCCCCAAAATATTTTCTTTCTACCAAATGCAGATCAGAATGCCTCTTTGGGGGGTTCTATCCTACCATAATTCCTCTGAAGTACCTCATTATATATCTGAGTCTTTATCTCTGTGAAGTCAGTGTTCAAAACTCTCCATTGCCCTGGTATTCTTCTCACGCTGTATAAAACTGTATTATTTTAATTATTTGAAGCATGTTCAAGAAAACAATTTAGGACCATTACTTTTTGGCAAAAAAATTCTTTCCAGTAAGTTACTATTATGTTTTCTGTATATATAGTTTTGAACTATCTGGTTAGAATAGTGTTCTATAATTATAATAAATTTCATACAAAGTTGTGCTTTTAAACATCACAAATTTATTATGTTAGTATTCCGCAGATCAGAGTCTTAAAGTCAGATGATTAGTACCTTAGTTCCATATGAAACCTTCATAAGATTTTGGTAATGTAATTGAATATATGAGTTCCAGTAATTAGAGAAGGGACATATTTGTTGTAGGAGAACACCATTCTACCAATCACACTGGTTAATTTTGCTTCCTTTGTTTTGTGTAGCTTTGGTATGTGTTTGTCCAATTGATATTTCTGTAGATGTTTTCCTTGTATGCAAATAAAGAACATTATTTTCTTAATTTCAATATAATAAATCATACATAAGTCATCACAGTAGGAATTCCAATGTCAGTTTTTAGGTCCACCAAATAACTTAGAATGATATTAAATAAATAAGAATTACATGTGTCTATTCCAAGTAGGAATATTTTTATTCTGTACTATGAATTTTTTAAGAACTAATGTTAAGGAGTTCTTAGCTGCAACTTGCAAAATCTGATGTATCCATGTTTCAATGCACTGAAGGAAATTTTATTAAATATAAATTTAATCATGAGTGACACTATACCCAAGTCTAGGAACTTGAACAAGGTCAATACTTTAAAACACTTGTGTCTGTTTTCTTTAAATTCACTTAAATGTTTTCACTCAGACTTTCTTATAATGAAATATGTATGCTCTGAAGGTGTTTGAATTTTACATCTCAATTTCAAATTCTGGAAAGTCTTATTTTCTTTGGACTATGTCTAATGTTCCTGACCAGAAACTTCTAAAAGCACTTTTGTAATTTGTTTTTCAGTACTGGGAACTTAATCCAGGAAAGGTCTACCACAGAATTACACTCATAACCCTTTATATTTCTTATTTTGAGAGAGGGTCTCACTAAATTAACCAGACCATCCTCCTATCTCAGTCTCCCAAATTGCTGGGATTATAGGTGTGGGCCTGTATTCCACCACACCAGGTTTAGGCCAGAATCTCAAACCAATTCTGTTTAGCTACATTCTGACTTGAAGATAGGAATGATGGTTAGTGTCACATTTTATCAAAAATACTGCAATTTATACAGGGAAAAGGGACACTTTCTGGAAAAGTAGAAAATAAACAATCCTATCAATTACCAAAAGTAAGCATAAATGGTAGAAAATATACTGTTCTCAGTAAATACCAGTTACCTGAATAAATACGTAAATAATTAGCATACTCTTTGTTTAAAAGAAATAAATTTTATCCTGATATCACCAATAACAAAACTGTTTCCCTAAATTTGCCACTACCAGTTATGATGAAGATTAAGTGTTAATTTTTATAAATATAGTAATGCTTATTCACAAAAAAACAGTATTATGTTGGACTCCATGAACTAATTACTAAGGTACTTGAATATGTTAGAAAAGTTTTATGCAGCTATCTTTTAAGCATAGGTTAATTTTCCCCTTCCTCTCTCAAAAAATGCTTAAAATAGGTTATCTCATTTTTTAAGTATCCCTGCTAATCACTTAAGATGTCTATATACTCCATAGGCCTGGTTCTTGGTCCTGTGAAAATTCCCTTGTTGCCCCATGGGGAATCCAGCCCTGGTTAAAGTGCTATAGATGTCTATGTTCGGGTGATATCATATAAACAGGAATGACTGCACAACTTCTGGATCACTACTGCCTTAAAATTTAAAAACAAACAAACAGAAAATATTTCTGATTAAAGAAAAATGGCAAATTTAAAAATAAAAACAGCTCCCATTTGTATCTTTAAAACTTTCAGGAAATCTTACTCTTCACAACTGCTGACAATGCAGTACCCCTTTAAAGATGATAGACCTGTTGTTCAGAGATTTTAAGCATTTCCCAGGTCACAGGTTCATTAAGGTCTTATTCTTAATACCATGAAATATTTAGCATGATTCCTATACTGTGCTCTTCTTTCTCCTTCTTTTAATATTCTTTTTATATTAGTTACTTGTAAATGTAAATGACACAAATGTGTTCATACTTTATTGGCAAGAAATTAGACCATATGCCATAATTCCTCAAGTTTCAATGTTATGCAAATAAACTAGCTGATGTAGTGTGTGTGTGTGTGGGGGGGGGGGTCCACACAAGAAGGGGAGGGTGGAATAAAGGGCATATAGGAAGTGACCAATAGAAAATGACTTTAATTACAACTTCAACTTGCTTCTTACTATTACTCAACTTTTTACAAGTAGTTACTTATAAAATTAATATTGCAAAATGTAATAATGGTTGAATTAAACTTTCATTGCTGGATTTCATATCTTACAGATATTACACTAAGAGTTCTTACTGATTGTGAAATTAAACTTAGCCATTACCCTTGACTTCCAAATAAAATGAATGTCTTTTATCAGTAGTAATAAGAATCCCATAATATTCTTTCTGCATTAAGAATTCAAACACAAATATGTAATTTTTAGATGATTTTCAGGCAGATAATGCAAAGCAATGCTATTTGATATTGTTGAATGGAATGCTGAATTAGATAACTTACAGATGTGGCACTATTTGTGGGTGATAACAGTTATAGTTGGAGGAAATGATAACTCAATTTTAAAAAATAACTTTCAATCACTGAAAATGACATAATTTTCCCAGAGAATACTGAAGAGAGTCATTCAACAAGGCCACCTGTGGCGTTATTGCTCAAGATGTTTTTGTCATCCTCCATTTATTTCTTTTCATGTAATACTACAGAGAATTTTAAAGAGAATGACACAAAAGCATAACCAAATCAAGTTACCAACAAAATTAATAATACACTGACATAAATTGTGATCAACAATAAGATGTCTTTGAGGAGGCAATCAGACAGCCCACTCAGCAGGAGTACATCACTGGCTGCAAGCAGACTCTGTACTCAAGCTGCATCATAATCGCACATCTGAGAATCATGAGAGCTGTCGTCTCTGTCATCAAATAACCTAGAATCTCCAAGCCATATGTTGTTTACTGATGATTTGCACCCTCCCTAAACTATAACATCATTTACTCTATAGCCAGGTCTTACAAGTAAGTGTTACTATTTTATAAAGGAACACAAAATAGACGTGCACTTTTGCAAATGACTTTTTGCATAATTACAGGAACTCTTGATATACAGATATATGTAGATATTTTTCAAACAAAAATAAAGGTTCTTTTTAAATCCCTGCAAATCCTTGAGCTCTTAGAGTACTTAACTAGAGACACTCCTGTCTTCAGCGTTTCCTTTGGGTATCCAGGCATCCATATTGCACAGCATCCTAATGAATATAAAGTGAATTTCCGTAACTTATTTCGCATCAAAAAATGAACAAGGCCATGTCCAAATGTCATTTCTAACTTAGTCCAGGAATGTACAGAATCTGAAATTTGTCTTCCTAACACTTTCTACACCATGATTGCTTGTTCCTTATCTAAGATCCTTCCTCATTGTATTATTTTGCTTTTTGTTTGTGGCCTACAATCAATGTGCATGGTCTAACATCTTGAAATGTTTTATAAATAACTTACCACAAACTATCTGAATAAAGACTAGCCATCAATTTCTGTCTTACTCAGAGCATCATAGACATCAAACCATACAGCATTTTTAAAATTTTGAGACAAGGTCTCACGAAGTTGCTCAGGGACTCCCTGAATTGCTGAAGCTGGCCCTGAATTTTTGATCCTCCTGCCTTAGCCTCCTGAGTCCCTGGGATTACAGGAATGAGCCACCGCACCTGACTCCTTAAGCCATATAGCATTCTTGTTCAGAAACTGAAAAGACGAACTAAGGAGGCTGGAATGTTATTGTCTTCATGTCACTTTGAACTAATGTGATACTTTCATTGTATCTTTGTTAACGCACTACTCCTTACAGGACCTGCAGCTTCTGTAAACAAGGAAATCAGTCTCATCTACAAATAGGAATGAAAAACTGCACAGGAGATAGCCAAATAGCAGGCTTGAAATTAATCCATAGAGCTTATAATTATTTACATGTAGCTAATATGCTACAAAATTGCATGTTCCTATTCTGTCTTTTAGAAAAGGATTTTGTTCAGTGCACCTTTTGAAATAATATTGATATTACAATCCTGGGTGCTAAATAAATAGATGGAAATCATTAGCAGGCAAAAAATCACAATAATTATATTTCAAGGAGAACAAAGTCTTTGATTGGTAGTTATACTTACAATAAACCTTTATAATAGTGAGAAAATGCAATTTTACTATAATTTTTTTAAATGTTAAATGCTTATACAATTTGAATAACAGGAAACTGTTAATTCCATATAGGGAATGAAAGCCTCTGGAGTTCTACTTATGTTCTTATACATTTTTCAACTTATTAAATAAAAGAATAAAAATTGCATTTAGGTTACAATTTGGTTGTTGTTAGACTTATTTTACCAAGTTTATTCTAAGGAGCTTATTAAATAATATGTGTGTTACCTAAAGTTGATTACATTGGGAAAAAAATTCAAAATTCATGCTCAGCAACTGACTTCTTTTAGCACTTATTGATCTTATAACCACATTCTTACTATATTAAAATCATCTATTTTTTTTTCACCAAAATTTTATCTTCCTGAGAGACAAAATGTCTTTTATTTCTCTTAAATCAACTCTTTGCTTGGGACAGGAGAAATAGTCATATAATAAATGTTGTTTGATTAGACTAATTAATGTTTGAATATGCAAATTATTTTTAACAAGAATACTTAGTGTGGCATTTTGTGGCATAACAAGACATTAAAATAGAAATATTTTAATAAGATCAATATAACAATATAGTAGAAATAATTGCAATGCTTTGGAATAATTATAATGGTGATATTCCAAAAGTATTTAATAGTGTATTTTTCAGTGCTGATCCAACTTATTCCTCAGGTTAAGTGTTCTCTTGCATTTTATATTAAATATAGCAAATGCGAATATTTCATTTATTTTTAATATATAAGCTGAAATAATAGAGTTAACTTGCTTCTTTACCTTTTTTATGATCAAATAGCAATTTATTTTACTATTTTAGCATAATTTATTAACAATAAAAATGGACACCTCATACATGTAAGAGGCTGAGAAATCTAAGTTCAAGGCAGAAAGAGATATGATGTCTGGTGAGGGACCCATTCATCATAGATGGCCTTTTCTCTGTGTCCTTATATGGAAAAGAGAAAACAGACTCCCTTCAGCCTTTTGATTAAAATTTATTCATTTATTCTAATTTGGTATACATGACAGCAGAATGCATTTAAATTCACAGTACACATACAGAGCATAATTTTTCATGTCTCTGGTTATACACAAAGAAGAGTCACACCATTCATGTCTTCATACCTGTACTTAGGGTAATGATGTCCATCTCATTCCACCATCTTTCCCTCCCCCATCACCCCTCTCTACCCCTCCCTCCCCTTTGCCCTATCTAAAGTTACTCCATTCCTCCCATGCTCCCTGCCTCCATCTCCATTATGGGATTGAAGGACCTCCCAAAATCCCCCCACAATATGATCACCTTGGGGGCTACATTTCAACATATGAACTTTGAAAGCAATACAAACATTTAGATCATAGCACAATTAAAATCAGGGTGATTTTATGATATCATGAGAATGACAACAATAAGCAATATATAGACTGGAAGTTTGTTGGTGATATAAACAGGGTCTAAATATTTAAATGGTAACCTAAACATCTAAAAATTACTTATGAATTACAGAATGAAATATATCTAAACAGTAGGAAGATCTGATAGATACCACCTTTACTAAAGGCCAATGTTAGTATTAGAAAAATATTAGAAACTGACATATGATTTCTGATACAATTCAGTGAAGAATATGTAACTTCAAGTATGTTGAATACATGCAAAAATAATTTATCCTTATTATTATAATGGAAGAAATTAAAAATATCCAGGACATGGGCTATTTTGCAAGAAAATTAGCACAGATAATTGAAAAATACCACTGATTTAAATGAAGCACACTTCCATGTTCACATACAGATGTACACATCTATACATACACATCTATATAGGTCCAGAGCAGGGTCACTATTCTATAATAAAAGAGATGCACATATAAAAAAATAACTGTAAATTGTGATCTTTGGTGCATCCCAACTAAAACAAACTGAATATGGAGTATATTTTGGCAATATTACAGTATCAGTTTTGAATTTCATGGAAGAATTATGGGTATTTGGATTATGCATGTGAAAATTTTAAATTAGGTATCTGATTTTGTAATTAGAAAAAAAAATCATGTCTTCAACTTAATTTCTAAATGAATTTGAAAAGAATACAAACAGAAAAAAAAGAGAAAGAAAATGTTTTAAAACATCAAAAATTAGAGAATTTAATTGAAAAAATATTTTTCAGATTTGTATTGATTTATAAGCTTTTAAGATAAAAGTATTAAGGGAGTATTACAAACAATTACATAATCATAATCATATAATAATAATTTGTTATATGATAATAAATTGGATAATTTAGATTAAATGGGCAAGATTATATATACAAAAAACTTGCCTTGACTGAATCATGAAGAAATAGAATATCTTAACATACCAATAACAAGTAAGGTGATTGAATCAATAATATAGTCATCCAACAAAGAAGTTTATAGGTCCAGAAGCCATCAGTGATAAATTCTACCAAACATTTAAGGAATTAGTGCCAGTTCTTTTCAAACTCTTCCAAAAAAATAAAGGGGACATAATACTTCCAAAATCATCATATGCTGGCAGTATCACTCTGACACCATAGCCAGACAAAAATACTATAAAAAAAGAAAACCACAGTCCAATATCCTTGATGAACATAAATGGAAAAAATCCTCAATGATGTACTGACAAATCAAATTCAACAGCAAATTAAATAGATCTTTCACCATGATCAAGTGAAATTGATCTCAGGAATATAATAATAATTCAACATATGTAAATCAATAAATTTGACACATTTCATTAAAAGAATGAAGAACAAAAAACATGACTATTTCAATAGATGAAGAAAAAAGATTTGGCAAAATTACAACATCCTTCATGATAAAAACTCTCCCAATTATATATAAGGAATGTGTATCAACATAGTAAAGGACAGTAAAGAACATATACGATATACCTATAGGTATATACAATGAGAAAAAGTGGAAGTTCCTCTAAGACCTGGAACAAGGCAAAGATTTTTGTTCTTGCCACTTCTATTAATCAGAGTAGGAGAGGACCCAATCAGAGCAATTAGACATGCATTTATAGGCAACTGACTTTTGTTTAAAAAACTAAGAAAAAATAATGATGAAAGGATCATCTACTCAATAAGTAGTTTAGGAAAATTATATATCCACATGCAGAATAATGAAATTAAACTCTGTAGCCCACTAGCTATAAAAAAATCAACTCAAAGCGAATTAAAGATCAAAAAGTGCAAGAGGAAACCATATGGGAAATCCACTGAAGCTCTATGTCACTTTGGGAAGTATTGAAATCTTGATAGTCTTTCAATCCATGAAGAAAGGATGTTTTTCCATTTATTACATTTGTCTTTAATTTCTTACTGCAACATTTTATAGTTAGTAAAATCTTTAATTATTAAATTTATTTCTAAATATTTTATTCTTTTGGGGCAAGTTTAACTGGAATTGTTTTCTAATTTCCTTTTCAGATAGTTTGATCTTTGTGCATAGAAATTCAAGATCACAATACTATCCAAAGCAATCTACAGATTTAGTGCAAACTCCATCAAAATTGCTATGATATCTTTTGCATAAATAGAAAATCCATTCTACAATTTATGTGGAAATTCAAAGGACTTTAAATAGTTAAACAATATTGAAAAAGAATCAATATAAAGATCTCATATTTCCTGATTTCAAAACCTACTACATAGTTATGGTAACCTAAACAATATGGTACTGGCATAAATGCAGAAATATACATGTACAGCACAGACTAAAGGTTCTGGAAACGTATTCTCACATGTGTAGTAATAATTTTTGTCCAAGGTGTTAAGGCGATTCAATGGGGAAGAGACAAGTCTTTTCATCAAATTATTAAGCTCAATATTCACATGCAAAAAAAGAAAGAAAATGACGTTGGACTCATACCTTATATGGTGTACAAAAGTTTCAAAACAGTCCTTCAGTAGCTTTGGATTTACCTAATTATTTCTTGTTCTCATTTGTAGCTCTCAAAAATAAATGTAGAATGTGTTCAAAATGCAATATCCCGATAGGGAGGAAAAGTTCAGGACTGTCTCGGCTTTTTTCCTCTCTCCCTTAGAAGTAGGATTTTTTTTTTTTCAAACTAGTCTCAATGAATCTTATGGCCTCTGAAATATATAACCCAGGAAATCCCTCTGCTGTGTAGCAAGGTGGGGAAATTGTAGTTAAGACTTCATCCAACCTGGGCAGTTTTCTTGAGAGTTGGGGGACTAATTCACAGTGGAACCAAAAATTTTGTTCCTTCTACTTATCTGTAAGTAATAAACCATTTCAACTTGTGTGTAAGTGTGTTATTTCTCATGACATTCACACGCATAGGTAACCAGTGCTTGATGGTCTGAAGCAAAAACCCAGGAGGCAATGGGAAAAGTATGTGGATTCATGTTTTTGAGAGTTGACATAGTGATGATCTTTGCTATTCTCCACACAAGGGTGGATCAGTCATTAGTAAACCTATTTTTCATTAAGTCAAGATAGATTTGAGTCCCAAACATTAGTGCTAACATAATAAAGCTCTTAGAAAACAAACCATTCAGAACAAACTTCATGACATTAGATTTGCCCATGATATTTTGGATATTCTACTAAAATCACTGCCAAGAAAAGAAATAGATAAATTGGACCTCGTTGGAATTAAAACTTCCATGTACTAAAGGACTCTATCAACAGAGTAAAAAAAAAAAAACGAGAAATGCAAGAAAATATTTTCAAATAATATATCTGGTAAGTAATTGATACACAGAATACATAAACAAACACAATTTAACAACCAAAAATTGAACAACCCAATTCAAAAATTGGCAAAACGTTAAAATAGATATTTCTCCAAAACAGATGTACAGACAAAAATCACATGAAAATATACTCAATATCACTAGACATTAGGAAAATGCAATCAAAATCATAATGAGATGTCATTTCATACCCAGTAAATCAGCTATCATCAAAATTTTACAAAAAAGAAAAAGAAAATAATGAGTGTTGTTGATCATATAGACAAACCAGAAAACTTGTGCCTCACTAGTGAGAATTTAATGTGGTATAGATGAAGTAACAAACATAACCGAAATCCCTCTAGAATATTAAATATCAAATTACCATATAATGCAGCAGTTTTATGTCTGCATATATACTCAAAAGAAGTGAAACTGGGGACTTGAATGATATTCATATAGCCATACTCATGTAGCATTATTAATAGCCAAAAAGTAGAAGCAACTCAAATGTGTATCAATGGATAAGTGTATAAACAAAATAAGGACTATACATAAAAATAGCCTACTTGGCCTATATAATGAAGGAATTGTGACACATGGTAAAATATGAAAAAATTTCGAAGATGTTGTACAAAAGTAAATAAATCAATCACAAAGGGATAAAAAATGAAATTCCTATAGTAATTCAATTCACAGAGATAGAAAGTAGTATGATTGTTACCCATGTCTGTTAGGATAGGGGAATGGGAAGTTCATGTTTAATGGATATAGAGTTTCAGTTAAAGAAGATGAAAATGTTCTGGTAATGGATATTGGTTATGGTTGCTCTAATGTACTTAATGCTACTGAACTATACATTTAAAAATGGTTAAAATGATAAATTAAAGAGCAATATATAGTAATATATATTAATGTTAAATTTATCATTTGTGTGTATTTGCCATAATAAAAAAAGAAGAAGAAATTTGAAGGAAGATACAGATAATGTAAGTATGGCATCACCTTCTCTGGTTTCTTACATTTTAGAGCTTTCTTATTGTTACTAGAAGTGAGTTGCAGTTGATAAGCTATTTCATCTTTTTAATATAGGGATAGTTTTACTCTTGAGTTCCCATAAGAAGACATGGTAAGTGAATATGCAGAGTAACCAGAGAGAATCATAGGATGATGCAAAGTGCAAAGAACCAGAGTTTATTAGATCCATATCCTTCAATTTATGGGAAAGAAATTATCGGCCTAGAGGGGAAAATTGTCACTTTACTAAAATTAACCAGGCTTTTTAGTTGCCAAGGCTCCAGAATTCAGAACTCCCAGTGGCAGTTAATTCTGCTATGGTTGGGTGAATTTATACATTTTGCTAGCATGCTGCAGAGTCAAGGAATAGCAAGGGACTTTTGCTTTAAAATACAGCATATATGACATTTACTTCACAAGCCCCAGTATCCAAAAAAGATCATGTCAATTAAAAAAAAAATCACATTACTTCAGACCGCAAAACTTTCTTCCTACTGCTTATAATACAGAATATAAATACTATTTGTGGGGGTGGTGCTGGTGATTGAACCCAGGGCTGTGTGCATTCCAGACAAGCACTCTACCAACTGAGCTACATCCCCAGTCCCTGACTTCTGTATTATTAGACCTACTTGCTCATAGCCACTTCTATAATGTGTTGACATTCAACTAGCCAGATTTACAAAATGAGTTACAAATATGGGTAAGTCCACTGAGTCTGTCTTATGTCCAACCTCTATAGACATCTCTAGCATCTTTGTTCAACACAATATTTTAAATTTGAATATATTATTTTAAAGTCATATTAATATTTTATATACTCAAATATAAGATTAAACCCCCCAAAAATAAAAAAGCTATTTATCAAGTTGATAAGAAAGCTTTTTAGAAGTAGTAATTCAAGCAAATTTTAATGCTTCATTCTGATTATTATATTGTCATTATATAAGAATAATATAATAATTAAAATGCAGAGAAAATTTGAAATTTACTTAATAGGTAATAAGATCTTAATATTTGTGAGTACCCCAAAATTCATACATTGAAATCCTAACCCCCAAACTGATGTTATTAGATAGGGCCTTTGGAACATAATTAGATCACGAAAGCAAAGTTCTCAAGATTGGGATTGATGTCCTCATTAAATAGATCACAAAGAGTTAGCTCAGCTTTAAATGTCCTAAGATCTTGATATCATCTTGAAGCAGATAGACCAATTTGAGTGAGTGTTTCTAATTTAGATACCTGACCCATTTTTTTTTAAACTTTAAAAATTTTGCATATTTAAATAGCTTCTCTCATTACAACCACTACAGTATGAAGAAAATAGTTTTGGAAAATATGAAGAATTCCAAAAATAAAGAAGTCAGACATTTACAGTCTCAAGGAATTTTCAGCTTAGTGAAAGAAATGATCAAATTAATAGATTACTGCACTCATTTTTGAAACTAACCTAGGGTAAGTAAGTGGTAAGTTTTCCTGCAAAATATACTCTGTTCACAATAAAGAAAATGTTTGTCAATAATTTGCTTAATTTAACAGTCCCACATGGTTATTTTTTTTTCAGACTTACAACTAGGATACTTGGTGTTTTTTTTGTTTTGTGTGTGTGTGTGTGTGTGGGTGTGGGTGTGTTTGTGTGTGTATGTGCACCTGTGCATAACTTAATTAAATATTGGTTGTTTAATAATGGATATTAATATACTTGGGATTACTTTGAGAAGAGTGACAGATAAAATAAACATTATTTTCACCTTAGGAAGATTGTGATTATGGATATGAAGAGATGAGAAAGATATGCATACATGTAATTCAGAATCTTGGCCAATATTTAGCTTAATTGATTGATATTTCACAATGATGACAGGAGAATGTAGATGTTTGATAGGAGTGCTTCAACAGTTTTTTTTTTTCTTTCCTGAAGAGTTTCAACTCAGCAGTGGTTTGAATATTAATTTATGTAGGTGAGAAAGTATATTTATTTGGAAAATAAAATTGAATAATAG
The DNA here is from genome assembly GCF_048772815.1 of Callospermophilus lateralis. Taxonomy (NCBI): domain Eukaryota; kingdom Metazoa; phylum Chordata; class Mammalia; order Rodentia; family Sciuridae; genus Callospermophilus; species Callospermophilus lateralis. The sequence continues at coordinate 64,603,866 of NC_135320.1, read as the reverse complement.
GAATGGAATAATCTCAGTATTTTCCTGACACAAAGGATAATTTAGTCATGTTTCAGATCTGTTTTGATTTATGCTGAACAATAACCTTAGCTGGGAACGAAGGAAAAAAACTGATATTTGGGAATAAAACTGAAAGGAATTCTTTAGATTCACATTTCCTATGTTAAAGGGAAAGGCTACATGCAACTTATTGTAATTTATTATTAGAAATAAAAGATCATCAGATTCAAATGAAATACTATATTCTGCAATATAAACTGCCATTTTGCAAAGCTGGAGTCTTTCTAAAAGAAAGCCAGAAACACTTAACAGTTTAATTGATTTTTCACTTTAGAGTTTTGAAAAGATAGAACTAGGAATATCATGTGCATCAAAACTCTAAAGTTTTATTTTGTTTTTATTCACCCTGTGGATGATACAAAAGCTATTCCAGCTAATTTCACCTAGATCAGTCGTTTGAGGTCTGCACATGTGGTAGCACAATCAGCAGGGATTTGCAATGCTAGATTCTTCAATTTTCCACCATAGAGACAGACTGATGTTGAAAGCTATGGACGAGACTGCACTAAAATCATTGTGGTTTTGAAAGTCAATGTGAATTCCAGAAACTGATTATCATCACTCAGTGATTAAGAAATCTTAATTTGGGCCAACCTCGGCTTCACCTCCCACCAATCACTGTCTCCATTTTTAGACTTATAAAGCTATGAAAGCATAGCGATTTGGGGAGAAATTTGCATATTGCATGTGGCTATTTTGCAAATTGATGTTTACTTTGTTCCAAGCCACATCCAAATCCAACTAGAAATGACTGTTGAATATTAATAAATTTTGATATGACCTCATGGTGATGATATTTTTGATGTGGTAGATGTTCAATCAACCTCTCCATAAACTAAATAATCTTTTATAGAGGCCAGAACATGGTCAAAAAGGCCAAAGTATAAGGACAGAGAAAAAAAAAAAAAAACTCATTGGTTGCCACTAACTGCTTTTGGAGGTTTAACAACAAAGGGCTACAGTTATTAATTTTTTTTCTGTGGAAATGGAACTCTTCTTTATTTTGATGGTGAGGATCTTTGCATGATGGTGTGTTTTTATATTGTATAGATTCATACGTATGTATGTTAATCCTCATGGAACTATGGGAACTATTATTCTATATGTAGATTATATTTCAATGTAAGTAAAATCTCTAGATCTCATATGGGAGCACTCTAAAAATGTCTGATCTTACAAAGAGCATGTAAGGAAGATGGCATGCATTTACGTAAAATGTATATTTGCACTGAAAGTGATCTAGTAATTCCAACTTACATTTATTTTATCTCATATTGTTTATAAAAATTCTGAAACACAGCAGTAGCTTTCCTTTTTCTTGAATGTATGATTATGTTGGATTAGAACAGTAAATGAGAAGGAAGGAGAATTCCAAAAGAGTCCTATTAGAATAAGGAGAAACAAAAAAAGACCCAAACGCCTCAGTCCACCCACAGGCTGAAACACCATAGTGTAGACTTTCAGGAACTCAAAAACAAAATATAGGGCTTAAACTACAGTGACACTCACAGATATGAAAAAAGGTTTCCTTACCAGGCTTTTCTTGTATCCATGCTATGGAAAACCTTTATACTCAAGAGGACTCTGTGATGTACCAGAAATTTTAGAAGATATGTAAGACTCTAAATCTCATACCATCCAAATTTCATTCACATTGAAGGTCTACCTTCCCATCTTCACTCATCTCCCCATCTGGAACTAATTGTAAGAAGTGTTTTTCTCTTGATGGGTTGTATTTCTATCTAAGAACAAGAATCTTTTTTTTTTTTTTTTTCAAAATAACTGTAGTTCTGAATCCTCCATACACATACAAAAATTCTACTCTCAAAACCTTAGCACCTAACACAGTTTTGAGTAGAGGGAAGGGAACAAGGGAAGGGAGGAAAGGAGGAGAAGGAGAAGTACTGTGGACTGAATTAGAACAAATTATATTCCATGCTTTTATAATTATGTCAAAATGAATCCTATAGACATGCATAACTAAAAAGTACCAATAAAGAAAAAATAAATAAAATTATGCATGACAAGTACTTGTTTTTTGTTAGAGAGCAGAAAGTGACTCAATCGGGAGTATATTTTGGTGTCATCTTTTTTCATTCCTTTTTAGTTTACCATACCCTGATCTGAGATTCATTTGATTAGAGAGACTAACCCCTTCTCACACGAGAATAGCAAGATGCTTCTAGATATTTCTAAATTCCTGTGAAATTTTATTTTATATTGATCCATGCAAGAACTCTTTCTCATTGTATTGCCTGAAAATGCCAATAGAGTTTTAAAATACAGACAGGAATGTATTATTTTAACACTTCTTATAGATGCCAACATTTGTGTAGGGTTTATGTTCCATGGAAATACTTTGATATAATTATTTCAAATAGGAAGTAAATAATCACACTTGCATTTTATTGTTTTGTTTTTAAATTGCTTATTTATTGGTCATAATAATTATAATATTAATAAAACTTTAATAATATTTATACATTCACCCACATGAAGAACTAGATACTGACTTAACACTTTTTACTAGAATCAACTAGCTCTGAAATAAAGTATACTACAACTTTTATGACATTGCTAAACTTCTTTGAAAAGTTAAGGAAATATCCGGGTTCCAGACTAAAACAGGTAGTATGTAAAGCCTGGGACAATATCAGCAGGTAGCGTGTTCACTAGATGTCTGCAGGGTCTTCAGTGTGGGTACTCTCCTGAGTAAAAGCCAATGAAATAGACCAAAACAAAGGTATGAGGGAGATGTAGAGGGCTTAGGCAGCCAGGGCAAGATGGTGAGTGAGGAGGTCCAGGGCAGGGCCAGAACAAAGGAGCATAGAGAAGGTCTTCTAATAAGGTCAATTTCCTGGTTGAGGAAAATGCTCATGGACACAAGCTGGGGACCTTATCAGACAGATACTTTCATACTCATGTTCCTAAGCACAGGATCCAATAGAAAAACTAAAACAGATCCATGGACATCAGGAGCATTAATCAATAATAGTGAGCAGAGCATGGGCACAGGAGACAATAAGGAAAGCAGGAAATTCCAGAGATCACAGAAAAAAAAACAGGCTAAAACTGCTCTACCAGATTCACTGCTCTGAGGCTCCTTCTCTTTGTAGAAGCCTGACTGTCACTTTAGCATAAACCTGCGGCTTGCTTGCTATCCCTTTGTGGTGTTCCTTAATTCTTTGCTTAGTGGAGACAATGAACCCAACACCCCTAGACAGTAACAGATAGAATTACATTTTTATAAAATCAAGAGAAAATAACTATCAAACTAGTATTTTGAAAACAGAAAACACACTTTCCAGAAAGATGAGTGAATGAAATACCTTTCCAAGTGGAGCAAATTGAATAGAATTTATAGCCACAGACAACAACAAAAGAGATTCCAGAGAATAAAAGAAATATAGTGTCTCTAAAATGAAAAAGAAAATAAAAAACATGAACCAGAGGGGGGGAAAAAGGAAAATGAGCACACAGTTAAATCTAAACAAAACTTGCATGAATAAAATTTTAAAAAAATGTCTAAAGTGTGTAGTTAAAAATAAGATAGGAGTAAACTGAACAATGGTAGCATGTCAGTTGGGAGATGGTTAAAAGCTCATGAGTGTAGATATTCTATTATTTTCATGAAGAGATTAGATATAAATTGATAAGATAGTCATGTTGTAATGTTAAGTACCAAGCATTCATGATTAAATGTTAAACTAGCAAATGATATACATAACTAACTTTGGTTTTTCACAGAAATACATGAGTAGTTTTATATTAGATACTCACTTGATTAATAGAATACATTTAGTGATTAAAATCCCTATCCTGTATATATTCAATGGAAATGACACCTTTGATAAACTTCAATAACAATACTTTTTATAAAATGGACTTAGAGAAGGAAAAATATGTTATAGATATTAAAAACCTACATAATTTTTATATAGAAATATAATCATCTCTTTCTATCAATATATATTTCTTTCAAAGGTACAAAACATACATGGTTACTATCAACATTCCTATTAATGTTGTAGTAGATGTCTTATCAGTGAATACAAAAAACGTAAGTAACATCTTATTTATTCTCAGAAGTTATATACTTTTAAATAAATAATATAAACTTCAATAATAAACAAATATATTAGGAATAATGTAAAAAATACATTCCAATAACTCCTTCAAGATAATTATAGAATGGAGAGGAACATATTAAAGCTAAACTTTATGAATAAAGAGACATGAATTTCCCTGAATGAGAGATATCACTAACACCATGGTGTAAGAATAAACATAAAAAAAGAATAGCTTTTCAAATAATATTCTAAAATGTAAAAGGCAGAGCAAATGATTAAGCGTAACCAAGATATTCTGGACAAAGAAGACAGAGACAATCAGAACATTAATATTTACTGAAAGTTATATTAGTTTTATTATTTATTGTTAGCATAAGAATAGACAATTTAATTTGCGTTACAGAATATAAAATAAGCACTAGACACACTCACAAGTAGAGAAGCATGATATATTTAACAAACATGGAATTTAGACCAGTTAGGAACAATGAACATTCAATCAATGTTATTGGAAGAGTTGTTGATCCCAAGGGTTAAAATGAAACTTTACCCATAAATCACACCAAATTCAAATATTGTCTTCAAGTTATTTAGAAAATTAAACATGACAGGCTGACTTCTAAGACATTCCTAAAAATATGAGTGAATATCCTTATGATCCTTGAGTTATGAAATATGTGATTAAGATGATGCAAAATGAGAAGAGATAGATAAATTTGATTTTATTAAATTGAAACTTTCCCTTGAAAATCTGTGAAATGACAAGACACAAACTGGAAAAGTACAAGATCAACAACAAATTATTAACATCAAACGACAGTTAGAACTTATACAATTCAAAATGATATAGGCCAACTCAATAAAAACATTCCTGAAAGACTGAAACTTTTGACAAAAGTGAAAAAAATAATTCCTCAGCCAACAAACAAATAAAAAACATCTTTTTTAGTGTAGAAAATTAAATTTATTGCTATGAATTTTTATTTTGTAACTACTACATTTGCAAAAACAATTAAATCCTCAGAAAGATGTGAGGCAACAAGAGCATGTGTGCACACTGTTGTTGGAATACAAATTGATACAACTGCACTGGAAAATAATTAGCATTACCTAGAGAATGACTCTATATGAGTAACTCGTTGCTTATAAATTCTACCTGATAGACACATACCTTCAAAAATTTCTTGTGAGTGGGCATCAAGAAATATATATCAGAATATTTGCAATGTACAATTGACCCTCTGATCCACAGTTTCCCTATTCACAGATTCAACCAACTGAAAGATGAAAATATTCAGGAGAAAAGCTCATCTGTATGAAACACATAAAGACTTTTCCCTCTTGCTATTATTCCCTAAATGGTAGAGCAAAACAATTATTTACATAGCATTTGCATTATATCAGGATTATAAGTGAAACAGAGACTTTTTTAATCTTCACGAGGTTGTGTATAGGATATGTTCAAAATACTTCAGTATTTTAAGGATCTAAGCTGCACAGATTTTTGCTCTCCATGGAGGAGTCTTAGAATAAATGCACCACAGAAATTGAGTGCTGAGCATGGTTTAAAGTAATCAAAATGTAATCATCATAAAAAAGTAATAAATAATGCTATATTTATAGAATATTACAAATGGTTATAATGAATTATTTTTTGACTACACCCATCAGGTCCGGTTCTTAGAAACAATATTAAACATCAAAAGTAAATCACAAAACATCACGTATGATAGGTACTCATTTTTATAACCCATATAATTAAGCAAATCAAACAAAACATTTCTTAGCAGTTTGTATACATGGCTACAAAGGTACCTGGAAAGTCTAAAGAATTTGGAGATAGAATGGTATGTATGACTATACACACCTCCATATGTAACCAAATAAAGTAATCAATAAATTCTAAGGTACTGTTTAATGCAACTAGGAAAGGTAGATAATGCAACTAGTGAGTTTAAAAAGTGGTGGTATATTAGTTGGCATTCTGTCACTATAAAATACCTCACATGATTAATTTACAGGAGGAAAAGAGTTATTTTGGTTCACAGTTTTGAGGTTCCAATCCAAAATTAATTGTGCCCATTTGAGGGGGCCTGTGATTAGGCAGTATATCACGAAGGGAGCATGTGTTAGCCAAAAGCCTTCATGCCTTCAGCCAGGAAGCAAAAGGGAAAAAAGAGGCTCTGTTCTCACCATGCCCTTCAAGGACATGATCCAAATGACCTGAGGACCTCAAACTAGGCTTCACCTCCTAAAGGTTTGACCATGTCCTGATAGTACCATGTGGGGAACCAAATATATGGATCTTTAGGATCACATTCTTTAAACTGCAGCAGTTAGTAATATTTTACTTCATTGATTGGGTGGCAAATTCACAGTATTGATTTTACAAAAGATTTTTCACTGTTTACATATTAGATAGGTATATACTTTTGTGTCTATAAAATATATTAGTGAACTAAAACTAATGTAAATTTACTTTTTAAATAATATCTCATATATATGTATGACTAATTAAAAAATATATATACATATAACATTATATCGTTTGTCTTGAAAAGTGTGCCTTGCTCCAGTGAGTCCCTCAGGAGATTATATATATATATATATATATATATATATATATATATATATATATATATATTAATCTTATACACATTATATATATAATGTGTATATGTATATATGCATATATACACACATAATATATAGGTATCAGGATATATATATTTAATATAGATATATATAATATAGATATCAGGAGATATAGTTTCAGGAATATTTTTACTAGTTTACTTTTCATATTATGGAAGAGAAAATTTGTACTTGAGCCAATGATCTCAGTATGATTTAATTATAGCTATATATATGTATATATCAGGATATATAGATATACTGAGGGACTCATTGGAGCAAGGCATGCTCTTGAAAGAAAGACAAATAACATAATTCTTTTTAGGGAGCACATTCCTTTTTTTTTATTCTTATGACAAAACTACACACCTTAGAAATCCTGAGGGGATGGACAGGTTCACCATGGAATCACTAACCTACTTATTTCTCTTTAAATGGGAGAGGAGAATTAAAAGTATTTATTTGACTTCAAGAATGGACATAAATTGTTTAGAATGCAGAACTCTCACCTCTACAAAAAACTCTTTTCCTGCTATAGGTACCAGGAATATTTATTTTAATTTATATCTCCAAAGAAATGAATCAGGTTGCTTTCTGATGGAAATTCAAGAATCCATTCCACAGTAATGGAATTGGCACATTAATGGTGAAGAATGATTATTAGTAGTTTCATTTTGCCACAAATCTCCTTATACCTTAACCTTGCCATCTGCAAAAGCGTTGGGACTCAGTAATCATGACTTTCAACATAAAGAAAGAGCAATTTATTCTTCACTACAAAGAAAAAATGTTGTCAGAATTTCTAATTTATTTTTTGTAGCTGTGCTATTCTTATTAGGTCTATCACAATATATATAGATTTTTTGTTTCTCCCTTTGTTTTAGTACTGCAAGAATTATAAACCTGTGCTTCTGGAGCAGAAATCTTATATTTGTTAGAGTTATAAATCATAAGGTTTGCTCTAATCACCATTTTGTAATAATAGTATAATCCTATTTTAAGTAGAAAAAAGGAACCTTGATTTGGGCTTTTCAGTAAAATATTCAGTGAGAGCAATTAATCTTATTTTGTTTTTTAAAACCACACATTTGGTGTGACAAGTATCAAATATTAATGAATATAGAGCACAACAATGCTATTTTCTAATCATAATTATAATATGGTATTCAGTTGATGTTAGTTCAAAAGAGATACTAAGAATTTCTTAAGAAATGGCATTCGTGTTGTGCAATGGTCTGACTTAAAAAGATATCTAGAAATTCTTGACACATTTTGGTTTTATAATTGCTGTATGACAGGTGGAACTATTATCTAATGCTTGTATTTTGTATATCTATTCACATTGATGATTTTTCCCTTAGCTAATAATTAAAATAATAATCTAAACGTTTTTAAATCCATTCGTTATATTATGATCTGAACAATCTGAAGAACATCCACCATCTGTAACTATTTCTGATATAACTAATATGTGTCCATAGCATGTGTCTAAAATAGTTTCTCTTCCAACTATAATGGTATCCACATTCTTTTTTTTTGCCCTAAAAAATAGCGGAAAACACAGAATAAGGCATTGCTTCTATTTCAATACTAATCAGAATGTGCTAGCAAACCAATTGGAAAGAAATGATCACACACCTTATTTATCTTGGTAAGGCAAGCTTTTCTTTTTTCTTTTTTCTTTTCTTTTTTTACAGAAAATGGCTTTTAAATCTTACCTACACTGAGCAGTCCAGACATGACCCAGAATTGCAATCACTTCCAATGCAGAAAAGTAATTGGACAGGGTCAAGTTTGGAGCCATGTTTTTAAAATTTATGAGGATCTTGACTCTTGTCTTAAATGTTGTCACTGAATCTGACTGTCACAACTTAAATCTCATGGCTCCATAAAGAACTATTTGGCAAGTTTTTATGGTTCTAATCACTAGTGAATATGTGAACTAAGATGGGATTATTCATTAAAGCTTAAGGAGGCTGTTTTGTCATTCATTTTCAACATTGCAAGAGAAATGAAAACAAAGACCAAATATCCAATCTGAGCCTGTTTGGAAATATATGGGAAAAAATTCAATTTACTGTTATCAATATCATGTCTGTGCTGATGTTAGTATGTTTCTTAGTACATACACATGCACACACACACACACACACACACACACAAACACACACACAAGAATCTTAACAATTGCATCACTACCCTTTATTAACTAAAAGTTGTATTTAATAGTAAAATTCCATTTTTATTCAACTTGCACCTATATCTGCTTGTAAGAATGTCATAACTTTCTTTTTGGGTAATACTGACTATATAGCTTAAGTTCTAAAGATTCTCTGAAAAATTAAATGAAAAAACTATCCCTCAAATAATTTGTGCTCTCTATAAATATTTTCTTTAATTACACTGTTACCAACCCTTTAAATTGCAAGTTACTATGAAAATGCAGCAGTGTTTGATTTAAGCATAGCACTTATGCGGTGCTGGCTTCAGTCAGGATAAGAAGCCTTTTTACACAGCAATGGGGTTGTTGCATGAGGCCTGTTCTTCATGATAGGAAATAAATTACGACAAAATGCTCATATTTTACTGTTATTTCCCTTACTAGAGATAATATGATAATTATGAATTACTGGTTTACTCAAAGAATTTGTCACTGAAGGGTATGATCATGAAGAAGAAATTATATATCTGAAGTAAACGTCCTAATAAGGTGAACAAAAATGTTAAAGCATGACTTTATTTATGACTATGCAAGTGATTTGAAGTTTTTTTTTTTTTTGGTTGACTATAAATCTGAATAAATTATGTTATCAATAGAATAGGTTAGATTTCAATTCCCTATATGATAAAATTTTTAAATTCTAAATTTAAAAAATGTCCAGAGAAGTCAAAATTAGACTTCTCAGATTTTTATTTCCAAGTATTTATGTTACAATAAAATTTGGAACTGAAAGATTTAAGTAATTACATGGTTGGATTGCCAATTCAAAACATTTAATTCATAAAGTAGATTTCAGAAGTTTCAGGAATATCTTATACTAGTCTACTTTTCATATTATGAAAGAGAAAATTTATACTTGAGCCAGTGATCTCAGTAATAATTTAATTGTAGCAAGGAAAGAAGAGGGTAAAAGAAAAGAAAAACTAATTTTTTTTTTTTAAGGAAAATTATTAAATAACAGCATTGGCTGGGATAGAAAACTAAAATTCTCCCCTTTGGTTGAGTATTAAAAAGATGACCTAGTTTTAGTAATAAGTATTTTTCCTATTCCAGAACAATCATACTTATTTTATATAAATCAACTAAAAGTAATTTAAATAATGCCTGAAATTAAAAAGAAATTTAGGAGAACATGTTTTAGCAAAAAGACGTTATAAGTTCTTAGTATGTAAAATGAGGCCAATAGATTACATAGTCACAACTTTGAACTTTTTGGATTATAACCACATTTAAATGAATCTTTTAAATAAACAGGGCCTCAGTGGTTATTGAAAATAAACTCTATATTTTAGTCAGATTTAATAGAAGCGGAGCCTAAGCTAGAGGTTCTTTTTCAAAAGATTTAAGGAGTAAATGCTCTCGGGTAAAACCTGTGTGACAGCATTTAAAGAAAAAACTGCAAAGGGTCACAACTGCTTTAAGCCTATATTTGGTATAGTCTCTCCTGGATTATTACAGATATTCAATATATATCTACAAATAAATACCAAACGATAAATGACCAATTTGAATTAAAAGAATTGCAGTAGTGAGCTGTGAAATGCCTTCAGTAGATGTCATAACCTCAAAGACATACATGTCTAAGTGAGTAGGATAGGCCTGTTAGAAGCATATGGGTTTGAGTCCATTGATGCTATAAAGTGAATCTGGGCTGAGCACCAACCGCATTCAACAAAGTTAGCAATTGATTTGAGTTGCTAAAGTGTATATTCCCTACCTTTGCAGAACTGAAGCTAGAAGGAACCATCTTGTATGAAATCACATAGTGATCATAGTAGAGGGATTCCACCAGAGGTGCTGTGGGTTAGCATATTCCTTAGAGTAACCCAAGCTGCTATAACAAAGAGATACTCCCCAAATGTGGCTTTTAAACAAAATTGGTAATTATTTTTCACTTGTGAAAGTTCTAGGCTAGTGGAGAGAATGATGACCCATATAAAGAAATGAAAATTAACAAGTTGAAAAGGTACCACCAAAGGGAAAAAAAAAAAAAAAGAATGTGGGCAAAGCAGTAGCTGCACAATTCAGAATTAATAAATGAATTATTAATTCAGAATTAATAAATGAATTTTGCTACTTGTCCTAAGTTAAGCTGGTGATGAATGAAAGCCAATCCTAAAACCAAAAATGTTTGACTTCAGAGTCAGGATGCTTAATGCTTGTTATAACAAATACCATACTTTTGTTTGGGAGAATTCAGTGAAAGTAAAGAATTCAGTTCATGCATATTAAGCAAGGCATATTTAAAACTGTATTTCCATAACATCCAATTTTGTAACATGTACTCCTCCACTTTCCATGTGTTGTGGTATTTAGCCTCTCTCAAATTGCTTGCACTTAAGGGTTATGGTTTCTTTAGTCTCCATGGAAACGCTAACAATATATTTGAGCATTGAGAGTTTCTTTGTTATCCATGTTAGCTCAGCAAAACGTACAGTCATCTCAGACAAATTGAAAATACAGTCTGCTGAAGCAAAGTATTTTAAAATGAAGAGTCTTTTTTTTCTTCTTTCCTCTATCTTAAATAAATAGCTTTGAACTAATACTGATTTTCAAGTTAAGAGCTATGGTCTAAGAAATCACATCACCTTAGCCACACATACTAAAATGAATATTTTTTCTATATCCATGTTTAGTATTTAAAATCAATTTTTAGGTAAAGTGCTCTAAATGATAAACAGGTTCAGTACATGAATGAATTCCAGGTATGTAAAATTGGAAGAAGGACACATTTTTAGCAATTTTACTGGGCAATCAATTCTCATCAGTTTGACAGGTTTGGGTTTGAGATCCAGTGCTACATGCTGGCCCAAACCTCACCTTACAATTTTCAAGGGCAGCTTGAGGTCAATTTGCATTTTTGTAAAACCACTATAGTGCTCAAGACAGCCAGGGTTGTCTGTGATGATTGCTGTGCTGCTTCTCCTGAACTTGGAGACTTTGATAAGCACAATCTGTCAACACATATATAAGTAGAAAAGCTGTAACCCTGAGCTTTACTATTTATTTTGCACACCAAGCTGACGAAATTGAGCCTTGACAGCATTGCAAGATTTTTCAGTGTTAGTTCTTCTAAAACCTAATTCCAAAGCCACTGGATTTTGTAATTTTACATTTATATTTCATTCTTTCAAATAACTTATAAGATCATGTTATAGAAGGCAAGATTTAGTGAAACCAAATGAATTCTGATCTTTTCCTGTAGGGAATGAGATATAATATCTAGTCAAGTCAGTGGATTCTCTAGACAAAGTGATCAAAAGGCATTTTTTTTGTTTGTTTTTGTGGTATCTGAGTAATCTAAAAATAGTCTGAAATTTAATCCTGTCTTATCTCTAGTCAAACCTCTTTGATAAATCACAACAAAGCAAGCAGAAATTGTCATACTTCTTTCTTTTAAACTTCATGACCAAAGGTCAATAGATACTTGAGATCCCAATGGAAAGACTTTTCTTCAACATTTATTTGGAGGTTTTATTAGGAAAGAAAAAAAATATCCACTTTACCTCTATTGTTATTGGAAACTAAACTGAACTTAAATTCCAAAAGCTCAGCTCTTTCTCTACAAGATAGTCATACAAAAAAGCAGTTCTCAAGAGAACAGCTCAGCTACGGTGCCATTTTTGATGTTTTTCAACAGAGCCAGCTACAAAGCCAAAAACACAAGAAAAAACATGGTTTCATTCTTCAAAAAGATCAAAATAAGGCAGAATATTTGAAATTGTAGTTTTTCAATGATGAAGGTAGAACACTAATCTGTTATATAGTATAAATTTAGAGATTTATAAATATTAATTTCCTGTATCTCTGAACATCATATCAGTCCCACAATTCATTTAAAATACTTGTTTGGGGCTGGGGATGTGGCTCAAGCGGTAGCGCGCTTGCCTGGCATGCATGCGGCCCGGGTTCGATCCTCAGCACCACATACAAACAAAGATGTTGTGACCGCCAAATACTAAAAAAAAAAAATAAATAAATATTAAAATTCTCTCTCTCTCTCTCTCTCTCTCTCTCTCTCTCTCACTCTCTCTTTCTTTAAAAAATAAAATAAAATAAAATACTTGTTTGAAAAGAAATTGTTTATGCTTCCCCATCCCCTAAATACAATTATAATTTACAGACACATGGAGGAATCAGTGATTTCAGTATAGGAAGAATGCCTAGATTTCACTGATGGAATTTTGTGTGTGTGTGATATTGATTGAACATTTATATTGCTCAGGAATTTTTAACTTTAAATTACAATATAAAATGATACTTTATATTAACTGTCCATAGACAATAAACTCAGAAAATAGGTTGATACTTGTATACAAGTCAGTCAATCTCCATTGCACTGAGCAAGAGCTAAGCATTTTTGGAATGTACATCTCTTTACATAAAAACGAATCAGTGATGAGAAATTTGTTTAAATAGCACATATATCTTATGTATAATGTGATGAGAATTAATAGAACATCTTCTAATTTTAGTATGCCAAACCCAAAAGTATGAAAAAAAATTAATAGGATAAGCATAAAATCAACCTGTTTAATGAATTTGTTCATGAAATTATAAATTTCCTATCATTGGTATACTGGACATAGTTAGATAAGGGAGTTTGAAGGTCACAAAATAGTTATACAAGAGAGTGTCATTAGCATTTAATATGAGCAATGATAGTGAATGAAAATCTCAAGAAAGAACATAGAAACTGGGCTGGGGCTGTAGCTGACCACAGAGAAAGACTATTCAGCAGGAGTTTTCACCTGTCATGCCCTGCAGAGATGTCAAATAAAGCAGAAATTAGATAGGACTCATTGATTTAATACAATATGAGATAATTTATTCCAAGTAGCTGCCATAGTACTTTTGTAGCTGGTGGGATAAATTTTAAAACCTGTTAGTAGATATTTGGAAGGAGAAAATGTAGAAAGGATGAATAAAGAATTTTGGCTTTAAAGGAAGGCAGAAAATAGAATACTAACTTTTAAAATATTAATTTGATTTAAAAAAAAATGAACTGGAAGGGCCTTGAGCACGCCCAGGAAAATGACCTTGAAGCATAGGAAATGTTTTAAGCCTGAAGAAGTACTACAGATAGTAAGAGAGTACAGACTTCCATTCTAGGAATGGGATTTCTTTTAGAGAACAAAAGAAACATATTTTCACTGATGTGAAAGACAGAGAAACAAGAGACAAAGGCATAAAGGAACGAAGTTGTAAGACCCAACAGGCAGGTCATTGAGTTAGGATGAATCATTGATAATGCCCAGCTAAGAAGCTCCCCAACATTTAGGGGTCCATGATTCATTCCTCTTCCTGCTGATTTTTCTTGTCCCTGTTTGCAGCACTTCCTCTGCACTTGGTCATATAGTCTCTTCTTCAATTATATTCATGTTCATCTTAGCGTGGTGGCACTTGCTCTTTATCATTTTAAAAATTTATTTAAAAGATGAGCAAGACATTTACAAAAAATGTAAGACCTGTACATTAAATGTTACAAGATATCTAATATCCTTAACCCAGGTCTCTTAAGTCTGTAATGCTGGTCATGCTTGGATCCATAAAGCAGATTTTATGGGCTAAAACAGATGACAAATCACTCCTTATTTGTCATCTTTTTTTTGTTATTATTATGCCAAACTTACTTGCTAATTAAAACTCAATTATACTGTTTTTTAGTTTCCTAATAGTTGTTCCTGACTCGAGGAACTAATTCTTTCTTGCTTGAAGCATCAGAATTCTATAAAATCAATGAGTGAAAAGAAGAAGCATGAAACTTGCTCTATATCCTATTTTTATGTATATTCATAGAATTTACTATACTGTTGAATTAACTTGATCAAATCTGCTTTGAGAAATCTCTATACATTTTTCAAGAAGCAATTAACAATAGAAACGTGACAGAATTCTTTACTAAAAGGAAAATCCACTTTATTTAGTAGTTAAATATGGAATCCTTAAGTTTCAGGATAGCAAAATTCAACTTCTTCTAAAAGAACAGCATCTTTGTGACACAATCTGAATGTTTCTAGTAGCTTTATGGAGTTATAGTTGATATTTTAAAACTCCACATATTTAATATACACCATTTGATGATTATCATCACAATCAAGTTAATAATTACCTCCAAGTATTTCTGTGCTCCTTTGTGTGTGTGTGATAACAATCCCTATCCTGAAATCGACCCTCTTAATATGTTTTAATGTGCAAAATGTCATGTTGTTAACTATAAATCCCATGTTGTATTGCAGATCTCTAGGAATTATTTGCCTTTTATGGCTGAAACTTTATATTCACATGAAACAACTCCCCATTTCTTCTCTCCATAACCCTTGGAAACCACACCTCTATTCTCTGCTTCCATGAGATTGACTATTTTAAATATTTCATCAAAATGAAAGAGGGCCATATTTATCTTCCTGTGATGGACTTATTTCACTTAACATCATGCTTTCTAGTTTCACCTGTTGTTGCAAATTGCAGGATTTCTTTCTTTTTTAAGGCTAAATGTTGTCCAATTGTATGCATATGCCACATTTTCTTTACATATTCATTTGTTGATTTCCATTTTGCAACTTACATATTTTGGCCATTGTGGCTAATGCTGCAAAGAACATGACAGTGAAGATGTCTTTTTGAAACTCTGATTTCTTTTCCCTTGAATATATACCCAGATATGAGATTGCTGAATCATGTGAAGATTCTACTTTTACTTTCTAAGGAACTTCCATACTGATTTCCACAATGGTTATACCATTTTACATTCTTAACAACAGTATATAGTATTCTAATTTCTCTTTCCATATTCTCATAAATATGTTGTCTCTTATTAATATTTTTCTACTAGTAGATTTCCTAACAGACATGAAGTGATATCTCATTGTGGCTTTGATTTTCATTTTACTGATAATTAGTGTTCCTGAGTACCTTTCATCCAGTGGCCATTCATATAACTTATTTGAAGAAATGTTTATTTAAGTTTTCTGGCCATTTTTCAATCACTATGTGCACTATATATGGAAGAAAGATACATCATACCCACAGTAGCCAACAGCATATTCAACAAGGAAAAACTAAAAGTATTTCCTCTAGGATGTGAAACAAATGAGAATACTCACTCTGATGACTTCTAGTCAACATAGTACTGAAAGTACTAGCTAAAGCAATAAGGAAAGTGAAAAAAAATCAAATGTCTCCAAATCAGAAAAGAAGTAAAGTGATTTCTGTTTAAAAATGATAGGCTCTGACATGTAGAAATCCCTAAATACTCTCCAAAAATACTGTTAAAAATAATCAATGAGTTAAGTGCTATAATGCAAAATCATCACAGAAAAATCAGTTGAGTTTGAATACATAAAGAACAAACTATCTAAAAAGTAAATAAACCAATCTCATTTATAATTGCATCAAAAAGAATAAAATTCTCAAGGACAAACTTAGCCACAAAAAAGAAAGATTTGAACAGTGAAAACTCCAAAGTTCTGAGGAAAGAAATCAAAGACACAAATAAGTTGAATGAAATCCTGCAGTCATAGATGGAAGACTTAATATTAAAATTTCCACATTGCCCAAAATAATCTATAGCTTTAACCCAATCCTAATTAAAATCCATTACTATTTTTCTTGATATAAAATATCCTAAAATTCATAAAGAGTTACAAAATACCCACAATAGCTAGAAAGATCTTAAGATGAACATTGCTAGAGCCATTATACTTCCTGACTTTAAAATATATTACAAAGCCATAGTAATTAAAGAAATATAATGCTGCCATTAAAATAAACATATATATATATATATATATATATATATATATATGTGTGTGTGTGTGTGTGTTTATATGCTGTCATTAAAATAAACCCATATATATTATTTATATATATATATAAATAATATATATACAAAATAATAGCTCAGAAAAAACTAATGAACTTTGACTAGAATGTCAAGAATAGTCAATGAGGAAAATATAATCTCTTCAAAAAAAATGATGTCAGGAAAACTAGATAATCAACTTGAAACACACTGAAGTTGGAACAGTTTCTTATACTGTACCCAAAGTCAACTGAAAATGTATTATATTTGATACACTCAGCAAGAGATGAAATTAGAAAAATTCTAGCAGAAAACATAGGCGGAATGCTCTTTGACACGGTCTTAGCAATGATTTTTTGCATGTGTTATCAAAAACACAGGTAATAATAGCAAATACTGACAAGTAAGACTGCATCACACCAGGTGTGGTAGCTTACACTGACCAGCCACTCAGGATATTGAGCCAGGAGAATTGCAAGTTTGAGTTTGAAGTCAGCCTCAG
Source organism: Callospermophilus lateralis (assembly GCF_048772815.1). Taxonomy (NCBI): domain Eukaryota; kingdom Metazoa; phylum Chordata; class Mammalia; order Rodentia; family Sciuridae; genus Callospermophilus; species Callospermophilus lateralis. The sequence continues at coordinate 64,586,575 of NC_135320.1, read as the reverse complement.
AAACTTAGCAAGACCCTCTGAAATAAAAGAAAATTTTTTAAAAGGGTGAAGATGTACCTCAGTAGTGCAATGGTAGAGAACTTCTGGGTTTTCTGAATTTAATTTCAGTATTGCCAAAAAAAAAAAAAAAAGGAAGGAAGGAAGGAAGGAAAAAGAACATCAAACTAAAAATTTTGCAGAGCAAAGAGAATAAGTCTTGATCAAAAAAGTGAAAAGGCAACTTATAGAAGGGAGGGAATATTTATAAACCATTTATCTGATAAGAGCTTAATATCCAAAATATGTAATATACTCCTATGAACTAAAAGAAAAACACAAATAACATGAATTTTAAATTTGGAAATGGGCAAAGAACATTTTTTTTCTTTTTTTTTACTGTAACATTTTCTTGCTTTTGATTGCCTTCTTCATTATTATTATTTCTGCTTATTTCTCAATTAAATGTTTCATCTTATTTTCTTAAGAATTCTCCTTAAGCACTTTTCCATTTTACTCAAGAAAGAAAATAAAATTGGTGATGACAAAATTAACACATGGCCAGAATGTCACTGGAACAGTTTCTACTGTACATATTTCTCAGATCTTAAAATACTGTAGTCTGTGGTTGTTTTTTTTTCTCTACTTCATACTGCCCATATTCACCAGGAATGTTTTTTTCATGTTGTCCCCAGGTGATGCTAAGGATATTGTCCATCTGCTTTCATAATTTAGTTTTTAGCTTCTGACAAAATGTTAGGTGTTGATAAGCAGCACTAATTTCTCATTTCACATTAAAGAGACAATGTAGTCTTAATTTCAATTTATTTGAAATAACCCAAATTCACTCAGAAATGTGACTCTGCATACACATATATATTCATATATTCTATATAAGTTACATGTTCTTATATATGATAAATAATCACTTTTGTAATGTGCTATATATCACTTTTTGGTAATACTGGAAGAGCTAAATTATAAATATTATGCCTTGAAAGTACTAAAATGCTTTTAATTCATTTGTAAACTTGGGATATGTAAAAGAGAACAAAAATTCATCCATATAAGTACATACCTAATAGAACAAGTCTTGATCAAGTTTTTTATTAAGTCCAACAGTTTATATATGGGTGAATAAAATTGATGATTCCCTTTATATTGTAATGATTGAAATTCTAAAAATGGTTTCTTCTATGTATCTGTTATTAACAAGTCCCTTCCCCACAAAAGCTTCATGAGTAGCAGTAACTTCAATCTGCAAAAATTTCTGAATTTCATCTTCAGGAATTTTGGTTTGATTATTCAGAGATCTCTATGGTTAGGTTGCAAGATGTGGAAGAGATATATTTACCTTAGAGAAAAAAGCACTTGACACATATGAAGTATTCTTTTATTATACTTTTTTTTTAATCCCATAACATTTCCACATGAGGATTTAGTGTGACTGGAAATGTGGATGATAATTAAAATAGTCTTATGGGAAAAATGCTGTAGACTTTTGGGATTTCTTTTTTGTTTGCTTGTTTTTGTTTTTTAATACCTTTATTTTATTTATTTATTTTTATGTGATGCTGATTATCGAACTTAGTGCCTCACATGTGCTAAGCAAGCACTCTACCTCTGAATTATAGCCCAGGGATTCTTTTTTAATATGGGATAAAAGTTTGAAAAGATTTGAAAAGATAATGACAATAACAAGGAAATCCAGAAATTAAAGCATTCACTCAAAGTGAAAGAAAATAGATATCTATTGAAGGCAAATTCCATATTAACTTTATAGATTTTTGTGGTTTCAAAACGTTTAAGGCCATTATTTTATCCATTGCAATGCTCAGAGATGAGCAGGACCATGTACTTTATCCCCCTTGTTAGCTTGAAAATTTAAGTGAATTCACCAGGAACTAAATTAAAGAGTTAGACAAAAATAGACTGAATCTGAGTTCTTTTAGTCAGTGGCTATTTTTCTCCAAAATAATCTTTAAATTGCTGGTCAATAGTTGTTGAAATACAGCATGTGCATTTGAGTAATATTTATCCTGTACTCTTGAGTTTCTTAGATCCACAAAGAGTCTAAAGTGGTGGTGAGGGGTGCTTATTATTGCTACAAATATTCCTTTTTCCCCTTTATCTCAGCCTAAGTTTATTACATCCAAGTCTGGTTCTCTTGTTTGCTCTTCCTTGACAACACACAAGTTATTTTCTGTACATGTTTCCCTAGATTCCTTGTGAGCTTTCTAAGTCTTGGTTTTAAATTGGGCAACTTGTATTTGACTGTTTATCAGTCAGGATTCAACCAGAGATGCAGAATCAGTAGGAGATAGATATCAAGTTCATTGTCAGTAACTGACTTATATGATTATCACAGTTGATCAGGAATGTCACAAATCCATAGGGCAGATAATCAGTATGGGTGAACTGGAAATCATGGGCATGGAATAAACCTATTGTCCAAAGACCAAATTTATTCTTCCCACAGAGAAGCCTCAACCCTACTTCAAAAGCCTTTCAACTGATTGAATTGGTTTTTACAAGATTATCTAGGAAAATCTTCCCTAGATAATGACAGTAATTGTGTATTTTAAACACATTAACCATATACTATCACCTAAATTAGTGTCTTATATAACTGGAGACTCTATCTAGCCAAACATCTAAAAGAACTTTTCAATAGAGAATGAAATAAAAGTCTTGGAGGGTTTGAGGGTACTAGGATATTGTGTCTATATAGCCAGGAATTGAACTGTGTCTTGATTATTGCCAGGTTACTCTCAATGCACCACAGGATTCTCATTCTTTTAGTATTGCTTCTACTGTTCCTGTGAAAGCTGGTGTGCTGAAAATTTTCTCTTAATATCTCTGCTTTACCTCCAGTGTTAATCTTTTCCTGTGAGCCTCTGCGTAAGACATGCACTTACTCTCATGTTTCGTTCCCTCTAGCAACGGATTCTTGTTATTTGTTATTTGGTGTTACTAGACTCGTGTTATGGTACAGAAATAGGCATTCTTTGTTGTCCTATTTGAACCTCAATTTTAAGCAGTATGATCTTTCCAGGGACCTCTCCCCACACCCATTGTTAGAGAATCTCTAATGTTTTATAACAGGAACATTTGTTCATTTCTTCTCAAGCAGTTGAAGATATTTTGATGCTGTTGTTTCCTCTCCCACATGAAGTCTGCCTTCACCTAAAGCCAAGGGCATCAGGGTTTGCTCTCCTCTCAGTAGCTCCACAGGTGGAATTCCATGCCTGTTCCCAGCTGCTGCCTGATCTCCAGATTGCATCTTCAAGGAAAGTTTGGCTCAGTATGTCCTCCTCCCAATCTTTTTCATGAGTGTGACTGAAAAATCTATATGACAGAGTGTATGAGGAAATTGGACCTCCCCTTGTTTTAGCAATTCCCAGGAAATCTACACTCTCCTGCCAAACCACACTCAGCCTTCACCAACGTGTTAACTGAATTCTTTCCAACAGTCTATGCATAGTGTCTTTCCCAGAGAAGCAAGGGTCAACCTCTCTCTATTTGGAGATACCTATCTTTTCTTAGATTTCAGGTTCTTGTTTGTCTTAAACCAAAATTCTCTGAAGGGCCCAAGAAATGTTACGATTCTTTAAATGAGTTGGATTTTTTTTTTTTAATAAGTTTGTGAAAGTTGGTCTTCACAGCTTTCCAGCTTTGTACATCCTAAAAAGAGTAAGAACTTTTCCCTCACCATTTTTGAATGAGAAAATGCTTGGAAGGAGAAAAGCAATGAAGAATATCTTCAAACTTCAATGTATATCTCTTCTCTCTAGTACCAAGTTTCTTTGCTATTCCCAGTCCAATATAAAATCTGAACCCACTCCCCTCCATATTTACCTAACTTTAATAGTTTGTCATCAAGAGTTTGGAATGGCCTAGGGATATAGCTCAGTTGGTAGAGTGCCTGCTTTGAATGCACAAGGCCCTAGGTTCAATCCCCAGCATCACAAGGGAAAAAAAAAAAAAGAAAGAGTTTGGAATGATATAAGCAACTCTGTCTTGGCCAGAAGAAAAACTGTAGCTATTCTGTTGTGGATAGACCAAAAGGACTTTAGAACAGATGTCAAAATAGTTAAGGGACTTCATCCATTAAGACAGAATTGGAGGAAGGAAAAGTGGATACATTGTAGGTATTTTTGAATGTTGAGCTAAATATATTTACTAATGGATAAGATGTGCATTATAAAAGGGAAAGGCACCAAGATTTTTGTTGAGTCATATGAAATGTGGAATATCCCTTTATTATAACAGTAAAATTGAAAAGAAATAAGGTAAGTGAAGATTCTCAGGAACTGAGGTCTTGAAGTTTTATTTTGCTTTTTTAAATTTTATAATTTAATTTCAAAATGGAGAGGCTAACTAGTTGTTTAAAGAAGCCTGTACTTTAAGGGAGATATTGGTTTTGGGTGTTATAGAAACATATTTGACTTTATATGCATATGCATCCTGTAATTAATTCTTATAATTCATTATGACCTTGAACCTATCAATTTTGGAAGCCCTTTGACACAGAAATCTCTAGAACTACTATTTTCATTACTAAAGTCACTGACAATTTTTACTCTGTTCCTACAGTTAATTCTGATTTAATCTGAGGAACTGAGCTTTAAACACACTTTCACACATTCTGGTGATATTATGGTCAAGTTGTTAATGGTAGAATGGCATATTATCTTTCCAAATATTTAGTAAATTTTGCATAATTCTAAAGAGTTATGTTAGTAATGTTTTTTATAATTACAAGAGTTCTATTACTAGCAGGAATATATACCTTAATTGTATTATTTGATCAGAGAACCTTTTAAAAATATAAGTTTCATTAAACTTGTTAACTAAGGGGGAAAAATGTATGGAGTTATTTACTATAGAAATGGCAAGGGAATTTTAATTTTTGCTGTACTATCTTTTACCCACCAAAGCATATCAATTTAATTTTTGCATTTAAAATGTTAAAATATATATAATGCGTTACATTTTAAGATCATGAATATAAATTTTGATGGAATATTTAAAAACTAGATAGAACAGTTAACTTTAGAATTGATTCCAAAGATTTTATAAAATGAAAGCCTAGCATTTGATAATAATGTTTCAGTGAGAATAGATGTTTTGGCTTTCATCAATAATTTAATACACTTCAACACAGTTTTCTCAACTTATATATGTAAGAGTGACTTAAGGGTTTTACATTTTATTCATTCATCTCAAATCTATCTACTTTCAGGGAGAATAATATACAACTATGATCTAAATGTTCAATATTACTTTTCCCTGGAAATTCAAATGTTTCCCTGCTGGGAACCAAATCTTTTCTAAACTCTTTATTAAACTAGTATAGAAATATATAAACTTCTTACTTTTATTAGTTCAGCAATGCATATTGAAATTTTGGGCAAATGACACTAATTATACTGACAACTGAATAATTTTCATAATAATAACAAAGGCTTGAAACAGACAAATTTTAGTAATCACTGAACAGTGTCTAATAAACAGAAAATTAATATATGGATATGTAAATATTAACTTGTGGTTTTAGCATACTAGATAATATATGATTTGATATTATCATCCAAACTAACATAAATGCTTGTTGAGTGTTTAAAATGCCAATTTTATTTTGGTCTCTGAAACACAGCTGGTCATTTTCATTAGATGGTATGTGTACAGATTCTGTATTTCTACTTAGCCCAATATACCCAAAACCTCAAACCCCAAGTTTCAAATATAATCAAGATGAAATTATAATTTATAAAATTTACATAAAATTATAATTTATATCATCATTATCACGTAGGGGCTCATTTTTTCTTATATCCATGTTTTTTATGCACATTTTCAACTTTAAACTTTTTTAATATTTTAATTTTTAAAAATATTTTATAACTGGTCTTGAATGGTTTTGCTTTCCTGGTTTTGACCCAGAAGTCTAATTTCTTGACATGTACATTCTCCATATAACTTCCCCAAAAGACATACTCAGAAAAGTATGGCCAGAAAAAGTATAAGTAAAATTGGGGTTAAGGAACTTATGGTTGTTAAAGGAATTATAGCCACTAAAAAAATGTGAAGTACATTTCCCAGAAACACTAGGAAATGTGGCTTGAGGATATCTCATGATTAAGGGTATAAAAGTCAAAAATCCCTTGAGAAGAAGCATTGGGGGGAACTCTTCTTGCACAGAGGGACCCAAAAGATTTTTAATCATGCTCAATTACCCAGGCACTTACAGGTTGCTGTAGTCATGGTCCCAGGAGACTTGACTCTTCCTTGAGATGAAAGCAAACCTTGGCATCAACCACTTGATGATGGTTGTGCAGAAGTACAGGATAATGGAATTAATGGGTCATCAAAGCTTCCACTAAGATTTCAAAGGAAAGCCTGGGAGACTTCACAGAATGTAGCAGGTTGATGTGGACCCTATGACTATGCCCTGAGAGGGTGATACATTCAGATGTGAGAAGGAAGCCAAAACTATAGTGGAGGCACCCTGAGATTAAGAGATCTAGTAACAGTGGGATGTTCACAAAGGCATGCTGCAAGAATTCAGCAAAAACAAGCCAAAGAGAGGCCATGTGGGCTGCAAATAGCAAGTCATGTCACAATACCATGTCCTCAGATGCCAGACATAAGACTATATGACTTGTTTGCCCAGCGGGATTTTGGTTTTATTCTGGTCCCATTCCTTCTTTCTCAGCCCCTACTTCTCCCCTGCAGAATGGAAATATTTACTCTATGACATTCTGTATTGGATATATGTAACTTATTTTTTATTTTTACAGGGATTCATACTGAGAGTTTGCCTGTAGTCTCAAAGGAGACTTTGGACTTGGACTTTTGGACAATGATAAAATTGTTAAGACTATGGGAACTTTTGGAAATGAAGTAAATATATTTTGTTTTGTGAAATGGTAATGTGCCTTTGGAGACCAGGAGTGGAATGTTATGGTTGACAAGTAAGGAATCTCTCAAAACTCATGTGTAAAACAATGCAGGAATTTTCAGAGGTGAATTAATCCACTGATACAGATTAACTGGGTGGTAATCATAGGTGGAAGGGCATGGCTAGAGGAGGTGGGTCAGTTGGGGATGTACCTTTGGGTTTATATTTTTGGTGCATGAAGAGCACTCTTTCTCTCTCTCCCCTGATTACTATGTCCTGAGCTACTTCCCTTCACCATGCCCTTTTGCCATGATGTTCTGCCTCACCTCAGGCCCATAGCGATAGAGTTGTCTAAGACCTCTAAAACCATGAGACCCAAATAAACTTTTCCTCTTCTACACTGTTCTTGTCAGGACTTTTGGTCACAGCAGCACAAAATCTCACTAAAACACAATATAAGGCAATTATTATATAAGAAGCATCAATTTCTTTGATTTTTCCCTTATCATATTATTATCTCCAGACCTAAAACTAGAAACACATCCCTCTGTGTCCTGATGGGAAAAAACCAAAATCAAAATCAGAAGAAAATGTTATATACCAAATGAATTTTGCTCATTTATAATAACACATTTTTTGGAAATTTTTATATAATAGAATCTGAGTTTGTTATATGAAAAAAGAACAGAATTAAAAATGAAGTGAATTCTTTAATGTGGTCAGACTTAACCGGTAATTTTTAAAATTTATTTTTTACTTGTAGGCGAACACCATATCTTCATATTTTTTTTATGTAGTGCTGAAGATCGAACCCAGTGCCTCACATGTGCTAGGTAAGCACTCTACCACTAAGCCACAACCCCAGTCCATTACAAGTAATTTTGCAGTTAATGTTTTAACTCATATAGCTGAGAATATTTTAATTAATTGAATGATACCTTAATTCAAATGGCACTCAACAAATATTGATGGAAATTAACTATAGGAGGAGTAAAATAATTTAGAGCATATTAATATTAAATGAACTTGGCATCTGTTAACTGAGAATAAGTCTTTTCGAAATGGTTGAAACCTATGCTGTTGAAATATGTTCTAGCTTGTTTGAAAATGATAAAGAGATTATTCTTTATGAGTTTAAATAACAGTGGTTAACACCACTATAGATAATGGTATCTCAAGTGACTGATTCCAAGTAATAATTCTTCATCAATGTTTGTAGAATAACATAACTTATACATTACACCTAACTACAAAAAGAATATTGATATGGTTGCAAAAATGGACATCAGGACTAAATTCTTTTTTTTTTTTTTTTTCTGGTCCTGGGGATTGAACTCAGAGCCCCTCAACCATTGAGCCACGTCCCCAGCCCTATTTTGTATTTCATTTAGAGAGAGGGTCTCACTGAGTTTCTTCGTGTCTCATGTTTGCTGAGGATGCTTTGAATTTATGATCTCCTGCCTCAGCCTCCCCAGTCGCTGGGATTACCAGCTTGCACTACTAAGCCTGGCTAGGACTAGATTCTTAATAGGGTATATTTGACCCAAATAAATATTTGGCAATGAAACTGATGATTAAATTTGTATGAAAAAAATAGAGGCCAAGTCATCTAAGTTTCATTTCACACATAAACTGGGAAAACTAAGATGAAAAAAGAAGTTTAAGACTTTCTGGCTTAGACAATAGGCATGTATCCTTATATGATTACCAGAACTAGATTTTTATAGATTTAAAGGCCCTTGAAAATAGAATGGCCTGGTACCCTTGAGAAAACTCTTGAAATCATACACCAACCTATTCTACAAATATTTCTTCCTGCTTTTCCCAAAAAGATTTGCAGTAGTTTACCTGTGTAACTATTTATTGAGGAAAACAAAATAACATGATATTTTGAAGACTTTAGATTGACTTTGAGCTAGTATAACAGTCTCAAAGGACCATGAGGGGTAATATAATCCCAAGTTAGAATGGAATATGCAATAAGGTATGACATCCATTTTTTAGTTGGCCTAGTGGATCTCAGAGTTCATATCATATTTATTTCCTGGTACCTGCATACATAGTTTAATTATACATACTCAGGCACTGGCAGAAGCTTTAATTAGTTCTTGGTCTATAAATCCACTGTTTCCACTGGAGAAAACACCAAGTGGGAAAACCATTGTTCCTCTTTTGTTCAATTAAAGTTGTACATCACAAGTAGCACTGAAAAAAATGAAAGATTAGTAACCTTCTCAAAGCTTTATGTACAAAAGGACAGTAATACCTATTATATATAAAATAAATTTAGCTTATTAGTCTATTGATACAACAGATGAGTATTATCTAATAATACTTAAGGAAATAGTGAAACAAATTGAAGATATAGCTCCAGATATGGTATAATTATTATAGTGAACCAATATGATCTGGTGTTTGCTACATAACACAGATATGGCAAAGAATCATTTTCCCCAATATAGAGAATTATATTCTTTGTTTTTATCTTGCATGTTAAAAAATGAATTTATCATATTGTTTTAGAGCTATATCTATTTCATAATCTTAGGTAACTTAATTTTTAGGAACAATTATCTCACCATACCAGAGGACACCACTTTGATATTTTTGTATTGATAACATGATTATAATAGAACCTAGTGATCAGGAACTAGAAGGCATTTTAATACTAGAAGAGGATCAATCCATGTTGGAAAAAGAGAAAAATCTCCATGGAAATTCAGTCGTCTCTATATCAATGGCTGCCTCATTATTGAGAGTTAAAAGTGTATTAGCATATTCCCTACACATTAAAAATAAGTTGCTATGTCTTATACTTTCTATGACTAGAAATGAAGCATACTTATTAAAAGCTTTGGTTGCTCAAATATTTGAGCAGTAAGTTTTAATGTGTTCTATGGTGAGAGAAATTTCACCAGATGTTCCAGGATAGAACTTCTTTGGGACAGGCATTTTAATGTTTTTCAAAGTATTTTTGATAGATTGCAATGCTGCCTAGTGAACATGGCATGTCTCAACTGGAGGTGACAACAAATGACATTAGCATTTTAGAACAAAACTGTATTTTCCTCAAGTAACTATTCTGCATTTAAGAAGTATAAATAAGCTTTGTTCATTCTTCTTTAATGTTAGAATCTGAGTGCTTTCTTATGAAAATCTATGTGACCACATGCCCTGAGTTTGCCTTCACAAACTGGCTAACATCCAACCTATCAAAACATATATTTGAGCACCATCTGTGGGACTTCACCCATAAGCAGTTACTTCACAATTCCAATGCAGCAACTTCTGCTCCAATACAGTTATTGCCTTCTTGCAAATTCCTTATAACAAATTGATTGAGAGGGAGGGGAGGGGGTATGAGGGCAGGAAAGATGATGGAATGAGATGGACATCATTACCCTAGATACATGTATGATTGCACATATGGTGAGATGCTACAATGTGTACAACCAGAGAAATGAAAAGTTGTGCTGCAATTATATAGAATGGATCAAATGCATTCTGCTGTCATATATACCTTATTAAAATAAATAAATGCAATTTTTAAAAAAGTTATCCAGATTTACATAAATCTTTTCAAGATATGTTATCACCAGCAAGAAGTGAATTGTGATAGCTGTAGAATCCCATTAACTGAATCTGATGAAGAGTGAACAGGGAAGTCTTCACAAGTGGCAGAGTTTTCATATTTGCCTTTATTTTTGTATTTCCATGGAAATGAGATAACCAGAGGTATATAAGTACATTAATACAGGATAACTGGTAATGGTTTACTTGGACGATACTTACAAGGAAGGAGTTTAGACTGATGACTGGACTGTCTAGTGAATTTTTATGTGATTAGAATGTGTTGGAGGGAGACTAGAATGTTTACAACAGGACCTGTATACACAAAATTGTTCTAGTAATAACAGTATTGAAATGACCTCTCTGCTCAGAGGTAGCTTCTGTTTTCTAATTTTCTGTAGAATTTTTCAGTGTTGATGGGTTTTGTATAAAATTTCACTTTTTGTACCATCAAAAATGAATGTTTTTTAATTGCTTTGTTTACCCATGACCAGAATATAGGTTTGGGAAAAAAGAGAATAGGAATAATGAGACATATTTTACTATTGCACTTAATGATTCACCTAGAGTTTATTTTTTTTAAATTTTGTTTAGTTTGTTGGTTTTCTATGCCTATAAGATGGTTCACTGATTTTAGTACACAAAAGAAGAACACCTCTACTAAAGGACATAAGAATGGGTTCATTACAGTGGTATTTTAGTCCATTGCTTCATCTTTTTGGACTTCTTATTCACCAGAAAATCAGGCAACAGTAGTGACTACTATGTAACCAGGGTACACAATTTAATAGATGATCAGGTTTTTATCTCCACAATGGGGAACATGGAGATAATATGAATTCTGGGGGGAACCCTCTGAATTATTTTTTAATATTGTTATGTGTAGTAATAAGAAATGATAAATTGGCCAATGATTTTAATTTTGAGAACATGTCTCAAAATTCTGAAGGTTTCAGTAATATAGAGGTCTGATCACCTGAGGTTCCAGAGGAGGGAAGAGAAAAAATGTAAAATTAAGTAATAAAGTTGTAAAATCAAACCAAACAAAAGCAACATCCCATTGGGGCCCCACTGCAGTAATAAGAACTATCATAGGTACAACATTTTCTTCTTTGTTAAAGTTTATGCTTATGTTCATTTTCAGTTTTCTTTACACATTTCCCTCTACAACTTTATATAGAATGGATTAGAAGTGCTTGATTTATGATTTCTTCCATAGACAGCAGGGTATAAATATGAGATGTTAATTGAAGTGAAAGAGTAACCATCACCCAGAGATTAGAGCAGTTAGTGATGAAATTTGGAGCTGTTTCTAGATAAATTGGTCAATACATTTCCACTGATATGACACATAAGTGTATTATAATAGATAAAAACATATACTGTTGTTGGTATTTCAAACTAAAGTGTGAGATGTCAAGTATGTATGTATGTATGAGTAGCAAAAACTACGGACTATATGGATACTATAATTGGTTCAATGGATGTTCATTTGAAATCCTTAGTTTCTAACTTTTCTTATACTATAAAACCTAGAAATCTAAAACAATTTTTTATATTTCTTTGTAATAAAGCTTTTTACATGTCAAAAAGTCTTCCAAAGATAGATATCCATGTGAGATTTGGAGACAGACACAAAACATATGGAGTGGTAGCTGTGCACTTATCACTAAAAATACACCTGTCATTTCACTGCTTCTATTAAGTTTTCCCCTAGTCCCTGCTTTCAGTCTGGGTTAAGTGCTATGAGCTGGACTTCAGACAGCTATAATTTAACTTGTTCAAAACACCAACCCTGTACCACACTCTTACTACTAAAAATAATGATGGTACTACTAATCCTATATTAAGCTCTTAATGTCTGCAGGTATTTAACTAAGTATTTCATGTGTATTATGTCATTTGGTACTTCAAAGAGTTTGTTATGGTTTAGAAATGAGGTGTCCCCCAAAAGCTCATGTGTGAGACAACAGAAGAAAGTTTAGGTTAGGGGTGAAATGATTGTTATGAGAGTTTTAACCCATTGACTGATCCCATGATAGGGATTAACTGGGTGGTAACCACAAGATGATGGGGTAAAGGTGGAAGAGGCAAATCACTGGAGGTTTTCGTTTGGGGGTTTATATTTTGTTCCTGGTGAATGGCGTTCTATCTCTGCTTCTTGTCATGCCCTGAGCTACTTTCTTCCACCATGCCCGTCTACCATGAACTTCTGCTTACCTTTAGCCCAGAGCAATGGATTCAACGATCTATGGATTGAAATCTATGAAACTATGAACCCCAAATAAACTTTCCCTTCTCTAATTGTTCTTGTCAGGTCTTTTGGTCTCATCAGTAAAAATGAGTGACTAAAACACAAATGTATGAAGCTAGTGCTATATTGTAATTATTAACATCACTGTGCATGCTCTGTTTAGACCACTTTGGGGGTAAGGGCTGCAATAGCTATCACATTCTAGATCTTCTAGTGATGTAAGAGAATGAAATCTCATAGGCTGTCAATGAATAAATAAATTACTGTACAACATTCTCTTGCTTCTAGGACTAGGACTATCTCAAATGCAGGAACATATACTCTAAATGTTGTCATAGGTGTGATATTATATGGGTGTTAGAAAAACTGAATATGTCATGATTTATACTATACGGTAAGATCCAATTCAGCTGGGATAGACACTTCTCAGACAAAAAATACTGTCACAAAAAGCATTTAAATAGTTGGAAATATGAAAGCAATAATAAAATCAACACTTGGAAGAGCAAGATATATTACTGAATGTATAGAAAACATAATAAATTGAGATCCAAATTCATCTGCTAAGACGTTTTTAAAACACATTTTTAATTAGATCTGGTTTATGAACCAATTTTAAATAGTATGATCAAATTTATCTTCTTTATTGTTATAGAAATCTCTTGAAAAATTGATATATAATTATTATTTCAATTTTATATATTTGTATCTTCCTCTAATATTTTAACATTTTATCATAAATTGAATAAAATATTTTAGGATTGAAATAACTAAGAAAAATAAAAAATAAGTGATATTTAAAGTGATCAATGCTCATACAGTTGATTCCCCAAAATGAAATAGATACAAATCTAAATAATAAAATTTGTTTTATTTAAAGGAAATGTGTGTATAGTTACATAGCTTGTTATAAAAAGCCATTACTTAAAATAAACATGAAGTTTTTAATAACTTGTCTTCGTCTGATTTAAAAGCTTTATACTTACAAAGCAATCTTGGAGCAGATTCCCCAATAGGCCAGCATTATCAGAGGCAGCTGGAATCTGCACATACAGTGGAGACTCTAGTTCAAAGAAGACATCCAAAATTGTGAATTTTAGAATGTCAAGACTCAATAGAAGTTGCAAAAGGACCTGCCTCTATTTCCTTTCCTAAAGAAGAAAAACAAAGTTTTACTCCCTAATATGACCAAATCCACTTCTCAGGAAGTGGATCCCTAGGGTTTTTTTTACACCTCTTTGCAATGTAAATAAATAGTCCTAGACAAGATAAATCTATAAATCTCTCCAGAATAAATCATTAAATCATGCAGTTGCAATTTAATCATTCTTTAACCAAGTAGCTATTTTTTCCAGAAAGTACTGACCATGCAGAACTTGAAAATATTCATGGAATATTATCTTCTGACAACTAGGATATTGATGAAAGATAAAATGGCATGCAAATAAATAATTAATCATTCAGTTCCTGAACTAAGGGATTTTCTGTTCTGAATAGGAGAGAGATTTTAATCAAATAAACATAAAATAATAATAAAATGTCAACTGTGATAAGTCCTATGAATGATGGATACATGATACAATAAAAAGTATAAAGTTGAGAACACATTCTGGTTAGAAATGAGAACTGACTTGAAATGACTAAAAGTCAGGACAAGATACTCATGTGATTTTTTTTTTAATCAAGTCACTCCAATTAATGTGCAAACAAAAGGTCAGAATGGGCAAGAAATAATATTTTTAAGCTAGTCAGGGAGGTGGGTGACTATTACCTTCCTAGGCATGATAGGGAAATAGCTTAAATTCAAGGCATTATTGGTACAGAAATGCAGCATTGGCAAATATTACAAAGTAGGAAGTACAAAAGTCACAACTTGATGATGAATTGGATAAGAGGGATGCAACCAATTCAGGTGGCCTCTGACATCTGGGCTCCAGATTTGTATAAAGACTCATAATGTTTGTTGTGTGATTTTTACTTGTTCTTTGATGTTGACTGAAAAGACACTCTCTCAAAAAGATAAACAAATTCAACATTAACCTTGAGTGGTTCATATATTTAATAAGTGAACACACATAATCACTTTCTGTATTAAGCGATCAGAATTAAAGAGAACATTTTGAGGAAAAGATTTCTGTGAAACATTTGATTACATTTATTTCCCATGGCAAGTTATGAAGCCAAAATATCCTTAAAATAAGAGAATTGCTAGAGAAATAGAGTAGCAGCTGAACAGAAGATAGTAAATAGAAAAAAAAAGTGCTAAAATCTCTGAGCTAAATTCTTGGTTATAGATCTCCCTGCTATTGTAGAAAAGAGACAAATATGTTCCCAAAGTCTAAACTAAAGTCAAATTTAATAGTATATTAGTAATCTTATGTTATTTTTCTTTTGTTTTTTTAAACTAGGATATTATTAACATAAATTTTACCTTGTGAAAATAGAATTCCATAATTTTTAATGAATATATACAGTTTTACAATGATCACAATAACAATATAGGTGTCTTACTATTCCAAAATTCCATAGAATCACCCTGTAGTGAATCCCTTTCCAACTACAGACCTCTATCAGAATAAAGTTTAAGTAGTATCAAACATATGAAATATTTTGAGTATTCTCTCTTCACTTAGCTAAATGCAACTGAGATCTGTAGTGTGCTCAGATATCTAATCCTAATATCTGATTCCAAAGATATCTGATTCTAACAACAAGGACCTGTGAATATTACTTTATATGGTAAAGTTTTTGCAGATGTAGTTAAGAAACTTGAGATGAGGAGATAATCCTGTATTACCAAATAGGTTCTAAATGTCCTCACAAGTGTCTTTATGAGAAAGACATAGAGGTAGGTTATACACAAAAGAGGAGTTAAGATATTGGATTATGAAGCCACAAGTCAAAGAATGTCAGCATGGACCAGAAGTTGGAAGAGGCAAGGAAATTATTCTCTCCTAGAACCTCTGAAAGAAGTCTGGTCCTGCTGAAACCTTGTTTTCAGCAGAAGACTGATTTTGTATTTCTGACTTCTTATACATGAGATAATGAGTTTATGTTGTCCTCAGCCCCCATTTTGTGAATATTTATTGTAACAGACACAGGAGATTAATGTTTCTTATTTGACTTTTCACACATCAATTTTTTATTCCTTTTTAGTTGCTAAGAAAAGTTTTCAATATGTGATGTACACAGTGTACTTATTCATTCACAGATAATGAACATTTGGATACATTCTGGTTTTATGAAGTTATTCTTTAAAGCTTATATAAATACTAGGACATAGCCCTTTACAAGTACATGTATCAAACTATCTCTTGAGTAAATGCCTAGGAGGGGAATTTCTGCATTATATTGAGACAGAAAATGGGGGAAGAAGATACTGGCAAGGCAGGTCATGCAGACAGCTTGTGAGCTCCTCATGTCTAACCACAGATATCATTTAATTTGAAGCCCAAGAATACAATTAAAATTCTCTGTATCTTATAAAAAAAAAGAGTGGTAACAGCAAAAGGCTCTTTCAAGGTATTATTTGAGAAATAGATTTTTAAAAGTTACAAACTACTTGAAGGCATATAAGTAAAATATCATACTCACTGATTTATCTGAGCTCTTAAGAATCAGAAATTCTAAATAGTCAGTATAATAATAGTATAAAATACAGGAGAAGTATCACAAAACATATGCTCATAATAAGAAAAAAGAAGCAGTTGAAGATCCAGGGATTTATCTGAATGATGAAAAAAGATTAAATTATGTGCCCAAGAGAGAAAATGTTGGTGCTATTTTCTTCATTTCTATCAAATTTTTCTTTACAGACTAGTTTCTATACAAATTCATCTTTTCTCAAGCTACTCGTCTACTGCCTTCCTTTACATATTAAACTTCTTGAAGAGCAGTATAATACAGGATTTAGAAACATAAATTGCAGAATATTGTAGACTTAACTATAAATCTTTGTCCTATCAAGTAATTGACTGCTTCCTTAACAATCCATTTAATTTGTTCTTGTCATAGTTACTCACTTTTAAACAGATACCTTACAACAAGTAACTTACTTATAAACAGAAGTGTCTTCACTATTCTCAACACCTTTATGTTTTAGAATTAGTTTGTTGGTAACAATGTGTGATAAGACAAGAGATGTTCTACTAGGTTCTGCTTGTGAATTATTGTAGAGCTATCCTAAATGAGCCTTAAATAACAGAGCTTGTGTATTGGGGGCATGACATGACATGAATGTCATGTCATTCCTTTGACCCAAAGGAATTTTCTGTGGATAAATGAAATAATGAATACTAATAATATTGATGTATTTTATCAAAGTATTCACTGTTTAAAGTCAAGATGTGTTGTTTTGTTTTGCTGTAGTTCTACTCTTCATAACCTTTCAGGTAGAAATCTAGCATTTATAAAATTATTATAGATTTGTGTCTTTTAGATTCCTCCACTTATTTAATGAGAAATCATAAAAATAAACCAAAAGTTCCATGATGTCAGGTACTGATATTTTGTTTATCAATACATCTTATTTCTTAAGTTTTGTACCTGGCTGACCTAAATTATTTCACTGTGATTTTTTTCAGATATAAGGTTCTCATTTAACACTTGTTTTCTTGCTGGGCTTAGAATATGGCTTCTGCCCTCCATTTTGCCTGAAAAAAGTCAGCTGTTCACCTAATTGGAGTTTCTACATGAGTAATATTTTTCTTTTGATACTTTCAAAAGTTTTGGTTCATATTTCTTGCCCTTTTTCCAGGATGCATCTTTGTGTGATTTCATTGTTTATTCTATATGGACTTGATTCCTATTCTTGTGTGTTATTATGCAGTGCCTCTGATCCAGGAAATAGATTTGAGGTTCAGCAGGTGAAAGATGACAAACACAGTTAAGACAGTAGACATCTTTTATTAAGTGGTGGCTATAGCCATTAGTAAGAACCAGCTTCAGATTCAGACCCCTGCCATGTCCATTTTAGACCTATTCTTTATATCAGTTCAAACAAGGAGGGCACACTGCCCACAGGTTACATAAGAGGGAGGTGCATTCTCACAAGTCAATATTTATGACCTTGAGTCTATTCATTGAATCACAGTGTTTCTGATCTTGACTGACCATAGCAAAGTAGATTCCCAGCCTGCCAGAAGTCTCAGAGAGGGAACCTAGCTACAGCCATTTTGGGGGGCCTGCCCCAACAGGTATGTAAATCAATATTTTTCAGTCAGTTTGCTAAGATTTTAACCATTATTACTTTGAATACTTTTTATTTGCTTTTTCAGCTTCTTTTTATTTGGTACATTCTCTCTCTCTCTCTGTCTCTGTCTCTCTCTCTCTCTCTCTCTCTCTCTCTATATATATATATATATATATATATATATGAATGAATTTAATGTAGTACCATATTTCTCTGAAGTTTTGCTCATTTTTCTTTATCTTTCTCTGTTCTTTGGCTTGCATGATCTGTAATTATCCATCTTTAAGTTTATTTATTCTTTTTTCTATAGTTGATTTCTATTATTAATATCCCAGTGCAATTTTTCATTTCAGTTATAATTACCTAATTTTTTCTTTAAATGTGTATATAAGAGGTTAAAGAAAATCAGGCTATTTTTTGTCAAATCAATATAAAAAGCTGTCATAAGCCAGATTGTTAAGGTTTCAATCTACAGTTCTAAAAATAATTAGCTGTGTGATTTCAGGATAGGCCTTTCAGGGCCTCAATTTCCTTATAGGAAAAATCAGAAGAATATCTCCTATTGCCTGTGATAATCTGAGGATTGAATAAGTTAATCAATAAAGGCCTAAGACACTGTCTGGCATGAGTAAGGCCCAGAATGTCATCTAATATTATCCACTAGTTCTTGTAGATTAGTTTATTTGTTTTAACATGATTCAAAATTTGCTTGCTTGATTATATGTGTTTCTTTGTTCATTTTCATGGTATTTTTCTTTGGAAGTTATATGTTTTAAACTGTATAACAAATGTAATGCATAGCCATTGTAACATGGACTGCCTATATTTAAAAGTTTGAAATTGTATGAAGTGAGTACTTTCATTTTCAATACAATTATATAATATCATTTCCCTTTCACTTTATGTCTTACTTTCAGTGGGACATGGGAAACTCCCCTAAGTTTATAAAACAGAAGATAGCTGAGCTCACTATGTATAAATTCTTCATTCTATAGTCACAGTCTAGAAAAGGGGAGATGAAAATCACCTACTATAAGATTTTCCCAGAACTGTAGGTGTTCACAAATCATCAGGAAAGATAATAGGCTGAAAGTCATATATATCAGAGGATTTGTCTTGCCTCTGTGCTAAAGTAAAATCATAAATCCTGTTTTCTTGGATATTTGCCCATTAGAAAACCTGCACTATAAAACTGATCCTTTATGCCTGATTCATGATCCATTGGAATGTGAATCACAAAGGAGCTTATCAAAATGCTGATTCCAAGTTCCTAAAATAAATCTTTTGAATCATAATACCTGGAATACTGCCTGGGAATCTGCAATTTCAAAAATGTGCCAGGTGTTCCAAATACTATGCTTCAGGAAACACTCCTAGAACTATTATTTTACTTCCATGTGAATTTAATAAACTGCTAAAGGCTACACATTGTTAAAGGTTGTAAACTTGATGAAAATGTTAATTAAATGTGTCTATTTCCTTGAAACATGCAAATTGAGAACTAAAATGACTCACTGAATGTCATTTTTCATTTTTATACTGCTTTTTCTTTAAAAGAAATATCTCAATGGAAATGAGACATTAACATTTGAAAAGTACAAATTGTTCTATAGTAATGTAATTTGGTGTAGATGCATTCATCAGATTAAGAAATGATCAAATTAGTGATTGAAATTAAGGGAAAGAGAAATTTTCATAGGTGATTCAATTTTTTGTAGTATTTTATACGTTGTTGGTGATTTTTATACAATTATGAAGATCCAGATATGAAATGCATAATTAATGTTAAGGTTAAGGAAATATCTACCCACCCAACATGATATTTATATAATAATGATAAAGGGTTTTATCATATAATTTGCAGTTTTCCACCTAAGTTTCAATCTTTGAAAATAAATTTTTATTCTATTGTACTTTTTAGTTTTGGGGGGGGATTTCAACCATGCCTATAGGTTATTGTGAGAGGAATAGATGATTTCAAGCAAATGTACAATTATAGTTAGAGAATTAACATGTTTATTGTTGGTTGTTCAAAACATTACATAGTTCTTGATATATCATATTTCACACTTTGATTCAAGTGGGTTATGAACTCCCATTTTTACTCCGTTTACAAATTGCAGAATCACATCAGTTACACTTCCATTGATTTATATATTGCCATACTAGGGTCTGTTGTATTCTGCTGCCTTTCCTATCCGTTACTACCCCCCTCCCCTCCCCTCCCCTCCCCTCTTCTCTCTCTACCCACTCTACTGCAGTTCATATCTCCCCCTTGTATTATTTTTCCCTTTCCCCTCGTTACCTCTTGTATGTAATTTTGTATAACCCTGAGGGTCTCCTTCCATTTCCATGCAATTTCCCTTCTCCCTCCCTTTCCCTCCCACCTCTCGTCCCTGTTTAATGTTAATCTTCTTCTCATGCTCTTCGTCCCTACTCTGTTCTTAGTTACTCTCCTTATATCAAAGAAGACATTTGGCATTTGTTTTTTAGGGATTGGCTGGCTTCACTCAGCATAATCTGCTCTAATGCCATCCATTTCCCTCCAAATTCTATGATTTTGTCATTTCTTAATGCAGAGTAATATTCCATTGTGTATAAATGCCACATTTTTTTTATCCATTCGTCTATTGAAGGGCATCTAGGTTGGTTCCACAGTCTTGCTATTGTGAACTGTGCTGCTATGAACATCGATGTAGCAGTGTCCCTGTAGCATGCTCTATTTAGGTCTTTAGGGAATAGACCGAGAAGGGGAATAGTTGGGTCAAATGGTGGTTCCATTCCCAACTTTCCAAGAAATCTCCATACTGCTTTCCAGATTGGCTGCACCAATTTGCAGTCCCACCAACAATGAACAAGTGTACCCTTTTCCCCACATCCTCGCCAGCACTTGTTGTTGTTTGACTTCCTAATGGCTGCCAATCTTACTGGAGTGAGATGGTATCTTAGGGTGGTTTTGATTTGCATTTCTCTGACTGCTAGGGATGGTGAGCATTTTTTCATGTACTTGTTGATTGATTGTATGTCCTCCTCTGAGAAGTGTCTGTTCATGTCTTTGGCCCATTTGTTGATTGGGTTATTTGTTATCTTGTTGTCTAATTTTTTGAGTTCTTTGTATACTCTGGATATTAGGGCTCTATCTGAAGTGTGAGGAGTAAAGATTTGTTCCCAGGATGTAGGCTCCCTATTTACCTCTCTTGTTGTTTCTTTTGCTGAGAAAAAACTTTTTAGTTTGAGTAAGTCCCATTTGTTGATTCTAGTTATTAACTGTTGTGCTATGGGTGTCCTATTGAGGAATTTGGAGCCCGACCCCACAGTATGTAGATCGTAGCCGACTTTTTCTTCTATCAGACGCCGTGTCTCTGATTTGATATCAAGCTCCTTGATCCATTTTGAGTTAACTTTAGTGCATGGCGAGAGAAAGGGATTCAGTTTCATTTTGTTGCATATGGATTTCCAGTTTTCCCAGCACCATTTGTTGAAGATGCTATCCTTCCTCCATTGCATGCTTTTAGCCCCTTTATCAAATATAAGATAGTTGTAGTTTTGTGGGTTGGTTTCTGTGTCCTCTATTCTGTACCATTGGTCCACCCGCCTGTTTTGGTACCAGTACCATGCTGTTTTTGTTACTATTGCTCTGTAGTATAGTTTGAAGTCTGGTATCGCTATACCGCCTGATTCACCCTTCCTGCTTAGCATTGTTTTTGCTATTCTGGGTCTTTTATTTTTCCATATGAATTTCATGATTACTTTCTCTATTTCTATAAGAAATGCCATTGGGATTTTGATTGGTATTGCATTAAACCTATAGAGAACTTTTGGTAATATTGTCATTTTGATGATGTTAGTTCTGCCTATCCATGAACAGGGTATATTTTTCCATCTTCTAAGATCCTCTTCTATTTCTCTCTTTAGGGTTCTGTAGTTTTCATTGTATAAGTCTTTCACCTCTTTTGTTAGGTTGATTCCTAAGTATTTTATTTTTTGGGGGGATATTGTGAATGGAGTGGTTGTCCTCATTTCCATTTCAGAGGATTTGTCGCTGATATACAGGAATGCCTTTGATTTATGTGTGTTGATTTTATATCCTGCCACTTTACTGAATTCATTTATTAGCTCTAATAGTTTCTTTGTAGACCCTTTTGGGTCTGCTAGGTATAGAATCATGTCATCTGCAAATAGTGATAATTTAAGTTCTTCTTTTCCTATTTTTATGCCTTTAATTTCTTTCGTCTGTCTAATTGCTCTGGCCAGTGATTCGATAACTATGTTGAACAGAAGTGGTGAGAGAGGGCATCCCTGTCTTGTTCCAGATTTTAGAGGGAATGCCTTCAATTTTTCTCCATTCAGAATGATGCTAGCCTGAGGTTTAGCATAGATTGCTTTTACAATGTTGAGGTAAGTTCCTGTTATACCTAGTTTTTCTAGCGTTTTGAA
The DNA here is from genome assembly GCF_048772815.1 of Callospermophilus lateralis. NCBI lineage: Eukaryota > Metazoa > Chordata > Mammalia > Rodentia > Sciuridae > Callospermophilus > Callospermophilus lateralis. Next base: position 64,564,243 of record NC_135320.1, on the reverse strand, counting down.
CATAAAGGGATGCTGTACTTTGTCGAATGCTTTTTCTGCATCTATCGAGATGATCATATGGTTCTTATTTTTAAGTCTATTGATGTGGTGAATAACATTAATTGATTTCCGTATATTGAACCAGCCTTGCATCCCAGGGATGAATCCTACTTGATCATGGTGCACAATTTTTTTGATATGTTTTTGAATCCGATTTGCCAAAATTTTATTGAGGATTTTTGCATCTAGGTTCATTAGAGATATTGGTCTGTAGTTTTCTTTCTTTGAGGTGTCTTTGTCTGGTTTAGGAATCAGGGTGATGTTGGCCTCGTAGAAAGAATTTGGAAGTTCTCCCTCTTTTTCTATTTCCTGAAATAGCTTGAAAAGTATTGGTGTTAGTTCCTCTTTAAAGGTTTTGTAAAACTCTGCTGTATACCCATCCGGTCCTGGGCTTTTCTTAGTTGGTAGTCTTTTGATGGTTTCTTCTATTTCCTCAATTGATATTGGTCTGTTTAGGTTGTCTATATCCTCCTGCCTTAATCTGGGCAGATCATATGACTTAAGAAATTTATCGATGCCTTCACTATCTTCTATTTTATTGGAGTATAAGGATTCAAAATAGTTTCTGATTATCTTCTGTATTTCTGAAGTGTCTGTTGTGATATTGCCTTTTTCATCCCGTATGCTAGTAATTTGATTTCTCTCTCTTCTTCTCTTCGTTAGCATGGCTAAGGGTCTGTCGATTTTATTTATTTTTTCAAAGAACCAACTTTTAGTTTTGTCAATCTTTTCAATTGTTTCTTTTGTTTCGATTTCATTAATTTCAGCTCTGATTTTAATAATTTCTTGCCTTCTACTTCTTTTGCTGTTGTTTTGCTCTTCTTTTTCTAGGATTTTGAGATGGAGTATGAGATCATTTATTTGTTGGTTTTTTCTTTTTTTAAGGAATGAACTCCAAGCAATGAATTTTCCCCTTAGAACTGCTTTTAATGTGTCCCATAGATTCCGATATGTTGTGTCTGTGCTTTCATTTATCTCTAAGAATTTTTTAATTTCCTCCTTGATGTCTTCTATAACCCATTGATCATTTAGTAACCAATTGTTCATTCTCCAAGTGATGCATGTTTTTTCCTTCCTTCTTTTATCGTTGATTTTCAGTTTCATTCCATTATGATCAGATAAGATGCATGGTATTATCTCCACTCCTTTATATTGTCTAAGAGTTGCCCTGTGACATAATATATGATCTATTTTTGAGAAGGATCCATGTGCTGCTGAGAAAAAAGTGTAACTGCTTGATGTTGGGTGGTAAATTCTATATATATCAATTAAGTCTAGGTTATTAATTGTGTTATTGAGTTCTATAGTTTCCTTATTCAACTTTTGTTTGGAAGATCTGTCTAGTGGTGAGAGAGGTGTGTTGAAGTCTCCCATGATTATTGTATGTTGGTCTATTAGACTCTTAAACTTAAGAAGAGTTTGTTTGATGAACATAGCTGCATCATTGTTTGGGGCATATATATTTATGATAGTTATGTCTTGTTGGTGTATGGTTCCCTTGAGCAGTATGTAGTGTCCCTCTTTATCCCTTTTGATTAACTTTGGCTTGAAATCTATTTTATTTGATATGAGTATGGACACTCCTGCTTGTTTCCTAAGTCCATATGAGTGATATGATTTTTCCCAACCTTTCACCTTCAGTCTATGTATGTCTTTTCCTATCAAATGCGTCTCCTGTAGGCAGCATATTGTTGGGTCTTGTTTTGTGATCCATTCTACTAGTCTGTGTCTCTTGATTGGTGAGTTTAAGCCATTAACATTTAGGGTTATTATTGAGATATGGGTTGTTCTTCCAGCCATAATTGTTTATTTATGTTACTAAACATGGTTTGTTTTCCTTTTTTGATTATTTTCCCCCCCTTTACTGTCCTACCTCCCACTGTTGGTATTCATTGTTATTTTCCATTTCCTCTTCCTGTAATGTTTTGCCGAGGATGTTTTGAAGACATGGTTTTCTAGCTGCAAATTCTTTTAACTTTTGTTTATCGTGGAAGGTTTTAATTTCATCTTCCATCCTGAAGCTTAATTTCGCTGGATACATGATTCTTGGTTGGAACCCATTTTCTTTCAGTTTTTGAAATATGTGATTCCAGGATCTTCTAGCTTTCAGAGTCTGTGTTGAAAGATCAGCTGTTATCCTGATTGGTTTACCCCTAAATGTAATCTGCTTCCTTTCTCTTGTAGCTTTTAAAATTCTCTCCTTATTCTGTATGTTGGGCATCTTCATTATAATGTGTCTAGGTGTGGATCTCTTATGATTTTGCACATTCGGCGTCCTGTATGCTTCTAGGATTTGGGATTCTGTCTCATTCTTCAAGTCTGGGAAGTTTTCTCGTATTATTTCATTGAATAGGTGGTTCATTCCTTTGGTTTGGACCTCTATACCTTCCTGTATCCCAATGACTCTTAAGTTTGGTCTCTTTATATTATCCCATATTTCTTGGATGTTCTGCTCATGGTTTCTTAACAGTTTTGCTGAGCTATCTATGTTCTTTTCAAGTTGAAATACTTTGTCTTCATTGTCTGATTCTATCTTCTAAGTGTTCTACTCTGCTGGTAGTATTCTCAATTGAGTTTTTAAGTTGGTTTATTGCTTCCTGCATTTCTAGGATTTCTGTTTGTTTGTTTTTTATTACCTCTATCTCCCTGTATAGTTGATCTTTTGCTTCTTGGATTTGTTTATGTAATACATTGTCGAAGTGGTCGAAATGATCTTTCATTGTCTGATTTTGCTGTCTAATGTCTTCCTTGAGACTCCAGATCATTTGCAGCATGTATATCCTGAATTCTTTATCTGACATTCCATCTGCTGCAGCTATAACCTCTTCTAAAGTTGAGTTGACCTGCATTGCTTGTGGTCCTTTCTTTCCTTGTCTTTTCATATTGCTCGTGTTTCTTTCTGCTTAGTGAAACTATTGTGTTTTTGAAATTTTTCCCCCTATATATTTATATTGCTCTTGTATAGTTGAAAAGTCTCCCTTGCAGGGGCGGGCGGCAGCTCTGCTCCTCCTCCAATTGGGGTGATCTGTCTACCACGCTGGTGGGCCGCTGGGACTGTTCTGCCGGTCGGTCGCAGGTCTGCCTACCTTGGAGGCGCGGGCAGCGGCTCTGCTCTGCCCTTCCTCCTATTGGTGTGACGTGTCTACCACGTCACCACGTCCGTGAACCCCTGGGCCTGTTCCACCAGTTAGTCGCGGATCTGACTACCTTGCAGGCGTGGGCAGCGGCTCTGCTCTGCCCCTTCTCCAATTGGGTTGTCGTGACTACCACCCCGGCAGGTCGCTGTGCCTGTTCTGGGCGCGGGCTGCGGCTCTGCTCTGCCCCTACTCCAAATGGAGTGATGTGACTGCCAAGCTGGCGGGCCGCTGGGCCTGATCCAGGCTCGGGGAACGGCTCTGCTCTGCCCCTCCCCCAAGTGGTGTGACGTGTCTACCACGCCGGCAGGCCGCTGGGGCTGTTCTGCCAGACTGTCACAGGCCTGCCTACCTTGCGGACGCGGGTGGAGGATCTGCTTTCCCCCTACTCCAATTGGGGATTCTTGACAACCACGCCGGCGGGTCGCTGGGCCTATTCTGGGCTCTGGCAGCGGCTCTGTTCGGCCCCTGCTCGAGCCGGAGCGATGCGACACCACGCCGGCGGGTCTCTGGACCTGCTCCAGGCGCAGGCGGCGGCTCTGTTCGGCCCCCGCTCTAGCCGGAGCGACGAGACACCACGCCGGCGGGTCGCTGGGCCTGCTCCGGGCCCCGGCGGCGGCTCTGTTTGGCCCCTGCTCTAGCCAGAGTGACGCGACACCACGCCGGCGGGTCGCTGTGCCTGTTCCGGGCTCTGGCGGCGGCTCTGTTCGGCCCCTGCTCTAGCCGGAGCGACGCGACACCACGCCGGCGGGTCGCTGTGCCTGTTCCGGGCTCTGGCGGCGGCTCTGTTCGGCCCCTGCTCTAGCCGGAGCGACGCGACACCACGCCGGCGGGTCGCTGTGCCTGTTCCGGGCTCTGGCGGCGGCTCTGTTCGGCCCCTGCTCTAGCCGGAGCGACGCGACACCACGCCGGCGGGTCGCTGTGCCTGTTCCGGGCTCTGGCGGCGGCTCTGTTCGGCCCCTGCTCTAGCCGGAGCGACGCATCACCACGCCGGCGGGTCGCTGTGCCTGTTCCGGGCTCTGGCGGCGGCTCTGTTCGGCCCCTGCTCTAGCCAGGGCGACGCGACACCACGCCGGCAGGTCGCTAGGCCTGTTCCGGGCTCTGGCGGCGGCTCTGCTCCGCCCCTCTGGCCTTCACAGTATTCAGCAGGACCCGGACCGAGAGACAGTTTCCGCGGGTTCTTTATCCCTGGGCCAGAGCAGTTCCGGGAGCCAGAATTCGGCCTCTCCGGACTTGGTGCATGCTCCGACAGGAGCAGGCTCCAAGAAGCAGTTTCCGCGGGTTCTATAGCCCTGGGCCAGAGCAGCTCCGGTAGCCGGAGCTCCGCCGCTCCGGGCTCGGTGCGTGTTCTGATAGGAGCAGGCTCCAAGAAGCAGTTTCCGCGTGTTATTTAGCACTAAGTCTGAGCAATTTGTCTGCGAGACGCAGACAATTGTCAGCCTGAAATTACCTGTTCTATAGCTGAAAGAGCTGCAATCAGTCAAAAACAAGGATGGTGACGTCAGCTCTCCAAGATGGTGGCCGCTGGCTTCCTCCGTGGTCTGACCGGTGTGGAGAACCGAACTGGACCGTTTCCTTCCCCGTCTCCAACCCAGAATTCAGCTCCGAGCTCAGCAAATGCCTAGCTGGCAGGAGCCCGCAGAATCAGCATCGCTGTATCTCTGCGCCACCAGCCCGTCGTTTCCCAGTGCGCTCCGCAGACTCCAGCCGCAGGGTGATCTGCCAAACAATAAGCGCTCCGTACGGACAAATCGCTCGCTTTTGAGCCCCTGAAGCTGATCCTCGTGCGATGAAAATCCTTCCACTAGGTTTTGGAGCACCCCAATTTTGCTGGAAATTCCTAACCAGATAGCTTTTAGCCGTTCTAACTCATCATTTTCCCTCACAGTGACGCAGTACTCGGAGTTACTGCACTCCCTTCGTGGCCATCTTCCCTCGAATTAACATGTTTAAATCAGCAAATTTCTGTAATACAAAAATGACCTCTATATCTGTGACACTTTTTGCTGAAAGGGCTCTGTTTTAAGCTTGGATTTTTTTTTTAATTCTTATTGTTGGTTGTTCAAAACATTAGACAGTTTTTGACATATCATATTTCACACTTTGATTCAAGTGGGTTATGAACTCCCATTTTTACACCGTATACAGATTGCAGAATTACATTGGTTATACATCCGCTGATTTACATATTGCCATACTAGTGTCTGTTGTATTCTGCTGCGTTTCCTATCCTCTACTATCCCCCCTTCCTCCCCTCCCCTCCCCTCTTCTCTCTCTACCCCATCTACTGTAATTCATTACTCCCCCTTGTTTTTTTCCCCTTTCCCCTCACTTCCTCTTGTATGTAATTTTGTATAACCCTGAGGTTATAAAATAGATTATAAAATATATTTCAAGCCAAAGTTAATCAAAAGGGATAAAGAGGGACACTATATACTGCTCAAGGGAACCATACACCAACAAGACATAACAATCATAAATATATATGCTCCAAACAATGGTGCAGTTATGTTCATCAAACAAACTCTTCTCAAGTTCAAGAGTCTAATAGATCACCATACAATAATTATGGGAGACTTGAACACACCTCTCTCACCACTGGACAGATCTTCCAAACAAAAGTTGAATAAAGAAACTATAGAACTCAATAATACAATTAATAACCTAGACTTAATTGACATATATAGAATATACCACCCAACATCAAGCAGTTACACTTTTTTCTCAGCAGCACATGGATCCTTCTCAAAAATAGATCATATATTATGTCACAGGGCAACTCTTAGACACTATAAAGGAGTAGAGATAATACCATGCGTCTTATCTGATCATAATGGAATGAAACTGGAAATCAACAATAAAAGAAGGAAGGAAAAATCATGCATCACTTGAAGAATGAACAATAGGTTACTGAATGATCAATGAGCTATAGAAGACATCAAGGAGGAAATTAAAAAATTCTTAGAGATAAATGAAAACACAGACACAACATATCGGAATCTATGGGACACAATGAAAGCAGTTCTAAGAGGAAAATTCATTGCCTGGAGTTCATTCCTTAAAAAAAGGAAAAACCAACAAATAAATGATCTCACACTTCATCTCAAAATCCTAGAAAAAGAAGAGCAAATCAACAGCAAAAAAGGCAAGAAATAATTAAAATCAGAGCTGAAATTAATGAAATCGAAACAAAAGAAGCAATTGAAAAAATTAACAAAACTAAAAGTTGATTCTTTGAAAAAATAAATAAGATTGACAGACCCTTAGCCATGCTAACGAAGAGAAGAAGAGAGAGAACTCAAATTACTAGCATATGGGATGAAAAAGGCAATATCACAACAGACACTTCAGAAATACAGAAGATAATTAGAAATTATTTTGAATCCTTATACTCCAATAAAATAGGAGATAGTGAAGGCATCGATAAATTTCTTAAGTCATATATGATCTGCCCAGATTGAGTCAGGAGGATATAGACAACCTAAACAGACCAATATCAATCGAGGAAATAGAAGAAGCCATCAAAAGACTACCAACTAAGAAAAGCCCAGGACCAGATGGGTATACAGCAGAGTTTTACAAAACCTTTAAAGAAGAACTAATACCAATACTTATCAAGCTATTCCAGGAAATAGAGAAAAAGGGAGAACTTCCAAATTCATTCTACGAGGCCAACATCACCCTGATCCTTAAACCTGGCTTTTTTTTTTTTTTTTCCCCCTCTTGTACTGGGAATTGAACTAAACTCAAGGGCACTCGACCACTGAGCCACATCTCCAGCCCTATTTTGTATTTTATTCAGAGACAGGGTCTCACTGAGTTGCTCAGCACCTCGCTTTCGCTGAGGCTGGCTTTGAACTCGAAATCCTCCTGACTCAGCTACCAGAGCCACTGGGATTAGAGGCATGCACCACCATACCCAGCTCTGCTTCATATTTAATGTACTTTTCTATCTGGTCTTTTGAAGTCCAGGAAATATTGTGAAGTTTACATGGGATTATAGACTTATCTACTTTAATTTTCTTTAGGATGGAAACAGAGATTAGAAGTCAAAAAGTCACTTTTATCTCATTCAGTGGAGGAAATAAAAAGTAGATGATGTGTAGGAAAATGTGCTAGGAGGAAGTAGCAAGAATGGTGAAAAATTGCCTACAAGGGCAAAGTAGGCTAGAATGTATCTTTATTCCTAAAGGCCATTGACTGAATCTACATCAGGTTGTATATTAATCAGGTTATTATATATTAATGAGTCTAAATTTACTTTTTCATCAATTGCTTTCTGAGCTCTTACTATGTTTTAATCACTGTGTAGTTGTTAATGACACAATGAGAAAAAAAAAAGATAGAAAATGTGGTCAGAATAAGAAAAGGGGGTGGGTGCAAGAAGTATCTTATAGAAGCTTCCTAGACTATTGTAAGGACTTCTTTTATTCTGGGTGAAATGAGTATACCCATGGGTTTCAAGCAGAAGATGAACATTTAAATTCAGGAAAGGTTGGGAATGTAGCTCAATGGTAGAACATTTCTTATCATGTATCATGTGTGAGACCCTGGATTCAATTTCCAGCATAGAAACAAAGGAAAAATGTATTTTGAACCTTCATTGAAAGTAAACTATAGGGGGATCAAGATTATGAAATTCAGGTTACTATAGAAATAATATTAGGAAACTATTATAGTTTGGATATGAGATGTCCACAGAAAAGCTCTTTGGGTAATACAGGAATGTTTGGAGGTGTAATGATTAGATTGTGAGAGCTATAATCCAATTAGTGGATTAATCCATTTGATGGACATAATTTGAAAGGATTTTTGTGTTCTAACTGTAGCAGGTGGGGCATGAATGATGGAAGTAGGTCACTGAGGGTGTGCTCTTGGGGAATATATTTTGTCCCTGGTTCTCTTCAGGCAGTCTCGCTCTTCCTCTTCCCTCCCCACTCCACTTTCTCTTTTCTTTCTCACACAGCTCTCCTCTGCCACCCTTTCACCCTGATGTTCTACCTCATCTCAGGCCCAATCATGAACCGAACCTCTGAAACTATAGGGGCCCCAAATAAAGCTTCAAGCATTTTGGTCACAGCTGTGAAACAATGGCTAACAAAGAAACTATAGGAATAATATTAGAAAACTACAGTAATGATCTAGGTAATAAGTTATGATAGCTTGCATCAGACAATATCACTAGAATTTTTGAGAGATTGATGGAATATTTTCTGAAATATTCCATGAGAGATGTGAGACACAGAGAGGAGTCAAAGATGTCCCCAAGTATTTTGGCCTGAGCAACAAAAAGTGTGAAGTAATCAATATCTTAGATATTTAAGAATATTGTTGGGCTTAGATGGGGAAGATTGGAAATTCAGCTTGGGTTGTGTTAATTTTGAATATATCTTGGACACTCAACAAGAGTATTGAATACATACATGTTTAAGTCTGGAGTTCATAAGAGAGGTCTATGATAAAGATCTAAATTTAGAAGTAACCTGTAGTCTTCGTTTGGGATATGGCTTAATTCCCTTAGAAAATGAGTCTAAGTAGAGAAAAAAAGCTGTTTGAGAATTTTGGGTGAAAGAGGAACCAAAATGTCTGTGGTGTGCTAAAACAAAAAAAAAACAGCGAAGAAAATCTTTCCAACAGAAAGCATCTATCTTATAAGGTAATGAAAAAATAGGACAAGAAGGCACTGCTGACATTGAGATATATATATATATATATATATATATATTGTATATATGCATATATATACATATATACACATAAATATACTATATATATATTTTTTTAATTCCCCAAGTTTCTGACAAAATATTTTTTACTAGTTCTTGGCAATATTTGGGGTAATCTTATTTTTTCTTTGCCTTTATAATTAACTTAATGAAAGATAAGGATGTCTTAGAGTGGTGGCTAATTGTCATTGTTCAGAAAGTCATATAAATTTAAATCATATGTCTTTCCAACTTTCTTTCCATAATGTTGAGTGTGGAATTATTCAAATATGAAGGAATGGAGTATGATGACATAGAGGATGAAAATGCACTGAAGATCAATTTAATATTGTAATATTTATTAGTGTTTTTATATTCTGGGAACATAAATATGTGAAATATTATTGCAGTTAATATTTATTCATGCCTGATGTTAAAATTACTTTTTGATTATCAAGCTAATGTTTATCTTCCATTTATTATTTGTGTAATTATTCAGGAAATAATTCTAAAAGAATGTTAAATAACTTTTCTCGGTTCTCTCTTGATGGATTTTTAATAAAATGTGGTCAAAATAAATTAAAATAGTATTTGTTTAAAGTCTTAATTTTTTGTGATTTTTAAAATAGACTTAAAATCATCTTTTTTTTTCTATAGACAAGGTTAACATACCTTTCGTGGTTCTAAGTCAGGGACATACAAAAAAAATAATAAGATACTCTACACATGCACATAGTTTCAGGAAATTTACATAGTGATTCAACTGAAATTTAAGGGGAGAGAATAAAAATAGATTAATAATAAAATAATATATATTTCAGCATTTAAATATTGTGGAGCTATGATTCTAGAAGATTAAAGAAGTAATCAAACATTTCTGCCCACATAGTATCTTCATAAACTCTCGGGTCCCAAATAAAGGTGGATATAAGTGTGTATTTGCCTTAAGTACAATTATTGGCATTAAAATATATGTTTTCAGGTTTCTTAAAATAATGAACAACTCTGCTCAATGTTTAAATTATATATCAAAATGGCATATGACACTGCTATATATATCAAACATCATATAATATATAAATTATACAACTTTTAAGTATTAAGCTTCAAATTTACTACACTTTATATTAAATAACATACCTTTAAAATATGAAAGTAAAGTTTACCTTAATTTATTTGTTAAACACAGGACTTGAATATTTAGTATCAAATTATGCCCCTACTTAAAATTATGAACAAATCTTTTAACTATATAAATTCCGCTTGAAAATTTTGTTTAGGAAAAAAAGGCAGGCTATTATTTTTTAAATGATTTTCAGACTGTCTAGCCGTTTGATGGAAGTCTAACTTTTCATGACAGAGCCACACAAAAATGAATGAGAGAATCCCTTCAACAGAGCAGCCCCAGGAGTTTTCAGGGAAGTAACCCACAAACAGGCAAGGAATTGTGACAGTCCTTGCGCGGGATGATTTGACATTTGCACAGATCAGTGATTTCTATGTCTTTCCAATTCATTCAGCTTCTGAAAAAAATCTTTTGGATAGAATCATTATGATTTTGTTTTGCTATGTTATATATTGAGTTGAGAAATAAATATACTTTCTTCAGTTTATAAACACTGGACTTGGAGGCAATTTATCATCACCCACATATCCTAAACACGGAGCTGGTTTCAATCACTGAATGGGACTTCACATTTTGTCTGACTTAGCAGGGAATAATATTGGTATGCAGGGAAATAAAGTATGCATAGCTATTTGAATGATCAGAGGAAAGGACTTGGACAAGGCTTCTAATTTTTCCCTGCTACATTTTATTTCTTTCTGTAATAATGAAAGTCATGAGATTTACATAGTTGCATTGTGTTCTAGCTGAAGATTCTATCATAAGTCCCCTTTTTAATATAGACGTGTCCCTAAGACTGATATTTTATACAATGAAATAAGATCGGACATGATATGAGCACTTATCGGATCCTCCAAGGGATGAAACTTGCCTTCTACATTTCTTCTTCCCTCCCTGCTGAATGGAATACAGGTGAGATGCCAGAGTAAGTATGACATGCACAATTATATAGCCAGATTTGAAGATGGCAGAGCAAAAAGAGCAACCTATATCCTTGATGTGCTAAACCTGTCAATACCTTCTTAGAATGCTAACACTCATCTACTAGCAGAAAAGAATCTCAACTCTTGCTTAAGCCACAGTGATCTTTGAGTTTTGGCTTAGTAACTCAACATTTGTATCCAAAATAACAGAACTTATTTCTGTCCATAAGAAGTTAAGAGCTTTTTAAAAAACACTGACAATAAATACACTATTATTAACTTAAGTCCACAGTTTACATTAAAATTTACAATTTCTGTTATACAGTTCTATGGGTTTTATAAATATATTATGTCACATATTTACTCTTGTATTATCAGATGGAATAATTTCATTGCGCCTCAAATCCTCCTATTCATCATTTCTCTTAAGCTTCTGGAAACAACTGACTTTTTACTATCTGTGTATTTTTACCTTTTCTAGAATGTTATATTGTCAAAAATATATATATAATATAGAGCATTTTCAAATGGATTTTTTTCATCCAACAATAAACATTTAAGATCCCTCCATATCTTCTCATAGCTGGATAGCCCTTTTTAAAAATCACAAAATAGTATTCCATTGTATGGGTGTAAGTTTTCTTAACCATTCAACTATGAAAGAAAATCTTATTTGCTTCCAATAATATTTTTAAGAACAAAGCATGGTTTACGTTATTCCTTCATTGAACTTGCAGTGAAATCTGAACTTCATACCTGAACTTACAAGACCTTATAGGATTTGGCATCCACAAACTTCCTCAACCTTGTATCTTGCTGGTCTCCCCATCTTGTTCATTGCTCACCAATATCAGCAGAGCTACAGTGGGTCTCGTTTCTGCTTCAGAGCATTTAAACAATTCATTGCACTCTCGGGAGCATGGTTGTCCTGCTGTTTATTCTTGGCTAAATCCTCCTCATTCCTTGGGCTTCAACATAGATTTACTTCTCTTCAGAGGCCTTCCCTATTAGGCTTTTCTAATTATCTATACCAGCACTCTCTGTTTTCCTTATGCAGCACTTATTTTACATCATATTAATTCATTTTACTTTTTGTCCATTATTCATTTGCATATTTACTATGTATTTATTTATGTTTTTCCTGAGTAGGCAGTAATTTCCAGAAGGGCAGGAAATAAAGCCATCAAGTTAAATGCTGCATACAGAACACTTATCATGGAAGTTCAATAAGTACTTATTAATTCAATGAACATTTTTAATATTCCCCAAGGATGTTACACACCCACCCACAACAAGAATTTCACTCTCATTAGCTTATTTTTTCTCAGATATGACACTTAATCAAATCAGCTAACCACTAACAACTCAAATATTCTAAAAAATCAAAATATTACTTTAGAAATAAAAATATGTCTCAAACTTTTTAAAAGCTGACCAGAGCAAATAAGGAACTTTTCTTTGTTTTACATTTTTTATTATATGGGTAATATATTCATGTGGCACAAATAAAACTAAGTATAGGAAATGAACAATAAGGAGTTTCATCACAATTTTTTCCTTAAGCAAAACTTACACATGAATTTTTCATCTTTATTATTTTTCAAAATAGCAGTACACTTTAGAATTTTTTTTTCAGTATTAGTGTCTGAAATTTTAAATGAAAATATATTTATCCAGATAGAAAAACTTCAGTTAATATAACTTTTTTCAATTCCTCTCCAGGAAAAGAATGAAAAGAAAAGGAAAGAAAGAAATAAAAAAGAAAGACACAGAATAATATTCTCTAGGAAATTTCTCTCTAGTAAAAACAAACAAACAAACACAACAATGTTTTCTAGTGCTTACTCTTTCTTTGTCTCACCTGATGCAATACAATTGTGAATAAAATAAGACAGATATATATGCCACGATAAACAATTTTGTGAAAGCACTACTTATTCTTCAGTGCCACAAAGAAGTAAGAATGCAGTTATCCTAGAGCTTTATAGAGAAGGAAACATTTGAAACAGGAGATATTTGACAAATGAAAAGAATGTAACTGAATTATGGAAAGTGGAATGTGCATATTTACATAAAACCTCCACCTTTTTTAATAAAATAAAAGTGAGATCATTCATCCAGGTTTGGTAATGGAGAAAAAACAATCTCCACTCAAGACAGCAGTCAGAAAACCATAAAATGCCTGCTTGAGTTATTTAAGATTCAATTTCCTTTAAAGATCACTCACATATTACAGCTGTTCACTATATTCACAGACCTATAGGGGACAAAAATTTCAGCCTTCCAAGTGGATAAGGAGAAAGAAATGTAAGCGGACATCTAGAATATACAGTAGGTTCAGGGTTCAAAAAGCTGATGACAAAGCTGTACTGGGAAGAGAAAGGAAGTACTTATAAGCACATTTTATTCAATAAAATATTAAATAGGGTGTCAAAGAAGATCTACAGGGGAAAGTGACATTTTAGTAAAACTGGAAGATGATGAGATAAAGACGTGTCTGTTGGGTTGTGCATTGGATTTCCTGTGGCAACATCAAAACCAAAATAAAGCTCAAAACAATAAATATTTGTTGGATATATGCATGAATGATTTACTTTGTATTGTAATGATAAGGAGAGTATACTAAAAGTATCAATAAGAGAATGTGGGTTGAATTTGTGCAAGAAAATCTATTTGTCTATTGCAAAAAAAAAAAAGAAAGAAAGAAATTAGTCTGGTGTGGTGGTTCATGCCTGGAATTCCAGCAACCTGGGAAGCTGAGGCAGGAAATTTGCAAGTTTGAGGTCAGTCTCAGCAACTCAGCAAGGCCCTAAGTAACCTAGAGAGACCCTGTCTGAAAATTTAAAAACTTACATAAGGATTGAGAATGTAACCCTAAAGCACTCCTGGGTTAAATCCCCAATGCAAAATAAAAAAATAATAATAATAATAAATAAGTAATAAATAAGCCCATGAGCAATGTAGAGTCCATGAATACTTCCGTATTATGTTTTTAGATTTACTGGTGATATCATCAAATCTTATTTATTGGAAAAATAATGTTGACCAAATGGTAAAGGAAAGAGACAATTTGCTGATAGCCAGTAAGAAAGAAGCCAATGACAAGCCACGGATTCCTGATACTGGCCGTAATTAACAAAGAGAAGTCATTAGGTTTAGACCCACTTTTTAATGAGGTATTGATGAATTTACTCACAAATATAATTGATGAAGATACAATGAAATTATTAGCAAATTTCTTACTTGGTCACAGAGAAAGATTAATGGTAATGCTAATTACTTACATAGTTGATTAAACAGAATGAGAAGATAGGTTTAAAGAAAGAAAACACAGGGGCTGAAGATGTGGCTCAAGCGGTAGCGCGCTCGCCTGGCATGTGTGCGGCCCGGGTTCGATCCTCAGCACCACATACAAAGATGTTGTGTCTGCCGATAACTAAAAAATAAATATTAAAATTCTCTCTCTCTCTCTCTCTCTCTTAAAAAAAAAAAAAGAAAAAAAGAAAACACATAGAGTTCAGTGTTGTACTTCAGCATTCTGTGAGTTGAGTTAGAGATATCTATTTTATTATACTACAGCTTGTAAGTGAATACTATAAACACAAATAGAAGGCAAATTATTAAGGTTCAGCAGTGGAGAAATTTAGATAAGACAATTGGGAGAAAGTAATATTTGAGGCAAGTCATGAAGGAAGGGGGGCATTGTGCAGCCAAGAATCAGACAGGTTATTCTAAGCAAGGTAAAAAAAGTCATAAGTTGATCAATGCCTGAAACTGTATGATACAGAAAAGGTAGAAAGTAATATATTCACATCACTGGCATCCTTATTTATCTTTTTTTTAAAAAATGATCAGAAAAACAACCTGTGATTGGAAGCCAGTTCCTTACACCGATTCATGACTTTCTTCATTTTCACTCTTCAGTTAGATTACCAACTTATCTTCAAAGTCTTTAGGGGAAGATTTACATCTCTGAAACACAGGGATGTTTCTGAAAGCTGTAAAAGACTTGGATTTGACTATTAGGAAAACAGACTAATGCCGTGGTCAGTCGCTTAAGTGTTTGAAGAATATTTTGTTTGCGATGGAGTGTTTCTGATATTGCTTGTCACTTCCCATTACCTTTTGATCAACATGATAACAGGAATGGCGCAGCCAGAAGCAATTGACTTTGACATTGTGAATGCCTTTAATGGATTTCGGTTATGGCTATGAGTTTTGTACGTTAGTCGTTTGACTTCTACTATAATCAATTATTATAACTTTGTGAGACAGTTAAATTGAGTGACCTCTAGGGCTACATGCTTGAAGCAACATTTTAGTAAATCTATATAATATATAGGCCAAGTGGTAAATCCCAACCTCAGCTCATTGAGGTATCACTTAAATGAACTTGGCAAATAGCCTATTTAAGAACATGACTGATGCCTTTGCAAAAGATAATATATGTTTATGCGCTAGTGCATCAGGCAGTTCTAAAGATGACTCTAAGAGTCTAAGAACATACTCTTTTCTTCCATATTATACTTAACACAACTTTTAATATTTTTCACAGCAATTCTATTTGTCTATATGTATAAACAGATTGAAATATATTACTAATACATTTAGGAAATAAAATTTTAATTATTGCTATCATGTCTTTGAAATGTTCCATGTTAAGCCTATGAATTCTGTAAAAGCCAGTCTTGCATTAATAGAAAATGAGCAAATATTCATTTTTTAAAAAATAAATTTGAATATATATATATATATACACAATCAGATACAACATATTTTAAGATTCATATTTTGTAATCCAATTACTACCAAGAATTCATTTAATGCATTTTGTAATTTGCTTTAGTTTTTTATGCATTTCCAAAATTCAAGAACAATAATGAAATTTGGATTAATTTGATGAATTTTTTTTTCAACTTATCATAGCAGTTTTAATGAACATATGACTTGAACTGACTTTGAACAAACCTGATGCCCATTTTTTTTTCTGTATTTAAATGTATTACTTGCTATGTTTCTCTATCATTAGTCTGTTTTCATGTTGAAACTCTTCATATTGAAATCAATATCAGCTCATAAATTGTAAGTTATCAATTACTAATAATTAACATTGTCCTTTCAATCAACCACAAAATTTTAGTTTTAGGCACAGAGAGGATATCATATTTCAGAGAGAGTTCTTTGTCTCACTTACACAATGTGTTTGTCTTTCCAAATACTGATTTACAAATAGTGGCATTCAGTATGAGCTATAATGATAAAATTTCTTTAAAAAAATCCTAGGAGGAAATTACCAACAATGTGCTTCAATAATATCCTAAATGTTTGGGCCTGCTATATTTGATGCATCAGTACTCATAAATCAGTTAAGTAGACATAGAAAATATTTCTAAAGAGTCTATGAACCTATAACAACTTTAATAATAATAATACTAAAAATAAATTATTTATTATAGTGTGAAATTAAATGAGATTAATGGATACAATGTAAGACCCAGAACAGAAAAAGATACTGATAAGTTTTAACTGAAAATGGTACTAGTAGTAAGAGTAGTACTAGTATACCAACAAAACTACCATGACCAAAACTACTGTTATTACTTAATTTGGTTCCCTGTACAATTAAGTCCTCTAATAATTTTAATATCATTCCTTCACTTGAAATGAAAACAGATATTATTTGATAAAATGGGATATGGAAAAAAGAAAGTAAAATGCTTACTTATTGTACTCTAGAAATACTATTTTCCTTTACTTATTCAATGACATTTCTGAGAAGAAATCAGAATTTAAGGCATCTAATCTGTATTCATACAGAAATTTAAATGTTCTCATTATATACTTCTTTTGCCCTCTAAATGCATTGCTCAATTTCATTTTTCTATTTTAGTTCTGCACTGTTACATCAACATAAAATTGTCACTATTGAATTCAAGTAATAATAAAGTAATTGCTGCATCATATTATGAGCAAATAGTCATAACCAGTGCCATCTACAAATTTTAATATATCATTTGCTGAGTTTTCTAGATCATTAGATGTGTTGTATGATAATAATATGACTAACACTGACCTCCTGTGAGTATAACGGCTACTTTCTTCTGTATTTACAACTTATTACTTGCCATGCAACCCCACCATTAGTCTGTTTTCATGTTAAAACCCTCCATATTAAAATCAATAAAAATTATTTCTATGGTAATTTTATTAGGCGTTCTACTAACTTTTTAGCCTAAGAAACAAACATGACTCTTTTCTATTTTATAGTTATTCAGTTTTTCAATTCCTTTCATTTGTTAAATATTTACTTGTATCTCTCTGTGATAAGCAAATGGGCTGTGCTTTTGAGTCAGAACATAATCTCCTTAAAAAATTCTCATGCTATGCATAGTTTTGTTTCTGTTTATATATTTTCTCATGGATACATGTGTTTACTTCCATTTCAAATAAAGATCATCATTCTCATTGCTTTTTTTTTTTTTTTTGTACCAGGGATTGAACTGAGGGGCACTCGACTATTGAGCCACATCCCCAGCCCTATTTTGTATTTTATTTAGAGAGAGGGTCTCACTGAGTTGTTTAGCACCTTGCTTTTGGTGAGGCTGGCTTTGAATTCACAATCCTCCTGTCTCAACCTCCCTAGCTGCTGGGATTACAAGCATGCACCACCATGCTGGGTTCATATCATTTTGATAGCATGTCTTTCTGTTTGTTTACTTCATTCATTTACTTGTCAGTGAACACCATGTTGATTAAATTAATTCATTTAAAAAATAGTCATATAACCGGACATATTTTTATATAATTGGGTACTCGTTTTTTAGATATATCCCTAGTACTTCTTACCTACAACTGCCCAATGAAGCCTCTTTATCCTGGATCAAATTCAAGTAGGAACAAAATAAAAGCAAATATCTATTTACAAGTAATATCCTGAGTGAAACTATGCTTCTGGCACTTTTACTTATTTTTGTTGTTGTTGTTGTTGTTGTTCTGGGCAATTTAAAATTTGTTTTACCCACTTGAAGTATTAGTGCTGGGTCAGGGAGTATCTTTAAAGATATCTGGTTCAGTACACATAGATTAAGAGGCATGCCATGGAAACTAAGCAATTATCTCATTGTTTTCACTTGGATTTTCAGATATGTGTGGTTCAATGTTGAAACTATGTTTTTACATAAAATATGGCAAGGAAATAATGGCAAGTTTAAGGACAGCACAGTTTTTAAGTTCTTTTTCTTTAAACATATTTATATTTATGTATTTATTTATTTACTTTTGTATATGCATAAGGTATACAACATGATGTTTACATACACACACACACACATACTTGCACACACAAAGCAAAATCATTTGTACACTCAAGCAAATCAACATAAATCATCTCTTCATTTCACATATTCACTTCTTCTAAATTCTTTCCAGTTCAGCAGAGCTATGAAAACATGATAAAATTCTATTTTATGATATGTACTTTTGATATAGAGGCCTGTTTGAAATATTAACTTACCATTCTGTTTTCTTTAACTTTCATAAGTGGTTTCTCTAAGATTAGGTACATTCTCATTTACAACAAGACAAGATGTCCATATCATACAACCCCTGGGATGAGTGATGCGTGTCACTGATCTTAACAGCTAGGTAACAGTACTGAAAAGTTCAAATTCTAAATAGCATTTTTTATAATCCCACAAATAGTATTTTTCTAACCAGAAAGGAAGATGAAATGTAGAGATACTGTTTCTTCATTGTGTGAAAAAAAAGAAAAAAGAAAAAAAACTGGAAGTTGAACAAAATAGGACAGAATACTTTATTTGTGTGCTTTCTATACCCTAATCCACATTTTCAAAGCCATGCAAATGTGGACTAGACATAAAATACTCAAGGAATCCCTATCATTTCTCCTCTAGAAATATAAAATTCAAGAGGAGATTTGTTAATTAAAGTTATTTGCAATAAATTTTTCCTTATATATCAATCTCAATAAGAAATGGTTCAAAGGGTAATGTCAGTTTTCACATTTGAGTTTCTTTCATGCAGCTTCAAATCTCACTAAAAAAACACATTTGAGATCATGTATTGACAAATATGTTCCATTTCACCCCAAAGAAACAATAAAGGAAAGAAACCGAATTTTTCTCCTTCTACCTTCAAAACAACTACAAATAAATTTTAAAACTTTCTCTCACAAGATGAGAAAGTTTCATAATTACAACCTAGTTATAGGAAAGTTCATGATTGCAGGACTAAACCAAACAAACTGATGCTATTTTTTGTGCCTGACTCAAACCAAAGATTTTCTCCAAAATAAAAATGTCTTC
Source organism: Callospermophilus lateralis (assembly GCF_048772815.1). Taxonomy (NCBI): domain Eukaryota; kingdom Metazoa; phylum Chordata; class Mammalia; order Rodentia; family Sciuridae; genus Callospermophilus; species Callospermophilus lateralis. Next base: position 64,544,992 of record NC_135320.1, on the reverse strand, counting down.
TTATAAAACTATATGTAGCATTTACAAATGAACTTAACTTGAATTAAAGTAATAAATTCATTACTAAATCACCTGTGTATTCAACACCTCATCTCACTGTCCATCTGGGGTAAGACATGATAAGCATCTTCTGGGCTATGTAAAACTACGTAACACCAGTGGAATTATGGTATCAGCACTCAGTGAAGTAATCATATTCCTCACCCCACTAATACAATAATTAGAATAGTGATTTTTTTTGATCTTCAGGCTCCAATTAGTGTAATGAATATTCTGTGGAAATATAAAAATATAACATATTACATTAAAATGTATGTGTGTGTGTGTATATATATATATATATATATATGTGTGCATATATATACACATATGTGTGTGTGTGTATTTTAGTCAGGTTTTTTGTTGCTGTGACTAAAGGACCTGAACAGCACAACTATAAAGGAGGAAAAGTCTATTTAAGTCCTCAACGGTTTCAGGGGTCTCAGTCCATAGAAATTGAGCACCTTTTCTAAGGGCTCCAGGTGAGGAGCCTGGATATTGTGGCAGAAGGAAGTGGCTCACATGTTGCTCAGGAAGCAGAGACAGGTCTCCACTTGCCAGATACGAATATATACCCCAAAGCCATGCCCCTGATGCCTACCTCCTCCAGCCACACGCTATCACTTCAGTTATCACTCTGTTAAATCCCTATCAGTTAATTAATCCACTTTAGCATCTCTTAATCCAGTCAATTTGACAATTCAAATTAACCATTACAGGGTAACTATACTGAAATGTTCAAAGTCACAACTTGAACATAAAGCATACATATAGATATCTATCCACACACACATAGATATCTATATGTATATATGCTTAATTAAATATCTATTCCTTGCAAGTTTAATCAGGCAAAAATAAATATATTTAGTAACATGGCAATACACACAGTTAGCCATTGTGATCCTTAAAACAATAAAAACTCATTCAAATAAGTTAAATACCCAGAATATTTAGAAAGAGAGGATAGTTTTTGCTTCGAACATATCAATGATCAAAACAGATTCATGGACTCCAGCCACAAATATTAACTAATTATCTAATTAAATTGTTTTGTTTTTGCTATGTATATTTCTTTATATATGACAGTGGAATGCATTATAATTCTTATTACACATATATAGCACAATTTTTCATATCTCTGGTTGTATACAAAGTATATTAACACCAATTCATCTCTCCATGCATGTACTTTGATGTACTTTGGAGAATAATGATCATCTTATTCCACCATCATTTGTAACCTCATGTCCCCTCCCTTTCCCTCTAACCACTCTGCCCTATACAGCATTCGTCTATTCCTCCAGTGCTCCCTCTCCCTATCCCACTATGAATCAGCCTCCTTATATCAAAGAAAACACTCAGCATTTGTTTTGGGGGGGATTGTTATGTATATTTCTATCTGTGTATATGTATGTATGTATGTATGTATGTGTGTGTGTGTGTATCAAAATGAGTTAGAACCAAAAATTTGATCAGTCATATAAACAATTGATCTATATGATGTGTTCAATTAATTCATATAACTTATTGGAAAGTGTTGTTAGGCTGACTATATGAACAGTAAAACTTACTTTCTGATCTTATAATTAAAAGTACTAAGTTATATCATCAAGCATGTAGTTCATATTTAAGAAGACAAGGAAATATGAGACTCTATGGTTATTCCAGTGATTCTATATTGAAATAGAGAAAAAGAAAACTGTTTCTTTCAAAATCCTTTCAAACATCTTATTTGAAATTTAAAATGAAGCAAAATTAACTTGGGAGAAAATTAACTTGTGGGAAAATTGACATAATTTTCTATATAAAATTTAGTTTTTGGCTTTGTGGTTCATTTAAAGACTGTACAGAACGTGTGAGTAGCTCTAGGTTTTAGACAGTTTTTTAGGAGCTATTGCCTGTCTGACCTCAGTGCTTAGACAGTTGCTTTACAAGCTGTTAAGTTATTTGGAAAAAAGTGCATGTAGCATTGTGGTAGACAATCCTGAGGAGAACAATCCCCACTAAAAGAGTAATACACAAACTGCCAGCAGATTTTTGTTAGGGTTCAATGAACTCCATCATTATAACCAAAGTTGAGTTTAAATGTTTAATCCTTTATGAACATTATTCTAATGTCCTATTAGAAATAGTTTTCATGTATCTATTAAGAAAATCAACAAACCACTCTCATTTTAAAAAGACTCATGACCATTTGCAGATAAATTTGCCTGCTTATCCTACACTATGCATTCTTTTTTTTCTGTTTGGCTAAAAATAAAACTAGTTAGTGAAAGATAAATATTTTGTATTTCCATGTATTGATTCTGTGGCCAACCAATTTTGTTCATATTATAATTTAGTTGTTTGTATATTGACATTTCTCAATCAGTGTTGAGTACATACTTCTGGTTTCAAGTGAAAGTATCAAGACTAAATAAACAAAACTCAAATATATTGCCTTATAGAATTGAAAATTGTGGGGTAAACCAAACTCAGGCACAGTAAGGGTCAAAGGACTTCAGTCACTCTCTTAGTTCGACTTTGTTTTGCCAGATATCATTCTCTTCTCTGTAGACCAGGCTTTGTTCAGGTGTAGAGAAGATTCCATACTGAGTCAATGCCTAACATTGGTCTAGCACTATTACTGTCAAGATGGAGAGAAGCTTGGCTTTAAATCAATATTTTTACATCTAATAACCGAAGCCCACCTTCTTTTTGGTTACTGCCGGCTTCCTTATTATAACCATCTGATTTTGGTCACCATTCCAATTTATAGTACCTCTCAGACCAGGCCAGGTTTCACTGAATTTTAGTATTCAATTTTGGGTCATGGTGATTGGTTTAAGATAACAAAAACAGCATATCAAGTCCCAGTAAATGTCTTTTCCTTAATATTTCTATTTTGAGCTGAAAGTGAGAGCCTAGAGTGTTAAACTTCACAATTTGGCTGATATTAATACTCTAATATATTGATTCTGTCCACAAACAGCTGCCCAATGGTAATTTGCATAATGTTTTCATTTGCTTGACTAGATCAATAAACATCAGGTAATTAATTTAATTAATCCAAATCAACAAACACACTGAGGATTCACTGTATGCCAAGACCTATTCTGAATGCTACAGATTTAAACATGAGAGGACAGAGCTATTGTATTCATAGGCATGCATATGCACATGTTATACAGAAATTAACCAGGATAAGGGTAAAGATGTTGACTCAGGTAGTGGAGAGATCCTGTAACCTGCAAATTTAAAGGATTTTCTTCTATAGAATAGTTATTTTATAATATTCTCTTTAGTCTTCTGAATTGAAATATATATCTAATATCAATTTGTACATATAATTTCAAAATATTCCAGATAATACAATAATTATAAATAAATAAAACATCTATAATTTAAAATAAAATAAAATTTATTTGAATATGTAAGTACTATTTTAAATCAGATGACTATTATAAATTTAGTAAATACTCTTGAGAGTCATGCTACATCCTAAGTTTTAGATCCAAAAACACAAGGTGGTTTGATAGTTGTGTGTGTGTGTGTGTGTGTGTGTGTGTGTGTGTGTTTCAATTTCTCAAATCTCCATGCATTGTACTCAACACACTTGAGCCATTTTACCTGTTCATCTTGTTGAGAATACAAAGGGAACAGTTCAGTCTTGAAAAATGCTTCCCTAAATCTCAATAATTGCTCCAATTTCTTTAGCTTTTGTGCCACAGAGTTTTTTTTTAACTTTAATAGTATTTATTGTAATTTTGGTTTATTTTCTTAATGGAGAAGAAACTCTGACAATCAGTACACTGCATTGTGTTAGGTTTCTCCTTTGACAGCCACATGGACCACTTTACAGAGGCATTTTTCAATCTTATGTTGAGCTTACATTTATAATATAAAACATTTTTGAGTTTGATAACATTTAATTTTTAAAGTATACACTTTGTTAGAACTTCATCTCAGCTTGCTTCTTCACATGCCTCCAGTGATATTAAATAAAATGTTAATAATTCTCTCTCCCACGTCCTCTAACATAAATATTACAGGGAAATTGGAACCTGATGTGTAACAATAATCAGAATATCAAACATAATTGGGGCATTACAAGCCTGAGAACATACATCAGTATTAACCATTGCATTGATATTCACAGCATGGGAAAATTTCTTTGCCATGTGTAAGTAGATTGGCCCTAAACTTGAGAACTTATTTATTATAAAAAAGTTGGTTAGAATCCTAAAGAAACATGGTATATGGCAAGATGATTTGTAGACATGGCAATTTGGTGATCAGTTAAAAAAACAGTGATTCCAGTGCCTTATATCTTTCCATGATTTGGGTATTGCTTGTCCTCAAGTGTTCTTATGTTGGAAGATTGGTCACTAGTGTGGCCATGACAAGAGATGGGTGTCATTACTGTTTCCTTCCCATCTTTCTGATTTTCTGTCTTGCCATGTGATCTTTCCCTCTCACATGTACTGCCACCATGTGTCAGAGCCAGAGGATCTTCAAAGAACTACACCATGCATTTTGGACATCATCCTCCAAAACTGTGAACTAAATAAATCTCCTTTAATAGGTTATCCAATCTCAGAAATTGTATTACTGTCACAGAAAATGGGCTGATACATATTCCTAAACTACTTTTAAAAACTTCTTTAAAATTGCATCAACAGTGATGTTCAGAGAAAAATGAGTATATGAATATATCCAGGTGGACTACCACCCGGACAAAACTGGTCCCCTGCTCAGGAGATGTGAGCCACCTGGAAAAATAAAAAGTTTGAAATAATCAATAAGAAATAAAGACAAAGTTAGAGACTGGATTTTAAAAAAGCAGAGTGACTGATGGCTCTTCCAATCCTGATGGGAGCTGGAACAGAACAACTGAAAAAAGGCCCCAAATCTTTATTTAAGGGGGAGTACATCAAAGCCAGAGATAACGTTTTATTTTGGTGCTTTCTTCTCCTTGTAGCAAGAGTCTTGCAGTGAGCAGGTTGATTGGCATTTGACAAGCTACACCCATCTCCAAGAGGCTGTCTGGCTCCAGAGGGCAACTCCCATCTCCAGAGGTGAGCTAGAACTTGAGCAGTGAGCTATGTAGGGTGCCACATGAACCAGGTGTTCTCAAACCAGCTGATTCCTACTGGGAGTTCCTGATACCAGGCTTCTCTGCCTGATGGCTCGAACATCGCTCAGTCCATGCATGGATGGCTTTGGGCATATGAATATACACTGTATTCTATCTAGGTGAGACATTCTTTCTGATGATATAAATAATGATGTAACAGAGTGGCATGGATGAAGTTCAAGACAAAAGATTTTTTTCCCCCTAGATTGAACCCTAGTAGATATAAAATAGTTGAAGCTGAAAGAAATGGTTTTTGTCTGGGAACATCATGATTTGATATTCTATTTGGGTTGTCCATATTTTAACCCTACCTTGTAAATAGACATCAAGATACATTAAATATGAACCAAGGATATATTCATTCTGGAGAGGTTTAAAATGACCTGGAATAAATATTTCAGGGTAAGATGCTAAAAGCTAAGATAAGTGAGATAAATTATTTTACTTGACTTATTTAAAGTTGGCTTCACACTGCATCAATCTACCTAAATAGCTATCATCTTCCTATCTAAGTTTGTATGAACTTTGATGAATTTCAGTGAAAGCGTGGGGGAGGTAGATGAGGTGCTTTGAAAGGTCAGAGGACTAATCAACACCACAATATGAAGTTCTGGAATTTTCCTTGAAGAAAGAATTATTCACATTATCAGTTGTCTAGAGAAAGGTAAGATTCTGAGAGAAAAAAGAGAACTAATTAAGTGGGCCATATTGCAAAAGAAAAGGAAGAAAGGAGGCTTCTCTTGTATACAGTCTTGCTCTCTCTTTTTGTCATAGTATTTGGGAGTGTAGAAGATATTTTGAGGATTGTTAAGAGTGAGGGTGATTTGCAGTGTGAACAGTACTACTTACTCTCTACTGTTCATTTTAGAAAGAAACAGAGTGTGGTTCCTTGGTTGTGGCCATTAAATATAAATACCCTAGTGACAAGAAGAAATAACCAGGGAGGTTTTTTCTGTGTAGCCTTTCTGTAATGCATATACAGTGCTGAGACAGGTTCACGAAGGTAAAACCTGCCTAAATTATCCAAGTTGGACACCTAACTCCATTTGACATATAAAGCAAAGTGGTTTCGGTAACTTTAGTATATTTTTGCTTTTCCTATAATGCTACTATTGACTAATGCCAGAGTTGACTAAATTGTACTTTAGTTTGTACATCTTTTGTTAACTAGTGTCAAATACTATGGTATGGTTAAGGAGTTGCCAACATCTATGGTAGCTGTTGCATTCATTGTTAGCTACACTGTAGCTGCTGATTTTACTTATGGCTACTGGACTTATTTTAATTATTTTCCTTGTCATTTAAATATGATTTTTAAAAGGCATGTGTTCATATTATGCTATGCCTTAATTGCCATTAATTGTGCTAAATAGGATTGGTAAAATAATTGTTGCTCAATTGAGTGTCATAGATAAAAGAAAAGAATCTAGTCAAGGAGTAGCATCATAAACTCTTCTTTTGTTAAACTATATTTCTGATTATTCTGAGCCTTCTTTAAAGTACTCTAAATATCTCAGCAAAAACAAAGAATATTTGTGAAAGGAATTGGCCTTCACTTGGAATTAGAATAATGGCTATTAAAAATCTTTCTCAGTGTAAAAGAAAATATTTCTCATTGGTGACATGCTGATTGACTAAAACAGCTTAGTGATGTATTCAACTGTGAAGTAAATGAGCTGTAAGACTCTACTGATCCCTGTACCTGCTAACTTTAGGCACAATGCCTGAAGTTTCATCTAAAAAAATCATTTTGATTTCAGGTCTTTAAGTGAAGGGTAATCAAATCCCACCTCCAGATTATGAAAATATGTCACATGTGTTTTGGTGAAGTTTTCATGAAAATGTATTTATAAGGCTATGAATAAGAGTGTCACTCCATTTTTAGATGTTTATCTTGCCAACAGCTTTAGTCTTACCCTCTCTTTTCTGAGTTTGCAAGGAAATGCCTTGAACAAGGCTTAACTATTGGTAGCTACTGTTACCCTCAAAAGCTATACTGTGGTTGTATATGACACGATCTATCGATGTAGATGACTTTAGCATATAGTCTTCACAATAGCTCTATGAAGGAAATACTAATTTTAGAGGTGAAGAAATTCAAGATTAGTATGATAATTTACTCAATGCCTGCAAGTTGGAAGTGACACCTAAACTAAACTTGCTTTCAAAGCCCTGGTCAGAGCTTTTCACTATTTAGATGAGCTCTTATTTTAAATCTTTAACAATTAGATTATAATGAATTACTGGTAGGAAACAAGACTGAACTAACATTATTTAGAAAAGTTTTTTAATGAGTTATAAGGCTACCAACTAGAATAAAATAATTTAAAATTCCATGTTGATTAAAAATATGATGAGAGGCAAAATACAGATAAAATGTGCATAAAGAAGAAGGAAAATAGAAACATCTAATGCATTGTAGATTAAACTAAACTGATATTCTTTAAAAATTGTGAGATAATTTCTATTTTCATTTATCATTAAATATTCACCACTAATTGATACTTATTCTACTGAAACCCTTAAATATAATGGAGTTGGCAATTTCTGAAACATTGATTTTTCTAGTTTCTAGTTTTCTAAAGAAAAACTAAGAAATTCCATAATTAGCTCTACATTTTTACAGCTTTTTTTTCCCTTCTTACTTCCTTCTCTTAATGTAATAAATCTAAGTTTACTCAACTCTTTTCACAAGGCAAAGGACTTAATAAAAAATATTTCCCCTCAAACAATAGATGTCAGTTAATGAAGAGCTGTTCTTTCTTTTAGATTGTTAAAACCACAAAGGGAAGAGGGTGGGGAAAATGTGGTAAGGTCAGTGTCAAAAGCTGATTTCCATTTACCTCAGTTTGTCTGCTAATATCTCCAATAAAATAATAGCTTATATCCAGTATTAATGTCCAATAAAGTGATAGATAACACTTGTTCGATATTTCTTAACAACTTAGTCTTTAAATCACTTTAAATATAGTAACCCATGTATCCTTCACAAGAACCTAGTGATGCCAGTACTTATTATTACAAATGAACAAACACATTGAGAGAAGTTGTGTTTTGTTTTGTTAAAAGTCACAACTTTTTGCAAGATTTCAGAGTCTATGCATTTAAATGTATGTCTACTGACTCCTCTTCATGGCAAAATACACATTTCAAAGTGTGAGAATTAGTCATTTTATTTTTGTTTTAAATCATCTTATTCATGAAAAACTTAAAGAAGTTCTTGACTTTTAAAGATTCCAAGGAAATAGATTCAGGTATGTCCAAAATCTTGTTGAATTTACCACCAATTTTCAATCTTCAAATCGTATTGCACAATTAATCACTCAAGCAGAAAACATTATTTAGAAAAATAGAATACAATGGACAAAATAGAATTAAAGTTCTTGATACTTAGAGTAAGTATTAACTCTTAGATCTTACATTTTTAATTGTTGACATAAAAAAAGTCTATCTGATATACTGGGTTACTATATTAGGTTTGTCTTTTACTGTGTTTATAGTACTATGGTCCTTATTATTACCATATTATTTTATTATCTAAATATTACAAAGCCACAAAATATAAGGGATATTTCTCAATATTAAAATATCATAGGGAGCGAACTGACAGGGAACCACATACTTAATGGTGAAACAAGGTGTTTCCACTTAATATATAGACCAAGGCAAGATGATCAGTTTCACTATTTTTATTCAATATTTTAATGTAGGCTATGGTGAGTGTAATTAGGCAAGGAAAAAGAAATAAAAGTATCCATATTAAAAAGGAAGAATAAAAGTAACTTTATCTGCATGCAACAAGACTGTCTCTTTTGAAAGTCAGATGAAATTTACACACACACACACACACACACACACACAATTACTGGAATTCATAAATTTTGGCAAGATTTCAGGATACAAGTTGAATATACAAATATCACTTGTATATTTGTGTGATACAAACAATCAGAAATTGAAATATAAAACCAGGACTTTTAACCAGGCACATTGGCCCACACCTGTAATCCCAGGGGCTCGATGAGCATTCCCAGTTCAAAGCCAGCCTCAGCAAAAGTGAGGCACTAAGCAACTCAGGGAGACCCTGTCTCTAAATAAAACACAAATAGGGCTGGAGATGTAGCTCAGTGGCTGTGTTCCTCTGAGTTCAATCTCTAGTACCAAAAATAAACTTTTTACAATAACATTAATGCATATAAAATATTCACATAAAAATGTGACTGAATTAATGAAAGGTTCCATACTGAAAATATAAAATATTAATGGAACAATTTAAAGATCTAAATGAATGGAGAGATATACTTTGTTACTTGAGATTGTTGACATGATAACTTCTCATAAATTAACTAGAATTCAAAACAATTCCATCCTAAATTCAAGAATTTTTGTTGTTGAAATTGTCAAGCTCATTCTAAAACTCACATGAAAATTAAAACAGCATAGAGTGACCTGATCAACTCCAGAAAAGAACAGAATTAGAGGGCTAATGCTACATAATTTCAAGAATTAATGTAAAACTGCAATAATCAAAACAGCACAGTATTGGTTAAAGGTAGACAAACAGATCAAAGGATAGAGTTATTAATTCTACAATAAAACCACAGACATATAGATAACTTGTTTTTAACAGAAGTGCAAAAGCAATACAAGAAACAAAGGGTAATATTTTTAATAAATTGTTCCAGAACACTCAAATACCAGTAGGCAAAAATAAAGATCTTGATGATTTACCTCCAACTACGTACAAAAGTTAATTCAGAATAATTAACTGACCTAAGTATAAAACAAACTTCAACTCCTCTAAAAACAATGTACTGCAAAACATCTGTGTGATATTAAACAAACTTCAACTCCTCTAAAAAATGTACTGCAAAACATCTGTGTGATATTAGATCAGGTAATGATTTTTAGATATTATACCAATCCATGAGCCATAAAAGAACAATTGACTTTGCTTTCCAAACGACAATAGTTAGAGAATGAAAAGATCAGCTACACACTGGGAGAAACTATTTGCAAAATATGGTTGATAACAGATTGTATCTGCGCTATAATTTTTCCAATAAGAAAACAACATAATAAAAATGTACAGAAGTTATGGGCTGATCCTTTTTTAACAAAGAACATACAAGGATGGCAAATGACCAACTAAAAATTGTTCAATGTCATTATTAATTAGGGAAAAGTAAGTTAAAATGCAATGGGGTATTTATGTGCATTTTACAGAAAAACAAAAATTTGAAGAATTAACCATACCAAGTTTTGAAGATGATCTGAAGGGGACAGAATTCTCATACACTGCTGCAGAAGATGTAAAATTGTACCACCACTTTAAAAAAACTTTGGCAATTTCTTAAAAATTTAAATATGAACATTTCATATGATACAGTCATCCTAAACTTAGGTATCTACCCAAGAGAAAAGGAAATATACACCTCTATACACTCTTTAAATGAATATTTATATCAGCTATATTTGAAATAGACACAAACCAAAAGTTCACCAGCAGCTAGATGGATTGAGAAATTGTGGGGGTGTCCATACATTGTAAAGTTACTCAGCAATAAAATTAAGGAACTATTGATATATACAACCACTTAGATGAGCCTCAATACTCTCAATGAAAGGTATAAGACAAAAGTAATTTAAAAGTACAAAGAAAAACTACTTTATAATGACAAAAATCAGGTCAGTGATTGGAGTGAGCTGTAGTAAGTGATGAGAGGGGGTGACACATGTGCACACTTTCTTAATTGTGGTGGCTGTTTCACAGGTTATGTAAATGTCAAAATGCACCAAATTGAATGTTTTAACAATGTATCAGCTATTTTTTACTTAAGTGATTAAGTACTGCAAAGAAAAAAACCCTAAAATTTTAAAAGATATGTGTCAGGGAAATAAGGTTCCTTAAGTAGCTTTTCTTGACCTAGGGATGGGTATGGAAAGATAATTAAGACAGCATGGTGGAGTACAGGATTGATATTTCAAAAGTTCAAACTGAAAGACCACAATGGACATTTAACTCATGAGACACTATACTTAATATTCTAATGCCTCTATGGTTTCTTTTTTGCACTTACACAATGGAGATAATAAGACCCGCATTATGCAGTTGCCATGACACAATAACTTGCTACTGGGAACAGGTATTTTTGCTCCATAAATAACTGATTCCTTTTATTTCACACAAACCCTCACTCCCTGTACACAACAGAATTAATTCTTGGTACAAAATGAATCCAACATGAGATTAGTTAAAATTGTGACTATGGATATTGTTTCATTTTAATTAGAGAGACTATTCTTCCATATATAGAAAAAAGATAAGAACATATGTCTGGGAAATTAAAAAATCTGACTTAATAATTAGAAAATCCTGGGGAAATCAAGCAAATAGTAAATCAACATTTTATAAAATCTATATTTTAAAAAAAAACCAAGCAGCAAAGACATTTTTAATGAAGTGTCCGTCAAGCTCTGATCTGTCATGCATAGGTTGAATACCATTTATAAAATATGTACCTATGTCTCCCTTTTATGCCAAAGCAAAAGGCACATGTCTTTGAAGTTTCTGTTCTCTGAGGTGAATCCAGACAGCAGTGAAGAAGTTCTGCTGCTGTTCATTTAGAAACAGAGGCAATCGTAAGCTAACGTGACAACAAAGATGGACTCTCTTTACAAAAGATACGTGGAAAATATACTTTAATATTTTGTGGGAAGATTGCTGGCTTTCAAAAGCCTGAGCATCACATGTGTATCATTGAGGGATATGATAAGTGACGAGATAGATGTAAGGAACAGATTTTGTAGCAGCTTCTGGTTAAATCAAATATTCTAGATAATGTGAAAAATAAACCTTTTTACAAAATTCCTATCATTAGATGTTAAAGTGCATATTCAGTGGTTTCTGATACAATTCAAAAATAATAAACATCTATGAAAAAAATCTAGCTTTGATTTGTTATGTGTGTGACTAACATATCAACTTTGATTTGAGAAAATAGGCCTAATAACTTAGAGCATGATAGATAAAAATGAGATTAAATGGATTCAAATGCTCCTATGGAATACAAACAAGACCAGGTACAAGTCATCACCTTGAAGTATTCTGATTGTTTTAATATATGTACAACTTAGATTCACAAAAGCTTTAGTATTAGCAGGGACCTTAGAAATATGAATCTTCAACAAATGCTGACCCAGTATGCCCCTGACCACCTAAACCAATATTTCCTTGTGAGGTTAGAACCCTCCATTATTAGACAGTTGCCATGGCTAGAAAGCTTTCCCATGTTTGGTGCTGTAGTGAGTCCCGTGGATGGCAGTGGACAGTGAACTGTCCTCTACGGTTGATCAGTCCTTCCCAGTGATATGATTCTGGACAAGTGACCTAAAGTCCTGAAATTTTTATTCCTCAACTGCAAAAGGGAAATAAGGACACCATCAGATTACTGGAAGGAATAACCATGTTTTTAAAAGGCATGGTTTAAGTATGTATTAAGGGCTCTAGAAACATATTCATAGAGTAATTACTCGGTCATTTTTTTTTTAACCTTCTTGGGCCTCATATAGAAAGTATAATTGTAATGTGGGCTATGTAAGAGCAACCCATAATAAAGTGTTGAGTTATATAGCTCAAGAGTAATTTTCAGACGGAAAGTTTCATGGTTACTTCTGGCAAAATATCAAATAATTGAGAACTATCATTTTCTCTCTTCATTCTGCCCTTAGAAGAGTTTTTGTTTTCAAATCGCATATTCTGGATCATTCCATTGTTATCTGATATGGTTTTAAGTTCCCTCTATAGTGATTTCTTCCTCTGGGTCAGGATCCTAGCTATTTTTAGCTTTTCTAAAACAAACACCTAAAATGCCATGCAATGCTTCACAAGTAGACTGACTAGTATTATACAGTATGTGCCTCTAATCTTTCTTTTTTTCTAGATAATAATTCTTATGTTCCAACAAACTCCATGATGAACATCAATATATTTTCTTTGGGAGAATGTACACATAGTTTCCTTATTTTAGAGATGAACTAACTGAAAATAGCAATTTAAATAATAGTCAAACTGAACTTTCAAATTTCCATGAAAAAAAAAATGGACTTCCATTCTGAACTCAGGCTTTCATGTTCTTCCTAGAACACAAAAGTAGTTCCTGCTTTTGAGGTAGATCTTTGCTTTTGAGATTGCTTTCACTGGAGTTCTCTGGTCTAATGATCTTCATGACTCACTCATTGTCTTCCTTTGAATATTTTTTCAAGTGTTACTTTTTCGGTCATGCCTCCCTGACCAATCCACTTGAAATTATTAACCCCAGCCTTGCAACCCTAACTCCTTCTCTGGCACTTTTTAATTCTGCAATCTTTGAACTATTCTATTTTTGGAAATTGACAGTCTTGCCTATTAGAATGCTAGTTGCATGGATGGCTGAAGTTTTGAGATCACTTCATTGTTGTATTCTCAATATATAAAAGTGTCATAAAGAAGTAGATGTTATGTAAATATTTATCCAATTAATACATTCTTTTGAAAATGCTCAGTAATTTCAAATATTTTTATTCATGAAAAGGAAACTCCATAGTAATTTATAAAATTTACTAAAAGGCAAATATAGTAAATTAAATTAATAACTAATAAAGTCTGTCCAATTAGTCAAAAACAAAAACTTTTATGTAAATATAAATATATATAATATATTGATATTTGGGGGCTTAAACTTCATGTTGCTCCATAAACAATGATGAAAAAACACCATTGCAGTAAACAAATGTTTTCTTTGAGAGTACTCCAATGTAAAACTCTTTTTAAAATGTATCCTTACATTTTACGAAAAATGTCTTGTGTAAAATAAAAAGCTACAATACTTGAATTTTAATATTTTTAGCAAAAATCACAATTTACAAAAATAGAAGAACAAAAGTGTCAAAGATGTACACACTATAAAGCAAAGATGATAAGTTCTCCTGCTATCTAAATGACTTTAGATTATGGCTTCTTTCCTTTTCTCAGGCCAACCATAAAAATTCAGAAGTGCCAAATTTGAGTGTTACAGTTCAGATGCATTTGTACAAGATCAACTAAGGTTTTCTTTAGTTCTCCCACTTTTAAAACGATGAATCGCTGTAACTCTTCCATTGATCAATGGGATATCCTCTTAGCTTTATATGTTAAATAATGAAAGATTAATAAATGAAAGATTAAATGTCAATACTGGGAACCTTTCATAAGCAATGACCATAATTAGTTCATTAGGCTCAAAAGAAACTTTAAAAAACATGGAAAGGACAAATTTAAACTCCACAAATCCTTTCTGGGGACCCTAAAGACTAGATATGTAATAAATATGCTGTAAATCTATGGCAGCACATCCTAACAGAACTTGGTAATACTTATCAGAGAAATGTATTCATATTCACAGTCTGTGAGATAAGACCATGTCAAGAGAGGTCAGGTTTTACTGCTAAGTAAATTATAAAAGTACATGTTTTCATAAGTTTTTGAATTTTAGAAATGCAAATACAGAATTGCAGATCCCTATTACAATGCAAAATGATATAAGGTTACAAAATATAATGAGTTAATTATGTGTGTATTTTCTAAACCAAGCTGAAATTGCTTCGGAAAAAAATTAAATTAAAAAAAATTTTAATACTATTTGACTCTCCACTTTGTGGAGGAGAGATTCCTGAAAATCACATCTAGATTTCCACCAGGAGGTGGAAATATATGTGCTAGTCAGAAAGTAGCCCCTCCCTTAACTGTGTACCAGACCTGAGGTCTTAATTTTCTTAACAGAATTCAGCCGTTTTTCAAATGAAACATGTTCCTGTTTTCTAGTCTGACCAATGCATACAAACATTAGGCATGAAATGTGCTGTATCATTAAGATACCAGCGTCCTCTAATTTAAAATAATAAATTTTTCCCAATTATTCTTACCTTAAGGCAACCCGGATGTTTTATGGGACAATTTAGATACAGTGACTGCCTCCATTTACACTGAATTCATGGGGAAAATGAAGTGTGAGAAAGTAATTTTCCCTCCCAAGTTTTGCTAAGAGGTAAAACAAAGGTATTGCAATTCTTTTATCAGGATTATCTATTCAGGAACTTGAAAAGATGTATCCAACAAACAGTTGCAAATTTTTTTTTTAAACAAATAAGACCAGCTAAAATAAGGAGTTACTTGCATTTTTTTTTTCTTTTGTTAATTACCAGAAGTAGTTACCACATTCTTTTTTTATTTAGTTTTTCAATCAACATGAGGAGGTCATTCTCAGATATTTCTGGTTGTTCTTCCAGGCAATGACTCTGCCCTGTGTGGTCAAAATCTGCCCAATTTCCTCTGTTCTCATCAAGCAAAATAGATGGCTGGGAACAAACAACATGTAGAATGAAGTCTATGGATTTCTCTCAGAATTCATTTTCAGAGAGTAAATAATCAGAAGCACTAGGAGACTCATTCTCTGGGACTTGCTTTTCAAAGGAAAAAAAAAATTGTCACCATGAGGCTAAATTGGGATTCGACAATTCCCAGAAAGCACTTTGATATTGGAAGAAATTCTAGGCCAGATTGAGCACTTCAATAATGCATTCACAGTTCATTTTCTGTTCATTTTCTCCTCTAGTGATGGTCTCCACCCCAGGGCCCCATTCCACATAAAACTTAAATATTCAGAAAATTACCTCCAAGAGTGTTTACCTGACTAATCACATTTAGGTTGTGAAAATAAGTGAAACAAAGCCCACAGCTGTACTTTTTAAAGCACACTGAAATGAGACCATGATCTTCAGTACGGTGAAGTTTTACAAACAGACCCTAGAAATGTAGCTCCAGATTTGGAAATTTGGAAATTTTCTGACAGAATTTTCCCAAATCACACATTCTTTTTAAAGAAACAATTATACTATTTACAAAATCAGTAGAGTTTAGGGCCTAGAAGCAACAGCTGCAGGGATTATGAAAAGGACAGATTGTACCATTGTAGTCATCCTGCAGAAGCTCCAGGCTGAGCATCAATCTTAGAAACTGCTCCACATCGAAACTCAACCTGTTAAAAATGTTGTCTTCAAATGGGATGGTGGCAGGTTCCTGCATTTCTGTGCTGTTGAGTCAAAATTATTTGGAGTTAGAAGACAGACAGTTTAACTGGAATTTGGAAGTAAAGACAGAAAGGACAAATGATCTGTGTACCATTGAGTTACTCTTCATCAAATAAATTATTTATTGTGAATTCAAAATATCCACACTAAGGAGAAAAAAGGTGAAGCCTCCAATAGGTCCCCAGTAATAGAAGCTAAAACCAGGTCATAAGTCTGAGGATCTTTGTTTAAAACTTAAAACCAAACCATGCAAGCTGCTATGGAAAAGTGTGCACACCAGCTTTAGTAGAAGAAAAAAAAAAAAAAAAAACCTCCATTCCTAAGGGCCCCTGGCGCTCTCTGTATGTATATTATTCAGATCTTTATTTGGTCTTGAGAGCTGAGAGCGCACCTTTTAGAGCAGCCTTACATTTGTTATAAAACTAGCACCTAAGACTGCACCAAATGAAAACTTTTTAAAAATTCTTAACATAATTGTTAAGTTAGTCTCCAATGTACCCTGTTTTTATTTGTTTATTCATTGCTGTTGCTTGATATACCTTAAACCCTTTTAATTCATCTGTTTCTCCACTAAATCAAGGAACTTGCTGATACATCATCATCTTTTCAGCAAAAGAAACTAAGGTTTATTTCTCAAACAATTATGTATTTTATTCTATTAGTTTGGTCTTAAGGTGTGATGTGAAATCCCTTGCTAAAATAATTTGAGACAAAAGGTAGAAAGATAATTTTATGCTGAGAAGAAACTTTTTAGTTTGAATCCATCCCATTTACTTATTCTTGATATTAATTCTTGCGCTATAGGAGTCTTATTAAGAAAGTCAGGGCCTAATATGGCATGATGGAGATTTGGACCTACATTTTCTTCTAATAAACATAGTCAGTGCCACTGGTTTAATTCCTAAATCCTTGATCCACTTTGAGTTGAGTTTTGTGCATAGTGAGAGATAGGGGTTTAATCTCATTTTATTTCATGTGGATTTCCAGTTTTCCAAGCACCATTTGTTGAAGAGGCTATCTTTTCTCCAATGTATGTTTTTGGTGCCTTTGTCAAATATAAGATAACTGTTGTCATATATAACAAATTAAAATTTTTAAAAAATAAAAAAGAATTTGACAATTCTTATTTTGCACTTAATATGTGCCAGGCTTTGTACTAATAATGATTACATCAAGGTTGGGTAGGTATTGTTATTAAGACAATCATAGTTAATCACGATTGCATTGGATTCCTCTTCCTAATGTAGAGTATGCATGTAGAAAGCTTGGGTTTTCAAGCTCTGTCCTTAATTTGGATCTCAGCCCAGCTACTTATTATAGCCATCATGAGTATCTTACTTAACATCTTTAAATCTCCTTTTGCTATTATCTATAAAATGGCTATCATATTCATCACAGAGGATTGTTGTGAAGGTTTAATTACTAAAATATGGAAGTAAATTAGAAAAGAAAATGGAATATGTTAATTGGTATATGAAGGTTATCTGCTTTTATTCAACATTTTTTAGGTGTGATGATTAGTTTTATGTGTCAACTTAGCTAAGCTATATCACCCAATTATTTAATCCAGGACTAATCTGATTTTACCATGATCATATTTTGTAGATGTGGTTAATATCTACCATCAATAGACTTTAAGGACGGTATACTATAAAACATGAGTGGGCCTCTTTTGATTAGTTGAAGCCTTAATAGCAATAATTCAGGTTTCACAGAAGAAGAGGAAATTACATTGAAAACTGCTCAAAATTGGCTTCTTAACCTCTGCCTAAGTTTCCAATCAGCTGACTTGTTCTAGAAATTTTGGACTTTTCAGACTCCACAAGAATGAGAACCAATTCATTAAAATGGATTACACACACTCTCTGTATGTTTTATGCCTATGTATATGTGTCTTTATATACATATATTCATGAACATTTTTATACTGACTAATGTAGTAGGAGAATAATACTGATTTTCTTTTAATAAACTTTATCTTTTATTTTCATACTTTTTTCTGATAATCAGCCATGTTATCATCCTCAATCTCAATCTTCACCTAATAAGATTTCACTCAGGCAACACCATCAGTGAATGAGATGAGATGATAGCAGCTTAGTTAAAGAGAAGGTACATTGCACAGACCTGCAGGCCTAAATGCTAAATGTTCTGTAAATTATATCCCCTCTATCCAGCATTTTTTTTTTTTTTTTTGAGGTGAGTACTCTGCTTTTCCTCTGTTCATGTTATTCATTCTCCTTCCTCCTGTCCAAGGTCCTGCATTCCTCCATGCTCTGTACCCAACAGGTTTGCTTCCATTTATATGCAAAGTACCTTAATTCTGTTTCCTATCACTAGTAAACTGTGCACATAATCCCTTATATCATTTTGTATTCTTCAAGCATGTCAAAATCATTATATAAACGATAAAGAATTTGCCTTGTTTTCAAAAAGTTACCACCACAGAGAATTGAATTGTATCTTCTGATGATTAAACAAGATATAGATCATCATTTTTTTTCAGTAATTTTTATAGTCTTCTATAATAATTTATGATACTTACATAAACATCTTAATATATTCCTAATTTATTCATATGCTTTCTAGTTTGGGCTATAAAGGTGAAAGTTTCTACTTTTAGTTATATATTGCTGATAAACACAATAGTTGGTTTTTACATAATGTTATTGCATCCAACTATCTAAGCAAACTATTAATTCAGTTTACAGATTTCCTTGGATTATCTGTGGAAATGTGCAGACCCTCTTGTATTTTCTATGGCTTTCTTTACAAATTTTATAGTTTTAACTTTTTATCATAATTATATATTAAATCATTGGCAAGCTACTAAAATGATCAATAGAAAAGAGTGAAACAACTTCAAGAAAATTAAATGATCTTAAAATTGTATATTTCTAAACATTGCTTTGAAAATTTGAAACAATAAAATACAACTGAATTACGAAAAGCATTTTTAAAATATTTTTATTTTTGCTTTCTAACTACTGTAATTGCTATTAACACTACTCCATCTGTGGTAGTGATTTGGGGAACTTGTTTTATTTTTAATATATCATATGGATAATTTTTCTAATTAATTCTTACTTAAAAAGATCATATTTTTTAAATTGGTCAATTAGTTTAGTGTATGTATATATGTGTGTGTCTGCGTTTTATGTATTTTTTCAAATGTATTACTATTTTGTTTAGTTCTTCTATGTGTTCACCATATACTGTGTGTTTGAAGCATCATTTTCTAGAAGAGTATATTAAAACCTCTGATCATAAATGTCCAATTTTTTATCCCCTTTGTAATTCAGTGAGTTTTGAATTTATCTTCATTAAGGCTATATTTTAAGTTACATAATATTATAGGATGATTTTATTTTCTTGGGAATTGATTTTTATGGGTATGGCATCTGTTTCTTAACATTTTATTTTTTCCATTATTCACATATTCACATGTGGCTCTTTTGGTATGTTTTCCATAAGTAGTGTGTGTGTGTGTGTGTGTGTGTGTGTGTGTATAAATGAATAATGTATGCATGTGTGTGTGTTTTTATTAAAAAATGTCCCAAGGATGAATGGTTGATGGTTATTTTTATGAACAATTATAGAGATTGTCTTTTAGGCAATCATCACCCATCTTAAGAAAAATGAATCCATACAAATATAATAATGCTGCTAAAGCCTTTACTATTTCCTTCTCCAAAGTTATATTGTTTCTTCTCCCATCGCCCAGGATAATCACTATGACAAATATATATTCAACCTTCTTCATAATTTCACAAACCACATTCCCTTTTATATGTTTTTCATTGTGTAAATATGTGATATGTGTGTTTGTATGTGTTCATAAAATATGCACAGACTGCACATGGCTATTCTTGATCATGTTTAGTCTATTGTGTTGAAGAGGGGGATAATTCATTCATTGCTATCTCTGTATAGTACTGTGTAGTATACAGTTTTATTCATGTATCCACAAGCATTCTGATTGATGGGCATTTATTCAAGTTTTTGCTGTTAAAAAAAAAAAAAAAAACAATGCTGGTACGAGCATTCTTTCAGTGTAACTAGTGTGTGTATGCTGAAGTATCCATAATAGTGGAAGTCCCTGTTTTGGGGTCAGAATATTCAGCCTATTAGGTGATAAAAAATTTTCTCCCAAATTAGTTGAATTTACATTCTCAACAAAAGTATAGCAAAATTCTTGATTGAAATCCAAGTCTCTGCCACTAAATTCTTCAGAGATTTCTCTTTCACAAAGCAGGGAAACTCTTACACAGCTATAATAAATCCCTCAATCAGGCCAGTTAACAGGTTAAAATAACACTATCTATTCTACAGAACATCTTGAAAATTTCTCATGTGTCACAATAGTACACTTTATAGCTGTTTTTTAAAAATTTAAGAGGGAGAATTCACTGTAATTAGCCATCATAACTCTTTAGATTACTTTAACCTAAACACTACTTCTACCTTTTTTTCCCCATGACATTGATACTTTTTACAAATTAATAGCTTTTATTTTCCGTATTTTCTAAATCTAGATTTGACTCATTATTTCCTTGGGATCTAATAAATGCATATGTAAATCATTTTGAATCTTAACTAGGAAATGCTGTGTCAATTTGTCCCAGTCTTAGTGAACTTTGATCATCTGATAATGTTATAAAGTGATTAGTACTTATTTATTTGCTCATTTAAATGTTTACTTCATTTGTTCATTTATTTAAACATTCCTTTTTCCTTCTTATAATCAATAAGTAATCTGGGTTGACATTTTGAGCATAATTTTGAATATAATTTTCCTCAACAATCTTTAATTCTCATATTTTTAGTAAATGTATTTTTTTCCATCTGTGAAATTACATTCTGGTTAATTATATAATTAGTCTCGCCTTCTCTCTCTCTCTTCTTTTATTGCCTTTTTGCCACTTATCTTCATTGTCAGTGTCAACAACATTTTTAATTCTCTTCTCACTGAACACTTTATTTAGTAAGTATTGAATATATTTCCATTGTTTTAATAGTATCTTGTTTTATAACCTACATAATTCAGACCACTATATAACAAAGTCTAATATTATTCATAGTTTCTAACAACTTATGAATGCAAAGGAGATCTTAGTTCAATTCAACTGTTTATTTATTTTTATTTATTTCTTATATACACAACATAGTGGAGTATCAACTGTTTAATTTTTATCTCTTGCCCACTACAACTTTATAGTGTGGTGGGAAAAAGATATATTTTAAAATAAACACAAATCAATGTTTGTTTTTATTTCAATGTTAAATCAGCTTAATGATTTTCAAATTTCATCATTTTTTTTCATGTTCTTGTGTTGATTAAATATTTATTAATATATAGTAAGGACTTCCAGACAGTTAACTCTTAATTTTTGTGCTTTAAAAATATACACATATTGGGCTGGGGTTGTGGCTCAGTGGTAGAGTGCTTGCCTTGCACACACGAGGCACCACATAAAAATAAATGAATAAAATTAAGATACTGTGTCCATCTACAACTAAAAAACATTTTTAATACACATATTTTGAGATTGTTTTTATATGACAATTTCCCAGATTTCTGCTGGAAAATTTATCTTATGGATTATCCTGAAGACTCTGAAACTATTCTGTCCATTAAATGGCTTTTCATAATTCAAAAATTTTTCTCTTATCTGTTGACTGTGTCAATTCTTTAGTATTAGATTCCTATTCAATAGGATTTCTTTAGAAAGTTGTACTAGGATTTTTCCTTCCCATAGAATACTGATATTTCAGTGGTGATGTGTTATGTTTCCAAAACCCTAATTTCATTTTGATTTTTATATCCACATTTGCATCTCTTCCCCTTTTTTTGTTTTCTTTTTTTTTTGTGTGTGTGTGTGTTTCTTTCTTATGAACATGATGTTTCATGAGCATAAAACAAATCTTATTCCTCAGGCTATCAGACTTTTTTGTAACATTAGTTTCATTTTAAACTGATTTTTATGTGATTATTAATGAGAGGGCACTCTTTTATCCATTTTAAGTGCCTCCATATAGTGTAGAATTTCATCTGTAGGTTCAGATCTCTCCCTCCCCCATCCTCTTCTCTTCTTTTAGTTCACTTTTCTGTATTTTTCAATTTGAAGCAGATTTACCTCAGGACTTGGGATCCTGATTCAGAAGCAAGTACATTTATCATGACAATTAAAAATTCCTGCCCTCTGTCATAGAGAAGTTACTAAAAAGACACAGTCATTGAATCAGTGTCTGGGTTCATTCTGTTCTTGCTCATGAGACAGTGTCTATGCTAGCTCTATCCTAGGGTTACAATAGTTCATCAACAGTTCCTTGATGAAGTTCAAAGAACAAACAAGCAAAGTCTTCAGTCTCTTATTTAAAATGAGAGACACCCACATCAGTTTCTGGGTTAAGAAATGAATTTAGATCTAGATCTCACTCATTTGGAAATTGCTTTGTGTTTATTGTTCCACGGATACACTAGTGATTGACTCTCCATGTAAAAATCTCATCAGTGTATAGTTTTCTACACACTTCTATACAGTGTTAGTTCTGCAAGAATATCATCTGACATTTGCAAGTAGCTAAATTGTTATGGTTTGGCTCTGAAATCTTTCCCTAAAGCTCATATGTTGAAAGCATGGGCCCCAACACAGCAATGCTCAGAGATAGGGCCTTCAGGTAATAACTGATAGTAAGAACTCTGACTGCATCCACAGATTGATTCATCCTGAGTTAATCCACTGATAGCTGAATGGAAAATCAGGATGTGGGACACAATTGGAGAACAGAGATCATGAGTGACATGCTCTGGAGAGTTTATCTTATCCCCAGAACCCCTCTCCCCACTTTTTGATTGCCATAAACTAAGCAGCTCTCCTCCTCCATTTCCTTCCTCCATGATTTTCTAACTCAGGGCCAGCTTGCCATAGAAGGAATCCTCTGAAACCATGAGCCAAATTAAATCCTTCTCTAAATTGTTCCCGTTGGTTATTTTGGTCATAGGGACTAAAAGCTGACTAACACGCAGATCATTTTGGTTTTCTGCTTAACTAATGTATCTGTCATTATCTCAAGTCCATAGTAGAGAATGAAATACAGTATGAAACCTTTGTACCCACTACAATCTCTTATGGTACTCTCACAAAAATTTAAGAATTATGTGCTGTGAAGATACAAAGTAAGAAAGGAGAAGATGTGTATGTATGTGTGTGTGTTGCATGTGTGTATACTGCATGTGTATGGTTGCATGTGTATATAAAGCAACCCATACATAAAAATCAGAAAGTAGCAAAGTTCAGGAATGCAATAAGCAAAGACATTATTATACCAGGATCACAAGTTTGAATCCGTTTGAAATGTGAAAGAAAAAAAGAATCAAACCTTCATTTGATAAAAAAAAAAAAAAAAAAAAAATTCAGAAACACTTAGCCTATATAGTTTTCTTCTACGTGATGTCTTTATTTTGCCTGTGACAAGAGAAACGAGGTCAGGTGCTGTGTCATTGGTGGGTGAGTGGGTGCACTGGAGTAAAGTGGAAAGAGGTTTGAGGAGAGTAGGAAAATACCAAATAATCCTCGTTAAAGGTGGATGGGAAGAATTACATTTCTGGAAAGATGGAATAAAGGTAATATAGAACTGATATAGGTTTCAATATGAAGATAAACCAAAGCACATCTAGTATAGTATTTATGCAATAAACACATACCAAAGCAGATACATAATTTGAGGATAGTATGAATCAAGATGATCTTCTTGTCTTCCATAGAACAAAACAGTCAGTTTTGTGTATCCTTTCTTATGAAACTACTCTTGTATGTCTTCTTCAAAAACAAGGAGAAAATACAGCAGATAATCTTTTAAAAAAATATAGAAAAATGAAACCTCATAGTGCTAGAAAGAAACAAATCCAGATAGAAGCAAGTCAGAAAAGGAAATTGATAGTACATAACATATATGTGAACATATGGCCAGCAGGTTTATTTACCTCTAGAGGGAGTTTGAGAGTTGAATTTATGACAAATAGCTAATGAATAAGTAAAGGGAAGCATTTGGTAAATGAAAAAATAATATTGAACAAAAAATAAATGTTAATAATATACTTATTATTTATGATGTTACAAATGAGGAGATGTACCTTACTACAATAATATAAATTTGAACTCAGTAGCCTCAATAATATCTAAGATGAAATGGGAAGGGGAGACAGGCAATGCATGTCTGTGTTTGGTTCTGTATGTTTCAAGAGCTACAGCCACAGCTTTCACAACAGCTAACCAGTAGACAATACTCAATGCTGAAAAGTCAAATAATAGGAAATTGTTTTAAGTATATGGATATAAATCCCAAAATAGGTAGCTAAAAAATATGATGGTGGTGGCACATATCTGTAATCCCAGCCATTGGGAGACTGATGTAGGAGGATCATGAGTTCAAGACCAGCCTCAGCAACTTTGCAAGGCCCTATCTCTAAACAAAAAGGGCTGGGGATATAACTCAGTGAAAAGTATCCTTGGGTTCAATTGCCTGGCACAAGAAAGAAAGAGAGAGAGAGGGAGGGAGGTGGGAAGAAGGGAAGAAGGAAGGAAGGAAGGAAGGAAGGAAGGAAGGAAGGAAGGAAGGAAGGAAGGGAGGGATGGATCTATGGATGGATGGGATGGAGAGGGAGAAAGAAATGAAGGAAAAAAGAAAGGCAAAAAAAAGAATATGATGGCCCATTGGGAGTGGGAAGTTAGAAATATATTGTTTTTATCTTGAAGTTCTACTTAACTCTTTAGAAGAAAATATAGATATTCTTCATTTATATTATTTATATGAATGTATAACTTTTTAAATCTGATATTTGTTTTTATCAAACAGATTAAATTTTACAAGTAGGAAGACAAAAACTGTGAATCATGGTTCCCTACATAATTATCTATGAAACCCTAGGAAAGATTCTCAACATCTTTGAATCTCATTTTTTTTCATTTATAAGTTTAGTACAATATTATCTATTTAATAGGGTTGCTACTAAGATTAAATTATAGGGCACGTAGTTGTCTAAATATAGCATCAAGTATATAATAGTCACCAAAAATGTGAAGGTTAAAAACACACAGAATCAAATATTTGTTTATAAAATATTTGAAAAGGGTTTTAGGTGGCTATTTTGAAGCTTGTTAATGCCTACTTTTATATGTTGAAGAGGTTTATATAGTTTAGCAGATGTGTTTCTGCAGGCATGAGATGGACAAGGTAAACAAATGATGTAAAATAAAACAATTGAAATATCAAATATAGCTTTGTATAGTTTTAAAAATTAGAATAAGTCTTTAAAGGCCATTAGAATTTGGTACTTCTCACATATTTGTTACCTGTATATCATAATATGTTGAATATAAAATTAATTTTATTTCTGGTAAAAATTATAGTGATAGCTATTGCCTTCCTTACTATTCACAGCTCTGTTTTTGACTGTAGCATTCTTTGTTCCTGAATTATAAGGTCTGGACCAAGTGCACTGAATCATTTTATTGCTGCTTACCCTTCTAACTGATGCAGGACCAAAGCTATTTCACTTTCTGGATGGTCTTGCTGAAAATCTACAAATGCTTATTTTCACAGTGAAGTTTTATGTTATGTTCCACAGCTGAGAAACACTTATGTATTGGGAAGAGATATTGTTCAGTAGAGGCTATTTGAAATGAGATTTTTATTTTGATTTTCTGATTTTTAAGAAGGAAAAATTAGGAGTTAAATGGAACAGTGATGCTTGTCACTGGTATAAACACTTGTGCTTGAACGTTTATAGCATACATATTTGTTCTGAGAATTTTATAGACAAGCTAAATAGCTGATAGCAAGAATGTTTCAAATGAAATTAAATATAAATTCACCCTTTCTTTTAGGTGTGAGAAGAATATGAAATGGAAAGAGAAGCAAATGTTTTTGAATTTTGAAATGGATTAAGTTGAAAAAGTCAATACTTTTCAATCTCTCTCTCACATGGTTATTCCTGCTCATAATTTCCCATATTTTGGGAAAGTAACATGTTACTTTTATGGAGCACATTTTATACATTGATAACTATAATAGATCTTTACCTATAAAATTCATTTAATTCAAACTACAAATTTTTTACTTTCATACTATTTTTTTTCTTGTTGTCCATGTAAAATAGCAAAGCAAAATTGAAAATGTATAGAGCAAATGCAATACCTAGAGTCTCAGGACTATTCATTTATTTATTTTAATTGATAAAAAGGATATATGTATAAATTATATATACATATAAATTTCTGTACCTATTGTTTTGAAATGTGAAAACACTATGATATAACTAAATTTTGAGATAATTATCAAATACATTATCTTACATACTTACATACATCAATTTGTGTGAGAAACCATAACTCTACTCTTAGCAATTTTCAAGAATGTAATACATTGTTTTTAACTAGAGTCACCTAGTTATACAATAAATCTCTTGAACTTATTCTTTATTTTTAATTGAAATTTTATGCCCTTTCACCAACCTCTTCCCACTCCACCCACCCAACTCTAGTAAACACTATTCTATCTCTACTTCTGTGATCATATTTTTCAAAATTTCACATGTTAGTGAAATTAGTGTCTGTCTTTGCCTTGTTTATCTCACTTAACATAAAGTACTCCAGTTTCATCCATGTTATTGTAAATGGTAAGATTTCCTTCTATTTTTGTTTAGACTGAATGAATTTTATCTACTCATCTGTTGATGGACTTTTAGGTTGACTTCATATCCTGGCTAATATGAATAATGTTGTCATTAACATGAGTGCATCTATCTCTTCAGTACACTTATTTCATTGCCTTTAGAAATATATCCAGTAGTGAAATTGCTGAATTGTATGATATTCTATTTTAAATTTTTGAGGAACCTCTATATAGTTTTCCATAATATCTGTACTAGTTTGCATTTTAACCAACAGAGTGCAAGTATTCCCTTCTCTCCCCATCCTTTCTAACACTTGCTAACTCTCATCATTTTTGTAATAGTCATTCCATCAGTTGTGGTATGACATATTGTTGTGACTTTAATTTGTATTTCTCTGATGATTAACCAGTTTGAGTTTTTTTTTCATATATTTATTGGCCATTTGTATTTTCTCTTTTGAGAAAAAGGAAAAGTACAAACCTCTCTTAGTCCATTTTGTGTTGCTATAATGAAACACTTGAGGGTGAGTAAGTTACAAAGAAAATATATTTTTTTAGCTCCCAATTTTGAAAACTGAGTCCAAAATCAAATAGCTTCATTTAGTTGATCTTTATTGAGAGTCTCCTGGCTGCATCACAACATGGAAGATGGCATCACATGTCCAGAGGATAGGGAGTGGAAAGAGACAGGGGTGGGGGATGGGGGATGGGGGGATAAAGTGTCATCTGGTGAAAGAAGGCAAGAGACTTGGGAGGGACCAAGTTTGCTTTCTTATAACAACCCACTGTATTACAAACTAATATATTCTTATGGGAAGTCACCTAATTCTCAAAATCAGAATTTGTTCCTTCATGAATGTGATCAGGATCCAATCACCTCCCACTACATAACACCTCTTAAAAGTTCCACCACATTTTAATACCATTATACTGGGGACCAAGCTTCAAGCACATGGACCTTAGGGGGAAAAACCTTATCTAAACTGTGGCGAGATACATTGTCCATTTTTTTTTTTTATTTTCTTACTATTGATTTGAGTTCTTATTTTTGTTGATGCCTGGCTTGCAAGAGTTTTCTCCCATTTCATCAGTTGTCTCTTCGTTTTGTTGACTGATTTATTGCCTTTACTTTGGGATTTGTATGAAAAACAAAAACAAAACAAACCATTGCCCATATCAGGGTCATAAAGCTTTTCTTCTAGTAAGTTTAAAGTTACATGTTTGAAATTTAAATCTTTAATCCATTTTGAGTTGATTTTTTGTATGTGTGGTATAAGAAAAAGTCCTAATTTCATTCTTTTTCATGTGGATATCCATTTATCCCACCTCATTTATTGAAAAACAAAAATTGTCTGTTCCCTAATGGGTGTTTAGCATCTTTGTTGAAAATAGTTTGACTGAAATGCATGGATTTTTGTTTGGGTACAGTGTTTTGTTTTCCTGGTCTGTCAGTTTTAATATCAGTGATTGTCCCTACACATTGTACTCAGTATAATTTTTTCATAATGTCATACTCTCTACAAAGAAAAATGCCCATCTGTGTTTTATTCATAGAACTGACGTGTATTCCTAAATTTTCACCATTGTAACTAAGTTATTTTGCATTAAAAATGAAATTTTTAGGGCTGGGGTTATGGCTCATTGGTAGAGCACTTGCCTAGCACATGCAAGGCCCTGGGTTCAATCCTCAGCACTATGTAAAAATAAATAAATAAAATAGAAGTAAAAAAAATGAAATTTTTAAAACTAGGCAAAGGCTACTAAATTAAAGGTAGGCTAGTATATTAAAGGCTAGTATATTTTTCAAAGGCTAATATATTAAACTGAATATGGGTCTTTAACATCTTAAGGTACAAGTTTATCAGATCTTTCCACTAAATAATTAAATGAGAAAAACACCATGTTTCCTGAACTAGCCCAGGGTCAGTAAGACCATGCCTACACCTAGAGAAACATGTTACCAAATACTAACACTGTCTTCCCAGTGTTCTAGGAATTATTTTCTTCATAGTCTATGTGTTCAGTATGTGTGATGCCCTTTTATCTGTTATTTCTGATACTTAGTTTAGTTCCACAATTTCTATCATAAATCCATCACCTACAATACCTTAGAAAGTTTCACTATCTTCCATGACAACCAAACTCTTTTCCATGCTTTAGACTTTAGAAGTAAGGTGTTGTCAAGGTTGAAAGTTAGTGACTGCTCCAAGAAACATAAGAATTTGAAGTTATAATAGACTTCATTCTGCTGATCTAAATCTCTTTGAATATTGTAAAAAAAAAATCTTTGCAGTATGAAATGAGGCCTTTTTATAGGCTAAAGCACAATAAATGAGTTTTCTGCATGTACTTTGATTTTATTTAGCAAAGGGTTGTTCTCAGCAAATAGAACTTGTATCACTTATCTCGAACACTACCTTGGCAGTGCCTAAGAGATTGCAGTCATTCTTTCAAACCTAGGACATCATTTGGCTTACTCCAACAGTAATTTCCTAAATTTTAGAGGGAAAATTTAGCATACATAATGATTATTACTCATTTTGAAATCATTACCTTATTGGTTTAAAAAAAAACCCTGTCTTTTAACATTAAAAGATGTAGAATTTTGAATCAGGGAATATATTGCTTAAGTATTATATGACTATGGGTCCTTCAGGCTCTTTAGTGTACAGTGCTTTTGAGGATTTCATAGACACAGCATTTTCCTAAGGGGGGGAAAAACTAACAACTTGTGTATCTAAATTGCCTCAAATTACAAATAAAAGTAAGATCAAAAAAATGCCTTGTCAAACACCATGCTTCCCCTCCCACCACACACTCATACACACACACTCAGATTGTTCTCTCGCTGATTACCATCTTTAGGTCAGAGATTGAAATTAATTTCCTCTAATAAAACTTCCTTGACTTCTTGACTAGTTCATTTTCCCCTGCAATGCAGTTCTCCTACCATGACATTTACCACAGTTCACAGCTTATTAAATTACCTGTCTACCCCCACCAGACTTTACACATTTTGTGACAGGGATCACATATATTTTGTGAATCTTGCACAGCTTATGATCATGTGGCATACTTTCCATAAGTATTTGTTGAATGAATAAATAGAGAAATTAATGAAACTGTAATTGAAGATTCAAAAACCCACTGTCTCCCACTCTGAGCTTTTGACCTATAACATATGAACAATATATCCCTAGGTATGCAGTTTCCTGATTGCCAACATATTCTATACAATATCATTATTTTTATTGTTATATTCTTTTATAAAGAATATCTCAACAAATATACTTTATTTACAGAAAATAAATTCTTCTAGCATGTTATTATTTTATTTTGATCAGTTTAGCATGAGAACATCACAAGAAATATGTATGTATTCTATATGTATATGTTTTTCTTAAGCTATATGGTAAGATAAACGTTGAGGATGAAAAAGAGTCTTTGGACTATTTTAATCACCATAAATCATTGGAAAGGAAAACATCTTGCTAACTATAGCTAGTTAGATACTAATCATAGGCTCATTGGTTTTAAAATATCAACTGGTGTGCTCTGTGCTAGAGTGTTCTCATAAGACGAATAGATTGTATTAGAGATATTCCACAAAGCCCTATATATGAATGCTTTTTCCTACCACCTGAGTATTACACAAAAGATGTGTGGCAAATTACTGCAAATGAAAATGTGTCACTGAAAAAAAAAGGTCAATATATGTCACCCTAAAATTGTTGGGGAAAGAAGAAAGAGGGAAATATGATTAAAATTATTGGGGAATGAGGAAAGAGGGAAATGTGATAATATGAATAGGTTATATAATTCCCATTAGCAAATTTCAAGTACATAGAAATCTCAGCATTATAATTTAATAGAAAAATCTTTTTTATAACCCAGCTTACTTTATTTTTTTCTCAGACATAATACAAATAAGGAATTCACAAATTCAAAAAATTAAACATACATGTTTTCTCACATGAACATCAATTATAAAGCTATTAATTATGTCAACATTTGGTTTATAGGAAACATTATTTTTGTCTTAGAAATGGCAATCTTAAAAACTATGAAAATCATACAAACCAGAGAGGTTAGAGCAAGATGGCAGCTGAATTAAGATCTTCCGCTGAGAAACATTCCCACAGACATACCAATTGGAACAACTATTCACACAAGAAACTGCCTTCACAAGAACTAAGGAAGCCAGATAGATCTTATAAGGCCTGGTTTTAGTATAATAAAAAGAAAAGGTGAATTGAAGAAGGCAAAAAGAAAACTGTTACCTGTTTCTCACAACTTCAAGCAGCACAGAGAGAGAGAGACAAATGTTTCTATTTGGGTAAGAGAGAAAATTAACTCCAGATTTGGACTTATATATAACACCAGGATTAGCATGGTGAGACCAGATATGGAGAAGAACCCTCCCTGCCAAGCTTGACCTTATGGACTGAGCAATTTTAGCTGGTTTAACCAGGTATCAAAGAGATTATTGCCACCACTTCTCCCTGATCCTGTGCAGCAGAGGTGGGAGTAGGACTTGCCCTCTGGGAAGCAGGGCACCACCAATGGTACAGGACTTTGCCCTGGAGTTTAGGATTAGGCCCACTGTGGTGAGACCCAGCATAAGACAGAAACCAAAAGCCCCTATATTCAGGCTAGAGTTCACAGACAAATCTCCAGACCTGTCCAGCCATCAGACCTCTGTGTCAGTGGGACAGACTTGAGTTTTGTCCTGTATCATTGCTAGTCTTGGAATGGACCTGGGGCACACCCCCATCTCCCACAAACAAATACAGACTGCATAGGTCTCTTTGGCTGTGTCACTCAGGTTGGAACCAGTTTATTGTCAATCTAGGCAGCAAGGGGACTACCACTCTCAGGCAGCACAGCTATTCACAATGCTCAATATAGAGATCTAGACCTTCCCTGGCACTAGAGAAAGACCTGTGCTTGATGTGATAGACTTATGTTTCAGCCTGCATCATCACCAAGTGCAGCATGGTCCCACATGCACACCTGAGGCTGTGCAAGTTCTTGTGCCTATGAGACTCAGGTACCACCACTTTAGTATTAGACTTCTTGACCACATTTACCAATATTACTTCAACTTCAGGCAGAAAAGTGTAGAACATGACTACAGGGGGAAATAGATAGATGGGATTAAATCAAACTAAAAATTGTCTGCAGAGCAAAGGAAAAAAATCAACAAAGGGAAGAGATAACCGACAGAACAGGAGAAAAATATTTGCAAACTATGATTCTGACAAAAGATTAGTATACAAAATGTAAAAAAAAAATCTCCAAAAGCTTAATGACGACAACAATAAGGACATTTTTAAATGAGAAATGAACCTAAATAGACATTTTTCGAAAGAAAGACATATGAATAGTCAACAAGAATATGAAAAAAAAAAAACAACTCAACACCATAATGACCATAATGTAGTGTTACCATTCCAGTAAGAATGGCTATTTTCAAAAATATAAGAGATAAAAAAGTACCAGAAAATGTGAAGAAAAGGGAATCTTTGCACATAATTTGTATGAATGCAAATTGTTATAATTATTATGGAAAACAGTACAAAAGACACCATATGATTTAGCAGTTCCAACACTAGGTATACTTCCAAAGAAAATAAAATCAGTATGTTGAAGAGACATCTGGCCTCCCACATTTATTACAGCAATATTCACATTTTTCAAGAAGTAGAAGCAAGTTAAATTCCAAAAAATGATGAATGAGTTAAAAAATAGGGTACATATACACCATGGAATAGTATTCAGCCATTTAAAGGAATTAAATACTGTCATTTATGACAACATAGAACTGGAGATTAATATGAGAAGTGAAATAAGCCAAGAACGGGAAGACAAGAACTGTGTGATCTCACTCATGTGCAGTCTAAAAAACTTTGATGTCATAGAACTTGAGGAGTGGTGAGAGATTGATCAATATGTATTAAGTTATAGTTAAATCAAATTGAGAAGTTTTGGGGTATTATTGCATAGTAGTATGACTCTGGATAACGATGATTGGCTGTATATTTCAAAATTGTAAAAGAAAGGAGTTTGAATGTTTTTACCATGAAGAAATTATAAATGTTTGAGAACATAGGTGTTTTTACTCTGATTTAAATATCACACACTCTATACATGTATGAAAATATCACATGATAGCCTATAAATATGTACCATTTTTATGTTTTGTATATCTATTAAAATAAATTTAAATTATAAAACCAAGTGAGTTTCAACTGCCATACACATACACACACACATACACATACACACACACACACACACACACACACACACGCCACTCAAAAGCACCAGGTAATAAGAGCCAGGTATAGATGATTGACCATAAATAAATAAAAAGTTGGTCTTATTCCTATCACATATTATCTATTTAATCTAAAGCTTTTTACTCCTCTGTTTCCTGATAATGCAAAACATTAGTAAAAATAGTTGTATAATAG
This sequence comes from Callospermophilus lateralis, assembly GCF_048772815.1. NCBI lineage: Eukaryota > Metazoa > Chordata > Mammalia > Rodentia > Sciuridae > Callospermophilus > Callospermophilus lateralis. Next base: position 64,511,575 of record NC_135320.1, on the reverse strand, counting down.
GTGTTTTCTCATAATTAATGATGAATGATCTCTTAGCACAGCATGTGGCACAAAGCAGGCATCCAGTCAGCATCAACTATTATCACTTGCTTGATTCCAAAAACGGGAGAGCTCAAGCAGGCTTATGTTATCAGTCATGCTACGATAACATGTTTTCTAAATAACATGGTTTCTGACCAGTTAAACTCTTTAAACCATATGGTTTAGAAAAAGTGCATATTTTTTTTTATATTAGGTGTACAAAAAAGGATGTTTTAAGGAAATTTCAGGTTTGTTTCTTTGTGTATACAAAATCCATGTCATTATTAATTTTATTTCCCAGTTTTTAACAGAATTGTAGTGAAGAAATATATAATCAAAGAAATAAATGTTATAAAACAGAATCCCAATGTAAATTGTAATAATTTTAGGAGGACTTCAGTAAACTCCTTCTTCATTAATTTAGAGTAGCTGAATGTCCTTTACTATTTGTTATTTTTCACAAATCCAGTGTAGTACATTCTTTGGTAATATGAACTAACCCAATTCAACTATGCTATTTTGAGCATTATTTTTATTAGCTAAATACTCCTAGTTTAAAAGATAGCAATATAAAGATCTCTAAAAGCAAAGCCCATAAGTGAATGTTCAACATCGTCCCACTCTCTCAAATACCAAGTCACTCATCTTTGCTGTGTCCCAGTTTCTTTGGTTAAGTGGTAATCAAATCACTAAATATGGAAGAGTACAAATGGATTGCCAGAACATTTCCCAAAACTAAGATTGCTAATTTGCTTATTGCTGCCAAATTTGACATCTGTTGGGATCCTGTATTAGGGTTCTCCAGAAAAAACAGAACAGAACTAATAGAATACATGCACACATACATCTATGTCTCTCTCTCTCTCTCTCTCTCTCTCTCTCTCTCTCTCTCTCTCTCTCTCTCTCATATATACAGATATAGATATATAGATACAGAGAGGGAGACTTATTAGATGTATTAGGCAAATAGGCTAATTAAGGAGCCTGATAAGTCCCACAATAGGTAAGAGAATGGAGAACCATGTGAGTCAGCAGTATGCCTTATATGCCTTATTCCTAGTCTAAAGGCTTCAAAACTCAGAAGATAATGGCATACTTTTTCAAAACAAGGCAGAAGGCCCAAGGATCTAGGCATCTGTTGGTATAAATAAGTCCCAGAGTCCTAAGATAAAAATCTGAAGTTCTGATGTCCAAGGGCAAGAGAAGAAGGGTATCCCATCTTCAGAAGAGAGAGTTTGGATTCATTCTAACTCTGCCTCTTCTGTTTTATCTGAGTCTTCAGCTAATTCTATGGTGTCTGCCAACATTGGTTAAGGGCATGTCTTTTTTACTTAGTCCATTGATTCTGATGCTCCTCTTTTTCAGAAACACCATCACAAACACCCCTAGAAATAAAGCTTTATTAGCCACCTGTTAGTCCTTTAATCCAGTTAAAAGACATGTAAAATTAACAATCGCAGATGCAAAACTCTTAAGGCTAAAATAAAGAAAGTCAATTAATCATTAAGTGTTTATCAAGAAGTGATTTTGTTTTCTAAATTGAACATCAGGGCAAATAAACAGTAAATATAAAATTCAGTGCCTTCCTCAAAAAAGTGCTTCCTCAAAAAAAGCATACTAAACACACACACACACACACACACACACACACACACACACGTATTTTAAAAGCTCTTTAAAGAAACACATAATATAAAACAACATAAGAAAAATAAAAGAGAAGATATATAATACAGGGAAATAGGAATAAGAAGCAACTGGGAAACCAAACATGCTAAATAAATGAAACTTTCTACCTTCTATAGTTGTTTTCCTAGGTGACACACAAAAATAAAAGCATCAATATGTTTATATTCTAGGGAAAATAAGGATGCAGAAAGAGAAATGTATATTGTCTGATATGCAGATTAATATATGATAATAGACAACAGCACAAATGAAGAGAATTCTATATATATTTAAAAAACAATGTTTTTTTCTCCAGAGGAAAGGAGTTGAAATATTTATACTTTTTTTTTTTTTTTAGGAGTAAGTTTTGCCACATCCACATTTCCTTGTGGGGATATATACATGAGGCAGCAAAAGCAAACAGAGACATTTCTTGAGTTAATATGTTTGTGTATAAATTTTTAGGAGCTAAAAATGATATGTGAAAAGGCAGCTATCCAGTCAATATTATGTTAAAAAATGATTATCCATAGAGCACTTGCAATTTGTCAACAATTTGTAAATAGCTCTATGCTGTTGAAAAGACATATGAGAATATCTACGACATTTAGAAAAATCCCAGGCAGGTAAGAAAAATTGGAATTTTTTCTTAAAGTTACTGTTTTAGGCCATTGTCTAAGACTAAAAGTAAAATAAAATAAATAGGCAGCTCCTTCATGAAGAATAATGGAAACTATCAGAAAATCACACATTTTGTAAATTACTTGTGTAATAATGACTATTATATAGTATTATATTACAGTAAATCTGTCAAAATGAACCCATGTCATAAACTTCTCTACTTAGAACCATATTAAGAAGATCCTAAACAGAATACTAGAAATAGAACATTTTTCATTTTTGCGAAAAGAGGGCAATACAAATCTTGTTGTTTACAGAGCAATTACTATGAGGTGACAGTGACTTATGTGTTCGTCAATAGGGCAATACTCATTCTCTCCAGGAGTTTGTGTTCAGAGAGGACCAGTGCAAAATAGACCTACTTCTTAACTCAAGATCAAATTTAGTATATTAATGAAACCTTTCTGGTACATCCTAAAAGGGCAAATTGGTAAGTCATACCACTTAATCCCTTGTCTTCCCCATTACAGTAAGTAATTTTCAATAGAAATCCTGGCTTAATAAGCAATTGAAGCATATCAATATCCTAAAGGGACATTCAAGTTCCTTTCAGTGGGGTGTGGATTATTGCAATAATATAGAAAACACAGTAGTCCCCCCTTAGATTCCATTATCTACAAATGGACCTTTTGAACCAAGGAGGATGCTGAACACAATTCATACTATTTTTTTCTGTACATACAGATGATAGGGTTTAATTTATAAATATGAAACAGCAAAAGATTAATGACAATAATTAGGAACAAAATTTAACAATTAAAACAATACAATGTATTGTAAGTCATGTGAATCACAATCTCCAAAAACACCCTGTATTGCTTCTATAGTACTCACTCTTTTTCTTCTTTTGATGGTGTAAGATGCTATAAAGCTTATGTATGACATGAAGTGAGGTGAGTGACACAGGCATTTTCCCATATATGAGGGTCACTTGAACATAAGCACTGCAATTCCATGACAGTTGATCTGAGAACCAGGAAGGCTGTTAAGTGACTAACGGGTGGGTAATGTGCACAGCCTGAATACACTGGACAAAGGGATAATTCACATCTGGGACTAGAAAGAGCAGGATGGTGTGAGATTTTATCATACCATATAGAAATGGTAAATAATTTAAAATTGTAAATTGTTTGTTTCTGGAACATTCCGTTTAATATTTCCAGAATGTGGTTGCCCATGCATATCTGAAACTATGGGAAAGAAAACCACAAATAAAGAGGGACTACTTTAAATATATAAAATGACTTATATGGTGAAGGGGTTGTCATTTTTATAGCTAAAGTAACGAACATAATAAGGATTTCTTAAAAAATCATTCATTAAAAAGAGATATTTGAAGATTTTATGTAAATGAATTTTATGAAATAAAAACAAATACGATGGAATGAGCATTTGATAAACAAAATGGGAAATTTTTAAATGTATTTTCTTATTTGATCTTTAAATGTAATCCAAACACAAACTTTCAAAAGAAAAATATTCAAATAACATATATATATTCTAAGTTGTCTGCATCAAAGTTTTTGTATATTGGCTTAATATTCTATAATAAACTGATTTGTTAGTGATCATCATACTAGTTTTTCAAATTAATTAAATTAAATCTATGCTTTACATTGAAATCCATGCATTTTTTGGAAGGGAATTGATTGCTTATATTAGATGCATAGTTGAAGATATTAACATCATCTAAGTATATAAAAAACCTGTGCATTTTAAACACTAGCTTGCAACACATTAAAAATATCATTCAATTTTTTATATAATTACTTTTTATGATTTAATTTTTAATAAACTAGATTTCAGCTACTTTATCATCAAATATTCTGTTGTAGAATAACTTAACACATATTTTTAAGATACTAAGTCTATGAGAAAGTGTTTTTGAAATTACTAATAACTGTCCCAAGTAAATTTATAACATACATGCTATCTAAAGATGGTTTCCGCCTATATCAAAAGCAAATAGCTGATATTCTGAAAAGAGATTTTAAATGACACTCAGACACTGAATAGATGAGCATTGATGACAAAATCAAAATTCAAATAAAATACAGATATAAATACAATATACAATTCAGCCTAAATATGGTGACTATTTAGTTCCTCTGCATTGCAAACCTGTTACTTTGATTATTAATACTGACTACTACATACCAAATTCATGACATTAAAACCTATGTAATGTCTTCTTCACTTAGAATACAAAAATGAAACATTTTTAGTATGGCCTTGTAGGCCAGCTTAACATCAGTTTTTTAGTTCTCCTTAGTGTTACTGTGGAAATGAATCAAGATTAATCATTAAACCAACAGTCAGGAATAACCCAGCCTATATAAACAAGTTCAAATAAAACTTCCTGTCCCTTACCCAACTCCTCACTGCAGTCAGTCTGGATTTAATAGAAATCTGACAGTTCTGGAATTTGATAAGGATAAGGAGATTTGCAAAACTGAACTTGAACTTTATCTTGATTCAACTTTACCATTAGCTGAAAACTATGACCCAGAGTTCACCTTTTCCCCAAATGATTGGTTCCTGGAGGTACAGGAAAAAACAATGTTTAAATGTTTATCTGATATAGATGATGTGTCTATATTCAGAACATAAAAGCATATTAATTATATTGAGTAGGATATTTATGAACTTAAAAGGCTAAATTAGATTGACAGATAGTTGATTGAAGAATCAAAGAATTATCATAAAAATAAAGTTGCATGACAGATATGTTATTTTTACATTCCTGTGGACAAAATATCTTTTAACCAACACAGCTATAACTAGCAGCTGATCTGTGAAATTAAAAGTCTTCACCAGCCCCTCCAATATCTTGCCATATTAATTAGAATGCATCCCACTTTGCAATAATTTAGCCAGTAAACATGACATCAAAACATAAGATTAACTGCTGACTGACAATTTTGATGATAAAAGTCACATTTGAAGTAGAAAAAATAAAATGACCAATGAAAATTGTGAATTGCAAATGTAGTGAAACCAAATCCATGTAACAACTTCAGAAGACAAGGTAATGATTTTGAATTATGAATTGTTATGCTCAAGAAATAAATTTAACTTTGAAGCAAATATTTCCCAAAAGATATATTATATAAATATATATTTTATATATATGCTTATATAATTATATATATATTTTCCAACAATACTTTTCAACCTATCAGCTTTTATGTTACCATTTTTATTCATGCTGACATTTTGCTACAGAATAAATTTTTGACTGAGTTTCATCAATGAAAAAGTGACTCAGCTAATGACATATAATTTGTCAGTTTGGGAAAGTGTTAGGTTCAATTGCATGTAATGAAAATGTCAAAATAATAGTGGTTTAAATTAAGTAGATACTTTTTTCCTTACATAAAACAAAGACAACTTCAATATTTTTGTTTTATCACCATGATTTCTTGGATTCCTTTTCAAAAGGAATCAAGAGACTCCTTGTAGTTTGCATAATAGGCATATTAGATAGGCGCATTATAGTCAACAAGAATAAGAGAAGATAGAAGAAAGTTGCCCATTTCATTGAAATTTCACTTCCAGGCCTTTCTCTAAATACTTCACAACACTTTCATTTGCAGCTCACCATCTAGAATTTGGTTGCGTGTCATTCCTAGTTATGAAGAGTTTTGGAAACGTGATCTTTTAGCTGCTCCTTTGTTATCTTAAAGGAAGTGGAAGGTCTATTCTCAAAAAGATGGAAAATGGATATTAGTTAAAAATTATAGTCTGCTGTTAATAATATTTTGAGGTCATATAAGGCCCTGTTTCTTTTTTCTTTTTTTTTATGTTACTGCATGCTAGCATTTTTAAAATAAATTGTTAATCACTTAGGTCAGTGACATAGCTGCTCATGTAATACTTAAGGAGCCTAGAGAAAGTTCTACAAGAATTGCAGGAACTGTTACATTTTTTTCCCATTCTAAATGTATCAAAATTATGATGTTACTTTATAGTTAGCATACACTATGTCAAGTTTGCTGTGTAGAAACTTACTTACATTTATTAGCTCTTTTTAATTTTTATTTACAGTTTCCCTGAATTAGTACTGTTTGGATCCATTCTTTGATTTTCAGTTGCAACATCACAAAAAGATGGCAACATTTAATGTAAGACCTAAGGAATGGCAATAGCTGGTTATGAGTAAAAATTTTAAAAAGTGTAATTCAACTGTGAGTTTCAAAATAATAATGGTTTGTAGACTTAATTAAATGGGTCACGACCAGTCATTAAAAAATAAGATAAAAACTTTTTTTTTCTTTGCAATAGGTTTGCTGCTAAAACCATCACTAAATTAAAGGCAAAATGGGGAAGGAAAAGACTCATGTAAAGTTGATTATCACGGGATACATAGGTATATTTGGGCAGGTCCACCAATACTGGCCTTCTGATTTACAAATATGGTTTGATTGACAAAAAATAATCCTCTGGAATTTTTGAAAAAGAGGCTGCTGAGATGGAAAAGAGCTTCGGCAAGTATCCCTGAAACTCAGATAAATGAAATCTGAGTGTGAGCATGGTATCACCACTGATATCTCCCTGTAGAAAGTATTATGTGACTATCATTGACCCCCTAGGACACAGAGACTTTTTCAAAAACATGATTACAGACTCATTTCAGGCTGACTGGCTGTCCAAATTGTTACTGATGGTACTGGTGAATTTGAAGTTGGTATCTACAAGAGTAGGCAAATCCATAAGAATGCCCTTCTGGCTTACACACTAGCTGTGAAACAACTAATCGGTGTTAACAAAATGGACTTCACTGAGCCACCCTACAGTCAGAAGAGATGAGGAAATCATTAAGTCAGCACATACATTAAGAAAATTGGCTAAAACCCTGACACAGTAGCATTTGTGCCAATTTCTTGTTAGAATGATGATAACATGCAGAAGCCAAATGTTAAAATGCTTTGTTTCAAGACATGGAAAGTCACCCATAAAGATGGCAGTGCCAGTGGAACCACACTGCTTGAAGCTTGAGACTGCATCCTGCCACCAACTTGTCCAACTAACAAGCATTTGCATCTGCCTCTTCAGGATGTCCACAAAATTGATGATATTGGTACTATGCCTCTGGGTTAAATGGAGACTTATGTTCTCAAGACTGCCATGGTGGTCACCTTTGCTTCAGTCAATGTCACAACTGAAGTAAAGTCAGTTGAAATGCACCATGAAGATTTGAGTGAAGCTCTTCCTGGGGACCACAGGGGCTTCAATGTCAAAACCTGTCATCAAAGATGTTTGTCTTGGCAATGTTGCTTCTGGCAGCAAAAATAATCCACCAATGGAAGCAGGTGGTTTTATTGCTCAGGTGATTATCCTGAACCATCTAGAACAAGTAAGTTCTGGGTATGCCCCTGCACTGGATTATCACACATCTCACTTTGCTTGCAAGTTTGCTGAGCTGAAAAAAAAAGAGTTGGATCGTTGTTCTGGTAAGAAACTGAAAGACAGTCCTAAAAATGCTTGAAATCTGGTAATGCTGCCATTGTTGATCTTGATGTGGTTCCAGGAAAGCCCATGTGTTTTGAGAGCTTCTCTGACTCCTCCTTTGGGTTGTGTTGCTATTTGTGATCTGAGGCAGACAATTTCTGTGGGTGTCATCAAAGCAGTGGACAAGAAGGCTGTTGAAGCTGGCAAGATAACCAAGTGTACCAAGAAAGCTTGGAAGGCTAAACAAGCATTGACCCCACACCTGCTACTCCAGTCTTAATTAGTAGTGGAAGAACAATCTCAAAATTGTTTCTCTCAATTGGCCATTTAAGATTAATAGTAAAAGACTGGTTAATGATAACAATGCATCCTAAAACCTTCAGATGGAAGGGAGAATGTTTTGCAGACCATTTTTTTTTTTTTTTTTTTTTTGTGTGTGTGTGTGTGTGGCAGTTTAAGTTATTCGTTTTTAAAATTAGTACTTTTTAATGGAAAAAACCTGGCCAAAAATCTGTCACATAATTTGGAGACCAGTCAAAACAAAAGTTTAATAAGAAAATAATAATAATAAAATAAAGCATCTAAGTGCATATGTATATATGATTTGCTCATGGGTAAATTAAATCTTTTTTTCTAAATTTTCCTATACTAAATACAGAGTATGGATTCTTTTCAGCAAACTAAGGAAATAAAATAGAAAAAAAAAGCAGAGATGTTACATATGGCAAAAATAAGGATACATATTGTTTTGTAAAATTTTCATTCTCATTTCAATTTTATACACACATACACACAGTGGGTCATAATAGAAAATCTATTTCTAACTGTGAGATATGGCCACAAAGGTTTAAAAGAGTTGTTGTATAGAGGAAATAGTAGATATAGAGATCATAAAGAAAAAAAAAATGTTTGGAATCCAAGGAACTAAAGGAGCCCATTGATCCCCACCTTAGTGGCACTGGATAGGACACTAATGAAAGGAGAGGTGTGTAAAGGAGGTAGTTGGACTTCAGGATGGAGAGGTTGGCAGGGATTGCTCATACATGGTGCATAGGTCATGGTCATGGGTGCAAATGTTATTCTAGAACATGGGGAAGCCAGTGGCCTTTCTGCATCCCACTTACAAATGTTGACTCAGATATGTGACCAGAATATTGGAGAAAAATCAAGAGCAGAAGCAGGGATGATGCTACACAAACTGCAGCAGTGGTCTAGGCAAGAGATGATAGTGGTGACCTCACAGGTGGTGACCATGATTGGAGGAATGTTCTATTGGGAAGAGATTGGAAAATGTGCACCACAGTAATGCCAATAACGTAATACTTAACTAACTTGGAATTCTTTTCCTTTTCCCATACTTCATCTCTAGTATCAATCACCATATTCATGTGATTTGTGTAAAATATGTACTATTAAAATTTTATTAAATATATTTTCTTATCTTGACTCAATGTGACTTAACTTTTTCCATTTATTTTCCTTCTCCTATTCCTTCAGTTTTCTTTCTGAATTTTCACAAAAACAAACACTATGTTTAAAATTGAAATCACGATGAAAATAAAGTCACCATCCCTCCCAGAAACACCATACAATGTAAGATTTAGTTTCAGGGGCTGGGATTTTGGCTTAGTGGCAGAGCACTTGCCTCACACATGCACTGGATTTGATCCTCAGCACCGCATAAAAACAAATAAACAAAATAAAGACATTGTGTCCATGTATAACTAATAATAATAATAATAATAATAATAATAATAATAATTTAGTTTCATAATTTCACCCAATTCTAGCTGTTGACATTAGGCTGCAGTCAATTAGCTGTATCCAAGACTAATGAGTTATACCATTCAAATTGTACATCCCTGTTTGAAGAGACACTACAGGTCAGTGATTGAAATTATTTGTTGAAAGTTTGCTTAACTTTACTTTGTTTAGTGTCAGAAGCTGCCACACAGAAGTGAGCACAGACCCTTAGACTTGACTGACTGAGGTGTGAGAGGTGCCAGAACAGGTGGATCTCATCTGTACATGGCAGGGGAATGATGCTCTAGGAGTGGGCATCACCCAATGAGACTTGTTTAATTCAAACAAACACCTGAAACCCAGGCCCTTGCCTCATTTGGGTTGAGCATTCTCAAATGTCTTTCTCCCTAATAAATAGAGGATTTTTCAGGTGGCTCGCTCTCTCTTTCCAAAAGATCCTTAAGGTTGAGAGCCATCCCTGATTCCTGCAAGCAAAAGGTATTTCTGTGTGTTGTGTGCTTCTTTTGCCATTTTCATAAGTTATTGGTAGAACCAGCTATTGTGAACCCAGCTCAGGTCGCTGGCCTGGCTAGATGGCGATAGTTTAGTTTTTATTTTCCATTAGAACATGGTCTCTGATTTTCACTAAGCAGAGTGAAATTAGCCTACTTCACATATGTAAGGAAGAAGGGGTGAGGTGGATTTCTGAGTAAATTGAAACTCTATTTCAATTTACCTTTCAGTGACTTTTACAGAATAAGCAGCATTTTTTCTTTTAATTTTACTGTAACTTATATGTAAAAATAAGAGTAGAGAAAATTTCCAGGAGGTTTTAACATGTACAAATCACTTTACATTTTCTCTTTCCATCTTGAGCCACCACATCTTTGAGCAATACATCAAGATGCTTATGGTTAAGGGCATTTTATTTAATGGGAATAAGTTCTTTCCTCATTATGTATATGCACCCTGCTCACTCAAAGACTAACACACACCTTTAAATGTTCTGGACATTGGGGAGCCAGCCTCATGTTTGCCAATCCACCTCCTTATTAATTCTCTCTTACAAAGAAAACCCAGGTTAACAATTTGCATATATGTTTAATGTACATGTGTAACAGTCATAGGTCATACCCTTGTGTATGAATGTTCTCCCTGTGTTTAGATTCTATCCAAAATTGTTTTTCTTAAAGCAAATTAACGCCTATTCTTGATCTTTTTGACTTGGAATTTTGTATCACTCCCATGAGTTTTTATCTACATGATTTTACAAGGCTAAAGAACAGAGGAAAGATTTAGACAGTGGCATAGACACTAGTATTAGTAATACTAGTAATCCAGATACAATAAATATCTCTTAGAATAATTTAAGAAATTTTTTTTAAATGACACCTTATGATTAATTTATCATAAGTACAATTTTATTCCAGTCAAAAGTGAATACCCTGGACCCTGCTAAAATGGCCATATTTGAACTACTCAACAGAGATGATCTCAGGACAGTTCTAAATCATATAATGCCTCATTGAGACAAAAGCCAGGGCACACAGGTAATGGCCAACTTGGGCCATTCATTGTCTAATTTATCAACTCCCACTTATTACAACTTAGTGCAGAAAAATCCATTACTCTTGGTTTTAATGTACCATAGATTTTTATTACACATCAATCAAAAAACATAAAAGATAAGGTAAGAAGAGAAATAAACACTATCTATATCTTTTGTTCTTTTTATTCCTTGCTCATTTCTTATGGGGCCATTATTTCCTTATATCAACATGAAATATCTGGAAGAAGTGATTAATCTTATTTCCAGTTGTTTTTGTTATATGCATTTTCAGAAGGTGGTATTGTGTTCTGCCTTCAAATTTCATTAATTGCCTTTTTTCTTGACATAAATCTCTGTTATTTTACTTTTTTTTTTTTAATAGAAATCCCACTAATGGAATTTCCAATAAGCAATTGCTCCACTCTCAGTTTTGTGAGACAAGACTGCCACCTACTGGTAAAATAAATTCAGTTCACAGTTGGAATAAAAGTTTTCAGACCTAGGTTTGCTTTGAGTTAGAGATATTGCTTTTAATTAGTTATATTAAATTAATTATATTATTTAATAGTTATATTAAATTAAAAAACTATAAAATATCATTATCCATATTCATGTTATCTAAGTTATATTTAAAAGATAAACGCTGGCTAATATCTACCAAATTCAAGGAATTTAGTAAATTTACAAACCACTGTTTTGATCTCAAAACAAATTGGAACCAGTCTGTGTGGATTCATTGCTATGAATATTATGCTCCAAAGGATTAAGTTAATAACTATAGTTAGATCAAATACAGAAGTCTCAGGTTAGCTTAAAAACGCATGAAGTTAGGAATACATTGTCTTACAAGATGATTCCATTATCAATGTTTCTAAGCCTTGGTTAGATAAATTCAGTCAGAAATACAAACCAATGATTTATGTAGAAGATGTGGAGCAGACAATAATATTTAAGATTCTTGTTTTTGTTATCCAGACCTATTTGTACACACTGAAATGTAGGAAGAAAGTCTACCTAGTCACCCAACCCCAAAACTTAATAAGCATTCTTAATTTCCTGCTTTCCCTTCTCTTTTCATCCAATTCTTGGGAAAATATATTTTTTTAACTCTCCATCCAAAATATGTCCTATGTTTATGTTTTCACTTAAACCTCACTCTACCCTTATCATATTGCCATCTTCCCATTGGAATATTTGGCTGTTCATTGGCCATGTTACTTCTACTATGTTGGAATTCTAATAATCATATTCTCAATCCAGAGTGATTTTTTAAAAATGCAAATCCATATTTAAATTGTATCATGATCTGATGAAGGGATGTGCTTCAGTAATGCTGGTGGTTTTGTCCTCATGCTATGCCCATCACAAGTTCTTTATATTCTAAAAATGAACATCACGTTAGATGTGATGATTAATTCACACACTCGGTTGTATTTAGGAAGTATGTAATCAGTCATTAAATCTGTGATTAAATTGATTAGATTTGTGATATATTATATACATAGTCTCCAGATTTATAAATATCCTAGAAGAGAAAAATCTTACTTTTTATAATTGTGATTCCACAAATTGCTCTCTACAAGTACTAAAATTTTTCTTATTAGTTATGTGTCCTTAATTTTTGTTTTCTTATATAGTTTGACTTTATAAATCATAGCCACCAAATACTACTCTGGATGTCCAGAATACTCATAACAGCTTACTTGAGGCATAATTATTATACAGTAAACCACATATATTTCAATAGTACAGGTAATAAATTTAGGCATGTTTATCCATGTAATCATGACCCAGATCAAGATAATGACCACATCTCTAATCACCATGTTTCCTCTAACCCTTTTGTAATCTACGTCTAGTTCTTTGCCACCTTCCCAACCTCTGCACAGACAGCAATTAGCTTTCTGTTAATATGTATTAATTTGCGTTTCCTACAACTTTATATAAATGAAATGATACCATTTTTGACTGACTTCTTTCATTCGATAAAATTGTTTTGCGAATCATTCTTTTTGTAGCACGTGTGAATATTTGATTCCCTTCATTGCCCAGTAAAGTTCCACTGTATGGACAGTGTGCAGTTTATCCGCTCACTGCTCAGTACATACTTGGGTTGTGGTCTTTGTACATCTCTATATTGCATCTATTTACTTTTGCTTTCCTTGTGTGAAGATATAGGAGTGACACGTCCGGATCATAGGAGTTGTGTATACTTACCTCGCAGAAAGCTTCCAAACTATTTCCACACTTCCTTCCCATTCTAGCATCCACACTTGATGAGATCAGACTATTCAATTTTAGTCATTCTTCTAGGTATTTAGTGCTATCTCGTGTGGTTTTGATCACTATTCCCTTCATCACTTACCAACATCTTTTCTTGAGCTTATATCCTATATATATATATATATATATATATATATATATATATATATATATATATATATGTATATATCTTTTTTGAAGACCTGCTTATACATTTTGTTCATTTATTACCAATCCATTTTTCTATTTAATTTTAAAACAATTATATAGTGTACTTTATCATACATATTTATTGCAGATGTTTTTCCCAATCTGTGCCTTTTATTTTCACTCTCTAAACAAAAACTTTGAAAGGGCCTTAGTTTTTAATTTTTATGAGTCAGAATTAGTCAATTTGTTCTATTATGAGTCATGCCTCTGATGTCATGTCTTTTTCCTCCCCAAGGTATAAAATTTTTATTACCTTATTTTTATTCTTAAGATTTGGCAGTGTTAGATTTGCCTTTGGAAGTTTACACATGTATTTAAAATGAGGTGGAGGGCTGGGAATGTGGCTCAAGCGGTAGCACACTTGCCTGGCATGCACCGGGCACTGGGTTCTATCCTCACCACCACATAAAAATAAAAAATAAAGATATCGTGTCCACCTAAAACTAAAAAATAAATATTAAAAAAAAACTATTAAAATGAGGTGGAGTCTTCTAAATTTGTTCAAATTTAAAGTTGTTGAATTCTCTACATCCTTTGTATTTCTATAACAAATCTAGAACTGGTTTTCAATTCTACCAAAAAAAAAAAAAAAAAGATTTTGACTACAATTGAGTTGAATCTATAGGTCAATTCTGGAAAATATCTTAAATTTTTGAAAAATTTAACTCGTGAGTGCTAGCATCTATTTATTTAGCTCTTCTTTACAATGTTTTGTAGATATGTGTTCAATTCTTTAGATGTTTTGTCAGATTTGCATCTAAATATTTTATATTTTCAATGCTATTTTAAAGGGTATTATTTACATACTTTGTGCTTGTTTTTTGCTAACTTATAGAAATGTAATCCACTTGTGTCTAGTGATCTTGTGTTCTGAAATCCTGCTAAAATTATTTCTAATAGCTTTTTGTAGATTCCATTAAATTTTTCATATGTATTATTATGTGTCAGAAATAAACATATTTTTACATTTTTATCTCCAATTGAAATGTCATTTCTTTCTTTTTTTTTCTTTATTGCATAGTCCAGAACTCTCAGTTGAATGGAGTAATATGAATGGACATTCATTTCTTATTTCCTTTCTTTGGAGGAAAGCATTTATTCTTTCCTAATAATATTCATCATTCATCAATAAATTCATCAGTAATCAATATAAAATTCCCAATAAGGTTGATATTTGCTAAAGAATTTTCATAGATGATCTTCACCAGATTGAAAAATAATTCACATTTATTCCTAATTTGTTACATTGTTTTAAACAATAATGGATATTTTATTTTCTCAGAGGCTCTTTATACATATGTTAAATAATCACATTGTTTTTACTTTTTTAGATCATTAATGTAATGAATAACATCTACTGTTCTCCATGTTCATATTTGCGGTTGAATGTATAACTCTCCCAATTGTTTGTGTATGTGGTTGAACTTGCTAAACATTTTGCAAGTTGTGTGTGTACTCTTGAAGAGTGTTAACTTTCTTTTCTTTTCATGCACTGTCTGGGTTTGATCTTAATGTCTGAAACTGTCCCAGTTGTCTTCATACAAAGACTTTCAATTTCTTGCAAGTACTTCCATTGAATTGGTATTATCTCTCCCTTAAAGATTTGGATGAATTTATTTCTGAAGCCACCTGGGCCCAGAGCAGTTTTGGTGGGAGTGTTAACTGCAAATCCTCTTCCTTTTTTAGATAACTATAGTGCTAAGAAAGTAATCTACATATCTTAAACTGAGCTTTGGTATAAAATTTCCACTTAGCTATAATTTTGAAGGAGATTGTAATTTTTTCTTACTATCATTTTTAATATAAACAAAATCTGATGTTCTGTCACCTGAATTGCAGTGCCTTTTGTGTGTATCCCTAATCTGTTTGCCCAGAAGTTTAATAATTTTATTGATTGGAAAGTAGCAAGTTTAAGTCTCCTTAGTTTTCTTCCCTGTGTTTATTCATTTTCAGTGTTCTCAAGTTGTGCTTTGCCCTTTAATGTTTCCTTTCTTGCACTTATTTTAGAATTAATTTGCTTTTCTATTCTAGTTTATTAAAATGAAAACTGAGGTTATAGATTTAAGAACTTCCTTATTTTCTAAGACCACAAAGGTGCCCAACAAATTTTGCCATCTTGTATTTTAATTTGCATCCAGTTCACAAGTCTTTGTAATTTTGTCTTGGTTTCTTCTTCTTTGAACCAAAGATTCATTTCAACTGGTATATTTGCTTTCCAAGTATTGGAGGAGTTTTCTAAAATATTTCCTCTATTAATTTGTAATTTATTTATTCTTGACAGAGAACTTACTTTCATTGACTTGAAGACTTTTCAATTTATTGAGACTTTTATGGATCATGGTATGAACTATCCTGGGAATCTATGTGCACTTGCAAAGAATGTGCAATCTGCTGTTGTTTGGTGAAGTGTTCTTCAAGTGTCAGTCCAACTTGTTTGATTGTGTTGTTCACATTCTCTACATTCAAACTGATTTCTGTCTACTTGTTCTATGACTTTGGGAGAGGAACTGAAATCTTGAACTATAATTGTGGATTGTTCTATTTCTTATCAGTATTCTGTTTGCTTCTCAAATCTCTGGATTAGTTTCACAAACATTTGTACATGCTATGTCTTTCTATTTTTAATCACCCTGTATTTTCTCTCCTTTTCCTCTTTTGCTTCCTAAGAAATGAATTTATTTTATGACTCAGTTTTATCCTCATTCTAGTCAAGAGTTTTCAAACTGCCTTTTTTCACATTTCAGTGATTGTTTTATAGTATGTAATAGAACACAATAAAGTATAATGTCAAATATGAAGTGATATTCTGCCTACATATAAAAATCTTATAATAGTATCCTTCCATTTTTCCTAGCTCAATTGTTGCAATATTGTTATCATGCATTTTACTTTTACATACGTAGTAAACCCTGTGTATGTTATTATTTTGCTTAAGCAATTATCTTTAAAATAAATTAAACTGATAATAAACAGCTTACAATTTATCGTCAATTCATAAATTAGTAAAAAGATGAATTATATAAAAAGAAATTAAGATCAACATATTGTTTTTGTGTAGATCACTTATTTCTTTTCTTTTTTTCTTTAGCAAAAAGGAATTATAATGTCGATTTACTAATGATTGTTTCAGCTCTGGCATATTTGAAAAAGTCTGTATTTGTCTTAGTTTTAAAAGCTGGGTTGATATTTCTTCCTTTTATTTATTTATTTTTTGTGTGTGTGCTTTAAAGATGTTCAGCTATCTTCTTACCTTGTTATTGGCAAGAAATGTGCTGTTGTTCTTACCTTTCTTCCTTTTTGGCATAACTTGTCTGACTAATCTTATGATTGTTTTATTCTTTATCACTAGTTTTGAGCATTTAGTATAATGAGTGTTGGTGACATTTTCCTGCATTTGAGGTTCATGGAGTTTTCAATTATGTGGGTTTGGAGAAGTCCTCAAATCAGGAAATTTTTTGCCATTATTTATTCAAGTATTATGGTCTCCTCTCTCCATTCTCTCACTTGTAAACCTTACATTTCATGAGCATCTGGCCACTCAATATTGTTTTCAGCTTGCCAACTCTATCAAGATGCTCTTAAAACACTAGAAATCACTCTGATGGCAGAGAGCTGCAAGTTTTACTCAGGACCAGAGAGGCAGGGACAGGGAAGCCAGTTCTTAGTAAAAAATACTATCATTGGTTTATAATAAATGAAAATTCATAAAAACTCATTAATGAAAGTATCCTTAACTATCAAAAGCATTGAAAAACTATAATTGAGAAAAACCAATAATATTCTAAAATTAAGGTCATAAGGTCATAGGTAAAAAAAGTAAAGGAGAAAGCATCTTTTTAGCATAGCATTCCATGGGTATATATAACAGAACTAAGGTAAGAAGAAATTGAACTTGAAAATGAAGAGATTATGCTGCTACCTAATTTACTAGTAAGAAGAAAATTAAAAGTGAATATCATGGCTCAGTTGGTAGAGTGCTTGGTGCTTGCCTTGCATGCACAAGGCCATGGGTTCAATCACAGCACCATAAAAAAAGGGAATATCAGAATACAACTATGAAAATTTGTGTTTAAATTTGATGTACATATAAATTTATTATTCAAATATATTTTATTGATTGCATACATCTCACAATGTGCTGTTCAATCATATTCAACTATAACTTTCATTGTCTTCATGGCACCCTAATTTAAACAATTTGAGCAATATAGATAATTGAGTTGAATAAACTCAAGCAAGATTTTGTTGCTATATAGTCTAATGAAAGACACCACTAAAATAATGTTGCTTTAAAAATGATAATTTCTGCTAGGCACAAATTATAGTAATAGAAAAAGAGCTTTGCAAATAACGTGTTTAAATGACTCTGATATTTCCTTATTTATCCTGCTTCACATTTATTAAAATAACATCAGCATGATACCAGTATACAGGAGATCATATAAAATATCAATAGAAAAATTACACTGAACCTTCCCATAGAAGTCTATTTTTCTAGTACAAAATCAGATAAAATATAACTCATTCTATCTAGACCACATGTCAGGAAAAAAATATCAACTGAAACACTATTATAACAAAACTATAATGACAAAAGAGAAAACATTCACATAATAAGGTAAATAAAATATTTATACCTTGATAAGAATCATAGCTCTCATATGAAGAAAATTTCAAAACTTATCCCACATGCATAGAGAAAAGTACTTTCAATAAATGCTCCACTCAAAGTGTCTATTAGGAAAGATCCAATATGATATTATGAATCTGTTTTCACCAAAATAAACTAGACTCAACTTTGACACAATTAAATTTGTGATGGCTTTTCTTTCATCTGAACACCAATGTTTTAAAGCTAGTCTAATGAAATAGTAGCTATTATAAAGTTAAAATAATAAAGCATAGCTGATGTATGCTACAATTAAGAAGCAAACAGAACAATTTTGGGACTTACAAAAAGCCAAGAAACAGGCTTAATAATCAGTAAAACTAAGCTGAGAGGACACTGGCACTCACAGAGGACTGTTCCATGCACAGAAACAAAACCAAATCCATTCCATTCCAACAAATGCATGTTTTATTTACTTACAATAATATTTTTCTGAAATATGGGTGATTTAAGCAATAGTTTGAAAGAGGTTAATACTGAGAAGAATACAAATGTATTACCATGAGAGATCTGAAAACAGGAATATATACTTCACAAGCTAAACCACGCATTTTGAAATTTTGTTTGTTTTTTAAAAAAACAGATGTATAAATTATGTGGTAACAACAATGTTGGTGCAGTCTCTGGACTTATCTATGAGACTATCATTGTATGAATAATAGTCCTCCAGTGAAATATCCTGGATGGGTTTTAAATAGACTTTAGATAGAAAATGTCTCACTGGGTTTTGTGTTTTTAATATATCCATAAATAGAGTCAAAGGGTCAAAGAAGACAGATGCAACTTGATTCTTTAATGTGGAATCCTACCAGACCTTTGAGAGTTGCAAACAGAAGTGAAATTAAAAGAAACAAAGGGATATTTGTGAATTTTGTCTTCATACAAAATAACATATGCAATTTAAATTAATCACCTCCCTTTGTGCTTCTGAGTTGTTGTAGTGTAACATAGAAATGTTCTTGAGTTGAAATTTTCTTATGAAAGATAACGATTAAAAAAAAAAAAAAAAAACTGTGCAAGCTTCTGTCTTCCTCATACCCTAGTTTCTCCATGTAGCCTCTCCCCCTAGCACACTGTAATTTTTGATAGGGAGAAACCATGCCTGGCTTTTTTTCCTACTGCTTGCTCTCCACACCTATCACAGAGCTTGATCTGTAAAGGATGCTCAGCTTGGATTGCTACAAAAAGAGGAGTGACTAAAAGCCAGAAGAGTTTGAGGAGAGAAGCAAGAGGGTGTGTTCTAATATAAGAGGATAGTATATAGAATCACAGAAAGCAGTGAGGACATATTGCAATCACATGACCATGAGAGACTTGATAAAACAACAAAACATGGAGGAGGAGAAGAAGGTGTGAGAATAGAAATGAGGAAGATCCTCCCAGCTAGGCAAAAGAGTGAAAGACTACCCACCTAAGCCGAGGTTCACAATGAAAGGGGAAGATTCACATTTTAGAAAGCTCATGGAGGTAGACATACAGTGGATAGGTTGACTAAATATTTTAAAAGCATTTTTAAAATAGAAGATGATCGCTCTTTTTTCCTTGAGCCATCACTTTTACAACCAAAAATTTGAAGTGCTCTTTAGAGAGCGATTAAAATATTTCCTCTTTTTAATTCAACATTATGAGAGTATGACTTGGTGGAAAAAATGTTACCCTTTGAGTCATCAGCTTGCAGAGAGGCCTCTAGAAACATCTCACAAATTAAGCACAATTTGCCTAAAAATCTTAGTTCCACCATATCACTTGCCTTCTGAGTTTGTAAGCAATTTTTATTATACCAAGCAGCACTTAAAATGTATTGTCAATGACAACAACCATTATTTTCCTTTTCCTTTCAGTGATTGTTCCTTTATTTTACCAGTCAGTAATGCCATTTCTGATTTTAAAATAAGACTTTCTAGCTACTTTTTAAAAGTTATCAAGAAAGCCTCTGGCACTGAAAATTAAATGTCTCCGGGAATGTTTCACGTCATTAGGATGTGAACTAATGATGAGCTATCAGATTGAGTCTCTACCTGGAAACTGCTCCACAGAACTAAATTTTAACTGAAGCAGCCAGTTAAACAGAGCTGTTTTGCCATGCTAGGCAACCCTCGGATCTCAGAAAAGTTGCTGAGCATTTTTCATAACCAATTAATACATGACATCTTAAATAACGTGGATTTGCTATTCTTTATTAAAAGAAAATAGGGCAGGGTTGCTAAACGAAAAAATGTTAATATCTGCAACTAGGACAATTAGATTTCTGTTCAGAATTCCTTGCAATTATTTCTAATGATAACAGAGGTGGCCCTAAGATTTTCCACCATCTTCTATCACTATCTAAACCTTTCTTACTGCAAAGACAATGTGAATATTATGCATGTGGATAGTTGCTGAAAATATTTCTAAAAATGATGATTCTTCATCATCATTTGGTGAATAACAAATGATCTAAGTTTGTTCAATGATCTGTTGAATCATTACAATTGGTTCACATTTCTGTATAGACTAAGCCATGTTACCAGCTGTGTCTTCTGCGAAGGAGTTTGCATGGTAGCCCTTCCAGAGAAAAAGGAATCTGTAGACTAATCATTTTGCTTCTCTTTGCATAAAAGTGAGCAAAGCCTATATAAATAGCTCTACTTATTAAATACCATAAATTCAGACACTATTATCAGCAGACCTCATATTTTCTAAAGTATTATTTGAAAACTGGTTGTTTTAAACTCAGAAGAGAGTTCTAATAGCAAGAAAATTATTATTGATGACAAGTATTTAAACTCCCACACATCCTATTAACTACATATTCTATAGTCTACGTGAGGTATTAATTGCTATAAAATTGAATTGAAAGATATTTATGCAGACTGTGGAGAGTTTTGTGAGTCACTATACATATTCTCAACAGAGGATAGATTTTTGAGGGAATGGAAAGAGATTTAAAATATTGAGAACAAATTATACTCTACTTATTTATTTATTTTTAATTTGCAAAAATTGCATATGTTTTTAGGGTACAATGTGATGCTTTGATCTATGTGCACATTGTAGAAAGATTCAAGATAATTTATCTAATTCAAACTAATTAATATATCAACCTCCTTACCAAATTATTTTTTTGTGGTAAGAATGTTAAAAATCTAATCTTTTAGCAATTTTGAATATGCACTTCTTTCTTATTGCCACCAGGCAGATCAACAGATCACTAAAACTTATTCCTCCACTCTCATTAAATTTTGTACCCTTTGATCAACATCTCTCCTTTCCCATCCCCTCTTCTGGCCAGCTTCTGGTAACCATCTTTTGATTCTGTCTAAATTTACTTCAGATTGAAAGAGAAGGAATGTTAATAAATTATTTTATTTGATTTTCCTGAGTCTAAGACTGCTGTAGGCAAAATTTGCCAAGTCTTTTCTACACCCAATTTTTACCGTCTTTCCAACTTCATTGTATATCACTCTACCACTCCCAAGATAACTCGGAAAGGAAGAAGTCCCTCTACAGATTCACTAAGTCAAGTCAAAATACTAACATTCTGAGAGGCAAAGTAAATATGACCAAAAAAAAAAAGGAAAAATGACTAATTCTTCTTCTACAAAGACCTCTTTTGCAAATTTTTACCAAAAAAGTCATAATGGAAAATGTGCAAAGGATATGATTCAGAAAAAGGGGAAAAAAAAACTCATGATCATTTGAAAAGATACTCAATTTCTCAAAGAAATGAAGGATAAAACAAGAACAAGGAAATCATTTTCATCTTTCAGATTTAAAAATCATGTATATTTTATTGTATTAATTTTGCCAAAGAAATGGATAATCAAGATATCATATTAACATTAGTAGGAATGATGCATGATGTATGGAGAATAATTCAGAAAAACCTGCCAATGCTTAGAATGTACAAATGAATCTGTTCAGTAATTCTACTTGTAAGAATTTATATATTTAGAGAGGTCATCCTTTAGATGTACAATAATGGAAAAATGAAAGCAAAGACATACATTCTTTGCTCTTCATTTAAAAAAATCTTCTAAAATGGTAAGCGATGAGAAGGAATATAAATATTCATTTTTAAGTGGTGATGAAATACATTATGGAGCATAAATATAAAATGCCAAAATAAAAGAAAAACGAAATGAATCTATACGCCGTTACAAAACAGTAACTAGAACACTGTGTGTATAACATGGTCTTTTTTCTTTTCTTTCTTTTCTTTTTTTTTTTTTTTTTTTTTTTTTTTGTGGTGCCAGGAATTAAATCCAAGAGCACTTAACCACTGAGCCACATCCCCAGTCCTTTTTGAGAAAGGTAAGTTGTTGAGTCTGGCTGTGAACTCACAATCCTCTTGCCTCTGCCGCCCGAGTTGCTGGGATTACAGGTGTACACACCACTGCATCCAGCTACATAATTCTTTTTGAATAAAAGAAAAAAAAATCTGAGAAATGAATGGATAGATATCCAAAACTTTCTGGCTTCCTCCATGGGAAAAACTTATATCTGTAAGGTGGGAATAATACTATGTTTTAAGGCAAAATATGTGTATTTTTATATTTTTAATATTGTATATGCACATGCAACAATGTTTCTTAAAAGTAACTCTGATATAGATGTCACTTCCAAATGTTTTCTTTTTCATTCCCATAATATGAATTTCACTAAATCAATTTCATATTAAAATTTGAATATACCCCAAGTGTTCACATAGCTAGAAAGAGACAGAACTGAAATTCAACTTCTGTTCTCTGAACAAAGAATGAAAAAAATAAATATATATATATATATATATATATATATATATATATATATATATTTATTTATTTATTTATAAAATAAAGTTTCAATTGGAAAATTTCAGTGATGTAAACATTTCAGTCAAAACTGAAATAGATCCATTAAAAGAGGATAAAAAGGAAATTTGCTGTTTCTCCAATTATCTGAGTTTTAAATTCCCTTTAGCACTTTAAGATTCCTAAATTTTTACATTGCCTTATTTTATTTGCCTCTAAGCTTGTCAGTTTTTGCAAAACCTTTCTTTTCCTTTTCTATAGGAAACATGCTAGGATATATCAGTCCTATCATTGAAACTTCATTTATTCAATTTTACTTGGAAATATGTTTTAACACCTACTTTATGCCACATAATTTACTAGGCATACAGATTGAAAACTGAGCAAGAGAGGATCCTTGCTCTGAACAGTTTCACTGTGTTTTTGGATACAGCACTACTTGAGTAGTTTGAAATAAATGTTGAGCTTCCAGATTGATAACATCAGTTATATTTACCCACCAACTTGAAGGAAACCAGATTTTATATTTGCTAGAATGTATCAAAATCTTGCACTCAACCTAGTGACATGTTGTTCTGTTTCTCAACTTGTGTATTACACTGTGTCAGTCTTTTGATTTCACAGTCCAAAGGAGATGAAAGCAAAGAATGAGGCTCCCCCACAGTCTACTGGTTCCTAAATAAGAAAACTTACTATCCTTATACTGACATTAATGGGATAAGTCTTATCCTGGTACAGGCAGAACCCTAAAAGAACTGACACTATATTCAAACATATGTCCCAAGTCTTGAGATTCTTAGTGAAATCTTGAAGACAAGCAGAGAGTTAAAAGACAAAAGAAAAAGATGAAATTCAGAGACTGTAGTTCAGAAAATATCAGAGTATATCACAGAAACCTGTTACATAAACACATTAGTTAAATCTGTGAAATTAAGAATTTGTTTTGCATTTAATCTCTTTCCCAGGACTTCATATTTAAAGCCTAGATAAAATTCAGTCTCTATTACTGAGAAATGTCTTCTTTTATCTTCAAGTGAAACTCTTAAAGGAAGCACAATAGCTTATTCTATTTAAAGCCTAAGACAAATTTATAGGATTTGACAACATGAATTTTTTGTGTACATGCATGAAGAGAAAAGATGACAAGTGATTCCAGTGCTCATGGAAATCTGAGTGCTTCACCTCTTCCTGATTTGCATGCTGGCTTCATTTGCAAGCACCTATGAATAAGTATTGTGTCACTTTTATTCTAATTACCAATTAGTTTAATTTTTTTAAAACTCTCATGGGAGTTGGTGTAGTTAATACTCAAATTAGATTAAGATTGGTTATCTCAAAACCTTCCAACATTTCTTCTCATAAGTCATGCTCCCAGCCCAGACCCCTCTCTCCCCTCCACCACATACTGCCTACCTTTTGATGTTTGATGGGTTGGAAAATCCATGGTCAAACTCTAAGCCATCATCACTTCTCCAGTTGCCCACCCAGCAGTATGCATAATTCCATTTCTCTATTCCTCACCTTCTAGGCTCAAAATTTAATCTCATCCAGGTTTAGTTGGGGGGAATTTTTCTGTTTCTATGATTTTGTGCTTCTCAGACTAGGACATCTCCCTCTTTCAATGTGATTAGCATATACACAAAATTTATTTTATAACCAGAGGGTAACTGAAGAGAACTTATGGAAATATTATGCTTTTAGGAAAACAATCTATACTTTAAGTCTGAGGATTTGCACTACAGCTTTCAGCTTTCTTCCTTATTCTGGTATCAGTTCTATAGGATTTTGTTACATGCTTTATAATGTGTTGATTATACTTCTAACCATTAATTTGTTTCACTATGAATGAAAGTAATGTCTATTTTTTTCTTTTTCTTTTTATTGTAATTTTAAAGGGGTTTAGAGACAAAGAAGAAAGCAAAATTATATTTATTTCATTTGAGAACCTCTTTTATCCATGTTAATATCCAATGTTGGTAAGCATACAGGAAAATACACAGTGCTTTTGACAAGTGCAAGTTGCTATAACGTTCGAGACAGAATTTGTATATACACCAAGATCCTTTAAGGTGAAGATGTCTTTTAACTCTACAAAACTCACTGCCAGGATTGTATCAAAAGTGCATCAAGACATTTGTTCATTACGAACAATTGGGTATACTGTGTTTATTGAATAAAGTAAAGATTTGAAAACCATATTCATGAATAAAATATAATGCAGTAAATAATGAAATATCATTTCAGGATTTTAAGTGTTATGGAGATACAACTGTAGGTATAGAAGAATGTGTGTCATTATTTTGAAAAGCTTAAGAACAGGTAAACCATTTTCAGAATATATAAATAGTAAAAAATTGTGTAAAACATAAGAATGTAAATAATAGAAATTTTGAGTGGTTCTATTAATTATGTGTGCTGTATTTTCTACAATTAACTTTCACTGATATTTGTAAAGTGATTTTTAATTTAAAAATAAAATAAGGCAGGAGAAAAGATTAATAAGATTTTCCTGTTGTTGGTGACTTCATGTTTTGAATCCTAATTTCTTAGAATTTATTTAGCTTATTTAGTTCAAATTTTTGCTGGAATTTTAAAATAAGATTTGAAAGAATATTTTAAATCTAGACATAAAAAATAAATTAGCTTCACTAAAAATTAGTATAGAAAAGAAATTAAAGTATTTTTCGTTACAAGAGAGCTTTTTTAAATGAACTTAATAAAGGAGGATTAAAAATAATGTTAATGCTATTTATTTATTTAAATTCTAATATTATTCATCTAGTTGTACATCATTATTTAATAAACAACTGTTCTAATGTTCAGTTTGTCAGTCATGATTCCTTTGGCCTGCAAATAATCAAAAGGTGATTAATATTTTTTTTCATAAAATGGAAGTTTATTGGCTTATAAAACACAGAAGTCATTGAAGAGAGGAAGGTATGCCCAGATTCTCTGTAAGAACTGGAAATGGAACCACAATTTGACCCAGCTACTCCTCTCCTCAGTCTATACACAAAGGACTTAAAAACAACATACTATAGAGACACAGCCACATCAATGTTTATAGAAGCACAATTCACAAGAGATAAATTGTGGAACCAACCTAGAGGCCCTTCAGTAGATGAACGGATTTTTAAAAATATGGCATATATACACAATGGAATATTACTCAGCCATAAAAGAGAATAAAATCATGGCATATGCAGGTAAATGGATGGAGTTGGAGAAGATAATGCTAAGTGAAGTTAGCCAATCCCCCCAAAAAACAACAACAACAAAAAACAAATGCCAAATGTTTTCTCTGATATAAGGAGGCTGATTTATAGTGAGGTAGGGAGGGGGAGCATGGGAAGAATAGATGAACTCTAGATAGGGCAGAGGGGTGGAAAGAGAAGGGAGAGAGCAGGGGGTTAACAATGATGGTGGAATGTGATGTACATCATTATCCAAAGTACATGTATGAAGACATCAATTGGTGTGACATAGTTTATATACAGAGATAAGAAAAATTGTGCTCTATATGAGTAATAAGAATTGTAATGTATTCTGCTGTCATGTATTTTTAAAATAAAATCAATTTTAAAAAAAGAAATATTCTTCTCAAAGTCCAATTTTTTCCCCTCTATTTCTCTGTTCTACTTTTCTAGTCTATTACTTCCCATCCTCCATGGTTTGGACCCTTATCATTCAAGTTGAATTATTTTGTTTTTTTAACTAGGAATCTCACTTGGAAAACAATGCCATCTCCATAAGCATTCTTTAAGTTCACATTTCTGAATTTATTAGCAGTATCAGGTGGATATGAATATCTATCAGCCAAGCCCAAGTCTCATGATCTGGAGTACAGAGCCGGAGTCAGTCAACTCCAAAGGAGTGTTCTGTCATAAAAAACATTCAATGGGATCCTAATTAGGATAAGTTATACTCCATGGATCTATAGTATGTCAAAATACACTCTAGTATCATGCATATCTAAAAAGAACAAATTTAAAAATTAAATTAAAAAAAATCAGGTATTTTCCAATAAAGAGAAAGGTGTTTTAGTCAATAAGGGTAAAGATGCATGGATAGCAAAATAGCAGTTAGCATCAGCTAGACATGAAGATCAATGACCTTACTTACTGAGTGGTGAGATAATGCAATACATTCACCATTACAGTCACCACCTAATCCCCACAATTAAATTTAGCTTCTTGCCAAAAATGGAGTGATATTTTATTCAAAAATATTACTGAGTTTAAAGCAATGCTTTTCTACCTTCAAGGTGATGTTCTAAGTTATCAGTGGAATCGATGAGGCATAAGGAAAACACAGTTTATGTGGTCTAGTTTTTCTCCTTCAGGCAACACAATAAGACATCATGTAAGTAAATAGATAATAGATAGATACATGATAGACAAACAAAAGTGGGGCGAAATGTATAGGCTAAGGGAGTAGAAATCGATCAAAATCAAAAGTGCATGGTTAATTTCTTTTTCTTTATTGTACTAGTTTTACATGACTTTAAGGAATGAAATTAACTTCTCTAGGCTATTTTATCTATAAAATGGAAATGGTTCTATTCCTATATCTCATATATTTGTGGGAATTAAATGTGACCAAATATCTGCAAATTCTATGCCAGGGGTAAAACTTTCTCAAGACAGTGCCTTAAAATATTTCCCCAAGTAAATAAGCAGTTTGTGCAACTTTTATCACTTGCTTAATGCCATTTCCAGTCCATAATTTACTCTTGGTTTTAATGATGGCTCATTATTTCACAAATAATAATAAACTGAAATACAGCCAATGTATATGATTGAAATTAATTGAGGTAACCTTAGGCATTATGTGTCCTTACAACACAAAGAACAAAAACAGAATTAGCAGTAAGAAATTAATTGAGTTGTTTGTAAAAGCTCCCATGTGAGGAAAATAAGATGTAGTTCTACATAACTACAAACTGAAAAGTTATCATTTCAAAATAAAAAAGAGTAAAATTACTAGAACACACACTGCCAGACTCTTCTGCAGAAGACACAAAAACTATGTACATTACTGGCTGTTTTGTGTTAAGTGTGTAATATTTATGTCAGCGAACTTTTCTGTACACAGCTAAATAGTCACTTAGGCTCTGAAAACCTTTAAGGTTTCTGTTACCTATTCAACTCTGCCTGTGTGGCACAAAAGCAGCCATAGACAATACATATACAAATATATCCATAAATACATGTGCGTGTAAGTTAATAAAAGCCTGTGCACAAAAAGAAAAACCAAAACTGGCTGTATTTGAATTAGAGGCAGTATTTCATAGATCCTTGGTTCATGGCAACAGAATTATTAACAAATTTAACTATACCTAAGTCATATTATTTTTCTTTGTCTTATGTTTAGCCTTTGTTAGCTTTTCAAGAAAAAGCAAAGTACAAGAAAGGATTGTAAAAATGTCACCATTTTGTGATAAAATATTATATAAAAATAATGTGCATATATATGTGTATATATATATGCTATTATACTATAAAAGAATAACCTGGAGGTAGGAAGTGTCCCAAATTCACTTTTCCACGTGCACTTTGATGTAATTTAATTGAAAAAAAGCAATTGTTTTTTTTCTTAAATCCTTCTGCTGTTGACATATTTACTCAGCTAGCTCCTTTTCTATACAAAGTGCCATTTCCATTTATATCAGTTAAAAATCAGAATTATTAATTCCAATAAAGTCAGTTACAAATCAAATTCAAAAGTTGTCAATAAGCAACACAACAAACTTTTCAGGAAAAAAAAATCTTTAATGAATATTCTCTTAAAATTCCTTAGAAATACTATATCCTGTATTGTAGCTAGACATATAGTAATAATTTTGTGAATATATGTATATTAAAGAGAAAGAAAGGGCATATGGTAGATTTAGTGCACATATGTCTATGAAAAGTGTAAAAATAGTAGTAAATGTGATAGTTTTCATTTTCCTTTCTTTTTCTCTCTCTCTTTTTTTTTTCTCCAGCATTCTTTTGGCAACAGCTTCTGCAATTTTGAAGAATTATTCTTTTCTACTCAGCCACGAGTTTCTTTTATTTTCTGTATAGGCCTGAATACTTGGCCAATAAGAACATTTGCCCCTTCCAAGTCTGAGCTCTTGGCTGGCAGTTGGGAAAATAGATATAAATCCTTCAAAATATTCCTTGGATTTCTGATTTGAACTGGGAGAGATTCAGTATGTAATCTGCCAATATTGTGCTATACATTTATGAAAATATTTTGATCATACATTTCTATACATGTAAGATTTCTCTCCATTTTGTACTAAAATGATATTATAACATTCTTTCAGATACCCAATTTACACAAAAATGTGCACTTTTATTTATACTTATGTTGTGAACTATATATATTAGGACATTATCTAATTTGCACTAAAATTAATATTATATGCACACACACACACACATACACACACACAAATTGTTCCCCCCAAATTTGTTACTATATAACAATTTGTTCCCCCAAATTGTTACCATATATTCTCTCAATTATAAAATTATATTTACAGCTAAAATTCATTGAGTATTGATGCAATGTGTGTGTGTGTGTGCATGTGTGCATTCATGTCTGTACTAGAGATTGATGACTATTTATATTTTTTGCATGTATTAACTAGCTTAATCCCTGAATTAATTAGCTACATCCCTATCAGGCAGTTGCTACTATTTAAAGTATTATTGTTGTTATGATTAATTTTCAGAGGAGAGAGTCAAGAGAGATTCAGTAACTTTTGCACAATTTTACATTAAGTGGTATAACAGAGATTTGAACCCTGGCAAGTAAGATCTCTTAGTTTCTTATTTTCAAAATTTTTGATTATTCTTACAAATCTGAAAAATGGACATTAAAATTAGTGTTTCATACTAACGAGAGTGTATTTAGCAGTCTTACTATATTAAACCTTCCTATCCAGAAAATGTTCTTTCACACTATTTATAGAGGAGTTTTGTCTTTATAAAATATCTTAAATGTCTCCTCATATTTGACCCACACACTTCTTGTTTTCTTTATGTTTTGTTACTTCTGTGTGAACTGTGTCATTTTCACCCTTGTATCTTATTATTTTTAAATTATACAAATCAGTGCTGTAGTTCAAATGTTGAGTGACTATTGAAGGCTCATGTTTAAAGCCTTGGTTCCTGCAGTGGCACTATTGGGAAGCATTTGGGCTCTGTAGGAGGTGGCACCCAGGGGAGTTCCTTAAGTCATTATGGGGCTTGCCCTCAAAGGCCATTGTGTGATCTCAGTCCCTTCCTTTTCCATTATTCTGCTTCTTAGCATAAGGAGAGATGTTTTCTTTTGCCATGACCTCTTACCATGGTATGCTGCCTAATTACAGGAACATATGAACAGGGCCAACTAATCATGGACCGGAGCTTCCAAAACAGTAAGCTAAAATCATAATTTTCTCTTTATAAGTTGATTCGTTCAGGTATTTTTTTATAATTACAGAAAACTAATTAACACAATTTCACATATTTATAACTTTCCATTGAAGCCCCAACTTCCTTAACAAGACTCCTAAAGTACAAGAAATAAAATTGAGAATTAATCAATGGGATAGACTAAACTAAAAACTTCTCAGCAAAAGAAACAATCAATGAGGTGAAGAGAGAGTCTACATTTTGGGAGCAAATTTTTGCCACATGTAGATCAGTTAGAGCACCAATCTCCAAGATATATAAAGAACTCAAAATACACCAAAAAAAAAAAAAAAAAAAAAACCAAACAGCCCAATCAATAAATGGGCTAAGGAGCTGAACAGACACTTCTCAGAAGAAGATATACATTCAATCAACAAATATATGAAAAATGTTCAACATCTCTAGTAATTAGAGAAATGCATATTAAAACTACTCTAAGATTCCATCTTATGCCAGTCAGAATGGCAGTTATCAAGAACACAGACAACAATAAATGGTGGTGAGGATGTGGAGGAAAAGGCACACTCATTCCTTGCTGGTGGGTCTGCAAATTGGTGCAAACACTCTGGAAAGCAGTATGAAGATTTCTTATAAAACTTGGAATGAAACCACCATTTGACCCAGCTATCCCACTCCTTGGTCTATCCACATCAATGTTTATACCAGCTCAATTCACAATATCTAAACTGTGGAACCAACCTAGATGCCCTTCAATAGATGAATGGATAAAAAAAACTGTGGTATACATACACAATGGAATATTACTCAGCATTAAAAGAGAATAAAATTATGACATTTGCAGGTAAATGGATGGAGTTGGAGAATACCATGCTAAGTGAAATAAGCCAATCTCAAAAAACCAAAGTCCAAATTTTTTTCTGTTGAGTGGGATGCTGATCCAGAATTGGGAGGGGGGGGGAACCTGGGGAAAATGGAAGAACTTTGATGGGGCAAAGGGGAGAGAGGAGTGGGTCAGAGCATGGGGATAGGAAAGATGGTGGAACAAGATGGACATCATTACATTAGGTACATGCATAACTGCACATATGGTTCAGTGCTATATTGTGTACAACCATAGAAAAGTTGTGCTGCAATTGTGTACAATGAATCAAAATGCATTCTGCTGTCGTATACACCTAATTAAAGTAAAGAATTTAATTAATTTAAAAACTATATGGTACTTCTAAGGAAACTATGAGCAATTCAGACTTACTCAAGGGTAACTTTTAAACACAAATTGATTTCAGATAATTCTTGGGAGGAACACAGGAACCGCACAATAACAGGCTTAAATGGCATGTTACAGATGATGGATTTTTCAATAGTTTTCATCAAGAAAATGACTTTGCTGGTACCTTTGTATCTGCATCTTGCATCCAAATTCCCAAAGAACTTTATTGTATGGTTCAGAATCATTCCATTTATTGACAACTTTATATTGTACATCTAAATTCCAAAAGGCATAACTTCTTAAATACTTGCCTAAAAAGAAAAAAAAAAACAGCTTTCCATTGAAACATAAAAATTGTGCACATTTACTAGGTATAGCTTACATTTTGAAGTGTTTGTATAAGTTATAAAATAACTAAATCAAGCTATATTCTGTTTTCTCTCAATCAAAATATTAGAATTATATCATGCAAATTCATAACTGGTTTTGTGTCAGCATTTTTTTTTTAAATTCAGCTATTTTATTCACTGTCATATTATTCCTAATGGTTTGTTACTAAATTGAGTTTTGTTGGTAGAAAGCCCTACTAGTTATTAATAGGGATAATTCACCATCTTTCCAATTCTATGGATCTTTCTATCATTTTGGAGGGTTACCAGGGATTGTACTCAGGGGTATTTAACCACTGAACCACATCCCCAGCCCTTTTTATACTTTATTTTGCGACAGGTCTTGCTGAGTTGCTTAGGCTGGATTTGAACTTGTGATTCTCCTTCCTCAGCCTCCCAAGTGCTGGAATTACTGGCTTGGGCTACCATGCCCTGCTTAATATTATTTTTTAATTTTTTTTTTAATTTCAGAGAAATAGAATATTCAGAATGATATTTACTTGGGCCCCACTGTAGAAAAAGAGCACTTATTTGGATAGCAATCACAAAAATGTCCTTCCAAGCCCCTGAATATGTAGCATTATCTGGGAATAAGGTTGAAGTTGTGACTATTTAAATTGAGATTGTAGTCCAGTGGGCCTTTAATCTGACATAACTGTTGTCCTTAGATGCAAAGAGATAGACTAGGGAAACTCTGTGTAAAGACAGAGACACCGCAGTCATACAATCATTCGATGCCAGTGATGGCCAGAAGCACAGAACAAATTCTTCTTCAGAGACCACCACAGGCACCAACCCTAATGACACACCTTAACTCAAGCAATAAGCAAGAATAAATTTCTATTGTTAAATCAACTGGTTTGCACCTGGTTTGTGGTATTCCTAGGAAACTAACAGAGATGATGATTACATTTTTTACTAACTGAAGATGACATCTTTGGAATATCTAAAGATATTTTTTATCAAATTTAAGAAATATCATTCTATTCTCTTTTATGTGAAGCTTTTCCTATGTTTGATGAGTATAATGATCTCTCAGCAGATGTTTTAGTCAACCTTCAGTTGCTATGGCAAAATACCTCAGAAAAACTTTTAGAGAAGAAAAGATTTATTTTGGCTCACAGTTTCAAAAGTTTTAGTCCATGGTCAACTGGCTGCTTTATCTCTAAAACTATGGTGAGGCAAAAATGTCAGGGAGGAAGGGCATTAGAAGGGTTCTCACCTCATGATCCCAATATACACTTCCAAGAAACACCCCCAATGACCTAAATTCTTCAATGAGGCCCCACCTCTCAATATTTCTGCCACCTCTCAACAATACCGTCAGTTGGAAATCAAGCTTTTAGCACGTGGCCTTCAGGGGATATTTGAGATCCAATCCATAAGCGGAGGTTGTTGATATGCTATCATTATTATTTTCTTCTTTATTTTGTTAGTACGGTGACAGATTATAACAATCTCAGTAACTATCTACCCTACAGATTGCTACATGCACTTTTGTAGCTCCTGGCAATGAGAGGCGTGGTCTACTCCTCTATCCTTTGAAGTTCTGCTGTCACCATGCTTTACTTTGTCCAACAGAATGTGACAAAAGCAGTACTTTCCAATTATAAATCTAGGCCTCAAAATAACTTGCTCTCTTCCAGATCTCCTATCAGAACCTGATCATCACCATGTGAGCACATTAGTGCTAAGCTGACTTATGATGGACTCTGCCTGAGCCAGCCAACAGCTATTTACCTATTGAATAAACAAAAGTTCTCAGCAGCTAACTAAGAGACATGAGTGAGGCTTGCCAGTGAGCCATGCCTGGCCCAGAACAGGAGCACTGCTCAGTTTATACCTAAACTCAGAGCAATAATTGATGGTTGCTGTTTTGGGTCACTATGATTTGTAATGAGCAATAACTGTTATATATTATAGAACTATGTATATTTGTAAGTGAATACATATATAATAAATTAAATAAAAACATACAAAAGATGTACATATAAGCAATTTATCAATATATTTTATCAAACTAAAGCATGATTTATTTTCCTATTAAAGAAATGGTTGTATTATAGAATTGTTATAAGACAATGCTAGATTCAATTTGCTAATGCTTTATTAAGAATTTTTTCATGTATGTTCTGGAATAAAGGACCTTGGTTTCCCAGGCACCAGAGCATATCAATGTGGCATTAAATTTTAAAAAATAATGGGAATAATAAACATGGCATTTTCAGATCAATTAAAGTTACTGATTCAATTGGCAAAACCTTGGTTAGAGAGGCATGGATAAAATATATTTAAACTCTCACAGAACTAAATTCCAAATAAAATTAATAGTCAAAATCAGATAAAGAGTTCTGTGAATTCTTTGTCTTAAGAATTATTTTAAAGAATAATCTAAGGGGTAGAAATAATAAAGAAGTCAATGATATATTTAACACAAAATTTTTCAGTGGTTAGTATCTTAAAAAATGCAGAAAAGAACACCCAAATAACCCCCATAATGTTAAAGAGTAAGTGACAAATGAAAAATGACTTCCAAATATATGCCCTAAAAATTGTTATATAAATATGTACTTAAATATTTACAGTAAAATAATGTGCTCTCTAGTAGAAAAGTGGGTTGTGGCTAAGAACGTAGCTATTGATGGGCACTCTGGGACTGCTCCTGAACTCAGGAAGAGAGGACATATGCCAGGTGTCTATATTGGAGACAAGAGTATCAGATCTTTGTCACTTCTGATTTATGTCATTCTCCCTGATGTGAAGTCCGTGTAGTGCATGTGTTTTCTCTGTTTGTCTAAGTCATCACATTTTCAAAGTTTCTTCTCAAGTCCTGGCTCTTCAACAATTATCCTACTCTACTATCTATCCCAGCCTGTAGCAATCATTATTTGTTCAATGGGACTTAAAACCTGCATCTCTCCTTGGGTGCTAACATAGCCTATCTTTTCAAGCCATAGGTCCCATCCTGTCAACTGTCACACTTCCTTCCAGAACACAGATATTTCTTTCAGTCCACAAATCTATGTAAAATAAATGCACAGATTTTTTTTTTCAGTGTCTATCAGTGATTGATCACTGTGTATTTGGTATTCATCTCACACACTGATAGCAAAATGTTGCTATCTCTTGGCAAAAGTGTGGCCACCTTGTCTTCCAGGATTAAATTCATGTGACATGATACTGAAGTGGATAAT
The DNA here is from genome assembly GCF_048772815.1 of Callospermophilus lateralis. Classification (NCBI taxonomy): domain Eukaryota; kingdom Metazoa; phylum Chordata; class Mammalia; order Rodentia; family Sciuridae; genus Callospermophilus; species Callospermophilus lateralis. Next base: position 64,476,347 of record NC_135320.1, on the reverse strand, counting down.
CAGAAGAGGGAACCGACCAGCAAAGAAAGTACAGCAAAGAAAAGTGAAAATGCTGAATGTGAAATTCGAGTTAAGTGAGTCAAAGAAATGACTGACTGTGGGGACATTGATATTGCCACTGTGCAAAACACCGAGTAGGTAGCCTTACACACTTACTGAAGGCAAAAGATGAAGATGTCCCACAGGGAGTGACACTAACAAAGCATAGAACAAGAAAAACCCTTCACACAAAAAGAAAATCTGAAGACATCTAGCTCATGACATTGAAAACCCAAAGGTCAAAATGTTGGAAGCCGATCCAAACATAGGGAGGAACAGTTTCTCTTATAATTTGTAGGACAAGAAATTCAGGTCAAGCTTTATCCAAATTATGTTTAATATATCTCTACAAAGAAATAACTTATTTCCCAATACTTACATTTTACACTACAGTATGCAAAATAAAAATTATACTAATTTCAATATCTCAGTGTGCTAATAAACTCCAGTAGGAGAATTTTCTGTTTGGAGAAGAATTTGTAAAGTTCACAAAACAATTATGATTTTTTTCGTTGATTATGAAGATCATTTTGTATGTTTTCAACTTTTGTAGTCATATTTTACAGTTCAGTCCTCCTGTGTTTATTTAACTTTAGCTAGATATATACATACACATGAACATACATACATGCATAGCTGTTAATAGATGTTCTTAGGAAAAATATAATATAGTGAGTGGTACAGAATAATGAGTGGCTGCTCAGAGAAAGTATTTTTCTTGTCATTGTGCAATGAATAACTCCTTGAAGTAGGTTATTATTCTCCCTCCTTTTGTATGTGAATAAATTAATAGAAAGAAATAGTGAGGCTATGCTACTGTTATGCAGGTGTGAAGAGCCAGAGTTTGAAATCTGACTCTGATTTATCTGAATTTATAGTCCAGGTTTTTTCCACTTTATTATGCATATTTTCCTCCAAAATTCATCTGTGTAAAAGATGATAATATTTTTAATACAGTGGATCTTTTCTATGGTTTAGTGTATAGGCCATAGTATCCTGAAATCATTCATATCAAGATTTTGCTGATTGTAAGCTCATAATGCATGATCAACAGTCTAGTAGTCTTTTCCAATTTAAGCAAACAATTTCAGCAACTCACTGCAGACACCATTTCTAGTTTTACACAGTCTGTTTTACTGGCAAAATATCGGCATGTTATCAGAAGACAGAGAAAAGAAAAGTATATTTGCTTAAGCTAACACATGACCCAGATTTTCCATTTAGAAAGAAAGTTATGTGGCAATGTAACTTCACACAGGCGAGTGAGTGTAAATAGAAGTGTAAGCACTTTGAGAAATGTGGATGGAGATGCTCTATGATTTCAGAATATTGCTTTTCCTGGTGGGAAAATTAAATTCTGATAAAGATCTCTAGGTATGGAAAGCAAAAATTGGTCTTTAATTTCTTTGCATTTAATGGCAGTTAATTCCTTTAGATCTAAGACTCTTTGCCAATCATGCAATCATCAAAACACTTCAGTAAATTCTTAACTAGGAAACTTAACACCTACTTACCTTATTGTTAGCTTCCATAGTTCAAAGAATGCAAAGTCAATAGCAATTAGGAAAGAAAACCTTTGAAAAAGGGAAAGGATAGCTATAAAACACCTAATTGTTTCTTTTAAAACCTACTCCCTTGGTACTTTCAAATGCTAATGAAATGTCATTTCCCCAAGTCAAGTAGCACACAGGTCTTTCTTTTACAGATAAGGAAAAAAGGGCATTAAGGCATACTGTGACAATGTATATAATACACTTCATTATTAAAACTTGCACTATTTTAATGTTACTGGCTTATAATTAACATGTAAGTGATTCTAGAAGCTTAACCTCCATCCCCTATTTGTTACTTAGCAACAATCAAGCTGCATAAAATACTGCTAGGGTATAGACTATAGGTCAAGATGGATAAACATAGTTGGGAATTATGGAGGTGGGATTGCTCTCTCTGGAGTCTTTTAAGTATTGTCTCCATGAAATTCAGTTGAAGTAATCATGTCTTGCTGAAGGAAATTTGGTCTAAATAAATAGGGAACTATATGAAAACAGCCTTATTGCAGACATTTTACTATAACAAAGTAGCAATTATTACTAAAGAACACATTGAATTCTACTGCTTTTAACAATTTCTTCCTTTAAAAATATTCAGTGTTAACTGTACTTTGTGGTACAAATGAAATGATTTTATCTTCTCAAATCAGCAGACCCAGAAGATGTAACTGGGCACCATGTATGCTCCAAGAGCACTCCTGCATCGACCAATGTAAAGTGAAGGAAGGATGAAATCAGTTACGCAAAAAATTCAGCTCACTTCCAATAAAACGCATGGAAAGTAAAGACAAATATAAGCACTTTATTGTGTACAGAGAATCATATGGATGTGTGCAATATTACTGTGATGATTTGTGACCTAACCAATTCAATTACAACTCTATTCCCTCTTTCTGTTTTCTCCTTCATAGCTCTATGAGTTAATCTTTAATTTTCACTATTTTTACAGAGACATAAGCACATCAAAGTATTTTTTCTGTAATTCTAGCAATATATTAAGATGCACAATTATTGTTACTGGTGTAGATTTCAGTTTTTGTATGAAGAAAGGGGATGTTGGCTGCTGAGTCAGTGGTTTGTCAACTTTATCAGCAGCCAAGTTGTTGCTATTACTTTTCTGTTGTTGTTTTTAAGTAGAAGAAAAGCTTGATGTAAAATCTTTCAATATTTTAAATGTTAGTTTTACACACACACACACACACACACACACACACACACAGTCATATATGGTATAAAGACATTCGGGTCAATCACAGATTATATATGTGGTGCTCCCAAAATATTATAATGGAACTGAAAAATTCCTATCACCTCTCAACAGTAGCCATCGTGACATCATAATGAAACTTGTCACTCATGTGCTGCTCCTGTTGCTGCTATAAACAAGCACTACACTTCAGCCATGTAGAAGTGCAGGAGATAAAATTATATATATTATATAATGCTTCTTGATAATGGTAATAATAACAATGTTACTGAATTATTTATTATACTATATTTTTTATCACTTTCTTTTTTGTGTCTGTTGTTTGGTACTAGGGACTAGATTTAGGCTTCATGCATGATAGAAAAGTGCCTTACCACTAAACTATACCTCCAGCTCTCTTTATTTTATTTTGAGATAGGGTCTAAATTGCCATGGGCTCGACTTGAACTTGGAATTCTCCTGCCTCAGTCTCCTGAATTGCTGGGATTATAGGCATGTGCACCATGCCTGGCAATTGTACTATACAAAAGTTTATTATAGAATAAACTCCTACTACTTATACAGTGTTTCTTACTGAAAAATACTCTGCCTTGTTTCAGGAGCAGAAGCCTCATATTTCTTGTGTTTACTGCATCTCTTAGATGAACCATTTTCTCTTGTGCTTGACTTAATCTTATGTAGCTTTGTTCATCATGGGCTGTGGAATAAGTAGGCAGTGATGCACATCACATTTCTCAGAATTATACCTGTCATTAAAAAAACACATGACTATGTAGGTAGATAAAATATTGATAGATGATATGCACATATATGTACACTCAGTTTTTTTTCCATTTTTCTTTCTTTATTAATTTATTTTTTAATTCATACATAAAAACACTCATTTAAAAAATAAAATAAAAAACCTCTATGAACACCTAAAAACACATATGCACTCACAATTCATCCCTGAGTTACTAATTTGTAACCCCAAATTTATATGACCAAAATCACAAATACAAGAGATGCCCTCAAGGCAAGAAGTCTATACCTGTAGGTATCCACTATACATGAAAATGTATACAAAAATGTACCAGAAATAGTTTAAAAGGGCAACTCAGTTTTATAACCTATTTTTATTTGTTATTTTTAATCATAGACAGTGGGTTGTATTTTGGCATATATACATGGAGTATAACTTCCCATTTATATGGTTGTACATGATATGGAATTATACTTGTTGTATATTTATATATGAACATAGGAAAGTTATTTTCAATCCATTCTACTATCTTTCCTATTACTATCCCCAATCCCTTCCCCTTTGTCTAATCCAAAGTATTTCTATTCTCCCCCTATACACACACTTATTGTGTATTAGTATCTGAGTATTAGACAGAACATTCAGCCTTCCATTTTGGGGGATTGGCTTATTTCACATAGCATGATATTCTCCACTTTACTGTCAAATGTCATAATTACATACTTATTAATGACTGAGTAATATTCCATGGTGTATATATACCACATTTTCACTGCTATTCATCTGTTGAAAGGCACTTATTTTGGTTCCCTAACTTAGCTACTGTGAATTGAGCTGCTATGAACATTGATGTGGGATAACTGGGTCAAAAGGTGGTTCCATTCCAATGTTTCTGAGGAATTTCTGTACTGCTTTCCAGAGTGGTTGCACCAATTTGCAGTCCCACCAGCAATGTATGAATGTACATTTTTCCCCACATCCTTGCCAAAATTTATTTGTATTCTTGAAAATTTCTATTCTTACTGGGGTGAAATGAAATCTCAATAGTTTTAATTTGCATTTCTCTAATTGATAGAGATGTTGAATTTTATTCATATGTTTCTGACCATTCATATTTCTACTTCTGTGAACTGACTGTTCAGTTTCATTGCCCATTTATTAATTGAATTACTTGTCTTTTGTTTGTTTTTTAAGTTCTTTAGGTATCCTGAAGATTAACCCTCTAGCTGAGGTGCAGGTGCAAAGACTTTATCCCATTCTGTAGGCTCTCTCTTCACGTTCTTGATTGTTTCCTTTGCTGTGAAGAAGCTTTTCAGTTTGGTACAATCCCATTTGTTGATTCTTGATTTATTTCTTGTGTTTTAGGTGTCTTGTTGAGGAATTTGATTCCTAAGCCAACATGATGGAGAGTTTGGCCTACTTTTTCTTCTAGTAGGTTCTAATGCCTGGGTCCTTGACCCACTTAGAATTGATTTTTGTGAGGGTGAGAATTTCATTTTGTTACATATGGATTTCCAGTTTTCCAGCACCATTTGTTGAAAAGGCTATCTTTTCTCCAATGTATGTTTATGGCACCTTTGTCTATTGTGAGATAACCGTGTTTCTGTGGGTTTGTCTCTGCATTTTCTATTCTGTACCATTGGTCTTCATGTCTGCTTTGATGCCAATACCATGCTGTTTTTATTACTACAGCATTACTATAGCATTGTAGTATAATTTAAGGTTGGGTATTATGATGCCTCCTGCTTCACTTTTCTCACTGAGTTTGGTTTTGGTTATTTTGGCCCTCTTAATTTTCCAAATAAATTTTATGATTGCTGTTTTTCTATTTCTATGAAGAACTTCACTGGAACCTTAATAGGAGTTACATTAAATCTGTATAGCTTTTAGTAGTACAGCCATTTTGACAATATTAATTCTGCCTATTCAAGAACATGGGAACTCTTTCCATCTTCTAAGGTCTTCTTTAATTTCCTTTTTATAGTTCTTTATTTTTCATTGTAGAGGTCTTTCACCTCTTTTGTTAGATTGACATTCCAAAGTATTGTATTTTATTTTTTAAGGTTATTGTGAATGGGATAGTTTTCCTAATTTCCCTTTCAGTTGATTCATCATTGATATATAGGAATGGAATTAATTTATGGGTGTTAATTTTATATCCTGTCACTTTACTGAATTCATTTATGAGTTCTACCCTTTATTCTATCATATCATAATAGAATAAAACTAGAAATCAATGACAAAATAAAAAATAGAAACTACTTCAACATCTGGAGACTAAATAATATGATATTGAATGAGCAACTCATAGCAGAAGACATCAGAGAAAACTAGATTAAAAACTGAGATAGGCTTAAACTACTGTAATAAGAAATGAAATTCGAGTAAAGATCTGAACAATGGGAGATGTCACCTATACAAGTTCTTAGAAAGAGAACCTTCTGGGAAAGTCTAAAAGTTCTAAGGCTCAAAATATTAATATCTTATATTATTGCTTATACTATAGTTTTTATTTATCTCAAACATTTTAATAATAAGCTTAGACTAATTTTACAATAGGATTTATAAAATTTTTAATCTGTTTATAGTTTGAAACACTTGAAAAGCATATTTTTTTATTTTTCAAGTTATTTAATTATATAATAAGCTAGAATACATCAATTTTTCATCTTCAATTTTATCATTATACTGATAAAAAATATATTTAATTTTCAATTTGTTTATTGTTCAACTTTGGAAAATTTGCATTTTATTTCAAAATTGTTAAAATTATAAACTTTATGATTTATTTTGATCACTTCTATATGTGAATATATTTCTACATTTATTTCTAAACTTTTAGTTGTTTTTTCTTATTAATTTTAAATCTGGTTAATATGTCAGCTTTATTGTTGATTTTGCTTCATAAGAACTAACTTTAGAATATAGTTAGATATTCTGTTGTCTTTCAATAAAATTTAACAGTTTTTCATATAATTTTCTCATCATCTAATAAGATAATAAAAATAATAATTTTTAGTTCATTTTCTTGTTGTTTCCCTGAAGATTTAAAATAAATAAGTTAGTCTTTATTCTTGTTATTTTTCTTAGTAGTAGTACTTAAATTACCATTTACTTTCTCATATCATTGTAGTAGTGTTTTACACATTTAAGTTTAAAAAAAGCTATCTTTTTATTGCTCTTTAGTTTTAAATGTTAATTGAAATTTCATTTTTGTTCTAGGGGATAGTAATAAAATATTTAACAATTTATACTTGGCTAAGATTTTTTTTACTTAATATTCATATAATAGTTTTCTGATCAAAATATTATAGAGACTTTTGGAACTCAGCAGCACTTGACTAAAAGACCAACATTTAATGTTTAACTAGAAATTCTGACTATGTACAAATCCTTACATGTATGAGGGGATTAAACCAGATTATCTCAAAGTTCCTAATTATAGATAATATATGAATACATGTTTATGTAATATACACATACACAAATATTCACATTATTTTGGGAGGCATTTTTAGGGTCAGAACAAAACTCAGCAAAGAATGCAGAGATTTCCCATTACCCCTCCAGCACCCACAAACATAAACCTGTAAATTGTATTATTTTAAACATATTGACCTTGTCATGACAGGAAAATAATAACTTTTTCATCTTAAAACTTATTTTATTTCATAAACAGAGTTTTTTAACTTTCAAAAATCTTTTTTCTTTGTTAGAACCAAAATAATGTTAATAGTTTTTCAAAGATGAAAGACCTCTTGTCAAAATGCTATTAAAAACTCGAGCACAATTTTTCTTTAAAAGTGTTTTGTAATTATTTTCCCTCTATTCAGAATTATTTACAGACTACTTACAGGTAATTTACAGTCTCCTCTCTTAACAGAAATCCTGGTATGTTGCCATTCGTACTTTCATTCCATAAATTCTAAGAGCCCTGCCCATAATCTTTGTAGCTAAAATAGAAAGGGCCTCAGTTTAGCTACCAGAAAGCTTACCAGTAAACAAATAGGTTTATAACTTAATGGCATAGCTTTCTTACATTGTCCTCAAGTCTCTGCTATCATTTTAATAGTATTTCACTAGTGATTTTCTTTTTCTTTCTGCAGTCGACGTTATTATTCATTAATTTCCTGTCTGAAGATTTAGATTTGGATTCCAAACCAATGATTTCCCTCTGGTTTATTCTTTTGTTGTAAGCCTTATAGGCAATTAACTTCCCTTGCATGACCTGCCTGCTTGGCCTCCTGCTGCCAGCACTGGGGAAACATTAAGAGAGCAATTTTTCTCATGAATGTTTTTTAAACTTCAGATTTGTCTTTCCTGATGATTGCAGTTAAGAGTTGCCACTCATTCCTGAGAAATCGCTCTCCTCACCTTTTCCATCTCAGGCTAACTAGATGAGATCTTAATTCTGTTTTCCTCCAGAACAAATTGCTTATTTTTTTAAAAAAATTGCAATGTTCACATTACCATTGGCTTTAAAAATATTTTAGCAGTTTCCAGGCCAGTTGTTAAATGATAATGGATCAGGGTGGTTACAATTCAGAAATGGACAACATCAGGTATCCCCACCTAAGTGAGGTAAGAAAATAAACTCCAAAGAGAAATTTCAAGTAACAGTGAGCTGAGGGCCAGAATTCTCCTCAATCCAAGTTATTTGATAAACCTGAGTAGCACATCCCACAACATATAATTTAAAACCTGAGAGACTGATTTCCCAGAACATAAGTGAGATTGCCCTACAAAAATCAGTAGGTATTGCTTCATTAAAAGTCTAGTGGCAGGGTCGGAGGTGTAGCTCAGTGGTAGAGCACTTGTCTGACATGTGCAGAGACCTAGGTTTCATCTCCAGTATTACAAAAATAAAAACTAAAAAGTCTAGTGGTTTTTGTATTGTGTGTGCAGTAACATACTTTTAAAAAAGATGTCAGTCTATAAGATGATGATATGATTGATGTATGTGTCTACACTAAGGTTATTTTTTCAACACTTGGAGTATCTTAATCAGAAATCAGCATGATAAATAGAAGCATTTCAGATGCTATGGAAATCTATATCATAGATTATGTTTATTTGGAAAATAGGCTTAGAAGAAATATATTCATTGGTTAAAATCGTAATAATCAAAAAAAGCATCTGGCTAGGAATATTTGCAGACCTCATTTTTCTAAGATTAGGTATAATTATTTGGAAAGAAAAATATGAAGTTCTTAAGTCTTATAACATTTTTGGTCCTGGTAGGAGCTTATATTATTGCTCTGTATTCATATTCTTTGCCATCTGACTTGGCTGTTTCTTACTTCAAAGGTTCAGCACATTTGTATATTCCTTCATTACTGATTTGGTCATATGATTTAATTTAACCAATAGAATATTTGTATAAGTGCATAACCAAAAGTTTATAAAAAGCTTGTGTAATTATTTGTGCCTTCTTCCATCTCCACTATACTGATAAGTTGAGCTTCTCCCAGGGAACTGGGTTTTTTTTTTTTGTTTGTTTTGTTTTGTTTTTGTTTTGTTTTGTTTTGTTTTTAATTTGCCTGGGCCCCAGATGAAACCATAGCAAGAAGTCCTGACCAGAGGGAGCTGCAGCTTAAAGCAGAACCACCCAGCCAAGCCTAATACGAAGCAGCTGGACCTGTCACCCTAACCTACCAACCTCCTGAAACATGAGCTCAATATTTATTTATCTTTTAGTGTTTTTATGTTATTGGGATTTTATTTCTATTATGTGGTATTGTTAAGATGCGATTCTAAATCGAACTCCAGGTCTTTTTGAAGAAAAGACAAAGGATTTATTCTGGTAAGGGCCAAGGGAGCAGAAAGCAGACAGTTCTGTAGCCCAAGACACTGAATGCAGGTGGAGGCACCATTTAAACAGTAAAACCACAAAGAAGGGGGGCAAGATAGGCAGGTACAATCATCAGACACAATTCATAAAGTGTTACTAAGTTCTCAGGATTAGCAACTCCTGTACCCACTCAGGAAGTAAGCTAGCACCAGCTCCATAGTTTAAAGTCACTGTAGTCAGGGTGCAAGTGGGTGGTGGTGTCAGCTTCTATGCAAGTGGGCTTTTACAGGAAGGAGAACCAATTTGCACAGGGTGAGATGTCTGAGCAGAATGGGGTCAGTCTGACTTAACTTTCAAATCAGCCAATAACAGTATTACCATAGTAGTTGCAAACTGACACTTTCTTACATGTAATTCACATGACACTTATACTTTCCTCCATTATAAATTTAGCCAGATTTATCCTCAAAGAATCCACAAAGTCACCTTACACTCACATTTTCTTGCAACATGCAGCGAGAAAGGCTAACATAGAAGTATTTGTCTGAGTTACTGAATAGGCCACATGACCTATTTGTGAATGCATGCTATTAAATATTTGTACAGTAAGTACTATTTGCTGTCTTTGACACCTACCACCTGGTACTAAGGATATCAAAGAAGGAAAATATAGTTCCCACCTACCTCTCAACCCTAGGGACTGAATATTTATCAAATATCATTGACATTTGCTGAATTCACCAAAGGACTTAGGCAAGTTTGCAACAGTAGAAAAGAAAAGTAATGCTCAATTTCAGAAAATCATAGACTTTTATAAGAGAAAATTTCATGTCTGCTTCATAAGAAGATGCTCCATCTTTACACAGCTATATTCTTTCTGCTCCCATATGCACAAGGATAAAACAGAATACTTTCAGAATTGGCAGCAACATATCTAAGATTTTGAGTTATATTTCAGTATAAGTGATAACCATAGGTGTTTGAAAATTTTCCACTGTCCTAATTTATGATTTGCAGATTTCTACAATTTATGACAAATTTTTGCAACCTCTTTCATATGTACATTGTTTTCTCTTACTTCTGGAATTGGTTTTGCATTTGTTTATGCTTTTCTCTTCTCTATTGCTCTGATGCTGAATTTATATCAGCTGCCATTTTTCAACTTTCAGAACTATATTTCAAGTTAGAAATTACTACCTAGAGATGTCCTCATTTATTCACATCGTGTTCTAAATCCCAATTCCCAAAACTCAGTTTAAATCATCTATTTTTAAGATAAATGTCATATAATTGTTTTAAGAAGGGAAGAGAGAATTCTATAAGAAAAATAGTTTACATAATGATAAATAAGTACAAATTTACCCTAAAGGCCCCAGATAGGAAAAAAAGAAATAAAATTCACTTTTCTGAATTAAATGTTCTTTGAGGTGAGAAATGGTAAGAGGAAACATATTTTAAGGTTTTATTTACAATATCCTGATGCTGGGAGGGACTTTAGCAAGGAGATCAAAAGCCTAAATTGTATGTTAGTGGAGAAGAGTACAGATGTGGAAGGAAATGGAGGGATATTTTCATTGCTCTCACATTTCCTATAATGTATTGAATTCATTACCAACCCAAATATTTGAGGACTGTAACTTTAATCAGAATACTGATGACATGAAATTATCAAAATACTTATTGAAATTTTATATGAATTTGAATTATACAGAATGAGACAATAGTAGAACTACTTTCTCAGAAATGACAACTTCAAATTAGGTAGAGATCCACTGACCCAAGTTACTTCTAATATCAGAATTGGGTATTTTTTTCCTGAGTCTAATTAGTTTACTTATAAATGCCATATCTTTCTGTGTTTTGCTGTTTGCACATAACCATCATTGTTTTGTCAAATGTGTGTCATAAAAAAATACATGTAGTTGAAAAGTTGGCATTAAAATTTCTGGAAATGAAATGTTGAAATTTGAAGTGAGTGATATGGAGGTGGAGATGTCACCAGATGCAGCCATCTGGTGGCTTCTGGGAAGCCTCTCTGTGTATTATAGCCCAGATAAACCACCTTGGTCTGGCAACTAACCTCAACTGTGAAGATGAAGAAACTCAGATTTGTTCAAATAATAATTGGACAGCAATAAATTGACTTAGACAATTATTTGTGCAAATGAGCAGTCTCTTATCAAGAAAATCCCTGATTGGCATAGGAATCTAGGAAAGCAAATAAGTTTGGATAATGGCCCCCAAGTAAACTGAGATAAATAATTACAGAAAAATTTCTCCCATAACCCAAACAGGGAATACTACCCTCTCCATAACCCAGCCATGTCTGTAAAATTGAGTTTTCCTTTTCCCTGGACAGTCCTGACACCTTCTCATTCTCTTTTTTTTTCTTTATTCCTTTTCTTTTCTTTTTCCTTTTTTTTTTGTTGTTGTTATTTTGTTTTGATTTTTTTTTCTCCTCAGGTGACCATTCATCTATTATTTTTTTCAGATTTGGTGTAATATAACTGGTACACAATTGCAGCCATAATTGTGCCAAATGTTACCGAGAGTACAGTAAAATTATCTGGAGTTGTGGAGAATCTTAAAATTATGAGTGACACAATATGCAGAAATTGATGACTTGTCTGCTAATCGCATACTAGGAATAACTTTCAGCTAAATGTAGTGGTTAGTTGTTTCTTGTGACTTTTCTGTTTTTATGAATATATAAATCTCACTTTATTATCACTTCCATTGAATATCCACTCTATCAATAACTATTTGAAGTTTATAAAACAAAAATGCTTAATGATTTGTTTCCTGTCAGACAGTGATAACTGTTAGCCCCAATATTTGCTCTACCAATCTCCCTTGACAGAGAACCATGAAGTCCCAGGATTGCATTCTGACCAGAGGATTAAATAGAATTGTTTGGTAACAACTTTCAAGAAAACTCAAAGAAAAATGTCAACAAGCTTGACTTTGCCATTCCATGATGTACACATACATCAAAATATCATGTTATACATCATAGATATATAATTTTTACTTGCCAATTAAAAGTAGGATAAGAATAAATAAAGATAAATGATGCATAGACTTTCCTCATTTCTACCTTGATTCTTCCCTTAACCTGACTGATGGAAAGTCAACTTGTGCCATGAAAATGAAACTCATGCAAGCAAAAGAACAGAGGGAGAAGGAATCCTTTCTTATATGAAATGTTTACTACTAGCCAGGACTACTTGCCTTTTGGCTTAATTCGAGTTACAGAAAAGGAAATTCTAATTTACTCAAGGCACTAGTATTTTTGGATTCTTTGTTTTCAATCAGTCTACCCAAGTATTAACTGATACATTCTTTAAATATTTAATAGTACTTGTTGTATTCATTGGCAGGGTTTTAATTTGATCCTTATCTTGGAAATTCCAGCGGAAAACAATGCACACAATTCAGAGAAACCACTGTTCAGAGAATAGATGTTCAAACTTCTTGAAAAGAAAGGCAGAAAAAACTAATTGGGAAGAAAAATGACTGTTTTTTTTTTTTTTCTGCAGTCATGACATCTTCTATCACAGACCATAGTTTTGGTTTGGTTGTTTTGGTTTGATTTAGTTTATTTTGGTTGGATTTGTCAAAACAACATACTCTGGACAATAATAGCTGGTGTTATAGCTTTCCTATAGTTGGAACAAGTTGTAGGTTATGTTTAATTCTCAGGTACTTTCTTCTAATGACTCCTATTTCTTCTCTATGATCTATTATAGAATTTGTGTATAGCAACAGCACACACACACACACACACACACACACACACACACACATATTTGCACCCACAGAGACACATGAAACAGATATAATTTAAATAGCATGTAACTTGACCAAATAATTATAAAATAACAATTTGTATGAAAGTTCAGAAATGTAAGGGATCAAGAACAATGCTTCTCAGAATAAGATGAATTTGATCATTGCTGAAAGTTTAAATAGAATATAGGTGGAAAGAATGGAAGAAAAATAATTATCAATAAAAAGATTATAAAGAAACAAAATGGCTAGATAGGGAAGGAGTTTTGTTTGATAAAGTATAAAAACTACTGCACATTGTCTGGCTGATGATAGCTGTGTTGAACACAGCCAGAATTCTGAATACCTCCTTTCTCTAGAGCTCATATGGTTCCGAGACATTTTTAAAGTAAATCAGTATTTTCTACAGAATATTTTGCAGCTCTGATGTCCTTTTGAAATATTCTGCACAGTGGAATAACTCAGTAATCAGGTAGGTATGAAAATACTTCATAGTGATTGTTTATTATATTTTCTTCCCCGTATTATTGGCCATTTTCAAAACCACTTTGTTCTGTTTGTATGTTGTACATTTGTTTTTTTATATATATACATTTATTTTATTTATTTATTTATTTTAATTTTTATGTGGTGCTGAGGTTTGAACCCAGGACCTCACACGTTCTAGGCAAGCGCTCTACTACTGAGCCACAACCCCAGCCCCTCGTGCATTTGTTTTTGAGCTCTTCATTTCTAACTATATGGATCTGGGAACTAACCAATCATAGGGTCCTATTCCCAAAGAGTAAATTCCAAATCAAGTCCATTATATGCTTTCAAGCTTTTATTGTTTTAATTGAAAACAAATAAAGGGTCAAATATTCTTTGTTGATAAAACCCTGAAATGTTACCATGCCACAGTGAGAAGGCCAGTATAAGAAAAAAAAAAAAAAAAAAAGAATAAAATGAATAAAGAGAGAACCGCAGAAATAAGATATGGAGAAAACCCTTGCCATTTTCCTCTCCTTCATTTCATTTCTAATTTGAACCACTTCTTAACTCTGTCATGTATTTCTATAATTTGGTGTGGCAAATTGAATTTTTTGTTGTCCTTGTTCCCCCTCAAACTCGATCCAGCTGGAGTCCCCTTTCTTAGAACCAAAATAAACCTGATTAATTCAAGCTATAGACTTTCCTCATCTGTTGAAGATGAGCAATGCATAGTATTAGCATATTCAAAGCTCCAAAATTACTGTTTAGGCTGTTTAACAAAACCCAATATTTTCCCAAAACAGAAAAGGGAAATTGCATTAATTTTTAGGTTTGTTTCTCTAAATTCATATACCTTCTCTTCTTCCCTGGTGAGCTAAATATCACTGAAGCAAGAACAAAGGACAGGCAGTTTGTGTAGATATTTGATCAGGCTGGGCTGGGAAGATGGAATATTGGTACCTGCAGGACACATCTCCTCCCCCTCACCTGTGGCCAAATTTACCTGTCTCAGAGGGACTGTTCTCCCAGCAGGGAGTTGTTAATATGTATTCCCTGGGTGGCCCCCTTCTTGCTTTTCTGGGCAGATAATGGAAAATGGTAAGAGGTGCCCCTGGATTGTCTCCTTCCTGCCTTTTTCCTGCATGGGCCGGATAGAAGGAGAGGGCATGAGAAGTAAGAAACCTGGAAGCTATAAGAAGACAAGAGAAGATAAGATTCACCCCCTTCTGTGGGTAGCAGTTCTTGGGTTCCTTCCCCCTCAGGAAAAAAACTGTCTCTGTTCCATCTTTTAAATAAAACTTGCTTTCTATTCTGGCCTTAGCATTTCTCAGGTGTTTAATCCTCAGCTGGGGAAAGGGCACTGGGCTTTGATTCTCATCACCAGTATCAGCAACATGGTTGACCTACACAGCTATTTTCCCCTCTAACCTGAGAATATATAAAAAATAAATTTTATCTTGAGTATTGTTTCTGATAGATAAGGAGTAGGTTTTTGGAATGCTATATATAGCTTAGTGAAAAAGAGTGCCATATTAATTATTGGCAACTGTCAGTGATTATAATGTTCATCCATGACAAATGAGGTAGGTAGATCAAAATTTATCTATCTTGAAATCATATACTAACCTTTCCCCTTGGGCATGTAAAGATAACATCTAAGAAAGAGAAAAGTTGGTCCAAGATGGATTCTTTTATTTTTCTCTGTCTGTCAGGAATCACTTTCAGTTTTGTTGCATCTTTTTGAAAGGTGGATAGCCTTCTTGGTTTGAGAGACTCTAAAGTACTTATACCATAACAACAGAAAGAAAGTTAGGAGAAATGAAAGGAAAGCTGAGAAAAACTAGCTCCTAAAATGTATTTAATAAAAAGCAATGGCATTTAACAGCCTTTCTCTTCCTCCTAGAAATTTGGGTAGTATTGTCTCTTTGACTCATATAATCTCTCCTCTTCTGAGGACATTCAGTGAGGTGAACTCTGATCCCTAACCCAGAGGACAATAAAGTCCAGGTGACATAATATATAAAGGACAGCTGCTGTGACACAGGAAGGTATTAGGAGAATTGAAAGTGGATCTGTAGGGATAAATGCAAAATATCCAGCACAGATGCTAAGGGCCATTTATGGAACTGCACGGGAAAAGAATCAATAACACCTTTATCTCTGAGCCAACAAAGTGGAATTATGAAGTGTTGTAGATATCAAACTAAACCCGAACTCCCCTTTCTTACAAATTCACAGACTTAACATGACTGGGTTTCAGAAATACTGTAGTAAGAGAACTTCCAAAGCATCAGAATCAAAAAGATGGGGTTGAAAAATGAATGAAAACTGAAGAAGAATGCACAGTACAGCAACAACTGAGTACAGTCAGTATAGTGGTTTAAGTAAGCAATTCATAAAGATAAAGAAAGAAACTGGGAGGATGTTGTTTTATCTTGCTTTGCTTTGCTTTGCTTTGTTCCATTTTTGTTTACTCACACTTAAGTAACACTTAGCCAACTAGTGAACATTGTTAGAAGTGATTTGCAAATGCTGCCTTGTTTAATCTCTTCAACCCAATAACATAGGTTTTATGCTTCCTCTTAAGACAGAAACTAATTCAATACAGTCCATCACCTTTATAGAAGGCAAGATTGGCAAGTTGAGCACTCTTATCTGCCAGACAGCCTGGCCAAGAAAATCCTGTTCTCCCAATAACAAAGATAGACCACCTGGGGAAAGCTATCATCTCCATCTCACAATATTGAAGCAAGGACAGTGAGATGTTCCCTATTCCTTAATAATAGACACTTGGATAACAAAGCACTCACACAAAATATTTTTATTAAATTATTATTTAATGCATAGTCTATAAGGTCCCATCTTTCTTAAACTTTCCCATACCTTCTGTTTTTGTTGTTGTTGTTGTTTTCGAAAGAAAATTTAACAATAGATGTTAGAATAGCTATTTTCCACTGGGTACTTTAGTGTCCTACTTTTTAACTCCCCAAATTCACAATCCACAAAACTGTTTTTTCCTAAGTTCATCTGCCAGTGACTATCTGTTTCAGAGTCAACTTCTGGGCATAATTCCTCAATGCATTTCACCTGGACTGTCCCTCTTAAGCATCAGCCAGCCTTTTACAGAGAAAGAAGCCAATATGGTACATAGATTTAAAAAAAAAAAAAGAATTTATTAGGATACTTGGTTTATGTAATTGTGGAGACTGGGAAGTCCCACAATAGGCTGCCTGACAATTGGAGACCTTGGGTGACAATAGAGTGGATAAATCCAAGTCCAAAGGCCTCCAAACCAGAGAAACCAATAGTGTGATTCTCAGTCTGAGGCCAAGAACTTATTGGGCAGATGGTATAACTCCTAGAATCAAGGGTCAGAGAACCTGGAGTTCTAATATTCAAGGCAGGAAGAGAGTCCCTCAGCTTCAGAGGAGAGAGAGAGAGAGAGAGAGAGAGAGAGAGAGAGAGAGAGAGAATGAATATGAATGAGAATGAGAATAGGAATATGACCCCTTCTCAGCCTTTTTGTCCTATTCGGGATCCAGTTGATTGAATGATATCTGTCCACATTGAAGGCAGATTTCCTCATGCAGTTCATCATCTCATATGCCAATCTATTCTGAAAGTGCCCTTATAGATACACCCGGATGTAATGGTCTACCAGATCTCTAGCTATTCCTTAGTCAAGTCAACACCTAAAATTACCCATCATACACTTAATCACCTGTCAAAAAATTCTTTCAAAAGCCAGAAAAATCCCTAAGTGTATCATGATTTTTTTCCTTGTCAACCTTAGACAGAAATATTTCCATCTATTGAGATGTTTCTCAAAGTGTGGTTCTTAAAGTTTTTATTAAAACGAGAAGATGACTACCATTAAACAGGGATGAGAGGTGGGAGGGAATGGGAGAGAGAAGGGGAATTGCACGGAAGATGGAAGGAGATGCTCATTATTATACAAAATTATATATAAGATGGTGTGAGGGGGAAGAAAAAAGAGAGAGAGAGAGAAATGTGTTACAGTAGATGGGGTAAAGAGAGGTGATAGGAGGGGAAGGGAGGGGAGGGGGGATAGGAGGGGAAGGGAGGGGAGGGGGGATAGGAAGGGCAGCAGAATACAACAGACACTAATATGGCTGTATGTATAAATGTGGCTGTATAACCAATGTGATCCTGCAATCTGTACTCGTGGAAAAATAAGAATTCATACCCCATTTGAATCAAATGTATGATATGTCAAGATCATTGCAATGTTTTGAGCAACTAATAAAAAAATTAAAAAAATAGTTAAGGAAAAAAAACTGTAAATTCTAGAAGATGATTCTGAGTCTGCATAGTTAACAAGGTCCCAGAAATTCTAATGCCTACAAAACTTTAAGATTAAATATTGTTTTAAATGAATATAGTACTTTTCTTCTTCCTGTGTTGTGGCAGTTATCAGTTTCTGCCATGGATTCTAGTTATTTTGTGTTTGTCACCAAATCATAGGTACTTCGCAGCTCTGGATCTTTTAGGTCTGTTTCCTTCATAATATTTACTACATTGCTCTGTATTAGGTGGATGTTTAATAAATGTTTGTTTTCATTTTTTCTGGGAAGACATAATTTTATTTCAGATATACTTACATTATTCCAATTAAGAAATTTGAGGATTCATTCATTTTATTTAATAGCTAGCTGGAAGACAGCTAGATTGATAAAATTCCTATAAAGCTATACATAGAGATATACTGTATTCTGTGTATAAATGTAAATCCTACTTGCTTATCAGTATTAACAACAAAGCATGAGTCTTGAAAGTCACCATCCAGATATATAAGCAACTGGACTCACAGCAAACTCAGGACAGTAATGCAATTTAAAAATGAAAGATTTAAAAACAGTCTGAGATATTCCTTGAGCTTAAGAGCAATGCTGCCTCAATGACAGGAAATGCTCCAAGGAATGTACCCCAGTCTGTACCCATGCTTCCCCTCAGATCATTTAAAGAAGAGCCCCACTGAGTTGCATGCCTCCTTTTGAAATTATATCAGCTTCAGGCAGAGTGAGGCTCAAAGGGACCAATTACAGTGAAAAGGGAGTTGGTTATTTCCCTTTAAAGTCCCTTGGCTCAGTAAAGTTAGCTCTCCTTTCTCAGGTCTTCTGTGGGTCTTTCTTGGGACTACAAACCAAGTTGGGGAGACTGCTTCTTCCTGGAAATTCCCTATAGTACTTCACCCTGAGCTTCCTATAACACACTCAGAACATTAGTAAACAGGGTTAATAAAGTTGGTGAAAAAAATGCCCATCTGTTTGTGTGCCACGGTGCTTAATTCATTTAGTGGAAGTTGAGCTTTATAAAAGCAGCATATTTCAAGCAGGGAGGATTTAGCTCTGAATTTTCAGAAAGGTTAATATCTATCTAGTTATCCAGAAAGTTTCACATGAAGATCAATTAACCTATTTTTTTTTTCTTTCTTTCAAACTAGGCTTTCCTGCCTTTGGGGAGGTTGACTATCTTGAAAGCCAGTCAGAAAGGTTTTTATTAAATAGCTCTACAGTCTAGCAACTTTCACTCTTTGAAAACCTTAGCCAGACATATTACTACAGAGGAGACTTTAGGCAATTAAATCAAAGCAACCTGGGGTATACGCCCATTATCCATGTTTCAGCAGTTCTCTTTGTTGCAGGTACAACTCAGGTGAACCTCTCTTTTTTAATTCCTCTTCTCATATTTGACATGGTTCTGTGAAGTCTGTCACAGAGCAATTAAAAAGGGAATCCAATCACACAATTCAACAGTATCTTAAAGTTCCAGCTTGTTCAGCGAAGACAGCTGAGTCTTTCACATAAGGAAAGAAAAGAGGCTTATAGAATGCCGTTTCTATATCATTTTTGTTAACCATAAATGTGTGTGTACTGAAGAATAACATTTAGACACCTATAATCTCATATTAATATTTTGGCTACATAATATTACTATTATAAGCTCAATATTTCTAACATGTATAAGAAAAGTCAAAATTACATATATACATATATGTATATATACACACATATAATTTTAAATTACAGCTATTCTCAGGCAACATAAAATTAGATAGACAGATTGATTGATTGATTATTCCAATTAATCTAACTGCTTAGCAGGAACTGGGAAAAATTCTATGTTAATGAATAGTAACTCTTGGTCTTTGGTTCCTTAGGAGAAAAGAAATACACTTGGGGGGAAAAAATAGAATAAAAAATCATCCTTGGCTATATCATCAGTCTGACAAAGAGAACCAGATTACCGTGTAGATTTTGAGTTCTGTTCTTTGCTTTACTGATGTTGCTCCCAAAGATAAAACTTCGGATAAAAGCTAAAATGATCATAGGTGTGAAAAGGGACTATTTTTAGTACTCATTGCATGCCTAAAACTATGCATGCTGTAAGGTTAATATCACAGGTAAATTTTTTCAGTCATGTAAACATCTGTCTTTGGATTAAGTGAAAATATCTTTTATTGCATCATTCATTCCTAGATTCTCTTTCTATAAAAGTTCGTATTTCACTCCCCAAATAATATGTTGGTTCTTATTTAATTCTTACATTGGAATACACACCTCCAAACCAAAGAAAAACCATGAAATAAATGAACAAGCAGTGCGACATTTGAGTTATTCAAGGGTCATTTATTAGTCTTAAAAATCTAGGGCACAGGTTTTTACAGTCTTGTTGATACCAAAGAATCAGAGGAGATAGAGAACTAAAACCGTGACTTTAATGTAAGGGCAGAACTATTGAAAGCTTACATTTTTAGTGAAAAGTATAGTCAAGGAAAAAGGAGAAAGAAAGTTTACATTTTAGTCTGATATAATACCATTTGTCTCTTTTTGCTTATTTCCTGTGCTTTTGTGGTCTTGTCCAAAAATATTATTCTCTATTCCAATATCCTGAATCATTTCTTCTGTTTTTTTTCTACTAGTTTCATAGTTTCAGGTATTTTTTAAAAGTTGTATTGGTGCTATATAATTATACATAATAGCCAGATTCATTGTGATATATTCTTAGATGCTCAGAACTTGATCAAATTCAGTCCCCAATATCTCCACTTTCTTTTTTTCCCACCTCCCCTTGATCCCTTTCCTCTACTCAACTGATTTTCCTTCTCATAATTTTTTTCTTTTTTTTTCTTGCTCTAGCTTCCACATATGAGAGAAAACATAATATCCTTGATTTGCTGAATCTGTCTTATTTCACTTACGATGATGTTCTCTGGTTTCTTTCATTGTCCTGCAAATGATATAAGTTCATTCTTCTTTATGGCTGAGTAAAACCCCATTGGATACATATACCCCATTCTTGATGAACATCAAGACTAGTTCCACACCTCAGCTATTGTGAATTTCACTGCTGTGACCATCAGTATGAATATATTGATATAATATGCTGACTTTAGCTCTTGTGGATAGGTACCAAGGAGTGGGTGTAGCTGGGTCATATCGTGGTTACATTTGTGAACTTTCAAGGAGCATTCATGATGATTTTCATAGTGGTTGTGATAATTCACAATCCCACAAACAGTGTGTAAGTGTCCTTTTTGCCCCCACATCCATGCCAGAATTTATTATTTATATTCTTTATAACTGTCATTCTAACTGGAATACAATAAAATTTCAGTATATATTTGATTTTTCATTTATGATTGCTAGTAATGTTGTATATTTTTCGTATCTTTGTTGGACATTTTTATTTCTTCTCTTGAGAATTGTCTGTTTATTTTGTTTGTCCATTTATTTATTTTTTTGGTGTTAAGTATTTTGAGTTTTTGTGTACTCTGGATACTAATACCTGGGTGGACAATTAGATGGCAAAAATATTCTCCTGTTCTATAGTTTCATTGCTTCTGCTCTTGTTTCCTTTACTGTGCAGAGATCCTTCACTTGATTTCATCCCATTTTTAATTGTTTCCTGAGATTTAAGACTCCTATTGAGGAATCCATTGCCTGTGCCAACCAGTTGGAATGTTAACGTTTTCTGTTAGCAATTGTGAAGTTTCTGGTCTATTTCCTAGTATTTAAGTCATTAACCTATTTCAAGTTGATATTTGTAACTGGTAAGAGACAGGAATTTAAGTTCATTCTTCTGCATGTGAATATCTACTTTTTTCAGGATTATTTGTTGAAAAGACTGTCTTGATTCCAATGTGTATTCTTAGCATCTTTGTCAAACACCAGTGGGCTGTAGATGGGTGGGTTTATTTCTAGACTTTTGAGAATGTGGAGAAAAGGGAACACTTGCACACTGTTGATGGGATTGTAAATGAGTAAAATCATGATGTTAAATCTCACAAGATGCCTCAAAAAGTTAAAAATAGAATTGCCATATCATAGAGCAATCCCATTACTGGTTGAATATCCAAAGGAAATGAAACCAGTGTGTAAAAGAGACATCAGATCTCCAATGTTCATTCTAGCACTATTCAAAATAGTTAAGAACTAGAACCAAAATGTCCATCAACTGATGAATGTATAAACAAAAAATAAGGTGTATTAGCACAATGAAATATTATTCAGCTACAGAAGAGGATGGAATCTTGTCACTTGTGATAACATTTTGTTAAATAAAATAATCTAGGCCCAGAAAGACAAGTTCTTATATATGGAATCTAAAAAGTTGATCTCATAGAGGCCAAGAGTATATGGTGGTAACTAGACTCTGAGGAGAATACTGGGGAAGGGTGGGATGAAAAATATTGATCAATGGGTATGAAGTTATAGTTAAATAGGAGAAAAGATTTCCAATGTGCTATTGTACAGCAGACTGACCATGGATAACAATAATATGACATATATTTTAAAGCACTGGAAGATTTTTGAATGTTTTCACCACAAAAAGTATAAGTGTTTGAGAAAATAGTATGCATACCCTGATTTGAATATAATGCAATATATAATTGTATTAAAATATCACAATATTCCATAACTGTATACAAATTTTATATTTTATATATACCTTAAATAAATTTAAATAAACAAAAGATAATGTAGGCATTTTACAAAAGCTGTATAAATAAAGAAACACTTTAAGGATATCTCAACTTTCAAAATTGGAAAAATAGATAATACATTACAAAAATAAAGCTTACCAAACAATAAGAAATACAAAACATTAAGAAAATGTTCAAAGTAAGGGATAAGATAGGATAGTTTATGGGTACCAATTAAAGTTTTATTTATTTTTTTTTAATATATAGGCCAATTCATGAGGTTGACCTATAGGAAAATTCCATATATTCCAGCCAAATCTTTGTCTGGCAGTAGCAGTAAAAATGAAAATGGAGGTGGACCCCAATGCAGGTTACATGAAAGTTCAAAGTCAAGGGATGAAAGAGTACAGCCAATAAGAATATCATGGATCAAACCAAAAGCATTCATACTTTTCCAATACCTGTCTAACATAGGTATTGTTCAATTCCCCTAGCCCCTATCTATATATGCCCTTAGACTAATACACTTAATAGTGCCAATGCGCTATTCAGGTTCCCTTTTGCCCTGTGAGAGTTCTGTCTCTTTACTTTTTATTTGAATAATTCCCACTCCTTTCACTCTTGCCTTCTATTATTGTCTATGGAGTTCATTCTTCAATTTTGTGAAACAAGAACACAGAAAGAGGTCAAGGGTGAGTTACAGGGATATGCTACCAAATTGGCAGGTGTAACCTGCGATTAAGGACTGCAACATGCCAGTCAGTAGTAGTGGAGAAGAATCCAGCTTTGCCAGTTGTGCCCCTCCTAGATGATGCTATCAGTCTTCATTAACTGCTAACACAAAATGGGCTTTCTCAGCTGCAGAGGACAAAATAAAGCACCATAGTGGGTTTTTTTTATTGCGGGGGAGGGGGATCCTCATATCTAAATTGTTCCTGGAAATTGAAATAAGCAAATTCTCTTGAATCAATGTGTGCACCAATATAAATTTGTTAGGTAAAGACTACTGATTTTAGTAATATAATCCATAAAGATTAAACTGGACTCATGATCAATCAGTTAGAGTCTACATTTCCCATCAGATATGACCATGTAATTTTTAGCCAATGATAAGGAGTCATCTATAAATCTGCTGAATAACATCCTTAAAAAAGAAACTATCGTCTTCCCTTTACTCTTTTTCTGAAGCTCTGCAAATAGATGAAATGCTTAGGAGCATCATCGACCAACAGATGAAGATAATCCAGAATTTTGAAGGATCTTGGTCCCATAGACAGTCTTTCTTAATACATGTATTACCTGCTCCATTTTCACTAAGAGAGAAATGAATGTTTATATAATCTTTGAACTATGGTGATTGTCTCTCTATAAAACTTCATCCTTTCCTTTATCCTAACTACCACACCAGCTCCAAGAAAGCACAGCATGAGAAAATTACATAAGAGGTGATTTTATTTTGTAAATAAATCCAAAGAAACAAATGAATTGCCAGCAAAGTAAGTCTTCCAAAATATTTTAAAAGGAAAAAAAAATCTAGAGAAGTTTGGATTATTTAAGAAATACAAGGATGGTTTAACTTTAGACTATTCCCTTAACAAGAAATCAAAGGGAAATGAAAGGATTATCTCACTAGATACAGAAACAAATATTTGATTAAAGTTTACACATCCAAGATTGAAATGGAAAAATATAGACATATGTTAGCTTTATGTTGCTATGACTGATAGATCCAACAAGAACAACTTGGAGGAGTAAAAGTTCATTTTGTGTCTCATAACTTCATAAATTCTGTCCATGATCAGCTGACTCCATTGTTCTGGGACTAAGGTGAAGCAGAACATCATGGCAGAAAGGTTTGGCAGAGAAAAACAGCTCAGGACATGACAGCAAGGAGCAGAGAAAGCTTGAATGCAAAGAGCCAGGGATAATATCATCCCCAAGGGCAGCCCCATTGACTTACTTCTTCCAGTCACACCCTACCTGACTACTTACCACCCATTAATCATTCAAATTATTAATTCATCAAATGGATTCATGCACTTATTAGATTATGGCTCTCATAATCTAATCATTTCACCTCTGAACATTCCTAGACACCAAAGAGCTTTTTGCCGGGTATAACTTATATTCAGACTATATCAAACAACTGTTTAGCAATCTAGTAATAAAGCAAAAATTAAATTAATAAAGTGCATTAACATACATAATATACATATATAAACATATATGTAGACACACATACATATATATAAAAACTTGTATGATTCCCCACACCATCACAGATATAAATATATGTATGTGTATGTGTATGTATATCTGCACACCACTTTGAAAATAAATATTCATAATTCTATGTATGTCTGTGTTTGAAATAAAATAATCCCAATAAACAATTTAAAATATTTTTGTGTATGAGGGAAAAACTATTCAAAACTTTGTATGAAAGAAGAGAATGCCAAGAATATCTAAAACATTCTGCAATTAAAAAACACATCATATATGATATCAAAAGTTTTAATAAAATTATAATAATTAGGACATTGTGGTGTTGGTATAGGGATAAATCAGAAGATAAATGAAACAGAATTGGATCTATAAAACCATCATATGTCTAGATGAAATGACAATTGTAATGAGAAATGTAATTTACTCCTAGTGTAAAAAAATGTTGGGTTGAGTTAAAAAATTCTGCTGAAATAATATATTTAAAATATAATTCAAACCTATTTTATGTTGTATATAGAAGTACATTAACAAGAAAAATAAGAATTTTAATTTTTCAGACAAAATATAGAGCATCCTTTTAGCTTCTAGATGAGGAAAATTTCTTAAAACAAAAAAGTATAATAATAAATAAAAATGTTGCAAGTTTTAGTCCTATTTAAATAAAAATACACATGTATGAAAATAAAATATAAACATTAGAGGAAAAAAATAACAGATGAGTACAGTCAACTTTAATGTACATATTATCAAGATAATCTGGCAGCCATATTAGATTTTAAATAAATTCAAAAAAGAGAATGCAATTTTCAATAAGCATGTAAAAATGTTCAACTTCACAAGTAATCGTAGACATTCCAAAGCCACAGTGAAATTAAATTTCACATGTATCAGACTGCCAAAAATAATTAGGTTGATCAGAAGGTAATGAAATTAAAAACTTTAACTATCAATAATGGGAGCACAATATAGCACATTGGCATCTGAAAACTAAAGGATAAATTTAGAATAAACTAAACTAGATGCATATACTTCAACCAAGCCAGGTTTATGCCCTAGAAAAACTTAAATATTTTCTCTACAGACACATATAAGAATACTTAAATCAGCAGTATTTGAAATCTCAAGAATTTAGAAATAGCTCAAATATCTGTTCACAGAAGAACTAATGATAAATTTTAGTATATGCATATATTAGGGTATTCCACAGCTCTGGAAATGAGTTATACAAAGTTATTTAATTTTAATTATGCAATACTAAATACTAAAACATGGGAAATAACAACATATGTGTTTCAATTTATATGTGCATATACACACTATAAATGTAATTTATACCATATATGATCTATATAATATCTTCATATGCACGTTATCATAACGGACATAATATATATGTATATAATATAAAATATGTGGTATAATAATATAAAACCAAAATATGAATGAATAAATACATAAAATCTAATTCAAATACAAAGTAATGATTAAATGTAATTCAAAGTGAGGAGAATATGATCCAGGACAACTTTAGAAAGTTTCTCTGATTTAAGTATTTTGTATCTTAAATGGATTATGGGTATATTCTATGTTACCATTCAGTATGCAATTCTATCTCTCTCATACACACATACAGACACATGCACACACACCCACATTATTTTTTTTAATTACTTGATAAAAATAAAATGTATAAATATAAAATGTGTAAATAAAATCCATAAATAAATTTAGATACTTTTTGAAGTATGACTACTCCTGCATTTAACTATAGAGGAATGATAAGGAACACTTACTTTCCTATAAGAGAACTGTATATAACACACAATACCCATAGTACAGTTTTTCACGTGAGTTGACTTAATATTGGATACACACATTTTGAGATTAGACCACCATCACAATGAAGTCATTTCTTTGAAGGATCTAATCTTCTTTGACTCAGATAAATTTTCTCCAACTCAGAAGCATGTAAATAATAACACTATAAAGGTACCTGAGGCAAAGAGAGCATGTCATCATGCTAGGGGTTCATCTGCCTTTCTGATTAATATTGAATGTGAGCAATTTCAGACTACAGATTAGATTTATCAATAATTAATGCAATGTTATTGAGGCTGATTAGGTTATTTCATTGAATAGATTTTCAAATCACTTTTAACATCTTGATATAAATTCTTCATGACATATAGCCTGGCATACACTTTGGCAGGTCTACCAGACAAGCTTTGTAATAATGAATCAACCAGTCTCAGGGCACTCAGGAGGAAAGAATTTGGGGGTTTAAATCTAAACAATATTTATAGTAAGTCCTTTAGGGTTAGGTAGACTCTTTTTTAAACCTAATCTTAGCAACTTTCTTTTACCTGTCCATTATTTGATTTATTTTATATTCAATTATGTTTATTCTATATTTTACTCACACCTGAATAAACAAAGTGGAAATAACAGCTTCAGAATTGATTTGATATGTCGGTATTGCAATATTTCAATTGGTAGTGAGGTTCCTTTTATATTTGGAGATCTTGAACATAAAATTCTATTAAAATAAAATGTTTATCTTCATAAGAAAAATAAACTATATTGTTATTTCAAAATATTATTTTTTTTTCTTCAAATGATTCTCTGCTGTCCCAGAATAATGACTTTAAGGGATATTAGTCTGTATTTATTTTTAAGGCCTATTGTGAAAATGCAAAATTTGAGAAGATAATAAGACAACTTATTGTGAATTCCTGGATTAAACAAAATAGTTTTTAAAACAAGAATGATAAACGCAATTTTAGAGAATCTATAAAACATTTGCTCAGAATTTTGTGCAAAGCATCTATGAGTTTAAAAATATATTCCTAAAAGGGTTTGACTCCATCCCAAAACATATTTCAAACAGTTTAAAACACTTAAAGTATATAAGGCTATAGCAGGATGATATCTTTGTGTCAGAGTTTAGCAAAAAACCACATACTCAATATATAATGACAAGAAAAATATAAAAATAACAAAATATATATGCACTGATTGGTTTTGAAATATTTTTAAAAAGTACAAAAAACTGACAATATTTTCCTTAAACCATATAATTTAAAAAAAAATGAGGGGACAACTTATTGCTGAAAAACAAAAATGATGTTTTAAAAAATTATTTTTAAACATTATTTTAATAGAATAGGAAGCCTATAGGCAGTTACTTCTGTTATATTACTGTATATAATATGCTGTAATTATAACAAAACATACAATGTAAAACATGTCATGTAATTTTCCCACATGCATACTGTAAGTGTTCAGCTATCTTTTCTGTGAAGCCTCAATGCTGGATTAGCTAGGATTTTCCCGAGGGCTCAGTGGTCCATTACAAAATATGTGGGATACACATGGTATCACTATCAGTTAAAATACAAAAATTATGAACTCTACCACAAACCTGATCCCAATGATTTTAGTTTATACATACTAGTAAATAAAAAAAATCACTCAAAATAATTTTTAGAAATTCAAAATTAAGGAATATATTTGAAAAAAAAATCATAAGGATTTTATGCCCTTAATATAAAATGAGCTCTTTGAAATTGGAAAAAAGAAGGTGGTAAAAATGCCAAGAGGAAAACACCTGAGAAGGAAACAAAGTAGACAGATTACCAAAGATGAAAACAACTGGTTATTTAAAACAAACAAACAAAAATAAAACAACAAATACAAAAATTTGTTTCTGAGACATCATTTTAACATTATACAATTATTACACATTTTTAAAATATACTAATACACATATTTGACATAGCATGTGCAATCAGAAATATTTCCACTAATAATACTATAAATCAATATATTTCTAAAAAACAATTTAGCTATTCTATGACTCAGCAACACTCTCTCTCTCTCTCTCTCTCTCTCTCTCTCTATATATATATATATATATATATATATATATATATATATATATAAAATATATGGCAAATAACCTTGGGAAAAACATAAAAACTTTACAATTACTAGTAGTGAAAAATTACAAAACAATATCTAATAAGAGATTTTGTTGAATAAAAGAATATTCTGCAATATATTATCACAAGGATATAAATCATGTTTTAGAAAAAAATAACAGTTAAATATCAGGTTACAAAATAGTATATACATGGTCATATTTATGTTCTATAAATTTTATACATGCACACAGATATTTAGAAGCATTTTATGGTACCAAGTCACATTAAACCCAGTTCTAAGTCCCTTGCTTTAAGAGGAATACAAATATCAGTCCTTACAACCAATTCCCTCCTGGCTTTAAGTCCTGAAAAAATACTTGGGCCTACACAATATAGAAAAGTTTATTTGTTGAGATCCATACATATGCACAGCTTTGTGTTAAACAATAGTTACTCTATTTATGCCTAATTGTACCTTGGTTGTGTTAGTTTTCCCAGAATTTTAGACCAAGTCGCAGTATAAAATCATCCTCATATCAACAATAAAAGAAAAACTATCTATTCAAGAGGTTTCAAACACTCAATTGCCCCACAATTACAGATTCCCTATTCCTTGTGGAATTTCTTGAGGTTACACTATTCTCCATATTTTGTATCTTCCTTCCCTTCTGGTAAGGCAATTTTATTGCTATGAGAAGACTACACCCTACGGTGACAAGTTTCCTTAATAATCTCCTCTAGAAAGGGAACTCAGACTTGCCAGAGAGCAAGCCTTGGTAGTACTTTGAAGGTTGGTTGGTGAATATAAAAAATGCTTCTCATATTTTGGTGATTACTTGGAGAAGAAAATAAGACAAATATGTAAGAAATCATTGATTTATTGATTCATAAAGATAGAGATATAGATATTTGGAAAAATTAAAAAGTTTGAAACATTCAAAGAAAAATAATTGCAACACTACTCAAAATATTCTTGATTAAAAAAGGATTTGATTAGATTAATTGTAAAGTTCCATTTTTATTTAGCTTTAAATTTCTATAAGAAAAAGACTTTATAATTTAATAAAAGGTTAATTGTTAAGTTTCTTTTCAACCATTCTCTAATCTTGCTATTCATTTCTTATTTGGTTGAGAGAGAAGTAATGCAGTTTAACAGTTAAGAGCACATTCTCTGACCTCAGATTATTTGGCTGTGAACTTCAGCTCTGCAACTCCCTGCCTCTGTAAATTTGAAGGAGATTATTAGTTTCTAAATGTGCCTCTGTTTATACACATTTAAAATGGAGTTGATAGTATCTACCTTGCATATAATTATGAGGATTATCTTAATTGTAAGAATCTTAGAACACTGCTTGACATGTAGTAAACATTATGTAAATCTTTACTAATAAATAAATTATAAAGTATTCAAAAGTAACATATTTCTTTTCTTTAGTTGTAATGAATATACCAATCGATCAGTGGGGACTGAGGATCAGAAAATGTTCAACAAGAAAGAAGAAAAATTAATAGTAATAAGTGATTGGCTCATTTATTAATAGTGTTATAAAGTGAATATCATTCAAGACGAGTGTTCTAGAGATGAGCAAGTTAATTAATAATTTTATGGTATGAAAGAGGAAGATTAGGGTTTTTTCAAGATGGCAGACTTGGCTGCTCTGTGACGTGAAACCAAGAAAGTAGACTGGCAGCTTCTCAGCAAGGTGGGTGAACAAAAAAAAGGGGGTGGGGTGGGACTTTACTGGATTTTAAAATGACATTCAAAGCAGATTGGGGGCTCAGAAGTTTGGATATAATATGGAAGAAATCCCCAGCAGTATAGCCACTGTCATGGCAGGGCCAGAAGCACCAGCCAGAATGGACTCTCCAAGAGCAAAGTAGAGGGATAAGGGAATTAAAGGAAGTCATATTTTTAGAAGGCCTGAGGTATGTATGGGTTCAGAGCGTTTAGAGATCAAGGACATTCCCAACTAAACTAAGAGGCACTCTGCACAATATCCTTGTGTAGGAAAGAAGCTGCCATCTCTCTAGGCAGCATGCAGAGAACAAAGGAAGGAACCACCTTGCAGCTGCAGTGCAAGGGCTTGCAGCCGAGGGAGCCAATTCCTGGCAAACCTGAATTTGGCCTGACATACAGGTCTAGTATACACCCACTGCACAACACAGAGTGTGTTTAAGTGACCAGGAGAAAATCAAATGTGAAGACAGGTTTACATGGGGGACAACTTGTAGAAGCCCATCTGGCACGACCTCTACTGCTCCAATCCAGCTGCTTGGAGGACTAACTGGGAGAGATGTGTCTGGTCAGGATTTCAGACAGGTTGGGGAGGGAGAGATTGAATTTGGAGACTGGACCTAAACCAGCAAACATGGGATCCATTGGTGATGTAGGGGACTACAAATTGGCTCCTCCACCACAAAAGTGTAACCCAGGGGAGAACCTTTTAGCATGGACCAGCAATTACTGCACCCTGGAGATGCACTGATTTAAAATCTTCAGACGAACTGGCATTCCACTAAGAGTCACCAGCCCATCTAAGCCTAAACCCTGCTTCCAGGAAATCTATCTATGGGATTAACTCTCTCACTCCAGCAATCTGGAGGGTGGAGCATTACACTCCAGACAAAAATCAATGAAATTGAAACAAAAGAAACAATCCAAAAAATTGACAAAATTAAAAGTTGGTTCTTTGGGGGAAAATGAATATGATTGAAAAATCATTACCCACGCTAACAAAGAGAAAGAGAGAGGAAACTCAAATTACTAAAATTTGCAATGAAAAAGTAAATATCACAATGGACACTATTAAAATAGGATGATGATTAGAAGCTATTTTGAAAATTTATACTCTAATACAATAGAAAATCTTGAAGACATTGACAAATTTCTAGAGGTATATGACCTACACAAATTGAATCAGGAGGACATAAAAAATTTAAACAGATCAATTTCAAGCAATGAAAAAGAAGACACCATCAAAAGCCTACCAAGAAAGAAAAACCCAGGACCAGACAGATTCTCAGCTGAGTTCTACTAGACCTTCAAAGAATAACTAACACCAATTCTCCGCAAATTATTCCATGAAATAGAAAAAGAGAGAACCCTTCCAAACTCATATTATGAAGTTGGTATCACCCTGATACTGAAACCAGACAAAGACACATCAAGGAGAAAAGTTCAGACCAATATCCCTGTTGAACATAGATGCAAAAATTCTTAATAAATACTGGCAAATCATATAAAAGAATATTTTTAAAAAATATTGCACCATGATCAAATGGTTTTCATCCAGGGATGCAAGTTTGGTTCAACATATGGAAATCAATAAATGTAATTCATCACCTCAATACAATCACATGATTATCTCAATAGATGTAGAAAAATCATTTGATAAAATACAGCATTCATTCATATTTAAAACACTAGAAAAACTAGGGATAATAGGAACACACCTCAACCTTGTTAAAACTATATAATCTAAACCCAAGGTCAAAATCATTGGAAGCATTCCCTCTAAAAACTAGAAAAAAAACAAAAAACAAAGGGTAGCCCTCTTTCACTACTTCTATTCAACACGGTCCTGGAAACTCTAGCCAGAGCAATTAGAGAGAAGAAATAAATTAAAGGAATACAAATAGAAAAAGAAGAACATTAACTATACCTATTTGCTGACAACATAATTCTATATTTAGAAGAACCCAAAACTGCACCAGAAAATTTCTATAACTCATAAATTCAGCAAAGTGGCACCATATAAAATTAATACTTACAAATCAATTGCATTTCTATAGATTAGCAATGAATCAACTAAAAGTGAAATTAGAAAATCTGTTGTATTCACAATAATATCAAAGAAAATAAAATATTTAGGAATCAATCTAATAAAAGAGGTGAAAGATTTCTAGAATGAAAACTATATAACTCTAGACAAGGAAATTGAAGAAGACCTTAGACTACGGAAAAAATCTCCCATGTTCTGAATAGGCAGAATTAAGATTGTCAAAATGGCCATACTACCAAAAGTACTATAGAGATTTAATGCAATTCCTATTAAGGTTCCCAGAAAGTTCTTTATACAATTAGAAAAAGTGATCATTAAATTCCTTTGGAAAATAAGAGGGCCAGAATAGACATAGCAATCCTCAGTGAGAAAAGTGAATCAGGAGGCATCATAATACCAAGACTTTAAATTATACTACAGAGTTATAGTAACAAAAAGAGCATGGTATTGGCACCAAAACATACATGAAGACTAATAGTACAGAATAGAAGATGCAGAGACAAACCCACAGAAATACAATTATCTCACATTAGACAAAGGTGCAACAAAAAAGTAAATATCATAAAATAAACATACATTGGAGAAAAGATAGCCTCTTCAAAAACATGGTGCTGGGAAAACTGGAAATCCATATGTAACAGAATGAAATTGTATCTCTATTTATCACCCTGCACAAAATTTAACTCTAAGTGGATCAAGGACCTAAGCACAAGAAAACCTGTGCATACTAGAGAAAAATTAAGCATAAATTTTCATCACATTGGCTTAGGAACTGATTTTTTCAACAAGAATCCTGAAGTACAAAAGGTAAAATCAAGAATCAATAAATTGGATGGGTCCAAACTAAAAATCTTCTTCACAGTAAAGGAAACAATCAATAATGTGAAGAGAGAACCTACAGAATGGGAGAAAATCTTTGCCACCTGCACCTCAGATGGAGCATTAATCTCCAGGATATATAAAGAATTCAAAAAACTTAACAAAAATCAATCTAATTAAGAAATGGGCAAAAAAAAAAAAACTGAACAGACACTTCACTGAAGAAGAAATGTGAATGGTCTACAAATATGTGAAAAAATGTGCAACATCTCTAGCAATTAGAGAAATGCAAATTAAAACTACAATGAGATTTTATCTCATTCCAGTCAGAATGGCAATTATCAAGAATACAAATAACAATAAATGTTGACAAGGCTGTGGGGGAAAAGGTTTGCTCATACATTGCTGGTGGGACTGCAAATTGGTGAAAATACTCTGGAAAGAATTATCAAGATTCCTCAGAAACCCTGGAATGGAACCACCATTTATGATAACTACCAGTTATCCCACTCCTGGGCATGTACCCAAAGGACTTAAAATCAGCATACTGTATTGATGCGGCCATATCAATGTTTACAGCAGCTCAATTCACAATAACTAAGCTATATAACCAACCTAGATGCCCTTCAATATATGAATGGATTAAGAAAATGTGGTACATATGCACAATGGAATATTACACAGCCTTAAAGAAGAATGAAATTATGTTATTTGCTGATAAATGGAAGGAAGTGGAGACTATCATGCTCAGTGAAATAAGCTAGTCCCTCAAAAACCAAAGGGTGAGAGTTCTCTGTGTATTTGGATGCTGACTCGCAATAGGGAGGACAGAAGAGTGGAGGTTCACCAGATTGGACAAAGGGGAAAGAGGATAAGGTGGGGATGGTCATAGGAAAGACAGTAGAATGAATAAGATATAACTTTACTGTATTCATATATGAATACATGACCAGTGTAACTCTACATCATGTATAATAACCACATAAATGGGAAGTTATACTCCATGTATATATGTCAAAATACATTCTACTGTCATGTATAACTAAAAAGAACAACAATGACTAAAAAAAAGAAAGAAAAACAAAAAGAGAAAAAAATAAACAAACAGAGGAAGATCAAAGTCCAGTCTTGTTTTGGGAAAGGTCCACTGTTCATATTCTGAGAAGTCATGGAAAATCAGAGAATGTGCTCTCATGTACCTGATGAGTACCCCATGACCAAAACTGCATTTTAGCATTTAGACCTCTTTGCGGTGGGTAAAGACACGAGCCAATTTGGGGGCTAAGATGTAAGAGTCAGTTGAAATTTTTCATTTCTTCGGCTCTTTCAACGAGGCAGTAACAGAGAAATTCAAGAATATAAAGGCACTAATAATGGGTTATTTGAGAGGAAATGAGACGCATTATCATTCTTAAATCTAGTTAGACACAGACTCCTCTACCTATACATGCAGTTCATTTAGAAACAGTGCAAATGTATGGTTTACATTATATTCCTGGTGCAGGGACTTGCTACAATGAAGAACTTACACTTCAGGGGCAGTGATCAACATTAGGAGGAGGAAGCTGCTTCTCCAACTGAATATTGCTGCCAGAGGCTCTGCTATGTTCAATACTACAGTTAAAAATAAATTTTCATGGATGAAATCAATGCCTCTTTATTAGCATAAAATATGGTAAATGTGCAATCTTGCTGGCAAAAAAATCAATAGCAGGCATATATGAAATGTGGATAAGAGAAAATACTAGAAGGATACTTTTTACACTTGTATAAATGAGATATAAGAATCTACCAAAATCAATAGCCTCTAAATGTAGGAACAGTGATCCACACTTACTCCATGCATGATGCATGACTTTATGACATCTGCCTACTTTAAAGGATTCAAAATCTCCCAAAGCAGATAACTGTTAAGCTGGATCCTTCATTGAAATGCTATTGAATTTTCTTTAAGTGAAACTTTTAGACAAGGTGTTTGCCATGGTTGCTAAGGACCAGAAAGTGGTGGGAGGAGGAACAGAAAGAGGGAGGGAGGGAGACAGAGAGAAGGGGAGATAGGGAAAAGAGAGAAGAGAGAGAAAGAAACACCAAGGCTACATCAAGCTCAGGGAACAATTTTTATAATAGACTTCCCCCTGCTACATTGCAGTTTATGTGCACACCACTATTGATTGTGGCAGAATTTGGTCTCTGGCTTTTGTCATTACTATCTAATTGCAGATTACCTTCTATCTATCCCACAACTACCACCAAGTTTCATCGCAACCACAGTATAGACTTTTTCCCCTTCAACTGCCATTACCAAACCAAACCAAACCATACTAACAAAAGTAGCTATGCATTGCCAGATTGGCATAGACCAAACATATTTTCAATTTCATGTCATATTTTTTTATTTCATATTAATGTTAAGTAACTACTGTTCTCATGGTAAACAACTGTATCTACATATAGCTATTGAAATTTTAGTCACACGGTTCAATACTGCATGCAACATCACTATTTTAATATTGCATACATTTAATTGGGGTAATGGGATGCATGGAAATTCAAGTAGCAAAATCTCCTGTACCTGTTGAGTACCCCATGAACAGAACTGCATTTTAGCATTTATACCTCTCTGGGGTGGGTAAAGACATGAGCAATCTACAGGAAGAAATAGCTGATAAGGGACCGTAAGGAAGTGACCCCAGGAAAAGACTGAGATTCTATATAGATTAGTGGATTTTAACCACTTCTTGGTAGTTGAAGTTGCTGTAAGTATTAACTGTCAATTGATTTATTTGACACTTATCAGAAAGCACTGTGGACAGCACAGTAAGCAATACACTACTACAACAGACTTACATTTGCAACCATCTGTGCAGTCTAGAAACAGATGGTGAAAATTCTGTCCTATTTTTTTTTTAACCTGGCTTTAAGGAAGGCAAAAAATACTCTCATTTCACAAATTGGTATATGCAGTTACATTTACCCTATTTTAGTCTCCATAGGTTTTGAAACAACTGCTTTTATAAATCATTACAGTGTCTTTAAAGAGATCATTTAATTTAATTTACATATGTATTATGCTTCTTAGATTAGATTTATATAATAATGATGAGAAATGTATTTATATCTCTAAATATTAAAACAGACTAAATTAACTGTATTGCTATGGCCGTTGTATTCTGTTGAGATACTAATCTGTTTATCTCCAAATTTGACTTATTTTTATTAAATAATTTCAACACTTGCAGAATAAAAGAGGCCAAATTGGGATTTTTTTTCCGTTACTAGTTTACTCTATTTCACACAATTTGCCTGCTGGATGTTAGATAGAGACTAACACTTCCCAAAGTAAAAATGATATGGAGATTTCTTTTGCATTGCTTATCAACATTTTAGTTGGCTGGGGAATGCCTTACAACTCAGAGAAAACTCAGCAAACTGTAGCCGCTTTCCAGAAATGGCTAGTGACTGACACTTAGTGATAAATTTAAATTTCAACAAAATATGTTAGAGTGATGGGCATGGTATATGGAACCAGTCTAACTCAAAAATGCCCAGAACCACTCCTACCCAAATTTTTCAGCCAGTGGGAAATGGCAGCATGGTGAATGGAAAGAATATCAGGAAAGAATTTACCACTGAAGAATAAATAAAATATTCCCCATCTTATGATCAATGCATTACAAAATTTGATGAACTACAGAATAACACCCAGATATCTATCTCCAACTCGATATACCAACACCTGAATTTCTAGCTTATCTGTATGAATTTGAGTCTGGCCTGAAACCAGAAACAAAGATGGGGCCAGCCATGTTGGAAATAGAAGACTTAGTCTGGCATGAAAACATGGAACCGGCAGAGTGAGCAGTAGAGTTGAGGCCAGCTGGATCCAAGCAAGAATTGGCATGAAACAGTGGTGGGATCAGTTCCCAAAGCAAAGATGGGACTAACCAGAAGGGAGGAGAACAAGTGGCCACATGGCTGAGGAGAGAGCCAGGCATTCAGGATTCCCATATATCCAAATCAGCCCCATTCCCCACTGATCTAGATATAAGAAGTTTTGTTTTATTACTACATAAAGACAGGATTTGGTATGAAGCCCAGAGTCAATGAAAGATTTTTGCCAGCAACCATAGCCTAATTCAGTCAAAATTCACAGGGAAAAAAATTTGTTAAAAGAAAAATACAAGCACACTTCCAGTCATGTATTACATTGCAAGTACCTGGATTTGAGGGTAATACTATCATCCTGACAATGTGATGATGATATTAAATTGCTGTGATGTATACATAATTCCAACAAATACAATATTAAGTCATTCAAATGTAATCATAATATAGAGCAGATGCAATTTCAGAAACTCACTGAAGGTAATGCTTGTTAAGAAAATATTATACTTGATACTTCCTCTCCTATAGTATCAATAAAAGATGATCCATTTCTATAATAACACCTGTGAATTTCACACCACATGCCTTTTCCTCCTTTTTGAAAAAATTTCCCCATTTTATGTTTTTTTTCCAACCAACATTTCAATCTCTTTAAGTCTATCCTATATTAAGGTAAGCATCATTTTCTGAGGCAACATGGTCAGAGTTTTGTATTTCCACATCTGCAATGTGTTAGATACAGAAAACCCCCCAAATTTGCCTGGGTAATCCCTGAGTGGGCAGACAGCTGAAGGCTTCAGTGAACACTACCAGCAGCTTGGTCAGTCCTTCTTTGAGATAGATTTGGTGTCATGTCAGTGTCCAGCACAGTTTACCCTTTGAGTTCTTTGGATCCACTTCTTCACAGACATTTCTGAAAATACAGGATTTTGACAAACCTTTCTTTACAGGGAAATTATAGAAAAAGAAAGATGATTGCCCTCACATTAGCAGCGGGTCTCGCTGCCTCCTCAATCACTACCCATTCTACATCCTTGGAAAACACCTCTGCTATCCTGGTAACCCTCATATTAAAGACCTGACTCACAATCTCTTTTGAGGATTCTGAGCCTCTGATTGTGAGTCCCTTTTCCAGCCAAGATTGATTAACTTGTCCATTTGCCCTGAAAAGAGACAATTGAATTAGCTGGCTTAAAACCATATTCCTACTTTTACCCATGTGTTACAGGCATCTTATCTATTTCCAATTAAGATCAGTTACCCCGACTTGCAGAGTGACTCTTCTTTTTGTTTTCTGAAACTTGATATAAGGGGCCTAAATCCCTGAGGCAGCAATTACAACTCTTAATGCAATAGGTCTCTTGTGCCCCTAATAGAACAATCCCTCCTTTGAGAATCAAGTATCTAAACTAGGAGAGTTCACTCTGGAAAAAACTGGAAGTAAAAATCTGCAAATAGTTCTGCCTTTATTACCAGTTTCTTTTAAAACTTCAAAAGAGCTTACCAATGACCTTTTAGTTGCATTTTCCTTATAGTTTTTTTTATTTCTAAATGATTTCTCAAATATCTAACACATCATTCTAGCTGAGGCATATCATTCCCCCAGGACACGACCCCAGTTTGGTAATTTATGCCAGGATTAAGAGCTCACCTCCATCAATCGAAATCCTTATTGTCAGCTGTGTCACAAGTGAATCAGCTTCAGAATTTCATCTTTAGCGCCTGCTTTCTCAGTGTATGTGTCTTTTGTTATAGGGCTTAGCATGCAAGTAAGTGGCTTATTAAGGAACAAGTGGAAAAAAGTTAGAGGAAGCAGAGATAAAATCCAGCTGAGATGCAAGCCCAATGATAATTTTAGGGAGTCCCATAGGAAGCTTTGGCATTAGAATGGTTCTTCATCACTTTTCTTAACTGGACGGAGATGTCCAGAGCTACCTATATCTGCATTAATCAGTCCTTAGATGTGAGTTGTCCATAAAGAGGTTGGGCTAGATTACTTTTTGAAGCATAGTATACCCTGAAGGGGCTGGTATTAAAGATTGCCAAAAACTACATTTCCAGCACATGATACAATCACTGTCTTCACCACACCTGTAGTTACGGACATTTCTTTCAACTCCATACAACTTGGAAGTGGGGTTGCTGGTCATTTGCCTTAATTTTGAAATATTTTCAGATTCTCTTAAATATTTATATTCTAAGACATAGCTAGGAAAGTTCCAATTCCTCACAACATCAACATTGAAGAAAGGTTAAGTAATAGCTCATATTTCTAATTATGTTCCTTATATTGGGTAAAGAATTATAGTTTTTTTTTTTATTTTTTACTTTTTGTGCTAGTAAATTGAATATCTCTGCATATACCTGTCCACCTTTGGAAATTCTCCTCTGTGAGTTGTGTATTCATCTTCTTTAGTGACTTTCCTATTGGGTTTTATGTCTCATTTATTTATTTATTTCTAGAAAACAATGTCATCAATTTCAGATGTTGAAAATATTTTCTGTCCACTTGTCACTCTTCTCTTCAGTTAGCTGGTGGTATTTAGAAATGTTTAATTTTAATACAGGATAATTCCTGAATGTCTGACCATGGGAATTATACTTTTGGAATTTTTTTCTACCTAAAAGCCACAAAACTATCCTTCAGTTTCTTGCTTATTATTATCTTTAAATCTACATTTATATGTGCTACCAAATCTGACAATTTTAAATTGCTCAAAATTAATTTCATTTTAGTTGCCTAATTATTATTAATGCTATAACTTTTTAATTTTCTACTCATGGTTTGATTATTTCTTTTTAATTCTTTATTTGTGTGTGTTTTCGTCTCTCTTTTCTAACTCATTGATTGTGAGATTCAAGGTTTTACATTTCAGTGATTGAATGGATGGACATAAGTGCTGCTGATTTTTACAGTTTATATGTGGCACATGATATTTTTATTTATTGGGCATTTTTTTTTAGTTATACATGATAGTATAATCCATTTTGATATAATTATACAAGCATGAAATGCATCTTATTTTAGTTAGGACCCTGTTCTTGCGGATGTACATGATGGTGGGATTCACTATGATGTATTCATTATGTATATAGAAAAATTTTATCAGATTTTTTCATATATTTGTTGACCATTTGTATTTCTTCTTCTCTGAAGTATCTGACCATACTATTTTTTTAACTGAGGAAAATAGCACATAGTGCTATTATAAAGACAAATGGGGTAACATATATGTTTTAATCCGTTTTTTCACTGTTGTGTCTAAAAGAACAGATAAGAACAACTTTAAGGAGGAAAAGTTATTTGGAGGCTCACAGTTTCAGAAGTCCTGGTCCACAGACAGCAGGTTCTATTCCTTGGGGCTCCAGGTGAGATAGAACATTATGGCAGAAGAGCGGCTGGGATGGGGGAAGCATATTGAGTGCATGGTGATGACCAGAAAGCAGAAAGTCTACATTTGCCAGATACAAAATATACACCCCAAAGGCATGGCCCATTGACCAACTTCTTTCAGCCACACTCTATCTGCCTTCAGTTGCTACCCAGTTACTCCCTACACCAGGGGATTAATTCACTGATTGGATTAATATTTCATAACCCAATCATTTCACCTCTGAATGTTCTTGCACTATCTCACACATGAGCTTTTGGGGCACAGCTCCCATTCAAACCATAACAATATAGAATATTATGAATATAGCTTGAAAAAAAGACCTTAATAATTGCTATCAGAAGTATTATTACTATGATTATTGCTGATTATCTTATCATTATTATGATTTACAGGTGAGTCATAAACATAATTTTTATCTTTTATCAACCAACTTGAAAGATAAACCTGATTGGGTACAGAATTCACACAAATATTTGAAACATTAGATTTTTTTCTTATCTGTATTTTCTATTCTCAACCCTTTCCACCATAAACACACACAAACATACACACAATCACCTACACATATACACACACACACATACACAGTCACCTACACACACACCTACACACACACCTACACACACACACACACACACACACACACACACACACACACACACCCCTTCAGGAAAGTAGAAGGTTTAGGGGTTTGTTTTCCCTGTCTCAAAGTAAATAAATTCTGGAATGGAATGCAAGGCAGCCTGAAAGCCATAAAGGTAAGCAAATCATTTCTATCATACCAAAATGAAATATCCCCAATGAGGGATGAGTTATTTTTAAAAGCTCAGTTATCATTTAAAAAGGGCCTCTGTTGCTCCATTCTTCCCATTACCCTAGGTGCATGTATGACTCCACATATGGTGCAACTCTACATTGTGTACAACCAGAGAAATGAAAAGTTGTGCTCCATTTGTGTACAATGAACCAAAATGCATTCTCCTCTCATGTATAAATAATTGGAACAAATTAAAAGGGGGTGGGCAGTTCTGGTCTGTAGGGGGATGAAGGACTGGAGTAAGCCAAGATCCTAGACAGGAATGGCTGCAAAGAGCATATAGAGAGATGGAAGAGCAGTATCCAAGATGCCAACCTAGCTTACTACCTGCTGATACAACTGATATTTGACTATAGAATAATGAGTTCTCAAACTAGATGATTTTTTTAAAATAAAACTTCGTACGTTCTATCTCAGAATTATTGAATTCCTGGGGTTGAGTCTCAGAAAAATTTTCACTGTATGGATCTTTTGAATCACACTTAAGATAAATAAAGAAATTTTGAAGAAAAGATTTCATGTCTCTTATTCAACTACTTTATGAAATCACCCTTGCATTCATTCACTCTTTTACACACAAAACATTTATTGATTTTCCTCTCTATGGAGCCCTGTTCTAAATGTTGGGAGTATAACAGATAGAATTTATGTGTTACCATGAAGTTCTGTCTGATGAGTTACATAAAAAGGTGACTTACAAGACAGTATGACAATCTATATGGCAGTGCATCTCTGAGGGTGATATGGGAACAGTGAGAAAAAGACATTTTTGATAGATTTTGAGAAGCTTTGATAGATACTGGAGAGATTTTCAATAGTAAGTTCAACATTGTCCTACTGGGAAAATATGTTCCCAGGTAATAGAGTATCCCAGACATAAAACTATCAATTTCCCAGAGAGATTGATTCCTAGTAATAGCATCTAATACATTTTATCAATATTGTTCATCATTAACTAATTTGATGCAATCAGATAGGCATTCTACCTAGAATCTTAAGGTTATAAACAATATGGTTATTCCTCACACTACTTCTAGAGAGCAGGTCATATTTAAGTTCTCATGATATACCCTTTGTTGCCTAAATTTTTCTAAATACATCTCGAAAGTCCTCTTGAGGAAGTGGCTTGTATAAGAAAGCACATTCATATGGTATTTAATAATGTAGCAATCTTAACGTCCCCCTTGAGTCTTCACTTGGTGCTTAGATTTAGATTACAGGTCTGTCAACTCTGATCTGGGTACTCTTTGAAGATGCAGAAGCCCATAGTCCATCATCCTTTATAAAATGTCAAAATGAAGGCCTCTAGAGGATTGAAGCAATCCTAGATACCTCTCTCTATTTAATAGTAGCGTATATATCCAAATCAAGATCCAGGAGCATTTTCATTCACCAGTGTAGTTAATATGCCAAACCTTATACAGACGGGGGTATGTGTGCCATCAATAAAGCATGAACACTAAATAAGATTGATATTTCCTGAGTTTTCTAGCTAAATTCAAAACCAAAACTAAAATGAAGTAAGGTAAAAAACCACTGAAGTATTATAGGAACTATCACATTGTTGTAATTTTCTTAAAGGCTTAAAATTATTTTCAGGATGGGGAAGAGAAAGGGTGGAGAAAAGAAATGTTTCCATTGACTTTTTTTTTCTTTAATAAAGGAACAGGATGAAACATCCTTCAATTATGAGACTTGCAAAGACAAGAGAATTGAAATAAATAAAATAGTTTAAAACTTGGCCAGATAATTCATTGTTCTTTTGTTTGAATCAATTTTTAAAACAAAAAGTTCAAATTAAGCACAATTCATTTACTCATGTGAGATTGTAGGATTTTTTGATAATTAATTGGGAAAATAGGAAATTAATTATAAATATAATTATGAATATAAGCTTCATTAAAAATTAATATAGCTGTGTGCCCCACACCTGTAATCCCACTGACTTGGGGTAGGAGGATAGCAAGTTTGAGGCCAGTATCAGCAACTTAGAGATGCCCTCAGTAACTTAGCAAGACCCTATCTCAAAACAAAAAATAAAAAGGGCTGGGGATGTAGCTCAGTGGCAAAAGTGCTACTGGGTTCAATCCTTGGTACCAAAAATAAAATTTGATACAATAATATAAATAATTAGGTAGTGTACATTCCTTGGATTTCATTACACACAAATTGCATATTTACCAAAAATTATATTTTTATATTTAAATTCATATTTACCATGAAATTTAATTTGGCATTCTAGATATCATGAAACAAAATGATTAAAATAATCATAAAAATATGGAATTTTCTTTCTGTGTCAAGCTTATTTTAATCAATGTCCTCAGGTTCATTCACAGTGTTGTAAATAACACTATTTCTGGTTTCTTATGGCTGAACAGTGTTCCATTATATATGCATATCACATTTTCTTTATCATTCATCACTTGGTGAACAAGAGTTAATGAGGAAATATATATGCTAATTTTAAGGCTAGGTTTAGCCATTCCACCATATGTATATTTTAAACCATCATATATGTGTATATATACTTGTGTGTATGTATATGTACATGTACAATTTTGTCTATCAATTTTTAAGTAAATGAATTTAAAAATGTGTGTTCTCAACACTTTCTCCAACTGAATGAATATTAAAACTGAACCTCCAAAAGATCTTCCATGCTCTTAGATAGGCAGAATTAATGTTGTCAAAAAAATTTAAAATTAAAAAAAGCACAAATAAAAAAGCACATATAAAAAGCACTATACAGATTCAATGTGATACCAATTAAAATCTCAATGTCACACCTCATAGAAATATAAAAAGTAAACATGAAATTCATTTGGAAAAATAAGAGACCTACAATAACCAAAGCAGTCCTTATCAAGAAGACTCAAGCAGGAGGCATCACAATACTAGAACTTAAACTATACTACAGAGCCATAGTAACAAAAACAGCCTGGTATTGGCACCAAAGCAGACAGGTAGACCAATAGTACAGAATAAAAACACAGAGACAAACCCCCATAAATACAGTTATCTTATAGGAGACAAAGGCTTCCCAAACACATGTTGGAGAAAAGACAGCCTCTTCAACAAATGGTGCTAGGAAAACTGGAAATCCATATGTCACAAAATGAAATTAA
The DNA here is from genome assembly GCF_048772815.1 of Callospermophilus lateralis. Classification (NCBI taxonomy): domain Eukaryota; kingdom Metazoa; phylum Chordata; class Mammalia; order Rodentia; family Sciuridae; genus Callospermophilus; species Callospermophilus lateralis. The sequence continues at coordinate 64,431,836 of NC_135320.1, read as the reverse complement.
ACCCCTGTCTCTCAGCATGCATAAAACTCAACTCAAAGTAGATCCAAGACATAGAAATTAGACCAGAGATCCTACACCTAATAGAAGAAAAGTAGGCCCAAATCTTCACCATGTTTGAATAGGCCCAACTTCCTTAATAAGACTCCTAAAGTGCAAGAAACAAAAATAAGAATCAATAAATGGGATGGATTCAAACTAAAAAGCTTCATAGCAAAAGAAACAATCAATGAGGTTAAGACAGAGCTACAATATGGGATCAAATTTTTAGCACATGCACATCAGATAGAGCACTAATCTCCAGGATATATAAAGAACTCAAAAACTTAGCATCAATAAACCAAATAAACCAATCAATAAATAGACTTCTCAAAAAAATATATACAATTGATCAACAAATGTATGAAAAAAAAATGTTCAACATCTCTAGTAATTAGAGAAATGCAAATCAAAACTACTTTTAAGATTTCATCTCTTGTATTTTGATGCCTTTTCTATCTGCTTCCTGTATAAACATGGGTGTGTAACCAATGTGAAACTGCAATCTGTATGCATGGTAAAAATGGGAGTTCATAACCCACTTGAATCAAATGTATGAAACATGATATGTCAAGAACATTGTAATGTTTTGAACAACCAATTAAAAAAATAAAAATAAAAATAAAAACTAAAATAAATCAACAGATTAAAAAAGAAATATTTCATCTTACTCTAGTCAGAATGGCAGTTATCAAGAATACAAGAAAAAATAATTGTTGGTGAGGATGTGGGGGAAAAGGCACACTCATATATTGCTGGGGGACTGAAAATTGGTGCAGCCAATTTGCAGTCCACCAGCAATATATGAGTGTGCCTGTGTAATATGGGGATTCCTTATAAAACTTGACCTAGCTATCCCACTTCTTGGCCTATGCCCAAAGGACTAAAAAACAGCATACTATAGTAACTCAGCCACATCAATGTTCATAGCAGTACAATTCACAATAGCCAAATGTGGGACCAAACTGAATGTGCTTCAATTGATGGATGAAAAAAGAAACTGTGGTATATCTACATAATGGAACATTACTCAGCAATAAAAGAGAATAAAATTATGGCATTGGCAGGTAAATGGATGGAGTTAAGTGAAGCTATTCAATCCCCAAAATCCAAAGGCCAGATGTTTTTTCTGATAAGTGGATGCTGATCTATAATGGGGATGGGTGTCATGGGATGAGTAAAGGAACTTTGGATTGGGTGAAGGAGACAGAGGAGAGGGGAGTGGGCATGGGGATAGGAAAGACAGTGGAAGGAGATGGACACCATTACCCTAGGTACATATATGATTGCATGAATGCTGTAACCTTACTTTGTGTACAAATAGAGAAGCAAAAACTTGTGCTCTGTTTGTGTACAATGAATTGAAGAGCATTCTGCTGTCATATATAACTGATTAGAACAAATAAATAAAAAATAAAAATAAAACCTGAGCCTCCAAGGCAATAATAGCCTTGGGTATTAACTGCCTGTAGCATTCAATTGAAGATAAGTGAATCCTTGGACTGAGGTAAAATGTTACCACAATTGTGTATAGAATTTAAGAACAAGCTACATATTTAGGCTAAGTAAGTGTATCTAAATCTGAAAATTGCTACAAAATCAATGAAAATGTTAATAAAGTGATTCAACTACTAGGATAATTATGGAAAAAAATTAATCATTTTTACCTCATGCTAATAGTTTAGAAATTATGCAACAATGCACGTTTCCTGTCCTTTTTATTTTTAACTCCGTAAATTGTGATTCCTAATTTTATTCTATAGTTGCATGACAAAATATTTCAAAACTTTGTTCCTTAGCTTTTGCTGATCTCATTTTGGAGTGTCTTGGAGCAGATTGACACTAACAATGACCATGGGATACAGGGGAAAGAGAAGTGACACCACCTCCCAGACAGAAACTCGGTGTTCTTCTGACTCTGGAATCACAGCCTTTCATCTCTAGTGTAGTTGAAGATCTCTGTGGCTTTTCACTGGCTATATACACAAAGGCAAAAGAAAATGTCTGCTTCACATATCAGTGAATTTCCCACTTAAAATAAATTACTCTGCTCTAAATGGGCCTCTGTTCCTCATTTATCCCAAGACAAACAGTTATGAATTTTACACTAGAATGCTTGTAGTAGTGCCAAATTTATGGGTCATTTTTTTTTCAAGCAAAAAATTTCCAAAATTACAAGAAAACCCACTATATAGACAGGTGATAGATAAGGATTATAGATAAAATTCCAAATAATCATTAAATCAAATATGTGACTACATGACAAATATGATTCTGCATCACATATACTGAGAAAAATGAGAAATTATATCTCATCTATGTCTGATATAGCAAAGTGCATAAATACATTCTACTGTCATGTATAACTAATTAAAACAAATACAAAAATTTTAAAAGATCTTAATTTACTAGATATATCCAAAACCCATTCTAGTGAATTTAGATCTCACAGGAAACTTTGTAATATAATTGAAATTTTTATTTGTATTTCAAATAGATTTTGGATATTTTGCCAGAGACTGCAGGATGAAAAATACAAAAATGAAATGTTTTTCACATTCTTGGGAATATTTAGGCAAGTTGAAGTACGTGTTAGTATCCATAGACAAACTCTTAGATCAATGGTATTAATTCTGGAAAAGAAGTAGAAAGAAGTTCTAAAATGACAATTAGCCAGTCTCAAATCTTATAAAGTAGAATATTATAATGTAAAAGAGTTCTTTATTTTTACTTGAAAAAAGGACTTAGTTGTTTTATAAAAGGTTGTTGGGGGCAATTGGAACAAGAAACATAATGTAATTTTAAGTGTAAAAAGGTTTGTATAATTTTCAAATGTACTAGACACCAATAACCTAATGTTTTCTTCATAATTAGCCTGAGATGGAAATAGGTGTTATAGGGAGAATAAAAACATACTATACAAAAATTTTTGGCAAAGAGTGGTTTTAATATATTAAATGATTTTCAGTAAAATAGCAAGAAATCTTAAGGTTTTTGCTTTATGATGTTTATGTGAATTTTCACAAAGGCAATGCAGTACATAAGCAGCATTTATAAGTTTATGTGAATAGGAAGTTCATCGTGGAACGCAACTATGGTCAAAATTTATATGGAATACACTTTAATAAGAAATGCTGAACTGAGTCAGATAAAAGGAAAATTATGACATGGGTAGAATCACGTTCCAGCTTCCCAAAGTCTAGTGTATTTTTAAAAAATATTATATAGCAGGAGGTAAGCATAATAAGGTAAACTCATGTGTAACTGAAGACAAAAATACTTATAACTGGTAATATGCCATTACTATTGAAAGACAAAATTTGTCTCATTCATTGTCAGTCATTCAAAAGTCAGTTACCAACTACCACCTGTCAGACACTATGTGAGATGCTCGGGTCCCAAACAATAAAATGAATAATCCATAATAACCCCTGAACCTAGGGAGCTCACAATCTAGTGGGTCGGGCAGGTGGCAGGAAGCCACACTTTTAAAAAGATAATACACTCTACATTGTAAATTCATCTAAGAGGAATTATATCATTCAAAATCACAAACACTAGCTATGAAAAGTCACTAAGATAAGCTTTACATATAAAAATCATTTTCAACAGTATGCACTTTTAAGGCATTTTAAAAGAAAGTGCAACATTCCTAAGTTCCACATGTTCTCCTGAATAAAATAGCTATCGTATGAAAATTAGCCTCTCTTTGTGCGCATTGCCAATAATCTATTTTACACTTGAAATAAAATCCTGTAAATCAAAGTCAAGCTCCTAACATACCTTGAAAGAGAAAGAATTACAAAATAATGTACAAAGGCTAACAGCTGCTGCACCAGATTATCCTTCCTGAAAAATGTGATAATGCAGACCCTTTTCTTTTCTGACAGCCATTTAATAAAATAAAGTTTCCCCAAGTGAGAGGTGCCTGCCAACAAACATAAAAAAAACATGTTATGTAGTCCGTTGCCTTTTTTTGCTGTGTCAGGATCCATATGGAAATATTCTAAAAATGACTTCCATAAATCCCTTTCTTTCGTTCGTGTTTTTGTAAACATTCTTCTTCTGTGTAATCTGTTTTGGGCTTGGCTCAAAAAAGTTTTTTGATATGTTTGCAATTTGTTCTTTCAGGATTATCTAAAGGTATCATCTGTGTACTCTTGTCAAAATGTCCCAGAATCTGTCACCTAAAATAGATGAACAGCAGTTGGCTTCCATGGTTATGGGGCTCACTTTGCATTCTGTTTTGAGAAGCTAAAGTAAAAAGCAGGAAATTTTGTAATTCTTGGATCTTAAAATAAACTAGTAATTGTACTGCCCAGAGATATAAGTAACTAATTTGCTTCATAAACACAAACAACTGAGTTCAGAATAAGACATGAAATTAATCAATAATGTTGCCTATAAGCAATGCAACAAAGAAGACATTTGACTTAACTCCCGTTATTGAGGTAAAACTCAGGTAATAAAAATAAAGTGTTTGCATTCCAAACATTTAGAAACCTCAAATCATTAGTTAAACATTTTTAACTATTACTCAAAAATTTGTCTTTTTGAGGGAAACTAAGAATAAACAAACTTAAGAATAATGAAAGCCCATTGACTCATGTGAGGTGTTATGGTTGGGATGTGGGTCCCTCAGAAATTCACATGTGAGACAATGCAAGAAGGTTCAGAGGAGAAATGATTGGGTTATAAGAGTCTTAGCCCAATCAGTGAATTAATACCCTGATAGGGATTTACTGAGTGGTAACAGAAGTGGGTAGGGTGTGACTGGAGGAGGAGGGAATTGGGGACGGTTTAGGGGTATACATTTGTATCTGGCCAATGGAGTCTCAGTCCCCCCCACCCCTCCCTCTCTCTCTCTCTCTCCTTCCTGATCACAGGTGAGAGCTGCTTCCTTCTTCTACACTTTCCACCATGATATCTGCGCCACTTGAAGTCCTGAGGAATGGAGCAGTCCTCTATGGACTAATACCTATGAAACTGTGAGCCCTTAAATAAACTTTTTCTCCTTTACAGTTGTTCTGGTTGGGTCTTTTAGTTGCATGAATGAAACAGCTGATTAAAACAGGAGGAAAAAATTATAAATATTGCTAGATTCAAGTACTAAAATTTTGTAACAAAGGATCTGTCTCTGTCCATACATCTATTGATATTCTCTTACTGGTAACTATGTAAGACTCATTCTACTCAACAAAAACTCATCTATAAACACAGAGAATTTAGCTCCATAATTTTAAAAAAGTCCTAAATGGACACTGATTATCCTTGCTCAGATTGCTACTGATATCATACACTATTTCCACAGTTGTGGAGTACTTTGGCTCCCAGTCATCTTGGATACTTGAAAAAGGGAAAGAGCACCTGGTAATTAACAAACCTATCAGAATTACATGGAGTGAGATACAGGCTATTTTACAAAGGAAGGATCACAAGGCAAACATATATAATTGGCACATACCTTCTCCATCATATTTTCAAAATATGCTGTTAAAGATAATATAATTGAATGTTAAAATATTTGAAAAAAAATTAATTGTCTATAGGTCCATTTTCCTAATATAATTATTGCTGTTATAGTTTTTATATGAGGTATCTTCCAAAGTTTCTGTTAATGCAAGAATATTCAAAGGTAAAATGATTGAATTATGACAGACATAACCCAAGTGGACCAGTTAGTTTGAATCATCTAACTGGGTAGTAGTAACTGTAGTAGGTGTGGCACAGTGGAGGAGAAGGATCACTGGGGTAGTAACCTGGGATGGGGTAGGGTTCATCTTCCCTGTGGTCTCTTTCCTTTTCTCTCTGTCTCCTGACCACAGAAAGCCATGAAGCTTTTTTCTACCACACCCTTATGCCATGATGTTCTGCCTTGCTTGGGCCCAGAGCAATGGATTCAACCCACCATGGACTGAACCTCTGAAACTATGAGGCAAAATAAAATTTTCCTCCTCTATTTTGTCCTTGTCTGATATTTTGTTCACAAAAAGCTAACAAAAAGAATATTCTTAAATAAATTCAAATTATGGAAATTTTTAAAAGTAACAAATAAATGAAGAGAAAAGTTCATATTTCTTTACTCACCTCGGAGTGGTAGTTTTAATATGTGCAACCCATCTTGCTACTTTCCCTGCATGCTTCTTTTCCCACAACTGAGATTATCTGACTTGCATGTGCAAAGTTCACTATTCTCTTTTGGCTCAATTAAAGTGATGTCCTTAGCTTGAGGTGTACATGTTCTCAGGGGAATTTCTTTTTCATTCCTTATGATTCAAGTCTACCTTCACATTGCTTCTCTAGCAAGACAACTGAATTGTTCCTAAGACATAAATATACTCCAGGCCACTAATTCAGTCCTTTCATTCTTCTTTGTACTTAAGTTTTAATAACTTACTTAGTACTTTAATTGTTTTAGATGTGGAGATCTAATTTCCATTCCAACTCCAGAGAGAAACACTTCATGTAAAGCACAAGGGGCTTTAACTCTAATGTCAGTTGCTTCCACAACTGATTTACAAATATCTAAGATGTTTTTTATGTTTTTACTCCGTTTTTTCTCCATGTCCAGGATTTATATTTGGTTATAGTTTAATTCTCTTATGCAAATTCTCACCAGATTTACCACCTATGGCTTTCTGGGATACCCTTAGACTATTTTGTTCTGGTTAAATAAAATTTACCTCTATATCTCCACAAGAATATTGCCTCAAAGGTTTCTATATACTGAAGTCAAGCACCAATTATTATACTGTCTGGTCTACTTCATCTCATATAATTAACATTTTTCCTGCCATACATCATCTAGCTTACCATATGTTAGAGATGAAATATAACTTTATTTTTCTATTTTTGCTGAATATTCAAATTGATATCTTTAGATTAACTTTACACAATAACTAAAATATTTGCTTTAAAAAAATACATTTCATCACTTCCTCATTATTTCTGATATGTATACTACTTCTGAGAGATGCCTAAGTGTCAGGCATAATATTATGGTTCCAAAAAGACCAGAGTCTTCCATGAAGGCATTTATAATTACATATTACTCCTCCCTCTAGAATTCAGTACACTCAATAAGGCTTAGTCTATGATTATTTATTGACTGCAGAGTTTGGTCCAATTGTCTGTCCAAGAGACTTGGTAAAGAAATGTGTGAAGAACTCATTACCCTTTCTGGAAAAAGCATAATGTTCAACTTTATGCTAAATGAATGTTGGTAGCAATACTGACCTCTGGAAACATCATGTATTTATCCTGCCATCTCTATCCCATTTTAAAATGCAGCTCAATTGTTTAAAATCCTTATCTCATGATGTCTTCATATTACCTTGAATCATTATGTAAAACAAGAAAAGTCATTAAGAGAAAAAATGTAACATGATTATAACAATATGGACTCTTTCTCCCAAAATACATTAAATATTTTAAAAAGCAAAAAACTAATCAGACAGCTATATTCCCCATAGGAAACACTGTTGTCAAATAAATCATAATTTACATGGTCTTTATGGAGGCTACATATCATTCCTGAAATAAATGTTGAAAGATTAATTCCATAAAAATTATATCTGTTCAATCATTCAATTGTTTTCAACACAGTTTATTAAAATAAAGACTATATATCAAGTGAATGAGGGATATTAAAGAAACTACAAAGAAATATTTAATTTAAATAAAGAATTTCTAATATTTTATATTAAAATGTATGTATTTCCTTTTCACAGGCTCTATAAATCAAGTTACTTTGGTCCTGTGTTTCCAAAATAAATATTGTAAACCTGACTTCTATCCTTCTGATTACAATGAAATGCTCTTTTCTGATAACTTCATCTTAAGGTTACATATACATATTGCATTGAATATTCTGGATAAAATAAAAGGAAAATAAATTAGTAAATTTATGTTTTGATAACTCACTGCCCAGCAAATAATTTCTGGAACTCAAGATTTTATAAGATATGTTCTCAACTTAGCTCTTCATTTTCCAATTTATACCTTCAATAAATCCTGTGCTCTGATTTGAAATAACTCAATATTTCCTGAACCTGCTACAAGCATTCCTACCTCACTAGAACTTCAACTTCACTTTTTGCCTCTCCAGATTTTTCAAGGCCTAGTTTAATCATTTTAATATTTCTTGAGTCATATAGACCATACTGAGAATATGATCAATGCTATGGTCTAAATACACAGACACACACACATACACCCACCCCACCCACCCCCACACAAACACACAAAGAAGCAACATATAAAAACCTTTTACTTGCATTACCTGAAATCTATGTCCTTATGTTTGGAACATATAGCTTTCTAGAAATGCTATTTCTGCAATGAAATCTTCAGTTTTTCGCAGTGTCACATAGTGAGAAGGATATTAGATAGTGATCCAAATGGATTTTCAGTTCTGCAGCTAACTAATTTTTTGTATTTCTAGTTCTGCAACCAACTAAGACAAATTATTCACTAACTTGTGACTTAAATTTCAGTATAAAAGGAAATAGAGCATACAGCATCTAAAATATATGAGAAAAAGCTGGAGAACACAAATTGTTATCCAACTGTTAACACTCTAATTTTCAGGTCACATCCAAAAATGTAATCATGAAAAGCTATAATTATGCTTATTTCTATTTTCCAGTTATTTGCTTTATTATTATTTAATACTATGTTTCTAAACTTTTATATTTTAATTGTATATTTTTTTCTCTCCCATACTGTAAACTGTTTATGGACAAGGAAAATTTCTTATTTATTTTGTATTTTGTATGCTTTGTGTATAATTGGTGATCAATAAGAATTTACTGGTTTTAATTTTATTACCTATCCAGAACACATCTCAGTCAACTGTAATGTTTGTTTCATCAAGCATATTTGCAAATTTGGATCATTCAAAAGATATTCATTATTTAGGTGGTCTGAAATTATTTCCTGTTTGGTAGTATCAGATAACAATAATTTTCTATAAAATAATGAGTATATTAAGCACTTAAACACATTTATTAAGCTAACTGTTGGTACAACAAATGTTTATTGGTTGCCTACTTTGGAATTTGAGTGAGCAATGGTAACTTAGATACTCAGTAAACTTTCACGCTAATTCAAGAGTCAAATAATAAATATGTCCACAAATGAGCAAGATAATTTCAAAAACAGCATATTCTAGGAGAAAAATAGAAATTGGTATTGTTACCATATATTGATTAGATAGAGAAGGATTCTGAGGATTTGACAGTAAACTCAGAATTGATTGACAAGGTCAGTCATATGACATTTAAAATATTCTAGGAAAAGGAAAGGCAAATATCTACCAGATGCAGAACAAAATACAATGTGGCTGAAATGTGATTCTTTCAAAGCAGCTGTGGAGATCACATTCAAGACATATGTAGGAATCAGAAAGATAAAGAGGCCTTTAAAGAAAAATTAGGTATGTTTCAATGAATCAGGAATTCCATACAATCAAAATTAACTTTCAGTGATATATTTTATTCTTTCTTTTTCATAGATAATAATTTAAAATTCAGAACTTTTTGTAACTTGACCAGAGCTAAATAGTGGAGGTGGTGTTTGAAAACAAAGATTTCTGTTTACAGATCCCATACCATCCCACAAAACCAACCTGCCTTGATGATGTTTCTCAATCACAGATCCTTTTAAAGATTGCAATATTCTTTTTCTCCAAGATTCATTCTCAAAACATCCCCACTCCAAGCAAAAGTTCTACTTAAAATTTTTGGAGTTTCCCCCAAATGAATTTTTTTTATGTTTCTTCTCACAATCCACATATCTAGTTGCCTTTTAGATTTTTAAACAAAATTTAGTTATAATTTATAAGCAAAAAAGACCCAGTTTTAATGCATACACTTTAATGAGTTGGTCAGATGCACACATTGTGTGCACCACAATCAACTACTAATCATATCTATCACCTCTGAAAATGTCCTTGCATTATTTTGTTTTTAAACTAAACCTAACAACTCCTGGTGCTGTGTGGTAGTTATTATATTTCATTTAGCTCAACCCTATTCTATATCAAGTGGGACAACCTGTCTGGAAATTTTGATATATAAATAGAAAATTAAGGGGCTGGGGATGTGGCTCAAGTGGTAGCGCACTCGCCTGGCATGCGTTGGGCCCAGGTTCAATCCTCAGCACCACATACAAACAAAGATGTTGTGTCTGCCGAAAACTAAAAAATATTAAAATTCTTTAAAATAAATAAATAAATGAATAGAAAATTATTAAACTTCAGAACAAAAATAAATCATATATTTTTCAAAACATATAAGGAAAAAAAACATGCTGCAGATTTTTTTTTATTACAAAATTCAAAGTGAGTAAGCCAAAAAGAAAGCAGAGATAAAAGAGAAATTTTGTTCTAAACAGAAAAGAAGCTTTAAACAGATGGAATCTTTAATGAGTAGGATGATAGAATCTAATCAAGTTTTGCTAAACAAGATTGAGTGGTTAAAAAACCAAACTTGATTGTGTTTTGCTAGACTCCAGGGTCTGCAAATTCTGGAGATGATTTGATTGCATTTATGGAAATATGGATGCCTAAGTTACTGGGGACTGAGATTGAGAGTGATCAAGTTAGAGTAAAAGGGCATTTTAGATGCCATGGAGAACTTTAATAATGTAAGAAATAAGCAGCTCTAACATTTAAAGACTCTGATAACAAAAAGTACATACAAGACATTTCCATAAAAGGAAGATAAACCACTTTTAAAGCATTTTTTTTTCTACCAATCTTATGAAAGAAGGTAAACGAAAGATAAATCTTGTACTTATTTGTGCTTTAGAGGAAATAGCTATGATAAACAAAGTCCCCAGGGAAATTCTTGAGAATAAGGTGCAGGGTTTGTTTTCCTTGCACCTTGCCAAGTTCTACAGTAATAAGATTTAACAGCAATGGATAATTTTATCACCACACTAGTCCATTTGGTCATCTATTTATAATATTAACAGCTATTTCAACACAAAACTCAGTAGGTGCCAGAGACTGGTTTGTTTTGAGGAAAAAAAAAAGAAAAAAAAATATATATGTGTGTGTATATATCAATTCATCTTAATCCTCAATTTTAACTTTTGAAGTGAAAACTATTATTTATATTCATTTTACAAATGAGAAAATTGGATTAGATGGCATAAATAAGTTATGGATCTTGAACTCAAACCCAGGGGTATTCCTACATCTCTTTGCTCTCTATTATAGCACTTTATTGTTGCCATTTGGCCATAGCACAAGGGAATCTGGAGAAAAAGCAGTGAACACAAATGGCATATCATAATATGGAAATCTGCATTACTCTCTTAGCTTGACTTGACTTTGTTCTCTTTCACATTCAGCCCTGATCTGCGTTCTTAAGCTAACTATAGCTGTTGTTCAATTGTTTTAGAGTCAATGTCTGCCCTGTTTTACTAGCTAATCTTTCATTCCTGCCCCAGTCAAAATCTACATCATTTCTCTTATCCTTTCTAGTTATTTAAAGAAGCAAATTCATTTTCACTTACTCAAATAATTAATTTCTCAAATACACATTGTTAAAACCCCTAAAATTTGAGGAGGAATTCTCTTCTAATTGCAGTGTCAGCCTGCTCAGAAATTTCTGCATCAATATCTGAGAGATATTTCTAACAATCCACACTAGCCTTTCTATCAGATTATTGCCTCCAGCATCCTGTTACCCTGAATTACTATCCAGGGTTCAAATTTCTCTCTCTGTCAATACGTATAATTTAGAGACCCTAAAGTTCAAAATAGTATTGCAAAAGTGCTTTCCATCTTTATTTAATCTGCCCACTTTGATATTTGTACTATGTTTCAATAAATTCATCTTGTTGCATTGACCTTCTTTACAAAAGCTCCATCCTCCCATTTTTTACATCCAAGAAACCTGCATCCACTCTGATATAATCCCTTTCCTTAAATCATCTCCTGTTTCAATTGTCCCATTTCCCACTTTCCAAAAAAAAAAAAAAAAGTGGTTTAGGAAGCTGCTTGGAATATTCTGCTATAACTTTCCACTTTATACACACACACACACACACACACACACACACACACACACATATATGTATGCGTGTATGTATATATATTTACATGTAGAAATATGTATGCACATTTATGTATGAATGTATGCATATATGTGTGTGTATATATATACACACAAATATATTATTTATAAATATATATTTTCTCCCAATTCTTGATTGAATCCAGGGCACTTTACCACTGAGATACATCCCCTTTTCTCTTTATATTTTATTTTGAGCCAGGGTCTTTTGAAGTTGCTGAGGCTGGCCTTGAATTCATAATCCTCCTACTTCAGCCTCCTGAGCTGCTGGGATTACAGGCATGTGCCCATGCTCCCAGCTGCATTCTGCCTTTTACCATTTCCACATGAGTCATGTGAATAACACTTCACCTACCCTAATTTCACGCAAAACATAATGGCTTTAGGAGCTGAGTTAAGATTTTCCTGTCTACTCTTTCTCTACTGTCTTTTTCTACAGCCTGCTCTCACCTTTCTTTGCCATTTACAATCTCAGAACACTGCTTCACCTCCCTTCCATTTTATAAAACAACAAGCACCGTCTCACTACAGATCTCATAAATCATTCAGAATGTTTCCAACTCCAAGATCACAAACTTTAAAATTTCCCTTTTCAAACACACTCTGACAGCCACCCACTTACCACACTTCTTTTGTTCTAGAATCTGTTTCAGAGATTGTAATTAATTTTCACAGATTATCCAGAATTGGAAATGGTCTCATTCATCCGTTACAAAGGATGTCTAAACCATTCTTAAAGTTGGACATCTAGACTTGGTTTAACATAGGCAGGGAAGGACAATTCAGTATATTGTGAAGAATGATGATACTAAGAGACAAGTAATTTGGATTTATAGAAATTTAAGTCCTATTTAACATTTAAATTCAACTGTCGCCTTACTTCTCAACTTCAAAGCAACATACAACTCTGGTTCACTCCCTCAAACAAACAAACAAACAAAGAAACAAAATCTTCAAATATTTAAGGTAAGTCTCCTTTTTTAAAAAATGATTTAATTTTTTGTCCTCATAGTTTTTCTCGCAACATGCCTGTCAGTCTGTCTATGCTTCCATTAAAATGGGTGCAGAGAGGTGAGTAGCCTCCCACTATTCGAAAAGGCATACAATCATAAAGAAATCAGAAACAGAAAGGCATTTACTGTCATGTGCACAGGGTCTCTAACAATCCTAGCACACACTAAATACTCAATCTGTATTAAATGAATGGATGTGTAAACTGAAGAGTGAATTTCAGAAGTGCTATATTTAATTCGGAATACAATAGAGTAATTATCACTTTATACTCTGCCTTTATTTTCAAAGCAAAAAAATTCAATTTTATAATTTTTATTATACAACTATTATAAAATGCATGGTTTATCCAGGTCTCTAGGTTTGGGCTGGGCTGGATTTGCATTATTGTGAGCTACTTTTGACTGTGCTTTCACTTAGTACAAATTCGTTCTCAAATTCAAGTACAGTTTGTTATGATTTTCCTGTTACTTTTCATTTTCTTATATGTAGCCCTTCTCATTATTTTATTAAAAATCTTTCTGAATCATAATGCTGTAGTACATCACATTAGGTATTCTGTTCTCAGATTGTGTCACCTACCTGTTGATTCAAGGAATTTCATGGGCATATGATACTGAGAATTAGGGTGTATTGTGTTGATATTCCAAGCATTGTGTTAAAAAGATTTGCATAGAGCTCTTGCCAACACATCTACTCCTTCTGCCATTTTCCCCAAAATTCTTTTCATAATTTTGATAAGCTGCCATCTCTGCTATTGTATAATTACTGATGAAAACAGGACAGTTCTACACAATTTCACAAGAAATCTCATTACAGTCATTGACTCAGATTTAGTAACTATTTAATGAACACCTACTGTGTGCCAGGTACTTTTGTGGAGCCAAGGGTATTATATTAAAATTAAGTCCTTTTCCTTATTGGGGAGATAAGTTTATAATACAGTCACAGATACTGTTCAGCACTCCACAGCAAAATAAACTATGACAGTATGAATTGAGCATAAGTGTATATATTTTAAATAAGTGGTGAGAGAAGAACTTCCTAAACTATCATTTGAGCAGAGACCTAAATGAAATGAATTAAAGCCATAAAAATAATCATGTGAAAAAGAACAGATAGAAATATGTTGGGATGAAACTATCTGTAGTCTGTTCTAATCAGAATAAGAATGTCAGTATGACTGAGTCAGAGGAACCTCAAGGATAAATCAATTAATTATTTAATATTTGGGATATACTAGACAAGTTGTCACTTGTTCATGTAATCACACTATCTCCTAACCCTCCTGTTCAGCAGAGCAAACAAGAAACATTGACACATGACTCAAATATTCCAGGTAAATCATGTTTCTAATAATGTTTCTGGGTGTAATCATTTACAGATTTTCTAACTCCACTTACATCTTTGGTTAACCTGAGCATAGTGCTTATCCATTCAATTGTGATTTCTATGTTAAACCACAATCCCTCACTTCTTTATTTTGTTAGAATTGCATGCTATAAAATGGCAGCTATTATGAATACAAACAACAATAAGTATTGGTGAGGATGTGGAGGAAAAGGTATGCTCACACACTGCTGGCGGGACTGCAAATTGTGAAACGAATATGGAAAGCAGTATGGAGTCTTGGAAAATTGGGAATGAAACCATCATTTGACCCAGCTCTCTCTCTCCTTGGACTATACCCAAAGGACTTAAAAACAGCGTATTACAGGGACACAGCCACATCAATGTTTATAGCAGCACAATTCACAATAGCTAAACTGTGGAACCAATCTAGATGCCCTTCAATAGATGAATGGATAACAAAAAAATGTGACATATATACACAATGGAATATTACTAAGCAATAAAAGAGAATAAAATCATGGCACTTGCAGGTAAATGGATGGAGTTAGAGAATATAATGCTAAATGAAGTCAGCCAATCCCAAAAAAACAAATGCCAAATGTTTTCTCTGATATAAGGAGGCTGATTCATAGTAGGGTAGGGAACATGGGAAGAATAGATGAACTCTATATAGGGCAGAGTGGTGGGAGGGGAAGGGAGGAGACATGAGGTTAGAAAAGATGGGAGAATGTGATGGACATTATTATCCAAAGTACTGGTATGAAGACACAAATTGGTGTGAATTTACTTTGTATACAACCAGAGATATGAATATTATGTTCTATATGTGTAATATGAATTACAATGCATTCGACTGTCATATATAAATTTAAAAAAATAATTTAAAAATTGTATGCTATCTAATTTCCCCTGAGTTCCTAATGTTGTTTGAATATCCCTGAATGATACATCGTAATGTTATCAATAGCTGTGATTCTAAAATCTTCTCTACTACTTAAGCTGCCACAACAAATCCACAGGTAAGGTTAGCTAGAGTCCTATTTTCTCAGGATGCCCTTTGTTACCAGTAAGCTTTAGCACTATTTGCTCATGATCACTTCTTTCTTAGAATTCTTAGATTTGCCCTCCACTGCTTTCAAACAGTGATAAATTTAGTTTTCCATAATTGAGTACAATTTTAGGCTACTAGATTTAGAGTTTTCATTGTTGACCTTCATTAGGTCCAAGAGACTGAATTGTAATATCCATATATGACAATTTCTTCCATCTATAAATTGGCAATTACAATATAACTTTGTGCTTTAGCATTGACCTTAGAAAGCCTCTCTCTTGCTCAATACCATCCCTCTATTAGTCTAAGTGATTCTTACATTCCAATAACAAAATCTTGTATAAAACTGCATATGAGCTGGGTGCAATGGTACACATCTATAATTCTAGCTGCCCTGAGGCTAAGGCAGGAAGATCACAAGTTCAAAGCCAGCCTAAGCAAAAGTGATGCACTGAGCAACTCAGTGAGACCCTGTCTCTAAATAAAATACAAAATAGGACTGGTGATGTAGCTCAGTGATCCAGTGGTCCTAAGTTCAATCCCCAGTACCCAAAAAACAAAAACAAAAACCAACGTACAACCAGGTAGTCTTTGGAGCATTATCCTTCACCTTCCTTCTTTCCCTTCTAGGTAAATGCTTGTGTGTTTTCCACTCCTCTGTGCTTATTCTCTTCTCTGCCACACCTTATTTCAGTTCCCTAGGCAGTGGGTTTCACCCTACTGAGAATTTGCATAAGATTTTGTACATGTCTATAACATAATTTATTGTATTTTTTTGTTTGCTTTCTATGACATTGGAAGATTCTTGAAAACTGCAAAAATTATTTATATTAGCTTCAAATGAAAACAATCCTATAGCCAAATGGGATATAATTATTTACCCAGGTAATTTGGTATGTATATGATAATGTCCATAATTGTGTGGGAGGTGTGATAGACTACATATATAGTCTATCACATATAGAAGTGCTATATTTAATTCAGAATACAATAGCGTAATTATCACGTTATACACTTCCTTTATTTTCAAAGCAAAATATTTCAATTTTATAATTTTTATTATACAACTATTATAAAATGTATGGTTTATCCAGGTCTCTAGGTTTGGGCTGGGCTGTATTTACATTATAATTATATATATATACATATATATATATATATATATATATATATATATATATATATCCTACCAAGAGTAAGAGAGTTTACCAATATATTTAAGATTCTTAGCTCTAAAACAAGATTTCATGGGCTTATATTCCTCTTCCATCACTTCAGAGCTGCATTTCCTAGGAAAATTCATTCAATAAACTTGGCTCCTCAGTTTCTCAGTGTTTTAATTGGTTTATGATTAGTCCCACATCACAACATTGTAGTGAGATTTAACTGAGTATCTAGAAAACATGTGGTTATTTAGATAAATCTGCTCTTTCCCCTTCATATATTTGTATGAATATATGTTGTACCCAGTAATGTGTCTTGTTCAGGTTAGGGGATCACAGGCAGCTAGGGGATCACATGGCAGTGTCTGCAACATAGGAAATAATGCATAAGTGTCACAAAATAATGAACAATGAGATAAAACACTTTCTGCAGTGAATTTCATGGAAACTTTACTAAAAGGCAACTAAAAATGTTAGATATAATTTTTCTAATTACCAGCAAATAATGACTAGAGCTCAACTTTTTTACCATTCTAATTTTACAAAGTATTTGTTACTTTTTCATCATTGGTGTATGTGTACTATAAATAAATAAATGCATGCAAAATGAAGAAAGATAAAGAGTAGGGGGAAAGAAAATACATTCATTTTAATTACAGTTTATTTACCATGGTCTCTGAACACTTGGGACATTATAAATTTTGCCAATTTTAGCCTAATTCATGTTCTGATTTGGAGATTCCTGATGCTTCCCTTGAGTTCTTCTATGCCCATGATACCCTTTCTTTTTACTCTATTCAAGCATATACTGTGGACTCCTTCCAAAGAAAATCTACCTGCCAATATTTCTAATGATTTGTTCTATCCAGACATGCATTGTATAATTCAAAAAGAATCATAACTTATTTATTGACAATCCCTAAGGTAAATTCTTCTACCAAATGAAGAATGATTTGTTTTTCCTTTAATAGTAACAGGCCATAATTTAATCTGGAAGTGTAGTTGAAAGATCCTACAATTGTTACTCAAAAGAGAATGAGAGTATCTGAGATCATGGAGTTCTTGTTGTTGAGAAGGAGAAATATGGAAGACACCCATAATCAAAAATTAAACAGAGAATTGGACCATTTTCCCCTTCATATTCTAAATTTAAACTTAATGGCTTGGACACCAATGTAAGTTAACAAAAATTTCACAGAAGAAATTCAATATGGTGTATGTGACAATGGGAACACCATGAACTGACCAAGAGCAGGAGTGTAATGAAGACTTTTAACAACCTGCATAAAGAAAGACTTCACATAGCCAAAGGTTTTCAGCATAGGTAATGAAATAAAGCTTACTTTGAATTTATTCTCTGATCAGAACTCAGAACACTGGGGGGTAATACTGGGGGAAATACCCGGGGAAAAAAATCAAAATGTCTTTCTGGAAACTTACAAAAAATAATTCTATCAATCAAGCTGAAGTTTTCCTTGGCAGTTAGATTTTCCCCTTTTATAGTTTTAGTCTGTGAGTTACTTCAGATGACACCTTTAGTAAGACAAGTTACTAACAAAAAAAGTTTCAGGAAGAAAGCCAACAGGAAAGATACGTCAATTACATAAAAGACTGCATGGTATCAAAGCATCTATACAACCTGCATTGTGCTAAGCACAGAGGATGCTACATGTTTTACAGAAATGTCAAGTGTATTCACTCCTGAGCCAACCATCCCTGAACAAAATAATGACATAACAAAAGTTAGTTTTCAGTAGCTTTTGAATTCATTCGTTTCATTGTTTATATGTCTTCACATCTGGATGCCTTTGTTCAGGTGCTAAGATCTAGGCCTTTCATGTCCGTTACTTACCTGATTTGTTCCTGAGAAGTCCCTCCTCCCAAGGTAGAAATATTATATATATATATATATATATATATATATATTTTTTTTTTTTTTTTTTTTTTTTTTTTGCTTAGATTATCAAAATTCAACTCTCCATCTCTTCTTCCCAAATTCTTTGCAGAACAGTGAATCTCAAACTCCAGCACCATCAGAATCACCTGAGGGCTTAATAAAAGCCACATTGCTGGGAACTGTTCCAGAGTTCTGATTCAGTAGAGCATTTCCAACAAGTCTTCAGGTGAGGCTGATGCTGCTACTTCGGGGACCATTTTTAAAAAAACATTGTTTTAAAACATTCACATGCTTATTCATATTCAGATATTAAGGGGCAATGATAGATAATACCTTGCAAGCCCTTCAAAAGTATTTTTTAAACTAATACAATTATCTTTCAGTATATGGAAAAATGTTTAGCATATAATAGATGTTTAATGATATCAAGTGACACTGAACCAAAAATAATGAGTATAAAATATTTTTTTATGGATGAGTATTGGAAGATGAAGCGGTAACTTTGTGGGGGCATTTCAATAGACAGTCACCTGCTATGTGACATTTTCCTCACACAAATTGGGGAAAAACACAAGAGATTATAAAAGGTGATGACAATAATAGCAATAATAAATTTCATCTCCGCACAGAAATTTGAAGACTTTAAAATGTTTTCACAGCCTGCAAACACCAGACTCAAAGAGTTAAACAATGTATCTTAGGCTGCAGCACACCAGAGAAATGTTCAAGAGCCTGTTCAGCACAGTATGTGTCCTAAGTCACTGACTTCTACACAGCAGGGAAAGCCTTCTCAGGTAGTGACCAACCTGGATGTTTGCCATTTACAGCCACATTCAAAACAACCCTAATGACCCTTCCCTGCCAGTGAAGGCTGTCACTCCTGGCTTATAGGACAGCATTCTGCAGAGTACATATTAAACAGGAACGAACACTCTTAATGTTGCAGTCCACCAAAAATTCTATTCAGGACCGAATTAGAAACAGTAAGAGCCAGAGTAATAGAAATCCCTGAGTGTGGAAGGCATAGTTTGAGAAAATGCTTATAGAAAAAGGAGGACTCCCTACAAGCAAGCTCTAGAACAAGGATGTATCCATTTCAATTCAACAGATATGAGAAAATAACAGCATGCAACACAGAAGATCAGCAGGGCAACGGAAGCAAAGGTTTATAAAAATGATTAGGACAAGAACAATTATAAGGAGAGGGAAAAAGGAAATACTGGGGAATGATATCAGACAAATTATATGGTTACATTGTGTGCAGGTATAAATATGTGATAACAAATGCTCACCATTATGCACAACTGTAATGCATTAGTAACAATATGAAAAAAAAATAAAGAACATTTCCACTAGCCACTGTCTTTACTGCTGTATGAAGCTGGAAACACACATACTTACATTTAATATCTATAGAAAATGCAACACCCAGGAACTACTCTAAATACTAGGGGAGCAAAAAAAGAGGACAGTGTATCTTTAAGTTTGGTGCTGTAACAAGGTGTATTTTTTTTTCTGGGTAGCACAATATTGCAGTAATGCTATGTCCATTTTACAAATAGAATAGAAAATTATGGCTCAAGGCTGGGACTTGAACTCAGGTCACTTGACTACAAACTCAGTATGTGTTTTAAATTTACAGTATGTGTTTTAAATTGTCTTGTTATTTCCCAGCTAAATCCCTAATAATTATTTTGCCAAATGCCGTAACATAATCTAGAAGGAACATGCCAATAACTACCTATTACAGGTACTACAGACTTTCTATTCAGGCAAAATTACCCCCATATGATTTTGCAGCAAATATCTCCAAAAATATCTTCTCCAATTTAGTCACCTGCCATAGAAAAATGACAACTTTAGTGTTATGGGCCAGGCTATCTGTGCAATGACAAAACAGATTTCATTTTGCCCTGAGACTCCACATCGTGTAACAAATGCTTCTCCCATGGGAAAGTGCCACCTCTGTACCCATCAACAGTTGCTTGGTATAGCATGTTTGGCAACACAAAATGACAATTCTTATACAATGTATAATTGTTTTCTCTTTGGTTCCCATTTTTCTTGAACAATGTACCCTGTCAGAGATTGATTGCCTAGATGTTAGTAATTATTCTTTAACTTGGACTCAACTAGGGACACTTTGCCCCCTCCCTTTTCTGCTTATGATTTTAGATCTCATGATATTTGTTTATGATTTTGAATCATAGCAACAGCTACTTATGCTTTAATATGGTTTTGGACTATAAGAGGTATACTCAAATCCGGGAAGGGGTCGAAGGGTATAGACTTGCAGCCTGCCCCTCGGACGGCCAGCTAGTGGATCCAGACCACCAACTAGTGAATAAAATTTCCGTCTCTTGCATTAAGATTGACTTGATGATTCATTACAATCTCACCCGCCATAACATTAGAAGTAGTATTTTGAATACAAAGAAAATGAAGCTTCTCTATGGAATTTAAAGGACAATCATATAGTGTTGCACACATTATAAAAATTCAGGTAACTAATTTTAGATTAATGCTTCCTTATTCTGCATGGACTATACTTTATCATATCTCTTCTTATTTTAATTTAGTGATAATACCTATGTAGGAAAATATTTCTAATGATAGTAAAAATTACTAAAAGATTGTTATGGCACCAGTTCTACTGTTGAGTTCACTAACATCCATGAAAACAGCCTATGTCATATGAATCTCTATATCAAGGGAGTTGAAGAAGTTTATTGAGCCTTGACTCCACCCATTCATTGAAGTGCAGTGCCAACTATGAAATTAGATAGACCTGACTTTGAATTCCAGCTCCAGCACACATTAACTGCTAGAAGCTAACCTGTCAGTGGCTCAGTATTTTTATCTGTAATTAGGACCTGTAATGAGTTCGTAGCATTTTATTTCGCTTCTGCATCTATTTTTAGTGTTTAATTGTTTAATTTCCTCATACCAGAAGCAAAACTTAGTCACTCTTAACACAAAGTCCATTTTTCCACGCCCTTCCGTTCCTTAATTGGTTCAATCCACATATCTGCCTTATATAGTTGCCTCCTGGTGACCATCTCCCTATGAGAAAGCTGGAAACAACTACTTGACTTAACCCAGAGTCCCCCACACATCTTATGGATTGTTCAAATATGCCACAGTGACTACTTCTCAGGTATCATGTGGCTTCACAGAACTCATGCCTCCTTGCCCTAAGCCCTCCACAAGGGGCACCTACTTAGGCAATGTCATGGATCTCAAGAAAGTCTTCAGTTCATAGAACCCTTGCTCTCTCTTCCTCCCGAACCTGTTGTTGGTTGTATTTGTTCTAGACTGCTCACCCCTTCCTCTGGGCCCTGAGATATGCTGCCCTCTTCTTAATGGTATTTGCGAGAAATAAAATACTTCTGTCACTTCATATATCTTGTTGAGTTGCTTTCTCAGTGCCTCACATAAATGATATATCAAAATCAAAATTCTTTCCCAGACTTCTCTCAGAAAGGACTGTCTGGTTAGGGAAAAAAAAAAAAAAAAACTGAGCGCAGTTCAGACAAGAGCCACAGAGGCATTGCAGTAAAAAACATCTCTCTCATAAGAAGGGCTCCTGGTCAGCCCTGGGACTGTTCTCCAGGATAAAGAAATATCCACGAAAAGCTCACTGAAAGTATCTGCGCCCTGGAATCCCAGTCAGAATAGGGATAGAGATTTATTGTTACTCTTATGAAAGAGACCTTTAGACCAAACTGGAAAAAGAAATATGATATTATAAAGATATGGATACCCTGCCAAATTTATCTAACATCATACCCATTATTCCTTTTTATGTAATGCTAAAATGCATTTTTTTGTATGTTTTAAGTATGTAATCTGTTTACTTTATTATCAGTCTTTGACAACTCTAATAAAATCTCTGTGAGATCAAAAATCATATCTGCCTGGTTTACCACTGTTGCCCAGGTTTAGCATTATCCTGATTCACAATTAATGATCAATGTTGTTTTGCTAGAGGGAAGAAGGGAGAAAGAGAAAAGAAAGAAGTGAAGACGATTTATATCCCTTATATCATAAAAATTGAGTTTATTTTCCATATTCAGTACTACATTTTTAAAATTTGAAGATAAAATCGTGCATGTTTGTTTCTCCTAAGAAAACAACTCTCTTACTCTCTCCACCCAACACCCCCATCGTATCTGGCACACACATGATTGAGTCAGTTGGTAGATTTTACATATGAATTTTGTTTCTATTTATGAATATGACTCTCAATATTCTTAATTATCATTTTCTTGGAAATACTTATCAGATTTAAATCCTTAGACATACTTTACACTATCGAGTACTCTATAAGTGTAGAAGCTATGCTTACTTGGACATATTTTATATTCATATTTGTGTTATTCAACATTTTGTCTCTGTGATCAAAATACCTGACAGAAACAACCTAGAGATAGAAAGGGTTATTCTAGTTCCTGGTTCCAAAGGCTGCATTTTATGGTTGACTGACTTCATTGCTTTGGGCCTTAGCTTAGGCAGAACAAATGGTCGAAGGGTAAGATAAAGGAAAACTGGTCAGCTCGTGGAAGCCAGAGAGAGAGAGAGAGAATAAAAAAAGGAAGAGCCAGGGACAAGCTATAATCCCCAAGGGAACACCCCAAGTGACCTACTTTCTCCAAAATTATCCCAACTATCTACAGTTTTCAATTCCCTGTTGTCCATTCAAGCTATTAATCTGTTGAAGGGATTAATCCAATGATGAGATTAGAGTTTTTGTGATCCAAACCCTTTTTGGAAACTCCATCTCTAGACATTGCTGCACCAGGGAATAAGTTCTCAACACATAAGCTTTTGTGACACATTCCATATCCAAACCATAACAATATTTTTAGGCATCTTTTTCATGTCTACTGTTTAGCCTATAGAGATGTATTTATGTTTCAAATATTTTATAATTTAGTATTTATCAGGGATTTACATGATTGTGTAATGCATGAGACAGTCTAGAATATACCAGAGAACAACTATGAAATACTTAGTAATAGGGAGTTCATCTAGGAATGCTTAATGTAAGCATGAAATAGGAATTGTAGATGTTTCTATGAAGGCAAAGCATTTATAAACTGAAAGGAGTAGGATAAATTTTTAGAGAGAGGACTATAGCCTGCATTAGTCAAATTTTGCTGTATAAATAACTATACTAGAATCCCAGAGTATTATATTAATTAACTGTTTTCTTTACTCACAGGTCTGTGGGTCAGCTTAGAAGCTCTGCTTCATGCTTTGGAATGGTTGGATTCAGCTCCACACCTGAAGGAGATTCAACCCTTTGCAAGATGTCACTTGGATTAGAAATCAGCTGTTTCCTTATGGAGGATCCAAATTGCAGAAGGGAAGTAAAAGCACATGATTATTTTTAAGGTATTGGTTTAAAATAGCCTTTGGTCCAAAAAAATAAGCAGCAAAGTCTGAAGGCAACAAAATAAGACTGTATTGTACACCATTTTACTGCTGCATAAAGGCATAATTCAGAGGACAGCAGTGAAGGATTGAGTGCACCAGGACATGAGACTCTAAGAAAATAAGTCCTTTCTTCAAAGGTCTGTGTGGGACCAATTTTGGTTCCAGGAAGTAGTTTGTTGGCCTATGGAAGGAACTCAGAGATGCACAAATCTACTCCATTAACAATCGATGGCAAAAATAGAAAATTGCAGTTTATGTATATATGAAATCTGTATTGAAAATTTATGGTAAGTCCCTCCATAAAATATCTTGAGAATGTTTTTGACCATGAATACCTTATACATTTTATTATTAATTTCCTGGGTAAAATTATATCTATGTTATTTTTGGTAATGCTTCAAATATATCAATATGTAGCAATGCAGTAAAATATTTTTTAGATTGTACATAATGCAAAATTCTGCTAAAACAAGATAATATAGTCTACAAACTAAGATGATGGGGAAGAAGTCAAATTTTACCTTTTCTTTTTTCAAATAAATGTGTCACGTAACAGTGCCGCAAAAGTTTAATGATGGAGCTAATACAGGATAAAGAAAAATAAAAAAGAAAGACAACAAAGAAATATTAAAAAGCATATAGAAAGTGTGTTCCTTCCTATGTTTTCTTTGTATCATTTTGATTTTACAAATGTTTCAAGCCTTTTTGGAATTGATAGTCAAATAAATTTATGTGTGCTACATGAGTATTAAACATTTTAACATAGGTTCTCTAAATTTTGGTTGCATTTTGCTCAAAATCTATTGAAAAACCTTAACCAAAATGTTAACTGGCATGCAAAAAAAGTCAACATTTTAAGTTTTTATCAAATAATAATCATTGAAGCAAATTCAATTTAATGAAAAGATGCAAATTTGAAATCTGTGCCTACCAGCACATGAGAATCATTGAAAAGAAATTAAATAATAGAGTTTAGTTAGTGTACAAGACTTAATTCTAATATTTATGACTGGGCTTTGGGATACCTCAAATTATAGAAAGAACCCTTTTTGGAGTCCCTATTTTCCATATCTGCTATGGTTTAGATATGAGATGACCCCCAAAAGTTCATGTGTGAGAAAATATAAGAATTTTCAGAGGTGAAATGATTGGGTTATGAGAGCCTTGACTTAATCATTGGATTAATCCACTGATGGATTAACTGGGCAGTAAGTCTAGGAGGTAGGTCACTGGGAGTGTGACGTTGGGTTTACATTTTGTCCTTGGTGAGGACTGTTCATTCTCTCTGCTTTTTGATGCCATGTACTGAGCTGCTTCCTTCTTCACACACTTCCAACATGATGTTCTGCCTCTCTGTGGGTCCAAAACAATGAAATTGGCCATCTATGGTCTGAGAGCTCTGAAACAGCACCAAAGAAACTTTTTCTCCTCTAAAATTGTTCTTGTCTGGTCTTTTGGTCACAGCAGTAAAAAAGCTGACTAAAACAATATCCTGCTTTGGAATGAAATAATGACTGCCAAAATCTATAACTGTTATAGCATGAAAATTTCTAGAACCATTAAAAAACCATAAATGGAGGCAGATTAAGAATTTGTGTTACAACAAAATTTGTCATTGAATGGTACTGTTAATGTAGTAAAAAAAGAGAGTAACTGAAAACATTTGATATAAAATATTCATACATCTAATCATTAATTTATGAATTATGAATCCTATCTTTCTAGAAAAAGCATTTTCATTAAAAAGATAAAACTGAAATAAGTGCAGAATTTTGATGGTCAGAGGTTAAGAGTTGGAAGAGTATATAACTACAAAGGAAAAGCATAGAGAGGATTTTGCATAACAGAACTAATCTGACCCTGATTGTATTGGTGGTTATGTGAGTCTATACATGTGTTAAAATTCTAAGAACTTTACCAGAGAATTAAATTTAACTGTGTATAGTTTTCTAATTGAAACTATATAGTACTCATTGTCTATTGCAAAGAATCAACTAAAGTATCAATATTTTAAATATATTAACTACAAAGTGTAATCAATTAGATGCACAGACTACTTTATGGAAAATTAGATATGAGAACTTGCTTAAAGTATTTTAGTAAGCTTTTTCTTTCTAGAGATCAGAGAAAATCGAGAGAAGGAAACTTAAAGAATATAAATATGCATCAAAAGTAATTATTCTGCTTCTATTGGCTTAATGCTCGGATAATCAAATTCAAAAAAAAGGACTTTAAATTTTTATTTTTTTAATAGGCTCATCATTTCTTAATTTTTAGAAAAATGCTTTTGAAACTACATCTTATTAGTATTATTCTCTCTATCAACATAGTAAATCCAATTTATGGGTCAATAGTATTCCAAAACCTAAAGTAATTTTTAATTGTTAGTGACCTCTTTTACTCTCAGTTTGGATGACAAATTATATGGTTCACCCACATACATCTCCAAGTCCTTCATTTTTTTATGTTTGGACATTAAGAACATTCTCTTTGTGAACATCCATTACTCTTTGTTCAGATGGCACCTCCTACATACTCTTTTAAGATTCAAGTCAAGCCTAGCAATGCAGGGATAATTAATTTCTAAGTAAACTTAGTCCCATAACATTCCTGTATACCTGCATGTGATTATTTGTTATTCTGTGCAATATTCATGTTTCGCTTCTATACTTGTTGGCTGGTGGCAAGTTTGGAAAGCAATAGATCGGGAATCATACATTTCTCCTTCCACTACTTATTTATTGCATGAAATATGAAAGATACTTAGCAAATATTTGTTTAATATATAAATTTAATTCCTAAATGATAACATGTAACAAATAATATAAAATATTCAATTTATTATAAAATCAAGTGAAATCGATAATAGAATGCCAATTTAATTAATCAAAGGAAATGATATTTTTTACCTAATTATGTCATATTTGATGCCTTAAAACCTATGTTTTAATATTTTATTACAGTTTTATTATAGAAAGTATCACTATTTTGAAGGGCAATAGCATCTCTGAATTTCACACAGAAGCATACACACATAATACACAGGTAATATGAACTCTGTAATACAAAAGTATAATTATAAAACCTATGATATAAGAGCAAGTAAATCATCTGTGGCATCTCACAAATGATCTTAGAAAATGAAAGAACAAATAGAGAGCACTAAGTGTTAGTATTTGCATAATTCCCATTCAGGAAAACTCTGCATTATTAAACATCTATGATTATACATGGCTTGTAACAGCATTATGAAAAATAAGAAATTACAGTGGGCATTCAAATTCTGTCCCAATCTCAGCACATGTATAATAGCATTGAAGACCCAAGGCCACTCCTGGCTATCTAGTGAGAATTTATTTTTTCGGGGAGGGTGGGTACCAGGGGTTGAACTCAGGGGCACTCAGCCACTGAGCCATAACCCCAGCCCAATTTTTATATTTTATTAGAGCCAGGGTCTCACTGAGTTACGTAGTATCGCACCGTTGCTGAGGCTGGCTTTGAATTCGCGATCCTCCTGTCTGAGCCTCCCAAGCTGCTGGAATTACAGGTGTGCACCACTGCACCTGGCCTAGTCCGAATTTTTATTCTGCTTAGTACCATGATTAGTTTAGATATGGTTAATAACCAAATTTGCCCAAGGATGAAGCTTTAATAGCGGCTTCCCCTAAAATGCCTGAGAGCAACACAACAAATCCCAGGTGTATTGTTCAACAATTAAGGTAATGTTCAATAATTAAGGTAAGAATTATATTTATGGATGGTATGCTGTATGGATTTGAGGAATGGAACTGCTGATTACATCTGGAGGTCATGTAGGAAGTAAGTTGATAGTTATGCATAGAAAAAGATGGAGAAAAGAAAGAGAAAGTAAGAGGTCTCCTCAAATCATGCCTGAAGGCTGATGTCTCTAAGGGAATTTTAAGGCTCACTATTTTGAGTTGGAATTTTTCTTTGCATGAACAGAAATTATCTCAGTTGATTCCTATTTAGAATTTTTAAGTTATTATTTGTGAGTTCCCCATTCTGAGATAGGAATTACTCTAATACCCAGGCCTTGAATCGCTGTGAGACTGGTCTTGTAAAAGCTAGGTCACCCAGAAGTCTGACAATCATTAGGATTATACACTGTGGAAGCATGAAGAACTAGCTAAGCCATAGCTATAAACACGAACTTCAATAAATGACTGTGAAGAGAACCATGTACCCAGTCAGTAAAGATGTTCTCTTTGGGAACCATCAATACCAACAATTAACAACATTAGGCTTTGAAAGCAAAAAAAAAAAAAAAAAAAAGAATAAAATCCATGCATCTCCATGTACTTTTGCTATCTCTTTCCACTCTCAGTCCAGATCATAAAATAAAAATTAAAAGATCAAGTCATCTGAAATTTTGTCAACAAATATATTGAAGGGTGTGAGGCATAAAAATTATACAAATTGAATCATTTTATATAAGATACAGCACTATACATTTTGAGAAAAATAATCAGATTGAATGAGGTCTGCTCACTTCAGATTAAATGAATGCTATTCCCCTTATCTGTGGGTGAATTAAGTAACTCAATTTCCCATTTAGCTAATACATTCATTTTCACCTGCTTCCCCTTGAACTAAATGTCTGACAGCAACAGCAATCTCTGGGGCTTTACAAGTGGCTCTCACTCCCCGAGATCAAAAACTATCTCCTTGATTCCTGTCTTTGTGTTTTCATTTGCATTACAGGTGAGCCCTATTTCTGAAAGGCTGAACAGATTTTCCTGAGTGCCATCTTCTGGGCATTTTCAATTCTTGAGTCTAGAAAGGAAAGCAAACATTCTCAGAGTTTTGATCCCTAAGACGAATTCACAAAAGAGGTGTCCAAAATAACCGTGTGAACATTTAAAGCAGGACATTTTAACAGTTCTGAAAAATATTGTCTCCTAGGACTCTGACCTTTTTGTCCAGGAAAAGCTTGTGTGTTATTCAAAATATTTTCAAATATGCTGCCCAAAATTATCAGTGTCTTTATTTGTGTGTGTGTGGGTACCAGTATCATAAATCTCTTGGAGAAAATATGAAGAAAGAATATTTTTGAAGAAGCAGACACAGTAATGACAAGAATGGCAAAATTCATGGTACTTTATATACGTGATATTACAAAATTTGCCATATGTCCTGTGATTTATGATAAATTACCTAAACTTATCCAGGATTCAGTTCATATAAACTCCAAAATCAGTCTTTAAAGATGTTTTCCACTGTTTAAAACAACTTGCTTGTACTTTTTAATGTTTATTTCATGAAAATGCTTTAGAAATGGAAGAGATCAAATGTGCAGTATACTTGGTGCTTACTGATTTGGAAATCTATTCAAAGCAATATCAAATCTTGACATTTCACAAAGTTTGTAGCAAACCCATGAGGCCATACCAAAAAGAAACTATTTTTAGATCTTAGAATATCGCTCTTAAAAGTAACTTCATTTCATGAAGTATAATATTATCTTCAGCTCCCTTGGTCCTTATGACACTGAGTTTATTTTTGATTGAAGTCACACAGAAATGCTGTTGAAGCTAGAAAGCGGGGTTTTGTGTTTTTATCCTGTGTGAAACTAGAACATGAGGCATCGGGGGAAACATTCATTGTTCACCATTCTAATATCATCTTTTGATGAGGGTAGTTTTCTAGAAGTCACCAAAGGCAGCTGACTTGATTTGGGTTGCTTGAACTCATCAGGAAAAAATCAGACAATGTGAGCATTTTTTCTTCAAATGGTACCTCATAAGAAGGAAAATTGAGATGAGAGGACTTCTGCCCTCTTCCATTTCTGAGGGCCAACTACTTTACTTACACTATCATATTTATTCCTCACAAGGTCAGTTTGAAATAAGTGCTTTTGGAATCACCATTTGGTGAGAAAACTGTTCACAGATTTATCCAAGGCCACAGGGGCACAGAGTATGGAAATCCAAGATCCAAGCTCTTCACCTAACTGAATTTTCTTCATTTCATCTAAGGCAAGCTATGTTGTTACCATGTTGCATAGAGGCCCTTTCAATTTCTTCTTCAAATATATATTTGAGTAGGAAATGACGGAGAAGTAATCTGAAAATTCTAGGGATAAACTGTTAGTAACTTAATTGTGAAAATAATCTCCCTGCAGAAGGCAAACTCCATGTCTATATGGTAGAAAACACTCCTAAGATACTACCTATTTATTTCCATGTACACTTGGAAAAAAAAAAAAAACAGGCATAATGTGGAACTAGACTGCTGCTTGCAAGAGCTGAAATGTACAAGGACTTTGTTGAAAGAAAAAAAAAAACCTAGCAATTATAACAAATAATCATTACAGGTTCACCACCCTTTAAAAATCTACTTCTTTTTCTCTTCCTTCCTCCCTCCCTCATCGCAATATAGTCATCACCCTCCCATAGAGGTAAAAGGAATAGAATATGCAAGATGAGGTCTCAACTACTGGTAAACCTTACTAAACAAGTTCTGCCTTTGTGATATTTTTTCCTCCCTCAAATTCTTTGAAATCAGCTTCATTTGGAATAAAGCCTAAAAGCCAATGGGGCTGGAAAATAGCCACAATGTTCTAGTGATTTTTAATTTATTTCCTAAGCCAATAGCCAATCATGTCACATAAAAAAAAAAAATTGTTAAGAGATGCCCAGAGGCAAATTTCTTAATACTACTGCTGAAATATTTAGTGATTGCTTAGAAAATCAAATACCTGTACTTTTTAAAGGATTACACTAATGACTAAAGGGCAACACTCTATTAAGTCTTTATTTCTCCCTTTAGAATATTTAGGAAATTGCAGATTGGTTACATTCACTTTTGGAAAATGCCCGGCTACATGGTGATCCAAACCCTTCAAGTCGGTCCATTAAAAAAATTTCAAAACTTATTATAGATTCTTTGGGAATTTTCATTTTCAATTATTTGCCATGTACTAAGTTCCTATAAACATGTGCTTTATTTGACCTATGGCAAATTTTACAAATGTGGAAAATAATTTTAATGTTTGCAACTTCAGCAATGTGTACTTTCTATAAATTTTTAGAGCATTTTCTTTCCAGATGTTTCCTTGTGCACTCATAATCACCAGCTGCTGGGTATCATTTTAGCACTTTCTGTAATTTTCATTTAACATGATACAATAATGATAATTAAAAAAAATAATAATAAAATATCTACTTTATATTTGATTTTACCTATTCATTACGCATTCAACACAGTCATAAACATACTTTTTTTCTGTTAGATTTAAAGCTCTTGGGGTCAGGAAAATATTTTATTTCTTTCTATTATATTGCTTAGGTACCTTCCATAAATATAGTTAAGTGACTCTTTGAATTAAGCAGAATTCTATCAATTGATAGGGCTACTGAAGACTAAGAAAGGTGAAATATTGCAAAGAAGAAAGGGCTCTTAGAAAAACAGTCACACAATTGACTTTGTTATATAGTGTCATCCTGCACCACAGGTAAAGAGGTGGAAATCCATTTTATTAGAAAAGATGAGCTCCCTGGGGCTGGGGTTGTGGCTCAGTGGTAGAGTGCTTGCCTCACATGTGTGAGGCCCTGGGTTCGATCCTCAGCACCACATAAAAATTAAAAAATAAAATAAAAGTTAAAAAAAAGATAAGCTCCACAACTCTTGATTTGGAGTTGATGCTTTGATTCAGTCTAGACATACTTGAAAGCCAGCATCAATAAGAATAATGTTATCCATTATAAAATCACAACATGAATGAAAGAGAGTCGACTTCCTATTATATAATTTAATCATGTCAATAATAGGTTTCAAAGTTGAGTCATGTTCAAATAAACATTTAATATTTCTTGTGCTTGACTTAAGAAAAATATTTTGCTCTTAAATGGGGTTGGCAAAAAAACAGCTGTAAATGTGTTAGCAGTGCTATTATGAAAGGTAGAGTTAAAAACTAAACTGGAAATTGGCTTGTACAAAGATTGTATGTATGATAAGCAGGTCCACTAATCAGACTCTGTGGAGCATTTAATATGTTAATACATTTTAAATTAAGAAGCCTTTTAAAAATGGCATTTCCCCCCTCAAATGTTAGCCCATTTTTCTTCTTCATCAACATTGTTCCTGACATGGTCACTTATACTACATAATGCTGTATAATGCTACATAAGTTTTAGATTATTTCATAAAAGTGGAAATAATTTTGAAATATGTTTTTGAATAAAAGAAAATGTTCAGTGACTCCTGCAGTCAAGTGAATAGGATGCTCAGGCCAAAGCTGGGATTTACTCTGCCTTGTGTGGGTTTTCATCTTCTTTATACGTCTCAAAAAATATTTGAAAATTATTCCAAAGACATTAAGTTCCAAGCATAGTAAAAGTCATACAATCTTCTAAGTCTGTTACTGTCATTTTTACTTAATCTTATGTTAATATAAGAAAGTAATTTTAAGTGAGCATGCAGGTTAAATATTCAGTTTTATCCAAGTGGGTTTATCTTATATTGTAGATAAGAATACTTACCTACTGTCTCAGTGTTTATGTCTCTCCTCCAAATGCTTACATCAAAGTCTTGATGCCAACATGATAATATAAAAGTGGGGATGCCCAGAGGTGATTAGGTCAGGAGGGAATAGCCCCCAAGATTGGGACTGATGCCCTCATAAAAGGTCTCCAGAGACCTAGCTGGCCTCTTTCACCATGTGAGGACACAGAGGCTTTGTCTATAAATCAGGAGGAGGACCTCATCAGACACCATATGAGTTAGTGCTTTGATCTTGGATGTCAGTCTCCAGAAGGTGAGAAATAAGCTTCTGTTGTGTATAGACCACCCTGCTTATAATAGTTTTTAAAGTAGTTTTTATAGTAGCTTATAGTAGTTTTTAAAAGCAGCTGAACAAACTAAGAAAATAAGAAACTTTAGTTACCAGTCATAAATATACTTCAATTAATTCAATTAAACACAGATGTTATTTGGATTTGGCTGACATGAAACAATTGATTTTTTTTTTATATTGGACATACCCCTGCAATTTTTGTTATTTTGCCCATTAATCATTTCTTTTCTTTAATCATATCCTTATTTTTATTTGGGAATCTACCTAGTCCTCATTTTAATCCCATGCTGTTTGTTTGAATAGATCTGACCTTATACACTGTTCCCAGAATATCACCTTTCCCAGGACTAATCTAAACAAGCATTCATGCCTCTTGCAGAAGAATTACTATCCCAGTGTCTACTTCACTTCCTCCACAGTATAGAAACCAAGCCATTTTGTTGGAATTGACTATAAACCCAGTTTGAAGAATGGGTCATGATCGCTTCATGCTACTTATCTTAAACATATTCTGCAAACCCTAAGTATTGGTTTGCAGATGCATATTTAACCCTTAATTAATTCAATCACATAGCATTCCTCTGTCCACAGTGATTGACTTAGAATTAGGAAAAACTCATATTAAAAAGCTATTGGATAAAGTTCTAAGAAAGCATATAAAGGTTAGAGGAAAATATCTTTCCCTGTTGAACAATCAGCATATTAATATGAGGCTTTTTATCTGCTTTGTGTATTTGCCACTACAATGAACATCAACTTCCAGATGAAGCTTACATATGACCAACAAAGAGAAATATCTCAAAATAAAATTGATCAAACTTTACTGGAAGATTTCCTACAAATGGATTTTGCAATTAAATGATCTAATAAGCTAATATACTCATTTAAGCATTTTCAGTTAGAATTTCTCCTAATTCTAAAAAATTCAAACTGATATACTTTTTCTATCCCTGGGCTTTCTAGTTACATAAAGCAGGAAATTCCCTTTAGTGTTGAAGGAAATATAAACTAGTTTTTGTTACTTTCAAGTGAGAAAATAGTGAGTAAGGTAAGCACATTGTTTTGATCTTTGGACATAGTCATAAATCTTCTAACCAGATATTTTATATATGCAGATAGATGATAAAAGATAATAGGTAAGTAGGTAGATAGATATTTTTAAGCATGGTGGTATATTGGCTGTGTTCTGTTGTTCCTATTCCAAGAAGGAGCTTTTTGTAAGTAATATTAGAGAGTCTTTCCCTAAGGGAGCTAGTATGTCTGCAAAAACTTTCAAAATATGTTATTAAAAGCACCATATTTTTTCAATTTAATTTGAACAAGCTATTAATTGAACCTCTGAGAGCTTGTTTCATTAATTTACAAGAAGAAACATAATAAAACAGTTTTAATATTGATCTGGAGATACAAAAGTAAATCCTTGCATATCAAAAGATTATTTTATAACAAGTACATGAGCTCCTCCTATTCTCCAAGACTAACCCAATAACCTGAACTTGGGTTCCCTTTCTATTCTGAGAAAATTGCTTCAGTCTTCAACACAGTAAATGATATTTCTAGAACACAAATATGATCAGGCATCCCCCTATTCAAAATGCTTTCACTCCTCATCAATTAAATAGTATGGTATTCAAGAATCTTCATGATTTGGTCCTGCTAACATGACCAGGAACATCTACCATTCACTATTTCCAATTTTGAGGCATGAGTTTTAGAAATGCTGATCTATAGATAGTTCCCTAAATATGGGATGCACTTTCAGGTTGCCATGCCTTTCCATGGGTTATTCCTTTTACTTTCCTTCAGCAATACCAATCACAGACCCTACACATCCTTTCAGTTTTGCTTCAGAAATTAACATTTTATTTCAATTTTCCAATGTTAGCTAGCATCATACTTTTCATATTCCTCTATTCTGGAAGACTGACACAATTATGAATTCCAACAAAAGATATAAGATTCCTGGTTCAGAAATTTTTTTAAAAAAAATGGATTATTGCACAAAGAAATAGGGGTTGCTATTCCATCAACATTCCTGTGTTATTTTCTTGAGCCACAGTTCTTACATAGCTACATAACTGGGTAAGAAGATAGCTGAACATGCAGTATTTCAGTTATGGGAGTGGACTTTGAGCTTAGGGAACCTAATATTTTACAACTGGTAATAAGCATGCTTGTCCTTTTTGTCTGAAGGGAGGCACTGTCTTTATTATACTGGAAAGAAATCATGTATGCCTTTAGCTCCAGAAGATGTCATTACTGTCTTCCAAGATGATTTTCTGTACAATCCTTCTAGAAAAGATAGTAAGGAACAAAGAGCAATCAGTGCCTCGCTTGAAAGATGTATATCAATGTAAGGAATTTGTTGTCTAGATTCATCTAAATATATAGTAACTCTTTAAAAATTAAACTGTAATGTGACAAATGAAATATAATTGCATATAGCTGGCTATTAAAATAACATTTTAAAGAATTGTCTTCCACATATTTTTTTCTTTATCAAGTACTTATTTTTCTTTTATTGACCAGATAGTTTGATGTTTCCTTTGTTACTGAAGTATAAATTCCACATATGTCAAGATGTAGAAATCAACTGACACTCACTTTGTATATTACACTGTTAAGAGCTGGAGGTACTTGGCAAGTATTACAATTACACATTCAGAACAGCTACATTTGAACAAATGTTTAAGCACTCAGCAGAGGTGAAAAATGACTTTGATCCAAAATGAGTTATTTTTCTTTTATTACTCAACAATGCAAAGCAGCCTCAAGGTGAACTTTGTATCTACTTGGAAAATTAGATCATAACATGTCATTATTTCTCACCATAACCTCATTGAAATGTGAGAATTTTTCTTGTCTCAAACTGAGCATATTAGCATCAGAATTTCCAATAAGGTGAAAGCTGAAAACTTTATCATTGTGTTCAAACTCATACTTTAACAACTTCATTTTACATAATAGAGCTAACTGAACATCATGTGACCAAAGCAGAATAAAATTCCAAAATAAATTACACATGAAGAAACTCAACAAAAATGTTTTATTTATCTTTTGGGCAATATAGCATATCCTCATAGCTAACTGCCTAAGAGAGTATTTATATTGTATACTATTTTGTACATATTATTGAGCTATTAACCATATTAGACATAAACCATCATGTTCATTTAAAATATTATATAAGCAGAAAACAACTAGCTTAAAGAACAAACTTAAACTAAATTAGGTTGGATTTATGACACTTGTGACTGTTGACTAGTGCATTTAGAAATCAGGTACTTTGGCATGCTAGTGTACACCTGTAATCTCTGTGACTCAGAAGGCAGAGGCAGGAAGATTGTAAGTATGAGGTCAGCCTGGGAAAGTTAGGACTAGGAAGTGGCAGAGCGTTCCTGGGTTCAATTCCCAGTAATACCCCAACCCCCTAAAAAAAAAAAGAAAGGAAGGAAGGATGAAATCTAGTATGGTAATTAACTATTTTTTCATGCATAAAAAGTATCAAAATTTGGCCTATCAGTAACAGTACTCCTTGAGAATTAATTGTACACAATTCTCTCCCTAATCCACATACAATGTTAAAATACTGGTGAGTTAAAATTGGCTAAAGTGAGAGAATTTACACCACAGAAATTGGCAAATGCTACCAATCAGGTCCTGCTCCTCTTTCCCCTGAGAACTAGTTGTTAAACAGTGATGCACACAAACCAGGTTACAATCTACAGAGCCATATCCCCTAAATTAGACTCTCATAACTAGGCTATTATCCAGTGAAAAGCCTTTGAAAACTAAAGAGTTATTAATAGTGCTAATTTTCTTCATATCTGAAGATATTTTCTACCTTTTTGTTTGAACTATAAATTATACCTACTCTGAATAAACCCTGAATCCAAATTTGACATCATGGGAAATGTTCAAAATGATTTATTAAGTCTTAATTTCAAGATAGTTCTAAAATGCTGAAATAAGGCAAGCCTTCAGGGTATCTTAACAGAGATAAAGCAATTGTTTGACTTTTGAATACCAAAGACACAGCTTTATTATCAACATTACTTATCTCAGTCTAATTAGCCTCTTCTTAATCAGTTTCTCCTATGACTATGTACTTTACTGTGCCTTTGAATATTTCTCTATTTCTTCCATATATTTCCTTCAATTTCTCTTATTTATCTCTTTTACTTAGAAGTTTCTTTCACTGTCTGTGTCTTTGTAATCTTTCTAAACCCCTCTATTTTTGCTTCTTTATTTCTACATGTTTATCTAATTCTATGAATGGCTTGAGATAATGGTTATTTTTGCTATACTCTAATGATAGCCTGAAATACCAAAATGAACCCTAATTAATCTTAGTAACTTTTTACGAATATAACATTTAAAATATCTCTATAACTATGATTATTTCAGGATTAATTTCATCAACAATCTGTTTATTCAGCCCATCAATTAAGCACAAACTATGTCCATGCCTCTGTGTCAGGGACAGGTAAATTGAAAAACAAAGATTGTCACCTTTACAGAATTGTAATCCAGATTCATAAATGTGCTAGTACAACAGTCTGAGAGATGCTTTTGAGTGGTATACATGAAGTGCACTTAGGCAAAGCAGCACTAATCAAGAATTAAGAGAGAAGGGACATTCTAGGATGAACTGCTCCTGTCTAAGCGAAAATCAGATAAAGAAGGCAGAATTACCCAAAGGAAGGGATCAAGTGTGAAGAAAAAACTGCATGGAGAGATGACCATATGCAACTGCCTTAAGGTGAAATAATGCCTAGAGTACATGCATGCATAAAAATTAGTAGGAAAAAAGCAGCAGCTGTTTATATAACTATACCCCCACAAAACTGCCTTTCATCTACCTTGCATTTTGCAGTATCATTCATTGATTGACAGGCAACTTAATTATGCAAGGATTGCTTTTTAAGTTTCTTGAGCTCTTGATTTAAGCCCTTTACTTTTTACTATCTCTCTGAAAATTTAGTCTCTCTCTCTCTCTCTCTCTCTCTCTCTCTCTCTCTCTCTCTCAACAACCACCTTTTTCTCCCACACAACCAACCCCCTCCCCTCTCTTACAATACCTCACTGCCCAATTACCAACAGAAAACACGACCTGATCTATACTCTAAATTTTAACTGTGTTTCAAATGATCTCAATTGATCTCAATTTTTATTATCCATTGTTATCTACCTGTAGATAATCTACCTAGGAAAATTCAATTCCTCTTCATAACAATATGCATATTTTTCATCCAATGCCCTTCGTGCCACTGTGTGTTTTTGTGGAGCTTCCTAGGTATGGAGAACAGTATGGTAAAATCCCTTTTTATCTTATAGTCTAGAACATCAAACACATAATCATTATTCACATGCCTCCAGAACCTAAGAAAACTTGATAGTTACTACTTTCCTTAAGCAGGTGCCCCCATCCCTCAGTAACTCTGTAGGTTGACCTCTAAAGCTCATTGTTTCCTTCCGCTTCAGAGAACTAGCCTGGGCTGAACAGCGGTCTTCTTTTCAAAAACTTGTGCCACAACAATTAACAGCCAGCAATCTATGGTTGATTAATATGGGATTTTCTCAACATGACATTAGCATGCAGTTTCTACCTAAGAACACAATATTGCTTAAGTCTCTTCTCCCTCTATTTTCCCCTTCTTCTTCTCTTGAAAGCACTTTGAAATAAATCATCTCACAAGCATCTCTTTCTCAGCCTCTGCTTTTAGAAAACCTGACCTGAGACCATAGTCAACACTTTGTTTTGGATGATGAGGACAGAAATTGTAAAATTTTAGCAACTGCAGCCTCTAAGTGCTAATCTTCCAAGAGCATCTACATCAATCCCAGGCATCCATACATACTAAATAAATACAGAAAGCACATAATGTTTTAATAATATGACAAGTTAAAAATTAGCACTAGTGAGGATTTCAGTATGTCTTACTTTTGTTTGCCTATATGTTGCATAAAGTCAGTAAGATATTTTTCAATACACCTTTGTAAGATATAGATTCTGTGGCATATTATACTCCCCTTGATAATGCTTAGTTGGCATGTGTCAAAGTGCCTCAAAAAACACTTTTAAAAATCCTATGGCCATATAAAGACACACCTTAAATTTCCTCCAGAGGTCTGGTTAGGTAAATGATTTTTGAAACTTTTAAATTTTTATGATATTTCCTCAAACCCCCTATTAAGTCAATTAAGGCATCCAAAACCCTGACTTCAGTATATTCTGTGGATTTACTTTTCTCTTTAGTCTCCTTGAACTACCACTTTGCTTCACTCTTATTCTTTTTTCCCCAAAAGATATGAGTTTGAGATTTTATAGTTTTCATAACTTCTCCTAAGGGAAGATGAGAAATTGGTCTAACATTTAAACTTCTAAATTATAGTTTACATATTTCAAGTGATGAATTTGGATTTACCTCAAGTCCACATTTTCTGGAAAATTTCGGTATCAATGAGCTCTTCCCAAGAGAATTTCCTGAGAAGACAGAAATGTCTACATCTGTTAAATATGGTAGTACATGGTCTCATATAGCTATTAAGCTCTTAAAATATGGATGAATGCTATATTTATTGGTTTCCACTTTACAACAGCTTCATGTGACTGATGTCTACCATATTGAACAGTACAGCTATAGATCATCAAGGAAACGGATTGGGGGAAAAAAAAAGTACAAATTGGTTCAGGTACCTCTGCTTTGCATGGACTCTGAATTTCTCCATTAATTCAGACTAAAGCTTAAAATATATTTTGGGTTTCATTCTCTGCAGAATAATTTCTACTACATTATTTAATATATATAAACATATAGCATGTTAAGACTTTTTGGTAAGTGGAAATCAGAAAAAAATAGGAAGGTATGTAGGTGGCTTTCATAAATCTGTGCTCTATTTTTCTCTCATATTTTTATATCTCACAGCCAGTCTGTAAGCCACCAATTTCTTTACACAAGTTGCTCATGTATTTTCATTTCCCTTTCATCAACTTTGCTCTATTCCTTATACTTAAAATCAGATAAAATTACCCACTTTTTTATTCTCTTATCTTAAGTGGTTCACCCGTGAAGAATGAATAGGAATTTGTCAGGTAATGAGGGAGAAAAAAAAAGAGTGTTTCAGTTAGAGAAAGCAGAACATGGGAATGCCTTTAGGCAGAAAGAAGCTTGATGATGAAGCAACTGAAAGGAGTGATTGGGCCTTGGGTTAGTCAGCTTTTGTTTCTATAACCAAAATATCTGAGGAGAAAAACTTAGAGGAGGAGAAGTTTATTTTGTCTCAGAGGTTCAGTCGATGGCAAGCCAACTCCAATGCTGTGGGCTTGAGATGCGGCACAGGAAATCTCCTCAGCTCATGGAGGCCAGGAAGCAGAGAGACACAGAGGAAGGGGTCTGGGAAGGTTGTATCTAAGGCCACAACCCCAGAGACCTACTTCCTCCAGCCATACCCCACTTACCTACAGTTACCATAAAGTAGTCCATTCAGCAATTAATGGATTAATCCACCAAATGGATTAATCCTCTGATGAGGTCAGAGCCCTAATCCTTACCTAAAAACCCATCTTTGAATCTGCTGCATTGGCAATAATCAACACATGTGCTTTTGAGGGAACAAATTTTTATTCAAACAATAACAAGTCTAGAAAGATAGGTTACTGGTCCATACAGTCTTTTAAACCATATTGATTTTGTAGAATTTTATTCTCTGAATAATGGAAAAAATTAACATACATTATGCATCACTGTGACATCAATAAAGTAGAATTTGTTTAAAAATAAGTAGTATGATGGGAAATGAGAAAAATATTGGAAGGATGGCATATATGCTTGTCATGTTTATAGTAATATTGACTTTGACTAGGAAAACAGCATCAGAAGTAGAGTGAATATTTTTAACATATATTTAAGAATCAGATTCAAAGAACTTGAATGTTGATTAGAAATAGGAGATTTGAACAACAAAAAGTAGGTAATATAACTGGTTTCTGTCATAAGTAACTGGGTTAATTATCATGACTTTTAATATTATGTAAAGTATAAGAAGAGGAAAAGAGTTTCCAAAGTAGTAATACCTAATTCTTCTACATGCATGTCATGATTAGGGTGTCATTTATTAAACATGAATAGTATTTGTTGAGTAGTTAATGTTTATCTCTGTAATCAGTGGGTTACAAAAATGAAATCAAGAAAATATGACAGTGGGGACCAGAAGATGTATGTGATGACTTGACACTGATGATTGTTTTACATAGATTGCAATTTGCCTTTTCAGAAAACTCTCCCTGGCTGGCTATCATGTTATGAGCTGTTACACATTAGGGAGCTGAAGGCACCATCCATCCAAAAGTCAGAAAGAAACCAAAGCCCTCTGTCCAGCAGCCTGTTAGGTAGTAATGCCGCTTAACACACCATACATAAACTTGGAAGTGTGTTTCCTTCCCCAGCAGAGACTCAGATGAGACTGCAGTGTTGGCTGATGTCAACACTGAGACCTGAAACAGAGGACTCAACTGACCAATGCCCAAACTTCTGACTTATAGAATTTGAGATTTTAAAATTTGCATTGATTTACACCACAACGTTTGTAGCAATATTGTTATGTGGCAATAGTAAACAAACATCTTAAAACTTAGAAAAAAAAAGAGAGACTTATCCACTCCACGTGCAATTTGGAATGATAAAAGGAACTCTGTGCAGATATTCCCAGGAAAATTGTCCAGGCTAGTTTGAATTAAGTGGCTTGGTTGACCCAATCACTTTAGACTCTAATTAACAAGGTCTGGATCATATGTAAATGCCAAATGAGTACGGGTAATATCAGAAGGTCATTTCCTAAAAAAGAAAGAAGGGTTTGATATGAAGAGAAGAAACTCTTGTAAAAGTAAATATGTCCAACTTAACAGCTTCACATCACACAGTGAATCCTGCTTTCTACTCAAAAGTGATGCAGACAGGCAGTATAAATGGATGTGTCAGGCAGATCTAATTTATGTTTTAAAAATAATTAAAGATAAATATATTGGAAAGCATAGTGAAAAAAATTTAACTCTCAGAAAGAATCAATGTATCTATGAAATATAAAACTATTATCAAAGATGCAAAATAATTTTTTAAAATTAAAATATTTGTAAATTTAAACTTTGAATTTTTACTTAAAATTTGTATGTATAAGTCTAAAATTTAGTAATTCATCCAAAGGGATAATTATATCTAAGATAATGACAGAGTTGCCAAAATATCCATGCTCTAAGTATTTTCTCTGGCTTTATCTTCCTGTTTCAGGGCTAGACATTCACAAATAATTCTAAAATTTCTAGGATTTCTTTTTTTAAAAATCAATATAGGGTTTTAAAGTACTCGTAGCAAAAGCAAGGCTACCATGAAAATTACTTCATCATCTTCGATTACATTGAAAAACTCACATTTATGATGACTTTTAACTGTGGATAGATACAGATATTTGAATTGTTGTATATGTCCTTTGAAGATAGTTTTAATTAATTTTCAGCTGCCCTGATGTTACTCTTTCACTTAAAGAAAAAAAAATGTGTCTGTAGATGAAGACTCAGGTAAGATGCTGAATGGACACAGAATATTTCCTCAAACTATACTCTTATCATTCATATCATACCCAATTCACATTCTTTCAAAATACAAGTAGCCGGGTGACAAGAGCATTACCCAGTTCATTTGTATTCTCTATATCTACAACCAATAACCAAGAAGTTTGGCAAGGAATTTTTCCTCATGGAAAATCAAAGGGGTTTGAATCTCTTTTAGATGCAATGTGTGGTAAATTTTTTTTCCTTCACTAAGAAAGGAACCAATGTTTATGTTCATGTGCCTTGATTTATTATTTTACAAAATATTTCCTTTTTATTAACTCTACTCATGACAAGTAAGTTGTAGGCTTTCTTTAAAGATGCCTGCCTTCAGGACTAGTTAAATAAATATTGTCACTAATAGGAAAGCTATGGAGTATATTAAATAACTTAAATAAACTATCTGTGCTTAAGAAGAGCCTATGTATGTGATTCAGATATCTTTTAAATAATGTAACAATGAGAAACCAACTTTTACTCACTCCACAAAAAGGCAAATATCGACAAATAGGAGAAATGACCTACTTATCTAGGGGTACATTTTACATAAAGATTAGAAAGATGGAACTCACAAACTAGAAATTATTCAACACAAGCCAGGATATAAGCTGTGTAAGTGTTCATTATGCATGCTTGTACTGAAAAAGTACAAGCATATGAAGACCAACAAAGAAAATAGTTGAATTACCCATGTGGTAAAAGTCTTAAAGGAAGTATAATTTCATGATTAGATATAAGATGATGAGCAAGTATATTTAACATCTGCATGTCATAACTAATTTTTCTGGCCAGATGCTATAAAGAAAGCTATACTAATATTCTTTATGACTGCCTTATCCCTTTGCAATGATTTGTGATAGCCAGGCCACTTTTATTAGTCAAAGGCAAACAGTCAATAACTCATTGAGTATCTTCTACTATTGAGATAAATTATTAAGTCAAATTTCTGTTGACTTATAAATTTTGAACTTCAAATTATGTAGAATTGACCTTGAGCATGACATATATTAAGGTACAAATATAAGACACTACATGCTCCCTCTTGTTCTTACTTTCTGACTATCTTCTTCCTTGTGTTTCTTAATTACAAATTAGGAGTAGGAAAGTTTAATTGCTTTAAACAAAAATTATTTCTACAACTCAAATGTCATAGCAGTATTTCATGCAATACCACTCTCAAACTGCTAATTAGACACAGAAAATTACACCTGTTTGTATGAGTATATCAGAGCTAATAGAATGTACACTGAAATAATAGAGATACAGAAAAGTAAAAACAATTATAATTATTAAAATTTAAATATTAAAATAGAATTGACGTTGAGGAAGGTCCCAATATGCTTTCTTAATATTTGATGATGATAATTTTAGAGAATGCATTTTTATACCCAACTTTACTGTAAACTCTTATGTGCTTTATTGTCAGAATATCAAAAGATTTCCTTCTTGCATTTCTAAATTTACTGATTGATTTTTATCTTAAGTAAATATCAAAAACTGTTAGTAAATTTCCTTCTATTTATGACCCTGTTTAACATGGGAATTAACAGAACTTAAATTCATATTATATTATCAAAGATATTTTATTTAATACAAACTCAATTTTACTTTAACTTTATGATCCTAATGCTAGTGAAAGAGTTCACAAATGCAATGCTTATCCTTTGCTGCAGAGAGATAAGCCAATGAGAAGAGTCAGGTTTTTAATGTGCCATGAAAAACCTTTAAGATAGGAGTTTATGGGCAATTTATTAAATTTTATCAATTTTTTTCTTTATATATCAATTAAAATGGCAAGTGAGAGCTACCTTATAAAATAAAAATGCTATAAAGCATTAATCTATGACCAGGACCTATATAGTAAGTAAAAGAATATTGTTAATAATGGCTTATCTAAATATTATTAACAAATGGCTTATCTACTTTAATTATTTCCCAGGAGATAAGTTATATAAGTTATTTAAGCTATATAAGTTAACATATCTACACAAGTGGAGCTCAATAAGAACCAGAAAACCATCAGAAGTAACAGGAGT
Source organism: Callospermophilus lateralis (assembly GCF_048772815.1). Lineage (NCBI taxonomy): Eukaryota > Metazoa > Chordata > Mammalia > Rodentia > Sciuridae > Callospermophilus > Callospermophilus lateralis. Next base: position 64,387,342 of record NC_135320.1, on the reverse strand, counting down.
AGGAAACTAGGGTCTGAGGATCAGGGTTGATCTAGTAGACAGAGCAATCAGAGACCAAAGACATATTGGAGGCATTGTCTAGCGCAGGTCCTTATTGACACTGAATAATGTGTTATTAGTAATTCTCCAAAGTCAAAATATGTGGACTTGATTCTGCTATATTTCTGTAATGTTGACATCTACAAAAACATTTAAATCTCAACCCAGATTTCAGTGTCTTGGCAGGGATTTTTAAGAGAAATCATTGACTTAATAAGATACGTCTATAGGCTTTTAAATTTGATTTCATAACTCTCTACTGCTTACTTTATTATAGGGAGATGCATTTTTGCTATACTAATAGGTTAATAAAGAAAACATTGTTCAGTTAAGCACAAATACATAAAACATGAAAAAAGAATTATAGAATTTCTGAGGTCTACAGAAGAGCCTTTGTCTTACTTGAATATAGATCTTCTTTTAAATAGTGATGTTGAAATTAAACACATAAACAATCTTACTATGGTGTTTTGGATTATTAATATAAAAAATGAAATCTATTCATTTTAATCACTTAGTAAACACTTATTGAGCATCTGACACACAAAACTTCTATCACTTATAGGGTATGATTGGGAAACTACAGACACAAAACCCTTTCCTACTTATGCAGCTCCTTACATATTCCTAAAAGTCATAATCAAGGAGGTGGTCTGTTTCTCTATTTATCATTCATAGATTTATCTAGTGTAGGTGATTTTAAAATGGAGAATGCTAAATTAAGTAAGAGCTTAAAACTATGAAAATATCATTTAAATTGGATGCTATAGGAATAAGAGAACAAAGAATTTGTCACATTTGGATCTCAGAAAGTTTTCAGTGACATAGACAAAGGCTTAAGCCTTCTCTTAAGAGAATGATTCCATTATAAGAAACCACAAAACAACTTTATAGATAGAAAGTCCCCACACCTTATTAAAGTTACATCTGTTTATGGTTTAAATGAGGTATCCTCCAAAAGCTCTTGTGTAAGACAATGCAAGAAAGTTGACAGATCTATTCCACTTGAATAGGTTAGCTGGTTGGTAACTATAGACAAGTAGGGTGTGGCTAGAGAAAGTAGGTCACTAGGGGCACGGGTTTTCAGTCCATATTTTGTCACTGGGGAGCAGAACTCTGCTTTCTGATTGTCATGTCCTAAGCTGCTTTACTCCTCCACATCTCGCCACCGTCTTGTTCTGCCTCACCTTGAATTCAGAGTAATGAAGTCAACCATCTGAGACCTCTGAAACCTGAACCCCAAATGAATTTTTCCTCCTTTAAAATTGTTCTTGTCAGATCTTTTGGTCAAAGTGATGAGAAAGCTGACTAAACCAGTCTTTTATTCAAGCCTACAGTTAACTTTTGACATTTTCAATGGGAAAAAATAGACTATTACCTTTTGAATTCACCCATAGAACTAGTCATGAATAAAGACATTACCAAATTGAATTTAATCTGCAGTCATAAAAATTAAGGTAGATTTATTTCTTAGTATTTGATAGTCTAGAAATATCCTTGGATAGGCTAGTAAAGCCCATGTAAATATTTAAAAAGCTTTTAACCTAGTATTTGTGATAATTTATTTGAACCATGGGTATGTTAAAAAATATCATCAAATATTTGCATAAAATGAAATTTAGCTCCAAAGGCAATTATATCTTAATTGACATTCTAATATATATCATTATATAGAAAATATTTTTAACATTCTAATTATCTGTAAAATAATTTTACATCAAATAGAATATATTTGGGGGATATTTAGTTTCTTAAAGAACAATATATTCACATTTTTAATTTTGTCTCTCTATTTCTTTTTTAAAATAAAAACTAAACATGATAGTAAATTAGATGAATAAAGTCTATTTCGTAGTCATCTGAGGACGCACATTATAATGCTGTCAATTTGTAAGCTCATCAAATTTCAGTAAGTACCATTTGCCTTCCCTAAAGCTCCTTTACAAAAATCCAGGCTCTGAAAACAATGAGATGTTGAGGTGTTCTCTCAAGCCATAAGAAATCTAGGAGGACACAGCAAACTCCTGAGATGACCAAGATTGTATCCAAGTATTATACACATAGAACTTAGGGTACCTTCTTCATTAGTTTAAAGGCCTTTTTACTTTCTTAAAGAAATCATCACCGTTGTAAGCTTTTGATACAGTGGATGAGACTCCTTTTATGGGATCACCCTGATCAGGGCTTTGGCATGGCACTATTCTAGGGGTGTACAGTGATTAAAAGAGTTTTACATTTAAAATGTCTATGTGTGGGGGTAATAATTCTGTAGTGTGGGTGAAGTACAGACAGCGTGAGCTACAGAAGAGCTCAGTGGTAGAGAACTAACCTTGCCTATCAAGGCTACAAGTTTCGTCCCCAGTAGATTCCCCAATAACAGATAGGTAGGAAATAAATTGGAGGATAATTTAGTAGTCATTAATTTACCTTCTTTTTATATTTTATCCTAATCCAGAACTTGATTTCCATGGGGCCAGAACCAGTGAAGTATTATTACATGTCATGTTTCCCCAACTAGAATGCAAGCATCTCAAGGACCAGGAATTTTGTCCATTTGGTTTTTACAGTTCCAATAGTAGGGACTAGCACATAGCAGTGTGTGATAAATGTTAGTTGAATGGATAACTAAATTTTCCATCATATTTTATTTAGTTGAATGTTTTCCCCCTGTCATAACAGTAAGTATGAGAAACACATATAACATTGATAGACAGTTGTGATATCATCATATACAAAGCCACAGATTGTGCTGCTGAACATAGCTATGTTTCTCAAAAAATATATAATCTTAATCACAAAGAGGTTCAGATACAAATGTGTTTAATGTAAACAAATACATTATCATACCAAGAGTAAAAAATTCAAACTATGCCATTTTACTTTTAATTGTGTATGACATTTTCTTCAGAATGTGATCTACCATAAATACACTCATGAATCTTCAGGAATGTTCATTTCCCTCATTTTGGATATTATAAAATATTTCTCTGGAACACCTGTAGTAGGCTGAATAATGCTTTCTAAATATATTCACCTTCTAATCCCTGAAATCTACAAATGTCACCTTATCTGGTTAAAAAAAAATTTGTCAGATAGAAATATATTGAAGATCTTGTGATCCAGACATTACTCTAGATTATCCAGGTAGGCCTGAATAAATTCAAAACAAGGAAACATAGGGAAATTCTGTGACAAAGGATAAACATGATATTGGGAAAGGCAAGGAAAGTGATCATAACCTAGAGACCCCAGGGGGAGCACAGCCCTGCTGACACTTTACTTTATGCCCATCAAAACTGATTTTGGACTCCTGTGCTCTAAAAATGAGAGAGAGCAGATTTGTTTTGTTTCATGTCAAAGGTTAAGGCAATTTTTATAGCAGCCCTAGTAAATGAATACAGGACCTATAAGGATAATGTAGGCAACTCTTATAAAAGAAGTCTATGAAGAACAGATTAAAAGAGGTCTCTTGTTGACAAAAAAAAAAAAAAGTGAAGTGGGAATTTTTGAATAGCAAAGGGTAAAACAAAATATGTATTTAGTGATTATATTTTCCAAAGGAATAATAGTAGATTTAAATCCAGTTACAGATTCAGCATTAAATGAGTCAGAAATAAAACTGTATCACATTATATATATCAAAGTAGAAGAGAGGATTTTTTAACATAATTACCATAAAGAAATACTAAATGTTAAAGTGATGGATATGCTAATTACTCTGAGTTGATCACCACCCAATATACAAATGAATCAAAACATCACATTTTACCTCACAAATATATATGCAGATTGTCAATCAAAAAATTCAAGATGATTGTAACTTTTCTTTAATTGAAATGCTGAAAAATAGCCATAAATGCTTATGTATTAAAAGTTCTGATTATTTTAGAACTTTAGTACAAGAATCTAATAAGTATAATATACAGCCCAAAATCTTAAGATACAAGTATTGAATAAATATAATGAATAATTTAAATCCATCATAAATTTAACCCCAAACTAATTATCTATTCTAAATATTAAACTTTGAGCAAAAAGAGAGACATTTAGCACCAGAAAGGACAATAGTAATTGCACTGTAAGGATGGTAGGTAGGTTTTAGCACATTTGCCAACTTTGACTGACCCTGTGGCTTCCAGGAGAATTGTGCTAAGGAAAATTATGATTCTCTGGTTTCAGAGAGAAATAATGTCATGGTTAACTAGGAATAGATTCCACGACCAACTCTGGGCAATGATGATGCCGCTGACCTTGGTCCAGCTTAGCCAACCGTTTATCTTAAAGCAAAGATGCTAAGTCATTGAGAGAGTTACAGAATGGAATTTAACAGTGGTAATGTTTTAACCTTGGTCTCCTGAAATAAATGTTTTACTGTTTTTTCTCCTCTTAGACATGAAAATAACTTTAGTTGGAAATTTTAGATAATTGACATTTTACAAGAACTATCCCATGAGATCCTAACTAATTTTCCCTTTCTCCCATAATAAAATTCCGTAAATTAAATAGAGACATTACACTTTATTGCTAATACATTACATAAAAACAAGCACACTCACCCCTATGGACCACTCAGTGGCATCCTATGCCTATGAAATCTATCCAACTAATGAGTTTATAAAATATTGAATTATATTAATACATGAAATAAAATATCTGAAGATGAGAAATATTTATATTTTTCTGTTCATATTTCAAATGTTTTACAATACAGAAAAGAAATAGAGAAATCCTCATATATAAGAAATAATACTACATAATTTTATAGGTATGTTATATTTTTAATGCACTGTATGGTATTATTTCTACTTTTAAAATAGTGCATGTCCTTGACATGTACATATTATATCCATAAAAATGTACACATATCTCTGGTGAAACTAGACCTTGCTATTAAATCATAGTTACTAATCACAGATTATTAATCTCCTCTTATGTCTTGATCAAGCCTAATTAGTAGAAAACAAAAAGGCTGGGGAATTAAATGATGCCTCTGTGACAAAGTAAAACAAGCATTTGAAAGATTTGGAAATGAACGTATTTGTTATTAGTGTCCTTGCTTTTCAATTCATCAGCTAATAAAAGTGGACATGTTTACCTCACATAGCAGAAGATGAGTAATAGGTGGAATTTTCTTGACCACACATAAGAACCTTGGGTATGAAAAACTTATTCTATGACTCATTCAAACCCAAATGGAACAAAATAGAAGCTGATGTTTAATTTTTATTCAGAAGCCAAAGCCTGAAACCTTTGGGAGCCACAAGTGCAAGTTCTAGAGTCCAAAGACCAGAAAACATGGAGTCTTGATGTACAAATGCAAGAGAAATACAGTGCTCCAGCACAGGAAGCAAGAGAGAGGATATCTCCTTTCTTCTGCCTTTTTTGCTCTTTTGTGTTTTATCTGAGTTCCCAGACAACTGGGTGGTGTGCACCCACATTGAGGTGGATTTCCCCCACCCAGTGCACCAGCTCACATGTCAATCTCTTCTGAAAACACCCTCACAGACACACCCAGAAGTCATGCTTTACCAATTTTCTAAATATTCCTTAACCTATCAGCCAAGTTGATCCCTAAAATTAACCAGGACAACACCTCAGCTGAATTTTCTTGACCACAATTTCCACATCACAGTCCATAAGAGCATGGAGTAAAGCTGACAGCAATGTGCAACTTTCTGGGAAATCTTCTAGGTGGAAGATTATCGTGGTGTGAGCATTCAGCTAGATTCCTAGAGCAAAGAGACAGGTCTGAAAGAGGGAACTACAAGAAGAAAAGGAAAGGAATTGCATTGAGGAGTGTGTGGCTTAGATCTGAAATCAATGATGTGACTGGAGTAAAACACCCAAACCAGGGTCAGTGGACTAGTTTCCAAGCAACTGTACACCAGCCATGAATTCTTTCTCACTTCTTTCCTGAACTATGAAGATTGTTTCTGACATTCTTGTTTCTCTCAGTGTTGTCTTCTATTCCAGTGACTTCCACCATCCCCTTTTACCTGGCTTCCTGGGACACCGTACCCGAGCTACATGGAATGACCAGAATCTTGGCCTAACAAATCAGTACCAAGGACATATTTTAAGTTAATAAGACTCTCTTATCTATAAAATGGGTGTAATATTAATTTTTAACATTTTAAATTTAAGCTGAGCATTAAGGAGAAAACAATAATGCTAAATTTTAATGATTCCTATTCTAATGTAATCTTATATTTCCATTTGAACCACACACTAATCCTTTGTACTACCATAAGCTTAATATCTGCAATTACTTCTTCATCCTGTCTTTTCTTCTCCATCAGTATATTTTTTTAATATTAATTTTTGATAGACATTGCATCTGTATACAATGAGGTACAATGTAATGTTTTGACTTGCCTCAATGTTATGTAATAAGCAAGTCAGAATAATTAGCATATCCATAAAGAAATAATAAAAGCTTAAGGTGATGGATATGCTGATTATCCATGGTCATTATTTTAACAGCAAAAAATTTTGAAAGAGAAAGAAGGCATCATTAATTGTACTATGTCATTTTCTATAGATCTCACTATATCATGTTTCATATAGATCTCACTATATCATTTTCTACATTTCATTATTAGTTATATAATCAGCAATGCTGCTCAGCAATTCATTTATGCCATGTTCTTTATTATTAAATAACTACATAAACATTGTTTTAATGGTTTTATGGCATTCTTTTATGGGAACACACTGGAATTTATTTAACAACTGATTCTGTTTTTATTATTTAAAGAGTATTCCAATAATTTTGTATAAGAATTATTATGTGCTTGGGTTTTCTATTAATTTTTTTGTTAATATTAAAATTCTTTGAATTAATCTTTCTAAGAAAAAAATGAGCTTACACATTAAATTCTCATTAGATTTTTTTTTAACTTTCTAAAACATTTGGGCAATAGTTATTCTCAGAAGCTACTTTATATTTTATTTTAGTCTCACATGAACTAGATGATAGGTTTTAAAAGTCTTTATGATTTGATAGCAAAAAGCCACTTGTGTTTCATATCTCTCATTTAGTTTTCTTCTCAACCCATCCAGTTTAACATCACTGCCATTCATAAGTAACTAATTTTAAAAGATAGTTCCTACATAAAACATTCAATAACTCCCTATTCCCTTCTAATTGAAGTTCTAACATTTTATCTTAGAATTGAATACTTTCATAAATCTCCTGCTCCATGTTGAAGAGTTCCCAGAAAACTGCACATTGATCTCAACTTTGCTCTTTGCTCCTATGAGGCTATGATGTGGAGTTAACAGTCAATTCCAGTTGAGGTATCTTGATGGTTAATTTTAGGCTCACTTTAGCTGAATTAAGGAATGTCTACAGAATTAGTAAAGCATTACTTCTGGATGTGTCCAAGAGGCTCTGTTCATGGTCTGATCATAGCTATTTTCAATACCTTATAACCTATTTAGCCACCTAAATTTTAACTTTGCATTTTGTGGGGACTGACCTTAAGGCCCATTGTACATATTCTGAGAAACCTTTTATTTATCTGACCACTCTTCAGATTTCCAGCTTTTATACTTTATTGACTCATTGACATCAATGCTTGAATGTTTCAGATGCACCATACATAACTTCAACACCTTCAAAACACAACTAAATGAAGCAAATTGTTCCCACATTCCTGTTTCTGAACATGGCAACACCACCCATTCAGTCGCTAAGGCCAGAAACCTCTTTTATCAATCCACTGTCTAAATGTGAGCAAAACTGTTTTTTCTACCTACGATATATCTCAAGTGCTAGCCTGTGTCTCCATGCTCACTGTGAGCCCAAGGCATCTGGCTCCCTCTCTGGATGACGTAGTCTGTGAACACATTATCCTAATTCCATGCTTAGCCTTCTTTCCTCCTATTGTAGTTGGGATCTGGAATGTTCCCTAAAAGTCCAATATATTAAAGACTTTTCCCTGCTGGTGGCACTATTAAGAGGTGATGGGAACAGTAGGAGTTTGGCTTAATTAGAAGATATAGGTCAATGAAGTTATGTCCTTGAAGAGCATATCTTGTGACAGTCTCCTTCCTCTTCCTCCCTTCTCTCTGACGGCCATGATTTGAGCAGCTTTGCTCTACCACACTCTCCCTGCCATGATTTTCTGCATCACCACAGGACTGAAAGCAAGGGAGCCAGCTGATTACTAACTGAGACTTGGAAACCAAGTCAAAATGAGTATTTCACTCAAGTTCTGTCAGGCATTTAGTTCTGTTCCCAATAATAGTTCCATTAATTCTGTCAGGCATTTTATCAGTGACTAACTTACCATATTGTCATATCAGTTAGATGCATAGAAGAGCATAAAGAAACTGCAAGCTTAATCTCACTGACATTTTTATTAGCATGCTTTTACTTAGTTCAGTTTGTCATAAATAAAAATAATTTGTTCCAGCTTTTCAAAATTTATCATCAAAAGATTATTATAGCAGCATTAGATTATGCTATTCCTCTAAATAAAATATTAAATGTCTTCCTCTCAAGGGTGAAATAAGTGTGACCTTTACATCACAATATGTTAGACTTCCAAAAGTCCAGCCTTGCAGATCTCTGAGCCCCATTTTGTGGCTCTTTCTACATCACACATTTGGCTTCAGGTACATTAGTCCACCTCTAAACACCACAAAATTGCTAAGTTATTTCTTGCTGCAGGATTTATGCTCATGCCATTCCTAGATTAAAAATCCTACTCAGCTTGTCTTTTGATTTTGAATTGTATGTTTGCTTTCACAAAGGAAATATAACTGTATGCCACTCCTATCTAGTAGGAAGTATTATACAGGATTTGAAGAATCTGAGCTGCTCAAAGAAAAGATATAACCATGCAGAGGCAGGAGCACCTGTGAGTTCTATTTGGGTGGGTGACACTGACAGATTTGCCAGAACAGGAGGTCAGAGGTTATGGTCTTACTGAGAAGCATACCATCCAGGAAAACAGAAGGGCAACCAACTCCTAAGGGAGAAGGTTCTGGATAGGGCACTTACATGTCTAGATGATGGTACTCCACAGCACAATAGAGAATCTCAGGTTAGGGAGCTCTGGAGGGCAGGTATAAATTGGAATTTGGATTTATCCAAACCATGCCTAGTCTCCCTAGTTATGCAAAAAAGGCATTCTGTATATGGTAAGAGTCTATTAATTTGCTATGTGTTTAAAACAATTGTATGTATAAGAATTTTAGTTTGGCAGCAGCAGGAGGTTTAGCTGAGAGGTTTCACCCTGCTGTGAAGAGGTAAACAAACTAGGAGGTCATACAGAAACCATCATTGGTTCATTCATATAACAAGTACTTCTTCCAAGAAAGCTTATTATATATAGTATAGGATATTATCATAACCTCTTTGAGATTCTCCTACATTTATAGTTGCCCAAATTTGTGAGTCCAAATTAATTTATAAAATATACATGATTTTTAAAAGTATTCCCTAAGAGATATTATTGGGAAATATACCATATTAAACTTACTAGATTTCCATAACTCGTTTTCATTTTAATAACAGTTGTGGGACTACAATAATTTGAGAAGTATGACTGTTAATCATCTTCTTAGTATTAATAACTCTTCTAATTATATTTCTAATTTGAATATAATATTCTTCTAATTATATTTCCCCAAAATTCTTACTTTTTAGAATGTTTCTTATCTACCCTAACTGTACTTTACTAAGTTTCAATAACATTTCCCTATCTAGAACTTGACAGTAATCCATTACAAATTAATAGCATACTAGATTTTCTTACATTTAGTCATTGCTATTAAGTAAAAAAGATATTTCTCTTCAAGAGCAAACTATGTTTGTGTTTAGAACATACTAACAAAAGAAGAAGTATTCTAACTGCAGAATTTTTATTCTACTGTGGAGTCTCCTTACTTGAATTTTGAGATTATACTATAACATTATTTCTTAAGGTATGATGATTGTCCTGTTGATCCTTTTAGGTGATACATATAAAAACTTCTAAAAACAGTTATAAAAGAGTGAATCAGAAAGACATCAGAGTAAATATCTAGGTATCTCTAAGCTCCCTTTCCCCAAAAGAATCATCAATACAAGCAACAATAAATGTTGTTAAGGATGTGGGGGGAAAGGTACACTCATACATTGCTGGTAGAGCTGCAAATTGGTGCAACCACTATGGAAATGAGTATGGAGATTCCTCAGAAAACTTGGAATGGAACCACCATATGACCCAGTTATCCCACACCTTGGTTTATACCCAAAGGACTTAAAATCAGCATACTACAGTAATACAGTCACACCAATGTTTATATCAGCACAAAAATTAATTCAATTAATTTTTTAAATTAATTTTTAATTTAATTTTAATTTAATTTTTTAAATTCACAATAGCTAAACTATGGAACCAACCTAGGTGCCCTTCAATAAATGAATGCATAAAGAAAATGTGACATATACACAATGGAATATTACTCAGCCTTAAAGAAGAATGAAATTATGGTATTTGCTGGTAAATGGTTGGAACTAGAGGATATCTTACTAAGTAAAATAAACCAATCCCAAAGAAACAAAGGCCAAATATTTTCTAGGATATGGGGATGTTAATTCACAAAAAGGTGGGAGGGGAGGTGGCTAGAGAAAAATAGAGGTACTTTGGATTAGACAGAGGGAATGGAAGGGAGGGAGTATGGAGGCGGGAAGCATACAGAAAAAATTAGACATTATTACACTTGTGCATATATGATAACATGACTGGTGTGACTCTACATCATGTATAACCAGGAGAATGAGAAGTTATACTCCATTTATGTATGATGTGTCAACATGCATTCTACTGTTATGCATAAGTAATTAGAACAAACTAATTTTTTTTAAAATAATATATTTGAAAAAATTATAAGGGACAATTGCAAAAGATTTTATGGCAATTAACTAGACAACTTCTAAGATTAAAAAATATCAAGTAGAGATTGTCTTGATTAATTTGGTTAGAAATCTGGAAAACAGTCAAAGGTAGGTAGCAACCAAACAAACTTCAACACCTCATTTTTAATAGTGGATAGAATGTCTAGACAGATCAATAAAGAAAGACAATTTGAACAACATTGTAACTGGCCAGACCCAATGGTCATACAAAGAACACTTCAACAGGCAAATCCACATTTTTCTCAAGTGCTCAAGATACTTTCTACAGGATATATCATAAATTATGTTAAAAACAAAACTTGATAAAAATGAAAAAAAAATCATATAAAGTTCCTTCTGCTGCAGTTGGATGAAGTTAGTAGTCAACAACAGAGGGATCATTGAAAATTTCGCAAATATGCTGATGTTCAACAACATGGTTGTAAACAAGCAGGGTCAAAAAAATCACAAAGGAAATTAAAAAATAGCTTGAGTTAGATAAAAATAAAATATAACTAAATATTATGTGATGTAAAAAAAGCAGTGTTCAGAGAAAAATTCACCCTACATCAAGAAAGAAAAAGGATCTCAAATAAATAGCATAACATCAAAGTTTGAGGAACTAAAAAATGAAAAAACCAAGCAAAAGTTTGCAGAAGGAAGAAATAATAAGGATTTGAATAGAGATAAACTAAATAGAGAATGGAAATGCAATTCAGTAAAAAAAAAAAAAAGATATAATTCCTCTTTTCCTTCCTTCTTTCCTTAAGATCTAAAGAATATAATCAATCACTTTTTTTGGATGCTTACCTGAATATGCCACAATGATTTCCACTTTTAAATTGTCACAATAAATCCCACTAATATGTATAATTATAATGCACCAATAAAATATTTTTTTAAAAAAAGGATAAATTCTTTTTTATAATGCTTTTTTAGTTACTGATGGACCTTTATTTATTTATTTGTTTAAATGTGGTGCTGAGAATTGAACCCAATGCCTCACACATGTGAGGCAAGTGCTCTACCACTGAGCCACAACTCCAGCCCCAGAATAGTTTCTTAAAAAGTCAAAAAAGAACAAATCTTTAGTTTGATGAAGAGAAAAGATACATATAACTAAAATCATAAATTAAAATGACATTACTACAGAACTTACAGTAATACAGAAGAGCATGAAGAATACTATGAACAATTTCAACAACTGCCAAAAAATTAGACAAACCAGGATGAAATGGAAAAGTTCCCAGAAATACACAAATTATCTAAATTTATGTGAGAAGAGATAGAAAACCTCAATAAATCTATAATAAGTAAAAAAGACTTAGTAACCAAAAATCTCCTAAAGAAAAGTTCAGATCAGAAGGTTTCACTAGTGAATTCAAGCAAACTTTTAAGAATCATTAATAACAATCCTTCTCAAAATCTTCCAAAAAAATAGAAGAGGAAAGAACACTTTATAATTCATAGTATATAGCCAACATTAACCTGACACTCATACCAAAGCCACATAAAGATATCACAAGAAAAAAAATACAAGGATTCTTGGTGAAAGGAAATTTAAAATTCCTCAACAAAATGCTAGCAAACCAAATTCAACAGCATTTAGAATGTACACTATGACCAAGTAGAACTAATCAAGAGAATGCCAAAGTGGGTGGATATAGGAAAAAAAATCAATCTATATAATGCATAGTATTCATAGAAAGAAAGAAGACCTATATATGATCATCTAAATTGACAAAGAAAAGATATTTTACCATAATTAAAAACATTCAGAAAACCTGATATGAGGCAGACAGAGCATCATGGCAGAAAGGTGTGGAGAAGAAAAGCATCTAAGGACATGAAAATCAAGAAGCAATAAAAGACCAAGTTTGGTTCATCAGCTACAAAATATATGCCCCAAAGGCACACTCTCACCGACTCACTTCCTGTAGCCACAGCCTACCTGCCTTTAGTTATCACCCAGTTAATCCATCCAAGTGGATTAATGCAATGATTATGTTAAAGGTCTAATAACTCAATCATGTCCCCTCTAAATTTTCTTGCATTATCTCTCACATGAACTTCTGAGGGACACCTTATATCTAACCCATAACAATTTCAATATAGTTAATGGTAGAACACAATGTTTTTTTTCCAAAAAATCAGATTAGAGGTTACCAGGGGATGGGGTAAAGTAGCAATGGGAAATTATCGCTTAATAGGTACAGAGTAACTGACTTAGGTATGGAAAGTATTGGAAATAGATACAGACGAAGTTACACAAATTGTTGATAAAATTAATACCAATGAATTATATATTTATGAAATAGAATAGCTGATGTTATACTCATCTTACCACAATAATATATTAAAATATACTATTCAAAATTAATCAAACCAAAAAAAAATATAAAACAAATTTAAATTATTGTATTTAAAACTATTTTTGGTAATTTTGTAGCATTCAGTTTTCAGAAGTTATTAAAGCTTAAAAACCGCAAACAAGAGTGTATTTTAATTTATAATAAATATAGTTTAGGTTATTCATATTAGAAAAAATATAACTAGTATCTATACAGTATAAACATGATGATGTAGTTTTTTTCCTAAAATATACTGTTTTAAAACAAAGTTTAAAATAATAATAGTACAAGGTGTGTAAAGATATGGTAAAAATGAATTCTTAAGCAACACTAAGCATATTTCCTAAACAAATCAGAATGCTTTATAAGGCCTAACAGACAGTAGTTATAATTTTTGTCTTGTATAGGAGAGAACAACAGGTAAGTAATTGGAAATTACTTTATTATATCCCTAGCACATAGAAGAAAGCCCAAGATAGAGCAGAAACCAATATCAAAGAGATCTAATATCATATATACAAATGCACACTCATTCACTCACATATATGTCAGATTGTTAAAACAAAGAATAAATCACTAAGATTTAGCTAGTTTGGGAAAGCAACTTCCCCATGACTCTCTCTGTAAGTAAAATCATAGCTTATTGGCAGCAATCCATCCTGCCCTGGCCATCAGTTAGTATAGCCAGATGTGATTTTAAGTATTACAAATGCCATCTCACTGCCTCTCTTAGGCTCCCCATAATGATTTCAATCCTTATTGGTCATGTTTGGTTGAATGAGATCTAATCACTTTGATTTGGTTCCATTTTATTGTTATTTTTCTGAATTGTAAATCTTTACCACACAGGATCTATAGTTTTAGTTGTTGTACTCTCCAGAAACTAAAATTGTGTCCATCAGATAGTAGCTTCAATTATTTGGAAAGGAAATGATTGGGATTAGAAAAAATATAATAGAGAAAAAAATTGTATGTATTATTTAATTTTTGCATTGTCAAAATACTTAGTAATGTGTTCGCAGAAGTCACCCTCTGATTTTAGAGGAATGACTTTTCTGGCAAGAGTCTTGTGCAAGACTTTGGAAACTTTCTGACAAAATAGGCCCTTCCACAAAAGTAGAATTTAAATCACATTGTACTAAGTAGAAAAAAATTCTGTGAATTTTCTTTATAAGAACTTTATAGTTAATAATAATTAAAAGATTCATTAATGTGAAATTAATTGTATACTAAGGATTGTTGGGTAAAAACAAAATTCAGAGGAGGAACATTGAAGCTAAATTTTTTGTCCTTGGCTTTTGTTTCACGTGTAGCAGGCTGGCCTCATAAAGGCAAAAATAGAAATGGAATGAGCATGTAACCATAGAAACTGCACCAGGCAGTTAAGGGAAAATGTTCTCAGGATGTAAAACACCAAGTGAATACACAATGCAGAGCAAAAACATATCCACCGGTGTCCAACTGAAGTACAGGTATGAATATTGCTCATGCAGTTTTGACAGTAATTCTAGTTCATAAGGAGGTATTTGTTAAGGGCATAAATTTTAATGGATAGTTGCACAAATAAAAGAGAAAAAACCTTACTGATAATTGCAGTCTTTGAGTATGGTAGTAAGAGTTTAATACAAAAGCACACAGAACTTAGGTTAAATTTTATTTAAAGGAACATGACAGTATTTAACCAGTAATAAAAGAGCAATAGTGATTGCATAATGATTCTAGTGAAGAACTAGCATTGTGCTTTATTTTCTAGTATTAATAAATGAGAATATTTAGTCCTCAAACTGAAAATCATGAACAAGTGATAAGATCCAGGGGATATATAAAAAAGTGTAGAAAATTGATTCTTTAATAGGATAAAAAAATACATAAAAATCATGTAGTACTACATGTTGAACATCCCTAATCCAAAACTCCAGATCGAGAATGCTCCAAAATCTGGAACTTTTGAACATTAATATGATGACACAAGTGAAAAATACAATACCTGACCAAATGCTACTGATACAGTCAAAATGTAGATAGACCCAAAATGTTATGTAAAATTACTTCAGATTCTGTGTATATATCTTGTACACATCGGTGTTATATATCTATATAACACAAATAAATTTTGAGTTTAGACTTGGGTACAATCCCCAAAATTGCTCATTACAGATATGCAAATATCCCAAGGTCCAAAATAACCAAAAACCTGAAACACATGTTGTTGTTTTCTGTCTTACTCCCAACCTGAAATTGAATGCCATGGGTACAGAAATTACAACTGTTCATTATAATATTCTCAGTGTCTAATACTGTGCCTTGCAAGGAATAGGCACCTCATGTATTTAATGAAGGATTTAAAAATGAAAAAAATATTAGGGAAATCAATGTGGCCATGGTCAGGCGTAAAGAAATTGTAACCTGGGAGAAAAGAAGATGAGAGAAGAATCTAAGATAATAGAAACATATTGTTTTTGCCATCAAGGGAGAACCACACAGTTCTAAAGAGGGAGGTCAAGTTTTCTATATCCACACTCAATTTTTTCTTTAATGAGAAATAAAAATTATTCTTATTTATGGGGTACCATGTGATGTATTGATACTTGTGCACATTGTATAATTTTCAACTCAGGCTATCAGAAGATTTTGAAACAACTCTACAAAACATGTATGGGTAAAAATCTTTGGCAAACATAAAACTATTTAGAAATGTATGTATGGGAAGTCTCCAACTTTCTAAAGTAATGGCATTGCCATAGGAACTACAAGCCTTAGACTGCCTCCCCAAACAACCCCAAGTCTTGGAACAGAACTAATAAGAAGGAAATTGAGAGCTCTACAATCCCCAAGAAGTACTTTCTGTCCAATGGATATACTTAGGAAGAAACAGATCTCTTAAAATGCAAACCATATCCAGACAGGACAACTTTTAACATATAAGGAATATATGCACTATTGGAATGCAGATCCAGGGACCGAAAGAACTGATGATCAAGGGTTTTTTTATCCACTTTCAAACCAGACAGGACAGACACTTTCTATAACTTCAGACCAATAAAATTTGCTAATACTATGGAGCGGTGATTAATATCTGTCTTTATTCTTAAACATCTCAGAGACAATTTTACGGCAACTGTTCTGTCATACGCTCGTACTCTACAATGAGCATATGCGGTTGTGTTGAGGGCCAGTACATTACTAATCTTTTATTTTATAGTGGAACAGATCATGAGAACTGATGTATTAGAAAGGATGACACTTTATCCTGCATTTTGATATGGAATACTGGAACAATGGACTTTGGGACTAGTCCTTGGAAGAGGGGTGAGAACATTCTATGTGTAGGAATTTTTTTCATCAATGTTTTATAGTTTCACTGTAGAAACCTTTCACCTAAATTTATTCCCAGGTTTTTTTAAATTCTTATAACTCTTATAAGTAGGATTACTTATTTGATTTTATTTAGATAATTAGCTACTGATATATAGCAATGATACGGATTTTTGTGTGCTGATTTTGTACGAATTCCAGTTTTAAACATGGTGAGTCTAAGTTTCTAGGTGAAACATGCAAATTGTCTTTGGTTTTCACCCCTTAGCTAAGAGATGAGCATAAATCTTAATATTTGTCTAATGTAATCCACAAATATTTTAGTAATCTTTTGATGATTTTACCTATAAATTATCAACCACTTATTACTTGAACAAAAATGTATTTGATAAGTTATTCATTACAACAGGAATTCTGTGTCCCAGTTTCTAATTGTTTGAAATCATTAATGTCTTATCTCATGCCCAAAATTTCAGTCATTTGATGGATATGATTATGAGGTTATTCAGGGGTCAATAAATGAGCACCTTACAAATTCCAACAATTTCTTGGTTGGTACAAATTTATAAAATCTGCAGAATCTATTGGCTCTTATTCAAAATGACTTCTGATCACTTATTCACTTCTCAGTATGAGTGAATATATTTTGTAAAAACTGACCCTCCTATTGCCATCAATAAAAAGGAGAGAGAGAGAGAGAGAGAGAGCAGAAACTACATTTCAGACTAAAGGAAACTGAGTCAATTGCTGCTAATTGCAACTTTCATATATATCACTAGAATGCCAAGGGGAATAGATATTAAGATTAATAAACAACAAATGAATTTAGGGAAATAATGCATTTCTGATTTCCGAATTATTTTGAAATGAACAAAGCGGTAATTTTTATGATGTGCAAAATCAATGATGAAACTGCCTCTCTAAAAACAGAGAATGTTGAGAACTGAACTTCTGCAAGTTGGTGGAGAGTGTTTGTGAGCACTGGAATGGGCTTGGCCACTACAACATGTTCAAGGTCAAACACGTCTTAATGCAAATAAATTTTGTCAAACTCTAAAGGCCTTTATTTATTTGTCTTAAGAACCAAAGTCAGATAGATTCATTCCCCATTGCAAATATAAAGCATACATCATTTCTTAGAGCACCAAATAATTCTCCACGTTAACAAATTTATATGTAAGCTGGGTGTGGTGGCACACTCCCATAATCCCAGTGGTTTAGGAGGCTGAGGCAGAAGGATCACAAGTTCCAAGCCAGCCTCAGCAAAAGCAAGGTGCTAAAAACTCAGTGGGACCCTGTCTCTAAATAAAATACAAAATAGGGCTGTGGTTGTGGCTCAATGGTTGAGTGCTCCTGAGTTTGATCCCTGGTACCTCTCCCCAACAAAAAAGTAATTTATAAGTAAAGATTTGACTTGGCATGGTGGCCCATGCCTGTAGTCCCAGCTACTGGGGAGGCAAAGGCAGGAGGATCACCTAGGCCCATGAGTTCTGGATCAGCCTGAGCAGCAGAGCAAGACTTCGTCTCAAAAAATTAAACAATAGCAGTATCAACAAAAGTGTTGTCCTTTTTATTTATATTTTATAGTCTATATTCATGACACCTATTCAGTAAGTTTGTTAACTTTTAACGGAGTAAATCTTGGATTTGTCTCTAACAAATCAATGACCCACAAATTGCTTGGCATGCCTTATGACATAGTGGGCAAAGAAAAAGGCTCTCTTGAGAGCCGGATGATCCAAGTTCAAATTGTGACTCCTAAAGGACTTAGTATATTTCTTGGCAATTAGCTAGTATATTAAACTACAAATACTACTATTGAAGTTCTAAGAGCATAGAAGAAACTGTTATTTATTGTCCAAGAGAAAAGTGAAGAAAACATCAACCTTAAATAAGTTCAGTGTCCAGTAGGTGTGAATTTATTATCAGTGAATTATCGTTAAATAGAATATTGGGGTTCATTTTGATATAATTATATAAGCATGGAATATAATTGGCTCCAATCCAGTCCCCAGTACTTTTTCTTTCCTTCCACTCTCCCTCCCTCTGTTCCCTTTCCTCTACTGGTATTTCTTCAATTCACATATAGTTTCTTTTTTTCAAATTAGTGCTTTATAGTCATCCATATAGGTTAAATTCAATCTGGTATATTCATATTTACACATAGAATAGTTTGGTCAATTTAATTCCTCTGTTCCACCCATTTCCCATCCTTTATACCTCCCCCTGCTACAGTAATCTCTCTTCTACTTTCATAGGATTTCAGTTCCCTTCCATCTTTTTTTAACCTTATTTTGGTTTAGCTTGCACATGTGACAGAAAACATTCTACCTTTGACTTTGAATCTAGCTTGTTTATCTTAGCATGATGTTCTCCAGTTCCATCCATTTACTGGCAAAGGCCACAATTTCATTATTTTTAATGACTGAGTAAACTTAATTGTACATATGTCTTATATTTTTTTTTCTTTATCCATTCATCTGCTGATGGGTACGTGGGTTGGTTCCATGTCTTGGCTGTGGTGAATAGCATTGCCATAAACACTGATATGCTGTGTCACTATATTATATTGATTTTATTTCTTTTGGATAAACACTCAAGAGTGGGATAGCTGTGTCATAAGGTGTTTCCATTCCTAATTCTTTTTTGAGGAATTTTGGATATTCCATTCCAGAAGTTTATACAAGGTACAGGAGTAAGTAGTAGAGTGTGTCCAATTATATTTATTTTATCAAATTATATCTTTTAGAGGTTTCATCTGATTTGAACATTAAACAATAAATAGGAGATTAATAAGACCACAAGATGAGTGAAGGTGTTTCAGGAAGCATGAATAATATATGCAAAGGCAAAGAGCTAAGGCATTTTCATAGAAAATGCATGGCTTTGCTCAAGAATCAAGTACAAGAGGGCAATTGATCAAGCCAGTACTAGATAGGAAGTTGGAACCCTGTTAATGCTTTCTACCTTCAGGACTGTGGACATTTTGATTAGAAAATTGGAGGCAATTGGTCTTTAATTTTATTTTTTTAATAAGGAAGAGACACCATCCCTTGAAGGTCAGTGAATAATTAATTACAGGGTAGCTTAACAAGAGAAATTAAGAAAAAATAGACCATGAAAATAAATATCACAATAATTGATCTGGAACTAATGTTTCTGAAGTTTTACAACCCTGTCTTATTCTCAACTGAAAACAAACTTATCTACGTATTATGACTTCTAGGAAAGTTATTAAAACAAAATCTAAACATAACGATCAAGTTGAATTAGCAAACCAGGTGGTGTGGAGGAGTGATTTAGACATGTCTCAAACACCAAACACAAAATAATCTATTTATATTGTATCATTATAATTATTAGACAGAAACAGAAATAAAGCAGGACAGGGTGGTAAGGGTACAACTCACATATATAAAATATGTATTCAAATCTTCTAAAAAGTTGCAAAATCAATATGAAGACTGAGTTTGAGCATGACATTTTTGGGAATGCTAAAAGAAAAGAAAGGAAAATGAAAAATTGCAAGTAAAAGATCATTTTATATGAAAAACAGAGATTGTTGAAAAGGTAATAAAATTGTTGTTATTGACATCTTTAAAGTGATGGAACCCATTAGTACCTATAGAATATAATGTTATTGAACTGTTTTACCTGATTACATCTACTAGCTAAAATCTAAAAATCTACTGAAACAGCTCAATTCCTAGAAAATACATTAAATTCAACATTTGTTAATTTTTCATATTACTTCAGTCATAGTAATTGAATTATGCAAGTTCTACAATACTTTAAAGAACTCCCACATAGAAATATTAACCCATTACTTTATACACTTATCACAAATACAAAAACTTTCATAAACATTATTATAACTCTTTTTTAAACATAAATTATATAGAAACGTCAAAATATAAATAAATTTTATAATGACATGGGCATTTGATTAGGTCTAAACTCATCAACAAATCAAACATTAAATATGTGCAGTTCTCTGTTATACACTCAAAAGCTGTGAAAAGGCAAACACACAACCAAACAAACCAAAACCTCTTCAGAAACAAAACAAAAATCTACATATGTAAAAGTCCATATTTGTTAATTTTTCAAATAATTTTATAAAACAATAAAATATTGATAAATAAGTTACCTGAATATTCTTACACTTCATTTATGCATTATCTGTTCTTTTTACTGTTCTATCTGAAATGAAAGCTAAGGTATTTTCAGTTCTGGTCAAAGTTCTACAAAACTTAGTTGTTTTTGAAAAAGATTGAGCCTGAATAAGAGAGAACATGAATAGAACAGTGTTTTGTATACAAAGAGCCAAAAGGGCTCATCCTACCCAATATACTTCTTCCTATCAGGGGAGATAGCTTAGCTTAGGGGACACAAATCTTCTTCCAGGGTTCAACTGCACTGCGGGTTCTTACTTGCATAGAGCCACTACAGATTGCATGATCTTGAGAAAATTAATTGAGCTCCTTGCCCTCATGGTTCTTTACTCTATCAAACAGAAATAAAAATAGTAGCTAATCTATAAGGTTGATATGAGAATTAAATAACATGTTAAAGCACTTAGAGCAGAGTCAACACTATGTAATTATAAGTTATTTATTTTTATTTATTTATTCTTGGCACCAGGGATTGAATCCAGGGGCACTGAACTGAGCCAGATACCCAGCCCTTTTTAATATTTTATTTAGAGACAGAATCTCGCTGAGTTACATAGGGCCTCACTCACCAGCTGAACTCACTATCCAATCCTCCAGTCACCTGAGCAGTGGGAATTACAGGTTTGTGCCACCATGCCCATCTATTAATTTTTATTAAAAAAAAATAACTTCTTCCTTCATACGGCCATTTTAATTTCCCATATCCTCACATGTATGCACATAGACCCATACGTACATGATAGATTGTTCCAGGAGGCAGGAATACTCTGTGTAAGAGAGAGAGTAGGCATTGTTTTTAAGAGCAACACAGTTTTATCCTTCTTACAAGGATAAAACGATTGTAAGAAGGAAGCTAAGGCAAGACAGGGAATTAGGAGAATGTAATGTTTTATGAGGAGAGAAAAATTTCTCAAGACATCATGATCTGATCTTCCCCCCAAGAGGAAACAACGGTTTATATCTTTATTTCAAAAATCATCCAAAAAATTTATCAAACAGTCACTGGGTGTGTGATACAGAAGCTAGGTGACACAGTATATCCCATAAGAAACAGAAAACGATTATAGATTTCAAGAATCTTAATCTGTTAGGACACCAAAAGGTAATACAGAACAGCAAGAGCTCTAATAAAAACTCAGTGTGATTAATGCTGTCGGATAATTACAAAATGCTCTCCAAACTTACTATCCGGAAGAACAAGAAGAGGTCACATCTAATTGGCAAGCTACCAGCAGTTTTGAGGAGGGAGTGGCATTTAGGAATGAACAGAAGAAAATGATTAGATTTCAGCATTAGGAAATGTGTTGTATACATCTTTCCACATTTTTGACAGAATGTTACAGTTCCTTTCTTTTCCTCAGCAATGTAAGGCTATATACTCCATAACAATCCAGTTCCCAGCAGGAGCCTGATAGGTTGTAGATGTAGTTAGGTTGTCCTGCTTGACATTCTCTTTAAGGACATCTTCCAATTAAATCAGTGATATGATTGAAACATTGTCTAACTTCCTGACATTAGAAACCTAGACCAGATAAGGTCTTACCTGGCATAGAGCCCTGATCTTTCTTAGGCCAGGACAACAAAGCCGAACATCTCATTAAATTTTCACCCACATATTTTGAAAAATGTAACACTAAATGATTTGTTATGAAGCAAAAAAATTGAAATAATAATAAGATACATAGATTCATGCTGGTGATACTTTCCTCATTCTTGTAATTAAAATTGCACATCATTATGTATGAATTGAAAGTGTCCTATAGTAAATAAAAATGAAAAGCAAGTATTTACCAAAAATGTTTTTTGTCAGTTTGATTTGAGTGCTATAAACTTTTCAATATGAAAGATTTTAACCAGTAGATAAGGTCATTTTCGGGGCCAAACATACATTATTCAAGAGGGAAGCACTAGCAGACCATGGTGACCTCAGGAAAGTCAGGAAGAACAGCCTTGCATATTGCATTCCAAACACAGAGGCTGTGAGTAAGTAGCCCTGATGCTCAATTCTAGACAAATGTTTGCTCCTTAACTTTTGTTGCTCTGCTCAATATTAAGGGTTCTATTCCCCATCCACTTAATTTCTTCCAACTTAACTTCTTCAGAATTTCTTCAGATTAACAAGATATAAAAGATTATAATAACAGAGAAGGATAATTGAGACTGAGTTTCAGTAGGAATTCAGAGAATATCACAGGATACAGTAGGAAAAGCACAAGATTTTAAGAATAGACCTAGATGCCATCCCAGATGTACTTTTTAATAATTCTATGAACTTTGCAGGCCACCTGCCCTAAGCCTCACCATTGAAGTAGCTGATATTGCCCTTCCTGAATTTTTGGAAAGGTAAAGTGTGATGAGACATTTGGAATGCCTACCTTCCCACTTCACATAACCTGTAACACAGGTTCTTACATTCTCTATGGAAATACAGATAAGGAAATCATAAGTATGGAAATATTTTCAAAATCCAATCAACTGCTTTAAAGTTTAGATTTTTATTCTATTTTCTATCCTATTTCATTGAACTTTCTTGATCTAACATGTCTTTTTATAAAATCTCTTGTTTCTTTAAGTCTGTCCTTGTGTGTGTAACATCTTACCTATCAGAAAATTATTTCTCTGTCTTATTTGTACATTCTTCTCCTATGAACCCTTAAATAGTCAATATATTGGTATTTATCAGTGTTCCACTATTTGTTCTTTTTCTCTATTGCCTCAATGACTTCATGTATCCAGGTAGATTAACATGCACTTTTTTTTTTTCTTTTTCTTTTTTCTTTTTTTTTTCTTTTGGTACCAAGGATTGAACCCAGGGGCACTTAACCACGGAGCCATATCCCCATTCCTTTTTTTTAATGTTTTATTTTAAGACAGAGTCTCCATAAGTTGCTTAGAGCCTTGCTAAATTGTCAAGGCTGGCTTTGAACTCATGATCCACCCCTGCCTCAGCCTTGAAAGCTTCTGGGATTATAGACATGCACCACTGTGCCCAGCAACATTCGCTTCTAAGTCAATAGCTCCAAAATCTTAGCTCTCGTGATTCACATATTTTGTTTGAAAATATCTAAATTGTTAGGATAACAAACAAAACCCATCTGCCTTTCCTGCCAAACAATCCTCTGTAGCAGCCAACAAAAATAAAACCTCAGATATATTTTATTCTAATTCTCATCACGACACTCAATCCATTATCACGTACTGTTGATTCCTATCTTCTGAGTATCCCTTGAGTTAATTTAACTTTTGCCATTTTCCCTGCTACTACTTTATTTTTAACCTCCATCAATCATCTATTAAAAATAGTGTCTTTATTCATCTCCAAGCTGTTCACCCTTTCCCCTCATTATCCAGTATAGAAATGACTAATCTTATGTGGTTATTGAGCACTTGAAATTTCATGGCTCGTCCAAATTCAAGTATGTTGTAAGAGTAGAATGCACATACAACATTTTAAAAGCATAATTCAAAAAATAGAATACAAATTATCACTAATTTTATATCAATTACATTCCAAAAACCATATCATTTGAATATACTGGCTTAAATAAAACAATATAAATTTAATTTTGCCTGTTTCTTTTTACTTTTCAGAGTTTTTAAAAGAATATGTGACCCACATTCTATTTGTTAGACAGCTCTATCTAACCCATTTCTTCATTTCCTTTCCAGAGTCACCTTTCTATGATACAAATTCAATTCTATCATCCCCCGCATTAATCTTCTCAAATGGGTTCTTAATATCTTGAAGTAGCTCTGTCTCATTGTGCAGTTACAGAATACAATGAGAAGGATACTGCTTTCAGTGGACAATCCATCTGCAAGGCTGCTTAAATTCTCCACTATCAGTTAAGACCCCTCTTAATTTATTTCATGACCTTTATCCCACATCATACCCTGACCCAATATTGAACCTTGACACCTTTAGCCCCACTTGACTAGCTTCATTAACAAGTCATCTATTTACGTTCATGATATTATATCATCTCATATACTGTTTTTAAGGCTTAGAATGCCTTTATCACTTTCTGATTTTCATGACCCAGCAGAGATCTCCACTACCTAGAAAGGCTTTTCATTCTAAACCCCTCCCAGTAAGATCCAATTACTCTCTCCTTTGTTCTTAGTAATAGTTAATATATGTCTATATTTTGTCCTGATTACATAAGGTTTTGTTTATGGGCATGTCTTGTGCATCAATGCTAAGTATGAAAATAGTTTGGACAAGAAACTATGATTTATTTGTTAAGCCCACATTTTTTTTCTCTACTTAAATTCTATTCTAGAGTAGTCTAATCTTCTCCTTTAATGAAAAGATGGAGATTTATCTGTGCCTAGAGAAATACTGGGAATTCTGGCATTCAGTGAAAAACTACAAACTCTTGGACTATGGACAAACACAGTTAGTTCTCATCTAAAATTAACTAGTCAATGTTAAGTAAAATAAGTCAGACACATGAAGACTGATACAGCACAGTGTTACTCACATGTGAAATCTGAAAAATGTTGATCTTATAGAAACCCAAAGTAGAATAGTAGTTACCAGGAGCAGGGTAGTTGAGGAACGAGAGATAGGGGAAAGTTGGTCAGAGGATAGTAAATTTTAGTTAGAAAGATAAAGGTCAGGAGATCTATTGTACAACACGGTGACTATGGTCCATAATATATTCTGTTCTTGAAAAATGCTCATAGAGTGCTAGGCGGGTGGTGTATGCCTGTAATCCCAGCAGCTCAGGAGGCTGAGGCAGGAGATAGCGAGCTCAAAGCCAGCCTCAGCAAAAGTGAGGCGCTAAGTAACTCATCGAGAGCTTGTCCTAAATAAAATAAAAAAACAGGGCTGGGGATGTGGCTCAGTGGCCAGATGCCCCTGGGTTCAATCCCTGGTACAAAAAAAAAAAAAAAGAAAGAAAGAAAGAAAGATGCTTAGAGAATGGATTTAAATTGTTCTCACCACGAAAATGATAACTACATGAGGTAATGCAAATATTAATTATCTAAATTTGATCAATCTGCAATTTATATGTACTTCAAAACATCATGTTGATTATGATAACTACATATAACTTTGCATGGCAACTTAAAAACAAAATACAATGTATATAATATGTTCCTAATAAAATTCTCATTTATATTTAAAGTATATAACATACCATAACCTACATATTAATAATAAAATGATCTCTGTAATGAAACAAATCAACATATCCATCATGTCTCATATTTATCCATTTTTTGTGTGTTTATTTTACTGCAAGAACAGTTAAAATCAACTTATTTAATGTAAATCCCAATTAAAGTACAATTTTGATAACTATATGTAGCTGTGAAACTATTAGACTCCAGACTTGCTTAGCAACCCATTCATCAGCTACTTTATATCCTCTTATCCACATCTTCTCATTCCTCCCTCCCCACTGAAAAGCATTATTTTATTCTTTCACTCTGTATGTTTGACTTTGGGCAGAGGGTAAAGCTCAGATGCCTCTATGATATGATTTCATTCTTTACGTACATGCATAGGAGAGTGATAGGGGGACCATATGGTAGATGGCTTTTTAATTTCTTTAGGAGCCTCCATACTCTATACTGTTTTTCATAATAGCTATACCAATCCACATTCCCACCAACAGTGTATAAGGGTTCCCTTTTCTCTATGTCCTTGCATTGGACAAACTGTGTGGATGACAACTCCTGTTATCTCTGGACTTTTTGATAAGAGCCATCTCAGTGGATGTGAGGGGATATTTCACAGTGATTTGACTACTGGCATTTCCCTGACAATTAAAGATGCTGAGCATGCATTTTCACCACTGGTGTCCTATTTAATGTCTTATTTGGAGAAATATATATTCAGATCCTTTTAAAAATTTTTAACAAAATTATTTTTCTAAAATAGAGTTGTATGAATTATACATAAATTTTGGATATCAGCCCTTATAAGACAAATGATTTTTAAATATCTTTTTCTAATTTGTAGGTTGTAATTTTATTTTTTAAAAATGTTTCCTTTGCTTTATAGAAACTTTTTTATTTGATATCATATCATGTATTTTTTTTTTATTTTTACCACAAAGTTACCATATTCTCATCCCAAAATGAAAATGGCAGTTGCACCATCTTATGCTTCATTTGTGTTAATAAGGAATTTCAAATCACCCAAATTTGCCTGAAAGTCTTTGATCCAACATCTATGTTCTGTTTTTAATTTATTTTTCAGTGTTTGTCCTGACTCCATTAAACAACAAGAAAATGTTAAAACTGGCTTCTACAAAGATGAAGAATGTAGCTGAAACACTGCTAGAGGCCTACAGACTTAATAGTGATTGACATATTTGAAAACTAGCAGGAACAAAGCTATCTCCATATTTCCAACAGGGAACTCTGCCCATCTTTGGTTGCAATGTCCTTACATGTCTTCAGACACCTTTAGTCTGGAGCAATCACCCTTCTTGGAAACAGGAAACCTATCACCTCAAAATTTCATGACAGCTAAAATCTTACTTAATTCTGAAGCTTCTCAGCAATTTCAATTTTGTTTCTTTCACATCTTTCCTCTGTAAGAATAGTTAAGTTAGCCACGAAGGAAGAGTGCAAAAAATGTGGGGCTCACGTTACTCCTATCTGGCTTATTGGTATTTTGAACTCCCAGCTGCTTTGTCTAGTTAAACAGCAGTTTTTTTAGCCTCATTTGCCCAAATTTATTTATTTTTTAAGCTTTTATCGATTTTATTTATTAATTTATTTTAAAATACACGACAGCAGTGGAATGCATTACAATTCTTATTACACATATAGAACACAATTTTTCATCTCTGTATATAAAGTATGTTCATGCCAATTTATGCCTTTATACATATACTTTTTTGCATTACAATTCTTAATACACTGCTATTAAGTTTTAGGCATTTTTTTAGCCTCATTTGTTCATTTTTTTTTAAAGGCAACTATTATAGGAGAAAAGTGGTATGTGAAGCTCCTTCAAAGTTGTACCATTTATTCAGAGATGATAGCATCTCAGTTCTGGATACCTTGGCTCTTCTCTGATATTTCAATTGAAAAGATGTTGTTTTAGGAAGTTTGTCTACTTGAAGCTACTCCATTATGGTCAAAAGATGAAGACCCTCTAGTGGCTAGATTGTGTTGAGACATCTTTAAAATAAAGTCCATTCACTGGGCTTTTTAATTAGGTTACATGGAGGTGATAGAATCATTCACCAAGACACTAGATACAGGAAGAAGAAAATGTGTGGTTGGATGCATGAAGGGGATGGGTGGTACTAATACATCTTTATATATGAAAGATGGGTGAAATACATAATGCTTAAAAATTTCAAACATACTAAATTTATTATTGGATATTTAAGACGGAGTTACTTGATTACACACAAACATGCCATTTCCACACAGTTGTTCTAGTTCTTGCCTCTGGTAGCAAGGTGAATCACATCTGTGGCACATATACACTCACATAATTTGAAGCAAACAATATACTTTATGTGAATACTTCCATCTATCCTATTGTAATCCTAGAGATTGTTTGTAATCACAAGTTACTTTATTTTAAACAGTATTAAGGTAGTGTATCACAAGTTCCAAACTTTTGCCTTGAGATATTCTATTCAATCATGTCCAGAAAAAAAATTCATATAATTATACCTAAAATAAAATAAAATAAAATAAAATCACACCTAAAATAAAATAGAACTTCAGTTCTTCTAGGGTGACTCTTGATGTACATTGGTTGAGAATATTTGAATATATTAGATTCTGAAAAAGAAAATTTAAATGGGATCTCTTATATCTTACTTTATTTGCACTTGATTGTCAAATTATTTCAGTTTGGTAGAATTGATTGGGAAGAACAGAAATTCCAAAGCTTATAGAGCTTGGAAACAAATATTTTTGAGCCATTTTGCTATTGTCTGATACATGATCTTCTCTTTTTTCCCATTAGATAATGAATCTTAAACGATACTGACACCTTCAAAACTTAGGCTGCTTTCTCAGATCAACTCTAGCCTTTCCAGTCTAAGTGCTATCATTTTGACCAGAACTTTAAAAAAAGCAAATCTTGAATGAATTTATATATTAAACTTATATAAAGTTTAGAGTTCACAGAGGTCTAGGGGGCAAAAAAAAAATTTAAATGAATAACTGTTCCAAAGGTCATAAGGTAAACCCAGAGCCTTTAAACTAATTAGATTGAAAAGCTTGATTCAGCAAATGCAGTTTCCTTTCTACAAACCACATTTGACCTCCCCCAAGTTTAGAAATGATTTCCATTACTTGTGACATTAGTATGATGCCTCTATAACTTTTCTTCAATGTAAGAGGGCAAACCTTCAACCTGGAGATGATCCATTGTTCATCTTTGTAAAATCATTAGCAAATGCATAAAATTTCTGAGTGCTTTAATAAAAGTAGAATGTACTTATCTTTAAATGTGCTTTTACAAATGGCAATATCTACCTTTACCTAATATCTAATGATGCACTTTCCAGTTCTGGTGACAGTGAAGACTACTGTAAAAACACCAGAAAAGGGAATTAATTTTTTTCCGAAGTTAATTCACTTCATCATTTCAAAACAAGTCACCATTTCAAAAAAAGTCACCATAGTTTGTAATCTATATGGAGCACAGAAGTTTAGTTAATCTGATTGTTAATCATCAAAACTAATTATTTATCAACTTTATACAGATCTCATTTATCTTGAATATGTGACTAGAAGCAGATTTTAAAATATAAGCATGTAAAATTAAGAAGAGGTGAGAAAATGGAGAGACAATTTGTCTTAATTTATATGCACATTAGCTAAACTATTTTATTTCAGTTAGGAATCTAACACATTATAGAAAACCTAGAAGGTGCATTATATGTTGAGAAAATACAAATCAAATAAGGTGGAATCCTGACTTACAGTTATTCATTCTTCTTTAAAAAATACTCTGATGATGCAAGAGTACAATCATGGTATACCTTAGTGCTACAATGGTGTCCACAAACCCACCCAACTTGATCCACTACTCCTAAAGTAATTTAACTTCGTGGAAAATCAGATCAAACTAGAGTCACTGGAACTGAGTTAGCAATGCTCAAAGAAGCAGCAGCCACTGAAATATTATTAAAGTACTAATAGAGTCCTATATGCCCCAGGTTTTAGCTATTACCTCACTTCTATTAATATTTCCAACAAATTAATTTTCTTTTTCCAAACCCTTATGTATATCAAATAAGAATTTGATTATGAAATTTATACAAGTATAAAATGATGTTACCTCTTTTTTTGCTTATGGACACACATCTATATATCTTTATCTTCTATACATTTATATATAATATATATGCAATTTTATCTCACATATATGCATGAAATATAGGAGAGGGGTGAATGATGGAGATTTCTGTGATCTAGTTCCAGCTCCAAAATTTGTTTAGTTACATAACTTTGGACAAGACTGTATTTCTGTCTCAGTCTTCTCATCTGTAAAAAAAAAGAACATTAATACTATGTACCTAATATAGTTGCTAGAATTTGCCAGAATTAAATGATTTAACATAATAATGTTAGATTTTTAAATTAGCCCATAATTAAAGTTTAATTTACATAAATTAATGATTATTCATGTACAGCATGACATTTTGAAGTATATATTAACATATGGTATAACCATTAATTCTACCTAATTAACAAATGAATTACCTCACATGGTTCTCCCTTTTGTAATGGAAACCCTTAGCCACACTTTGCATTTTTCAAGAATATACTATAACATTATTAATTATATTTATCATACTGTGCAATGGATCTCTTGCATTTATTTATTTTATCTATATATAATTAGATCAAAATTCCCTCCTTTCTTCCCTAACCACCTCAGCCCTCAAACATCATTTTCCTTCCTATTTCTATGAGATCACATCTTTTAGAGTTCACATGAGTGAGGTCATATGGAATGAAATATATGAGCATTATCTACCACTGTCTCAAAGCCATTGAGTCATAGGTAGCAGCCATCCTAAGAGTAAAACAGCATTCAAAGTTGGGGCAATTCCGGAAGCAAAAGCCAGCAGGGAGAGACTGTGTATCAGTGCTCTGGGGAAGATAATTCAGTGGAATTTCACAGATATATTTTTTTTTTTATGGAAAAGCTTCTTTTGAAAAGTGATGTACTAGTTTCCAAAGGTAGCCACTATATTTAAAGAAATGGCCCTCAGAACATAAAATCTAAAAATCCTATGCTTTTGTCATGCAGTGACATTAGAAGAGGAAAAATGTTTTATACAAAATGAGGATTAAACTGTGAATTACTGAAGATCCTAATCAGGTGTACAAGGTGCACCCTATTTCATTTTATTTTAAGGAAATAAAGTGGAGGTAGATTTGCTTGAAAGAATTTATACTGTATGATTGTAGTATGATGAAATTATGTCAAACTATAGAGAAAGTATTAGCAAAAATAAAAATACTCCATGAACCCGGAAACATAAAGCTGTAACTTCATGCCTAAAAACATGAATGCCTTGTGAAGAGTTATTTTAAAACTTTAAAATAATTCTTAGTTAAATAAACTAAAGACCCATAAAGTAAAAGATTTATTGTTTCATTTTATGCTATGCAGTTAAAATTTAAGATAAAAACACCTCCTGGGAATTATTAACAAAACATTTATTACCCTTTAATGCATCAAAAAGTCTTACATGTTGGCTGTGTTGGATAATTCAAAAGTTAGTGCAAATTAATCTTTTTGATAGAAGTTTAAAAAATGAAATACATATGAAAGTATAACCCCATATTCATGCAATTTAAATTTATTGGAGAGACAGATGTGTACAAATGGACTATTACAACACAAAGTAATGAGATTTATGGTGGAAATGAGTAGAAGACAGAGTGGAAACCAGGAGGAAAAGAATCACTGAGTATTCTTATGAGGGTAGGAAGACCACTGAGAAGGTAACACTGGGCCAGTGATAAGTGAAGAGCCCTGTTTTGTAGGGACTTACAAACGTGAGAGAAGATAACATCTTTAAGGAACCATACATGGTATGATATTTCTGATACTTAAAACATAAAAGAGAATACATAAGCAAAATATAGAACAGGTAAGTAGGGATGAAATTATAAAAACTATGTTATGCCTGGACAGTGAAGATGCATAAACTGAAGAATTTTGAAGCAGTTCAGTGATGCTTAGAAAATTTAATATATTTGTAGAAATCAAGCTATTAGCATTCCAAGGGCATGCAATAAGTTAATGTTAATTAAGTCACAGTTACCTTACATATATATTTGAAGTTACTAACTATAAGACATAAACCTTTCTATTACTTGATTCCCAATCTACCCAATTCAACATTTAAAAAGTGATTTCAGAATAGAAACAAAGCACTTACAATCATCAGGTTTAACAAAACTGTACATGAAAAAAAAAAAAAGAAAGCATTCCCCAAAGCAAATTAATTTCTCCAAACCTAGTATAATCAGAATGTACTGCTTCAGGAATAAAGAGAGCTTAACTCTATAGCTCTTTCTATTTTTATTCTCTATCTATTAGCAGAAAATAACTTAGAAACTAGTAAAAAAAAGTGCTGATTAACATATCCTCTATTCTCTTGATTTCACATTCTATGAGGATATAAGAGAAAAGTTCTGAGCATCAGCAATAAAATTTAGGATGTCTTACCCTTATTTATGTTATTAACATTAACTTTTTTATTAAGACCATAAAATATTTGGATTTAAAGGTAGTAATTTTTATTTTAGCATCCAGACCATCTGTTTTCATGTACTTGTCACTTAATATGAATTATGCAATAAATAAGTAAATTTTGCTTTCTTAATATCCTGACTAATGACAACTTAACACTGTTTCCATGGTAAATACATAAATATATATTCTCCTTCTAAAATGAAATTTTTTATATCCATTATACTCCCATTAGAAGGGGAACAATTGTGAATGACATATAGAAGTCAGCTGATTAGCAAGAGCACCGGAGCTTTAGCTAAATGGGAGGGATACTGAATGAGTTATGATACAGTTTGTACTGTAACAGGGACCTAAAATAATAGTGGCTTCAGATAGAATTGCACATCTCTAAATACTAGCAGCCCATCACTAATATGTTGACCCCATTGTGACAAGAATTCTGTATCCAGTTTTTCTGTTCCACTATTTCATGCATGAGATAGCTCAGTACTATCATTGAAATATTCTAGTCAGTAAGAAGGGGGAAAGTGGGAGAGGGTGTGCTTCTGGTCATTTCTTCTTGGCCAGCACTTAATCACATGGTTATTCTTAATCTCAAGAGAAACATAGGTCTAATTTTTATTATACATAGCCATAAGTCCAGTCCAAAACTGTCAATTCTATTACAAAGGGAAAAATGGCTATCATGAACAACCCCAGTATTTTCCACAACCACTATGAAATAATCAGACAAAAAAGATAAAAATTAGCATGAGGGTATCAACAATATGACACAGAAATTTATTCGACTATTTGCAGTAAACATCTCTAAATTCTATAATAATTCCTTTTGCTCACAAATAGATATTTAATAAGGAAGGGTAAAATGGTTTTTATTAAGTATACTAAAATCTAGTCATACATACTATTTTAGATTAATTTTAAATAATTATTGTGTTTATTTATTTATACCTAGTAAAACCCAATATTCCTTTCTCCTTGATGATTAATGGGAAAAATCTCTCCACTGGTACAGAGAACAAAGGGTTAGTACAGAATTGATTTTAAAACTATGCCAATATAAATTCTGTTAAATAACGCCCTTGCCCACAATACTCCTGACTAGGGATTATTACTAAACAAAACCTAACAGGTTCTAAGTTTATTATACATTTTTCTCTTTTTTACTTTTTTGTTCTTCCCTGTATATTTTACAGTTCTTATCACTACCCCATGTTCATCAAACTTCCATGTTAATTGTCTTTTTTTTAACCAAAGAAATACTGTCTAATAAATTCATCCATACTATAGTGTTAGTGAGCAATGATAATACTCTTTTCCAAAGGCTTTTATTTCGTGGGACAGTAGGCAAGGAAGAATAACACATGACAAAAAAGAAAAAATCAGGAGCAGTCATTTTTGAGGAACTGACGCAATGTAAAAGAAAATTTTTAAGCATTACAAGTGCTTCTCAATTCTGAACTCAAAATGCACATCTACCCTCTTCCTGAAGGATTATTTCATTTCAAGAAACAGGATACATAAAATTAACCTCATACATTGCTCCAATTGAATTAAATGTCTTTAATTAAATGTAAAATCATTTTAATAATGGGTTACAAAACAAATTATAATCGTTAAATGTTTAAAACATTGAATTATCTTTCAATTATTATTTCTGTTTCATATATTCAGCTATAGAACTTACTGAGTTCCTCATAAAATAAACATATATCATACTCTTAAATATTCTGTTAATCTGTATGTTTAAAGCCTAATTTTAAAGTAAACATAAATCAGAACCCATTATTATCTCACATATGACCTGTTTTTATAATAAGAAATTTTGTAGGAGAATGTCATCCTTGAATCTTTACAAAATAAGGCATAGATCTACAAGGAGTTGTGATCATTATTCTCTACATAACATTCTTTGTATAAGTAAAATATGAAAAGTAATAAATCATGCCTGCAAAAAATGGGTCATTAAAATTTATTTCTATGAATACATGATGAATAACAAGTATTTAATTTTTTAAAATAAATTTTAAGGTGTCAAGCAAGATCCTTCAACAGACTGTTATGAATATGAACTATACACATTCCTGTTTAAGAGCTTTAAATAAACTTAGGCAGTAAGGAGCATGCATATTTAATACAAAATAGAAAACTTTGAAATTCAGACCAACTCTAAATTGTTTGACATGATTATATGAATTTTAATTGAAAAAATAACTATTTCTAAACTATACTGTCTGACAATTCTTAAAGACACAAGTTTATGATGTGTGCCAAAAATAAAGCTAAAACAGTAAAGTTTGACATTTGCCATTCTGCCTTACATGATTCAGAATTGAAGATAATTGAAAATTTTTATACATTTAAGTAATTGAATTCATCTCATATTGTCACATGAGCCCAAAAACTTTCCCAAAGAAGAAAAAAAAAGATGTAATTT
The DNA here is from genome assembly GCF_048772815.1 of Callospermophilus lateralis. Taxonomy (NCBI): domain Eukaryota; kingdom Metazoa; phylum Chordata; class Mammalia; order Rodentia; family Sciuridae; genus Callospermophilus; species Callospermophilus lateralis. The sequence goes on along the minus strand of NC_135320.1, from coordinate 64,352,424 downwards.
TTTTTATAAAAGAGGCAACACAAGATTGATTGAGTACAGACCCTGAGGCCATGCAGACTGGCTTCAAATCTGGCTCTGTTGCTTATTGGCTATGCAAATGGATTGACCTAACCTCTCTATAACTGTTTCTTCATTTCTAAAATAAGATCAAGAGATACTCAAAGTTGGGGAAATAAAATTATTTGATGTAATGTATCACTTAGTGTCTATTATTATCATTTTAGCTATTGTAACCAGAATTTTCAACCTTCTAGAGCACAAATAAAATCTGAACCAGACAAAAATCTGTGCCAGTTTCAAGTAAACTCTTCCCATATTTGTATTTTTCCAATAACGTTTCAGGAAAATAGCTATATTTCAGATAAAATAAATTATATTACAAAATATGGTTCAAATAGGCTATTTAATGAATTTCTATTGTTAATTAATTTACATAGCAAGCAACCAAGAAATAAATCTTCTAAATTTTCATGTTGTCTACTCTAGGGAATGCACTTACATTGAAATATGAATTTATAGTAATGTAAGTTTATGCAAAAATTATTCCCTTTATGAAAATGTTTTTTCCTAATAGAATATACAATACTACATAAAGAAGTGCATTTTGGTCTTTTGTATACTACATAGGGAATGGTACAAGTCAGTCTAAATGGCTCAACTTCTTGATTCCAATTGACCCAGAAGATTTCTTTAAGGAAACTTGTTTATACAAAACATTATAAGAATTTTTGATAGATAATTTTCAAACAAAGTGGAGATAAAAGCCATTTAATTCTTTAATCAATGAAAGATGCATAGTCATAGTTATCTTCATGTCTAAAATTTCCTAAAGATATGATTTGCTTCTGATTTTCCATCTCTGTTGAGTCACTAAAGAGAAAATCAAAATATTAATAAAAGTGGTAGAAATTGTTTTACCTTATAAATATCAGATGATGATATAATATAAAAGTTAAATATTAAAATAAATATAATTTTATGTTAAATTGATCAATTATTTCTAAACATTATATTTTTAGAATCATATTCATTATGAAAGCAATACAAATTATATTAATAACTCTAAAATAATAAATAAATCCCAATACACTAATATAATCACTTTTAGCATTTTCTTTCATTCCTTTTACTCTTTTACACATTTTCTCTAGTAATAATTATAATGCATATAAAATTTTATATTCAGCTTTTATTCCTTAATTTTGTAACACAAATTTCTTCTAAGTAGTGCCAAGTCTTTATAACCATCATTTTATTTAAATTTGTTTATATAATTGTATATAGTTATAAGTGTTATTTTAATAGTTGCATAATATTTCTAAAGAAAGCTCACAACTGACAAGCAACTTTGTTTCATATTCCCTAGTTTAGTAATGACATTCTTAATACATAAAATAGAAACCTCGCCTCTCTCCTTCTTTCCCTACTCTCACCCTTCACAAAGACAATGATGCACAAAACTATTTTCTCTCTCTAGACGTTCTGTGAGTATCTCTACAGATGATTATTTTCTCTAGTATGGATTATTATAAAAGCATCCTAATTTTCCTGCCTTCTGTCTTGCCTATCTGAAATCCATTATATACTCTTCAGTTAGGGTGATCCTTTTAATTGACAAATCTGAACAGGATATTTCATGCTTAAAATGCTTAACCTGTTCCCTATATTTTCAGTATAAACTTCTAACTCTTTAATAAGTCATACAACTGTTCCTAGACCTCAACCCTGATAACTGTTCAACCTTCGTTTCATCATTCTACTCTTTTTTTTTACCATGCATTGTGGTCATAATGAAACTCTTTGCATTTGTCAAATGAGCCATTATTACCCTAGACATATGCATATGTTATTTCTTTTAATCTAATTACTTTCTTGATCTTCTGTAACTCATTTACCTCTTAAAACTGAAAATTATTTCTGATTAATTTGAAATGTTAGCAATTTAAGAAAGTCTTTGATCAAAGGAGAGAATGAATTGGAAGCTCACTCTATGGTCCTCCATTAAACATGTGTGCCCTTTCTACGCTGTTTTTATTGCTCTACTTAAATATCTGTCTTCCACAAACAGCAGTGAGGTAACTAACCATGGGCTGGGATTACATTTTGTCCATCTTTAGATTTTTGGAAATTTGGCACTCCATGAGTTCCCCAAAATTAATACAGACTATTAAATAGAGGATTATTAATGAACCAATCTTCCTTTCTTCCTTCCTTCCTTCCTCATTACAAATAACACTTCCATAATCAGATTTATTGTGGATCCTCTTGCTCCTTCTCCTCCTCTACTTTTGTACTTCTTTTCATTCTGTTTCCTTACATTTTTAAATGTTGTTAAATGCTGTTATGACATAAATGTAGTAGAAATGTAAAGTTATTTAAGCAGGATTTGTAAATTTTTAAAATTTTCGATATATTTCTAATATACAGTTTTATTCATCAAACACATTGCTCTCCAACAGTTGCAACCCTAGGACTTATATTCACTTCTAAAATTAATGCTCTTTCTTTGGATTGATTTTAATATGGAAAAGGTATTTTCCTAGAACCAAGGATGATCTTCCTCAACCAATCCCCTAAATGTTTCACTTTATTCTGTCCCATGTTTTGTGTATAAAACATCAATTGTTGTTAAATATTTTAAAATAAGAACTGCAATTTATAGTAATTCTTTTTCATAACACTCATTTTATATTGCATATATTATTACATCATTAAATCTGAATCAGAAGAAATTTGGGGGTTGATTGTTGACAGGTGAAAACAAGCTTGCTTATAAATATCTGCTGGTTTGTACATTAATTTCCATAATAATATGTCACAAATTCACGACTTAAAATAGAAATTTATACTATCACAATTTTAGAGGTTAGGAGTTATATATTAAGTTGTCCTTGAGTTTTGCCCTTATCACTAAATGATCTAGGCAATCCTAAGTCCTTGGCTAGTAGATCACCCCTTCAGAATCTACCACTATGATCACATAGCATTCTCCCTGTATGTCTCTGTTCCTGTACCTCATCTCTTCAGAGATAGACACCAGTCATCTTAGATTAGGGCTCACCCTTCTCCATTATAACTGCTTCTTAACTAATGATATTCTCAAAGATCCTATTTCCAATAACATTCTGAGGTTATAGGAAAGACATAACTTTGGGGAGACATTATTAATCAACCCAGTAAATTTTACTAGTTGTCATTTTTGCTACCAAAGAGTTGTTTTGAAGGAAGATAATGAAAAACACTTTAAATACAGTGGGAAGAATACTTGAATTGACTATCATTTAATACAAATATAAAAATCTATATTGAAATGGATTCCTGGAGATATAAATAAATGTGGGATACCACTAGCAGTTTTATAAATCCTGAGTAAAAAATGCTGAGAATCATTGGTCTGAATATGATCATTGGTCTGAATTTTTTATTAAATGAAAGATTTTATTGATTAAAATAAAATGATTAAATTATATGTATAAAATTTCACCAGTATATTTTACAAAGATGGTCTCTTGCTTTGATAAATAAAAGAGGATCATAATTATCATACCATCTCTGTGACAATTTAAGCTCAACATGCTTTTTAAAATTTTCTTTTATGGGGCAGGTATAAAGGTTATTAAAATGCACATAAGATGCTTCATGAATAATAATACACTGCCACAACAAAGGAAGAATTCTTAACATATACACATAGTGTGAGTACCTAGAACTAATTGTTTACTCTTTAAGAGTAAAGGAGCATTCATTCTTGAACAAAATTGTCCAACAGTCCATATCAGCATATAGTACAAAACAGGTTTAACTGAATTTATTATTGAAGTTCATTTCATCTTAATATTCTTTCATTTGAAACTTTTTCTATATTTTCTTTCATAGACATTGGGAATTGGAGTACTGGTTCATCTTGTGGAAAACATAAGACACATTTATAATTTCTAACAAAATATTGTATGTCTAATACAAGAAAAAAAAAAGATCTTCCAGAGTCTTCGTATTTTTCCTGTAACCTTAAGAAATAAAATACGCATATGGGACCATCACTTCCTTTCTAACATTCAAGAATATGAATAAGTGAATACTTGGTATTACAGAAGAATTGAAAGAAATAGTAGGAAGGAAAGAAAGAAGGAAAAGACAAGGAAAAGAAAAGAAAGGAGAAAAAGAAAACAACTTGGAACTCTGCCTAATAATATCATGTGATTGTGAGCTCCCAGATGAATGTGACTGTGCTTTGACATATTACATCATAGTTACCCCTTAAAAAAGGTAACCACAAAAATTTACTTCTTTCCTAATTATTACTATTAATTGTTTGCTTAGCATTTCTTCTTAATTTGATTCAGATTTATATAAAAAATGTCCTAATCCCAGATTTTTCCATGAAGAAATATACATATATCTTTATCATTTTTAAAGTATAAACTATTTAGGTTAAATGAAAAAGTTTTAGAAATTGCAATGTCTAATATAGTAAATTTTTTTTACTAATTTAAGTAAAGATTTTAAAGAAACTATACTTTTAAAGAAATCATCATATGAAGAGTTTTGGAGAGTTCCAGAAAACACAAATCATTAAGCCAGCACTGTTTTCAGTGATATAACTGAAAGTCATAAGAGCTCATGAAATATAATTATAAAAAACTTACTTAATAAACATGAATTATCTCTTTTAATAAATTTGAAAAAACAGGCCAGCCATTACATACTAAGGAAAATACCCAATGTTTCCCAAATAACAGAAAGGATTACATTTATATTATCTACACCAAATAATCCTGAATGTTCTACATGTACATCTGAGGTTTCCATGAATCTCATTTGAAATGAAAATCAACATATTAAAAAGACTTCAATATGATCATGAATAAAATATAATCAGTTACATATAAACACCAAAGCTTCAATTAAAGTTATATTAATCAATCAAATATAAATTCAATATATTTTACACCCACCTGGTTTCTACCTCTGTGGTCCTCAGTTCCCACAGGGGCTGGGAAAAGTAAATTTCTTGGGGTTAGTTCTTTCTAGTCCTATGAACAATCACAATCAGCTTGGTTGAGGAATCAAAAATTATCTCCACACATGGATCTTACTGGTGAATCTACTCAGAGACAAGATACCTCAGTATTAACCTCTGAGCCCCTGCATTATTATTTTAGCCCTCTTTGCTATTAGCTTACCATGAAACTTATTGTGTACTCTATGATGATCACTAGTCAGAGTGTGAAGTTTTCCCTCCGTGTCCTGAATCCCATGACTCACATATTTCCTGTAGATGGGTTTCAGTTTGATATGTAGTGTCTAGATTCTACATAGGCATAATGATTTTCCTATTCTTATCCGAGAGCCAGAAGTATGACTTTATTTAACCAATACTGATTCCCAGGGAATGAGTAATGACCCTAATTCAGTTATAGAGGTTCATGAAATTAACAATTGTGGCCACTGCCTTTCTTCTCGTTGAAATTTTTCCTGCATGCTTGATAAAAATGATTTGGAGAAAAGTATCTGAATTTAAAACTGGGGTGATGGACAAAATAAACAATGAAATCCTGGAAAATTTCAGTGTGTGGGGTGGGGGGAATCAACCTTTCAGTTCAAGCCAACTAATTGAATTCATTTGAATCTGGGTTACCTCAGTATTCAAGTAATCATATGGGACTGTAATGTCCTATAATATAGTCATAAGCATCATGAAGGAGTGAGATTCTTTTGTGAAAGAGATCCAAAAGGGAATTCTAGAACATTGTCTAGACCTGAGAATCTTCAGGAAATTAGAATAATAACCACTGAGCACAGGATCTAGTCTCAACCAGAGACTCCTCTAGATGGAATCATGAGCAAGAAACTTGGACACAAAGTTATTTAACCAGATTTACATTAACTGAGGGATTTGTCTTTCATATTCATTAAGAATGGAAGCAATGATGTTCAGATCTCAATTATGTGAAAAAGGTATTTCTAATATAACTGAGATGGGACTCTGCCGCAGCCTGGCTGGGCACAAATAACTGGGGTCATGAGCCACTTGTAGGTTCAAACAGGAACTACTTTATTGCCCGAACCCCAAGGGAACTCTCTCGAACTCCACAGAAACTCTGCGAGAACCAATGAGAACTCAATGGGGAACTCCGTGAGAACTCAAAAGTAGCAGGCACACAAGGCAGCAGGAGATGCCCCACTGCCGGACAGCAGAGGTCCACATACACTACTGAATACACAGCTTGCCCCAATCCAGCATCATCCAGTTACAGCAATCAGTCACCATCCCAATAATTATTCACAGTTTAACTTAATCACATCATCCCAATGGCTCGCTGGCGTCACCTCCCAAACACTCCTTCTGGCAAAATGCCAGGTGCCATCCTGACTTGGCTGTGGCTCTCAACAGGACTCTCCCTGCTTGTGGATCTGAGAGGAGGAAACTCCAACTGATATTAGGTATTTGGTCTAATAATCTGATACTTCTAAGATTTACAAGTATATAGATTCCAAATGATCATCCATGATTATAAATACTGCATTATTGTGGAATAGGTGAAGTCTCCTTTTGAACATAATTCTTCCACAAAAAGGTAGGACTCAAGCTGAGATTTTAAGGATTAATAGGAAAAATGGCTCACAGTGATCAGGGTACTCCACAGAAGAGGCAATGATAATCAGAGGCCCATGAGAGCAATTAGCCTTTTATATCAGCAAGACAGGAAGCAGAACACATGCTGGTATGTTTATATTGTGCTTGTTTGTGTTAGATTAAAAAATCCTGAATAAAAATCATTAATGAATACATAATCTGGTAATTCTAATAAAAGAGGTGGACTTCCAGGAGATCAACTGATTTTATTTTGTTTAACTCTAGCTTGACTACTAAATGCCATCAAATTCAATGAATATTGAGAATTTAAAATATATGTAGATGAAAGGCAAAATGCATTCTTTTTGCTTGAATTTGAAAGCTCAATAATCTATTTTTCTACTTGATTTTTTTTGCAAGAATCCTATACAAAAGTGGTAAAGGGGAGTATTCAGTAAATTTAAGTGGAAAAAAAATGTAAAAGCAAAACCAGAATCTATCAGTATAGTAAATTCCTAAGGCATAACAAACAGCATTAATGTCATATCTGCTCTCATTCTCTAACAGTCTAAAGATGAAGTCATCATTTTTTATTTTCTCAAAAAATATTTCACTAGAGTCAGAAATTTCAAAGTTAAGCTATTCTGACTTCATAATATAAACAAACACCTTGAGGATATGAATGACACATAACTCTTATAACCTATAAAGTATATTGCTCTCATAAAGATAAAGGTTGTAGTTAGTAGGTTGCCTCTAGTACTATGTTCAAAGGTTACTACAGCAATTCTGTTATGGAAGTTAGTATGGGCAGGCTTTTGCAACACTCGGATGGTTGAAACAAGGGGGAAAATAAAGCAAATAGAGGATCTTTGGGGACCCTCCATTAGTCACTATTACTCCTTTGCCAAGTAGTCAATATTTTTAATGTACCAATTTAGTCATCCACAGGGAAGAGTTATAGCTACTGGAATTATTTTTCCATTAATGATATGTGTTATATAGCAGCACTACTAAATTAATCTTAGAAAACTTGTTTTTCCCATTCATTCAGATCCTATAAAGAAAAGGGATATAAACAAATTTAATGACAAATGGTACATCCTGAAGTAACAAAAAGAACATGAGCGCTACTACAGAAAAGCCTTGGTTTTAACCATCAATTCACAAATTGCTACCTAAGTAATATAATGCACATCATTTAAACTACCTGGGCCTTACAGTAATAACATCAATTTAACAGAGATCACTTTTGAGATCATCACACACTGACAATTCCACAGTGTATCCTTTGATAACACTTAATCCATCTAAAATTGTGTTAATCTATAAATAAATAAATACAGTATTCACATAAATATATGTATTTGTATGCACATGCACATATATATGGAAGTATATATGCATGAACACATGCAATTTTGTGTACACATATGTATGTGTATACATATACGTGTGTGTGCACACGCGCTGGTGTGTATGCACATATAAACACACACCAAGAGATAGTAAAATCTTCCAAAGAGATCTCTGAGGTGCTGACCACTGGTTAACTGCTTCTGCTATTTGTGATTTTTGGCTGTTACAAACTGCCTGTGTAAGTGTCAAGGGACCCTAGGTTTCCCACAAGCATTACCACACAAGGGAAACTTGACTGTCAACAGATCTCTTCCTATAGGCACAGCTCTAGGATTTCAGAGAAACAAATAGGCTGTAAACTTCTTAAAGGGTTGCCTAAAGTATTTTGTATTAAGGAAATATTTAAAAAGTTTCCAACACAATAACAAAGGAAAGAATAATTAAATGAAGAAAAATGATCTGGAGATTATAGGAAGTTGAAGAGCTTAGGGTGTTATGGGGTTGTGAAGCAGGTTGACTGTATTCTGGTCACCATCTTATCTAAGTTCTGTGAGAAAGAACACACTCATATGCAACAAATCACATGAAGTATATTTACTGTTTACAGACACGCAGCAAGAAGAAAGGAAGTCTATGACCCATTGTGAGACGGTTTCTCAAAGCTCAAAAATATGCCCAACTGCATGGGCTCCACTGTACCCAAAAATATGCCCAACTGCATGGGCTCCACTGCATGGGCTCCACAGCTGAGGGATCTTACAGGGCATTCCACCCAGAATTAGATACCTCAGGCACCATGACTCACTGAGAGAAGCTTGAAGGACATATTTCTTCTAAGGGATAAAGGACAAAAGCTCAGGCTTTTGAAAGCACTTCCTCCCTGAGTAAAGATGCTATATTCCCTAAGAATGTCAAGAAAAAGGTAAGGGTTATTTCAGGCAGTTCTGCTCTCTCTTCGAATATTTCTTTCCCTACACATTCTACAGTTATTCTTGAAAAGTGCAGGCAAGGTCAGGGGAGAACCAGATCAGTTCATATGTACCCAGAGATCTCTTCTTCAGGGGAGACACCATTGCTTTATAGTTCTCATAAGCTCTAGATAGCACGGTATTTAAAACTAAATAAACAATGAGCTGTTTCAAGATGACATGTAACTTACATTCTCAAAATAATTCCTAGCCTCAGATTTTTTTACTTGACTTTTGGCTATTGAAGATAGTGATAAAGTTTAGCTGAGTTAAGATGGGGAGGGGGAATTACTACATCTTCTCTCTTTACAGATTACTTTATATAAATTCAAAAGAGTTGATTTTCACTGGATTTTTAACACTAGTCTAGTTTTTTAGATCCCCTCCCCCAGAAAAAAAAGTGTCAGCTATGGGGATGTTAGACAATTATTCAAGAAACTAGCGGATGGCATTTGATTAAAGGGAAATGTATTTTCTCCATATTTCATTCATTGAAAACTTATTGAACTGTAAGAGTGAGCAATTTCCTGTCTATATCAGCAGATGGAAATGAGTTTAAAGAATCTCATCACAAGAGGTGGATTCATAAATAAATGAAAAATGTAGTTTTGATCACCCTAGCCTGGAAGAGCAAATTAATTCAAACACCTTCATATATTGTAATGGAAAACACTACTGTTAATGAAAATACAAATTCCTAATTCATGAATAACACATCCTGCTTTGAATTTCTGTCTAGAACATGAGGCTATCTGTAGTATAGTGTATGCATATGGCAAGTCCTTATCAAATACTGTGACTCATTAGCAGTAGCAATAGGATACCAAATACCTGCTATTTTCCCACTGCCTAACATGTCTTCTCTACATGATGTAATTGTAATGAAAGGTCAGCAAACCTTAAGTGAAATTTATTTTCGTTTTTTCCCTCTGGTGTTTACTTTTATCCTAACAAGTAACATTATTTCTATATAGCTGTATATTTCAAGGACTGAGTCAATTGGGGGAGCTACTGGGAATGTAAACCAGGGGTGCTCTGCCACAGAACTTATATTCTCTAGCACTTTTTATTTACTTATTATTTTAATTTTGAGACAGGGTCTTGTTAAATTGCCAAGGCTGGCCTTGAACTATTGATCCTCATGCTTCAGCCTCCTGAGTTACTGGGATTATAGGTGTGTGCCCTCGTGCCTCTCTGAAAGTCAATTTCAATAAAATAAATTGAGGAAGGTCAAAGAAGTTCTTCAGATTTCTATTAGATAACACAGGCATTGGGGCTTCCTTGAAGCTACTATCTTATGCTTGTTATCTACCTCATAAAAATGTAATTCTACAGTAAAAACTATGGGGAAATGCTTTAAAGCAATACTGTAAACAGGCAGTTGGTCAATGCTACCTATTCAATGCAGTTCATAAAATGTGTTTTTCCTAATGCAGCTGAACTGCACTTATTTCCTGAGAGAATCCAAGAGGTTAAATTCATGATTGTAAAATGGAATCTAAAATATAGGCTTTCTCATCATAAGCCAACACTGTAGTTGTTCATGGCATGGTGCAGATTGCTGCCAGCCCACACAAATGGAAAAGAAGTTGCATGGTCACCAGTTTAGCATGACCAGAAAAATATAATCCATGGCATTTCAGGATTACCAAATATCAGCCAACTAAGTCTACAACAACACTGACATGAAACATTTTGTGAAGAGTTAAAAGTATTCTTCATTGACCAATGAGTATTTTTCCACTAATTGGGAAGAGCATTCTGGAAGCTAGGAGATGTTTTACTTAGAACAGTTTAAATGGGCAAGAGATGTTATGAAAGACTCCATCCTTCAGAAATTATATTAGATTACACCATCGTATACTCCTCTGGAAATGACTATTTTCAAAAGGAGCTACCTTCTGGAGGCCCAGACACAAATCCGTGTTTTGCATTCCTGAGTCACTCAAGATGAGTAATGTAGTAGATGACACTTGCCCCCAAGTCTCCTGATTATACTAGCATGTAAAGCCCTCAAGACCAATTCCAATGGGTAGTCAAACACAAAAGTTTTAAATGCATTCTGCTCTCCACTTTCAAGATGGTGACATATGATAAACTATTTTGGAACACTCAGAAGATGGCTCTGAATATTTCAAACACTGAAAAATAATACTAATAGACATTTGGAGAATGGTTGCTATTCTATCTGACTGATATTCTAGTCAGATAATCTGTGTAAATTACTTCAAAAAATGGTCATTTTTTTCTCAAATATTGCAGATGAAAAAGATGTCAGAGAATGTAATTTGTCTAAGGTTTCTTCAAAACCATAATTTGAGAGATCTTTTCACTACCACAAGTAGTTGTCAGGAATGGCTTATAATTTTATTTGACCTTTATAAAAGAGCAATATAGGAGGGAGGGAGGGAGGGAGGAAGGGAGGGAAGGAAAAAAAGGGGAGGGAGGGAAGTGGGAAAGAAAGGGAAGGGGGAAAGAAAGGGAGGGTGACAGGGGAAGAAAAATCTTCAAAAAATCGTTACTGCGAAGAAATTTTAGTTCAAACAGTATTTCTGTTTTAAGACAGCGTACAACAAATCAGACATATTCATAAGCTAGAGAGTCATTCTTATGGGGAAAAATATGGTACCTTGCAAAAACTAAACAATACCTAGGCAATACTAAGTGCCTGGACTTATGCTGTCAAAAAAAAAAAAAAAAAAAAAAAAACAGAAGAAGGAGAAGGAGAAGGAGAAAAGAAGCTATGGTGACGATCTAGGGTCTCCCTAATTCCAAGTATTTTTTCTAACATCAGATTCAGACAAAATTATGAAGGTGAACATTTTGCAGCTAGGTAACAGCTTCTACTTGATGGCAATTTGAACATGGTTGAACCAGTGGGACTTTGAAGGTGACCTCCTGGGAGGAATGAAGCAGCCAAGTACCTGCTGCTCCACTGGGACCAGTGGTCTGACAACCTTCTGCTCTACTTTGGAGTTGGATAAGACTTTGTAAAGAAAACTCTCCACTTCTTTTTCTCTTACCTATACTTCCTAAGAAAGAAACTTGAGACACTGGTGCTGAAAGTGCTTTGAAAGTATATTTATAGCTTATATGTGAGTACCACTGAAAAACTTCAAAGGGGAACTCTATTTATATTTTAATAGCAGAAGCTTGTTTAACAGAATCAACTCAATGAATGCAGTAAAAGCCCATCCTCTCCTAAGACTTGGAACATATTATGCATATTTGCATTTAATGTATGAATGTTATAGCAAAATAACCAGGCCTTCACCATAATCTGGGAACCACTTTTATAGTCTAATACTCCTTTTCATTTATTATTTTTTTGAGAGGGGCTTTGCTTAAATTATGATTGCATCATTTTTCACAATTAAGAGACTGAAAAGTAGAAAGGAATCGTAGAAAGGAATCGTAAAGGTATTTTTACAAAAAATTAACATGATTGCTTTATTATTATAATCACTTAAATATCTCAGTATTCTCAAGAGAAAGAATTTCTTTTTTGGTGGGGGAAAGTACTGGATTGAACTCAGGGAGCTCAACCACTGAGCCACATTCACAGCCCTACTTTTAATTTTATTTAGAGACAGGGTCTCACCGAGTTGCTTAACTCCTCGAGTTTGCCAAGGCTGGCTTTGAACTCATGATCCTCCTGCCTCAGCCTCATGAGCTGATGGGATTACAGGCATGCACCGCCACATCCAACAGGAATTTTATATAACAATGTTTGTGTGTGTGCAGTTACCCCAACTTTATCTGAACGTAGGACTGAGATCCCATCCTAGATGGCCATTTTGAAGATAGGCAAGTTTATGGGAATATATGGATGTGCCAATCTTTTTGACTCTTCATTTCTTGAAACTCCTTTCTATGTTTGCAAAAACTGCCACCTTCTGAATGGTCTCCCAAAATACAGAATCTGAAAAAGCCAGAGTCTCATGCCTGAAGCTCCCAGAAGTAAGTTAGCAAGCATGAGACCTACACTCACCAATCAGAAGTGCTCAACCCAAACTTTCAGTCAAGAGACAGGAAGACAAAGGAGTGGTAAACACTTGGAGTTAGTGGTATTACCTGAGGTCTGGAGAGAACCCTGCTGATGGATTCCCTGACCTTACTTGGTCATGGCAGCAGGTGTGTGCCCGGTACCCTTTCTGAGATGTAACGTGGGACATATTTTTTTGGGCCGTACATTTCTTACTTTGTCTCTCTGCTTCCTGTTTATCTTAGGATCACCAATATCATCTTAAAGGAAACAAAGTTCCATCTGTGTTCTTAAATTCTTTTGTAAACTTTTGATTTCTAAAATCTCAAACACTACAAATTAAATAGCAAACACACATCTCAGAATGACACCCAGAATGACACTGCAAGTACATCTAACACTGGGCAGTTTAAAAAAAAAAATCAAACAATAAAACAAGCCTCTAAAATTACAAATGCCAGACATCATATATAAGAGATAAAGAAGTCACTTTAAAATATACTGGCCTCTAAAAGCCCTAAATCAGATTAAACAAAAAATACCACATGGTATTCTTTTCCTTAAAAGAAAAGGGTGCAAAGACAATAGTATGTCTTAGCCAAGGCAGATTTTAATCAATAGCTTGCCCCATTTCTGATTTAATATTCCACTTTTAAGAAGATCTCAATTCCTGTATTTTGGAATATCAAGGTAAAATCAAAATAGAAGATGCTGGAGTCATGGTTTTACCTATTTTTATGCTATCCATTTAGCCTACTTGATCATTTTCCTTTGAAAGACATATCCACATCTGATATTATCTGGTGAAATCCATGACTATAAATCAACTATAAGTAATGTCCAACTAAAAAATCATGGTTTCTTCTTTTGAAAAAAGTATTCCAGGTTACTTTAGGAATTTTACTTTCTTTTTTTTTTAATTTTTGATTTTTTTTTAGTTGTAGATGGACACAATACCTTCATTTTATTTATTTATTTTTATGTGCTGCTGAAGATCAAACCCAGTGCTTCACACATGCTAAGCAAGTGCTCCACCACTGAGTCACAATCTCAGCCTGGATTTTTAGTCTCTACTCTCATTTTAGATGATTTTATATGATGGTACAGCTTAATTTATTCTGTTACATAAAGCAGTTTTACCTACTTGTCTTAGGCTATATCTACACAACAGGAGACACCTGGGATCAAACTTTGAAAAGGAACTCTCTAGATGCTACCAAATTTACAAATATCAAGGATTCTGCTACAAAATATTTGAGAAAACTTAATCTTGAAGGAAATTTCTTGAAGCTCACACCTGCTACCACATGTTTGAATGGATTCGGAAGACTATAAAACTGGGATTTTAGTAGTGATAATTGCAAATTATCAAGGTGCTTCATCTTTTCTAAGTGGCTTAGATAGTATTTCCTCATTTGCAAGAGGGTACAGCAGAGAATCTTAGCAAACCCTGCTCTTTTTCATGGTCTTATACAGACACTCATGGAGGTGAAGAGGTAGAGATCCTCATTTCATCAGCTAAATTATCAATAAATGTTAATTGCTATTTTATGTATAATAAAACTCAGTTTTAAATCCATAAAGCTTGAAATCCAGGCTGGAGAAAGAAGTAAGGCGGTTAGCAGGACATAGACTTAGAAGGGGAGAAGGAATGATGGAATCTGTATACTCCTGGCCATGCTAGTTCTGAAGCTTCTCACCACAAGGATCAATTAGGACTTAAATTTAGAAAGTTATGAAGAAAAACATACTGGACTCCCTAAATTAATTTCTACCTAGTATTTTTGATAGAATAAGCTTATTTTTTCCACATTTTATTCGTACATTATAATTATACATACTGTTGGGATTTGTTGTTACTTATTTGTATATGCACACAGTCTAACAATATAATTTGGTCAATATCATTCCCTAGTATTTCCCCTTTCCCTCTCCTCTTCCCTTTATCCTAATATATTGGTCTCCCTTTGATTTTCATGATTTTCACCCCCAAACACTTTCTTTTCCCTTTCCTGGCTTCCCCATGTGAGAGAAAACATGCAACCCTTAACTAAGTTTACCTTATTTTGCTTAACAATAATTTTCTTGAGTTCTGTCCATTTTCCTGCAAATGACATAATTTCATTGTTTTTTTAATAAGATTAAAGCACTAAAGTAAACCCCTGCTTGCATTACCACCTGCAAATAAAATGGTTAAGAAATACTATAATTTCCTTACATAATTGAAGCAAATAATTCTTAGGATAATATTCCTTGCTTTGTGAGAAATGATCAGATATTTGCTAATTGTCCTCATAAGAAATAATTACATCTTTTGCCAAATCCCCCGACTCTAGGAAAGGAAAAAAAATAAAACAGTTTGAAATACTATTCTTATAATGTTACCTGACTGAGAAACATATCTATACCATGCCCACAGAGATTTTTCACAGATTGTTTCACACACTTAACATTTACTGAATACTTACGTTAAGTGTTATTGGTTTGAATTTAGCTGAGATCAGTCCTTAAGTGAAACCCTTAAATTATGAAGTATGATGTAATTTCTTTCCTTTCTGATAGGAAATGCGTCTTGCATAGTATTGGAGTATTCACATTTTTTACACTAGAAATGTTTATATATAGGAATCTTTGCCCACTGACTTCAAAGCTACAATGCTGACCGCTTCCAAAATCTTGTACCTATATATGTATCCATTTTTCTATGAGAATAATGCAATACTCTTTTATAGCTATGATTCAATAATAAGGGCTATATAATTTGCCACATTAAACCTCTGCTGGATCACAAAATCTCCAGTTATTCCCTTTAAACAAAATGTTTCATAGATGAACAGTGCTCTCCTGTGATCAAAGAAAGGAACTACTTGCATCATAAAATAGGTAATTACTGTCTTTTTATTGCCAATGTTTCATCTTCTGTTTTCTTATGGTTATTAACAGGATTATCTTTGATTTTTATTCTGCCCATTATCACTTGAGGAAGCCTACCTTTTTTTATTTCCAAAGTGAACCTGTTACTATGCCAATTATTTTATTCACAAAATTATGATTGAAGTTCTAGCTCGTTTTTACCCTTGTTAGAATCATATTAGAATGGTTTGTAAAAATATCAAATCTTTCTAGAATCAATCCCATAAATGTTGGCAAGTCAAAAGAAACTTTATTTGCAAAATTATTCCATAGAAATCAAGATGTTCACCTAAAATTAGAGCCTTGAATTTCATAGTACGGTTAGTTCTGTCTTTTAGCAATAAAATAGTCATGAGAATTTAATGTAATGGCTGCACAAAAAGAGTTTCTATGAATATTTGCCATTTTAAATGCCTACAATTTGTGAAGCATCAAATAACACTTATTATCAAAAAAAAATCTCATTTTTATTAAGAATCAGAGCTTAGGCTTTCACCAATGATGTTCTATTATTCATGAGAATTTCCTGAGTTTCTATAAAACCACCATAATTTCTACTGTCACATTTATCTAACAGTTGTGTCATTTTGGTGAGAGAAGGAAAAGTTGTTCCCTGTGAGGACTGATCCAGAATACACTGCAAAAAGGTCTGTCCTAGCATCCTTCTTTAGGGAAAGTAAGCCCTGTTGCTACATATTCTCACTCTGCCACTAGATAAATGTCTTATAGAAAAGGCTAACACGTGTGCCTCTCTTAATATGGTAGAAACATGTCTATCCCACAAATCATGGAGCAAGATTTCTAAGAAACTCTTCTATTATAGTTAAGTTGATATAAGACTGCTTACTGTACATTTGGGTTATACATAGACAACATATGCACTCACATGCGTATATAAGCAATGTAGATATCCATTGTGACAGGGCGTGTACCAGCTGTGGAGGCATTTAGGCTGTTCTCACTGCAGCTGGCCACAGTTGCAGCTGGCAGACATCAGAACAACCACCTGCCACCCCTGCTAACACCAAGGCTGAGAGTGCCCGACAGCAGGGAAACAAGGAATCGATTTCCCAGGGAGAATGAGTTGGACCCTGGGGAAAACAATCTCAAGGAGGCGTACAAGAATTCAACTTGTGTGTTTGAGTGTAGATCCCATATTATTTGAGAGGAGAGAACACCAAATTGGAAGGAAACAGAAGACACACAAATGTTCTCCAGTTAAATCAATGCTTCAACTGGAATATATTACTACTTGAGACTTTCAGGAAAACCAAGGGATAGAATTGTCTAGATTTCCTGGACATGAAACTGAAGCAGTAAATCCTCAGGTGTCAAGAGGAATAGTGAAATTAAGGGTAAGGAAATAAGCATATGGACCTCCTATGTTAGGTTAATATCAAATAAAACTTATTTCCTGCTTACAAGGTGAAATTAGAGAATATTTGGTAAAGTAAGAAAATCATACAACAGCAGTTTAACCTATCATGATCAGAATCTTTAAGCCCATTGCTTTATGTTAAAGTCAAAGTTAGAATGAAGCCCTCACTGTATATCTTGTCTCCTGTGATGTTAAACAGGATCTTGGATATCGCAACTCAAAACTCAAAGAAAAAATGAGCAATGGGTTGTAATCAACTTGAATTAGCAAAATAATTACCTCTTTGTGCCACACTTCCTCATTTCCAGAGCCCTGTCAGCATATCAGTTGTGACTCTTTGTATTATATATAAATCCACTTTTGATTCTAATCCTATACCAGAAGGGAATAAGAACAAGAACTGAAATAAGCATGGCCATATAGAAATATGTCCCTTTTCCTACACATCCATACAGCTCAAAAATATCTGCAGAGTGGGATAGGCAATATGGAAAGGACTTGGAACAAAGAAATTTTTAAAAATAATTTTTAGAGCAGAAGGTCTAGATTCTCCCCTCAGCTTATGGATATACGATTTTCTGAGAACCATTTTTTGAAAATACTGTCTCCAAAGTACATTCTTCATACCTTTGTCAAAAATCAGTTGGGTATAGACAGACACATGCAGAAGAATGAAACTGGGCCCTATCTATCAAAATATGCAAAGATCAACACAAAATGGATAAAAGTCTCAAATGTAAGAACTGAAACAAACTATTAGGAGGGAAAAAAAGAGGAAATTCTTCAGAACAAAGGTATTGACAAGGATTTTTTGGACAAGACCTCAAAACACAGGAAACCAAAGCAAAAATAAACAGATGTGAATACATCAAACTAAAAAGCTTCTGTACAGCAAAGGAAATAGCAGTGAATAGACAACCTACAGAATGGACGAAAATATTTGAAAACTATACATACAAGAAGAGGTTACTATTGTGAATGTATGAGGAACTCAAAAAAGTCATTATCTGCCGCAGTCTCTGGCTGGGCACAAATCACGAGCCTCCACACAGCTTGTAGATTCAAACAGCAATTCTTTATTCCCGAACTCACACCGGCCTTCTACAAACACGTTCTGGGGAAATCCACGTTCTCTGCCCAAATCCACACTCTGCCCAAATCCACACTCTGCCCAAATCCACTACTCCTGGGCTTCTGTCTCCCAAAATATACTGTCTGACCCTAAGAACTCAAGAGGAACTCAGCAGCAGGATACGCCCTATTCTAAAGGGGGAACACCCTAATCTCCTATTATGCTAAACCGGGGACACCCTAAACACAGATCCGCCCTGGTCCTTGAGCAAGGTCATCTTTCAAGAGTCCTTCCACTAGACAGCATGGGAGTAGCTGGCAAGGAAATTGTCATACCTACTTGGCTGATGGCTCCCAGCATCTCCCCCCTTCTGATTAATTAAACAACAAGTAATGTGGCTTAAGGACCGTGCCTGGTAGGTTGTTCAGTTCAACATATGGCTCTTACCCGTCATTGGAAAACTGACCTTTAGGCGTCAGCCTCCTGTCTTAGGTTGATACCACTGCAATTGGATCATACCTGTCACTGAATACCAATACCGGTCCAGCATATAGCCATTGGGCCCCAAATTTTAGACCATCACTAGCAGAAGGGAGGAGGATACAGAAATGCCACGACACCAAGCCAATTGACAGTTCTTTTGGAAAAATTGCATCATTGATGCCGCAGTCTGGCTGGGCACAAATCACGAGCCTCCACACAGCTTGTAGATTCAAACAGCAACTCTTTATTCCCGAACTCACACCGGCCTTCTACAAACACGTTCTGGGGAAATCCACGTTCTCTGCCCAAATCCACACTCTGCCCAAATCCACTACTCCTGGGCTTCTGTCTCCCAAAATATACTGTCTGACCCTAAGAACTCAAGAGGAACTCAGCAGCAGGATACGCCCTATTCTAAAGGGGGAACACCCTAATCTCCTATTATGCTAAACCGGGGACACCCTAAACACAGATCCACCCTGGTCCTTGAGCAAGGTCACCTTTCAAGAGTCCTTTCACTAGACAGCATGGGAGTAGCTGGCAAGGAAATTGTCATACCTACTTGGCTGATGGCTCCCAGCAATTATCAGAAAAGCAAATAATCTGACTTTAAAAATGAGCAATAGATCTCAATAATAATTTCTCAAAGGAAGATATACAAATGGACAAAAGGAACATGAAAAAATGTTCATCAGTAATCATCAAGAAAACATGGTACATATACAGAACAGAACACTACTCAGCCAAAAACAAAAACCAAAAACAAAACAAAAAAGGAAATCCTGTCATCTGTGACAATATATATGGAACTGGAAATCATTATGCTAAGTGAAATATGCCAGGCACACAACTCTCAATCCTACTCATGTGGAATCTTAAAAAGCTGATCTCATGGAAGTTCAGAATAGAAGGTATTTACCAGAGACTGAGGAGGAGAAGGAAGAAAAAGGGATGGGGAGAGTTGATTGATGTGTGCTAAGTTACAATTACAAAGGAGAGAGAGGTCACTTCCTTGACAAATATTTATTACCGATGGGCTATTGTACAGCAAGATGACAGTAGATAATAATGTATATTTCAAAAAAAATATTTTTAATATTGTCACCATAAAAATGATAAATATTTGAAGAGATGGATATATTTATATTGATTTAAACATTACACATTGTATGTTTCTATCAAAACATCACACAGAACTCCACAAATATTTATAATTTTTATACGTCAGTTAAAAAGAAAAATGAAAAATGTCATTATCTCTGAAAAGGAGTTGCTCTGACAAGCTTTTGGAGAAACAGATCAGGAAGCACTTAGTCTGACGATCTCTAATACTCTTTTAAAACCAACAAAGTTCAATGGGAAGGTCAACAGAGATAGGAGTAATCAGCTTTATGAAGAATGACAAGTAGAAGACCTCATCAAGACAATCCAACCATTTCTTGAAGTATGAGGCACACCATAGTTCATGAAAATCCCTCTTCTTTGCTAAGAAAAGAAATGTGTGGCTTAATTAAATTCATAAAAAAATACTCTTAAGTCCATGGAAAATCATTACATCATGAATTGCCAAAACTAAACCCCAAACCTCTTGATCCCCAGATGTCTGCTCCTTCTCCATCCCAGCTGGAGAAGAATAGAAAGTGGGGCAAGGGATGGATAATTCACAATACTATATGACTCTTAGCTTTAAATTTCTTAGAGGTAGATGTTGAAACTATCTATGGTAGAAGGAAATTGCAACTGGGTTCACCCTTGATGCACCAGACCTCATATAAATTACCTCAGTTTAGTTTATAGACTATAGTGACTCTAACACTAATCCACTACATGATGGCATTGTGAACTTATTTTTATCCTCAGAATGAAAGTATGCCCCATTACACATTTTGTTATTTCAGCCTTCACAAAATAAATTTTATACCTTCAATTTCAGTAATAACCTCAGATCCTTCTTGATTTTTTCCAAATATCCAGTAAAGGTGCATAAATACTTGCTAACTGAATACTAAAGTAAACTTGCTGGTAGCACTGCAGCAATGTATACATGACCTTTGTTTGCAATTCTGATTATTTATTCAACATTAATATCTGTGCATAAATATGAATAAACTGAGTATATGTTCCTATTTAAAATTAGTTCCTCACTTTCCTTGACAAATGTTTATTACCGATGGGTCTATTATTTGAATGATCAAGTAAGAGTGTTCCTACTTCTCAGATTAACAAATTAATGTACAGGAAGTTTTGGTAGAAGACAGTCACATATGAATGAACCTGACTTAAGTCTTGCCAATATCACCATTTACTTTCTTTCTAGTCTTCTGCTTTTCTCTTAGTTTAATTTTTCTTTCAATTATATTTGGACTGTGACTACCTTGTTCAAATTCAAGGTTTCCTGACCAGGTGCTATATATAAACAAACAATAAAATTCTTTCTTACTCTCTTTCTTCCTCTGCAGCTGAGGAAATATGTAGGGATATTTCCTTTCAGACAGCTGCTAAATTTATATTTATATCCTTCCTATATTTTGTCTCTTGGCTACTGAAAGGCAGTGTTCATATGTTTCTGTGTTCTCTGGGTAGAATCTGATGTAATTCCTGGCAGATGCTTTAAGAGGGTTCCAGGCTGTTGGATTCTGGCACCAGAGGCTTTAGAGGAAGTCAAGCAGATCTTTCATAATAGGAGATTGTTGAAAGGTGCTTTATACACTTCACAATAGCTATGAAGCTATTCAGTGGCACAACCCTCCTTAGCCTTGGTGTCTGAACAGTTCTCTTACCTGCAACTGAGTCTTACTGGAACTTTCTAATCTCAAGACCATGCTAAAATCCTGGTAGCCCAGTAATTACTTGTGGCTTGACAGCAATTCAAGCATGACATCCACAGAATCATATAACTATATATCAAAAAGACAGAACATTTTTGAAAAGAGGAGACACATGTCTTTCAAGACATTTTCCCCACAACCACTTAACATTGTCCAATATATTTTGATTGTCATGAGCCACCCAATAATTTCTTCCTTGCATTAATGTTTATTTCATATGAATTGCCTTATTTTTTCTTTCATATTTTTTGTTTGTTTTGTTTTCTGGCCAGTAAGATGTATTTTTCTCCAAAGACTCTCTTGAAAATTATTTTGAAAGTATGAGATATAAAAGTAATTAGTTTTTCTGGACTTAGGAAAAATCATTTGAACAATTGAACATTGTCATTTAACCTTCAGAAATAATGAACAGATTAAAGCTAGTGTAGACTATAGAGCTATAAAAGAACATTATGCAGTACCAAAATGTTACTGCTATTACTCAGTGTACCAGAAAAGAAAGTCAGCAGGCTGCATTGTTCCTTAAGAGTGTTAGGATCTTTTCAGACAATTGATCTTAAGCATGATTTTTAAAAAATTTTCTGGTGAGACAGATTGTTCCAAATCTCATTT
This sequence comes from Callospermophilus lateralis, assembly GCF_048772815.1. Classification (NCBI taxonomy): domain Eukaryota; kingdom Metazoa; phylum Chordata; class Mammalia; order Rodentia; family Sciuridae; genus Callospermophilus; species Callospermophilus lateralis. The sequence continues at coordinate 64,330,249 of NC_135320.1, read as the reverse complement.
TCATAAGAGTGACCTTGCTCATTAACTAGAGCCTGAGTGGTAAGTGAGAACAATGTAGAATGATCCTTGTGTTTCCTCACCAGGGACCAGTTTAGATGCTATTGAAAAGCCACCCATTTTATAAATATCTAAAGTCTGTTTAAAATTTTCAAGTACTCTTATTCAAAGGGAGAGAAGATAGAAGTAAGCTGACTAGGGAAAAAAAAATGTTCTACAAATCCAGACTTAAACCTAGGCCCCTAAAGAAAATTGAAACAACTGATTTTATCAATTGATGAAAATCAATGACTTAGAGCCATTAGGCCAGAACTCCAAGGTACCAATTTCATGTGATATTGTTACTTTTCAGAAAATCAGAACAATAATATATAAACTCATCTCTAGACTCATGGATTTTTAACAGGAATGTCAAAAAAGACTAGGCACAAGCCAAAGAACAGGTCAGCATAATATTGATTGATTGATTGATTGAAGTACAGGAGATTGAACATAGGGGCATTCTACCACTGAGCTACACCCCCAGCTCTTTCTTTATTTCAAGACAGGGTCTTGATAAGTTGCCCAGGATGGCCTTAAACTTCCAATCCTCCTGCCTCAGTCTCCCGGGTAGCATGTGCCACTGGTTACAGCTAACCCTTCATTATTTCTAGCAGCAATATTGAGGTATACTTTACATGTCATAACATTTAATGTACTTCAGATTTATTAATCAATGACTTTTAGTAACATTATTGAGTGGTACAACCCTCACCATCATCAGTTTTAGAAGGATTTCATCTGCTTAATTAGATCTCTCATAACTTTTTACACTTAATCGCCATTCTATTTCTATTCATAAGAAACTACTAATCTACTTTCCAATGCTATCAGTTTGTCTCTTGAGGCATCACATATAAACAGAATCATACCATATATGGTCTCACTTAACATAAAATTTTTGCAGTCCATCCATGAGGCAGTGCTTGGCGGGAGTCAGGAGTTATTTATTTTTATTGCTTAATTCCATTGCTGTAGACCACATTTTGCCTAGCCATTCAGCAATTGATGGACATGTAGGTTAATTCCAGTTCGTGACTATTAAGAATAATGTTGCTATCAACACTGAAGTGCAGTCTTTGTGTAGATATGTATTTTCATTTGCAATGAGAAGATATTCTCTACAGTGATTGCACTGTTTTACACACTGACCAGATATTGTGAGTGTGTAAGACAGTGTAATCATTTTAAAGAATGTCTGTTTCTCTCTATCCTTCTGTTTCTAACCCTAATTATTCTTCCTCCCATAAGAAGAGATCTTATTAATTGATTATTGATTGGAAAATATGCTGGGAAGATTCCATTCACCATCTTTCCTTCTTGTGGAGCCAGTCTCCCACTAACAAGAATGTACTATACCACTCTTTGGCATACTCCCAAAGAATTAAAGAGAGCTTAATATAGAGATAAATGCATACCCATGTTTATAACAGCACAATTCATAATAGCCAAATTATGGAACTAGCCTATGTGTCTATTAACAGATGAATGGATAAAGAAAATGTGGCATACATACACAATGGAATTTTATTCAGCCACAATAAAGAACAAAATTATGTCATTTGCAAGAAAAGGGAAGAAACCAGACAGCATCACGTTAAGTGAAATAACCTACTCAGAACTCAAGGGCCATATATACTTCTCTCCTATGTGGAAGCAAAAGAGAAAAAAGCAAAAAAAAAAAGTGATATCATGAAAACGGAAGAGAGATAAACAGCATAGGGAAAGGAGATGGGGGAAGGAGAAGAGGGCAAAGGCAGGTACTAGGGAATGAGATTGATCAAAGTATGTTATGTGCATACACAGATGTGCCATATGAAGCCCGCAATTCTGTATAATTATTAGTCGCCAATTATAAAAACCAGTAGCAGTCCCACCAGGGTCTCCACATTTCCACTGCCACTAAGCTGTTCTTATTCTCTGCTACAATATTCAAAGGTCCAATTGGCTATAAATTTAAACTTTATCTCTCAGGGCTTTTTATAATAATAAAGGTAATGCTTTTGATCTTCAAATGCCTAACTCCCTGAATCTGAACCAAGGATGGACCCTTCAACACCATCACAATACACAATTTATAGGGTATTGGTTGGTTGGACTAGTGAGAGAAAACAGTTTGTGGTTAGAGAAAACAAAACCTGTTTTCAATGCCTTGGCATCGTACCCCATAAGGGGAAAATGCTGAATATCTAAACAAGCAAATAAAAATAGATAGGAAAGGCAAGGGAACACAAATCCTTGTTCCAGGATTTAGAACCTATATTCCAAAGCTTTGAGGTTTTTAAGCACAAAGTAGCCAAAATTATGTACAAATCCCACTGTTCAGTAAGGTAAAATAAATAATTTGTTTTGTTCTTCAAGTTAAACTGGCATTAATTCCAGATGAAGAGCAGGGCAGCAATTTGATTAGGTGCATAGCATGAACAGCTGACCTGCATAATATCAGTGGTTGTCAAACTCTGGGTACAAAACCAACCAACTGTGATGCTTGTTAAAAAGGCAAATCCTTTTGAATTACCTAAAGAAATTCTGAATCCATGAGTGCAGTTTGAGTGCATCTTTAAAAGTAGTCATTCAAGCAGGACACAGTAGCACATGCCTGTCATCCCAGCCACTTGGGAAGCTGAGACAAGAAGATCACGAGTTCAAAGTCAGCCTCAGCAACTTAGCGAAGCCTTAAGCAATTCAGAGAAATAAAAAGGGCTGGCTATGTGGTTTAGTGATGAATTGCCCCTGGGTTAAATCCTCAGTATTCAACCCCCATCCTCAAAAAAAAAAAGTTAATTCAAGTAGCCTACACTTTGATAAAGTTATGGAATTTATCATTGGACAAATTTATGAACCACTGACAATTTGAAGAGACTATTTGCTTCTGCTATTTTTGGTAATTGATCAGAATCCCGCTTGGCGCAGTTTCCAGAGCTCAACAGCATGAATGTGCATAAAATACTCAATTTTCTAATGATACAAGGGGAGCTTGTACAAAGTCACAAAGTTTCTTTCTGAAAAAAATTATTTTCTCCCTAAAGTTCTAAAAAAGTACACTGTGTAAGCCCACTATGTATTACACTAACATCTATTAAACTATATAATCCCTTTGTCAACTACTATCTTGATAATCTCAATTTACCTATCTGGGGTAGTGGGCAGATTACTGAAACATGGCTAACCTATAAGCTGAGGGCTACACAAAACTCCTAGTTACCTGACAAACTGTATGAATCCATGAAAAATCTCCTCAACTGAACAATGCTACATAAATTCAATGTATTGTAATGATAAGTTCACTCTATTGGACAATATCTAGCATAAAATTAAAGTTAATCTTTGCATGATAACTGAAATCAATAAAATAGAAGCAGAAAATTTGTATAATGCATTTTGAATATGATTCAAATTTTTGACCTTTAAGTTTTAACTATAATATCTTTAGCATATCCTGGGATTTATTATACAAAAATAACTTACTTGCAGAAATTTTCAATAGTTTAATGTACCATTAAGTAATATGTATACCTGCTACTACCTATATAGAAAAGAGTTACATAGTTATGTGATTATGTGAGGGACAATAATTTAATTAAATGAGACTGTGTCAGAGTATATGGATAGTTCAATTCCCCAAAACTCATTTAATGTTGTTGTATAATAACACTATACTGTATTGTAGTATACTATACTGTACTACACTTTACTACAGACTCATCAATGCACATAACACTGCATTGACTGTATGTGTAAACATAAATCTTTTTGTTACTAGACTAAGATTCTTGAAAAAAGGTATTTCATATTATTTCTCTTTATCCTTTCCAGAACCTAGAAGTATAACATTGTATTTAGACACCTTATCTTCCAATTTGGGAAGCCTTGATTTTGAATTCTGACACCTACTTTTCAGCTATGTGACAAGGCACATTGTTTTACGTTTCTGAATTTTAGTTTCTCACCTTTAAAGGCAGACAATAAAATTGCCATTATGCAGTTGGATGAAAACTTATATGAGATAATGTGCATGTAATTGTACTCTTCACATGTTGTGAAATCTACATACATATAGTAGCTAAAACAACAGCAGCTACATGAACAGCAGTTTTGGAACACACCTGATATAGGATATCCACAGCAATACTAGAATACACCTGACATAGGATAGAAAGTTGCTTAGTAAACTGTGATATAAACATGATCTGTACATTTGTTCTATTTTGAAATCATGACCTATATATCATGTTATTTAAATGTATCATGTTTGCACAAATACGATTTCTTAATGATTTCTGTTCAGTTTACTTTGAGAATGAATTATGATGAGATACAACAAAGCTTTGAGGATTTTTAAGCAAAATTTTAAGTCAAAATTATGTTAGTTGGTAGTTATAGGAAGTTGAATGGGGAGAACACATATAAAATACATTGTTACTCATTTATTACTTGGCTCCAAACCATAGTACCATTTCCTATTGAACTTGGCCAAATCACTCATGAGGATGAGGAGTTCTTTCACATAGACTTGACAAATCAAAGGGGCTTAGATCTGAGTATCTCCCTGTGCCCTTATTATGCATTATAGGGAATGAGATATTTTTCATTTACATGGAATTTTAAAACCAAAAATTAATTCAAGGAGGAAGAGTGAATTCAAAAGATAAGATCCCCCAAAACCCACATGATAGAATAGATGAGTCATTAATTGCTTTATTTCTCATCCAAAAAACTCTAACTCTTAGCTTAAATAACTTAGATTTTGAAGGTACTGTTTCTAATTGAAGTTGAAATATCAGAGGAAAAGATAGTAGAATGAATCAGACATAACTTTCCTATATTCATATATAAATACACAACCAGTATAATTCCTTATCATGTACTACCACAAGAATGAGAAGTTATACCCCATGTATATATAACATGTCAAAATGCACTCTACATGTCAAAACACAAATTTAAAAAGAGAAAAACAAAAGCAATATCAAGGAAGTTGCTTTGTACTAACTACCCTTACACATTAGAACCAAGAAAAGAGAAATTCAAATTTCTAATGGGAAATTTTATGAAAATTGACAGAAGCTTACCAATAACTTATAAAAATATATGTTAGGTATTTATAACAAAAAAGCTATAAGAAAGGAATTCCAAATGGCTATCAAAAAAATGAATAATGAAAAATATTAATCAGATAATCTACTGAAACTAATTCTACTTTAAAAAGTTATTCCTCTGACATGGTTACTATTCATTTAATATTTTAATATGATTTGTGTTTGGAAAAAAAATCATGGTTCCTAATCTTTTTCAGTGTAATAGTTATACAGTTTCACATGTATGAATGTATCTGCAGAATAAATATAGGAATGAAACAATTTGATTATAATGCATATAATAATTTGATCACAATTCATTGGTAATTTTTTAAATTATTAGTCTTTTTCTCATAGAGATTGCACCAATTTACACAACTGCTATTAGTGTATAAAAAAATTAATAATGTCAAATAATGTTTCATATAAAACTGTATTTTTACAATAAAAAGACATTGTTTTTCATTTTCATTTCTTATTGTTATCATAATTAACAAGTGTTAGTAGATAAACTTGGCTTTTGGTTTTCTAAAATGATATGCCCAGTTAATCACTCAGGTTCCAAATTCCAAATCTTTCCCTGTATTTTTGATTGTCCTCTTCTTGAATTGTAGAAGAGCCTATTGCTTATATACTCCAAATAAATGTTTAATCAGAGCTCCCTTTCAAGCTTAAATTTCGTACTGGATTTTTGAAACACAGTGTGTTAGAAAAGGGTAGAGGAGCCTATGATCCTGTTCATTACCTTTTGAAAACTTCCTGCATTGTGCTAAAGATGTCTGCAGATCCAACTTAAAACTATACCCTCTCCTCCAATAGAATGATGCCAGTCCCAGGAAATAGCCTCCCTTTTGCTCCCTCACATTGAACATTTTGCCCTTGGTAATTATATCCAAGGAGGAAACTTCTGATAAACACAAAACTGAACATTCTCCTTAACCCAGTTACTAACCCTGGGCTAGCTGATTTGTTACAAGAAGTGGTGCCATGATTAATAAGGGTGCCACGTGATTGAATTGCGGGGTCAGTAACTAGGTCTTCAAGGTCTGTTCTTTTGACAGAGAAGCAGAGAATCCATTTTATTGCTTCCTCTATTCTCTGAATGCTTCTCCTGCTACCATATTATCACTGAAGCCATAAGAAGTGATAAACTTTTCAAAATAGTTCCCATTTCTTCAAGGGAAATGCCAAACTAAAATAACTCCATGTGTTTGTTTTAAAGTGCTCCCTAAAGTCAAGTGCCATGTGATGCACTGTGGCTGATGACTGGGACCCTTTCCGATCTGCTTCTTGAATTTAAAGATAAACCATTAATGGGAAGGAGCTTAATTTGTACATAATGAACCAAAGAGAAGATTCTAAATTAAACCAAAAATCATTCTAATTCCATTATAAAGGTCAAAAAATTTAGCATTGACCTTATGTTAGAGTAGTTTGTTTATATAAAGACAACTATTTTCTTTAATCAACCTTTTTAAGAGAGCGTTAATTTTAATCTTCATCTGTCACAGAAAAGCAACAGAAGAGGTGCAAATGAAAGGTTCTTTATCAAAGTGTTTTCTTTTTGTTTTCCAAAAACATATGTTTGATGTTTCATGTAGCATCCAACTGTCAGTTAATCAAATCAAACTTTTACCTTGTTTTTTTCCTTTATATTTCAAATCATAGCACTAATGACAATGAAGAGTATAATCATTCTCACTATGATCATGCTAATTCTTTCAAATTCAAGAAAAGAAAATCAGTTATGAAGACCAAGGTATTTTTAACATTTCTGCATCTTGAGAAATTACCAGAAAATCCCACAGTTCCCTTCCACCTGGACTTAAGTGCCCCCCACCCCCAAATGAAAGAAAACTTTGAGTCAGCCTTCAATTTTGGGAATGTTTTACAGCTTGTCGATTTAATTTTTTCATAGAATTTTTTTCTGTCTAATCTCAGGTCATTACTGCCAAAGTATTCACAACATTCTTCCTGTGGTATGTTGGCATCAGCCCCTTCCCTTCTGTGACTCTGACATTCCATCCATCATTCCATTCATCTTTAAGCCATCACCTTTGCAAGCCTCGACTCACAAACAGTTCCGTTCTCTTACTATGATGTTTACATGTTTACAAATGATATGCAGTAATCATCTACACTTGCAGATGAGAAAACTGTTCCTGGGTACACATAAAAAGCAACAAATGTCATTCTGGAGCCATCCTTCGTCAGTTTGCACCCAAACTGGGACAGACCCTACACATATTAATGCTGGCTCTCGGCTCTTTCCAACGTACCATATCCTACAAGTAAAAACAAAACAAACAACAATTTCTCTCTTTCTATCCCTCAGAAAAGTACTACAAAATATTTTCAAGTATCTTTTTTAATGTAATTGATTCAAATCACAAATCAGAGAAGAATTTGTCCACAACCATTACCAACAAAGAGTTTCATTCAAAAATAATTTAAGTTGCTTAGAGAAGTAATTATTAGAGGAATTCAAAATAAGAAGCAAGAAGACCCAGTTTGAAAGAATCATCTACCATAGCAATATTACTCTCAAATATTGATGGCCAAAATAGTTCTCCCTTCCCAGACTGAAAAAGACACAATTATTCAATTAAAAACTGCAGATTTCACTTAAGAACATCAATAACAGTACTAATTATCAATCATGTGTGTCAGTTAACCATCATCACAATTCTGAAATTGGTATTATTATTATTATATCCATCTTACAGATATACCACAGTCATTATAAGTAAATAAATCCAGAACTGACATATGTCATTGAATAGCATGAGCTACCAGGTAATCCATCAATTTGAAAATATGTATCCCCATATCCAATTACATAGCTTTGGTATTTTCTTGTTTTCTCTCCCTAGAAATATTATCTTCATTCAGGTCTTCATCAGTTCTTATGTGAAATATCACAATTCTCTCTCCTTCATATTTCTTTAATCCATTCTCTTAACCTCTATTAAGTGCAATTATTATAAGACATTATGACCACCACGTAAACCACACAGTTACCTATAGCAATGGTTTTAAAATTTTAACTGAGACGACTTCCACTAAAAATTTCCTTACTGAGAAAAGTTTTAAAACAATTGTCAATAGACTATTGTTTTAGTCATCTTTTTCACTTCTGTGACTAAAAGACCCGGCCACATCAACAGTAGAGGAGGAAAAGTTTATGCATGGACTCACGATTTCAGAAGTCTCAAGCCACAGAGAACAGGCTCCATTGCTTGGGGCTCCAGGTGAGGCTGAACATCATGGTGGAAGAGAGTAGTAGAGGGAAGCAGCTCACTTCTTGAGCAGAGAGAGAAATCACCACTTGCCAGATGCAAATATGTACTCCATAGCCACGCCCCCAATGAACCACTTCCTCTAGCCACACTCCACCTGTCGCCAGTTATCACTCAATTAACCCCACCAGGGATTAATTCGCTGATTAGGTTAAGGACTATAACCCAATTGTTTCTCCTCCAGACCTTCTTGCATCGTCTCACATGGGAGGTTTGGGGGGACATCACATCTAAGCCATAAAAGGTATAATTGAAGTTCTTTCATGTGGCACTTACTACCTCATAAATAGATGCATTCTTATGTCTAGATTTCACTATTGCTTTTATAATTTCTTTTCAAGTCATTTTTTTTTTGCATGCTAAATTATTCACATGTCTCCAAATGCTACATTAGTTTTTCCTTGTGTTTGGAGCCACACTGCTTTTCTGCCTGAAATGCCCTTTTCCCAATATTCCCAGTTCCTTCCAAGAAGCCAACACCTTTTATATTTGAGGTTAATTTCCTCTTTAAAGTTTTCCTGACCCCTTCCATGGAATTGAATACACCTCACTCAATTCAACCTCTATTGACTTCAAGCTTATATTTGCAGCACAATGCAATTAATTTGCAAATTTGTCCTTCTGCACTAGACTATAACCTTTTTAAAGCAGAGACTATAATAAATTTATCTTTGTGTATGTGTCAGTTATATGATAGCTGGCACTGTATGATGGCTAATAAAAGAAACAAATGAATAAAAATGAATGAATTACTTTATGTTCAAAGTAGAGCTCACTTGATAATTAAAAAGAGAAACTTAAAGTTAAGCAATTTCTAGTGTTCCCCAGAAAAGTGGGGTGACTACGGTTCACAATAACCTAGTATATATTTTATGAATCACTGAAAGAGAGGAGCCCAAAGTCTCCAAACATAAAGAAAGGGCAAGGAGATGGAAATGCTAATTACCTCAATTTAATCAGTGCAGACAATATGCATATCATTCTGTATCCCACAAATATGCACAATGTTAATTAATATTTTAAAAAGAAAAAGGAATTGCAGCTGACCTAGAAAGGAAGATGATCTTTTCTAAGTGTGAAGTTCTAGTAAAGTGGCCAAGCACAAAATGAGTGACAGTGGAAAGAGGAAAACTAATTGCTCTGAAATCTTTCCTCTGGGGGCCTCACTTTTGGAAAGAGCAGCAAGCACAAGACAAACTCATTCTGCAAGTCAGGTGTCAGAGTCTTCTGACACAGATGCCAAGGAAAGCAAAGGCATCGCCTAAGAGAACTCACTGATGGACAACTCGGAAAACCCCAAGACCAGTTGTTGGGAGCAGAAGGCAATTCACCATGAGTATCTTATATTTCTTCATTTCGGGTCTTCTGACCAAAGGCATTAGCAACCAATTTAGGTTTGTATAAGGACATATTCCAAAACGGTGAAATTTAGATATATGTCACTCCCAAGAGATAGTCCAAGTTAGTAAAGTCCACTCTGCATTCTGCAGAGTGATTTTGCTTATATTACAGAGTAGAGATAAAGTTGTCTCTGCAGAATGGGCCTTAACCAGAACCCCTTATAAGATCAGAGTTGTTTTGAGTGTTTAATTTCTAGGTTCTTCTGTAATACAGTGTTCTTTGTATTCTGGTACCAGGTGGCTCTGGGTGAAATGGGACTCAGGAGAACAGCACAAGACAGTACTCTGGATGGTGCTTTTACTGTGAATAAATGTCTCCTTTTATTTTTAGAACTCAAAGGCCTTGTGTGTTCTATTAATATTTACTTTTACTTAAAATATGTAATCATTCATACATATAAATGACTGTATAATATGCACTATAGCTGTTATATTCTAATTAGGATTAAGTCTTAGAACCTTCACCATTTTTTACTTCACACCTATTTTTGATTTCTGCTTATTTGTAGCATCCATCCTTGAGCAAGGATTGAGGGCAAAAAGAACTACTGAGTTAGCAAATGAACACAGCTCCACTTTATTTCCTTGCTTTAATATTTGATGACCTAATTGTAGCTTCCTAAAATTATTTAATAAAAGATATTTCAATGTTGTTTCTCAGATACAGAAAATGTACCATTTCCCATATTAAATAATTGGAAATTTTTAAATGGCAGGTTTTAATAGAAAAATATAAAAAGCTAAATACAGAATTGCTCTGTCTTCAAATTGCTAAATATTTTAATTCCATTTAGTTAAAATTCTGGAATATATATATATATATATATATATATATATATATATATATACAATGCAGAAAATTGTGGACTGTATTACTAGTGATTAGCAATGGCATCATGGCGTGCTCACTTGAAGAGTGAAGGATATAGAGACTTTTGAAGAGATTTTTGAATTATATAATTTTAAAGTTTTTTTGAAGTTTCCAAAATAGTGGACAATTAAAAGAAACAGGCAAAAATACTTATACCATTTTAATTGAGGAATACCAATTTCTATGCTTAAGATATAATTATGTGGCTAGATTGGATTAAAATAAGAAAAAAGAATCAATAATTTAAATGTTGTTAATATTTAGTTATTAGATGGCAGAAAAAGCATTCTTACATTCAGAAGCACATTTTCTAATCACAAAATTGGGAGACTTATGACACTTTATCTTCCTGAGACACCTTCTATAGCTAAATACAGACCATAATCAAGTTATTGGTTCCACATAGGAATTTAACTCTTGCTTAAATTAATCTTTAGTATAATTTTAATAAAGAGTTTACACTTATTTATTTGGTTGAGGTAACTCAATTATGTCAAGTTTACTTAATATATTTTGAAAATAAGAGTAAGGGAGGGCCATGTGAATAGCATGAACTTCTGATAACCAAATTCAAGATTTCAAAACAATTGGAAAAATATGAAAAGGAATTGATTTTACATTGTCAGTGATACCGAACATTTTTGAAGTGAGTTTCATTTACAGTAATTAATTTCAATTGATTACAGCTTTGGGTTGAAAGGCACCTTTCATTGATCAATTTTCTTTTCCTTTTTTTTTTTAATGTGTTTTCAGTTTAGTGCATGAAGGGTACAATGTTTTTAAGACATTCCAGCTTTAATTACATTTACTTTCATTTCATCTTGTGAAAGACTCAAATGAATACTTTATAACAAAACTTTATTCCCAGCATATAGTACTGTGCAACAAAGAAATTTCAGCTCTTGATTATCTGCAAACTATCTTTTTCATTTTTATCATCTATATGATGAAATTATTTGAAGTATAAGACATAAACCTTGTTCAAGTTATGGTCTCAAAGTCCATCGCCAAAATGTAACAAAGTAAAATAGAAAATAAAAAAAGCAATACTGTTGCTCTCACAGCTTGAAAGGTCTCAACACAATTTCTTCTCGGTTCAGACACATAACTGGTAAGTAACAGGACTCTAAATAAGGACAAATAACAATGGGGAACTGAAGAGTCCTCTCCTCTAAGAAATCTCTAACTTCACTTTAATTATAGCCGCTGAGTGTCAAAGGATGTGAAATACAGAGAGGCCAAGAATGGATAGAGTATTGAGTAATCTGCAGTGATTTTAACATCACCATTTATAGAAAGCACTAGAAAAACAGTCATTTGGATGATTTGAAATTAGACTTATTAAAACACTCAAGAATATGCCTTAGGTAATAATCCCACACCATTAGGGGAATTGATGAGTATCCTAATGGGTATTTTCCTCATCAACTCTTTAAATTATGCAAAATTGTGTGCCAGACTTGTATATAATTTGTACAATTAGAAACAAATTCTGCCCTTCATTATGCATATTTCCCTTTAACTTTGATATATGCTACACATTTGAATATCTTGTCCTTTTCAAAACGTAAATGTATGCACTCCTGTTAAATAGTAAAGCCCTAATAACTTTTCCCCCATTCCTCACTTTGTTCCCACCTGATTTTTGTCATGAAGAGGCAGAGCCACAAAATTATCTATGGATAAGAATCTAAATTCACAATCATTTTTCTTTCTGGCATTTCTAAACTTGGTAACAAATTTAAATTTACCTGGTAACAACATGGTGCTAATCACTCCAGTACTCCAGTATGGCTGGTTTATTTACTAAACTTTTTTTTTTTTTTGTAATCATACATATCGATGACTTACATGATGGAAAATGGGATGATATTCCTTATTTTAACTATCTATTTTGTAAATTGGTTCCTGAGAATATTGAGTACTCAAAAAAAAAAAAAAAAAAAAAACGAACGGGAAAATAAAATATAGGATTACTACAGTAGAATATAACTTATAAAAACTATTGTATTAACAATAAAATAATATTACTACATACAACACAGGGCACTTCATTTCATAATGTGCAGCAACATATATTTGATCTATGCAAATTTAAATGCATTGCTATATTAAATATTACACATTGAGGGAAATAGTGAGCAGATAACCAGACATGAGGTTCACATTCTCAATCATAGATCCACCTCAATTTAGTTATGTGAACTTGATCAGGCACTTAACCTTAATTTCTTTTTCTATAAAAGATACTGAGTGATCCTTAAATCCCTTTTGTCTCTGAGTTATTGGGTACAGATTAGTTGAATGATATTAATGTCTTTCTCACATCTAGTATAAGCATTATCTAATTAATATCTAATTTTCCTTTATTAGTTGACCCTAAGTCATTCAAATTCAGCTTATACAAATTCACTGTATTTCTTACAGACTTCTTATTTATTTTTTTTCTTTTTTTATTTATTTATTTTTTTCATCTTCCATACTTTTGATTCAAATGAGTTATGCATTTCCATTTTTACCCCAAATACAGATTGCAGAATCACATCAGTTACACATTCACAATGTTTACATAATACCATATTAGTGACTGTTGTATTCTTATTTATTAATCTATCTTTAGTTTATACAAATTCACAGAAAGAATACCTGTACTTCCATCTATTCAATTTGATTATAATTATGTGAGAGTCACTTTGCCATACTCTCTTACCTGCAGTGGACTCTGATTACTTTATGTTATTTGAACCTTTTGTTTTAAAATATTTTTGGGGAAAAATGGATATTTATATAAACAAAGCATTTTCTTCACAGATGTTAGATTGAATCTACTTACCACAATGAAACTTGTAGTCAAGCCTATGATAATATTTTCCCACTTAATTAACAAAGCATGTAATAAGTATATGCCATTTCAGATAATAGAGGAATGTAGAGAGATAATAGGTAGCCCTTATTTCTGAGAGACTAAGTGAATTTGACAAGGAAAATCAGTAGAAAATGAGTAAAAATAATAGAAACAATACAACCACAAAATTTAAAAGTACAAAACCTAGAGATGCAGACAAACTGCATGGAGCCCACAATGTGAAGTCATACCAATTTGACAAACTGTAGAAAAACTATATCCATCCTTGGACAAGTTATGCAGACAAGTGAATTACAATAAGCAACATAACCACATTTCAAAAAGAATAAATTGCAAGCATTTAGGTATGATCACCTACGTGTGATCTTTGAAAATAACTTTTAGAGATTAAATAACTAGGAGGAGAGCACACCCACATTTGTTAATGTTATAACTTTGATTATTTGGGTGGTAGGCATCACAGCTTTCACATCATTGGAATTACCTAAGTATATATGACCCTAACAACAATTTTATAAAATCAAAGGCCCATTGTTTAAAACACTCTACCCTTAATCTTGTTCTGCTCATGTAAACAAAATATATCACTCTCAAAGAAGAATAAGAATTGTATTTCTTACAGACTTCTTATTTATTAACAGAAATGACAGACTACATCAAACTTAAAAGCTTTTGCACATGAAGGAGACAATAACAGAGTAAAGAGACAACCTACAGAATATGGGAGAGAATGTTTGCAAATTATACATCTAACAAGGGGCTAATATCCAGAATACATAAAAAATTCAAATAACGTAGAATGGTGGTTGCCAGAAACTGTGGACGGTGGGAAAGTGGAAGGATAGGAAAAGTTTGGTAAGTAGGTACTAAGTTACAGTTGCAGAGGAGAAATAAGTTCTGTCATTTTATTGTACAAGAGGGTGACTATAGATAACAACATTATCTATAGATGATAATAATTTATGCAATTCAAAAAGGCTTAAAAAAAGGATTTTGAATAAAAATCCACAAAAAATAGTAAATGCTTGGAGATAGATGTACTGATCCTTTGAATATTATATAATGTGTACACGTATCAAAACATCACATGGTAGCCCATAATTTATGTAAAATTTTATGTGCTAATAAATAATTTAAAGTATATATCACAATTATTTATGTTGAACTTTAAACATAATGACACCTGCGTAGAAAATAAAGAATCCCATCAGTTAATCTAATATCCTGTTTGAAAATTTGCAAATAAAGATCACATCGATATTTTCTGTCAATTTGGAACCTCTTCTTCCATCAAATAAATACAATCATGTAGACATAAATCAAACAACTCACTAAAAGCACAAGAGAGATTTTTTATTGCACATCATTGCATTTTCATACAAAAGAATGAATTCACCATCATGGTCTATTAAAATGCCAGACACAAAGAATTTCTACTTCACTAAATAAGATGATAATGTTTCTCACTATTTTTCTATTGCCTCTTCTTAACATTATTAGGAAAATAAGTAGACACCAGTGTCACCAACAAACTTGATCTTAGCTAAAAGGCTGAGAAGCGATCAACTTTCATTTCAACATACTGATGATATTAACTACTTTCCTCAACACATACTGTGTTCCTAATATAAAGAATAAATAGCATCTATACTGTTTTCTTTTAAAGCAGTATAGTAAATTATTCTTAGTCTCTGTAAAAATCTTAAATATGGTAAAGTACTTTATACATTTTGCATAAAGGTTTCAGTCACCTTTGAAATATCAAAAGCATATGACATTTAAATTTAAAGACAGGTATACTTCCTGAGATAATTCACAAATTAACAAGTATCATCAATCACCCACAAAAGAGAAAAGTACACTTCATTTGTTCATCCACAGAAATATCATTGAAATTTTTTTCTTGATGGTTAAGATAATAAGTTTTTTAGGGAAAATGTTCCTTTTGATGAAAACTGGAACAACACTATTTTTTTTTTTTGGCTACTTAAAATGAAGTGAATATTGGCTGAAGGTAATTTCATTCTTTAAAGTACTTTAGCTTGAAAATATTTAAAGAAGAAAATGAATTTTCTTTTGCTTCTACCATACAATAGCAGCAGCAAACTTTGGCAAGAGGTTTTGGGCTCCACATTATCATAGCACTGCAGACATGAAAACATTCACATACTCATTTATCTTAGTACTGCATTGGTGTTATTTTCTCTGAGGAAAAAAAATCTAAAAAGATGCAGAAAATTGTTCTTTTTTTCCCTATTTGAATCAGTAATAGGTGAAAATATAAATTTATTACAGAATCAGAATTAATGAACAATGAAACAATTAGCAGGTTTACTTTCAAGAAGTAAGAAAAAGAAGGAAGATTTAACTAATCACCTTGTGAAAATTTTCAAACATCTAAAATTTTCCTGCTCTCATTTGTGAAGATTAACTTTGAGTGTGCACTTTTCTTATACCATCATTTTTATACTTCATTATGCCCAGGATGTTTATCAAGTGATAATGAAAATATTCAATAATTGTGGACAAAAGAATTTCAAAATACTAATTATGGAGTTCCAACATGGTGGTTGGTAAAAAGGCAGGGCCACATCACCATTTCATTTATTACAGATTAAAATTAATATAAATTAACCAGAGTATAGAAGGTATTCCACTGTGTAGAGTCAATTAGGTAGGATAGATATTACTGACTTCAACATAAAGAGCATTTCAGCAAAGAGAAAATTTCATGCCTAGGTTAAAATCAATTATTTTATTGCAGCCAGTTTTCTTCCCCTGCTGGACAATACTGAAATATTTCACAAGGAAAACTGTTAACTAATTCAAAGCCAATATTTGTTTTTTAATGTTTATTATTAATATAATGCCATTGTAAAAAAGTGTAGCTTTAAATAATAACTCTTATAAGAGTTACAATATCTTCCTTGTTAATCTTCATAAATATTAAAATATTTTTAGACTTTGAACTCCAAGAATTCCAAATGCTAGCAAATAAAAAACAGAGACCAAAGAGCAAATGTAATATCATAACCTCAGTGATAAACTAGCAAGTATCTTTTTCCTTCCATAGGTCCACACTTCTGGCCATATACTGTAAATATTAAAAAGAACTATATAAAATATTGATATTTGGACTCAATCAAATCAAAGACCAACTGAAGAAAACTCTCCAGGTATGAAGCCAAGACTATGCCAATTTTAATTATTTAAGATAACACAGAAGTTCTTAAATGATTCTTGAGCCTCCTTTACTATCATAATGACCAAGATAGTGAACTCTAGTGTCAGACTAAATGGGTTGATCCTCAGATCAGCCACAACATGCATATGACCCTGTTCCCTCACTCAGTTATCTCATCTATGAAATGGGTATAGTATCTGCTTCATAGAGAAAAGATAAGCAAACAGAAGGAACTTAAGACAACTCCAGACAAATATTAGTTCTAGTGATTTTATAATTATTGCCATCAACATTTTTGACTCTTTAACATAATTGTGGATATGTTGCTTTTTGTATATATTAGCAGCAGAGATATATCTACATATCTAAAATTAAACATCAATTGCAAAACAAAAACAGTTTGTTTTAAACAAATCCAGTGACTATTTCTGCTAATTTTAGATAATTATTCTTCAACAGTGAAATATAAAACCTCAGTTATAGGAATAAAATATCTCTGTTAAAAAAGTTGAAAAATGGAGATAACCTTTAAAGTCTTTTCTGATTCTTTTTCTATGAGTGAATTGAAGATGATTAAAGTTAGAAAAGTTTTGTAAGACCAGGTTCCACTAAAAGCAAATGACATGATATTTCTGAAACTTCTCTGAACCCAAACATTGAAACATCCAACATTGGAAAAAATGTGTAGGAAAGGAAACCCTTACATATTGGGGGGGGGGAATGGCACTAAGTATAGTCATACAGGTAGCAGAGTGGAGGTTCTTCAAAAGTTAAAAATAGGACTACCATATCCAGCAATCCCACCACTGGGTACATATCCAAAGGAAATGAATAAGCATGTCAAAGAAATATCTGCACTACCATTTTTTTCAGGACTATTCACAATAACCCAGAAATGGAATTACCTTAGGTTTTCATCAACATAAAATAAAGAATATGTAGTGTGTGTATATATTTTATATATACATATACAAACACATATATACATATATATTTATACACACACATATATACACGATGGAATATTTTTTATCCACAAAGCAGAATGAAATACTGTCATTTTCAACTACATGGATGAACCTAGAGGACATTACATTAAGTGAAATAAGCCAGGAACCTAGAGACAAATAATGTATGATCTCATTTACATGAGGAATGTACCAAAAGCTTAAGTTAGGCTTGGCGTGGTGGTGCAAGCCCATAATCACAGGCTCTCTGAAGACTGAGGCAGGAGGATTGCAAGTTCAAAGCCAATCTTATCAACTTAGTGAAGCCCTAAGCAATTTAGCAGGACCCTATCTCTAAATAAAATATAATATGGGCTGGAGAGGAGCTCAATGGTTAAGGGCTCCTGGGTTCAATCCCCAATACCAAAAAAAAAAAAAAAACAGATAAAACAATGATTAACAAGGCTTGGTGATAGATGTGAGGTTGGGGAGATGGACAAAGGATGTAAATTTTCCATTTTATAGGAGAAATAAATCAATTGGCCAACATTAATAACAACATATTGCATTCTGAAAAATTCTGAGTAGATATTAAGCATATTCACCACAAAGATGATAACTATATGGGGTAATGAATATGTTAGCTTGATTTAGACATTCAACAATGTACATATATTTCAAAATAATATATTCCACATGATGAATATATATAATTTTGTCAATTTAGATGATAAAATAACACATTAATTAGATAAAAATTAACAGCCAGCATTCACATTGCAAATATAACCCAAAGAATTATATCTATTAAGATTTGAGAGCGTTAGTGATAAAATACAAGAGCTCTTTTTCTCCCAGTGATGAAAACCACCAGGCCACATTAAAGAAATGAGCTGAGCTATAGTACCTGAAAGTCCTTTCTGTAAGTGGGAAAACTTTGAAAACAGATACTTCCAAAATTATCCTTGTCACAGATGAAATGGTAGCCAGTAGAATAATTTATCATTCATCAAGAAAAATAACAAAAACATTTTTAAGTATGTTTCAAGTCAATTTTTTAAAACCCTATAGCATTATATAAAACTCCAACACAATTTATGATATTTTAGTCATATATAATATTGACCATTAAATTTTTAAATAATGGCAAATGATTATAGCAAATAGGAGAACATGAGCATAGAAAGGGATGGAGCTTCTTTATCTCCCTATGAAGAAATATTTTTATTTTAAAATAGACTGAACACAGAAAGGATCAATATCAAAAGCATAAGGGAATCCATAGTGTTGGGAGAAAAAACAAGAATAATGATTTTTGTTAAAAACAAGTGACTATCTCTCCTAATAAAGTTTAGTTTAAAAATTACAAATACTGAAAAGAAAAAGTCCTGTTCACAATAATGTCTGTGTCCATCAACATAAAATAAATATTTTGATGGGCTTGATAATGACATTTTAAAATACCTCCTCTTATTTCTCAACAAAATAGCTTTGGAATGTTTCATTGAACCCAGATACATGAATTTATTTCATATTTGCAAATACTCTAGTAACCAGTATAATGAAAAAGGGAGAATATATCAACTAATTTCCCTGCTGGAGATAATATTGAATTGAATATTCACTGAATTGAATAACCACTGGTTGACTATTCTTTTTTAAAAAATATTTTTTTTAGTTATAGATGGACATAATATCTTTATTTTGTTTATTTATTTTTATATGATGCTGAGGATCAAACCCAGTGCCTCAGAAGTGCAAGGCAGGCGCTCTGCCTTTGAGCCACATGGTGGTTTTCTTGCAAGGGTAGCTGAGAGATGGAACAATGACTTCCAGTAAGACAAGGATCCAATCAATGATGGTAAATTAACTAACCAAATCACTTCCATTTTGCCAGTCTTACTGGAAAATAATTGCAGTCTTGGAAATGGTAAAGATGATATGGTTATCCCCAGAGGAATTCAACAGGGATAACATTTTTTAAAGTTCACAACCTATTTCAAATATGTAGTGTTTTTTTAAAAAAAGCAAATGAAGAAAGTACCCTAATACTCTGAGAATAAATTTGCTACTAGCAAAAAAATCAATGTAGTAAAGAGTTCTTACCAGTTCTAAGATGTTTCCATTTCAGGTAAAGGCACTTAAACAGAAAAGTTTTGAATGGTTAACATTTATCTCCCTCACTAACTCATATCATGGTCTTTTGATTTTTCCCCCCAATCAATAGGAGAGTCAGTTTTACCTATGAAGCAATAACTTAGAATAAATAACCCAGTGGTATTCTATCAGAATGTACATGTGGTACTATTCATGCAAAGACACTGGAACATCACCCAGGTCTTTTCCTGGCAAACAAAGAGGTTTTTTTCTCTTGTCTGTGTCTTGGTTTCTACCACAGAATGATGTAGACCCTGAGGATTGGATAAAAGATGGTACAATTTTACTAGTTGTAGATTTTCTGACTTTGGGTGTTAATCTTGGATCAAATTCCCCAAATCAAGTTGGATAATTGACGGTGAGAAACATCCCTTTCCTACTTTCCATTCTCTTGGTTTCATGAGATTAACCCTATGCTTAGTTCCAAGGACACAAGCCTGTTAGTGTCCAAATGTCATTGAAAAATGGTAATTCACTGCAATATCCAAAAGTGATAACTAAAAACCAAATGGTATTTACTAGTTCCTTGGAAATATCAAACACTAAAATTCTAACAAAAATAAAGTGGGGGCACATCACTGGAGGTTCAAGGTGTGTATGGTAGTTTCAGACCACAACTTCCAGGTGTAGAGGTTGTGGGTGGCTGGTAGGAAACCTGGGTAGAGAGAGTTTCTCTTCAGTAAACAAATATCCTGCAGGCACCTCTGTTTATTCTAAATTGAGTCACAGTATGACTGGAAATATGAGAATGATAATGGGCTTATGTTCTGAGCAGGCATTGAGTATCCTCACTCAAACCATGAGGACGGAGAAGAGGAAAAAAATATTTCCATTGTAAATTGAGAATGTGTCTTCAAAGAAGGAGAGAATGCTAAGGAGGTGAGCAATAAATATCTACTATAGTTTGTCTTATGAAGAGAATGTTATTCCAGAAGGCTGCCACCAGCCCATCACCATCATCTGGGGATGTGGGGAGACATCATAACTTAACCTCAGTGTCACACAAGGGGAGGAATAAATACCCATTATGTCTAGTCTATTTCCTTAAAGAGTTTGAAAAATTTTTGATTAATGATTGCAAATACTGGGTCCAGTGTGATATTTCCATACATATAAACAATAAACAATAATGCAAATTAATCAAATCAGGGTAATTAACATTGGCATTGCCTTATCAACACTTTGCATTTGAAATCTTCAAGCTCTTTTAGAAAGACTTCATAAACTATATATAGTAAAGATCCCAAAATATATCAATCTTAAGACTCACATAGCAAAGTTTCTATTTTGTACCTGTAGAAAAGCAGGATAAGTGTCTGAGCTAGGTGAGGTCAGGCCATGATACAAACATAAATCTGCCAAGGGAGTGGGCAGAAGTGGAAACTATGATCCCACATGCAAGTAAGTCTATGCTAGCATTTCTCAAGTATAGCCTGTAGATAACTCCTAAGGGAATGGTACTGTGGTAGGATAGAGCGAACAGAGTTGATTGTGGGAGACCAAAACAAACTTGATGGTGGAGAACTTCCTAGTAAGAGTAAAAAAATAAAATAAAGTGAAGAATAAAATGAAGACCTGCTAAAAACACTCTTTCTCAGTCTTTTTGATAACCAGGTGAAAGCTCTCTCTAGACAGCTGCATGAATGCACATAAGATTTTTGTATGCAGTTACAGAAAGATCACAGATGCCTTGTAACATAACCATAGATCTCCCCACACATACACACTGTGGGTTAACAGATACTGTTATGGTCAAGGTGTGGTGGCACATACCTATAATTCCTGCAACTCAGGAGGCTGAGGCAGGAGGATTACATGTGCAAGTCCAGTATCAGCAATTTAGTGAGGCCTGTCACAAAATAAAAAGCAAAAATGGCTGGGATGTAACTCAGTGGTAAAGCATCCCTGAGTTAACTCCCTAATACCAAAACAAACAAACAAACAAAAAAACACTTCATACCTTGTAATGACAGTGTTTCAAAATAAGGCAATTAATAATAAAAAATAAAATTAGCATGCATTATAATAGAAAGTTAAGCTTTATTGAAGGAGCATAAAAGGTATGGGAGCCCTGAAATGATTGGATATAACTTGATATAAGATGGCTACTGCATTTGGCTAAATGTGACAGTAAACATCAGGACATACTAACAATGCACTATTTTTAACACTTTAAAGCACAAAACAGAATCTTTTACCGCAGATGGTCCTACACATAGACATAATCACTTCAGACATTGATTAGAGTGATTTTAAGAAGCCAAGACATTTTATTTGATTGAAATAATTCTTAAGTTTTCCTTTTTTTTTTTTTTTTGAATCTCATTTCATACATACTGGCTCTCAAAAATAACCTCATCAAGAACAATGACCCAGGAAACAAAAAAACAAAAAACTCCATTTATGATCTCCATAAATTTAGTCTAAGGTGGCTCTTTCTAGGTCTGTCATTAAACATATCACTCTCAGTGAGTGAGCTGAGTGACTAACTGAGTGACAGGGGTTTTATTGATGTACCGTCCATGTTTTAGGGTTTTTTGATGTACCCCCACAGCTTCAGTGAGTTAAATTAAACCATATGATTACCAAGTCCCTATGAGAGAAAACCAACTATGTTTAGGGAAGTTGGATATTTTAATCTTAGATCAGAAAAACTTCCAAATTAGTCTCATATCATCACACATTTAGCACTTTATGACTTCAACAAAAAGTTGAAAATGAAACAGAACTTACGAAAAAAAGTAATTCAAATTAATTATTCTCATAAAAATGGTTGATCTAGCTATTACTAAGGTCATTTCATAATTCTATAAAAACAATAAAATGTACAGTTTATTAATGTTGAGCCAAAGCAAAAAGAAAAGAGTGGGACATAGCATACATAAACATTCTACAAATTCTGATATCCTATTTTCTTGGCTTCAATAACTTACCTGATGAGTATACTATTAAAATTTGATCCAAAAAACATGTATGAGGAACAGATTCACCATTTTGACTCAGCACCTTAATTAAACTCAAGCTCAACTGAGATCATCCCATTCTCTCCCATTATTTATACTATACGACAATACACAGAAGAAAAACCAAATAATTTGATTTTAGCATACTTTAAATTCAGAGTCAATGAGTATTCTTTTAATGGTTCAAGTTAGATGCTATATTATATAAAATGCATAGTAATTTCTTTGTAACAGTGACTTGAACGAATAAAATGAACACTACAAGAACAAGCTTTAGGGCTGGGGATGTGGCTCAAGCGGTAGCGTGCTCGCCTGGCATGCGTGCAGCCCGGGTTCGATCCTCAGCACCACATACAAAGATGTTGTGTCTGCCGATAACTAAAAAATAAATATTAAAAAAAAAGAACAAGCTTTAATAAAATGGACCATTATAATGATAACCATTTATGATGAGTTCTATGTTTCCTCAAGCAAAGATTATAAATGAGTGAAACTTATTTTTATTTGTCATGTTGGGGATCAAACCTAGGGCCTTGGGAGTATAATTACTCTCATTTTCTCATTAGCAAAATAAAGATTATAATATTGTGCAGAATTCATATGAGAAAAAAATGGAATAATTTTTGAAAAGAGGCACCTAATTTCTGGCAAATAATAGACATCAACAAAAGAATTAAGAATTATTCAAAGAATTAAGAATGATGTTAACAGCAGTAATATTAATAACAGAAATCATCTAATAGGCAGTTTTTTGTTTTTTTTTTTTTTTTTTTGTCTTTGTATGGGGGATTGAACTCAGGGGCACTCAACCACCAAGCCACGTCTCCATTTTGCATTTTGTATTTTATTTAGAGACAGGGTCTCACTGAGTTGCTTAGTGCTTCACTGTTCTGAGGCTAACTTTGAACTTGCAGACCTCCTGACTAATCCTCCCCAGCCATGGGAATACAGACGTGTACCACTGTGCCTGCCACTAGGCAGTTTTGATTACCAAAGTTCTAATATGCTTGAATTTCAGTTACCACTGCTTAGCTAAATATAAGTAATACAATTCCTAACAACATGCCTCAAGTTTTCATTATTATGGCATTTTTGTTGTAATTACATAAAATACAAACTTTGCTATTGCATTTTTGGTTACAAGTCATATGTAAGAGTTGCTCATCATAATTAACTAATTAACGACCAATCACAGGGTATATTGGTGATTGGTCACTGCACATCTGTTACTCGGTTCATGCATAGATAACAAAGTGTGTTTGTCCCATCTCCCTTTCTATCAGTAATATGCTCACATAACATGAAGCAAGAATGAATCATTGAAGGAGGGAACTGGTGGAAAAAGATAAAAGTGAAGCAAACACACACCTACCAAAAGCAAAATACAATCAATGCAAATGGTGTTGTGCCTAAACTTGGAAATGTTGGCATTATTGCCATTCAGCAGAAGCCAGAACTTAGGGAAGGCAAATTTGCCAATACAAACAAAAAAAGCTGTGAAAGAAAGAATAAAGATACCCAGAGGAACTAATAATGGCAAAACAGCACGTCATATGAAAGGAATTTGTGGAGATATTTCATGATTGTTGAAAGAGCAAAGGACAAAATGTTGAAGGCTGATTCAGCCTCAGAAAAGAGTATGACAATTTGACAAGGCATCGAAGAGCTGCCCGCTCCATGTAGTAAGTGATTTAACTAGAAGAAAAAGGCAAGCACAATTCAACTCCTCTTTCTAAGGCTCTACAAACACTTCTTCAATGTTTTTAATGTTTAACTGTAAGTATACTAAATATTGTTTTAGTAATGTTTATTTCCCTATAAATCTGTAAGAGATACTAGGAATTTTTAACAAAAATATTTAAAAATCATAGAACAATCGCTCCCAGAATCGCTCCCATTGGCTATTAAGGTGGCTTTGCATGGCTTGGGCAGTCATTTTTCTAGTCCTGGACTACCATGCATGAGGAGGACTGGTTCTCTGCACTCTGAAGGGATATCATTGTGTCTGTACTACGCTTTCTGTCTTTCACCTGAGTTCCCTTAGTATAGAACAATACTTTCTGAATTTGAAGATGTCTTCTTCCATTTAGGCTGTATTTGGAAAGGTAGGGGAAGAGGAGAGTGCAGAGGGTACATGCTTACATTGCTAAAAAATTCTTTTGGAAAAAAGTAGTCTATTTAAACAATATATATGCCGCACTCTCACTCTCACATCCCTAACTATGCAGCTCCTGAGAAGTAAATATATATGAATATAAATAAATACATGTAATAGTTATACATGAACATGCCAAATAAATTTCTATCATTTATAAATAAAAATATAAATTTATGAAAATAATAGATTTATAATTTGTACAATTATTTATTTAAAATCAGGAGCCATGATAGAGGGGAAAAAAGATGTGTGGAAGCTAAATAAATCTCTATGCCTATGCAAAATTATTCTCTTCATTCTACTTTGTAATGTTTCATCCAGACAGTTTAAATATCCCCGGGCATTGTATTAAAAATATTGTGTAGAATAACCTAATTTTCTAAGCTTGCAATCATAATGAGTTGGAACAGGGGTGGAATGGCAACCAGCATAATATCTCCATTATGTTTTGTCAATTTAAGTTAATCATCTACTTATATTTTCTTTAATGTGGACATTTTAACCACTTTATTTTCTGATTTTGCACATGACAAAAAATTCAGTAAAGAATGAATACATTTTGTAATCTTAAGTGGAAAGCAGCTATAAATGTAATTTTTATAAATGACATTCATACTAAATTACAAGTAGGTTAAAGCTTTGTTGAACATTCATAGAATAAATGGACCAATAAAAGGTCGTGTGCGTGTGTGTGTGCCTGCGTGTACACATACATGCTATATACATGTATTGACATATATAATATACACATCTTCAATCTACTGTATAATACTTTCTTTCAAGAGATGCATTGAATTTTAAGAAACGCAAGAAAAACTTGAGGGAAGATACTGATCAAACACTTTGTATTTTCACATACTGAGTGTAAGAAAAGTTCTGTCTCAGTTATTTCTTCTAATTTATTGAAGACAAACATATTTTTTAGAACACTCAATTTAAATTTATTTCTCAGGACATTTTCCTGAGACTTAATTTCAGGAGTTGAAAATCAGAGAGAATGATGGAGAGTTTAAGAGTTATGATTATGATTAATAGAGAATTTTTTTCTTTTCTTTTCTTTTTTCTTTTTTTTTTTTTTTTGGTACTAGGGGTTAAAGCCACAATGCTTTACTGCTGAGCTACATGCACAGTCCTTTTATTTTTTAGTTTGAGGCAGGGCCTTGCTAAATTGCTGAGGATCTCACTAAATTGCTGAGATTGTCTTGTACTTGAGATTCTCCTGTCTCAGCCTCTTAAGTCTCTGGGATTATAGGCATGCACCACCATGCCCCACTAATAGGAAAATTTATGAGAATTTTCTATCACAACAATGAGAACATATATTGAATCAAACTGACTTTAGGATGGAACTTATTTAAATCTTCATTGTGCAATTTAGGTATTAAATATCGATCTATGTCTTGCGATGGTTACTACCAGTACACAGAATTAAGTTTATGTTACCAAACACTAGTTGTGGGTTTTGGTACAAAATAATTAACATCACTGTATCTTGGTTTCTCCTTATGTAAGAGGCAACCCATAAGTTTTTGATAAAAGTTCTTGCTTAGTTCAATGAGACAATATATGTAAAACAGAGCAATGTTTGACATGAAATAAGATCATTAATTTATATAACAAAAATATTGAACACATACTTTAAAATAAAGAATTCTTCTAAATGTTGGATATAGCAATAAGCAAAACAAAGCCATTCCCCTGAAGTGGTTCACTCCAAGGAGACAGACAGGCAAGGCAATTTTAAATAGCATAATAAATGCATGTATTAAATAATAATTAGTGCTAGAAATTGAAAGTTAAGAGGGATAAAAATATAACTAGAGCTTGTGACTCAATTTGTAATATAGTGCTTAGAAATAACTTCTTTGTGGGTGTTACTTGAGCAGTTCCAAAGGTGATGGGAGAAAAACCCATCTTGCAGATGTCCAGGGAGGAAAGTCCATGCAGAGGAAGCAGCACATGCAAAGGAGGTAGGATGAAATTTTGATTGACATGTTCAGGAATAACTTGATGTTCTAAATTGAAGAGAGAGCAGCCAACATGATTATGGAACTTTATTCAATCACAGTCACCTGCTCCCATGACTGTTTTATCCAACCCTTTAGGTATCAAAATGTCTGTGTCCTTCTCCTCTTCCTCAGTCTCCTTCTCTTACTCTATCTCCTTGTCCTTTCCAAATGTCATTGCCTCTTTTTCCTCCTCCTTTCCTTCTTTTTCTTTTCTTCCTTCTGATTTTTCCTCCCAATGGTAATAAAGACATTTACCACAAACTATGAATAAATTTAGCTTTTTGAATGAACATGTTTTTATCATTAAAATGGTAAAACAGAGTTTTCCTGAGATTATTGATATAAATGTGTGCTGCTGTATACCACAATTATTGGCATATTATATCCTGTAGTCCCAGTTACTTGGGAGGCTGAAGCAGGAAGATCCATTGAAGCCATGTGTTTAAGACCAGCTGGGCAAAATGGGGCAAGACCCTGTCTTAGAAAATTGTTCAGATTATATTAATAAATGTCTTAAATTAATAATTGAATGTGATATTATGTAGAATTTGGAGATATAAATATTTTTTAAATGGGACATAGTTTTTTCTGAATCTCTGAGAATTGAGCTTCAAGCAATATCCTAAGTAGAAATAATTAATTTTTTAACAGCTTTTTTATTTTATAACACACATTTTCATCACTCACCATACTTAAATTATTTAACCCTAATGACAACTCTATGAGATATCTCTGTTATTACCATCCCCATATTACAAACAAGGAAGTTGAGACACAAAGAAATTAAGTAATTTACCAATGTTACCAAGGCAGAAATTTAGGAACTATGATGACTAATCTGGATTAATTAAATTTGATTGGACTAAAAGATGCCTAAAATTCAGGGGCTTCTGTGTGTGTTCATGAGGGTGTTTCTAGAGATGATGGGCATGTGGAACAGCAAACTGAGTGGGGAGACTCACCCTAAATGTGAGTTTCAGTCCAATAGACTGGGAACCTGAATGGAACAAAGGTGGTACAAGGAAGAAGCTGATGGACACTGTTCATTTTGAGGGCTGCTTCAATTGCTGCTGTGATCACCTGAGAATATCGAACTCCATCCAGCTCCTTCAATCTTCCAAAGAAGTCTCTGATCAGCAATTCTCTTAGGGACTTTCCAGGCCTTCAGTGTCAGCCTGGGGCTGATTGTCAGTCCTTTTCTTCTAAAACTCCAGCTCCTTGGACTGAGCAACTACTGGTTCCTTCAGCTCTCCTGCCTGCCAAGGGCCATTGTGGGAATATCTAGCTTCAGGCTATATAAATCAATTTAATAAATCACCTTTTTATAATTATATGTACACACACACACACACACACACACACACACAGTTGGTTGTGTTCCTCTAGAGAACCCTGGCTAACACAGGAACTAAAGTGTGAGCCCAGGAAGTCCAGCTCAGTTTTTCTCTTAACTTGTATGCTATGCTTTGATGCAAGACTAAAACAAAACTTTGTAAACACACTCAAGAACAAACACAGTCTCTTAAAGAAACTTGCTGGATAATGACAAGTAGAATAGTAGAGAAAGCTTAGCATTGAAAAGAAGAAGAAGAATACTTCACATCAAAACAACAAAGATAATATAGAACTATTTTTCTCCAATTCAGAATGATAGAGAAACACGATCGATGGAACCACTATTTGACCCAGCTATCCCTCTCCTTGGTCTATACCAAAAAGACTTAAAAACAGCATACCACAGAGAAACAGCCACATCAATGTTTATAGCAGCACAATTCACAATAGCTAAACTGTGGAGTCAACCTAGATGCCCTTCAGTGGATGAATGGATAAAAAAAAAATGTGGCATATATACACAATGGAATTTTACTCAGCAATAAAAGAGAATAAAATCATGCCATTTGCAGGTAAATGGATGGCGTTGGAGAAGATAATGCCAATTAGCCAATAATTCTAGTTAGCCAATCCCCCCAAAAAACAAATGCCGAATGTTTTCTCTTATATAAGGAGGCTGACTCATAGTGAGGTAGGGAGGGGGAGCATGGGATGGGAGGAATAAATGAATTCTAGATAGGGCAGAGGGATGGGAGGGAAAGAGAGGGGGCAGAGGATTAGCAAGGATGGTGGAATGTGATAGACATCATCATCCAAAGTACATGTATGAAGACACAAATTGGGTGTCAACATACTTTATATACAACCAGAGACAGGAAAAATTGTGCTGTATATGTGTAATAAGAATTGTAATGCATTCTACTATTATTTATTTTAAAAAAATCAATTAAAAAAGAGAAACATGATCAACCAAAACAACATCAGTAAATCTAATACATACAAAAGCTAGAGTATGGCATTTCAACTTAAGTATTGAAAATCATAGACTCTATACTTTCTTCTCTCTTACCCCTGCTAGAAAAGATTAGCTTGTAGTTAATTTTTCTTTATCTTAGTTTATTCCTTTTCCACTTGCATTTCTCTATAATGAGCATAAACATTTATTTTATCATTTTCTTGTTAATCATCCAGTTATCCTAATCCTTCACTTGCTTATTGATGTTCTTTGTTCATTATCCCAATAAATTTCTTATATTGTTTTTTTTAACTTGCAAGAGTTCATTGGAGTCTAAATTTATAAACACAAACATGTAATAATTGTGTGTAATGTATTAATCAATATATGAAGACATTGTGAACTATACCAAAGTTGTATATTTCTATAAACAACTTTTATATATGTATATTTTTTATATCTGAGAGAAAAGTTAAAATTTAATGCTATCTTTTTTGATATTGGGAGTCTCATATCACACTAAGTGATTTTCATGAGACACATATCATTACAAAACTGTGATACAATTGAGTCTGGACTTCAGGATTTGAACTAATTCCAAATTCAGTACTTATTTCCTGTAAATTATTCTTCTCCAAAAAGAGGCAACTATTCAAGTTTTTATAACTGTGAATGTATTTATGAATATGAGACCTACTATCTTAACATTAATAGCATTGGTTTAAAAAACTAATATCTAAAATATAATTACCCCTTGTTTTAGTCAGCTTTCCATTTCTATGATCAAGATACCTGACAAGAACAACATAGAGGAGGAAAAGCTTGTTCTAATGAAAGGTTTCAGAGGTTTAGTCCATGGTTGGCAAGCTTTACAGCTCCGAATCTCAAGTGAGGCCGAACGTCATGGCAGAAGGGTGTGCCAGCAAAAGGCATCTCAGAACATGGCAATCAGGAAGCAGAGAGAAAACTTCACTCACTAGGGACAAAATAAAAAACCCAAAGCCATACCCCTAGTGACCTATTTCCTCCAGCTGTGCCCTTCCTGACCACAGTTGCAGCCTAGTTAATCCTTATCTGTGGATTAATCCACTGATTAGGTCACAGGTCTCAAATCTAACCATTTCACTTTGGAACAAATTTCATACATGAGTTTTTAAGGACAATCTTATACCTAAACCATATACCTCTTTCCATATCAAAGAGTATATCTGATTTAGCTATGAATGAAATGAGTTGATAAAAAGATTTATTCTAACTTTATTCTATCACAGTCTTTATAAATGGATAACTTTACTAGGGAAAAAATAAAATAAAAATAAAATAAATTCAAGGTCATCTCAAGTAGAAGAAAAACAAAAGAGAAAATACTCATTTTTATATATTTGAAAAGCAGATTAGAATCTTATTTTCAAAGTAATAGTTTAGATAATTGGATGGTCTCTCATTAGTGTTAATATGAATCAGGCAAAACTTGATAATTACACACTACCAAAATTCAGGATCATCTAATTAAAAGTTTAAATCATTATATTTTATCTTTGTTTTTAAATTTTAATAATTTGTTTTAACTGACACCAAAAAGATGAAAATTAGACACATTAATCAAGAACCATGTGATGTTTCAGTACAGGAACATATTACACTATGTAAAGTTTAAATCAGGTTAAGCATATCTATCCCCTTGAACATTCATCATTTCTGTAGGGTAAAAAAAAATCAAAAAATTTCTTCTAGCTTTTTGAAATATTCAATACATAGTTGCTATCTATAATTATCCATTCGTATCTGTTACTTAGTTCCATTAACCATTTGTTTCCCATTGTTTTAATTTTTATTTGTTCTTTTTAGACATACATGACAGTAGAGTATATTTTGACATATTATACATAAATGGAGTATAACATATTCTAATTAGGATCCCATTCTTGTGGTTGTACATGATATGAAGTTTCACTGGTCATATATTCATATATTAACATAGGAAAGTTATTTCTGATTTATTCTATTTAGCTTCCCCCATTATTTCAATCCACTTTTCATAGATGTGACTAAAAGACCTTACAAGGGCAATTTTAAGAAGGAAAAATTTATTTGGGGGCTCACAGTTTCAGAGGTCTCAGTCCACAGACAGCTGGCTCCAATCCTCAGGGCTTCAGGTGAGGCAGAACATCATGGTGGAAGAATGTGGTGGAGGGAATCAGCTCACATGATAATCAGAAAGCAAAGAGAGAGAGAGCTTCCACTCACCAGATACAATATATAAAAGTCATACCTCCAGTGCCTACCTCTTCCAACCACACTCTATCTGCTTTCAGTTACCAGTTAATCCCCAGCATGGAATAAATCCACCAACTGGTTAAAGTTCTCATAACCCAATTATTTCACCTCTGGATGTTCTTGTATTGTCTTACACATGAGCTTTTAGGGAACACCAAATATCTAAACCATAACACCCATTCTGACCACTACACTCACCAGCCCATCATAAACCACCATTGTGTTCCCAATTTGAATGAGATCAACATTTTTAGATTTCTCACAGAAGTAAATTCATGCAATATTTGTTTTCCTGTGCCTGGCTTATTTCACTTAACATAATGATCCCCAGGCCCATGCACATTGAGCAAATGCCAAGTTTTCCCTTCTGTTTTATGACTCAATTATATTCCATTGTATCTATGAGTTGCGTTTCTTTATGCATCCATCAATTAATGGACCGTAAGTTGTTTCCAGTTGTTGGCTACTGTAAACAGTTCTGACAATATACATAAGAGTGCAGATGTCTTTTCCATATTCTGAATTCATTTCTTTTAGATTTATACCTAGTGGTAGGATTGCTGCATAGTATAGAGGTCCTACTTTTGTTGTTGTTATTGGTTTCTTTTTTTAGAAATGTCCATATTGTTTTCCATAATTGGTATACTAACATTGTTTTCCATAGTTGGTATACCAATGTATATTCCCACCCGCAGTGTGGAAGGGCTACCTTTCCTCCACATTTCTGCAAGTTTTGGCTGTCTAGATATCTCGGTTCAGAGAAATTTCAGAAATATCAAGAACATTGCTTTTCATGAAAGTTAGTATCACAAATGTTTCCTAATTTTTAGCATCTTTTAAATTCACTCATAGAAATAGAATCAGAAAGACTTTAAAGATTTTCCTTAAGTTTTTGTTTGCTTTTAAAATGGAGGAATTAAATTGCCAAAGCTCAGGGACTCTATTTCACTTTAAAATATTAAAATAATAATTATCAAATTGACTTCTTAGTCATTCAAAAGTTCAAGTTCTATGTGTTACATATATAGAAATTACATGTCTCTTAAAGTGATTTTTGAATGCCATAGAGTGGTATATACTCCTCTGATAATCCAAATTTTTACTGGAACTTTAACAATCTCTAAAGTTCTCATATGTAAATTTTAAGAAATAAAATTCATTAATTTTTAAATGAAAACCTTTATTTTAGGTGATAATGGAGTTTATAGTGATGGAAGTATCATGATTTTACCCCATTGACCCCTTTTAGTTATAATGCATTATTCATCAATAATTGGCCATAAAATTATCTGCATCCTTCTATAAAGGTTTTAAAAGCTAGAATCAGCTTGTCAAATGTACCTTCTTTGCTATTATTTCCTATTCTTGCTAATTCCTATCAAAATTTATTCAATGAGGGCTTTGATCTATGTAAATTTCTCCTAAATACAACATGGAAAACACAGTTGCCTCACTCTCACATAACAAAAATTTACTCTTATCCATAACTGCTTTTCTAAAAAGGGTTGTAAAAGGAATCTCAATAATTATACCCATCATATATAAAACATGAAAAATGTAAGTTAATTGCTGTTCATTAGTGTTTTAGTTAAACTAAATAAATTATGACCCTCTTTCTGCACATTTCAATACCCTGCCTGAAAATCATAGTTTAAAGATATATGACATTCTGTGACTTACTTACATGACTTTATCTGACTTCAGTCATTCAATTATTTTAATAACTATCCATTGAGAACACACTATACACCAGGAAGTCTACTAAATTTAGAGATAAAATCTCCTTTTTAATTTTTTTACCCTATAAGGTGCAAGTCATAATCTTTAGGGGTTTCATCATGAATTATGTGGCCTTCATGGTAGAATAATAGAGAAAGCTTAAAGCACACCTAAAAGTCTATGGTTTATTTTAACTGCAAAGTTAAACCAGTACCTACAGTCCCAACATGCAGGTAAATCTAGCACACTTTAACTCTGGATGCCATTGATCTTTAAGCTCTGACCACATTCTGACCTTGTGGGTACAGAATAGTGTCCAAAATTTCTAAACAGCAATTATAATTATAGTTTGGGTATTTGGCAGTGCCTTGTATCCTAATGCATTTTTTGGACTGACACAGAGATTCAATCACCAACTAGAGGAAAATACCAAGCTTTCTGGTGGGAGGAAAGAATGTGCATCATATCAGGGACCCAATTAAATAGCACATGTATAAGAAAGGAACACAGGAGCCATTAGAGTTTTATCATCAGAATACCAAAGCACTTGAACTAGACATCAATATTGAGATTAATCAACAATAACAGTAGGTTAGTAGGCTTGAAAGTTCTCAGGAGCACACAAAGTTTTACTAAAGGGAATAAAGGGCACTAGTGATAGTCTGAGACCCACAGTTGGATACTTGAAACCATGAACAGTGTTGAACATTATACATACTATTTTTTTCTCTGTACATACATATGACAATGTTTAACTTATAAATGAAGCACAACAAGATGGTAATGATAACTTTTAATAAAAAATAGAAAAATTATAACAATACAATGTAATAAAAGTTATTTCAAATATATGAATTGTTTATTTCTGGAATTTTCCACTTAGTATTTTTCGACTACATTCGACCAGGGGTAACAGAAGCTGTAGAAAAGAATACTGTGGATGACAGCGGACTACTCTACTTAGAAAGTTCAAGAAAACCAGGGAGATTAAGGAGGTCCAAAAAGGAGAAAGTGCTCATAACGGCACTGTTTGGGCACTCAGATTGCTGTGGAAGGGCTGTCAGCAAGGAGCTTCCCTTGGCTGCCTCCAAGGCACTTCAACTTCAGCCTGAAGAAAAGTAAATTCGTAAACTCTATTAAAATTAGTTTTTCTCACTGTTCACTAGATTATACCACAATCGTCCCAGTCTTTCAAGTCAGAAATCCAGGAGCTGTTTCTAACACTTGCATTTCACCCTACAATTCAATCCACTACAAAATCCTAATAGTTTAAATTCCCCAAATCTAACCTTCGCCCTCATTTCCATGATTAACCCCTCCTAAGCTGCCAACATCTTTCAATGTACTTCACGCCCCTATAGTCAGATGGATCTTGATAAAATGCACATGGATTTATGACATTGTTCTATGTGAGTTTGTTTAGAGACACAGGTGTGTCAGGGCCATATCCTTGCTGGTGGGTGGGCTTAGGTCTGCTCTAACTTCCTAGATCACCTGTCCACTCAAGTTTTTTTTTTTTCTTAATGATGGTAAAAATAGAAAGTATTAGCAAATTTTTGTCCAAATAGGATGCTGTGAAATCATCAAAATCTATAGTATGAAGGCCTATGCAAAATCATGGGAAATGCATGTGACCTATTAAATTTAAAAATTATGTGAACAATATCATTGTAATTATATAAAGATTACATATAACACAATGCATAAAAACTTTAAAATAATTGAGGCACACAATTAAAATTATAGGAAACTTTATTATTTACAAGTGTTTTTAAATAATTGTTTTTATTTTGAAATCAAACTATTTTCTTTGTTTTGTCTTTTTCCTTTTATTCTCCTGAAATTAAGTTATACATCTTCAAAAAAAATAAAAATAGGTCAAAGCTGATAAACATTCTACAGCTTTTTTTAAAGAAAAATTTAAGATATTTAGAAAAGAAACACATTATGTAGACAGAACTAAGGAACACCCAATACCAAGTACACTTTAGAGTCCAGTGGGACTATAGCAAAAAGTAATAATACTATGCCTGCACTGGTTATATTTTTATTTACAGAAAACAAGTTTAACAAAAATAGAATTACTCAAATATACACACACACACACACACACACACACACAAACACACACACATACACAAATACATTATACGTATACATATGGAGGAATTATATATTATAATTATATATTATATATATATATATTTATATATAAATATATTTATATATAAATATTTCAGTGAATTTGAGAATACATCAGTGTAAAAGGACTTTACAGGTTTAATAGTGAAAAATGTTTGATTATGCCCAAATCACTGACTTATAGAGGAAATTGACACTGTGAGAAACAGGTAATTTTTGTTTACAAAGCACAGTGTTAAGTGAAACACAGGCATATTGGAACTGTATCCTCATATTGCCTGGCTCAGTTGCAGTAGACCTGTACTAACAAGATGATACCAATATTCAAGGTATTGTACAGGATGCTGACTGCCCATATGCCACTTTCATAACTGCAATATTATGTTGATAAAATTTAATTGTACTAAAAAGAAATAACACTCTAAATCTTCAGAATACTTCTTGGAAAAGGTGGATTAAAAAGTAGAAGACTGATAAAATTCACTGTTAATATAAAGAAGCAAGCTTACAAAATCAATAACAAGTACATTTTTAATAATGTTTATTTCTGTTTGTTAAATTTTAATATAGTGTTTAATATAAGTATTAATAATTAAAACCTGAAAAAACTTTTTTTCATGAAAAGATTAATAATTCAAACAAATAAATCATCCTGTTAGATAATTCAACCTGATTGGTAATGGAACAGCAACAAATTGGCAGTGAGCAATACCCTGGATGGTACAGAGACAATTTTCAAATATGGTGAATTAGATAAGTTATGCAAAATTCTACACTAATGTGAGCAGTTTGAAAAATAATATAAAGAGCTAACAACTCATGTCTAATTAGTAAAAGAGACAAGGGACTACTTCCACACACCATGTACATGGCCACTGACAATACTTTAGGCACCATTCACATTTGCTTTAATGACAAGGCGATAAAAACATTGAAGATGCTTTTAAGAAGAATGTACTTATCTGTTAGCACATTGAAATTCTAAAAGGTTTCCAGATATTCCTATAAAAATGAGAGTTTCCTATTAATGATGAAAAAGTTTACCTCACAGAAGGGATTTTTATGTCATCCCATTTCCTTGTGCTGAGTATAAAAATGTCCCCAACAGTTATAGTTGGTTCTACTCCAGCAGCTATTTTGTCTCCATAATGTGTGACTCATGAAGCACAAACAGGCTTTGACCAGGCACCCCTCTGTAAATTTCTTTATCAGCTCAAATGCCTGGAATAATAATGAGAGATCCATCTTTTTTTTCTCTCTCCTGGTATTGGGGATCAAAACTAGAGGTTCATGTCTTCTAAACAAGCATTCTACTACTGAGCAGCATCCCCAGTCCCTAGAGGTTCATTTTGATCAGGTATTGCTCTCTTCTTAAAAATAACATTAGATGCATTTATTTATTTCATGAAGATGACTAGTAACTTACTTGAGGAAAAAAAATAAGCCAAACATTTGGTAATGATCTATGTGTAGTTCATTTAACTAAGGTATAAAGATTTATAATGACAAAAACTTATTACAGAATTACTCTTACCTACATTTGTAAATAGAATGGAAAAGTTGTTCTCTTTCTCTTCCACATCAGGGCTTCTCCTGAATAGACGTGACTGATTTGACTGACAAGGTTAAGACTTAAAAGTAAGACCTGAAACTGAAACTACCAGAAGAAAACATAGAGAAATGCTTCAGAACATTGAAATGAACAAGGAGTTTCTGGACCAGAATCCCAAAGCACAGGAAACACACACAAATATAGGCAACCAGGAAAACCTCAATCTGAAAAGCTCTGCACAGAAAGGAAAAAATGAAGAGACAAACTACAGAATGGGAGACAATATTTGAAACATATAATGGACAACATATATGAGGAAAATTCTCAATATCACTAATCTTCAGTAAAATACAATACAAAAACACAATGAGATGTCACCTTACTCTGGTATGAATTACAATTATCCAAAAGACTAAAGGTAGCAAGAGCTGGTAGGAGAAAAGGCAACCCTTGCACACTGTACTCCAGTGGAAATGTAAATTAGTGTGGCCATTAATGATAGCACAGGTATGGGGAATTTTTTAAAGTTAATGTTATAAAGGTCAAAAGTGGAATGGTGGCTACCAGTGTCTGGAGAGAGTAGGAAGGAAGGAGAGTCGAGGAAGGGTTGATCAAGGGATATTAAGCAAGATAGGAACAAGAAATTCTGGTGGGCTACTGCTCAGTAGTATAACTATAGAAAACATTAATTAACTATTTTAAAAGTCTAGAAGAAAGGCTTTTGAATGTTTTTTTATCACAGAAATGACAACTATTTGAAGATAGAGACTTTTTACTCTGATTTAAACATTACATGATATATACATGTAACAAAGCATTACATGATACATCATTAATACATACATTTTTTTATTTTTATGCACTATTCAAAAATTCAATTAAACAACAATAGTTAACTGCATAACTGTTTTCCTTTATTATTTAAAATAAAACAATAAGAAAATAATAGCCATGATTCTACTCTCTATATCTATGATTTTTACTAGTCTGGATTCCACATATAAGTGAGAATATTTGGATTTTTTTCTGTGTGTGAATCATTTTACTTAGTATAAATCCTTTTATTCATTAATGCTGTCTTAAATTTCAGGATTCTTCCTCTCTCTCTCTCTCTCTCTCTCTCTCTCTCTGTGTGTGTGTGTGTGTGTGTGTGTGTGTATGTGTTGTGTGTAGCTCAAATTTTCTTAACCCATTTATCTGCCAAAAGACATTTTGGTTGTTCCTATACCTTGACTATTGTGAATACTAATTGTAATACTATAATAAATATGGAAGTGCATGTTCAAGATGCTGATTTAAATTCATTTGGATAAATATACAGAAGTTGTATTAATCATAAAATAGGTGTATTTCCACAAATGCAAAGCACATTCCTAGCCAAAGGGTACAAAGTTTCAGTTATGCAAGAAAAATAAGTTTTGAAAATCTGCTAACACCATAATGTCTATAGTTAACAATACTGCAATGTATGCTTAAAATTTGCCAAGAAGTTAAATCTTACAATAAACATTTTGTTATGAAAAAATTAATAATCAAAAGTACAATCTCACTTGAGCCAGAATGGCAGTTATCAAGAATACAAGCAACAATAAGTATTGGAGAGAATGTAGGGGGGAAGGCACACTCATATATTGCTGGTGGGACTGCAAATTGGTGCAGTCCATTTGGAAAACAGTATGGAGATTCCTTAGAAAACTTGGAATGGAACCACCATTTGACCAAGCTATCCAACTCCTTGGTCTACACCCAAAGGACTTAAAAACAGCATACACAGTGATGCAGTCACATCAAGGTTTATAGCAGCCCAGTGCACAATAGCCAAACTATGGATCCAACCTAGATGCCCTGTGGTATTTATCTATCTATCTATCTGTCTGTCTGTCTGTCTGTCTATACACACACACAATGGAATATTAATCAGCAATAAATGAGAATAAAATTATGACATTTGCAGGTAAATGGATGGAGTTAGAGTATATCATCCTAAGCAAAGTAAGTCAATCCCAAAAAAACAAAGGCTGAACGTTTTCTCTGATAAGTGGATGCTAATCCATAATGGGGGGTGGAATGGGATGAGTTGAGGAACTTTGGATTGGCCAAAAGGGAGGGAAGGGGAAGGGAAGAGAAATGGGGATAGGAAAGATGGTAGAATGAGACAGACATCATTATCCTAGGTACATGTATGATTGCACAAATTTTGTGACCCTACTTTTTGTACAACCAGAGAATTGAAAAATTGTGCTCCATTTGTGTACAATGAGCTGAAAAGCATTCTGCTGTCATGTATAACTATTTAGAACAAATAATAAATAAATTTAATAATAATAATAATGATAATAATCAAAACAGGAGGAAACTTTGCGGCATGAACCGTATGTCTATGGCTTTGATGGTCATGATGTTTTCATAGTATATTCTTACCTCCAAATGCACTGTATATATTAAATATGTACAGCTTTTTACATGTCAATCATAGCTCAATGAAGTGGTTTAAGAAAGAAAACAAGAGAGAAAGATATGAAAGAAGAATGGAAGGGAAGAAAGTAAAGGGTTATCCCTTCATCCTTCTCTTTTAGATCTTCTGAGCTGAAGAAGGCATATAATCTCTTATAATCTGCACAGCAATTTCTCAGAGCACAGTCTGTCACTTTGAAGCGACTTCTTCAGTAATGAGTGAAGGTATGAATTACTAAGGGTAAAGTGACCTCCATCTCAGTTACATCCTCCACTGCAAACACCATCTTTTCAATACCAGTGTTTATCTATTTACTGACCTCAACTCAAGAAAGAAATAAAAAGGGAGGATTTGGCAAGCCTCTAAAGACTAAGAGATATTTATTGAGTATAGTTATGGAGTAAACTTTTGATTCTTGTTCTGACTTAGTTTGATATCAGATTCCTTTTGTTGCTATCAATCGAATCCTGCTTCATTTGTAAACAGGTTTCCATGTTCCATCCTATTTTCCATCCCAGGTAGATCATTGTCTGCATACTACGTAAAGCTAATGTTTGAGAGACTCTTAGTTAAGAGACACTGTAAGCTACAAATACCTTTGAATTTAAGCCTCAAATCAACCATAGTTGGTACTATCTTTATTTTGAAGAATTAATTAAGCTTAAACATTTTTAATAGCTAGTAAAAGATGTACATACAATTTGGGCCAATTTGGATTCCCAAGGTTTAAAAATGTTTCAGAGTGAATAATCACCACAAAAATCTAATCGAGTCTATAAGTATAACAATTATTCAGTTCCTTAGAACAATTATTTAATAATTATAATGTGCTAGTTACTATTGTAGGTACTAAGCATACAGTACTGAATGAGGCTGAGAAATTTTCTTTGCTAAAGGAGTTTACAACTTAGAGGGAAAGCGGTTAGTAGATAATTAGATTGATTACTTTAAATAGTTATAAGCCATATAAAGTATTCAAATAAGAAAACAGGGAAATGGAAGCAACAGTAATAGAAGTAGGGAAGGAAAGGCAACAAGACCATTTTAGACTGGTTGATGTGGAGAAGCCCCTCTGAGTGATCAATATTTTAGCTGACCCCTGAATGATGAGACATCAGCAAAGAGAAAAACTTTAGTTATGAGAATAGTAGAATAAAATGGAATGAATGTAAATTCTAAAGCTAGACTTTTGTAAATTCTAAACCTGGCTCTACTATATCCTGGTTGTGTGGACCTAGACAAACTAATCCATGTTATTGTTCACCTGTTTCCTCCTCTGTAATGGAGATAATAACATCTACCTCAAAGGTTTTGTTAGAATATCAAACAAATTACGTTTTTCAAAATGGCTTAGACTTGTACTTAAATATAACAAACATTGTATTAGTGTAAGATACTATCACAAATGTTATCACAACAATCTCCCTCTTCAATTCAAGCAAAATATATAGCTTTTCAAGGCCTTAAAGCCGGAACAAGCTTGGTGAGGTAGCTCCCATTATCATGCTTAATTTATAAAAGACTGAACCAGGGCTCTTACTACAGTGCCTCAGTTCTATCTTTTTCCACCTCCAGTTTTCCAAGTATATTTAAAAGAAAGAGATATTCTAGCAAAAGTTTGGTTATTTCCAATTTATTGTGTCTGAGATTTTCAAGACCTTGATTTCTTTAAAGAATATAAATAATTTACAACTAAATTCACAAGGACATTCACATACGTGAACATGTCACCATCTGTACCTTATTAATATAGTATTACAGTACTGAATAAAGATTGTATTAGATTTTTAAACAATATGGGTACTCAACCATGTTAAAATATTAATTCAAAAAAATTGTCTTCTACATGTAGGTGTAGATCCCAGGTCTAAACTTCCTATTGGAGTATTATACAATATATTTTTCTGATTTGTACAAATTTAATCATGAGAATATTTACTCATACATGCAACACAAAGAAATAATTCAAGACAAAAATAGTTCAGTGAATTAATCACACTTGAATATCTTTATTCCCATAATCTTAATTAGAAAATCTGAAAATAATTTATTTATATAAGAAATGGATAAGTAATAGTGAAATC
This sequence comes from Callospermophilus lateralis, assembly GCF_048772815.1. Taxonomy (NCBI): domain Eukaryota; kingdom Metazoa; phylum Chordata; class Mammalia; order Rodentia; family Sciuridae; genus Callospermophilus; species Callospermophilus lateralis. Next base: position 64,288,762 of record NC_135320.1, on the reverse strand, counting down.
AAATAAAGAAGGTGATTAGCTATCATTGCGTTGTGCACATATTTGTACATATTTAGATTAGAAAATTTAGGGGAGAATCTATATAAATCCTGAACACACAAAGATAATCAAGATTAATCTTACAAAACTCTTTGAGAATTAAAATCTTTGAGTATATACCAGTTGAAAATCATTATCTACCACAGTCACCATATGAAATAACAAAATTACTCTTCCATATGGTAAGATTGAGATTATAGAGGAAAAAGTAAGGCAGATTTCAAGACACAAACTTTAAAACAATTGTGAAGATACTTTAAAGCAATGTAATTTTCTTTACCAAATAAATTAGAAAGATCATATGACATATTCAATCAACATAGAAAAACCTCTTGGTTTTCAACAGTAGATATGAGAATGTTGAGATGATAGATAAATAAAGAACCTACATTTTCCCTCATTCAACCTGAACTTAAAGTTGTAGAACTTTTACATAAAATGAAAACCCTACTTTCAATTTGTCACTTATTTTTAACTTTTAAAAAGAGTAAAGGCGGAGGAAAGACAGTACCTAAGCAAACTTGTAAAGGTTCATTTTATTTATACACAAATATTTATTTTATTTATACATAATATTTATTTATGTATATATTACTTATATACTGAATATACTTAAGAAGTACACACACACACACACACACACACACACACACATATATATATATATATACATATACATATATATACACACACGTACAATTGGGCTTAATTAAAATAGGTATTTGTATTTTTTATATTTACTATTACTTTTTTAAAGGTAAACTATTACAATTAGAGATATGAAATTTTAGAATCTTACATCAGTGAATGACTTTATGTATCCATTCCTGTACTTACTCACTCTCAGCTTTAAGACAGTACAGAATTGTTAAACAAATTTTATTTAGAAATGATAGATTAGATAACAAAATATTATTTCTAAATAATTACCACCCAAACATTCTTTCATATTATTCCCCCAAATACTCACTTTATTATTTTCCAAAAGTGAAAGCAAATATAAATGAAGTCAAAATTCATACCAGACCAAGTTGTGATCCTTATGATTCTAGCAATTATTCATGTCTTTAATTGAGGCCCATTAAATAGTTTTGTATGTGAATTATGAAATGAAACTTTTAATACAGAGCTTTTGCTACATGCTAGTGAATAAATATTTGATAATATCTGTAATGTTTTTCAATGAAAGAAAAACCAAAAATATTTATGGATAAATAACAGATAACAAAATCTTGAGACTGGTGGACCCTTTTCATTACTTTTACATTTACCCTAAACTCAAAGAAAGTCATCACTTTTATTTTATCATTAAAATTGTGTCATAAAGTTTGAAACAGAGAATTAATGGACAAATATAAGGAAGCTGATATTTCACTTGGATTTTCAGATTGCATTTATCTTCAAACTTTCTTATGAATGACTGTAATAATAAAAATCACATAACAATTTCTGTAAAACATGCTGCGAACAACCACTATAAATGGAATATTTTTCTAGACATTTTGAGAATAAGGTTAAAGAATAAAATCTAACATAAGCACATACTTGTAGTGGAGATTGTAAGCAAATTAAAAGTGATATAAGAGATAAAAAGCCAATGAAGTTGATGAAAGTTAGAACAGTCAGTAAAAAATGTATAATTAAAAAAAATAGATCAGGGGCCAGGAGAGGTGGCACACTCCTATAATCTCAGTGGCTCAGGAGGTGGAGGCAGGAGGATCATGAGTTCAAAGCCAGACTCAGCAATTTAGAGTGGTGCTAAGCAACTCAGTGAGACCCTGTCTCTAATAAAATACAAAACAGGGCTAGGGATGTGGCTCAGTAGTTGAGTTTTCCTGAGTTCAATCTCAGGCACCCCCACAACCCTCACCAAAAAAAAAAAAAAAAAGTAGATCAGTAAAATCAAAGGAGGAAAATGATGATGTTCAACTTTGCATTTCTAAAAAGAGAAAAATGGAAACAGTCCACTCAGTGCATAGAAATGAGTTTACAGCCAGAGAAACTATGTACTTTCTTACATTACTAAGTGATAACAAATCTCTCTACTTTTTGAAACATAGACTGTGTGGTTTAATGAAGAGAAATTTATTTAACATAATTGTGGAGGCTGAGGAATCCAACATCAAAGTGCCAGCAGACCTGGTTTCTGTTAAGCGCATACTTTCTGATTTGCAGGTGGTCAATGTCTTCTATCCTCATGTGACTGAGAGGGGAGAGGAAAAACATGCCCTCGCCTGTCTTTTCATAAGGACGCTAATCTCTTCTTGAAGGTTCCACCTTTTTAACTTAATCATTTGTAAAAAGCTTCACCACTTAATATCCTCACATTGAGGATTAGGATTTCAGCATATGAATTTGAGAGGAGATAAGCAAGCATGCATATAGTACAGTAATGTTTCTAATAGTAACAGCATAGTTGAAGACTGCATAATAGATGGCAGATAACTTCATAACGTTCAAATGTAGCAATAGAAATAGTATTATGTATATCCTGGACAATTCTTCAGAAGGAAAGTAATTTGACCAATAGTCTAGATTTTATTTTAAAGGCATGATCATTAAGTTGACATCATTCTCTCTATGAATAATATTAAAATTTCTGACCTTGTATACATGCACAGAGAGTTGACTGCATCAGTGCATAATTAAATAATTTTGAGGCAAAAAGTAAAATTATTACTACCATTCTTGAAGAAGCATTTAGTGTAATGGGAATAAAATGAATGAAACTGGATATAATACCAATGAACTGATTTTCTATGATTTATATAAAGTTCAAGTCATATGGGAAAAAGCTGATATAAACTAGTATCTAAATGAAAGCACTAAATTGAAATAGAGAAAAATCAAAACATAATTTGGGGCTGGGGATATAGCTTAGTTGGTAGAGTGCTTGTCTTGCATACACAAGGCCCTGGGTTCAATACCCAGCACAATAAAAAAACTAATTTGAGTTTTGAAATGCAAGAAATCAAAGGATGATTATGAAGAAATCAAAAAGGGAAGAAAATGGAGTCATTTGAAAGAGGTCAGGAAAAATTTTTATTTGGAGAAAAAGAATTAATGTAATAAGTACAAATTAATCAGATAAAAATTATTCTTCCTTTGATATAGATTATAACACCATAGTCTATATCATACTGCCTCACTACAAGAACTCAACAAATATTTGCAAGCAATACAAAAAGTTTAGCAAATATTTGCAAGCAATACAAAAGTTTTAGACTTATATAAATGTTATGTAGGATGATGCAAGACTTGTACGTGAGCTGAGAAGAGTAGAAAGAGCTAAAAAATATAAAGAGCTTATGAAAATGTGCTTTAAAATATTAAGTTTTGTTTACATAAATAGCTAAATAGTATAATGCTAACATGTTAAAGAAGCAGTAAAAGAAATAAAAAATTTAATTTAATTTAAAACTGTGTATTAGTGATCAACTTAGGAACCAAAAATAAAACTCTATAAATGATAAGATATATAGATTTTTCAAGTACCTAGTTGCTTTAAATAGTTAGAGCCCCAACTATTTAAGGCAGCTTTCCATTACTGTGAAAAAATGCCCAAGATGATAAACTTAAAATGGGGAAATGTTTTTTGGCACATGCTTTCAAAAGTTTCAGTCCATGATTCACCCTGCTGCTCTGGGCCTGTGATAAGCACAGAACACCCTGACATGAGCACTTAGAAAAGAAGGTCTGTTCACTTCATGGTGGCCAGAATAAAAGAAAGTGGGGGGGAGGAAGGGGTCATGATCCCAACATTCCCTTTGAGGGCATGTCCCCAGTGACCTAACATCCATCTACTAGGCCTCACCTACTATAAATTCTACCATCTCTCCATAACACCACAGGCTGGGGATCAAACCTACAACATGTGGACCACTGAAGGACATTTAAAATCCAACCTATAGCACTTTCTTATTGAAAGAATTTATGCAATCTTAACCACTGTCCATGATACCTGATAGGCTAAGATGATAAAAGATTTTACAGCAACTAAAAATTGACATATATGGCATAAATTTTCAGATGGAAATAAAGAACAAAAGGTAGGAGAGGAGTTGGGTAAGCTAGAGAAAAAGTAACTAACAAATTATTTATACGGAGGCTCTTGGAAAAACTCTAAAGATTAAACAGGTTTTAAACATTTTGAAAAATATATGGTAGTCACTAGGAATCAATGTATTTTTTCTAAGAGCATTTTTTAAAAGCATAGAACTTTTAAAATAACATTATGAGTTTTACAGAAATATGCCACCCATATAATATATATTAATTTGGGGAGAATATGATGATTTTTCATAAAATACTTACAGAAAATATAGTGAAATGTGTGCTAAATAATATTGGATTTTTAACATAAAAATCATAGCTAATTAGTATCTTCTACTGTTTTCACTAAACAATATAATATTGGATACAATTGCTGGACATTGATACAGAAAAATATTACTGGTGTATGCCATCCAAAGTTTATATCTAATATTTGATAAAAGAAAAAAAAATAAGTCTAGAAAATTTTGTTAACATCAACTATCACACATTAAACTCATACCAACAAGCTAGAATTGTGGCTTGAAAGGAGCAACATGAAATTCAAAGGTGATCAAATATAATAATCTTCATTTTTGTAACAACTCAATCATATACATACATAGTCTGAGGAATGAGTTAGAAATGTTCCATGCAGAATAAATTTAGAAATTGTTTAAACAGAATCTGTCTGTATTCTATTATAAATTAACAATTATATATCAAGGCTCATCAAAAGGCAGGTTATTATAGAAATAAAAAACTTACAGAGATGAGAACCTTGAGTGTGTCCTTCAAGACACAGTTTCTAGGATGAATTCAGGAAGTTAATGAGGCAACAATGGATAAAGAAATAGATGTTTAAATAAATAAAAAAAATGTAAACAAAATTGGGACAGCTAGTATAGAGAATATTAATTTATATGAACTCCATGATAAGTTAGTATTGGGAGTTACTGTGCATGTAAGGGTAGATTCATACAGGAGAGTCCATATAAAACCTCATATGCAGAGTTTGCACAAGGTTTCCTAAATTGAGCTAGGCCATGAAAATAGAAAGAATTCAGGATTATGAGTTTACAGAAAGACTCTGTCCTATTCATGCTTGTACCACAGAGTCTGATGCAAGGCCAAAATTCTGTTGACTAAGGGCCAGCTGAGTAGAAGTCATCTCACATGTGGCAAGACAAAACAAATCAGATGAGAAATTAAGAGTTTGATTATTTTTGTTTTATAGTTATTGTTTTCTTTCTTCCTTCCTTCCTGTTATTTGTAAAAAGGTGGGCTTCATTAAAAATAATCCCCAAATTGGGATTTGATCCCTTCACAGTAGGAATTTTCAGTCTGAACTAGTGACTTTCTACTTGCTTATGGAAAACTTTACTTCTAAACAACCATAATCAAAATATCTTAATTTTACTGGGTGTGGTGGTAGCGCACACCTGTAATCTCGGTGGCTCAGGAGACTGAGACAGGAGGATCAGGAGTTCAAAGCCAGCCTCAGTAAAAGCAAAGCACTAATCAAATCAATGAGACCCTGTCTCTAAATAAAATACAAAATAGGGCTGGGAATGTGGCTCAGTGCTTAAATAAAATACAAAATAGGGCTGAGTTCAATCCCCTACACTCCCCACCCCAAAAATATCTTATTTTTGCCAAAATATTTTTCTATTTGTCAGCATTGCTTCCCATCAGCACAATGTGGAGTAGAGTGAGAAGTATTGTTGACCTCACTCCCAGGATACAGATGCTACTGGATTCTGTGAGATTAGTTTCTAGAAGTGAAGCTCCCAGGGGCGGGCCTTATGTATATCATGGGCCTAGGTGTGTTATTTATTGCATGGGGAGATGTTAGGAGATACTAAATCAACACACCTTTAGTACTGTACCCCAAGAGTCTCCTCAGGGCTCCACTCATGGTACAGGGAGTCAGTCCTTCACCACTTTTATTGAATGGAAAGGCATCAAACTAAAAGGCTTCTTTACAGCAAAGGAAAAAATCAAAAGCTTGAAGAGAAAGCCTACAGAATGGAAGAATACCTGTACCTCAGAGCATTAATCTTCAGGATAAATAAAGATACAAAGAGGCTGATTCATAGTGGGGAAGGGACGGGGAGGGAGGGGTAGAATGTGATGGATATCATTATCCAAAGTACATGTATTAAGACACGAATTGGGTGTCAACCTACTTTATATACAAACAGAGATATGAAAAAATTGTGGTATATATATGTAATAAGAATTGTAATGCAAAAAAAACAAAGTACATGTATAAAGACATGAATTGGCGTGAACACACTTTATATACAAAGATACAAAAAATTGTGCTCTATATGTGTAATAAGAATTGTAATGTGTTCTGCTGTCTTGTATTTAAAAAAATAAAATCAATTAAATAAAAAAAACCTTAACACCAAAAGAACAAATAACCTAATCAATAAATGGACAAAGGAACTGAACAGACACTTCACAGAAGAAATAATATTGGATTTGTAACAAGTCAATGAATATGTGAAAAAATGTTCAATATCTCTAGCAGTTAGAGAAATGCAAATTAAAACTACACTGAGATTTCATCTCACTCCAGTCACGATGGTAATTATCAAGAATACAGGTAATAATAAATGTTGGCAAGAATGTAGGGGAAAAGGTACCACATACATTGCTGGTGGTACTGCAAATTAGAAAGCTGAGATTCCTCAAAAAACTTGGATTAGAGCAACCATTTGACCCAGTTATCCCACTCCTTGATATATATCCAAAGGATTTAAAATAAGCATACTACAGTGATGTAGTCACATCAATGTTCATAGCAGCTCAATTTACAATAGCTAAATTATGGAGCCAACCTAGGTGCCTGTCAACAGATGAACAAATAAAGAAAATGTGGTATATATGCACAATGGAGTATTATTCATCCATAAAGAAGAGTGATTTCATGATATTTGCCAGTTAATGGTTGGGCGTGGAGACTATCATGCTAAGTAAAATAAGCCAGTCCCCCAAAAAACCAAAGGTCAAATGTTCTCTCTGATATGTGAAAACTAACGCACAGTAAGGCAGGTGGGGAACCAGAAGTTCAGTATGTTATAATATACAATGGGGGATGAAGGGAAGGGAGGGAGGATAGGAAAAGGAAAGACAATGGAATGAATCTGACTTAACTTTCCTATGCACATATATGTAAACATCACAGTGAATCTCATCATCATGTGCATCTACAAAAATGGGATCCTAACTAGAATAGATATATACCATGCTTGTATAATTATATCAAAATGAATTGTACTGTCATGCACAACTAAAAATAAATAAATAAATTTAAAAACCTTATTTTTAAAAACACATCTTTTAAATTTAAAAATGTTGATTATTTTCATTCTCTCTACTGGACTGAGCTTGGGAGAACTTTCATCCTTCAGCCACACCCAAGTTCTCCCTGGCTTGGGAGAACTTTCCCTGAGGAGCTATAAGTGAAAGATAAGGTGTACCAGTGGAATAAAGAATATTAAAGTCAGATTTTGAAGGGCCCTGAAGATGGGTCTAGGGAGTTTGAACATTATTATGAAGAAAAATGGTAATAACAAGTCTATGCCTCCTGAAGAAATTTCTGTCTGAACTATGGAAAACAATTTAATGTAGAAATACCAGAGACAAGCCAAACAAGTAGATCTTAGAGGATTAATAACACACAAACACTAAAAATAAAGGAACAAATTAAATGACATCATCAGAAGATAAATTAGACGAATTGACAATGTGTGACATTCTAAAATATAGCTAACATCATCTCATCCAAAGATGAATTTATGGGAAAAATGGGAATACTGAAAGATGTTTAAGAGATATAATAAATGACATGAATACTATTCAGTTGGATAGTATTGGCTTCCTCCCTAAATAAATAAATGCACTTTGGACACTTTTGTAAAAATCTAGTTATTAAGTATTTAGAAAACTTTCCCATATTATTTTCAATTTTGGAAACATCAACAGTATTGTTACATAGTAAAATTGCTTTATGTTTATAGTTGTTAAAGTATTTAGGAATCATTTTAGGTTGGTTTTGCTGTGACTAAAATACAGGACAACAACAGCTTAGCAGAAGAAAAGTTTATTTTGGACTCAAGTTTCAGAGGTTCAGTCCATGGTCAGCTGATTCTATTGCTCTAGGTCTGAGGGGAGGCAGAATATGATGAAGACATGATAGGGTAAAGTGTTCACCTAATGGCACACAAGAAGGAGAGAGAGAGAGAGAGAGAGAGAGAGAGATATGGAGGGGCCTGGGAAAGTTATTAAGTCCACATCCTCCAGCCACACCCAACCTACCTACAGTTACCACCCAATAGTCCATTCAAATTACTAGTTCATCAAATAGATTGATCCACTGAAGAGGTTACAGTTCTTATAATCTAGTCACTTCACATCTGAGCAATCCTGAATTGCCTAACACATGAGATATTTTAGGGGACATTAAAGATCCATAAAGAGATGAATTGTCTCCATTGTTTTAATGTACTGAAAAACAATTCAGCTAAGCTACTTTATGAACATACACAATAAAGAGAATAGATGATAGAAAATTTGTAACAAATATCAAAATTCTTCAATGTATTTTATGTGTGAGTATATCATGCTTATTTTACTGTTAATTACACTTTTAAGTACATTTGATTTTTCTCAAAACAGTTTAGAGAAGCCATTACCTTACTTTAAATTTGGGGGAAAATCTCAAAATGCAAGGGGCCAGCTGAGGAAGAAACCAGAGAAAAGGAATCTGAAAAACCTGTTGGGAAATGAGAAAAGAAAGCATATAATAAAAGCAAATTAAATTAAAGTTGACTTTTTTGTGTATGTGCTGGGGTTTAAACCAAGGGCTTCACACATGCTATTCAAGAGCTCAATCACTGAGCTACATCCCCAGACCTTTCATTTTATTTTATTTTCATATATTTTCATATCGCCCAGACTGGTCTCAAATTTGTAATCATCCTGACTAGGCCTCCTGGATATCTAGGGTTTTAGGCATGTTCCTAAAGAACCAAAACTGTTTATTATTAATGAAATATATTGACATACTATCTACTTTATAAAATTTTCAACTGCAGCTAGGAACAGTGGTACATGCCTGTAACCCCAGTTTTTTAGGAATATGAGGCAAGAGGATTGCAAGTTTGAGGGCAGCTTTGGCAATTTAGTAAGACCCTGTCTCAAAGTAAAATAAAAAGGGAATGCAGATATAGTTCAGTGTTAAAATGCCCTGGAGTTCAATCCCCTCTAGCAAATCAACAACAACAAAACCTAATAACTACTTAGAATTAGAAATGCTGCATTAAAGTTGTCAGAAACTTTAAAGCAAACTATTGAGAGGTTAGATGCGCTGTGTTTTCCCCCATCTCCACTTTACATGGGTGTTTATTCATTTCAACTTGATCTGTTACCTGTTCTCTTTCTGTTTATGAGTTCCATCTTCTGATTCTTGTGAAATTGAAGTGTTTCATCTCCCAAGCACATCTTCCCAGGTCCTGAATAGCTTACATCCTAATACTCTAATTCTCAAAGGCTTATCTGCTACATTGATATCAGAGGGTCCTTATGAAAGAAACATCAAGGACAATCTGAGATGACAGACTCAAATTATGGAATGAGGTGCCTGTGTGACTTGAGAATTTGTCATAGTCTATCACATCTGGGTTACTCCTTTCAAGTCCTATCTAGGACAGTACTAACCACGAAGCCAATGCCACTAACATGCATTTGCCACTAGGGTCTTTGACCTGTGTCACTTACTCTTAAAAAGCTGTATTGATGCAGACTCTCACACTGCTTTAATAACAGATTGTAATTGCGCTCTTTTGTTCACAGAAAAGTCTGGTGAGCTGTGGAGCCTGAGGCAGCATTTAATTTCTAAAATAAGATTTTTGACCAGATAACAACACTCCACATGTAATGGCAATACTGACCTCCTCTACTGTACTTTTTTCTTTCCTTTTGTGAAAATAAAGGCAGTTTAGAAATCAAATTTTTAGTCAGGGTTTCTCTCAAACTGTAAGTGCCTAAATACGTTTAAGGCACTACAGATGACAGAGACATCAGCATGAAACATGTGAAAAATACAAAGCAATAAAATAAGGATAAAATCAGATCTGCTTTCAAACTTTTTAAGGAGTTGGATTCACAAATAGCAGAACCAATAGTTTGTGACACTCTGCACTGAAAGGGATGTGTCCAGTACAAGGCTGCAGAGAATATAATTAAGTAACTATTTTAGGTCCAGTGAATTTCTCAATGATTATTTAAGTGTAAGAGGATACATTAACTTTTATTTCTTGGTAAAAGAAATAATAATGATCAAGAAAGATACCATTTCTTCAGATAATATAGGCCATATATGCTCAAAGGGAAAGATAGTATTTAGAACACATATAGAAATATTCTTTTGCACAAAAATAAAGAAGTTATGGCATTATTAGTTCAAAACTAAATATTATGAGTACATTTAAATACTTTTATTATCTTTAACAAAATATTTTTAAAGTAACTATTAATATATCACTGCTTTGTGGGGCTCCTAGCATCATATTTGATACATACCTATAAAAAGTACTTTTTGACTCTAAGAATATATTGCAAAATATTTTGTTAATGTGGATACGAAAATAGGGGTGGTTACTATATTAAGAAATGACACTTTCTCTTTAGAAAAATCAATCCTTGATGAGTCAGGTGAACTGTGAAAAAGCCAGCTGCTAACAGCACATTGAACGTGTCCTACTTACAACCCAGCTAACTGCTCAAAAGAAAGAAAGTGCACCATAGGACCACAGGCTTCCCCTGTGTGCTCTGGAAGGCAGTGTCCCAAGCAATGACACATCACCCAAGGAAACATCGGGGCTACTGACTGATGTTGTGCTCTTCATTGTTTATTAACTGAAAAGGTGAATTCAGCACAAAGTGTTCTAGAAACACTCGTCAGTTTTCTGGTTTCTCCTCTTGGATTTTGAATTTGAGGATCATACATTGGTGAAAATAGTGTCTGCTGACCTCGTGGGCTGTATCTGCTCAACCAATCCCCTGGTCATTGTTATTTTATCAGATGTTTTATGATAGCAAGCTGCTATCCATAACTGTTAAGTTCATTCTTTCAAAAGTTTTTTTGTGTGTTTTCTTTTTCTATAGCACAAAAAGGTGGGAATGAAAACTTCCTTTTTTGCTATTTTAATTTAAACAAGGAAGTGTACCTTTTAATAGTAAGTTCTACATTCCTTGGATTTGATTTTTTTAAATAACTCAGACTTGTTAATAGCTTAGGGGTTATTATTTAAAACGGATTCTTCTTTGATATTGATGCAGGAAATTATTGCTCGTCTTCTTAAAGACAAAAAGAGAAGCCTGAATTAAATTGTAGATGCTGAGTGTCAGTTGCCTTCCATTTCACAGGTTGATATAATGCTTTCCACATCAGTGCAGTGGTAATGTCAGACTAAATTCACAGTTACTATGTTCATGTAGTATATTAAAAACAGAAAAGGAAGGGTGCAATTTGCAGCTTTTGACGACCCTTCATGTGCTCAAACCTGTCATAGACAATGTCATATTTGCTTTTTACAACACCTTGGATGTTGCTTATCATTCTTTCCATTTTATAGATAAAATTTTTCAAAACCAACTAGCTAATAAATAGCAATTTCTGATTTGATCCAAACATTTTTTTTCCCAATGGCCCTGATCTTTTCACTCCATAGCCACAACCACTTCCTTCACACCTTCTTCTCTGAGATATAAGGAGAGAAATAAGAAATAAGGAGAGAAGAGAGAAGATATTATATATATATATATATATATATATATATATAGAGAGAGAGAGAGAGAGAGAGAGAGATATTATATATATAATTTTTCCTCTTCTTCATCTTTCTTCTTCTTGTCATCCTATTTCTTCCTCACTTCCTTTCTTCATGGAATTCTCCCAGAAATTTCTTCTTCCTCCATAATTCCCCTAAATAAAAAAAGAGTAGAGATGAAGCAAAAGAATCCAATGGCAAGAGACACTCATAATGAGAAGAATCTTGAAGGATAATTTCAAATGACTTTGAAGTATAGGAAGAAAGATTAAGTAAAATACATCTTATTTAAAAGTAACCTGGGAGCTGGGGGTGTAGCTCAGCGGTAGAGTGCTCCCCTAGCATGTGCAAGGTGCTGGGTTCCATCCCCAGCAACATATAAAAATAAATAAGTAAATAAATAAAATAAAGATATAAAAATGAAATTAAAAAGTGACCTGAAACACTGATGTACATTTTCTCACCTAAAAAAGTTAAGGTAATTTGTTTATCTCAATGAGAAGAACCTTAAAAGTGTAAGAACTAAAGGTGTTGATTTGTCTTTTATCTTATTACACTAAAAAAAAAAAAATCCTGGACTGCCAGATTTTCATCCTATTTCTTATGAAGTTTGAAAGTAACCACACTTTGAATCCCCTACTACACAATCTATGCACTGCTGTGTCCTTCCTTACACAGTTCCTCTGAGATTCTGGCACTTTCCTTCCCTTTCAGTTAAAATGATGTTCATATTTCAAATTCCAACTTCAAAAATTTCTCATATCATCTAGGAGTAACTAGTCATTTGTTCCTTCATATAGCAACAGAATTTGTGCTGAGGATCTTCTATCTGTTCTTCCAGGCCTGCTCTCCTTCTCTCTCTCCTGTGCTGTGTACCTAACCTACATGGACAGACCTCTGGCTTCCAGTTTGAATCAGCCAAGGTAGAAAAATGGTGGGACAGAGGAAAAGGAGGCCAATAAATGAAAGCATTTATTCTTTCAATTTCCCACACTTATTTAGAGAAAAACTCTTAAATTGTTCTTTGGCTCTGTCCATCGGAGTTCTAGTAATAACACCCCACCCCAACATCATCACTTTAGGCCAGAGGTTGTCAGGTGTAGCCCCACACTAGATTTTTCTCTGCAGCTTTGTAAATGATTCTTTTTAACCCCTTTTGAAATTATCTAAATTTTTTTTCTCATCTGCTTACTTGATGAACACTGGTAATATTTTATGTATATTTCTATCACAGTACTTAAAACTATATTTAAAATAGTTTTGTAAACATATATTTCCCCCATAAAAAGTGAATTATTTGAAAAAAATTCTTGTCTGTATTTATATCTACTAGCACATACAAGGATTTTTCTTATATTAGGCACCCAATAAATATTTTCTGAATTGAAAAGAATTATTCTGTGATGTTTGTTCTTCCTTCAAAAGATAAAGTACAGAAGTCCAAACCCTTACTTTGGAGGCTAACATTTATCAGCTTATGGGCTTTGCATATGTAATTTAATTTCTTTTCTTAAATCACCTTTAGACATTGATGGAATTATGTCAGCTATTGGTGAATGTAGAAAATCTTTAATGAAAGGTCATGGCCATGATTAGAGAATCAATGCTCTAAAGGGCAGGGCATGAAATTTCACATTACATTCTGTGGAAGATTAAATGATTTCACCGTTGCCAAAAAATAACATTTTTGCTTTCCTGTTGATACTTCACAGGCTTGATTGAAATGTGTACTATGATGAAAGAAACAGTTGGAGCAGTTTTGTGATGGAGAAAATAATGATAAGGATGACAACAGCCAACTTCAATTACAACTTTCTTGTGTCCATTCAATATATGGCTTCTATAAAAGTTACAGTAAATGAATATACCAATTAAGGAGTTCAGTAGAATTTTAATCTCAAATTCTTTGCTTGCTATCCTATAACAAAGTTTTGAAGTTTTACTTATAGGCACAGACACACACACACACACACACACACACACACACACACACCAATTCCAAAAGGTTATTTAAAGTCTACTAAATAGAGTATTCTGTTAATTTTTAACAAAACTATAATTTTTTAGAAAAAGTAATAGAATATATTGGCAACTCTTATATGGCAGTACAAAAGAGGACTAAGCCTTCTACATTACACTAAAAAAACAGAGTTCACAAAACATTCAAGTTTTTTGGCCAAATGAATAGCTCTGGGAAAAATTACTATGGCACTTATGAGTTAATTGTTAGAACAGGTCATAGAGTAGAAGGAGTTTAAAATGGAGGTTAAAGGACTAAAAATAAAGCTGAAAAGACATCTTTAAAAGTAGTAAATGCAATACACAAAATCAAAAAATGAATAAAAATAAAGAATATTAGAAAGTAACAGTTTAGTATACTGACCAAACTTTATCCAACATCATAGAATAACTTGTACTTCATTTTGAAGGAGAACAATAATAATATTTAAAGGGGAATAATAATGATGTTTTTGAATTGAAATTTGAAAGGTATATCTTAGACAAATAGTTAGTTTGACAGAGAATTAAATGTTCATTCACTAACAAAGGAGGTGACATGAACAAGTTACTTCAACTTCTTCAACTATAAGGTGGTATATAAATATTATCTGCCATATGAAGTCTTTTCATGGAACTATTGGACAAAATTATTATAAAACATTTAGTAAAACATAACATACTCAATAGTTCAGATGTTTGAGCACCTTTTGCTACAAAAAAGCAGAGGCAAGAATGGTCAGAACACTTCTCCAGTAGTCTAAAAGTAATAAGACTCTATGAAAAGTAGTAATGAAGACCATAAAAGTGATATCATTGTATTGTTTTAATCTCCTAAGGGTATAGTACTTTGCTATGCCAAGAATAGGTAGCTAATATACATAAGTGTGAGTGTGCTGTGGCAAATACCTCAAAGTTTGAACGTGCCTTTGAAGTTGTTCAGTAGGATGAGGATGTAAGAATTTTGAGGAACATAATTTTAAAATCCTAGATTGCCTTAAACAGGCTATTAATATAAATACACCTATAAGTAACTGCTGGTGAAGGCATTGAGAAACATATAAAAGTATTTTCTTAGACAATACAAAAATCATCAGAAATAACCACTGGTAGAAATATGGATGTCAAAGATGCTGCTGGCAAAAGCTACACAAATACTGAAATGTTTCTGGAAATTGAAGCAAAAGGGATACTTGTCACACCACGTTGGAAAACAGTTGAATTGTGTTTTAGGGTAAAGGGGAAAGCAGAATTTGTAAGCAATGAACTTGGATATTTAGCTGAGATTTTCAAGCAAAGTACTGAAGGGGAATTATAGTTTCTTCTTGTAACTTACAGTAAAACAAACTGAGAAGAACTGTTAAACAAAACTTGGACTCTAAGGACGGGGAAATTCTCATCCTACCTAGGCAGTGAAACCTGGTAAAAATTAGGAGGTTCATTTATTAATTGGGTTATTTGGTTTTTATTTTTTTTTTTTAGTTCTTTGTACATTATGGATAGTAATACCCTATGTGAGAAGCAGGTGACAAAGACATTCTCCCATCTACAGGCTCTTTCTTCCAATTCTTGTTTCTTTTGGTGGGCAGAAGAATTTTAATTTAATGCCATTCCACTTATTGGTTTTTTATTTTATTTCTTGTGTTTTAGGAGTCTTATTAAGGAAGTCAATTCTGATGCTGACATACTCAAGTGTTGGGACTACATTTTCCTTCAGCAGTTGCAGGTTTCTAGTCTAATTCCTAGGACTTTGATCCATTTTGAGTTGACTTTTGTTCAGGTTAAGAGATAAGAGTCAAATTTCATTCTTCTACATATGGATTTCCAATTTTCCCAGCACCATTTCTTAAAAAGGCTGCCTTTGCTCCAATATATGTTTTCCACACTTTTGTCAAGTACAAAATGACGCATTCATGTGGGTTTGTCTCTGTGTCTTCTATTCTATTCCATTTGTTTTCATGCCTGTTTTGGTGTCAATACCATGCTATTTTTCTTACTAAAACTCTGTAGTATAATTTGAGGTACAGTATTAGGGTGCTTCCAGCTCCACTCTTCTTGCTAAAGATTGCTTTGGCTACTCTGGATCTCTTATTTTTACAAATGAATTTCAAAACTGCATTTTATAATTGTTTTAAGAATGTCATTGGCATTTCCATGGGGTTTGCATTGAATCTGTTTAGCTCTTCTGGTAATATGGGCCATTTTGACAATATTAATTGTGCCTATTCAAGAAGACAAAGGACTTTGTATCTTCTAAGGTCTTTTTCATTTCTTTCTTTAGTGTTCTATAGTTTTCACTGTAGAGGTCCTTCACATCTTTTGTTAAATTGATTCCCAAGTATTTTATTTGTTTTATTTTTGTAAGTTTATATTAAATAGAATAGTTTTCCTAATTTCTTTTTCAGCAGATTCATTATTAGAATATGGGTTTTTTGAGTATTGATCTTGTATCCTGCCCCTTTGCAGAATTAATTTATCAGCTCTAGAAGTTTTCTGGTGGAGAATTTTAGGTCTTCTAAGCATAGGATCATGTTTTCAGCAAATGAGACAATTTGAACTTTTCTTTTCATATTTGCATCCCTTCTATTTCTTTTCTTGCCTGAACATTCTACTTAGAGTTTAATGGCCTGTTCTGAATAGGAGTGGTGAAAGTGGGCATCCTTATCTTGTTCCTGTTTTTAGAGAAAATGCTTTCAGTTTTTCTCCATTTAATATTGGCCTTGGGTTTGTCATATATAACCTTTACAATGCTGAGATAAATTCCTTATATTGCTAGTTATTCTAGTGCTTTAAACATGAATGGGTGCTGTATTTACCAAATGCTTTTTCTTTATTTATTGAGATAATTTACGTTATTCTTGTTCTTAACTCTATTTATGTGGTGAAATACATATATTGATTTCTAGCTGTCCAACCAAACCTACATCCCTGGGATGAAACCCACTTATCATGGTGCACTAGCTTTTTAATGTGTTTTTGTATGTGGTTTGCCAAAATTTTTAAGAAGTTTTGCATCTATGTTCATCAAGGATATTGGTTTAAGTGTTTCTTTCTTTGATATATTTTTGTCTGGTTTTGATATCAGCATAACATTGGCTTCATAGAAGGAGTTTGATAAGTTTCTATTTCATGGAACAGTTTGAGGATAATTGGTAACTTCTTCCTCAAAGGTCTGAGTGAACTCAGCTAAGAATCTGGTCCTGGGTTTTTCTGTATTGGAAGGCTTTTGATAGCTGCTTCAATTTAATTACTTGATATTGATCTACGTATATTTTCTATATCCTTGTGGTTCAATTTGAGTAGCTCATATGCCTCTAGGAATTTGTCAGTATCTTCAAGATTTTCTAGCTTTTTGGAGTACAAATTTTCAAAATAGTTTCTGATGAACCTGGATTTCAGTAGTGTCTGTGGTGAATTTCCTTTTCATCTTCTAATTTTGTTAATATGATTGTTCTCTCTTTTTCTTTGGTTAGTTCAGCTAAGGCTTTATCAATCTTCTTTATCCTTTCAAAAAAACAAATGTTTGCTTTGTTGATCTTGTGTATTTTTTTATTCTCAATTTCATTGATTTTGGCTCTGATTTTAATTATTTCCTGTCTTCTACTGATTTTTATGTTGGTTATTCTTTTATTAGGGCCTTGAAATGTAATGTTAGATGATTTATTTGGTATCAATTTTTTTGATGTATGAATTCAGTGCTGTAAAGGGTCCTGTTAGAACTATCTTTGTACTATTCCAGAAGTTTTAGTATGTTGTATCCTGTTCTTACTTGCTTCTAAGATTTTTTATTTCTTTCCTATCTCTTCTGCTATCCATTCATCCTTCAAAAATGTGTTATTTAATCTCCAGGTGTTAAGGTGATTTTTGTTTTTTATCTTATCTTTGATTTATAATTTCATTCCATTATAATCTGATAAAATGCAAGGTAATATCTCTCTCTCTCTCTCTCTCTCTCTCTCTCTCTCTCTCTCTCTTGTTTTGTATTAGCCAAGATTTGCTTTGTGACCTAAACTATCATCTATTTTAGAAAATGTTCCATGTGATGCTGAGAAAAAAGTGAGTTCAGTCATTGATGGATGAAATATTCTATAGATATCTGTTAGGCCCCTATTATTAATAGTATTTTTATCGACCCTTAACTTTATTAATATCTAGATGATCTATCTAGTGGTCAGAGAATTGTGTTAAAGTCACCCAATATTTTTGTATTGTGGTTTATTTGATTCTTAATATTATTTATTTTATTATATAGATGAACCATTATTTGGGAAATAAATATTTACAACCATTATATCTTCTTGTTGCATGGTTTCCTTAAGCAGTATGAAGTGACCTTCTTTGTCTCTTCTGATTGATTTTGGCTTAAAATCTACTTTGTCTGATATGAGAATTCTACCCCTGCTTTTTTATCAGGACCATTTGCATTGTATGTTTTTTCCCATCCTTGCACCTTCAGTTTATGGATGTCTTTGACTATGAGGTGAGTCTCTTGCAAATAGCATATTATTGGACCTTCTTCTTTGATCCAATCTGCCAACCTATGTCCTTTGAATGAAGATTTTAGACTATTTACATTCAATGATACTTTATAAAGATGCTCTTTATTTTATTCCATTTTGATATATTTCTAATGATTACATTGGACTTGATTCTCCTTTAATTGACTTGTCTTTTAAAACAATTTAGTCCTATGCTGGTTTTCATTTTTATTTTTAACAGACACTTCTCAAAAGAAGAAATACCATTGGTCAACAAATACATGAGAAAAAATTCAACATCTCTAGCAATTGGGGAAATGCAAACAAAACTAAACTACATTGAGATTTCACTCAGAATGACAATTATCAAGAATACAAGCAACAATAAATGTTGATGAGGATGTCGGGGAAAAGGTACACTTATCTATTGCTGGTTGGATTGCAAATTAGTGCCACTGCTCTGGAAAACAATATGGTGATTCCTTGGAAAACCGGGAATCAAACTACCAATTGACCCAGTTATCCCACTCCTCAGTATATATCCAAAAGATTTAAAATAAGCATACCCCAATGATGCAGCTACATCAATGTTTATGGCAGCTCAATTCATAATAGCTAAATTATGAAACCAGCCTAGGTACCCTTCAACAGATGAATATATAAAGAAAATGTGGTATATATACACAATAGAGTATTTCTCAGTCATAAAGAAGAATGAAATTAAGTTATTTGCTGATAAATGGATGTAACTGGAGACCATCATGGTAAGTGAAATAAGCCGGTCCTTAAAAGGGTTGAAGGATAATCCAAAATAAAGAGTGGTGGAAGAAAGAAAGGCAAAAAAAACCCACAGAATTTCATCAAAATAGAGTAAAAATCAGTAGAGTAGATGAAGGGATTAAGGGGGAGGAAGGAAGAACTAGAAAAGGAAAGAACAGTGGAATCAATCTGACTGAAATTTTGTATGTACTCACATAAACATACTTCAGTGAATCTCAACATCAAGTATACCCACAAGACAACAAAAAAACTAAATAAATTGCTAAAGGATCACCAGAGTAGTAGAGGGGAGAAGAATAAGGGGTAGAAGTGCTGGGGACTGAATTAGAGCAAATTATATACCATGCTTTCATGATTATGTCAAAATGTATCATAATTTTATATATAACCAAAAAGAATTAATAAAAAGAAAAAATATCAGGAGGTTCAATGTCAAAATAAATAAATAAATAAAGTGTGCTCTGGAGAGAAACCCAAAGATATACAGCTAGATAGTATAGTACCTAAGATCAAAATATCAAATAGTTTATCACAAGGAGGCCTCTGAAAAGATTAAGCATGTGACACATTAATCCTCTCAGCCATCTCAACAGAAAGAAAAAATGGAGGTGAGGTTATTTATGAGAGCTGTAGAAGAGTGTCCTGTCTAAAGGAACAGTCCCCCTAATATACACAGAAGACTCATAGGTTTCTGAGTATTGACAACATCAGCTTGGTGCCAGGGTCAATGGACTTAAAAAAATCTCACATGCAGAAAAGAAAAAGACTTTTGGAACTACTCAGCTATAGGCATATGCTATTATTCGTAAATAAAAAAGATAAGGTCAAAGATAGAGCCATAATCCACATAACATTATTCCCAGATCTTGAAACCTAAAGTTTTCCTGGTGGTATTACAAATTTTCTTGAGACCAAAATGTCTATATTTGGTATCCTATGACAATAACCCTATTGTATTTTTGGAACAGATAACTTATTTTCTAGAGTCACAGGTCCACAGTCTAGAGGAGTATTTCCCCATAATGAATCAGACTAAGTCACACCTAGATCCAGTTCAGATTCTGCAGAAGATAAAACTGATGAGATTTAGATAATGTTTTGAACTTTGAGTTAGTGCTCTAATGGATAGAGACTTTGAGGGATATTGTAATGGAATACAATGCTTTTTGCAAATGATACAAATGGAGGTTCTTAAGGGATCAGAAAATGGACTGTGATAGGGAGAATAATATCCCCTGTTCCCAAGGAAGCCTATGTTATTGTTACCTTATATAGTTTTTAAAGGGAATTCTGCAGATATTATTGAAGCAGGATATTGAGATGGGGGAGATTATGCTGAGTGGTTTGGGTAGGTGCCCAAGAGCCATTATAAGAGTAGTATCGGGAAGGAGATGGACCTGAAAGTCTAACTGTTGAGTTTGAAAAAGAGAAATGAACTCTGGGCCAAGGAATCTAGGCAGCCTCTAGAATCTGGAAAATATCATGAAAGTGACTTTTCCTTGGAACTTCCAGAAGAAAAATAGCCCACTTACAATTTTTTTTTTTTATCCCAATAAGACACATTTCAGGTTTGTAACATTTATAACTATAGGATAAATCTGCATTGTTTTATACCATTATGTTTGGGACAATTTGTTATAGCAGCAACAGGGAAATTAATATATAATGGAAATTGAAAGGAAGGAAATAATATGAATAATAGAAAAAATGGTAACTGATGTAGATATGAAGGGTGGGAACAAGAGAGAAAATTAACAATAATAATGCCATCACTTCAAATCAGAGAGTGGGAGAGTGATATCTCCTGTCACAGAAATTTGTTAATTAAAGTATCTCATCCTTCACATTATGCATTGGAGTTCTATTTTCTACATTGTCTCAGGTATAAATGCCTTGATTAATTCTGGTGTTATCATACTTATGCTAATATCTCATCTCTGTGAAATACCACTGAACCTGTGGTTCTTTTCATTATAATGTAAGGATTCGCTTCTCTATTGAAAATGAGGCCCATAACAGCAGGCACATTGCCCTCTAACTCTGCAAGACAAAACCGAATGAAATAAACCTTGAAGTGAAAAAAAAAATAGAATTTTCATTCACTTTCAAAATGTATTGTGCTTTTTATCACAGAAGAAAGCTTTAGAAAAGACAGAAAGAACATCTCCCTGTGTGTGACCTACAGATTCTAATCAGCCTTATTAAGATTTTGTTTCTTCATTTCAGGAAAAATCTTTTCCATACCAGCCAAAACAAGTAATTCAATAGACATTTCTTAAGTTGTTGTGGCACATCAACTCAATTAATGGCCCTTCAGCTCATCATTGATGAAAATCACACAATGATTAAGGGAGAAAAGTCATATAAAGTAGAAAGTAGAAACTTAAACATGCTTTGGTGTTTGTAGTCTCCTATTAGCTGTCCCATCAGATGCCCCATCCACTGTGATTAGGTATAAAAATCTAGCCAGAATTCCAAGTATATTTTGCATAATTGATTCCTATTTAGGAGATATGATGTAATTTTCACCTACACCTAAGTTTATACTTCTTCCAATAAGACAACAGAATAGGTCTTTGAAATTTCATTTACATATGTGCAACCATAAAAAAAAACACACACACAAACTTCAGATGGTTATTTCATTTACTGTAGGCAGGACACTATTAATCCATTAAAGACTCAAACTCTATGTGTTCTGCATTGTTTCTGGGCAATATCAAATTAAGTTATAATCCTGTTTACTTTATCATTCTGTATTAATAATGTCTTTTGTGATTGATAAAATACCATGACAAAAAGACCTTAACCCATTGTGAATATAGTTAATTGTGTTTAACAGATTAAATAGTAGATATGATTGCTTTAGATTAACAGTCCAATTTAGAAATCCAGTATGGATTTGGGGGGAAAATCGGGAATACTACCTTCAGGCTAGAAAGGATGTGAATCTTAGTACTTTCTGATACTATTAGTACTGACTTGAATAAGTCAGTGGACCTCTTTGAATCTCAAACCTTCTATGTAAAATTTAAATAATAACAGCTGCCTTGCATGATTTTTCAAGGTTTAGCAATATTGTATAATCTATAACATAAATAGCACATGTGTTCAGCAAATGATGTTGTTACTAAAAGAAACTCTTCCCCGTACTAAGTTGTCTGAGTAATGTTACAAAACTCCAAAACCTTTTATTTAAATCATAATAGGTGTATTAGAAATGAAATGAAGAAGAGCCAAGGTCAGATAGAATAGACTCTTATTTGGTATCATTAACACAAAGTTTATGTAATCACCCAAGAAACTTTTCACTTGAATAAAGTAATACAGTTCCTTTTTCCACACAGGATTTTTATGAAAAACACTGTCATTTTTAAATAAAATATTTTACATTATTTTCCTAAGGTTTCTGCTCAGCATCTTGACTCTTGAATTATGATCAAAGACATTTTCAATATATGCCAAAGTTTAGATAAAGTTTAAATTTATGATGGCTGATTGGCTTGTAGCTATGTATCTTAAAGCTTCACAAGGAATGTTCCCCCCAGTTAAGAAATCAGTCCTTTATTTAAAGTGTCAGTTCATGAATAACAGATTTTCAGGGGCAAACTGACAAGAAGTAATTTTCCTCTCCTTTTCTTTTCTAACAAATAGTGACTGCATGTGGTCATAGTTTCATTTTCACATACTTCTTGCAACTATAAATGTAAAAATTAAACCTACTGATGCTTTACTTTATATTCTTATTTCTATTCACCACTGTTGCTCAATAGATCAAAATAAGAAAACTAGCTGCATTAATTCTGAACAGAAATTAATTCAATATCAAGTAATCTTTTATCCTGGAAATGTTTCCTACAATTACTTTTACTGGCTGCTTCTTAGATCCTATAGTATACAATGTAAGAACGTTGTGGAGCTCAATTTTAAATTCCGAGGGGGGTTTAATTAGGGTCTGAACAATGCTGAATGCACTTATTTTTTATTTCAGTTCTTAATGAAGCAAACTCACTTCAAGAACATATATAGCTTGTAAACTACATTGATTTCTCAAATACCTTTCTACTGTTTTTTATGTAGCTAATATTTTTCACCTTATGTTCATTGCATTTCATTTTTTATTCCTTTATACTGCAGGAAAGGCAGATAAATATTTTGGGAAGAAAGTCTCTGGTGCATATGTATGCGGATGTTCATTTTTCAGTGTGAGAATAAAATCATCGAAGCTTGCAATTTGAACGTCTGTGCTATGCCTTATTAAAGGCCCAAATGCTCTATAATGGATTGTCTATAAAAGCTTCATGACCAAATGGGAAAGACAGGAAGTACTAGGGTTAAAGAATCTTCTTGTGAAATAGTTATACTAACTTTACACTCATACATTGCATCAAATTAAATGAAATTTCCCTTCTTTGTACCTGTCTCATCTTTTCTTACTTTTTTAGTTCATTCCACCCCAGCTTCCTGAAATGCTAGTCATGTTCTCTAAGTACTCCATTCCTCTACAAGTTTCTTTTTATTTGTTGATATGTGTTGTGGGATCACTTTGGAGATACAAACTTTGCCTCTGAAACATGAACTGCAGAAGACTGAGTAAGATGATCATGGAATCATTGAAATAGAAACAATAAAGAAGACATAGCTAAGAAGTAAATGAAAAGGTGAAAGGCAAACATCAGCATGTTTCAAAATCATGTGGACCTAACTGAAAAAATTAGAAATGGGATTCAAAAAAAATCCAATCAATGCCATCACGTTTCACATAGAAAACTTATTTTAGAATTACATGTACATTAGTCAAGGCAACATCACATTGTTCAGAGGAAAAAAATGAGAGTGAATCTGAAAGCAAAAGTTTAATACAAATACCTAGATGAATAATTAGCATTTTGAGAGCTAAATAATAGGTAAGTTAATATTTTTAGATACAATAAAAGCTAATAGTCATTTAGTGTTTCCAACAGAGTTAATGGTACGTGCATATTTAAACCATTGCTAATTAGGTAGAACATTATAGAATTTGTTATTGCTTTCTAAAAAATACTAGAAAAAATAACCTGAAAGCATAAAAATATGTCTTTTGTTTTCTGATGAGAGTGTGTGTTCCCTATCTTATAAATGTGCTCTGTTAGTTATTCAATCATCTGATAGCCAGATGCAATAGGTTGTGCTGTGGTCCCGGCTACTTGGGAGGCTGAGGCAGGAGAATTCTTTGAGCCTAGGAATTTGAGACCAGCCTGGGCAACATAGCAAGAAGACCCCAATTTAGTTAAAACAAACAAAAAATCATAAACTTAGATTATAAAAAAATGACCAATTTATTAGCTTCAGTTTCCTTATAAATGTATTGGCAAAAGCATCTTGCAAATTAAAACTGTCTGATCCAGCTTTTAGAACAAACCCTGCATGTAGAATCCAAAGCTAAACAAATATTTTGAATGGAAAAGAAATTCATACTTCAAAAGAAATTGATTTCACTCAGATAACATTAACCTAGGAAATCAAAATCCCATTACCTTTGCAAATTTTTTAATCCAGATGAATTTCAGATATGGTTTTGGATAAGGTTAATTGTTTTAGATAGGGCTAATGGCCTTTAAGGAAGGGCAATTAGTATCTTCTTTAAGGGCTTTGAAGGACTTAGATAAAAAAAAAAAATAGGTAATATTTCTGACTCAGAGAAAGGCCTAGAGAATACACTCAGAAAATTGTCACTTTCTTAGCATACTACCTGCCCTTCATACATGCACCACTTCTGTTAGAAGGTCATTATGTCCTGCAACATACCAAGTAAATATATATCATTATATTCTAATAATTTTAAAGCAACTTCTTAAAATACTGAACCATTTCATTTGACTTCTGTACACTGTAGCCAGAAGGTAAGAGGTTTCGGATAACCCTTACTTGTGATTTGCTTTTTCCCCTAAGTTGTTATAAATGGCATGCCAAATTGTTTTCCATGCTAGATCCATAATTCAAAGAGGGAAAGACATTTAGTTCCTAGTCAGAGAAATTTGATATGCTCTTCCAGGTTTGGTGACAGGCATAATTAATGCCTTCAGACATTTAAGGATTTGCACTTGAGAAAGAGCAAATACGTGCAATGAAGTAGGGCAGAGTATATTATTTTCTTCATATCACTTCACACAGGTGGATACTGACTGAAGTTTAAGATATCCTAACCTAGAAAACATGAACCCTGGAACTCTTCGCAGCTAGATTGTCCATGTCCTCCTTTTTGCAAAATTCTATAGAGAACTTTCGGTTATTATTAACTATGTTGTTTTTTCCCCTAAACTTTCTATCGCATTTGATAAGGTAACCTTCTCAAAGTTTAGTTAAAACAGAAGTTCCCAAAGTGTGGTTTGTGCCCCTCTTGGGTTCCCAAGATTCACTCTGAGAATCTGAAAAAATCAAAGCTGCCTTCATCCTAATACCAAGACATTACCAGCCCTTCTTGTGCTGATGTTTATAATGATTGTGTGAAATATGTAGTTGGTAAAACTGCTGGTACCTTATCATGAATTGAAGCAGAGGCCATGAACTTACTATACAGTAAGTATATACTTACTATATACTATATAGTATATATAGTCTTCATTACAATATGCTCTTGTCTAATACAAAATAAAGCCATTTTCACTAAATAATATCCTTCATGAAGTAATAAAAATTATTAATTTTATCAAACCTCAATCAATGAGTATATGTGTTTTTAATATTCTAGTGTGACAAAATGAGAATTACACATGAAGCAATTCAGTTGGTTATTAAAGGAAAACACTTTCTACAAGTGAGCTGTAAGCTTCTGAATTAGCTGCTTTGTTCATGGAACACAATTTTTGTTTGAAAGAACAAATAATAGATAAACTATGGTTATTCACATTTGCGAATTTGGCAGGCACTATATTGAAAATAAATACAACAAACCTACCTTTTCAATAAAAATAACTGTGTAGCCAATGATAAAATTTGAGCTATTGAGAGAAAACTAGTATATTGGAAAATAACTCTGCAACTATGAACTTGACAGTTTTCTAATACTTAGGCACATTTTTTAAGAGACAAGCAGTGATATCCATTAGTGTAATTTTTTATATTATGTAATGAAATATATAAATGTTTGGAAAATCTACATAACTGAGTGAGCAATTTTCCAAATGACCAGTGAGTGAGAATATAGAGTCATAAATGTGAGCTATTTAAAGTTAAAATATGATAAGGGATATTAGTGTAACAAAGTTCAAAAAATAATAGATATGGTTTAGATTTTACACTATAAAAAATTTTAAGAAGGTACATCTGGGCAAGATACTATTTAATATGAAAAACAATATTCACAATTACGTTAAAGGACTTTGAAAATACTCCCCTCTTTTCCAACTAAATATATATTGGGGTCACATTTCCTTCATTTACCACCAACTGCAACAGTTTATGCAAAAGCAGATTATCAGAATCTAGCTACTTTTGACTAATCTACACATTGAAGAAATTTGTATAAAACAATGTCATTTCATTGTCACCAAAATCTTCTTGAAAATGCAATCATTTTCACAAATGTATGTAATATTGTGAACACTCAGCAGCCTTATTATTGTTCTAGTTAAATGAATTAATAAAGTTTTAAGTCTCAGTTTTATTTCTAATTATAGCAATTATCAATAGCCATGATGTATATAAACAAAAAATGCTTTGGGTTTCCCAAAAGATTGCAAGTGAAAAGAAGTCCTGACACCAAAATAATTGAAGAAAATATGTGTGCTCTAAAAATTAAATCTATGCCTCTCTGAATATATGACATTACCTTCATGGATTTATTTTGCTTTCTACCAGTTCCTTACCAGGTTCCCCTTAACTATTTCCCATTATTTGCTCTTTCTTTTGATGCAAGGAACCCCCAAACTTCTTTCATTGGCTTAACTTTGTTATAGTCTGTATTCCCTAAAAAGAGCTTGGAATGTGCTGAGCACTAGCAAATCTACATCACCAGACCTGAACTGACTATCCTCAGGTTCTTTTCTTAAACCTAAATGTCTATTGAATATTTCCATTTGTATGGTCCACAAATATACCAAACTCCACAAGTCTAGAAATGAGCTTATCATGTCTTTAGTACAGAACCCCTAAGCCTGTGATGTGCCTTTTCATGAATGGTATCATTATCTGCTCACTCAATCCAGAAATTGATGGGCTAAAAGAATGTCATCCTTAGACTTGAGTCTCTATCTCCTATAGACATTAAGTCCTGAATAGTTCTTCAATTATTATTTTTATCTTCTCCACTGTCACAATATTGATTAAAATTACTATTATTTCTTACTTGTATTATTGTAACAATTTCTTAGCAG
This sequence comes from Callospermophilus lateralis, assembly GCF_048772815.1. NCBI lineage: Eukaryota > Metazoa > Chordata > Mammalia > Rodentia > Sciuridae > Callospermophilus > Callospermophilus lateralis. Next base: position 64,261,237 of record NC_135320.1, on the reverse strand, counting down.
GATTGCTATCTGTAGGAATAATATCTTCAACCCCGTTCTCTTTAATATAGCTAAAGTGTTATCTCAGTTTTTTCTCTCTGATTAAAATTTCCCCATAGGCTTCAGGATAAAATTAAATCTTTGAATATCAGACCTTCATGATCTGGGCCATATCAAACTCAATACCTTCATCTCTCACCATTGCTCAAAATAAAGGACTAGAATTTCAATGACTAGCTCTCAGACAATTGATTCCACATCTCATCTCCAGGCAACATCAAAGAATGCTGGAGTTGAAAGGATCTTTAGAGATAAAGTAACCATATAATTTATCATCCAAACCAGGACACTTTTGAGAGTAAAAAGAGTGCTATTAATAATTGCATTGGGATAACAGGTGTAAACCAGGACTGTCCCAGGCAAAGGAGCCTGCAGATAAACTGGTGCAGGAGAGAACTTGAGTCATTAAAGTGAAAGTGGTCCTGCTGGGCTCAACAATGACTGTTCTAGAATCAGCCTTCCTATCTCCTTGTACACTGCTTTTCTTCCACAGTATGCTGGTTTTCTAACAACACTCCTAGGATAAAAATCAAAGAGCCTATAGCTTTTTACAGCAAGATGTTTATCATTTTTATAAAATTATAGTAAATATATGTGATAGCTTCATTTGCAGTCCAAAGCATCTCTACTAAGGGAAGCTCTATACTGTGTAAGAAGGATTAAAAAGATTAACATATGTATGCAAAAGCAGGTTCCATTTTCAATAGCATAGGGTATGATTTGTTGATGGTAAAAGAAGGCTGGAATTCCAAATCCCCAAATCCATAGCCACTGCCACTCTGGATGAGAAACCAAAGTAGTGTGTGTGTGTGTGTGTGTGTGTGTGAGAGAGAGAGAGAGAGAGAGAGAGAGAGAGATCCATAGGATTCTCTTCCCACATAAACTAGACTGAGTTATATAAAACACCCAGACTCATCCATCCTCCTTGATGGCTCACTAACTGCTACTCTGCAGAAAGGCATACAGGATTTCTTCTTGCCATCCTCTCTTAAACATATTTTCATGAATCCCAAAGGTTAAGTGATCTTGAATTTGAACATTGTTCCAGATTCACTCTATCACAGCAAATACATGAGATGAAGTGGCCCAAAACAAAGCAACAGGAAAGTTAATTCAAGAGAGAACATATCCCTCTCTTGTCCCATCAACAGCCCACTCTCATCATCCATTAAGCTCTGCCCTTTACTTCACTGCCTTCCCCACTACAAGAAGTAGGAAATGGTACTCAGAGGGAGCTCTAAAGTGAGACAAAATAAAGTTGGAGATAAACATACTAAGAATCCAGGCATTGAGCAATGGTATCCAGACAATAGCCATAATCCTGTAAAATTGTCATGTCACGTTTTTTGTTTTGTTGACAAAACACATTTTGTCAGAGTTGGCGACACATTTCACATAATCTCTAAATTCATACAGCTAATGGATTGCAATTAAGCTATACAGATTATAAAACAAAGGCAAAAAAATACATGAGAGGAAATCAGAAAAAGAGGAAACACTCCAAAACATACAGCTTTCATAGAAGACTGCTTTTAAAAAGCTTTAGGGAGCCACCTAGTGGCAGAATTTTGTGTTAATGGAATTATATTTGGACATAAACAGAAAACAAGTTCACAGACTGAAAGATATTATAAATGACTAGGTCAGGAACAGAGCCTGATTTTGTTTTGTGTATATTTAAGACCTCAATTGTGAAGGACTCTTGATTTATCTGTCAGGGTTTTCATTTATAAATTATTTTTTTTTTGCTTTTATTCTTAACAGAAAGCTTCAATGTGCCTCCTGAAACAGCTCAAAAATTTTTCCATTTTAATAGCTCTTCAACAAAGTGTATGAGTTAGAGATAATTGGATTCCACTTTTAAATTTTTATATTTCACCCAACTGAATTAGGCTCAAAAAGTCAATTTCTTTAAATTGGAAAATATCTGTTAATGTTTCCAAACAGAATAGAATAGGCCTTTTTTCCCCCTACAAACTTGTAAGAGTCTTTTATCAATGAGACACATTTTAACAACAAAGCTACATTTCTAAGGAAGCTAACATGGCAGAAAATTGTCATTCCAATTAAAACCCTTTGTATCACCAAATAGAATAAAAATAACAATTGTATGTACTTACTTAAAGAGATTTATACAGACACACATCTAACTAGAAATTGCAGAAATGCCATGATAAGACAAATCCTGAGTCAGGATCACACCAGCCTTTGTTAAACCCTCGAATCTCTTCTTCCATTTGAGAATTGATTTATTATGAATCAATTCTGAAGTATTTCAAAATGATGGATGCCTGATAATAGTGATGAACACCAAAGATGGATATTCTTGTAAAAAATAACTTATATAGTTACATAACTAAATTTTCCATCTATTATGTAAACATTTCTTGAGAAATTCTAAATATTGTTACTGAAATTACAGTGACAGTGAAAGCCAATGCAGGATAGTTTATTTTAGTTTTGTTTATTTTTTGGTTGAACAAAGCTAAACTTGAAAACATATTTCATTTCAATGCTTTTTTGCTGAAAAACTTGATTAAAAATATTGGATTTTTGTGCCCCTTACTGATTGAGCCTCTGCTCAGAAAAAGAAAGGACAGTGAGTGAAAGGGCAGATACAGAATCCTCTGATCCAAGATAACATACATAAAGTGTACATTGATTTCTGATTAATGAGATTTTATTGTGTTGTACAGAATATAAGACATGAGCACACTGTAATAAACATTTAATTCTTATTTCTGAATAGTTCTAGTACATTCACCCACTGGTCAGCTAAATAATCACCACAATAAGGTAAAGATTAATAAGTCTGAAATTGTGGACATAGTATATTGAGTATTAATAAACATAAATAGAATAAAATAACACAAATGGTTTTCTTTTAATGGTATGGATGATCCTAAGCAGAAAAGACACCAAAGTTAATTCAGATCTGATGGATAATAACATAAAAATAGCAATGGTACACATAATATAACTATGGGAACATCAAAGTGGGGAAACCAGAAACATGGAATAGAATATATAGGTTTGATTAAATGTCTAAAACATGTTTAAGACAAAAAGGTGATGTAAATATCAGCAGGCTCCTCAAACATTCATTATAGCTACAAATCCAAGAATGCCCACCTGTATGTGTGTTGTGCAGACAAAAGCCTGCTCACCATTCATAAGGCTATTTCAATGTGGTCAACACTGAACACAAAGGATAATTGGACAGGGAAAGCTATCGTTACTGAACATCTACTGTATATTTGACACTAAGCTGAATTTCATATGTGTCATTTCATTTAACATCTGAAAACCCCTCAAGCTGGTATCAATTGTCCTATATAATAGAGGAAGTAACTGAGGATAAAAGAGGGTTCAGAATTCCTTTCCTCTACACTCATTTTCTTTCCTCTGTGTTTATTAAATTCATGGGAATACCTCAGTACTATAACACCAAGATTTTATTCTAATTATATTTACCTAACAATAAAGGAACCACTTTTTTCAAGATTAGATTACAAAGCTTCATAGGAGATAAACTCAATATGTTCACTCCGTTTTCCTAAGAGTGAGCTCCCTAGAAGGATCCAGACATCAATTTTTTAAAGAAAATAATTTTAAAAACTTCAATACAAAGATATGTCTCTGCATTATTTTTTCATATCTATGAAAGTATTTTTTTTCTTTTTCTATTTCCTAAATATTTGTAATATATAGAAATGTAGGGAATATTTCTGTATTAACATAAAACCCTAATGAATTGACAATCAAACGTAAGGGACCATAGGACAGGGGATGTAGCTCAGTGGCAGAGAACTTGCCCAATGTATGTGAGGCCCTGGGCTCAATTCCCAGGACTAAATGAAAAAAAATAGGTGACCATAAGACTCCATCTCAACCCAGAGGGATAATGGCATAATAGTTCTGAAGAAGGTACTAAAAAATCTACATTTTGAATGGTAGTCTTCCCCTCATCATCCCATGATTCTCTCTAATGCAGTCAATAAACCATATGGGAATACTCCAACATATTACTCCTTTGAATTTTGTATTGATTTCCTCAAAATGTTTTTAAATTTTTTATTTGTTCTTATTTTTCATATATAATAATAGAATGTATTTTGACATATTATACATATATGCAGTATAACTTCCCATTCTTCTGGTTGTACATGATGTAGAATTACATTGGTCATGTATTCATATACATATATAGGGAAGTAATGTCAGGTTCATTCTACTATCTTTCTTTTTCCCATCCCTCCTCCCTTACCTTCATCCCCTTTATCTAATCCAAAGTTACTTCTATTCTTCCCTACCCACTTTTTGTGAGTTAGCATCTGCATATCAGAGAGGACATTCAGCCACTGCTTTGGGGGATTGGCTTATTTCACTTAGCATGAGAGTTTCCAATTCACCCATTTACTGGCAAATGCCACAATTTTATTTCTCTTTATGGCTGAGTAATAATACTATTGTGTATACATACCACATTTTCTTTATCCATTCATCTGTTGAAGGGCACCTAGACTGGTTTCATAGCTTAGCCTATTGTGAATTGAGCTGCCATAAACATTAATGTAGCTGCATCATTGGAGTATGCTGATTTTAAATCCTTTGGATATATACTGAGGAGTGGGATAACTGGGTCAAATGGTGGTTCGATTCCAGGTTTTCCGAGAAGTCACCATACTGCTTTCCAGAGTGGTGACACCAATTTGCAGTCCAACCAGCAATAAATGAGTGTACCTTTCCGCCACGTCCACATCAATATTTATTGTTACTTGAATTCTTGATAATTGTCATTCTGACTGAGTGAATTCTCAATGTAGTTTAGATTTGTTTGCATTTCCCTAATTGCTAGAGATATTGAATGTTTTTTTTTCCATACATTTGTTGACAATTGGTATTTCTTCTTTTGAGAAGTGTCTGTTAAAAATAAAAATGAAAACCAGCATAGGAATAAATTGTATTAAAAGACAAGTCAATTAAAGGAAAATCAAGTCCAATTTAAGCATTAGAAATATATCAAAATGGAATAAAATAAAGAGCATCTTTATAAAGTATAATTGAATGTAAACAGTCTAACATCTTCACTCAAAAGACACAGGTTGGCAGATTGGGTCAAATAGGAAGGTCCAACAATAAGCTGTTTATACAAGACTCACCTCATGGTCAAAGACATCCATAAACTGAAGGTAAAAGGATGGGGAAAGGCATACAATGCAAATGGTACTGACAAATAAGCAGGGGTAGAATTCTCATATCAGACAAAGTAGATTTCAAGCCAAAATCAATCAGAAGAGACAAAGACGGTCACTTCATACTGCTTAAAGAAATCATGCAACAAGAAGATATAATGATTGTAAATATTTCTTGCATTGGGGCTGGGGTTGTGGCTCAGTGGTAGAGTGCTCGCCTAGAACTTGTGAGGCACTAGGTTCGATCCTCAGCACCAAATTAAAAAAAAAAAAAAAGAAATAAAGATATTAAAATAAAAAACTATTTCTTGCATTTTAGGAATCTTCTTAAGGAAGTTAGTTCCTAAGCCGATGTAAATTTGGGCCTACTTTTCCTACTTTTAGGCTCAGGTTCTCTGGTCTAATGCCTAAGTTATAAAAAGTTTTTGTTATGTCCTCAAAGCAGTTTTTATTATTTGTTTGCTTACTAATATATTTACCTTTTTCTATCATAGATATTGCCAGAATTTTTACCTGATCATAACTGTGTTAATTTTATTTTTGTGAAGTTATTTTTTTTTAAAAAAAAGTCTTAAAAATACATATTTATTATGCAAGAAAGACTATGTCTTTTTTTAAATATCAAAAAATATGAATATTAAAAAAGCATGATATCAAAACATCCATAGCATCCATAGCATCTATTTTTATTTTTATAAAGGGTCTTCACTTTAATATTTAAAATTTTACACATAAAAAAAATTACTGTGCAATTTCACCATGTACATGAGCAAAGAGATCCAGATACAAAATACACTTGCCAGCAAGTGATGGCAGGTCCAGATTTCCCAATTGCCAGGACATTATTTTCTGCCAACCACATGCCACCATTCATTCACAAGCTTAGATTTTAACAGAACATAACAAAAACATAGTAACTCTTCCTCTCAGTCCCAAGTAAATCAGAAAATTAACTAATCCAAAGAATCCTCTTCTATACCAAGATCCAATTAGGCATAAAAGTCTTTGCTGTGGACCACAACAGAAAAGAATATTTGGATTGAAAATATATTCCAGGAGACACATTTTTTTGTGGGATGAAGAACACAGAAAGAAAAACTCCATTTCTCATAAACTCAAGTAGATTTCAAGCCAAGGCTGGGTCAGCAGTCATTTCTCACCTTGGCTCTTGGTTATTTGCCACTTATTTGCATGTGGATCCAGATAGCAAGGATGCTCGGGATAGTATTGTTCCCAGACAATTTCTACCTTTATACGTGGTGAGTCCTGTAATCCCAGTGGCTCAGGAGACAGAAGCAGGAGGATTATGAGTTCAAAGCTAGCCTCAGCAATTTAGCAAGGCCCTAAGCAACTCAGTGAGACCATGTCTCTAAATAAAATATAAAACAGGGCTGGGGATACAGTTCAGTGGCTGAGTGACCCTGAGTTCAATCCGTGGTATCCAAAAAAATACATAGGTATATATTCCTATAGGGTGAGGGTATAGCTTATTGATAGAGCACTTACCTGGAATGCCTTAGACCCTGGGTTCAGTCCCCAGACCACAAACTAATTAATAACAACAACAACAATAATAATAACAACAATCTGTTGTATATCTTTACTTCATTTTCTTTATCCACTCATCCACTGATGAACACTTGGACTGATTCTGTATAATGGCTATTGTGAATAATGCTATAATGAATATTAGGGTGAAAACAACTCTCTGACATACAGATTTCAATTCTCTTGCATATAGATTTGTCCATTCAATTTGTATGTGGGATCTAAAAACATAGAACTCATAGAAGTGAGTAAAATGGTTACAGAGGCTAAGGGGAGAGGGAGGAGAAAGAGGAGTGATTAGTCAAAGAGTACAAAGTTTCAGTGGACAGGAGGAATACACTTTGATATCTATTGTAAAGAAGAGTGGCGACAGTCAACCAAAAAAGTGTCTCAAAATAATTAAAAGATTAAACTTCAAACATTTCACCACAGAATGAGATAGGTAAGCAACATAAAGTGGTATTGTAAGTAGCTTGATTAAAAAATTTCACATTGTCTATCGAAACACCACATTATATCCCATAAATGCACACAAGTATGATCCGTGGATTGAAATATTAAAAACATTTTTCAAAAATACAAATTTTATTTTATCTTACCTTTCTCATCTTTGAAAAAATAATAAAAATGAATCCCATCACCAAAGAATATACCAGTAAGCCTTGAATGCAATGTCTACATATCTCCTGTTTCCATCAGTGATAATATAATACCAGTGCTACAAACATAATGCTCTAACAATAGTGCTAATGTCTAATGCCATCGTAATCACCCATTAGCAACCAGATCTAGAGAGTATCCTATTCCTGACTTGCCACACTAACAGTTTTTACTTCACAATCCGTGTTGAGTTTAATTATTCCTCTAGTCATTACTTTGACTTTTATTTAGTAGCAGTGTACCTACAGCTACATTCCTTTACAAATACCTTGAGACTCTAAATTTCTTTCCTGTTATCCTTCCCTCTCAACTGTTTCCAACTGGCTCATGAGTTCTGTCCACCTTCTCTTTCCCTGGTGGAGTCATCTAGCTAATTCCTTCCTGTGTGTCTAGGCCTTTCCTCTTTTCCTGCGGCCACCAGTAGCTTTTACTGAATCTTTCTCCTTTTCTTCCAAATTGGGTTAATTTTAGAGAATCATTCTGCATAGTAGAAAATTCCTTAATATTTTGATTGGAAGATAGCTCTTACCTAGAAATAAATACACTATGCATTTTCATATTTTTCTGGAGACTCAGTGATTAGATCTTACATAAGGCTGTGTCACTGCATGATCTATAGATATTGGGGGCTGCCCTTAACGAGAAAAGGCAAAGCCAGTGACAGTCATTCTTCCTTTTTTCACAACACAATAAGAGAGTAAAATTATGAAATTAAAACACTTTTGTTCAGTCAATTAACTATATATTAGTTTATATCTTAGATTATAAAATACTAATACACAACTTAACAGAAATACCAACTTCTGGCCATTATTCATGTTTTGTTCATATGCTACCATATGAGGTATTTGGAAATATCTGGACAATTATATGTAATATTGATAAAATATTCAAAGAACAAATGAAATATTTTATTTTTGTTTAAAGATTTGGTATCAATTAAACCATATTTATATCAGAGATTCACTTTTATCCTATAGCTAGTTTTTGTACAAATCAAAAGTAAAACCATACAGATTCAACATAGATCAATTAGGTATCCAGAAATTCAAGACAAAATAATTAAATGATAGAGCTGGGGTATCAGATAGATCTGGATTTAACCTCACCTCAGTTGTTCTGTTTGAAAATGAGAAACTTACAAACTTTCACAGCTACAGGTTTCCCCCCTAAAATATAGCAATAATGATAGCAATATTAAAAAATGCTGGAATTAAAGGCATTGTCTATAAAGCAACTATCACCAAAGCATCCACATATCGGTGGTCAATTAATAGCAGCTTGTGCTTTTCCACCCAAGAATCTATTTTCTCATTACAGTTTTTAAGCAGTATCTTCAATGAAGCAAGAGATTCTCCCAAATCAGGTTTGCCTTGCTAGCTATACCTAGCAAGCATGGAGCCTTCATTTGTACGAGTCACATGTCCCTTTTAAAAATACAACAACCTGTGCTATCTCCTTCTACTCGATAACTTCTATTTATTAAAGTTCCTCTCATAAAGTAATAGGCATTAGAGTGCTTTTAAACACAGCAACATCTCTTTAATGGATACCAAATTGCTGAAAGGAAAAGGAATTTAATTTCCCCTTGAAGCCAATAACTCCATGTCACATTTACTTTGAAACAAAATGGATTCAATTCTTTAATAGCATTTTATGATGGTAATATTTAGCAATTTTTAAAATGTCTAAAATGTACCTTTTCCTGCCCTAAATAATAAACTAAGCATTTTATATATTTTATTGCAAATTAAAGAATTTAATTCATTATATTTGTTTCACACAAAATAGTCCCACAAATGTGTCTTTTTATTCACTTGGATTAACTTACAGGGGTTACATATTCAATATTTCATTCTGTGCCTATAATCTCTTCAAAGGCTGTAAAGAGCAAGCTTTTAAGTATAATTATTTTTTTTTTACTTTTTTCAGTGTCACATTCTACTATCATATTCTAGTGTGTCGAAAGTACACAATGACCTTCAAAATTTTAGTATTTGAGCAAAATAGAATGAGGAAGGGATGAGCTTCTAAATCTGGCACATATTGAAGATGCAAAATCCCAGTAGCTTTAACAGTAAAAAAGAGGAGTTTAAATGCAATGGTTTCCTCCAACCATGGATATCTGATTGACTGAGAATAGTCTATAGTGCTACTTACAGTCTAAATGTTCATGTTCCCCAAAATTCATGTTGAAACCTAGTCACTAATGTCATAATATGAAGAGGGAATTTATGAGGTGATTAGGTCAGGAGGTAAGAATCATCTTAAACAGAATCTGTGTCTGCATAAACATCCCCAGAGAAGTTTAGCCTCTTTCACCATGTAGGACACACAAGAAAGTGTCATCTATGAAACAAAAAGCCCTCACCAGACACTGAACCTGCCAGCACATTGATCTTGGATTTCCCAGTCTCTAAAAACTGTAAGAAATAAATTTCTTTGTTTATCAAAAAAAAAAAAGAATCAAAGATGATCCAAAGTTGTGGGACTGGCTGAATAATGAGACAAAATGATAAGTGAAGGGAGGAATAAGAAGTCACCCAGTTTATGTTATTTTGTTACAAAAAAAGCCTGAACAGAGTAAGACAGACTAGAGGTTAAAATAATAATAATAATAACTAAACGAATATGTGCCAATATTTTCATACAATATTGTCAATTAAAATGTTTGATGTCAGGAACTAGTCACAGAAAAATCATTCAGTATTTATTTTCTGTATTTATTTACTTATTTTGAATCTCAAGTTCAAAAAAGTTGAGTTGACTATATAACATTTTCCTTGTGGGTCCATGTCAGATCTCTCTTCTGCTTCATTTTTCTCTTTTGATCCCACTCCTCATTTGCAACCCTTTCCCCAGTTGTCCACCATAATGCATTGAGTATATTATTCCTTTTAAAATATAAAATGTCATTTTGTATGTGGCTGAGGGTTTTACCCATATATCAATCAACAAGACTCATGATATGTTGTACATGTAATAATGTTGAGCAGAGAAGCGACTCTCACTCTACCTGCTATGAAGACATAGCAGGATAGACTTGATTGGGCCAAGAGTTGAAGCAGGAAAGGTGTTCCCAAATAAGGAGACTTGTTGCAGGAAGTCAGGAGCAATGGTTTCAGCAAGTCTGTCAGTCAGAGAGATGGTAAATCTCATCATTAGTTTTAGAGGAAAAAGCCAACAGATTTACTGACAATTCTGGCATAAAGTATAAAACAAAGACTCAAAGATGACCTAAAGTTCTGGGATTGAGTTGAAGATGAGAGAGAATAATAAATGAGCAATATCATTTTGAGGGGAGGAATAAGAAATTAATATTCTATTGCAGATAGGCTGGGTTAAAAATGCTTATTTGATGTGAAAGCAGGTAACACAGACATTTAGATTATTTGTATATATTGTACATCTGGATTTTGGTAGGGACAACAGACACAAATGTGTGTGCTATTTATTAAGTCATTGGTTTAAATAAGATCTCTTCACAAAGAGAAAATAGGATATCCCTAAAGTATTCTAAAAACTTAGAGTCAAAAAAAAAAAAAAAGGAGACAGTGAAGGAGAAGTATGTGCTTTAGAAGCCAACACAAAAATCAAAACACAAATTTAAAACAGGAAGCACATGGAGCTATGAAAGCCAAGTGAAGAAAAAGTTTCAAGGAGATGGTGAAGCAACTCTGTTGAATGCTTGTTAAGACCCCTGGTAAGATGAAGACTGAGCACCTACCATTCTATCAAGGTAACTATTGATTTTGACAAAAGCAGCTTCAACAGAGTGATCAAGATCAAGATCTCCCTAGATTGAGTGAAAGAAAATAGTCGGTGAGGAAGTTTAGACAACTGTAGACAATGCTATTGAATATAGCCTTCTTTCTTATCAAGAAGAACATGGAAAGAAGGTCAGATTTTTTTCCCTTTATCTCTTTTATTTTAAATTGTGGAAAAACACCCCTAATACAAAATTCACCACCAGTGTCATTTTTTTAAGTGTGCAGTTCAGTAGTGTTAAGTACATTCACATTATTATGCAACAATCACCACAATTCATCTCCAGAACTCTTTTCATCTTGCAAAACTAAAACTCTACACCCATTAAACAACAGCCTCCATGCAAACTACTGCAGACTGTTTCCATGGTGATGGGAATGATCTAGAAAACAGGGGGTGGGAGAAATTGTCAATGTGGAGTAGAGAAGGAAAATGTCAAGACTACAGTCCTGATTGAGTAGGAGGGAACAGCACTCTATGCAGAATTAGAAGCTTGGCTTAGGCAGGAACACAGTCCACTCATCTCTAAAAGTACCTTTTCATTTCCTCTTTCCTGAAAAAGCGAACTCTCCACACTATGTATTTTTAATGCATTTCTTCTAACGCCTTTAGCTTTCATTCCTGCTCCACTCAAGTTTATTCTTGGTTATTACAGCTGCCAGCGTGACACTGTCACTCTCTTCATAGGAGTAATTAGTGTTAATTAGCAGTTAACATATACCACTGTATGATTGAGACCCAATAAATAAACTGCTTTAAGTGAGTGTTTTATGTATTGATTTCTTAAAGCTTTGTCTGAAGGATCCTTGGGAGGGGTCTCTAATATCTATCAGGGAATCTATGATATTCACCTTTTTCTAACTCTTTATTTGTATAAGGTTAGATTTTCTTCATGTATTTCAATCAGAGAAACACATTAAAAATACTGAATGCATAAGAACCAAGGAGGAGAATAGAATGCATCTTCAATTAAGAAGGTTTGTAAAACTCTTTTTTTTTTCAAATGTAGTGATCTAAGTAAGATACTAATTATTTGATCATATAACTAACTGGCTTATTAATTCTAAATGATTCAGAAACTAAATATCTTGAAATTTTCTCAGTTTTAATTTCAAATAGAGTAAATGTAGATAGATATAAACTATAAAAATAAAACTCCTGAGGCCAAAAAGTTTGAGAATAATTATATGACAGGCTCTCCCATGTTCCTTGCCATTCCAAAACAACATGCCTTAGCTCTGTGCCATCTTTAAATTGAAAGTAAATGAATGGCAAGATCATGAATTTATATATATATATATATATATATATATATATATATATATATGTGTGTGTGTGTGTGTGTGTGTGTGTGTGTGTGTGTGTGTCAGTCTATACACATCATCTGGCAATATATATATTTTGGTATTTCCTAATTAAAATGTATGACCATTAGACATTAGAATATATGTCTTAACCTAAGTGAGACACTCCATCTGATTAGAATATAATTGATAGCTGTTTCAGAGTGAGAGCACTGGGTTAGCCCCCTTACTGCTAAAACTTGAGCCACTTGTCCACCAAAATTCATATTTCCTCCATGTTAGTAGATATGCTGATGGTAATGATGAAGACGACACTTATTTTCCTTAATAGACCATAAATAGTTAAACCCTTTGAAACTAGACAGTACCGAGTTTAATTCCCGTCTCTATTGCAAAGTATGGGTACAATGCTTAAATTGTTTGAACCTAGGAATTCATTCATCAAAAATGGTAAAAATAATGCCTAGCTTAGTCTGTTACATTGCTCATTTTGCTCAAAAAGTGTTAACTTTTAGTTGCTGGATCATAGAGAAATAGGAGATGGGCAGCTTGGGGTTTAGGGTGGGAGTAAAAGAAAATGCAGGAGAACGCAGGTTCATAGTTAATTCACCAACACATAAGCAATGGTATTACTGATGGTGTGTACAGGCAGAGCCGTAGTCTTCAGTGACTGAGGCTGATGCACATGATGAACCACAAGCTAACTGTTGGGTGCAGAGCAGGCTGAACTGTGTTGTCTCCAGGGCAGGCTGAACAGATGTTGGCTGCAAGATAGTGCACGCACTCAAACCCCCCTCTATCTGGTCCTTTATCACCTGTTTGTGTCAAGTCCCACTCAAGGCTGAGCACTCAACCCCCCTTGGGCCAACAAGGCAGCTTACAGACCCAGAGGCCCCATTAGATTTGGGCTATAAAAACACCCTCCTGCCAGGTTCCTCTCTCTCTTGCTCTCTCTCTCTCTTGCTTTTTATCTTTCTTGTGTGTGCTCTCTGTCTCTCTCTTGCTCTTGCTGTCTCCCTGTTCTTCTCTTCCTCCTCCTCCTCCTCCTCCTCCTCCTCCTCCTTCTTCTTCTTCTTCTTCTTCTCTCTCTCTCTCTCTCTCTCTCTCTCTCTCTCTCTCTCTCTCTCTCTCTCCTTCTTTCTTTTTTCTTTGTTGCACTGCTGCAATAAAGATCTTTTGGTTGCTCCGAGAGTGTTGTGGTCACTTTCCTTTCACTAACTACCAGGTACTTTACAACAAAATGACCCCTCAGGCCACATTCTGCCATTCAGCTAAACATTGAGAGGATAATAACAAAAACACTCATGTAAGCTATAGAAGAAAATCAATTCTCTGCTCCACGAATGCATAAGTTTTAGCACCTGCAAGAAAGAACCATTCCAAAGAAGAGGCTAGGAAGCACTGATGGCAACAACAGCCAGTTTGCATTAAGATCATGTGACAGAATCCTCTGTGACATGGATAGGTACAGAACAAACAGAAGTTCTAAACTACTGGCATAATACAGTTGAACTTGCCCCATATTCACTCATGCAAAGCAGTGGGACTTGTACAATAATACTCCCGACCCATCACCTATCTTAAATGATGTTTGTTTTGTCAATCTAAAAAATCCAATTATCAATTATAATAACATGCCCTTTGAAAGAGATCTCAAGATTTCCCAAGTCAAGAAAATCAAGAGGTTGATTTTTGTTAAGGTTTCTTCAAATACTGAACATTTGCCCCTATGCTAGATATTTTACTTAACTTTATGCACCTGCAACACATTGTGTATACAGAATTATTTTAAATGATCAGATAGATAACAAAAGCAGGTTGTGAGCCCCACAAACACCCAAATCTAATGCTGGGACCCTCCGGAAAATGGATCCTCATCTATTCCTCTCTCTTTGTTCCATGTGTGAAATGAGCTACCGAGGCACAGAACCAGGTACAATTTTACTGAGACAGACTCAAGAATCTCCCTGGATCTGCTGTGCTCCGTAAATGTCAGGTGTTCACAGAGATATGCTCTATCCCACGTTAGCACAAAGCCACGTACCTTAGGGCAAATTGCCTGCCATTCACTTGTTTGTAATCCCTACTGAAGTTAATGGGAATAGTGGTTTAAGGTGATAAGAATGTAATCTTATTTAAAAACATGAGATGCCACAGAAAAGAAATTGCAGAAGTCTCTCTGTGTTATAACTCATGTTGTTTTAATCAAGACACTTGTATTAAAAAATGGAAAAATTGACTATGATGTTCATTAATACTTCTTAACTATAGGAATATGTTAAGAATGTCTTATTCTGAGTTATATTTTATATTTTGGATAGATAAACTAGAAAGTGGATTCAGTTCAGAATCCAAGAGTGATTTATCATAAATTAAATTTATATAGTTAAATCCTCAAAGTGTAGCATGTGTAAATTTATTCTAACACAGGTAATTTCTAATATCCGATTTGAAGATTTTTTTATTTTAGAATTTGATTTAAGAAAATGAAGTATTGACACTGCTATTTCTGTGTCCTGCTTTCGTATGATGCCTTTGGTGTTTTCCACAAGTTTTTGTTACAGCTCACTATTTTAGATGTCAAGGTTCTTCCCTTCTTTCTGCAGAAAGTATGCTTTAGATTCTTAATCTAGTGAATATATCATGTACATACTTGCATTTTCCCTTCATGGTGTTTGCCAAAATCTTTCTGCTCCGCTTCCCCTTCCAGACATGCACTAAGTAATATTGCACTTAAGGTCCCGAGGAGGAAGAAGGTAATAGGACCTAGTTCTGGCCAACCAGTCATAAGCAAATTGACACATCTCCTTCTCAGGCCAAGGCACATAATTACATATGTGAAAACAGCTAAAGCTATCTTTATTTGTACCAAGGAGATTGAAAAGTCTCTTGAGTCACCACTGTGAATGAAGCCCAACAGCTGACCTTTGATAGGATAAAAGAAATCTTGGTTGTTAAGCTAAGGATAATTGGGTTGTTTTTTACTACTATGTAATCTAACCTACGCTGACTGAGCCTAATCCAACCAATGAGATGTTCACTTTCTTGATAAGGCCTTTACCACAAATCTTAATTTAATAAGGTAAGATTCACACTGTAAAAACCTCACAATCACCCCTTTGCCTGCCTCCCCTGAAATTTTCCAGGTTACAGAAATTATTCTATGTTATTTTTCTGAATGTGACCCTTTCCTAGAATTGCCCCTAAAACTAAAATCACTTCCTAAAACAACAATGTACATGATCTTGTTTCAATTGTTCTGCTACCTGTAGGGACTCAGCTTGACCTAACTGCTGCCATCTTGAGTCATTATCACCATGATTACTCTTTGGTGACCCTGGTCTTGTTTCCCCACATAGTTTTCCAATATATGTAAATAAACAAAATTATGAGAATGGTTTGTGAAACTTTACAAGTAGGTCCTGGAAAGTACCTCACACCCTTGACATTAGCTTGAGATGAACCAATACATTCTGGCTTAGATAGATCTCACTTTTGTTCTGAACACTAAATAATCCCACACACCCTGTGACTCAAATTATGGGAATATGCTGATCTCACTGCCAACCTGGATCACCTTTCTGTCAGTGACAACCTCAGAAAGTTAATAAATTGTAATCTGTGCAATTGTGGACCTCTTTCTTCAGTCTTTCTTCAGGCAAACTTGCAGTCATTTCTCATGAATTAGGACTAGCGTTTTCTCCAGAACACTAGCAACTTTTTAATTACATATAAAAAATTTTGATATCATTAATAAGTCCTTTTGGTTATAATTTGGTTATCTCTTCATGTATGTGTATGCTTGCATACATATATGTGTGTTTCTTTTTTATGTTTATTATTTTTATTTATATATGACAGAAGAATGCATTACAATTTATATTATACATATAGAGCACAATTTTTCATATCTCTGGTTGTATATAAAGTTTATTCACACCAATTTGTGTCTTCATACCTGTACTTGGGATAATAATGTCCATCACATTCCACCATCCTTTCTAACCCAATGCCTACTACTCCCTTCCTCTCCAACCCCTCTGCCCTATCTAGAGTTCGTCTATTCCTCCCATGCTCCTCCTCCCTACCCCACTATGAGTCAGCCTCCTTATATCAGAGAAAATATTCGGCAGTTGGTTTTTTTCAGATTGGCTAACTTCACTTAGCATTATCATCTCTAACTCCATCCATTTATCTGCAAATTTCATGATTTTATTCTCTTTTACTGCTGAGTAATATTCCATTGTGTATATATGCCATATTTTTTTTTATCCATTCATCTATAGAAGGGCATCTAGGTTAGTTCCAAAATTTAACTATTGTGAATTGGGCTGCTATAAACATTGATGTGGCTGTGTCCCTGTAGCATGCTGTTTTTAAGTCCTTTGGTTATAGACCTAGGAGAGGGATAGTTGGGTTAGATGGTGGTTCCATTCCCAATTTTCCAAGAAATCGCCATACTGCTTTCCATATTGGTTGCACCAATTTGCAGTCCCACCAGCAGTGTATGAGTGTACCTTTTTCACCACATCCTTGCCAACAATTATTGTTGTTTGTCTTCATAATATCTGCCATTCTGACTGGAATAAGATGAAATCTTAGAGTTGTTTTGATTTGCATTTCTTTAATTGCTAGCGATGATGAATATTCTTTTTCATATATTTGTTGATTGATTGTATATCATCTTCTGAGAAGTGTCTGGTCAGGTCCTTGGCCCATTTATTGATTGGGTTATTTGTTTTTTGGTGCTTAGCTTTTTGAGTTCTTTATATACCCTAGAGATTAGTGCTCTATTTGATGTGTGAGGGGTAAAGATTTGCTCTCAAAATGTAGGCTCTCTATTCACCTCACAGATTGTTTCTTTTGCTGAGAAGAAACTTTTTAGTTTGAGTCCATCCCATTTATTGATTCGTGATTTTAATTCTTGTGCCATAGTCTTATTAAGGAAGTTGGGGTCTAATCCCACATGGTGGAGATTAGGGCTTACTTTTTCTTCTATTAGATGCAGAATTTCTGGTTTTATTCCTAGGTCCTTGATCCATTTTGAGTTGAGTTTTGTGTATGGTTAAAGATAGAGGCTTAATTTCATTTTGTTGCCTATGGATTTCCAGTTTTCCCAGCACCATTTGTTGAAGAGACTTTTCTTTTCTCCAATGCATGTTTTTTGCCCCCTTTGTCTAATATAAGATAATTGTAATTTTGTGGGTTAGTCTCTGTGTCCTCTATTCTGTACCATTGGTCTACCGGTCTGTTTTGGTGCCAATACCAATACTGGTTTTGTTACTATTGCTCTGTAGTATAGTTTAAGGACTGGTATAGTGATGCCACCTTCTTCACTCTTTCTGCTAAGGATTGCTTTTGATGTTCTGGGTCTCTTATTTTTCCAGATGAATTTCATGATTACTTCTTCTATTTCTATGAGGAATTTCATTGGGAATTTGATCAGAATTGTATTAAATCTGTACAGTGCTTTTGGTAGTATGGTCATTTTGATAATATTAATTCTTCCTATCAAAGAGCAAGTTAAATCTTTCCATCTTCTAAGGTCTTCCCTGATTTCTTTCTTTAGGGTTCTGTAATTTTCATTATATAGATCTTTTACCTCTTTTATTGATTCCCAAGGTGTTTTTTTTTTTTGAGGTTATTGTAAATGGGGTAGTTTTCCTCATTTCCTTTTTTCAGGATTTGTCACTGATATAAAGAAATGCCTTTATAGGTGTTGATTTTATATATGCTACATTGCTGAGTTTATTTACCAGTTCTAGAAGTTTTCTGGTGGAACTTTTTGGGTTTTCTAGGCATAGAATCATATCATCAGCAAATAGTGCCAATTTGAGTTCTTCTTTTCCTATGTGTATCCCTTTAATTTTTTTTCATCTGTCTAATTGCTCTGGCCAGTGTTTCAAGGACTATGTTAAATAGAAGTGGCGAAAGAGTTGGTTCTTTGAAAAAATAAATAAAATTGACAGACACTTAGCCATGCTAATGAGGAGAAGGAGAGAGAGAACTCAAATTACTAACATGCATGATGAAAAAGGAAATATTACAACATTCACTAAAGAAATACAGAAAATAATTAGAAATTATTTTGAAAACCTGTATTCCAATAAAATAGAAAATATTGAAGGCATCAAATTTCTAGAGTTATATAATTTGCCCAAATTGAATCAGGATGATATACATAATTTAAACAGATCAATTTCAAGCAATGAAATAGAAGACACCATCAGAAGTCTACTAATCATGAAAATCCCAGGACCAGATGGATACACAGCTGAGTTCTACAAGACCTTTAAAGAAGAACTAATACCAATAATCTTCAATTTATTTCAGGGAATAGAAAAAGAGGGAGCACTTTCAATCTCATTCTATGAGGTCAATATCACCCTGATTCCAAAACCGGGCAAAGCACATCAAAAATATCTAATGAACATAGATGCTAAAATTCTCAATATAATTCTACCAAATCAAATGCAAAAGCATATCAGAAAGATCATGTACCATGATCAACAGGGACTCATCCTAGGGATGCAAAGTTGGTTCAACATACACAAATCAATAAATGTAATTCATCACATCAATAGACTTAAAGATAAGAATCATATGATCATCTCAATAGACACAGAAAAACCATTTGACAATATACAGCACCCCTTTATGTTCAAAACACTAGAAAAATTAGGGATAACAGAAACTTATTTCAACATCATAAAGGCTATCTATGCTAAGCCTCAGGCCAACAACATTCTTAAAGGAGAAAAATTGAAGCCATTCCCTCTAAAAACTGGAACAAGACAGGGATGCCCTCTTCCACTACTTCTACCTAACATAGTGTGTTTGTTTCTTCTTTGCATCTCTTAATGTTAAAAATTTTTAAGACAGATTTTAGCTGTCAATCACACTGACCTCAATATTCTATATTACAGGAATACGCATGTAACTCACACTTGCCAGAGAAAATTACTCTGTGAGAAATGTGATTTGTACAGGGATGGGTACAGGGCCTAATTAAGGCCAACCAAAATACCATTAGAAGATTGACAGATTTTTCTGATCCAAGAAGAATTGCATTCTTTTCTCCAGGATCAGTAGATATGAGAAATGTATACATACAGAACTGCCAGTGATCACCCTCTAGCCACATGGAGGATAATTGCATGGTAACAACAACATGAGAAACAAAGCAAGGTTAAGGAATGTCTCATGCCATCATCAACTAATGCCTTTTACTGTGTCACCCTTAATCTTGAAGTAACTATTTTTTATTGGTTTGACTTTTTTATTTGTTTACTATATTTTTTTTTATCTTATTTTGTTTTGTTTTGATGGAGCTGGTTTCAGTTGGCTTACAGACAAGTGTTTCCTCTCCAGAATTCCTATTCCCATATGTCTACATGGGTTTCTAGCAAAACCTCTTTAGATTTCTAAGTAGTCACACTGATGTAGATGACTCCTTCAATTTTGCCCTTCATGTATGTTTGTACCTGTTTGCCATGACAATTAAGGTCTTTATAGTACTGTTTGCTATTTTATCTCCTTGTCTTGTTTAATTGCCAAATATATGAATTGATGCATACATGCATGTTCTTTCACCACTAAGGCCACATTATATCTCATTCATTATTCTATTCTTTTCCTAGCTCCACAAGATCATTATTTTTATGCTAATATTTTAATACTTTTGTGACCAGATTTAAATGGATACTGATTTAAATCTTCTCACCTTTTCTGCCAAAATACTGTTTGGAGGTTTTGGGTAGCAGATTCTCTTTGCTGTCTAGCTACATTCTAAAAAGCTACACTAACTTTTAAAATCACCTAAGCACTAATTGGTAATTTTTGCTTTCAGTACATTTTTGTAGGTTTAGTACTTAAACATCTTAAAGGACTAATTTACCAAGATGCATCCTATGGCAATGAAAATAAAAAACAACATCCAAAAATGTCCAACTCCTTGACAGGGAATAAGGCAAAAAATATAAAATCTTTTGTTCCCTAATTTTTACTTCACTGTGGCTAGCCAGCATCACAAACTCTTTCCCCAAAGTACTTTCCGTTTGTATGTTTAGTGACATCAAGATCCCAGTTAATCACCTAAATCAGATAAATCAAAATAGTTTTGTATACACAGACACATAAATATGTGTGTATTCATTTGCATTCACCTATGCAATGGTGTATTGTGTCGAGAATGTGTTAGTATGAATTAAACTAATCCAGAACTAAAAATGGATTACTCCATATTGAAAACACACATCTCTTCTCCTCCTTTTCAAATATCCACAAAAAGGAAATTGTTTTAAAAGGCAAATCCGCAGAAAATTATAAACAGAAATAAAACAGCAATAGTCTTAGAAGTTTAAAAGCAAAAGCAATTGAGAAAATTAAATCTTAAACTGAGGAAATGCAAGAAGCAACTCAATTTACCATAAAAAATCACCAAAGTGCTCTGCAGCTGCCAACTTTGAGACCTTCTGGGAGTTGGGATGAAAGTACCATTTGTTATTAATACAGAGAACTAATTGAAAGTCCATTTAAGAAATACTCAAATCTTCATGCCCCTTCCATCATAATAGGAAAAAAAAATTAAAGTTCTGTTCTTTGTAAAGAATAGAGTTCCTATGTACTAAGGGATTTTTGAGACCATTCAGAGCAGGGTATCCTTAAACTCACCTAGTTGAGAGTATTACAAGACAGTGGTTTAGACCCTAATCCACTTACCTCTATTTTACCCCAGATGCTGACTTCTAACCTTTGCCCTGCAAAAGGGAAGAAATCCTACTTTAAGAAATATGCACAGTATGGCTCTACCAGAACATCCTACAGTGAAACTCACAGAGGAAAGACCTAACCATATACTCAGAGTTTCTGATCAGCTTTAAGTTCCTATTTCCAAGTTTGCTAAAAGATGGAGGCCAAATCAAATGGCAGAGGAAAGCTGATTAAGGAAAACAGAGGCTGTGTAGTTAGTATACATATATTACATAGGAAATATTATAATAATAAAGTTAGAAGGGGAATCTATAAAAAACTTAAGATAACTAAAAAGAAATGCTATTTGTAATTTTTAAAATACAATAGTAAGTTTTTAAAATCTTAGTATAAAATAAAATTTATGACATCTCCCATTTTTTTAAAAAAAAGATATTAAAGGAAGCTAGGGAAAAGAAATAATCACTGGATTAATCAAGAGTTATTCCAGCAAATAAGAAGATGAATTTTTACCCTGAAAAGTTCCACTCAATGGCTACTAGCATGATGGATGAAAACAGGTACACTGAGGTACATTATCTTGAATTTTCAGAATAGGGACAAAGAATAGTTTTCTTCTTTCAGAAAAGGAGGAGAAAATGTCATATGCATGAATCAGAAAGTATGAATCAGGTTTCATACTTCATAATAGAAATTTATACAAAGATTATTTCAAATGTAAAATTCTAGAGGAGTAAAACATAGTGGATCTTGTAAAAATAAATAAATAAATAAATGATTTTTAAAAATGGTGGATCAGAGGAACCTATCATATGGTTGCAGCTCCCAATGACTGAATAAAAACAATGGTGCTGCAGGGGCAAACTGAAATACACTAAGGGAAAATGCTAGTAGGCAACTCAACTAACAACCAGGTGAAAACCAAAAATGCCTAGTTCCAGAATAGAAAGAGAATTGATGTAAGCAATAGAGGCAGCAGCACCAGGCACACAGTGGCTCAGTCAGGGTAGGAACGCACCTCTCCAAGGGGCCCAAAGAAATTTTCCCACTGAGTTTAAGAAAAACAAATGCTTACTGCCTAACAAATTCACAAGGTGAGCAGAAAATAAGCTCAGTGAACTAAGCCACGATGGGGAAAGCCCTGTCAATCTACAGTAGGAAAAGTAAAAACAGGGAAAAGCTAACAGCTTAAAAAGACTTTTTCTTTGGACTTACCAAGTAGGAGGCTAGGAGACCCTGAAGTTTTACCTTTGTTGATCATATTTCACTATTTTTTTCTCTTTACTTTTTGTCTTGTTCTTGGCATATTTACTTTTTGAATACCCAAGACCCAACAGCCATTCAGGTTATACTCCTCACTGGATCAGTAGGTGTCCATGCTGTAAATCAGACTCGGCATAGCAGTAAGACTATAACAGGAGCTGGGGAGAAACTCAGGGTGGTGGCCAGGGCTGCAACTTCCAGGCTGGAAGTCTTCAAATTCTGAAAAGTAAAGTGTGCTTTCATTTGAAATACATGTCAGTAGGATGAGTATGGCTGATCAGGGGAGTGCTTGGGTAGATAAGGGTCAGGTAGAAATCAGTGATCCCCACCACCACCTGCCCTATGTCCAGAAATGGCCTGGAAGATTGATATTTATCCGACACACCTTCTACAGAAGACAGACTGAGGCTTTCAGAACAAGTGGTATAATGCAATTTGGATCAGTCTACAGGTGGAGTGTGCAAGAGGGCTGGCCAGCAACCCTATTACATCCCAACCCTGGACACAGTAATAGTCATTTTTAAGCTGAAGTCTGCTTTGATTAAGAAAATGCTCCCCCATCCAAGGATGCCTGGCAAAGAGGGGACATAACTCAGCAGGTAGACTCCCCTAATAAGTATGGCAGATTTGGATCAAATTGAAAACAAATAGCAAGATGTTTGTGTTGCACAAATATCCTCATGGTTGGAAAATTCAAAGATCAAAAACCCAGAAAGACAGGCCTCCATGTCAAAAGTGTTACCAAGAAGAAAAGAAAATCTCTATATGATAGTTATTACATTAGTTGCTTGATATTATGTGATTTCCACTGTGTCCCCACATTTTTATTTTTATAGTTTTATCTAACTTTATATACTTCATCAATTAATTGAATCAACTCTTGATACTCTTCTCTTCCATCTCCATTCCCCTCCTCTCTTCTTCATCCTTCTTTCTCTTCTCAATTTAACTTGTCTCTATCTCCAATTCTGTTTTCTTTTTCCTTGTTCTCTTAAAAATTCTCATTTTCTTTATTTATCCCTTCTTCCATTTTAAGTTAGTATATATTATTAACAATTCGTCCTTTTAGTCTATTTTCTATTATTTCTATCCTATTCTTCCCTGTAGTTAATAAAGTAACAGAGATAATTAATAAATTTTACACCATGTGTTGATACATTACTTGTTCTGAAATCATTATTGTTACAGGCAGTTACTCTTTAATAGAGGAACTATTGGTTGAAATTAACATTTTTATTACACTAATCAGACAGTTTGAAGATAAGACATACACACAGCCCATGACTTATTGTAAAGATATAACTACAGACTAAAGAACCTCCACATAAAGGAATATAAGTCCATATCAACCAATGTGCAAAAATAGGACCACACAAAAAGTGAAGAAAAAGACCAACAAAAGATGTCTCCAAATACACATAATACTCATAATATTCCTGTAACTAAATCTACAGGTATTGATATGAAGAAATCTCAAAGAATTAAAAATTTTGATTCCTGAAATGATCTATGAACTATGAGAAAATCTAATAAATTAACTAAAAGAGAATATACAGGATATGAAAGAGTATGTCAATAAAAACATAGAGATTATGAAAAACAAACAGAGGTCTTGAAAATAAATTTTAAAATGTTTCAATTGAAAGTCTTACCAGTAGATTAGATCATGTAGAAAACAGAATTATAGGCTTTTAAGATAAGGTATATGAATTTAACCAGTCAACCATAAAAAATAAATAAGTATAATTATTGGAATGCAACAACTCTGGAACAACATCAAAAGATCAAATGTAAGAATGATAAGGATCAAAGAGGGAACTGAGACAAAGGCTAATGACATTGACAACTTTTGCATTAAAGAAGAGAAAATTTTCCAAACGTTGGGAAGGAGATGAACATCCTACATTTGGAACCCCAAAGAGACAAAAATCAAAAAAGTCTATTCTATGACATACTAACATTAAAATGCCTAAAGGCTTGGAATGATGTGTTTCAAGTCCTGAAAGGAAATAACTGCCAATCAAGACTTCTATATTCTTCCGAATCAAAGAGAAATAAACATTCCAAGAAAGCATAAACTGCGAGAATTTGTGACTACTAATCCATCATTAGAGTAAATACTCACAGAAATCATACATAGAGAAGTTTATGCAAAATCCAGATCTCATGAAAGAATGAATCTTATTAGAAGAGTAGTTAAGTGAATAAGAATTAGAACCAAGCTAAACATTAGAAAAAAATTTCCAGGCCTTGTGGTGGATGCCTACAATCCCAGTAGTTTGGGAAGCTGAGGCAGAAGGACCATAAATTCAAAGCCAGCCTCAGCAACTTGGTGCAGAACTATCCCATGCAAAAAATAAAATAAAATAAAATAAATAATTTTTAATTTTTTTACTATAAAAAAGAAATCAAAATATCAGGAAATAATAAATATATCTCTATATTATCACTAAATATAAATGATATCAACTGTCCAACTAAAAAAAACATACACTGTAAAAATGGATTGAAAAACAAGACCCACCTCACAGGCAGACATTCACAAACTGAAAGTAAAAGGATGGAAGATTATTTCCATGCAAATGGAGACCAGGAGTAGCTACTTGATAGATACCAATGCAATAATCTGTAAAGACACTTCTAACCTAGAAAATATATTAAACCAAAGGTACCTTCAAAAAATCTATAGTATATTTCATCCAACAGTAGCCAAATTTACTTTTTTCTCAAATTTTCATGAAACCTTATTCAAAATATATCATTTTTAGGTCACAAAACAAGTCTTAGCAAATACAAAATATATACATATATATTTATACACACACACACACACACACACACACACACACACATATATATATATATATATATATAATTTCCTTAAATTATCAACTTATAATGAAATTAGAAATGAACAGTAAGAGAAATATATGGAAAATACAAAAACACATGAAAATTAAACAATAAAATGTTAAATGATGAATGAGTCATAGAAAAATCATTATACAAAGTACATGTATGAAGACTTGAGTTGGGTATCAACATACTTTACATACAAACAGAAATATGAAAAATTGTGGTATATATGTGTATTAAGAGTTGTAATAAAAAAACAAAAAACAAAATACATGTATAAAGGCATAAACTGGAATGAACATATTTTATATACAGAGATATGAAAAATTGTGCCCTATATGTGTAATAAGAATTGTAATGCTTTCCACTGCTGTCATATATTTAAAATTTTTAATAAATAAATAAATAAAAGTCTACATTTAAAAATTAAAAATAAATAAATAAAAATTTTTTAAAAAAAGCCTCTTTTTGGAGGCAGATGTCAACTTCTCAAAAAAAATAAAAATTAATCATTTAGTCTTTAAAAAGAAAAATCAGGTTTTTTAAAGTTAGAACTATAAGAATTCCTAGAAAAAAATGAGAATAGAGTACAGCATATCAGAATATCTGGATCACTATGAAAAAGTTCTAAGAGGAAAGTCTGTAGCCTACATTTAAAAATCAGAAAGATCACAAATAAACAACCTAAATATATACTTTAAGGTCCTAGAAAACAAGAACAAACCAATTCCAAAATCATTAGAAGGAAGGAAATGATAAAGACCGGAGCCAAAATTAGTAAAATAGGAAGAAAAAAAGAAAGAAAAAGAAAAACAATTATACAAAATACCAATGTAACAAAGTATTGGGAAGAGTCATTTAAGATTAACAAGATTGATAAATACTTAGCCAAACTAAATAAAAGAAAGAGAGATCCAAATTAATAAAATTAGAGATGAAAGATGCTATATCATCACATATATTGCTGAAATCCAAAAGATCATTAGAGACTATTTTGAAAACATATATTTTAATAAATTGGAAAATCTAGAAGAAATTTTAAAAAATCTAGACATATAGGATCTACCAAATTGAAGCAAGAGAACATGAAACACTTTAACAGGCTTATAAAAAATGAGATTGAAACAGTAATAAAAATCCTCCAACAAAGAAAATCAAGAACCAGATGGATTCTTAGCTTCATTTTATCAAACCTTTAAAAAGGAACTAATCCCATTGCTCAAAGTATTCCATTAAAAAGAAAACAGCAACACTTCAAAATTCATTCTATAAAGACAGTATCATCCTGATATCAAAACCACATAAGTACACATCAAAGAAAACAACTACAGACCCATATCCCAAATGAACATAGATAGAAATATCCTTAATAAATATTAGAAAATCATATTTTACATGCACATTAAGAAGATTGTGTTTTATTTGGGATACAAAAAATCAAGTTGGTTTTATTTGGGATACAAGGATGATTCAATAAATTTAAAAACTCATCATATAAATAGAATTAAGAACAAAAATCACATAATGATCTCAATAGGTACAGGTAAAAAGCTCCCAAAATACCTAACATCCATTTATGATAAAAACACGAAATTAGGGATAGAAGAAACTTATCTCAATATCAAACCAAAAAGCCCATATTAAAAAAAAAAACTAACCAACATCATGCTGAATACAGTAAAACTGAAAACATTTTCTCTAAATCAAGAACAAAACAAGGATGTCTGCTCTGATTCAATATAGTACTTGAAATTTTAGCCAGAGCAATCAGGCAAGAGAAGGAAATAAAAAGGATTAAAATAGGAAAGGAAGAGTCCAATTATCACTGCTTTCACATAAGTTCCTGTATTTAGAAGATCCAAAAATCTCTGCCAGACTTCTAGAGCTCAGAAACAAATTCAGCAAAGTAGCAGGATACAAAATCAACATAAAAAAATTCATAGCTTTTCTATACATCAATAATGGATCCACTGAAAAAGAATTCAGGAAAATAAGTCCATTCACAATAACCTCAAAAAATAAAAATAAAATACCTATGAAAAAGTCTAATCGATGAGGTGAAAGACCTTTACAATGAAAATTACAGAATAGCGAAGAAAGAAATAGAAGAAGACACTAGAAGATGGGAAAGACCTTCCATGTTCTTGGACAGACAGAATTAATATTGTTAAAATAGCCATATTACCAAAAGTGATCTACTGATTCAATACAATTCCCATCAAAATACCAGTGACACTCTTCACAGAACTAGAAGAAACATTCTTAATATTCACATGGAAGAATCAAAGACACAGAATAAGCAAAGCAATTCTGAGCAAAAAAAAAAAAAAAAAAAAAAAAGTAATGCTTGAGGCAACACAAAATACTAAAACAATTTCAAATTATACTAAAGAACTATAATAACAAAAACAACATAGTACAGGCATAAAAACATACATCTAGACCAATAGAATGGAATAAACAATGTAGAGACAAACCCACACAGATACAATCATCTCATCCTGCACAAAAATACCAAAAATACACATTGGCAAAAAGACAGTCTTGGGGCTAGGATTGTGGCTCAGCCATAGAGTGCTCGCCTGGCACTGGTGGGACCCGGATTCGATCCTCAGCACCACATAAAAATAAAGGCATTGTGTTGTGTCCATCTACACCAAGATATAATTTTTTTTTAAAAGGCAGTCTTTGTAACAAATGGTGCTAGGGAATCTGGTTATCCACACATAAAGAATGAAACTAGGTCCCTATATCTCCCCCTTAACTCAAAGACATAAGAATTTGTCCAGAAACTTTGAAACTATTTGAAGAAAATCTAGGGTCAAAAATCCAGTATATAGGCTTGGGCAATGACTTTCTCAATAGAAGCCCTAAAACTCAGGAAATAAAGTCAAGAGTTAATAAACAGATGGCATCAAATTAAAAGGCTTCTGCACAGCAAACGAAATAACTAGAGACAGAGCCTACATGATGGGATAAAATCTTTTGGAGATACTCTTCTGATAGAGGATTAATATCCAGAAAAAGAAAAGAACTCAAAAAAACAGAACACCAAATATAGCAATCCAGCAAATAAATGGGCCAATAAACGTTTCTCAAAAGAAGAAATACAAATGGCCAAAAAACAATATTGAAAAATATTCAACATCTTTAACAATTAGGGAAATGCAAATCAAAATTACCTTAGAATTTTATCTCATTCCAGTTGGAATAGACATCATCAAGAATACAAATAATAAATACTAATATGGATGGGGGAAAGAAGGAACACAAAAACATGCTGTTGGTGAAATTATGAATTAGCACAACTACTATGGAAAAAAGTACAACAGTCCCTCAAAAGTCTAAGTTTGGAACCACCTATAGAAATAGAAGGGTGTCACTGGGATATGAAATTGATGAAATTATGTTATGTGCAGGTATGGATATATCACAATGAATTACATTATTACTTATAATACATGAATAAATATTTTAAATAGCAAAAAAAAAAATAGAATTCTATATCTAACCAAGCTTTCACATATAAGATTAGTCATTCTAGGTTTAATGTGGGGAAAAGATCCACCACAGTTAGTTTTGAGCCATATTACAGAGTTCCAAATAACTGGAGAAACAGACAGGCTTTCAAGGATGAATTTGAAAGTTTTGCTGCCAAACCAAGACAACAAAGGGATTACTGTTTCCTCTTGTACCCAGAAACCATCACACTCTATAGACCACCATAATCAAAGGGTACCTGTCTACAGTAGTGCCTATCAAAAAAAAAGTGTCTCTGTTCCTCATTTAAATATTTGAATTTGTGACACTGTATTTCATTGGTACATACTACAGTACTTCTATATCCCTACTGTGTGAAGCTTCAGAAACGTAGACTTTTAGCTTTTCATACACTAAAAGAAACTTGGAATTGATAATGAATGACAATCCACTATGTTCACCACAGATGTATCAAAAATGTACTTCCCAGGTATTCTGTCTTTGGAAATTCAAAATATGAGTAAACCAAGAAACAGTAAGACATGCACAGGAAACAGGAGACTCAACATGAGGGATGCTAAGAGGGCTTCAAGAATGATGACTAAGGAAGATCCGGCATAACCACTGTATCCCAGGAAAGGATAATAAATCAAGATTTTAAGGAAATGGAATAAATAGATATGTGATGTGTTGATAGCCTTGATTTTAATGGCAAGAAATCTAAGTCTAAATTAATGATAAATGCATAGAAGATGAAGCAAGTGACAAAACAGAACAACTTCTGAAGGGGTACGAATGAGCAGGAAAGTAAAGTTCAAAGAGTTCATATCTCAGCATCTATGACATACTCATGAAGGACAGTTAACTCTCATCCTTATCATGCTTAAAGCTGAGAAAAAAAATCAAGGAGTAGCATATTATTTAAGAATGAAAGAAAATAGTAAAACAGTCTAGTAAATGTTGGTGAATGTAACTGCCTTTAGGGGGAAAAATAGGGAAAAGAGAAGCAGGCCATTTGGGAGTTTTGTCTGAAAGACTAAATTATGCACATTTATTTGTGTTTGGCAAAAATAAAAATTGGGGGGAAAGATTTGCAATATAGATTCCAATTCTTAATATTACCGAATTCTTAAAATGAGCCTATTCTACAATACATTCAAACATTTCCTAAACTAATCTCACCCTAAATTACTCATTCAGTCTTGACTATATGTACAATAGCAAAGGCTAAAAGACTGGAAACAAGAAAACATATGATTGAATTCTCCTTTAAAAGATGTTTTTATGTTCTTGGCTTTTGAGAATTCATTAATCATTCACTAGATGGGGCTAACACACTGCAGAGAGGTGATGACTGTCTGAAATGTTCCCTTTGGCAAGTAATATCACATTTGAAAAAAAATATTCTATAGATTTATTAGATGGAAATTTGCAATTGGACAAAATATTATTTAAATTCTATCCTATAATATGCACAGAAAGTGTTGACTTATAATAAAAAGGTAAAGTATTATAGAATCTCGATTTACAAAATATAGATAGTGATTATCTAGTTGAACTCCTTGTTGTATGACTAGGAAAACTGGGGTCTAGGAAAGAAGGACTTGCCTGGCATGAAGGTACGTATAAGAGAGAGGCTAAAGGCTCAGACCTCCTGAAAGAAAATTCATTGGCTAGAAGCATGTAGGCAATACACTCACATAACCAGTATATATTGAGTATTGCTTTTGACACTGGATTTAGGGATGGTGTAAAAATAAATGAGATATAATTTCTGCCCTAAAAGGAGCAACCATATTCACAAAAAAATATAAATATTCATCAAATATAAGATAATTTAAGCAGGGGGATGATATGCAGGAAGAATAACTGCATGTTCAGTCATGAAGAACTAGTTATGGTTTATTTTGGTAATTTGGTCTTAGCAAGGATAGGTTTAGGAGCAGGAAAGCTAAATAGGTGGAAGGGCTACATTTAAATATTTTACATCGAGAGGCCTGATTTCAGCATTGCCATACATAAACTTTACAATGCCTAACTGATAATCTAAATCTTATTAAAACAATATGTATTTTACCTTTCCCAAGATACACTTAACAGAAAAGCAAAGACTTAAAAACTATTGATAATGCTTCATTTTGTTAAGTGCTATGGTTTAGATATTTGTTGTCTCACAAAAGTTCATGTTTTAGACAATGCAAGAATTTTCAGAACTGAAATGATTGGGTTATGAAACTTCTAACCTGATCAGTGAATTAATCCATTCAGACAGATTAATTGTGCCACAACTACAGGCAGGTAGGGTATAGCTAGA
The DNA here is from genome assembly GCF_048772815.1 of Callospermophilus lateralis. NCBI lineage: Eukaryota > Metazoa > Chordata > Mammalia > Rodentia > Sciuridae > Callospermophilus > Callospermophilus lateralis. The sequence continues at coordinate 64,230,098 of NC_135320.1, read as the reverse complement.
GGTAGGTCAGTCACTGGGGGAGCATGCCTTTAGAGTTTACTTCTGTCCCTTATGAACAGAGCTCTCTCTGCTTCTTGATTACCTCATCCTGAGCTGGGCTCTTCCTCCAACTGCCTTCTGCCATGTTTTTCTGCCTTATCTTAGGCCCGAGAAATGGGTCATCTATGAACTGAAACTTATAAACCTTGAGCACCAAATAAACTTTCCCTCCTGTAAAATTGTTCTTGTCAGGTCTTTTAGACATTGCAATAAAGAAAGCTGACTAAAACAATAAGTATGCAGGGAAATACCCTCAGTCACTACTGGAAGAGAAATTGAGCTAGATTTTGTCACTGTAAAGTTGTGAAATACACATTCCATTTGAATCCTCTAGTACTTAATTTTCTGAAATTTTTCCTAAATACTGATGTAGATAAATATACAAAGCTATATGTATAAAGATATTTGGGTAATTTATTTGTAACAGTAAAATATTTGAACCTAAATGACTAGTAACTGTGAATTAGACTAAGAAACATTATTTATGCTAATCTCTTACAGGGTAGTTGGTCTTTTTATTTGCTAGGAACTATCCTTCATTCCTATTTACCTGTAAATAGCAGGAGAATCTTAGAAACAACTTTACAAATGACCCCATTCCTTTAGCCCTATTAAAATTAGGTAAGTGTAATTACCTCTAGGGAGAAAAATAGAAAGAGTAGCAGGAGGTTTATGTTTTGTGTATCTAATCTTATAGAATTATAAGACTATTTAAGCTATCTGCGTCTATATTAGGTAAAAAAAATAAAAACTTGGGGAAAGTTTGAGAAATTGATTATAACTCTTTATATTAACCCACTCTGATAATGAATCTATTCTATATCTATACTTTTATTTTGTATGAATGTATTCATACATTTTCCAAACTAATCCTACAATAAATTTCTCTTTTTTCAACCTTGGCTACATCTGAAATAGTACAGGCTCAGATTTCACTTAGGTTGGGTCAGTGTCTTGCAGCCCAGACAGATCATTTACCAATCACTAGATAAATAGAGTCATCATGAACTAAATTCCAATACACAATTCAATGACATTGAAAATAATCCCTCCAGGGTGTTTAATAAGTAAAATATGTATAGGAGCATTAGATTTGATGATGCAACTGTCTGCTTGTGTAGGAGGCATCAGCCTTTCATAAGGAATGTTGTTTTTAAAGATGCAGTAACCCAAGTCCAGTTGGCAGGTATCTGTGATGATTTGTACTTTCTTGTATTTAGATACAACCATCTAAATGTCTTTCTAGTCACATATACCAGAAGAACTTCAGTGAGTCCATGAGAAACAAGTGTTACCCAACTTGAAATATTCAAAGTCCAGCCACCTTTAACAACCATTCACCCTCCCTATAAAGGAATGAATTCCACCCTACATCAATTCTGACTCATTCAGTATAAATGAAAGTTGACATACCCTCTTGCAGAAAATTTCCTATGTGGCACAAGCTAGGAAAAATACAGGTCCAAGAACATATTCTTAGAAATTATGGCAAGGAATTAAATATCTTCATCAGATCTGATGAAGCTGGGCTTACAAAGCATATTGCTGATATTGCTTAGAAACAAACCTAAAAACTTTCAGGTTGTACTGTTCCTAAATGTCATGTCTCTACCCCTTGTTATTGAAATTACTGTGATAATTCTGATAGTCTTATTCTTACCACCAAACCTCTATCCCTCTAAGCAGATTTTGATGGATATTATTATAAAAAATAATACCTTTATTATTAGAATAGTCTGTGTTATCCATAATTTTACTTTTTCATGGTTTTGGTTACCTATTGTGAACCTCAGTTTGAAAATATTAAATGAAAAATTCCAAAAACAATATTCTAAATTGTACATCACTGAGAAGCATGATGAAACCTCCTGCTATCCAGCTCCATCCCACTCAGAATGAATCATTCTTTTATCCAGAATATTCACACTGTATATACTACCCTCCTTAGCAGTCTTAGATATCAGATCAACAGTCTCCATATCACAGTGTTTATATCCAAGTAGACTTCTTTTACTTAATAGTAGACCCAAATCATAAGAGTACTGATGTTAGCAATTTGGATAGACCATAGAGAAGCTTTAAAGTGTTTCCTTTAAGTGAAGAAAAGGTAAAAAGTACAATAAGAAAATTTTAGTGATAGAAAAAGACATTCACCAAATTTTTATTGCAATATATTATATATTTGTTCTGTTTTATTGTTATTTATTGTTGTTGATTTCTTCCTGGGTCAAATCTAAAAATTAAACTTTAGTATAGACATATATGTCCTAAAAAGCATAGTCTATGTAGGAATGGGTTCTAATCACAGTTTCAAGCATCCACTGGAGCACTTGGAGTGTATTGTCCTTTGATAAAGGGAGACTAACTGTGATAAAAGTTTCCTTCTGTCATATTTCCTTGCACCCCTTTTCTTCCACATTCAGGCAGCAATGAAAGTTTTCTATTTATTCTACCTTCAAATGGGAGCCAAGAAGAGAGAGTCAGTTTTTTTCCCATATAATTTTTCCCTCCACTTAAGCATGGGATTAGCTAAGGAAAATTATTTCCCTGGATACATGGCTTCTTGCAGAAGGAACAATATATTGTTTCGGGAGAAAGCACTGAAATGCAGAATCGAGATGAATCATCACTTCTTTCAGTTCAAGAATCCCAGTCACCAGTATTCTAAATTTCTCATATGCTTTGATTTAGTCAAAGTATGCACCAAACATGTACCTTGAAGTAGAGCACATAAGATAACTGTGATTGAATTCCATCTCAGCATTACATGAGTTACTCCTTATGTAAAATCAGGAAATCATTTCACATTTTCTTAGCATAGCAGAGATTTCTCTTTATGAGCAGCATTTTCCACTTATTTCAGCCAGTGAAATATTTGCATGCTTATATATTTTCATGAAATAAGTACATACATATTTATATGAAATATTTAAATGCATAACTATGTTGTAATACATTATTTGGGGTTACTAAAAAGTTAATACTAAAGACTAACTCATCAATTTCTACTTTCTCCACTACCATGCTGTATATAGTAAATAGCACTGCAAGATAACACGATGAATTATCTTATGAGATAATGAGGAAATAATGCAGATTTAGAGTCAGTGAATTTATATTTTAAAAAATTCACCAATTTACATTATACCTAAGGCAATATTAGGTACATCAGTTCATCAATCTGTGACATAGCATATTTAATAATAATAATAATAATTAATAGGAGAAGGAGGATAAATAATTAATAAATCTTACTGAGTACTTTATGCCAAGCTTTGTCCTAAAGCCGTTTATATATTAACTCATTCTCATAAAAACTTTTGATTATATAACTACTAAAAATATCTTTGATGAAGACTTGAGGTACATAGAAATTAGTAATTTGAATAAAGTCATACAGCTAAATGTGGCAGATCAAGGAAATATGATTTCAGAGTCATATGGTCAATACTACTCTACATTATCTACATTACCTCTCTCACATTTGAAAATGGAATTAATTATACTATTTTCTAAGGTTTGCATGAGAAAGCATATGTAAAACCCCACGCCAAAATGAACTGGAAGAGTAGAAAATCAGTATTTATTACCTTAATAATCAGTAGATGTACAATACACAAAATGACCCCTAGTTGATAAAATATATTCTATCACCCTCAATTCCATTTAAAAAGAAAGGAGTTGTTGAATACCTAAGTAAATGACAGTGCTTCATTGTTTTCACATCCATTGTGTTGTGAATTCCTCAATGTGTCTCTTCAGAAAAAATAAAATACAATATTCCAAGTCAGTAGTATATAGTGCTAACCTAAGAGATTAAAAATTGCCTCCACTCTCCAACAAGGAAACAAATAACCCAATACTTTCCACCCAGTTCTGACCTAAGAGTCTACAATATCAGCTTTGTTTCTCTCTGGCTTCCAGAAGACTGACTACCATCACCAGCCACAGAGTAATTACACAGACCAGGAAGTTCATGACCAGCTGACAACTTACAAGGAAACAACTGGTCATCAATGCTCTTCATCCCCTGGGAGGGCAACAGTACCTAAGACAAATACTCAGGAAAAATTAGTCAAAATGTACAAGACTATGCTGGATGTCATCTTTGTATTTGGATTCAGAACTCATTTTGGAGGTGACAAGACAAACCTTTGGCATGATTTATGATTCCCTGATTTATGCAGAGAAAAATTAACCCAAACATAGACTGGCAAGACTTGTTCTATGTGAAATGGAAAAGACTTCAAGAAAACAGCAAGCGGGATACAAAAACAGAATAAGAAAATCAGGGGAACTGATTCTGCAGTAATTGTGTGAATTTTTCAAGAGGATTAATTAATAAGCTGAAAAACTTAAAAAAAAAAAAAGCCCTCAACATCATTCTATAAACCTCCATAGTTGTCACTGAATCACTGAACCTAGGTGACATGCAGTTTCTGAAGGCAATCAAAGGGCCTACCTCACTACATTTTACAAATGTCAAGTAGTGGGATTCAGGTTGTGCTTCACTGGAAATTCTGGCACATCATGAACTTCTGACTCAATTAGTAACAGTTCATAAAATCCTCATTGCTATGTGAGTTATATTTTTAAAAAAATTATCCTATTGGAGCAAGGAGCAAAACATGATTGAAATTGGGGTCAATGTAAATGGCATTTCTGCAACCATAACTACTGAATTTTTGTTATTTGGTACAGATGAAAGAAGGAGGGTAACTTCAGATCAAGAATTTGGTTTATAGTTTACTTCTACCCTTCAATTAAGAAAATCTGTTTCCATAGAAATGAGACTGCACTAATCCTTTGGGGGAATTTTTTCCACTGAAAAAAGATAGGATTAGGAAATATTAAAGTACTTTTGAATTTCTGTAGTTGACTGATTTACCTGAATTTAAAGAAATCCATGATGATTTGGTTAAAGGAAATCAAAGGGTATAAACCTTCAATTACAGAATGAACAAGAATCTAGTATACAACATTCTTAGGAAAGAATGTGCTACTTAACTGGCTTGTGGCAGTCACACATACATAAATCAAATAACCACATTGCAAAACTTGAACATATACATCTTTCAATATATAAACCTACCAATTACGTATTTAAAAAAATTTTAAAGGCACTTAAGTGACATACTCACTAAGCCAGTCAGTTCCAGATTTGGAGTTTGAACCCAAAAGATGTTAAAAATTTCAGGATGAAGTATAATGCAGGGAACAAGAAATTAAAGGCAAGTTTTTAGAGAAAAAAAAGAAACTTAAAGACAATAAAAGAGTAGAATTGAGATATCTGGAGAGGTGAAGGGCGGCAAAATAGTATAGTGGTTAGATTCTGGATGCCAATATGAAACTCTCTGAATTTTAAATTCATCTTTTATTTGCTCTGGGACTTTAGTACATTTCTTAAAAAGTCTAGGCCTTATGCTCTTTGCCTGTAAAGTATGGTGATTATAGAAGTACATTTGGGTTATTGTGAAGATTCAGTGAGTTCATGGTACACTATTCATAGAAGAGTTCATTGAATATAAGAAGTTCTTAATTATTATCAGGTTGACATCATTTGAGTTTGAAAGTAATCAGCTTCTGTATTTTTAATGTATGTATATTTTATTAGTGTATTTTAATTATGGCTTTCATTGTGACACATTTAAACATACAAGTACTTGGATTATGGTCACAACCCATTACCCTCTATTGTTCTCTCTCCCTTCCTCTTCTCTAATAGTCTCCTTGTTACTTTTTGTGACAACTTTTCCCTCTAGATTCTACATATGAGGGAATATATCAATTCTTGTCTTTCTGAATTTGACTTAATTTGTTTAACTTTATAATCTCCACTTCCATCCATTTTCTGTGAATTTTCTGCAAAACTTACATAATTTTATTCTTCTTTATGACTAAGTAATAATCCATTGTGTGTAATGGATCATTCTATATCCATTCATCTGTTGATAAGCACCTTTGCTGCTTTTATGACTTGGTTATTGTGTATTATGCTGTGACAAACCTGAATACAGAGATGCCTCTATAATATGCTGATTTTAATTCCTTTGGTTATACATTCAGGAGTGGTATAACCAGATCCTATTTTTAGTTTTAGGAGGAACTTCCGTTAGATTTCCATGGTGACTATACTAATTTACATCCCCAACAACGGCATATAAGTGTCCCTTTCTCCTTGTGTTCTCAACAGAATTTATTTTTTAATTTTTTATATTCTTGATGGTAGTCATTCTGAGTGAAGTGACATGGAATCTCAATGTAGCTTTTATTTGCCTTTTCCTGATGACTAAATATGTTGAACATTTTTTCATAATGTTATTGGTCATTGTACATCTTCTTTTAAAAAAACTGCTTATTCTGGTCATTTATCCATTTATTGATAGGGTTGTTTGTTCTTTTCATGTTAAGTTTTTGAGTACTTTATATATTCTAGATACATATCCTCTGTCAGAGGAGTAGTTGGCAAAGATCTCCTCCTGTTCTGTAGGCCATCTCTTTGCTATTTTGGATCTTTCCTTTGTTGTGAAAAAGCTTTTTAATTTGATTAAGGCCCATTTGTCAATTGTTGTTATTATTTCCTGAGCTACTGGAAATTCAATCACAAAGTTATTGCCTACTCTTATATTTTTAAATATTCCCCTGAATTTTCTTCTAGCAGTTTCAATAGTTTGGGCTTTGCATTTAGCTCTTTGATACATCTTGAGTTGACTTTTGTACAGGGTAAGAGATAGAGTTCTAGTTTTAATCATCTACATAAGAATATCCAGTTTTTCCAGCACTATTTGTTAAAGAGGCTCTCTTTTTACCAGTGTATGTATTTGGTATTTTGCCAAGGATTAGATGGCAGGAAATTCCATAGAGCAAGAAGATGACTTAAGGAAGATTTTTTAAATCATTCTAATATTTAAGAGATTGTTAATATTCAGGTCCTGTGAAGAGACTATTAATGAAAAATGTTCAGAGAATTAAGAAGAAATATTGAAGAGGCAGTGTCATAAAAGCCAGCTGTTCTCAACAGCTAAAAATTTTAGAGAGAAAATTCTTAAGAATTTGATTATCCTTTAAACTTGTATTTCATATTTTGATTGTCTTATTAATACTGAGTTAAGTAAAATCTTTGAAAAAATGTTTATTTATATTCGTAAGACAGTCATTAATTTACCATTCAAAACATATCAGATCACACATGTAAAATGACTGAATTTTTTTATGTAGCCTATATTTTAATAAAGCTTGAAACACATTAATTTCAAAGAAATGCTAAACACACCCACTCACCCCACCTCCCTCCACACACCCCTGTCTGTTCCTCCATTAGAGATGCTGAAATGAGTTTGCTAATAAATGTGCAACTAGTAAACATCTACAAAACAATTATCAATTGTTTTTCTCCTGCAACTGGTAAATATCTACAGAACAAAAATCAATTGCTTTCCACCTGACAAATCTGCATTTGCACAGACAAGAAAGGTGGAAAGCATTTGTCTTACTATCGTTTTTTCTATAATTTACAGGTTAAAAATTTCAAAGAAAATGGCAAAACGCAAACCCCCCACAATCTTATAACTCAGAATGGTGTCCTCTAAATAATGCTTATATTTCCAATAAAAACACTCAGCAATCTTTATTCTATTTTTAAAAATTTCTCATTTTTTCTACACCACTGCTATAATCAAAATGTAGAATATATCTGATAATCATAAGATTTAGCATCTCTCTTATGTGATCCATGAAATACAGGAAGCAAATGAGGTAAACCCCATAATACAGCCTTAAGAGTTTCCAGATTGTGGGGCCTGGAGGGAAACCCAAGTGAAACATGGTTCTCAGCCAGTTAAACAGAGCTGGGACTACAAAGAAGCAAAGCAAATAAAATGTACCAGGACTTTAAAAAGAAAGTACATCATGATGAACTGGGGATTAGCATAATAACATAACATTGATCTACTATTCAGGAACCAGTGTAATTCACCACATCAAGACTAAATTAACAATGTATATAATCATCTCAATTGACATAGAAAGTCATTTAAAAAATATTCAATACCCATTCCTGATTAAATATGATCAAATTAAAAATGGAATGCTAGTAAATGACAAACGAAAATCATTGTATAAAATTACAAAAAAGGGAACATTCTTGACCTAGAAAAATGTATCACAAAAAATTCTCAATTATTTATTGGTGAAAGACTGGATGCTTTCTCCCTAAGATGATGGACATCGACACTCTTCAATTTTATTTAATATTTTGCTACAAGTCACCGCCAGTGCAATAAGTCAATAAAATTCATCCATTTTAGAAAAGAAGTAAAACTTTCTTCATTCACAGTTGACTACATAGATTATCTTATGGAAACAATGAGAGAAATAAAACAGGAACTGAGGATGTAGTTCAGTGGAAGAGCACTTATATAGCATGCATGAGTCCCTGGGTTCAATTTTCCAGCATTGCAAAAAGGAAAAGAAAAAAATAAATAAAACATACACCCACACAAAGACTTGTACATTAATGTCCATAAGTGCTTTATTCATAATAACTCAACACTGGAAAAAATCAAATGTACAGCAAAAAAGTGGGGGGGGGATAAAATGGTATATTCCTTAAATGCCATACTATTCAGCAACAGAATAAAATTATGTATACACACTACAAAAAGGATAATTCTTAAAACAGTATGCTTATAGAAGCCAAATACCAAAAAAAATGCATACTCCATATATTTTAAAGTTATGTAAAATTTTAGATAATGCAAACAAATCTATCATAATAGGAAGTAGAAAAAAATAGCTGCCTGTTTTAGTCAGCTTTTTAACTGCTATGACTAAAGGATCTCACCAGAACAACTGTAGAGGAGGAAAAGTCTATTTGAGGGTTCACGGTTTCAAAGGTCTTAATCCATAGAAGGCTGGCTCCATTTCTCAGGGTATGGGATGAGACTGAACATCATGGTGGAGTGTGTGGCGGAGGGAAACAGCTCACATCATGGTGATCAAGAAGCAGAGAGAGAGACTCCACTCTCCAGATACAAATATATACACCAAAACCACGCCCACTCAGCTGTGTCAATGGCGACTAGGGTCCCAGTATACTCAGCCTACTTCACAGCAGTACTGGGTTAAAGCTTCCCCTCCACGTGCATGAACTGGGTGAAGAAGGAAGGGAGGTGTTGAACTCTTGACTACGCTTAACCTGGAATTCAGCCTTGCAACACAGAGCTGAAAACAAGAACTGATGACCTGCCCTTCAAAGATGCCATAGCCCTTGACTAGCAGCTGGGAACCAATGGAGCCCCAGTCCTCTTTGACCACACCTGCCCAGAGTAGTCTCCATCATACTAGGCTAGGCCAAGACAAAGTGCCAGAGACTTACTGTACTTACAAAGATTTAATACATTTTTTTGAACAAATATCTCTCCATTGTCCTTATATGTTTAGGATAATTTCCAAAGACTTTCAATTTTTAGTATTGAAAAAGTAACTCTCACCTGTTATGGTTTCCCTGGAAGTGGTCCATGAGCTTCTCACACTATCATTCTTGAAATGGAACTAACCTTCCATTTTGTTACATGGCAAGAAATACAGCTGTAGGTGTGATTTCAAAAATTGCATATTTTTATGGAATTACCATGCATTTTTCCTCTGTAAGCTCACAAATTTAAGAATTATTTCTTTTTTATACTCATGTGATATTAAATGAATGAAAACTTCAGTTTTTACCTGGCTGCAATTTTTGAAAATATTTTATACTCTTAACATACCAATGTAAGGTGTACTTGAAATGTAATTTTGACAAGAACTCTCAATCATTTTCACCCCATACATAATTGTCATTTTTAAGGGGAGACAGGAAGTTCAAATGACAAAGTTAATTCAGTCAAGTGAAATAGACTTTTGTCTTATATTACAAAAAAAGATGAGTTACAGAAGAGCTGTTTCAAATTTCTTCCCATCCCAATGTGCTGTCAACACCATTCTGTAGTCTGCTAAATCCTTTCAATTACAAGACCCAAATTAGCAGCAATTTAACACGAACATCTTACTAATTAATGCATATTCCCTTAGTCTATTCAATAGACCTCAGCTCTACAAAACATACTGGCCAATTTACCAAACTATCTTATTCTATGAAATTTACATCATCAAACAATAACACCCTGCAAAACTAGCCTATTTAAATGATTCTTTTTTTTCTATTCAATTTGATGAGCACTGAAATTAACCCCAAAGGTTAATCATAGCTAAAATTCAGAATTAGGTTAAATTTACCCTTGATGCTTTCCCAATTAACCTCACTGATTTTTTTCTCAGCTCCTAACACTCTTTTCTCTAAATGTAATGTCATTAGATAGGCTTATCTTCACTTGAAGAGTACCCACATTCCAAAATTGTACCCCTTAGACTTGTTTTCATATTGAGGGTAGCCCAGTTTCAATTGACGGATGCCAACTCACACGAAGCTGTAAGTAGACCAGAGTAGTCCAATATTTTCCTTTTCTCAGGGCTATTTTTACAAGCAGACACATTGTAGTATACAATGCAAAACATTGATGTGAGGCATTCAAAATTGACTGGAATGAAAATCTGTAAGTTTGGTGAGCTTGAAAGATAATGAGTTCACTAACAAATCTAGTATCTGTTTTTATTAAGCCACTACTACATACCAGACAATATGTTTAGCTTTTATTATACCATCCTTTCTAAACTTCCCAGCAACCTGATAAAGTTGGTATCATCATTATTATCCTCATTTTATACAAAACTAATTCTCAAAAAGCAAAGTCACATATCTATTAAGAAACCTCATCAGGATTTTATTCCATGTCCATCTGTTCCCAAACTTAGATTAACAAAGTATAACTGAAGTTATGAAGTTCTGTGATACATCGTTTGTAATATGATAAAAGTTCTGAGATAAACTAAATTTAATTACAAAGACCAGAGGTGGAGGGGAGAAAGAGATAAAGGAAGTTAATCCAAAACTCTGTTTACATTGAAACCTGGAATGAAATCCCATCACAGTAAACCACCAAGGTCAGCTTGCCCTGTTAATTTACAAACTTGTAGACTATTAAACCCCAGTCTTCCAGAAGCAGTAGTGACTTCTCCTTATAGACTGTCCCCATCCCAAAGCTTTCCCCACCTCACATATGCTGCCCCTCTTAACTACAGCTAATTATATTACAGCACTTTCCATTCCCAATATTTTAAAAATTCTCTGGTCCTGTGAAAGTTTTCCAACTTCTACCTAGCCCTGCTGCTGGTAGTTGTGGAAACTTGTCCCAGGACCTGGTGTTTTTTTGTTTACTGGCTGGCATCTGCAGTGTCTCAATAGACCCTTTTATTCCAGAGATCTTTGGGGGGTCTTAAGAGTTTTGGTTTAACAAATACAAAAAAAATTACAGTAATAATAAAAAGCGCTCAATTTGTTCCAAGCACTGTACTAAGTGTTTCATGTCTTATCACAAGTACTGCTCCTGGCAACCCTATTATGTAAGCACCATTACTATTTTAGATTTTAAAATGAGGACACTAAGACTTTGGTTATTTGTGCAAAGAAATGCAACTACTAAGTAAGGGAATTTGTTTTTTAATTCAAGTTGAGAAAGAACAGTTGGAGACTATATCAATAATCTGATATATTTAGAAAAAAATTTAAGAGAACATATATTAATATTTATATCAGAAAATCCATTCACTTTTTGGAAAAAAAAATGTTGAGGACATACTGAGTGCTTACTAAATACTGATCTCCAGTGTTAGGGTAGGGAATAAGATGGAAAAATAGAAACACTGTCTCTCTCTCTTTGCAATGGGTTTCATTCTCCCTTGGATTACAGATGACTAAGTAGGTAACAACTGTGGTGGGATGAACTCAGAGGAACTGTGATACAACAAAGGAGGAAAACCCAACTTAGGTGACCAAGAAAATGAAATACCTAGGCAGAAACAGATCAAAATAAAGAGGAAAGTCATTCAATATAGATAGTGTCAGTCCTCTATTCTTCAGGCACATGAACAAATTCATATGGGAGAGAAGCCCTATGACTCTAAGCAGTGAAACAAAGCCTTCACTAAGTACATTGAGTTTTGTACACATGAAGGAATTCATGATAGAGAGAATCCGTATAAATGTAAATCATGTTCAAAAGCCTTCACTACTTTAACTACCATTCAAATACTTAATCAAAATCATACTGGAGAAAATCATGATCCGTGTAAACACTGTGGGAAAGCCTTTTGTTCATCCAGTTAACTTTGCTCACATGAACCAACTCATAGGAAAGAATTCTTATGAATGTGAACACTGCGTGAAAGACTTTGCTTTACCCGTTGAACTTCACTTCCATGAAAAAACTCATACTGGAAAGAATGTTTACATGGGTATGTAAACATTGTGGTAAAAGCTTTAGATGTTCTGTTTATCTTCATGTGCCTGAGCAGACTCACACTGGAGAGTATCTATGAATGTAAATAATGTGTTAAAACCATCATGGTGGGGTTGTGGCTCGGTGGTAGAGCATTTGCCTGGCGTGTGTGAGGCACTGGGTTTGAGTCTCCTCACCACCTATAAATAAATGAATAAAATGAAGGTTCATCAACATCTAAAAAATTTTTAAAAATAAAAGAAAAATCTTCATGTTTTTTCCCCCTTTTCCTTCAAATACATGAACAATCTCAATGGAGAAAGGCCCCATGAGAATAAATGGTGTTGTAAAGCCTTCAGTGGTTTGAATTATCTTTGAAAACATGACAAAACTCATGCTGGGGAAAAACCTTGTGATTGTAAACAATGTGGGAAAGCCTCCACTTATTACAGTGGGCTTTAGACACATAAAAATATATTGGAGAAGAGCTCTGTGAATGTAATGATGTGGTAAAGCATTTACTAGTTGTGTATATCTTCATGTACATGAATGAACTTATTGGAGAGAGACCTCCAATAAGTACTTTTACCTCATGTAAACAATGTGGTACAACTTTTGCTCATTCTAATTCAGTTTGAAAACTCATAACAGAGAGAGACTGTATGAAAACAGTCTGGAAAAACTATCAGGATTGTCACTCTTTTTCAAGGGTATAAACACTCATACTGCAGAGAAAACATGTAAATGGAAGCAATGTAAAAAATGTTTCCTTATTCTTTTTTTTCTCTATATATGTTTGTTTTAGTTGTAGGTGGACACAATGTCTTTATGTTATTTATTTATTTTTATGTGGTGCTAAGATAGAACCCAGGGCTTTACATGTTCTAGGTAAGTGCTCTACTGTTGAGCCATAACTCCTGCCCTCCTTTATTATCAGCTTCAAATTATAAACAGATTCATACTGGATAGAAGCCTAATGAGAGTCAACAATGTGAAAAAGCCTTCAATTAATCTTGCTATTTTCAAATAGAAGAATGAACATTGTATATAAAAAAAATATAGATAGTGTGAAGGCCTAGGTGCTAAAGAATTGAATATGTGTTCATGTCATCTCATGTCACTGTGATAAAATACCTGAGAATAGCAATTTAAAGAATGACAAACTTACTTTGGCTCATGGTTTCAGAGGTTTTAATCTATGGTTGGCTAGCTCCATTGCCATGGTCTTGTGATGACGCAAAGCAACATGGAAGAGAGAGAGAGGTAGACTAGAGCCTTGCCTCATGGGAACCAGCAAGCAGATAATGAGGAAGGGACAAGATATACCTGTCCTAAGGGATGCTCCTTGTAATCTACTTTCTCCAAGTAAGCCCCGCCTCCTACAGTTTCCATCATCTCCCAATAATTCATTCAATTATTAATTCATCAGATTCATCTGTTAATGACATCATGATCCAAATATTTCCCCAAAGTTGTACCACTGGAAATTGCTACATTGGGAACCAAGCCTTCAATACATGAAGCTTTGGAGGATATTCAAAATCCAAACTGTAACAGGACTCATCCTCAAAAGTAGGGGTAATTTCGGATGGCCAGAAGAAAAGGGTGAAAGATGAAGTGGAAGAAGAGTCCTAATCCATACTGGGAGCCTTGATAAAAAAAAAATGGGAAAGTATCCTGAAAGGAATATGAAATCCTAGAAGTGTTTTAAGCAGAAGACCAGACCAGGCAAGTGTCCCATTTAGAAAGACCACTCTGGATACTAAATGGAAAATGTGTTGGAAATTAGCAACAAGTGAAATTTTAGACAGAGAAATTAATTAGGAGAGTTTGGCGCTATATTATGAAAAATAGGGTAGTTGCTTAACAAAGATAGTTGGTAGTAGGCACTGGGATAAAGGGAAATTTACTGTACCTTTTGTTAATCTTTTATTGTTGCTCTTGCAGGTGACCTAGCTAGGTATCAGACATAATTAATGGCTCTTTGAGTATTTTTTATCATTAAAGATGACTCTTCCATCCACTATAGCTAGTAAGACGTTTTATGGAATTTTTGTACATTTGAGACTTTTAAAACTTTTAAGTAGCAGGCATCTTATTGATAAATTAGGTTTTTAACAGAAATTTGAGCAATTTGAACTATAATTGTATGTTTAATCTTTTGCTTTGAGGTTTCAAAATGGTTTAAGGCTGGATTACATGTATGAAACATATAGTTGAAATTTGTAACTCATAAAACTGAGAAACAAGAAGTCCTAACTATTATATGCAGGCCTTAATTTTGGATATAAATTTAAAGGGTAATTAGTTCTGTAGTACATCTTAGAACATCTTGTATTGTTAATTTCAATGAAGTCTATAAAAATACCAAACATTCATCATAATTGACTCATTATTAAAAGACTACCATGCAGCTTAATCTTCATATCACAACAATTTAGGTTGCTCACAGGTATAGTTTGAAAAAGTAATCCAAGAGAAATGGAATTTAATCTATACCACATTGAAAGATAGATTACACACCAAAAAGAGTATATTACAATACTTTACACTTGACGTCCTACCTGTAGATATATTTGAGTTTCATGATAGGGCATACAACTTATAAGGAAGGGCAGCTCAGTATCTTGTTTTTTTTAAATTCCATTATATATCACATTTTCCCTAAAATAATTTAAGATTGCTTATGCAGATAAAAACAAGACTGAAAAATGTAAAGTTTAGGAAATAATTTAATCTAGATGTAAGCCAATCTACTGAAATTAGGCCATGTTCACAATTTTATCCTAATATTCTTAGTTAATGACTTTTGGTGGTTATTTATCATTCCTTTTCTCCATTTCTTCATTTATAAAATATGAATTAAAATACCTATTTAATATGTTGTAAGAACTAAATGGAATGATGTTGCACATAAAATACTTTGTAGGATAACTAGATCATGATTAACACTTGATGAATACTGATTGTAATGTATTCAAAAAAGTGTGCAAGTAAATCCTGTATACTCCAAAGTCCACATTTCAAAACAAATTCATTAGTGGCAATTATTCCTCTATTTTAAAGTGGAAGTAATTTTATAATGGATATTCTCATAGAGAGGACATTATACAATAGAAAAGATTGTTCATCTTCAGCAACATCCTTCTAGTAAATGCAAAGATGAGTAGCTTAAGGTTCCTTCTTAGAAGATTCATTGACATAGACCAGCAAAGGTACACCAAAATGTAACTTGGTTAAAGAAAATTCTACATTAGCCCATTTTGGCATGATTTTAATGAATACCTCCATAATTGTCTGACTAAATCAAAGTATAATTAGAATATAATTATGATTATAATAATAAAAGACTGAGTATGTTTTAGACAGATCTCCATAAATATTTTTTCAGCATTTCTAAGCATTTAAAAGGTGTTCAAGAGCATTGATCTTGAGTACTTACTTTTTTAATTGGTATCACATAAACCCTAAATTTAAATGTTTCTGAAGATTATCTAAACTAGACAAAAAGCATTGGAAAAGAAAACATATCCTTTCAATAATCTAGGAAAGAATCATAAACAAGTACCACAACCAACCTATCTATTAGTAATAGCCTTAGCCCCTGCCTAAGCTATATATTTATATAAATAATTTTTTATAAATATAAATAAACATATTATGTGAACATATTTTGTATATATGTATGTATATATTTATATACATACAAATATTTCCAAACCTGATTTTGATTAATGCTTTATTTCATAGTCATATATTAGGGTTCAATAATCAATTATTCACACAATTAGCAAACATTTATGGAGTGCCAGTTATGAGACAGGCCCTTATTAGGTCCTGATAGCACAGCTGTGTACAATAAATACAAGACCACTATCTCCTGGGGCTTATGTGATTATTCTGGAGAGAGATGAGTAGGTATTAGGTATCAAAAATATGCCTTTCTTCTGTTGCCTGTAACTGATGTCAAATAAGACAGGAAGCAGATGATCAAGATGCACAACCTGTGGGGTCACCATGTACTGCTGGGAGAGATCAGTGAAAAGGGTAGAAGGTTGGAAGGCCATGGAAAGAAATTTAAATTTTATTCTGCGTGCAATGAAAGGGGATTTGAAGGCTTTTAGCTAGGAATAAGTGCTACATGATTGAAATGGTTTAAATGTCATGATGGAGACCAGAAATGTGGTGGAAATCAAGACTTTTTTATTTTTTTAAAAGAAAGCCTCTATTGGATACCAGGGATTGATCCCAAAGTAAACTAACAAACTAACAGTAAGTGTTTTCGTCAGTCTTTTTGCCCCTGTGACTAAAGGACCTGATCAGAACAATTTTAGAGGAGGAAAAGTTTATTGGGGGCTCACAGTTTCAGAAGTCTCGATCCATAGAAGGATGGCTCCATTCCCCAGGGCTCGAGGTGAGGCAGGACATCACGGTGGAAGATTGTGGCAGAGGGAAGCAGCTCACATGAAGAACAGAAAGCAGAGAAAGACTCCACGGCCCAGACAACAAAATATATACCCCACAGCCATGCCCCCAATGAACCACTTCCTCCAGCCACACCTTACCTCAGTTACCACCAATTAATCCCATCAGGGATTGATTTACTGATTGTGTTAAGGTCATAACCCAATCATTTCTCCTCCAAACCTTCTTGCATTGTCTCACGTCTAAACCATAACAGTGACGAAGTAGAGGAATGAATGGATTTTAAATTTTTTGGAGAGGAAAAAAAGCTCTCTAATTTTGTCTAATTCAAATACATTCTATTTTTTAAAAGACACATATTTTACAAAACACTTTCTAATAATATGTAAGAGCTCCAGAAGGTTTAGGGCATGTTAATGGGGATGAATCATACAATACCATATCTACCTCAAACTCTTAACAAGTAGGAAGGACTCTCTATCCTGAGAATAGCCCTCAGCAATAATAAAATTATCTACTCTGCAGTTAAACATTAGGCAGCTTTGATTCTACCTTCAGATCTTACTGGGTTAAAAATATGAGAAGAATGGATGAGGTATGTATACCCGAATGTATGAGATATACGGGGAACCAAAGTCAAGCAGCCAAAGCCAAAGCAAGAAAGAGAACAGATATTGTTAAGGGTGTGCTAAAGCAGTTTCAAGAAATAAATAAAATCACTGAATTCTTAGAAGGAACAGCAATTGAGCCATGCCAGGGGTGCAGTAATCAGAGACCAACTGGCTCTTTTGTGTCTAAGAATGGGTTTAAAGAGAAACTGATTCTGTAATAGAGGATGAAATTATGAAGAAACTGACTATCTTTTGTGCTTTTGATGTGCTCCAGAGAGCCCAATGACAATTGAGAATTTACTAGTACTTCATACAAAGCGCAGTTGCTAAAGATTAGTAACACTTTTGTATTTAATGCCCAGAAAAGAAAAATAATAATCACAAAACTTTAAAAGTTTTTTAAAATCCCACATATGATTTCATTTGATCCTCATAGATTCCAATCCTCATAGACTTATCAAACAGTCACACCAAAAAAAAAAAAATTGGATATCCCAATAGACAGGCCTCATTGCCTTGCTTTTTTCTCTTTATCAGTCTTTAAGGACACACTCCCATCTCATCTGTTTCATCCATGGAGACTTAGCTGAACTCTGCAAATGTTGTTTCTTAGCAACCTAATCATGACACCCCATCCAAGACCATCTTTTAACCATTCCAGCTTCCTGTTTGGTTTGATGGCTGTTTTTCAGTGAATATGTAAAAAGCTTTGCCGGACAATATTTGCAGGTTTTTTGGTCAGTTTTAAATATATTTCTGACTTTCTCACTTTAAGTATCTAGTCTGTCCCTCATTGCAGATGACTAAACAAGTGTCAAGGAGCACAATGTACTACTTTCAGTTCTGCATTGCAAATGACATTTTAGCCATATGTTAAAATTTCAGAGTATACTAAAAACCACTCACAGTACATGGTTATCAGTATCTTTGAGCTCCCAAAGTGCACTATCTTTTTTAAAAAAAACTATTAAATTTACAAAAGGTGAAAGAGAATGAACAGCAGTAGGCATGCTAATGGTGAAAATTGAAAATATGAGATCAAAGAAAAACTATTAAATCAAAACAAACTTCAAATAAGTCAACCGCTGGCAAAGGTTATTTTGATATTCAATTTGACATTTTACAAAAGAACAAGAGAAGATTGATTAAATAAAAATTCCAAAAGATGACATGAGTCTCTCTCTTCTGATATTGGTATCAATAAAACAGCTAATTTACCTTAGGCAAGCTTCAAGGCAGAGAGAACATCTAAAGCACACACTGTATACTGCATGTTGTTATGGTTTCTGTAACTGGTATGATAACTCACACATCATCGCTATCTTCTGAAATTAAAATGTCTCCAAAGCTTCCATCAACTCTAAACCATTCCAAGTCAATTCACATTCAAGAAATAGCCATCAGGCAACTCCCTTAATTTTCTCTATAAAAAATAAAATTATTCAAATGTATTGCTCTCATTAGATATAATATATGCCCATTAATAAATGAAGGGGTGGGGAAAATAGAAGAAAATTAAATAAATATAAACAGTAGACTAACTACAGGGAGATATATCACATCCAATGGAGAGAATATTGAATTTGAATGCTTTTAATATGGTGCCTTGACTTAAAGGATAAGTATTTTACAAGTTGTAGACAATTCTGACTATGAAATCAAAGTTTAGCAATGAAGTTTAAGGAATTTTGTAAATTTTTTATGCATATAGTATATGTTTTATTAAATCAAGAGTAAGGTTTGAAATATTCTGTATGAACAATATTTAAAAGTAACTAAAATACATGTGATTATTAATTTGCACTACATTTAGTGTTTCTGTGTATATGTGGTACTGGTCATTGACCCCAAGACATTGGGCATGTATATGTTGGGCAAGAGCTCTACCACTGAGCTACACCCCAGCTCTTTTTTAATTTCACTTTGTGACAAGATCATGGTAAATTGCCCAGACTGGCCTCAAATTTGCAATCCTCCTGCCTCAGCTTCCAAAGTAGCTGGGATTATAGGCACCTCTTATGTTATTTTATATGCAAACTATCTTCTCACATGGGAGGGATTCAGTTGATAAACACAGTTAATAAAATGAAGGCAAGATTCATAATGTATAGAGAAGTGGACAGAAAAGCACTGAAAACAGTAACTCTTGTTTATACTTTTGGACTTAAAGCCAATAACTAGAGAACATTGTTCAGGGCATTCTGTTTTTGAGAAAGCTGATCAGAGATATTAAAGAAAATAATTTCAGCTGAAATTGTGGGAGTTAAGGTGTGGAACACATGTGGCAAGCTGACTCTGTGTTGTATGAAAAGAACAATCCAAAGGATCTCCATTTTAATGAAGCTAGATCTGCACCTTCTCAACAGTTAGCACAATAAAACAATGTTATTTAATGTTTGGTTTGAAAAGACATGTATATATTTTTATGCTGTTTATTGTGCATAATCTGTTATTCCAAGGTAAGGTAAATTTTTTAAAAAAATTCAAAAGTATAATATATGAACATATTTTACATAATGATCACAGTAATTTTCATGACTTTTTTTTTTTCAGTCAGCCTAAATCCTCTGTCTGGAGAGCTGTGGGAAACCTGGACAATTAATGTGGTCTTGGTTATAGGAATCATGGCTAAGCTATGAAGCTTTCTTCCCAAGAGTCTGAGGAATTTGTTTTTTCACAGAGAGCTACTTGCCTTTGATAAATGCCAATGCTTTATTGCCCGTACATTAAAGGATATTTACCATCTCTTGTTCCTGGGTAGTAATTGTCAATAACATTCTTCAATTATCATGTCAGGTAAAAATATCCATCCCCATCAAACCACACTTCCAAATGTCTCCTTAAGGCAGAAGTATTAACACTTATTGAAAATCCCTGACTTATAAATATCTTAGGGTAAAAAAAAAACAGAAATAGTTAAAGGAAGAAAAGGGGAGGGATAGAAATATCTAGCTGATCAGCCACTTGGTCACTGTGTCCTTCAAAAATATATACACACATTGATGATGAACACTAGAAGGTTAAAGAAGGACATTTTGGGAGGAATACGGAGCCCACTAAATGTAGGTTAACAGTGCTATTCATACTAGTGAAAAGCTACAAGCTAGCAGGTGCACGCTCTCTACCCAGCCACTTCCTCTATTGGGCAGGTGTAATTTTGTGGAAATAACAGTAGAAAATTACAGATAAACCTAAGGTAGATAAGCCAAAAGTGGACCCTTCCACTGCTGAGAAGATGAAGAAGCTTTCTGGGCCATCTGTAACCTTGGGCAAAGGAAAAGGGAAATGGCCTAACCATGGTAGCTAGCCTTTCTTCACCATGAATGCCCTAGTAGTCATTAGTGCAGAAAGCCTTTTGACTAACCAGTGATCCTACCCACATGGAGCAGACTAAACAAGAGAACTTTACCTCCCAGGGCTGCACCCTGCTCATTTGGAGAAAGGCATAAAAGATGGCTAAAAGCTGAAAGACTAGGCATTTCCCCCCCCAAACTATGCATTACCTAAAGGGAATATTTAAATCATTGCATTAGATTGAAACTTTATTGTGCTAAAAAGAAGGGCTTACCTTATTCCTACTGTGAAAAAAATTTACAAGAAATAACTAATCAATAGGAGATAAATGAATTATATTTTCTCTGTATATCTAAAAACATGCACATATTTATACATATGTGTGTATATCTTTATATTAGGTCTACAAGAAAGGTTTTGATAAAACCTTACAAGTCATAAAAGTCCTGCACTTCTTTAATTATTTAAAATTAAGCATAAATTCTACGTTTAAGTTGTACAATTACACATATCCTTTAGAACAACAGTTTTCAAAGAGTGTTCTATTGATTCCTGTGGTTTGAGGAGACCCTTTGAGGTATTTTGATATTATTATTTTTTTATTATTGCAAGGCACTACTTTTGTTTTTCACTGACTACATTGCACTTAAGATACAAAAGCAATGAGGGGTAAAAGTGTTTCAGCATGCCTCAAAGCAGTGGCACCAAACTATACCAGTTGTCACTGAGCTCTTGACATACTTCTAGGGGAGAAAGTCAGAGGTGCTTAACAGTGTCCTTGATGAACAGTAATAAATATCATTAAGTTAATTAAATATTATTAATTATAATACATTTCATGGCTAGGTACATATCTTTTAATGATCTAACTAAATTCAGTGTCAGGTCATTTATTTAACTGAGGTACAAGATGAGATCTCTACTCTCCATAGACCATTATTTTCACTTGGAAAAAAAAAAGGTAATGGTACACAAACTATAGTTATTCAAAGGACTGTGAATAATTTCTTAAAATTAATTGATGGAGATTGTCACTGACAAGGAAACCTGACAGTATTGTATTTCTATGACTCAAAGCTTGGTGAATTCCCAATACTTACAAACTGATTAAATTATTGGTAAAATTAATAAAATTAATTTTTAATTTTTCTCTTTAAATAAAATCTGTCACCTTTGAAAAGATTTGTGAAACCAAGGAACAGCCACTGTGAACTTAACAAACATGTATGGATTTTTTTAAAAAAATCTTTCCAAGGGTAAGATACACGGATAGATTTTAATATAACTGAATATGAAAAATTCACTGATACAGTGTCAGACTCCATGTCCCAACTAACCTATCAACTGCAGATGTGGTATCTATCAGTAAAGAGTTCACACAATGACATATCCAAACCTTTAAAATGGCTCTTCTGTTTTTTAAATTATCCACTGTGTAACACTAGGTTTTCTTCAAAAACTTTAATCAAATTATGAAATTGCAGCATATCACACAAAGAATCAGATATTGAGCCGGATATGAAAATCATATGAAAAAAATATAAAACAATGCCACCCTTCTTGACTAATTTCTTGGGAGAAATATATCTTCAAATAATGAATTACTATTTTTTCATGTATTGGCTTTATTACTATTATTTTTCAAAGATTTATAAACAAATACTTAAAATTTTGTTTTAATTTTTAGTATGATAAATAGCAAGATGCAGCCTACGTAAGTAAAATTTGCTTGGAATCCCTAATGATTTTTAAGACTGCAAAAGAATCCCAACACAGCACAACCTATTCTGAGCTATAATTTGAGTTTATTATATAAGAAAGTGACCTCCACCAATTCATTGGAAAGAGGCTTACTTACTTTGTGACTCTTATTGCCCTAGGGACAAATTCTAGTTCAGATTGGAGGTGAAAGTAGATCATCATTTCACAAAGGGATATGATTCCAATTGCAGCAGTGTTTGGCCAAGGTGGCAACATTGACAAAGGTCACTTGTTCTTTTATCACTGTCTGACCCAAAGACCTACATGTCTTTCAGGTACTTCCAAACTTATTTTTTATTTGACATTTAGTTATTCAAGAAATGTTTTTTTTTAAAGAACTGCAACGACAACTGTAACGTGTTATTACCAGAATAAAAGTGAAGCCAGTTACAAGTTTAATCATTTTCAAATATGAAGTCTTTTAACATATGCTGGAAAAAACTATACTTTCCTATTTATTAAACAGTATGAAATGAGGAAACATAATGTTAGCACATTTATGGCTTAATTTTATAAAAAAAATTAAAATACTAGCTTTGTACATACATAAAAATACATATTCATCTATAAAACATCTGTTATCCTCAAAACTTCCATTTGTTTAGTCAGTAATTACCTATTCTTGATTTTTCTTAAGCTTCTGCTATCAAACTTAAAACATGTGTGGCCTAGAGTCATTATAAATATTGAACCTATTATGAAGTTGATGATTTCCTACATACATCTCAAAACACTATTTTATTTTTATTCTTTTATAAATTATCTAATTGAGACTTATTTCCATTTTCTTTTAAATAGTAGGCAATATGAAACTAGATACTTCTCACTACCATTATGAAAGTAAAACATTCGAAGTTACTAAAATGATAAATTGGACCATATAGAAATCAAACAAAAAAGCAGATGTAGGACAAATTTGCTATGCTTTGACATCGTTCTGGATACCCATTTGGTTTAGATTTCCGGGAAATCTGTTTGTGGGAGAACTGTGAGGCTAGGTCTAAAACTGAGATGTCAATCAGAGGCACTGCTGTAAGGAAGAAGCCATATGGCTTACTGCTATTCTTCAGGTTGGAAGAGTGACAAATTTGTGAATTCACTTGCTACCAATATAATTTTCTCTGCTGTGTAGAGAAAATATACTCTGAAATACACAAACTGATCTCAGGATTTTTTTTTTCCAAATCAATAAGATTTGTGTGTACTAATTCCAAATTTTTATTTATATTCTTGGTATCAGTGAAAAAAAGGATAAGAAAGTGGAGCACACAGCTAAGTGTAAAATGCGTTAACTTGGGAAGTCAAACAAAATTGGTTGATCCCACTGATGTAATGGTTTTAATATATAAAATATTTATGTAGATTAATGTTCTGTGTGCTTAAACTGAGATTAGATAAGTATTATGATACTGGAATAATGTGTTTTATATGGCTTCACAATCCTGTTAAAAATATTTTAGCATAGATTTTCAGCATATGTGTCCTAAAAATTTCCTTCATATTTTTTCTTTAATTAAATCAGGTTTAAAATGCCATGAGCATGCTATTTAAAGGAAATATAGTACATAACTAAGAACCATTTTGTAGAGAAAAATTGCATTTCTCCTTATCTCTACTATTTTCTTAGTGTCTTTAATGTCTCACTACTTTTCTTGCATATAATGACAATATGATCCACTGATTTAGTAAAGTGCACTTTATTGTTGATTTTCAGGTGTGTTGTACTTGTATGTGTATTCATATGTGATATATATGATGTATATAATAAAAAAAATATGTAGAATATGTATATATTCTATTTGTGTAGACTTATAACTTTCCAGAAGCTTATAGAAATACACTGGTATAAATATTTATTGATTGATAGACTTTTATTTTTATTTATTTTTTTTTTAAAGAGAGAGTGAGAGAGGAGAGAGAGAGAGAGAGAGAATTTTTTAATATTTATTTTTTAGTTATCAGCGGACACAACATCTTTGTACGTGGTGCTGAGAATCGAACCCGGGTCGCACGCATGCCAGGCGAGCGCTCTACCACTTGAGCCACATCCCCAGCCCTTGATAGACTTTTAAATACTGATTTGATTGCAGGAAAACCAAAGAAATATAACATAAAAAAACTCGCAACACATATAGAGTGCAAAGATTACCTTTCTTCCTTCCAATTACAAAGTGAATTCAAGTTTACAAAGTGTCTTCATAGGAGAGCCCTAAATAAATGGGGGATAAGTTGAAAAGCAATTTACTCCTAATTTTAATAAATCACATATACTCAATGAGAAACATGGTTTGTATTTGTTCTGTATGATTCAACTACTCTATAACCATAGGGGAATTCGATCAAGCTGGATAAAAAGAATTTAATTGGAATTTTAAATTCAATATTGGGTTCACTTAACAGTTCACAAAACATGATGATCAGAGTGATTACTACTCTGCTTTTGCTCCACTGCCTCTAAATCTTGTTTATTAAAGTTTCATTTCAGTGTAATTATAAGAGTTAATTCAGTGAACAATAAGTACCTGATTCTACACATTTTCTTGATAGTTCAGGAAAATCTGACTTGTGTGTTTTGAATAACATAGTGGCATAATGAAAATTATAACATGATCAATCCAATCAGCTATTTTCTTTTGTTGATTAGGAGAAAAATTCAAATTATGGAAATGTGAAATTACAGGCAACATGCTGGTCATTGTCTGTAAAATATAGTCATTTCTTAATTATTTGTTGAATGAATAAGTTCTGTCTCTTTAAAATTACTTGAAAAGAGAAAAACATCTCTAATAGTCATTGCTCATTATTGTGCTATTTTTTATATTGATGGTCTTCAAAGAAAATACCGGCTTGGAATCAAAGGTGTTTGAGACTCTATCTCCTATCTGTGTGACGTGAGAGAACATAGGCCAACACTCTGAACTTGATAACTTAAAAAATCAGAATAATACCAGCGGCTTCTTTGCACGGTTATGTGGAACATGCACAAAATGAGATAATATTTGTAAAGTTCTTATCGCTTAATAAGTATTACATAAGTTATAGGAGAGGGATATCAGGAAAACATTCCTAAGACATAATAATAAAAGGCAATAATAATAATGACAGTGCACTTAACATTTCACATGGATTATCTCATTTAACTTTTAAGCAATAACATAAATTACTATTGTTACCTCTATTTTAGAAACGATTAAAATAAGACCTAAGAACTTGTTAATGTCACAAGTCAATAAAGGGCAGAACAGTGATTGAATAAGTAAAGATAGCAGCTATTAATATCATATTATTATCCTCATCATCGCCATCATCAATGCTTGCTGCTATCTCTGTAGCAGACTAGGCTATAAAAATGAGCTCTTGGGTACTTCCAAAGATAACTGCCTCCCCTTGGAAGGAATCCAGAACAAGCCCACATTAAGCTAAATTCTGCATTAGAGTGGGCTGTCGTACAGTTGGGAGGATTTATTCCAAGCACCTAGAAGGCACATGAAAGATGAATAGATAAAATTCATAAGACTTTCTTTTTTCTTTAAACGTATCTCAATCCAATGAAGAGAAGGAACATGAAACCATTTTGTCCATACACAAAAGCATTTTTAAATGTAATTATAACTGAGTTATTTAGTTGTCAGTTCCTTGGAAATCAAACACAGGGCCAAAGGTATGTACACTACACATGAAATATGGTCTAGATTGTTGATGAGTGATAAAAATTAAAGAATTAAATATGAATGCATGAGTCTACAAAGAAGAGACTCAAAAGGAAAAGTGTAGAGTTTACTCAAATTGAATTCTATGAAGCTCTTTTTTCAAAAGTATTCACTCCTATCTCCCTCAGCTACCAAGATAAATGTAAACTTGCAGTATTTTAGATATGAATTAATACCCAAAGTGTATATTTTCCTTCAAAAACATTTCAATGACTTAACATCATGTCTGCATTATCACTTTAAAACACTGATATAAAAGATGATTTCACAAAACGCCAAAATATACTATTCAAATGGATCATGAAAAACAGAACATAATGTTAATATTCCCATTATTTTATAAAAAAACTCAACAAAACATTCTATATTTTGATAATAAAATTTTCTAAAATAAGTCAAATGACTTTCAACTTTTATTTTCATAATCATCAATAGTGTCAGACATTTAAAGTACATCATGATTTTTCTTTTTATTCAATTTGAAAATGTGACTGTTACAAATGGAAATTGATCATTAATGAATTTAGAATACAAATTTTTAAAAAATGAAAGAATGAAAAACACCAGTTGTAGCTGCAGATTCAAAACTCAAATTGATAACGGGTAGACTTGACAGAGGAAGCCAAAAACTAATGATTACATAACAGGAATCTAGATGGAAAATCACCTGAATATAACATCTCACAAATCGAAAATATGCCTAAACCCATTAAATTGTCTAGTGTTCACATGGCAATGCTGCACAGCCTCCCACATGACAGTCACCCCCCCCCCATGCCATGTAGGAATGAAATGGAAAGTAAGACCTCACCATCCCCAATACCTATGAGTAATTCTTCACCTCTTGGCCTACCTTGTGGTGTATCTCAGTCAGAATAAGGAACCAGGAAAGGTATCCTGTGAATAGACACAGTTGCTATTTTGTTTTTCACATGCTTGTCATTGGCCTCTGACTCAAATCTACGTAATCATGGAGGGAAGAGTGTCAATAGATTCAAAGTAACAAGACAAGGAACAAACCAGAGAGTTTTGGTATTTGAAAGACTATACTTTAAAACAGGCTTTTTATGTTTATACTCTCCCAGTTGTCTAGTCATCTTGTCTCTAATTCTGATTGCCTTAATAAGTGTAAGTTGTTGTATTCATAGTCGAAACCCAAAGGAAGAATTTAAAGTCTTAGCCATAGAGGTAGAATCTGGAGTCAAAAAGACCCTGGTTTCAATTCCTTTGTACACCCTCTCACATGTTTACTATGTAAGTTGGAACTTACTTAGTTCTCGTGTATGTCAAAGTCTACATCTATAAACAGGGATGCCAATACATACTTCATAGAATCATTGTGAGATGTCAGATGCTTAGCAAAGGGCCTGACATTGAAAATGGTTAATATTATAATTACTCCTATAGAACACCACTCATTACAAGCCAGGGTTAGAGGCTTGGAGGCAGTGGAGGAGATCTGCAAGCCTCAATCACCTTTCACAGCCTCAGGTTACTTGTCCAAAAATCTCCCTTCTCACCTAGTATTGTCATTCTTTCTAAGATTTTTCTTCCTTCCTCACCATGATATGTAAAGCTAGTGAAGAACTTTATCACTAATCATGGCGCAAATAAGGCTTAAAAGAACTATGAACTTTTGCCCTTTTCAATAAAATCATCTGTAATGGAGATTTTAGAGGTTTTACCTCAGCATAAAGGAGAGCTCTACTACCTTATGAAATAATAATAACACAATACCTAAACATGATGATGAACTATTTACTGGGATAATTTTAGCTTCTTTGTGTTTTCTAAATGGAAGTACTTTTTATACAGATGACAGGTAACCAAATGGATAACTATTAAGGCAACAAAACTAGAAATATTATACAATTTCAAATGCTTTGAAATTGCCCCATTCTTTTCACAAGATAATTATAAGTTACACAAGGACAGAGCTCTTGTATGTCTTCTTTCCTGATGTATCTTAAGCACCTAAAATCATGCCTGGTATATCAAGGAATATATCTCCTTCTTTAGAAACTTGCAAAAAACAAACAAACAAACAAAAGCAGCCATACTGGTTATTTTAAAAAATCAACAAAAATTATAATTTCCAAGCATTTGCTTATGAAGGCAAACTCTGACCTCGAGTCCTGGGTTCAACTTTGTATTATGTGACCCTAAGTAATTCACTTAATTCCTCTGTGTCTGTTTCCCCTTTTTAAGATGTGTAGATTTGCTACCTCACAGTGTTGTTATTAAACTAAAATAAGTTAATACATGAGTGAAGAGACTTCAGAACTTTCTGGTATAAAGAAAGCACTCAATAAATGTGGGGTGTTTTTATTAAAGTTGGAAATTTTGCTGAGACATTGAGATTCATGAAGTAAATGCAGCTGGGGGTCCCACAGCCAAGTGACAAAGTCAGAGCTAAACCACTACGTTACTGTCCAAAATATGGAAAAGATCTCCCTATTGTATCAAGCTACCTGCTCATCCTTTGTACCTGTATACTTTGTAAAATTATTTACTAGAAAAAAAAAGATGAGTATGATTCACCCTCTTAGAAAATGCAATTGGAAAAAAAAATAGTATTCTGAGATATTTGTTGGAAATAATGAGAAAACCTTGACCCATAATACACAAAGCAGTTCATAGAACTGCCCTAATTCCAAGTTTAGCACACTTAAATAGTCTGGAAATTTTGGCATTTATGTGAACACAGATTGAGGAGAACTGGAATCAAATGCTATAATTCTTGAGATGTCTTCAGCATAATCTAATATTCAGAATCACTGAGCGCCTCACTTCCTCCCTTGGTCTTATTTTCCTCCCTCTTCTC
Source organism: Callospermophilus lateralis (assembly GCF_048772815.1). Lineage (NCBI taxonomy): Eukaryota > Metazoa > Chordata > Mammalia > Rodentia > Sciuridae > Callospermophilus > Callospermophilus lateralis. Next base: position 64,201,063 of record NC_135320.1, on the reverse strand, counting down.
CATCCACCCGCTCAGCTGGAGCAAGGCACCTTGGCCAGAGTTCTCAGGCGGGGGCGGCTGATTCCCAGAATCCAGAGGCCCGGAGCCGCTAAATGGTGAAGGCTCAGAGTGGCAGCAAGTTCTGGCAAAGAGCTCATCTGTGAGCAGTTTCTCTTCCAGACAGGTCAAGTCCGGCTTCACGCATGGACTAGGAGAATTAAAGGAAGGTTACTTTATCAGCCGTGCCAGCTGAGCGCAGCCCAGGTGTGCCAGGAGCTGCAGGTGAGTTACTGTAGGTCCCTCCCTTCCCACTCCACCTTATCCGCCCCGTATCCAACACGTTGGCTAGGGCGCAGCTCCAAGAGGTCCGGAGGGCACATTTTTAGTCTCACCTGGGAACCTGCTCTAGGCTTCTCCAATTACCGCGGGGTCGCTAATGTTTAAACTCCTGCTCCAACCCAAGTTTGTGCTATTCCTTGTCTTTCTGCCTCTCTCCTTTCCTAAGCTGAGAGCCTGTTCTCCCGGAAAGTTTAAGAGTGCATAGTGTTTCATTGTAGGATGGACACCCCAGTGGGTGGGAGCTCCCAATCATGACCTCTGGTTCTTAGTGACCCCCTGGGATTTTAATTAAAACGCATCATATTAGCCTTATATCTCAACAGAGCGGGGTGACTAAAGGAAGAGGGAGAAGAAAATAGAGCAGGAATAACAAATCAGACCGGAATAAGAGTGAAGTGGGAAGAAAGGTTGCAGTCCAGGTCTACAGGTACCCTACCCCACGCGCTCACACCTGGAGCAGACACCCCTATTGAGACTTTACAATATTTACAATGAAAGAAAAGGGGAAAATACAAGCCTTCAAGTTAGCAAGGACTCAGACCCAATTACCACCTCCTCGGCTTTCTAAACTTTGTTTTGATCTCCTGCCTGGAGAAGTGAGTCTCGCCATAGCCTTTGCTTGTGCCAGGCTAAGAGTACGCAACCCTCCTTCTTCCCCCTCCAAGCTACATCTCCCTCTCCCACTCCCTTCCCCAGCCCCTCCGCACTCCCAGCAGCGCTACTGAAGATGGGGATTCCAACTCCAGAGTTGGGGGCGGAGGGGTGCGTACATCCGGGAAGAGCCACGGCGACTGGCTGTGTTTCCTGGAGCTGTCCTGGGCTGGGTCTACACATAACAGTTTCCCTTGGCGAAACCTCTCCTCTCCTCCCAACCTCCCAGCTCTGCCACTTGTGCGCTGCTACCGCGCACTCGCAGCTCCCTAGCGACAAGAAGGGGAACGAGCACAGCGGGTGGAGCGAGGAGGGGTGCGCGAGTGGGAGGCACCTCCCTCGGGAGGCTGGGAAATCCCGACCGTCACCAGGGGCCGTGCCACCGCCCTCGCGGGACCGAGGCTTCCAGCGTGTTCCCAACTTTGTGGCGCCCTCAGGCAGTGGCGGCGGGAATGGAGCTGCCTCATAGCGGCCGGACGCCGCTGGGCTCACCGCTGGACAGCTGCTCCCTGGCCTCTCTGGACTCCAGCGTCTTCTGCAGCGAGGGTGAAGGGGAGCCCTTAGCGATTGGGGACTGCTTCACGGTCAACGTAGGCGGCAGCCGCTTCGTACTCTCGCAACAGGCGCTGTCTTGCTTCCCGCATACGCGCCTTGGCAAGCTGGCGGTGGTGGTGGCCTCCTACCGCCGTTTGGGAGCCCTGGCTGCAGCGCCCAGCCCCCTAGAGCTCTGCGACGACGCCAACCCAGTAGACAACGAGTACTTCTTCGACCGCAGCTCGCAGGCGTTCCGCTATGTCCTGCACTACTATCGCACCGGCCGACTGCACGTCATGGAGCAGCTGTGCGCCCTGTCCTTCCTTCAGGAGATCCAGTACTGGGGCATCGACGAGCTCAGCATCGACTCCTGCTGCAGGGACAGGTACCCGTGAGGCGCGGTGGCTGGGGGAAGGAGGGGGCGTGAAGCAGGTGTGATGCAGAGAGGAAGGCACAGGTAAAGATGTGAGGCTTTACGTAAGCTTCGCTGAAACCAGGCCTATGAATAGGTGTGGCCGCCTCTGGGCTGGAAGATGAGGTGGGGTTGTGAGGCTGGGAAGCAGGAAAGCCAGATTTTGAATTCAACTTTTTGAACTTTCTTGTCCCTATTGTTTGAGTGAGTTATGCTAATTTCATGTAAAAGATAAGGGAAGTAAGACTTGCAATAAACATTTGGTGATTGATAGAATAAGTCAGAAAAGCTGTGCTTCGAAAGAAATATAAAGGTGAAGGTGTTGGTACGGAGCACTGTTAAACCTAGGACACTAACTTTTTGAAAAACTTGCATAGAGAACTGCTTTAAATACAGAAGGAAAGTTGGTTCCTTCACTGGATGATGGTAGAGCTTTGATGGGGACTTTGCTGTTATCTTGCCATTGCTAGCATTTCTTCATGAATAACTTTTCTTTACACACAACAAAGTTCCATATGGCAAACAGCTGTTCTTGTTTTCAGAACATGGGTAATAAAAATGCATTGATCCACAGTTGCTTTGTTATGTATAAAATCCTTTTGCATAAACTCCTACTAAGAAAATGTCACTTTAAAAATCATGATCCTAAGTGAGAAATTCTCAATTGCTGTGGGCAGGAGACAAACTGGGTAAAGTATGAATAGACTTTTTTTTTTAACTGAAATTAAAGTATGACCTCCCTGTCAAGTTTCTCTTCTACTTCTGTATTTTTTAAAAAAGTTAAACTAATCACCAAGTTGTCTTCTCTAAAAGATACTTCAGAAGAAAGGAGCTGAGTGAAACTCTAGACTTTAAGAAGGACACAGATGATCAGGAAAGCCAACATGAAAGTGAACAGGACTTCTCACAAGGACCTTGTCCCACTGTCCGCCAGAAGCTCTGGAATATCCTGGAGAAACCTGGGTCTTCTACAGCTGCCCGAATCTTTGGGGTCATCTCCATCATCTTCGTGGCAGTGTCCATCGTTAATATGGCCCTGATGTCAGCTGAATTAAGTTGGCTGAACCTGCAGCTGCTGGAGATCTTGGAGTATGTGTGCATTAGCTGGTTCACCGGGGAGTTTGTCCTGCGCTTCTTGTGTGTGCGGGACAGGTGCCGCTTCCTGAGAAAGGTGCCAAACATCATTGACCTCCTTGCCATTTTGCCCTTCTACATCACTCTCTTGGTAGAAAGCCTGAGTGGCAGCCAGACCACACAAGAGCTGGAAAATGTGGGACGCATCGTCCAGGTTTTGAGGCTGCTCAGGGCTCTACGAATGCTAAAACTGGGCAGGCATTCCACAGGTATTCAAATTTCATTGATGCTTTTTTAATATGCCATTGTTATCAACCATTAGTGATTTGACCACAGTACAAAGAAAGCCACTCTGAATTCATATGTGAAACTGACAGTTATCATGCTTTACCCAAATGTGATCTCTTAAGAGATACTGGGAAGCAAAATCTTAAAAGTTGTTATTGCAGATATAGAGGAGAAGGTATCTCTGACACATTTTCTCTTCATAAGATGTTGAGGAACAATTTGACTATTTGATAACTTCAATTTATTGGAACCTAAGGTCAAGATGATGTACAAAAATTAAAGACTCTGCCTCTAGGTAGTTTTAGACAAAGCATGCATAAATAACACACAAATACATGCACAGCAATTATATAATGTTAGGAACATAAGCTAGTTTTGTTGTCTACACCTGAGAAGTGTGTGCACACACTCTCTTCATTTTATATATATATATATATATATATATATATATATATATATATATATATTTCTTCTGCCATATATGTTATATATGGCAGAAGAAAAAGTCATTCCTCCAGAGCCTTCCCTGATCACTAGGAAGAGAGATAACCAGGTGCTGATGACCTTTCCTTAATTTTTAAAGTAGCAATGGAAATATATTACTTTGAAAGAAAGAGAAGACTCTACTTAAATGTCTTAGCTAGTATTTGAGAATTTTCTTGTTCTTCAGAGAGAGAAGAAATAAGAAGTCATTAGTTTTTTGTGTGTTATAGAGACTTTGAAAATCAAATGAACATTCCCTAGAAAAATTTTCACACAACACAATACATACATATGATTATACATGAAAATTATAGTTGATATCAGTGCAAGTCACACAGAATATTAAAGACAGTTCTTGAATGCAGTTGTTCTCAATAGCTGGTCCTGAAGCTGTTGAACATTCTGCAGTAATATGTAAGTTATCTATGTCACACCTTAGGGAAAGCAGGAATCCCCAAACTTGTTGAAATTTAGATTTTAAACCCCAACTCCCAGAAAGATAGTTTAGTATGTGGGTTGGATCCATTCCAATAAGTTTGAAGGTGATTTGATATCAGTGGTTCCTGGACCATACTTTTGGGGATGCCATATTAATACAATACATATTAATACAAATGCATATTGTTACAAATGAGTTGGCTAGAGATTCCTTTTCCAATCTTATTTACATATAGATGTCCCTGACTAGCCACCTAAAGGGGACCATGATAGTAGTTTCTCCCTATAAATATAAGGGACAAATAAACCTCTGTGTTTTTTTTCCTACTACTTTATGGTAAATTAGAACTCACTCTAATATAATTTTGGTGTGTATTTTCTAAGCTAGTCTCATAGCCAGGGATTTGATAATGGGGTTTCTAACTACTTTTATAAGTTCTGCTCTTCATTTTCTGACACACATAATGGGATGCTTTCTTTGAGTATTTATAAACTCTTCACAGGATTCAGTTTTAAAAACACTGAGCAAAGACCACATTTTTTTCTCAAAAGAAAGGAAAAGGAAAATAATAGTAATTTTCATAGCGTCGCCTCTTCAAAAGCTTTCTCAGTAATAAACAAGTATAAATCATTAATAAAGCCTTAATTTATTAAAAATATATGACAATTTCATGAATATTTGATAATTTTTCCTGAAGCATAACATTCAGCAAGATGTAGATATATTGGTAGATGACATATATCCCCACATATTAATTATGAATAAAGATGTATTACAAAATAATGGTTAGAAGGCCAGACTGCCTAAATTTAAAGCCTGGTTTTGTAGCTTTGTACTAGATAAAACTACCTCTCTATGCCTTAGTCTCCTTATATGTAAAATTGTACAGCAATGACAACACCTGTCATATTTCTTTGAGGATTATCTAAGTTAAGAGATGGAACATGGTAGACATTCAGCCCCCATTATATTTCTTAACAAAACTGTTTAGAGCCCTTCATCTTTAAACGAAAACACTTTTCTCAGACAAACACAATGCTTCTTCTCATATTGTCAATTTACTTCAGAAATGTTATTCCATATAGACACATCAAGGGAAGTTTTATAACTAGGTATTATAAATGTATTCTAAAAGATATTCTTTTGAAGTTAAATCTCAAAATTAATATTCATTGGTCTTTAAAAATAGCTGGTTAATAATGCAAGAATATCTCAAAATTTGAAGAGCAAAATTCAAAACAATGAGAAGATGAATAGTATTCTACATCTTGAATAATCTCAAGTGAGTTAATCAGAATAAAAAATGATTCTAAAAGGTAATGCTTTGGACTTCTGGGGCAATGTCATTGTGATGCCAAGTCTTCAAAATGTGTTTGAACTTTTAGAAGTATCTCTCTAGCATTAGGAGGGTGATCTATGGTTAATTTAAAGCCTGGTTTATAAAGGATTTAATACATTCACATGTGGAATTGGAATCTCTTGGGTCTGTCTCCCAGGGGATCAATGAATCATCAGAATCTAGCCATGGGACCCCTCCAATGCCTCCTAGTGATTAAATTTACCAGTGGCTCCATTCTTGTACCTTTTTGCAATGGAGGAACATTCTGTATTCAACTGTTTTCTTACAGAAAAGCAGAAATGTTATGTGGTCAGGGAGATAATTCCCTGTAGTTTTGATATTAAGGACTAGGATTTCAATGGGTGTCCTCGCAGTGCAAGGACCTTGACCTGTTACACAACGAAGAATGTCCCCTGAATATATCTGTGAGGTTCTTGTGTCAAACCTAATTTGCTTGCGCTGCTTTATTTCATTGGTATGGTAAAAAGGTTTACTTCCTCTGGCTTTCAGATAATGAGGCACCTGATTGTTTTAAACTTTACCAAGAGGGTGACAAAGCAGACATACACACAAAGTATGAAAACAACATAAACTGGTTTTAGAGAGAAGTCTGAAATGATGCATTCACATATGAGTTTGACCAAATGCACCTTCTATATGCAACAGGACAAAGGTCTCTCACTGTGTAAAGTACAAAATTCCACTCATATACCTTCTCCCTGCCTATTAGTCTCATTCCTCTCCCTGTTTTAAGTATACATTTTAGAAGTTCAATAATTACATAAGCCAATTATATTTTTCTCTATCCTTCTGAACCGGTCCTCATCAACTAGACTACATGATTCTGGAAAAAAGAGGTCATGATACAATCATCTTTGTATCCCCAAACAGTGCCCAGTGCTGGGGAAATATTATGTGGGCAGTGCATGTTTGTGGGTGAAGATAAAGGAGTGAGGGGGAAGGGAGAAGAGAGGAGGAATGCTAATGATGATTGACAGCAGTTGTTCTGTTGCAGGATTGCGCTCACTTGGGATGACAATCACCCAATGCTATGAAGAGGTCGGCCTACTGCTCTTATTTTTATCTGTGGGAATTTCTATATTTTCAACCATAGAATATTTTGCGGAGCAAAGCATTCCTGACACAACCTTCACAAGCGTTCCTTGTGCATGGTGGTGGGCTACAACATCCATGACTACCGTGGGCTATGGGGACATTAGACCAGACACTACCACGGGCAAAATTGTGGCCTTCATGTGTATATTATCAGGAATCCTTGTCTTGGCCTTGCCTATTGCTATTATTAATGATCGCTTCTCCGCTTGCTACTTCACCTTGAAACTCAAGGAAGCAGCTGTTAGACAGCGTGAAGCTCTGAAGAAGCTTACCAAGAATATAGCCACTGACTCATATATCAGCGTTAACTTGAGAGATGTCTATGCCCGGAGTATAATGGAGATGCTTCGATTAAAAGGCAGAGAAAGAGCAAGTACAAGGAGCAGCGGGGGAGATGATTTCTGGTTTTAAATTGACTTCTAATTTATCTATAAAAGTTGTGTATGATTAATCAGATTGATAAAGCCTTGACATGGATATCTGTATTACTGATGAAGAATCTCTTCAACACTATACATCATAAATTTTGCTGATATCTTACCTGGTCTCCTAGAATATTTCACATAATCCATAGCAATTATACATTTTTTTGACACAGTTGAATCTCAAAAAGAACAACAAAATAAATTGAGACAATATACACATGTCTGAATTGTCAAAATATTAAATAATATCATTGTGATACATATAATAAAGTTAAGTTTTACACATCACCAATTTTAGAAGTTTTTGCTCCTCTAATTTTTTTAAATGGCAGTTAAACTACATAGACCAGAGAAAAGATAACTGAACATTTAAGAACACACTAAACATCTTTGCTATTTAAAGACATTCTCCAAGCAAATTACTCCTTTCTCCATCAGTTAAAACAGTTGAGTAACAATTAGCTTTGCAAGAGAAAAATCTGACTTAGTGGTCATAGATGGTGTCCCTATATACCATGTGGTGCAAACCGCTAGTCACAAATGGATCAAGCTCTGCCTCCCATTATTAATCTTGCAGGTGGGAGAACTAGACTGCTAAGTACTGTAGAAGATGAGTCTGCATAGACTTCGAGAACTGCACATTTTCACTCTCCCAGCTGAGTGTAATATGCTAAGCATAAAGTAGCATATTTCTTAGTTCTTTATGAAAATCAGATGGTTTTTAAAATATCTCATTATGGATATATTATGTCTTCAACATCATGAATATGTAAAAGTGAAGTAGTGACATCCTAAATTTATATGCTGAAATTATTAAATGGTCTTATTTCATAAAATGAGAATATACTGAATGACATCATTGGATGAACTTGAAGATCTTTTATTTGTGAACAAAAAAAATATTATGGACAGCTTTTTGACTGTTGGGGTAAATAGCAAATGTTCAAACTTTGCAGGCATTTTGACAGCATTTTGACATTCATGATAATAATAAAATTCCTAGACATTCTGTTACATAATTAAAGCCCAAAACTCTTAAGCTAAGAACCAGCTCATGATTCCAAATAGTCTAGTAAATGAGAATTTAAAAATAATAATAATAACAAGGAATGGATAATTTTAATGCCTGCTTTCTCAGTGTATGGAATAAAGCCCCTACAGGGAAGAATATTGGTTCCTGGGTGGGGGAAGTCTTCTACTTTTTATGCATAAAGCTCAAATATACACATAGTACATAAACATACATACAGAATATCTGCAATACTAAAATTTCATAGGGAGGAAAATTAGAAAAATGCCCAGAAACTTCATTGCTGGTAGTGAATGGTGAGAAATAAATATAGAAAAACATTGCTTTAATACTTGCCCTAATATGCTTCGTTAACTGAATGTTAAGACAGCCTACTATCCTATGAACTACCAAGAAAGAAAGAAAGGTGCCAAATTACAAGATGCCATTTATGGTAAAAGAAATCCATATTTTTGGATCTGTAAAAATTTATAATATATATCTTTAAAGCAATGAAATATCACATGCACTACCTCCTGTTTTCAGGTATGCATGCTTAAGCTCTGAAAAAAAATTTCATTGATGGCATGAGTTTTTATTATATACTGAAGTGTTTTAATTCATTTGACTATTTTGCACTTCTAAATATTATAATATCTTTAGGAGATATGAGTATGAATAAATATTTTTCGTCTTACCCACAGACATGGGTGCTAGAGCATGGCATAGGGCCACTCGTCCTTGTGTACATCCCATCCATAGTCTAAAAGGTCAATAAAGGTCAGATGGGGAAAACAAACTTACTGTGGATTCTCTAGAACATTCCCAATAAGATTATTCAGGACTATGTCTGTATTCATCATGTATTAAGTCACTTTATCTTCAAAATGTCCCAGTTATGTAATTGCTATTCTTATACTCTTCTAAATATATATTTTATATATTTATTAATTCAACAAATATTTATTAAGGATCCTCTGAGTGTTGGGCACTAGAGAGTCTTTGTTAAACAAATTCCTGTTCTTTCGTATATAATATTTTATTCAAGGATATAAGAGGAAGACAGATGACAAAATTGAAATAATAAAAAATTTAAATTTTGCTGAGCATAAATCTACCTGACTCAGAAAATGATACTCTTAAAGTCTTATTATAGATTTTATTCTACCTACACAACTCATGCATAGGGATTCATTTTATAGGCAGGAAAGCCAACTTTTTGTGAATGGAGAACCTTATGAAAAATATTAGTTTATTCTCAGAGGGAAAAAGGTGCTTTAAAAAAATAAGTTGTGGTGACAGCTTAGTCATTACTAGACAAGAAAAATTTTGTCTTTGAAATACATAATAGTTGAATACATATATTTTCCCCATCACAGGGTATCCTAAATATGTTTTATAAAATGTGGTTTGTTAGCTGTAAAAATTTTGTCAAGACATAGACACTTCAAAACAGTTTTAAAATATCATTGCTAAGTCAATTTTTCTGTTATACAAAACATCAGTGTATTTATTCAATAAATGTACATATAAGCAAGCAAAGTTTAATTGAAGTAACAAATCAATGCAGAAACTGTGAATTTTATTTGTTTGTTTATGACAGGGATTGTACCCAGGGCCTTGCATATGCTAGTCAAACACTGCACCACTGAGCTACAATCCCAGCCCTCTCATTATTTTTAAAACATTGGGGATTCTTCAAAAATCTAAGAATTATTCCTATAAAACAATATCTAACTTGTTTAGAAATATGCAATAAGGAAATGTTGTCTTTCTCTAAACTATTCAGAAAAGACTAACTAAAAAACATTCGAATGCACAGAGCCAATACTTGAGTACCTAAAATATTTATTTTACTGAGGAATCTCTGACAGGAGTGACAGCATATTCATGTTTTATGGTGTTTTTTCTTCTCTGTGTAAATACATACATACATATATAAGGAATTGTTTCAGTTATAATTTTAATGAAAAGTGGTATTAAGTGTAATGGATAACACACAAAGAAATTCATTGAAGTAGAAATCTCAGTTATGTGTTTCCATGTGGAATTCTTAACTCTCCATAAATTTTTTTGACCAGCTCCTGCACAAAATATCTATGCCAACCCAAGTAATCTAAGTAAAAAGTTACCATTAGGTAAGCTTATACTGTTAACAAATATTTTCTCTGATACATTTTAAAATGAAAAGCTTGAATTTTTTTAAAAGTAGCCATCAGTATCTCCAGGGTCTTATCCATTCTTTAAATGAGACCCAAGAATCATATTTGGTTGGTTGACAAATGTGTTCCAGTGTTTCCATTGGTGATTTTCCCCCACAAAGCACCACCCTCTCCCAAACCTCTCTCCAAGCCTTACTGCTAAATGGAAGAAAAATGTCATATAAGGAGAGCTTTCCTTGTAAGCCACATAGGCCGTTGCTTACATGGTAAATCTTTAGGAATAATGGGATAGCCTGGGTATTCATGTCCTCACTTGCCTTATAGTATGATCACTCTCCTGCTTAACTCCTCACCTCCACTGACCTTCTCTTCCTTTCTAGTATCCGAATGGCAATACCTCAACCCTAATTAAATCCAAAGTCTATTTGTGCTTGTTTAAAAAAAAATTTATGCTGACTGATCCCACTTTGCATTTATGTCTACAACCCCTTTTTCAGTTCTTGGTGCTGGTAGGCAATCATACTGCAATCCTTGAGTCCATTCACTCTTAAAATAAATGGAAACTTCTAACAGCTTCCTTTGATTCCTCTTTCACTCAAAAAAAAAAAAAAAAACTGAGTCATAGAGGAGATTTTCTACAAGAACCAGCACCCACATTTATCCACCCACCTCCATCTGTCTCCACAGAGCCTTTTCTCCCATTGCAAGGGCTGAACTATCCTTCCCACTTTTTCTCCCACTCTGAGACATGACTTCAAAAAGTTCCACTTCTCCCTACCACACCGTTAATTTTTGCCTTCCCTAGTGGACATTCTTATCAGCATAAAAACATTATTTAATTTTTCCCATCTTAAAAAAAATGGGGGGAAAAAGGCAAATAAACTCCTTGAGTCTACTTCATTCTCTAGAAAACACTCAATTCTCTACTATTGTTCATGGCAAAATGTCTTGACACTATCTTCAATACTCAGTCTTTCAATTTTTACATTTATTCTTTCTTTTTCCTGAAAATCCTTTCATCAATCTTCCACCCCTCATCTCCTAAAAACCTGTTGTTCTTGTGCTCGGCAGCGACCCCATCATTGCTAAATCCAGTTATGAATGCTGACAACTCATATTGTCTTTTCTAGCAGCAGCATTTATTTTTCTTTTTGCAGTACTGCATTGAACCCAAGGGTGCTTTACCACTGAGCTACATCTCCAGCCTTTTATTTTACTTTATTTTATATTATTTTGAGACAGGGTCTAGCTAATTTTCTGAGGCTGGCCTTGAATTTGCCCTCTCCTACTTCAGCCTACTGACTTGCTGGGATTTACAGGCATTTGACCAGGTTAACTACAGACCCTTCTCTGAAACACTTCCTTTACTTGAAGCCCTTTATACCCTTCTAATTTCAACCCTACTTCATTGCTCAGTAATCTTCTCTGGTTGAGAGAGTCAGGGCCTAATCCTCATCTTATTCTGCTCTCTATTGATACTGCTCCTTTTAAAAAGACTCTGGTTTCATGGGTTAAATATAACCAGCACTTGGTCAGCTCCCACATTTCCATGTCCAAACTAGACCTTTCCTCTCACCTTCCTGTATTTATTCAACAGATTTCCAATAAATATCTTAAAATTAACATCACCAATGTCAAGTTATTGACCCTTCTTATTATGATTTATATATGAATTATCCTCCTAAAGAATCTGTGTTAATGCAGGATGTAAAATGATTAGATTAGAAGATCTGTAATCTAGACCATCCATCCTATTTTAAATTGATTAACTGAATGGTAACTGTAGGCCAGTAGGGTATAGCTAAAGGGTGTGGGTTACTGGCAGCATAATCTGAAAGGTTTCATCTTTCATCAGACTCTTGCCTCTCTCTCTGCTTCCTGGATACCATGAACAGAGCAGCACTCCTCCATCACACCCTCACCATGATGTTCTGCCTCATTTTAGGCCCAGAGCAATGGAGTTGACCCACCATGGACTGAACCTCTGAAACTATGAGCCAAAATAAACTCTTCCTCCACTAAACCATTCTTACCAGATACTTTGGTTACAGTGACAAACGGCTGACTAACACAGAAATTGAAACCAAGAAGTGGGGGTCACTTCTGTGACTAATCTGATCATCTGGATCTGATTTATGGAAGGATCCATTTATGGAAACACTGGAGATACAGGATGGAGAATCCTTAGAATGTTGTAAGCAAAGTTTAATGGGCCTTTCTGGTGTGAACTGAGAAGACCAGAATGCCAAGAGGAATGGGGACAGTAGAAACACTGCTTGTGAGTTTTAAGAGGGGTATGAGGACTCTATTTGGAATTGGACTAGAGGCCATTCATAATAAGTTTTATCAAAGATTGTGTCTGTCTACATTTTGCCCATATTTTGAGACTTTGTGTGAAGCTGAATTTAAGGGTTATGGATTAATTACTCTGGTGAAAGAAATTTTAAGGAGGAAATTTCAAGCATAGCATTCAGATAGTGGTATGAATTTTGCTGGCAGCTTTCAGCTTAGCTTACTGTAAAAATCAGGAGCAGATAGTAGGATCAAAGGGTTTTAAAACCTTGAAGTTTCATCAAATTGCAAGAAATCTTATTTCCTCTTCTTTAAAGGATCTATAGTCTAAGAAGTTTTGGTAAATAAACTAAAATAATAATGATATACTTATTTTCTACGTTATTCAATTGCACAATACCCAAATTATATACAAAGAAATAATAATTGAATCAAAGAAGATCTGAAAAGTTAGGCAAAGGCAAATATACAAAGACAGGAAAAAAGGGAATGAAAAATATGGTAACAAGAATGATTTTGAAATGATGGGAGGAAACATATTCCTTGATATATATCAATGATCATCTCAAAACCTTACACAGGGTAAGTAGATAGAATTTCAAAAATCTATCTACGAAAATCAAATCTTCCTTAAAAAGTAACAAGTTTCTCTAAACTAGGGCAATATTTCGAAAACCCTGTCTTTATACATGTCTTTGCTGTACAGCAAATGTTTTATCTTAAGTGGTCTATAATTATTATTGCCAACTAATTCTAAATGGTACATGTGAAAATAAAAGACATTTACTGTTGCCATGGAAACTATACTTTGTAGGAAATTTATTTCAACAGGCCTTGCTTCTAAAGTTAAAAAGAAAAAAAACAAAAGATCTTCACAGACAATAATACCACCTTGACCACCAGCCGTCAGGAAAGAAAACAATGAAAATGTAAAAATAAAACTTTTCTACCCTTAGCTGAACTTATAACTTCTTTCTTCACAGTGAGATTTTTTTTTTTTTAGTTAGTAATTAAGTTGTTATTCTTGCTTTTTTTTTTTTTCCTTTAGATTCCTAGCAAGAAAAATTCTCCCTGGGAAAATTCTGTGTACAACAAATGCAATTTCTTCTTTAAATTGTTCTTAATTTTTTTAAAAAAAAATTGACATAAATTAATTATACATATTTATCGGGTACAGTGTGACATTTTAGTACATATACCATATGTAATGATCCAATCAGGCTGACAATTCTTTTTTACATTTAAAGATACAAAAATCTAACTTTGTAATAATAATTTTAAGAAACATACTATCAGAAGACATTTGACAAATTTTTGACTCAGCATTCTTCTACTCTCCCTTTTTAATGAAGCATTTTGTATTATTTTTCTCATACACTGATACAATATACTAAAGAAATATCTCAAAGAAAATTAAATAAATCAGACACAGAAAAATAATACCACATACTCTCTCTCTCATATGTGCATGCTGTTAAAAAGTTGACTAGATTGTACAGTAGTGATTACTAGATCTGAAAAGAGCCAGGGAGGTTGGATAACAGGTATCAAAGCCCGGTTAGATAAAAGGAATAAGTTCTAGTATTCTACAGCACAACAGAGTGACCACAGTTCAGGAAAAACTATTGTATATTTTATGAGTAACTAAAAGAGAAGAGCTCAAAGGTTCCTATACAAAGCAATGGTAGGGAGATAGAAATGTTAGTTAACCTGATTTGATCAGTACACATTACACACATAGTTTGAAATATCACATTTGAAACCTATAAACATATACAATGTTGTGTTAATCAAAATGCTTTTAAAGTATTTAATGAGATATAATTTTAAATTTCATGATTTGGTTATTGCACACTACATACATGTACTGAAATATTACCTTTTATCCCAAAACCTTATACATGTAAAATAATAATAATTAATAAAAATGAAATACATAAAGCAAGAAGAAATAATTCACGGAAACAAATATCATTCCCAATTTCTTAATGCGTGGACAAATAGGTCTTTTCTCTCCAGTTGGCACCTATCATATTACAATGTAAATAAATCTTCAGTGGGCTTTCAACACATACCTATTAATCCAATTAGCTAAATTACCTTTTCATATATTGCTGACATCTATTTTCTTGAACTGTTTTTTCAGAGTAAGACTTTTTCATTTAATTTCATATGACACTGCTTATATGCAGAAAGCAGACCTAATTAACTGTTACTTATAGGAACACAATAGTATATGATATAGAAAAGAAAGAACTGTGATATAATTTATCTAATCCATATCAGAATTGGAAAGAACTGAATAATAACCTTTTTATATCTTCTTTTAATTTAGTTTATTTGTTTGGTACCACGGATTGAACCCAGGGGTACTTAACCACTGAGCCACATTCGGCCTTTTTAAAAAAAAATTTTGTGAGATCAGGGTCTCACTAAGTTGTTCAGAGCCTCACTAAGTTGCTGAGGCTGGCTTTAACTTGCAATCTTCCTGAGTTAGCTTCTCCAGCCACTGGGATTTCAGGTACACATCATCACACCTGGTCCTTCTTTTAAATTTTGAAGAAAAAAAATGTGGCTCAAAGAAAGTGTTACAAAACAAGACAACCACATATTACAGTTATATAGAATTTATTTTTATAAAACAAATACTGGAGTTATTTTCGATACCTATATAACAAAAGTATTTTCAGTGTTATCATTTTAATACCAAAACAAGGTCTCTACTAGAAGTAATTAAACAACTCTTACTTCAAGATTCAGAAATAATATGAATTAGCATATAGGAAGCATTACTTTTTCAAACGGCAGATCAAAAATGTATTGAGTTATAACTACTACCTTGTTAAAAAATAGAATTGATGGAATAAAATGAACTGGATAGAAGAGAAGGGAGGGGAAGGAAAGGGAAGAGGAGAGCAGGGGAGGGGAGGAGAAGAGAGGAGAGAGAGGAGTTCATGGTAATAATAGGACTTTAATTGAAATGTAACAACTTGTCAAAAAAAGGGCTTTGCTTTCATTATTGTTTTTTAAATATTAAATGTAAGGAGATTGAAAGTCACCACTTCATCCTAAGAAGAACTAAAAAACTGAACAGACTGAGAAAATCAAGTCTTTTTTTTTTTTGGATTTGTAAAAGGAGGGCACAGGGTAAGCTGCTGTTCCCCAGTCTACAAAGACAGATAAAGGCACACAAGGAGTCACTGCTCACAGGCACAGATTCACTACAGCAACCAGTCCCAAAGGAGGAAAGCCTGAACTATCAGTGATGAATTTTTGGAGACAAGTCTAAGACTTCAAAGCTTCAGAAGGACCCCTACAATATTTCCAGATTTACCTCCAGAAGTTCAACCAAATTCCCACAGTAAATTTCAGAAAAATTCCCTTATGCTCCCAGCAAGGGAAAAGAAAACTATACACCAGAGGACTTTGTTCTTCACAAAGAAGCAGCTAGTTTTCTACAGCCTAACCTGCTGGGGTACTCTCAGAGCTTAACTGACAAGGAAAGGGAAATATCCAAGTCCAGTCAGCTGTAGCCCTCCATGGGGGAGAGATGGAAAATAACTTCATTCTAGCTCACTCTAGCAAACCTGTCCACCCTAAGAGGGATGGGGTGAACTGAAAAGGACTTGAGAAAACCATTCCAAAGCGCAGGCTGGCTAAGAGACTGAGACCTAATCATAGAAACTGGGAATGCCTCCCTCCCTGCACATCACAATGCCTAACTACCGAAGGCCTATTTGCATCAGCAGTTCCTTTTACACAGCACATCAGGTCTGCCTCCCATAGTAATTACTTCTGAGGCTGCTAAAGAAAATTAAAAGACACATAAATTAAAAACCACTGAGGACATTCTTTCTTTAGAGCTATGACAGGAGTTGGGGAATATCTGAGTCTATGCTAAGCTGAACATGAATGAGAGGTACTCAAGACTGAGAAACAAAGCACAGAAGCTACTGACATCGATAAGAGAAATTGTGCTACAGCAAGTGTCTAAGTGCCTGTGTCCATCAGATTTCTCTGAATTTACCAATGAACTATTTTTTTTTTTTTTTTTACATTCAGTGCTGGATAGATAATTATTGCATTAGTCAGTCTTCTCCGGAGAAATAGAACCAACAGAATGTGTGTGTGTGTGTGTGTGTGTGTGTGTGTGTGTGTGTGTAATTGGCTCATACTATTGGGGACTGGTTAGTCCAAAATCTATAGGATAAGCCAGCAAGCTGGAAACTCAGGTAAGAGTTGCGGTTCAAGTCTGAAGGCAGTTTGCAGGCAGAATTTCATTTTCTTTAAGAACATCAGTCTTTTTCTTAAGGTTTCAACTGAATGGATGAGGACCATCCTCATTATGGAGGATAATCTGCTTTTCTAGAAATTTGCTGATTTAAATGTTAATCACTCAAAAATACCTTCATAAAACCTTCTAGAATTTTATTTGACTAAATATGTAGGTACTATAACCTAGCCAAGTTGATATATAGAATTTATCACCACACTTTTATCCATGGGAAAATGATCAATATCATTTGAGTTAGGGAATTTCAAATTAAAATAAAAATAAAATATCACTACATATTTAAAATATGACAACATCAAATGCCAGCAAGTTTATAGAGCAAATCGGAGATCTCATTCTCGCTGGTGGGAAATCAAAATGAAACAGCCACATCAGAAGACAATTTGGGAACTTCTTAGCTAAAAGGCTAATTATCATATGGTCCAATGATCCAATTTTTAGATATTTAACCAAATGATTTGAAGACTTTTTCCACATAAAAACCTGCATGCAAATATTTGTAGCACCTTTATTGATAATCACTGAAAAGCAGAAACACCTACAATGTCCTTCAACAGGTGAATATGTAAGCAAACTGTGATATATTCATAAATGGAATATTACTCAGTTATAAAGAGAAGAGGGCTATCAAGTCATAAGAAGATGTGAAAGAATCTGAAATTCATATTACTTGTAAGTAAAAGAATCAAGTCTAATTATATGATATCCTAGAGAATGCAAAACTATGAAGAAAATAAAAAGATCAAAATAAAAAGTTGCCTAGGACTTTGTGGCAGTGGAGGGATAAATAGGTGGAGCACAGGGATTTATAAGGACAGTAAAATCATTCTATATGATATTGTAATGGTTACTGTATGAAATTATTCACTTATTAATATTCATAAAGTTTTATAGCGAACTATAATATAGGTGAATTTAAAAGATCAAAAATTTAGGAAGTCAGAGGGAATTCAGTCAAGAAGGAATTCAGACTGTGACAAGAGATTCTAACTTGTTATAAATACATGAGACAATCTCACTAAGGAAGATGGGAGGAAAGTAACTTAAAGTCACTTTAAAAATGAGTAGATCTGAAATGAGCAGATCTGTAATGGGCTAAAGCCAAAAGGACTTAAGGATTTAAGGACTGTATCTTAGTGGGTAAAGCTGTTTAACAGACAGGAATCTACAATCTTAATACTGCTCTTCATCTACACTCTAATTGAACAACTGAATAAAAATGAAGCCACTGGTTGGAGCCAAGTCCCTTGCTGGTAGGAAAAGGCAAGGGAAGGTGTCTAGAATGATCCATGCTGGAATTGGAATTGAATATAATTAGACTATATTTGAATATGGTGAAAGGAAAGATGGTTCCATGTGGTAATATTTATAGATATAGATAAATAAGTTAACATATTTGCATATGTGTCATTGTTTTTTCAGCTGAGAATACCTGAAAGAAACAATACCCAAGTCACTGAGCCTACCTAGTGCACAGATCTTATCTTCTGACGCTATTCTCCAAAAAATCCAACCAAGATCTTTGAAGAAATGACTAATTCTAGGACTGGAACAATCTGAGCAACTAAATAAATCAAAGATGATTGTATTTTTATCCAAAGGATGAAATAAATATTTATAGGTCCATATTGATATACATAAATTATTGAATAAATTAGTAAGTGAAGTAGAACGGACAACTCTCCCATTCAGAAAATAAATAAATAAACAAACAAACCAAATTATATATCTAGCTATATGATATTTCAAAAATGGAAATGCACCTCTATGTTCTTCCTCTCCTAAATCCACAATCCCAGTCTAACCATGAGAAACATATTAGGCAAATTCCAAGACAGGGAAATCATATAGTAACCTAACTAGTACCCCTTACCACTTTCAAGGACATCAAAAACAAAAAAGTATGAGAAACTCACATACAAACAGAGCCTAAAGAGACAAGAATATTAAATGTGCTGTGGTATCCTGGATAGGATCTATGATAGAAAGGAAAATTAGGTAAAGCCTCAAAAAAAAAAAATCTGGCTGAACTATGAACTTTGATTACAATTACTATATAAACTAATTTTATATTAAGTGTAACAATGTACCACACTAAGGCAAGGTACTATTAATAGGAGAAAAAATGTGAAATATGGGAGTCCTCTGTACCATCTTTTCAACTTTCTTCTAAATCAAAAATTTCTCCAAAAATGCAATAATCTATTTAAAAATTGAGATGATTTGAAACATGGACTAGTTTCTTTCTGTCTTTAACAATAAGTGTTATATCAAAATATAACATGTGTTATTTCTGTTCCAAAGAGAGAAAAATTAAGTCACAAAAAAGGAGACTTTAATGATTCACCAAGTCACAGATCACATCTCTAAATAATTCACTTGACACTTAAGGTGATCACGATGTGACTATCTATAATGTTTTAAAGTGCGGAGATGAAAGAGTTATAATTTCAGTGAAATATGGGGGTGGTCTAAAATTCCTTTAAAATTACATTTTAGATATTAAAAACAAAATTCTGATTTAAATTTTAATCAAATCTATATCCACAATTGATGTGATTATTTGATAGCAGATTCATTATTATCTCTCAGGATTATTTTATTTGTGTCTTTGTTTTAGCATAACCATAAAGAGCACTAGCTATTTATTTGCTTGAATTAAGAGGGATTTACAAAGAAACTTACAAAGATACTCACAGAACAGTTGCATGTATAAACACAAGTCAGTTTCATTTGACCTTTATATTTAAAAGGAGTCTCTTATTATGCTGCCTGTTCAATACCACTGCACTCTTCAGTCAAGACCAGTAAAGCTCTTCATCTCTTTTTCTTCACAAGAATGTTGGAGTTTTCCAATTCTTGTTGATTGTATATAATGGATAGGCTTCTATGCCATCCCTTAGGAAGCATTTACTTATCTGAAAGAGAATTTTCATTCAGAATCTATCACTTTTAAGATGCTCCTTTCTGTTCCATTCTGAAAAAAAAAAAAAAAGGTAGGTTTCATTTCTTAGGCAAAATGGTACCCCTGAAATGCAATACAAATACTACATCATTTTTTTTCTACTTTTTATTTTATAAATAATTTGTAGACTTTTTGACTAATGGTAAACAATCTATGGGAATGGAGATAGCAAAGAGGTGTTTGGGAAGAAAAGAAGCACACAAACAGCTGGAGGAGATCTTCACTCATTTCACTCATTTTCACTCATTTCCTCTTAGTCTCTCTTCTTTTTTCACCGTTTTTTCCTCTTTCACTGTTTTTCTCCTGGCTTTAGCTTCTCCATTTACTAATGCCACCATTCATGACCTGTGTTTATACATGTAACTGTTCTGTGAATATCTTTGTGAGAGGTAAATCCCTCTTAATTCAAGCAAATAAATAGCTAGTGCTCATATCATAAGCAGTAGTAAGATCAGAACTGACCCTACTACCTAGGACAGCAACTGTGCAGAATATTCCTATTGATCCCGTCCAATCTGTCGTTATACTTTTTAAAGAAAGGAAAGACTGGATAAGAGTAAGAAGATCTTTACCAAGTGTAATGATCAATATGATATTTGCTAATTATTTAATATAACAAACCTAATCACACAACTAATAGACCATTGCATGCGTGTAAATTTAATATTCATTTCTAGCATTACCTGGAATGGAAACTTTTTACTTTTACATCTGTGCACTTGTTATGTTCTGTGGATTTCATAGACACTTTGACTATGATGAAGGATGACAGCACAATGATACGGAAAAAGCCTGGTCCCCTGCTGACCTTGTGATAGAAGTTGATCTATATCTGTCCTGTTGGGCCCACCTCAATATTGCTATATGACAGAAAAATAAACTTTCCTTTCATTGAAGCCTCTGTACCCATTAGTTATATTCTAGTGAATAAAAAAGGTGGTACCTAGAACTGGAATACAGAAACAGAAAAATTTAGATTATGTAGAGCTCATGTGAGATTTGAACAGCATGCAATTAAGAAACAGCTATTGCAAATGGGGAATTTATCAGACCATAGCAAACCATTTGGAAAAAAAATTGGAAAACTGGCAATGTACTTTCCAAATCTCAAGATCTAGAAGACACTTAGAAAATGTCAAGAGCATTTATTTGTGTTGGTTACTTGTCATTGCTTTCAGAAAAACACTGAAAGAACGGGATGAAATCAGGCAAGAATTAGCCAATTTGAGAATAGATATGCAATATACAAAGCTCTGCTAAAAGTGCCTTTCTGCCTGCTAATTGTTAAAGATATTGACAGAAAATTCAGTAACTTGGGGATTTGGAAGGTTGGGAAAGTGAACTATATCTATAGATTAAATAGAAGAAGTTAAATGTTCAGAGTGGCTTTTCTTAAGAAATTTTCATTGAGACTTCTCTGTCTGTCAGTAAAAACTAGGCTCTAACTAAGTAATGCCAAATATTTCATCATTTGAAGAAGAGTGATGGGTCAGGTGTAGGGGTTAGGAAGTGAAGAGAAGGTTCTCCTAACTTCTTAACTATAACCAGATAAGATCCTTGACTATAGTTACTTTTTCAAATAACTGACAGAAATAGCAGCTATGTTCACACACAATTGGAAATGTTCACAATTTCAGTGATTAAAAGATCCCTCATAAGCATTTGAAAGCCATTACTAGATAGCCAGTTGCTAAATTGGGATGTTAGTCTACATATAAACTGATCAATTAGAAATTTTCAGACCCTAACAACAATTTGAACCAAGAAATTTCAGCCCTGACAGGATAAAGGTAATTAGATAGATGACCTGGAAAAAAGAAAACAAAGGAAAATTGTTTACTTCTGTCAAAATAAACAAATGTGTGTGGATTTCTCCAAATAACCAAAAAATATAAAAAGAAAAATAATGTCAATCCATCATTCAATTAAATATGGATTGCAAAATTAAATGTTCTAGCTGTTCAAACTAATACAAGAAAATTGTAAGACTGTGGCAAAGGAAGAAAAGTTATGTAACTGAAAACAGCCTTGGATTATAAATGCATAAGGGTTAGAATCTCAACAGAAATTTCAAATCAAATCTCTAAATGGGATGTAAAGAGGAACTGAGACTTAAGAATGAAAGCCTGACATCACACAGGAAAACTCTCTTGCTTCAAATGGCTATTTCAGACAGCAAGAGACCAATAGTTTAGCTGTAACTCATTGAATTAATGTTTTGCTCACTTTTTTTCTCTCTCTTGGACTGCCATTCTGAGATCTTACTGTCCCAGCAAAATTCTTTATATTTGGACTTTGCACTAAAAAAATTAATAAAAGCTGGTGGTTATAACTGTGCCCTCAGCTCTATGAAAGTTTACAAGCCTCCCAACCTCAACAGAATAAAGCCACATCATTTCAGGAATATACAAAGTCCAGAGTGTATCAAGGAGAAAATAATCCTCTCTTCCAAATCAAATCTCTGAAGACTACAGATTTTAATACCTTTTAATTTACTACTCTATTACTGTGATGTAAAGTAATTACATATAATTGAATGTTCTCTGTATTCATGAAAATTAAGTAACTTCTTAAAATAAGATTTTTTTTAATTTGTAATTTATTTATACTGCTAGAAAAAAATCTCTGCTGGATTTCTGGATGAAGATGAACATATGAGACCATCACCACAGCAACCAAATCTGTAAATAATATTTTGTTAGTCACAGGGAACACAATGTATGCTGTTTTTAATATTTTTGTGTTTATCCTTTGTCACTGCTAATTTATGTGCAATCTAACTCTAAATTTGATATGTGAAAATTAGCCTCATGTGAGTTAAAATTTGTATGTAAATCTTAATTATTTTCTAAATTTATGATCAATTTTATGATCAATCACAAAACTATCTGGTGATATTTGCTGATAGGTATTATTTATTAGCTATTATTTGATATGACAAATCTTCCAATAAGATTAAATTGGTTATACTGAAAAACCAACAGTTGAGGGGGATCAAGGCAAATCTGGATTCTTATCACAGTTTAGCTACATTGACATTTTTCTCCTTCTTCAAAGAAGCATATAGAATCATTAAGATTTATCATAAAGACTAGTTATAATGTATATAGTAAATGCACATATTAGATGCTTACTATAATTTCATTATACTCATGGAAAATATAGAAATATTTATTAAAAATATGTATGTGGTATTTAAAATTACATGAAACATTCCATGGACAATTTTGACTCTGTTATATTATTCTTACAGAGAATTGAGACATTTTGGACCTAAAATTATTTTCGTAATTTTCATTTTTAACCTAAGTGGTTAACATTGCTTCCTATAAACAAAAAGAAGAAAAAAAATACTCTTCCACCTTTTGTCATCTTTGTGAAACAATACTGTCCTGTCCCACTATTGGAACAGAGTCTTGGCTGAGCAAATC
This sequence comes from Callospermophilus lateralis, assembly GCF_048772815.1. Classification (NCBI taxonomy): domain Eukaryota; kingdom Metazoa; phylum Chordata; class Mammalia; order Rodentia; family Sciuridae; genus Callospermophilus; species Callospermophilus lateralis. Next base: position 64,177,831 of record NC_135320.1, on the reverse strand, counting down.
AAGGCCTTCCTGTAGTAGACAATTTACTGTATTCACTATCAATATGCAAATCAAAGTCCTGCAATCAGGAGGAAAGAAAATATCTTTCCTCAATGGAATTGCCAAAGTCAGAGGAGATGAGTCTGACACTGCTGGTGGCTATAATGTCCACCTGGAGAAAAGGCCCTATGCATAAAATGAAACAAAGCAAAAGTTATAAGGGCAAAAAGTTGGAGATCAATATGGTATTTAAGATATTTTAGCTCCACAATTTGAATTTCCCATTGTATTAGTAAATATCTTAGTCCATTTCTGTTGCTATAACAAAATACTGAAGACCAGGTAATTTACAAAGAACAGAGGTTCTGAAGGCTATGAGGCCCACACATATGGCACTGTCATCTTCTCAGCATCTGATGAGGGCCTTCTTGCTGCATAACAGTGTGCAAGTCCTCATAGCAAAAAGAGGAAATGTGCTAGGTACAGCTTGCTTTTATAACAAAGCCACTACCTCAAAAACTCATAAATCCATTGCTGTATTATGAATATTGGTAGTGTTGCTCACAGTTCATTTTGTCAATGGTTTGGTCCCCAGAGTGATGCTACTGGGAGGTGCTGGGGACTTTGAGGAAGTGGAGACTTGTGGGAAATCCTTGGGTCATTCAGTGTGTGCCCTTAAAGGTGACTGTGTACCCCAGTCTCTTCCTCTATCTTTGCTGCCTGGCTCATGAGATGAGCAGTTTGCTCTATGACATACTCTTACTGTTATATATTACTTCTCTTCAGAGACCCAAAGCAAAGGGCTACTTGATCTTGACTCAAAATTTTCAAAACCATGAGCCAAAATAAAACTTTTCTCTTTATAAGTTAATCATCCCAGTTATTTCATTATGGTGATAGAAAGCTGACTGATGTAGTCATTAAACTATAAATACATGAATAGACTACTACATCGATAAGGTCGGGGGCCCCCATGACCCAATCAATCACCTTCAAATCACTTAAAACATATTTGAGGGATGAGGTCTCTAACACATGAAATTTGTGCTATGATTTGACTCATTCAAACCATAGCAATAAGCAAAGGACTTTTGCTTATGAGTATTCGAATTTCATTACTGTTACACACATAGGACATAATTTTTTCTAAAAATTTTATTCTTTTATTTTAATGTGTATGTATAATCTATCTGGATTTTTTTTTATATTACACAAAGTAGGGTTTGTATTGGGAGTTCATTTTTTTTAAATATGTAGTGGTTCAAACCATTATCACCAAGACCCTAAAGTTCTATAGTGCTACATTGTTGACCATCTCATGTTCCAATGGATGCATCCACTTTTCAGCTTCCTTATCCAATACGAAGGCCTAATTTGTTCAATCTCATGTTATTAATATATATCTTAATTATAGCTTTATAATAACTCTTGATGTAATCTGCATGAAGCCCTTCCATCTTGTTCTTCCTCAAACTTATCTAGTACATTCTTGGCACTTTGCATTATATATATATATGAATTGGGTTGTCAATTCCAAAAGCCTTCAGGTATTTAATTTGGTAATATACTAAATTAATTTATCAATTTGGGAAGACATATTAAAACTATTGAGTTTTTCAACCCTTGCACCAACTAACTCTCTAATTATTTGTATCTTCTTTTACTTCTCTAAACTTTGCTTTATTGTTTTCTATGGAGACTTCTTACATTAGATATATGCTCAAATATTTTATATTCCTAATGCATTTAATTAATGCAGTTGTTTTGGTATATTTATCTTTTGTCAAAAAACTTCCTAAACTCACTTGGTAAATTATGTATTTTATTTTTTAAATACTAACCATGTTGTCTGAAAATAATGACATTTTCATTTCTTCCTTTCAATCTTTATATTATTTATCTCTCCTTTATTTTTTATTTCACTAATTAGAAATTCTTATTCAATATTAAATGGCACTTGTGAGAGTGATTTATCCATGTCATTTTTCTTCTCCAAATGAGAGTCTAAATTTTTTTTCAAATGTTGGCTCTAGGATAAATATACCCATGACATTCAAAATAAAAGAAAAATAACTTAAGGGAGAAATTGCATAATATGGTAGAAATAGTTTGAAGGAAAGGGTGGAACGTGTTTTCTTTAAAACCAAGCGGGAGCCTTGTAGGATCCCAGGCCCAGATTAGGCCCAGGTCTGCTCTGCTGACCAGCAGACCCACACTAGAATTCAGGCCCTGGCCCAGGACTGCCCCTGCCGACCTACATCAGATCCAGGCCCAGGCCTAGGACCACCTCTACACCCTGCACAGAAGCACAGGCCCATTTTGGCACAAGTCCTTCCCACTGACCAGGAGACCAACTCCAGAGCCCAGACCTGGGCCTAGAACTACCTCCACCACCCCTCTGGATGCCAAGCCTAGGTAAGCCCCAAGTCCATCCCACCAACCAGCAGACCCACACTGGAAGCTCCTGCCCAGGTCAGGCCCAGGACACCCACTGGGCCACCTGGGAGCCCCTGCCTAGCTCCCCACCTCCATTGTGGGACACTGAAGACAGTGCAATAGCCAGACCTCCCCACACAGTAGCCTCCACCTTGTGACAACAGACAGGGCCTAGAAGCAGCTGCATCTCAGAACAGGCAACCCAAAGCCATTATAAGGCCCAGCCTTTCAGCCCCATCTCTGAAAGGGTAGAAACTGCACTACCTCAGATTGACAAAGAAAGAGAAGAAGACACATAGGCAACATGAAAAAAACAGCGTAAGTAAGTGTGCCAAACAAACCAAGATACTACAACAATACAATCCATGGATAGTGCAGTTGATGAAATGTCAGAGAAGGAGCTCAGAATATACATAATTAAAATGATATGTGAATTCAAGAAAGACCTAAATGAGAAAATACAGGCAAAAATTGATCACTCCAACAAAGAGATAAAGGAGCGAATACAGGTAGCAAAAGATTACTTCAAGAAAGAGATAAAGATTCTGGGAAAAAAAAGTCAGAAATCTTTGAAATGAAGGAAACAATAAACAACAACAACAAAAACTCTATAGAAATCATCACCAACACACTAGATCACTTGGAAGAAAAAGTGTCAGATAATGAAGACAAAGTATAAAATCTTAAAAATAAAGTTGACCACACAGTAAGATAGTAAGAAACTCTGAGCAGAACATTCAAGAATTATGGGATAGCATCAAAAGACCAAATATAAGAATTATTGGGTTAGAGGAAGACACGGAGATTCAACCAAAAGAATGTACAATCTCTTCAAATAAATAATATCAGAACGTTTCCCAAACATAAAGGATGAATTGGAAAATCAAATATAAGAGGCTTATAGGACACCAAATGTACCAAATTACAACAGACCGACACCAAGACACATTATACTGAAAATGCCTAGCACAAAGAATAAGGACAGAATCTTAAAGGCTGCAAGAGAGAGGAATCAGATCACATATAGGGGGAGACCAATTTATATCTCAGCAGATTTTTCAACCCAGATCCTCAAAGCCAGGAGATCCTGAAACAACATGTACCAAGCTCTGAAAGAAAATGGATGCTAACCAAGAATCTTATATCCAGCAAAATTAAGATTCAGATTTGATGATAAAATAAAAATCTTCCATGATAAACAAAAGTTAAAAGAATTTACAATGAGAAAGCCCACACTAGAGAGCATCCTCAGCAAAATATTCCATAAGGAGAAAATGAAAAACAACAATGAAAATTAGTAAAGGGAGGAACTACACTAAAGGAAAGGCCAATCAAAGAAGAAACCAAGTTAAGTTAAAAACCAAAAATAAACCAAAATGTCCGGGCATACAAATCATATTTCATAATCACCCTGAATGTAAATGGCCTAAATTCATTGATTGAAAGACATAGACTGATCGATTGGATTTAAAAAAAAAAAGACCCAAAAATATGGTGCCTTCAAGACACTCGTCTCATAGGAAAAGACATCCACAGACTGAAGGTGAAAGGGTAGGAAAAAATATACCACTCACATGGACCATGCAAACAAGCAGGGGTTTCCATCCTCATGTCAGATAAATTGGACTTCAAACCAAAGCTAGTGAAAAGGAATAAAGAAGGACATTTCATACTGCTTATGGGATTCATACATCAACAAGATATAACAATCATAAATACCTATGCCCCAAATGATGAGTCATCTATGTCAAAAAAAAACCCTTCTCAAATACAAGAACCAAATAAAACACAGCACAATAATACTGGGTGACTTTAATACACTTCTCTCACCACTGGATAGATCTCCCAAACAAAAACTAAACAATGAAACTATAGAACTCAAAAATACAATCAATAATTTAGATTTTATATATATATATATATATATATATATATATATATATATATATATATATATAATTCCACCCATCAACAAGCAAAAATAATTTCTTCTCAGCAGCACATGGATCCTTCTCCACATGTTATGCCGCACAAAGCAAGTATTAGCAAGTACCAAAAATAGTGGTACTGCCCTGCATTTATCAGACCATAATGGAATGAAATTAGAAATCAATAATAAAAGTAAAAAGATAAGCTACTCCAATACCTAAGACTAAAGAATATGCTATTGAATGACACATGGATAACACAGGAAATCAGGGATGAGATTAAAAAATTCAGAGGTAAATGAGAACTCCAATACAACTTATCAAAATCCCTGGGACACTATGAAGGCATAGATATGAGGAAAGTTCATTTCATTGAGCCCATTCATTAAAAGATGAAAAAGTTGGGCTGACATTGTGACTCAGCAGTAGAGCACTCATCTAGCACATGGGAGGCCCTAGGTTCGATTCTCAGCACCACATAAAAATAAATAAATAAAATAAAGGTATTGTGTCCAACTGCAACTAAACAATAAATATTATTTTAATAAATAAATAAAAGATGAAAAAGTCAACAAAGAAACGACCTAACATTACATCTCAAAGCCCTAGTGAAAGAAGAACAAACCAACATCAAAAGTAGTAGAAGATAGGAAATAATTAAAATCAGGGTGGAAATCAATGAAATTGAAACTAAAGAAATCATTCAAAAAATTGACAAAATAAAAAGTCGGTTCTTTGAAAAAATAAATAAAAGTGACAAAAACTTAGCTCCCCTAATAAAAAGGAGGGAGAAAATTCAAATTACTAAAATTTGTGATGAAAAAAGGAAATATCACAACAGACACTATTGAAATTTAGAAGACAATTAGAAACTATTTGGAAAATTTTATATTCCAGTAAAATAGAAAACCTCAGCGACACTGACAAATTTCTAGAGGTATACGATCAACCCAAACTGAGTCAAGAGGACATATATAGTTTAAACAGATCAATTTCAAGCAAGAAAATAGAAGACGCCATCAAAAGCCTACCAACTAAGAAAATTCCAGGACAGACAGATTCACAGCTGAGTTCTACAAGACCTACAAAGAAGAATTAATACCAATACTCCTCAAATTATTCTATCAAATAGTAATGGAAGGAACCTTTCCAAACTCATTCTACAAAGCTAGTATCATCCTGATACCAAAACTAGGCAAAGACACATCAAAGAAAGAAAATTTCAGACCTTTGTGCCTGATGAACACTGAATTTACAAAACATTAAAAAATAGTGCACCATAATCAAGTGGGGTTCATTCAGGGATGCAAGATTTGTTCAACATATGGAAATCAATAAATATAATTCATCACATCAATTGACTTAAAGATAATAATCATATGATTATAACAATTGATGCAAAGAAAGCACCCTTTCATGTTCAAAACATTAGAAAAACTGAGGATAATAGGAATATACCTCAACATTGTAAAAGCTATCTATGTTAAACCCAAGGCCAACATTATTCTACGTAGAGAAAAATTGGAAATATTCCTTCTAAAAACTGGAACAAGAAAGGGATGCCCTTTTTACCACTTTTATTCAACATACTCCTGAAAACTCTAACCAGAGAATTAGACAAACAAAAGAACTTAAAGAGATACAAATAAGAAAAGAAGAACTCAAACTATAATTATTTGCTATCAACATGATTCTATACTTACAGGATCCAGAAAACTTCTAGAATTAATTAATGAATTTAGCAAAGTAGCAGGATATAAAATCAATACCCATAAATCAAATGCATTTCTATACATCAGTGATGAATCCTCTGAAAGAGACATTAGGAAAACTATCCCATTCACAATAGCCCCCCAAAAATAAAATAAAATACTTGGGAATCAACAAAGGAAGTGAAAGACCTCTACAATGAAAACTACAGAACATTAAAGAAAGAAATTGGAAAAGACCTTAGAAGATGGAAAGATCTCCCATGCTCTTGAATAGACAAAATTAATATTGTCAAAATGGCCATAATACCCGAAGTGCTATACAGATTCAGTGTGATTTCAATTAAAATCCCATCTTCATTCCTTATAGAAACAGAAAAATCAATCATTAAATTCATTTGGAAAAATAAGAGACCCAAATAGCCAAAGCAATCCTTACCAAGAATAGTGAAGCAGGAGGCAGCACAATACCAGAACTTAAACTATACTACAAAGCTATAGTAACAAAAATGGCAAGGTATTGGCACCAAAATAGACATGTAGACCAATGGTACAGAATAGAAGACACAAAGACAAACCCACATAAATACACTTATCTCATACTAGACAAAGGCACCAAAAACATACACTGGAGAAAATACAGCCTCTTCAACAACTGGTGCTGGGACAACTGGAAGTCCATATGCAGACCAATGAAAATAAACTCCTACCATGCACAATACTCAACTCATAGTGGATCAAGGACCTAGGCACTAGACCAGAGACCCTGAACCTAATAGAGGAAAAAGTAGGCTCAATTCTTCATCACATTGGATTAGGCTTTGACTTCCTTAACAAGACTTCCAAAGCACAAGAAATAGAATCAAGAATTAGTAAATGGGATGGACTCAAACTAAAAAACTTCTCACAAAAGAAATAATCAATGAGGTAAAGAGAGAGCTTACATTTGGGGAGTAAATTTTTGCCATATGCACATCAGAACACTGATCTCCAGGATTTATAAATAACTCAAAACACTTAAAGCCCAAAATACAAATAACCAATCAATAAATGGGCTAAGGAGCTGAACAGACAATTCTCAGAAGAAGATGAACAATTGATCAACAAATATATTTTAAAAATGTTCAACATCTCTAGTAATTAGAGAAATGAAAATCAAAACTACACTAAGATTTCATCTCACGCCAGTCAGAGTGGCATTTATCAAGAATACAGACAACAATAAATGTTGGCGAGCATATGGGGGGAAAGGCACACTCATATATTGTTGGTGGGACTGTAAATTGCTATAACCACTCTGGAAAGGAGTATGGCAATTCCTTAGAACATTTGGAATGGAACCACCATTTGACCTAGCTATCCCACTCCTTGATCTATACCCAAAGGACTTAAAATCAGCATACTATACTAATACAGCCACATCAATGTTTATAGCAGCTCAATTTACAATAGCTAAACTATGGAACTAATCTAGGTGTCTCTCAATAGATGAATGGATCAAAGAACTGTATTGTATTTACTCAATGGAATATTACTAAGCTTTCAAGAAGAGTGAAATTATGGCCTTTGCCAATAAATGGATGGGCTGGAGAATATCATGTTAAGTGAAATAAACTGGTCCCACAAAACCAAAGGCCAGATGTTCTCTCTGATAAGTGGATGTTGATCCATAATGGGGTGGGTGGGCAGTGGGTACATGGGAAAAATGGATAAACTTTGAGGAGGCAAAGGGGAGGGAGAGGTAGAAAGCGGGTGTGGGAGCCGGAAAGATGATAGAATGAGTTGAATATCATTACCTTAGGCACATGACTGCACATATAGTGCAACACTACATCATGTATAATCAGAGAAATGAAAAATTGTGCTGCAATTGTGCACAATGAATCAAAATGCATTCTGCTGTTACATATACCTAATTATAATTAATTAATTACTTTTTAAAAAACCAAGTGGGAAGAAAGAACATTGATTCAGACTTCAATGAATTGGAAATCAACAAGTAAAAAAAATCATTGCCAGTTCTCTTAACCATTTTGAAACCAATAACTATAATTTTCAGGCACTGTGATTTTTAAAAATCAATATTACTCTACGTAGTTTCAGCCAACTGTTTCTAAGCAAAGATATCTTTTGGTCATTTTACTTACTGTCTATTAACCACACAACCAATCCAAATATATTATTAAAATTAAGCCACAATTTTTTTTCCTAAAATTTCTCATCTTCTGTGATCTGAATCTCATTTCTGTGACATTTTAAACCATTTTCTCCCCATCCCCTAGATGAGGTTGATTATCTGTAGCAGCCAATTTCTGGATCACGAATGGTATTGACCTCTTACTTATTCTTATCTCTGGTACTCCCTTTACCTCCTCATATTAAATAAGGCTGACCTATAGAAGTCACAGGACATTTGATTAAATGACAGTGTGAAATTATAAAGAGCATGCAAAGTGTCTCTTTTGTTTATAATTATGAATACAGGCTTAGCACTGTGACTGTCACTTAATGCTGAATACATATATATTGTGTAAAGGAAGAGAAGGAAGATTGGAAAGTGGGAGGGTAGGAAGGAAGACATTTCTGTTTGACCAAAATTCCTCAACTTTTACACCAACAAACATGGTTAACCCTCATATCTTTTTTATGCCAATAAACATGGTCAGTCTTCCTATTTTTCCCCCAAAATGCAGGAACTCTTTCTTAAAGCAAACCTAACAAAACTGTGTGAGATAAATATATATTTATATACACATATATGTTAATACATATATATGTTTGTGTATAAATATATTTATAGAGAGATTGAGAGTGATCATATATATCATATCTCATATGTATCATATATATGATAGATTTAGTCTTCCCACAGAATATAATTACCACTGCAAACTGCACTTTAGCAGTTTATAAAGAAATAGACATTATTATTTAGATCCTGTAAAACATATATTTTAGAGTAGTGATAACTAAAAACCTTGTCTTCACATGTTTCTGTATTTTCAACACATTGAACTTGAACAAAAGGTTGAATGAAAAAATCCCCTTTCAAAGGAAAATGAAGGTTGTCTACATAACTATTAAAATAAATGATCTAAATGCTAATCAATAATAGATGAAGACTGGGTTGTGATTCAGTGGATAGAGCGCTTGCCTTGCATATGTGAAGCCCTGGGTTCAATCCTCAGCACCACATATAAAAATAAATAAATGAACAAATAAAATAAAGGTATTTAAAAAATAATAGATGAGATTTTACCTTTTAAAATAAAATAACTTTTATCATCTAGTCACAATCATCACTTATAAAAAATTAATATTGCAAAATTTTATTTTGAACAGTTAATATATATGGTATTTATTGCTTTTAGTTAAATTCTACTTCTATACCTAAATATATAAATTTTAAAGAAATTTACTTTATCTCTAGACAAAACTAGTTAAGTTTCAAACAATCAAAAAACTAGAGCCGACTAATCAGGAATGTGTTTGGGGTTGGATTCCTTTATGTTCTTCATTCATTGTGAGGCACAGTGCACCTATTAGATCTTGAAAGTACTACAGTAACAATACTAAGTTCCAGCTAGTACACCTAGGAAATTCAGAGCAGTCCTTGAGTATATGTAATTTGAGAACCAAGAGATTTGATTGTTTTAGTACTCAAATTAAATGAAATCCTTTAAAAAAAAAAAAAAACTTTTCCTTGCAATGTATGTTAAATTCCAATTATTCCCTTCACGTTTGTTTCTTTTTTTTAAGAGAGAGAGAGAGAGAATTTTTTAATATTTACTTTTTAGTTTTCAGCAGACACAACATCTTTGTTTGTATGTGATCCTGAGGATCAAAACCGGGCCACACGCATGCCAGGCGAGTGCGCTACTGTTGGAGCCACATCCCCAGCCCCCACATTTGTTTCTTTTATTCTTACATTTCTTATTTTATGCCATTGACAGTATTCATTTGATGTTTTCTGTAGAGACAGAAGACAACAATTTTAATCTCTTGATTCAATGGTTAGCATTACTTTTGAAGGATTAGGGCAATGGTATATGGAAATTAGTAGTAAAAATGTTATCACTATATTCAGAGCAAAATAGCTGTGTACTGTTTTCTTATAGAAATGATCATACTATGCTCTGATTTTATCCTGTTATTACCAACTTGACTAGCATCCTTGATATAACTCAGCTGTAAACAGGTATGACTAGAGGATATCTGAATATTTCTTTTAAGATGCTTTTGTCTGATGAAAAAAAAAAGACATTATTATTGCTGTGTGTATATACGTGACTGCATGACCAATGTGATTCTGCAACCTGCACACTCAGAAAAATGAGAAATTATATCCCATCTGATTCAAATCTACAATGTGTCAAGGTCATTGTACTGTCATGTGTAAATAATTAAAACAAATAAAAAATTTTAAAAAAAAGAAAAAATAAATAAAAATAATTTTCCTGCTTTTAACTGGATATGACCTTCATTAATACACTTTTGTAATGTCTGCTTTGAGTTTTGCTTTCTAACCAAGTACTCTCTCATTGTTTCACTTTTTCGTGAGAGATTCAGGGGTATAAACTGGAAAGAAAAATGAAGCTCTCTATTGGAAAATAGAAATAAAGGTGGGAAATAACTGAAAGATTTCTTCATTCTGTGACTGTCTGAAAATTAATATTATAATTAAGTTAATCATGTTGCTCTTCTTGCTTTTGGGAAAGTTTGTAACCCTTCCTCTCAATATCACAACAAATTAAGACTCGTGTTTTGAGGAAGAAAAGCAATTAAATGTCCATAATAGCTTCAAATTATCAATCTTTTTTCATATTTTTTCCTAATAATTGAAGAGGTGACTTCTCCATCATTTATCATCTATAGAATCCTTTATGCCTCCTAAACTCAGAATTTACCCCCACAACACATTCCTACTGCTCATTCATTATTCCTATCTCTGACTTTATTGCTCCTTTTGGCACTAATTGTCATTTGTCATAGTATGTTAATTTATCTTACTAATATTTGTCTTCCATGACTAGAATATTAACTCTAAGACAGCAAATATTTTTGTCATTTCTTATCACATACATATTCCCAATCTTTAGTAGTAGATGCCCAATAAATATCTATTTTATGATTAAGGACCACTGGAGCACCAAAATGGTATTACAAATAATTCTGGAATCCAGGTATCCACCTGAAATTTTCTGCGACCCTGAATAAGTAAAGTACAACTATTCTCACATGAAATTATTTAATATTTTTAAATTCTCATAATAAAATTTTGGACAGTAAAATTCTAGGGTAGCAAATACATACATAATTGTTCATAAGAATTATGCATATAAAGGAATTGAGTATGTGAGCCTAGTGCAGACTGTGACTCTACCATGTACTCCCAAAAGATGATACTTGTTCCTTAGTGCAGTATTGCCCAGAGATGGGACTTTACATTATTAGTGAATTAATCCATTTAGCATATTAATAATTTTAATGGACTACGAGGAGGAAGTTGAAACCAGGAAGGTCAGACATGGTTGGAGGAAGCAGGTATATAGGGGACATGCCCTTGGGGACTATATTTTGTCCTTGTCCCTTCCTTTCTCCCCCCATCATCTCTCTAATTCCTGACTTCCATAAGCTGAACAGCTTCCTCTACCAAGCCATCCATTCCACCATAATGTTCAGTCTCACCTCAGGTCCAATTCAAAAGAGCCAGTTGACCATGGACTAAAATGTCTGAAACTGTGAAACAAAACAAATATTTTCTCTTCAGACATGTTTTTCTCAGGTCTTTGTCACAGCAATGAAAAGCTGACTAATGCAGTGGGTAACTGAAGAAAGAATATCTGAGAAAAAAAAATGAGGCAATAGAGCCATTCAGCACCCTCACTTATTTCTCACAAGTAGCATACTATCAAGAGTGATTAAATTGTTCATTTCCTTCAAGGGCAGTGGAAAGATGAATTTATGCTTGAAATAATCTGATGGTTGAAAATAACAAATTCAACTATGGGATATGCATGGAGGTCTACACAGCACGACATAATACCCCATTTATACTAGCACTGTTATTCCTTTTCCTATTATATCTTCTCTTGGTGAATTAAACTGAATGATACAAAAACTATAGGCTTCAGTTGATGGCCTATATAGAGCAAAACTAATCCTAAATTGCCATTCCATGCTTACTGATTTCCCTTGTCTTGGTCTAATGCTATCCTATACAAAAATGTTATTAAAATTTATATAAAAATTGATTGCCTTCTCTTGAATGGTAGTTTTACAGAAACAAGGATTCAGTTGAGAATTAGAAGATAAACACCTAATGTTTCATATCAAAAAGTTGGGTTTTAGTCCTCAACAATTAATATATGAAATTATTGCTAACCCACTGATTTTACTGTAAAGGAAATGTAAACTTCAAAGATTATTTTTCTATTCTAATTTTTAAAATCTGAAGTAGTTCTTTAATATATAAATAAGACAGATGGTAGGATCATAACCTATGTAGTTCTCTATAGAAAAAAAATTATACCAAGTATGAATTGTGAAAGATACCAAAAAGAAGCAAGACAAGTACTGTGGTGTGATATTTTGCCAATTGGCAAGAAACCACTGAAGATTTCCTGTATATCAGCCCACATGGTGCAATTTTTAGTGCCCAGATGAATTCAGACATTTCTTATACAACAAGGTACCTTTACTTTTGTCTTAACATACAAACATTATGTCCTTTAGATAATGCATTTCTAAAGCAATCTATTAGTTTGACTGAGGGTGTAGACATCAAGTAAGGCTCACTGCCAACAGTTGCATAAGCAGATCTCCATTGGTAAATTCACCGCCACCCATGTTGATCTTGAGTTGTCCACAAATGAATAGCTTATAATCAAAAATTGCCTCCATGGGTGTTTTATTTGGCCTGCATAACATTTTTTATTTCTCATGTTTTTAATCAAATTAATTGCCAACATTGAAAAATGGGCCATTTCACCTAAGATTCGGGGGTTTTCACTTCTTTAGACAAAGCAAGAGCTCTGACAACAATTTTGCATCCCCAGAGCATAGCCTTTTTCACCAGAAACTACATGTTGGAGCTCACCCCATACTAAATCTGTGCTCCTTCTTTGACTCAAGATCTGCTTTCCTTGTGGCCTGCTTGCTGCCTGCTTCCTTGTTATGCTCTGCTTGACCTAAGAACTGATATTTAAGAAAATGTCCTAGAGCAGAAACAAACATTTTAGTCTCCAGACCTCTTTACAATCTTAAAAAGCATTGAAGATCCCAAAGAGGTTTTGCTTCTGTAGGTTATATCTACTGGCAATTTATGATATCAGAAATTAAAATGGAAAAAAAATGTTTCATTATACCCATTACCTATTAACATAAATAACACATTTTTTAGGAAAATTAACTACTTTTCATAATCAGTATAAAAAACAGTGAGTGGCATTATTTCATTCTTTAGCAAATATCTTTAATGTCTGGCTTAAAAGAATACTTAATTTTTCATACAATTTGTTCTGATAGATTGCTTTCTTTGAAGAATATGCAGAAAATCTGACCTCACATAGATGTGTAGCTGGAAAAGGTAGCATTTTTATTAGCTTTTAGAAATAATCATGAATTTTCTCTTTAATAGTACATCAGAATTTGGAAAATTGAAGGTTTTTTTTAAAGATTAGCTACATTGTAAAACCTGAAACTATATTAAATTTTTTTTATATTCTGTCACATGGAAACCTGTTAATATATCTTTCATTTTTAATAGCTCTTTAACACATGCATGATTTTTAGCATCATGTATTGGTTATTTGGAAAATATTGTTTTATTGAACTTACAGATCTTCCAAAAGTTATATAACTTATATAAAAAGTTTCAATGTAACATATTAGTTAACATGTGGTAATATAATTACTAATCTCATTAGGAAAGTCTGGCTGGTAAAAGTTATCCAGAAATTATAAATTTCATTCCAAAGCTCACATTTTATCATTTATATTAATCAAACACTGTCAACTGTTTTCCTGGCAATAATAGACTTTGTTCACTTTCCAAAGTTTATCTTCAAAATACCCTTGGTATGAATAACCATATTTCATTGCTCACTATTTCTTTGGGGTTACAAAAAAAAAAAAGGTGTTTCATGAGAAAAGAAGCTAATTCAGCTCAACTCAAACCAGTGCACAGGTGACAACTGCAATTCAGTATGCTGTACAGTTTCTCTGTATGTTCTTCCCATTCTGCCACTGAAAGATTTGATAGTTAACAAACTTTACTATTTCATCAAGAATATTCTTAAGAAAAACTATATTTTTACAAGTGTATAAAGTGTAGAAGACATAAAGCACTATTTCAGGCTACTATCTTGATGCTTACTAGTGTGCCAATTTTTATTTGTATTTTAGTGCAGATCAATAGAGTTAAAAGAGAAAATAATATCTCAATGCTATTATGCAAACAGATTTAACTTCATGGACCCACTTGAAAGAATTGGAGATCCTAGCTATTGAATGACTATGTGCTGAGAACTGCAGGTTTAGAAACTTGGTTCTCACTCCCAGAAAACCAGAAATTAGACTTGAAAATAGTGACTAAAGGCAATTGACCAATAACAACCAAATTGATTGTAAGCCAGAAAGTCAATCAAATAATTTTAAAGAAAGACTTTGGGGCGGGGGGTTAATTGGTTTGCTCAATTGTCATATTTAGGATGCTTTTTATTATATGTAAAAATAAGTTTTTCACAATAAGGTGTCTTGATTATCCTGGAATCAGAGCAAAGATCAATAAGCAATTGCAAAATTATCATTTTTCAAGTTATAGCAGAGTTTGACTAACCTCTTCTATATAAAATAGAGTATACTTGTCCAAAAATACATTTCTTTTTTTTTTTTTTTTTTTTTTTTTATTGTTGGTTGTTCAAAACATTACATAGTTCTTGATATATCATATTTCACACTTTGATTCAAGTGGGTTATGAACTCCCATTTTTACTCCGTTTACAAATTGCAGAATCACATCAGTTACACTTCCATTGATTTATATATTGCCATACTAGGGTCTGTTGTATTCTGCTGCCTTTCCTATCCGTTACTACCCCCCTCCCCTCCCCTCCCCTCCCCTCTTCTCTCTCTACCCACTCTACTGCAGTTCATATCTCCCCCTTGTATTATTTTTCCCTTTCCCCTCGTTACCTCTTGTATGTAATTTTGTATAACCCTGAGGGTCTCCTTCCATTTCCATGCAATTTCCCTTCTCCCTCCCTTTCCCTCCCACCTCTTGTCCCTGTTTAATGTTAATCTTCTTCTCATGCTCTTCGTCCCTACTCTGTTCTTAGTTACTCTCCTTATATCAAAGAAGACATTTGGCATTTGTTTTTTAGGGATTGGCTGGCTTCACTCAGCATAATCTGCTCTAATGCCATCCATTTCCCTCCAAATTCTATGATTTTGTCATTTCTTAATGCAGAGTAATATTCCATTGTGTATAAATGCCACATTTTTTTTATCCATTCGTCTATTGAAGGGCATCTAGGTTGGTTCCACAGTCTTGCTATTGTGAATTGTGCTGCTATGAACATCGATGTAGCAGTGTCCCTGTAGCATGCTCTATTTAGGTCTTTAGGGAATAGACCGAGAAGGGGAATAGCTGGGTCAAATGGTGGTTCCATTCCCAGCTTTCCAAGAAATCTCCATACTGCTTTCCAGATTGGCTGCACCAATTTGCAGTCCCACCAACAATGAACAAGTGTACCCTTTTCCCCACATCCTCGCCAGCACTTGTTGTTGTTTGACTTCCTAATGGCTGCCAATCTTACTGGAGTGAGATGGTATCTTAGGGTGGTTTTGATTTGCATTTCTCTGACTGCTAGGGATGGTGAGCATTTTTTCATGTACTTGTTGATTGATTGTATGTCCTCCTCTGAGAAGTGTCTGTTCATGTCTTTGGCCCATTTGTTGATTGGGTTATTTGTTATCTTGTTGTCTAATTTTTTGAGTTCTTTGTATACTCTGAATATTAGGGCTCTATCTGAAGTGTGAGGAGTAAAGATTTGTTCCCAGGATGTAGGCTCCCTATTTACCTCTCTTGTTGTTTCTTTTGCTGAGAAAAAACTTTTTAGTTTGAGTAAGTCCCATTTGTTGATTCTAGTTATTAACTGTTGTGCTATGGGTGTCCTATTGAGGAATTTGGAGCCCGACCCCACAGTATGTAGATCGTAGCCGACTTTTTCTTCTATCAGATGCCATGTCTCTGATTTGATATCAAGCTCCTTGATCCATTTTGAGTTAACTTTAGTGCATGGCGAGAGAAAGGGATTCAGTTTCATTTTGTTGCATATGGATTTCCAGTTTTCCCAGCACCATTTGTTGAAGATGCTATCCTTCCTCCATTGCATGCTTTTAGCCCCTTTATCAAATATAAGATAGTTGTAGTTTTGTGGGTTGGTTTCTGTGTCCTCTATTCTGTACCATTGGTCCACCTGCCTGTTTTGGTACCAGTACCATGCTGTTTTTGTTACTATTGCTCTGTAGTATAGTTTGAAGTCTGGTATCGCTATACCGCCTGATTCACCCTTCCTGCTTAGCATTGTTTTTGCTATTCTGGGTCTTTTATTTTTCCATATGAATTTCATGATTACTTTCTCTATTTCTATAAGAAATGCCATTGGGATTTTGATTGGTATTGCATTAAACCTATAGAGAACTTTTGGTAATATTGTCATTTTGATGATGTTAGTTCTGCCTATCCATGAACAGGGTATATTTTTCCATCTTCTAAGATCCTCTTCTATTTCTCTCTTTAGGGTTCTGTAGTTTTCATTGTATAAGTCTTTCACCTCTTTTGTTAGGTTGATTCCTAAGTATTTTATTTTTGGGGGGGATATTGTGAATGGAGTGGTTGTCCTCATTTCCATTTCAGAGGATTTGTCGCTGATATACAGGAATGCCTTTGATTTATGTGTGTTGATTTTATATCCTGCCACTTTACTGAATTCATTTATTAGCTCTAATAGTTTCTTTGTAGACCCTTTTGGGTCTGCTAGGTATAGAATCATGTCATCTGCAAATAGTGATAATTTAAGTTCTTCTTTTCCTATTTTTATGCCTTTAATTTCTTTCGTCTGTCTAATTGCTCTGGCCAGTGATTCGATAACTATGTTGAACAGAAGTGGTGAGAGAGGGCATCCCTGTCTTGTTCCAGATTTTAGAGGGAATGCCTTCAATTTTTCTCCATTCAGAATGATGCTAGCCTGAGGTTTAGCATAGATTGCTTTTACAATGTTGAGGTAAGTTCCTGTTATCCCTAGTTTTTCTAGCGTTTTGAACATAAAGGGATGCTGTACTTTGTCGAATGCTTTTTCTGCATCTATCGAGATGATCATATGGTTCTTATTTTTAAGTCTATTGATGTGGTGAATAATATTAATTGATTTCCGTATATTGAACCAGCCTTGCATCCCAGGGATGAATCCTACTTGATCATGGTGCACAATTTTTTTGATATGTTTTTGAATCCGATTTGCCAAAATTTTATTGAGGATTTTTGCATCTAGGTTCATTAGAGATATTGGTCTGTAGTTTTCTTTCTTTGAAGTGTCTTTGTCTGGTTTAGGAATCAGGGTGATGTTGGCCTCGTAGAAAGAATTTGGAAGTTCTCCCTCTTTTTCTATTTCCTGAAATAGCTTGAAAAGTATTGGTGTTAGTTCCTCTTTAAAGGTTTTGTAAAACTCTGCTGTATACCCATCCGGTCCTGGGCTTTTCTTAGTTGGTAGTCTTTTGATGGTTTCTTCTATTTCCTCAATTGATATTGGTCTGTTTAGGTTGTCTATATCCTCCTGCCTTAATCTGGGCAGATCATATGACTTAAGAAATTTATCGATGCCTTCACTATCTTCTATTTTATTGGAGTATAAGGATTCAAAATAGTTTCTGATTATCTTCTGTATTTCTGAAGTGTCTGTTGTGATATTGCCTTTTTCATCCCGTATGCTAGTAATTTGATTTCTCTCTCTTCTTCTCTTCGTTAGCATGGCTAAGGGTCTGTCGATTTTATTTATTTTTTCAAAGAACCAACTTTTAGTTTTGTCAATCTTTTCAATTGTTTCTTTTGTTTCGATTTCATTAATTTCAGCTCTGATTTTAATAATTTCTTGCCTTCTATTTCTTTTGCTGTTGTTTTGCTCTTCTTTTTCTAGGATTTTGAGATGGAGTATGAGATCATTTATTTGTTGGTTTTTTCTTTTTTTAAGGAATGAACTCCAAGCAATGAATTTTCCTCTTAGAACTGCTTTTAATGTGTCCCATAGATTCCGATATGTTGTGTCTGTGCTTTCATTTATCTCTAAGAATTTTTTAATTTCCTCCTTGATGTCTTCTATAACCCATTGATCATTTAGTAACCAATTTTTCATTCTCCAAGTGATGCATGTTTTTTCCTTCCTTCTTTTATCGTTGATTTTCAGTTTCATTCCATTATGATCAGATAAGATGCATGGTATTATCTCCACTCCTTTATATTGTCTAAGAGTTGCCCTGTGACATAATATATGATCTATTTTTGAGAAGGATCCATGTGCTGCTGAGAAAAAAGTGTAACTGCTTGATGTTGGGTGGTAAATTCTATATATATCAATTAAGTCTAGGTTATTAATTGTGTTATTGAGTTCTATAGTTTCCTTATTCAACTTTTGTTTGGAAGATCTGTCTAGTGGTGAGAGAGGTGTGTTGAAGTCTCCCATGATTATTGTATGTTGGTCTATTAGACTCTTAAACTTAAGAAGAGTTTGTTTGATGAACATAGCTGCATCATTGTTTGGGGCATATATATTTATGATAGTTATGTCTTGTTGGTGTATGGTTCCCTTGAGCAGTATGTAGTGTCCCTCTTTATCCCTTTTGATTAACTTTGGCTTGAAATCTATTTTATTTGATATGAGTATGGACACTCCTGCTTGTTTCCTAAGTCCATATGAGTGATATGATTTTTCCCAACCTTTCACCTTCAGTCTATGTATGTCTTTTCCTATCAAATGCGTCTCCTGTAGGCAGCATATTGTTGGGTCTTGTTTTGTGATCCATTCTACTAGTCTGTGTCTCTTGATTGGTGAGTTTAAGCCATTAACATTTAGGGTTATTATTGAGATATGGGTTGTTCTTCCAGCCATAATTGTTTATTTATGTTACTAAACATGGTTTGTTTTCCTTTTTTGATTATTTTCCCCCCCTTTACTGTCCTACCTCCCACTGTTGGTATTCATTGTTATTTTCCATTTCCTCTTCCTGTAATGTTTTGCCGAGGATGTTTTGAAGACATGGTTTTCTAGCTGCAAATTCTTTTAACTTTTGTTTATCGTGGAAGGTTTTAATTTCATCTTCCATCCTGAAGCTTAATTTCGCTGGATACATGATTCTTGGTTGGAACCCATTTTCTTTCAGTTTTTGAAATATGTGATTCCAGGATCTTCTAGCTTTCAGAGTCTGTGTTGAAAGATCAGCTGTTATCCTGATTGGTTTACCCCTAAATGTAATCTGCTTCCTTTCTCTTGTAGCTTTTAAAATTCTCTCCTTATTCTGTATGTTGGGCATCTTCATTATAATGTGTCTAGGTGTGGATCTCATGATTTTGCACATTCGGCGTCCTGTATGCTTCTAGGATTTGGGATTCTGTCTCATTCTTCAAGTCTGGGAAGTTTTCTCGTATTATTTCATTGAATAGGTGGTTCATTCCTTTGGTTTGGACCTCTATACCTTCCTGTATCCCAATGACTCTTAAGTTTGGTCTCTTTATATTATCCCATATTTCTTGGATGTTCTGCTCATGGTTTCTTAACAGTTTTGCTGAGCTAGCTATGTTCTTTTCAAGTTGAAATACTTTGTCTTCATTGTCTGATGTTCTATCTTCTAAGTGTTCTACTCTGCTGGTAGTATTCTCAATTGAGTTTTTAAGTTGGTTTATTGCTTCCTGCATTTCTAGGATTTCTGTTTGTTTGTTTTTTATTACCTCTATCTCCCTGTATAGTTGATCTTTTGCTTCTTGGATTTGTTTATGTAATACATTGTCGAAGTGGTCGAAATGATCTTTCATTGTCTGATTTTGCTGTCTAATGTCTTCCTTGAGACTCCAGATCATTTGCAGCATGTATATCCTGAATTCTTTATCTGACATTCCATCTGCTGCAGCTATAACCTCTTCTAAAGTTGAGTTGACCTGCATTGCTTGTGGTCCTTTCTTTCCTTGTCTTTTCATATTGCTCGTGTTTCTTTCTGCTTAGTGAAACTATTGTGTTTTTGAAATTTTTCCCCCTATATATTTATATTGCTCTTGTATAGTTGAAAAGTCTCCCTTGCAGGGGCGGGCAGCAGCTCTGCTCCTCCTCCAATTGGGGTGATCTGTCTACCACGCTGGTGGGCCGCTGGGACTGTTCTGCCGGTCGGTCGCAGGTCTGCCTACCTTGGAGGCGCGGGCAGCGGCTCTGCTCTGCCCTTCCTCCTATTGGTGTGACGTGTCTACCACGTCACCACGTCCGTGAACCCCTGGGCCTGTTCCACCAGTTAGTCGCGGATCTGACTACCTTGCAGGCGTGGGCGGCGGCTCTGCTCTGCCCCTTCTCCAATTGGGTTGTCATGACTACCACCCCGGCAGGTCGCTGTGCCTGTTCTGGGCGCGGGCTGCGGCTCTGCTCTGCCCCTACTCCAAATGGAGTGATGTGACTGCCACGCTGGCGGGCCGCTGGGCCTGATCCAGGCTCGGGGAGCGGCTCTGCTCTGCCCCTCCCCCAAGTGGTGTGACGTGTCTACCACGCCGGCAGGGCGCTGGGGCTATTCTGCCAGACTGTCACAGGCCTGCCTACCTTGCGGACGCGGGTGGAGGATCTGCTTTCCCCCTACTCCAGTTAGGGATTCTTGACAACCATGCCGGCGGGTCGCTGGGCCTATTCCGGGCTCTGGCAGCGGCTCTGTTCGGCCCCTGCTCGAGCCAGAGCGATGCGACACCACGCCGGCGGGTCTCTGGACCTGCTCCGGGCGCAGGCGGCGGCTCTGTTCGGCCCCCGCTCTAGCCGGAGCGACGCGACACCACGCCGGCGGGTCGCTGGGCCTGTTCCGGGCTCTGGCGGCGGCTCTGTTCGGCCCCCGCTCTAGCCGGAGTGACGCGACACCACGCCGGCGGGTCGCTGGACCTGTTCCGGGCGCAGGCGGCGGCTCTGATCGGCCCCCGCTCCAGCCGGAGCGACGTGACACCACGCCGGCGGGTCGCTGGGCCTGCTCCGGGCCCCGGCGGCGGCTCTGTTTGGCCCCTGCTCTAGCCAGAGCGACGCGACACCACGCCGGCGGGTCGCTGTGCCTGTTCCGGGCTCTGGCGGCGGCTCTGTTCGGCCCCTGCTCTAGCCGGAGTGACGCGACACCACGCCGGCGGGTCGCTGGGCCTGTTCCGGGCTCTGGCGGCGGCTCTGCTCCGCCCCTCTGGCCTTCACAGTATTCAGCAGGACCCGGACCGAGAGACAGTTTCCGCGGGTTCTTTATCCCTGGGCCAGAGCAGTTCCGGGAGCCAGAATTCGGCCTCTCTGGACTTGGTGCATGCTCCGACAGGAGCAGGCTCCAAGAAGCAGTTTCCGCGGGTTCTATAGCCCTGGGCCAGAGCAGCTCCGGTAGCCGGAGCTCCGCCGCTCCGGGCTGGGTGCGTGTTCTGATAGGAGCAGGCTCCAAGAAGCAGTTTCCGCGTGTTATTTAGCACTAAGTCTGAGCAATTTGTCTGCGAGACTCAGACAATTGTCAGCCTGAAATTACCTGTTCTATAGCTGAAAGAGCTGCAATCAGTCAAAAACAAGGATGGTGACGTCAGCTCTCCAAGATGGTGGCCGCTAGCTTCCTCCGTGGTCTGACCGGTGTGGAGAACCGAACTGGACCGTTTCCTTCCCCGTCTCCAACCCAGAATTCAGCTCCGAGCTCAGCAAATGCCTAGCTGGCAGGAGCCCGCAGAATCAGCATCGCTGTATCTCTGTGCCACCAGCCCGTCGTTTCCCAGTGCGCTCCGCAGACTCCAGCCGCAGGGCGATCTGCCGAACAATAAGCGCTCCGTACGGACAAATCGCTCTCTTTTGAGCCCCTGAAGCTGATCCTCGTGCGATGAAAATCCTTCCACTAGGTTTTGGAGCACCCCAATTTTGCTGGAAATTCCTAACCAGATAGCTTTTAGCCATTCTAACTCATCATTTTCCCTCACAGTGACGCAGTACTCGGAGTTACTGCACTCCCTTCGCGGCCATCTTCCACAGTCAAAAATACATTTCTGTCTACAAAAATCAGTGCTAGATGAGCAGAGCAACTATTGGATTAGGGCTTCCCTTTTCTGACCTTAACTATAATCTTGACAGTCATCCACAAGAAATAACCAAATGCTTGTTGCTGCTGACTTTGCCATGATCACACTTCAATTCTGCTTCTGTAAGATGAAATTCAAATCTTTGGTTTTTGAATTTTCAGGGTTACTAGACACTTCAGTTAAATTTTTTTAGTCTTCTTGTTGATTCCCACGAATAGCTAATCATATTTCATATGTGCATTTGGTAAGATTAATACTTGAACAATTTAGTGTTATTTTTTTCTATTTTAATTCTATTTTAATTCGCTGATCTTTGTGCACCATCTCAACCACTCCACCAGATATAGCACATTCTTTCAAAGGTTTCTGTTCCAATCATCAGAACTTTGCCAGCTATTTTTAGTAAGAAACGATCTTCAAGGTCTTTCCCTAGGCAGCATTACCCACCTGAATAAACTGAAAATTGTCACTGCCATCCTTTTTAATTTGCAGCTCATCTACACAGTCTCTCTGCTATTTTCACTTGAAAAATTAAAATGATAATTTGTTTGCACAAGAAAATGGAAAACACAAAACAGTCAATGTTGAAGGAATATTTAAATAGAAAAAGAATTTTAAAATTCAGTAAACATCTCAGGAATCAGCAAAAAAGAAGTTGAACAAGCACAGTAACCTCTGGCTTAAAGACTGTGCTTTAAAACTGTGCTTTAAATGCCAACAACAAATGTCTTCTGTAAGTAGGTAAGAGTTAAAAAATTGATCAAGTAATGTGAAATTCCATGAATAAAAAGATGTCAGTAAATTGTTCACTATCAGTAAACATAATCTAAGAGATCATAGTTTATGATCTAAGAGATCATATTTTTGCAGTGTAATGAAAAGATTATTTCCTGATTTTTATTTTATACTCTTAAACTTAACCTATGTGAATTTGTTCTTGAAATATATATATCCTTCATCATTGTAATTTGCTAATTCAAATTGGCTAGATTTTCATTTGTTATAGTAAAAAATAAGCAAGATTAAATTCAAAATAATAGTTAAACTACACAAGTAATAGCATATACCATAAATGTTTTCTAAAAGGAACCCAAGTTACAATAACAAAACCAAGTTATAATTATGTTAAATAGTATTTTATGTATCTAAAAGAATTATAATGGAAAATAAGAAGAAAATATTTATTGATATGTCATAATTACTAAAAACAAAACAAAACTCAAGGGAAATATGGACATTAAATGTTAACTCATTCTCTTTTTTCAACTTCAAATGTTAGTAATTTTATTAAATATAAATAAGCTAAAAGTTCCAATTAAAATCAAAGATTGTTGGACTGGATTTTTTAAAGAATGCTGATTCAAGAGCATTTATTACTCTTCTTCCTGGCTCTCAGAGATCATTTTTTAATAGATTAAGGTCATATTTTAATAGATAAGAGACTAGATGAGAACTTCGAGGTATCTCTTATTATTGAATCAACCACCGTAAAAACTAAAAATATTTATATTATGCTAATTTTAGTAGGCAGTTAAAAGACAGAATATCAACAGAATAGAAGTAGGGCTTCCATAGAAAACAAGAAACCATAGCAAACTACAGATCAAGCTGAAAAAAAAAACATGAAATATTCTTGGTCATCTGCTAAAAGAAAGAGACAAAATAGCTTAATAAAATAAAGACCTAGAAAGAGAGGCAGGCTGAGGGAGGAGAAGTTCAGATACGATGAATAAAGTTACCAGTGAAAAATTTTCTACTGATTCAGATAAAGAGAGACAGATTGACAAACAGCAACAGACAAGATGTATCTGAAGTCATCCATGAAATTAATCTTCACCTACTGTCAAAGAGGAAAAATGATAACTTGCAGTAAAATCAAACCTTAAAGTTTACAAATCACTTTACTTAATTTTTTCTCATTTAATCCTCATAAGAAATCTGATAGGTAGATATCCCCATTTTATGCCTGAGAAAAATGTTAAGTGGCTAGATGATCTTTCCAAGATAGTCCAGAAATTTAAGGGGTTAGAGGTCATTGATTTGTTCAGACTTAATTTATTTGCTAAGGTAAGCGTTGAAAATGTGTCCCAAATTTCTCCTTCTAACCCAGACTCAGTCATCCATTTCCTTCCCTTCTGCTTCTGGGAACGACATGAGAAACCTACATTACCATGGTGATTGGCTGCAGTACAAATTTATGATTTCTAACCTCAGCTGGGCCTTCAGCTCCACAATCATTTCATTCATCATGAGTTGGCTCCTTATCCCACTCCTCAGTACATAGGTACATGACATGTACACAGTACATGACAGCTACCACCTTCCCCCGACTCCAGTAACCCCACCACTCCCTGTCCCACTTCCAGCCAACCACACTCTGTTCAGTTGGGACAATGGATGCCATTTGATATAAATTTCCCCTCCACTAAAAATTGAGTCATCTCCCATCCTTACATCGTGTTTTCTGTCAACCTAAGAGGAAGAAACCCTGCTTTTTTTCCCTTATAAGTCTCTGATCTTTATTTTCCAATTTTTTTTTCTTTAAGTAACTCCCTTTATATAGTTACCTTTCTTACCAATCTGTTTCATTTTTCCTCCACTTTGGAAGCATCTCTCCTCTGTTTTGAAGGATGGCAACTCAGCTGCCATCTCATTTTTCTCCTTCCTTGAACTACCATTCTTGTTGACAAGTAAAGGATAACTTTACTCAACTGGCTCAGTTTCCTCACCTAGGGGTCACATTGGACCTAGTGGCTCTTCAGAAAAAGTTTCTCAAATCCGTAAACCAACAAATGAGCAAACTTCTACTTCTACTCTCCCTACAAATATTCATGAGCACACTTCTGACTTTAATAATCATTTGAGAGAAATTATCATAAAACTACCTGGTAGTACCAAAGGATTTCATACGTGGAAAAAGTATCATTAACTGATTTACTTACTTGGTTTTTCAAACTGTCCACATTCTGCATGTCTTTCTTCTTTCAAGTCCCTCTCTACCTCCACCACCTTCTCCAACTCAGACAGGAACTTCCCTTACATATTGATCACACTGTACTTTACTGTGGCATTGTGTGTTGCTGCATAACAATTCACCTTAAAGCTCATGGCTCAGCTATGTATTCTTACATGGACTTCTGAAGTGGTCGAGTTAGATGACTATTTAAGCATTCTTGTCATCTCTATTATCTATATGGTCACCTTGGCTTGGATAGATGGGTCTGGTAAGACCTTTCTTTCTTCACACATCCTTACTAAGTAGCTAGCCCAGCTTCCTCTTAAAATAGCAGCTTCAGGTTGGCCTGGACTGTCTACTCTATAGTTGTTTCCTTTCAAGTGAGAGAAAGTTCGAAAAGACTAAAGCAGAGATTGAAGGTTTCTGTTGATCTAGCCTCGAACATTCTACAACACCGCTTCTGCCCTCTCCTATTGGTTACAAGTGAGTTACAGGGCCAGTCCTAATTCAAAGGAAGGAAGCCAGGCAAGAGCACAAATATTGGGAGGCAGAGCTTATTGAGAGACAATGCTGCACAAGAAACGACCTTTGAAAGCTACCTAACCACCTATGCTTAATTGAGATATATATAATCATCAATATGTAATTGAGTGTGTGTGTATATATATATATATATATATATATATATATATATATATATACATATATAATATTTATACAAGGTAAGCTTCACTTTCAAAGGAATTTCTATTCAGTTCCTAATAAATAGTAATTTTTTTTTTACAAAGTCAGTATGTCAGTCATACACCAAAAATACAACTGAATCTACTTATATAAAACCTTTTCTAGAGGTTCAGATCATTTTAATTAAAGATAAAAATTTATTACATATATAGAACAGCAGTGCGAAGAAGCCTGGTGGGACCTCTGCTGGGCACATGGATGGTGTCAATAAATGTTAAAGTGTACTCAGTCGGCTTCATGTATATGTTTTAGTCAGCTTTTTCACTGCTGTGAATAAAAAATTTGACCAGAACAATTTTAGAAAAGAAATGTTTATTTAAGGGTTCACGTTCACGGTTCCAGATATCTTAGTCCATAGAAGACCTGCTCCATTCCTCAGGGCTGGAGGTGAGGCAGAACATCATGGCGAAAGAGTGTGGCAGAGAGAGGCAGCTCACATGATGATAGAAAGCAGAGAGAGAGAGGCTCCACTGTCTGACACAAAATATATATACTTGAAAGCCACTCTCCCAATGAACCACTTCCCCCAGCCACACTCCACATGCCTCTAGTTGCCACTCAGTTAATCCCATCAGGGATTAATTATCTGATGAGGTTAAGGTTATAACACAATCATTTCTCCTCCAAACCTTCTTGCATTGTCTCACATGTGAGATTTTGGGGGACACCACATCTAAACGATAACAGTATATTTACAAAATAATTACTTAGTAGAGATTCTTACAAGAATTGAATAATTTCAAGCTTATCAGAGAGCTCACTGTCAAAGTCTTTTGACAGTCTTTTGAAGCATGTCTTTTGTAGAATCATCAGGTGTCACTCAAACATATTTTCTTTTAAGTTGGATCTTAGCCCTTTGTGGTTTTTACTTTCATTTTTATATGCAGAAATTCGTGGCCTATATTAACTAGTTGGTAAATATTGGTTCCTTTTGAGTTGGGTATAATTCCTTTTCTTCAAAGTAGAAATTATTGAGACTTATTTTATCTAAAAATTTATAGAACTTTCAAGGTTTTCAGACAACTAAAATCATAACATAACATTAAGAAAAAACTAATCTGAAGAACTTTGTAAGTTGCATAATAAACTATTAAACACCAATAGAATTTTAAATTCATATGAATATGTCATCTGCATATTTCCAATATGTATAATAAGCATAAACTCAAACCTCATTACATTGTATGTTTTATATATGTGTTGCTCACATGAAATAATATTCTCAGAAAGGATTTCCATTTGGCTTTGAAATATTATTATTTCAAAGCTGAAAAGCTGAGTATAATGTTATATAAGAAACACCAGATGGTAACCATATCATGTTATAATGAAATTTGCAAATGAAAACTGGAGAGGGGAATAATATTCCCAATGGTTGATATGCTGAAATAATTGTTTTGCTACAGAGACAAAAATTAAATCCAATCTGTATATTAAAGCTGAAATGCACCATAGAAGTATTTCATAAAATTGTAATCATTCACATTTATCTTAAAAGGTTAAGTTTAAAGTTTAATTTGCCAAAAATCTTACAATAATACTAAAATTGAAATGCCATTTCAAGAAAAACAGAATGTCAATCACTAGTTTCTTCTTTCATCCTTATTCTCCATAAAAATTACATGTTTAAATCTTGATTTGCCAGTTTTTTAAATCAACAAATATTTCTGCATTGCATTTGCTTTCTAATGTGCCCTTCTTTCATTTTGTTCTCCCAGCCTCTCTTTCATTTTAAAATGCTCTACCTAGTTCTCTGCCCTCTCCGATTTTCAACAATTCTTCCCTACCACAAGTTTAAAAAGTTCAATAGGTTAATAGATTCCTCCTTAGCCAAATCCAACTTCCATTGCATTAAACATTAAACATTAAGCATAATTGAATAAATTGACCTTAAAGATCCACCTTACTCAAACTGAATTTAAATGGCTTATAAAATAATACCTTTGACAGCTTGTCACATAATACAAGTTAATAAAATGGTAATTAAAATTATAGATGTAAAATTAAGACTTGGAATCTTTATTTTAAAAAATCACACAGGATCCTTTTACATAAAATTAGTGTATTATCACCAGACATACATCCATACAACAGATACATTGAATATTTCAATGAATATTTGAAAATTTCAATAAATATTTCTGACTGATCTTGGCATATTGTCTCCAAGTGAATATTTAGTCTGTTGATAATTGATTTTTAACTACTTTCTCTTTTTTATCAGCCAGATGTCTTCAACTCTTCCTACTGGTATTCTTAATATAATCTTCAATGGAAATCACAATAAATTCATATGCCAAAATTATTTACATACACATACCCCTTATCATGTCACTCACACCACAGAATTTTCTAGGTTTTTTTTTTCATTTTCAGTAGAGCAACTAGCCCAATAACAAATTTTAACAACTTTTGCAAACATAGTAGAATATATAAATTTATTAATACTAGGAAATTCATTTATTTTAAACAAAAATCTCTTACATATAATGGAGCCTCACCCAATGACAAATTCAATGTGGTCATATTTGTAGTATCTCAATTCTTAACGCACTGAGCACCCTTCTACTAGATGAGAAGGAAGACTAACATATCCCATTATCCTCAGGTCCCAAAGGGGGCTGGAGGGAAAAGATACATATACTCAGAGCTGTGGGAAGGGTTCCTGTAGCTGTATATTGGGGCCAGTTGTTTTTGCCTACCTTCTGCTCTGTTGACTTAGTTGATGTGTGGCCCTCGCTGATACATATGTTGTCTGGACAGCTGAACTATGGTATTCCTCTCCTCCTCTGACCAATAAGCAGATTTTTTTTCTCTTCTCATTGCCAGCTCTTTTACAGAAGTCTTCCAGAACTTAAGACCTCTCTTAACACAGTTCTGTCCTTTAACAAGGATCACAGAGTTGAGGAGTTAGACTAGTGATCACCTAACTAATTTGCTTTACACCTCAATATTATCATACATCCCCCCTTCTTCTTAACCAAACCCCCCAGTAACTCTCTTGCATCCTGTGGGACATGCTTAGCAGAGAGCTCATTGTCAAAGTGAGTAGAGTAGATCAGATGTCACTCAAACATATTTTCTTTTAAGTTGTATCTTAGCCCTTTGTGGTTCTTAGTTACTTTGTTTTCATATGCAGAATTTCATGGTCTATATTAACTAGTTAGTAAATACTGGTTCCTTTTGAGTTGGGTATAATTCCTTTTCTTCATAGTAGAAAATTTTTAATATAAATATCACTGGGTCTTAGTGTGCAATTTAGTTAAGTGAATTCAAAATTCAATACTGCCTTTAGAGGCTAGGTAAATGAAATAATACTCTTAAAAATTATGGTTAAGCATAGTAATAAAGAACTTTGGCACCATGAAAGAATTATCCAGAAATCTAAGCTTGAGATTGATAATGATGCAAAACTAACAAGTTGGCTATAGCATGTGGAAAATAGGTTCATCACAAAGCAAAGTGATTCATCTTAGGGGATCAGTGTTTCTCATTAGACAAATATCACCCATGTCCTTTAATGGTTCTGGGTAAAAATATGAAAATATGAGTGAAAAACATGTTACTGATGATCTGTGTTCTTAAAACCTTAAATTATATATTAAAATGAAAGAAGTTTCTACCAGAGCAGTATGAATGTAGCAGTCATATGATCATAAAAATCAATTAATTAAAAGTAAAGCAATTCTACCATTTACTTCATATAATTATATAATCATAAATACTACTAATAACTTGTCATTCATACCAGCAGCATCCACAACTTGTACAGTTAGACTTAATTTTCTACTTGACATATAGAAAATGTCAATGTGTTACTGAACAAGGAAATCTTCAGTATATATAGAATATAGATATTATTACAGGAACATAAATATATAGAAATTATTACAGGAACACTAAGGGTCACTGAGTTTCTGTTTATTTAGCACCCACTGCTAAGTTGTTGCTCAACACAGATATATTTAATTTGCACAATTATTTTCAATTCTTCTTGTTAAAATATCCATTTTAAAGGTTAAAAACTAAATGAGGTTCATGAAGTTAAGTAACTTCTTTCCAAGCTCATACTTTTTGTACATGGTAGGATCTGTCCAATTCTAGACCCATATAGATTCCTTCTCCACTTCTGCCTCATGATCTTATCTGGAGTAAAAATTGAATATTTATTCTCATAATAGTTCTTGTATTCAAATAGCCTGGCCACATCCCAAAAGGACACTGCATTTTCATGCCTACCTGAAATAGTGATTATCATTCCAGTTTAACACCCTAATATTGGCAGTAGTTTTATCCTGTTCCTTTTCCATTATTGCCTCCTTCTTGGATCTAATAGATTTAGACAATTTATGAGTGTGTTGAGTGATACTCATAGTCACACAATCACACCCATCAACTAAATTATTTGAATAGCAAAAAAAGTCTTCCGATTACTGACAGACATACAATACATATAAAAATATCCTCTTTGGATGAATCAGATTATTTTTTTCAGAGATGTCTTAGTAGAAAAATAACTTTCTCATTTTCAACTTGATATATCGCATGTTATTTTTCTTAACTATTTACAATTCATAATTGCACTCCAATTGCCTGGTCATTGACTTTTGCTACGTTGTCTACTACTATCTATGTGCTAGTAAAAACTAATAATTCAGTACGTGTAAGTTTCACATCTAGATTTGTAGTATAAGACAGGAAACTAAAAACACTCTACTTCTTCAGAGAGATTTGAGTATAAAAAATAGGTGAATAATTGTTAAATTGTAAATAGGTGTTAACTAGATGGAAAATGTAATGTTGAAGACTTTCTGGATATTTATCTATTTATTAATCTTTACAATAAACCAGTTCTTCATTTTTCTTTCATTCATTCTTTGATTAACTTCTTGTAATTAGTTTGTGTTTGCTTTATTCTTCTTTTTCTAACATTGATTGAATCACTAATTTCTCAGACTTTCTAATCTTTGCATTTATGAAATTTTACTTATTACTTTTGTTTCATTCCATTCATTTTGATGCATTTCCTTTAATTATTAGGTCTAAGTGTGATGTAAAATAGGTTAATTTCTTTCTTTGATCTTGAGAGTGTTTTTTCTAATTTTTCCAAAGAATGACAGAAGAATGCCTAATTATTTTTATATTGATTTCAAATATGAAATTTCAAATATTATGATTAGATAATGTGATCTGTTTAATATCAAGTTTCAATATTTGTTGAGATTTACATTGTTGTCATTTTGTGGTCTCTAATTGTGGGACATAAAGCTTTAGAGATATATCCATTAAATGTATTATGTCATTTGACTCTTATTTTTCTTATTATTTTCTAGTTTATCTTTTAATTTTTAAGAGTTGTCTGTTATAATTTTCTCCTCTATAATTGTTGTTTGGTTATTTTTAATGTTTCTATTAGGGCATTTTAATTGTATATAATAGTGAGTTCATTTTGACACCATCATATAAACATGGAATATAATTTTCTACATTTCAGTTTCCAGAATTTCTTCTTTTCCAACCTTCTTCCCTCCCCTGCTCCCCTTCCTCTACTCTTCTAATTTTTTTCTATGTATTTATTATTTTTAATTGGTGCTTTATAGATAAATGTGGAATTGACTATGGTATATTCATATACGTATATAGCACAATTTGGTCAATTTCCTTCTGCTATTCCTCTCTTCTCCCTTCACCTCCTTTCCCCTTCCTCCACTGTACTGATCTCACTTCAATTTTTCTGTGATCTGTTCTCCTGCCTGTTTGTCCTTATTTCTCTTTAGCTTTCAAATAAGAGAGAAAATATTCAACTCTTGACTTTCTGAGTCTTTCTTATTTCACTTAGCAAGATGATCACCAGTTTCATCCATCTACCAGCAAATGCCATAATTTTATTCTTCTTTATGGATGAATAAAACTCCACTATCAGATTTCCAGACTTATATGTCTTACTCAAATTGAACCATTGAGGATATAGAAACCTAAGCCGACCAATATTAAGCAGTAACATTGAAGCAATTAAAAGCCTTCAAAAAAAAAAAAAAAACTCAAGACCATATGAATTCTCAGCTGAATTCTACCAGAACTTTAAAGAAGAATCAATTACCTTTAAAGACTAATGTCAATCTTCTCAAATTATTCCATGTAATAGAAATGGAAGCAACTCTCTCAAATTCTTTCTATGAAGACAGTTTTACCCTAATACCAAAACCAGAAAAAAGACACATCAAGGAAATAAAACTACAGACCAATAGCACTGATGAACATAGATGCAAAAGGCTTTAATAAAATATTAGTGAACTGCATTAAAAAAACACATTTAGAGGAATGTACACCATGTTCAAGTGGGGTGCACCTTGGGATACAAAGTTGGTTCAACATATGCAAAACATATGCAAATATAATTCACCACATAAGTATGATCCAGAATAATCATCATATGACCACCTCAGTAGATGCAGAAAGTCTTTGACAAAATCAAGCACCCATTCATGTAAAAAACACGGGTGACTCTAGTAACTGAAATAATCTAATATAGCATTATAAAGGTCACATACAACAAACCCAAAGTCAACATCATGCTAAATGGAGAAAATGTGAAAGTAGTTCTTTTTGAATCAGGAATAAGACAACGTGTCTACTCTTCCCACTCCTATTCAATATAGTTCTTGAAACTCAGCCACTGCAATCAAGAAAGAGAAGAAAATTAAAGGGTTATACATAGAAAAAATAAGTCAAATTATTTCTGTTTGTTGATGACATGGTTAGTATCTATAAAATCCAAAAACACTTCACCAGAAGAATTCTAGAGAAAATAAACAAATTCAGCAAGTATCAGAATATAAGATCAACATTCAAAAATTAATAGCTTTCCTATACTCCAATAATTAATCTGTTGAAAAAGAAATCAGGAAAACTATTCCATTACAATAGTCTCAAAAAAAATACTTGGGAATAAATTTAGTCAATCTGAAAGAACTCTACAATGAAAACTACAGAACACTGAAGAAAGGAAGAAGACATAAGAATATGGAAAGACCTTCCATGTTCTTGGACAGGCAGAATTACTATTGTCAAAATGGCCATAAAACCAAAAATGTTATACAGATTCAAAGCAATCCCCAACAAAATAACAATGACATTTTTTACAGAACTAGAAAAAATAGTCCTAAAATTTATTTGGAAGAAAAAAATGAAGAATAGCCAAAAATAGCCAATACGGAACAAGAAGAATGATACTGAAAGTATTATAATACCAGATCTCAAATTATGCTTCAGAGCTATAGTAACAAAAACATTATGGCATTAAAATCAAAACAGACATGAAAACCAATGGAATAGAATAGAAGACACAGAAAAAAAAATCCACATAGGTGTAAGCATCTGATACTGAATAAAGGTGCGCCAAAAATATATGTTGGAAAAATGATAGCCTTTGTAACAAATGGTACTAGGAAAACTGGAAATTCATTTGTAGAAGAATGAAACTAGATGTCTCTCACCCAAGTCAAATCAAATTGGATCAAGACCAGGGAATTGGAACAAGAATTTTGCTACTGCTGAAAGAAACCACAGGATTAACACTCCAGTGTGTTGTGCAGGCACTGAATTCCTCAACAAGAACCCTAAAGCTCAAGAAATAAAACCAAGAATCAATAAGTAGAACAGGAGTGGCGCGGGACCCGCGGCACGGAACCCCCGGCTACCGCTTGCACCAGTGCTGACAACTGAGGTCTCTTGCACCAGCTACCAGGGGCATGGCTACCAGAGGGCAAGCAAAATTCGATGAGGGTTCTCAGCCCCAAGCTCCACAAACTTAGGGTCTGAGGGAATGCCAAACGGGGAGAGTATGCCCAGTCGTTCAAGAAAATAGGGCTCCTGGGAGCAGCAGACCTGGCGTGTAGCCAGTATTATGGTGAGCGTCACCGGTGAGCAGGGCCTGGCTTGAGGAAAAGTGGGCAAGGGACTAGACACAAGAGAAGGCCCTAGGCACTCAGGATTGGAGACCCGCCCAGTCTGGGAGGAGGAGCTGCTGCACAGTGATGGGTTTCCGCGTATTGAGAAGAGAAGCTTGGCCGGGTGGGCACAGCTCCACCTACTGGAAGAGAAGTTAATCAAACTGTAAGACTGCATTTATTAAATTTTTTTTTATTTGGGTTTTTTTTTTCATTTTCATTTTTTTTAACTTTTTTATTATTTTTTAAATTTTGATTTATTGATTATTTTTTAATTTTTTTCTACTTTTTTTCTTTTGTCTTTTCATTTCTTTTCAATTTCCTTATTCCCCCTTCCTTGAATTCTACCTGCTTACTCTCATTCTCTTTAGTGACTTCTTCCCTTCCCTTCTAATACCTTTCCTCCCAAGCACCAAATAAATTTATAGGAGTAAACAGTAACTCAGCAGTCAAACAGAACAAGAAGTAACATGAGCAGCATGAAAAAGCAAGGAAGAAAAGGAGTACAAACAATGAAGGACAGCCTAAATATTCAGGAGGACCTAGAGGCATCAGAGAAATGGCCAAATAAAGAACTCAAGGAATACCTTAGACAGATGGAATGGAATCTTAAAGAGGATATGAGACAGAAAATTCAAACAGTGAAAGAACACATTGAAAATGAATTACATAAACAGATAAAAGAAGCAAACAAGCATCTTTATCAGGAGATAGAGATTATAAAAAAAATCAAACAATAATTCTAGAAATGAAGGAAACTATAAACCAAATTAAAAACTCAAACGAGAGTATCACTAACAGAGTGGAGAAAGTAGAAGCCAGAACGTCAGATAATGAAGACAAGATATATCATCTTGAAAAGAGTCTAGGCAACTCAGAAAGACTGGTAAAAAATCACAAGAAAAACATCCAAGAGATATAGGATAACATGAGTCATCGGGATAGAGGAAGGTATAGAGGTTCAAACCAAGGGAATGAGCAACCTGCTGAATGAAATAATTATAGAAAACTTTCCAGAAATAAAAAAGGAAATGGATATACAAATTATCGATGCATACAGGACACCGAACATACAAAATCAGAGTAGACCAACGCCAAGACACATTGTTATGAAGATATCCAATATACAGAACAAAGAGAAAATATTAAAAGCTACAAGAGAAAGGAGGCAGATTACATTCAGGGGTAAACCAATAAGGTGAACAGCGGATTTTTCATCAGAGACGCTGAAAGCGAGAAGATTCTGGAACAATGTATTTCAAACACTGAAAGACAATGGATGCCAACCAAGAATTTTGTATCCAGCAAAATTAAGCTTCAGGTATGACAACGAAATAAAAATCTTTCATGATAAACAAAAGTTAAAAGAATTTGCAGCCAGAAAACCAGCACTGCAAAGCATCTTGAGCAAAACATTACATGAGGAAGAAATGAAAAACAATAACCAAAACCAACAGTGGGAAGTAATCAAACATGGCTGGAAGTACAAACCATATATCAATAGTAACTCTAAACGTTAGTGGCTTAAACTCTCCAATAAAGCGACATAGGCTGGTAACATGGATTAAAAAAACAAATCCAACAATATGCTGCCTCCAGGAGACACATCTGATTGGAAAAGACATACACAGGCTGAAGATGAAAGGCTGGGAAAAAATATACCACGCACACGGTCCTCATAAGCAAGCAGGGGTGGCCATCCTCATATCGAATAAAATCGACTTCAAGACTAAGTTAATCAAAAGGGATAAGGAAGGACATTATATACTGTTAAAAGGAACCATTCACCAACAAGACATAACAATTATCAATATTTATGCACCAAATAAGGGTGCTTCGACGTTCATAAAACAAATTCTCCTCAAGTTCAAGAATCAAATAGACCACAACACAATAATTATGGGTGACTTCAACACACCTCTCTCACCATTGGACAGATCCATCAAACAAAAGTTGAATAAAGAAACTATAGAACTCAATATCACAATCAATAACCTAGACTTAACTGACCTATATAGAATATATCAACCATCATCAAGTGGATATACTTTTGTCTCAGTAGCACATGGATCCTTCTCAAAAATAGACCATATATTATGACATAGGGCAACCCTCAACTAAAAGTTGGTTCTTCAAAAAAATAAATAAGATCGACAGACCCTTAGCCATGTTAACGAAGAGAAGAAGAGAGAGAACTCAAATTACTAACATACAGGATGAAAAAGGCAATATCAAAACAGATGCTATAGAAATACAGAAGACAATTAGAAATTATTTTGAAAACCTATATTCCAATAAAATAGAAGATAGTGAAGACATCGAAAAATTTCTTAAGTCATATGATTTGCCCAGAATGAGTCAGGAGGATACACACAATTTGAACAGACCAATATCAATGGATGATATAGAAGAAGCAATCAAAAGACTACCAATCAAGAAAAGCCCAGGACCAGATGGGTATACAGTGGAGTTTTACAAAACCTTTAAAGAAGAATTAATACCAATAATTTTCAAGTTATTTCAGGAAATAGAAAAAGAGGGAACTCTTCCAAATTCATTCTATGAGGCCAACAACACCCTGATTCCGAAACCAGACAAAGACACCTCAAAGAAAGAAAACTACAGACCAACATCTCTAATGAAACTAGATGCAAAAATCCTCAATAAAATTCTGGCGAATCGGATACAAAGGCACATCAAAAAAACTGTGTACCATGATCAAGTAGGATTCATCCCTGGGATGGAAGAATGGTTCAATATACAGAAATCAATAAATGTTATTTACCACATCAATAGACTCAAAGATAAGAACCATATGATCATCTCTATAGATGCAGAAAAAGCATTCAGCAAAGTACAGCATCCCTTTATGTTCAAAACATTAGAAAAACTAGGGATAACAGGAACTTACATCAACTTTGTAAAAGCTATCTTTGCTAAGCCTCAGGCTAGCATCATTCTGAATGGAGAAAAATTGAAGGCATTCCCTCTAAAATCTGGAACAAGACAGGGATGCCCTCTATCTCGACTTCTATTCAATATAGTTCTTGAAACACTGGCCAGAGCAATTAGACCGACAAAAGAAATTAAAGGCATAAAAATAGGAAAAGAAGAACTTAAATTATCACTATTTGCAGTTGACATGATTCTATACCTAGAAGACCCAAAAGGGTCTACAAAGAAACTACTAGAATAAATTAATTCACCAAAGTGGCAGGATATAAAATCAACACGCATAAATCAAAGGCATTTCTGTATATCAGCGACAAAACTTCTGAAACGGAAATGAGGAAAAACACCCCAATCACAATATCCTCAAAAAAAATAAAATACTTGGGAATCAACCTAACAAAAGAGGTGAAAGATTTATACAAAGAAAACTACAGAACCCTAAAGAGAGAAATAGAAGAAGAAGATGGAGAAATATACCCTGTTCATGGATAGGCAGAACTAACATCATCAAAATGGCGATATTATCAAAAGTTCTCTATAGGTTTAATGCAATGCCAATCAAAATCCCAATGGCATTTCTTGTAGAAATAGATAAAGCAATCATGAAATTCATATGGAAAAATAAAAGACCCAGAATAGCAAAAGCAACTCTAAGCAGGAAGTGTGAATCAGGCAGCATAAGCGATACCAGATTTCAAACTATACTACAGAGCAATAGTAACAAAAACAGCATGGTACTGGTACCAAAACAGGCGGGTGGACCAATGGTACAGAATAGAGGACACAGAGACTAATCCACAAAGTTACAACTATCTTATATTTGATAAAGGGGCTAAAAGCATGCAATGGAGGAAGGATAGCATTTTCAACAAATGGTGCTAGGAAAACTGGAAATCCATATGCAACAAAATGAAACTGAATCCCCTTCTCTCACCATGCACAAAAGTTAACTCAAAATGGATCAAGGAGCTTGATATCAAATCAGAGACTCTGAGTCTGATAGAAGAAAAAGTTGGCTCCGATCTACATATTGTGGGGTCGAGCTCAAATTTCCTTAATAGGACACCCATAGCACAAGAGTTAATAACAAGAATCAACAAATGGGACTTACTCAAACTAAAAAGTTTTTTCTCAGCAAGAGAAACAATAAGAGAGGTAAATAGGGAGCCTACATCATGGGAACAAATTTTTACTCCTCACACTTCAGATAGAGTCCTAATATTCAGAGTATACAAAGAACTCAAAAAATTAAACAATAAGAAAACAAATAACCCAATCAACAAATGGGCCAAGGACCTGAACAGACACTTCTCAGAGAAGGACATACAATCAATCAACAAGTACATGAAAAAATGCTCACCATCTCTAGCAGTCAGAGAAATGCAAATCAAAACCACCCTAAGGTACCATCTCACTCCAGTAAGATTGGCAGCCATTATGAAGTCAAACAACAACAAGTGCTGGTGAGGATGTGGGGAAAAGGGTACTCTTGTACATTGCTGGTGGGACTGCAAATTGGTGTGGCCAATTTGGAAAGCAGTATGGAGATTCCTGGGAAAGCTGGGGATGGAACCACCATTTGACCCAGCTATTGCCCTTCTCAGACTATTACCTGAAGACCTTAAAAGAGTTTACTACAGGGATACTGCCACATCGATGTTCATAGCAGCACAATTCACAATAGCTAGATTGTGGAACCAACCCAGATGCCCTTCAATAGATGAATGGATAAAAAAAAAATGTGGCATTTATACACAATGGAGTATTACTCTGCACTAAAAAATGACAAAATCATAGAATTTGCAGGGAAATGGATGTCATTAGAGCAGATTATGCTAAGTGAAGCTAGCCAATCCCTAAAAAACAAATGCCAAATGTCTTCTTTGATATAATGAGAGCAACTAAGAACAGAGCAGGGAGGAAGAGCAGGAGGAAAAGATTAACATTAAACAGAGACATGAGGTGGGAGGGAAAGGGAGAGAAAAGGGAAATTGCATGGAAATGGAAGGAGACCCGCATTGTTATACAAAATTACATATAAGAGGTTGTGAGGGGAATGGGAAAATAAACAAGGAGGGAAAAGAATTACAGTAGATGGGGTACAGGCCTTTAAAAATTATTCATCTTGCATAACTAAAACTTTACACCAATCTTAAGGAAAAAGATTGTAAAATTGACTAACAAAACAAACCCCAAAACTCTGCTGACATTCAGACTACCCAGCCTTTTCTGAATATGCACAGCACAGTCACATCTTCATGCCATGGTTTATGATCTTTTCCCTTCCTTAGCCTATAAAATCTGTACTCAGTATTCAAGTCCTAGCACTAATACTATTTCTTCCAAGAAGCCCTCTAAGATTGCTTTTGTCAGAAATTAGTCTAAAAACAACTTTGCTCCTTTATTAGAGTAGTTAATTAAGTCAGACATATTGTAGGCCTTTGTTTTCTTTTTTAATTAACTTTTTATTTGTTTAAATTAATTATTCATGACAGTAAAATACATTTATGCACTTTGATATATCATACATATATGGGATAAAATTTCTCATTTTTCTGAGGGTACATGTTGCAGAATCATATTGATCATATAGTCATATATACATAAAGTAATAATGTCTGTTTCATTCTACTATCTTTCCTATCCCCACATCTCCCCCTCCCCTCCCATCACTTCCCTCTCCCTAATCTAAGATAACACTATTCTTCTCTAGTGCCCCCTGCCTTATTGTGAATTAGCATCAGTATAATAGAGAAAACATTCAGCCTTTGGTCTTGTGAGATTGGCTTATTTTACTTAGCAACTCCATCCATTTACTGGCAAAGGCCATAATTTCACTCTTCTTGAACACTGATTAATATTCCATTGAGTATATATACCTCATTTTCTTAATCCATTCATCTATTGAGGGTCACCTAGGTTGATTCCATAGTTTAGCTATTGTGAATTGAACTACTATAAACATTGAATACTGCAGTATTCTGATTTTAAGTTCTTTGTATATAAACCAAAGAGTGGGATAGATGGCTCAAATGGTGGTTCCATTCCAAGTTTTCTGAGGAATCTCCTACTGCTATCCATAGAGGTTGTACCAATTTCCAGTCCCACCAGCAATGTATGAGTGTACCTTTTTCCCCACATCCTTCCCAACATTTATTGTTGCCTTATTCTTGATGATTGCCATTCTGACAGGAGTGAGATGAAATCTTAGAGTAGTTTTGATTTGCATTTCTCTAATTCTTAGAGATGTTGAACACTTTTTCATGTATTTGTTGATCGATTGCCTTTCTTCTATGAAGTGTCTGTTTAGTTCATTAGCCCATATGTTGACTGGGTTATTTGTTTTGTATTTTGTTGTTGTCATTGTTGTTGTTGTTATTGTTGTTAAGTTTTTTATATATCCTAGAGATTAGTGCTTTATCATGCATGTGGTAGGGATTTTCTACAAACCTGTAGGCTCTCTCCTCACAGTATTGATTGTTTCCTTTGCTGAGAAGGAGCTTTTCATTTGAATCCATCCCATTTATTGATTCTTGATTTTACTTCTTGCACTTTAGGGATATTGTTAAGGAAGTCAGATCCTAGATCAACATGGTAAAAAAAAAAATGGTCCTATTTATTATTCTGTTAGATGCTGGGTCTCTGTTCTAGTGCCTAACTTTGATCCACTTTGAGTTGTTTTTTGTTCAGGTGAGAGATAGAAGTTTAATTTCATTTTGCTATATATGGATTTCCAGTTTTTCCAGCACCATTTGTTGAATAGGCTATCTTTTCTACAGTGAATGTTTTTGGGACCTTTGTCTAATATGTCATAACTGTATTTATGTGGGTTTGTCTGTGTGTCCTCTATTCTGTACCATTAGTCTACAAGTCAATGTTGGTGCCAATACCATGCAATTTTTGTTACTATAGCTCTGAAGTATAGTTTAAGGTCTGGTATTATGAGGTCTCCTGTTTCAGTTTTCTTGCTAAGGAATGCTTTAGCTTCTGAGTCTCTTATTTTTTCCAAATAAATTTTATAATTGCTTTTTTCTCTTTCTATGAAGAATGTCATTGGGATTTTAATAGGAATTACATTAAATCTGTATAACCATTTTGACAATATTAATTCTGCCTATCCAGGAGTATGGGAGATCTTTCCATTTTCTGGGGTTTTATTTAATTTCTTTCTTTAGTGTTCTGTAGTTTTCTTTTTTTAATTGATTTTATTTTTTAACTACATTATAGTGGAATGCATTACAATTCTTATTACACATGTACAGCATAATTTTCATATCTCTGTTTGTATGTAAAGTATATTCATACCAATTCATATCTTCATACATGTACTTTTGATAATGATGTCCATCACATTCCACTACCATTGCTAACCTCATGCCCAGTCCCTTCCCCTCTCACCCCTCTGCCCTATCTAGAGTTCTTCTATTCCTCCCATGCTCCCTCTCCCTATCCCACTATGAGTCAAACTTCTCATATCAGAGAAAACATTTGGCATTTGGTTGGGGGGGGGTTGGCTAACTTCACATAGCATTATCTTCTCCAACTCCATCCATTTACTTGCAAATGCCATGATTTTATTCTCTTTTATTGCTGAGTAATATTCCATTGTGTGTATATGCCACATTTTTCATTCCATTCATCTACTGAAGAGTATATAGGTTGGTTTCACAGCTTAGCTATTGTGAATTGTACTACAGTTTTCATTGTAGAGGTCTTTCACCTGTTTTGTTAGAGTGATTCCTGGATTTGTTTTGTTGTTGTTGTTTTGTTTGTTTGTTTGTTTAATTGATTGCTTGTTAGTTTGTTTGTTTGTTTGTTTGTTGGAGGCTATTGTGAAAGGGGTAGTTTCCCTAATTTCTCTTTCAGTGGATTCATTGCTAATGTATAGGAATGTGTTTGATTTATGACTGTTGATTTTATGTCCTGCTACTTTCCTGAATTCATTTATTAGCTCTAGAAATATTCTGGCAGAATTTTTCGGATCTTCTAGATACAGAATCATGTTATCAGCAAATAGTGATATTTTGATTTTTTCTTTACCTATTTATATCCCTTTAATTTCTTTCTTTTGTCTAATTGCTCTGACTAGAGTTTCAGGGATGATGTTGAATAAAAGTGGTGAAAGAGGACATCCTTCCCTTGTTCCAGTTTTTAGAAGGAATGCTTTCAATTTTTCTCCATTTAGAATGATGCTGGCCTTGGGTTTAGCATATATAGCTTTTGCAGTATTGAGGTATTTTCCTACTATCCCTTGTTTTTCTAGTGTTTTGAATATGATGTTATGCTGTATTTTGTCAAATGCTTTTTCTGCATCTGTTGAAATGGTCATATAATTCTTTTTTTAAAGTCTATTAATATGATAAATTACATTTATTGATTTCCATATGTTTAACCAACCTTGTATCCCTGGGATGAACCCCAAATGACAATGGTGCACTATCTTTTTAATATGTTTTTTATATGTGATTTGCCAGATTTTACTGAGAATTTTTGCATCTATGTTCATCAGGGATAATGGTCTGAAGTTTTCTTTCCTTGATGTGTCTTTGACTGGTTTTGGTATCAGAGTGATATTCGCTTCATTGAATGAGTTTGGAAGGGTTCTCTCCTTTCCTGTTTCATAGGATACTTTGAGGAGGATTGATGTTAATTCTTCTTCCCAGGATCAGAAGGATTCTCAGCCAAGTTCTAGGCCATTGTTTTCACACTTTCTTCCCCACTAGAAAATGAACTCCTTAAGAACAGGAATAGTGTGTGGTATATTGGAGCAGGTCAATTATTGAACAAATGAACCAGAGACCAAAGGACAAGCTATTAATTTAATTATATTGCCTTAGAAATTCAGTCTAATTATCTATAACTAAATTTATAATTATAACTGATTACTTCC
Source organism: Callospermophilus lateralis (assembly GCF_048772815.1). Lineage (NCBI taxonomy): Eukaryota > Metazoa > Chordata > Mammalia > Rodentia > Sciuridae > Callospermophilus > Callospermophilus lateralis. The sequence continues at coordinate 64,134,967 of NC_135320.1, read as the reverse complement.
TTTTTAAATTTAGATTCCCTTACATTATTTTAGATTGCCTCTAGGCGTTTAATTAAAATTCTACCTCCCTAGATAGTTATTGCTTCTAGATTGTTAAATGTTTATAAATAGATATGCTCACTATGGAATCTCACCTCTCACAATTATGAAAGTTTCTGAATTAATATATGCTTCTTTATGGATTGTTCATACACATATCAAGCTTAAGTTGTTAATGTTTATGTGTGTGTGTGTGTGTGTGTGTTTCTCTGGCTCCCTGCTTCTCAAGTCTGGTTTTTGGATCAGTGGTTCCAATATTTTGTTCATTTATGTTTTGTCTATACTAGAATTTTCAAAGCAATATTTTAAAGGATGAAAACTCAGAAGTCAGAGATGATTACAATGCAACACCATTACAACTAACAGATCTCCTAGTGTCTATAAAAGTGTCTTACTGTTATTTCATCATTCGCTTGACTGCTCTGAAATACAGCATCATTGCTTGAACAGAACTATTTACTGTTTCTTTTTTACATACAGCCATGTTTTCCAGTGTCTATATAAGCATTTTACTTTTATTGCTTTACTACTTGGTCATCATTCAGTATAGCATAACTTTTTCAATAGAACTAGTTACCAACTTTTATATGAATAAAATTTCCTAAAAACTCCCATAAACATAAAACCTTTCTCTAGTGTCAGTAATGCTTTTTATCCATCATATCCAGAAAGAACTGCTCTGAAATCTTGTGTTGCATCTGCCTAATTAGCTCAAAGTTCTATTTAAACTAACTTGTGAGAACATGTTCATGCAGTATGGCAAAACAGTAAACTTAGGTTGATCAGAATATGAGAATAATTGTGCCTCAATGTCACAATATTTTCCATGTTAACTTGTACTTTTCTAGTCTACTATTCATATCATTAGCTTTACATAATCTCTTGGATAAACCCAATCATGATATTAAGTCTTATTTGTTTATTAACCATGAATTTAATATGAGAAACATCAAATTATTAAACCTGGGAAAGTATTAAGATTCTTTTCCCCACTTGAAATTTCAAATTATCTTGTTACAGTGTTGTGAATGTTAAGAGAAGGCATAGGTTCTAGGTCAAAGATAAAGGGTCACAGCCCAGCAAGCAGCAGGCACATCAACATGTTTGCTCCAGTTTCCAAAACTGAAGAGCTATGAGACAACATCTGTACACACAGTGGATTGTATCACAAGAGAGAAGGCAAGAACCTCAACAAGTTTTAAACAAGCAGCAAACATTGCAGCCATCATCACATAAGTCATGCCCCTCTCCCCAAGGAGTAATCAGTTACACAGAAACCATGCTGTGGTTACCTTAACCTACTTCACTGTCTATATGACTAGCTACAAAGATGGCTCAGTACCAGGATACTGAAGCCCTGAGGTTTGTTATTCTCATCGGGATTGTTAGAAATGATCAAAGTCCATGGCTAACTGTCTTGCCAACACTACAAATCTCATATTTCCGTTACATTAAGCATTACATAATCTTAGTCTTCTTCCCAAATTCCATCCATGATGACTTCATACCACAAGATGTTGTAACAACACAGAACTTCCTAACACAGTTCAAAGCATTACCACAGCCATAGCTGTCATTACGATGAGCCAGTCTTAGTGCTTTCTATACAAATCTCATTGCATTCACACAGAAAGTGATGAAATGTCTCTGAAATCATAGAGGTACTTTGCCTTAATGTCTTTTATAGCCAAAACCATCTGCTACCAACTACTTTTTCATTTTTTATCAATTATTTATGTATCTCCTTATATTCAAATATTTCTCTAAAACTCAATTTTAACACACTTTTTCTTTCAATAAGTACTTAACCCACACTCTCCAAAAATTGTCATTAATTCTCATTTGAAAAGTTTAAAGGTTGTATATTCAGATTAAGCTTATCTTTATAAAAATATACAGTTCACATTAAACAAGTTTTGAATCATAGTAACAAATTTTATTCATCAAATGTTTATTAATTGCCACCCAAGCCCTTGAAATACAAGGTGAAAACAAGGTTTCTTTTCTTTTCTTTTCTTTTCTTTTTTTTTTTTTTTTTTTGGTACTGGGATTGAGTCCAGGAGCACTTAATCACTGAGCCACATCCCCAGCTTATATATAAATATATTAGATACAAGGCCTCCCTGAGTTGCTTAGGGCCTCATTAAATTGCTGAGACTTGCTTTGAACTTGCAATCCTTCCTGCCTCAACCTCCCAAACTGCTGGGATTACAGGCATACACCACCACATCCGGCAACAAGGTTTCTTTTTAGTTAATGATTTTCCTCTTTCAAATTGATTCTGATCCATTGTGGATGAGGAATGAAGAACTTTGGGTTGTGCAGAGGGGAGTGAGGGAAGAGTAGGGAGTATGGGGATAGAAAGGATGGTGGAATGAGACGGACTTTATTACCCTATATACTTGTAATGATTACACCACCAATGTGACTGCAAACATGTTCAGCCAGAGGAAGGAGAAGTTGTGCTCCATTCGTGTGCAATGTAAAAATGCATTCTAGTCATGTGTAACTAATTAGAACAAATTTTAAAACTTTAAAAAATGACAAAAAAAATGTTTTAAAAAATGTATCTTGCAAAGAAGGCTACTAACTTCAAAATATTCTTTATCCATCAAATATTTCTGGACTACCTACTGAATGTTAGGTAGAGTACCAGGTACACTAACACTAAAGCCAGGTTTTTAGAATAAAAACTACTAGCTTTGAAATTAATGATGTAATTAACTTAGTTATTATAGCATTTCCTAATCCCCAAACGAACTATGTAAATCTGAATTTTATGAACTGACCAGGAAATACTTAGTTGTTAGTTATCACTGAACCTGAATTAGTTATCATTATCCTTAGCGGTATAAGAAAATCCCAATCACAGCAGTTTAACTAAATAAGGGCTTTCTTTTTCTCACATAACTAAAAATACACTGCTTGAGAAACCAAGAGTGAAGCTGTAGCTTCATGAAGTATAAAGGAAGGCAAGAAACTGTATTTAAGTAGAGAAATTAAAAGACTTCTAAAAGACCATGCCATGATGATAGGAATGGAGAGAAGGACAAAGATTCAAAAAACAGTGAAGAGACTAACTCTGCAGAATTCTGGTCAAAATAACATGATCGTTTAATAATTTCTTGTTTGAATTTAGAAATGATTTGCTTTCAGGTGAATCGATTTTCTCATAGCCTATTTAATGTCCCAGATGTTTCTCTCATGTCTCGCTTCCTAGCATCTTTGCCCCTCATATTATCAGAGTGTCTGCCACTCTGACATGCATCAGCTCAAGTTTTAGCCAGGGCAAAGGGCAAAAATCTCATTGCTCAGAATTGTATCATATTCCATACCTGGCTATAGGAGAGATTGTGAATTCTAGTATTTCACATTTAACCATCATGATTTATAAAGATAAGGGAGAAGGAAACTGAAATAGACACTAAATGAGACTCATTCAGCATCTTCCACACTGCCTTCATAAATGTCTGAAGATTAACTGAATAAAAATACATGGATTACCAAAAAAAAAGTCATTGAAAAGCAATGCATAAAAATGAAGTATTACTAACAATGTTCATCATGATGATGTCCTAATGATGATAAGGTAAAAAATTAAATTTTGAACATGTGAGCAGTTTTTTAAAATTTTAAGCAGTTGTATTTATTCAAGTGTATATATTTTTTTAAAAAAATAGCTATTCTGTATCTTTCTTCTATAAATGACAATTTGGGTGACAAAAAAAGCACTAACTAGTCAAAGTTAAATTACCTCTAGCTACCTCCTATCTACAATTTTTTGGGGGTTGAGGGGTACATTTTTTTTGAAAAAATTTCATCTTTGATTTCTTTCCAAAGTTTATTTTCTTGGAAAGTTCGAAGACCATCTGTAGAGCTATTCTGGGATATGAATGCAGTCATTTTTTAAGCACTCAGAATATTCCCAGAAAAAAAAAAGTGAAGAAAGAAGTTGGCAATGTAAGTAATTTTCAAGAAACACCAAAAATGTATTATAAATCAATTTGTTTGATTTCACCTAACTCATATGGCTCTAGTCATAATTATCAACATTCAACTCTCTATTTTTTCTGTTCCTATAAGTCTTGCCTTAATCACCTCAGCATAATATGTGAGATACTTAACTATAAATTTGCATATATTCAAATCTCTGTTGTAAATTCTAAACTTTGGATCTTAATCATCTACAGACCAAGTGTAACCCTTGCATGGATAGAGGAGGGGATAAGATAATTCTCAGCACTTAAGTCATTATCTTGAAGGTCAAAGATACTCCTGAACAAATAATTGCAATATAACATTATAGAACAGCAGAGGTATTATCAAACCGTTATAAAAATTTGGGGGACTGGGGTTGTGGCTCAGTAGTCGAGCACTTGCCTAGCATGTGTGAGGCATTGAGTTTGATTCTCAGTACCACATATAAAAACAAATAAATGAAATAAATTTCCATCAACAATTTTTAAAAATATTAAATTTGGAGGAATAAGTGGTTCTGCTAAGAGAATCTGAGGAATCTTGTACCAGATTCCAAAGGTAAAATTCCCAAAGATGGCTAAGGGAAAGGAGAGCATTTAAATTAAATTACCAGTAAATTAAAGGTCATTTTAAGTTGTATAGTATGTCTGCAACAAAGGAGATATAGCATGAAGTTTAATGATATATTACATAGGAAGGAATTCAGGGGTCAATTGAGCGTTGGTCAGCTTTTGTAGCTGTGTCAAAATAACTGAGAAAATCAACTTAAAGGAGGAAAGATTTGCTTTGGATCACAATTTTAGATGGCTCAGTCCATGGCCAACTGTCTGTATTGCTGTTGGCCCAGAGGTGAGGCAAAACATCATGGCAGGGAACACCTGGCAAAGCAAAATCTGTTTATCTCATGGTAGCCAGGAAGCAGGGAAAGAGAGGCCAGGACAAGATACTCCCTTCAAGGACATATCCCAGTGACTTGCTTCCTCCAACAAGGCTTCACCTGCTAAAGTTGCCACCACATCCCAACAGCACCACCAGATGGGGATTAAGCCTTCACACATGTGCCTCTGGGGAATATTTCAATTTCAAATCATAACAAGTTGTAAATGGCTCACCTTCAGTTATAGGACTACAGGGAGCCATGGAAGGCTTTAAAGCAATAGATGAAATGAATCAGGTTTGTGTTTTAATCTACCAGCTCTGTGAATTTGGATCAGCAAGGAAAAAACTGACTCAAGAAGAGAAATGGGAAGGTTTAAAAAATGCCAGGCCAATGGCAGCAACAACACAGAGCAGGGCCAACGTTTGAGAAATAATCAAGAGGTCAGATCGATACAATTCTGATCAAAGTAACATAGTCATTTAATTGTTAGTGTTGATGTTATTGTTTGCCACAATTGTGCTTTGCTTTTGAATGAAGCTATTTCCTGATAGTCTACTTAAATAATATTTAAAGAATTCACTCTGCTCTAAAGGCATCTCCTCTCCCTTTCTTATCCTTCCATTTAACCACTTTCCCCCCACCTCCAGTGGTACTGAGGATTGAACCCAGGGGACACTCTACCACTGAGCTACATCCCCAGCTCATTCTAGTTTCTGTTTTGAGACAAGGTCTCACTAAACTGCCCAGGCTAACCTGGAACTTGCAATCTACTGGCCTCAGCCTCCTGAGTCACTAGCATTACAGTGGTGCATGTTTGAATGCACATGGAGATCCTGAGTAGTTCTTACCTGTATCCTTAGCCTTAATTGACTCTTAATGTCCTCATTCTCCTTCATTTCTCCACCACTCACTACCATACATACTCTGCAGCTATGTAGAGGAAGTGTAGGAGTAAAAGTGTATTTTGAGGGTGATTGTCTTTTCACTTTTCGATGCCGCCTATAGCATACATGCAAAGTCAAAGTAAAGTCCATAGGGTTAATGGGCATAGGGGAGCTGTATTCTAAAACTGAGCCCATTTGCTCTGTTGGAAAGATTTTATTTTCATATTAATTCAGTGGAAGAAAATGTGTATCTTGTTAATTGACATTGTAAAGTTAAATTCAGTAATTTGATTTTTTCTTTACAGCTCAACTAACTGCTCATATTTTATGTAAGTATTATTAAATTTCCAAGGCATTTCCACATGAAGGGGAAGAAAAAACTGCTACTTGTCCTACAGATAAAACTGTATATCCATTCACTGCATAGACTACTAATATGACATTATTTCAATTCAGACTTTTGCTTAACCGTTATTGCTTTACACTCATAAATTGATTTGTGTCAATAAATGCATTGTCTTTTAATTAACTTGAAATTTTATTTTAGGTATCAGCAACACAAGTGGACCTAACCAAATATTATTGAATCATCTAGTCAACATACTCTGGGGCAGCCTTTCAGAAAGTAAACATATCTCTACCAAATTGACAAAATGCTAGTTTCATAGCTACAGGGAATTTTAAGTAAGAAACCTAGTCTTGCTTTTGCCCAGAATGATATAGTGCAAACCAACTCGAAAATTTTAGTTCCATTGTTATTCACCTGACTGTCAATCATTGTCCACAGTCTTCTGAAGATCTATGATTAGAATCATTCTACAAATGGGTAACAATAAAGCCTTCATAGATAATATTATAGCTGATATACAGATGCCAAGTTAATTTTAAATTTTCATATTTGAAGTCAGAATACTGCTAGTATTTTTGTCACCAAACTACTTATCTAGTAACACTTGCATCTGGAAGTAATAAAGACTTTCATGTATACTGAGAGGCACAAAGAGATGAAATCTCATTTATAATTTCTTTAGCTAAAAAGGCAGCTTCTCTACATTGTGGAAAGCATAATACTATAAAGTTATTTTGTATTTCAATTAAAAGGTCCAAATGCAATTTCCCCTTGAAGATAATGATACTGATATTATATGTCAGTCAAATAATAACCAGTAACATATTTTAATTGCTAACAGTTATATTAACATTTCCAGACAATGAAATTGGCAAAAGAATTAAATTGTATAATACAATAAAAGAATTGGGAAAATATCTATTTGTTAAAATAAGAGTAAGGAAGTTCTAATTTTGGTATTTTGTCATGCTTCTGTGCCTTCATTTGCCTCAATTAGACTAATTATTCTGATTCTCTTGCTCATCTAAGCTATTGTATAAAATGCTTTAACTGGTCCACAATAATATCTATGTAGTAGCACTATGTTTTGGAGTCTGAGTTTTTTCACAAATTTTGCTAGTCATTCTCCTGATATAATTTGCTTTGTGATAATTTTTCTATAACCTCCAAATTTAATTCAAATTAATAAAAATCTGAGAAATGATACAATGAAATTTCACCAAAACATCAATTTCTCAATAATTGGTGTTTATACTCTTTGTAAATATCGTCTTTCTTTCATACAATGTTCTCCATAAACTCCTATGGAAAAAATTAAAAATAAGAAACACACACACAAATCTTTGTTTTATAGGTTTGTGAGTCAGCAACCATATATTTGACCAAAACCTAATGTTGTTTACTTAGTGACTCAGACTTTCGTGACTAGTTCTCAATTTTCTCATATCCATATCTGTTTTAGACCACGGGCTTCATGTTCATATTGGAACACACCTAATCACTTTCCACTTACACTCAGATGAAAGTAAGGGCCCCGTATTTTACTCACTGTGCCTCTTCTTTTGACTGGATAAAACCTCTTAAAGGCTAGACCTCTTCTGCAGTTTGCAACCACTGTAGTTTTTATCAAATTAGCTCAGAAAAAAATCAATAACTATCAAAATCCAAACTGAACTACTTTATTCTATGTATTCCTTAAACAGCTATTTTTCATATCAGATAATCTCAGGTGTGCATACAGAATGAGAGGAGGTAAATCTAAGTGTGTCATGGTGATGGATGCCTGTCTGTAATCCCAGTGACTCCAGAGACTAAGGAAAGATGATAGTATGTTTGAGTCCAGCCTCAGAAACCTAACAAGACCCTGTATCAAAATAAAAAATTAAGATTTTTGAAATTAACTCATTCATAAAGAACTCAAGTGTTCAGCCCCCAATAACAAAGAAAAAAGAAGTAAATTTAGTTAAGTGTCATGAAACACATTCTATCCTAAATATGAATTCATTATGCAGTGATTTTTTTTTGCTTATGACTCCAGCATGATAGAAAAATGAGGCCAAAAATATGTGCTCAGGTTAGTTTGATAGCAGGTGATGAAGCATGTCAGAAACCCATCAATGGGGTCAGCTAAAGAATATGCTTCAGAGCAAATGTGTTTAGAACAAGAGAGTGAGCTGTAAATTTCTTTGGGAAATTCATTCCCATCTTATTTTTTAAAATGACAATTCTGGATGTGCAATATTAGAGGATTGGAGCCCATGAACTTCTCTCTTCCAGTGTTTTATAAAATATATAGAAGGTTGTAAACTATAATCACCGTATTGTGCCACAAAACACTGGAAATTTCTCCTATTTCCATGCTCATTTTCTAACCTCCCTCTAGTAATCACTATTCTTTTCTCATCTTCTGTGAGACCAATGTTTTTAGCATCTACATTCAATGAGAATATGAATATTTGTCTTTCTGTATCTGGTTTCTTAACAACACTCTCCAGTTCCACTGATTTTTCTACAAATGACAGGATGTTATTTTTATGAATAAATAATATTCCATTGTGTATAAGTATCACATTTTCTTTATCCGTTTGTCTACTGGTATACACCTCAGCTGATTCTTTACCTTAGCTGTTATGACTTGTGTGGTGATAAAAGCAAACATTCAGGTATTTCTTTGGTATGTGGATTTTATTTCTTTTGGATATATACCTAGAAGGGGGACAGATCCAAATTATATGGTAGTTCTATTTTTAGTTTTAAATTTATAAGAGGTTGTGTTTTAAAATAGAGTCATATCATTTTAAATTTTTTAAAAGTATTTTTTAGTTATAGTTGAACACAACCCCAGCCCCCTTTTTAAAAATTTTAAGTTGGTGATTTTCATTCTTTCTGATTTTATGGCTATAATATGTATCTCTAAAAGTATATTGGAGTTAAGAAAAAAAATCTGATAACAGCAAACCAGTTGTTCAGATCTTGAAGGCACCATCATTATCTGTAGTTATAGGTAAATTATATACAACAAAAAAGACCTATTAACTGGTTTAAAATTAAAATCTATAAAGGAAGAATAAATGTCACTAACAGGAAAAGCATCAAGAATAATAGGGGGGGCGGTGAAGACTCAAGCATCAGATAAGAAGAAAGAGCTATATAATTTGTAGAATCCAGTGCAACATGAAATGTGAGGCCCCTTGTTCAAATCCAAGAGGAAAATTCAATTAAAGGTGTTAAAACATAATCATCTTTCTTTAAAAATGTACTAAGGCTAATAGTGATATTCATATAAGAACAAATCATAAATATATATTTCTTCTTGTTATCATAAATTTATGCAAATAACAAATAATAATACTTTACCAATATGGTATCTTGATGGTACAGAAGAATTTTACTTTTACTTTTCTATAAATCCATTTTATTAAATCATCAGAATACCTTTAGCAACTTTATTTTCAATCAATAAAATGCAAGTGTCATCATTTACTCTTGTCAAATGCACAATTGCAAATAATTGTTTTGTAATTTTTGCTTTCAAATGCAGATACAACTGTTATTGGAACTATTCAGAACATTTCATAGAATGTGAAAAACTAGGTTATGTTTTTTATAAATTATATAAAATATAAATGTTTATATGTCTAGAAATGATGTCTCTGATGCATATTTTATAAGAATATTTGATTCTTAACACAAATATTAAATATAAGTACATACCCATTTTTGTAACTTCTCTGACATTTTTTGTGACTCCTGGAGGGTGTATAAGAAATCAAAAGTGATTTCACAATGTATATAGAATTTAAAACACTTTACGCATTTTGTCAGTGTATTTTTAGAAAAAAAGGTTAAAAATTGCCGCAGTCCGGCTAGGCACAATAACCGGGAGGTGACAAGTGACTTGAAGGTTGAAATGGGAACTGCTTTATTGCCGGGTAACTCAGCAGGAACTGAGCGGAATTCAAGGTAGTGGGCACCGGAGGTATCAGGAGCCCCTTTATTGCAGGACAGCAGAGGTATATATACCTAACTGATTACACACATCTTGACTCAATTGACATCATCTAGATACAGCAGTCAACCAAAAAGGAATCCTCACCATCTTAATGGCTCGCTGGCGTTGCTTCACAAACCACTCCTCCTGGCAAACTGCCAGGCGCCATCTTGACTTGATTTACATCCCCAACAAAAAATATCAAAGTCATCCTACTTTATGGTTGCCTTGGTTGAAGTATCATCTCAAAATAGTGTTCCTTTGTAATGATCTGAAATGTGATGATCTGTCAATTGAATTTCTAGTTGTAAGCTTGTGTATATTTGCCTTACAATGTGGCAACAATTTTGTTGTTTTTTTTAACAGAACAGATTCTACACTCTGAGGAATTCTAATGACTCTGATATATTTTTTGGCAGGGTACCATGTGTTTATTTGTATTTTGCAAAAATTTTCTGAAAAGTTTATTGCTTAAACCCTGGCAAATCTTATCATCCTGGAAGCCATAATGCACATTTGTGGCTGCCACAGGAATAGGGCTCAGTGTACATCCCCACCCTCTCACCAGCCTGGCTACTATCATCGCCACAGCTGCCATCAACACCTCGACAGTCTGTTGATGCTTCTGCTGGTGCCACATCATTGCTGCTGCCATCCTGGGTCCAAGCACTGGCCAGCCACCCCCACTTGGAGCTGTCCTCCACTTTTCCACTCCCAACCTTCTAGAAATGTCCATGTACCAAATGACCATACCAAGTTGCTCACTGGCCAGAACTGGTGCACCCTGTGCTGCTGCTTCTGCCAATTCACACGCTCCATCAGACTTCTCTTTGAACCCAAGTTCAAAGACAAAATGGAATTTCAAAACTTAGAGAGAACATTAAACTTATCAAGGGGAGGGAAGGGAAGAAGAGAGAGGGGCTCTTCAGAAAGTAGATCAGTGTACTATGTGTGTGTCACACATCCAGGAAGCTGATCCTGAAAGAAGAAAGAGAAGAGGTGAAAAAGGGTCTGTGACAGTATATTAATGTAACTGCACTTTTAACAAACATTCCAATTAGTGTTTATATTCAAAGTATACACAGTATAAGTTTACACGTATATATTAATGATGCTACGATTGTTCCAAATAGTCTTCAGAATTTTATTCCAAGTCACTTTATGAGACATAGGAAATCTATTATTTTCCTTAACATCATTATTTTAATATTATGAAATACAAGTACAAAACATTGTACAAACATACTTTTAACTACATGAAGATACAGAGTCTGTTTCACCTAGTACTTACTGCTCTACAGGAATTTTTAACTATTCCTATGTGGCTTTATCATGAATAACAAAGTTCACATCATGTCCAACCATTGCAGATTTGCATTTATCTTAATATCCCTACTCAAGATGTTTTGGAGAAATGTTAATAAATATAAAATCACGAATGTGAGAGCGATTGGGCTGCATCATCTGTCACCCTATTGATAGCCAAGGTAGATTCAACCTCCCTCACAACTCCGTGAGCATCTCTCCAGAAGATGCACCTCAATAGAAGAGGAAGATATTCCCTGACAGAAAAGGACCATTCTTGGGTCAAAGATAGATGAGTAAATGTGAACTCACTTAAGAGCCAGGAGTTTTAAATGAGCAATATTATTGCATATGACCTAAGATCTCCATTATATTGACTTTTCCAAGATACTCTGTAATTACTTAGGGTTAGAAGTGTTGTCTCAACAGTCCTCTTCCTGTGCAGTAAGGCAGATTACCATTTCCTGAAAAGTCCAAAACATCATAATCTATTCTTCTCAAGGTAATGTGTTATCTTTTTACTCTTAAGTAATAATGGTTGAATGAGTCAATTATTTGCATAATTAGATTGGGATTGCTCTTATCTTCAAACAAATGATGATAACCAAAAGAGAAGATCAAAATGTTCTTTATGACCCAAAGGTTGTAAGGGTGGGGTGGGGTGACCTATAGTGAAAAATAAAAAGAACGGCTGGAGAAAGCATGTCTGCCACTGCTCCTTACAGTTCTGGAAGAGCGGTTAGAAGAAAACTAAAATTAATTATGAGTTAAAATGTTATGAGGACTGACTTTTGAATATCTAAAAGTGACTAAAGAGTTAAGGAATTGAATCAAAGATACTACAACCAGCTATTCATCAGGAAATATATTTGATATGGCAGAATGGGAATTTTCATTGGAAAAATAAAATTCTCCCCATGTTCATACATCAGTGAGTTCACACACACACAATATTTAAAAATGTGTATTTTCTTGTTTTTGTCTTTGTCTCTACAGTTCCTATTGCCTAGAAGACTAGTCTCATCTACTCTACTTCTTAAAATTTCCAATTACCCTTAAAACCCAACCTAGATCCCATATTATTCTATGAAGTCTTTTCCAATTTAAGCGAATCTGCTTCTTTTTCTTGGAAAGAATTTTGTAGGCATCTTTTATCAATTGCTTGTTTCTCTTCCTAAACAGTCAATTTATTGACAAAATATGCATTGTTCATTATACTCCCCATAGTGGAAGACCTGGTATATAGTAGGTTTAAATAATTAATTTAAATACATTTAAATAATTAATTTAATGTAGTTTATGATGCTATTTTCAATAAAACCTTAATGTAGTATTTAACAATGACACTCTTGATTGCTTGAGTATAGTAACCAAAACACCTATTTTTCAGGGAACTATCTATTTAGTTTATGGAATGGAGTTGGAATTTGACAGATTCAGTCAGTTCCTTTACCTAATTGTTGTCCTTGCCCAAGCAACTTCCCCTCTCGGTATCTATTTTCTCATTTCTAAAATAGAAGTAATAAAAATTAATTTTCATGATTATTAGGAAGATTAAATGGTACTTGCACTATATCTAGAGGACATTGAATAAATATAACTTTCTCCACACTATTCTGTCTTCATAAAATATCACCTTCATTATCGTACGGTGATTCTTAAGTGTGATGCACGTAAATGACAAATAATGAAAAACATCTAGCATTATACTTGGAGTACAGTAGGCTCTTAATACCTGGAATTCCCTAACTCCCTCTTTTTCTTCTTGCAGGTTACTGCAGCATTTCCTTTAGTTTAAAAGTAACAGTCAATAGTAAGAAAAATAAGGAGTAGAGAGAGTTGGGGGACAGATGATGGGAAAATTGGGGGAAAGCCCATCAATTGCCATTCAACTGTTATAAAATAATTGTCAAGCATTCTGCAGAGTGCACTCCATACGTTGTCTTTTTTTAATCCACAAGACAATCAAACCAATCCAAGCAGATCTGGGCTCAAATTATTGCTCAACTTGAACATTGTGTAATAGTGGGGAAATTACTTGGTGGCTTTTGTCTTTAGATCTAGGTTTCCCATCACAAAAATGATAACTCACCAACTTTTGAACTGTTTTGAGGATTAGATTCTCATATGCAGACAGTTTGGTACTGTGGAGCATGACCTCAGTGCACAGTGGCTGTTGCAGTTATTGAAATCTCACACAATCAAACACATGGTCAGCAATGAAGATGGCATCTACTGACCATGAGCAATGGGCTCTGCTTGCTATCCCTGTATTAGGCAGATTTCTAAAGGCGCCCTTCTAGGATTCTCAATATCTGGTTAATCAATCAAACATTAACCTGGTTACTGCTGCATATTTTTTCAGATGTAATTGAGGTTAAGTATCTTAAAATAAGAAGTTTTACCCTAGATAACATATTATTACTTTGAGCTCACAACCAGGAAACAGGAACCTCAGTTGTACAACCCCATGATACTAAGTACTTCCAACAATCCAAGTGCTTGGCAGCAGATTCATTCCTAGAAAAGACCGCACTTTGCCAACCCTTGAATTTGGCCTCGTGAAATTCAGAGCAGAACCAGCTGAGCCACCCTGCACCTGGACTTCTGACCTACAGAACTGTGAGATAATGAATAGGTGGTGGTGTTTGAAGCTACTAAATGTGTAGTAACTTGTCAAGACAGCAATAGCAAATGAATGCACCCACTCTGGAGAAGATTCAAAAAAATTATTGAAAACAGGATGCATCTGAATCCACTGAAAGATGCAGAAGTAATCTTTAATCCTCATCGTACCTGCTGTCCACATGCAGTTTTGTTCTCAGGATGATGTACAAATTCCCCTTTCTGTGAAACTAATAACAGTGAAGTTTCAAAAGATAATCACATGTTATCATTATTTCTTTATCATCAGAGTCTACTAACAAAGCAAAAGAAACATGATCTCTAGATACATTTAATGTTACATTTAATTTTCAGTTTGATTTGTTATATCAGGATGTGAATCTTTTAACATCCCAGGTTTTCAAAAAACAGAAAGGAATTTTTACAACTATAGTTGATGGACATTTTCAGTCACATTATTAGGAAGCAGACTTTGGTATCTGCAAATAACAGCCACAGTCATTCCTATGTGTGCTGAACAGGAAAAATTAACACAAATGTTCCTGACAGCTGAGACCGAGCTATTAAAAACTGTGGGAACACTCTCAGCAGAGACACTACCAAAATAGAATGCAATCTTTAATTGAAGAATGACAACTTGTAAGAAGCCTCTTTGTTTCCCACCCACCCCCTTCCAGTGGCCCAATTTTTATTTTATATTTTATGTAGCAATTTTTCTACCTCTCATCTTCCTGTTCAATATTGATTTTAAATAAATATTCTGCAGGATTTGTTGACAGTTTGCTTTAAGAAAAATCTTTCATTGAGGTTCTTGTTTTCCAAGCTTTAAACATGCTTTTTAACTATATCCCCTAAATTCTCAAAATGCTCAGCCCAAGAAACTGGAGATAACCCACGCCTGACCTAAACAGACAATCCCAGAAGCAGTTCTTATAGAACTGAAGTGGGGCCGGGCATGGTGGCACACATGGCTTGGGAGGCTGAAGCTGAAGGACCGTGAGTTCAAAGCCAGCCTCAGTAACTTAGTGAGGCTCTAAGCAACTCAGTGAGACCCTGTGTCTAAATAAAATACAAAAAGGGATGGGGATATGACTCAATCCCCAGTACAAAAAAAAATACTGAAGTGGGTCTAGCTCTCATTCATTCATCACCTCAACAACTGATTATTAAACAACTGCTATAGTAGTTTAAGAAGTTGGGTGCTGGGACCACAAGAATGAATACAACGGATACAGTCCTTTCATAATTGTAATGAAATCTATCAAAAGTTATGTGAAGTCAAGATGGAAACCATGGGGCAAAAGGTTGACTCTAACAAAGAGACAATCAGAACAGAGATTAATTCCAAAGAGCTGGATGAAGAGGCAAAAACTTGGGGGAAAGATTGTAATACATGATTCAAGAAGCTCAGGGAGGATTCTCCTAGAGAAATCTCCAGAAGCCCCAGAATTTCTGCTCAAGGACAGATTACGAAGTACCTCTGACTGCTCTCATAGGTAGAGAAGGGGCTATTATTGGCACTAAAAATGTATGTATACATACCAATTCATCCTGAAAGGGAACAATTAAAAATGTACAAATGAAAAGAACGCTATTGCCAGTTCCACTTTCCTCTCTTTTCAGGAGAAATATCAAGTAACATCTGAAGGGACACTTTCTTTGCCTCTCCATATCCAATGGGGCCACTGTAAATAGGCACTAAAAAATCTTTGACCCAAATACTTCTTCTGCCTCTCCAGAAAGTCAGTGTCTATATCCCTAATCATAAACAAAATGCTTCAAAAAGGAGTATCCTAAGCCATATTTAGCTAGTATCTGCCAAGTTCAGTTGACAGTAAATTAAGAACATAGCTCAATACTTTAGGATTAAAAAAAAAAGCTGGGACAATGTTAAGTTGGAAGGAGGAAAGAAGTTGGACAGAAACATTCTTTTTTGAAAAATTTTTTCATTTGTCCTTTTTTATTATATATGACAGTAGAATGTATTTTGACATATCATAGATACATGGAGTAAAACGTCCCATTCTCGTGGTTATACATGATGTGGTGTTACACTTGGTCGTGTATTCATATAAGAACATAGGAAAGTTAAGTCTGATTCTTTCTATTGTCTTTCCCATTCCCATTCCCGCCTCCTGTCCCTCAACTCCCTTTCCCCAGAAACATTCTTAATCTCCTTCTTAAATCAGCCCAGGGTTGGCCACTGAAGAAGCAATGAAGGAGAGAAAATGTGAGAGACACATTCCCTAGTACTGTGAAGAAAGAAGGTACCACCTCTCCCATCCATCCAAGACACTGAACAGTAGCAGTAACATTTCTGGGTCCAGCACAGGAGGAGCATTCATTGTGAGTTGAGGCTGGTAGAAGAAGGAGTGGGGCTTGTTTGCAACTCTTTTCAGACCCGGAGAACATTTCCTGTAAAAAAGGAGGCCAACTGATTTTAATTTGAGAGACTCCTAAGATTATCCTCAGTCCAATGATTTCCTAGGACTAAAATAACTCAGAAAGCCTTTATACTCAAAGTCACAGTTCATTCCAGTGAACGGATACAGACTACAATTACCAAAGAGAAGAGGTACATCAAAAAGGGTCCAGGAGAAACCAAGTGTAGAACTTCTGTTGTTTTTTTCCCAGGAAGTCATATCCACAGTGTGTACTTTTCTCAGCAGTGATGTGAGTCATATGCATAGAATATTTCCAAACAAAGAAACTCACCCAAGCATTGGTTTCTAGGGTTTTATTGAGGCTTGCTCACATAGGCATGGCTAACCTCCTGCCTGGCTAACTTGTTTTCAGTGTCTTAGATACTAAGCTTAAATACTGCATAGACCAAATCTGGTCACCATAAATCACATTGCTGGCATAGAGTATCATATCAGGTGTGGCCCAAGGCTCCCTAGTAAACAGACTCTTTTATCAGGCAGGACATTCCAAGGGGTTAGATGTTACCCTGAGAAGCCCATCAAAGGTCAAACCATTCTTTGGGAAAAAATTAATATTTTACTGTGGACTGAGGAAGTGAATTTACTAGTATCACAAAAGCAATAATCTTTTTGTCATTGCTACTTTAATAGTCAAATTTGATCTTGCTCATAGCATTAAGCAACTTGATGAGTTTTCAGCATGTCAGTTTTTAAGAACATTCTGTTATTTTTAATCTCGAGTACAATGTGATGAATACAAAAATATTTGACACCAAATCTGTTTTCATAGTATCATATGGCTCTTCAAATATTATCATATATTCATAGGACTGAGATCTGGTCACAAACCTCATGTGCTTCACAGACTCTGATAGCTCCAGTCTTTGGTTACATTCTCTGAGTGATTGATGCTTTCCAATCCTTTGTGATAAGAGACTAGACCAAAGGAGAAGCTGGGAGGGAAATGTGTGATGTTTGGGTCACTGATACCTCTTTTGGATGCCCTGCTGAAGTGAGGCTACTGCAGAGTGAACTGGAGCACATTTTCTGAATCAACACCCTCAAAACCAAGCGAAGAACGAAGACCGCAGCCTCAGCCTGGCCTCATGTACATCCAAGTCATCGGAGAATACCTGCACTATCAGGTAGCCCGGAGGAAAGCGTAGGAGTGAGGAACAAGAGCAGGCTCAGCACTTATCCACATTATCAAGCTCTCTCCAAGGAAGTGAAAAAATGACTAGTGATTATATTTTTAAACCAAATCAAAAGAGAGCCCTCAAGTTTAGGAGAAACTGTTATTTAAATGCCTGTCTTCTCAGCCACCACCCCCATACATATGTTGAACACATTATACCATCATCAGAGGATTTTTAAATATAAAAAGCAATACTGATTTTGTATCATGTACATCAAGATGTCCAAATTAAAAATGGAACTCTTCTATAAAAGTGCATGTCATTTTAAAGACATTTAATTTTTTTTAAAAAAAAGGACAAGTGTGGTACATATAATTTCCCAAAAATGGAAAATATGAAAAAGCAAATGTATTATAATGTGGATATTAAAACTTAGCAACTTTAATAATCTACTAAGATACTGGGACCGTTTTAAGTCTCCAAAAAGGTCATTATGATTTGGATAATAACTGAAGTCAAAATTGCTTAAGTTTAAAAAAAAAACTAAGTCCCTTTACTCTTTCTCTTGTGGAAAATCAATTTAATTCTTCATACCAAAATGAGTTGCCTTGTAGATGAGAAGAAGTGACAGAATTGATATTATCTTGCCTCCATCAGATTTAGGTTTTTTTATTACTGCCCATATAACTGTCCAATAACAATATGGGAAACAGGGTTTTGCTCATAAAATTGATGGGTTGGGATAGAGAGTGCTGGGGAGAATTACACTAAGGTACTTTTCTGTAGTTCAATAATGACTTGAAATGGGGATTTTGAGAGGGTTTTGCTGAAGTCTGGCTTCATAAGTGTTTTCATCTTAATTTAGGGGGGAAAAAAACATTTGCCACAGTAATCAAACCCTATGACCTACACCATCCGTTGCCTTCTCAACACCATCCCCCATTCCCATCTTCCAAATTTCCTTTGGGATGGTTCTGTGCCCACATTCACAACTTCTCCATAACTCATGGAGGCCACCAAACCCAGTCCTCCTCATCAAAAGAACAAAGGGGAATTCTGAAAGGTTTACCAGACTTTCTTTTTCTTTCTTGCATTCTTGGTACAAAAGAATCATGCACATGACACTGCCCTTCTTTCCCAAGTCTTCCAAAATTAACATGATTCCCAAAGTTGCAGCAGCCATCTTGAAAACATGATGCAACAGACAAAAGGGTGAAAAGAGAAGATGGCAGAAGAGAAGACAAGGCTTGCACTGTTTGTGGCATCTGTGCAAGGGAGGACATCTGTTCAGCTAGATATGCTGCTGCAACAACCAACTTCAAAACCCCAGTGGTCAGTGAAGGCTGTGTCTGTCAGGCATCAGGCTGTCATGAGATGTGTCACCAGTCGCCATGACACAAAGAAGGGAATTTGGCAGAAACACATGTTCTTAAAGGTCTCTGCCCAGACATAACACAAGCTACATCTGCTCACATTCCTCCGGTCAAAGCCAATTACATAACTACACCTAACAACAAGGGGGAAGAGGCAAAATTTGACCATATGCCAAAAAAGAAGGAAAAAAAAAAAATCAATTACCAGCTTTGGTGAACAGTTAAACTTTCTCTTATGTGAAGAAAAATAAACTCCTATTTGTTTAAGCCATTTCAAGGTGAATTTTCTATAACTTTGACCAAAATTGTTCTTAGTCAGTAAAGCACTTGATCAGCTCTAAATTAATAAAGTCATATATGTAAAATTATATAGAAAAACAGGATTATCTTTCCTGAATTTTTTAATTTATACTTGATCTTCCTGAGAATAATAGATTCAGTGAAAATTTTCCAAATCAATGATTTTCTTTGACTCTTAGTTGGAATTCAAAACTAAAGTCAAAGGAAGTTTGAGTCTAACTCTATACTTCAGGGGAAAAAAAAAAAAAAAACCTTCCAAGTCAATCATCCCAGGAAGATCATCAACAGATAATTCATTTACTCATTATAGTGTGAAAAGTCTATTATTGTGTCATTTTCTCCCAGGACATATTTCCACTGCTGAGAATAATACTAACTAGCTTTTGAGAACATAAAATGTGCCTCAATTGCAGTAAATGTATTAAGCCTAATCATGCTATTTAAACCTCATAAAGAGCCTATGGAATAGACTCCACTATTCACATTAAATACATGAAGAAATTAAAGCATCTTAAGATTGAGCGATTTACTCAAGGTCACTAAATTAATGAATAGTACATTCATGACCAATCTCAAATCTAACTACAGAGCTCGAATTCCCACCTGCTAGGCTTCCTATTCCTCTACATCCTGTAAGCATTTCTAAGTCACTGGTGCTGTGTCTTGAGTCCTAAATCTCCTTTACACTATCTTAAACTCATGATTTAATTTAGCTTTTAAATCCTCATCTGACTCCAACGTCTACACTCTTAAACCTCTAACTCTCTTGCCTCCCTCATACTTACTAAAACAAAACTGACTTCACAGGAAAGAACATCTAAACTAGTCACCAGAAGAAGAGAGAAGAATCTAAAGGGTAGAATAAATTGTAGGCTACCAATACTGGGAGAGTCAAGAGATATAGAGCATTAGAAAATATTTAAGCAAAGAATAATAATCATTAAGAAAAAAATACCACTCTTCTTGTAATCCTCACAGGCAAACATGCTCCAGTGCTGACGTGTATTATGAAAGCAGCCCCTACAGTGATGCTTGGTGGGGGATGGAAGAGATTCAGGTCTCCAGGAAATCCATACAGCAGCCAGAAAGAGTTTTATGAAACTCAAATCACATCACATTTCTCCCCTTCTTAAATCTCCTCAATGATGTACCAGTGAAATTTTACTAAAATCTAGACCTCTTACCTTGGATCTACCTATTTCCTTCCTATACTCCCCCCTCTCTCCCGTTCACTTTATGTTAGTCATATAGCTTTTTCCCTGCCTGTGTTATTCAGCTTTTCAGCCCTGGGAGCGAAATACCCAAGAAGAACAACTTAAAGGAGGAAAGATTTATTTTGCCTCATGGTTTCAAAGTGGGGCCACCTGCATTTCTCTGGACCCAAGGTGAGGCACAACATTAATGGAGAAAGGATGTGGAGGAAGAATGCTACTCCATTTCTGGATGCCAGGAAACAGAGAAAGAGTGAGGAAGGGACCATAGAGAAGATGAACTCTTCCGAGGCACACCCCCAGTGACCCACCTTCTCTAGTTATGCCACCCTCTCTAGCCCACCTCCTGCATTAACACAGGAACTATGCAGGGACACTTCACATTCAAACCTTTGTGTAACACTGCCACTAGAGCATGCAAAACTTACCTGTGGCTCTGGACTTTGAACTTGCCTTTTTTTCACCTGCAACACAGTGTCTCAGATTATGGCATGGCCTTTTCTTTTTCATCCTGTAGACTGTGTATAAAAGTTCATTTCCAAGGAGCAGCCTTCACTCAGTTTGCCTGGTACTCTGTTCTATCTCACTGTTTTGTTTTAGTATCTTCATCACACTTACCACTAACTGAAACCATCACATTCTCTTTACATATTCATTGCCTACCTCTCCCAACTCAGACCTCTCCCTCACTTCTAAATCCAGTCAATACTTTGGAAACTATTCTCAAACTTTAGACTGAGAATTCTTCAGAATTTTGCCTTGTCCCATGACACACAATTCTTAATTCTTGTTCAGGACCTTCTCTGACACTGCATTGGAAACATTTATAGAGCCCTGTTGGTGATTATATATGCACAATCGAGAAAGGTAAGGCAGTTGAAGCACATGGAGACAGAAAAGAGGAAATAAAGGATAATTCCCTCTTTAATCTCTAGCAGAGTTCTTCAATGCATTTACTAAGATTCCTCAAAAAGTTCATGCACCTTGGATCACTTCCCACATAAATCACATGCATGAAGTTCTTTCAAGTGAACTTATATTAAAATAACATGCTTTAGGGCAGGGGATGTGGCTCAAGTGGTAGCACGCTCACCTGGCAGGGCGAGGTGCTGGGTTCCGGCCTCAGCACCACATAAAAATAAAATAAGATGTAGTGTCCACCGAAAAAACTAAAAAATTAATATTAATAAATTCTCTCTCTCTCTCTGTCTCTGTCTCTCTCTCTCTCTCTCAAAAAAAAAATAACATGCTTAGTGAAAGTAGAAAGGAGACTATTTGGAGAGGGGAAGGGACCTGGGGTTGTGGGTTAATTAGGGGTAATAGGGAGGGTGGATATGATTAAAGTATATTAAGTAGATGTACATGTATGAAATTGTCACAATAAAACCAATTATTTTGTACAATTGACATACACTGATAATTATAATTTTTAAAAGATACCATACTGAGAATTTCAAATATTCTTACTGTGAACAATTTGGTAACTTTGAAGAATTTTCATTAGGAAAGTGAGGATCATTTTTGCAAGAAAGGTCATTTTTCCATTATGTGAAGGATGAATCACAGAAGTCAGAGCAGATGTTATAAAAGTCAATTGGGAGATAAGATCAAGAAGATAAGTAACAATGAATGATTTATTAAACTCCAGCAATGAAAATTAAGATGAAAAAAAGAGAGAATGGAAAGAGATGATAAGGTTTGTGGAATGAATGGTAAAAGTTTTGTAAGGACTGTGTAATAGGAGAGATGAAGTTTTAGTTATCACATGACCTGTAGGTACCAGAATAGCCTTCAGAAAAATACTGATTTTTGTTTGTTTATTTGCCAATGTATGGTGTTACACTGAATGTACAACCCTTCAAAGACAAGTGACGTGACAGAATTCAAGTCACGTGACAGAATTTCTTCCCAAGAAATTCCATAAAATTATTTGCACATTTATCTGGGGATGCTTTAAACTGGAATATTGTAGAGAACTGAGACCTCTAGAAAAACCTTTTTAAATTAGAGATTCCATAATAAGATTATGCTCACAGAAAATTTTAAGTTATTGTCACTCCAAAGTAATTTTTAGTTTTCTTACATTCAATGTCATATATCTTACAAAGAATGTAACTTCAAACTTTGTTTCACTTATGGAGAAGCTGAGGAGTAGTAGGGAGATCATGTTTTGAACATAATGCTGTATGCATAGGGTGACATGTGAAAGCAATGTTGCAAGTTTAAAGTCCCTGACTTTAAAACACAGCTCAGTCAGTAAGGACAGGACAAGTGCACCAATCATATCCATTGTAGTGGTTGTTTAGGTCACTGGGCAGGAGAAGATGAAAGATAATACATGAATAATACCCCATAAGTATATGCTGCTCATTAAATCTGACTGAGATCAATAAGTGGTGGCCCTTCCATTCATCCACACCAAACAAGGGTACATTTGAAACAAATGAAAGACTCTTCTGCTCAACATCACAAAAAAAAAGTTTATATTTTAAATGGAATTTTAAATGTCAATACTATTTCTTGTTAATAATTATATTTCATTTTGGTAGGAACAGCCAAATCTTAATATATTGAAAAATCTGACAAAAGACTCAATTATAAAATGTGAAAAAATATTGAGAAATTTTAGTGATGGATACACTGCAATGCTAGCTGACCTTTACATTCCTTGATTATACTGAATTAATAGCCTCGGTGCTAATGGTGATTACTTAAAATGGCATAGTGAAAAGGCCATTGTGTTACATAAAATCTCCATGGAAATGGAAACCCACTTGTTTATCTTGTTTAATGCTGTGAGAGTATTAATTTAGCACTGTAAACACATTCCCATTTGATAAATCCTGACTTTATTAATGTGGATAAGTCTCTATCCCAGATATTTATTTTTCTGCTACCAACAGAAGTCCCTTTGCTGAGTTCCTGACTTTATGAAAAAAAAAAAAACAGTAATAATAATACCTGATCCTGACCTGTATACTATAACCAAATACAAACCAGTATGTTTTTTTAACTGGGCCAAGAGTCTAAAAACAATTACCTAAGGGCCAAATCTATAATCTGCTCATATATAAAGATCCTCCAAAATTTAAAGCATGATTTTGGGGAATCATTCATCTTTTTTCCTCCAAATTTCCCATTTTTGCCTTCTTACATTACTCACTTTTCTGTTCATCTTTCCACTGGCAACATCATTTATGGTAGGGCATAGTGTGAGAAAAGAAACAATTTTTTTAGACTATGCAATTTAAAACATAACTACTCATAAAAATTGAAGTTCAACCTATCCAATGGACACACAGTTGCACTAAGTAAACTATACCTCAAATACAAAGAAAACTACAACTAAATTACCATGGAAATAATTACTAGTAGCTAAAGGGAAGTAAAGATTCCCGGAGAGCAAATTTTAGAATCTACCTATGGAAAGAGTTGTGGATCAGTGTGAAGAATCCTGGGAAGAAATTAATCTTACATACCACAGAAAACTAAAAGAAAAAGCTAATATAACTTATTATGGTATGGAAAAGAATTGTCCAATTCCAGAGTGAATTTAAATGGACTGGTGTGTGGGGGTAATAGGAATCTGCAATTCACCAGGTTCTCATGGAGATAGTCCTAGAAATACTGTATTCTTCACTGGTGGTATGCAGTCTTACTACCTACCTGCCAATAATCACTTTAAGACTGACAAAATAATTCAGACAGTAAGAAAAGAAATCTCAGTTTTAAAATTGTTACATTTAACAATATAAGTAGAATTTTTAAAGTTTGGAAGTTTTAGACATGGCAAATCTCTTCTGCCAAGGTGTCATTTGTTAACTTGGTCCATTGTATGCTTTTTTGAACAGAAACTCTTTATTTAGATGTAATTAAATTTATCAATTTCCATGCCCTGAAAATTTAAGACATTTTTCTTATTAGGAAGGAGACTATTGTTCTATTAACCATTATTGTTTTACCTTTCACAATTAGTATTAATCCAAACAGAGATCACAATTGTAGTGGTGGCAGTTGAGGTTTTTTCCGTAGGTGAGATAGTATTTGGTTTGGGGTTTTGTTTTGTTTTTTAATACATCCATTTCCCATTGATTTGTGGTACTTAACCATGGACAAAGTGAACAGAGGGTATCAATTTCATCTTCATGGGACAATAAGGCATACTAATGCTAATCAAGAGTTAGAAGGATAATTCAACCCAGATTAAGTTAAAATAATACAAGGTTGGGGCAGGGGGGAGGTGTGGAATTTGGTTCTAGTGTTTTTTTTTTAAGAGAGAGAGAGAGTGAGAGAGAATTTTTTAATATTTATTTTTTAGTTTTCGGCGGGCACAACATCTTCGTTTGTATGTGGTGCTGAGGATCTAACCCGGGCCCACACGCATGCCAGGCGGCGAGCAGGCTACTGCTTGAGCCACATCCCCAGCCCCTGGTTCTAGTATTCTTAAGGGGAAAATCAAGGAATAACATTTATAACATAGAGCAAGAAGTTATGAAATGAAATAAGAAATGGATATAAAGAAAATTTTAATTACTATTGAGCTAAAAATAAAATCATATTTTTTTTCATTTTTTTATTAGTTACACATGACAATACAATGATCTTGACATAAAATAATATTTTTAAATGAAAGGAACCAAAATTTAGCACAATTAAAACAACATAAAAATTAAAAGGAGAAGAGATTTGTTAACCAAAAAAAAAAAAAAAAAAAAAAAAAAACAGGAAAGAAGAAAATAGTGTGAGGAAAGTTTTGAAATTACCCTTAAACTCTTAGGGCATTTAGCAACCCAACTCTGTTGCTTCAATATTCTTTCTCACCTGGGCACTCCCAATTCCTCCCAATATCAAAGTTTCCCATTTAAGTTCCAGAAAAGTTAATCATCTGTTTTGGTTTGGATTTGGGGTGTCTCCCAAAAACTCCTGTATCAAAGCAGCAATACTCAGAGCTAACATGATTACATTATGAGAGCTGTGTCCTAATCAATGGATGAAGACTAATAATTTAAACGAACTGTGTAGTAACTACCTCTCCCCATCCCACCTTCCCTCCCCAACCTTCCCCTCTCCTGCCCTCCCCTTCTCTCTCTCTCTCTCTCTCTCTCTCTCTCTCTCTCTCTCTCTCTCTCTCCTCTCTCTCTCCCCTCGCCTTCCTGTATGTCATGACATAAGCAATTCTCCTCCATCTTGCCCTTCCACCATGATGTTCCACCTTGCTTCGGGCCCAGAGCAATGGAATTGGCCAACTATGGACTGAGACCTCTGAAACCATGAGCCCAAAGTAAACTTTTCCTCCTCTATGTTGTTCTTGTCAGGTATTTTGGTCACAGCAATGAAAAGCTGACTAACACACCATCTGTCCACACTGGTAGTTGAAGCACCAATCCTTTCCACCTACTATATACGGCTGCACACATACAGTAACAGACATATTCCAGTGTTTTCTTTTTTATCTGTTTTCTGAGTCCTTTAAGGTCCTCCTAATTATAACAAGAGCAGCAAGTGAGTTAGAAAAATATCAAGATTCTAGGATTTTCTTTAAATCACTGTCATTTTCGAACATGGTGTCTTCATGGTTCTTGCTCCAAATTGCAGCATCAGGAAGATTTTGCTAACAGTGGGTATGAAGTAAACAATGCATTTGTTTGAACCTTCTAGGTACAAGTTGTCAGCAGGTGGTTGAAATGCTTGAAAGGAGAGAAAGCTGGTAGTTGGTTCATTCCTGATTCGAACTACCTTTTCTAAAACAATGAAGTTGGTGACTCATCCCTGCATTCCATTGTGGTATGTTTTTACGTTCCTAATCTATCCTTTATAAAACAGCACTGGGGAATATTTCCGCATCTTTGTGTCTAGGTTCTGAGATAATAATGAGTGGAATGGCATCTTTTTCATTTTTATTTCCCCATCATTATCTAGCACAGGCACATAGAAATTCTTAATAATTTTTGATAAAAGAATGAATTCAGAAATCTATACAAAGCTCTTTATATAGCTGAGTAGAGCTGAAAGATGTGGAATTCAAGCTATAACAATCACTAGGAAGAAATGTGGAGAAAAAAATAAAGGAAGACCAGAATATCCCTAGGAGGAGCCACACTCAAGGGACAAAAGAAAGAGGCACCATCTAAAGAGATCTAAAGAGAGAAATATGAAAGCTATGGTAATAAATACCATGAGCCCATCAGGCTTTCAGAATGAGAAAATGGTTAATGGTGTCAGTCAAAGCTGAGGGAATTGGAAAGAGGATTTAGTGAAATCAAAAGATTGTGTGATTCCACTACTTAGACTCATTCTTCATTTTTGAAATAAAGTTTTCTAAAGTTGGTAGAACTTAAGTGTTTATTGCTGTATTCTACATTGTTCTGGACAATGAATGCTTATATCATTGTGTAAGATAAGGTATAGACTCCCCAGATGGAATGAATATATAAGCATTTCCCTATAAATAGTTCAAAACATATGCTTCTGTTCATGTAAGACTTGGGAGAGCATTACATGCACTGAGAAACTCAATAAATTGCTTTCTCAATGGAGAAAGTCATCAGGAAACAATCTCCACTCTGTTCATAATAATAAGTAAAGGTAATAAAAGAATTTCCTCTTTATTATGGCTACAGCAAATTTTTAAATGGTCAAATACTCAACTTTTATCCATCCTTAAGATAAACTCAAAAATGTCTTTTATTTTTTTTTTCTTTCCTTTAACTTCTCTTCAGAAGTCAACATTCCATAACTTACAGTTTTCAAATGTTATTTTTAAAGTATTCCGATATACAAGATTCCTGGTAGCAGGAACATATTTAGTGCTGAATCACTTTTATTTTTAAATTAGAGGTTGTTCTTCCTTGAAATTATTGGTGTTTCGACAGTAATAATAATGTTGATTTCATGAACCGCACCGTCTTGCCACATACTGGGCACAGCACCAAGTGTGAGATGAAACCCTGCTCCTCCACAGTTTTTAGTGCAAACTGTGATTCTAGTCCTTATCTTTTTTTATGGGGGGGATGAGTGTTTGTGGAAGAAGGTATGGTGGAAATTAAGTGCAATGTAACAAAGTCTAAAAAAACCAAATTATTTTTAAATTGGATGTGTTTTCATTGATTTTTAAGTTACTGATATGAAATGAATACAACTACTTCTAGGACACAAAAGGTACATTTTAAATTATTTTCTCATACACAATGAAATGAAATATAACATCCCAAAGAAACATGTTTCCAGGGGCTAGGGTTGTGGCTCAGTGGTAGAGATTGCCTACCATGTATGAGGCACTGGGTTTGATCCCCAGAACCACATAAAAACAAACGATTAAATAAAGTATTTTGTCCACCTACAACTAAAAAAAAAATTAAATAAAAAAACATGTTTCTAGATATATAACATGACTTCTAGAATGAGTATGAAGAAAAAATAAATGACAGCTTATCTACCATCAAATAATGACTTTCTCAAGAGATGAATGTCTCACCATTTTTCAGGGGAAAAATATTCAAATTTAAAAATTAATATAAAAAATATCAAGGAAAAATTAGAATTTTTATATGCTTGTAGAGGTCATATTGTCTATATGGCAAATTGATTTACACTTTTACAAGTAAAATAAATTTTATAGTTTGTTAAAAAATGATTAAAACATTAAACTTGGAGGAGAAAAAAATGACATTCCTTGGGCATTCCAGGAATCTAAGTTTTTATTATTTGAAAACTAGGCAATTATCTTATAAAAAATATAGACATCCATAAATCATTTTGAAAGGTCCAGGGATTAACTAACAACATGTAGAAATACTGAGAGCTGCCGAGCAGAAAAGAAATATCAGGGAATACTCTTTACAGAAAATAGTGAACAAAAGCACAACAGGAGATAAAATAAAATCAACATAGAAAAAAACTGCGAGAAGCTAAGAAGTCAGTCAGCACTGATGTTGAATTCCATGTATAAAAAAAAAATGCAGTTAATCCTGACACATGGCTAGCCTCTTGCATTAAATGAGCTAGTCAATTAACAAATACTTTGAATTCACAAAGGATATTCAGAAATCTCTGGCTATATAAAAATTAAATTTTGAATTTATGATAGTCTATCAGTATTTGCAAAACTCCAATTCACCTAATTTGATCTTTAGATTAACAAATATGTATGAAGAATATACTACATAAAATGCAATGTAGAATGTATTAGTCAATGAAGTGAAATCACATATAAAATGCATTCAATATTTAGTGAACAGGAAATCCAATCTAATAATAATGATACTATTAGATGCATATTTCTATAAGTGAGCACAAAATATAAATATAGTATAAAACAAGAAATTTTTAGGTCTATAGGGGCTGAAGTTGGAAGGGAATAAAGGGATTGTGTAAATTCTGACAAAGTCTTCATGGATGACATCACACCTGAGACGGATTGTGTACAATGACTAGAAATATACCAGAAAGTACTCTAGACAGAATAGTAAGCTTTGGCTCATTGACAACTTGCCACTGAGAAAGTGCTGCCTTCAGACAGCTCCAAGCAGTCGACCATGGCTAGACCTTAAGATAACAAAATATAACAGATGAGATGGTAGACTAAGGGGCAGGGGCCAGATCAGTAAGGGTATGATATACCCTGTGAACCAGGCGATTCTGTAGGCAAAGGGAGAACAGCTGAAATGGTTCTGTGTAATCTGAGTTGTGGTCAAGGGTGGGCAGGGAGTCCATTTCAGGGCTATGGAAACAGTTGAGGCCAGAAACTATGAGAGGTCAAGATAAGGCAGTAACAATGGGGAGAGAGAGACAGGAATGACTCAGGAAATAAAGGCATCCTGACCAGGTAATGTACCAAAGGAAGCAGAGAAAAGAATGAATTAAAGCTTATGCTTGGGTTTGAGTGAATAACTAAATCGATGCCAGTAAACGTATGAGAGAGTAAGTTGAGAGTAAGGAAAGTGTGAAATTTTATTTTTGACATAAATTAATATCACTTTATGACATGTTTTAGATACTTAATCTGACTGAATTTTGGCAATATAAGATAATATTTCATTGTAAACCATAGTATTATTTTTGTGTTTGTATGATTTAACAAAGCAATCTTTCCTGAATTTAATGAAAATTGTCTAAATAGAACCTAATCCTAACTTTCCCAGAGGTATAGCTATAAAAAAAAAAAACACATTTTTAGAGGCTTATTTATCTCATTTGATAGCTTTAGTGTATTCCAGAAGGAGTTTTTGGTATATTTCCTGTTTACTCTGGTCTTCACCTTTTATTCTTTTAATTTTTTTTTTGTTCACTTTTGAGTTGATCTTCCTAATTGGAGCAAAAGAAAATCAATGTTTCTTGTTTGTTAATTTTTAATTTATCTTTCCTACTTTTAAGACATACCACAGGGAATTAGCAGTAACTCCACAGAGATAAATATATTATCCTCTCCTTTTCTTTAACAAAAAAAATGTATAATTGTTATGAAAAGTCATTATTTTATCAATTGAGGCTCAAACCCTGAAAACTTTGATTTTGCAACCACTTTATCTTGAAAGATACAAAACACTCATTTATCTAGCATGTACCAATTTCTCCTCATTGAAATGTCCATTTTATTTCCCTGAAAGATTTTGTTTCATGCTAACAAAGATAGCATTTTATACACTCCCCTGTACTGGACTCTAAATGTCACCATATTGAGTGGGATCTAGATGCAGCACATTGTAAAAATGTCAGTCCACTATATCACCCAAGGACAGTCTTGCAAGAATATGTTTTATGAAGTACTTATTCTTTATTGACTTTTAGTGAGCAAACAGAAAATGAGAGCATACTTTAAAAGTCATACTTCTTTAGATGACAGTCATAAATTTTAAAAATTGTAGCTAACATTTGGGCTATCTGAGCAGTAGAGCACAATATTTTTTAAAAATGCCCTGGACTCTGAAGCCAGGCTGCTTGGCCCATTCATTCCTTCACTTTCTCTCTGGCCCTGGGAAGAGTCCTAATTGAGCACTTATTATGAACAAGCATTACTTGTTATATGCAAGTATTTTCCATTCATTAATCCATGTTAGAAATGAGGCCATTGAGGGATTGGGAGGTGAACTAATTTTCCCAAAGATACCCAACTAAATAAATGCAGAGCTGGGATCCCGACAAAGGCCATCTGAATCCTGAACACAAGCTTTTGTTTAAATGCTACCCCATAATTTTTATTTTAGTAATTCAGCTGAAATCATTGTTTAGAAATGGGCAAATTTCCTTAATTAAAAAGGGATGGGTCTGCTGAAGGAGCACAGCAATCTCTGTTGGGAATATCTCTAGCTCCTGTACTCTAATAGCCTTCCTAGGAGAAAGTTTTGCTGGAGAAGGAGCTGCAATTTTGTACCAAAAAAAAAAAAAAGCCATTAACTCTCATCTCAAAGGAGTCTGAAAACTGCATGGCAATGACCTGCTGATCTCTTTGATGATCTGCCACCATTGAGGAGTTATTTCAAACCTGCCTTGTGAAATCTCCAAGTTTACCCCACACCGTGGCACAGAAGATGAGGCACTAACATAAAGCTATCTGATGGGATCTCTTCATACTCTTGATTCAAAACACTGAGGACTGCACTCACAGAATCCACATACAGAATCTCCCTTCCTGAAACAAGTGAGCAAGTGCTCTTTAGAGGCTCCTCTCTAAAGCCTCTCCCTCCATCCACATTCTCTCTCCCATCCCATTTACTCAGGAAAGGTGCATACTGATTATGCCTTTCCCATCTTGTTCCTAAGCATGCCCAAGTCTCAGTAAGTTTCCTTCTAGCCTCCCAGCCTCCTCCACCTCCACTTCTCTCTATTCTTAAACACCAAACTTCTTGAAAACAACCCCTGTATTTTTTACTCTCCATTTCCAACTAACACTCTTCAATCCAAAATTCTACCATTAACATTCCAAGGAAACAGGTTTTACTGAAGTTATCTATCATCTAAAAATGCAATCAATATTTAGTGAACAGGAAATCCAGTCTAATACTAATGATACTATTTGATGCATATTTCTATAAGTGAGCACAAAATATAAATATAATATAAAACAAGAAGTTTTTAGGTCTATAGGGGCTGAAGTTGGTAAGGAGTGAAGGGATTGTGGAAATTCTGATAAAGCCTTCATGGATGACACCACATCTGAGAAGGATTGTGTATAACGACTACAAAAAAAAAGTCCTGCCTTGCTGATTTCTCAGCAGGATTTCACATATCCTACTTCTGAAACACAAATTTCACTCTTCCACAGACAGTTTTCCTTGACTTCCATATCAATATATCCAACTGTCCACTTGATACCCAGGTGATGTGTCAAAGGCATGTCAAACTGGACTCATGCTTCTTCAAAAATTCATCCCACTGCAGTGCTCTCTGTTTCAGTAAATGCCTCAATAATCCATATATATTTGCAAATAATTAATCCATAAGTCCCTTTTCAAGTCTTTCCCTAACTTCTCACCCAATTTTCTATTACTCTTGATTTTCTCTCTTAAGTATCTGTTTAGTCATCCTACATATTGTATATACCATATATTATGAAATATCTCCAGCAGTCTTGGACATCATCCATAATCAAATACTTTAATACCTCTAAATTTAAACATCGGTTAATATTTTGCTTAGTGAAATTAAATAATAACAACTATAAATAGCTTTGTATTGATTCACTTAGAGTTTTACTGCTGAATAAGTTTCATTAGCTCAGAATTTTTACCAAATATGGTATTAGTAGAGTTTTTGGTTATAAGAAATGACATTCAGAATTGTGAATAAACAATTGTGAAACTGTGCCTCAGTTTATCAAGAAGTTATATATAAATGGTTAAGAAAATGGACACTGGAGCCAGACAATTTGGTTCAATTCCATTTCCAATACTAACCAGATCTTGACAAGTGACTTAATCTCTCTGTGTTTTAGTTTCTTCATCTGTAAAAGAGAATAACTAATTACTATCATAATAGGATGTGGGAACTAAATAAGCTAATGCATATAAAATAATTAGAACAGTGTTTGATACACAGCAATCATCAATCAGTTTTTAGTCAGAACAAAGTTTCTGTTATTACAAATAATGATGTAGTTCAGTGTCCTTGTACTTATGCAACCACGAAAATGTTCTAGCCATGGGATTGTTGGGTCAAAGGAAATGTCACTTAAAATTTGGATAAATATAAAAATTATCCTTTCCAAATTTTTCAACAATTACTATTTTCCAAAACTTTTTATATAAGCTTCCCCACATCCCAACACTCTCCACCACTAGGTTAACTCAAACAATTTTTGAAAATGTGAAAGATAAGAATATATCTTATTGTTTTTAATCCTCTAATTTTTAGAGATTTTATTGAAATTCCTTTAATTAGAGCTGGGGCTGGGGCTCAGAAGTAGAGTGCTCACATAGCATGGGCGAGGCCCTGGTTTCAATCCCCAGCACCACATAAAGATAAATAAAGATATTGTGTCCAACTATAAACTAAAAATAAATTTTTAAAAAATTCCTTTAATTATGAAAGAAGAGACTATTTCATATATTTACTGGTTATCTCTATCTCTATATTTTCATTGTCTCTGACCACTTTTTATTGTGATCTATCTTTTTATATTTAAAAGCTTTTATTAAAAATTATAAACTAAGTTTTTTCATATATATATATATATATATATATATATATATATATATATATATATATTCCCTATGTAAATATTCTTAGTATGTTATATGTTGTTCATATGAGTTGCCCCACCCTCTGACTAGAA
The DNA here is from genome assembly GCF_048772815.1 of Callospermophilus lateralis. NCBI lineage: Eukaryota > Metazoa > Chordata > Mammalia > Rodentia > Sciuridae > Callospermophilus > Callospermophilus lateralis. Next base: position 64,101,704 of record NC_135320.1, on the reverse strand, counting down.
TGGGTTATCTTTAGTACCCCTGCCATGGTTGGTCACTCAGCAGCTAGTACAAAGCAAGTTTATGTTGCAAGTACTGTGATAGATAATTCAGGGAACAAATGCAGGGAGGCCCCCTGCAAAAGGAGATCTAACAGTGAATTTCCATAGTGACCACATCCACCTCTCATGTAGTTCAGAAATATGTCTCCATACAAGTCTCAATAATGGCTTTTCCATGGTTCCTGTATGAGTCTTCCTGAGGAGAAACACATAAGAGGGAGGTTAGTAGGATGCGCTAGAGATCCAGCATTGTATTTGGTCATAGAGCCACAACAAGTACTTCCTTATCCTTCCCCACTGGCCATTCTAAATTTCCCATGCTTTCTCTTTTATCAATAGCTTTGGATGGTTTACTCCTACTGTGAACCAAAGCTTCCTTTTTATGGATGTGAGAGCTCAGTAATCATACTTTTCTCTGGTTGCATTGCTGTACTTAATCATTCATAGTTTCAGTGGGACAAGAGAGGACCAGGAGTCACCAGTGGGTCACCTAAGCATCATGCATATATCTTCCTGCTTCCATGTATAAAAGTGCCTTACATCTCCCTTCTGTTAGAGTTGCAAACCTCTGTCGTGATGATAACTCTTCCTTGAAAGTTCCTAGATACAAAAAGTCCAATGTGCACTAACAAATGATATAGTTTAAGGGAAACCTTGCTGTGTCTCTTGTCAATAGCAAGCTTCCTTTGGAGATCAAGCCCTCCAACTCTGAAAGTTTAAAGCTGGGGGGACAGGAAGCACAAAGTCTCCCAGTAGGTCATTGGGTATGGTGACATGTAAGTGCATTCCTGGTGGAATTCCTTTGTTCTTAGGTGTATAAATTCCATTTATTGGGAACATAAGCCTGTAAAGAGGCTTCTGGTAAGGTATCTATTATATCCTGAATGACAGTACACCATTCTCTCAGAGTGTTACCCGTGAAACTGTGTGCCTTCAGAAGGATATTCCAGCATTCTGTGAAGACAGTTTCTTCCACTTAGCACACTCCCCCTGGCTCCTACCAGTACAGTACATTATAACTAAATATTGCAATGCTTGCAGTCTGTAGTTTCTCCCTGATTATTTATACATAGGATATATTAGATATATATCCCATATCTCAGATCAAGCAACTAAGATATACTGGAATTTAACTTCAATTATCCAGGAAAGGAACTAGGAAGAGTTCCTAAGAGATACACCTTTTATCCTCTACAGATGAGTCCACGGCAGAGTTCTCTAAAAAATAAAAAGTTGAACTAATTTTTCCAGGATTCTAGAGAAGCTGCAGAGTCATTGTCCTCAATATTATCCACCCAAAATCCCGCTCTAAATTTCAGGTTTCCCAGTCTCCAAAGCAGAATGCTGAGTTTAGCAAAACAGCCATTCTTAGATAATGAGCCCTACTCACATGTCTCTGGAGGACTCTCACTCTGTCAAATCTTTATTTTGCTCTGCAGCTGTGGCTGCTCTTCTAAGGGACTCAGTCAGCAACCAAAGAAGCCTCTTGGTTTCCACACTTGGCTTTTAACAGCTCTCAGTTTCTCATTCTCCCTCTGCAAGATGGCAAACAACTTCCTACTAACAAGTCAATGCTGCTATTTGCATAATCATTGTTACCCCAACTCATATCACTCAAATGTCTGAGACATCACACCTGAAAGGGTATTCCCCTCAACCAAATATTTCCCAAGTTACCACTGATGACATTTTTAGCAATTGGACCATCAACTTGTGCCAGGGATGATCTGCTCAGGATGCATCTTCTTTGCCTACTAGGTGTTTAGTGAGTTCAGATCCTCATCCTGCCACCCGTTTTATTGGACCACTGTCATTACCAGTTGTGTTCATTTAGATTCACTGCAAAGCAAAGAACAACTTGATATTATGCATACAAGTGAATTATTTGGGAAGAGAGCAGGAGAAGGGAGAGAGTGCCTTCAGATCATGACTCCCATGGAAGGAGGTAAGGAAATAAGGACAAGGTAGGAGGAATCAGACAGCAGAGCAGTTCTAAGAATTATTGAGCCAAGCCAATGGGGAATACTTGATTCAGAGGCACAGAGATGGGTCCACCATCTAGCAATAATAGGCTGTCTTTCATACATTCGCAACACTGAATCATTGGCTGAGAGCTTCTTACAAGAAGTGTGGCCCTAGCACGAAGGCAATGTCAGATCTACCAGGCCAGTAGACGAAGTACCATTCAACAAGGCTCTCTTAACTGAGGATCTGAGCAGTGAACTTTTATGACTGTCACATTTGAAATTCCAGTCTACTACAAAATACAAAAAAAAAAAAAAAATGAAGACTCCTATTATAAAATTGATACCCAAGTCTGTTTATAATCAAATCCTTATTTTAAGAACTCTAGATCATTCAATTCTTAAAACACATCCCATATCTCTCCTTAAAAAATAAAATTTCTGTGGTTTATTGCTGTATTTTCTCTCTCCTCTGAACACATTTTATCATGATTATGCTTTGAATTATGGAAGTTAACCACAATTTAACCATGGATATTTATTGTGTATGTTAGGACTCAGGATGTTATAAAACCACAACTGAATAAGTTAATTTGTTTTATTGATTTTCTAATAATGTAGGTAGAAGCCTACAAGATCCACTGTGGGCATTCTTTGCTGGCCACCCATCAAAACTAGAAGTGTTGGTCACTGAGCACCAGTGTATTATGCAAAACTGAATTGAACAGAAATTTGGATCTTAATTTTCACTAGATATGAAACTTCACTCTAGCCCTAATTCCTTTCAGTCTCAGGAGTAGGTTACCATACTTAAAAGGCATATGAAGCACTATTTATAACAGCTGTTGTTTTTCCTATTAATGCATTTTAAATTGGCTTCTTTTTCTAGATTGACAACTTCCATTACACCTCAGGTTGTTGGGGATTTGAATATAAAAGGAACTCTGGAGGATAATTAGCATACTCTACTACCTCTGGGAAGAATTATATTTTTGATAAACACTAGTAAGCACAGATAGTGTATGCTTAGTACTTATTTTCTGCTAAATTTAAAATTAACTCATGTCATGGGAAGCGTAGCTATTAAGAATTTTCATCTTGTCAGATGCCTTCTTGAAATCATAAACTCCTTTGCGACCTTAGATGTTCACTTACTCAGAATTGAAGAATCTACTTAACATAAGATCCAGTGACCAGAATTTAAGGAGAAACTGCATCTCCTTTACTGCTGACCCTTGGAGCCCAGGCAGAAACCACTGGTGGTGCCCACACAGAAGGTCCCCTTTGTCCATCCTGCAGTAGCTCTCTTGTTGGTTCATGATTCACACTCTTTTCTTCTCTGGAAGCTTCTCCTCAACTAATGGGACCAAGTCACCTCCACATACTGCCTTTTCCCCATCTGTCCCTATGAAAACCTACAGACAATAGCTACCTAATAAACCAAGTACAAAAAATCAGCCTCCTTTCCCCCAAGACTGTACCAAAAAAAATCTCTGAGGCAAATGGTGCTCTGGCAACTCCATCAATAAACCATTTTCTCATCTCAGACTCTGTGTGGGGAACCCAACCTAACATAGCATATAATAATGTAATTTTAATAATTCCATGATAATTACAAATGAGCCATGCTTACTTTTAAACAACTCGGAAAACTTGTCAGCAATGAAGTACTAGAGAAAAAAAAAAGTGAGATGGTAGAAAATTTAGTGGAAAAAGACATGCAAAACCACCACAGGGAAGTTCACCTGCATGGTGTAGCCTATGGCCTACAGATCCCAAAATAAATGAGGAGGGGATAAATTAAATACTAACACTTCTATTTTCCCTCTAGCTGTGAAGGGAAGATTTAAACAAAGATCCACAATGCTTGAGACGAAAGTCATCTCATTGCTAGTACAAACAACCAACCTTCCCTCTGGATCCAAAAAATGAGGGTAAAAAAGAAGACGCCAGTCACGTAGAAAGACTCGACTGTTTAAGTGAAGACAAGACTGAAAGGCAAAACATTTTTCTCACTAGATAAATTTTCAGCAAGAATAAGCGACAACTTTTACAACCTACAACTTATCAAAAGTTACAAAGGACACAGAAATGAGTGAAGCATGAAGACAGTATTCTCAAATCAGTAAAGATTTTTTTCAAAATGAAAAACTTGGATTGTTAATTCCAGAACTAAATTGAGACCTCTTTAGTCCCATCATGAGAAATATATTGATGAAATCTTCCATATATGTTATGCCTTGACATCGTGGGGTCTTGTAGTTGTGAAGGGATGGCCCCACCCAGGGCTAGACAATCCCTAGAGAGGAGTAAAGGGCTCTCTTGCTAGAATATCTTTCTTTTACCACCTACTCAATGCAGAGCTCATAACCCCATTCACCTCTTTCATCAGGCTCCACACTCTGGGCCACTGTCCACCTAACCAAATCACCCTAGGGCCAGATTCCAGACCAATAGGGACAGTGGGAAACTTCCTATTTCCATTTGAGACCTTACCAGAAAGATATTTAGCGTCCAGATTTAGTCCAACATTCTGTATGTGATTATATATACATTTTTTTCTCTAAGAAGATAGAGACATTCTAGAACATTTTTCTAAGTCCTCACCAAAATTACCTTTAGCATCCATATTTCTTCCAACAATCCTTTTATAACAATATTAGTTTTATCTACCATGCATCTCAGAACTTTCCTGGTCTCTACCCATCATCCAGTTCCAAAGACATTTTTTTTAGGTATATTTTGCAGTGTAATGTCACTTCTTAGTACCAAAATCTTCATTGATCAGAGATCTTCCTTTAAAAAGTAATGTGAACGATGTGGTTTAAATAACAAATATATTTTCCTCACAGTTCTAGAGGCTAGAAGTCCATGATCAAGCGGCCAGCAGATTAAGTTTCTGATAAGTCCTCTCTTCCTGGCTTGCAGATGGCCATCTTCTTACAATAATTTCACATGGCTTTTCCTCGTTATATGTACATAGAGAGAAAGAAAGAGAGAAAAGGAGAAAAAGAAAAAAAGAGGGAAAGGTAGGAGAAAGAGAGACATCGTGTCTCTTCTTGTAAGGACACTAATCCCAGAAGATCAGGGCATCATATTTATTATGAAGCTCATTTGGCCTGAATTACCTCTAAAAAGGCCCTGTCTCCAAAGTCAGTTCCATTGGGAGTTGGGGCTTCAAATATGAATTTTTGGGTGACACATTCAATCTATATGATCAACATTTCACAAAAGAGAATATCCAAATGACAATTATGCAAATGATATTTAAAAGTATGATCAAGATCGCTTATCATCAAACTGATGAAATTAAGACATTACAAATGCCACTATATACTTAGATGAACAACAAATATGAAAAGGACAGGTCATAACAAATACTGACAAAGGTATGTAGTAACTAGATTCTTATGTACTCCTCAAGGCAATATAAATTGAAAAATAGATTATCATCTACTAAAATTGAACATATACAATATTCTGACCCAGAAATTCCACAATGATATGTTTACCAAAGAATTTGCTTAAAAGTTTGTAACAATATTATTAACGATAACCATATTTGGAAACAACTGAAATGTTCATTGACATAATAATATATAAATAATTTAAGACGTATTCATGTAATAGTAATATACCATGGGGCAATGAGTATGATCAAACTATATATTACCAGATCAAGTTCCTAGAAACAGACCCAGAGAGGAGGATTTAGGTCTAGCTAATTTATTTGGAAGATGGTTCCAAGAAATACTACTAAAGCCATAGGGAAAATGAGATGTGGAAGAAGTGTAGCCGATACAGAATGCAGTGGACCTCAATCTCCCTGGAAACCCTAAGAATCAGTATAAAATATACACCTCAGAGTTATCCAACCCAGGGAGGGAGGGAACTAGAGTATCTACAGGCAAACTTTTGTCATCCATTGGAATCTGATGGAGAACCATTTATCTTTCTGCCATTTCTGGCTTTCAGTTGCAAGAGGTGTAGCTCCAATGGCCAAACAAAGCCCTAGAGCAGGTGGAATTTAGCTTCATTCACTACACTGGTAAGCCTGAAAGAATGTTACTGATTTTGCATTTCTTTCCTATGGGGAAAAAAATGTTGATTTGAAACAAACTTTCTATGCAGTAATCCTTCTTTCTTCTTTTGCAAATACCAGTGAAGAAATACAGAACATTTAGAATTGAGAGAGACTGGAGGCAAGAACACTGTCTTCTAGATCTCTATCATCTAGAACACTAGCTAGGACATAGTAGATATGGAATATTTGTTTAAACTTCTTTAATTTTCTGATTTTAAAATGAGTTTCAAATGAGAACCTTCTTTCCATCTCCATTTCCTCCAAGTCACATGCAGAATGGCTCCCCAAAAGTAAATAATAAATTATATACCAGAAGAGACTTTAATTATATTGAAATTCCTCGAATTCATTTCACAGATGAGGTTAACAGTGACCAAAGAAGGTTTGAAGGTTGTACAAATTCCCTCAGCTATTAAAGTAAGGATCAGGCCTACGTGCAATCCCTGCCTGCCTACGTGCAATCCTAGGCCAGACAAATGTTTTTTTCTGTTGCCTCATTGGACTTTCCTCTAAGTTACCTGACCTACTGAGTAAGCAATACCATTCTAATGTTTCTAATCATTTCTGAATTTTAACAGTACTTCAATCACTTTGACCTTTTCTAACTTGCAGTTGAAATCTTATGTAAATTTTTACTTGCTGCAAACACAGAGCAATTTTACAGCTAAGACAGCTCTGATTTTTCCCAAAAAATGCAAATCTCATTCCAGGCTATTGATATTAAAGATGAAAAATACAATTCAATTCTACTTTTCATATGTTCAATTTTCTAAGCTGACCAAGAAAAGTGAGAAATTATTAAATTCTGGAGGTACTTCCAAAAGAGAAACTTATACCAAGATAATTAGTCTTCCAAATACAAATATCACTCTATTACTCTCTTAAAAGATTTCTTCTTGAATATAGCATTTTTGTTGCAGTAAGAAAAGCCATCTGAAGCCCATTAGTAATTCTCTAACTTCTGAATGTGCACTTTATTCCAAATGTAAAATATATCATTGTGGCAAAGCATTTGTTTCATGAGAAAATACCCCAAGAGAAGAACTGTTTCTTAGTAGTATAATGGTCATTTAGAATTCTCAGAGCCAACGTATTATTCATAGTTTTTGATATTTTATGTACAATTCTAAAATTTCTTAAAACCATAAAATAGAATGCTATTGAGTGAATGTCAGAGACTTTTGCTCTCTGCAATCTCTATTCTATCCCACCATTATCTTGATGCCGCTCACTAAAACTAACTGTAATAATGAAGAGATAATTTTTTCATTTTTCTTGCTATTCTGATTATTGCTAATGAACTACACTCAAGACAAAGAGTATCAAGTGCAAAACACCTCTCCAGTAAAAGAAAAATTTTCATCTCTGCTTAGGAGGTCAGATCCTGAAGGGTCTTGGAAGTCAGCAGTACAATTCTCATTTTAGATGTATGGAAACTGAACCTGGTGTTCAGATATTTGAATTAACTTTCCTCCCGTAGAGGACAAGTCTTCAAAGGAACATTTAATGATCAAAACAGCAGCCAACTATTCCCCTCCTGCTTTCTCTATCCTAGTCAGTTTTTGAACTTATTTATTTCCTCACCCCATCTTCAACAAATTGGAGCTATCTTCACTTAAAAAAAAATATGTGGAAAAATGACAGGAAATGCTCAGTTTTATTTCACTCAATCATGACAGACACCCTTCTTAATAAACTATACTACAGACAGAGATGGAATATTCATGTTACATTCCTTTGGTCTGAGTATCACTAATTGTTCCTTCTTATTGGAGCCCAAGAAAACTTGAACCCACAAAGCCTTCAGATACTGTCACTAATACATGCACTGGCCAAAGAGTTCATTGTACAGGGATCCATGCACTGAGGAGCAACTAGCTCTCTCTCCATCACCTTCTTTTCATATCTGTGCCACATATGATCAGCATTAATATTATAGCAATACAGTGGGGAAAATATAATCTTAAATAGAATGACTTCTCTGCCCTTAAGAAGCTCAAGGTATCAGGTAGATAGAAATGCAAATATAGAAATGCAATATGAGAGGAAAATGCCTGTAGTAGCAAGATGAGAGGAAGGAAAAACAATTTTTCCTGAGGGAGCTGAGGAAGGATGAACAGAGGAGATGATACCTGAGTTTTGAGAAAAATGTTAATAACTTTGTTAGGGGAAGAAAAATCACATAGAGTGACTTCTCGGTAGATGGTAAAATAAAAAAAAAAATGAGTTGGTTAATGTAAAAAAGGATGAATACAGGGATTGGGGTTGTGGCTCAGTGGCAGAGAGCTTGCCTAGCACCTCAGGTGCTAGGTTCGATCCTTAGCATCACATAAAAAAATAAAATAAAGGTATTATAACTAAAACTTTTTTAAAAAAAAGAGGATGAACACAAGAATAGAAAGGGAAATTAGATTAGAAATAAAGATTAAAGAAAGATTGGGAACAAGTTTACATACTCTATTCAGTTTAGGGGCAGGATTTTAATTTCAAACCCACTAGGTTGCATTCTGCTGGGAAAGAAATTATTGAAAACAGCTTAATCAGTAGAGGCCCCTTTCAAGATTGTCATTTTTTTTTTTTTTTTTTTTTTTTTAGGGCTCATCAATGGCACCAAAGACAGTTTCTTTCCTTCTTTCCATTTGGCCACTCTTAACATATTGGCTTTGGTCTTGAAACTCGTCTCCTCAAGTTGCAGGATGGCTACTGTAGCTCCAAATATAACATCTTCACACAGCATAGCCCAAAGACCAGAGAAGAATGTCTCTTCTTTCAACTCGCTGTAATGAGTGAGAAAACTTTTTCAGATCCCTCAACAGATACTCACTCCTCCATGGCTCATAACTAAGAATTGTGTTATACAATGATTATCCCTAAATCAATTAATAGATAAGAAGGATGCAGTTAGCATGATTAGCATGAACTCATCAAGATTCAGTTTATACCAAAGTATATTGCCTCCAACTACCAAACTGAAATCTAAGTGTTGCTAACTGAAAAGGAAAAAACAGCAAAGTTATCATGTGGTTAACAGAAAGCATTTGCCAGAAGACTCTTATCTAGACAAGAAAGACAATCAATGACCAGTCAACCTCTCACCCAAAAGAAGTAGGTTCTGTTGGCAGGTGTTGATACTGAGGGAGGCCATGCACTTGTGGAGTGAAGGGAGTAGATGAAATCTCAGTACCCCTTCTCAATTTTGCTGTGAAGCTGAAACTGCTCTTTAAAAGAAATCTTTACAGATTTAGTCTTTAAAGATTTTTAATTATTTATTTATTTATTAAAATTTTCTTTTTAAGTTAAAAATAAATTTTAAGAATCATATCTGGATGCAGTATATTTTTGCTGAAAAGCCAACTAGTCTAAAAGTTAATTTTCCTTAAAGTTAAATAGCAATTTACACATGCAAATAATGACACTCTGGATTAAAATCTGATTTAGTATAAACTCACCAGTTTTCACATACATTTTGACAATTCAGCTCTCTGTGAGCCTTTGTGGGATTTTTAAATTGTAGTTTAGGAGTACTTTTCTATTTTTGTAATTTGGATTATTTCAAAAATATTATGTAAATTTGGCTATTTCAGAAAAATGCCATGCTTCACTTGGGCATGAATTTTCTATTTTAATAAATATATATAATATAATAAATATTTGCACAAAATATTTTAGAATATATTTGTGAGATATTTTTACTTTTTTCATTTGTCTACTGCAAAGTGGATTTTTAAGGCTTTATTGAGATAAAATTGACAAAAAATAAATTATATAGGCTTAATTTATAAATTTAGTAAGTTTGAATTGATAGACACATCTATCTGTGAAAATATCTTATTTTTCCAGAAGCTTTTGATTTTAGTTTTGGATTTAGATATATGATTTTTTTAATAATAAAAATATGAATCAAGAATTTTTTGTATATAGATAATTGATTTTTCAAGTACCTTTTTTTGAAAAAACATCTTTTCCTTCATTTAGTTACTTTGTGGGGGAAGGGGTTCTGGGATTAAACCCAGAGACTTGGGCATGCTAGGCAAGAGCCCTATTGACATGGCAGCCCAGCTGCTGAACTAGACAGCCAGCCTACTAATCCCCACAGAGAAGCTGTGATGAAGCTATGGAGCAGAAGCCTGGACTGGTTGTAACACAGGGGGTGAGCTGAGCCTGCATGTAGCCTGGGCCTGAGTGGCAGCAAGCCATGGCCAACACAAGCCAGGGAAAGTTGACCCATCTTGTCAGGGCAGTGCAACCTCACCCTGGTGCAGATGCCTGATTTGCACAGCACGTCAGCCCCACACCCCCGAGTGACAACAATCCTAAAGCTCCAATCTCCTGGTTTTCCAGGAGCAGCAAGAAAATAATGTGGCAGACCTGAATGCAAGTTTAGACTCGAGGGTTAACCAATAGCATAGGTACTTTCCAAAACCTGATTAGCATAAATATTAACCAATAACATTGGCAATTTTGCAAACACTGATCAAAATAAATGTGGACCAATAGCATTGACCCAACTGGTATGTAAACCCTGAGACTAGCACACTCAAGCAGCAACACTTATTGGGTTCTCTGTTGCCCCTGTAAGAGTTCTGTTTCTATTCTATAGTCTTGAAGAATAGAAATCCTACTCCTTTCATTCTTGCTATCCTTTGTCTCCTGAATTTCATTCTTTGGATTTGTGAGATAAGAACCCAGAAAGAAGATAGTGTGAGCTGCTGAGATCTATTGCAACCCTGGAGGGCATGGCCCCCCATTTAGAGCTGCAACACACCACTCAGTAGTGGAAACAAATCTGGCTTTGTCAGCTATGACCTTCCAGACTGATCAGGGCAAGCATCCCTGCCGGGATTAGCTGCTAACACTAAAAGAGGCTTTCTCAGCTGCAGAGGCCTGAGGATTACATAGACCCTACCTGCCAGCAGAAGGAGAGAATCAGAATTGTGTTTCATCTCAAACTCATTTCACTACTGCCACTGAACACTATTCCCCAGCACCAACCTTGGCTTTCTGTTTCATTTTGAATAGTTTCTTATCACCGTATCTTCAAATTTACTGATCTTTTCTTAACCAATCTATAATCTACGTTTTATGCCATCCAATGCATTTCTCATATTAGACATTAGATTTTTTACTTCTAGAGGTTCTATCTGAGTAATTTTTTATATATTTATTTTTTAGTTATAGGTGGACACAATATCTTTATTTTATATTTATGTGGTCCTGAGGATTGAACCCAGTGCCTCACGCATGGTAAGCAAGTGCTCTGCTTCTGAGCCACAGCACCAGCCCTGGGTACCTTTTTTTATTATTATTCTAATTTGTTATATGACAGCAGAATGCATTTCAATTCATATTACACATACACAGCACAGTTTTTCATGTCTCTGGTTGTACACAAATTCACACTATTGGTGTCTTCATACATGTACTTCTGTATCTTCACTTGTAAAATGTTGTTTTTATAACTGATTTGCTATCTTTTTTCACTATTTCTCACATCTGTGTTTTATTTATCCCTCTTTTACTAACTGTTTTCTTCTGCTCATTATAAGTTATATTTTCAAATTTGTTCACACAGAAGGCAATTTCTTATTATGCTAGGTATGTTTTTACTTGCTGGATGTTGAAAAAGTGTATAATTTGGTATTCCTATAAGTGCTATTGAGTTTTATTGAGTAGTAAGTTGCTGGAAAAGAATTTGATCATCATGAGGATTCCATTTTAGTTTCTTTAGCCAGGACCAGAGCACTTTATAATATAGGGGTAATGTGGGCCCATTTTTGAGGAAATGCCCTTCTGAGTACTCTAAGTTCCATCAATGATATGTTCCACTCTAGCTGGTAGCTATACCAATTATTTCCAAACCTGAAGCTTCCTCCTTTCAAGAGTTTTAGTTTTTTGTTGTGTTCTACTTCTAAATAGAATTTCCAAATTCTATGATTACCATCATTTTTGGCTTCTTATGACAGTTATCTTCAAGTTCTTATACCTGTGGGATCTCCTCATTCTGATCCGCAGGTAATATAGATGTATATCCCTCTTTTTAAGAATCTCTAAATAATAAAATTGTATAACATCAAAAAGAAATCACTAAAAGAAGATATCAGGTGGCATCTGTATAGTATAAGGATACCACAGTAAAATATCTATGAAGGCAGAAGAGATAAAACATCCCATCAAAAATTATGCCAGATGAAATCTAGATCAAATCATAAGATGCAGATCAACTGATGTAAACTCACCTAGATCTCTGTGTTTAGTAAAATGATGTCAACTTTAAAAATAGGGCAATACCATCTTATTTGCTGTTTATTTCCTAACTCAATGTCCCAAGCCAGTATCAGTAAAATAGAGCTGTCCTCAACTTATCCTGGTCTCTGGGTAGGCAGGGTGGAGTTTCCCCAACCTCCTCCCTCAGGTCCTCACAGCTCATCCTCTGTTTCCATTGTTATCTTCCAGAAAAGCCTGAAATTCCCAGTGGGGAAAATATAGTCAAATATGGGGATGGGAGAGACCAGGAGTGGTATGATATATTTGGGGAGGTGTATCCCCTAGAGTAAAGCATACACGAGTGAACTCTTGCTCACCATAATATTTTATATACTCCATCAGAGAAAGGTCCCAAGAAAGTGAAAAGAAAAGCCAGGATTAGTGTGCATGGACCATGCCATCATGTCTCTAATGTAACTGATCCAAGGGATAACCATTTACCCTGACTGTTGACAAATACCAAGTCTGAGCAATATCACTTTTGTAAGAGGATGAGAAAAAAGAAAAAGAAAAACCATTCATTAATCTCTCAATAATACTCCACTCTCTTGTGAAAGGAGATTCAGAGGGAAATAATACCTCTAAAAACCATTTCAAGATTAACAGCGACCTTTCAGGAACATATTTTGTATTCTTGGTAGAACATAGGGAGTCATGATGTTTGAGCGAAAAGATAACTCATAAGAAGGATCAGGCTGAGATGAAAAGACAACTGAATTAGATAAAAAGAAAGATGAGAAATAAAAGGTAAAAGAATCTCTCATCCTTTGTGATGAACTATATTAAAAATTTTTTTCCAACATCAGTTCATCCTTGCCTTCTTGAAATCAACCCTTCTCATCCACAATATGTTATTCTTTTGGTAAGCAATATTTTATAATAAAATTGCTGGTGTTTTAATGGGATTTTTGCAAATAAATTCTTCTCATTTGATTAGCTTTTGTTTTTCCTTTTTGTGCAAGTGTTCAGTTTTTACTTTTAAAATTATAAAAATTCCTAAAAGAATTGTGGATATTTTCTCCTTTCTCTATACTTCAGAACAATTTAAATAGCAGAGAAATAGTTCCTTCACACTTCACAACCAAAGCCTGGTAATTTTTCGTCTACATACTGTGGAGGAGGCAGCATTTGTCATTTTCCTCAAGTGTGCCTATAGTTTCTATTCCATCATATTTTCAATACTGCATTGTGTTCATTCTGGGTAACAATCTTCCCTGAAAAATCACCTATTTATTCAAATTAATTAAGCATTCAACATAGATCTATGAAGACTACTTTCTTATAATTGGAAAACTTAACATAATCTGTGGTTGTTTCCTCTTTTCAAAATATTATGCACTGCTATTTCTTCTTTCAACAGCAAGGAAATCATTGCATTCAACCTAGATTTACACATCCCCTCATTCCATCTAAAACTTCTGAGCAAAGCTTAACATCTACTTTTATTCTCTAATCCTAAATAAGATGTTTCAAAATATGAACACAATTCACATAAGAAAACCATTTTTGTTCCCTACGTAATTACCAACTTCTGCTGGGTAGTATATTGAATCACCTACATGGCTTCTTGAAAAAACAAAGTATCAGGATATAGGAAGCACTCTCTGCCTTCAAAAAGAATTATCTTGTCTGTCTATTGCTTAATTTTAATGTTCCCTTAGGGACTGAAACAGCATTGGGGAGTTTCCAAAATCCCACTTAGTTTGAGAATTAGTCTATACAAATCTACTCTCTTAAATGGAGATTTTGGATACGGGCTTCCATAATTGAGTTCTACATTCAGGACATATTCAGAAGGAAAAAGTTTTATGACATAATATTATACTCGCCAAGAAAAAACTTCTAAAGAGAACGCTCCTTCAAGTAAGTCAAGCCTAATAATTCTGAATCATACTTTCTATATGATATTTCAGAATGCAACCTCTTTTCTTTAGTCAGTTCCTAGAGTCTCCTTTAGTTTTTTTATGATCATGTAGTCAGCTTCCTATTATACCTAATAGATACCTATAAATACCTAAGATAAACTGACTTATAAAGAGAAAAGCTTTATTTTGGCTCAGAGTTTTGGAGCTTTCAATCCTTAATCAATTGGTCTCATTGCTTTGGGCCTGTGGCAAGGTAGCGCATCATAGAAGAAATACATGAATGGAGAAGATCTATTCATCTCGTGGCTGGGAAATGAAAGACAGAAACAGGAAGACACCAGGGTCTCACAATATTATTCAAGGGCACAGATCTCAATAAGATAAAGGCTACCTAGAGGCCAACCTTCTAAAGTTTTCACCACCTCCCAATTGTACCAAGCTGGGAACCACATCTTTAACACATGAGCCTTTGGGCAACATTTACCCAAACCATGGCCATGATCATATAAGCTTATTTTTAAATGTATTTCAAAGGTGATTCTACATAGATAAAATTAATGGTAATGCATTATAGAGCTCTTTTTATTTGCTCTTAATTTGTCAATAAAAGTAAAGGCATTTTAACCTATTTGTGGAAATTTATCTAAATTATAATATCATTAATTTATACAGTATCTAAGAACATGAATTTTAATAAAAGTGTTAAAAAAACTCTATTCAGACTTACATTCTTTCAAAATAATGAAAGTTTCATAAGTGAAACAATAAAATTTATTAGCACTAAAGAGGCTTTCCCCGTAATTATCAAAGAAAGTGAGGAAATTAAGCTCCCCAGCTGTAAAGTGGGAGGAAAATATTGTCCCTGGAAATTCTCCATCTCCTTCCTGCTGTTCAGTTAACTCCCTACCTACTTTCACTTTTCTTTCCTTGTCGCAAACTATTTATACCTTTTCCTCGTATAAATTATCTTCTTCCCTCTTTAAATCTTCATCTTCCCATAATCTCCGCTTCCCATAATGCCTGGACTTCAAGCTTAGGGTTCCAGGTGGGAAGTGTCTTGCTATGCTATAGACACATTCTGGGGTGCTGCCTTTAAAGACAGATGGCTGAAATCACATAAGCACACCGAGTGGTTTGCTCCACCTCCGTCAACTTTCCGCTGAGGAGGCTAGCTCAAGCATGGCAATCACTGGAAGATACAACAGTTAAAATGAAGAAAAATTTCAAGCTGTGAAATTTTAAAGATGTGGTTTTATTTGCTCTGACATCAAAAATAGTGAATTTGAAAGTTTTCAGATGGTGGTGGTATGAAGCACTCCTACAGAGAAGTGACTTTATTCTGAATATACATAGCTTACTTTTTTGCAGTTGGAATTTAAACTGAGAGTCATGAACTTATACAGCTGAACTCATGCTTTATAATGCCATTCAACAAAGCCAGGATTACTTCAGAGCTTGACTCCCAGCAAACCAGGTTCCAGAGTAAGAATATTATCCATAGACCCTCCCTTCTAATTGTCCTTCACCCTCCTTAAATGTTGGTACAGGAGTTAGATATATATTTTTGCCCCTCAAATTCTTGTGATTTTTGAGAGTTGTGGAATCTTCCTTAAGAAAACAAACCCCATCCACAGTCTTGTTCTAAGTCCTAACTACAAGCAAAACCTCTCCAGTAAATCCCTTGACTGTATCCCATTCTCAAACACTTTCCAAGGCCATGTAAGTCCCAGGTATCCCTTACATGACCCAGGTGACTCTGAGTCCTGAATCTCAGGAAGAAAGAAAACATACCCAACTATGCAAATGCAAAGCCATCATATTGTAGCACACCATTTTTACAACTGACATATAAGCCACGCTCCCTCCCTCCCTCTCTCTTTCTCCCCCACCTCCATATTGATAAATGAAAGTAAATAATACTGAGGATATGATAATACACAAGAAACATATATTAGAAAAGACTTCAAATGATAAAGAAATGTCAAACTCTGGAGAGAAGTTATGAAAGGTTATCCGAAGACAAAAATAGCAGAGATGAATAGTTGAGGAAATGAGAATAATAAGAATACAGAAGAATATGAGTAGCAGGAAGACAGATGCTGGTGGTCCTCAAGGTTATCAGACTACACTTAAATCCAATAAGTAATACTAATTTCACTCCTAACTGGATGTCTTTTCTTATTCTTCTATGTTCTGCTATCCCAATACCTTGAACCTGCTCTAAGATCTCACACAAACCTTCCAACTCAAGTTTACCACAAAATTTCTTGGAACATTTGGTGCATGAATGCTCAAGGAACATGACACACCCAAATAGTAACAAATCCTTCTGACTTCTCTCTTTTGTATCTCTTTTGTCTTTTCTAGTCAAAAGAATCTTCTCTGCAATTCATTAATTCTGTGTCTACTATGGGCTAAACTAGTTCCAATATTCATCTCTACCATAAGTGAAAGTGTTCTTTTACTTAGAACTTTATAGAGATAACCAAAGAAGTCCCTAACAATAACTGAGTACATACTTGAGAACAAAACCTTAGTAAGAAAAAAAAATAGCTTTAAACATTATGGCATATGTATCCTAAGATAACTTAAAATAAATCACTTTAGGAGGTGTGGTTCTCTCCATTTATGTAACCCCTCTCCTTGAGTGTAGAATGGTCTTATGACCTGTTTCTTACAAAACAGAATATAGTAAAGGTGACAGAATGTCATTCCGTTGACTAGGTTATATGTGACAGAGATGACAGTACATCACTCTCTTTTGACTGAATATTAGCCAACTGAGTCACACCTCCAGGTAGGCTCACAGCTCAACAATATCTTGACTTCAGCCTGGTTAGACTCTGAACAAGGGACCCAGGCACCCAGGCCCTAATTTCTAGCACAAGGGAGTTGTGTGATAATAACGTGTGTTGTCTAATTTGCTAATTTGTGGAGATTTTTATAGAAATAGAAAACAAAAACAAACATGTATAAATAACACATAGTGTTATTTTTGGTGACCTAAGGCAATCGGTTCTCTTTTTAAAGTTTCACTGCATATCTTATCAAGCATGTTTTAAAATATGCACATAATAGATTAAGCATATCTTTGTTGTAAATGTTTTAGATTATGATAATGTGGCTTATTTGAGAACAAATATTTCAGTTTTTTCTTGTCATTTATCTTCTAAGATACAACAGTTAAAGTTGCAGTTAAACAAGTAATATAATGTTACTGTGTATGGGTAATTCATTATTAATTCCTGCTAATTTTTCAGTTTTCTTTTCCTAATCTAGAGCCAATAAGTTATTTATCAAGTTGCACATATATTTGTAGATCTTCTAAAAATATGCAGTCTTGGGAATTGTGCCTAAATCATATCATGGTCAAAATGGGCCCCGCACAAAAAAATTACAAAGCATTAAAGACAAAGTTGAGAAATTCGTTTCCAATTCTGCTTCAGTAATTGTTTGGTAAAACTGTTTGGCAAGGTTTGACTGAGAGAAAAAGTTCCCTACTTGTTCTCCTCTTTTTTTTTTTCTTTCATAGTTTGATTTGCACCATCAGCACATCTTCTTATATGTTCCTGATGCTCATCCTATGAGGGTCTGCACTGGAGTATAGCACAATTACAAAGGCATTACATAGTTTCTGAATGTAAGTCTCAGAATGATCACTCTAAGTAGAGTTTTGATGACCTACTTTCTTTTAGTGAGAGGTATTCTCATTCCTATTAGTTATTTTATAAATCTGTTCTCCAGCTGGAATGAAAGAAATCTGTGTCCTTCAATTCTCTGAAAAATGACTATGTCAGTGACCAATTTTCCAGGAAATGACTTCTCTAACTGGTTTGCATCTTTTAGACTTTCAGAACACTGCTTCTCTCTTCTGAGAAGAACATGCTCTGCAGCAGTAGAAGGGTTTGTTCGTGGCTTTTCTGGGGAAGAAAAGCCCTCCTGTGGTCATGAGCACCCCACACAAGATACCTACTCCCCTCAGTAGGAATCAATTCAGAAGTCACCTCCACAATGCTTTCCTTGTTGTAATGTCAAACATTATCCTTCCTCCACCCCAGCCAGGATCTTACGGTTGATTTTTTTTTTCAATTCTGCGTGATTTTAAACCATATCTATGGAATTGGAAGAAA
Organism: Callospermophilus lateralis; assembly: GCF_048772815.1. NCBI lineage: Eukaryota > Metazoa > Chordata > Mammalia > Rodentia > Sciuridae > Callospermophilus > Callospermophilus lateralis. The sequence continues at coordinate 64,083,358 of NC_135320.1, read as the reverse complement.
GAGGCTATTTAAGGCCAGTTACCATTTAACAAAAAGGAGCAGGTACTAAATGGAATCTTTCCATGTAAACAAATCTAAATGGGAGATACGGTGATGGGCGCTGACATTTAAAGATCACAGGAGAAATAGAGAAACAAAGGCATTTCAGATACAACCTTGAGGAACAAAGCACAGCAGAAGATTGCTAGAAAGTGTTGGGAAGTATTTGCTACATTTTAAAAGAGGACTGTTAGGAGTGTTTCTCTATGTCAATAAGAGGTACATACTTCCTCTGGGTATTACACCAGATCACATATGGAGACAGACCCTGAAATAATTCTTGGCAGTGAAGCCAAGAGGTGGCAAAAGAGTCACTCGATCATATTGTCAAGTAAAGATATGTAAATAAAGTTTTAAAACATTGCATTTTTAATTGTACTTATTCTTGGTAGAGATACTTAAATAAGTTGCTACCTCTAAAACTTTTGACAATTTTATAATGACAAATGACAATAGTCATTATTATATTATTTTTACTAGATTGAAAAGCAGGCAAATAAAATGATTAATCAACATGAATTCTGGATTCTGACAAATCATTTTGAAATTCAGTGTTCTCCATTTATTAGTGAAGAGCCATTGGATGAGTCTATTAATCTAAAGTCTCAATTTCTACATTTGAAAAAATATGAAGAAAATAAATTAGATAATATTTATACTTTTATCATGGGGTCTACCACATAATAAATGTTCAACATATACCAGCAATTACTCTTATCTACATCAACTGTCTTATGGAAGAAATTATTTTTTACATTAAGATATAACCTCATTCCAAAAACCATGTAGTTTTCTGGAGGCAGGATAGATGGTGGAATGAGCTGGACATCATTACCCTAGGTACATGTAAGACTGCCTATACAACACTATATTGTGTACAACCAGAGAAATAAAAATTGTGCTGCAACTGTGTACAATGAATCAACATGCATTCTGCTGTCATATATACCTAATTAAAATAAATTAATTAACAAAATAAAAAATGTAGTTTTCAAAATGTATATAGTATTTAAGAAGGAAAAAGTAAAGACATTTTGAAGAAAAGGAAATGTGACCAAATACAATGCATTGGTACACTTTTACATATTATAAAGACTGTGGTATAAATACATATCATCAAGTCACATATATTTTGCTAGATATAAACCATGGATTTAACTTAGAGCTGTGTAAAAGCCACTGTGAGAACACAAACAGCTACATATGACTTTAAAAGTAAATATAGAAGGCTCTTATTTCAAAGAAATTCAAATATTCTGAGAAAGGAAAAAATGTACTCATAATAAGGATACTACATAAGGTTTAAAACTTTCTTCAATTCCTTTTATACAGTAAAAAGTATATAGAAAAGAGTTTTCATTTTCTTATAATATCCCTCAAATTTATCTAATAGAAAAATACCAAAATACAGTTCAGTAAAAGTCATTTTAAAATAGTGGCTCTCAGATGAGAAGCAATATACCAATAAGTAAATCTTTGTAATAATCAACTTTGTGTAACACTTTAAAATTCATGATTATTTTTAATTCCAAAAGCTAGGTCAGACAATTATCTTCATCCTCATTTTACAGATGTGGAAAGTCTTCCATGGGCTCCATAGCTTGCCAAAGTTCTACTGGAGGAAAGTAGCCAAATGCAGACTGGGCTCCGTCTTCTGTTTTTTTAATTCCACATGCTTTTCACAGGAATGCTGTTGAGTGGGCTGACCATCGGAAAAGCAGCCCCTTCTACTTTTGGTGATAGAAACCATTTCCAACAGCCTTATTTTGGTGTACAAAAAAATAGATTTCCAAGTCCCAACCCAGCAGAGTTGCTTTCCTGATACCTTATAACAGGGAAGACTTCCCAAAGGTAATTCTCAAAGGCAGGATATCTATAAGGTATAAAATTAGCATTAATGTTTTCTATTTACATAGCACCTTATATTTCTCAAAGGATTTATGTATTGTGGTTTATAGTTCCCTAGAAGTCTGCCCCTGCAAAGAAAAGCAATTTTTTACCCAAATAAGATGCTAATCAATACCCTTTGCAGAGAACTGCAGATAAGCAAGAGAAACTAAAATTTCATCATGAACACTCTTAAACAAGATCCTCTTGCACAAAATAACCTTAAATGGTGGCCTTTAACAAATGTATCCACAGGGCATGGAGATTACTGATAAATTGAAAGAGTTATAGTAGCTAGCAGCTCACCAATTTGCAAGCGGGTATTTCATGCACACGGAAAGAGATTTGGTAAAAGTGGCAAATATTAGATATTTTAGAAAGAAAAGAAGAAAGCAAATAACCTATGTTCAGACCTCAGAAGGAATAAAGGATCCCAATTGCAGTTTGAAAATTCTATACTGCTATTTTTAAATGCAACCCACAACTAAGTGCAAAATCTGGCTTTAGGGAAAATATTTGCTCCATTTTAAATTATGGAATATTCTGGTTTCCACAAGATGCAAATATTTAGTCTGTCAATAATTAAGTTTCTGTGTTTCCTGTAGGCAGTTGGTATAGGAATAAGAGGTGGTGGTGTGAAATTCAACAGTTACTAAAACTGCAGATCAGCATGAAAATGAGCTTTTAAAATTGTATTATCTAATATAGTTCTGAATATGGTAATGACCTAAGGATTATTTATATGGAAAACATCTCATTTATGTCTAACATTTTGATCCTAGCACCTCATCTTCTATCAAGAAAATAATATAATCAGTTTGAGAAAATACATACAGAGCAAAAATTGGCCAATTTTAACTAATGTTTTCTGGAAATGGTGCATAGTGTACAAAAGGGGCTTTCATTATCTGTGTGATGTGCGCCTAATGACGAGACCCTGACTTCACTGATTATCACAGGCTTCCATCTGTTGGCAAAGTGTGCACCTTGTTCATCTAATCCAAGCTGAGCTCTATGCTAGGGCCTATCACAAAACTATCTTGAAAATAATCTGCCAAAACTGTGACTCCTCAAACAAGACAAGGTAAATAATTTGTTCATGGTAAATCAAAACACCAAATGATGACTACATTTTTAAGTTATTTTTAATTGTCTACTGTGAAAACAGAACTGTTACTAAAATTGCATTTGCTATTCAGGCAAAAAGCTCAATTTCTAAAAAGAATATACTGAGTTTGTACATTTAGCAAAGTATATATTCAGCATATACCAATTATTCATGATAATATCCCCTTTAGTAATTGACTTCCCCATGATCTAGCATTTTTTATGAGACATATGAGAACATCCTTTGATCCTTTGCTTGTTATCTTCTCCTGCTTTGTTTCTTATTCATGTATGAGCACAATTATGCAATTAACAAAGAATAAATTTATGGGAAATTAAATATTTTCATTCTAGATGTTCGAGGACTTGATTCCAATGGTGACAGAAAAGCTTATAGAAACATACTCAGTTCATTTTTTACTCACATCATTTTGGTTGCCAGATATTGTTTTGACATATGGTACCACTTTTCAGTCTAAATGCAGACTATGCTCCTATGACAACCTAAGAACAAATGCTTTTCCTTCTGCCATTGAAATAGATGCTGAGAACTCGTAGTATGGCCCTGGACTGAAATACTGATGTGTGGATGACATATTAAAGCTGTATAACACCTTTTATACTTTATTCCTTCTCAAATTTGACAAGTATGGCTTTTAAATTCATTGTTTTATGTTCTCCTGTGTTGAGGAGAGTTAGAGGGGGAGTTTTTTCTTTGGCCCAACAAATATGTATAGGCAATTTGCCATGCCCCAAGGACAGAGACAGATCCTGGGGTAAACAAGTTGAACTAGACCCTGAGAAAAACAGACTTTGTCCTTGAAGTGTTAATGTTCTAGGAAGGAGACTCACATCAATAGAAAGCTTCAGCACAGTACACGGAGTGCTATGATGAGAAAAGGGACAGGAATCTTTGAGAACCACCATGCCCCCTCACGTGAGGACAGAAGCAGTTAAATAGAGCAGAGAAGCATTTAAATCAGACTTTTATCTGCACTATACACTGGGCCTTTGTTTTGGGAGTCCCCAGCTAAACTAGGGTCCCCATTCCAGAGAACTAACAACCCTTCCCTATGGAAAATAAAGGAGAGCCAGACGTAGGTGTAAATGGTGTGCTCTTTATGAAATACCTCTTTTAACTGGTGTCAGTTCAATGCCTAATTGCCCATCCTATGACCAAAGGTCACTCACATAGAACACTGCCTCATGCTGGCAGATGCCTGTGTGTCTACTATCTGACTCATGTCCAGTTTATACCTGCCTGATCCTCACGCTTGCATTGGAAACCCGACCCTGTGTTTTCTCCAGCATCTTGGGAAATACCTGGTTTAGTATAGCCCCTGACTCTCCAAGTGGGAGTGAAAATTAGATATACTGCCATAGTAGGGGGAAAGTTCAGAGAGTTTATTTACAGATCCTGGGCAAGGAGGGTGTAGCACATTAGGAAGGCAGTCCTCCAACACTGGGTCACAGATTAGCATGAGTCCCTTTAACTGCACCAGCAAATGCCTGAATGGTTTATTTCAGGGAAGCAGAGGGAAAGCAGGGAGTCCAGTATATGGGGCGGATGAGATGGCTTTTTGTTCTTTTCCTTGATCACTGATTTAAGTCAAGGCAATATAAAATTATGAGAGTTACCTACAGTTTTCCATGTAACATGAGTCTGAATCTTGATTTGCATTTTCTTCCTGATTGTGTCTGAAAATATTTTCACATGATCAGCAATATTTTCAAGTCAAACCTATGAAGTTAACTTTAGGCTCAGGCCACTGTTAAGGGCATGAAGGAACCTGAAGCTATCATCCATCTCTTTTATTTTAGAATGAGGTCATTGACAGCTAGAAGAGACCTATCCAAATTCCAGCCAAGTTAAAAGCCATTTTGACCCTCTTAAGGGTAGCTGGCAACCCCTGTGCCTACTCACCAGTTCTCAGTTTCTTCCCTAAACAGCCTCTTGTCTTTAAACCTGCTCTGTGACCTTTGACAAAGCCCATCCTCATGCTCAAACTGAATTAATGCACAGGCCATCCAAGGTATATTCAAGATAGCCATTGGCCTAAGTAGATTCACAAATAATTTGATTTTGATGTAAATATTTGAGTATATAAATATGTATTTTTCTGAATAAAGAAACCATAGATTTCTTCCAATTCCATAGACTTCATCAACCCTAAATATTAAGAATAAAGTAATTTCGGATATTTTTACACTTGGAAGAATATGTTTTTTCATGATCCCAGAAATGAAACTGGCCTAAAGAACAAAATAAATATTTTATAACAAAAACCTATTTGATAATGGAAAGGTATTTGACTATCCCAGTTTCATTTATTCATTCATATCTCTCTCTCTCTCTCTCTCTCTCTCTCTCTCTCTGTCTAGATTTTTTAGTATTGGGTATTCACATCTGAAAACTTTAAGCAACATCTTGTAAACCTTGGTAAGTCATTTTAATTTTGTAAGGCTTCAACATGATATAAATAATGACATGTTTTCTCAGTGGATCAATCTATCCATTTACTAATATTTCTTTTTTATAAATTTGTAATTTTTTGTTCTTTTTAGTTATACATTACAGGATATATTTTGACATATTATACATGCATGAAGTATAACTCCTCATTCTTGTGGTTGTACACGATGTGGAGTTACACTGGTCATGTATTCATATATGAACATAGGAAAGTTAGGTCGGATTAATTCTATTGTCTTCCCTATTGTCTTTTCTATTCTCATCCCCATTCTCTTCCCCTTTGTCTAATCCAAAGTACTTCTATTCTTCCCCCACACATACACATTTATTGTGTATTATAATTTGCATATAAGAGAGAACATTCAGCCTTTGGTTTTTTGGGAATGGCTTATTTCACTTAGCATGATGTTCTCCAGATCCATCCATTTACTACCAAATGCCATACTTTCATTCTTTTTTTTTACCACTGAGTAATATTCCTGTGTGTATGTACCAGTTTCTTTATCCATTCATCTCTTGAAAGGTACCTATGTTGGTTCCATAGCTTAGCTATTGTGAATTGAGCTGTTACAAATATTGATTTGGCTGTGTCACTATAGTATGCTGACTATAAGTCCTTTGGGTATATAGCAAGAAGTGGGATAACTGGGTCAAAATGTAGATCCATTCCAAGATTTCTGAGGAATCTCCATACTGCTTTCCAGAGTGATTGCACCAATTTGCAGTCCCACCAGTAATGTATGAATGTACCTTCTTCGCCCATGTTTCACCAACATTTATTGTTACTTTTATTCTTGATAATTGCTACTCTGACTGGAGTGCGACAAAATCAATGTAGTTTCAATTTTCATGTCTCTAATTGCTAGTGATGTTGAACATTTTTTTGTATATTTGTTGACCAGTCATTTTTCTTCTTCTGTGAAGTGTCTGTTCAGTTTCTTTGCCCACTTATTAATTGGTGTCTTAGTCAGCTTTTTCACTGTTGTGACTAAAAGGACTTGACCAGAATGATTTTAGAGGAGGAAAAGTTTATTTGAGGGCTCATGGCTTCAGAGGTCCTAGTCCATAGGACTCAAGGTGAGGCAGGGCATCATGCATCCTGGTGTAAGACTGTGGCAGAGGGAAGCGGCTCACATGATGATCAGAAGCAGAGAAAGAGCCTCCACTCTCCAGACACAAATTTTATACCCCAAAACCATGTCCCCAGTGCACCACTTCCTCCAGCTTCACCCCACCTGCCTCCAGTTACCACTCAATTAATCCCATCAGGGAGTAATTCACTGATCAGGTTAAGGCTATGACCCAATCATTTCTCCTCCAAACCTTGCATTTTCTTACATGTGAGCTTTGAGAGGACGGCACATCTAAATCATAACAATTGGGTTATTTGGGGTTTTTTGGTGTTAAGTATTTTGAGTCCTAGAGATTAATGCTCTATCTGAGGTGCAGGTGGCAAACATTTTCTCCCATTCTTCATATTCTTGATTATTTCCTTTGCTGTGAAAAAGATTTTTAGTTTGATATAATCCCATTTATTGATTCCTGATTTTACTTCTTGCAAAGGGGTCTTGCTGAGGAATTCAGTTCCTAAGCTGACATGATGAAGATTTGGGCCTACTTTTTCTTCTATTAGGCGCAAAGTTTCTGGTCCAATGCCTGGGTCCATGATATACTTTGAGTTGAGTTTTGTGCAGGGTGAGAGATAAGAGTTTACATTCACTTTGCTGCGTGTGAATTTCCAATTTAGAAAAGGCTATCTTTTTAGGGCTGGGGTTGGAGCTCAGCAGTACAGCACTTGCCTAGCACATGCGAGGCCTTGGGTTTGATCCTCAGCATCACATAAAAATAAATAAATTAAATAAAAATATTGTATCCAACTACACCTAAAAAAATAAACATTAGAAAAAGAAAGAAAACGCTATCTTTTCTCCAAAGTATGTTTATGGAGCCTGTATCTAGTATGAGATAACTGTATTTATGTGAGTTTGTATCTGTGTCTTCTATTCTGTACCATTGGTCTTCTGTTTTTGGTGCCAATACCATGCCACTTTTGTTACTATAGCTCTGTAGTATAACTTAAGTTCTGGTATTGTGCTTGCCTCCTGCTTCGCTTTTCTCACAGAGGATTGTTTTGGCTATTCTTGGCTTCTAAGTTTTCTGAATGAATTTCATGATTGCATTTTCTATTTCTATGAAGAACATTATCCGAACCTTAATAAGAATTGCATTAAATCTGCATAGCACTTTTGGTAGCATGGCCATTTTGACAATATTAATTCTGCCTATCCAAGAACATGAGAGGTTTTTCCATCTTCTAAGGTCTTCTTCAATATCTTTCTTTAGTGTTCTGTAGTTTTCATTGTAGAGGTCTCTCACCTCTTTTATTAGAATGATTCCTAAAGTTTTTTTTTTTTTGAGGCTATTGTGAATAGGACAGTTTTTCCTAATTTCTCTTTTAGTTGATTCATCACTGATATATAGGAACGCAATTGATTTACAAGTGTTAATTTTATACCCTGCTATTTTGCTGAATTCATTTATGAGTTCAAGAAGTTTTCTGGTGATTTTTGGGGGGGTTTCTAAATATAAAATCATGTCTTCTGCAAATAAGGATAGTTTGAGTTCTTCTTCCTATTCATATCCCTTTAATTTCTTTCATGTAATTGCTCTAGAGTTTCCAGGACTAAGTTGAATAGAAGTGGTGAAAGAGGGCATCCCTGTCTTTTTCCTGTTTTTAGAGGGAATGCTTCTAATTTTTCTCCACTTAGAATAATGTTGGCCTTGGGTCTAGCACATATAGCTTTTACGATGCTTAGGTATGTTCCTACTATCCCTAGTTTTTCTAGTGTTTTGGATATGAATGAATGCTGTAACAAATATTTCTTGAGTAAGTATTATGGATTGGCTTTGCAGATATATTAGTAAACAACAAACAAGATTCTTTTTATCTTGGATATTTTATTATAGATCACAAACAAATTGGAATGAGGGTAAAAAGTGTGGTTAAGAGATGTAGATAGACTGGCAAATTGGACTTTAGTAAGGGCTGTGGTTTGGATAGTATCCCCTAAAGATCTGTGTTTTGACTTTTGTCCCTTGAGTGGAGTCACTGGGAGTTGGTAAACCTTTAGGAAGTGGGGCCTAGTAGAAGATCTTTAGGTCGTTGGGAGAATATCCTCAAAGGAGATTATGAAACCCTCTGAACCCTATCTTTTCCTCTTGCTTTTTTTTTTAATGGCTCATGAAGTAAACATTTGCTCCATCATGTTCCACCATTAACATCTGGCAATCCTACTAAATGACCAAAGCAAAAGTCTCCCTGATCTTGAGCTGGGACCCCCAAAACTCTGAGCCAAAATAAAACTTCTGTCTTTATAAGTTAATTATCTCAGATATTTTATCATAGTAGCATAAAATTAACTAATACAGTAAATTTGTGGTATTTATACCTACTTTCTTCAATTTTCTGGATAAAGCAGGGGACTAAGATATTTAGTTGAGAATAAAATTGTGGGGAAGATATTAGAATAAAAATAAAAATGTAATGTATTCATGTTGGAGCATGTAAAAGTAAAGTGTGGCATGCAGATCAAGCAATATTGATGAATCGTTTCAGTTTTGTGGTTAAAGTGATACTAGTCTACATGGATTGACACAAAGAGATGGGGAAAGACAAAGAGAATCTTTAGCAACATGCAACAACTCAGATTTTGTTAAGAAGTAATAGAATGTCAGTGTAGCTTGAATTATGAAAGGTACATAAAATAGAGGAGAGAGGACATGAGAGCTGGATTTTGAATGATATTGATAACAGTGACACATTTGCGGACATGAGCTGGATAAGAAATGAGAACATGAGAGTTGAAATTGAACAAGTGTCAGAACAGTGATGAGTTGTTTCTAGAAGTTGAAGAACTGACGCATTCATTTTTATTGGTGGTGCTGATTCTCAGTAATAATATGCTCAAATGATAAAAATGAACATGGGACTTGGCAACTAAGGAAAATTAGGGGGAAAGACTATTGGGGATGAGAAGGTAAAGGAAGTGAGAGGCAAATATAATGGCTAAAAAAATGTGTTCCTTAAATCTCCAACTGCAGTGATCAGAATTAACTGGTTGTTGCAACTGTTGTTTACTAAAATCCATCACCATATCACACTACACTTCCCATGAGCTTCTCCCAGCCACTGACAGAGAGTGTTGCAGGCACACTAAGGCAGGCCCATTCCTTGGGAGAGGAAAGACCCTTCTGGTGTGGGATTCTGCCTACTCCTATGCCTTGAGGAACTCCTTAGAAATGGACAGCAACTTAAGTTGCTTCCACCCAATCTCTCTTCCTTCCCTCTCATTTCCATGGGCTCAAACCCACATCATAGTCTCATAGCGCGCTCTCTCTCTCTCTCTCTCTCTCTCTCTCTCTCTCTCTCTCTCTCTCATCTTTCAACATTTTTCTCACATAGGTGTTCATACATATTTATTCCTGACTTTGACCTTTGCTGCTTCTGGGAATACCCAGATTACTCAGCAAGGTATTAACTTCAAAAATCTACGGGTGCTTTGAAATAACCAAGAGTGTTAAATAGGATGGAAAGGAAAAACATTATCCACACAGTAAAGACATCAGTAAATAAAGGGGTAATATTAAAATTTGAGTAAATGATAACAACAAAGAAGGCTAAAGGGATCAAAGCCTGATAGCATTAACTTTCAAGAACGTAGGCATTTAAAAGTATCTTGTTGGTATATGAAAGGATCAGTTGAATTACTGATGGTGATAGCCAAGAGATGTGATCACAATGGGATCTGTCTTAAGAAGGACTGGGTAGAACACAAGCAATGGTTCATGTTAGATGTTTTAAGCCTAGTGGATAAATGAAGATCTTCTCATTGGATTTTAGCCAGAACCATCAATTGCTAAAGGGTCTCCTGTCTAACAGCTAAGAGGTGCTATATTCTGGGAAGGGACAGTTCCTCATGGATCAGGACCAGTACCTATATCTTTCCTTATTGAGGGTAGTATGATACCTGAAAAACTTACAGAAATCATGAAAGAACTAAATAAAACCCATTTCAGCATGACTTATTATTGTTTTAGTACATATTTTCATCCATATAAGATGTTCTAAAGAGCATCATTCCTTTCCCCCAAAAGTAACCAAGACTTGGTACATGGCTTTTGGGATTAGAGTTCAATATTAGAAAGTCAAATCTGCTATACATGAGCATTAATTTGCCCACAGGTTTAATTTGAGGTAACAACACTTAGAAGAAAGAGGAATTAAGGCTGATGCAGGGAAAGAAGAGTAAAATAGAAGTTACCCCAAAGAGGGCAAGGATCCAGGGGGAGTGAGGACATCACATGAGTGCAGATACCCTGACGGGTAATGCCTTGTGGGATACCCATGGAGACCAAGAACTGATCAGCAAATGTCTTCAGTGATGAATCCTGTGGTTCCTAGAAAAGGATCTCTGGGGAATGCACTTTTGAGCTTGTAGAGAGTATTAGTGTTTGGTAGACTGTGAGGAGAAAATGGAAAGTAGATTTTCCAGCAAAATGAACTATAAGAACAGGGAGGGCCTCTACCTCCCCCATCTTTCTGGATCTACATGGGTATCCATCTTCCACTCCCCAAATTTGAAATTTAAGGAGTGAAAGACACTAAAATCCTTAACTGAGACTAAATTTCCCACATCCTTAGAGAATTTAACACATAGATTTCATTTGACTTAGACAATTAAACCAAAATAACATTTCATGTACTAATGTATAAAGAGGAAATATTTAACAGTTAAGCAAATTTTGAAAGTCTCTATAAATTATTATGTTGCTTATTTCTTCAATTCCTTCTCTATCTTCCAAGGATTCTACAAAACCAGGGCATATCAAAAGTCTGTGATATCTGAAGGATATAATATAATCCTTCAACTTTCCTAAATAAGTAGCAGCAGGTCAATATTTGAATTGAGGAAATGAGCTCAGACAGGTTAAGAAATTTGACCAAGGCTGCATGATGGTAAGATGCCAAATAGGACTCAATTCTAATGTTGTCTAACTCTAAAATTCATGCTGTTTTATTTTACCAGTCTGCTATGAAAAACTGTGGGATGTCTTTATTACATTAAACAATACACAAATGCAAGTATCACTGTGTTAAAGGCTCTGAGGATCAGAGAACACAGGCATGATATTGTCAGAATTTTTCTTATTCCAGGAATAATAAGGATTTCTGAATTTTTGAAGTACATAATTTTGGGTATAGGAAATCATATGTCAGTCTTAAAACAGGATTATTTAATGGTCAAGTGGGGCTTTATATATTTAGTTATTTGGATGTGCAGTCTTTAAAGAAGCTACAATTCTCTTTTAAAATGATTATATCAGAACCAGTCATAGAACTGAGGTAATGTTCAATTAAATTAATCAGTAGACATTAGTTTTTGAACTAAGGTAAAGAAAAAATGAGATAAAAATTGCTTCTTTTTCATTGGAAGAACATATAGAGGAATGTATGTTGATTGATGTGGTGATACAAGTAAGATTCATCATCGTTCTTATCAGTTCAATATTAAAAAGAAATTTTTGACTTTAGAAAGGCTCATGAAATTGACAGGACTTCAATGAAAGTAAACTTATGTTTTACACAGGAACTCAAAATTGTGTTCTACTCAAGTGTGGAAGCAAAAAATTGGTGTTAATTTAAAAGGTTTATGAATAAATAAATGTTAGTGTCTTATACTTTATTAATTTAACTTATAATCTACTTATTCAACAGATTATTGAAATTCCATAACTTGCAAAGTACTGTGCTAGTATTAGTTTTGCTGACATTAGCTCTATGAAGATTAAACTATTTTTAGTGAATGAATCTTCGGCACATAGGACATTGCCTGGAATATGGAAGTGCTTCATAAACATGTATATATTGAAAGACTGAGAGAAATCTCTTCCCTTTCCCCAAACCCATTCTGTGTTATTGGATAAGAAATCTTCAACTGGGCCCAATGCCTATCTTAAATCAGTGAGATTCCCAGTGTTTCAAAGAATAGATATATTAAACATTCTAACAAATTTTCAAACATGGTTCATCCACAGTAAGCATTATTGAATGTTTGCTGTATACAAGATGCTACTAAATTATAAATTTGATGTGCGATACCCCCCAATAACCTCTACCTCGGTGATCTCAAACATAAGAGAACCTCATAAACATAGAGCCAGAAGAGGGATACAGAGAGAGAAGGGAGAGGGTAGAATAAACACAAAACTAAGGCAGAAATCCAGGGGACATTTTCCCATTAAAATTGTCCCAGAGATGATGACCATGTGGTCAAAACATAGTGGTTCAGGACCCACCTTTCACAACAGTGGTTCTGGTACTAGTTAGTACCATGGTATCTAATCAGGAAGTCAGGGTAGAGCAACTAGAAGATTTCTGTACATATAGTTGTCAAGGAAGAAATAGCTCCTTTACTAAATCTATAAATAAAAGTTGAAAAAAAAACTTGAAAACTTGAAAAACCTCAAGGAAACTGATCTGGATAATTGAATGATATATCATTAAAGTCAGGATTCCAGTTCTAGCAAGGAAGGGACACCGTACAGGTACAGTGCTTAGCCTGAATGAGGGAGGAACTGGGTGAGTATCCAGACCTGGAACAAAAATGAAAAAAAAAAATGGGGAAAGGATAATAGATGTATGAGAATGTATGAGCTTCTGAGCCGCTCAAATACCCGGAGTGCATGTGTACCCCAGACCCCAAATCTTTATGGGCCGAAGAGAACACAGAGAGATGGGGGGAACAGCATGGAGAGACAGAGGTGAAAGCATGGCACACAGGTACAGAAGTTGAAATGAACAGCCCAGTAATTCAGTCCTCTTTACCAGAATGCCAGATTTATACCCATCTCCAAAAAACCATGTAGAAGATAAAGGTGCATAGAGAAAAGGAAGCTATGGTAAAGGCTACACAGGTATACACAAGCCCTGTGAAAATTAATTCAGATTCCATGGAGAAAATTCATCCACCCCTAAAAAGCTTCCAGAGGTCTCAGCTTGGAATAGCTAGAAAAGACAGAGAGGCTGACAACAAGTATATTAATACCTATTGAAATGAACACGTTTTAAAGCACTTTATCTCTCCTTCAGAAATTGTTCACACTAGATGCTCTCTATTCATCTCCATGAAACTTCGTTGTTTGCTTCCATTCAAACATAAAAGGGATCCAGGAAACTTAAAGGCAGCCACTTGCAACTGCTATTGCTAAGCAGGTCTAACAGAATAGACTCAGTCCACTAAGAGAATAGAAGGGTAAGAGGCTTCTTGAGGAAGTCAAGGTCAAAACCCAACCTTTGACTCAAGCTTATGACTTCAACGTAGTTGTCAAATCTGTTTATTTCTGGGACGGCTCCCTGCCCTCTATCTTGCCCCAGATGGATTAGTGTCTTCAGGGCATTATTATGCCTTTTTACTTTATTATCATGCTAACTTTCTTCCACAAAAGAAAACTCTTGCTGACATAAATGTTTGATTAGAAGCTTTCATATATCCCAATACGAAATGTTCCCTCTCAACTATGGCTCATGAAATATACATTAAACAAGTTCTTTGTACAGCATAAAACAAACTTCAATACTCCTCTTCAAATATAATAATAACAGTTTTAGACTATCTCTAATTCCTATAATTGGCTTTAGGAAGTAATTCAGGAGAAGCCCATGGTTATATGCAAATTTGATTTTCCAATAAACCTATCCTGCAGTCCTGTCAGTTACAAAGACAGAGAATAATAACTTTTTAGAGTTTTTCCCACATTATCCTATGAAGGGACATTCTACTGGGCTATTTTTAAACATCTTACTTGTAAAATTTTGCTAAATAATTCTTAATAATCAATTTTATTAATAACGATTTTAGTTTTCAACTACAGTAAAAGTTGTGGTATAACAGGGTTCAGAGCTCACATTTCATCCGCACTCATTCTTAGCCAATTTCTTCTAATGTCAGAACTGTAAACATCTCTAGGGAATATAACTGTGTATATTTATTTCCATCCCAGACCCTCTCCTGAATTCCACATTCAAATATACAATCACCAAATCAACTCTGAGACACCACAAAGTTATTATATTCAAAACGAAACTCCTGATATTTTTTCCCTAAAACCTCTTCCCTTCTTCATTATTCTCTGATTTAATAAATGGTAACTGCATATTTTGGTTAAGACTAAAATCCTTGGAAATATCTTTTTCATCCAATTCATCACCATAACCTGCCAACTCTTATTTAAATATGTTCCTTAACCTGTCTAGTTACTGGACTCCTTGAAACTAATCCCTGACCAAACCAAGAATTCTTCAACTTCATGGCTTTTATACTTGCTGTTCTCAGCCTTGTTTCACTTAACCTATAAAGTACTCCTACAGGATTGATAATACAATATCAATATATTGTATTTTATATATATATATATATATATATATATATATATATATATATATATATGGTTTGGAAAAGCTAATGTTCAAGTTCCACTTAGATGTAGGACCAAGTCTCTGCTTTATCAAGGCTTTCAAAACATTCTAATGCATGCTAGAGTTTGATGACCACTGCAATGTCTGGAGACATTTTTGGTTGTTCCAGCAGAGCAAGGAAGAGAAGACTACTAGCATTAAGTAGGTAGAAGCCAGAGATTGCTAAACAGCATAGTGCATAGAATATCCTTAACAACAGAGGTTTACTGGTCCAACATGTCAATAGTGCTGAGGTTAAGAAACCCTGCTCTAGTGTCTACAGCAGTGTATTTCCATTTTCTTCTTGTTGTTGTTATAGTTTACCTTAGAAATTTTCTTAGACATTTTCCTTTAATCAACAACCTCCCCAACAAAATCTTAACAGTACAGATACAATGTGTATATGTTTATATTTTGTGGTAGGGCCACAAAACATTGCAACTAAGAATTGTTTCTGCTACAAAAACCAACTTTCATTTCAGGTTAGAATGCATCATCTAGACCTATAACTAGGATCAAATTTTAACATAGTCTGAGCAGGAAAGAAGAAATAGCTTATTCTCCAAAAGAGCGATAACATCTAACTAATATTTCATAACAAGAAATTTTGGTAAATGGGTTTGAATTATTAGGATGTTGAATGGGGTGAAGGGTCAGAGTTTATTGATACAGTGGTTCTCTCCCTGGATATTATGGTACCCTTGGAAACTGGTCATGATGTTGGCCTTCAGTAATCAAGGTTAAGACACAGAACTCCCTTAATGGAGTAATGAGCAAAAGATGAGAGATTGAAAAAGGGAGCATGTCAAAATAAAATCAGAAATCCACCAGTTTCTGGCAAAAGGGCAGACATGAGACTCCTTTCTCTAAAGCAATAAGAAATGTGCTAGTGAGGGAGATACCAACATCACTAAGAAACTCCATGGCCTTCTACAGGCCTGCATGATGGCAGGAGATACTTCACATAAGCAGGCTCCCTAGCGTCAATGGGGATAACGGGACTCAAGTGGTGGTATTTAACCATTGGAGAGAAATAAGAAGCAGCAAGGCTGGAATGGCAGCCTTTGGTCTTGATGATGGATTTGTGGCAAAAGCTGGAAAACCATAGTGTTTCTTAAGAGAAGATAGGTAGGCAGTCCCTTATTATAAACACACAATAACTGTATACTAGAAAATGGAAATATCCACATATTTTGAGAGTTCTATGATTTAGTATCTGAGCTTATATTGTTACCAGGAGACCCTAAGGGCCATGATAAATTCCTGTCAGAGTAGGGACACATGGAAGCAAAGGTCTACCCCACACTGGTTCCAATGTCCAAAACCTTCTTGTAGTCTTTACCTAGAAGTATTCTGAACCTGGCAGAACACTCCTTAATCTTTAGATTAAGGAGCCATTATAATAGGAAAAACCAAATGGATGCCCTGAAACTGCTCCCTAAAATAGTAGATTATAAAAATCTAATTTTGCACGGTAGAATTACAGAAATTAGTGTCATTCTCAATGACTTAAAAGTTTATTTCACTGTTGTGGTCACAGAAAAATTCAGTAATACTGGCAGATGATGGTTGACCATTATAAACTTGATTAGCTATGGCCCTACTTGTGGCTCCTGGGCCAAATTTGATATCCTGGGAAGAGAATATCTACAAAACTCTGACTTTGGTATGCAGTTTTTGATCTAAAGAATTCCTTCTTTTTAATCCCCATCAGAATTTAGAACTGTTTGTATTCATGTAGGACAGACATTTACCATCTTACACAAGAGCTGTGTTAGCTCTTTTCCTTTCCCTTGTGAATGACATCACCCAAAAGGACCTGGGTTATTTTAACATTCCACAGAGAATCACGCTTGCCATGCTAATTGGACTTGGTAAGCAGGAAGTGGCAAGTACTCTGTACATCATTATAAAACATATGCATGGCAAAGGGTTAGAGAGAAACTCTATAAAATTCAGAAGCCTACTGATTTAGTGAAGTTTTCAGGGAATGAAAGGTCTTAGGCATGCTAAGATATACTTCCTAAATTAAAGACCAACTTAGGGCCTCCTACAATTAGGCACAGCTTTCAATTTGGGAAGCAACATACACTATATACTTGGGAACATTATTTCAAACCACTTAGGGGAGTGATTTAGAAGACTACCAGTTTTGAATGTACCCTACAGCAAGACACAACCTCCAAGTGAAAGCTTCAGTTTCTTCCAGGCCATTTGACCCAGCAGATCCGATAGTGCCCGAGATATCTGAGGTAGATATGAATAATGTAAGGAGTTTCTGTGGAACTCTTGAGGAGAGTCTCAGTATTAGTCTTCCTATGACCATAAGGCAAATGTCATGTATTCTGTAGCACTAACTACTTGCCATTTGAAAATGACTGCCTGATATACACTGAGCCCTAGTAGATTGTCTAACCATAATCCATTAAGTAAACATGCAAATGGAACTGCCCATGAGAAAGTGCGCTTTGTCAAAACCACGAGTCAGGAGATCAGGCAAACATAGCAGAAATCCATTGTACAATAAAAAAATTAGATAATCCAGATTTGGCCTGAGAGTGAGAGAGAAACAGAGCAGCCCCTCATACCACCTACTTCTGTTGCACTAGATTTGTAAAAGTACTAGCCAAGAGTGAAAGGAGTCTAGAACCAGTAGAAGGGGAAGATAATCAGTGTCTCTTATGCCTCAGGACCAGCTGCAACAGCCCTGAATATGTCTTCTGACATGAAGCTTTCTGTTATGTCTTTCTTAGAGGTGGTGACTTGGCACCACCTTGAAGAGTCAATACGAGAGTGAACTTGAAGTAAAACATAAGTGAATCTGAATGGTGCAAAGAGCCTACAGAGACACTGAGGTTGTGTCACATCATTTCTCAATCCACTCTAAGATTACCTGCAGCTACCATGGAGACGGTTATTGGGACATGTTAGTTTTTCATCTCCAGTGCTAATTTTTCCTGTCTAAGGGCTTTCTCCAATGCCTATAAGTTACCTATAAGGTTCCCAAAATGCCAGATAACAACAATAAATCAATGAGAGATCAGAATGGATAAATAATCCAGTTTCCTCTTCCACAGGTGTGATAATACTGAACTAGATTCCATGTCCTTTCTCAAAAGATTCCAGAGGAACTGATCCCCCGTCATCTTACACTGTAACCCATTCGGTCATGCTTGCTTTATTGACTTTTCTCCCTCCTCTCTCTCAGCTTCCCCACACCTTCTCTTGTGTGTCCTGGGATCACCTCCTAAATTAAATATATGTTATGTCACTGTTTTGGATAAACCCAAACTAAGAAAGTGTCCTTTTTTCTGTAACACAACCTAAGTACCATGTAACTTAGGAGACTTTCCTAATTTTCAAGAAAAAAAATTCTTAAAAGAGGAAGGAAAATGCTTAATGATGTTCACTTGTGACAACTTAAAACTAAGATCTCATTTCAATTCCAGGGTTCCTACTGCAGGAGAAGCCCAGGGAAAGATTGGGACAGTTTCAGAAATACATAGATCCAGATCTGAACCTAAAAGCAGATACCTTTAGTGAAAGTTTTATCAAATATTTTGGCATTAAATCACAAAATCAGTTCTATTTAAATAGAGGGGATCTCAGTCTCTTGACTTTTCACCATTGAAATTGTCAAGTCTAAGCTACCATTTAACAGAAGAAAACCAAAAAGTGTTCCAGGAACTATTCTCATGAATTTAAGAAGGCCATTTTGAAGAACCAAAATACGTAATGTACTTTCTCCACATCTTTGTTCCAATCATTTTAGGGGGCATATTATTATCTGTGGAAAGTGTCACTGTTCTGATGGGCCATCTCCAAGCCAACAGAAAATGGAGAACTATTTAAATTTTCATTAGCTCCATCATGTCTCATCTTGTGTGTCCTCCTGCTTGCCTGCTATTAGAAAGCAATTACTTGAGAGCTCTTATAGAGGAAGGAAAATGCTAAATGATGTTCACTTATGACAACTTAAAACTAAGATCTCATTTTAGACCCAGGGTTTGTGCGCAGGAGAAGCCCAGGGAAAGTTTAGAGGCATTTCATCAGAAAGGAAAGAAGCTAGTTCCTGCTGGGAAAAAAAAATTATAAGAGTTCCTAAATGGCATCTTTCTCTCTAAATGTCTAACATTTGCTATTCCCATAGTTCAAGTGAGTAATCCTTTTATTGATTTCTAGATTATTTTGAACCACCTTCTAATGTGAAAGTGACATGATTTTATTTCAGTTAAAACATATCTTTATTCTATCCCTACTTAAAATAGACTTTCTTGAATTGGTATACTGGTTGAAACTCACCATTTTTACTTTCAGATGACTCCTCCAGAATACTGTTTACAGTTTTATTATGGAATTCTGTGCCCGAACTGACATTCTTCCTCTTTGAAGCATAATAAATAGAAATAGGTAAGCCAAATGACTGGTGAGAAATCAAACTGAAAACTGTAACAAAGACTCCGCAGATTCTGCTTAAACATTGCTCCACAAAAAAATAGACAGATGCTATGAACCATCAGCATGTTAAAACTTGGGGAAACCCATTTAAATATCTGATGCTCGCTTCAACTTGCTTCAGAGACTCAGAATTAAAGTGTGCACACATGCTGAATAGGTACTTCTGTTGGGAAGGCTTTCTACATCCAGAGAAGAAAATGAAAACAGGGTTAGATGCATAGAATAAACAATATAAGCAAGGTGCATACCATTCGTGAGAGTTCCTGAAAGAGATGGCATGAATAGTCCCACACCAAGAAAACAAATTCTATTCACCACATGCCTACTCAGCCTTTCTGCTCCTTTCAGTATTTCCAGCCAACGAATCTATGTGGAGCAGGATTTCTGAGCCACTGCCTCATTCTGAATGGCATTAAGGTGGTGATCCAGAAACTGTGTCAGTGTAGACTACTGATTCTACCATGGTTTGAGCCAAGCTAGAGAGAAAGAAGTGATTGCACATCTGCTCTGATTTCAATGCCAACTTTCGTTCCTGACACTGAGTTCTCAGAAAGCAGAGGGGGGAATGCTTAAATTGGACACCATAACAATGAATTGAAGTCAGCTAGTTATAAATAAATGCCTCCAGTCTGTTATACCTTCCTTTTATTAGAAAATTTTAAAATGACAATAAATTACCAGTAATATTCTGTTCTGCAAAATATTATATTCACCCTTATGAGTTCTTAATACTTTTAATGTCATATCAGAAACAATTCAAATTTTCAACCTCATTTCCTGTATTTATAATATAAATGTGTGTGACTAATGAGATAAAGGAAATATAAGTTTTGAGTCCTGCTTCCATCCAAGAATGAGCCAAATGGAACCCTCTATTTTGCTCACCCCCTGCTGTGACCATTGACAAATCACTTAATCTCTCCAGGTCTCAGATGCTTTATTTTCCAAGAAGAGAGCTTGTCCTAAATTAGAGGCAAAAGTTTCCTCATAAAATGAGAACATAGAATTTGATGTTCATCCAGAAATATTATGCTCAAAATCACATCCATTTGTGCTTTTTTTTCCCCTTAAGGTACCAGGAATAGAACCCAGGAATACCACTAAGCCATATCCCAGCCCTTTTTATTTAGACTGGGTCTCACTAAATTGCTAAGGCTGACCCTTGACCTCAGGATCCTCCTGCTTCAGTCTCCCAAGTCACTGGGAATACAGATGTGCACATCCACACCCAGCTTCTATTAGGTTTTGACACAGAACAAATCAGTCAGGCCTTCTAGTTATAATAATAATTCAAGAGCCATAACATACAGCTGTATTTTTGCAACTATGTGCCTGGTACCCTGGGAAGTACTTTATATTTATTGGCTCATTTGGTCTGCATGACAACTCTGTAAGGAAATTAACCTAGAAGAATAAAAGTCTCACCCATTATCTTGGCTTTAGAAGTGACAAGAGCAGGAATGGCCACTCTAAATCACACACACACACTCCTCTGTACTTTATTATTAAAAAAAAAAAAAAAAAAAAAGCACTTGCATCGGTCATAGCCTTTCTTGAAGAAAATCTTCAACTTTAGAATAAGTGTGTTGGCATTTCCTGAGGAGCTAAGAAGTACTAATATGTGTGCAGTAAATCAAGGCAGACATCCTCAGAATGAACTATTTAGTGTTCTCCTGATTTATGAAGAGTTAAGATTCAATGGCAACTTGTAAACAATTACATTTGAAATATTTTTTACATTACATTTTTTAATTTTTACTTTTAAATGGCATAGTATTTGTATATAATTATGGAGTATGGTATGACAATTTTACACATGTCCAACCATGTAATGACCAAGTCATTACCATTCCCATCTCCTCAAGCCATGAGTTGGGAACCATAAAACACTTCTGGTTATTTCAAAACTCATAATAAGTTCTTATCAATATAGTTAGCTTATCATGCTATAGAAAATTAGAACTAATTCTTCCTAATTGAAAAGGATAAGGAATTCTATCTGGCATATAAAGATTCATTTTGATTTCACAGTAACTTCAGGATTACACATCTGTATATGATGATCTCTCATATTTCCTCTGAGAATGACAAAAGCATAAGGTGAGTTTAGTAGATCATCAACAACAATATATTTCCTATAAAGCTTATAGCAAGGGACCAGAACTTTGAGTGTTCTAATAGGATTGATTTATTTCTATAGATATGATTTATTTTGAGAATCACAGTTGCAATAACTTTAAAATTGTAATAGGTTAGCATTATTGCTTTTTCCTATGTGAAGAAACTTTAAGAGTCACAAATGTCCATTTTTATGAAGTTTTCTATTTAATATGTCTAATCCATAAAATAAAGTCAATACATTTTATTGGTATTTCTTGATAAGGTACGATGTTGTTCTCACATTGGAATGTTTTAATACATCAGTTCTGTATAAAAGTTTTATGATTAAATATACATATGGTAGATAAAAGCTCATTAAGTGTGCATTTCAGAAATAAAACTCAGCATTTGTTTCTAATGTGAAAAATAATTCCTATTGTCACTTAAACCTTCACTCTCAGATACACAGTGATAAGGAGAAAGGATGATACATGACCTTGTAGTAAGAAACCTAACAGGAAATCATCCGATTTTACATCCTTTTATCTTGACTCAACAAAACCAAATAAGAAAGGAATATACCGGTTTCCTTAAGTCTCTTAGCAAAGAAAAACTTTAATTTATTTTTATCATAGGCCAAAGTACAGAAGAGGGAAACATCAGCAAAATGCAATAAAAGTGATCTGATAAAGGAATGAGTCATCTTCTACGTATTCGGGGTCTACAAGATCACTGTGCAGGTTGTAGCTTTGCATAGGGAGTTCTCTTACAAAATTTTCACATTATTCAATTTTACTCCCTGATATTATGGAATAGATGGCATTTGAGGATAACAAATGCAGAGGAATGAACTAGCTTCATCAAGATTGCATTGTAATTACCTTGGCTTAACCATTTCACAATGTATACACATACCCACATATCAAATCACATAGTTTTACATAGTTAATACAGTTTTATTTGTCAATTATATTTTAATAAAGTCACAGATATTTTTAAAATAAAATAAGAGCCCCTATTAAAAAAAAAAAAAAAGTATAGAGAAAATGCCAGGTGTGGTGTTGCACGCTTGTAATCCCAGTGACTCGGGATGCTGAAAGAGGGGGATTGCAAGTTTGAGACCAGTCTCAGCAATTTAGCCAGGACCCATCTCAAAATATAAAGTACTGGAGATGTGGCTCAGTGGTAAAGCACCTTGGGTTGAACCCCTGGTACCTCCCCACCAAAAAAAGATTACAGAGAAAATGATAAAGGACTCAAATTTAGATCTTCCAAGTTTGAGTGCAGCCTTAACCTCAAAAGCAAGAAATAATACCTAATTGTCAGGAATGCTTCTAAACATTTTTAGGCTTTATTTTCAATATTCTTTAAAAGAACTTATAGTAACATTAAGACCCCAATTAAGGAAAAAGTGCAATTTTTGATTGAAAAATATAAAAATGTGACGTGTTAAATTTGGGGCAGGCATAAGAGGGAGAATGGTGCCAAATATAAGAATAGAGTTCTTTCCACTATGGAGCCTGTGGTTTAGTAAGAAAGAAAGACAAATAATTTCAATACAGTAATATATACAATGAAAGGACAGAAGGGAGAAGAATGAGCCACCCTCAAAAATTACCTGAGAGGAGGGACTAAGGCTGGGGCTCAGTGGTAGCGTGCTTGCCTAGCATGCATGAGGTAATGGGTTCAATCCTCAGCACTACTAAAAATTAATTAATTAATTAAAGTTATGTCCATCTACAACTTAAAAAATATATTTTTAAAAAATTACCCTAGAGGAGATATTTAGATATTTGGAATGAGTCTAGAAAAATAAAAAAAAAAAAATCATGCTACATGACATGGAAAAGGAGGCATTCCAGATGAAGGGAATGATGTGCAAAAAATATTTGGATATGAGTAGATAAAACATTGCTTGGTGTGTTGGAGAACAGAGTGTATGAAGGAGAGGACACGCTGCTGAATGAAGTTAGAATGAATATACTGAGCACACCTAATCCTGAATATTTCACAGCATATTAAGGCATTTGGACTTTACCTGCAATGAGCACATTTTAATGAAGAGACAGATGTGATGAGGCACATAAGAGCACAATAACACAGGTGGCCAGGTGGAGGTGGAACAGGACTACAGACGCAGGTGGCAGGATCAGTTAGGCAGAGACAGGAATTTGTCAATTTCTGTTGACAAGGACATAGACTCCAGTAGGGATGATGGGTTGAAACACTAGACCCAGAAACACTTAAGGTAAGAATATTTTTTGAAAACCCTCTATGGCGTTCTCACTATCACCCCTCCAACCCATGACATCTTGTTCATACTTCAGTGACTGTGATGTATTTGATAATGTATCAATTTCTATTTAGGAACTCTGATCTCTTTGAGGACAGAAAATGTCTTACCTTTCATGGATCCACAGGAGCAAACACAGTATCTATTATAAACTGATTATAAAACTGATTATACATAACTGATTATAAACTCCATATGTTGTTATGAATGTTTACTGATCACTCAAAAGACGTTGAGAAATTGTAGATGTGTAGTGCTTGGTTTTATGGATCAATTTGATTAGGTTAAGTACCCGGTTATTGAATTGAACATTGATCTAGTGTTGCTGTGAAGGTATTTTGTAGATATAGTATTTACAGTGAGCCAACTTTAAGCAAAGACTATCTCAGTAATGAGGTAGGCCTCATTCAATCAGTGAAAGATCATAAAGGCCTTATGAGCAAAATTGGTGTCCTAAGGCTTTCATCCTGCCCCCTGCCTGCAGATTCAGATTTGTCAACCATAAGCCTATTCCTTGAAAAGAATATATACATGCATATGGTTTCTTTTCTTTTCTTTTGGTGTGTGTGTTTATTTATCATTTGTTTTCATTGAAGGAGAGTTATTAGATAGAAATGGAACCACTGTTTTAAACTTACCTAAATGCCACTTCTCAACTTAAGGACCACAAGGAAAATGTCTAGTTTAAAAATAATGACTTCACTTCTAGATGTGTTGAATTTCAGATATATGGAAAAATCCAGCAGAGATATAAAAAGGCAGGTGAAATATGAGTCTTAAGTTTACAGGAAAATTATTATAGTCAAACTATATTATTCAACCTCAATAAATATAGCTTGTGGCTGCCTAAAAAGCACATATAGCACATATTTATAAGGAGACTAAACTTCACACCCTGTACCTCATATGTATGAAAGAGATATCCAGCTATAGTATTGTCTGGTCATAACTTACCTTCAAACTATTTCCAATGTGGACAATTTTAGTAAAGATAACTCAGTGTCTTCCCATTGGAAGCAGTTTCTTCTTGGGTGAATATCCTCTCAATACAAAGCTGAAACTTGTAGTCTGGGGTGTTGCTCCCCTACCCCACTTTCTCTTCCCTGCAACATCTGGATAAAGGTGAAAATTCGTAAATCACCATGACACTATGCTGGGGTAAGAGGGAGGTTATCCAGGTGGCCCACCATCCTCTAGATTCTTGCTGACCTTCACGGAGACTCCCTTTTCCTGCCTACTTACTACATACCTTACATTTCTGGGTGTTTATAATCAAGCCAGATCTACTTGTGATAGATTGTCAGTCAGATATATCTGTAATAAAGTATCAGGTAAATCACTTATTAGTTGCAGGTGTTGCACTGATTTTGCCTTCTTCCATAGTTTCTAGGGTGAAAAGAAAGTTAGAAGCCAGTTGGCTCATAGAAGTTTCCCTTCCCACTAAAGCCATCTAAGCAGTGGCTTCAACTGGTGACAAACTCTCGTGTATTGAACATATAGTGCTATTCCTTCAGAAAGTCCTATGACAGTGCACAAGCTTCTTAGAATTATTTTCCTCAGCAGAGTTTCCATCCCTATACTAAAATGTAGGCATTATACTGTTTAAAAATTCTTTCTGTCAAGTATATCATTCCTCAATAATGAAGAGGAGAGAAAGCTAAGAGGAGACATAGATTGAGGTAAAAGTGTCCACAGTTCCACAGGCCTAGGCCAAAAGGCAGTATTATTAGATGAAAAATACTTTTAGAATAAGAAGAAACAATAAGTAATTTAAAGGACTTTGCCCGGCTCATTCCACTGGCAGGGATTGACTTCAGTGTGCTCATCTTCTAAGTAAGCAAAATGAGGTCCAGTCATTTAATAATACACTCACTTTCTCTTTGCCTCATGGCTTTTCCATGGGTTTAGCCAGATTCTTTTTATGGCAACCAGTAATGAGCAAGCCATAAAATAGACACCTAGAGCATAAACATCAGTCAATGCTCTTCACTGTTTTTCAGAACTCAGAATGGGGGTGTCTGCTGATGGCCAGCTAAGTACCTATAATTTTAAAATACCTAAGAGAAAGCAAGGAATATTACAGGACACAACAGGGGCCATGTTCCCTGCATGTAAAAATTATTTTTTTTAAATTAGCCAAACTCTGGATGGTTTAGTTACTGCCACACATTGCTGATCTCTGAGGGCATGTTCTGCTTCAGTGTTGCAGCCACCAGGGGCTTTTGAAATGACCAGTTCTAGCAGCAAGGGACAGAATGTGCTTGAAGGAACCCAAACCCACTATGAGACACAACTACAATATCTACAATATTGACAGAAAGCCCTGTCCTAGTTTGTCGTGGCTTCACCCTGTTCTTATTTAGATGAAGTTTCCAAATGCAATACAGAACCTGTCAACCAAGTTTTTTGAAAAGGGGGACTCTTCCATAGTGATGAATTATTATTTTTTTCTGTATAGAACACTAATAATCTCCCACTCAATAAATCAATTGCTTATCATCTATTTCAAGGAATTAATTCAGATACAAAAATTTTATCCCACAATTATTAATAATGTAATACTAAAATATTTAAAAGAAAAATGAATACTTAAGTAAACAATGATAGGAAGCAACAATTAAAGGAGGCAAGGAAGATCATGCAACAATATTAGAAGTTTTTGTAACTTAAAAAAAGTAGGCTCAGAAGATGTTTGTTGAATATAATTACAAATAGAAAAAAAAAAACATGTAGGCAGCAGAAACATGACAGGGTATAAATAAAACAACAAAAGCTGTAATGTCAGGAGTGAAACCACATTTGGGGTTTTAAATTTTTAGTTTGTCAAAATTTTCTAAAATATATAATAAAATGCTGGAAGGAGGAGAGAAAAATTGAGACAGGGAAGTGACAGGAAGTTTAACTGAAACACAGAGGCTCAGTTTAGAACAACTGAGAAAAAATATGAGAACCCAGGAGTGCACAAAGAGCTAAGCATGGGATTTCTTGGCACGTGAGGGCAGCAGCTGGATTGAGGCTGTGAGTGAGAAGCCAGCAATGCTGCGAGGGCCTCCAAAACCTGGGATCTTGACAGAGTATTAAGTTTGGCCTTAAAATGTTATGATTATCAGTGAAGAACACTGGAGATTATTATGGGGGAGACGTAGATTTTAATCCTTTCAACACATTTCTGTGAGAATCAAGTTGTGGGTTTGTTTTTTTTAATAGCGAGAGGGAGAATTTTTTAATATTTATTTTTCAGTTTTCGGTGGACACAACATTTTTATTTTATTTTTATGTGGTGCTGAGAATCAAACCCAGCACCCTCCGCATGCCAGGCAAGCGCGTTACTGCTTGGGCCACATCCCCAGCCCAAGTTGTGGGTTTTAATTTCATGTATTATTGACAGGATATACATCCACATTTCACTAATTGTAGGAAGTTTTTCCTTGTAATATGTACCAAGTAGGAAGTTGATGCGATGTCCCAAAAGATATATGAGAGCCAGGAAGGAAAAACAAAAACAAAAACAAAACAAGACAAATTTCATGGTGACCAAAGTTGAAAATTTTGAGCAGATACAGGAATAAATGCCAATGTAGTGCCATAAAATATCTATTCCCAGGTTAACAAAAGTAGAACTGAATCTGCCAAACTTTGGATATCTTCTTATTATGTTCAGAGGAACATAAAAGCAAAAATCATTACTATAGCAATATGGACAACTGACCCAGTTCTACCCAAAAGTGAAAAATCTAAACCAAGCATAGAATAAGGAAGCCATGACCAGAAATTGCAATAAAATCCTTCACCACAGTCATGAATTTTAGTTTTATATTTATTGAGTTTTCAGAGATGACAGAGACCTACCTACAATCGAAGGCACAGTTCCATCATAAAAACAACATTAAAAGTTCCAAGTCACAATACACAGCTAAGCAAATTAGAACATTCACAGAGCTAAGTGTGCTCTTGGGAGTAAGTCCTGAAGCTGCTGCTTTACCCTAAGAACTCTAAGCACTGAGGCAATCTTGAGATTTTCAGAAAGAGAACATGGTATCAAGCCCAGATGACAAAAAACAGAAATAAGAAGGCCTCTGGAAGCTGGTAAACTAAACCTCTACCTAGGGGTAGACACAGATATTCACTCGCACAATATCTACCTTAACATTAGCTGCTTACGGGAGAGAAACACATGGAATTATGATCCATAAATGCTGAAGGAGGAGGAAGGAGAGAGAGATGGCCATGTCAGCTGATTGCCTTCCACTCTCTGTGGAAGTGCAGGATGTTCTTGATTTCCACACCTGCTTCGGTTGCTATCCCCAGCACCAGCTGCAGGGGGTACGAGAAATTCCTCGGGTTGTCCAAACAGATGCCAGTGATGATAGTCACCATGCTGCTG
Organism: Callospermophilus lateralis; assembly: GCF_048772815.1. Classification (NCBI taxonomy): domain Eukaryota; kingdom Metazoa; phylum Chordata; class Mammalia; order Rodentia; family Sciuridae; genus Callospermophilus; species Callospermophilus lateralis. The sequence goes on along the minus strand of NC_135320.1, from coordinate 64,055,103 downwards.
GGATCAGGTGTCCCTGGCCTGGATGAATCCAGCAGACTTTTGCAGAAGTCGAGAATATTAAAGAGGTCCCAGGCATCAGAATCTGGCCTGATCATCCTGGGCCTCAACAACCTCTCAGACACAAAGGACTGGCACAGAATGTTCTGGTTCCCTCTCTTCAGTTCACCTTCTAGGAAGGTGATGGCTGCCAAGACCTTTCGGTCTTCCCTTCTCAGGACATATAGTGTGTCAACCACAATTTTTGGTATGATGAGGAAAAACTGACCACTTGTGGCAAGCTGCTGGATAACTGGAAGATGCTCACACAGGGCCCTAGGATCAGGAAATAGGTAAGAGGTCAAAGCTGACCGAGTCTGGGGGCCCCTGAGGGTCTTCTCTAGCAGCACCACTTCACGCTGAAGCCAGAGCTGGACAATGTCTTTGGAAAACCTGATCCTGGAAGTTCTCTCAGGAAGCTGCTGAGATGGATTTTCTGGTCCTCCAGGTGTACTGCTCACAAACACACCCAACTTAGAGTCGAACCTCAGGAACTGTTCTGGGAGTCTGGTTGCAAAGTGGCCAAAACTTCTCAGGAAACAGATGCGCAGGGCAGCTTCATCCTGGTTACTGAGTGGAGGTGGGTCCTTCTCTAACCCCACTGTCTCCAGGGAAGCCTGCAGTGGACAGAGCTGAAACAGGGCAATGTCCTCAGGGAGATGCAGGAATCTGGAGACGTGTGGGCCTGCACGGCTCTGCAGCAAATCATGGAGATGGTGGGACAGGCCCAGGTCTGGTTGCTGAAGGTCACCCACCGAGGGCAGCAGGTTCAGCAGCACACACAGGTGGTCCCACAGGCTAAGAGAACTCCGCCAATGTGAGGTGAGGAGGGCATGGTTGGTGCAGAGCCAGCCCAGGATCACCTTGATGGTGGGAAGCAGTCCCTCTGCAGAGAGAACCTTAAATTTCTTTTGAATGGTCTGGAGACTTGTGTAAGACTGGTCAAGGGAGGCACTCTGCCCCACATACGAACCAGTGTGCCACTCAGTCTCAGGAAAGCTGCTCATATACTCCTCAAAGCCAGAGCTACTGCCAGAGGCAGGGCTCAGCTCAGACAGAAGCTTCAGGGCACTGCGACTAAAGGCAGGGGCCAGGTGCAAGCCGTGTCCTCCTGGCAGCTTAGCAGGCATAGTTGTTTTCAGGAGACAGAGGAGACTCCTGGGAGTTTCATTCCTGGGACTGGCAGTCTTGTATTTGGATATGGTCTCGCTTTCCTGCACTGCTTCTGAGTTCAGGGATCCATTCCCTCCTTCATCAGCTATGTCCGAATGAGAAGTTTCACTGTCTGTTTCAGAGTGGACCTGTGAACTCAAGGAGGTGCTTTCCTCGTCTTCTGTCTCATCAGAGTCACAGCAGGAATGAAAACCAGCCTCAGAGCTGTAACCCTCACTACAAACACATGACCACCAATGGCTTTTCTGGGATCTTCTGTGGGGGGGGCCCAGGGTTGGAAAGCCTTGTTGACTCTTCCCAGGCTCTTTTTCCTGGTTTCCAGCCCTGGGGGCAGCCAGGTCTGGAGTCAGCTTCCCTTTCTGGAGTTCAGCTTGGATGCGTGCATTCACATGTTGAATTAGATGAGAGAAGAGGGTCAGGGTGAAGATGACAGCTGGCTTATGCTGCTTTGAGCCTGTTTTCCTCAGGCCATGCACATTCATGAGGCAAAGTACCACCATTTGGAAGATGAGGAGGTCTGGGAGAAACAGATAGCCTTTGGGGGGCTTTCCCTGTGTGGAAACCTGGCACGGGTTAGGTGGACTCAGCCGATAAGAAAGACAGAGACGAAAGTCTTCCAGAACCAACTGGCACAGGGCTATCAACCTGGCCACTCTGAATTTCTTCTGAGGCTGCAGGAGGCTCTGAAGATAGAGGAAGCTAACCAGCAGCCTCTTGTTATCCCAACACTGCCTCTGGCTTCGAGATAGTCTCTTTCCCTGGTACCTCTTCAGACTGCTGTACCTCTTCCCTGCATGATCATAGAGCTGTTTGAGGTTCCAAGCTGCCCCTTTAAAAGGTACTTCTGAGTGGAGACAGCACTGGTAGAAGTATGTGGCTTCAACATTATAGTACTTGCTCCCCTTGAGAGCTCCCAGCTGGTTGAAGGGCATTCCCATACTCGGGGCCACTGACAGGGCTCTGTAATAGCATCTCTCTGCCAAGTCCTTAGTGGCCAGGTCTAGGAACTCATTCTGATATCGGAACAAGTCTCCCAAATAGAGCAGGCAGCGATGGCAGGCCATTCGAGCCCAGGTGACCTCTTCCTCTGATGTGGGCCCTACCTTCTTATAGCCAATCAAGTGGATTGCACTGTGAGGCCAATCTATACAGCTCTGTAACCTCAGTTCATAGTGACCCTGGAGGAACAGGAAGAGATGCTCATAGAATTTAAGGCCACCTTTCAGGTGAGCTTGCAAGGGGCCTTCCCAGTGTTTAAAAGTGTGCATCTGTTTTCTGTTGTTCTTCATTAGCAGCATGACAACATCAGAGTACATTTTCCTCCATAACAGCTCTTCTGCCTTCCTCCCATAAGCCACTGGGTATAAGAACATGAGTTTAACGCAAGCTTGCTGAACTATATCTCTGAGGGCCAGGATGTGCGGTTTGAATACCTCTTTGTGGGCATTTCCCTTTTGAAGGAAAAGGTCAAGTTGCTGAGCTGCCAAGCACACCTTCTGATAGAGGAGTTTGGCCTTTGGGGCTTCTGCCTGGCTTCTCTCCATGGGGCTGGACTCTTCCAATGATGCTTATGTATGCCTTCTGAGAAAAGACAAAAACTCCCTGTTAGTGCTCACCCACAAAGACCAAAAATAATAACAAAGAGGACAAAAGAGTGCAAATACATATGCCTAACTTTTATGCAGCAGGAAAACCCTGATCATCCTTCAGATTTCTATTTAAGAATAATTTCTTCTAGGAAGCCAATTTTAATTCCCCTTCACACTTCATTTGGCCTCCTTTGGTATTCTGAGACAAAACCTTGGAAATTTCTCTTCATTTTGTTTCTCTTATGATAGTGTACTTATTATAATTACCCATTATTCTTTCTCCCAGACCAGAAGGCAAAGTTTCTTCCTGGCATGATCTGAGCCAGGTCACAATTGTGTCAAAGTTTCTAAAAATGCATGGTTCAAGTGGATGCCCAGTAAATAACAGGAATTTGATAAAAGGTATTACAAATGTCCAGTTCCTTTGATATAGTTTTCAATTCCATGGTCCAAAAGACCTCCATTGTGCTATTTAAGATACTTATCTAAAAGTGAAATAAAATTTTATGCCATTTCTACTGACTGATACAAAATGAAAAATAAACTCTCAAAACAAAATTTAAATTTAATCAAGGGTATGAGTTCCTTAGAAAATTCAATCTAGAATATAGTTAATATATCAAAATAATGTTTTAGTGCAAAAAAATACATAAAATCCCAGCTGGGCATAGGGCTGCATCCCTATAATCCCAGCAGTTTGGGAGCCTGGGGCAGGAGCATTGCAAGTTCAAGACCAGCCTCAGCAACTTAGCAAGGCCCTAAGCAACTTAGTAAGACTCTAAAATATTTTTTAAAAAGGGGGGCGTCAGTCCTGGGGATGTGACTAAGTGGTTAAGCATCCCTGGATTCAATACCCAGTACCAAATTTGGTATTGGGTAATTTATTTATATTTGTAAAATCCCTTTCTCCTAAGTGGAATTTGCTTTAACTTTCAGGATGGATGGAGAAGAGAAGTACACACTTTATAATGTAAGTAGAATCCATACAAAAGAAAACACAATGAGTAAGCACATATTAAAAGAAAAGCAAATTAATGGGATTATGGGTAATTCAGTGGTAGAACATATTCTTAGCAAGCAGTAGACCCTGACTTTATTACCCAGCTCAAAAAAACAAAAACAAAAAAAATAGACACAAAAACAAGTCAAACCAACCTTGAAGTAACAATTTAATAATCAAAGTATTAAAATATCTTTAAATTAGAATAGCCAATGCTCAAAGCCTTTGTAAAACTTTCATAAACTTGCACAGTTGGCAGCATTAAAAGTTTAACATTTTTTCTTTCATTTAAAAAGACATTTATGTTCTCTGACCCAGCAACCCTATTCACAGGAATGATTTCTAAGGAAATACACTTAATAAAAGCCAAACCTACATGAATAAGAGGTCCATTCCAAACGTATTTATAATAAAATAAAGGAAGAACAAAAAAAAGTAAGGAAATGGAAATTAACCTATCATATGATGAATTAATTGATCTTATGCCTGTATATATAATTTAAAAAATCATTAAATCCATAAGTGTAATAATTATATAAACTTATAGAAATAACAATTACTTGAAAAAGAATAGAATAAAAACAATATATCCACTGAAAAATCATATATTCAAAAAATAACAATAATATAAAAAAATTAAAATACATATACGATGGTGTGAGGGGGAAGGGAAAAAAAGAGAGAGAAAAGTGTCACAGTAGTTTGGGTAGAGAGAGGTGATAAGAGGGGAGGGGAGGGGAGGGGAGGGGAGGGGAGGGGAGGGGAGTGGGGATAGGGAGAGCAACAGAATACAACTGACACTAGTATTGCTGTATGTATACACATGGCTGTATAACCAATGTGATCCTGCAATCTGTACACGTGGAAAAATGAGAATTCATACCCTATTTGAATCAAATATATGATATGTCAAGATCATTGTATTGTCTTGAGCAACTAATAAAAATAATTAAACGACATTGCTGGGATAACAGCTGCCTTTTTTTCTGGAAGGTCCTTTATAGTGCAGTCTTTCTAATACAACTTCTTAGCTATTATAATTTATAAGTCTTTATCATTGACATGAAAGGAAAAATTGTAACTAGACATATACTATAAAGTTTTGATTCAGGAACTAGAATACATAATCTTGAATGACAAATAAACAAGACTCTTGAATACATGCAGTACCTATATAGTATTAATAGAGCTAGGGCAGCAGACAGTACCTGTGATCTGTGACTAGATATGCAAACTTGAGAAGAAAGAGAGATGTGGAAGAATAAGAGAAAAGAATTGGGGCCCGAGAACAAGGAAAGCATGCAGAACACAGAAATTGAACCAACAGTGGAAAGCCTTTGAAAGCTCTAAAAACACACAGAGGACTTCTCTGGATGGTAAATAAATGTTTTGTCTGGAGTTTGTCAGTTCTGAGGAAAAGGAAAAGCTACCAAATAGATATCTGCAGAAGATAGACCTAGGATAGATTAAAACCACACACAAGCACACAATTTTTCTAAAAGACAATTTAGTTTCCTTTCAAGCCTAAGACTCTGATGCTAGATGTTACAAGATAGAGAAAAAACATTGAGCTGGACAGAGTGGTGCATGCTTGTAATCCCATCAGCTCTGGAGGCTGAGACTGGAAGATCATGAGTTCAAAGCCAGCCTTGGCAAAGGCAAGGCACTAAGCAACTCAGTGAGACTCTGTCTCTAAGTAAAATACAAAATAGGGCTGGGGGTGTGGTTGAGTACCCCCTGGTACCCCTCAAAAAAATTTAAACCCCCAAATCTATTACAATATTTGAGGAGAGATGGATTCCATCTGAAAGCCAGAGAGGAATAAGAAGTGACTGAATCATTTCTGAGACTCTTCTCCCTTCCCTGCTCCTCTAACTACACTATTGACTCCAGGTGACTATGTTCTTCTGCAGCCCTTTCTAGGCAGCTGTGTAAAACCTGTTTGCCAAGATCAAAGGCATGGATGCACCCAGGTTCAAACTGGGTCGGTAAGAAGCATGGGGCCTCCCTCCCTCACCCCATCCCCATCGCCATCTCTAATCCAGGGATCGGATATTACAACAACTTTGTAATCTCATAAACCTTAACTGGGATGAAACATGAATATAAATACACTCAGGTTACAGCAAATGTATGGACACAAATATGCTATAAAGAAAACCAGTTCTAAGATGCCTTCAAGACATTAAATGTCTGTGAGAACCGCAAAGAAGCCTTAGATAAAATAATTCACTCATAAATGACAAAATGAAGAAAAGTTTTCTAAATATAATCTTACTTCTCATTTAATTTGGGAAATCATCCTCCATTGAACATGTCCAGAGGAAGTAGAAAATTCCTTAGCTTGAATTTAATTGCTTAGTTTAAAAAGAAAAATCAAAAGATATTAATGAATATTTATTATTTCTCTACTAACTTCTGCAAACAACAAAAAGCCATGAATTTGGGTCACTGCACTCGATGATCTCCTAGTCTACGTGGCATATGAAATATCTAGTGTTCTACACGTTGAGGCATAAATCTATGAAGTTAAAATATAATTTATTCACAAATATTTCCAAACTGAGCAATTCCTGAGAATGGCCGATTCTCTCTGAACAGACATAAATATGACCTGGCACCCTTCCCCATTTCACTCTAATACTAATGATTAGTTCCACTAACTTCCAGGATCTAAATTAGTGGATCTAACATCCAGGACCTCTTTCCTCTTTTGCAGGCATTAGGATAAACTTCCAGCTGCCTTGCTGATACAAAGCAACTCTGAACAGTTGTCCCTCGTGAAGCCACAGAACAATCACAAGCAACTCTCTGAAGCCTGATGTTCCCTGACAAAGCCTCTGAAAGCCCAGAATCTTGATTATAAAAGGAGTAAAATTAAATCCCTTTATTGAGATGAATCCAAAGAAGATTCTTTATACCCACCTTTAAACTCACCAATAAGTTATGGCCCCCAGAGTTTGTTGCTGCTCAGCCTCTGGCTCCCCAATCGCACTCTCAAAGCCTTTATTACTTTATCTAGGCACCTGGACTAACTCTGCATAATTGACATCAGCTGCATTCACTGTGCCCTAGAAGGCTGACTGGGGCTGCCGAGGAAGCCTGGTAATTCAGGACTAGAATATGATTCAGACAATAGAGACATAGGAGGAGACAGAAAGAGCAGAAACTGAGATAAATTAGAAAAGTAAATCACAGAAACGAGAAAATTAAAATCATCTTGCTGTGCAAGAAATATACATATTTTGCATTTCCTTGAGAATTAGAGCTAACTCTTGCCTTGTGACTAAACTGAGAGAAAACAGGAATTCCCTATAATGGCCCCTGTCACTAAGAATGAGACCCTGAAGGATGAGAATTTCCCATAAATTCAAATGGGTCCTCCATTCTCCCAGTGCAAGACCTTCCCTAAGTGTTCTTACCCTTGAAAGGACTAGCTAGTTGCAGTACCCACAGTACTTTCAGTCTCAAATATATTTTGCAGCTGCTTCTCAGTGCATTGATTACTATTTCTGAACCATAACGAAAAACAGTGTACTCAAGGTTAGCCCTTTATAGCTTAAGTCTAGAGAAGAGATTGTGAGAGTATATATAAAGATCCCATTATACAAAGAACTGGATTTCAATGGGCTTAGAAATCACCGGAACTTCTTAAAATGAAAATTTGTATGAAGGGAGTTTGGGATGGGGTCTGAGATTTTTATTTCTGAGTCCATGGAATGCCAGTGATGCGGGTGTGCTGAGCACTCTAAAGGGAAAATTGAAAGAACAAAGTAGCTGTTTGCAGGACACCAATATTTACCTCAGAGTCAGTAGACAGTCTAGAATGAACTATAACCATGACAACTCCTCCTCTAAATGTTATGTCAGACTTAATTCTTAATTTCCAAGGCCAGCCTTCAAAGTATTAGAGCCCTCCCCCAAGTGAACAAAACACAAATAAGATGGAAATTAAAATACATAAAAAGTATCACCTGCTCTCACACCCTGGCAATGAAATTGATCAGGAGGAAGAGACTCCATATTCCCAAGCCATTTAAGGAGACCAATCCTGGGTAAAACTCACTTTTGTAACTCAAAGAGCTATATGTACTATTCACAAAAATGCTGATGAATTTCCACTTCATGTGTCAATTAAAAATATAATAAATTCCTGGGCACAGTGGTACACACGTATAATCCCGGATGCTTGGAGGACTTAGGCAGGAGGATCACAAGTTCAAAGCCAGCCTTGGCAACTGAGTGAGGCCCTGAGCAAGTTAGTGAGAACTGAGGATGTGGCTCAGTGGTTGAGTAATCCTGGATTCAGTCTCTGGCACCAAAAGAAAAGAAAAGAAAAGAAAAATAACATAAATTAAAATGAGCTAAAAAAGATGCCTTTCTCCATAAAGACAACACTATAACTGTTTCCTGTCTTTATCCAACTAAACCTAGTCATAAAAACTGATTCTTTAGAGGCTTACACAATTGTGAGAATAAGGAAATCCTAAAACATAAGCCTCAAAAATAAAACAACAAGCTCCTGAGCAGAGACAGACTAAATGTAGGCATTTCTTCCTGCCTATTGGTCATCTGCATCGAAATTGTGCTTCCTAAAGGAAAAGGTAACCCCTTGCCCAGCCATGGTGGAATTATAAGAGTTTTATATAATCTTTTGAGCTGGATTTTGTATTTTTTACCAAAACTCTGTCCCTCATTTAACTTCAAAATATTATGAAGAATACATCCCATAAGAGTTAATCTGCTGACAAATAATTTAGATGAAATGGAAATTTCCTAGAAAGACATAAACTGGTAAAATTGACTTAATAAATAATCAAAAGTTTGACTAGATCTACAGTAGATAAAGATATTGAATTAATAATTTTAATACTTTCCATAAAGAATAGTACAGTCTCAGATACTCCACTGGTTAATTCTATTAAACATTTAAAGAAGAATCAATATGAATCTTCCACAGGTTTTCCAGTGTATCAACACTCCCCAACTCATTCTAGAAGGTTGGCATTATCCTGATACTAAGACCAGAGGAATACAAGAAAACTACAGACAATATCTCTGGATAATATGAGATGCTAAACTCCTCAACAAAATACTAGCAAACTGAATCTAGCAGTTTTTTAAAGAATTATGTATGACAACTAGAGAGAATTTTCTAAGAATGCAAAGTTTCTTGAACATCTGAAAATCAGTTAACATAACACACCATTTTGATATAATAAAGGAGGGAAATGTATTCTCTTTTCAATAGTGCAAGAAAGGGAGTTGGCAATTTTTAACATACTTTTATGATGAAAACACTTAGCAGAGCAAGAAATGAAGGACATTTTCTCAATCTGATATGTAACATCTCAAAAATATTAGGTAACATCATAATGAACAGTGAAGGACTGAATGATTTCCCTCTAAGAGGAGGAACAAGACAAGAAGGTCTACTTTTGCAACTTCTACTGGAAATTTTTCTGGAAGTTCTAGCCAGGACACTAGGGCAAGAAAAACATAAATAAAAGCATCCATATTGAATAAAATGAATAAAAAGCATCCATATATATTAGACCCCAAGAATCTATCAAAATTATTAGAAATAATAAAGGAGTTGGGCAAGCATTCAAAATACAAAATCAATTCAGAATACAAAATCAATTGTAATTCTATATATTAACAATGAAATCCAAACATGAAGTCAAGAAAAATATTAAGTAAACCTATAGTTAATTGATTTGCCAAAATAATCCAATGGAGAAAAAAAAGTGTTTCTAATGAATTGTGCTAAAACAACCAGATATCCACATGCAAACAAATGAAATTACACCATTCAAAACAATAAATACAAAATGAATTACAGAGCGAATTTAAGAGCTGAAATTATAAAAATTCTATGAAGAAAACCTAACAGACAATATTTGTGACAATGGGTTAGGCAAAATTCTCTTAGACCTGACACTAAAACATAAGGGATCATACTAAACTCTAATGAGGGATTATTTCATGAATTGAAAAGGTAATCCTACACTTTCATACTAAGGGAAGATTATTTATCATCACTTGAAGAGAAATATTAAAATTATGATATGTACCCTTCCAATGACACCTCATTGTCAGATATTCTGGCTGAAATTATAAGTTTAGAAAGTGTTTGTGTATACCTGATAGAGTGATGTCTTAATGTTCTGGGATCTTCAGGGAAGAAGGTATTCTGTACAATTTTGAAATATCATTTCCTAGAACTCCGGAAATTATATGGTCCTGTGAAATATAACAAACGATAGAAGAATCAAATATTTGTTTTAGTTTCTAAGCAGTTAAAAAATAATACAAAGAACTTTTTAAAAAAATTACTCAGAGAAATAAGTTTACAAAAAACAACACAGAAATAGGTTATAATCATAAAATTGGTTTACAAAGACTAAACAGAGGAGTCTTTTCCATAAATACCAAATATCCTGTTTTTAAGAACAAGAAATAAAATTTTTAATTTTAATTTGTCCATATATAACATATGTATATCTTTGCTAACTTTAAAAATATAGCAATTGAAGGCAAAGCAATAAATATTTTAGAGTACAATAGAAAAGATATTTTCATGCCTTCAGAGTAAAGAAGAAAATTTTAAATAGGACTCAATATTCAGAATGCAATAACCAAAAGGAAAAAAGATTTGTAGATTTCATTGCATTAAAGCCAAGAACTCCAATTTAAAAATGGATGTAGTATGAAAATTCTATTAACAAAGGATACTTATAACATTCTTAATAATAAATTACTAATATCAAGAATATTATTTTAAGTCTATGAATCATAATAAAAAAGATAATCTAGTCAGACATTTCAATAAAAGGGATAACCAAATGGCCATTAAAATTTAAAAATGTTCAATCTCACTAATCATAGATTTGCAAATTAAAATCACAATGAAATACAGGACATATCCTCTAGATGACAAAAATGCTTAAAGTCTGACAAAACCAGGTAATTATAAGGATATGGAGTAAGAGGAACTTTTATATACTGTTGACATAGTTGCTTTAAAAATGTTTTGGCCTAACTCACTATACTATTATTGAACACTCACATACTTTACAATGCAGCACCTCCTGTTTTAGATTTATGCAGTAGAAATCTCTTGCACCTGTGTACCATTTGACACATGAAGAATATTCCTAGCAACGATGTCTTTAATGGATAAAAACAAAACAATTGAAAAAGCAAAAACTGGAAATAACCCAATTGTATATCAACAGTTGAATGAATAAATTATAATATATCCACACAGCATTAAAAATAAATGAATCACACTGCACACATTCATGTGGATGTATCACACAAACATAATGTTGAACAAAAACAGCAAGTCTTAGCAAAACATAAGAAAAATGATAGTATTTATACTAACGCTCAAAATAGGCAAAAAAAAAAAAGCAATGTATTATTTATGAATGCACAGGTAGTAAAACCAGGGAGGGGAAAAAAGGATTAATTACCACAAAGCCAAGATGTTTTTTCCTCTATGGAGGGAAAAAATAAAACAAAGCGAACAAACAAAAACCCACAAATATATGTAATACGTATGTATAAATATGTATGCTTATATATATATATATATATAAAATACATTTTTATGTAAATCTAATTATTTTAAAACCTAAAACTCCAATTATTCATATGCATATAATTCATGTGTAATTATTCATATAAAAAAGAAAAACTGGTAAGTATGGCACAAATTTTTATTTTCTTATCTTTAAGGAATGGTTTCATTGACTCTTGTTGATACCTTGAATCATAAATGTCACCATGTTAACTGACTTGTTTTTTGAAATAGACAAATTGATTAAATCCAGTCAAAATATTTAAAATTATCAAAATATTTATCTATATAGAGTAGGAACTATAAAAGGAAAAGAAATAAAGAAAACAAATTTTTTTTTAAAGAATCACATCTCATCTCAAATAATCTTTCACACTACAAATGACCCCCAGAAAGCTGGTATGAATTTGGAGTGATCAGTTTCTTGTGGAGTTAGGAGAGTATATATAAATATTCTTTTTAGTCTGGTATCCTTTGAAAATTTCCTAAACACACAACACTTCCTATTTTTCTAACTATAGCTTATTGAAATTTTTCTGGGTTTTTTTTTTTCATTTTCAGCAATGAAATTCAAGCTGCAAGTAAAAATTAGGGCTCACTTGTAAATGATCATCATTTTATCTATTATAAACTATATTCCTATTGAAAGCAAGGAGCTTTATTTAAAAAAATACCTCATCAAATGACCAATTTAAATATAACTCTCATAATGAAGATGCCATCTTTCAATCACTATGTTCTAGGACAACACTGTTGGAAATAATATGCACTTCTTGGTATATCACAGGGAAATCCTGCATGAATTAGGGGTAAGATTCATCATCTTAGAGGAAGAGAGAAAAAAGAGAGATGGGTACAGAGAGAAAAAGAAGAAACAAAAACAAAACATAAGCCTACATGCTCAAGATATTTATCTTAAAGATGAGAGAAAAGACTAATAGGAGATGAACTACAGGTCTTCAGATATTTGAAGGGCTATGCAAAGGAGAAATATATCTTTTTCTGCTTGATTCCAAAAGGAATCCAATAAGGACAGGTATCACTTCAATAAAAAATTAAAAGAGAACTCTTCATTATAACCCTCGGAGAACAAATGAGCTCTCTGATGAGGTAAGGATCTTCTGGCCATGGAAGGGGCCCAGTCAAAACTGATAAACCATTGCACAACACAGTTGAGATTGACTTGTGGGTTAGAAATTGGCTTAAATGACTGTTAACATCCATTTCAATTTTTTTAAGTTTTTGAATATTTTTTTAATAATGCATAGAGATTCATTGTATGAGCTAGCCTTTATGTAACTGTGAGATTTGATGAGGAAGTTCATGTAGGGTACTTGCCTCTATATAACTATATTGGTCCCAGAGTCTCTCTGTGGCTGGGCAGGTGAGCGGTTGGAAAGCATAGTTGGACACAAAGTGAGGAGAGCAATTACAGGCTAAAACCATGAAATCCACAAAGACAAACTGGAATTAGAAAAGTAAAATGGAATGTACACCTTCCTCTCCTGTCTCCAACCTTGCTGGTGTGGATGGTCTGCAGAAGTCGGAGCCCTCCATCAGCTAAATCAAACATTCTCAAGTTTCCTCCCATGATGATTCATTAACCTGTTTTCAGTTACTGCTTACCAAATTGTTCTGGGTTTATGTAAAAACTAAAATCACATTATCTGAGCATTCGTTTTGGGCTGAAATAAGTTTGAAAAGAAATGTTTTTCTTCCATTTGATTGCTTTAGTTGCCTTGGATGGTATGACAATCATGACCAGATCTGGAGAGAATGGATCTGTAGCACAACCTGTGCCTTTTAAATAAAATCTGCCATCGTTTAAAATAGCCTAGATGAACAAAAGAAATTGCAATTCCAATCCAAAGGAGAACTGACACTAGCAAGTACCAGTATGTTGATGGAAAAGTGTATAAGATCATTGTCTGAAGCAAATGCTTCAGTCAGAAGAGAAAGGACAGACTTCTTTTCTCTTTACAGGATGAGAATGAAATCTGAACTTTTCTGTCAGTGACAAGGTTAGCGCGGTACACCACCCACACAGAAAATGAATCAGAAGCAAAGAACCAGATTCTCCCAGAACTTAAAGCACTTCTGAAAGATGCCTTAACTCTTTCAGAATCCTGGGGGACAAGGGACTGTAGAAATAAAGGAAGAATCAATATTTTTTACAGCTATGAAGCACTAACCCACATAATCCTATCAATACTGTTGAGACAATGGAAAGAATCTCAAATATCCAATGGAAGGGCATAATTAAATGAATTATGGTTTATGCAAGTGATATATTCTCATATTCTACAACCACTATGCTCATTATGCATCATAATTAGAAATCATAAGGTGCAATGACAGGTACTAGGTAGACAATAAAAAATTGGAAAACTAACTGAGCTATGTTTAAAAAAAAATAAATGTAAAAATTTAGGGTTTCTGACAAAATGACAAACTGCCAGGAGATGCTGACTCTGTCCCTGTGCTTGACAAATGATCTGTACAAATGATAGGGAGACTGGTCAATTTTAGAGAATAAAACTGTAAAAAAGCTCTCTAACACTCTGAGAAAATACAAGTGGGTTACATCCAAGTCAGATGGAGGTAATGAGGGAAGGGGAGGAGGTTTGCTTAGAGTAAGAGAGGGTCCAAAGCCATGACCCTGGGACTAGAGTGGAGAGAATGTCCTTCCTGTGGCTTCTGTCTTAGCTCACCTGTTCCTGGATCCACCCAGTTACAACTACAAACAGCATAATGACAGCAAGAGGACCAGCCTGAGCCATCCACAGCTCACCAGAGATGACAGGGTAACATCCAAATAAGGAAAGATCCTGGAACCAGCATATTGGAGCAAAAACCAATAGGTTCAGATAGTGAGACAACAACTAATTATTTGCTTCTTTCTCCTCTTTGTTCCCATTGGCTAAGTCATTAGCTCTCGCTATGTGAAGTTAGCCAATCCCAAAAAGACAAATGCTGAATGTTTTCTCTGATATAAGATGACTGACTCATAGTGGAGTAGGGAGGGGGAGCATGGGAGGAATAGACAACTCTAGATAGGGCAGAGGGGTGGGAGGGGAAGAGAGGGGACAGGGAGTTAGCAATGATGGTAGAATGTAATGGACATCATTATCCAAAGTACATGTATGAAGACATGAATTTGTGTGAACATACTTTATATACAGAGATATGAAAAATTGTGGTATATATGTGTAATAAGAATTGTAATGTATTCCGCTGTCATGTATTTAAAAAATAAAATCAATTAAAAAAATTAAAAGTAGGGCTCCTGATTATCATCAGCAGTAGCAGCTGGCCTTGCTAGAAATACAAAACTCCTCCTCCCCAGACAAAAAGCTCTGGTGGGTAGGTCCCAGCCCTCTGTTCTTTATGGGCAGGCCTGGTGATTCCCACTAGTCTAGGAGAGAAAATCCAAAGAAAACAGTTCTCACAAAAGACCCAGGCCCTGGGTAGGATATGCAGTGTGTTACTGAGAAGTAGGACCAATGGCATCAAGCATGGGGGAGGAAAGGATAGAAAAGAGGCAATAGTTCAGCCTAGATGGTAGAATGGAGCTCTCCACCCTAAGGTACCTCCCAACCTGCTCCCCAAATTCAGCTGGAGGAGCACAAGCCTGAGGAAGGAAAGGCAGCAAGGTTAACACTGTGTAGTGGAGGAAGCCAAATGAACGGAAACTGGATTAAGTAAGAATTTTAAGTAAAAATTTAAAATATAAATGTCCTCAAAGAAAGAGGGTACTATAAATTTGAAAGAAGAACAGAGTTATAAAGAGGTAATATCTAGAGATACTGGACATAAAAAATGTAAATGTTGAAGAAAAAACTCAAAGGAAGGTTAAAGATTAGACAGGAAAGTGTTACAAAGAAAGTACTTGGAAAATATAGAGTGGGGTGAATAAAATCTTATGATGCCCTTTGTACAAATGAAAAGCACAGGTAAATGAAACAACACTATGTGTCTTTCTAGAATAAATACACATATACATCTCAGTGAACACAGATTCAAGGGCTTGCATAGACCACTGATGTACTCTGCTATGAGAATGAGTAAAATAAATTCAATCCTCTGCCTCAGGGGATCAAAAAGAAGCCTCTTTTTAAAACTCCTACCAAAAAAAAAGCAAGAAAGGAAATACACAAATTAATAATAGTTATATTAATATTTGTTAAGTTTGGGTGTGTTTCCCATAATTTTAAAACTTGTTGTAATCTTGTTTTTATAATAATATTAAACAAATAATGAATGCTTTCCTCCTGGAAGTAGTTTATGTGCTGAGGTAATTTGACTTTAATAAATTTATAGATCTGCAATATTGGACTGCTTTTTTTGAGTCATGAGTCACATGAGAAGCAGTACATGGAACAATGCAATGCCATTTTAAGACATTAATGCTCAAGATAACACTGCAGATCTGCCAGTCAGTAAATGTCATCAGGAAAAAAGAGAAAGTTTATCTTCATTAAAATTATCTAAGCTTCTAGAATTTAGTGTGTCGGTTGCTGTGTTTTATTCATCAAAGATTCCCTTTTGTACCATTTGACCAGGTTAATGAGACGTATATCTGTATCTATATGTATATAGATATACATATGTATTTTATATATCATAAGATCAGATCATCTGATATTTCTCTCTAGACATACATGAAAATTAGAATAACCTAATTTGCATTTTCAATAGCACATGCAATTTTTAAATATTGCATTTAAAAATTTGAATTACCATGCCAATATATTTTAATTGAGATGAAATTCACATAAGGCAAAATTAGTACCCTTACATAAGTGTGCAAACATCACTTCTATCATCTACAAAGAGCCTCCCTTCCCATCAAGCGGGTTACTCCTAGTCTCCCTCCCCCAGTTCTTGGCAGTACAAGGCTAGTTTCCATCTGATGGGTTTACGAATTCTGGATACCTCATCTAATGGAATCACACTATATATTTTGTGTTGTTGTTTTTTTTATATCCCTTTTATAGGTAACCATTTTAATTGTTTAAGTTGTTAAAATCTCTGATTAGGACAGTCCCAAATTTGTTTTCAAATAAATATCAGTGTTCACATCTGTAAACACCAAACTTAATGAGATGTTGAAAAAAAAACTAAATAATGAGGCAAATACAAATGATACATATCTGCCTAAACCTATCATCCTCTTTTCAAACTTTATAACTCACCAAGTCAGTTATGCAATGCTATGAATTCGGTCAATACACCATGCCTGTTCATCCCTCTGTGTCCTTGTACATAGTAATTTCTGAAATGCATTTCCCCATTTGATCACCTAAAGAAACCTAAGTTTAAACATCACCCTGATGTTCAACAGCCCACATCTAAAACCTCCTCTAACCCCTCTTCCATCCCCATGTTGCCACTTTGCTTGGTCCATGCCTCCTGAAGGTAACTTATCACATTGCATTACAGTATGTTTATGTGCACTACTCTAGTAGATACTGAATGCCTTTGTCTTCCTAATGCCTAATACAATGCCTGCCACTAAGAAATCAATAAATTGTTGAACAGGTAAAAATGAAAGTGAGGCCAGGGCAAAAGTACAGTCAATGTAGGTAATGAATGATTGGATCAGGAAGATGCGGGCTGATTCAAAGGAAATAAAATGCTAATACCTTCAGAGCACCTTCCCTCCTCAGTCAACTGTTGTCAAGGTCACCTGCCTCTACCTTCTCCAGCAAAGTGGAAGCAGAAATTCTTCCTCCCAGTAAGGAGTTGTTAATAAATACCTGCTGGGCAGCTCCCTTCGGGTCCTTCTGGGAAGTTAATGGAATAGGAAGAAATACCCCTGGACAGCTCCCTTCCCACCTTTTTGGCCACCTGGGCAGAATGAAAGAAGGGGGTATAAGAAGAAAAGAAATCTAAAATCTATAAAAGAGGCAAGACACCCCCATTCCTTTGGGCAACAGCTTTGGACCCCTTCCTCTCCAGGGGAGTGTCCCCTCCCCCTTACTCCCCACCCTGTTCTATCCTATAAGTGAAAATTTTTGCTCTTGCCTCAGCAATTCTCATATGTTCAATCTTCTACACCAGAGGAACAGGACCCGAATCCTGATTCTCAACACCAGTATCAAAAGAATGGACAAAGTGATCACAAATAATCTATGGACCACAGCTAGATAAACTTCGACTGATAACACTGGTTCTTAAATTGTGGAACCTGTACAAGTAACATGAGCACCAGGATGAACAACTTGAGAAGTTAATCACAATGCAAAATCAGAACCTCTGAGTGGGCTCAGCAATCTGTTTATCAAGCCCTCGAGATGATTGTGATATACACTCAAGTTTGAGAACAACTGCTCTGAAGTTGAGAAAAATGGAACAGTTGTCTTTAACTTGCCTCTGAAAAGCCTTATTTCCTAGTTTTCCTGTGACGCTAAGCTGCTTATTCCAAGTATCTGCTGCTAAACCCTTCTCCACTGGCCCACCTCTAAGTGCTAGAGAATCTCTGGGCTCCGGCTTCAGTCTCTTCTCTGTACTCACTTTAGATCCACATATACCTTCAATAGACTAATGACAATCTAATTTATGTCTCCAACCATTACCTCTCTGAACTCGCCTCCTGTTAAGCTGACTTCTTGGTTTTCCTGCTTGGATGTCTATAGGTTTATACTGAACTCTTCTCTGTAAACCTGAGGCCCCCTGACTTTCCCATCTCAGAAAATATAAACTTTACCAGGTTTCTCTGACCAAAAACCTGTAGTCATCCCTGAATCCTCTTCTCATGACTTTACATTCAGAGCAGGTTTGTTGTTGCTACTTCAAATGATGACCTCATCTATCACTCATCATCACAGCTACCATTCTAATCCAAGCCACCAGCATCCTCCACCTGATTATGGTACCAGATGAATCTTGCTAATATTGCTGCCCTGCCCTCACATACACATATGTTTAATTCTCCACATAGCAGTCAAAATATTAACCAGATCTTCCACTTTCCATCACACATTAAAAAAAAAAAAATCTAATACTTTTCCATGTCCCTTAAGACACTACATGATCTTGTCCCCAAACCCATGTCCACCATTTTCTGAGTCATTCTGATTTTTTTTAAATACTCAGAGATTCACCTCAGAGTCTGTATTTATAATATTCTCTCTGTTGTCTTCTCAGAGCTCCCTTTTGAACCAGCGTCCATCTTCCTGACCCAATCATTCATTATCTACACTGACTATCATTTTGCCCTGTCTCACTAGCAAGATGAAAGTCACCATAAGCAGTAACCTATTCACAGGAATGACACACTATCAGCTGTTCCATACTCTATTGGTTGGAAGTGGTCCAGCCCCTAGCTAAGAGAGGACCTTACACAGGGACCTCACTGATTTAGTCTTTCAGGCTGCCTCTTATACTCTCCTAAGCATGTTTCATGCTATGCAAATATAATACTGCAAGAGTTATTTTTCAAGTCTAAGACAAGGATACTGAGACAGCTGAGGTTGATAAATTTCACCAAATGCACATAAGTAGTAAAAGTTTGGCAAGCATTTGAACTCCTTTCTGCCTGACTCTACCTTGATCTTAATGGCCACACTCTCCTACCAGGTCTACAATGTGTTGCAATTATAGAGTTGAACTTTTCACTGGAAGTTGCATAATTTTAAATTTCCCCTATTAAATTTTGGTTATTGTTTTAATTAACCCTTTTATTAGCCAACCCCATCCACTTATTTACTATTATTTCCAAATACCTAGTTCTTATGATCTCAGCAGAAATGTACTTAGATATTCAAAAAACACAGTTACTCACTTGGTACATAAGAGTAGCTCCAGTTCGAATGAGTGTTAATTATTGCCATTGTCTAAAAGGCAAAAATGACACTCAAGTGAATTAAGAAACATCTGCTTTTGTCCCAGATCTTAACTCCCCTGGGCCTCATTACTGTCATTTGTTAAATAAGAGCATTGAACCAGAAGTCCTCCTAGGGCCCTTATGTCTTATTGACTCAATGTGATGCTGAGGACAGAAGAGGATGTAAATTCAGCTTAGCCTCCTCCCTACCTTCACTCTATATCCATCAGGTATAGTCGGCTCCATTTTCTGAGATTTGGAAGGTTCAGGTAGGCACTGATTCACCTCATGACTTTCCAAAGTTATGTATCAAATCAACAGAATTTCAAGCAGAGGTTTTGACATCCTTATGTCCTGTGTTTTTTGGGTTTTGTTTATTTTCATTTTTGTTTTACATCTGACATGTGAATTGAACAGGGAGTTGAAATTAGCTCTTATTTTTTATTGTTTCCAATTTTCTCTTTCATCTTCTTTCCTGGGAAAATTCCCATGTGCTTTTCAATTTACAAAAGTTGTGGACGAAGGAACCATTACCATTCAGACCCACCTTTATTCCCACTTAAAATTCTTCTTTTCAGAAATTTATGTAATTTAAATAAGGGGGGAAATAGCATTATGAAATAAAATGAGAGTTACTATGTGTGCCCCTTAATGTCTCCTCTATTAAAGTTTTTAGTACCTTATATATGATAAACAGAAAATAATCATTTGTAACTAAAACAAAATTCAATATTAATAGACTGAACTCAGCCTCGATAAAACTGATATTAATTTCTGATTTTCTAAACTAACTTAGGACTTCTTTTAATTTAGTCAACTATTACATGTCTTGTTTCAAAAATGAATAATCAAAAGAAAGTTATATTTAATAGGCCAAATTATTTCAGTACAAATCAAACTCTCAAAGTTACTCACATTCACACAAGTGTTTTGTTTGAATCAATATTAAATAACATGGTACAATCAAGCAGCTGCTTCTTATGCTTGAATGGTTACCCAACCAAGCAATCTAGTAAGATGAAAACACAATTTGACTAGGGCTCTGTGTGCATCCCAAACAAACTGCAAAGTCAATAATTACAGTGTAAATAGAGTAAATGCTCAATGATCACTGAATATATGAAGAAATTAAAAAAAAAGAACAGTCATCAAGGAATCTCAGACCTGAAGAGTTGAGACTATTACCTGTGTTCTTTACAAATATGTTGCTACAAGGAATTTGAAAGAATATCAATAAGAAAAGGAATGTGTACTCTGCAAAATAAGCTAGGTGTTGTCCTATATGGAATGCAATGGAAGTTTCAAGTTTAGAACAGAAATAGCTCACCCTGGACTCAGAGACCATTTGGACCACTTTTCAGAAATTAATTAGAATTTTAATAAGCAGAAAAGTAAAAAAGAAATCCAAGACAATGGAACCTTAGTATTAGTAGCAAGGTAAGAATAAATAAGATTTATCAAGAACAATATATAGGGAATAAATAATAGATACAACAAAGTCCAAAGCTCTAAACACTGTGTAATACTTTATTCAAATATTTGGACTTCTTTTCTTTAATGTGAGATGCCTGTACCCTTGAAGAGAAAAATAAAAATAAAATAAAAATCTCAATAATAGGCAAATCTGGCGAAACTATTAAGTTCAGTGTTTTAGATACATTAGTTTGTTAGGGCTACCATAACAAAGTATCACAGTCTGGGTGACCTAAACAACAGAAATTTATTTTCTCACAATTCTGGAAACTAGAAGTCTGAGGTCATCAGCATCAGTTTTTCTTCTGAGGCCTGTCTTCTCTCTTCTTGGCCCTCCCATGGCCATTGTCTCCCTGCATCTTTACATGGTCTTCTTTCCATGGGTCTGTGTCCTAATCTCATATATAAGGCAAGCAGCTATACTAGATTAGGGCCGACCCTAATGACCTCATCTTAACTTGAACTCTTTAAAGACCCTGCATATGTAAGAGGTCATATGCAGAGATTAGAACTGGGGTGCATATGTATGGATATAATAATGGAAACTGAAAGTGGAGAACTCCACACAAGGAAAAACTCTGTAGAAAACAAAGCAGCAAGCCAAGAAAAGGATATGCTTGATTTCTCTGTGTTCTTTTAGTAACTTCATGTAAATAATGAAGACTGAGTAAAAAGAAATTTTGGAGACTCTCTCTACTCCACTAGGGAAAATAAAGACCCAAAGTTTAAGTGTCTCCTCCAAAGACAACACTGCTAAATGGTGACAAAAACTGATGTCCATTACATTATTCTTTTCACCAACACAGATTGCCTTAAATAATTAAATAAAATCATTCCAGCTATGTTTTAAAGAAACTTGACTTCTTTTAAGGACTTTGCTTTTTCTATGGACTTGGTATGGGTTAAGTTCAATGGCTATAGATGAAGTCTATATGCATGGTCTAGACCTGTGCTATATAATACAGTAACCATGAGCTACATGAACCTACTTAAATTTTAATCATTAAAATTTAATAAAAGTTAAAATCCAGTGCTTTTGTTGTGCTAGGTACATTTCAAATACTAGACAACCATTTGTGACTAGCAGCCACCATATTAGACAGCACAGGTACAGAATAAGTTTATCAGAGCACAAAGTTCCATTGGACACTCTAGTCCAGCATATTCTAGAAATCAGGTAGATATTTCTTCCATCTAATCTGAAGCAGTTCAGTTTAAATAATTCAAATAACAACTCTCAAATAGCGACTGATGGCTCATTTCACCTACCGACACCATACATATTAATGACAAAAAGAAGTCCCTTTTGAAATTTTCCTGATTTTCCATCTTCCCATTCAAATGAGGCTACACTTGGTTTTTGAAAGCAATAAATAAATAAAGACATACTGTTGCTGTTAATCAATTTTAAACAGTTTAAACCTCAAATGGCTTAGCATTGATTCTAAATTATTCCAAACACTCTCCCTTCCTGAAGAAACTCTGCAGATTCTTCCTCTATTTCTAAAGCACTGTGGACAAGTCTGAATGGTAGGTGATTATCTACTGTTTCATCCAAATATTTAATCATCCATGAGAAATTCCTCCATCCCTATGCAAATTTCATACCAAGAAATTAAAAGTAATTTGGACTGTTTCTAAATTTACAAAGAACTACATTATAATATGAAAACCATAAAAATGAATTACTTTATTTTTAACAAGAATGTGGTATGCTGAGATTTGTGTTTGCAGAAAGGTGAGTGAATACTATGAGAGATAGAAGGACACAGTGGAACAGTGAGCATTTGAGTGGCATTTGCCTTAAGACCAGGTTCAAAAGCCCAGACACAGTGTTTTCCAAAGGTTGAATGTCCTCAGAAACACCAAAGAGGATTTTCTAACAGTGAGGACTCAACACACTCCCCAAACCTACAAAATTAGAATCTGTGTGGATAGAATATGGAAATCTCCATTTTTAATGAACTGCTTGGTAATTCTTCTTCTTGGGTAATTTTTCTTCTCACTAAAATTGAAAGGGAATGTGCATGCTTAAAATATAATAGAAAGTTTATATGTTCAGTAAAAATCTGTAGAAATTATTAGTTGGGGGCCATGGATGTTCCCCACCAAAGCATGGAAGAACTGCTTTTCTAAAGCACATATTATTAAATGACCTTTTGATGTCCTTTATTGTTTTAAAACAGGAGTACTGGTAGTGATTTCAAATATAATTAAAAACTCAGAATGTCATGCATACAACTGAAGAGCAACCTGAACACCTAATGGTGTGACCCTTTCTGGGAAATGAAGAAGAATAAACAACTTCTGAAGACCATTTTTAAGTCTTACGGGGTTTTTTTCTCCCTTGTATTAACTTGCAATTTTTTTTAATTTTAAAAATTAGTCTGAAAAATTCTGGGCTAAAACTATGTCTAAGGAAATTGAAATTAGAAGTAAAATACTAACAATTTAAAAGGGCATCAAAATTTGAAAACACTAGTCTGTTGTTGCTTTGAAAAGAGAAAAAAAACATAAGATATATATCATTTGAATTAACATGTACAAAATTTTTAAATTCATCCATTGGATTTATTTAATAATTGGCCAAATTGAAAAAAAGAAAATGAAGATAAATTCACTTCATTCATAAAATTGATCTTGTCTAATAACTATCACATATGAAATGCACTTGATTTTGGGGAAAGGTGATTTAGTGTTCTTTTTCAGTATAAAATGCTTTGATTAAAATGACAAATACATCTTACATGTGATATAGACAGATGTAGATATGTATCATGTGACTTTACAAAGTTGCACTGTTAACTGTGGGGTCATATAATTAGTTTTGCTTCATTTTCAATACAGTGTCTTCTTTTTAAAGGTCTCTCTCCTTTTGTGTCTGCCACAGTGGAGAAGGCAGTGGAGAACTTAAAGGGATGTGAACAAAGAGCACATAAAGGATCTTCCCTAGGGGCTAGGCACTTTCTATGTGCCTGGCACTTGTCTGTGCCCTTGTTATACTTCAGAGTGTCTCATTAATCCAGTCAGTGCAAAACCCAGCTCTATCTTGTTCCAATGAGCCAACTCAGAAGACCAGCCCAAAGAATCTCATTTGCACGCCGAGATATTGCTGGTGTCTGAGTCATCGTTTACGTTCCACAGGGAAGGGGTGGAAACTGCACTTATAAACTACTTTCCACCTGCTAAATCATTTTATTTGGCAAGTGCTCCCAGTGTTGCTGACAGAGCCCAAAGACTGGTGAGTAATAAAGAAGCATTTTTTCTCTTCTTTTTTAGAAGCTCAGGCCCTCTTCATCAGTAGATTGCTGTCCAAATAAAGTAAATTGATGACAGTTGTAGGCTAAGGGGGCTCATTCTACTCTGTTTTATCCTGGCAAGAGGATCTATCACCCTTTTGAAAGACATTCAGTCCCTGAAAACAAGATCTTAACGCTTTGTCAAATCTTGCGGAAGCCTGAGGTGGTTTGGAAGCTAGCCAATTAGGTGCTTGTGTGCAGGTTTCAAGCCTCCCCCTCCACTTCCTTTCATCTTCCACTGTCTGGGTTCTTTTATCCTTAGCTAAATAGCAGCCAATGAGCCTGAGGCAGTAAATAGGATCTGGGGGAAAAAAAAGAAAAAAAAAAAAAAAAAAAAAAACACCCTTTACATCCACAGAAAGCCAACCTCTTTACCAAGATGGTACATCACTCACTTGGCCCTGATTCTGGCCTGGTTATAACAACCCAAGGGAGAAAATAAGGATGATAAGAGAAAACTGATGGCATTAGTAGGAGGAAAGGAAATCCTCTCAATGTGTATGACTGTTGAGTTATCATTCTATCTGTCTCCCTTTTTGCACTATGAGCTCCTCTCATTCATCTTTCAAACCTGGATAGACACAAGGTCTGGCACACGCTAAGTGTTCAACTGTTCACAGAATAAATGAAGATGGATCCATGTATGCAAACATTTTCCTTATTATTTTAGACCATCCCCTCTCCAGATTATGACCTCAGAGCCCAAAATGTCACCTTTCAGCCAAGTTTATTCCTTAACACCACTCAATTAGCCCATTGCAACTGTCCTGTAATTAAATGCCCAGAATTTTTCTCTCCTCAGCAATGAATGCTGGCACCAAATTCATATTACCACACACTGCTTTAATCTGTTAATACCCTGCACAGAAACCCCTTCATAGTTCCTCATTCTCTGGCAATGAATTCACCTATGAATGAATTCACCCATCCAGGCAAATGTCTTGTTTTGCTTCCCATCCCCCATTTGACCCATGTTCTTACAGACATAGACACTGCCTTTGCATCAGTCTGCAAGCATGCCCTGCGATATTCATTCCCCAATTATTTTCTTTAATCAGAAGGACTTCTTTCCTTCTTTTTCATCATTGAAATGCTGGTTCAGGCACAATTTCCCCATGAACCAGCCAAAAAATAATCTCTCCCTACAAAAAAAGCATATTTTGTTGGCAACCTTCTTCCAGTGCTTATTTCATACACTGTTAAACGCAATTACTGGGAAGCCCCAGTCTAAGCTGGTAACCCATAAAGGGAAGAGACAGTGTTGAGTTCATCTCCATAGCACCCGTAAGCACCTGCCACACATCTTGTACACAGCTTGCTCCAGTGTTTTCAGATGAATGAATTAATAGGATTTTATAAAGATTCACAATATTGTATTTCCTACTTTTTTATCCATCCCCAGAAGGCATTGCATATATTTTGTTTTTAAACATGGTATTAAAAGTCGAAGGAAGAAATAGGCATACAATAAAGGAGACAAGTCTTAATCCTATCATTTTGAACAACAAAAGCAAAAGTAATGCCAAGCACTCATATTTGAAACCCTGCTGAGGAATCTGAGAAAGAGAAATTAAGGTAAATGTGATCTCCTGCAAAAATGACAAGGCTTTGTTCCACCTAGCTTAGAGCTGCTCTACAGATTATACCACCCTGGTGTGATCAGTATTCTTCTCAGACATACCTGGCTTTATCTGCTTTATTTATATAACAACAAAAGTTTATACAATAGTACCCATCATTAGCAAAGAACTATGCAACTGTTAGTGTTCCTCAAAACTTCCAAATACTTTTAAGTTTTTGATAATAAAACTCACATCTTGTAGTCACTAATGTCATTTGATTTCAAGAGGATCTATTCTGAATTCCTTTACAAATAGAAAGATTTCTTTTATATTTATTCCTTTACATCTCTTTGTACATGTCTCTCTCCTTCTCTGCTTAATTTCTCACCTAATATTTGCTAAAGAAAAATCATTGTGAGGTATATTTTACAGATCAAAAGTGCAAGAAAATTGGACTGTTTTCCATACTAGATAGAAACCAATGGTGAATCAATGGTGAATAAAAAAAAAATGGGAATCTCCAGAACATAAACTGGAACCCCAAAGACAGGAGTAGAGGTGACACTTTCCAAGTATTGTGCATCAAGATATATACCACATTAGTATAACTCTCCTAAGTTCATACATGAATACACCATAGTGAAAACTCCACATCATATACAACCACAAGAAAGGGATCCTAATTAGAAGTAGTTACACTCCATGTATGTATATAAAAATACACTCTACTATCAAGTATATCTAAAAAGAACAAATAAAAATTAATTTTAAAAAGATACATACTATATCAGGTTTCATGATTTGGAAACTTCAGACATTTTTTATATTAAATGTAAAATTACAGTTGTCAGAAATGAAGACCTTTATAACCCACTCAGATAAGCAAGAGAATTTTCAATATTGAATAACTCAGAACGCTAAAATAAATATTAGTGAAGCATATCCAATATATCAAACACCAAAGAAAATTTAACATATTCCCTTTATTTATAACAATTACTGCTTACACTCTTACTTGGTGAAATAAATGAGTGACCTCTCAGGAATAATTAAGAACCATGTCATATAGTTCTTAATCATTGACAGTAATACCAGTGGTTATTGCTCAGAAGTATTAATGACAAAATGATTTGCTACCAACCAATTTTATTTCCAAATCTGGCTTTTGTGACTCTTTATAGGTAATTTTTAAAATTTCTAGATACACAGGTCTATTTTCAAACTGCACACACTGCTGACCAAAACACTACTGGAGATTCAAAACACTATTTGTGCATTTCAAAGAGCTCTAAGGGAGGTTTATCTCCCCATTTATTTAGCAAATATTCACTTAAAATCTGCGATGTCCATTTGTGAGGATGAAATACAGCTTCTATTTTTAAAGAGTTTATTATCCACTATAATAATTATAAACTGATGAGATAGTAACTGTGATCATATTTGAACAATGAGATTTTGGTTCACAGGAACATCTACACATCACAGCACCATGATTAAAAGCACTGGAATTTTCACTCCATCACAAAGGCCTGGAACACTGATTTTACTCTTTCTTTGAGCTAGACAAGAAACTTGACCCTCAGGTCTACTGAGTTTCTTCACCTGTAAAATAAAGAATAGGAACACCTACCTTGTAGTGTTATAGTGTTGTTTTGATGATATAGGTGTTTCTTAGAATACAGTAATTGTCCTGTAAATAATGGTTGTTGTTGTTCGTAGTAGTAATAGTAGTAGTAAGTAGTACTTTGATCGTAGTATTACAGAAGTAATGCTGGACTCTGAATAAACTGTGGGATTTTTACCTAAACAAGAAGAGAGGGAAGAGTGTGTCAGGTAAAAGAGCCCTTGGTAATAAAAGAAATTGAAAAAGTATTCAGAAAAGTAAAAATTATTCTGTATTCCCACATGTGTACCAATTTGGCCAGTGGCCACAGAAAAGATAAAAGATTAATTAAGGTAAGGTTATAAAAATGGAAATTGCCATATTGTTTTTGATCCAAAGCAGACTGGGATTTTTATATTATTAGAGTAAGGAGACACTGGTGCCTAGAAATTTTACTGAACTCATATACAAGCTACAAAGATTTTATTGGTGAAAAACTGCATTATCAAGCCTGTTGCACAAGGCCTGGAATATCTACAGTTGGCATCTCAGATATCTTTTAATAGAGTCACGAGTGTGTGTGCGCACACACACACACACACACACACACACACAGAAGAGTCTCTATATCAAATAGGAACCTCTAAACTAAGGACTATTTCCACTAAAAGTAATTATTTTCTTTTGAAATAAAATTTGTTCCAGTCTCATCATTTTCTTTTCTATATACGTGTCATTACTGTTGACAAGAGGTGATATGCAAACAAAACTCATTCCTGTTTGATTGATGGAACTCTTTAGACAACATTAGTACATATTCATTTGGACAATTAACATTTCAAAAAAAAGTATATTGCTCAAATATATTTAATTTTCAAAAAAAAGGTCTATGTCAATGTTCTGGAAAATGTAGGAAGTAAAAGGGATAAATGCAAGTCACTAGAGGGCTCTTTCCATTCTCAAAATTGATGTGTCCCAGTTGAAATTGGCCAAACTCTGCTGAACATGACTCTGAAGATCTATAAGAAGCTGATCTCATCAAAGTTTTCTGAGTTCTAATATGAGTCCTAAAATGAGAGGGAAAAAAAAATTCTAGGGCCCCACTATCTCCCTATTTGGGAGGACTTCTGGTTCTCTCAGTCTCCACCCAGCTAGGTGAAGGGACCTTCCAATGTTCTCCCAAAAGCCCCACATGCTTTCCTGGTTCATAACCTGTGCCTGCCAGTATGGCAGCACTTACCTGTACTATAGCAGTCTGTTCACTTAACCCTCCCACTGGACAAAAGTTTCCTGAAGGAAATAACAGTGTGTGTGTGTGTGTGTGTGTGTGTGTGTGTGAGAGAGAGAGAGAGAGAGAGAGAGAGAGAGAGAGAGAGTGTGTGTGTTTTCAAGATCCCTTCAACTCTCACTTTTATTATTGCAACTTTCTCCTAAATTATTTCCCTGCTTCCACCCCTGGCTTACTATAACCTATTTCTCAAAACAACAGCCAGAATGATCCTTCGTCAGGTCTTGCCATTTCTCTGCTCAAATCCCTCAATGCTTTTCCTTGTCACTCAAAGTTAAGCCCATTTTGGAAATGGCACAAAAGGTCCTGCATGATCTGCTTGTACCCCTCAACCATCACCCACAATGATACCTCTCCAACTTCTACTTCAACTTCCCCGCTGCTGTCTCTTCCTCTCCCTTAACGTCCTGTAGAGGATTGATTGGTACTTAACTTCTACATTAGGAAAAAATACACTCAGCACATCCATGACAATAAAAATAACCTCATCTGGTTTGGGCAGGTTCCTTTTTAAACTAGCAGAAGTGTGATTTCTTTTCTCATTTGTGTATTTCTGGGGTATGTGTGTGCGTGTGTGACAGAGACTAAAAAACAGACACAGACAAAGGAAGAGAGGAAATTCATCTCTTTCTCAATGCCATAATTCCCCCCAGTTTTAAGAACTATGATCATCAATCTGGCCAAACCTCTTGATAGCAACAGTGCTCCAGGAGCACCCCCAAGTGGTAGCGCTAACCTCTGAAGACGCTCTCTCTTTAAATAATTGAAGGATTAGAAGACAGATTCAAATTCTCTTGCTTATGAAACCAGAACCCTAGTCTTCAAAAGGAAAAGCCCTTGAGAATACAAGAGTAAATAAATAAATGGAAGAAAGATCTACTGAACAGAGAACAACAAAGACTGCAAGAAGGATAGAGAACAAGAAGCCTAAATCACACTCTCACACTCGCACATGGGGCTCTATTACAAGGCTGCCACTCAAACAGATTTCTCTATTAAATGGATTAGCAAGGTGGTAGCTCATTTCTTAAGTGCTGTCACAGGTGAATTGTGTTTTCTTAGTTTTTGTTTTGTCTTATTTTAGTTGGTTGTTTGGGTGGGGGTTTTTCTTCCAGATAATTTTACCTCAGCACCTTGATCATTGTCAAAACGCTTCTTTGATAATATTACAGAGATAAATATGGCTTATCAGTTCAGACAGAGTCTCAGAGGTCTCTGCATTTCTTTCTTATTTTCTGTCCTGCTGATCCCCATACACGCACCCACCTGCCAGAGAGTGAGATTGTGGTACTGAAAGCAGAAGTCTTGCTAAGCTTTGATAGCCTCTGAAGCTTTATCCCCAGCTCAAGTACAAAGCAGTTATGAAAGACCTCTTGAATTAAAGAAAATGCTTTTTGCATTTTTAGTATCTAAATTACAAGTATATGTGACTGGTTTGCAGATCCAACTCTAAAGAATCAGTTATTTACAATTATATCTGGAAATGCAAATATAATGAAGAATAAAGAGATTGGAAAAATGAAAAGAAACACAAGAGTTTATGAGAAATGGAGAAGGGAGAAAAGGAAACACTCAAAATTGGTTTCAAATGTTGGAAGGCAGTTTATTTTTTATGTTGTTCACTCCTGCCATCTAGTGGTGACTGTGCAGTAATGCCTAAGTCAGAACTGTCCAAAATCACTAAAGATGTGATA
Source organism: Callospermophilus lateralis (assembly GCF_048772815.1). Taxonomy (NCBI): domain Eukaryota; kingdom Metazoa; phylum Chordata; class Mammalia; order Rodentia; family Sciuridae; genus Callospermophilus; species Callospermophilus lateralis. Next base: position 64,024,970 of record NC_135320.1, on the reverse strand, counting down.
TCAGTAACCTATTTACACCTGTGACGGGTCCCATGTCTTTCTTTCTGGTATGAAAATGATATGAGTGTTCTGTATTTGTTATTGTCCCCAGAATTTCATTTGGAAGTCAAGGATCCAAATTTGGAATGAATTCTGAAAAGCACCAATGATTTTTGCTTCCTTCAGTCAGTGTCCTTCATTGGGCAAGTTCTCTTCCCCCAAAACTGTACTATTCTGAATTTCTAATGTTTCAACAGTTCCTTTGCTAAATATTAGATGAAGAAATACAACTCTTTCTGCAAAATGCTCTTAATCCAAAAAGCAAAGTAAACTGATAAAATAGAATTATGGTCTCTAAACATTGATTCAATCATCAAAAACATCCCTGCCTTTGTAAAAGACTTATGTAAAGAGAAAACATACTTTATATGGCCTTTTATTTTAAATTTTGTTAAAGTTATTTCAAAGGATAATTTTCAAAAAAATTTCCCCAAAAATGATCCTTTTCCTCTTCTGTGAATGGGGGGAGATACCGTTGCAGACTCAGCTGTATAGATTCAGAAACTGTGCCGCAGGCTCCCACCAGCGTTGTAAAGATGGTAGTGCATTGCAGTCAGGGCTGAAGGGATCAGAACACAGCCGGCTGAGAGAAGAAAGTTTTACCAGAGTTGGACACCTGCGGTGAGGGTTCTGATCTTTACAATCATATCAAAGGTAATGATTCTACATTTTTTTAAAGGGGAAAAATCCACAAAGGAGACACTATCTGAGAAGTAATGAGCTTCAAGCATGACTGGCTCTCTGGAAGAGAATTTTGCACTGCCATAAAACAATCCCAGGTCTAGACATTTCGGATGACAGGCACAGAGACGGGAAGCGGCAAGCTGAAATAGAGAAGCCCAAGGCATGTTTTTTTTTTTAAAAAAAGAATTGGAAGCTGGGGAGAATGTTTGGCCTAGAACTTCAAAAAAACATAATAAAATACTTTAAGAAATGTAACTCAGAGATACAAATAAGACTTGTATTTTCCATTGGGGAAGAAATTGTTATTGATCTACTGCCTTTCTGGAGTCTTCAGGTAGAGAGGCATAAAAATCTGACATATGTAACAAAGCAATCCTGGTACATGTGCGTCACTAGTAAGTCTCCTCAAGGGCTGCGTATACCAGTGCTAGACTGGGCAACATGATGCTTGGTCTGTCTCTTATGTTCCTGACTTCCTGGTCCTATGTTCTCTGAATTCTGTGTCCAGCCACTATGGCCTTCTCTGAATGTTTTCTCATTTTTAAATCAAGACCTTTGTGCCACTGGTTTTCTTCTACCTGAACATTATACTCCCTTGGGGCTTTGTCAACCCAGCCCCAAATTACAGATCCCTGCCTCTAAAAAAGTTCATTTATACCTTATCTAGTGCTGTACCTCACTAGTTTTTCACCGTCAAACAATTTTTTCACAAAAATAATTTCCTTGGTTTTTTTTTTGCTTATTTTATTTAATTTTTAATTATCTGTTTTCCCCTTCTAGAATATAAACTCTATAAGGGCAAGGTATTTCATGCCTTGTTTATTGTCTATTAATCAAGGTCCCAACAGGAAACACAGGAGCGATTGGAGGAGGTTTAATAAGATGCTATTTAGAAAGTGACTGACTCATGACTTCTGTTGCATAGAGGTATGCCATATTTGGGGCTGGTAACTGAGGAGTGCTGTTGTCACTCTTAGGCTTGAAGGACAATGTGGATGTATTACTGGAACCCAGAGAAAAACAGGGGCTGTGTGAAGAGGAGCACCTAGCAAAAGCACGAACCTGCAGAGAAGAGATGCTCCAGTCTGGGGGACCGCCTTTGAGGAAAGCCAGGAGAATCAATGTCTCCCCTGACCTTTCTTCCATCATCAAGTGCCAGCTGAGGCTCCCTGAGATTGAGCCCAAAAGCAAGCCAGCAGTCTCTTCAGTTCAGACTCAGGGTCACAGAGAGGGCTGAAGAATGGGTTTATAGAGGCAGAGAAGAGATATCCAGCAGGCAGCCCTGAGTAGATGGGTAATACAGATGTGTGCCATCAGTGAACCATGTAACATCTGAGAGTTCAAAACTGATTGACCTCTGGCTTTAGAAAAATCAATGCAATTTTCCCTGAAGACAGCCTTCAGCCAGGAGCAGACTTCAGAAACCCACTTCTCAGGAAGGCTTGGAGGAGCCAGACTTACTGGACTACCAGGGACAAATGTCTGATTGCACAGTGCATTAAGGAGATAATGGAAACCTTTCAAAGAGATTGAACTGTGGAACTTCAAATTGGAAGAAGTAAAAGTGCATACATTAGAGAGTGGCATGGGCTATTCATTAATACTTCATAAGCCTCTGCAGAAGGCTTCGCTGTGCCCCAAGAGCTCCACATACCCCATCTCATTCAAGTCTCAAAGTCTCGCTGAAGATAGCAAATGACTTTCTTATTAAATAAACGAGGGAAATTTGTCTTAGCAAAGTTAAGTATCTTGCCCAAGGTCATACAGCTACCAGGGTCAGAACACATATCCAGACACAAAGAAATAAAAGAGAAGCTTGTGGGGGAAAGTTTCTTTAAAAGGTAGGGTAGACAAGGCGAGGAACACTGAGAACCTAAGCCGCTCAAGAGTGTGGATAAATCCTAACTCTATTGCACAAGAGTCTCTGAACCATGTGAATACAGGAAAAAATAAAAGTAAGATAACAGGGACAACATGAAAAGATAAGAAGTCAGGAACTAGATAATTTGTCACAATAATTCAAAACCTAGGGAAGGCACCCAAATAATAAAAGGTGCGTCTAAAACTATTGCTCTCCTTCCTGCAACCTAGATCTTGGCCCAGGATCATGGTACCAAAAAAATATGAAATATGGTACCAAAAAAAGCCATCCCCATGAAATACTCAGAAATACTCAGAAAGCAGGGCTTTCGTTCCTCAAATATTAAATCTGTCCAGATAATGGGATTCTAAAGTATCTGGGGTGGCGCAATAAAACAGAAAACTCATTTTTAACTCATTTTATTTGTATTCATGCACCTTTTGCAATGGATTTAGTCTCTTTCCTTATCATTTGATCCTAAAATTAGAATGTTATTTTTCATATGCTATTTGTGGAAGAAGGTAAGATATGACTTTGTTTTATCTCTCCTTCCTGCCTCTTGGCAGACATAATGAAGCCCAGATATGATAAGTTCCAGAAAACCTCAATGAGACAGGAGACATGAACGAAACTTTATCAGAGGTTTGATATTCTTGGATATTTGCAAGGTAATGGCATCAAGCATGTTCTCAGCCACTAATGATACAGGATCTTCAGAGTAGCCTCAGTCAGGCCCACTTCCTGCACCCACTTTCCAGTGCTAGAATCAGATCCCAGTGCACCAGATTCAGGTGTGTGGGACCCTCAGAACATGGGCTTTCAATGAAAACCATTTATGTAGCTAATACTGAGTAATGAAAAATAGCATTATGAAAATGAACTTTTTAAAAATATGGATGTGAATCCTTGGAGACATTGTATAAATTTATTTTGAAAGGATTCAGGGAAAGTGTTCCCCCATGAGTAATGCAAGCACTGATCTGCTTTATTCAATGAGCTCCACTGCAATTAATCTGAAATCCGTGCTCCCTTGCTCTCTCTGTAAGCTGAACAGCACTGGAATAAAACAACTGGAAAGTGCACCTTCTCATTTTATTATTCAAGAACTGTTTTCCATAGTTAATATTCATAGACAACTTTCTTCTGAGACCAGAGACAATTAAGTGGACAAAAAATAATTCTGCAAAAGTTTACAACAGAATTTAATAAACTATCCCACAAATATGCAGAATCCTAATTACACAGGCTGAACCTTTTGCACCTCAGCCTTCCAATCCATAGAGAATGCCTGCAGCATTCTGTACCTCAAAGAGGACTTGGCAGAATTAGCTGTGAGCCACGTGGACTGACACATGCCTTTTGTGTGCTGATATTAGAAAAACCATTGCTCCCCTGACCTGGGTGGCTTATCTATCTGGCATGATGACTGTAGAAATGGGTTTAGGATTCAAGCAGGATTTGGGATTAAAAACCTTCTCTACCATTTACCAGCAGTGTGATTTGGAACAATTACTTGCTAATCATCCCTGGCCTCAATTTCTTCATGTGTATAAAAAGGATAACAACAGTGCATAGTTCACTGGATGACTGAGAGGAGAGAAAAATAGAATATGTGTAACATTCAGAGCCACATAATAGGACTTTGGGGCTTGTAAGCTGCATATATCTCTCTGCACACTTGACACTTGAGTCTGTTTGCCAAGCTCACTGTTCCTTAGCATGGATTCTCCAGGACTATAGCAGACAACCCCATCCTTCCACTTGGATTGTTTGATTCCCTTACCTATTGCTTTTCCACAATTTGTCATTTACATCTGTTTCCTTCAGCCGCTGTGAAGTAGAGGGGTTTTCACCCCTGTGCATACTCTGGGACCCCTCACCCCCCAAAAAATATATATGCCCTGGAGTAATTGATATACTTTTGCTCTGCCAAAAACATTCTCACTCCTGCTACTAGAATAATTACATTTCATTGCTATTGCTCAGGTTACCTAAGTGTCTTCCTTTTCACCTCTCCAAGGTTCCCTTCCTCTGGTGCCTCTCACCCATGCCCACTCCTCATTCTACTCTCAAAGCACCTTCCAGCTCTGCTTTACCTACTGCCAGAGCCATATGAAGCCTCTTTAGGACTGAGTTCTCAAACCAGTACCCTGCTTCATTCCTTCCTCGTTCCCTCTGTCCCTGTATTTCTTCACCTATTACTAATAGAAGGCAGTAAAGTTGGGAGACCAGCTTTGAAAGTTTAGCAGTAAAGAATACCAAAGAAGACAAACCAACTACAAATATAAAGTCCACCTTAGAGTTCCCAAAATTTAGCTGTCATTACCCCCCTCGACAGGTTGGCCTTGTTCCTCTGTGGGCCCTTTCCTGACATCAATCTCAGGTGCTTATTTCCCCCTTCCCCCTCCCCACTATCCTGATGTTTTATCCACAACTACCAATTCCTACCTTTCATTCAGAATATTAGTAGTTAAGCTCTCCTCCTTCTATCCTAAGCTAAATTCCAGGGGTATTTTCATGGAACCCAGAAGTTATCTGCAAGTCCTACTAAACACAGAGCTGTATGTTGATTTGTATCCTTACCCATTCAAGTATGCAACAGAAGATCTGAAATTTCAGGATTTCCCTTAAGTTATCCCAGGCTTCATTTTTAGACAGGACTCCCTTCATCTCCTCCTTTGATTTTACACCCTCCCCTTGCCTCCAGACCTGCCTGTATGCATTCCATCTCCCAGAATGCACTCAATGACCTGTTAAAAATACATTCTGGTCACTGTCATGGCTGTCCTCAAGATTCTCTGAGAGGCTTGTGTGGTGCCCAGACACGATGGACAGACTGCTTGAGTTCCCCTCCACCATCCTGCCTAGCAACAAGCATGACTGTGGGAAAGTTACTTAACCCCACTGTTTTTTCTCATCTATCGATAGAGACAACGATACCTCCACCTTTGACAGTTCTTATAAAGATTTAACACATATTTATGTATAAAATCCAGCTCAGGTGAGTACTAGAGAAGTGTTTATGTGATTAGTGCCTGGACCTTCCCAAATTACCTGCTGTTATTTCTTCAGCCTCATCTCATGCTTCTCCCCCCTCTCAATAAGCCACAGCCATACAGAACAACTTGAGATGACACTAAAGACAAGATGAAAAAAGACTTGATCTTCTGCCTCATTTCCTCCCCCCCCCCGCCAACCTCCCCCCCCCCCCCCGCCAACTCTCTCCACTTAGGTGCTGGTCATTCTCAAGCCTCAGCTTCTAAATTATGTCTTCAAAGAAGGCTTCCCAGGCTCTCCAAGACCAAGCCTCCTTCTATGTGCTCAGGAGCCCCAAGTACTCAACATGAATAGCGTTTATTTATTTGCAGTGGCTTATTATCTTCTCTGCATTTTTCTTGTGTTCACCAAACTGCAAATCCTTGGAAATCAGGAAGCATCTCTCATTTTTGGTTCAATTCCTTGTATTAGGCACAGTGCTGACACATGGTAGATGCTCCATAAATGCTTCTTCAGTCAGTATTGAAAACAAAATGAAGACAAATTCTATCACTTACACATATGTGTGATATTGGACATAAATGTTACTTATGCGACTCTAGTTTACCTCTTCATGTTTGAAATAGTAGCATCTTCAAATGGATTTTTATGATCTTCATCATTCCTGAGAAGGTGCTAGCTTGGTAAGTAAAATGAAAACAAATTTCCCGGATGAGCCAAACCCCTGCATCTCTTTCAACTAACTGTGCACACACCTTGGCCTGAGCCACCCCTTCCAGCCAGTGACTGAGATAGAGAGGAAAGAACCAAAGTGGTGTTTCTTCTTAGAGCACCTTATACCACATGGAAATTTATAAATCCTTACTGATGTTAATGATGTGATAAAGGAAAATTCTGAAAAAAAAATGTTTAGTGGAATAAAGATCCTAGAGGCTTTCATTTATCATAAGAAGATGGAGAAGGAAGGTCAAAGAGCCCATCCTCTCTACTGCCTCAAGAACTTTGATAATTCCTTTGATTTTTGGTCAATTTTCTGTTAAAATGTTTTCAATTCCCTGTCATTGAGAGAGACAGAAAGAGAGAGTAAGATAAACAAAGGTCCCTCAAATTTACATCTTTCTCTATCTGCCATTGTCTTTCTCTCCTTCATAGCATGAGAGATCTACATCATCACCTCTCATTCTCTCTTTAGCCACCCCTGGCTTCTGTCTTACTCTCCATACCATGTCAACTTTTCTCAGGGATATTCTTCTAATCTCCTCATATTCAATCTCTCAGCAGCAACCTCTCTACTTGGCCCTCTTTGTTCTCTGTTTCCTTTCCTTAGACACAGTCTGATTTCCATCATCCCTGCTTCCCGGTAACTTTCTCACTATGAAAGAGACTCCCATTGTAGCTAAATCCAGTGCCTTCGCTATGCTTGGTCTCTGCACATCTGAGGCAGATGGTTACTAGCCCTTTTTTGAAAGATGTTCTTTCCTCAGCCTCTGTGACACCACTCCTCAATTTTTCCTTACCTTTCAACTCCTTCTATGTGTCTTTTTTTATAAGTTCATCCTCTTCAAATGGCTATTAAATGTTGGAGTTCTTCTAGATCCAGCTAGATCCTTCTTTTTCTCACCTTCTACACTCCCCCTAAGCAATCGCATCCATGCCCATTAATTTATCAGTGACTGAAGATTTTATCCCTGCTCTCTCTCTTTTTAAGCTATAGTTTCACAAACCCAGCTACTTCCTTGAGTTCACCGCTTAAAATCTTCTACTACCCTGTTCTCCAAGACCCTTGTAATATTCCTTATTTAAATGAAAGGTAGCACTATCCACTAAGTTGCATTCCAAGAAAACTGAAGTGTTCCTGGGCAATTCTTTTCTTTTCTCTCCCATGTCTGGTCCCTTACTAAGTGTTGTTGAGTTTATCTCCTTAATACTTACTAAATCCACTTTATTTTGATCCAAAATATCTTTCCATCCAGTACTGAGAAAGCTACTACTTCCTTGTCACCATCTCACTGTTGCTCCTTCCCAATCTAGTCTTCAAACTGGAGCAAGATCAAAAAAACATGCATGCACCCATATGTATGCATGTGCGTACACACACACACAAACACACACACACACACACACACACCACTAGCTTGAAGACTTTCAATCATTTCCCGCTGAGGAGAAAGATCAACACCATTCAAAAATCAAAAAGATCTATGTAGGTCTGCCCATCACCCATACTGCATCTCACTTGTACCTCCTGCTCTCCAGTGCTCTAGCCACAGTCATCTGCTTTCAGTTTCTTCACAGGATCACATTCCCTCCTGTCAGCTTTTGCACATGCTAATCTCTTCTCCTGAAATCTTCTCTGGCTCCCACCACATCTACCCTTCACCAATTTAATTTATACTTATCCTCCAACTCTTAACTCCTATGTGACATCCTCAGAAAACCTTCCCCAACCTTCTACTTAAAGATGGGTCCCACAAGTGTAGACTCTCATACTTCCTTCTTGTTTCATGGCAATAATCACATTTACCTTTGTAATCAATGTATTAACACTCACTTCCTCCTTAAGAACGTAAGCATCAGGAGAGCAGGGACCACATCTGCCTTGTTCATCAAGATAACCTCAGTTCTTGTACCAAAAAAAAAGCCACTCAGTAACATGAGTTGACGATCAAAGAAAATGGAGTCTATTACTGTCCTCTTTCTGCTATTGAGAAAACAAGACACTGGTCTTGTCCTATCTCTTTTTCCACTGCTATGACTAATAGAAAACAAATTAAATATTCCTCTGGCAACAGTGACTTCATTTTCACAGTAAATGGATTGATAACAAACCTTCTAGCCTAAGCACTAAATAGTATACCACAGCTGGTTGAGTGAGGCAGTATAGCCTCAAAGGCAGAACCAGGTTACTGGAGTCAGATTCTGGTTCTACCACTTATTCTGTGTGACCATAGCAGGGACTAACCTCTCCAGACCTCAACTTCCACATCTCTAAATGGGATTAAAAGTATAACTATTTTATAGGGTTGTTGTTAGGACTGAAGGAGCAAATCTATATAGAGCACTAAGGACAGAGAACTATTTCTAACATTTTTTTTGGATCACTGCCATGTGTCAGCCCTGGGATAAGCACTATTTGTGTATTAGTTCAGATGCTTAAGTAAGCAGTATGGGATGAATTGGACTTTAAAAGATCCTTTTGTGCTCTACCATTTTAAATTATTTCAAGCCAATAAATTTATGCCACACCTTGAAATAGCTATTGTGATTTCATTGTCATCTCCAGTTTGCAAGTGAGAAAATTTGTACTCTGGGGTGTGAAGTGATTTGTCCAAGACCAGACAATGAAACCAAGCCCCAAGACTTTGTGTACCCGTTGGTTCAAATCACATTGCCCCTCTTCTGTGCTTTCTAATAAGTCTCCCTCCTGGTGTTTGTACTCTCTCTCACAGTACTTTCTGTGCATTTTCTCATTTGTTGCTCACAGTTACTCCTTAAGAAGAAACCTAATGGAAATGCCATAGAATAGAGTAGTTAGAGTGACTTGGACATCTATGAGCTCTATATAACTTGTTTTTCTATTTGGGGAAATCATTCAATTGCTCTGATCCTGAGTCTCCATATTTGTAAAATAACAGAGCTAGACAATCCTTGCTGTTTCCTCTGGATCAAAACAAAAAAAGTCTCTTTGCCTTCAACCACATATTTTCCCTCCCATAAGTTATCATTTAAGGACATTCCCTTGCAAAAAAAAAAAAAATCACTTCTTAATCCGTTAAAAAAACAATTTTCCCACTCCTGTGTGAATCTTTTTCAAGTTTAGTTAATAGTGTGAACTGCAAACCCAAACTGTTTCTGTGAATCTGTTCAACTAAACCAAGTTCCATATATTCTGCTTGAAAAAATAAGTAATTAATAAGAACAATCTTATCCCAGGATTGCAACACACAAATCATCTAAAAATACTTTTATCAGAATATCTCATTGTATTTTAGACATAAATACAATTGCAAATTCGTCAATTTAAAATAAAATTAAATTTAAAAATCCTTGTAAAAAAGTGGACCCTGAAATTTTAAGGTGTACCACAAGAGGGCAGGATTGATTCAGTTCTGGATTTCATCCCGTTTTCTTTTTAATATTTTTTAATGTGTTAAAAGGGATACACAAATGCAGTACAGATGGGAATATAAATTAGTAAAAATTTTCTAAAAAATAGCAGAGTTTCTTTTGCAAGAATCATAAAAATGCTCATAACACTGACTTGTATTCTATTTATTGAAATTTTTATAAGGTATAAGCCCAAAAGAAAAAACAGAGGTATTCACAATAGTTCCTGTAACACTTTCTAAATCATCTTTTTTAAAAGTGGAAATGATATAAAATTTTAACATTGAAGATTTATTAAATAAATAAATTGATCCTATAGCAAGCTAGAGGACTGGATAACCATCATCTCACCATAGTAAGAAAAAAGTAAAACATAATATTAAGTTTATATTCTGGATTGAAGGAATGTAAAAGTCACAATTACATGTTCAGTGGGAACAGATAAAAGTGTATAAAAATGAGAACACTACTTTTTTTTAGGATGGTAGAATTTTAAGTAATTTCTTATTTGCAATATTATTGCACAGTGTTACTCATAATGTGTTTTAGTCCCTTAGCCTCTAACACAATTTCTGGCAAATATACCACCACTTTAGAGCCTTCTTCAATATACTCAGACTGTATCTAGAGAACTATAAACCAATTAAAGCATGGTTCACAGAGAAAGTCAACACTGTAAAAAGGCATAAAATAATGTCATGGTCATTCATTCTTTCAACATTTACTGAGGACCCACACTATTGCAGGCAGAGAATATAAATGCAATTCAAATACACATAAGGGACAGCTCCTGTCTCCAAGAAGCTCAGAGTCCTTGAGGACAATGACCACCAAAACAGAGTAATGACACCATGTGCTCATGCTCTGACAGAGTAACAATTGTGATAGCTTTCCATCTCTATAACCAATATCTGAAATTCATCCACTCACAAAAATGGGTTTATGTTGACTCAAGATTTTTGGAGGATTCAATCCATGATTGTTTGGCCCCATTGTCTTTGGGTATGTGACAAGGCAGCACCTCATGGGAGGAGCCTGCAGCAAAGCAAATTCTGCTCACCTGAGGACTGAAAAGCAAACTAGAAAGGGAAGAAGGAGCTGGGGTGGGGGTACCACCATCCCACTTAAGGGCACACCCCCAAAGACCAGAACACCTCCCACTAGGCCTCACCTCCTAAGGGTTTCACAAACTCCTGATCCAGGCCACTCAGGGGACGGATCTTTAACACATGAGCATTTGAGGCACATGCCAGATCCATGGACATTCTTACTCCCCTTGGAGTGAGAAAATACTCCACAAGATGTGGGAGTGGCATCTTACAGAACTATAAGAGTTCTAGTTCTAATTTTTTGAGGAAACTCCATGCTGTTTTCCATAAGGGTCATACTAATTACCTTCCCACCAACAGGGCAAAGGCTCCCTTTACTCTCCATCCTCACCAGAACCTGTTGTCTTCTGTCTCTTTTTTTATAGCCATTCTAATGAACGTGAGATGGTATTTCATTGTGATTTTAGTTAGCATTTTCCTGAATGTTTAATGTACTTGAGGATTTTTTTCATATCCTATGGACCACTTGTATAACTTCTTTGGGGAAATATCTGTCTACTCAGCTCCCTTTTTTATTTTTTAATTGTGTTATTTGTTTTCTTGCTACTAAGTTCCTGGTGTTTTCAATATTGACCCCTCATCAGATATATGCTTTGAAAATGATAATATAGAAATGAATATTAAGGCAGGGGAAATAACTTGAGCAAAGACCTTGAGACAAAACTACAACAAAACAACAAATATTTCTGCATGACTGTGATGTAGGGGCCAGGGGAGAGGGAGAGAAAGTCAATTCAAGAGGATCTGGATTTTTAAAAGGGGGGGAGGCGTTAGTTAAGGATAAGATAAGAAAGGAATTTTGTTTTCTAACTTTTTGTTTTCCTTATAATAGTAGTACAAACATATGTAAAACTCAAACCATTCCAGATGATCAAAAGAAAACCTCCATATCCCACCCTCCTGTGCTTGCTCCTCAGTAGCTGAAGGACTTGCAGCTCAGCATTTCTGATCTTATCCTTCTAAAACCCACCAATTCCAAATAATGTGCATTTATGCCTTTGTCTCACTTCATCAAAATGAAACAGGATTTACTGCTGCCTCACAACAACAAGTAAAATTTAGCACTTTAGCACTTGTTCCATCTACACTTTCTTATATTCCTGAAGGATGTTTATTTTATTATATTACTGCTTATGTCTATTTTTATAATATGCTGCAGCCTCTCTTTCTTGATCCATTGGCTTTAGACAGTGACTCCAACTTCCTCCAGTACAGGCTGACTTTAAGCTCTGTGAGAGCAGAGATCATCTCTCTTCATTCTCTTTTGGTTAGAAATGTATCACAGTGCCTAGCTGTAAAAGCAGGTGAGGTGTATAATTATATTCCCCTGTACCTTTTTCTCCATCTCTTACCCTCCTCCACTTGCCAACCTTTTCTCATTCCTTTTTTTTTTTCATATTTCCCTAGGTAGGTAATCTATTTTCTCTATAAAAGATTTTTAAGATCTCCCATCTATCTCTAGTATTCTAAATGTCATGAGGATGCATGTATTGAAATGATGGTATTTGATTTATTCTGCTCAGCATTCAGTTGGGCTTTTTTTAACCTGAATATTTTAATTTTTATCTTTTATCAGCACTGGGGAGCTGTTTTTTGTTTTTGTTGTTGTTATTGTTGTTATATATTTCATTTGGTTTAAGACTTCTTGTCTATTTGTCTAAATTTCTTAGATTATTTCTATCTTAATTTTCTTTGTTCCCTTTTGACAATCATCATTCACATGTTGTCACTCTTGTACTGGTATTCGTGAGCTTTTTTTCCTCATATTTTTAGTGTCTTTGTCTTTTTGTTCTATATTCTGGAACTCCCTTGACTTTTTTATTCTAATTTTTTTTCTATGAATTCTTGGGCTTGTCCCTCACTCCTTTTATTTTCTAACAGTGTGATCTTTTTATTACTGTATTTAATAAATACATATGATGTATGGGATTTTCATTGGTGCATTATGATTACACATAATAGTGGGATTCATTGTGGCATGTTTGTTCACACACATAATTAGATCAATTTTATTCCCCACTGCCTTTCCTGTTTCTTCCTACTCCCTCCCCCAATCCCTTTCTTCCACTGATCTGGTCTTCCTTTTCTTTGATATCATTTTTTATAAGTATTTTCCTCTCTGGCTTGTTTAACTCAATGTGAAACTTTCCAGTTCCATCCATATTCCTGCAAATGGCATAGTTTCATTCTTTATGCTGAATAAAACCCCATTGTGTATATATGACACATTTTCTTTATCCATTCATCTATTGATAAGGGTCATTCCATAACTTGGCTGTTTTGAGTTGCCCTGATATGAACATTGGTATGTACGTATCATTATACTATGCTGATTTTAGTTCTTTTGGGTAAATACCAAGGAGCGGGACATCTGGGTCATATGGTGGTTCTATTCTTAGCCTTTTGAGGAATCTCCATGCTGATTTCCATAGTGGCTGTCCTAATTTACATTCCCACTAACAGTGTGTAAGTTTTCTTTTTTCCCTACATCCTCACCAGCATTTATTATTATTTGAATTATTGATGATAATTATTGTACCTGGGGTGAAATATAATATCAGTGTAGTTTTGATTTGCATTTCCTGGATTGCTAAAAAAATGTTGGACATATATTTGTTGGCCATTTGACACCCACACACATATACACACATACTCTTCCTTTTTTCTTAATAGTCTATTATTGTTTTATAGGTAAGATATCACTTAAAATGAAGATCATCTTAAAATCTTTCTCTCTTACAAAAACTTACCTCTATTTCCTTAGAGATCAAATATTTTTCTGTCTTTTTCTGGTGCTTCACTTTCATAGTGTTGGATTTCCTCAGCAGGCTGGTAAATTCTTAGTTGTGATCAGTGGTAGAACACTTGCCCAGCATGTCATTATTGCTGATACATGGGTAGGAGATCATTAGGGCTGCCCCATGGATAAAAGAGAGGACATAAACCGTGTTGTGAGAATGACCTTCAGACTTCAACTGGGCTAGGCAGGTAGGGCAGGAAGATGGAATGCTCCCCAAACCTCCTGCCCCCCAGGCCAACAGAATGAAAGTGTCAGGTGAATATCACCTAATCCCCACTCTGACAGGCCTTGCTCTTCCCAGGAGTGTCGTTCTATTTCTATAGAAGTTACATATCTGGCTTCAGTATGGCCAATGTCATTATTGCACAGTCAGCATTAGAGGAGGAGGGTAAAGAGGATGGTTGGAGCTGTGGGGCCAGACAGTTCTTGGAAACCTAGGTCAGTCATCTGATTTTAGCCCCTCATCCTACTCCTAAATCAGAGATTCATTGTGATACTAAAAAAAAATTATTCCAGCTTCCACTACAGTTTTGTCTCATATATACTTACATATACTCTGGACCTCTCCTCACTATTTCACCCAGATAAATGAGTTTATTCATTTTTAGTTTAGTTTAGGGTGCTTACATTCTTAGTCCATTTCTCTTTACTCATGAGATTATATTACTCTTTGTATTTTTATGCCATCATGTCAGTGGATTTTTGAGAGGGAAGAGAGGTAAGCCCAAGTGTTTAATCTCTAGATGGACCATAAATCAACCTCAGACTAATCCTGTTGGGTAACTGAGATCACTAAGGATAATAATAAGCATAAGCAGATATGTCTCTCTGGTTTAGCATGGAGAAAAAAAATTCAGAGCACAGAGAACTGAAATCTATTTATTGATCAATTTAATAAATATTAGTTGAGACCTATTAAAGGATAGAAAAGAAGATTGGCATTTTAAACCTGCTCTGTAGGATTCAAGAAATATTACAATGATATCATGTGAGGGTATCAAGGAAGGCTTCTAAAAGAAGTGACATTTGAGTGGCCAACAAAAAGAGTATTGTTACCCTGGAAAAGAAGAGGTGGTGTAGGGGGCAGAGGTTGTAATCAGTAGTAGAGCGCTTGCCCAGCATGTGTGAGACACTGGGTTTGATCCTCAGCACTACATAAAAGTAAATAAATAAAATAAAGATATTGTTTCCATTTACAACTAAAAAAAATTTAAATAAATTAATTAAAATAAAAGGTGGTGTAGGTAATGAAAGAAAAGAGGGCATGTGTGAAACTTCAGATATCTCACTATATCTGAGGGAAAATAAGAGCAGGAGAAAAGGCTGAGAGCAGAACCTATACGCACTGAAATGCCATACTAAGAACTCTAAACACAGTCCTGACAGTGATGAGATGACATTGACATATTTCAAGTGGGGAAATAATATGATCAATCTTTCTGTTTTTGAGTCATTGCCCAAATTATATATTGGAGAATGAATGAAAGTGAGGTACAGTAATATCTGATTCTCTTAAGATAACCCAAAGCATAGATGATATTCACCTAACACTTTCATTGCAACAGCTAGAAATATAGATATATAAAGCACTCACTGGTGTGATGAGAGCAAAGCATCACATGACATCAGTGTACAGCCCTGATCCTATGTAGTTCTCTTAACAGTTGTGCAAAGTGTTATTAAATACCTGTTACAGATGAGGAAACTGAGGCTCAGGAAGTTTAGTGACTCGCAGTTACAGTGGCAAAGTCTAAAAACAAATCCAAATTGCTCTGACTCCCACATTAGGGCACTCTGAATTGGCACCCCACATTGCTGCCTCTGAACAACTCTCTGGGATCTAGAAATACACTGGGCAGAGATACAGATGAAATTCAAATTGTTGGGTACAAACACCATCATAACTTTCAATTCTATGATTCCATTGTTCTCCAGAATAGAGGCAAACCCACAGAACAGAGCTAATCCAGAGCAAGCTGCAGGGAGGGAGAGAAGTGATATGGCACTGTGAGTTCCTGAGATTACTTGCCTTACACTCCCATTAACTGGCAGCCTCTGCCACATTATGTAGGATAATTAGCTATGAGTCTCAAAGGAATATGCCATGCCCATTCCTCCAGTCTTACCTCTCTGATGGACAGAAGAATGCATCTAGAAGAAAGGACAGAATATTTCTATGGAAATGAATTCCTCAGTCTGAGCTCTCACGGTAAAACTGTGTTTAATTTTTTTTTCCCTCCCATTCTCCAACACCTTGATAATGTCATCGTTTTAATATGATTTCTGGAGATAAAAAGCTCTGAGGAACTTGCATTAAGCAATTACTCCAGGGATCAGCAAACACAAACTCGTGATATTTACTTAAAATCCTCAATTTGATGGATATGTCAAGGTCTTTATAAACAAAACTGACTTTTTCAGGGTTGGAAAATTAGCACCGTGTCCAGAATAATCATTTCCACAAAGGGAATGACATGTCCTTATTTTCTATCCTGTTCATGGGTGACAAATGTCATTTCAAGTAATTTGCAATACAAATTCTGAAGATTGTATAGGAATATGTTTAAGATGTATTTTTCTTTAAGTAAAAATTTATTTATATCACATGAATGGTAAAAGAGAAAAGAATAGGATCTATACTCAAGATTGATAATAAATAGCTATCTTGTTCTTTGATAGATTTTTGTCTCCAAGTATTTTATAATGCAAAAAAAAAAAGTAACTTAAAAACACAGGATGATCACATGATCACAGAGTCACCCAGGGGATTCAGATGAGACAACTTGCATACCAAAAAAAAAAAAAACTTGAGCAGTTCTGTAGCAAAAATTTTTTTGATTTTGAAAAGAAAAACTGATTTCGAATTTTTAATCTATTAAATGAGGCCTTGTCCAGCAATTTTCCTCCTATGTTTATAGTCAAAGTAATTGAAGACGAGGATTCAAATTATATTTGCACACCCATGCTCATAGAAGCACTATTCACAATAGCCAAAAGGTGGAAACAACCAACTATCCAACCACAGATGATGGATAAACAAAATGTGGTGTAAAATGATAGCACAGCATTCAAACATAGGAAAGGATAAAATTTAGATATTTACAACAATGCCACCCTTGAAAATATGCCAGTGAAATAAGCCAGACTCCAAGACAAATGTTTCATGATTCCACATATATGAGATACCTAAGTAGGCAAATTAATATAGTCGGGAAGTAGAACAGAGGGTATCAGGGGCTGGGAAATTATTGTTTAAGGAGTTCAAAGTTTTTGTTAGGGATTAGGAAAAGTTTGGGATATGGTAGAGGTGACAGTTGCACAACTTTGTGAATGTATTTAATACCTTTGAAGTATACACTTACAAAGGGTTAAAATGATATTATGTTATGTATATTTTAACACAATATTTTCTTAAAAAGATATGTCTTTGCCATCTTACACTAAATGTATTTAGTGTATATAATGTGGTAGCAATTTCTCCAGGACTAGAAATTATGATAAAATGAGACATTACAGGAAATCTTTCAGTCTTTTTTTGACTAATGGACTCTTGAGGAATCATCTGGAACTTCTCTCTGGAGAAGGAAGTATAAGGAAGGAACTCATAAACCGCCTGTGGTGCACTGTGACAGTTTGGGGGACAGAAGTTATGGCACCCAGAAGCCACCTCACTGACCTCTGATTTAGAAAGCAGTCAGGTTGTGAGACTCAACAAGACCATGGCCAGCTGCAGAGTATCTGAGAGGGCTGCACCAAAGGAAGAAGACTCTCACTGGCATGTTACCTCCAACTCCAGCTAAAGGTGTAGAGGAATACTAAAACCACAGATGAGATAATAGAACAGAGAACAAGTGTGCTTGGTTCAAAAGCTCAGGAACACATGATTGAGATTTCACACATCTGCCTCAGCTGAGTGCTTTTCTTACAGTCCAAGATTGCAAATGGTGAATGGTAATAAAGTTGGCGCAAAAGATGAAGTATTATACACTGTGACTTCATATCATTACAATGCCGTCTTGTTAATTGGCTACTGCATTCATCTTTGGGACTATTTTTGAGACCTGCCTGCACACAGCTGTCTTTTTAAGGAAAACTTAATAACACCCTTTCTGAGTAAAAAGTGGTTTTCGTATCCGGTTGTAATTTGCAAAGGAACAACTAAAATTATACACTTTGGAGTAATGTAGGAAATAAACATCCCTTTATTACTGGTTACAAAGTTCTATTTTTATATTGCTAGTTAATGCTTACTATTCCCTGTGGAATTTTTAAGATTGTCAGCATTTTTATGCATTTAGTAGAAATTGGTATTTTACAATCTTGAGATAGAGACATACATAACAAATGTGAAATGTTTTTATAATATTTTTTTTTCTAATTTCCAACTCACTACATATTCAGCTCCTAGATTGATTCGTTCTTAACAAATCTAACAACAAAAATATTTCTACTGCATCTCTATTAAATGTACAAATCAGAGCCTCGAGATGACAAAATAGAATAATAAAAAGTCATGTGAACAGTATATTTAAATTTTTAGGATAAGCAATGGATCCCTTTGAGATTTTTTATGAATGTATAATATCACAAAGTCAAATGACACATGCAATTAAGTCTAGTCTGGCAGCAGAACTTGACCACTCCAAATCTAAATATAATATTGTGTTTTATTTTAAGTCCATGTTCATCCTACCATATAATCTAACAAATTCAGCCTGATAGAGTTTTCTGTAACAACATCTGTCCCCTGAGGCATAACATCCCATTTTCATCACCCTGCTGATCTCACTGTCCTTTATTTAATACTTTCCCTCCTGAATTAAGAAAAGTGCCATAGGATAGATGGACTAAGAACAATTTTAAAGCTTTCCAGCATGTTCTATTTATAATGCAGTCAGTGTACAGCCAACCAAGCTTGCTCTATTTGCACACAGTTAAGATTAACACCATGAACTGCAAAAAATAACTAGAAATTAATGTGACTAGCTAAAGATACATTTGATCTTTTTCACAAACTTATGTTCTTTTGTAACTTTTGACTGTATGATGATCTGTAAGTATTCTCCAGAAGATCTCACGTTAAGTCAACCTCTCCATAATTTGATAAATGGTGCAAATGAGCAGAGTGGTAAAGACAACACGTGCACACTGTTAAGGTGCAAGATAATGTCAGATGCACAGTTAGATTTTTTATAGTTTTTACTTTTATGTAATGTTTTATTTTGTTGTTCTTTCACATCTATTGCCAGTAACATTGCATCTCCATTTACAGTGATGATACAAACTTTTTAGTTGATTTATTTAAATTAAGAATGGGCATGTGTTAATAAAAGCTATTAAGTAAATAGGAATGCAGGCACATTGGTACAACAAAAATTGAGACTATTCGGCAAATGAATATATACAGTATGAACATATAAGAAAGAAATAATCAACTGTACCTGAAGAGATAAGTAAGAATTCCTAAGAGGACAAGGAAAAAGAAAAGTCATTCCAGACAAAGGGATACCATGCACAAAGACTCTGACATGAACTCCATACCTGGTGTATATACACACTGCTGGGTTAATGTGACTGGAGAACAGGATGGTGGGGGTGAATGATAGACCATGAGTTGGAGAGCCAGCAAGTTACCATATCACAAAATTCTTCTTGGCCATGCTAAAATCTATATAGATTACAAAAGTCATGGAAGTTCTTTAAGCAGGAAGTAACAGGGCCACTTTCTGTTATGAAAAAAGCTCTTGTACAGTTTGAGGAGGTATAAGGAGATTATGCAAGAAAAACTATTTGTACAGACAAAGGAAAAGACTAGGAGGTGACACTATGTAAAATAAAAGGTAACATAAAACATCATTAAGAGAAAAGTAACAGAGTAAAAGGAAAAAAAATACACATACACATTACAACTCTTAATACATAAAGAGCTCCTCCAATTCAATAGAATGATTAAATTTTATTGTTTTTGTGAAAATTCATGAATTGTAGGTAATTCACAAAATAAAAATGAATAGAGGTCAGATCCAGGCTCAGGACCAGGTCTGCCCCCACCAACCCATGAGGGAGCCCAGGCCCGGGGTAGCCCCGGGTCTGCCCCACCAACAAGCATATCCACAATGGAGCTCAGGTCCTGGCCAAGAACCACCTCTACCAACCCAAGCAGGGTAGGCCCACCGCCCCCTACCCCTGCCCACCTGGAAGGCCAGGTCTAACCCACCCCCATCTTGAGACACTGCAGTCATTGCCATAACCCCACCCCCACCCCAGACTCAGTAGCCTCCACCTTGCAACAACAGACAGGGCCTAGAAGCACCTGCATCTTAGATCAGGCATCCCAAAGCCGGTATAAGACCCACCCGTTCAGCTCCATCTCTGAATGATGCAAAAATTCTCAATAAAATTCTAGCAAAGTGCATACAAAAACATATTTTAAAAAATAGTGCACCATGATCAGGTGGGGTTCATTCCAGGGATGCAGGATTGATTCAACATAAGGAAATTAATAAATATAATTCATCACATCAATAGACTTAAAGATAAGAATCATAGAATTATATCAATTGATGCAGATAAAGCATTTGACAAAATACAGCACCCTTTCATGTTCAAAACACTAGAAAAACTAGGTTTAGTAAGAGCATAGATAAACATTGTAAAAGCTATCTATGCAAAACCCAAGACCAATATCATTTTAAATGGAGAAAAATTGGAAATATTCCCTCTGAAAACTGGAACAAGACAGGAATGCCCTCTTTAACCACTTCTGTTCAACACAGTCCTTGAAACTCTAGCCAGGGCAATAGGACAGATGAAAGAAATTAAAGGGATACAAATAGGAAAATAAGAACTCAAACAATCATTACTTGCTGACAACATGATTCTATATTTAAAGGACCCAAAAAACCCCACCAGGCAACTTCTAGAATTTATTAATGAATTCAGCAAAGTAACAAGATATAAAACCAATATCCATAAAACAAATGCATTTCTATACATCAGGGATGAATCCTCTGAAAGAGAAATTAGGAAAACTACCCCACTCATAATAGCCTCAAAAAATAAATAAATAAAATAAAATACTTGGGACTCAACAAAAGAGGTGAAAAACCTCTTCAGTAAAAACTACAGAACACTAAAGAAAGAAACTAAAGAATACTTTAGAAGATGGAAAGATCTCCCATGCTATTGGATAGGCAAAATAAATATTGTTAAAATGGCCATACTACGCAAAGCGCTATACAGATTCAATGCAATTCCAATTAAAATTGCATTGCCCTTCCTTATAGAAATAAAAAATCAATCATGAAATTCATTTGGAAAAATAAGAGACCCAGACTAACCAAAGCTATCCTTAGCAAGAAGAGTGAAGCAGGAGGCATCACAATACCAGACTTCAAACTATACTACAAAGGTATAGTAACAAAAATGACATGATATTGGCACCAAAATAGACATATAGACCAATGGTACAGAATAGAAGACACAGAGAAAAAAACACATAAGTACAGTTATGTCATACTAGACAAAGACACCAAAAATATACATTGGAGAAAGGATAGCCTCTTCCACAAATGGTACTGGGAGAACTGGAAATCCATATGCAGCAAAATGAAAATAAACTCCTATCTCTCAGCATGCAAGAAACTCAACTTAAAGTGGATCAGGGACCTAGGAATTAGTCCAGAGACCCTGCACCTAGTAGAGGAAAAAGTAGGCCCAAATCTTCATCACATTAGATTAGGCCTTGACTTCCTTAACAGGATTCCTAAAGTGCAAGAAATAAAATCAAGAATTAATAAGTGGGATGAACTTAAACTAAATAGCTTATTCTCATCAAAACAAACAATCAATGACGTGAAAAGAGAGCCTACATTTGGGGAGCAAATACCACACGCATGTCTGAGCACTTATCTCCAAGATATATGAAGAACTAAAAAAACCTAACACACACACACACACACACACACAAAAAAAAAAAAACCCAATCAATAAATGGGCTAAGGAGCTGAACAGACACTTCTCAGAAGAAGATATACAATTGATCAACAAATATATAAAAAAATGTTCCACATCTCTAGTAATTATAAAAATGCAAATCAAAACTACGCTAATATTTCATCTCACACCAGTCATAAGGGTCATTATCAAGAATACAGACAATAATAAATGTTGGCAAGGATGTGAGGGAAAGACACACCCATACATTGCTGGTGGGACTGCAAATTGGTGCAACTGATCAGGAAGGGAGTATGGAGATTCTTTAAAAACTTTCAATGAAACCACAATTTGACCCAGCTATCCCACTCCTTAGTCTATACCCAAAGGACTTAAAATCAGCATTCTACAGTAACACAGCCACATCAGTGTTCATACCAGCTCAATTCACAATAGCTAAACTGTGGAAGCAACCTAAATGCCTTTCAATAGATGAATGGATAAAGAAACTGTGGTGTATATACACAATGGAATATTACTCAGAATTAAAAGAGAATAAAATTATGGCATTTGCAGGTAAATGGATGGAGTTGGAGAATATCATGCTAAGCAAATTAAGCCAATCCCAAAAAAAACAAGGGCCAAATATTCTCTCTGATAAGTGAATGCTAATCCATAATGGGATGGAGGACATGGGAAAAACAGAGGAACTGATTGGGCAAAGGGGAGGGTGGGAAGGGGAGAGTACAGGGGGGCAGGAAAGATGGTGGAATGAAATGGGCATCATTACCCTAAGTACATGTATGACTACACATATGGTGTGATGTGATATCATGTACAACCAGAGAAATGAAAGTTGTGCTTTTCATTTGAATCAAATGAATCAAAATGCATTCTGCTGTCATATATACTTAATTAAATTAAATCAATTAATTTTTTAAAATGAATGGAAAATAAATATGTGAAAATGTTAGAACTTGTTGATAATCATGAAAATATAGAGAATAAAGTGTTGTTTCTGGCCCATCAGATTATTAAAAACTGAAATTTAGGGACAAAAATGGTAAAGTAGAGGAAGGGTGTGATTTCCAGCTGCTCTGTGTTTCAGGACGCAAGCAGCCGAAATACTGCTTCCCAGTATGGTGGGTGACCGAGGGAATGCATGGCATTTCAATATAAGAATCTTAGAGACAGAGATCCAGACACTTTGAACATAGGGAAGGAAAGAATGCCTCAGGACTTCAGCCATAACACTGTGGCACTGGTCCACCATGGAAGGGAGGAGCACCCCAAGCATAAGAAAGACAATCTGAGAAGAAAAATTTGGCAGGAGAACACCATGGGCCAGAGGGGCAGTCTGAACATGAATGACCCAGAGACAGCACAGTGAGCCAGAGGTGCTCTGTGCTTGTTCCTTCACTCAAGATGTGGGATGTCATTTGGGGACAGCCATGGCCTCTTTCTGCTACAACTTTCGATGGGATCCTAAGGAGGTCAAAACAAACACTGGCAGACGGTACCTGCATGCACTGGCTGTGAGACCTAGAGTCCTCCTGGCAGGGTGCAACTGAGATGGGCACAGAGGGAATTGCACTTGTGGGGGCAGGGATACAGAGCAGAGTGCTGCTTGCTTTCCCCTTGGATTTGCAAACTTGCAGGATTAGCTGGAGAGGACCCAGAAACTGGACAGGCAGACACATTTATTTGTGTTCTGAGTCTGTTCCTGGAAAGACCACATTTGTGAGCAGTAGAGTGTGCCAGAAGAGTGTAGAGGTCTATATAGACCCAAGAGCACAGTCCAGGCACCCAGCAGAGATCAACATCTACCAAGAGTTGGTGAAGCTATTCTCTCTAGAACTGGACACCTCAACCATAAAGTTCAAAAGGTCTGTCAGAATTAAATTCCAGCCACCTGAACTTCACATTTAGACTACCAGCTCCACCCTGGGAGTGCATCCATTCAGTATGCACTGAAAAACTCATTAGGGACTATTTTGAAAACTTATATTCCAATAAAGTGCAAAATCTAGATGATATTGACAAATTTCTACATACATATGACCTGCTCAAAGTAAGTGAAGAGGATATAGAAAACATAAAAAGACCAATATCAATATCAAGAAATGAGATTGAGGCAGTAATACATAGCTTTCCAAAAACAGAAAAGTCAAGGACCAGATAATGAAGTTGATCAAATTATGTATGCACTTATGTGAATATATCACAATACGTTCCTATTTTATATATAACTATAAAGTACCAATTAAAAAATAAGTAAATTGAAAGAAGACGAACAGAGTAAAGACAGGGGATCATGAGGAGGCAGGAGAGGAGAAGAGGAGGTATTATTAGGGATTAAATGGAGAAAATTACATTATATACCTTTATGCATATGTGAAAATGAACCCCACTATTATGTGTAATTACAATGCACTAAAACATAAAAAAAAAACTTTAAAAACTGATATTTATACTTGGCCAAGGTGTGCATGAAAAACACAAAATTGATGCAAAGAACATAGCATTATCACATGCTATTTCATTTGTCTTTAAAGTTGAACTCATTTACAATTTTTGAAAATTATATTCATAAAAGCTATGTAAAAAGAAGAAAAAGAAGTATGTTAATATATTCAGTGTTTAACCCAGCCTAAAAAGATAGTGCATACATTATCTATCAAAAACACTTATTTCCCCAATCCATTCACTTCCCTTCTCCACAAAACAATAAAACAATTCACTACTTAAACTAGTGTAGGAGAAGTGATCATGAAAAACAGAGGAGGAACCTGAATTGCATGTAGGAGACAAAATTTATAGACTTTAGTGACTAGAATATGGGATGTGACAAGAGGAAAGAATCCATTATGACATCATTTTTTGGCAATTGTGTGGTGTCACTCCCTCTGATAGGAACACAAAATGAGATATGCTTCACAATGAAGAAATTTAGTTCAACCTGAGACTTGATGCATTTGAGGAACCAAAGATATATTTAAATGAGAATACCTGATAAGGTGTTGAATATTTGTCTTGATGTTGGTAGAGTAACTGGGATGGTGAGACATTTTTTAAAATAATAAGGAGGGCTGGGGATGTGGCTCAAGTGGTAGCGTGCTCATCTGGCATGCCTGCGGCCCGGGTTCGATCCTCAGCACCATATACAAACAAAGATGTTGTGTCCGCCGAAAACTAAAAAATAAATATTAAAAAATTCTCTCTCTCTCTCTCTCTCTCTCTCTCTCTCTCTCTCTCTCTCTCTCTCTCTTAAAAAAAAAATAAGGAGATGATGAAAACCATGAATTTGGTGAAATTGCCAAGGATTATGTAGCATAAAAAGAGAAAAGACCCAAGGAAAAGCTTTGGAAATATCAGTTTGTAAAGGGACAGGGACAGCAGAAGATACCAGAGAAGTGTCTGAGGGTCCCTCAGGGACTCATATCCTGGCTTAGATAGAGTATGTCCTGCCGGGTGCTGTGGCCCACACCTATAATCCCAGCGGCTGGGGAGGCTGAGGCAAAAGGATCCCGAATTCAAAGCCAGCCTCAGCAATGGGCAAGGTGCTAAGCAACTCAGTGAGACCCTGTCTCTAAATAAAACACAAACTAGGGCTGGGGATGTGGCTCAGTGGTCGAGTGCCCCTGAGTTCAACCCCTGGTACCCCTCCCCCCAAAAAAGGGTATGTCCTTCCCTTGGTCAGCTGGTCCAGATACCCAGGTTTTGGCTTCCTCACACTGGTGAGTAGTTGGGAATCTCAGTCTATGCTTATAAGTCACTCGTCACTACTGGGAAAAGAGATGTGAGTGCAGGTGAGCCAAAACATCATTTTTGTCTGTGATGGCGAATTGCATCCTTGGTTCTAGAAAAGGAGTGAGCACCATTCATAAGAAAAAGTCTTAGTGGCCATATGGGTTCTTAGCCCAGGGACACTTTCTCCCCAGATCCATATGGGGAAAAGCTGACAGGAGCAGAGTCACTGCTCTTCTCATGTATTATTGAGGCATCTATGCCACTTTGCATGCACACAAAAAATAATCATATTAGTCCAATTGGATTAGTTCAATGCATATCATTTGTAAACCCCCTGAGAAAAATGGGGAATACTTGCCTTTGTTTTCAGAAAATCTGATTGAAGCAGATCATACATATGTTTACAAAGGATAAAGAACCAGATTAATTTAAATAGGTGAAGCTACAGGGAGTGTTAGTCACAGACATTATTCCTTAACAAAAGCCACCTGAAAAAATTAGAATAAAAAATTGTTAATGGATATTTGAAATTCATTAAAATGTACACTAATTATAATCTTTATATAATAAATCCAAAGATAAATTTATTTATGGAATCAAATCCTATTCTATTATTCCTTGATATTAAATCCCAGGGTAAATTTAGTTATAAAATCAAACTCTAGTGTGAGAAAACATGTTGAAAATTAAGTGTAAATTTGGTATAAAAATGAAATGTGTGCGAATCAAATATTCTGGTCATTCCTTTATTCTTTTTTTTTTCTATTAATAAAAATAATTTTTTTAAAAATTCTGAATTCAGCATTTGCCGTTAAAGTTATGCCTAAAAATAAAAATGTTACCATTGTAACTGTGTTTATAAGCAGATCATCCAGTTCCTTTTAACAGTCTAGTAAGGCTGGAATTATAAACACTTCATTTGCTGAGTCATTGGCAGGACTCTGAAATCACTGATTACACAGGGATATTTGTTGTGATGAGCTTTTATTTTAACTGCACTTGATGCATGTTCCAAGCCTTCATGAAAAATAAAGGTATTATTTATGCATTTTTCCCTCAGAAAAGAGATATAGAATATTTTTTTCAACCCTACTAAATCAAAAATGAAATATTGCTAGCAGTGGATTTTCATCTATGCTGGATGACATTTAAAATCGCTAGGTTCCCTATGCTTTCCAAATAAATGTGGCTCACAACATGAAAGAAAGGAATCAGAAAGAAATAAAGACTAAGGGAAAAAAATTGAAGCAGATGACAGGCTCATTAAAATGTGCAGAAAGCATCTCCAACTCCCTCGAGAAAGCTGTTATCGTGAAATAATCACATTGATGAACATGGAAAGAGTGGACTCCGGCAGGGGCCTTATATTGCACCCAAGAAGTTGGTGATTATATCCTGGAAATGTGACCCCATGAAAGGCTGGCTTCTTTGTTGCTTAATAGAGTTCACAGAAAATGCTTGTCTCCAAAATGAGATTTCTCCCCTATTCACTGTGCAGCATGGGAGTCTTGACAAGATGAGCAGGGGGCCATTTCTCCTAATCAAGGGGGGATGTGAACCCCTGGGGGTGGGAGATTGTAAGCAATCAAGCTCAACTTTGCAGGAAAAAGCCATTGCCTTCTGCTCCATTGTCAAGCGGTCACAAAGGAAGGTTAAGGAAGCTGCTAGAATTTGGTAGAAATAAGGGATAATAGGTCAGATGGATGCATTTGTCTTAGTAATTATCCTATTTTCATCTCTTGAGGCTATGAGAAATATTCCCTGGCTGCCTTACCAGCCTATCTATACAGAGCGTTTAGTTCTTAATTAAAATCTTCATTAGTGTTTCCAATTTCTCACACTGTTAGGTAAAAAAATCATATGTATACTTTAATCTGAAGTCACAAACAAGTCTTTCTAAATCGTACTCAGTAGAATCTCTTTCCTCTTGATGCAATGGAGCTATGAGACAATGGAAAAGGCAATGTTTATGAAACCAAAGAGTACACATCAGGGCCACATGTCCCAAAGGGAAGTCTTTGGGAAACTTCTCCAAATCTGAGAAGTTTACAAATAGAGAACAGAGATACTTTCTAAACCTAATGATTTCTGGTTTAAAATATAGTTAATTTATATTTTTAATTTAAAAAGCAAAAAGCAAAAAAAAATCTATATACACACAAAAAACAAGAAACAATACCCTTCGATTTCTTTAATATTTACTAAAATATATATTTGCATATATTCATATATATGAATGTAAATGCATTTAAAAGTTTAGAAAAGTGTACACGATTAATAATGGCTACTTTTAGAATGGGATCAGCTAGAATGGAATTAGAGGAAGGAATAAAGGGAGACTTATTAACTCCTAGATCCTGAATATAGTCTTTTGAAATATTTCCAAAAGAAAGTATTCATATTTTACCTATGTAAACAAATCAGTGACTTTTTTAAATATGAGAAAAATGTGGCTAATCGTGAGAAGAATAAAAATGTATCATAGGTGTACAAACATATGGTATTAAGTAGAAAAATGTGAAAATTTCTATAAAGCACACACTTTTTAAAGAACAAGGAAAAAAGCAATTATCAATTTTAAAAGTTTCATTTGCTCTTTTAGAGAACTTTAAAATAAAATAAAAACTGAGTCTTAAAAAATAAATGTATCATAGACTCAGGGATTCCAGACACAATTTCAACTGAGAGGAATTTTAAAATTAATATTCACCAGTGAAGGTTCTGTAACCATCCAAATATCTCTGAGGTTAGGCCTAACATGCTTCAAGATCACTTGTCTTAGATGCCTGTTTATCAAAATAATAGTTTTCCCCTGTGCTACCATTTGAATCTTGGCACTGTCAAGAGGTGGTATAAACTTTTACTATGTCTAATGGAAGGTCTTAGGTAATTGGGTGCACACCCTTAAAGGGGATTGTGGGAGCCTGCCCCTTCCCTACTCCCTGCTTCCCTCAAGCTACAAGGAAATGAGCAGCTTCCTCCATTATGATCCCCTGCCATGGTGTGCTGCTCTGCCACAGGCCCAAACACAACAGGGCAAATTGACCATGAACTGAAACTTACAAAACTGTGAGCCAAAATAAACCTTGTTATTTCTTAAACTGATTATCTCAGGTACTATGTTACAGGCGTAGAAAGCTGATTAACATTCTCTGGACTCCTCAAAAATGTTCTTGAGGCAAAATTAAAAGAATTCTTCAAATGATCCTTAACTGCATAAAAAACCAATCCTACCAAGGGGTAAATATTGTTACCCTAATTTGAACAGAATTGTTGTAATTTCCCTGTTGTTATACATACTATATACTAGAGACTTCAAGAAAAATAAATAAATTAGAAATATCATGTTTCATTTTGAAATTTCTACAATCTCAGGTACTAACACAAAAGGCTGAATGGTTCAAGCCAGGTGAGAATTGAGGTACAGCTCACTTTCTAGCATAAGACTAAAAACTGCATCACAAATCTCATACAATACCTGGAAATGTGCACTAAGAAATCAAGTGAAAATATTCTTTCTTGTGGACTTTCAGTCCGACAATTAAGCTCTGGATTCACATGCCCTGGAGTCAGTAAGTCCCTGTTATTTTTGTCCGTGATAGGCTTGCCCCATGTCCCACACACTCAAGTCAGTGAGGCCTGAGTTGGCGAATGTGTCAGGAATGTTAATAACCAAAGTCAGCCATCCAGACATTTGCATTGTCCTCTCTCCAATTTCGAGGAGCAAGTTCATTCTATGCCTTGTGCTCTTTCTAGAACAGAGGGCCAAATTGGCCCAAATGTCTAAAATCCTTTTAGCTGAACCCATTATACTAATATCTGACAATTATGAACTAAGTCTCATTTAACATGCTTAGATGCTCTCACTTAAAGGCAATAATCACTAAAAGGAGTGAGTTGTATAAACCTGTTTCCCAGCACTCTGGTTGACAAGACACCCCACTGGTTATAATGCAACCATCAGGCAGAGCTTTTTATATTTAATGTTGAACAAATTATCCTTCCTAAATGGCAGACGGGTACTCTCACTGTCAATCTTTCTTTCCACTCAGCTGCGTTTCCATTTCACAGAACATCTTGAATTTAGCTGAGGGAAGTAGGGGTTCCTAAAAATATAGAGAAAAAAAAAATCAAAAAGAAAAAGGAAAGACAAATAAGAGCTTCTCTGCTAAACCAACAATAGGAAAGTCTTTATGCCAATACTCCCCCAAAGGGTGACTTCCAAACTCGAAGGTGGAGTTTTGCCCTGCCATCCAGGACAAGAATATCAAGAGGAGTAAGGTTAGGAGGAGTTCACTTCCAGGGGAAGAGTTTTATCTGCATTATGTCATGTGCTTTACATTACAAAAGACATTGGGAGCCAAAATGATCAAATTATATTGTTATATCATGTGCATGCATGAATATGTGACAATGAATTTCACTATTACATATGGTTTTAATGCACTAATTAAAAAAATAACAAATGCTCAATTTAAAAAGGAAGAAAATATAGTGTAGAATTTAAAGCTGTGAAACACTTTTAGAGTCATATAATCTGACCCACAATGGCAATCTCCATCCAGATGGAAATTCAGACTCACTTTGATTACCCTTAATAATGGGTGCCTTATAGCCTTCTAAAAAGAGTTTTTAAACTGTTGGAAAGTCCTTTCCCCATTTCTTCTTAATTTTGTGTCACCAACTTGCAACCTTTTAATTTCTTACCATTTGTCCCTCCAGAGCAACATACTTGAACAAATTTTGTACCATAAATCTCTTTCACCAAAACATAAAGTTTCTTAATCTACCTTTAAAATGTTTTAAATCATGACATCATTTCTTAAAGAATAAGATTTAAAAATTGACTTTTTCATTGTTTAAGAGGATGGTATTAGGCATTCCATAAGAAACTTTATTATAATTATGAATATAAAATAAACATGTGAAGATGCATTTTTACTTTTCCTATATATCAGCTTTTATTAACTGTTTCATCATGTAAAGGTTCATTCAAATTATATTACAACTAGTCTGATGAAAGAGTGAAACTTGAAATAAAGATTAAATTTTTAAATACCTACTTCAATATTAAGAAAGCTACTTACTAGGCACTGGGCATACAATGACTAACATCACATAGAGCCAGTCTCTGGCCTTAGAGATTCCAATTTAATTAGTTAGGAATGATGCTTTAACACTGGTGTCTTAGAAAATCTACTCAAGATTCTATTGTACACCAGCTTGATGCATGAGTGGTTTCACCCTGAATGGACTGAAGGTTAAAACTCTTCACACAAACAATATTTGCAAAACCTATATCTGACAACCTGTATCCAGAATACATGAAGGACTCCTACAAATAAAAAGAATACCCACTCCCCCCCAAAAAATAAAGTGCAAAATGTGGAATAGGTAGTCCATAAAAGCAGATATTCAGATAGCAAGTAAAGAAAGGTCTTTGGGCTGGGGATGTGGCTCAAGCGGTAGCGCGCTCGCCTGGCATGTGTGCAGCCCAGGTTCGATCCTCAGCATCACAGACCAACAAAGATGTTGTGTCCGCCGAAAACTAAAACATAAATACTAAAAAATTCTCTCTCTCTCTCAAAAAAAAAAAAGAAAGAAAGAAAGGTCTTAGCTTTTCTTAATAGTCATCATAGGAATGCAAATTAAAATGTCATGAACGATTACCATATACCCACTAGAATGGCTAAAATGAAACCAAGTGTTGTCTAGAATGAAGAGCAGCTGAATCCTCAGATGCAACTGATCTAAAGGTAACAAGGTATAAATGCTTTGGAAGACTATTTGGTAGTGTTGAGTAAAACTTTATGTATATCTATGCTCTATGGGCAATCCCACTTCTAGGTACACATACAACAGGAAAGTGAATGTGTTCTGCAAAAGATGTGCTGAAAAATATACACTGATGATACATTATGGCCCCAAACCAGAAATAACTCAAACATCCCTGCTTGGTAGAAGGGAAAGATAATTTGTAGTATATTTATACAAAGGGATATTCTACAGCTATGAGAATGAACATTAGCTGCTTCCTAAAGCATGTGTGGATCTCACATACTTAACATCTAGTAAAAGAAACGAGATACAAAACAGTACTTCCTATATGATTCTATCATATGAAATTCAAAACAAGTCTATGGTATTAAAAGTCAAGATAGTGGTCAAATTTGGGGAAAACAGTGACTAGAAGGCAGCATAAAGGGATTTCTGAGATGTTGTTTTTTAAAGTTGTTTTTCATTTTGGTGTTAATTCCATGAGTTTATTCATTTACTAGACT
The DNA here is from genome assembly GCF_048772815.1 of Callospermophilus lateralis. Taxonomy (NCBI): domain Eukaryota; kingdom Metazoa; phylum Chordata; class Mammalia; order Rodentia; family Sciuridae; genus Callospermophilus; species Callospermophilus lateralis. The sequence goes on along the minus strand of NC_135320.1, from coordinate 63,993,407 downwards.
TTGTACTTTTCTGAATGTAGTCATACTTCAAAAACAATTTTTAAGCTATACATAAAAGAAAAACTAATAATCCTTTATTATTATGACATTTTATAAGTTAAAAGCTGTTTTGACACGTGTCCCATTCAATTTTATTCATTTGACCAGAATTGCACTCATTCACCAAAATTTAGTAAATCTCATTCACACAGAAGACTACTAGGGGATGCAAACAACTGAAGGTTAAAAGGACATGGTTATTAATCTCTAGGAGCTTAGAGAACTAAAAATGTTAAACTAATCTAGTATAGCTGCACTAGCAACATTCATGTGGTGTCTCCCACTTACCAAGCATTGTACATCACTATGAATATTATTGGTGTTCTCTTCCATTTTTTAACTTCAAGAAAATAAGAATTCTAATGTCTGTTAAAACATTTATTGTTATATAAAGGAAAACATAATGACATTCATGGGAGAAAAGAAAATAAATGTGGTTCCATCCATTTCAAAGAGGGTAGATGTAAAGTAAGGCATGACAACCTGGTATATTTCCTCAACTATTTCAAGGACAAGAAAAATGAAATTGTGTCACAGGCACAGGAATATTTCGAAACTATGAATTCCATTCCAGTACTAGCTTTTAATTTGATTATCTCATGTAATACCACATGAAAGAGACTATATACTAGTTTAAATTTATTTCTTGAAACTAAAAAATTTCAACTTTTCAAACAAAATATCAGTCTGAAAGAATTATGAGAAAAACTATAAAGCTTGACTGTGAATATAGATGGTATAAGTATTTCCAAGAAAAAATTTGGTGCTTCCATTTAGTAAAATGTGAACTTTGCAAATGTATCAATCTCTTAGACATTAATGTCAAATATATATATATATATATACATATATATATAAGCATTTATATCACTTATATAGAATTTTATAATAAGAACGGTGTCAAAAGCATATCAATACATTACAAGATTGGTCCTATATAATTTGTGGAATCTTAGACTCACAATTTAGTAGTTTTCATTTGATATTTCAGTGTTTCTATTTGTTCTGTGGTGACATTTCATTGATTTTACCGTGTTTTCTCCATTCTTAAAATAAATATCCTTTGCTGTGAGTTTAGTCCAACACTCTGAAACAAATGGTAGTCGAAAACATCATCATATGATATCATCTGCTAAAACTAATTCATTCACTCAAACTTTATTGTGTGAGGTTCCAAGCACTTTGTACCAGGCCCTGTGCTGTCAAAACTTGGAGGAGCAATTTTAAGGCTTGTGAGGAGTAAACACAACATTTCAGGCGCCATGTTTAACTTTGTGGATAACAGGAACAGATGAGACAGGTTTCCTGACTCAGAAAATCTCAATCATTAGAAGTTAAAGAGATATAAACGCATATTTGTATTTATGTGTAGAATAAATATATCAAAAGGAGATATGAACTGAAGACTTTGGGTAGAGAGGGAATGATGTGCTGATTAATAGAAATTAGAAAGATTTCCAAAACCAACACCTGAGCTGATGGTAGAGGCATTCAAGATCAGGAAAATATTTTTCTTTTTCCTTTTTCTTTTCTTTTCTCTCTCTCTCTCTCTCTTTTTTTTTTTTTTTTTTTTTTGAGACAGGGTCTCAATAAGTTTCCTAGGCTGGCCTGGAACTTATGATCCTCCCAAGTGCCTGGGATTACAGGCATGCACCACTGCGACTGGTTGATCCTTCACTTTTATGACTTTTTTCTATTGCTTTCAGATAAAGAAAGAACTAATGTGTTCCTCAAATAATCCTCAAATCCCAACCCAAGGGCATTTCATTGTTTCAGTTTGGTGCTTTTACAATAATGGTGGGAAATTCTGCATGACTGTGGAGGAAACATTGAGGGAGACAAATCTGAAGAGGAAGTTAGAAGATAGTTATAAGGGATATTTTATACCATGACAAGGAAAATTAACTATCTTGTTGGCAATAAAGAAACTGTAGGAATCCTCAAGCAGGGTAATAAGATAATCAGATTTGTTTTGCACATGCTAACTCTACTAGTAAAATGATAGAGGTACAATAAACTGCTTATAGTGACATGATTATTGAGCTATTGCTGTGTTATAAAGCATTATGTTTAACCAAAAAAAAAAGACTTTGATTTATATTTCTATCCTGCAATTATCTGTGTAACCTTTATTTAGTACCTTAACCTCTTTCAACTTTAAATTTAATCAACCTCTATGTGGATAATATGTAGCTGGTGTTGACTTGAAGGTTAATTAAGTGAGGAACTAGATGCAAGGACTTAGCATCATGAATACAGGTAGTAATGAATAAACATTGGCTTTGATTAATCCTCTAGCATTTGAGATACTCATTGTCACATCAAAGGCAGAATATTTAAAGTAATCATTAGTACAGAAGTGTTCAACTCAACCCATGATGTCCATTGAAATGAATTTTAAAACTGTTGAAAATAAACATGTCAAGAATCTACTGCAAGATTATGATTCAGCAGTTCAGAAGTTCTGTGGAAGAGCCTAAGCACCTGCATTGGCCAAGCACCTGCATTGCACTTTAGGTTCTAAGATAATTTTGATGCACAAAAAAGATTTAAAAGGTAAGGCAATTAAAGAACACTTTAACTATTTTGTAGTTGGATCAGTATATCCTTCTTGTTCAATTTGGTAACTATTTATTTTACTCATCCAACATTTGCAAAGATTTAGAATCTGTTTAGTATGTGATAGATTAAACACTGCTTCTATATTTATACAGTATCTTTTGCTTGTGTATCTATAAATAACAATGGAGTTTAGAAACCTCTGGACCTCAGTTTCCAAAGTCATAATATAAGGAGAGATGCATAGTACCCTGGTTCAAAAGAAATATGTCAGAGCCACACCTGTAGATTAATTTGATAATGCATACATATAAGACCAGGAAAACTAAGGCAAATTCAGAGGGAGGGATCCAGATGAGATGACAAAACAGCAACCATGTTGCTTAATCCAGAATTCAAACACACAAATGAGTCAAAGGTCATGATGTTGCCGTCAGTCAGAAACCAGGAAGAAAAGGAAAATTTAATGATTGCATGAAAGGTCAGAGCACACAGCAAGTGAGTGAGAGATAAGAAGGCAGAGATGAACTTGTGGCTTCCAAAGCTGGAAGGCAAGGCAGAGGGCCAAAAGCTCAGGCAGGTCAGCAGGAACCAGGTGATCTACAAATAAGATGAGCAGAGGAACAGATGCCAGGAACCAGGAAAAGGGAGCACTTGCTTCCAAGGCAATCTTCAGACCCTGGCAGGAAGCTTCTTATAAACACTGCCTGCTGCAGCAGGAACCAGTCTAGGCCTGTAGATGGAAGCAAGCAAATGCATGAAAATGGAGAAGGTGAAGCTTATGGGAACAAGAATAGCCTAAGATCTCTGGCGAATAATGTCAGCCAACCACAAAGACACAAAACCAATGTGAACCCATATTTATACTAAATATTACTAAGACAGAAGTTTATATTTAAGAAACTATGAGATGTGCCTGAAAAAAAATATCAGAATAACATGTAAAAAAGAACAGTGCAACACACATACTAATTTAACTCATTCATTCATTCATCCTGTCATTTATTCAACCAATAACAATTATGGAATGCCTTCAACTTTCAAGCCCTGTGCCAGGCGCTAGGTATACCAGGATGAACACAGAGACCCCACTGATCTTATTGTCTAACAGAGCCAACAAAGGTAGAATTATTACAATATAATGCATTAAGTCCTATGATACACTTAACTTTAGGGTGAAGGGAGGTGAAGCCTTAAAGAATTCACAACAGTGAGTCAGAGGAGAATGTGTTCCACTGCAAATGAATAGCAGGTACAAAAACAAGATGGGAAGGGAAGGAGGGAGTGTTTGAAGATTTGGAAGTAATTCAGCATGGCTGGGGCATATGTTGTGCAGTCAGAAATAATGCAAAATTAAGGTCACAGGATAGATAGGGGAATCTCTAATGAAAGACCATATTAAAATGTTTGTAATTTATCCAAAATATAATTTTCTCTGACTAAATAATTTCAAGTAATACATCCAAGGCTCTGCAACAGAAAATGGAAGATGAACTAGAATACCAAATAACGTATGAATTCAGCCATGCACTTGTCCATCCATGGAAATAACAATCTGGTTAAAAATGAACTGGTTTTGACCTTTAGTCTTAGAAATATAAAGGAGGGTAGGGGAGTGGATACAGCTCCAAATAGTTGCATAAATTTTATTTTGCCTGTTCCAGGCATTGTTGTTGATCAAACACCTCAAGAAACTCTATACAGATCAGATTAAGGGCTGTAGACAAATCTAACTTTATACTATTTTAATTTAAATAAGAAATCTAAACTTAACAAATATATGAAAACGAAAGATAAGCAAAATAAATAGTTACCACATCAAACTAGAAAGAGATATTAATCCAACTACAAAATTTATGGGTGAAGTTTTCAATTGCTATGCCTTCTAACTATTTGATGGTATAATGTCAGTTATGGAAGAGTCCCAGGGAAGACTGTAAAAAAAAAGTGTTTACAGATTTTATCCCTTTTCTAGTCATGTCTCTACCTATTCAATTTTAATCCATACTTTTAGGATGCTGGAAAAACTCTACAACTGCGTAGCTTCAAGGTATGACAAATCTGAGGACCAGGCCTCAGTCAGCCTCCATGTCCACCAGGTCTTATTCAGCATTCTTTCCCATTTCCCTCAGCAGTTTTGACAACTTTCACCTCTTACCAAGTCTTCTAACCCATTCTCAGCAAAGTCCTTTGCTCTTACTCACTAGATATAGGAATTCACTATAAAAGGTTCCACCATAGTGTCCTAAAGATTGTGAGATCAGCAAACAACCAAGGAAAACTCTAACCCTTAAAGAATACCCGGATCATGGTAGGCCCTTTGAGAAGATTGAAAAAAAGGGAGGATAGAAAATGAGGAGGTAACCAGAAGTTTTTAGTACTACAAAACCCAAAGAAGGAGAATATTTTAAGGAGGAAGTAGAAAACAGAATCAAAAGACACAGAAATGTCAAGAAAGTTAAAAGGAAAAGTGCCCAGTGAATGTAGCAAGGTGGTGATCATTGCAAGTAGTGATTTTATTGCAAGTAATTTCAATTAAGTGATGAGAATAGCAACCAGATTGTAGTTGGCTAACCAAAACAAGGGCATATCACTCTTTCAAGAAATTTTCTATAAAATAGGGAGATATCATGACTGCTTTAGAGGAATTGAAAACAAACGGAAGGTCTCATGGATCAACAATGGAGGTGTTGGAGGAAGCTGCAGAGGGGATGGTAATGGAAATGCAAAGGTTGTGGTCCTTGAGTGGTAAGGGTGGTGGTGATGAAGGTGTAAAGAAGGTGGAGGTAGCAGAATTGGTGATAGAGAAGCTAGTGGCAGTGGAGCTGATGGTGCAGCTGATGATGGGGTGGTGGTGTTAGTCAAGGTGAAGGTGGTAGTGGTCTTGGTAGTGTTGGTGGTGGTGGTGATGATGATGGCAGAAATAGAAATAGTCATTTTAAATTCAGGAGAAACTTGTGCATGTTTATCTACTAAGTTAAAAGACCAGGAACTATTAAGAGAAAAAATGATAATAATTGCATTGGTCTCAAAGGAAAATAGACAGGAATATTAGAACACAGATTACGGAAATAAATGGCAAAACCATATGCCATAGTTAAAAGTCTCGCACCAAACCATATGCAAATGTGTCATGAAGTTCTGTACCTGCCTTTCTGCTTTTGTACTTAGTGATCTACCTGCTGCCTAGAATACCCTTTCTATCTCCCATTGTAAGCATATTAATTCCTAATCCTTTTTCAAAATAGGACTTAGAATCTACCTCTTCCAGGAAACCTTTTCAAATACCCTCCCTGTTTTGATTAAGATACCTGTCCTTGGGGTTCCTAGAATATGCTGTCCATGATCCATCACACGATTTTCATACTAAAGTGTAATTGTTTTAATTTCTACTAGAATGTAGGATCCACAAAAGCAAATACCACATTCCATAAGGCTTTCATTTATTCACTCAACAAAACTGACATATTACTATTAATAATAAAAATCTATTGAGCACTTATCGAATGGAAAATCATAGTAGGAAAATTTTAACCTGTTGTCTGCTTTTGTAAATTAAGTTTTATTGGAACACAGTCACATTCATTTTCTCATTGTTTGTGGCTGCTTTCACACTACAATGGTGAGGCAAGTAGTTGTGATAAAGCCTATATGGCTTACAGATCCTAAAATGTTTACTATCTCACCTTTTACACAAGTTTGCCAATCCCTACTTTAACCAATAGAGGCACAAATAATGACTCAATCCTATCCTACAGAAGTCTGTACTTCAGTGGGGACATCCAGGAATTATAGTAAAATATGATACATATTTTGATAGTGGACATTAAAAGTGCTACAGGAACATATAGGAGAAGCACTTGATATATTCTTTGGAAAATCCAGAATTTTGTATATTTAGCATCTAGCACTATCTAGCATATTGGAGGATGGTCTATAAGCAGACCAATTTTTTTCCAAAGGAGAAAATTTATTTATCATATGCAATACTTGAGAAAGACTCTAAGGTATACATCTGAGTAATTATTCAAAAGTCTACTGATATTTGTACCACAAGAGAACTGAATTAGGATTTCATTTAGTTATATATCATTATTGTAAAGATAAAAGTTATCCAAATATTTCAGACTTTAAATCTGTTCCAAAGACATAAGGTTCTAGCTTGGTCTCCCCATTTAAAAAAAAAAAATAGTAACTCTGATTCTGGCCTTTGGAGGTAAAAGCCTGAATTAAATACTTGCTGACATTTGGGAGACTTTCATAATGTTCATTTTATTTCAGAATTCTTCAGAAGATTTTATTGTGAATATTTAATGCTATCACCTAATCTAAAAATAATAAGTACTTAATACCCTCTTGATTTCCTCTTTATTTTACACATTACCATGCACTTACACATGCACACAGACATACACACACACACACACACACACACACACACAAGCAAGCATATTTTATACCCAATATCATCTCACGTAATACATGCATCTCTTAAACAAACAAACCCATATATCCTTCACACATATACTTTTGAGAATATGCACCAAACGCAAATCTAATGCATGCATATTTATATAGATTTATTTTAATCAGAGATGGCACATAGGTTCTGTTGAAAGGTCAATGCCATTCAATCAAGGGTCTGCCTGTGGCCCTGTGTTGAGAAAGCTGGTGAGGGCACTTTTGAGCACACAAGAACTTGGACTGTGATTCTTTTGTGATGTTGGCCTTGGACACCAAAGTTGAAATGGGGACTGAGTCAACTTATTTGCCATCCTGTCCCTTAGCAATCTCACACATTGACAGATATTTTTTGAAAGTATACTCTTGCTGCAAGCTTACCACAAGCAAATGAACAGTGATTGATGCTCCCAAGAATTGAGGCAGGTGGAAAAGTTCTTGGTGGAGATGACCTTGATGGAGAGGAAAGAGATAACAGTAACTTAGATTTGCAAGGCATCTCATCACTTTCAAAATAACCTCATGAGTTTTACCCCCCACTGGATCTCTGCTACTTACTTAGCTTTATAGATTACAAATCTAAAGTAAGCAGGGCTCAACGAAATCCTTGGGGCTTATAAATTCAAACATGTTCATGTGGAATTTTGGACAAAGCAGAGAGCCAAATCCCAAACGAAGATACCTTCAGGGATAGAAGACAGCTTCCCAGGAAGTGGAGGAAATCCACTTCTCTGAGGTAAAAATGATTAGGAGTTATCAATGATTATGAGGATGCTTTGAGTATTGTTACAAGATGTTTTGGAGAAAAATAATGTTATAATGCAAAGCAAGAACTTACAATAGCATTAGAAGGATTAAACAAATATTCAATGTAACAAATGTATAATAAACATTACTTTCCATGGGTCAGGCTCTGTACTAGACGATACAACTACAAATAAGAAAAAAAAATGTCTAATGCTTGCTCTCTCTTAAATTCCTAAATTAATTCCCCTACTTCTCAGTCATTCTAGTAATTTTGTGTCCATTTAAATCACCTGAGAAGTGTATTTAATTTGAAAGTTTTATGTATTTGGTTAACAGTAGACTCCAGAAATTCAAATTTTCAGCAAGCTCCCAAATATCTCTAAAACCAATGGCATTTGTCCATGAACCTCACTGTGAATGCATTGAATGCATTGCTATCTTTGGGTGTTAATGAACATAGAGTTAGGAGGTGAGCAACTTAAATTTTATTCCCTTGACAACATGATCACCTGTAAATCCAGTTACCCAGTTTCCCTCAGTGGTAACATCTTGTAAAACTACAGCAAAACATAACCAGGAAATCAACAGGATACAGTCAAGATACAAAATATTCCCCTTACAAGGATCCCTCATGTCATCCTTTCACAGCCATAGCAACTTCCCATCCTACTCTTTCTCGAACTCTGGACTACTAATCTTTTCTCCATGTCTATAATTACTTTGTCATTTCAACAATTCTATGTTGGTAAAATCATACAGTATATAAAATATACTGGATGTTGGCTTTTTCCTCCACTGAGAATAAGATTCATCAGAGTGGTCATATGCACCAATTTTTCATTGCATCTTGTTGCTGACTACTATTCCATTACATGGATCAACTGGCTTGTTTAATCCCTCACCCACATAAGAGCACCCAGATTGTTCTAGCTTTTAACTATTGTGAATACAGTACACATAAATGTAAACAACATATACTATTAACCCTTTCAAAGAGTTACAATGGTTGAATAAAATGTAGAAACCTAGCTTACTGGTTTCTGGTTTACTGGTCTCTAATGTTCAGTGCCAGTTTATAAACTGAAAACCTTAAGTCCATAAAATGCAGAAGTTTGGTGATGCAGTTCTACAACAGAAATGTTTACAATAAAAATCAAATCACCAGACAGAGTTTGGAGCCCAGTAGCTAGGACACCCTCTTTGTTTAACATTAGTTACAACAAGTTACAGAAGTCAGAGCTATTCCCCTTTCCAGGGCTGCCATTTATCTATTTATTTCTATATCATCTAAGTATGTTTACATATATGTACATGTGTCAAGATAGATTTTAGGATCTGTAAGCCATATAAGCTCTGTCACAACTACTTGCCTCACCACTGTAATGACAAGAACAACTAAATAACTGACAATAACAACTTGAAAAAGGAAAAGTTTATTGGCTCACAATTACAGAGGTACAGTACAAGGTCAGCCAACTCCATTGCTCTGGGCCTGAGGTGAGGAGCAAAAGAGCATGGCAGAAGAAATCTACTCAGCTTGTGACAGCCAAGAAGCAGAGAAAGAGGTGAAGAAGCTGAGGGTAAGATAATCTTTTCCCTGGTATTCCCCATGACCCACCTCCTCCATGCATCTCCACCTGCCTACACTACCACCAGTTAGCCCATTAAAACTAGGACGGACTGATTAAGTTACAGCTATCCTAGTGTAATCATTTCACTTCTAAATATCCTTGCATTAAGATATGAACTTTTGGGGGGACACCTCATATTTAAATTCTAACAGTATGTATATATAAGCATGCTGTGAAAAACACACTGGTATTTTAATACTACCAATACCTTCAAACAACATTTATAACTATAGGTGACATGCAATATAGTGCCCTGGCCACAACCATACACTGATACATGCATCATCAACAAACTGGGAGGATCCTCTAATCTTTTTATACCCATCTCTTAGAAACTTGCTACTGTGCTGATTTTTTTCCCTTAACAATTATCTTGATAGCCCTAGAATATTGATTTAAAATTGTTAGATATTAATCTGCATTTAATCTATTCCTTTGCATGAAATTGTGGCCCTATCTATGAGTATCTACATTCTGACAGAATACACCGTGGTATGGTCATATGATGTAATAACATACAGCTGTTAAAATACGCAGGTAAAAGTATCAATAACCAATAAGAGAATTACAAATTCAAATGTAATTCACAAATGTTTATTTCTAGTTTGGACATCTACTTCCCCTGAGTTCCAGATTTCCACTCAACAACTGTCATTTGCATGCTCAACTATTATTTGAAATTTCATGTGACCCAAACAGAACCAATCCTTTCTCCAAGCCCCAGTCCAATTATCACCACCTACCACAATCCCACCCATCTAAAAAACCTGTATCCCATTCACTTAGTTGTTGAGACAAAAAAAAAAAAAAAAAGGCATCACCCTTGATTCTCCCAATAGTGTTCATTTAAAACACCAGTAAATCCTGTCAGCTCTGTATCTAAACATGTCTAAAGTATTTTCACATCTTTCCATTGAAATCACCTCCAGATATTCATTGAGGCCTCAATTTGAGTGTTGCTTTCTGAGTAATACCTGAAAAGCTAAGCTTGGCAGCTCATTACCACATTTCCTATTTTAACAGCTTTAAAACACTTAGTGGCTGAAAGGACCTTGTTTATTCACACTTCTTTTATCTCACTGTCTTCATTAGGATATCAGTTCATCACTATATTCTTAGCATCTAAAACTGCCTGGCATATAATGGCCATTCAATAAATATTGACTGACTACTATTCCCATGACACCACTTTATTATTTTAGAGTTTTCAACAGTATTTTTAAGAATGTGATGTGACTGCAGATAAATTCCTATCCCTAGGCATTTGTTTTTTTCTTTACAAAATGGGAGAAATTGAATGATTTAGAAATTTCTTATCTATGTTAAAATTTCATGACTCTGTGTGTGCTGACTTAAATTATAAAATATCTCTTTCCCACTCTATTCACTATTTAGCTTTTTTACTGTTATAAACCATAATACATATATGTGTGTGTACATATATACAAATAAAACACACACACATATTTGCAATTCATAAAGTATTTTGTTTTCCATTGTTTCCTCTGATACTCACTTCAAACTCCTGGAGAATTATATTTATTATTTCTGTGTTATAGATGGGGCTCTATAAGCCCAGAGTAGGTATATGTGACATGTTTAAATTCACCATGAACCTCATTTCACTTTTTTTTTAAAAAGTCTATTATTAACAAAAGTTGATGGCTATCTAGTATTTTAATTTTTTATAGCTATGATGTAGACCCCTGATGAATGACCTTTCTACAAAATGCTTTTGCAGTTAATAAAATCATCATATGTGTGGTTTAACCATTCTAACACAGTTTCCCAGTTTTCACAATGATTTTGATTAGTCCAGCTCTTTCTGTAAGAAAAAAAGAGAGCTACTGAATGTTTGCATTGAATGCACAAAAGACCCACATGACAAATTCTACTCTCTTTCCATCCTGCAATAGCATTCACTGTTCTTCCATTTGAGTAGATCTTTGAGTAAATAAATGCATTGCTTCCAGAAAGCTTCCACAGTGAATAGTAGTACAAAATAATTATAAGTATTTAGCTTTAAATTTTCGCTGCACAATTTACTGACTTTGTGACTGTAAACAAGTCATATGCTCCTTTTCTTCACCAGTAAAGTACATAGGAATAACTACTTAAGACAATGTAATAATTAAAAAATTAGACAATGTGAAGTACTGCCTGGTATATAGTACACATTCAGCAATGGGAGCTCTTTCCCATCCTGTTATCTTGAAGAAGTAACATATCAATCTAATCACACTTTAGCAAACATGTCATCAGGAAAGAGAGGGAAGGGAAAGACAAAATAGGTTTGGAAAATGTACTGAATAAATGGTGTTGAATGAGTAACTTATAGGCAGATACAGCTCTAGCTCTACATATTTTGATAAAACAGTGAAGAACTAAATGTCTAAAATTCTTAGAACAAGAAAATTACACTTTAGTCCCAGGAAAGAAAGGCTAGAATTTATTTGCAATCATTTGAACTGAGTTTGTTTTCCTCTAAGTTGGCGTTTCTAATATGAAGCTCTGGCACCATTTGAACTCTCCAACTTGTGAGGTGTTTATTTAGCATTCTTCTCAGGCTTAGAGAACTCAAGATGGATTTTTCTCCAATTTAATGAGTCCTGGCTTAGAAACAGTGTTTTGGGAAGGGGCTGGAAACTTAAAAGGAGAAAAAAAGAACCTAAGAACTGTGGGATTACGGTTGATGCAATATCAAAAAGGCCATATTAGGTAACCTGTTAATGTCCTTCATCTCAAAGGTTATATAAGCCCCCAGATTTAAACCTTCTTTCTAAAATGAATTCTACAATCACACTGTATATTCTCTCCTCTCCCGCCGCCTCCCCTCTCATTCAGCATCTCCCCACCTGGAGTCACCTCCATCTTCCATTTTTATACTCTTATTCATTCTCCAAGATAAATCACCTCCTGTGTAAAGATTTCTCTTTTAAATATTTATTTTTTACTTGTAGTTGGACACAATACCTTTATTTTATTCATTTATTTTATGTGGTGCTGAGGATCAAACCCAGGGCCTTGCAGGTGCCAGGCGAGTGCTGTATCTCTGAGCCACAATCCCAGCCCTAGATAACCTTTCTTAATACACTAATCAAACACTATTGTATTTAATGAATTGTATTTAATCAAACAATCTCACTGTATTCTTGCAATATGTCCAGAAAAGTCTAAGTCCAGTGGATTGTGCTTAGGTATTTGCCCACTGATATTTATTTGTATTCTTAATTTCTGAAGGTCCTCTTAGAGATGATGCATTGTAGAGAAAGTATGTTGACAAGGAGGGAGAAACAAGGCTCCTGTGGGTAAGACTCTCCTCTGGTCCACTGCACAATCAGAGCTGGGCTCACTCTGATGAGAACCATTCCAAACAGGAGTTTTCCCTTTCTTCTTCCCATCTTGTAGTCTGATTGACCCTTCCGAAGCAGGAACTCAACATCAGCACCTGTCCACCTTCCCTCTTCCCCAGTTACAACTCTCACTCCCCACCCCTCCCACTTTGTCCCCAAATCTTCAAGGACACTCTCAGTGCTCCTAAGGTTTCAGAATAAAAATCTAATAATATTTCCTTCCAAACAGGTGGAAATACCTGTTGTAAAGAAAACTGTACAATTTCAAAGGCAGAGACTGGTATTTTTAACCTAATAGTTTCACATTTCTAGTGCACCTTTATTTCCGTACATTCTTTGTTTTTACTTGTATAATTATCTTTAAGGAGCCAGTAAGGATCCAATAGAAACAATATCTGATACAGAGTCCTGGAAATCTGAAATACAGAAAGAAGAGCCGGAACCATATTCCCAGGAGACAATTCTAAAATAACCTAAGCCAAGCTGGTGAAGGAAATCCTGGGCAAACAGCAGTTTGACCAAAAACCATAGTGGGGACTTGTATCCTTCAAAGGCCAAGAAACAGGGAAATTCAATGGCTGGACCTTGAGTAGAAGTGGCAGGGGTAAGGTGAGGCACATAAGACAGTAAAGTCAAGATTTGGCACACAAAACAAGATTTTTTGTTATGAGGTTTCCATTATGTTATGAATCTGTATTTTCAATGAGGTAGGGGATTTCCTACCAGAGAGAAGAAATCTTAAGTGTTTGAGCCTTATGATCAGAAAAAAGTAGGATAAGGGATGACCAGATGAAATTGAGCTAAGGCAACAAGATAAATTGTTTGGTGCACTTAACATGTGCCCAGTTGAGTAGATACATGAGATTGGGTTCCAGATTTTTTTTTTTTAACAGACTTGCACTGTAAAGTTCTCTCACATATGACTAGAATTACATTGTATTTTAAGCTGATTGTGTATGCCCAACTCTAGTGAATGTGACATGAAGGGGAAGAGGGGGAAGGGAAGCGACGATACAAGGACAGGGGTGCTACTACGGAGAAGCAGCCCTCTATACAGAAAACTCCTTCTAGAGGCAAAAGTAAAGATTAATCCAAAAATAAGCAAGTAACAAGAAACTCACCTGGCAGAGCCTTTACCAGCTGTGGTGGCTGCTCTTGACTCTTAACTATGGTAGGAAGATGCAAACAGTTTCATCACAAAGACCTTTAGTAGAGTTGGACATTCTTGATGGGGCTACATGGAACTCTAGCAATTCTAAGGGAAGCCAAAATGTTCCCAGGGGTCTTTTCAATAGCCTACCTTCCCGGGAAGGGAGATAGTGTATTTGAAGCTTAGTTTTTGCATTGGGACTAACAGATCAGAACCCAGTTTTTTTTTCCTCCAGTGTGAGGAAGTCTTTTGAACCTTGCCTAAAGACAATATAAATTATATCTCTATATTGCACTTTTTATTAAATAAGTCCTTGGAGGCTTTTTGTTTTAGGTTTTGATTTTTAACACAATTGCTATTATTTCCAGAAAATAAATGGCCCTATTTAACGCCAAGTCAGAAATCAGGTTAACTCAGACAAGACACCTTGTGCAAACGCGGTGCCCAAGGTCGTTGGTGAAATTGGAATAGAGCCAGTAGCAGCACACAAATCTAGGGCCCCGGTTTTGGGTCGTGTCTCCTTAGCTGCCCCCAGACCAGCTGTGATCGCGAGAGGAATTTTCCCAAGCAGAGACTGCCCTAAAGGGCACTTTGGGTTCACGCTGCGGTTTTCAGTGCTTTTTCATCTCCAGCGAGAAGACAAGGCACTCCTTCGGTAAGGTGGCGACCCGCGAGCGAGACCTCCCCAGGCCCGCAGCTGCGTGCGGGTGCAACGCAGACCCTCTGCCTCTGCTGGGCCCCGCTCGGCTGCCGGGAACCCAGCGCTTCGGCAGCGCGCCACCCCCTCCCCGAACGGCTTCAGGAAACAGCCTGCAGGGAAATCTGCTGGGGACCTGGTGACAGCCACCAGGCCTTCGGCTCGAGAGCCCGCAAGCAGAACCCTGGCGGCTCCGGTGGCGCTCGGCCCTCCTCGCGCCCGCGTCGCTGCGCCCCACCTACCGGTGCCGGCCCTTTGGTCTCCCGCCCGTTTACCCACTTGGCCCGCAGCCCCGGCCGCCGGGCTGGCTGCAGAAGCCGAGGGGCCGCGGGGACTGGTGCGTACCCGCTGCCGTGGCACCACGTGTCCGCACCCGGCTGGCGCGGGAGGAGCGGGCCGGGCCCGGCTCCCAGGTCCTGAGCGCAAACCCTCAGCGACGCGGGGTCCTGCCCGCTCGCGGCCCAGCCGGACCCCGACCACTCGGGCTCACGGAGGTGCCTTCTGGACAGCGCGATGGATCCCTTCTGCGAGAGAAAGGGTAAGACCAGGGCGTCTGTGTGGGCACTGGTGTCAGCACCTGTGGGCACAAGGAGGGCAACTGATGCCTTCGGTCCAATGGGGGTTGAGGTGTGAAGCTCTAACCCCGGAGCCACCCCCTCAATTGAGGGTTGTATCCAGGGTGCTCAGGGAAAGACAGAAGTAGGTCATGGAAATGGGACATCAAGGGACTCCCAGCAGAAGATGAGGGGACAGTGTACCTGTTTGGTTATTACAATGATTGAGCTTTGTGACAAGCAAACTTGGCGTTTGGGGTAGATTTTTTATCTCCCTACATTATTTTCCTCAGGAGCGGGGTTTGAAAATGGTGCCTTTTGAAAAGTAAGGAATAGGTGGTCTCCAAAGGGCTCAGTAGTTCTTTCCAAAATTGTAGACTATCCAGAATCCCCAGAGGATCCTTTTCAAGTTTCTGCTTCCTAGGGGATTTTCCATAAAGATTATTGGAAGTGAGAAAGGAGAACCATTTTTTTCATCAATATGTTGTTGGAGGACTCAGTTGACAAAGTCAGACATCCTCATGCTGGGTACTATCAACAGGTTTGAATTTAAAAGAGGAGTGAATTGTAGAGCGGAAGAGCTTAAAATGGTGCGTGGGCTGGGATTCTTAAAAACTTTAAATGGAAGACATCTCTTGGGAAAAACTGCCTTTTGATGTTCTTCAGTGCAGAGCAAATAGTTTTGTAAGAGAAAGCAAAGGAGTCTACTGCCTAGTTCCTCATGATTCTCTAGTCCTGGCCCTGGCCAGTGGGCAGTTTCAGAATCTCAGAAAAGTGCTAAATTTAAACCCCACAGTTCAGAATCTTCAAACCTGAAGTCTTTGCTGCAGCACAGCCAAATCAGATACTTAGCCAGGCACATTTTTGGAATGTTTGCTTCTTTTTCTTCAAGGGGTAGCCTTGGGGACAAAGAAATTAGATGTCTTCTGTGCCAAATTTTTGCCATAGGTACATTTGGTGAGAGAAGAGAACAAGTAAAATCATTTTTTTTTCTTACATGCATGGGAATTAGGAGCAATAGTATATTATTATAATGCGATTTTGGGTTATTTAATTTATTTGACAATGACACTACTTTAATGACAAATACATGTACAACACACTGTTCAACCCATTATGCTCTCCACATTTTTACATTAGACTTCATTAACTAGATTTGCACTTAACAGTTTTTAAGGTAATATCATAATTGAAACTAAAAAAAAAAAAAAGATTGGTTTTAAATAATGGCCCCCTAAAAAAATCGATCAAAACTTCATTTTCATGGGTGATGTGTTAGTCAGCTCTGTTGCTGTGACAAAATACTTGAGAAAAAAAAACTTAAAGGAGGAAAGGTTTATTCTGGCTCAGAGTTTCAAAGGTTTTAGTTCATAGTCAATTGGTTCCTTTGTTTCTGGACTTGTGGTAGTAAGGCCCAGACACAACAAGGAAGTGCATGGTAGAGCAAAGGTTCTCACTTCACAGTTTCCAAAAAATAGAAAGCTTGAGAAGGAGATGCTAGGGACAAGATATAGCCTGCAAGGGTCTGCTCCCCAAGGACTCATTCTTTCCAATTAAGCTCCAAATCCTAAATTTCCACTATTTCCTACTAGTCTATGAAAATATGATTTAATCCATTGATGGGGTTAGAGCCCTCACAACCCAATCACCTTCCAATGGTTTATATCTGAAAACTGCTGCCTTGAAGAAAAAGCCTTCAACACATGAGATTTGAGGCATATTTCAGATCCAAACCATAGCAGAAGAGCTACTCAAGCTAGCAGTTTTACTAGCTTGTACAAACTAGTGGTTGGCGGAGCTTACAGAAGGGGTGAGAAGAAAATGAAAGTGGCATGGCAGAGATCTTTGTGTAATGGCATGACTGTGTGTCTTCATTGTGGTGGTAGTTCTACAAATCTACATGTGATGAGATGTCAGAGCTATAAACACATTGCACCAAGGCCAATTTCCTGGTTTTGATATTATACCATAGTTATGTAAGAGACAACCACTGGGGGATACTTGGTCAAAGGTACATGAGACCTCTTTATACTATCTTTGTTACTTCCTATGGGTCTTTAATTATTTCAAAATGAAAACTTGCCTTAAGGTCATTTTATAGAACATCAAATTCCAACATAGGCTGTTTTTCTAAATCGGTACACAAAATAATTTGTTTTACTATATATGCTGAGTATTTTATACATACTTAAAATATTTGTGACATAAACTCATACCTGCATGCTTCTTTATTGATATTTTAAAAGATCATGCATACTTTTAAGGCATTATTTCTTGTTCTAGCCAGTTTTTTTGTTTGTTTGATTGATTGATTTTTTTTTTTCTGGTGTGGCCAAAAGACCTGACAAAACAATTTTAGAGGAGTAAAAGGGTTTTGGAGTCCTCACAATTTCAGAGGTCTCAGTCCATTAGAAGGCTGGCTCCATTCCTCAGGGCTCAAGGTGAGGCAGAATATCATGGCAGAAAAGTGTGGTGGAGAAAAGCAACTGGGAACTTGGCACCAGGAAGCAGAGAGAGAGAGAAAGACTCCACTCTTCAGATACAAAAGATGAAAAGCATGCCCTCAATAACCCACCTCTTCTAGCTACACCCTACCTGCCTTCAGTTAGCACTCAGTTAATCCCATTAGGGGATCATTCACTGATTGGGTTAAGGCTCTCATAAC
Source organism: Callospermophilus lateralis (assembly GCF_048772815.1). NCBI lineage: Eukaryota > Metazoa > Chordata > Mammalia > Rodentia > Sciuridae > Callospermophilus > Callospermophilus lateralis. The sequence continues at coordinate 63,975,551 of NC_135320.1, read as the reverse complement.
CCAATCATGTAACCTCTAAGCCTTTTTCAGTTGTCTCACACATGAGCTTTTGGCAGACACCTCATGTCCACACCATAACGCTTCTTATGCTAGGCTTTCAGTTTAGCCTGAGGATACTAAATAGCATCTTAGCAATAGATATTGGTTTCAGTTTGATTGCTTAAAATTTGGGGAGAAAAAAATAAGATATCTCCTTTAAATAATTATGCTAAAACAAAACAATTTTCTCTAACCATTTGTTCTTTCTCCCTTTCTCCCCCTACCCCACCTGCTCCCCTGTATGAAAATACTGAAATCTGAGGTCTGCAGTTGTTCTTTCTTCTTAATAGGATGTTACCTGTGTTTCAGGTGACTGAACCCATAGGCATCACCCAGCAGAAATGATAGGAGGGGATTGGCTTTCTATAGAAAGAAACTGGTGTTCATAAAGATTTCTCATTTTCAGAGAAACGAAGAACATAAATTAATTAATTAAAGTATCTGAAACATCTTCTGTGGATTTTCAGAGCTATTCTCACCAACATTAGGATGTTTCTTCTTTGAATGTTAGCCATCAATGCAGAAGCCCCTCAAACCTAAATGTATTCTCAAATGAGAGACAGAAAGCTAAATCTTCATTGGTCTCATAGACTGAGGTCCTTCCAGGTGCTGACAAAGGAAAAAAAGGCCCCTGTATACACACTTCTGACCAAAGAAGCATCCTTCTACATGTGAGGAGGCAGTATTTTCAGAACCTGGATTTTATTAGTATACTTCACGATTTTTACCATGTCTAAATATGAACTGTATTTTATTTTCTTGATATTATTTAAATTGACACACTATTTTTTTCACTTAGCCTTTTTCTAAGAAATAATACCTATGAAATGCCAGGTATCACCTCTTAGTTATAATCTTCCTAATGTGCATAAATAAATATGTAACTTCTAAGAAGACTTATCTGAGGGTCACCAGAAATCATCTGTGTACCGCCACTTGTTTGTACACTTGGCACATTGAGAGACCCTGTACAATAGCAAGGCTTTGAGGAGTGGTCCAGGAAGTGATACAAAAGGAAAGTCAAGCTATGCAGAACATTTTGAGAAATAATGACATTAAATTAAATATTTGGTTCCAGATAATTTTTCCAATCATGATCTTGTGAACATCAAATTATGTTTAGAGTAAATACAAGTATTAGGGCACCCCATTTCATCATTGAGAAGATCCAATTATCCTTATATTGAGATTAGATCTGAGTTGATCTAATTGTAGTATCTCTGCTGTCACACAAACAGAAATCCCCAATAGCATGTGAAACCTTCCTGGATGCCTCAATGAAGTACCTATACTTCACCACATGTCCCAAGCTGACTGTGTCTACGGATGTATTTTAAATATAAGGGGAGCTGAGCATGGTGGCATACACCTGTCATCCTAGTGACTTGGGAGGCTGAGGCAGGAGGATCCTAAGTATAAAGGCACCCTCAGCAACTTAGTGAGGCCCTAAGCAACTTAGTGAGACCCTGTCTCAAAAAATAAATAAATAGGGCTGGGGATGTGACTCAAGTGGTAGCACGCTCGCCTGGCATGTGCATGGCGCTGGGTTCGATCCTCAGCACCACATACAAATAAAAGATGTTGTGTCTGCTGAAAACTAAAAAATAAATATTAAAAAATTATCTCTCTCTCTTAAATAAATAAATAAATAAGCAAGCCAGCCTGGGGATATAGTTCAGTGGTAAAGAGCATCTGGGTTCTATCCCTGGTACCAAAAAAAAAAAAAAAAAAGACATTAATAAAAAGGTTGAAATCTATTATTTATTTATTTATTTAACAAATCCAAGATAATTCACATAAAATTTCCAAATTTTTTGGCTTTCCTGGGAAAATGCAATGAAAGCAGATGGAGCTGGGTAGTTCTGGCTGAGACACATGCTCTTCTACGGCCAGTGTTGATTGCCATTGAGTTTGTACTCTGACCATTTAACTTAGTGTTTGAGTAAACATCTGAGGTTTGTGACCTCTGTCCTAATCATTTCTCAGACTACTAGTTCTAACTCTATCTGTAAATGAATAAATGAGTAAATAAAAAAATAAATATAGTTAGGGTTGGCTTGCATTATTTTTTTTTAATATTTGGGTTTTTTAGTTGTAGTTGGACACAATACCTTTGTTTTTATTTATTTATTTTTATGTGGTGCTGAGGATCAAACCCAGGGCCTCACAAACACTAGGTGAGCACTCTACCACTGAGCCACCACCCCAGCCCTGAGTTATTCTTTTGAATCCAGGCTGATCTCTGTGTCATTTTTTTCTTGTCTAGGTGCTCAGAAATCATGTTTTTATTAATTTGTGCCAAAATATCCTAATATTTTATTTTTTTCTCACAAAGCAGTATTTTAGAGATTCTCCCTTCTCTCTAGATTTGGAAAACTAGAACTAAACACTTCATTTCTAGATTTCAATCTCATGCTCAGGACTCTGCAAACACATTCACAGTTATACCATGATTCTGTTTGTAAAAGATGAGATTACAAAGCCTGGGATATAATTTGTTTGACAAATGAAATGCCATTAAAGAAGTTTGTAGCATTACATGGCCTGAGCTTCATTTTCCTTTACCAAGTTATTCGGTCTTTTTAGTTTGGAGATCATCTTTAGTTGGTAGAGAAACAAAAGACTAGCTAAGAAGTTCTCTATTATTTTAGTCATCTATCATTGTTAAATAAACTGCAACAACTAGTGGGTTTCTTTTTTAATTTTTTTAAGTTGTTGATGGATCTTTATTTTATTTATTTGTATGTGGTGCTGAGAATCGAACCCAGTGCCTCATGCTTGCACATACAAATAAATAAAATAATAGAGAACTTCTTAGCTAGTCACCATTATTTAATGTATAAATGTGGTCACATGAGATAGAGATACAAAATAATAACATGACATCTGGCTCTTTTTTAAATATTTATTTTCTAGTTGTAGCTGGACACAATACCTTTATCTCACTTATGTATTTTTATGTGGTGCTGAGGATAGAACCCAGGGTCTCACACGTGCGAGGTGAGCTCTCTACCCACTGAGCCACAACCCCAGCCCGACATCTGACTCTTTATGTTGAATGCACAAGTTGAACAGGGAAAGGAAAGGAATAGGAAGTTATTTAATTTTCCAAAACTATGGAATAAAACATGAATTTAATCTTAGAAAAATGAATATTTTTTATTCCCTGAAGAAAATGATGAACCTTTGGTGACCCAACCAAAGACAATTTCCTGAGTTAAAACTATAGAAATCAATCTTAGGTTCAACTTACTAACAGTGAGCATTTCTTTCCCAAGGGCAGAGCTGACATCTTTTGTAGTATAAATGAAGAATAGGGTAGGAGGTAATATTAACCAGTCTTCTCCCTTCTTTCTTGGTTTAACTTGTTTCCAGGGAAGCTCAATTCGTAATTTCATCAATTCGTAATTTCATCAATTTCATACCATTAATACACATTAAATTAACTTTAAAAGGTATGGAATAATAGTTTGAGTGAGTAGGCACCATTAAACCTAATGACACTTAAATGCGTTTATCACAGTGACACTTGTCTTTGAAAAGACCATTATGTTTTTCCATAAGATAGAAAGGTTCAAAGTGTAAACTTCATATTATCCAGCTAAAAACTTCTTATTATTTGAATCTTAAAATGTATTGAAATGGAAGATGGCTACTTTAAAGTTTTTTCTTGATTTTAACCTAAAGAGATTAGGAACAGATCCCCTAGAGGAAGGTTGAGTGCCTTGTCCATGGTGCTGAACCTGCCTCTTCGGTGGTCCCACTACAGAGTTAGGTACAGAAAGAAATTTTATTTTTTAAGGATTTCTTCTAGTTAATGAGTTAAAGAAATGCAAATATTGACTTTGGAATTCACTTATTGTTCTAATTTGTAATCATCATAGCAAGTAATTTGCATACATTAATAGTTTGTGTATTTGGATAATGTTGAGGATGAATTTAAAATATTTGTCTTTAACCTATTTGAAGTACATTTTAGATTTTTCATAATTTTAGTACTTTATTTTCTTTATTTATTAAAGTATAATCACAGAAATACTATTTAATAGTTGCAAATTTTTATTTCTTTCCAGAAATTCTTCCTTTGGGATTTTCTCAGGCCAATAGTAATGCTTTTCCTATTTGACTTTTATTATAGTAGTCATTTTAGGCATTCTTCATACAATTTGTTTGTGGAAGGGTACCGGAGATTGACCACTGAGCTATATTTATTCCCATTCCTATTTTGTATTTTATTTAGAGACAGAGTCTCACTGAGTTGTTTAGTGCCTCACTTTTACTGAGGCTGACCTTGACCTTGCATGCACCTGGTTTCTTCATACAATTCAAACCACAGAAAAAGTCCTACATTTTCTGATAATGGACCATTGTTTGCATTACTTTTATATGTATATAAAATACTATCAGTTACAGATTAAGTCAATGAATACTTAATAGACACAATTGTGAGGATTGCAAAGAATTTTCCTGAATGGCCCTTGCCTCTGAAGCCTAAAATTAAATGATTATTTCATATGCATGAAAAATAAAATAATAACACAAAGCAATATATGTCACAAAAATTCAAGATCATTAAGGGACTGACAATTTAACTAAAATTTGATAGTTTCTGACACACAGTGTTAGAAATATTAGTTAAGTGTTAAAATGTGAATAAATGAATAAGTGCAAAAGAGCTAGAATTGGTGGCAGTGATTCCATTGTGTTGGTTTAGAGTGACCCACACAGAAAGGGTCATGCTTTTCCAATTATTGTTATAGAAATTGATATGTATTTATTTGTTTTTCCCAATGAATTAAATTATAAAGAGCAAAATAATTTAACATTCTTAGTGTGTGTTTAATGCTAGTTATTCTTAAAGGGTTTTATCTATTTCCCTTAATTTAATGCTCACTACAACTATTATCATTCCTTCTTTACACATGAGGAAACTAAACTGACTCTTAAGTAACCTAGTCAATAATTAGGGATTCAGAATCAAAATTCAAAACTGTCTAATTCTGAATTTTTAACCAGTACAATACCAAGACCTCAACCAATCCCTTGGAAATTAAGTGCCTTTGTAACTTCCATGTCATAATATAAATTCTACCTCTTTAGAAATCTTTCTCTTGACCTGTTTTAAAAGATATCTTACCTAGACAAACTTTTTTTTCCTAGATAACAGTAAAGAAGTCACTTTTCTCCCTTTGGATAACTGGGGAAAAGAAGGAAAAAACCCAAAACAGACAAGAGCCACAACTATGTCTGGATTAATATGGGAAGAAAATAATGGGGAAGGGGGGAAGGATAGCTAGTCCTCTCTACTCTCCGCTGTTATTCATAATGTTTGGGGGGCTGTGCAACAGTGATAATATTCTGAGTGTGTTCTCTCCTACTTCTTTTTTATATTGACGTATCTATGGCAGGGGTCCAGCCAAAGACTTGAAGAAAAATATTACAGGCAATGAGACTTACTTTCCAGTTTCCAAAAAGACTGAAGTCAAACACCTGGGCATGTAGATCATTACATTTTTATACATTAAACTTATTTACAGAAGCTTCATTACAAAGCCTACTAAGTCATTTTCTCACATTTCTTCCTCTTTGGTTGATATTTCTTGACTCTCTCTCTCTCTCTCTCTCTCTCTCTCTCTCTCTCTCTCTCTCGTGCACAGGCACACTAACTACTGGGGATCAATATCAGGGCCTCATACATGCTAGGAAAGTTTATGTAACATTTTTTAAACAATTTCAAATCCAGCATCTATTAATAGCTGTCACCATTAATCATCACTAAAGTTTGCCCATAAATGCCACCAATCATCATAAACTCAACTGAAAAGTAAAAATACTGATCATTTTTCAAAATGAAGAACTAGGAGAATAGGTTTAGTAGGATAGTTGTATTAAGCACATAAATTCTTTTTTTAATTTTTTTTTAGAGAGAGAGAATTTTAATATTTATTTTTTAGTTTTCGGAGGACACAACATCTTTGTTTGTATGTGGTGCTGAGGATGAACCCGGCCTGCACCCATGCCAGGCGAGTGCGCTACCGCTTGAGCCATATCCCCAGCCCTAAATTCTTTTTTTTTTTTTAAGAGAGAGAGAGAGAATTTTTTAATATTTATTTTTTAGTTTTCAGTGGACACAACATCTTTTATTTTATTTTTATGTGGTGCTGAGGATCGAACCCAGTGCTCTGCGCATGCTAGGCGAGCACGCTACCGCTTGAGCCACATCCCCAGCCCATGAACCACATCCCCAGCCCATAAATTCTTATGATTTATAAATTTGCATTCTGACATCCAGCTAAGGAACTTAAAAATGCAAAGTTAACTAAATCCAATAGTGCTAAAAACACTCCATATACTGGCAGTGCCTAAACACTCATTTTCCTCATTGGTGAAGGAAAACACATTTTGATTCTTACTGAAATGATGATCAAGTTATGCATTAGATAAAGTGACTGATATATTATTGATGTGCTCATTAATCCTGTATTTGACGGTAAATATACACAGAGACTTGTAAGTTAAATATGTGATGACTTCATCACTCGCTCTAAATGATTTTTCCCCAGTCATTGAACAATGTGTTCTATTATCTAATTATCACAGACAATGAGAAAAAAATAAACCTTATCAATTATGCAGGCACTGGGAAAAGGGTTAATATAGCACATAAAATATTTTTAAATTCTTTTTAAAAACTTGGGATTGGACAATAATCCCCTGCCTTATATTCCCATATTAATGAAAAACAGCATTAAACATGATTTGAAATTAAACTTCCCCTGTACTTTAAAATATATCATGTTAGCACATGGATAATTATATTGTTAGATTTTTTTCTCTTCGTGGCCTTAAATTTTTCATAGCATTTCTCATCCCATCCTATGCTTTGATCTATATTTCACTGCCCTAAGGAATTTCTTCTCTTTCTATTAACTGCTTTTATATATGTCCATGAAAATTTTGCACACCAGGGAGAAGAAAATGGTGAAAAAAATTCAAAGACACACCCTTGACTTCCTTAATGGACATTCACAAGAAATGGAGAATTTCTTTTTTCAATGCCTATAATATAGGTATGTCTCTTACAAATGCAATCAGGTAATGTGAATGTGACTGAAAATTTCCACCTGTTCAAATTGACACATTTATTGTGTGGCTTGTTCTACTGGTACACAAGGGAGGTCTCATCTTCTGGGACTTGTTTTTTCCCTATCAGGATTTTTAAGCTGGAAGCTTTGTCAGGCTACATCATTGTTCCCTGAGCAAGCAAGAATGCAAACTGTGATTTTAGCATTTGCATTCTACTTAGAACAAAGGGAGGTGCCAGGAAGCATTACACACCAGTGCGGATCTTGCTGGTTTCCATTTAGAGGGTACTCATAGCCATCTGACTCTTGGGTTCATTTAAACAAGTCTCCAACCCTTGGCCCCAGAGCTGAAGCCTTATATAGCTCTTTCTACTTGCCTGAGCCAATAATTTTTGATAACTTCTCCTCCCCAACAGGTAAGTTTGCTTGTGGTGATAAGGGAGGAATATTTGCTTTTCTAAGGGATTATATTCTTGTCAAAGATTTGTCATAAAAATATTTATGAAGATGGATTAACTAAACCATATTTTTAAAATGTTGCTGAGTTTCCAAAGAAGCCTAGTTTGGGTGTTATAGGACTGTGTAGAAAATATAAATTTCCAAATAGACATTTCATCTGAATTTATGCTATCTGAGTTATACTTCATGCAAAGAAATTACATAAGCCACTCATTTAAAAATTATCCCTTACTTATCATTAGGGTAGAAAGCAGTTTTCCTTGTATAAACCATACAATACTAAAGTTCTGTGTTCTTCAGTATGAGTATCTATGATTTGACTGACAAGGAGAGAACTACTAGCAATAGTGGCATGCACCTGTTCCCATACTTTTCATATTATAGCAGTTGAGAGAATGATTAGATTCCAATTAGCTTCTATTCAGAGTTTATTCCAGGTTACCTAATTTTATACTACAAACTTTGCCTAATGTTCTTGATCTAGAATCATTTTTCATGAAATGTATTTGAATGTGATATGTTAGTTGTTTTGAGGTTGTTTAAATGTGGCTGAAAATTAAATTCCAGTGGCACTTAGAACCCACTGGAGCATTACTGTAAGAACATATCTGAAGAAGGCTGTCTGCCACCTTCGTTGAGCTTCCCTCCAGGCCCCACTGAAAGAGACTCTTTGAGGTTGAGGCTGAGTATACTTCTCAGAGGACACATCTAAGAGAATGCCCCATGTGTATATATTCCTTCTATCTCTAATGGTATGAATGAATAATGAATAGGAAGCTTATGAAATATGCACTGAAATAGCCTTCCTCTGTCTTTAAGAAAACTATGCTATACCCATACATATTAGGGAAAAACTGCTGAAATAAAATGCTCCTCAAATTTAATATGACTGTACCATAAAGAATAGTTTTCTGCAAATAAATTTAGTTCATGCTGTCAGGAAAAGAATTATTATGGGGGAAGAAAACCAACATTACACATTTGAAGTGAAGATTTTCATCGCTGCTTACTACGCTATAAATCAGAAAGAGCAAGTAACTCATCTAACAGATTTATAATTTAAGAGTTTTTGTTTCAGCCAGTCTTTTAAAAAGAATTTTCAGGTTTTTTTTTTTTAACCCCTTAGAACACAAAGAGGAGAAATTCTATATCAAGGTTCCCTTTGAGACTTAGACAAAGTAAAGCAATGTCTCTTCTCTCCTCCCTCCCTCTCTCCCTCCCTCCCTACCCCCTTCCTTTTCTCTTTCTTCTTTCTCCACCTTACCCTTCTTTAGGAAAAAACAAATTATATTACCAAATTATGTTATATTTGGAAGGGAGGGAAGAAGAGAAGGAATCAGGATGGTGGGGGGAATGATATCCTGGCAGAGGGGAGGCAAATGTTCTTTAATTTAAAACTTTATATAAAATCTTATATTTAAACAGTGATGAAATAAAAGTTTTACAAGTGAACCACCCTTTATGCCTTCATTCACTGGTACTGATGGGAACAAGAAGAAATTAATTATACAATAGCCTCATATAAATAATACAGAAAAAAACATCATAGTAAAAAATCAACAATATTCAATAGAAATCAGGCAAGTTAATATATAAGAAAATAGATTATAAGATGCTATCAGAAAAGAATCATTATGGGGGAAGAAAACCAACATTAAACATTTGAAGTGAAGATTTCCATAGCTGCTTACTACACTATAAATCTATAAGGTAATAAATCTGTAAGGTAATATTATTAAAGTTGTATTTTTCTGGAAATTTTTTTTACACATATGAAGTCTTATTGTTCAATTTTTCCTTAGAGTAGAATTTAACCTGTTTAGTATTATTTTAATCTTTTTATTAGTACATTAATACATTCATATATATGTTGGTAATAGCCAATAACAGAATAAAACAGAAGCTCATTTCTACATCATTAAAATGAATTTATTTATTAGAGTTCTGCTCATAATTTTGCTGCCCTCACTAGTCTTTTCTTTGTTCGACCTAAGCTTGCTAAGCCTCTACATTAACACTGAAAACAAATGTGATGGTCGTAAGCATCCATCAGTTATTGAATTGCTTTGGCATGGTTTACACATGTAGCTAGGATTCAGGTTCAGTCAATATTACTTGTGCAAAGACAGTTATAATCAAGAAAAGGACATTTAAGCTAACAAATAAATGTCCTTTATATGGAAACTCTAAAATCAATAATATATTCTTTCCTGTTATGAATAATAGCCTCTGGCTGCCTTGCATTTTCCTTAAACAAGTAGGGGAAGAAAAGTGAAGAAAGGAAAGAAACAACCTACAGCAGCTTTTAATTGATACAAGGAAACCATTGTCTCTTACTTATACTCCAGATGTTAACATACAGTATTTGCATAACATCTGACCTCCTATGAAATGAATGAATGAAGGAATGAAGGAATGACAGTGTTTTCCTGTTGAAGTCAAACATGTAGATATGTTCTACATAATAATACAGCATAAATACAACCTATTCAATCAAATTTTATAGAAGTCTATATCAAAACCAATAAATATTTTCAATCTTATAGATTTATTGCTTTATTGAGTAATTCAATGGGGGAAATAAGCCTGCATTTCTACTACCTGGTAACATTTTGCTCTGTTTTCAAAGACTCCCCTTTTATAGGTACTTAAATATTGGACATGTGGATGAATTTCAATCCATTTGTACTTAAAATTTAATATGATCGAATTAAATACAAACATTTACTATTTTTCATAAAATACACATAATAAAAATCAAGAGGAATTTCAGGTTACAAATTACTGAGCTTGAGTTGCCAACCCAGTTTTTTCTACTGTGACCTATGTTGAAGTACTATAAATTTGGAAATAAAACATTTAGCATTCAGGGTGGCTCTGGCCCAGTGTGAATTGTAGTCATCTTGAGAACTTCATCATTGCCAGCAGTAGTCTGAAAAAGTTAGATATTATTTTGCTATTTTTAAATGATACCATGAAGACTACGCTTTTTGCTTTTATTTTTCTTGTTGGATAATTATTTGGTAACACCTTTCTCAAAATTACTCTTCATTCCCTCTTTTCCTAGCATTCATATGCATAGACAAAGGTGGTAGAGTTACATTATGTGCTGGGATTAGTTTTTAAAGAAAGCAGGCAAAGCAAATAATAAAATCTTATTTAAAATATCTTTAAAATATCTCAGAAAATTCTTGTCCATTAAGTTTGCTGTTCATTTTCCTTCTAGAATCAGAACAGGCCATTTTTTTTTTTTTAATTGCAGCTGAAGTTGTTGACTTACAATTAGAACCCTGACATAAAAATATTTGGATCTTTAAACACAAGAACACACATGGTTCAGTGAAATGTGAGCACTCAGCAGATCCACACCTCCCATGTGCTCTCACTCCCGGGACTAAGGAGGACTTGAAGAGCTTTTGTCAAGTGGGAGACCTGTTTGACTAAACTCTCTGTTTGATTAATTTAAATGACACTCGGACAAGATTCCACTGTTTTGCCAAAAAGTCTTTTAGTCTCCTTGAACTAAAAGCTTCACAGTGTCAGACCGGTTCTAAGAGCTGTGCAGAACATGGTAAAACACATAGTGAACTTGAGTCTTGGTGTTAAAAGCTATGAGTTTGAAAGCCATTCTTACCAGATATCTCATTTACAACCAGTTACTCCAACACCTCATGCTTCAGTTTCCTTAATTATCAGATATGGGTCATAACACCCACCTCAAACAATTAAGGTTTAAATGACAGAACATTCATTCAACCTAATATAGTGTTTACCAATAAATGGTAGCTATTATCAGTGATTCGAATAATGACTCTTTTAAGACTTTTTTTTTTTCTTTTTTAAAGCCAACAACTCAAGGGTGGTAGAGAACAATTTGTATACAAGGTACCAGGTGTATCTCATCTAGTCCCTCTTAAATTACCATGTTCCTTGTCTTGTGTTACATTTGTCTACCCATTCTGTCATTTCAAAATAAACTTAAAAACTAAAAATATGCAATATACTTTAACTATTCTTAATTTACTAATATTACTATTCTCAAATTTTGAGGATTTTATTTGGTAGGAACTAGGCTATGCTAAGATGCTTTATTCTGACCTGTTTTAAGAGACAGAGAAATATAAAATATGCTTTGAAGAGTTTTGATTCATCCAGTTGGAGAGGTTTTAGGAACTATTTAAGACATGAATTACCACATTTTCTTTGTTGTGCTACTGAAAAGGATCAAATTGATGATAATGACATTTCGGTGCCCTTCTTCTTTCTTTAGGGAGTACAAATCATTACAAAAACAATGAGTAAACACCCTTGACATATATCCAAAGAAGTTCATGCTGCTACATGTTCTATTGTATGTAATAATTGATTTAGTTTGAAAGTCTACCTTCTTATTGTAGTATTACCAATTCTGGGTGAAAAATGAGATGGATCATTTACCTTTACATGAGAGAGCAAGCTGAAACAAGATAATGGAGCTTCAGAAGGTGGGATATAAGAGAATATCATGTCAACCTAATCTGGTTTCCAAAGGCTATAAGCTCTTAGGAAAAGTAGATGCTATTTATAATATTAATGGGGTTATATTCTAATATCAGAGCTCATACTATATTTTTAAATATATAATTTCCCAACTCTGAATAGAGCAATGGTTCTATATGTTGAGGACAGTCTTGTCTCCCAGGGGACATCTGGTAATGAATGTCTGGAGACATGTTTGGCTTGTCCTAACCTGGCTGGGTTTAAAGAAGGGTAGCAATTGCTCCTGGCTTTTAGTGGGTAGAAGCTGGTGATATCACTAAACTTCCTACAGTACAAAGAACAGCCCCTACTACTAGAATTATCCAGCTCAGTATGTTTGTCATGCTGAGGTTCAGAAACCCTGGAGTAAAGCCAAGAACTTTTCAAGAATATGTTGTGCTACGGAATATTTTCCGTTCCCAGTCCTGATCCATGTTGCTGGAACAGCACTCTGTACTCTTCCGCGGCCTCGGTGTTTGTCTTCCATTTTAAAGCTGCAGTTTTCCAGGGTTCTATTTACAGAATGTGCCATGGTTACTCAGTTTCTAACGGAAACTTAACAAGAAACATGCAAGCTCTCCGTAAAGAGAACTTGTGGAAAGCGAAAACTGAACAGCAGGCTTCTAGTTTCTTCTCTCCCCAAATGGCCTTAGTAGATTCAAAAATGGTAAGTGTGAATCAAACTGCTTTGTATTTTAAGTAGAAGCAGTTGGGAAGCATCGGTAGAATGCCTTCAGGACAAGAAATCTTCACCGTCACATGATCACTTATTTAGAAATGTGATGAAGTGTGAAGAAATTGCACCAGCAGGAAGAGTTATTTAAAATCTTAAAAAACTGAAAAACAGTTTCGTAGAACATGTTCGTGCTTACAAATCAGCTGGCACAGGCAGTAGAGCTTTCTTGTTTGTCACAAATCCACTGAATTTTCTTAACTAATAAGCCAAAAGGGAGCTCAACAATAATTTATCTGCATTAATTATTTGAGTTGGAGGGGGACATGGAGCTTTTCACCTTTAACCTAATTTGCTTCATTTAACTCTAGCCAAAAAATAAAAAAGAAAGAAACATGAATTTTAAAACTTACAAAGTAGGTGTGTCTTACCCATTTAGGTTTAAAGAATTTAAAGCCTTTGACCAGGTTAAAGCTATCAGAACACTCTTCTAATGGACCTTGCTATGACCACTAATCAATGTCAATGTATAGACCTCTGCTATTCTACATGGTAATAGTAGCCACATGCATATTAACCTCTTGAATGTGGCTCATCTGAACATCTGAATTAAGATATGCTGCAAGTGTAAAACACAAATCGTTCAAGCAACTTGGGACACTGAGGCAGGAGCATCACAAGTACAAGGCTGGTCCCTGAAACTTAGTGAGAACTTAGCAAGTTAGTGAGACCCTGTCTCAAAATAAAAATGACTGGAGTTCAGTGGTAATGCAATTTCCAGTACTGCAAAAACAAACACAAACAAAAAGACTACACAAACCAGATGTTGAAGGTTTGCATCACCCCCAAATAAAAAAACCATTTTTAAATTTTTATATTGATTACATTTTTGAAATTATAAAAATTTGGATGCATTAAACTAAGTAAAATATATATGTTCGATTCATTTACTCCTTTTTTTGCTTTTTATGTTGTTAGTTGAAAACTTGAAAGAACATTTCTTTTTTTTTTTAAACAGTTTTATTGAGATACAATTGATATACAGTAAGCCACAGGTATTTCAAGTGTTGTCCAAGTTGGTAAGTTTTGACTTATGTACACTTCTGTAAAACCATCTCCACAACTGAGATAGTGAACAGAGTAACCATCACAACCAAAGGTTTCTTCATACCCCTTTGGAACACTGCCTTCTCACCGTCTGCTTTGAAAGAACATTTCAAGTGGCTCATTATATTTCTGTCTTATTGTTCTGACTGAAACCTTCCAGTTTCAGTTAAGTAATCACTTTCATGATCAAGTAGGCATTTAAGAATGATGCCAACAGGAGGAGAAATGCATAATCCTACATAGTTTGCTAGTTCTTTTGTTATGTGGCATCACTTTCACGTTTTAAAGACTGATTTCCCTATTTCTGCCCCTCAGGATCCTTCTGCCTCCTGCACAGCATCTTCTAAATCCCTTTCCTCCCAACACCCTGCATTCTGTGTTTTCCAGATCAACACTCCCTTTGATTGGGATGCCTTCTTCACTTACCTCCACCTCTACCTTGAAGACTTGACTATTCAAAATATTCTCTCCTTATAAAAGTTTCTCCCACCTTCAGGTGGCCTCTCCCTCTTCAGACCTCTTGGGCATTTAATTGCTACCTGCCTTTCTCAAAACACTTCTAACACCCATATTGCCAGATGTTACATTTTCTGAGGGGAAAAACAAAAGTTCCTTGGCTAAATGAGTTAGGAAAGCACAGTGAAATCGACCTCTTGGAGGATTTCTTAGTTCCTTTCATAGCTTAAATCTCGATTAAGAATTTGGTGGGGGAGGGATACTGAGGATTGAACTCAGGGGCACTTGACCACTAAGCCACATCCCCAGTCCTATTTATATTTTATTTAGAGACAGGGTCTCACTGAGCTGCTTAGTGCCTCACTTTTGCTGAGGCTAGGTTTGAACTTGCAATCCTCCTGACTCAGCCTCCTGGCTGAGATCCACTGGGATTACAGATGTGTACCACCAAGCCTGGCTGGACTAAGAACTTTCAAAAAAAGCGATATGGAACACAGCATTTTCCATATTTTTGACAGGAGCACATTTTTTTTTCTCCATGAATAATACAGGACTGAATTCTTAGCAACATACTTTGAGAAACAATGTTATATACTATTAATTGGCACATGACTCTTTTGTGGCCTTTTCTTCTCTTGTTTGGGGCCATTATATAAATCACATTCATTTGCTAGAAGTTTCAGACTTGTATTTGTTTCTTAAAAGGTGTTATGGGTGATATATTGAAGCCAGAATGTGAATAACTACCTGTTGATTGAGCTTAGTATGCTGAGAGGTCATACTACATTTGTATCAGTCCTACTACTGATAATAACTGAACTAATTGGACATGTACAAGAAGCTAACCTTGAAGTTCTTACTACTGCACAACACTTTTAAATTTAAACTCTGACTAGTGGTAGAAGTATAGGACAATCTGCAACCTATTCAATATGTGAGTATGGTAGTATCAGCATACCAAGCAAAGCCAAGAAGTACCACTGATATATTATTTAGGACAAAAGGAGTAAAATTACTGGAAGATACAGTTTGGGCTCAAATTAGATACTAGAAAATGAGAGTTTAAAAAGACCAAAATGAATGAAAAAGTACTATCAGAAATATTTTAATTATAAAAACAGTAACCACTTCTATGAGATATTGACTTGGTTTTATGTCAAATACAACTTATTTTTTCAAAATTATGTACTTACTGACCAATATCAGTAGCCTCATAAATTCACTATTATTATTATACATACATATATGCATTGATTAACCAAAATTAGAATATTTAGGCATATATGTGTTATTTAGGCATATATGTGCATATAAACATGAAAGAGGATACTTAGGAAATAAGTTAGGAGCAATCTGGGTACTATCCTGTCCTTTTCTATCCTTTATTGTCCCAATCAAAGTCAGTCTTACTGCTGTCCTTAATTCCTTGTTCTATTCATGTGGGTTTTTAAAAATGTTTTTAAATATTCTTTATTTGTTCTTTTCAGTTATACATGACAGTGGAATGTATTTTGACCTGTCATACCTACATGGAGTATAACTTCCCATTTTTGTGTTTGTACATAATGTGGATCCACACTGGTTGTGCATTCATATATGAACATAGGGAAGTTATGTCCAATTCATTCTACTGTCTTTCCCATTCCCATCCCCCCTCCCTTACCCTATTCCACCCCGTTCAATCTAGTGAACCCAGAACACATACACACACACACACATACACGTAAGATATGACTGAGAGAAGAAGATGACATACAATCAATCAACAAATATATGAAAAAATGTTCAACATCTCTAGTAATTAGAGAAATGCAAATCAAAGTTACTCTAAGATTTCTTCTCACTCCAGTCATAATGGCAGCAATTAAGAATACAAACAACAATAAGTGCTGGAGAGGATGTGGGGAAAAAGGCACACTCATACATTGCTGGTGGAACTGCAAAAAGGTGCAGCCAATATAGAAAACAGTATGGAGATTCCTTGGAAAACTGGGAATGGAACCACCTTTTGACCCAGCTATCCCACTCCTCTATCTATACCCAAAGGACTTAAAAACAGCATACTGCAGGGACACAGCCACATCAATGTTTATTGCAGCACAATTCACAATAGCTAAACTGTGGAACCAACCTAGATGCCCTTCAGTAGATGAATGGATAAAGAAAATTGGGTATAAATACACAATGGAACATTACTCAGCAATAAAAGAGAATAAAATCATGGAATTTTCAGGTAAATGGATAGAGTTGGAGAATATAAAGCTAAGTTAGCCAATCTCAAAAAACCAAAGGACAAATGTTTTCTCTGATATAAGGAAGCTGATTCATAGTGGGCTTGGGAGAAGGAAGCATGGGAGGATTAGAAGAACTCTAGATAGGGCAAAGGAGTATGAGAGAAAGGGAGGGGGCATGAGGGTAGAAAAGATGGTGCAATGAGATGGACATCATTACCCTAAGTACATGTATGAAGACAGGAATGGTGTGAATATACTTTGCATACAACCAGAGATACGAAAAATTGTGCTCTATATGTGTAATATGAATTGTAATGCATTCCACTGTCATATATAACAAATTAGGATAAAAATAAGTAAGTAAGTAAATAAAGATATGACTGAGAAATACTATGTATAGTCCACTCAGTATCTGTGGAATCCCTGACAGTGGCATTAATCTAAGGATCATGTTGAAGAAGAAGTAGCTATTTTCTTGGTTTCTACTGAATGTACCTTAGGATCAGACCCAAATTTCTCTTAGTAGCCTACTCTAAATATTATCCATGACTTTTTCTATATCATAAATATGTTTTCATCATTGATGAGAAAGTGTTATTTATAATCTGTTTACTGTGTTTGTGGCCAGGTTCTTTGAGAGGTTAAAGAGAAAGTGAAACACGTACTTTTGCCTTAATGAGGGTCGTAATCTGGTTGGGAAGAAAAAGTTAAACTGATCACTAGAAAGCAAAGGGAATATGAATTATCACTTCTGTGGAACATACACTTCAGAAAGGGGGAATTGGAAGTGTGACCAAAATAATCAAGTAAAGCCAATCTGTTGAAAGACTATTGAATTCAGAACCATCATTTGCACTATGTTCTGGCTGATATGGGAAAAACCATGGAGATTTTTGAGAAGAGGGTCCACAAGCACAGGGGGACTGTGAGAGGCTGGGGGGGATGACCATGACAGTGACTGTAGGCGTTAGACTATGTTGGAAGGCTGTGTCTCTCTAGGGCACTGGCCCTGGGATCAGAGAAAGAGAAGTTTTTGAGAGAGGAACAAATGCAATCCAGTAACTGACTAGACATAAGTGGTTAAAAACAAAAATGTCAGTGAGATGGTCAAAAATGATCCAGGGTATTGAGCACAGATTTAAAAATAATAATAGCTAATGATTTTGAGCATTTTCTCTGTACCAGGTAGTATTTTGTGTGCCTTTTCAGGATTTTCCTGGGTTTTACGATGCAATTATTGATGTAAGTACTAACATTTCTCCATATTATTAAATGAGAAAACTGAAATTTATAGAGGAAGTATAAGTTGTTCAAAGTCATGGCTGAGCAAAAATTTTAATGAAGGCAGCCTAAATCTAATGCTCTAACTTCTGCGCTATCTTTGTTTCATATTCTAAAGAAATGATGATAACATAGATAAATTTGGGATCAGGAGATAATTTTAGAATAAGAAATCATGACGTATTTAAAATATAGTTTGGGTTGGAAACAATAGTATTTCCAAGTAGATATGTCAGGTGAGATTTAGAGATAAAAGACCTCATCTTGGATAAGCTGGAGATCTAAATAGTTATCATTAGAGAGAAATGACGTTCTCAAGAGAAGAGATCATAACAGAGGTATTAAAGATTGCAATTTTCAATAGATAACTACTTCTTGGAAGTAATGAATTTGTAAGCATTGCATATTGGTATTTCATGTTATGTGACCCTAGCCTCATGCTATACAAACTTCTTTGACCACACACTTCTATTATAAAGAATTGCTGAGCATATGTCATTAGTATATATAATTTTTTCTCCGTTATTCTCATATGATATTGTAGCTAATGGAAGAGTTCATACTGGGAAAACAGGCAGTTTTACCAATTTCTGGTTTGCTTCTTCTTGCACTTTCAGCCGTAAATTCAACCTGGGTTTTCCTTGGCAGGACGCTTTTTAATGTCATTTATTCAACTCATTGAATTAATACCTTTCCATATTATGCAAGCTCAAGTATACTCCCACAGTGTTACAAATCTATCGTAAGTGAAAGAAAAATATGATTGTCTAGGCCTGCCTTATGGATCTCTCCTGCTCACTGCACCTGGATGGCGCCAGCCATCTGATTTAGGAGCTCAGTGAGGGTTCTGGTATCATCCTGTATATTAAATACCATAATTTCTAATTTACAAATTGCCACTCTGTGGTTTCCTTTCTATACCCAATGATATCTTTAGCAGCTCCCCACCCTGAAGAGAGCTTCTTTGCACTTTGGAGACCACTGACTTTTTTCTGAACTTTCTCAAAGACCAGAAGGCATTTCCTTATCTCCTTTTCCAGCATTTATTGGGTGGGCAAGTCTGAGATTGCTCTATCTGCACACTGTATGGTGGGCATGCTTCTGTCCAAACCCCATACCGCCTTTCTCTTTCCAGATTCCAGTCTTTACAGTTTTAGTCTTTTCTTTCGACAGCCCCATTCCTTTTTGATTGTTTTAATTTCCCTTTCCCCTTTAATTGCTTTTAGCCTTGATCTTTTGTGTTTTATAATTCTTGGATAAGACATTGAGAATTTCATAGTATTTCCAGAGTAAGCCACTGTAAATGAACAGAATCATGTACTTTGTGTGTTTCCAGAATCTTCTTTCATAATACCTAGAAACTCATGTATTTTCCAACAGCAATCACTGTAGAATGAGAACCTCCCTTTTACCTGTCATATGTAAAAGTAGTACCAGAGTCAAATACTCAGTAAGCATTCTCTTAGTGAAAAATAAGCTAGACACTAAAGTCAAATAGTAATGTCAAAAATATTGACTAATCCTTGCCAAGTGAGTAGAGAATATTATTAATTAATATATGTGTTTTATTTAGCTTATTGCTTTTAGATTTATTTTTAGTTTCTATATTTTCTTGTTACTCACTTCATTGTTTTCTTTAGCCTTTAATAAGGCTTCCCTATGCTTAGAAGGTAACAATCTTATTGTAGCCACATGACCCTTAGAAATGTGTTCTTTAGGCCATAGAAAATAAGCCTTAACATTGAAAAACAGTGTGAATATTAAGATACTAGACCTCCGCCAAGAATTCCAATGGGATTATTTGAGATCAGATACACTGATATAGTACACAGTTTAGAAAATTGGTGATCTACTCATCTCTTCAAAAATATGTAAATAATGAACTATATTTTAAAATAATTTGTAACTTATCCACATAGTACTAATGGGAGCCATTTATTAAAATTGTAAATGTGAAAAAATTTTTAAAGCTTATAAATAAATTAACTAACTTCCTTCCTAAGCTAACAGGGAAAAAGGCTTTGACTTTTTGATGTGCGAACAAAAAATGTGGTTCCAGTTTTATTTTAAACTTAAAATCAGTATGGAAAGATATCTTTCCATATATTCCTTATTGAAATAAACCAAGCCAAGTGGATAGTGACAGAAGATGTCTCAGAATTAGGAATTATTTTAGAGTATTTCATCAGAGATACCTAGCAAACTGGCTTCTTGGTTCATAAACATTAAGGTTAAAATAAAAGCATTTTGTTCTTTTCCATGAAATATTTATATCTTCACATGATAAGTGCACTTAGAATCATATTAATATAATTTTTTCAAAAACTGATTTAAGAAACAATGTATCTCTAGAACTAATTAACAATTGTAAATATCTATATTTCTCTTGCCAAATAGTTTGCTCAATTGCAGTGAATGGAAAAGTGCTGTAAGATTGGGGGCTGGGGAGGTGAAAAACAGGAATAGAAGGGAACGACTGAATAGCTCTTGGTGTGGGGATACTAAAAATGGCAGGCACAACTGAGGAGCCCCTGTGAATCTGGTGATAAGATCGTGCTGAGTAAAATTTTTTATTCTCTACATACAAAAGAAAAATTCAAATTCAGCCAGTGTGAAATATAGCACTGCTTTTGCCAGTGACATCATGGGCTTCTCGTTGAAAAACAGAAATGTAGGGCTGGGCTCAGTTGCCTAGTGTGCACTGAGAACTTCAGTTTGGTGGTCATGAATAGAAGTTTTATAGGTGCTGATGCAAATAAAAGGCAGCAGATTTTCAAGTTGCTTTTTATTGCCTACACAGGGGCTAAATTGGTAATTCCTTTGGCTAAATTGTCTCACATTATCAAGCTAGAAATCCATCAAGACTATCTTTTGGAAAGAAAATGTAAACTCACCCACATGGGTGGAAAAGTCATCAAAGATGATATGATTGTCACCTTTCAGTGAGCCCAGTATTTTTCCATCCTTATTGGAAAACACAAGAGTAGGAGAACAAATGTGCTAGTTATCTTGAAATAATGTAACTGTTCTATGTGGGTAAAATCACTTTACCAAATGTAAATTATTGGTTTAAAAGAGGCTAAGAAGGTTAATGAAGAAGGCTTAGATAATATTATTCTTCATACAGTCTCAGAGTTGGGAATGGGTGTAAAAAACAATCATATTGGTACGATAGATGACAGCATTGGCTCTTGTCTTCCAATAAAGAGACTTTTCTGACTACCCAAGAAGTAAATTCCCTTCCTATTTTCAATACCTTGTCTTAGTCATCATTTAGAGAGCTAGGAGCAATGAACACACTTAAGACACTGGCTTTGTTGAAATTTTTGCCACATTTGCTTCTTTGGATATATTAAACAACTCCCATTTGTCTTTGTGAATTGGAAACCTTTTGTAGAAGAGGATTTAACAACCCTGAGGAAGTAGATGGAATGTATTCATTAAAAATAGGATAGGCAGATTTCTTCTTCATGCCTTTCCTGTGTTAGTGTTTCAACTTAAAAAAAAAAAAAAAAAAAAAAAAAAAAAAAAAAAAAAAAAACATGGTTATTGAAAAAAATCTCAACTCCAGGCCTAAAAAAAACAAGATTTTTGGGATATCCTGAGGATGCTAACTAGCCTGATTTTGTTCTGCACATTTTATTTATTATTCAAGACACTAGATCTACTCTTCTAGTTCATTTATGTCTGGCTGTTTGCCACATCCCTTCTTGAAAATGCTGTAGCACTCTCAAGAGGATTGAGAAAAGGACCTTGTATGATAGCTCATTCCACTGGTGAATGAAGAAAAGAATTCAAAGATAGCTTCTTTTGGTTTGATGGGAACAAATGGGGATAGAAATTCTAACAAAAAAAAATGTTCAGGAAAGAGCCCTCATTTGTATACTAATGATATTCAAAACCATGTTCATCACATTTGGGTGTCTCTATAAAGAAGATGCATCCCAGTAGTTAAAATTATTGTGTATAAATGTGTAAACAACAAATAAACAAGCCTTAGAAAGATGTGGAGTCAAAGAACTTGAAATATTTATTAATCCCTTTGAAGGGCTGCTGCAGTCAAATCATGTGGATGCTTCCCAGTTGGCAAGGGAATGGCATTGCTCAAAGGTTTCATATTGAAAAGCCTCACGCAGCTATCTAGGCAAGAAGTTTGGCACTGGTACTGCAAAACTACAAAGACAAATGCCCAAATATTTATCATATGATTTGTATTCTGCAGTCACTCTGAGTTTCAGTGGTAACAGTGGGAAGGAAAGGATGAAGTCAGATTTCAGAAATAGAATTTTTGAGAAAGGATTTAAATATCTAATGCATATTTCCACAGAAGGCCATAACTACAGACCTGCTGTCAATCTCTTCTTATTAAAGTTCAGTTATTTATCTTTGGGCAAAACATCTCTAGAAAATACTGGTTTTGAAGGAGAACAATACTACTACTATTTTTAAAAAAATAGAATTTTCTTCTTAAACCTAGTTGACAGATTATCTCTCACCATATTTTTAAATTACAAAGTGGCCATTCTGCAGTGAAGTATAGTAATAGAGCTACTATGTAGCAAAGTGAAGTGAAAAAATCAGTGTACTTCTATCATTAAGGACTTACATGTTCACTTAGATTTCAGGTTCTCAGAAACAACGGTGTTCTGTGCACAGAGATGCAGAGGATCCAGACAAATGGGAAAGAGATGCTTAATTTTTACTTGGTCACATTATTAACTATAACGAAAAAAAATTACAATCCTTATTTTCTATTAGTGAATAGGATTTCTGTGTTCTTAGTGTATATATTTTTTATTTATCTTAAAATATAGTTTAAGGCTAGAAATAGAAGTATCCTAATGTTAAATGAGTCAAACATTTACCCGTGTCAAATCATCACATTTTATTTTAGTATTTAAAAGTCATCCAAAGCGATCCAGCATGGCTCAGTATCAGGGTGAAGTTCATTATTCTACTTTTATTCTGCATGGCCATATAACAGTCAAGAAACTGCTTAGGGCACTCTGGAAAGGCACAGAGTAAAATAAGAATCATCTTTATTTCTACTATCAAGGCAAACTATTTAAATCTTTCCCAAAATTTACCAGAGTTCTTGGTATACAACAAGGGCTCAATTCATAATTGTTGAATAAATAAAAACATGTGGGGGCCGGGGCTGGGGTTCGGTGGTAGAGCGCTTACCTAGCACGTGCAAGGCCCTGGGTTTGATCCTCAGCACCACATATAAAAAAAGGTATTTTGTGTAACTGCAATATATATATATATATATATATATATATATATATATATATATATATACCTCTATTTATAGAAAGCCTAGAATTCAAGGAAGGGATAGGATTTTTAGTCAGGAAAAGTATAACTCTGTAAGGCAGTTATCAAGTGAGCATTAGAAAAACTGCATAATTATCATTTTGTTCGTCTTGATTGTGTTTAGTGATTAATAATCTTTATATTTAAAAATAGTTTTGCTTATCCATTATTACATAATCAAAAGTCAAAAAAGTAGAAGATACTTAATTCTATATTCTCCATTCTACACAATTCAGTCTGTTTCTATAGATGTATAAAAATGTTGTAGAGAGAACTACTGACATTAGAGTGGAGAGAAAAAAATCTAGTAAATTATATGTAAAAGTTCCAGGTAGTTTTCTGTGGGAACTACAAGCATATTGGCTTTAAAAATTTCACACTTCTATATTTAGTATCTCAAGCATTAGGAAATTGGCTGCTTGTAAATATATTTAAAGTAGGTTGGTAGTATGAGGTTTTCTCCTGCATATGGAACTATTTCTTATTTTTCCAAGTTTCAAAATAGGTCTACTTAAATCATGTATGCACTTGAAAATGATACATTATCCTGAGTTTATTGAAACAATAAAAAATAGCAATGCAATGACATGAATATTTTAAAATATAAGTGCCAATGCTTTTTAAATACAAATCCTTGTCTACAATAGTTTTGTATTTTCATACTAAAGGTCTAATAAGTGGCAGGAGAAAACAGGAAGAAAAAACATAACAAGGAATCAAGGGAATCGTTTTTCAAAGAGTATTCTCTGAATTCTCACTCAAGAGAAGTGGCTTCATTAAAATAATAAACCTAAGATTAATATTTTATGTACGTAAGATAAAATATATGTATTTTCTGTGACAGAAGCTTTTGAAGTTATACCAATTTGGGAAATCATTATTTTGCTTGGTCATCTAAAATTCCTTTGAATTACATTGAACTCATTTTACAAGCCCTAAACACAAGATCTAAGGTTCCTTGTATCTTTAATATGGCTTTATCTTTTCATTATACTATATACCATATAGTTCTAGCAGAAAGTACTTCTACAGCCAGGAATCATTCTCTCCTATTGAACACTCAAGACAGGAGTAAATTTCCCAAATCTAAAAGATTTAATTATCCAATGAAGCTATCTGAAGGACAAATGGAACTGAAGGGTGATTGGGGTGGAGACTGGAGATTGGGAAGAGTGCTCCAGGGAGAGGGATCCCTTGTGGAAGCCAAAGGTAGGATACAGGGTTAGCTCAGGAGGGCTCTTCAGGCCAGGCATGGTGTATGAACTTTATGAGGGCAGTGGTGAACATGGAGAGGTTTCCTCAGGGTCTGGGGGAGGCATGATGGAGTGGAGGGTGATCAGATCTGCACTTTAAAGACACTGTGCTAGCTACTGTTTAAAAATGGATTAGAGTAGTAGTGCATGCCTGTAATCCCAGAGACGCAGGAGGATGAGGCTGGAGGATTGTAAATTTCAGACCAGCCTAGGCAATTTAGCAAGACCCTGTCTCAAAAATAAATAAATAAATTATATATGTGTATGTATATATATATATATATATATATATATATATATATATATATATATATATATATAGTAGAGTGCCCCTGGGTTCAACCCCAATATTATGAAAAAGAAATGGACTACAGGGGACAAGTCTGAAGACCAGGTTAGAAATTCAGGTAGAAAAAGGTGAGAGAAGTGAACCCATTTTAAAGATAATTAAGAGGTAGAACATATAGGATTTAGTCTTCAGGTAGTTGTAAAAGGGTAAGGAAGAAAGAAGAGTTAAGACTGTCACCCAGGTTCCAGGATCTGGCATGATACCATTTATTAACTTGGGAACTGCAGATATAAGATCAGCTTACAGAGGAAATGGGATGAATTCATTCAGGAATATAGTGAATTTATATCCTGTGGAATATAAAAGTTGAGATATCCAGGTGGATTATGGAATCATCCTGGATTAGTGATATGAATTTATAGAATTTATAGAAGAACTGCCTATAAATAATAATTGGATCAATTGAAAATAATGATATTACGCAGGGAGAGAAAGTAGGATAGGAGTATAAAATACCAACACTTAGTAAGGAGCTGAATGGATACTGAAAAGTAGGAAAAAAACAGGAGGCTGATGTTACAGAAAAAAAGTGGCTTTTAAAATGTAGCAGTGTTTATGCCAAAGGCAATAAGAAGTCAAGATCAGGATGAAAACTAACCATTAAATTAAACCTCATGGTTTTGTAGGTTGGTGTGCACAGGAATGGATGGGAGTGGGTCAAGGGAAAGAGAGGGTCTGAGATGATATAGGTAGCTAGCTGTTAATTAGAAGTGTGGTGATGATATTTACAGCAGCACAATTCACAGTAGCCAAATTATGGAACCAGGCTAGGTGTCCATCAACAGATGACTGGACAAAGAAAATGTGGTATGTACGCACAACTGAATTTTATTCAGCCTTAAAGAAAAATGAAGTTACGTCATTTGCAAGAAAATAGAACGAGAGACCATTATGTTGAGCTAAACAAGTCAAATTCAGAAGGTTAAAGGTCCTAGGTTTCCTCTCATATGTGGAAGGTAAAGAGGAAAAAAGAAAAGAAAGATGAGGGCAGATCTCATGAAAATCAAAGGGAGCTCAGTAGAGGAAAGGGACCAAAGGGATGGGAGGTGAGAAGGGAAGGGGGAAGTACTGGGGAATGATATTAACCAAATTATACTGTGTATTGTATGCATGTATGAATATGTAACAACAAATCCCATTAGTATGTACAACTATAATGCACCAATATAAAATATGGGAGAAAAAAGGAAATTTGGTGATAAATGGAAAGAAGCAATTAAATAGTATTAGATAGATAAAATAGATTAAAAGTCATTTATTTCATCAGGAAAGATTCCAGCTGTTTAAATGCTCATGTGAAATGTTCAGTAGAAAAGTAGATTGAAGTTGTTTTTAAAAGAAAAACAGCTAATAATAATAGCTTGTACTCATTGAGTGCTTAGTGTGTACTGAGCACTCTTCTAAGTTCTTCATGTGTATAATTCAATTGTTGTTTACAAATCCTAGGTCCTGTGATAGGTACTAGGTTTATTTTGCTTTGAAGATAAAGGAATGAAAAGCTGGAAAGTTAGAAGTACTCATAGGATAACTTCCTTTATGAGGTAGAAAAGAATGGTATCCAAAACAGGTAAAGGAAGTACTCTTTCATACCATTCTAAAGGGCCAGAAGTGGGAGGGATGAGATGGAGGCAGTTGCATTTGAGGATTTGGAACTTATGTTTGTCAATCAGAGGATGAGGGCGTCTACACACATGAAGTGCTGAGATAGAGGGCTGGTAGGCTGGAAGTATGGGGAAGGTTTCAGTGAACCCTGTGGTGAACAGGAGAGAACACTGACTAGAGAGCATAGATGATTTCTAGGCAGCACTGAGTCCTTACTACAGGTGGAGAGCAAGAATAGACAGTGCCATTCATCAGCAGTGTGTTGGGGCTTCCCCTGGTGTTGGGCTTCAGATCTGGGGGAGGTAGTGCTGTTAAGACTATCTTGGAAAGTTCTAGGATTCAGCATGTTGAATCCACCACAGGACATGGAAGACCTTCGAGGCAAATCAAACATGCGGGGTTATGGAGGAAGATGGGGAAAGAAGGAGGGTGTGGATCCATTTAATTGGCACTTATTTGTACCTTCTTCAAAAGTAGAGTACCATTGAACCTAATTAACCAGGTAAGAGAGGAATGGATCATGCTCAGAGACAAAAACATAGCTTAGTGAAGGGGCATATGAGAACTCTCTGTGCTTTTTGTTTTATTTTTTCTGTACACCCAAAACTACTCAAAAATATCTAATCTATTAAGTAAAAATATAGAACTGGGAATAGATTACATAGGGACCATCTAAGTATCATTTACCATTCTTTTTGGAAGAATTTATGGATTATTTAGCTACAATTGAACCACATGGTTTATCCTCTCCAGAGTTATTTTGAATTTAAGATGGGCAGAAGAAAGGAGGAAGAACAAGAAATCTATTGTTGAATCCCAATTTGCACAAGGGACTGTGGTGGGTTTATTATAAGTTTTATATAATTTAATGTTGGGTCTAAACCTATGAAGTTGGACCACATGTGTATTTTGCAAATCAAGATACAAAGACACAGAGATGTTACCTAACTTTTCTAAAGTGGCTCAGGGGGTAAGCAGAGAAAAGGTTTGGAACCATTGTCTATTGACAATGAGTACATGATCATTGTCCCACACTCCCTGAATAACTATTCTGTTCATTAACATTCAGTTGTTTTATATAACCTTAGGTTTTGAATATTCTCTGAAACCATGATTAGAAAGTTTGAAGAAAGTCACCAGTAAATGTTACCTGTCAAAAGAAAGATTCACTAATGAACCAATAGGTGGCAGTATAACATGGCAGTCTTAAATATTTAAATAATCTTGTTAATTGACAATTGTTTGAGGCACCAGGTGTCGTGCTAAATATTGTGCTTGGCCCTGTGCTAGTTGATAAAAAGAAGGAGAGAGAAAAATAAAGGATATAGAGGAAGAGGAAGAGCAGAGATGAAGTAAAAGGAACTTTCAAAAAGCCAAAATTATAATAGGACCTATATATTCTTCAAAATTCATCTTAGAACTCAACCCTGGAAGTTCCAGATGCCATAAGCCCTCTAAATACCTATATGACATGGTGCCAATAGTAAACAGTGTAACCACTGATAGAATGTCCATGTCTCTATTAGCCCATGAGACACTTTGGGGATGGGAAACTGCTCATCTTTGAATATCTTGGAACCAGTAGCTGCACCAGTGCCTGGCTTAGATAGATATGAAATAAACATTAATGGACGAATAAACGAACAACTTAATTAAAGATATATAACTCTTTATCACTTCTTCTCTTTAATCCTCTTTAATCTACCTTTGGGAGAAATTCTATCAATTCTATCTATCAAATGTTGTATCTTTTTCTTTAATGAAAATAAAGTTCTTTAGAATCCTCTGATTAGGCACGCGTAGTCATCAGACACATCACCCATTGTGCTATTGGCTTGATAGTAAAAGGGAACTGTCTTTAGGATGAGGAGAATGTTGAACAAGCCACTGGCAGCCATAGTGGTTGGAATATTTTGATCCTGAGGAAGAGAGGGTATCTAACAAGCTCTAACCATGTGCCAGACATAAATACTAGATTTGTCTAATCCTTATAACAATATTATGAGCTAATTACTGTTATTAAGTCCATTTTATAGGTGTGAAAATGAAGCTCAGAGAATCTAATTTGTCCAAAGACATTAACTGGTGCAACTGGATCTTCCTTTTTTTTTTTTTTTTTTTTTTTTTTTTTAACTAATATGCCCTTATCAGATTCTAAGTCCTAGAGAGGTTAAAAACTTGCTTAAAGTAACACTGTCAGAAAGCAAGGGGGGGGGTGGCGGGGGGAAGGACTCCAGTCCAGAATCCAGGCTTACAGGACTCAG
Organism: Callospermophilus lateralis; assembly: GCF_048772815.1. Lineage (NCBI taxonomy): Eukaryota > Metazoa > Chordata > Mammalia > Rodentia > Sciuridae > Callospermophilus > Callospermophilus lateralis. The sequence continues at coordinate 63,946,915 of NC_135320.1, read as the reverse complement.
GGACTTGTACTTCTTATTCAGCTACATTTCCTCATCACACATCTCTCTGTAGACTTGGAAAACCCATCTTGCTCTCCTGCTGTCTCCTGAATTAGCATCACATTAAGGGAAGCCTGTAGTTGGGTTTCTTTATAGAAATGGATGGAGGTGTTTTTCTCCAAGCCCCTGAGTTAAGGTAATTTCTGTAGCTTTAGCTTTGCTAATTCTCCACTACCAACTCTCAAAATTTTGGCCTGGTCCAGTTGCCACCAGGTCCTGATAATCAGGAAGCCATCCTAGAGCTTCCAAGCTTCTAACAGCACCCCCAGCTATTCATCCACAGTATCTCAGATTAGTGCCCAGGCAGAGGACAGACAGGGGTGAGTAACTTCATGGGGAAACAAGGGGCATTTGAGCCTACAGTCATCTAAACAGCCAGATGCATTGGTATCAACAGGCTTAAAATGCCATATGTCACTTAGAATTTTATTCTCATTTTAACAATGCTATTTTGATGCATAGTAAATAAGCCTGAAATCAAAAACACAAAAATGCTAACAAAAGAAATATGGATCATTGATATTAGTGCAATAAAATAAATGAGTTTTTTTGTTTATTTTCAAAATTTTTGATGATGTGTCTTCAATACCTTCAAAATCAATATTAAAGTTATCTTTTTTAAAAAAGCATTTTTCCCCCTTTGGAAGTAGCTAAAGAGGACATGGATAGATGAAACAATATAGTCCAGATGCCCAAATTGTAGATTTATCTTCCTACAAATTTTTCTGCAGTGAATTGGAGAGGAACTAGAGTTCACAACAAAGGCTATGTTTATTCAGTGAGTCACAAGACTTAAGGGATGAAGGAAATTGGTCCATATGAATGACTTAGGAGATAGAAATAAAGCAGCAATCAAAACTGCCCTCAGCTTTACAAGAGCTGACTTATGGACCAGATCCTAAATAGCCCACCTGTCTCCTGGGTTCCTTTAGCTGCCATCCTGGCAGTTCACCTCTAGGGGCACTCTGATCTGTTTTACAATATTGCTCAGGTCCTTTGAGTCTTAAACCCCCTTCCCACTTCACCTCATCTTTAGCAGAAGAAAAGGCAGAATTGTTTCAAAAAGAACACTAGAAAGGGGAAGAGAAAATAAGCACAAAACCATGAGAGTATGGAGACAGATCCTTTTTAATGTAACTTGAATCTAGCTATAGATCTGTTTTCCGAGAAGACAGATTAAAAATTTCTTTTCCAAGCCTAGATTGCTGTGGATTCTGAATGAATCCTTCAGAGCCTGGGTGCCTTCTCTGCTCCTGCTGCATCTGAGAAGGGTCTCAGCCTCCACTGTAGATCTGTTCTGTAGGTCGCTAACCTGCTGGGTGAGGCAGTTTCCACCTGCCCTTCTCTCACCTTCTGGTCTCTCAGGGAAGAAAAGTGCTTCTCTTTCAGGCCCAGAATTCAACATCTGGATATGGCCTTCCTGTGCCTTCCTCCTTTACCCTTCCTGTAAGTCTGTGAGATCAGCAAATTATCCAGTCACCCAAAGAATTTCATTAGGCAAATGTCAAGACTCCGTCTTTTACCATATGGCAAGTGTCATACTCATCCTTTCTAGTGGATCTTAATTTCATCCTAATTCATTGTCCCATTATAAATACGCACCTATTTGTCCACCATGTGTTCCCATTTTGTTTAAAATAATCACTGAGCCCATGTTTTAGCTAGTTTCTTACCCTATACTCTCAAATGGGTAAAAGGCCAGAAAAAATCCAATAGCATGTTTTAGAAGACCACCTCACATGTGCTTTCCCATCTGAGAAGCAAAAGATTATATCCTTACCATCTCTCAGAGCCCATTCCCAGTCCCAACCCCTGCCTCTTCATATGGAGTTTTCCTTAATTTCTTTCCTTCCCTGAGAGATGCCTCTGGCTGAAAACTCATTTGCAGACCAGAGGTACTTGACACACTTGGAACCCAAAGAATGTTCATGCCATCCTGCCTCCAGCTACCCACTCCTCTCTCTACCCCAGGTCCTCTCTGAGCCCCCTCCTCAGGTACTGATCTTGCATAATTCTAATCATTACGAATTTATAGCATCAAAAAACCTTAACCATATAGTAACAATAACATATACAATAAGAGGAGGGTTGATCACTCACACATGCTCTTACAGGAGAACAGGCAACTCTCTCCCTGGTAAGAAAAACATGGGTCTCCACCCCACCAAAAAAAAAAAAAAAATCCCAGGATGCCCCAGAATTCAGTTTCTTTTCTTCATGACGTGTTGTAAAGCACGTCAGCTGCTCCTTGTTGCTGTGCAGATCACCCAACATCGGGTCACTGAGAGAGACGGCAGCACTCCGCTCGCACAGCTGATAGGATTAGGAGCTGGTGCTTTGTCAGCCCTGAGTCCAAGAAAGCCCCAGCACACGCAGGTGAGATGCAAGGAAGAATGGATGTGGAGGACTGTGGGATGTTTTGGTTGTATGGTACACACATTTTCTCTTTAGCAGTGAATTTGTATTGTCTTTTCTGTGAAGTTTATAGTGTGTGTGTGGGGAGGGGGGGGTCCTGTCGATAAAAACCTGTTTTTCATCACTCTTCTGGTTTCAAGCATTGGCCACAAGCACCTCACTGGATTTGTGTGAGGCTCAAATAAGATTATATATGTGAAAGAGCTCTGAAAATTTAAAGTTTTGCGCATATGAAATTTTACAGAAAGAATTAAATAATTTATCTGATGTTTGGGTCCTAATTAGATAAAGACATTTTTTACCCCACCCCCAATCTACAATATTCTTTCTCCTCTGTTTCTTACCAGGCCTAGATAGGTATGTTAACTATAATCTCTAAGGGTTCCATCTTCTTCAAGCAGTGGATATTTTCTAAAATCCAGCAATTCATTTGTTTTTCAAGGAAAAGCCACAAAATTGCAAAACAATATAATAAAATAAGTATTTAAGTAGAACATGGATGCATAAGAATATGATAAAGCAGATGATAGATGAATATATTCTGCTGGATTAAATTATGTCTTTGATGGTGTAATCCAAGTGTTATATTTCTCCAAGTGACATGAGAAATCCTGGAATGAAGCTAAAGACAGAAAAGATATTGTCATTTGTAAAACTTGCCTCTTAAAACAACAGAAAAACAGGCTTGGGTTCCAAAAGTAGAGAGCTAAGAAGCATCTGAACACTAAACCATCGCCTTTTCCCTTGGCAAGGTTGCTATGGTGACAACAGGGCTACTGCACAGCTTCTCAGTGCCTGCATTTCTGCAGTAAAAGCTTTCATTGAACACATGTTGGATTTTTTAGGCACACACCCCATCATCAAATACAAAAACATATTGGAGTCAGCTTTATCCAAGTCATGTGCTAATAGAAGTTGTATCTATGTTCTTTATCCTGTCCCTATAGGCTCCTTAATGTAGTTATGGGATTTACTTGTTCATGCATTCATGAGACAGTTACATTGGTGCCTACCGTGTGTCAGGAATTGTGTTAGGCATTGGCTACAATCCCTTGGTGAAAACAAACAATTAAATGGGGAGTTCTGACATACAATCATACAATCATAATGGCTCACCTAGGGGTAAATGCAGGGGTCCTGGAAGTAGTAGGGAAGGTTTCTTGGGAGAAGTTGTCTAAAATGAAACTTAGTGTATCCTTAGGAAAAGGAGAATAGGTGGAGAGGGTACAAGTAATGTTCTAGACAGAGACCCCAGCTTGTGCAGCAGTGTAGAGGAAAAAGAGCAGGAAATCTCCAGGGAACAGAAGTGCTGCAATTTTAGCATATCCATTTGTAACTGGAGAGCCCCAGAGCTTGATGGGGTGGCTGGAGAGGGAGGATCCCTACAAGAGAAAAGGCAAGAAATGAGATTGGAGAGGTAAATAGAGCAGCCAGATCCTGAAAGTTCTATGTGCCATATAAGGAAGTTTGAATATTTCCTAGAGATCAACAGGGAGATAATTAATGAGTCTTTTGTTTGTTTCTTTTGTCTTATTGTTGGTACTGGGGATTGAATTCACCACTGAACCACATCCCCAGTCCAATTTTGTATTTTATTTGGAGACAGGGTCTCACCAAGTTGCTTAGCGCCTCACTTTTGCTGAGGTTGGCTTTGAACTCGTGATTTTCCTGCCTCAGCCTCCCGTAAACCCCTGGGATTACAGGCATGTGCCACTGCGCATGCCCAGCCCATTCATGAGTTTTAGTGGAGAAGCATGGTTTGATTTAGCCTTTCATGAAAGCCTTGTGGAAATATTGAAAGACAAATTGGCAAGAATGGAATAAGAAGTAAAACTGGAAGAAAGACAACTTTAAATAGATTCCTGTTGAAACGGTGTAGAGTGATTATGGTTTAAACTCTAAATGAAAATAATGGAGATAACAGTGGACAGAAGTGATCTGATTCAAGCCTTTTAATACCAGAGTAACATGGAGATCACTTGGTAGATTATGCCATGTGTGGGTAGGGCAAAATGGAAGAAGTCAAGAATCACTCTGAGGTTCTGACTTGAACAACAATGGAGGATGTTTCTTTTATTGGGTTCCCAAACTCAACACTCAGTTTTTGGTAAGGAACTCATCTTATGACTTAATTCCTATATTACTGTAATATGACCCAGCCTCATAATTTTAGAAATAACAGACTGTATGAATCATCTTGAACTATCACTTTCCTGAGGCCCATATTTGAGATAGCTGTGGGTGTAGGAAAAATGAATTAATTACCTATTCACCCCAAATAAAGAATTCTAAGATTACTAACCCCGCTGCTTAAGAGATTTAGTAGATTGAAAAGGAATGAGAATGTATGGAATAAAATCTCTTTGGGGGTTACAGGAGGAAGGTAAATTAATTTCAATAATCCTGTAACCTTGGGATCTTTCTGTACTTACAACATGCATCCCAAGGTTTGAGAGCTGAAGACTCAGGAGGAATGCTGTTTGGAGGGCAGACAAATGAGGATGATGGAGGTTCAAATACAATCTCCAGCAATCATAGTTCTTCCAACTAGTGTGTAGGGAGCAGACTGTTCACCCAACATTTAGAATTTATTTATTTAGAGTTTTCTCCAAAATTGAGTAAAATATATGTAAGTCATTAGGTTGAATTCCATCACCAGGTAAGATTTAATAATACCAAGTGTAATAAATCAAAATATGTACCTTGATTCTACATCGTTAGATGGGTTTCTTAGTTTTTTTAAACAAATATATTTGCATCACAAATAGTTTTTCTGCCTGTCACTAAAAGGCATCAGCAAATATTGACTGGACCACCTGGACCTGACCTAACCGCCATTTGGCCAGTTCTGCTCAATCAGCAGAGTACGATTTTTTTTTTCTCATATAATCTTCAAAGGTGGGTATTATCATTATGCTTCAATTTAACAAGGAAAAACAAAGTTCACGGGGGTCAAGAACGCTAGGCATGAAGGCTGTCAGCCTGAAGTGATTGGGGTGCTGGCATGAACCGGTTTTCTGAGTTCAAGTGCAGGTTGTCCCCACAGCAGTGTGCCTGGACAGCTTGGGGCAGAACTGTCGGGTCATCCGCCTGGCTTCCCTAAGCGCCAGGAGCCTTCTTGTTTTCCTGCGGTGCTGGGCTGCGCTGCCAACCCAAGGCCCTTCTGACGCAAACCCCCAAGGAGATTTCAGCCTTTGAAATCCAGGAACCATGACGCTGGGCCAGTCCTGCAGCATTGGCTCGGCAGGGGTTCGGGAGAAGGGGGACCTGCCACGCCATCCTCGGGTGAGGTAACTGTAGGTAGCTGGACGTTGACTTAAAACCGAGAGGCCAAGCAAGGATCACTAGGGGAAAACTTTCCCTTTCCCCGTTTTGGCTCTCGGTGATGTGGCAGCTTTTCTCAGCCTTTCCACCCAACGAACACCACTATCAAACCCGAACCCAGGTGTTTGAAAAAGAGGTAGGGGGTGAGGACACCTCTGGGCTGGAGATGCTGCTAGCCTCGGCCAGCCTGCAGCGGGTCACGCTCAGCAGGGGAGGGGGCGCCCGGCACTGGGTTTGGGGTCGTGCCAGCAGCGATACCCCGAGGGCGTGCGCGGAGGCACGGACCGGCTGCCCGGGCCAGCAGGTGAGGGAGGTGGCCGGGAAGAGCCCCGGGAACAGTGGCGGCCACGGCCGCTGGCGGCACCACGTGTCCGGCCGGGGCGGGGCGGGCGGGCGCGCCCTCGGAGCCGAGCACAAACCGCGGCGGCGGCGGCAGCGGCGGCGGCGGCGCGTCGGACCCGCAGCAGCCGCCGCCCGCCTCCCGCGGCGCTCAGCGCAGTGTCTTCGCTCCTCTGCACGCAGGTGCCTCCTCCTGGACGGCGGCAGCGGCGGCGCGAGGAGCAGGCGGGCAGTGGCGTGATGGGGCCCCTCCGGGAGAACAAGGTAAGGAGGACACGTCGTGTGGGCGCGGGTTGCAGTGTCCAAGGGCGCCTAAAGGAGGCAAGGTGGGCACTGAGGGGTGAGAAGGGGGCCAGGTGAGGACAGGACGGGGGTGGCATTTAGAGTTGAGGTAAAGGGGTGGAAGGAAAGGAAAAGGATATTTGCTTAGGTGATGCGATCTGGCAAATGAGGAGATGGCACCGGAGGAAGATATTTGGGGGACTGACATGAGAATTGAAAGGATTAACTACAGAGGGTTAATCCTGTGTCCTGAAACTGAGGGTTTGCGGTGAAGCTTTCTGTTGACGTGGTGTGTGTGTGTGTGTGTGTGTGTGTGTGTATGTGTGTGTGTGTGCGTGTGTGCTGGTGTGGATAAAAAGAATTTGATGTATTCGTGATTGAGAAATAAGGACTCCAGCGTGTCAGTGACCCAGCGTTGGTAGAGTCTGCAGTGTGCCAAGCAGAGTGGCTGGCGTGGGATACCTGCTGGGCGACTGACGTGTAGGGCGGATCCAGAGGCTGGGTGCGGTTTGCAGCCCCTGGATAGCGCGGCTGCCTGAAGGCACCTCAGATGTTCCCTGCGGCTGGGGTTTTCCCTTCAATTCTGCACTATGCTGGTCTCCCCGAGGTGTTTACTTTGGCCTTGACCCTTCCTGGTAAGCTGAGGAAATGAGCAGGAGTTCATGTTGCAAAATGGTGTTTGTTGCCTAAGCCAAAGCCCTCTTTGAATTGCAGAGGTTAGAGGGAGCCGTAGAATTTTTGCAGAAAGCTTCCATAAGGGTGGTGGCCGACCTGAAAAATCACTGAATTTGAAGCTCACTCTGTTTCTAGATGATGTACAGCCTTTGCCTCCTAAATTTAGTCTCAGTTTCCTTGTCTGTAAATAGGAACATGAATTAGTGTCTTAGTGTTGCAGCCTGGGGTGTCAAGATCAAGTGAGATAATGGTTGGGAAAGAACTTTAAAACTGAGCAACATTTCAGAATATGACTTTTTATGCATTTTTAAAAAACAAGGCATGGCAAGGTATTTGTGCTGCATTTTTAAGGAGGGAGAAAGAGAAATCTCTTCTCATGGTGTACTGTAAGGAAAACAAAAGCTAAACATGATGTAAAAGGTGGAGCCATCTTCCTGGGTATTGGATTTGTGTTTGCTTTTTCTGTTGGCAACAAGCCTTGTGTACCAGGATATTAATGAATAATTAAGATCCTGTCCAGAAGAGGAGGGATTTCAAGGATAAGTGTGTGTGGTCCATCAGAAAAGAATGGTTCCAGGTACAGAAGCTACTTTGTAAGGAGACAGACAGGAAAATAGAAGTCAAATTGTCACAGTTAATTCAGGTAGAACAAAATGGAAATTGAAAGGAAAAGTATGCTGTAATCAAGAGCCACTGGAAGCCAAAACCTTGAATTGATAGAAAAAGCCAGAGTGAGAAGGTGAGTCAGGAATGGCATGGGGGAGCAAGCGGTCAGCCTTCCTGAGCATAGGTGGAAATGTCACGTGTGCTCTTCACTTAATCAGAAAGGTAAGCTCAGTGCAGAAGTTTTGGACCTCATTTCAGTGACTGAGATAAGGACTACTCTGGAGAGTCCGTGTTTGGAAATGTAACTTCTTAGAAACTGACCCTTGAAGGGAGCAGTCAGGAGTTGAGAGGGGGCAACAAGTTTCCTTTTGTTTTCTTTCTGATGTCCAATTGTGAGAAGGAGCACAGAGTGCAGCATCATGAGAAGGAGATTTCTCGAAGCCGGATTCCCCGGTTGATTCTTCGGCCCCATCTGCCCCAGCAACAGCACAAGGTGTCCCCAGCCTCTGAATCTCCCTTCTCTGAGGAAGAGAGCAGAGAGTTCAACCCCAGCAGCTCTGGGCGCTCAGCGAGGACCATTAGCAGCAACAGCTTCTGCTCAGGTACAGTACATGAGAAGCCACCCAGCATGAAGCATGTGCATGGCAGGTGAAATGTGAATGGGCCTGGGCTTCGCCCCTTACTGCCTAGAACTGGACTTCTATTAGGGTGATTTGTGTAAGGCTGGACCTTTTTGGCTATTCTGATCTATTGGCTCTTTTGATCTATTTGCTATTTAGTTTCATATATGCAACCCAATGGAATCTCATAACTGTTTCTATGTGTTTTTCTAATTTCTAATTTAGAATAGAAAATCTAACTTTTTTCCATGAGTGTTTATATTGAGGTTTCTTTGCTTAATCTAGAAAAGATATTAAATTGAATTTTATACTTTCAACCTCTATAAGCCTATACTGTTGATTATTGAATCCCTAAAATAAAGCAACTTCTAACAAATGTGGTCAAGACCAAGGAAGGCTATACTGTGGGACTGGCCTTGTAATTTAGTAACTGACAATGTGACTTTAACCTCCTTAAACCCCAATTGTTACATCCATAATGTGGAATGATGATACAGGTTGATTATCATCTATTTAACATGCTTAGGACAAGAAGTTTTGAATTTTTTAAAAATTTGGAACATTTGCAATGAGATATCTTAGGGATAGAAGCCATATCTAAACACAAAATTTATTTATGTTTCATACACATCTTCTACATATTGCCTTGGGTAATTTTATATGATATTTTTCAGTGCACCTGATTTTTGCCTGCCACCTGTGGCATGAAGTCAGGTGTGGAATATTCCACTTTTGACCTTATGTTGGTGCTCAGAAAATTTCACACTTTAGAGCATTTCAGCTGAGCACAAAGATGCTCAACTGTACCTACTTTGTAGAGTTTCTGTAGGAGTAAATGAGACTCTTTTCCTAAATGTACCCCTAGCTCAGAGTGTGGCTTAGAGAGATGTTTAATACAAGACAGTTGTTAATCTGATAAAAGTAGAGGTCAGTTTTGGCCTCTACATTCATCATATTTTTGGAAATTTCCTTAAAGTTGCAAAGGTATTTGATAAGGGAACAGATCTCCTCACTCCTAAAGGTATGACCATTTTCACTTGACAGAGCTTGTGATACCTGTTGAAGCAGATGACTGAGAAAGACTTGTATTCTTTAAAAAGCATTGGAAATTTGGGTAAAATTTAAAGGAGCATCAGCTTGTGATTATTAAAGAATGTTTCATGGTGTACTGTAAGGAAAACAAAAGCTAAACATGATGTAAAAGGTGGAGCCATCATTTTTTAGAACTTACTCAGGGAACTTGTAATTTGAATATTAATGCATGAGTGAGAAAGGATGTGTGCATCAAGATGCTGTCTAGTGCTGTCACTTAGCAAGACACAACAATCCACTGCAGTTAGTGTTGGAAATCACATTTTCCTAGTATTTTATAAATGCAGCTTTGGATGTACTGCATACTTCCACAAAATAAGTCCATCCCATGCAGAAATTATATGTGAGAAATATTTTGCTGCCTTCATTTAAAAAAAAAAATTTCTGAAGACATTCTCTGCATGGTTCTGAAAAAAAAATTCTACTTAAATATTGTGTTCTAAAACTTATTTCATAACACTTGAACATGTGAATCAAGTGTAAAATGAAAACTCACTGAAGGTTTGCCTAATATTCTCCCAAGGAGAAAACAAAAGGATCATTGATAAACTAGGCCCTTAAGGTCCCTGGAACCTGGAGCTGAATTTGCTGTTCACTTTAACTCTGTTTTGGAGCTCAGGGCCCACTCTGCTAAGTGTAGAGACGTCATTTGAAACTACTTTGTGCACATAACTCAATTCCACACTTATTCCTGATATTTTCCCATGTCATTAATTTCTCTGACTTTAGGGTGAGTAAAGTGAGAAGAGAAAAAGTTTGTCCAAACAAAATGAAAGAGAAAACCTAAATATATTCTAGAAAATATAAAGGCAAACCAACAAAATTATTAATTTTGGTCATGAATCATGCTCTCCCAGACCCATGTCCTGAATCATCTCTTCTTCCCAAAAGACCTGTCTCCCACTATGGCCATAATGGTGTACATGAAAATCAAAAGTAGATATTGATCTTTCTGTCATTAACTAGCTGAGAATTGAGAGGCAGAAACATATAATTATGGGTGTCTGTAAACCAGCCTTTCAGTCTTTAGCTTTGCACTCTGCCTCCAGACAGGAGTCTCTCCATTCCTCCACCCCTCCCTTATCTTCCTGGGCTGGCAGCTCCCTAAGGTTTGGATCTGATGCCTTTCCCTTTCTGTCTTTCCTTTTCTGCAGAGCTCAGATGAACCCCGTGAAGGCTTTTGAGTGCTGGGCTGACTAAAATTGACAGCAGTAAGGCCTTTGGGGGCATGTTAATGATGCTTTAGGAGGTCAGTCAGTGGGTGGAAAATAAATGGGTTTGGTACTATGGGGAGCATTCATGCTGCAGGCAGTGAGGTAGAGAATGTAAAACATGTCCAGCCAGCAGGGGGAAATAGCCAGTTTTAATCCAGCTACTCTAACACTGAGGCCAGAATATGTGTTGCTTAATCGTGGCAGTTGAATCAGAACAAGATACACACAAACATTAAACATGCCATCCTCTGCTAGAACAAAACTAAAATATCCTTGAGCTTCATAGCTTTGCAGGGATCATTCTGCATTAGCGTATTTTCATTATAAATCATCACAGTCACTAATGTGAAAGAGGCATGCTCAGATAAAGGAATTCTTACAAAATGGAAGTGAAATTATAAAGAAAAAAGGTAATTTAATAGAAGGAAATAAACTTTGAAAATTATATTTTCTTTTCCCCAAATTGGCATCAAAGGCATTAATTGTGAAGCGTCATGTCCTAAAATATTCATTTTTGGAAGAAAAACAATATAATGAGCTTACAAAGAGTTAAATTTACTTAATATAAAAGATTATCCAATATTTATATGAAAACAACTATTCATGATAACGGATGGTATTTATACATTGGCAAAATAAATGACAACTCGATGTAGATGTTTTCCCTACCCCACCCCCATATTTTACATGTAATTTTACTGATAAGTGTGATTCAAAGTCTGGAATCATTTCCAAAGTGACCTGTCCATTTTAACCTACTTTTCCTTTTCTCTCCCCTACTCCACTGCCTCCCTCCTCCCTTCCCATGGGAGCCTTGGCAAGGAACATTTAATGACTGGATATTCTATATGCTAATTTGTATGTTGTGTCTATCTCATTTCAGAAGGAAGGAGTTGTGTGTGACCTTTTGCAAATTCATTGGGGGTGTGTCCCCAAAGAGCTTGTCTTTGAATGCCTCTTAAGGCAGAATCTTTTTGAAGATACACGTGTGCTGTGTGCATTTCATCAAGATGCATGGTTTTGCACTCAAACATTATTCTAGTGTTTAAACTGCCATTCTTTAAAGTTTGTGCTCAGTCAGTCCCTGTGACCTCAGCTGGAGACTGTCATGTTGTATTGGAGGACAGGCCCTATTTCGTGTGTACAGCATGTATAACATTGTACATTCTTAGTAAAGGGTAATTAAATCTTAATTTAAATGAAACAGTACCTAGGAAGTACAGTTAATAGTAAGCTAGTAGAAATAATACTCCTGCTTTCACATTCCCCCTTTTTTAACAATTTCATTGTTGTTTAAAACCATGTTTTCACCTATCACTCTTATTTCCCAGCCCCCATATTCCTTATTTTTAACATGCCTATAAGAAGTAATAAAGCCCACATTTTCAGTTTGTGTTCTGGGTGTAGCCTGTTCGATGTAGGCCTCTGTCATTTTTTTTGTCCCCTTTTTTGTTAGTAATGGCAAATACAATTTGTCATTGTCCTGTGACTCCAGCTACTGTGAGAAAATCTTGTGACCTGGGTGAGCGTGTGAGGTACAGACATCAGTCACCTGCCATGGTTAGCAGCATGCTGTGCATTCCTCTTTGCTTAGTTGAGGCAATAATTACCCCCTTAGAACTGGAAGGCAGATGGATTGCTGGGTTTTAAGCTAATTCTCCTTGGGGTGCCTTGTAAACATGGCAGGTGGAACAAATTATGCATATAGAACACTGGTTGTTTTATGGGAGGCCAGTAATTTTTCTGAGCTATTTTGGTGTTTCCAGTGTGCACCCTTAGACACATGGTCACACTGTAACTTTCATTAAAAAACAGATACCAGGTCAACAAACAAAATGGTCAGAATTGGACAATCTTTGCAGTCTAATCTGAGGAAGGTGTTTGCAGAAAGTATTTTTGCTTTTACAGTGGCCTGGAAGAAATCTCTGAGTGCCATAATGACCTAGAGGTAATCATTGTTGCTGTTTGTGGGTAGAACAATTAAAGCAAATTATAACCTGACTAGTGCCCTGCTGAGGCATGACAAAGCCTCCAAAAATTTGTCAGGCTTTGCCAAGCAGAAATATTTCTGCTATGCTTTTGTCTAGTTGAGGAAACTTGGCATCTGGATAGAGTGAACTTTCGAACATAATGATTAGAATTGAGATGAATTGCTTCCAGAGAAGTGAGCTGCATTACCAAATTATACTATAATTGAATGACTGCCAACCTGCTGTGAATTGAAAAACAAAGACCCTAAGAGTTTAGTATCACTTTAATGAGTCTGGGACTGAGGTATATTGTCTAATATATATTTCAAGGGCTTAACTGCCTCAGCTCCAGAAATATGTACCTAATGAAATATGTTACAAACGAGGGTGTCTAGGCAGTATTTCTTTGAAAATGTGTTAATTGCAATTAGAAAGACAAGAGCAAAACTTTCTGGTTGCCATTTAATAATTTTAAAATATTCTTAACAATGGAAACTGTAACCATAATGGACCTTGTCTGAGAGAAAATTAAGCTTTTTTTTTTTTTTTTTTTGGTATGACATTCATCCTTATGACAATGTCTTCCAATTTCAGAGTATGGCCTTTGTCTACTTGAGAATCCTTAGCAAAACTTATTTAAAATGGGGACACCTCAGCCCTACTCTGAACCTGTCATCTTGGAATAAGAGGGCCCAGAAATCTATATTTTGCAGGCTGTCCAGATGTTTCTTATGTATGAGGTCTGGGCCTCACTGCTTTGTGGTCTCCGTGTATTTGGGGATGTTGTATGAGCAATGTGAGGGGCATGCTAGAAGTAGCACCACAAGATGAACAAAGATCAAAGAAAGCAGGAGTGGTGGCCAGCCAGCTGTTTATACCAGTGGCCATGGTACAAGGTAAATGCCTCCGTGTCCCTTGGAATTAATAGCTTCTGACTATACTGACAAATCCAATCTCTTTAGTCTTAGCAATGATGTTACTTATATCTGCATAATGAGTCTAAGTGGTGTCCAAGTGGTAGAAAAGTAAAGGGGAGCAGGTAGAATTTTCTTACTTTATTTTCCTATGTAATCCTCTCTGGATTTACTATCTGTATCCACACTTTTTATTCTTCTATTTTCTTTCTTTGGAATTGGGATGATTTAGGGCACACTGAAAATGAGTATACTGGGTATATCAAGAGTACACCCCAAATACCCAGTGGTTGCAGTAAAAGAAGAGTAGCAGAGACATTGTATTAGGACATTTTCATTTTTTTGCAAGTTTTTGCCAAAATATATTTTTCCTGTAATAATTTTATTAAATGCCTGTGAAGAATCAGGAATTGAGCTAAGGCTATAAAGATGAAGGAATTGTGGATTTAAAAAGTCAATCATTTTACTGCCTTGACTCAGACACCTAAGATAAATGGAGTAACAAATCTTTGGGAAGTGATTCTCACTCTACTACCTTTCCTCACTTTTATGTCTCTCCTTTTCCCACAACTACCCCCCACACACCCCTCCTGCCTTGTAATTCGAGTTTGTTGTTTCATTTATTATCAACATTGGCTTCTCAGGTTTCATAAGCCCCAGGATGTAAAGAAGTGACTTAATGAGTATCATGTAGTAGATAAACAGAATCTTTGGCATCAAGGGACCTGAGTTAAAGCTGTGAAATGAGCTAGAAAGGCAGGAGGGCCAGGTATGAAAGATCTCATGTGCTAAGAACTGATCTGAGAGATTAAGGGCCCCTACAGGAACCAGGCCAATGTCAAGAACGAGGCCATCTGGACAAAAGATAATGGTGGGGACTCAAGAACTCGATGGTGTGTGCCACTCCAAAGGATTTCAGAATTTTTAAAAAATTCAGTTTCTTAACTCACTCTTTGACCAAATAGGGTGCACAAGTAGCTGAATATGGTTTGTGGCTGTCATTTCCCAGTTCCCAAAGGTCTTGCACAGCCAATGAAGGGTGGTCATCTGGGAAGAGTTATGACCAGGTTCATAAGGTCAAAAGATCTTTCTGTTTATGTGTGGTCTGTGGATGGGAGAGGGCAAGAAGTGATGGCAAGTTTCTGCTTGCTTTTGGAGGCCATTGCAGCAGTAGAAATAAAGACCAATCAAATATTTGGAAGTTTGGGACCTGAACAGATGGGTCTTAGTTTCCAATTGCAAGTGGAAGGGGAAGAATAGGGTCTCCTTCAAATTCCCACTGGACAAACACAAATGAAGTAGGAGAAGTAGGGAGGAAAATCCAGAGTCCAGTTGATTAGTTCAATTTAGGTTTTGCTGCATCAGAGACAAAAATCTAAAGCCACAGAGGGACAGTGGCAGCTGAACTCAAGGGAGTTGATATTGCCAGAGGGTGTGAATGGAGGGACATGAGAGGACAGGCTAGTATTCTGAGGTACAGCAGGACACCAAGCGGGTATTTAGCACCAGGTAAGATCCTCACATTCCCAGCACTCTTGATTTGACATTAGTTACTATCCCACTCCACCCTCCAGGTGGTTTTTATCCTGACAAAGCTCAGTCTGCTCCCATCCATCCTGGGGGAGGCCCGATCCAGGGGATACTCGATGAACTTCATGTTTACAAATCTGCTGGGTGTAAGGTGACTTTTCTTGCTTGCAGGCACAGGATGTGCCCAAACCTCCCCTTCTGCTGGACTTGCCTCTCTCCTGTTCTGAAGGCACCACCCAGGCTCTCCCACCAGAGCAGAGGCCCCCTGACCTGGTGCTGCTCTTGCAGTGCCTAGTGCGGTCCTCCTGCCCCAAGCTCCCCTGCCTGCTGTTAGGCTTCCCAGTCTCTTGAGGAGTCCTGTTATTTCCAGACTACTGCTCTTTCTTTACAGGGAAACCAAACCAAGCTTCCAAATGCACACTTGTGCCCATCGTGGGAATCATGCTTCTCACCCCATCCCACCAGAAACCCACATCCACGGCCTTTTCTTGGGGCTCCTTCTCTCCACTAGTTGGCCAGTCTTTATTTTCCGTCTTGTGTGGGTAACTGTGAGGAAAGGATCCCTATAAGACACCAACCTAATCCTCAGAATTAAGAATCTGTTGATCCTAACCTTCCCTTCCATTTATTTTGTGGTATTTTTGAGGATTTTGTTTTCTTTAATAATTATTTTTTTTAATTCAAAAGTAACAAAACATGTTATTATAAAATATGCAAAAACATATGTCAGGTGGGTATAATCACATTTATAGGATTTATTTTGTTTTGTTTTTTGCTGAAGATTACGCTCTCTTGATTGCTGATCCTTTCTTTTCATTTGTTCGATAAATATTTATCGAGTACCTTTTGTATGTGAGGCACTATTCTAGTAGCTGAGCTAGAGCAATGGAACAATACTAGCTTGGCTCCTGCCCTCGAGGATTGTGTATTACAGATAGTACCTATGCCTATCTTTGCTTGTTAGCACACAGAAGTCCCCCTCACTCGCGTCATTGTGAGTGATGGGCTGATATTCCACTCTACTGAGGACCATCACTTACTTAGTCATTCTTCTTTGGATGGACATTTTGTCTGGGAGGCTAACTTTAAAATTCAGAATTTTGTTTTATGAATGTCACTGGAATTAGACTACATAAGAGCATATTTCTTCTTTTGCTCCCTTTTTTTCTTTAAGCAAGTAGGCTGGGAATGTAGCTCATTGGTGAAGCAGGTACTTAGAATGTGTGAGGACTTGGGTTTAATCCCCACTTCACACACAAAAAAAAGGAGTTAATATTACCTAAAACAATTTTTTGTTTCCAATTGAAAAATTCAGTCAATTGCAATTTCATAAAGTGTATAGTGAGCTTTTTCTTTTTTTTTTTTTTTTTTTTACATTTTTGTTCCTTGTTCTCTCTTGACCACCACTGTCTTCAGATTCTTAGCATGAGGAAAAAAAGATGGGAAAATATTCACATTGCTTCAACACAGCTAGCTGTAATCCAAGCATCCTTAGAATGCTTAGGAATTTCCTTAATATGAGACTCTCAAGAGTTGAAGAGCTAGCGTCCTGGTCTGTCTCTGCCTCTTCTTCCCCTCCTAGGCTTCCAGTTCTCCTTCCTGTCTGTCCCACTTGCCTCCATCTCCTTCAATCATGGAAACAAAAGACATTGTGCATTTAAAAAAGCATGACTTAGAAACTGCAAATAAATCCATAATGCAAAGGAGTAGGGATGTCAGGAAGGTTTGTTACATGCCTATTTGGGAAAGATCAAAACCTCAGGAAAGAAAGAACAAGAGAAATAAAAGCTTTCATGACACGTTAATTCACCACCCTGCTTGCCAGTCTCACCTCACTCTGCGAGTGACAGAGGCACCCCGTTTCTCAATTTCAGCACCAGCCCCTCCTTAAACAGAACATCTGTATAGATTCATTACATTAAATATTTGGACCATGATGTTTTCCCTCCAGATTCTCTCCCCGGGGGCAAATCAAACAGTTTGATGCTTGGTAGAAAACCAAACCAGGTCCAGGACCCTTAGAGAGCTCCAGGTCCTTTGAGGAAATGGAGCTTTGGTCACCTCACTCCACTGTGCATCCTTCCTCCTGCTCTGCTCTTCACCAGAGGACTTTTATGGGAGCACTCGAGGCTCCAAAATAGCTCAGAAATCCTGGGAATGTTTACACATGAAATGATTATTTTGTCTCCAAGAAACAAGGGAGGCAGCCACTAAGTAATGACTCGGCTCTCCACTTCATTTTTAGAGAGAGCAAGCAGTTCCGTGCCTTAGCCTGAGGTGCTCCTTTGAGTTCCTTTGACAAGCTCATTTCCACCAGTACACACAGAGCTCCACGGCATTCAGAGAGAAAGAGGCCCCTGGACCTCTGTCTCTGCAACTACCATCTCTTTTCTCTGCTCCACTTTACAATAAGACTTCACCAAAAATCCTGTCTCTGTGATATGCCCTTCTTAAGCATGCGAGTGGCAAGTCTAACATTCCCTTGCTGTCTTCATTTCCATTGACCTCTCAGCAGTAGGGACACAATGGAACAACCCCTCTTTTAGGGAAGATATTTCTCTTTGGCTTTTTTGATCCCACTCCTGAGCATTCTTCCTGCATTTCAAGTCACTTCCTGGTCACCTTCATTGGCACCCTTCTCTTCCGGCTTTCCAGAGGGCTCTGGGAGCTCTGTAACTTCATATCCTGCACCTGTAGGGTGGTGATCTCTTGACTCCTCCCCCTGGCTTCAGACTCTCTTATCCAAGTGCTACTTGATTCCTCCAGTGTTATGTTTAATTAGTGCCTCAGACTTCCCATAACAAAACCACAATTCTTGATTTCGCCTCCTACACACTCATGAATCCATTTCTGTTCAACCAGAAATGACCACCATTTACCTACTTGTTTAAGGAAAAGACTCCAGAAGACATCCTTGATTTCCTCCCTATTGATCGTCACCATAAATATGTGCTTTCAGTTATTTTCCCCAAATATCTCAAATCCACCTACTTTTCTCAGTTTTCACCCTTACCATCCTAGTCAAACCACTCTTCACTTCTCAATTGTATCGTGGTGGTGGCCTTTAAATGGGTTGATTTGCTTCTGCCCTTGCCCACAGCATAATAGTTAAGGAGGAGATTCTGGAGTTAATTTCCCTGAATTCATATGATGACTCTACCACTTACTGATTACAAACTTGGGGAGGTAGCTTAAATCCTAGTGCTAGTCTTGTATGCCTCCTACAAATCTGGATTACAGTAGTGCCTGTCAAAGGGATATTAGTTAAGACTTGTGTTAAGTATTTAAAAAGAGCACTCACTACTTAATAGGCACTGAGCAAATATCTGTTAGATACATGATCACTAGTTCAGTGTGTTCTCCTTAATGAGCACATAACAAATTTTTATTATCTTGTGCTTAATACACACTATGGCTTCCATTGCACTTAATGATTCCTGGTCTACAGTCCTGCATAAGTGTGGGCTTTTGCCTCTATGACCTCCCAGTCAATCATTCTCTCTCCATCAACCTTCCTTCAGTTCTGTTTCCTCCATCTATCATACCCTGGCCTATCTCAGAGCTTATTGCACTTGTTCTTTTTGCCTGGAATTCTTGTCCTTGATTATTATTATTATTTTTGTCTCAACTCATTAGGAGCTTTCCATGACAACCTATCTAATGAAGTCCCTTTTACCTCACACCTATTTGGTCTACATGACATCACCCAGTTTGTTTCATTAACAGTACATCAGAATCCAAAATACCTTCTTTATAGATTTCTCCACTTGTTTATTTTTAGCTCTTTCCTCACCACTAGAATTCTTGAGGAAAGAATCTGAGTCTTGATCATCATTACATCCATAATACATAGAATACCTGGCACACAATAGGAAATCAGTAATAATTTGTGGAAAAGAACAAATAGGTGTGTGGATGGATTAATGGGTGGACGAAATTTAATTTTGGCCACTGGCTAGTAACATATTGTGTAATTCTGAAGCAAAATTAGTATAGAGCCTTGTAGACCTGTGAGTTCTCACTGTGAAAGGATGCTAAAATTAGGTGAAAAACTAGAAAGTTCAAATTCTGCTTTTGACAACTTAGAATGCAAACATATGCATTCTGTGCATATGGCTACATGTGTTGAGGCAGGAACCCTAAACAGAAAGAGTTTCTTGCCTCAGATTTTTGTGGTCTGCTTATTATGGGATGGCTTCTTTCTAATAGCTTCCTTTGTCTGTTTTTAATTTGGGCATTCTCAGAATTGCTGATGTTTCCTCTTGGAATAAGCACAAGTAGAAAAAATTTTAAAACAGCTAGCTTATGATGGTGGAAAAAAAAAAAAGAAGAAACAGGCACTTTGTCATACAAATCCGAGTTTGAGTCCTGAATCAATTACTTAGTAGCTATGTGCCCATGAAATTCTTAACCTCCCTGAGTCTCAGTTTTCTCAACTATAACACATCCTTAAAATTGTATAATAAAAACTAGTGTGCGGGCCACATGATAGATATTTAATTTTGTTATTTTTTTTTTACCTTACCTAGATCCTTCCAGTGCATGTGAATGATGTGTTGTAAGAGTTTTGCATGACCACATTTAATCTTTGACGTTTTATCTGTATCCATCAAGCTATCTTTAAGAATGCCAGTATCTGAAACAATAAGAATAATGTTTATAGCAGCATATGGTACATCATACTTAATAAATATTTATTGAATGAATGCATTGTCAATAAATACTACTTTTATTCATGAGAATCAACTAGACTTCCATAGAGTTTAAAGTAATGTTTCCTTAAAATAGCAATGATTTTTCCCTTAAATTATGCAACTGAACATTGAACAGCAAGCATCAAACCATAACTGAATGTTTCAAGACATTATGGCACAAAACCACGTTTTCCTCTGCCTGATGTTATTTTTAAGTGTGTCTTCTGGAATTGTTTAGTTCAACATTTTGGAAAACCAGTGAACTCAGATCTAAATTCAAAAGGGAACCAGAAGGTTTAGAGATGCTTCTTGGACTTTTAAGAAGTATTCTGTTTGTATTCTTTGTAACCTGGTGTTTTATTCTTACATATGTTTAGTGCAAGAAAATTTAATTAGGTCATCAAGATTGACAACAAATGTGTTAGATAGTATAGTTGTTGGGCAATTGAATATGAGGAAATTTTAGAGTTCATATCCAGACACATGTGCACACACTTTGGGCAATCTTAATAGATTAAAAGTAAACAGCAAACTAGGTAAAATGTGACAAAGAATTTCATATACATCATTAAGAAAGCCTAATTACCCAAATAGGAAACTAAGGATATGAGCAATTGAGAAAATAAGTAAAAAAAGAAATCAACAAACATGAAAGACATTCAGCTTCACTCATAATTAAAAGCCATGCAAAATAGGGCATAAAAATCCATTTTTAATTATTAACTTGAAAAGTACAAAAAATAATGTTAATTACTAGCAGAAATTTAATAGATGGAGTGCTCTCATACAATAATAGGACTATAAGTTGTCTCAGACTCCTTAGAAGGTTTAGAAATTTTGCTAGACATGCATTCTATGAGCTAATCAAAAATTTGACCAAAGATGTATGTATAAAATGTTATTAAACCAATTTTAATAATAGCAAGAAAAATGGAAACCTCAAATACCCTGTGAGATGGAATTGGTCTTTAAAATTTTAAGTTCATTATCTATTTTAAATAGATACTCATTTAAAATAACATTTTTAAGAAATTAAATAAAATATTTTAAAACTTTTTAAGATGTACTAAGAAATCAGAATAATACAATGAACTCCATATGTTCATTATCCACTTTAGGCAGAATAAATGATAGGGAATTATTGCTAAACAATAGAGAGATATTACTATATTTACTACATCTATCCTTTTTGTACCCTTTGCTGAGGCATTTTGAAGCAAATCTCCAGACATCATGTCATTTCATGTCTGCCTACCTATGTCAACATGCATTGATTAAAAAAAAAAAAATACACAGTCTGAGGATGTAGTTTAGTGGTATAGGGCTTGTCTAGCATGTTGGCCTGGTTCAATCTCCAGTACTGCAGCAAAAAAACAAAACAAACAAAAAATATATTTTCTTATATAGTCACAGTGCCTTTGTAATTACTGACATAATTAACGTAAGTCCTTGGTGTGGTAGAGAACTTGGAAATATCCTTAATTGTGTCAGTAATGTCTGATTCCTTCCTCTTGGTATCATTTTAACCCAGAGGTCAGCAGACTTTTTCGGCAAAGGGCAGATAGTAAATATTTTCAATTCCACTGGCCACACAGCCTCTAGCAATTATTCAGCTCTGCCATTGTTGCTAGAAAAGCCACCATAGACAATAAAAAGTACTGGGTGTGACTGTGTTCCAATATTTTATTTGCACAAGCAGGCAGCCTCTGGACTTGACCCGAAGGCTGCAGTTTTCCAGCCCCTGTTTAGCTCATTATTTTCCATGTCTTTTTTAAGATGTACTTTAGCTTTAAAGCCTTGATTAGATTTGGGGTCAATTTTTTTGTTTTGTTTTTGGTTTCAAGAATACTTCATTAGGAGTTCTGTGGGTGTTTTCTCACATCCCATCAAATGTCCCACTATTGGTAATGATAATACTCAGTGGGTACATTTGGGAAGGCCTGATCCCTGCACTGTAAGCTCTCAATGAGCCTTTTATCTAATGGTTTTTCATCCATTATGTTTTGTTGCCTAAATCAATTACTTCATTAGAGGTTGCAAAGTAGTAATTTTCTGTTTCTATTATTTCATCTCTTTTTATTAACCTGAGTGTTTCTGTAAGGAAGAACTTTCCAAAAACAATGGAAGATTTCACTTATACTCAATTAAATGTATTTGTATAGAAACACTTTTTGTAATCAGGATATATGCTAATTTTTCCTTTTAATTGATAGTTGTCAATATCACTTCCAATAATATGTGGGGAATTGGGAGTTTTGGGAATTGAAGAGAGCCTTTCTCATTTTATTTATTTATTTTATTTTTTAATATTATTTAATTGTAGACACAATACCTTTATTTTATTTTTTTATGTGTTACTGAGGATAGAACCCAGTGTTCACATATGCCAGGCAAGTGCTCTACCACTGAGCCACAAGCCCAACTCTATTTTTTTATTTTTGTGTCAAAATAAATTAATAGATTTTTAGTATGTCTGATGGTTATCAGTCATCTGCATTAATGTTTTTTTCATCCTCAAATTATTCCATCTTTGGCTAATGAGGACCCCTTTGTGCTGGTTCCTGATGTTAGGTTCTTCCTTACTAACCAAACTAGTTCCAGGGAGGATTGTTCAATGACAAAATAATGAAATTGTCTATAATATATGTTAAGATTTTGATAAAACAAATAGCAAGCAGGCAAATAAACCATATTCATTACTCAAAAAGACTAATGAAGTATGATAAATTGTTCAGTGTTTTCTGGGAAACACAATTATAGGAAAATACTATTTATTGTTTTATTTACTTGTTAATACTCTTCTGCACTCTAGATTCCTTCACAATGTGTTAATTTAATAATAGTAAAATTAAGTTAAAATTTTTATAAGCTAAACAGAAGATTTTAAAGTTCTTTTCATTTAGCAAATTCCTTTGGCTTATTTAAAATAAGATTCAGATTATTCAGAAAGTACTTAGACACATTTTCAGAATTGTTAATAATTGTACAATTTGAGCTATTCCTCATGTTCTCAAAAAACTTGTAAAGACAGAGAAAATTGTTTCTCCTCATCTGTCTTTAGAGGCCTTGGGAATTTATTTTCTTTAATAACAATGTACGAACTACTCCACAGGTGTATTTCTTACAATACTTTAGACAGGCCCCAAATTCTCGAGGTTCCTGGATCTGTGAGTATTCCTTCTACCCACTCTTAATTCTCTGTGTTGATAGATTCTAAGAAAGTAACAAGAACAACAAAATAACCTATTTCTGAATATCAATTGAAGTCAAAATGTAAATTATACTCCTTTGCCATAGAAAGTGATCTTTAGGTATGGCCTTGATGAGGTCACTGTTACCCAAGTTTCACTAGGGACCATTCACGACCCGTCTAAGTGGGCATTGAAATAGTTGACACCTAAGAGAAATTATTCCATATTTACAAATGAGTCTCACTTTGCAAAACATGTAAAGTGGTCCTGCTTCTTTTTAATAAAGTTATACTTCCCATGAGTGATAAGAGAAAGAAATGTGGAAGCTTAACTATATAAGGGCCATGTGGAAAGCGGGTGTTAAATTCTTCCCTCTCCAGTAGACCAATAGTCTTCATATTATCTTCCTAAAGAGCCTTGGAGCAAAGCTTTCCTCATGACATAACCAGATGGAGAGTTCTTACCTATCTCAGGCATTCTTCCAAAAATGTGAAACATTCTATCCTTTTTGGATGGATCCTTCAGGATTTCTGCCATTTCCTTCCCAGAAATAATTCCATCATTTCTATCATAATAGAAATTTTTACATTAACATATAAAAGCTAGAATTGTAAATATCATGTTTGCAAATCTGTAGATTCCATAGGCCAAGTGTACGTTAAGATTGTAACAGGAACAGAAGGCACACCCAGAGAGTTGAACTGAAGCAGGTTTAATAACTCCATCTCTTTAATACATGTAGTTCAGCACCTGGTGAAATTAAACCTGAACAACCAAGCAACATCAGCTTGGTTTTCCCATTCTTAGAATCTTGATGTAAATGTGAACTGAGAAAATTTGCATCAAATTTTGAAAAGGAGTAGCATGTTCTGACTTATTGGTGAGCACCCATCTATGCGGTGAATTATGAGAGTTAGGGAGGGAGACCAGGAAAGGAGCCTTGAAAGAGATTTATTCTCAAGATAACCACTTCTTTGGTATTGCACAGAGTAAAACCCCTCAGGTGACACAGGTAACCAGATGACTATGGGACATGAACTTCTCTGCCTGTGCTGGGGTCTTATTTTTATGTAAAGTGTGTCTTCTGTAATAGGAAACTTAATAAACTTAATGGCTATTCCCTTTCTGAACAAGAGTTCTTTGATAGTGTTGATCCCATTAAACAATACAGGCAGACATCCCAAGTTGCTGTGAGAACTCATCAATTTTCTTGGTTAATAGACTTACCAGTTTTCTAAGAACTGCACATGGATAGTGATATATACCAACTCTTCTTGGCTTTTCATGAGATCCATCAGGATGGGGACTGGGTAAATACCTGTGGGCTGTTTTGGTACTAGAACTTGATACATATTTCTTCAGTCAACGAAAGACCATTTCATACATTACTAATATTTTTCCTCAAAAATGAAGCACAATAAGTAGAGAGTTAAAAAATGTTCATGTAGTCTCAGCAGGAGGCTGAAGCAGGTGGATCACACATTCAAAGGCAGCCTTAGCAATTTAGGAAGGCCCTAAGCCACTTAGCAAGACCCTGTCTCAAAATAAAAAGGGCTTGTGGCTCAGTGGTTAAATGCCCGTAGGTTCAATTCCCGGTACCAAAAAAAAAAAAAAAAAAGGTTTTTGTAGTGATTCAAGTGCTTTAAGAAATACCCATAGTTCAAGCTTTATTTAGGTTTTTATGTTCTCATTCCCTGCCATGGAGATATAGACTGTAAACACCCTTGACAGGTGAGGCACACACTCCAGGTGAAAAATGGCTGCTGCTCTCTTCATATTGCCACCACTCTAACTAATTTCAATTCTCAATTTTTAACCAGATCCTAGCACTTAATTCTTGAAATTACTATACTGAAAACATGACATGTACATACTCTTTCTTATTTAACTCCAGAAAAATGTCAATAGACCCAAACAAAATACATTGCTTTTTTCTTTATTGAAAGCATTACTTTAATAGCATTTTCAGTAATGTTTCTCAGAACTGGAAATCGTTTAATTTTGTCCCATTAAATCTGAGGGTTTTCAAGAAAAATGGCTTTTAAGGTTAGACATTCTGAATCACAGATTTTTATTTATTTGGGCCCTCTCTCTTTCAAAGTAAGTAATTTACGGAACTGACTCATAAGGGCATAATTTTAAAGGCAATTGGTAATTTTAAATGACTAGACGTCAGTCATTTGAGTTTATCTGCTTTAGGGTAGGAATCCAGGGAGTCTCTGTGAAGTGGTGTGCAGACCTGTTGAGCCTTGTAAGATTGCTGAGTCTGGCTGAGTAATTAGCAACTTTGCACGGTTAGAGAGGAGCTCTGTGTTTGGGTTGAAGCAGGGGACATGCAAATCTAAAGGAAAGGGTGAGCAGGAGCAGCCCAGAGGGTCTCATCACTCCATGTACATGGCTGTTTCTTTGGGGTCCAGGAAGAACATAGCATGTTTAAAGGAGCAGCAAAGGCAGGAGGCACGAGCAATGTGCCAAACACATTTGCTTCCAGAAACAGTCCAGGGAGGTCCTATGAATATTAATGTGCCTAAAAGTTTAAAAAAAAAAAAAAACGGAGAAAAATAAATCATTTGACTAGTGCCAAGTTCACTTTGTTCCAGGAACTGAGATATTTCATAATAAAAAATGAAATAGAAGCCAAAAATGAAGCGATGGCAATTCCTATTCAGATGGAGTCAAGGCTTAATTCAGGCAATGAGTATGTTTTATTCAGGCCTAGTTCTGTTTCTGTCATATTCAGGCCTAGTTCTGTTTCTGTCATTATTCCAGCTATTGGGTCTGAAGATAGTCTTTGATAGATGGCAAATTATTTTGGTTCTCTTACACTTCATAAAAATTTAATAGTGCTAAAAATGATCAGTGTTACATATCTTTATTCATTCTTTTGTCTAATTAGTTACCATAGTAGCTTGGGCATCAAAATATTTTCATATAATAATTATTTAGTAGTGAAAATCTCCCAGACTGACCAGTTTGAGTAGGTAAACTTTTAAGTCATTTTCTTTGGCTTTAAATTCTAATATGTTCCTCCTCATCAATTATAAGTGAATTAATGAGCCATCATAAATACTTAAATAAATATGGAAAGGGTTTATAGGAGTCAGCAGTATGAATTTCCTGTTTGTCTAATAAACATCTATACAGGTCACTTCATATCACACATACTAACTGAAAATAATGAGCCTGGTAATAAAAATCACTCACTTGAAAGTTAAGGGAATGTTTCTAAGTTGAATATCATTTTCAATTTACCAGTTTATTCCAGACAGCAATGTATGTGGTTGATATATTTTTGGCAGGGCGTATGTGATAAAACAGGCTCACTTCTTTCTGCTTCCCTGAACTTCTAAAGGCAGCAGTCTTACGTATCAAACTCTATTAGCCAATTGGCAAACCAAGTGATCAAGCACTAGGTATGGTCAAAAATATTGGAGGAACTTTATTTTCCTAATACAAGCAACTCTAAAACAGTGACCTTGAGTTGTCATGATGAACTTTTCATTACTAATCCCATCAAAAGTCTGTGGACAGATAGGACCTAAAATTGCACTACGTAAGAATATTCAAACAGACATATAGTTAGGTTTTCACAATGCTTTACAGAAATATTTGTGATCAAGAAACTTATTAAGATTTGCCTGTACAGCAGAATAGAATAGACAATATGATTGATGTATGTACATTCCATGTATGTATTATATATCAAAATATATTCTACTGTCATGTATGACTAAAAAATAAATAAATAAAAATTAAAAAAAAGATTTGCCTGTAAATGTTACCTTAAAATGCTATTTTTTTTGTTATGTGCATGACAAAGAAAAATGAAGTCATCCAAGGAGTATCATCCACAGCAGTTCTAAGTGGACATTCTAAGCAGAGTTCATGTGACTCCACGGGGGTGTGCATGTGTGTGCCTGGCACCCTGCATGGCTTCTCGCTGCCATCATTGATTTCCTGCCCTCATTAAAACCTTATCGATCCCTGTTCTCTAGATGACACAGGCTGTCCTAGTAGCCAGTCAGTATCACCAGTGAAGACACCCTCAGATACTGGGAATAGCCCCATTGGCTTTTGCCCTGGAAGTGATGAAGACTTTACCAGAAAGAAGTGCACCATTGGAATGGCTGTTGAGGGAAGCATCCAGTCAGCCCGATATAAGAAGGAATCAAAGTCAGGCTTTGTAAAGCCAGGTAAGTGCACCAACTCTTCATATTTTACCTGGGTAATATAACTGAAGCAATTTTTCCACTTGAAACTATGTGTGTGTGTGTGTGTGTGTGTGTGTGTGTGTGTGTATACACACACACATACAGATGATTTTATGGGGCAAGGTTTTGTCCTGTGTCCTTTTCTGTTGGTTGTTAGTGTCTGTCTGCTTTTGAGCTTCCTGAATAATTGCTGTGCACAGCATATCATAATGGATTATTCTTCCTCTTGCTTTTGGTCAACCAAAGAGAATGTCATTTTATCTCAAAGAAAAACTTAAACTGCATGAAAAATACAGTTGCTAGTTGTCCTTTGCTTTGTAATACTATGAAAAAGAAAAAGCATACTACACAATTGGGGAGGTGTGATAGCATATAAAAGATAAAAAGGAGTATGACGAAGTATAAGGGGTAACCTTAGTTTTTAAGAAACAGTGAGCAAAAGAATGTCGTGTAATTTTAGCCAAGAAATGAAAATATTATCTTGTGTACTCAAGGAACATGGCTGCCGTACTTTTGCCAGCACCCCAGCTCAACAGTCTTTTTTAAAAATTGAGATATAATCCAGATATCATAAAATTCATCTATTTCAAGTATAAAACTTAGTGGGCTTTAGTCCATTAAAACCATTGTACAACATTACCATTATCAAACTCCAGAACTTTTCTTCTACCCCCAAATGAAACCCCCTACCTATTAGTAGTCACTCTTCATTCTCACCCCCCGACCCAGCCTGTCCCTGGCAACCACTAATTTTCTCTGTCTTGATGGATTTGACTGGTCTGAACATCTCATAAAAATGGAATCATACATTGTGTGGCTTTTTGTGTTCGGCTTCTTTCACTTGTAATGATTTCAAAGTTAGCTACTGTAGCATGTATCAGTGCTTGTTTATCTTCATGTTTGAACAGTATTCTGTTGTATGGGTAGTCCACATTTAGAAATAGCCTTTTTATAAAACAATTTTAGGTTTATAGAAAAATTGAGAAATGAATATTGAGAGTCCTCCTATACCCGCTCACTACTAGTACTTCCTGCTTTCCCTGTTTAAACATCTTGCTTTAATGTGGTGGTGTACCACAATTTGTTTATTCATTCTTGATTTGATGGACATGGGGGTTGTTTCTGCCGTAAGCTATTAAGATTAATGGCGCTGTGAACTTTGGTGTACAAGCTGTTGTATGAATTTTTTTAGTTCTCTTGTGCATATTCTTGAGATTCCTGGATCATATGGTAACTATATATGTAATTTTTCAAGGAACTACCAGACTGTTTTCCAAAATGGCTAAGCCATTTTCCCTTCCTACCAGCAATGCATGAGGGTTCCGGTTTCTAAATATTCTTCTTAATACTTGTTACTGTCTTTTTTATTATAATCTTTGTGTTAGTCTATTTTGTGTTGCTATAACAGAATACCTAAGACTATGTAGTATAGAAGGGAAAACAAATTTATTTCTTACAGTTTTGAACAGTGAGAATCAAGGTCAAGGGGCTCAGATCTGTGATGGCCCTCCCATCATATGTAGAGGAGGGCATCCCTTGGCAAGGAAGTGAGTGTGCCAGCCCAAGTCTTTCTTCTTATAGAGCCATTAATCCCATCACAGGACTATGAGTCTATGATGGGGGTTGGGATGCCCATATGAACAAAATATTATGTACTAACTTGAGAGGTTTATTTATTAAGATTTTTGAACCTAGTTTTAATGCTTCTTGCCCAAAGGCAGAGCCTAAGGCAAACCTTTTATCAACTGTTTCTGATTTAATAGCTCATAGGCATAAATACTGCCTAAGCAGTTTTTACCTGGTAAACTTTTTATTTACTTGTACAAGGTAAAGGGATCCATTAAGTTTCATAGTTGCCTAAAATTCCTCACATCATCATTGCTACAGCTTTGGAATAGGACCCAATTCTGTACAGTAAATTCTGTGTATTTGAGAAAAATCTGCACAGTGACCTATACTTCTTTGAACTTTTGTCCTGTCAATCTAATAAATATGAAGAGAGGAAATCCTGGAAGTGAGGCCCCTGGATGACTCTGCATTTCTCACATGCAGAGACATAATCTATTACAGCACAAGAAGATAATGCTGCAGGTAAAAACAGCCTTCTCCCAGCCCTCAGCTCTCCCCTCCCCTCAGTCAAGACTGACCTCCAGCTCTCCATGCATGCTCCACTTTTTAAAAATAAACCGACTCATTAAAACCAATACTAATTTATTAAAATTAGCAAGCAATTAATGGCTCTTATACATGTGCTCAGGGACCCTTTAACATTAAGTAACCAAAGCCCATTTAATTTTAGGTCCATTTTTCTAGATTCTGGAACACTGCAGTTCACCTCAGAAAAGAGTTATTGAAATGCCCCTGAGGTCAGTAAGATAGAGAATAATGATCACTGGGTCTGTTATGCATAAAGAGAAGGGAAATATGTCACAGGATGCTAGGAAGGTTTGGAAAGGGGAGCTGAGCAATGAACGATCCTGTGCCTGCCAACAGGGCCCTGTGGTGTACACAGCAGTGAACCCTTCCTGCCAGGCAGGAACTCCTTCTGGAAACTTCTTACAGGCAGTGAGCCTTCTGTCATTTTGGCTTCTATCACTTAATACCTATGCAGATTTCATTAAAAATTGCCAACAAGGAGCAAAGAAAAACATTCCTACAGTCCAGTTGGGTGATGGCTTTGTGTTTTCCTTTTCTCCATAATTCAGCAACACATTCAGGGCAGAATCTCCAGAGCCTAATTTCGTGTCAATATAAAGCAAGTGTCCAATAAAAACTTACTGGGAAACACAGTGTGTACTTTGTGCAAGGGATTAGGTTTTTTGTTTGTTTGTTTTTTGTTTTTTTGCATATTTACGGCCAATAATTTTTTAGAAGCTCAAACTGAAAAAAAAATGTAATTGAAAACAGATCAGGTAACTGAAAACAGGCCCTTGACTTGAATTATACAATCAGAAAGCCATCATCTCTGATTTTTATTTATAGTTGAATTTTTAATGTTGTTATCAGTGCATTATAGTTATACATAGTAATGGAGAGCATTTTGACGTATTCGTGTACGTATGGAATATAATTTGCTCCATTTCAGCCTCCAGTGCTTCTTCTTTCCCTTCCTTTTCCTCACCCCCAACTGTTCCCCTTCCTCCTCTCTACTGGCTCCTTCTATTTATTTAAATTGGTGCTTTATAGATGTGCCTAAAGGTGGAATTCACTGTAGTGTATGTATACACACACACACACACACACACACACACACACACACACACACATCATAATTTGGTCAACTTTATTCCACAGTTCCTCCCTTTTAAGGAATTAGATTGAATGTGAGAGGTACTTGGGGAAGAGGGGGCAGGACTGACCTTGTCATCATCCT
This sequence comes from Callospermophilus lateralis, assembly GCF_048772815.1. Classification (NCBI taxonomy): domain Eukaryota; kingdom Metazoa; phylum Chordata; class Mammalia; order Rodentia; family Sciuridae; genus Callospermophilus; species Callospermophilus lateralis. The sequence goes on along the minus strand of NC_135320.1, from coordinate 63,916,426 downwards.
GCCTTTAGGAAGCTTGTAATTTAAGGAAGAATACTGTAAAATAAATCCTGAGGAATCCTACAGATTAACAGAAAAGGAAGGAAGGCTTTCCAGGGGGCTACTTATTGAGGAGTCCTGGATGGTGACATTTCTTCCCCTGGGGTGCTCTGCTAATATCAGTTTGTAGTCAGTTTCCTGATGAAACTTTTTAACCAGAAATGAAAGTCCTAATTGGATTACTGCTCTAGTACATGAAGTGACAATACTGAGCCAACTTTCTTGCTTGATTTATTACTTACAGAGTATCTTAACCCGGGAAAGAAAAGAATCCACTGTCATTGTTTTACAAATAGAAGCACTAAATTCTTTGTGCTCAAGGCTAGTTGGAAGGGTGGAGGAACAATTACACAATTTAAACAAATAATTTTAAAAATGTGAAAGTCAAAACACCACTGGAGGTGATTAAGGAGATCAGGAAAGAGCAAATGGTTAGGGTCACTATAATTTAACTGAAATCCACTTTCAGAAACTGAAATGTTGAAATCTGCATTTGAAAGATGTCACTGTATCTCCTTAGCATTCAAACAAAGTTAGTATTCCCTTGTTATCAGACACCACCCAGGCTATTGAAATTGGAGACCTGGCCAAGCTGAATCATAATAACCTCACAACAATAGCCAGGGATTGGTTACTTTAAAAAAAGAAAAAAGCTTTCCCACATTGAGAGGCATTTGCTAGAAAACTCAGAAGGCACCAACTAGGTTAGTGATTAATCAGCACTGGGTCCCTTGATAGAGCCTCTTTCACACACAGCCCACAGATGTTTCTGTTCTTATCAAGAGCATTATTTCCACTTCAAAGTTAGTTGTGTATAATAAAACAACAGCTTATTCTTGTAATAATGTGAGCTGCCTAGAATAGTTCAAGGAGAATTGAGTGCCTAGGCTTCCACAGTTGTTCCCCAGGTTGCCCAACCTGTTCCGCCTGCAGGGAAGGGTCTGCGCTGGGGGAGAGGGGGCCAGACTGTACTTGTACACACTAGGTCTGCATCTTCATATCTCCACCTTATTACTGTGTGATCTTTAGCTTCTTGTGTGTGTGTGTGTGTGTGTGTGTGTGTGTGTGTGTTTTGTTTTGTTTTGTTTTGAAACTTTGTGCTCTGCATCTGTAAACTGGATTGTTGAAAAGACTTTGAAAGAGATTAATTCCTCACTGTATGGCAGCGAGGGCCATTTGTAGTTCTTAATAAAGATGTAACAAATTCCATGCACCTTATTTACATAAAAACTCCTAAAACCCTCATCCAGGACTTAAGTTTATTTGAAATAAAATTCTAGCATGTCATGTTAGCCCAGCTCACATAAAATGAAAGGACTACTTGATAAAGGAGGACACAATGACCCAAGTGCAAATTGACAGCTGAAGGCTTGACAGTGCGCCCAGAGATGGGAAAGTAGGAAAGAGCAAATGAAAGACCACTAAAAAGCTTAGTGGCCTTTTCAGTGTTATAGACCATTACTAGCTTCAAATATTTGGTAGCAGTAGGTGCAGTATTGATGTAAAAGCAGACAGAATCATTGTGATGGTGGAATTGCAAGAAAATGCTGTCTATGAAAGCAGAAAAATGTCTTACACATTTAAAAATATTTCCATAAAGTGAAAAAATTAAAAATTTGATGCTGAAAGGAAGATTTTGGTTATGAAAACTTTCTATATTCTTTGGGAAGCTATCATTTTTTTTTTAAATAGCTCAGTAGTTATTAACAAGTCTTCGAGCAACAAAGCCCAGCTGCAAATATAAGCTGCCAACACTTTCAGATACTGAAAACCTAATGAAAATATTTAGAAGGATATATTAGATGTAATTGTGGGCTTGGAAAACACTTTTGACAAATGATTTTTTTTAGTCAATAGTTATTGAGAACTAGCTGTCCCAGGCAAAATTCCAAGCACTTAACTCATTTCATTCTAACATTGATGTGAAAAAGGGACATAATTAGCCCCATTTCATAGGTGGAGAAACTGAGGCACAAACAGATTTAGTAACCATCCAAGGTCACGCATCTTATAAATGGATTTTAAACAGCGCAATCTTGCCCGTAACTCTTAAGCGTGCAATAATTGTAAGACCCACCTTCAAAGAATTAATTATAGTTGCAGTAAGGATGTGTAAAAATTAAGAAAGATGTGGCTGATATAACACATGAATTATTTTTCTTTAATGTTGGTAGAGCCCTAAAAATTCCTATGAAGTCTTATAAATTAGCTGATAAGAGTCTATTTGTAGATTATGCTGGCTGTTGCTAATAACAAAATTAATGAGACTTGATGTAACTTCAGGGAAGTACAGAAAGTTGAATACTTAAGGCTTTCCGAAAGCAGGTCAGTAAAATGAACATGAGAACAGGAGATCAAGGGAATCTAAGGTCCTCAGTGATTTCCACTTGATCATGAACTAGTCCTTTTTCTACTCGTCACAAATGTTTTACCTGCTCCCCTGCATGTCATGAATACTTTCTTAAAGGAAGATCATTAGACTTTGTCGAGTGAGAGCTTTTGCACTGATACTGAAATAGATCTCTGAAATTTTCTTTCACCCTGAGAGAAAGAATGTTCAGACAGAATACAGCAGATATGTTTTATGGTAGACAGTTATCACTTCTCCTCAACAGGGACCAAAACAGTAAAACAAAGTTTAAAAGTGATGAGTGTTTGTCTTTATGACAGGTTTAAGTGTTTGCTTTCATGCCTTTTTCTCACATCTGGGTTTTTGACGATGCACCCAATCAAGTAATGGTAACAAATGGACCTTAATGGATTTCTCTAAGAATTAGCAATTCATAATCCTCCACTTCAGAGGTAACTGCCATCCAAATCCCAGGTCTACTGGGATTTATTACATGTACAGTGTTCATAGCCACTGATTTGGGGGCCTGCCAAAGGCTCACTGAGTACTCTAATGTGGTAGGAAGGAAGCATTATAAGTCACTTATACACAGTGGAAGGCCAGTAAACCACACACCCACCATTGAGGGTGCTTATCAACTGTCAGCACAACAGAAATAAAACCTGGAAATGTCTTTCATGTGTAAATTATGCAAATAGATGCTTTAGGTTGGGCTTCTCCCAACCCCCCATTGGCCAACACCAAAATCCAGGAGCATTCTGCCAAGGCCTGGGTATGGTTGAGGGATCCAGCATGGTATGGTGAAATAATGGAGCCTGGAAATAGCTTGGAGCCATTCCAGAATCCTGAAGGGACTAGAGGAGGGTCATGTTACCTAGAACCCAAAGGTGGCCATATATGAAGGACTTGGGAAGAGGAACACAGCCACTGGCAGAGAAGAAGCCAAAGAGATGAATGCCCTGACTTCTCTATCTTCTTGGCTGGTATGATTGGTTGTGTGGCATTGGGTGGACTCTAGGGTTACTGACAAAGAAGTTATGTGATGAACAGTGTAGCACGTACCATTGGTTAATTCATTGAGTTAAATTCTTCTACCACCTAAGTTGGTGGTAGCCAAGGGTGTCAGTAAATCGCATGAACGTAGGCCACTGTTTAACGAGGTAACACTTCAGGAACATAGCTGCAACAGACTTGCATTCCAAGAAGCATAGACTGGAATGTTTGTAGCATTGCAAGAATCTAATGGAAAGGGAACCTTCACTTGACCATGTCATTAAGAAGAGTTTCTGTTAAATTAGGTTTGAATCTCCAGTGTGTACTTAGCAGTTTTCTTCATTCATTCAAAAATTTAGTAAGCATTACAGTGTGCTAACAGCATTGTTCCAGGCATGAAGGATATAGGAGTGAAAAAACAGACAAGATGCCTGTTCTTATGGTGCCTGCTTTAACAGGAGATGCCTGGTGCATAAGCACGCAAGCAAGTTCAGATAGTGACAGATGAAACAAAGTCATGCAATAGAGAGCTGGGGCAGGGAAATGCATGGGGAGATGACATCTGAGCTGAGAACCTCAGGCTCGGAGAGGGCTCAGGGGATGCACAGGTGGTAGGCAAAGCAGTGAGTTAAGAAGGGAAAGAGGGGGAGCAGATGAAGTCTGTATTGTCAAAGTAATGGGAGGCCACAAGGGTTATAAGAGGGAAAAAATGATTTGATGTATGTTTTTGAGATCTCTCTGATGACTTTTTGATGCCTGAATTGTCAAGAAGTGAACCTGGCAGAAGGACACTAAATTGAAAGGCTTATCCTAGGATGGAGGCAGAGGAGACAGGAAAGGATAGAGATGCAGTTCACATGACAGCACATGACTCCCATTTTCCTAATGAGACTAGAAATGTTTATTTGCTAACTCCAGTAAGCCTTTTTCAGTATGGATGAAATATCAATATCCAATGTTTTTTTTAACTTGTAATTTTAGTTAAATATGTTTGTACTCTATTATTAGAAACATTGCTTTTATGCATTTTTTATTTAAAAGTTTTAATCAGTCTTTCTCTCTCAAGTGACTTGTTAATTCATCTGACTTTTCCAGGGTAAATCATCTTCACTTCTACCCAAATTGTTTGAGATAAAGCAATTTTGAATCCATGTCTCTCTCATTGGTCATTTGTTCAAGCCAGCCAGGAGGGTATGGGCTAAGTCACTGTAACAAATAGACTCCAAAATAGAAGTTAAAACTAGACAGATGATTGTCTCTTGCAATATAGCACATTTGGGTGATCCAGGCTGATAGGCAGCTCTGCCTCCTTACAACTTGGCTACCTCTTGTGGGACCAGAGTGGCTCTCATCTGCCTAGAAGAAAGCAGGGGAGAGGGACCAGGGGACACTCTGGTCATTTTAAGGTCAGGATGAAGAAGTGCCACATGTCGTTTCCAATTATATCCCAGGACATCCTAGTCAAATGGGCACCTGTTATTATAGAAGAGGGGGAGAGTGGAGGTAGACATTAGTGAACAGCCAGCAGGCTGTCACTGCATCCACTGCATAGCCTGGGACAGCTGGCTTTTCTGTTATCCTGTAGATGTAGATAATTATCTCTCTCTCTCTCTCCAGAGCTATTTTGTTCCTGAGTCCAGATAGCAAGGGATATAGGGTTTTGTGAGCTCTACAGCTTAACCACTGACTGTGTTACTATTTAAAGGGATCTTTAAACCCATGGAGGAGTCATACCTTAGGAATAATTAGAAAAACTGCTTTTGGATTTTTCTGTTTCATTTGAAATAATCCCATTGGTTGGCTTTTGAAGGCAGCCAAAAGTATCACAGACAGAAGCCAGTTCAGACTGACATGTCTTTTTTGAATGGCACTTTTTGTTCAAAGAAGGTAATTATGAAACAGCCCTAAAATAAGAGGCTTTGAAAAGACTCTAATATAAGGGGATTTCTTCTTTGCTGAGAGGTAATTGTGCAAGGAGAAGTACTCATCTTACATTTACACATAGAGGTAGGGTGGACCAGGTCATCTCAGAAGCAGTTGGGGAAAGGGTTAGTGGGAGGGAGAGTGTAATCTGTAATGTAAGGAAATGTTTTCTCTTTTTCTTTAATATGGAAAATAATTAATACTTAGCTTTTTCCCATTGCTACAGTATTCATAAAAGATATTGGTTATATATTGTCATATATGCACCATGTATTTACTATACAACACTGAGAGGTAAAAAATAGACATCCTCTGTCTTTGCAAATAATCAGTCTTAGCATTTGACAGGTGACTATTTATAGTGACAGTATTGACCTGTTATATAGTCTGTTCTCAATGACTAATCACTTTCATGTCATTGTAAAAGGAGAAAGGAGGAAAGTTTACAAATGGCACACTTTTAAGTCATTGGGATGATCACTTACTATTCCACCTACGTGGGGCCTATTTTATCTCTGGTGCCTTATTGGCAAGAATTATTCTGATATGATGGATGGTTTGGGTGGAAGCTTAATAAGTATGTAAATAAGTATGTTTACTTGAGAGAGCTCCTATTGGAAGGAAGGCACCTACTGATGTCCTAGAGAGCCCCGGACTCCATTTTCTCTTCTCAGAACAACGGATCTGCCCTCTTCCTCTCTTCCAGGCACTGCTGTAAAGTGCCTTGCATATTTAAATAGCTGGAATTCATGAAGTACACAAGCATTTTTCTCAAAATGTCACATGCTTGCCATTAAATTTAGGGATGAGTGGAGTTTTTATGTAATATCTTACTTGCTTATGGGGATATTAATATGGAAAAATTGTTTTGTTCCAGTATTATCAAAAGATTAGTCTTGACTGTTGTGTAGGCTTTTGCTTCTATTTGACAGTTTGGTATTTCTTCAGATGCTTTGTGTCCATTCATGAGGGCAATGATTTCATTTGAAATGCTGCAGTCACCAGGGAGAAGGCCCTGTGCTGTTCCCTGATAGGTTTGCTCTCCCTCTGCCTCCTGTTGCTATGGTGCCCAGCAGAGTAACTTCCTTGCCCTGCACATGCAGGAGGCTCGGTCTCCATGGATACCCCCACTCTGAGACTGTACTCTACGGAGAGATGAGCTGCACACACTGTATTTCTGCAAAAGACATACCCCAGCCTGTGGTGGGAGGCTGTTTGCAGAGGCAGTGTTTGCCATGAAAGTCTACGGAGCTTACCTTCTAAGTAAGTAGTATTAGTCACAGTAAGTAAATAATTACATTGGATCACTGAGGATATGCTCTATGTGTGTGTGTGTATGTGTGTGTGTGTGTGTGTGAGAAGTTAGTTATAGTAGGCTAAAAATGTATACTAAAAACAAAATTTCAGCTCCACCTTTTAGATATTCTGAATGCAGAGCCAATAACTAACTAAACTTTTCAAAATGCATACATGTATTGTTTTAGATATTCCTGGTAGTTTGTGAGTCTGTATATGTCATTTCTCTCTCCCCCCCACCTCTCTCTCACACACACACACACATACCCCATGTAGACGGTTTATTTTAGAATGCACTTCTCACCCTGGAGCATTGCATGTTGCATTTGTAAATACCAAGCATGGCCTTCCCAGTTGTGTGTTCAGGGAAAAGATGAGCACAGCTATAATTAATGCTAATTGGCACTGCACACAGTTTGCAGTGGGCCTCTGTGTAGGCTGGGACGTGATGTATTTATTATCAAGAGAGGACCTGCTCATGTGATTACAAAAAGGAATGCCATGTCCGCTGGTTCACCCTGAAAATTATTCAGAGCACATCTCTCTGACCCGTTTTAATTTACTTTACTCACATGGCCTCCAGTAGAAATTTTGAAACTCTTCATGCCCATGGAATTGGGATGTGGAAGATTTTTATTTGTATTAACTCGATTGCTTTAACACTTCCACTTTCCTGTACATTCCAAGAGCATAAGGATTGGGTTCCCAATGTTGTAAAACACATGTGTCACCTTAAAGGGCTTTTCATCTGCTGGGCAAATGATTAATGCCTGTGGTGTTAGAATTAATTAGTAGAAACACAAGAAAGACTCTGTATATGATAACTTCAACTCTAGTTCAATAACCTTCAAATTGTATAAAATTAATATTTTTTTACACTGTCCACAGGAGATAACCAACATCTAGCCACCTCCAAACAAAAATTAGAACATGGACTATCTAGATGGGTATAAGAGATTCACTTTTAATCATATAAAACAGTGAGCACAAAACATTATGTTAGATTATAAATTTCCTCTCTTTTCTATGCTCATGTCCATCCAAGCAAAGGAGAAACTGTTCAATGTCATGTTTTCCAACAGTTAGTCATGGCTCGGTTTTCATTGCTCCAAATGATGGAAAGGTACCACCCTTTGAAAATGTGACTGTACCAATGATGACTTTGTTCCTGATTTTGTCACAGGGGCCAAACTTTAGGTCATTGCTTTAGTATTTTATAAATATAAGATTCATCATTGGTGGAGTGTAATGAACAAACACGGATACATGATCGGTTTCTCTAGAGATCATGGTTTTGAAGACCTGGAAACAATGTCCATGACATTTCCCCCAAAGTTTTCATCTCATTCATAGTCTAAGGCCCTATATTTCTTTCTCAAAGTTTCTGTTGAATCTTCTTGTTCCTCATGTCTCTGAAAACCTGGATAGTTGGGATTTTTTATTCTACCTCAAAATGTCTTTCTCTCCTCTCTAAAATTGTTCCCTCATCTGTATAGTGCAGATAAAAATAGTACCTATTAGATAAGACTGCTTTGAAAAATTCAATGACATAATCCGTGGCACATGATATACATTTTAGCTGCTACTGTACTATGATTACCTTAAGCATAAATGATGATGATGGTCATCATTTTTACAATGCACAGATGTCAGTGGAGGTTTTAGTTAATAGCTTGAACAGTTAAATTGATTTTTTCCAGCCTATTAAATTTTATATTAAATAAATTACTAAGAACCTACATATACTTGGCATTTTTAATGGAATTATGGGATTCAAAATGCATGAGAATAAAGTAAAATATTCAGAATTATTTTTTTCTCTTTTAAATGTGCAGCTTTGTTTTGCTAAATGACTGTGTGCATGTGCGTGTGTGTGTGTGTGTGTGTGTGTGTGTGTGTGTATGTAATAAAATGTTCATCAGTTACTTTTGTTGTCACTAACAATGGACGTGGAGGATACCACAGTAGAACTGTGGGATAAAAGAAGCTGGGCCATAGAATAATGCTAGTTACTATTTATAGAATTGGAAATGTAACAATTAAAATCTGGGTTCAAATTTTTAAGCTCACTTCCTTTTCGGAAAGGATTTCTGTTCAGAGTGCAGTCCATGATGTATTTTTTTAAAAGGTTAATTTCATTGAGAGAAGGTTTGGGGAATGATGGGAGAGGAAGAGATGGGAAATGATTGATTAATCTGTTTAAAAATAGGCCCCATGCTGGGATTTTTCCTTTTGCACTAATCCTGTGTGACATTTGAGCCAAAAAATATAAAGACCAATGCCACATGTGCAGAGCCTGCTGGTACTGATTTTACAGTGCATGAAGAGTTGACCTAGATTACATTTTGCAGCTTTATTTTTATTTGAATGTCATTTTCATATCCCACTTCATTATGGCACATTCTCTTCTTTCCATCTGCTTTCCCTGGAAAGAACATGGCATGGACAAGAAGGATGATACCAACTCACTTGAATGGGAAAGGCAGGGGGTTGGGGGGGGGGTACATTTTTAGGATGCGGTTTTAAATTAAGCCTCTAGAGGTTGGGAACTTGGAATCAGTGACAGTCCACACATGCTGAATGTATTTTATTGAGAATAATTTCATATGCAGTATCACTTAGATGATCTAGTTAGAATAAGCCTTTCTTCCTAATATTTCAAGGCAAAAATAAATCCTTACTGGCATCTCCACTAACGTGGTGATCTTATATTTATATTCTCCTGGCCTGTGACCAGAATAATGCCCTAGTTTCCTTTCCATTGTTATTGGTCATGCATCTGCATGCTGCGATCGTGCACAATTTGTTAAGTGTTTGCTAGGTACTGGGTGCTGCTGTCATGAATTTTGGGTCATATCCTTTTGTTGACCTCCAGGGAGCTTTGTTAAGTGTCTACTTACAATTCTATTTGCTGAGTCCTTTTCTTTTCATCGGGGGGACTTTGGATGCTCCCTTGTCTTTTGCAGCAGTACCATTGTTCAGGAAAACTGGATCTTCCTGAGTCTTTGAGCTCCTTGGGCTCACCTCTGAGGCTGGGATAGAGGGGCTCTGCAAGCCTCTGCCAGGAAGATCTGATTTCTGCCGAGGTTCTTGAGAAAGGGAGGCTATGCCTACACCTGACACTAGGCTACTACCTGACCGGCATTGCTTCTCTCCTCTTCATTAGTGGAGGAAGTGAGGGATCCCAGCCGCAAACTTAGCAGCACTCATTCACACAGATGGTCTAGAATCTACAGATAGTGCCATCATCTGGTGCTGTTAAGCCCAGAGAAGAGGGATGGTAAAGGCCTTTGCCTACCCAAACCTGGGTCATTCTTAAGGTTTGCCTGGGATTCTCCAGTTCAGCATCTCCACTCTTCCTTTTCTCATCAGTCTCAGCCACCATTCAACAGAACTGAACCCAGTAATGCTACTCATTTGTATTTTTCCACAAGTATTTATTGATGAGCTGGGCCCTGGGATACAAGAGTAAATAGGGATCCTTGCATATGTGTGATGTCTTTTCTGAGGGAGGTACAGGGTCCCATGAGAGTATAGAGGGAGACCATATAACCAGACCGGGGGTTGGTGGGGTCTGTGAAGGCTCCAGGGAGCATAATATAATATTGACACAAAGAGTAAAACCACATCTTTAAGCGCAGAGACACTTGGGGATTGACCTTGACATACTATTGTTGTTAACAAAAATACTATGTAGGCCCTAAGAGGGTTTTGTTTTTTTCTTTTTAATTCAATTGTGGTCTCTGTTACATTTATAATTAGTGTTTAGATGGCTCTCTACCAGGATGTGAACTTTTCTAGGACAAGAACTATGTTTTGCTTTTCTTTCTCTTTCTTTTCTTTTTCTCTTTATCATCTTTTGTTTTCAGTTCACTTTCATGGCTCCCATTTTTTGGTAAAAATATATTACATATAATGTGATGCATAAAGAGAATGCATGTGACACCTGCGTAGGCCAGACTCATGAAGCAGGCACTTGTGAGCCAGCTTTGCACATTCAGTGTTGCCACCACCAAAGCTGCCCGTGTGCTCACATCCCATTCTGTGCCTCCCCCAAGGGAAGAAAAAAAAAAAACGTTATATGGAAATGGTGTTTTATCATTTCCTTTAAGAATAATTTTCTTCTTATGTGCCCCTAAAAATATGGTGGAACACAAGGGTAACATTTTAAAGCCCAGAGTCATGTTTTCTTTAGCACTGTGCTCCTCACTTAATAGGTCCTCAAGAGATGTTTGTGAGTAGAAAATACCTGTATGCCAAGGTGGAATTGAAATCCAACTTTAGTGAACTTGTTACTTTTGAGCCTAGCTGATTTTATCTCATCAAGTGTTTATAAATCTATACAGAAATTGGTCACATATATATTTACCTGTTTGGGGATATTTTCAAACTAACATTTCCAAAGCCTACTTATCTCCTTTTTACTGCCTGCAAACACTCTCCAGTCATCCTAATGAGAGTGGCCTTAATTAGCTTGCAAGACTCTGCTTTGCTTTGCTATTTCATTTTGGTTTTTCATAGAACATTGTGGGGTGGGGAGAGAAGAAGAAAATAGAGAACATTGAGTACACTTGAATTTAAAAGTTTACTTGCACAGGGGTGGGGCCAAGTGGCTGAGCAAGCAAAGGGTTGGCCTGGGAACATGTGCACTGTGCCAAACTTCACTGGGAGTTGAGATTATGGGGAAGGTTCCATTAAATGGGCCCACAGAAATGAAGAGCCCAGGCTGTGTGCAGAGAACAGTGGAATTGAGAGTACACTCCATTCTTCTTAAGTCCACCACATTAGGACAAATAGAGAGCTTTGGGGAGGGGACTGGGTAGAAAGGAACGTTCAAAACATTTTGTTCAGAGACTTGAGAGTTGGAATAATTTTCAGTTGACAGATAATGGTGTGATGTGAAATTCTGGTGCTCATTATCAAAGGTGAAACACCTCATCTCTCATTGGCCACCTCCCCAGCTCCAGAAGGGGGGCTGAAGTGGGAGCACAGCATACCAGGTACAGGTCCCCTCCAGGAAGTGCTGGGCTTGCTGGACCTTGAACAGGACTTCAGGCAGGAGTGCAGGAGCTGCCCCACCTGCCTTGCACCTGCTTTCCTGAGCCTGTGCCCTGCCCAGAAACCTTCCTGTTGTGTGGCCAGGCCTTTCGCTGGAAACATTTCCCTGTGATTTCATTTATCCCATCCCATTTCCACTTTAGTTCTTTGAACACTTGTCAGAATTAAAATAAAACACACTAGGCCTTCCATTTCTCCATTTGCTTTTATTCTCACAATCTGAACAGATGTCAGAAATTGCCAGATTTTACCCAGCTTATTTGTCTTACTTTATTGACATTTGTGCTTGCAAAAAAGAATCATATTAAAGATTACATAGGGCTAAATCCAATATCCATCGTGGTGGATCAGATTATTATTATTTTTTTTTTTTTAAGAAATTCTTTAGGTCACATGAAGAAGAGTTTTTTTTTCTTCCATTTGATTGAGATAATTCCTTTTTTCTTGCTCTTTGTTGTGTGGAAAACATACATTTTTTCACATACATTTGATTGTTCTTTTATGTGGGTAGCACTGAACCCAAGTGTGTAGCCCAAGATAAAGGCATTTTTAATGTTTAACTTGCTTTACACATTTCCTATTTTAAACTCTTTTGTTTGTCTGGAGTTCTACAAGATTTTGAACCTGTACAGTTAATTTTGTACAGGTTAATTTTGGGAACGTACAAGCTATGTGGAAATGGACTCCCGGTCAGGTCTCTTTCCCACTTGCCATGTGACATGTCTCCTAACTCTGACCGTCACCAGAATTGCTGTCCAGCCTCCATCCTCTCCTCCAGATGTTGCTGTCACCATTTCCTCAAAAAGCACCGCTTGGTTCACCCCATTTGAAACTCATCCTGGCCCCCTCTGGCCTTCACAATGGCGTGCTCCCCACCCACCATGGTCATTTCACATTTTTCAACTTTCTCACTCTTTGGGCTCCATGGTCTCATCTGATTCCAGAACTCCATCCAGACACAGGAGTGACTCTGCTCTGTGCCTCCCTTCCTCCATGTTTTAGTTTATGCCATCCCTTTCACCTGAGGTCAGCTCCCTTCCACACCCCAACACTTGGTACTTCCTGCCTGGTACCCCAGGCCTATCTTAAGCGGCTCTGTCTCATGATAACGTCCCTTTGCCCTCTTCCTGTCATGTGAGCCAAGAGTAATTCTTCCTCCTGCGTGTTCCAGGTGATCCCTGCATTGTACTCTTCATATTCTTGTAGCCTCGTTGTTGGTGTAGCTCAGCTCCTCCTGAAGGGTCCTGAGCACTGGAACTGTGTTTCTCCCTGTCCCTTCTCTATGCAGAGCCTTAGTGCCTGGAGGGCTCAGCGCCCACAGGCAGTGGTCCAACTTGAATGTTACCATCTTCATTTCCAGTTCTTAGATCTTTGTGATGTTTGATCACAAGGTACCAAGCAGAGAGGGCAAAGAAGAAACCAGGCTTTGCAGTCAGTTGTGTCAACTCTGCTGTTGACTAGCTCTGTGGCTTGGGACGAGTCCCATCGCCCCCTCAGAAACTCAGCTTCCTCATCTTTAACCTGTGTGTCTTTGAGAGGAAGAATGAAAGGAAATAGCAGGTGTAGCATTCTGGACAGAGGAGGCTCTGAGTGCACAGTGGCTAGTAGCATTGTTATCTGACTCTGTCATCCGTCATATTCATTATCCCTTCAAGGTTTGAGTAATCTGTAGTCTGCTGTCAGCACCATGCCTTCCGTGTTTTCTTTCACGTCATTAATTAAGCATGTTAAATGGGATAAGGGCAGGGACAGAGCTGGGGGACACATTACTAGCGATTTCCCTCGAGGTTGACAGGCAGTCCATTAGTCAGCATCCTTTGGGTACTGAACTGTGCTATCACCCAGTGCACACATGTCAGCTTTGTTTGTAAGAGTATCCTAAATGTTTGTATTAAATGTCTACTGAATTCCAGATATGAGAGTTACATGGCAATCATAACTCTGTCAGAAAAGGATGTGAGAATTGTTTTTTTGTATATGGCTCTCAGTGAACTCCTGCTGACTCCTTCTTGCCTTCCTAGACGACTTTTTCTACACTTCACTGGTGATCAACATCACACATAGCAATTGTGGTTTTTCAGAATTTATTTTTCTCTGTAGAACCCTGCATATTTTTTTGGTCCCATTTCCAACCTGCTACCTCTTTCTTTGTGATTTCTGAAAAGTTGGTGACACTGTTTCCACAATCATATCTGCAGGTTCTTTCAGAACCTTTCTTCTCTCACTCATTAAGTAATTCTTCTGAGTCCACAGCACTGTACTTGGCTCATGGGTGCAGTGATGCACAAGACAGAGGTCTTCCCCGTCTGCTTGTTTTTTACATGATAGTATCCTGGGCTGAAACCTTGAGTTTTAAGAGACTTAAGCATATGGGGTGAGGATAGGAATGGGGGAATATTTTGATCCTAATTTATCATAGATAACATCAGTCTGTTGGCTTCCCTAAAGGGGGAATAGGAGAAGGAGGAAGGTAACTTGGTCCCCTCCAGGATACATCACTGATTGCCAAGGGTGAAACTTTAAGGCCATGAAATCTTTGAAGGCAAAAGCACCTACTTTGTGCTAAATCTCGCATTAGTCACTGGGTACGATGTTGAACATGTGTTAAAGCAAATAGGCAATTTACAATCCAATGTGAGAAACTCTTGTTAAATTCTGGGTGAGGTGAGTGCATAAAGGAGGGGCATCTAATCCATTGCTGAGGGAACTGAAGGTCAAGGCTGAACTGAATGGTGATGAGCAGATTAGTATAGTTTAGCCAGGTCCAGAGAAAAAGAAAATAATATTGTTGGAAGGGTATGTGTGAAAACTGGGCAGCTAGAGACTGGTGTTACCCTTAGGAAACGGCTTTGCTGGCCAGGGTGTCGCAGGAGCCGAAGAGCTTATAAAGGTCTTGTGAATCATGCTAAGGAGTTTGGACTTTGTCTTAAGGACACACAAGCCCATTGAAGGGTTTTAACAAGGGAGTCATCTAATGAGATTTATGCTCTGGAGCAGCGTAGAAGACAAAGTGCTCAGAGCCACCCAGCAGCTGAGCACAGTGTGCGCTGTTTCAGTAACTGTGGATGAGAAGTGATGAGGGTTTTGGACAAGAGACAGGGTGCAACAGCTGACCACAATTTGTAGTGACATATTGAAAACATAGACTCCTTTCCTGTCCATGAAGATCACCTGGGCCGTTTGTAACAATGTGGATGATGGCACTGCCTTTGAAGAAATTTTCAGATATCAGATCTGGAGTATGGATCAGTAATCTGTATTCTTAACAAACAGTCCAGGTGATACTGATACAGGTGATCCTCAAACCATACCACTACAAACCCCTATTTGATATTATAATATGGAAAGTTTTCTTATAAATATATTCATGCTGTGTTAACTTTTTGCTTGAGAATGAAGATTCAGACCCAATGTCTTTGATGAAAGCCCTGAGGGTTCCTGTGCTGAGAAAGAGCTAGCTCCTTGCTGGTGTGGTCTTTGTTCACTAATTGTTTGCTCCATCATTGGTGATGCAGAGCAGAGTGTGGAGAATCTTGTTGAGACACTTGTTGCAGATTGATTGTAAATGCACTTTCTCTTTGTTTTTGTTTTTTTTTTTGTTGTTGTTGTTTTTTGTTTTTTTTTTTTTTGTACTGGGATTGAACTCAGGAATTCTTAGCCACTGAGCCACATCTCCAGCCCTTTTATTAATTTTTTTTTTTTTTTGTACCAGGTTGACCTCAGGGACACTCGACCACTGAGCAATATCCCGGCCCTAATTTGTGTTTTATTTAGAGACAGGGTCTCACTGAGATGCTTAGCACCTTGCTTTTGCTGAGGCTGTATTTGAACTGTGATCCTCCTGCCTCAGCCTCCCAAGCTGCTGATATTACAGGCTTGTGCCACTGTGCCTGGCCCTTTTTTTATTTTTTATTTTGCTATGAGACAGGGTCTCACTAAGTTACCTAAGGCCTCACTAAGTTGCTGCGGCTGGCTTTGAACTTGTGATCCTCTTGCCTCAGACTCCTGAGCCGCTGGGATTACAGGCGGTGCAGCACCATGGCCAGCTGTAAATGTTCTTTCTAAAGTTTCAGTTCTTTGCAAAATCAAGCTAGCGAACACAGGGGAACAATATTTCCTAATCTCTTGAAGTCCCACACAGGCATATTTTGAAAAACCCACACAGGTGTCATTTTGAAGCATTCATCCTTGTGGCATTTCCCTTCTTTATGGCTTTACCATTTATGAGCTGTGTGACTGAGCAACTTATGTGTGCTCTCCTTCCTTTGTCTGTAAAATGGGAAAACTGCTCTACCTATTTCATAGACTTGATGTGAAGATTAAATGAGCATGTGTGTAAAGCATTCTGCATAGTGTATGCACACAGTAAACCATTCCTAGCCATTATTGAGAGAAGCCAGGTGACCAGTACTAAACTTTTCACTTGTTTTAGTTTTGTTATTTAATAAACACTTTACCTTAAGACTTGCTTTTCAAAAAAGAAAAAAAAAAAAGTCCATGATGTCCACATGCAAGAATCCTTAGAGAAACTCTTCAGCAGCGTACTTCCAAAACACACAGATAAATAGGCTAATGATAATGATGGACACTTACCGTGCACTTGTAGTGAAACATTATGACACTTAATTCTTACAACTGACCCATGCACTAGGTAGTCTTTTTTTCCCCCCCTTTTTAGAGTGAGACACTGAAGCACAGTGAAGTTTAAACAACTGCCTGAGGTCACTCTGTCATGAAAAACAGATATTTGAACTCTGGGCCTGATGCTAGAACTTGCTCTTAACCACTGCTGTGATATATATAATTCTATGAAGCATAGTTAGTACCACCTAGTAGTATGCCAAGTAAATTAAGCAGTTGGCTCATTTTCATTGTGAAATGTTCAAAAGTGATTCCCAAAGTGTATACTACAGTATGTAACTATATTTAAATAACTATCAAACCTTCTGCTCCTGCTTTCTCAGGCAGCCTATGAGAAAGCCACTGTACAAGGGACCTCTGGTATGGGTGATTCTAGTAGTGGTCTTAAAGTTTGGTTTCCATATAACTGGAGAATGTATTTAAACCTACAGTACTGGGCCCTGCTTCTGCCTGTAAGTTCATAAGGACTATTTCTCCGTGAGTTGGAAACATATTCCCAGGAGATGCTGATGCTACGGGTTTGGGACCATACTTGTGAGAATCTCTTAGAGGGATGAAAGGATGATTGGTGAACTTAAGAGCAGAAAATGGTTTAAAATCTATCCCATAATTGCCTTGTCTGCTCCACAAATCAAGTTACTTAAGGCTTAGCTCATGCATGGCAGACAGGAAGTAGACAGGGAGAGATACAGAGAGAAAGAGAAAGAGAGAGAGAGAGAGAGAGAGAGAGAGAGAGAGAGAGAAAGGATCCTGGGACAAGACATGGTCCCCATGGGCAAAACTCCAAGGACCCACTGCCTTCTGCTAGGTCCTACCTCATACACTTTCCACTATCTCCCAAGAGTCCACTCAAATTATGAATCCCTTAAAGAATTAATCTCTCATGAGGGCAACACCCTTAATGATCTAGTCACTTCTCCAAATCCCTGTCTCTGAACATCACTGCATTGGGGACCAAGCCCTCCAACAAATGAGTCTTTGGAGGACATTTTATATCCAAGCCATAATGTGGTTCAGAGAGGAAATTGTAAGAAAAATTAAGATAGTGGCAATATCGTAAAGTGCTTATGGATTGCCAAGCACTTTTTTTTTTAAAAAAAAAACAGGTTTTACATGAATTAATTTACATGATTCTTACAACAACTCTGTGAGATATAGATATATTATTATATTATTATGTTATTATCCTCCTTTCAGAGATGAAAATGAGGCATAGAGAGATTAAATGCCTTTCCCATGGTCACATAGATAGTAAATGTGGCTGTTCATAAAAAGCAAAGAGCAACAACTTCATGGAGATTAAAAATTCAGGCAAGCAAGAGAGAAGAAACACTCATGAATCGGGTTGAAAGGATATCAAGATGTTGCCTCAGCATCCTGAGGCAACAGTGGATTTTCAGCAATTGTCTGTTTCTGTTCTAGAGTTTCCTTTTTATGCAGGCAGTTAAATCATAATTCATGGGTTTTTGTATCTTCTAAGGAATGAAAACTGGGTGTTTCTGAGTAATAATTTCACATTAGAAAATAAAATAACTTAAACCTGGTGACTGCAACCACAGTTTAAACCACATTTTTGAAAATTACCAACCTTTATCATTTAATAACCATCTTGATAATTTGCTAGCAGACAAAGCTATTAGTATCCGGCCAAGTTCAGCATTGTGATTCTGTTCCATTTAAATGGCATAATGGCCGAGGTCAGTGCTGCTGAGAAGGTCAAGGGAATGAGCCAATCTGCAGTCAAGTTCTGAGAGGATTGTGAAATAGGAAGCTCCCAGTGCTGCTGCCATGGGTGGCTGGGAACCTGTGAGTCCAGAGTGGATTGTGGCATATAATGAGGTGGCTGACCAGTGGGGACAAACAGGAGGGGAAGCAGTCTAAGCTATTAGTCTTAGAGACGATTTTAAAAAGTACCTAAATGCACAAGTGAGGGGAAAACATGTGATTTCAAAGTCCCGTTGGATGCCTTGGCAATGAGTTTTAAATT
Source organism: Callospermophilus lateralis (assembly GCF_048772815.1). NCBI lineage: Eukaryota > Metazoa > Chordata > Mammalia > Rodentia > Sciuridae > Callospermophilus > Callospermophilus lateralis. The sequence goes on along the minus strand of NC_135320.1, from coordinate 63,898,142 downwards.
ATGTCTTCTCTTTCCCAGCAAGTGGGAGTTTTTCTGTCATTCAGATCTAGAAATGCAAGACAGCACCCTCTTACTGAGAAGAGTGACGAAGAAAGGGGCTCCAAAAGCATTCCCGTCTTTCCTTCCCCCTTATGATCTGGACTTGAAGTCACAGCTCTGCTCTGACTTATTACCATTGATGGTGTCTCAGTCTCCATTTTTCTTTCCCATGCTTCGTTCGATATCCAACCTCGCCTTAACTTTTCCACATAGCACCTTGCTCCACACCTGCCCACTATCACCTTTCTGTCCTGCTTTTCTCTGATTTAGATTTTGTAGCCAGACATAGAGGACAGGCATCTTATTTTGGTAAACACTGGATAAACACTTTTCCTTAAATAGAAGCAGTAGCCTTTCCCTCTAGCTTTGTTGAAGGGGCAGAAACTCTGTTTGATTCAGCAACTTTGACTAGATTTCAAAGACAACTACCACGTTAGAGTCTGGAAAATACTTCAGGGAGGATGTGACCTGTTATTACTAGGTCCCCAAGATAATCAGTTAGGATGAAGTTCATGGCCACTGTGGATGCCACCCTTCCCAGTCTATTCAGTGAAAGGCAGTGGTGCAGAAGGCTGTCCCTGGAACGCACCCACCAAAGAACTTGTTGCTGATTCTATGATGAAGGATGCTTGATTCCTTTGGTGCTGTCTGTCATGGACATGTGGACCACCCTGAAGACAGCAGGTTAGGGTTAATGGAGTAACTCAGCAGCCGTGTGTGCTGGGCTCTGAGATGGTGTTCTCTGCTGAATGTTGTTTGACATCCCTAACGGCACACCGGTTGGTTCTTCATTTAAAAGAGGATTATGAAGACCTCAAACCACGGATCAGTTGCTAGCATCCTAGTAGCTTTGCAAACCAAACTTTGTTACATGAGTTTGGCTGGAAATGGCCCAGTTTTGAACAACCCGTGCCTTGTGTATGTCCCCACGTTCTCTTCCAGGTCTCTGAAAATGGATTTGCCCGGGGAAAGTGTTCCTGGAGACCTAAAAGAGTAGAGGTCACTTCACAGGTTAAATTCTTTTCTCCTGGGTATTTTGCCCTCAGTTTTAGCTTTTGCTCACTCACCTCTCACTTCATACGGAAGAAAGTTCTGTATTGTAACAGAACTTGAAAAGGAAATCCAGTGTTCCTTCTCTTTGGAGCGCTCTTCTTCACAGCATGGTTCAGGACCACCCACTGCACATTAATCTACAGCAGTTATTAACAATGCAGATTTCTGAGTTCTCATCCTCTTAGATTTTCTGAACTGAAATTCAGTATTGCCCAGAAAAAATCAGTGTCATTAAACTCCCCAGATGATTCTCAGGCATGGTAAGGCATGGGAATTATCATTTGTTGCAGCACTAGGGATTAAAACCAGGAGTCCTCTACCCCTGAGCCTCATCCCCAGCCTTTTTAAGTTTTATTTTGAGGCAGGCTGAGTTAGTGAGGGTCTTTCAGAGTTGCCCAGGTTGGCCTCACACTTGTGATCCTCCTGCCTCAGTCTCCCTAGAAGGCAATTACAAGCATGTGCCACCTTGCCTGGTATTAATAGGTGTAGGTGGATATCATTGAGTGTGTCAGGCACTTCCTAGTAACTCATTCCATCTTCACGCAGCCTGTAAGTTTGGAATTCTTATGCCCACACCCAGAGCAGGGTCTGACACATGACAAGTGTTCAGTAAATATTTGTTCAATAAATAATAAGTTAACCTTTAAAAACGTGTATGTATATACACACATATATACTTAAATGGAGAAATTAAGGCATGGAGAAGTTAAAAAATACTTTGGCAAAACCAAACACCTGGTGAAAAATATTTATAGCATTTTCTAGTCAAAAATTTTCTCTTCCCCGTCCTTTATTGGTGTTTTATTACCCTCTGTGTTTATCATTTTCTCAGTCGGCAGGTGAATTGCCTGCTTTTCTACCAAGGATTGGTAGCTGACTCAGCCCAAGATGGGCACGTGAATAAGGTAGAGCTTGGAGCTGTCCTTGACTCTGGCTTTCCTAGGGCCGCCCACTGCATGCTTCCTCCTGCCTTATCTCAGACTTTCAAACCACCTGACTGAGGAGACCCGCCTATGCTGAGCTCTCTGAGTAAACCTACTCATATTTTCCCTGGGGCTTTGTGAAGACTGGGTTCTGACCCAGGACAACTCTGGAGCTTTTTGGAGCAGTCCATGGGGAGTGTGATTCAGGATCCCCTAACTTTAGAAACACCCTATTGTGTATATGCACACACACACAGAAAATAGAAACTGCTCTTCACTGAACAATGGCAGAGGGAAAACTACTTTTGTAAAGAGTGATTATAAAAACATATGACTTGGGGCTGGGGCTCAGCGGCAGTGCACTTGCCTAGCATATGTGAGGAACTAGGTTTGATTCTCATCATCACATATAAATAAATAAAATGAAGGTCTATCAACAACTGAAAAACAAAAGTATGACTTTGGTTAGAACAAGTCATTTCCTCTTATTGGTCTTTTTAAGGGAAAGATATATTGTTTGAAAAGGCCTCTTCTGGCCCTTGAGCCCCTGTACCATTAGTTTTAGCTAAAATAATAATAAACACGTGTTGAGTGCTTGCTGTATGCCAGGGATTGTTCTCATTTCTTAGCATATTTCAAAATCACTTAGCAATATTGACTATTAGTATCCTCATCCCCATTTAACAGATGAGGAAATTAAGGCAGGGAGAAGCTAAGTAACTTGCCCAAGGCTCCACAGAGAGTTAAATAGAAGAGCCAAGATTCAAACACAGGAGACTTGATTACACAGTAATCAAAATACTACATTCTAAGGCACAATTACTTGTATTATAAAAATGTTTTTTTCTTAAAATGTTTAATTTTTTAAAAGAAAAAATCCTAAATTTTCTATAAGTAACACCCTGTTTTTGTGTGTGTGAGAGACGGTTAGGAAAGCCAAATAACTCAGAAAGATGATAAAATGAAAATGAGTCTTTTTTTATATCTACCTGTTCCCATGCCCAAGGGAAACTACTATTAACAGATATTTTTCATCCTTCAAGGACACTTTTTTTTATTTTATGTTTTTTTTTGGGGGGGGGTAGTGGGAATTGAACCCAGGGATACTTTACCACTCAGCTACTTTCCCATCCCCTTTGGTTTTTTTTGTTTGTTTGTTTGTTTGTTTGTATATTTGTTTATTTTGAGACAGGGTCTTGCCTAGTAGTAAAGGTTGGCCTCAAACTTGCAATGCTCCTGCCTCAGCCTCCAGAGTTGCTGGGATCACAGGCATGTGCCACTGTATCTGGCTTAGGAAGAATGTTCTATGCACATAGAAGGTTGCATATGATTTGAGGATTTATTTACACAAAAGCAGACATGCCTCGCCCACTGTGCTGCATCTTGTTTTTCTCAACTAATAGCAGGTCTTTGAGGTCCTTTCACTTCAGCACACAGAGGTTCACATCACTCGTTTTCATGATTGCAGAATACTCTCTCAGGCTGCTCTACCACCTGATTTAACCAGTCACTGTTGATGAACCATAAGGTTGTCCGTGCAGTATAAATTCCTAGCCATCCAGTTTTCTTTTCTATGCAGCTAGTATCAGTTCACACGCTTAAATTCTATCCCAGTGTCTGCTTTTACAGACCCTTAGCAGAACACATATTATCCAAGTTTTTTTTTGGCCAATCTTTTAGGTGAAAAAATTTCCTTGTTTTCATTTACATATTTAATTTAATAAGTGAGATTATATAGCTTTCCATATATATTGGCCTTTTCCCCCCTGTTATCTATCTGTTCATGTCTTTTGCCCATTTTTCTGTTAGGTATTTTTCTAATTAGTATGAATTTGGGGTAAAAGAAATTAGCCTTTTATCATATGTTGGACCATTTGTCTTTGACTATGTTATTTTTCCATAAGCAGTTTTATTTTTATGTAATTAGATCTATCAATAGAAATTATTTGCTTCTAAATACTTTAAATTTGAAGTTCTCCTTTGCTTCTAAATGTTCATATGTTTTTAAATATATGGCAGCTCCAACAATTGAACATCAGTCACAATGAAGATAAATCATTTCTGAATTTATGATGAAAATGGAAATTATATTTATAATTTTTCAAGAAGACTTCTATTCTGAAATGGAAGAAAATCTGCCTATGTGTCTTCAATCAATTTATTGATCTTTTATAGATACTCTTTTTCTGAAATAAGTATCAGTGGGGGTTCAGGGAAGTAGTTTGCAAGAACTAAAAGGAAAGTCCTGTTTGTTTGTAGAGAGTTTCTTTCACTCCTTGGCTGGACCCCCAGGCTTTGCAGCTAAGAGTCTACCCTACTGATCTACTTCAGAGCATCTCGTTTTAATAGTGTCTGCTGTAATTGCATGTGTTCCCTGCTCCAGCTGCTTCCTGATAGCTGTGCTTGGCTTCAGTGAAAGTGGTTCCTCTCTCCTCCCTAGAGACCTTTAAATAAAAGAGCTGCATATCTTTGTGTATGTTGGGGGTGGGGGAAGGCTGGGAGATGAAGGGGTGGGAAACTAATTTTTTCCTTTTTTTAATTTGCTGCCTCTATTTGAGGTGGGGATATTAGATGGTCAGCCTGAATTAATTTGATAGCTTTTCAGTGACAAAGGAAAGGGAGGGTTTGGAGTTTCTGAAATCAATGGTTTCAAATGGCTTAATACAGCTTAGTAGATAGCAGGGTTGCTGTGTTCTCAGAGGCCTTGGGTGTTGTGACATATGAGGACTCCATAGTATCCAGAAGGCAGGCAAAAATAATAATGTCCTAGGAGACCTGATTACAGGCAGTGTTTTAAAAATAAGTCCAGAGGCTGGGGATGTAGCTCATGGTAGAGCAGTTGTCTAGCATAGCAAAGCCCTGGGTTCAATGCCCAGCACTGTGAAACTATTTTCTAAAAGAGATTTATTTCATTCCCACGTTTTCCCTTCCATAAAAATAAGCCTAGTCATCAGTTTTGGCTTTGTTTTTTGGTATTGCCCAAGGATTGAACCCAGAGGCACTTTATCACTGAGCTACACCCCCCAGTTCTTTTAATTTTTTATAAAAAATTTTAAAAATATATTATAAAGGGTCTCACTAAGTTGCTGGTCTGGAACTTCTAGTACTGCTGTTCCAACACTCCCAAGTAGCTGGGATTACAGGTGTGCACCTCCACAACCAGCTCAGCACATAGTCCTTTTGTTCCCATTTTTTCTTCTCTACTTCCCTGGTCTTAACCACACGCACACTAGGAGCTTATGACTAACGTCATTAAGAAACACAACACCTCGCAAAAGAATCCAGCAGTACAACCAAACCAAATAGCACCAGCACTTTGGGAGGCCTCCAGGCATAGCTTCTTTGATGACTGGAACAGTGCCCTGTGCTGCAGGTGCTTCGTCACCCAGAGTTCGGCCTTAGGAAGTACTTAGTAGATGGCAGGGTTGCTCTGTCACCACACTCATCCTCCCTGTTGAGTCCTGGAACCCTGGAGCATCAATCTTGCAGCTGACTAAAGACAGTTTTATGAGGGACAAAGGCAGTGTTGATGAGAATGACTTGGATATGCTTTATTTTAAAGTTCCTTTCGGCCTCTCAAACACAGTTTTCAATGGCTAAATAGTTTCTCACGTTCCGCTGCAGTATTTCCAATGACATCAGAGATTTTTCCAATTGGGTATCTACATGCAGACAAATGAGGCAAATAATGTCTTGACGTTAGGCCAGTGCCATCCCCAAATCCCTACAGATGTGGAGTATGTTTTATCTTTCAATTTGAGCATATCCTTTGGCTTCAAACTCTACTTTTAGGAATTTATAGAGATCAACAAGCAGAGAAATATATACATTTATATTCCCAAGAATATTGAACATTAGTGTAGGTTTAAGAGCATGGTACCTGAGGACAGAAGACCTGGATTCCATTCTTTATATTAGTTGTGTCTCTTTGTGTACGCCATTCTTTCCTCCCACCCTCTCTCTCATCTATAAAAGGGACTGATAATTGTCCCTACTTCATGAAAAATAAATGAGTTAATATGTAATAGGTGCTTAGGATAGTTTCTGGTACATAATGTTTATTTCTGATAATACAAAAATTGGACTTAGCTTACATATCATTGATTTTGTTAAAAATGTGGTATGTGTTAGAGATATTCATGTATTATTAAAAAAATTAAGTAGGTTATATAATAATGTGTTAAGTTTGGATGGTGAATAGTTATATGCCAAAGGTTTAACTATAGTCATTTTTTGGTGATGGAATTATAGATTTTATTTCTCCTTCTTGATCATTGCTGAATTTTCAAAAAAATTTTTAATTGTCTACAAAAAAATAACAAAAGGTGCCTTTTTAACCCCTCTAGAATGATAATAATAGCTAACATTTATTCAGAGCTTATGATGAGTCAGTTGCTTCTCTAAGCTATATATTATATGTATATTAATAACTCTTTGAAACAATTGTTATCATTATTATCTCTACTTAACAAATAAGGAAACTGAGCCACAGAAAGGTGAAGTGATTTGTCTAAAGTCCTCCAAATGGTAAGCAGAAGTAGTGTTCAACTGAGTCTAGGCCATCTGACTTAGGTTCTGGATTTGTCAGGTCTCTCTGTGTATGACTTCAGTAACCAAAAGAACCACACTGAACTACAGTATCTGCAATGATGCTGTAGCCACACTGTTGAGACAAGATCCTGTCTCAAAAATAAAATAAAACTACTTGTCTTGTGTAACCCTTCAAAAGAGCTCATTGATTTTTACATTGTATTTATCAAACTGGAAATGGTTTATATTTTTCAAATCACAAACTGAAGTAGTTGTGAAGTGGCATATGCATTTTTCAGAACCATATTCAAACAGTTCAGAATATAGCTATGGGGCATCCTGAATGTGTCTGATAATCTTTTTCAGATGTGCAGAAGATAAGATAGAAAACTACTGGGGCAGAGTGACCTTAGGCCCTGCAAATGTGTAAGAGTCCAACATATTGAGTTCCAGGATATGAAACAAAGTTATCCCTTTAGCTCAGAAAATACAGTCACTGCAGATCAAAAGCATCCTGAGGCAACAGTGGATTTTCAGCAATTGTCTGTTTCTGTTCTAGAGTTTGTTTTTTATGTGGGCAATTAAATTATAATTCATGGGTTTTTGTATCTTTTAAAGAATGAAAACTGGGTGTGTCTGAGTAATAATTTCACATTAGAAAATAATAACTTAAACCTTGTGACTGCAACCACAGTTTTATTTTTGAAAATTACCAACCTTTATCATTTAATGACCATTTGTTAGCAGACAAAGCTATTTGAATTAGGCTGCTATGAAGAGTGTGTTGCTGGATTGCACTACCAATCAAGAATCCTTGAGATTGTAAAACTATAATTCAGCCAGCGCATTACTTAGAAGCAACTACTTAGGTTCAGGGAGCTTCAGGAGTTCTTTACATCATTAGACAAAGTCTCTGCAATCCAGAAGGAATAGCTAGCTGGTCTGGGTCTTCATAAATTGCCACCCTAATCTTCAAATTCTGCCAGGAGCTGGGAGGCATAGCTGTTATCTGGTGAGAAGAGGAAGGTTGGACTTTCTGAGGGTCCCTAGAAGTTGGAGAAGGGACTTTTTTTCTCCTCAGAGAAAGAGAGAGAGAAGAATCTGTTTATCAGTGGACCAAAGTCTGGCTCTATCTTGTTCCTAAAGGCTCACCAGGGCCTGTTAGGAGGTTGACAATGTCTAGTTGATTCAGGAAACTTCCTGTTCCCCTGATCCCTCCCACTGCCTTCCCAAAGAGGAAGCATGTTTTCATAGAATCGTTCTGAAGTTTAATGTCTGCCTTATAAAGCCACCAAGATTAAATGGCAAAAAGAATAGAAATAATTTCTTACAGGGCTGGGACCCAATAAGCACTCGATAAATAATTCTTATGATGATGATAATCATTGTTCACTGCTGTGAGAAACTCAAGGATTTAGATTACTTTATTTCCCTCAACTCACAAAGGGGAACTGTTTCTCTGGCTTTTAGACTAGAAAAATCACAAATTGTGTGGTGGGAGTTGAGTAACAAGGTCAAATAAAATAGTATAATTTTATTTCCAAAACCTCATGGATTTTCATCTTTCTCTTTAAAAGTCCTCTTTTCCTATTGTTCTCTCTTGCCTCTTCTACCCTCCCCTCATTCCTCAGGCAATCTATGGGAATATCTCCATTGTTGCTACTTCACAACTCTGTGCTTTCTATTAGAATGAATTTATGTTATTCTACCACACAGCATGTTTCTATTATAATGCTACACCCAACTCTGCTCTGTACTCTAAAGGTAATAAGATCTTTGTGAACTAAGAAACAACCCTAACCCAAAGCTAAGATTCCGAATTTCGGGATAAGTCACAGGTCCCATATCTGTCACTCTGTTTGGAAATATTAACGTTCTGCTTTTGGTCAAGGTTCTGTTCTTTATAAGAAAACAAAAACAAAAAAACCTGAAGCTGCAGTTCAGAGAAAGTCAGGTTTGTAATCAGATCTTGCCAGGTCAAGCACTTGCCAGGCCTGGCTTTTCTCCTGACTCCTAACCGCTTGACTATCTCTGGACCTAAATGTGCCAGATTCAACTATGACTAGCTGACCACAAAATCCCAAAGATAAGCTGTCTTGGCAAAACTACTTTTAAACCAATAAGTGTGCTTTTCCTTTTGCTTACACTCTGGGCATGCACGTTGTTGTTGTTGAGTGACAGCCTGACCCAGGGAGGCGGGCATTTCTCTCTGGCCCTGGGCGACTGTTGGTAGTCTGCTGGAAGACTGGCATTAAGATGAAACCAGCCCTGGCTGTGCTTCTAGCCTGTGTTTATGAAATGACGTCCTTGTGCTCCTGCCTTCTCTTGTCTGCTCTGAGAAATCACTGAGAGCTTGGAAGCTCTGGAATTTGGGCCCTTGCTGAGTTAGCGTGTGCAGTGCAGGCGGCAGGGACCTCAGGCAGGGCACCTGCCAGCAGATGCTGTTTCCTTTCCCTCATGCTTCTCTCCCCTGTTGTTTTTCAGGTAGTGAAGCTGATTTTAGCTCCTCCAGCAGCACGGGCAGCATTTCGGCTCCTGAGGTCCATATGTCTACTACAGGAAGCAAGCGGTCCTCTTTCTCACGCAAGTAGGCACTGTCCCCTGCTCTGTAATTAAGCTGCTTTATAGGTGGCTTTCCTGCACCTTATGTTTCTACAGAAGCACCTGAATTATCCCTCCGTTTGTATTTGTTATTATTCAGTGAAGTTTTTTATTTTTGGTTGTTTTGTATTTTAGAGTGATTTGCAATTGGGTCTTTTCCTTTCAGCACTTCCTGTGGTCATGTGGAGCCTGTCTTGGGCCTCCACGGCTGTGTCCCATCCAGTCCTCAGCTCTGTGTCCACTCATCCTTCTCTCCCTCACTGCCCTGTTGACTCACCTGGGGACCAAGCTAATAGTCTCCCATTTCACGAGTCCATCATTTTTAGCTGTAAAGCCTCTGACTTCATCCTTTTTTTCCTCTAGCTGAGCTTGCGTTTTTCATGTTTGTGAAGGAAGCAGTGACCCCTGATCACTCCCAGCATTTACTTGGAGGAGGAGTGAAGAAAGTGTAATGTTGGTGGGCGAGGGCAGGGACCACTGCAAGATGTAATCAGGCAAAGTAGCTGAGTATGTGGGTTCTGGAGCTGGGACCCCTTGCTTGGAGTAGCAGGCCCTGAGCAAGTTGCTTAACTTCTTTAGGCCTCAGTTTCCTAATCTGTAAAATTGAATTATAGGGATACCTTCCACATAGGGTTTCTGGTTGAGTCAGTGCTTGGAGCACAATAAGCATAATGGAATGTTCACTGTTGATGGTATTTGAATTGGGGGAGAGGACTCTAGGAAAATGGAAGCTACCAATCACATTTAGCAGGAGGGGGAATCTCTACCTGCTACCAGTGTCATTGTTCATTCAAGAAGTATTCATTGGGTGTTTACTATGAGACAGGATCTAGAGATAAGGCAGTAAACAAGACTCCGTTAAAGCTATATTTTTTTAGGAGGGCAGCAGAGGCAACAAATAGCAAATAATATAATTACTTTAAAAACCAGTCAGATAAAGGATAGAGAGTATAATAGGATTGGTCCCAGGATTCCCTAGTGATAAGGGAGCACTGAGCAGGAACATTAAGGGAGCGATGGAGTCAACATACTACTACCTGGAGACCACCTTTCTTCTGACTTTTCAAAATCACTTGACTCTCCTTTGCCACAATATCCAAATTTGTCAAAAGGATGTTGAATGGTATGACTTTCAAGATCCCTTTCTGGAGAGAAAGCATTTAGGTTCCAGAAGCTTGCATTTCCAGAATGCAGCAAACAAATACTTCCTATTTCTCAGGTGAGCAGGTTTGTCTAACGTCCACAGAGGAATCTGACACACCTCCAGTGCAGTTTTATTGTAAAAAATAAAACTAAAACTAGGTAAACCTGTAAGAAGAGTGAAGTCCACTGTGAAAAAAACACAATTGCTCTATCCTCAGACTCCTCCTCTTTTGGGAATAAAGTGCCTCTGGCATCACAGGGCATGAATATAAACATTCTGTTTATAAATCAGATATGACTAAGTCTACCAGTCAAACATTTATCTCACCCATTCAGAAAATTAACACATATCCATGGTACAAGGTATCAAAGAAGATAGGCCAAAAACGAAGCCAATTTTATCAAGCATTTCAAAGGAATTTGCATCTATGATTCAATTCTAGGGACATTTCAATAATACAGAAGGACTTTAGAGAGAATGTTCTAGATTGGAATTCATTGTTTCCTTAAGTGATCAAAAATTGACACATTAAGCATAAGACAAATCGTATATATCCTTCTACCAGAATCTGGTAGCCAAGCAGTAATTGACTTCACACATTTAACAGTAGTTAATAGTTGAAAAAGTGAAACTGACTCTTTATCTTTCTTTATCCAATATGGGCACAGAGCACATCATAGATGATAGAGTAGCTCAAGCATGTCACATAGTCTCTGTGTTTTGTGGACCATGCTTTGCTGGTGATTCCTGTAGAAGAACCGGGTATCCATGCTGAACAATAGTAGCTTGTGATCTTTTTAGTTGTCTGGTTTCTCCTGAGGCAGAGGAAGGTTAGCAGAACCTTTGGTGATGGAGTAGAAAATGTGAGGGACAGGTGGAGTAGGTGAGAGTATTCTTCACAGATGACTATAAAAACAAACCTTTAAAGGCTTATTACAAATTTAAGGAAGGCTCACTCTTACTTCTGAGGAATTGTCTTTCTTAAATCTGTTCAGAATCAGATAGAAATGGAGGGGGATGATTGAAATCTGGGGTCAGACAAACTTGGGTTCAAGGTCAGCCTCCATTGTTGATTAGGCATCTGATCCAAAGCCTGAGTTTTCTTGTTCTGCAAAGTGAGATAATAATAAAATCTACCTCACTGAGTTAAATGAGCTAATGTTTTTGACTGCTTGATAAGGTATCCGGACTTATAACAGGGTTAATAGTGTTATTTTTTCAGTAGTTATAAGAAAATAGAGTCAGTAAAACAGACATGCTGATACTGATGATTATGATTATAATAGTGATTATATTTGTCTGCTAGAGCTACATAACAAAATGTCAGAATGGGTGGCTTAAACAGAAATTTATTTACCCACAATTTTGGAGACTAGAAGTTCAAGATCAAGGTGTCGGCAGGATTGGTTTCTTCTGAGGCCTCCCTCCTTGGCTTACAGATTAACTTAATTGCTTCCTTAAAAGCCCTGTCTCCAAATGGAATCACGTTCTGAAATCCTGAAAGTTAAAGCTTCGTTGTATAAATTTGGGGATGGGAGACACAGTGTAACCCATAACAATGATGATGATGGGTGGTGATGCTGTTGTTCCTGCTGCAGATGCAGTGATGGTAATGGTGATGGTGGTGGTGGGGATGATGGGAGGGAGGATGGTGATGGTGGTGATGACACATGAAGTGCCATGGCTAGGGAATATAAATTCACCAGGCCCCTCATGAGATTTCCTTCTACACTTCTTCTTTTCTCTTACTTTCCACTTATTCTATTCAGGGATGCAGGAAGGGTACAGGGTTGGTAGAATTTCCTCTCTTCTGGACACTGGCCCACCAGACCAAGAAGGAGGAGACCAGCACAGGGCATTTCTGTTCATGGCCATGACAAACATGGCATCCTAGTGTCTTCTTTGAAAATGTTTTTTTTTAATCATCATCTATGATGAATTTGTGCTTATACTTGTTATCATTTGAGCTAACATAAATTAAAGGAATAGAGCTAATAGCTTTTACAATGTAGTTTCTCTTTTAGAACAGTCTCATAATCTCTTTTCTGAGATATTTATGAAGTCTTGATTATATTGAGTAATCTTTTATAATTTGAAGAATCTTTGCTTTGTTCTGTGTAGGGGGATGGGTTCCCACAAAAATCCACATCTAATTTGTCACAAATCGTGTACCTTGGTGCTTTGTTGCATATATATGTTGTGGTAAATTCTTTAGGTAGTAACTACATGTGTAGCTAGTGCCCAATACACCTGTTGTTAGGCCCAAAGGAATGTGTTCCTTTTTTTTTTTTTTTTTAATTAGGAGACATGTCTAAAAGTTACAAAGATCTGAATTTGAATCCCAGCTACCTGTGTGTTCTTGGACCATTTATCTTCCTTGAGCCTCAGTTACTTCATGTGTAAATGGGAGGAAAGAACTACATCCACCTTGTAGGATCATTGTCAAGTGAAATGAAACAAAGTTCATAAAGGATCTGAAACAGTACTAGGGTCACAGAAGGTCCTCAGTGAAGGTTAACTCAGAATTGAGTTCCCTGGATCAAAATTAGGGATAGCTCTTGACATTCTCTCCTAATTTGTAAGGGTTAATCCTACATGTTCCGAAGTCATATAAAGAAATAGGCCACTTGATGCCAGGCTTAGAAGTGAAGCATGGAAAAGAAAACCCAAGCCAGAATACATGTTTCTTTTAGCTACTCATAAGGCTCTTCCCTCTCCTGGCCTGCTGAAGTTGGTTTGTCCCAAAGCCATGGAGCCCATCTGTTCCATATAAAATGTCCCCTTCTCACAAAAATGAGAGAGAATGCATTTGGATGATTTCAAAATGAAAGAACTTTTAATTTTAGAATTTGGTAGTTTCATTTATGTGTGATTTTCTGGGTTGACAGCTAGTTGAAATTATATTTTATTTTAAATCAGTAATTAAAGTTTGGAAGCCAAATTTACATCCCCCCATACACACACACACACACACACTCACATTCACATTTGCACACATCTCTCATTGAGATGTGTCAGTTGGATAAAACTGTAAGTAAAATTGCAAACAGAAGGGAATCTCAAAAAGAAGTTCTACCATATGAAAGGAATCTTCTTCCTCTTTCTTTTTGTAATGCCATTAAGTAATAAAACTAAAGCTAAAACTTTTATCCTGTTTAAGTAATTTTAACATTCCTCAAGATTCTTCCCTACACTAGTGGGTTATCAAATCTCTGTAACTAGATTAACAGGAAAGTCCAAACAAGCAGCTCCTGTAATACTAGCCTACAGGTCAGTTGCTCTTAACCTTTCAACTGCACTTACATGCCCTTTCTGATTTTTCACTCCTTGTAAGTGGCAGTTTCAGGACTCAAATCCACTGATCATTTAGAGAGCACCTTCCATGTGCCAGGGAGTAGTGGGGATGTAAAAGAACAGTTTGTGTTTGTGCCCTCAAGGAAGCCCAGTTCAGTAGGCAAGACAAGGAAGTATGCAATGGTGACACCATGTGACAAGTTTCAGGATGGAAACTAGCAAAGTATTAGGGAGTACCCAAGAGAGGTACCTGCCATGGCCTAGGGGACAAAGTAAGAGAAGGCTTCTTGGAGTAGCTTCCTTTGAATCTGAAGTAGGAGGCATCCTGGGCATCCTGGTATCCAGGGACGTAGGGAAGGGAGCAAATAACATTCTAGGCAGAGGAGATTATAAATTCAGAAACATAAAGGTGATTCTAACCATGGATTCTTCAGGAAACTAGGTTGTTCAGAATGTGGAGTATGAAGAAGGAAGGAGGGCTGGTGAGGATGGGTTGAAAGGGAAGGTGAATTGGACCCTGTGAGCCATCTTAAGGAGGCTGCTCTTCATTGTGGAGGCAATGCTTAGAGGAGGACGGTGGTATTCAGATTCCATTTCAGACAGACTACTCCAGACACACATTAACCTGCTGCTGTGGTGAACAATGCAAGAGGCAAGGGTGTGAAGAAGGGGCTGTTGCAAGTCTTAGTAGTTGAATGAGAAAGGTTGTGTTAAGTCATTGAGGAGGAACAGAAAAGAAAAAAAATTAAGTGGTTAAAATTATAGACTTGAGTCAAGTGTGGTTGGAACATGCCTGTAATCCCAATCTTAAAAGGCTAAGGCAGGGGCATCACCAGTTTGAGGCCAACCTCAGCAACTTAGCAAAACTATCTCCAAATAAAAAAATAAAAAAGGGCTTGAAATGCGGCTCAGTGATAGAGTGCCCCTAGGTTCAATCCCGAGTACTACAAAACCAACCAACCAAATTATAGACTTGATATATTCTGGTAGCCTCTTTATCCATGTTTCCTCCTTTGTGGGCAATTCCCATTCCTCTTATCCTCCAGATGAATCATCTTAATTTTCTTACTTCACCATAAATCAAACTCAAATATTTTTCAACCAAAACAGGTGTACTGGGGAAAAAAAAAAAATCTTCCAAACAGCCTCCAAAATGAACCTAAGCCAAATCAGTATTTAACATGGTGTGTATTCCCATCAGGCAATTGGGTTTAATCCAAAACAAGCTTTATAGTCAGAAACTATTTGAAAGAAGAGCAGAAAGAGAGGTTGCTTGTGCTAATGATGCTAGAAGGGGAAATAACAGGCAGGTGGGGAAAAGGCAGCTCAAGAGACACATTTGCATCAGAATTAGATTGTGCCTTTTGACTCTATGAATTGAATTTCCTCAATGGTAACTAGCTTTAGTGAGGGCTAAGACATTGGCACTGCAGTATCTGTAGCAACAAGAATGCTTTCTAAAGAGGAAAAATTTATTTTGGCAGTTTCAGAGGTTTAGTCCACAGTCAGTTGACTCTGTAGTTCTGAGCCCAAGGTTTGGGAGAACATCATGGTGGAAGGGAGTGTCAGAGGGAAGCACTCAGGATATGGCAACCAAGAAGCAGAAACGGGGCAGAGGATGGGAAGAATGGAGAAACTTTGGACAAAAGGGAGGGAGTGGGATGAGAGCATGGAGGCAGGAAAGATAGTGGAATGAGATGGACACCATTACCCTAGGTACATGTATGACTACACACATGGTGCAACTCTACATGGTGTACAACCAGAGAAATGAAAAGCTGTGCTCCATTTTGTGTACAATGGGTTGAAATGCATTCTGCTGTCATGTATAACTAACTTTTTAAAACAAATTAAAAAAATAAATTTAAAAAAAAAATGAAGCAGAAAGAGCGCTCCATTCACCAAGGACAAAATACAAACCCTAAAGGCATGTCCCCAGGGGCCTGTTTTCTCCATTTAATTAATCTCTAACAGTTACCACCTAGTTAATCTGCTGATTTAAGTTAAAGCTCTCATAATCCAATCATTTTGCCTCTAAACATTCTTGCATTGTCTCAAACATGAGCTTTTGGAGGATACTTTATATCTAAATCATAACATTCCCCACTGGACCCCAAAGCCCATGACCATCTCACAATGCAAAACACATTTAATCCATTTCTAAGAGTCCCTATAGTCTTAGTTTTAGCATTGTCCAAAAGTCCAAGTCCAAAGTCTCTTCTAAGACTCAAGGCAAGCAGTCAGCATGAGTCCCTATAAAAATCAAAAGTAATTTATAAATATATATATCGAATATATAATGGCACAGAGTAAACATTTGTATTCCAAAAGGGAAACATAAGGGCACAGAAAGAACAGGTGGGACCAAAACAAAAACGACCAAAATCCAGCTAAAATCCAGCTAAGCAAACAAGCCCTGTAGCTTCTTGTGTAGCATCTGTGGCACATGGCATGTAGATATTCTCTGCAAAAGGCTTGTATATGGCCTTTCTAGTTACAGCCCACATGGCCTCTCTCTTGGTTTGTCTCTGCTCGATTCCTGCAGCTTTCCTCAGCAAACATTCTACAATGCAGGCATCTTTTAATCTTGGGGTTTCCACTGCAGGTTCACCTTCCTTTTCACATTTTTATGCATTATCCTCTCAGAGGCTGCCTGCAGGGATTCCAACCGCACTACATGTTGCCTGGCTCCCAGGCCTTCCTTTGAAATCTTGGTAGAACTAATTCCATGCTTCCCTAATTCCAGCATCCTGGATTCCTGAAGAGCCAGCAATATATGGTTGACTACAAAGTCTGCCATCATCTTGAGCAGTATCCAGGCCTTCTGGGACTACACCTCCAGTAGCCTCTGAGTGCCTGAGCAGCTAAGCACAATGAAAAAACTTTCTAGAGCCCCCCCCCCCCCCCCGCCCCCTTGTGCAAGCAGGGTGATCCTGTGGTCTCTTCTAAGGAATTTTTACTTTTACACCCTTGAGTTTGAGATGGTTAGTTTTGCTAATTCCTGGAATGCCCTCAAGCCATCCTTCCTATTGTCTCTGAATAAAGTACTTACTTAGCTTATCTTTGGTGGCTTAAAATCTCTTTAACAATCACACCTTCCTTACCGGTTTTACTTGCACTTTTCTGGCCAAACTGAAAGCTCTTCAAATCTTTCTGCTCTTCTTTCTGCTCCTAATTATCACAGTAAACTTGGCTAAAAGCACTCAGCAATATTCATGCCACTGCCTGAATGCTGTACTGCCTTGAAATTTTCTCCACCAGATCAATTAGTCCAGTACTTTTAAATTCAACCTCACAGAAAAATCTCACGAATGGATAATATGCAGACAGTTGCCAGAATGTAACATGAATGACCTCTATTCCATTTCCAATAGAATCCACCTTCCTCTCCAAAATTTAATGAGCTCAGTCTTTACTGTTCACAGTCCTATCAACATTTTGGTCTTTTGAGCTCTCACCAGAATTTTCCATTAAGCCCCACTTACAACATTCTAAAACTTCTCCAGCTTACATCATTTGGTTTTTCAAAATTCCTTCATAAACCAGTTCCAAAGACTTTCGAATCACATGTTTAACTTAGTCACAGCAGTGATCCCACTTCTTGGTGCCGATTTCCGTTTTAGTCAGGTTTTTTGTCACTGTGACCAAAAGACCTGACAAGAACAACTTAGAAGAGGAAAACTTTATTTTGGCTTATGGTTTCTGAGGTTCAGTTCATGGTGGGCCTGAGGTGAGGCAAATATCATGGTGGAAGGGTGTGGTGGATGGAAACAGCTCAGAACTTGGCAACCAGGAAGCAGAGAGCTCTAGCAACAAGAATTGTAAAATCTGTCATGCTTTTTTTTCAGTCGAGGTCCCCATGGGCGAAGTAATGGAGCCTCATCGCACAAGTCTGGCAACAGTCCACCATCCCCACGGGAAAAGGACCTTCTGTCTATGCTGTGCAGGAATCAGCTGAGCCCCATTAATATCCATCCCAATTATGCCCCTTCCTCCCCAAGCAGTAGCAACTCGGGCTCCTACAAAGGAAGTGACTGCAGCCCAGTCATGAGGTAAGTCTTGTTACCCTCTTAATTCATGCTTGTTAGTTCACACTATTTGGGAAATTTTTCTTTAAAAAAAAAGCGGGGGTGGGGGGGTGGGGGGGGAGAGGGTACAACTCATTATACCCTGCCTTATTCTGTTAAATAAAACACTACTCTTTCCTTTCCCACACTAAGCTAATCCTTCAAGGACTGCTGCAGAAAGAGCACAAACCACAATTTCTAATGAGGTCCAGCAGTCCAAACAGGGAGGGAAAATGGCACAGGAGCAGCCGAAAGGAAGTACTCATTTCCCTCAGCAGAGAGAGTCATGCATGTTATTTCATTCCAACACTGAATGTTTATTGAGTTCCATGCATGATGTTAAGCACTGGGAGTAGAATAGTGATCTGAAATGGCCCTGTGTTCACTGCCCAGAGAAGAAAGGCATTAACCATCTACTAACAAAAACAAATACAGATTATTCTGCAAGTACTTGCTGCTATATGTGTGTGAAAAGATGGGGAAGGGGTCCAGCTGAGGCTGGAGGGATCAGGAAACCACCATAAGGAAATGACATCAAAGTGAAATTAGTGGAGAAGGCAAGGAGTTTATAACATAGGGTGGGACAAAGTGTGGAGTAGCAAAAGGAACTGTTTATTTAAAGGGGCCAGAGAGGTGGGCCAGAGGGTTGGGAGCTGTACACAGGCCATCAGAGGGAGTGCAGGCACAGGAGGCAGGGCAGCACAGCAGCTTGGATTGGGTCCAGAGTCAGGGAAGGAGCTGGCAGCACTCTCTTCTAGTCCTCTTTCTTTAGGGTGTCCCTGTTCTCATTAGTCAGCTTTCTTACAGCAGGGATGCCCAGCTTCTGGCCAGGTCTGAGAGGGGCCAAGATTCCAGCTGGGACTGTGTGTGTAGAATATCAAGCACCTCTCTCACAAAACACACTAGTGAGAGTGGGGTAAGTTTGTTCCTTTCACAAGAAATAACTTTCCATTTCTGCCAAATCAGTACACTCACACAGGGGATTGATTTCAGAACAATCTGAATTCAGCTCATGGCAAGCAGGATCTTTAGGCAATGGCACACTGCATGGAAAGTTTCTCCCTCCCCTCCATTCAGTGCCCTTTCATATAATAGCATGTCACTCAACTGACAGCCCAGGCCTGTGGACAATCGTGCATTGTTGTTTCTTATGAGATCATTCCTAAGCCATAGAAAATCCCCCCTCTCCATTGTCCCCACCTTCACACACACCTCAGTCTTCTAAGTAATTTGTAGGACTAATATTGACAGGTATATTACAGTCCACCTTCTGAAGTGAGCTCATCTGTTACTGAGGTTTAAGACCACAATACACGGCTGCCATTTCTTCTCAAGCCCTCAGCTGTGTCTAGTTGGGCTGCTAAAACAAAGTGCCATAGATGGGACAATCTATACACAATAGAGATGTTTCTGACAGCTTTGGAGACTAGAAATCTGAGATTGTGGTGCCAGCATGGTAAGGTTCTGGGGAGCTCTCTCTTCCGGGTTATAGACTACCAACTTTGTTACCTCACAAGGTAGAAAGAGAGAGCTAGAGAGCTCTCTGGAGTCTCTCTTACAGAGAACAAATATGACCCAACTATGTCCCCCAAAGACCCCTCTCCAAATATCATCACATTGGGAGTTAGGATTTCCATATATGAATCTTGAGGGACATAGACATTCAGTCTAACACACTGTATTACTTTTCTTTACTATAGAAAAGGAAATGGCAGAAACTAACATCTCATTACTTGGCTTGTTTCAGGCGGTCTGGAAGGTACATGTCTTGTGGAGAAAACCATGGTGTCAAACCCCCAAATCCAGAGCAGTATCTGACTCCTCTGCAGCAGAAAGAAGTCACAGTGAGACACCTGAAGACCAAGCTTAAAGAATCGGAGCGCCGACTTCATGAAAGGTGAATCTGCAAATCCTTGTACAGTGTGGTTTAGGACAGTTTTCTGTTTCCCTAAAATGAAATATGAACCCAAACTATATAGAAAAATAGAAAAGAAAAAATGATTTTATTTAATTTTGTCAAATTTCTGAAGTTGGTCTCTGAACAGAGCCATTTCTTACTTCTTTATGGTTTAACTGTTTCAGGAATTCAGGGGCCTTCTAGGTTAGTGGGGCCCCTGTTTTTTTCTGGTTTGTACAGCTTCAACATGAAGAACTGGGCGTGTATGTGACTATTTTTAAATGGCAGAAACACTTTCAGGAACAATTCTGTACTTCCAGAAAAATGGGTCACACATGGCCCCATCAAACGCTATTTATCTCAGCAAGAGAGTACATATCTGCATGCATTGTGATTCCTGCAAGCTATTTCTGTGCTAGAGGAAGAGGTTTCATTATTCTTGGCTAAACTTTAAGGTTAAACACACGCACGTGTGCACACACACACACACACACACAAACATGCTGGAGAGATCTTATCTCAGAGAGAAAAGACCTTTGACATTTTGGGGGCAAGCCAGTTTTTATGCTTGATAGTTTTTCCTTGAAATATTTTGGGACAGATTAATAGCACTCTAATCAGGGTAGGTGTGAGCTCAGGTTATGGGTGGCGTTAGCATCCTTTTGTGAGTCTGGGGTCTGATCCAGCACATGGCTGCTTGACCAGCCCTAATCTCTTCTACTGGCACAAGGATATGGAGAAGACTCAATAACCTTGACTGATAAAACTCTGGGCAGATAATATTACAGGCTGTCAGAAGGGGCATTTTTCATCTTCCAAGTTAATTTGGTTCTTTACCTGTTCAAAATAGACTTGAGACCCAAATTCACTTCTGGGGTGAGTCATCCCATACTTCCTGGGATTGTTTGGTGTATGTGAGGAGTTCATGGAAAGATTTTTGAAGGACTGAAAAATAGCATAGATTCTCCTTTGTGTAGGATGGGTTCAATTGTTTTACCTGAGGAGATGGAGAAGGGACTTTGCACAAAGTCCTTGCAACATGTAACATTTTAAAACATTTAAAAACATTTTAGTTATCATTGGAATATGATCAGAACAGTTTTGCAAAGCTAAAATTTACCATTTCAGCTTCTGTCCTTGATAGGTAATTAAAGCAAAATGGACTTTCCTTCCGTAGCTGTTCCTAAATATTATGAAATGGAAGGCTATGTAGATAAAAGCAGGCTAAGAAGTTCTAATAATAAAATGTCAAATAATAATATTGAGTAGAAGATAATGCTTGTAAAGTGCTTTGTGCAGTGCTGACAGTGGGTACTCTTTTTTTAAAAAAGAAAACAATGGGGGCTGGGGATGTGGCTCAAGCGGTAGCGCGCTCGCCTGGCATGCGTGCGGCCCGGGTTCGATCCTCAACACCACATACAAAGATGTTGTGTCTGCCGAAAACTAAAAAATAAAATATTAAAAATCTCTCTCTCTCTCTCTCTTTAAAAAAAAAAAAAAAAAAAGATGATGCCAAATCTTTAAAAAAAAAAAAAAGAAAGAAAACAATGGTAGCAATTTTAATTCTGATTCTGGTCACTATTACTACTACTTCAGCTATTTCACAATTAAAGGAGGAAGTTCATAGCTAATACCTGACAAAATCATTCCAAAACAGATTTAAGCCTTACTGGTTTGGGGGGAGAGTGGGGGGGATTGGGTATTGGGGATTAAACTCAGGGGCACTTGACCACTGAGCCACATCTCCAGCCCTATTTTATATTTTATTTAGAGACAGGGTCTCACTGAGTTGCTTAGTACCTCATTTTTGCTGAGGCTGCCTTTGAACTCCCTCTAGCCTCAGCTTCCCAAGCGGCTGGGATTACAGGCATATGCACCATGCCTGGCTAACCTTAGTTTGAATTGGAAGAGCCTGGGCTCCAGGCTGTGTGTCAGAATTGCTGGTAGGCTGGTTCAAAGTTCCCATTTTCTTAACCGTGCTTGCTGTCCCTCTAGGGAAACTGAAATTGTGGAGCTCAAGTCCCAGCTGGCCCGTATGAGAGAAGACTGGATTGAAGAAGAGTGCCACCGGGTTGAGGCCCAGCTGGCACTCAAGGAAGCCAGGAAGGAGATTAAACAGCTCAAGCAGGTCATTGAAACCATGAGAAGCAGCTTGGCTGATAAAGATAAAGGCATTCAGAAATATTTTGTGGACATTAACATCCAGAACAAGAAGTTGGAGTCTCTGCTTCAGAGCATGGAGATGGCGCACAATGGCTCCCTGAGGGATGAACTGTGTCTAGACTTACCGTGTGATTCCCCGGAAAAGAGCCTACCTCTAAATGCCCCTTATGGCAAGATGGCAGGTGGATTAGCTCTGGAAGAGCAGGTCACAGAGGAAGGGGCCAATAGTGAGCTGCTGGTGGGAGACAGCATGGCCGACGGCACTGATTTGTTAGACGAGATGGTGACAAGTGCCACCACAGAATCTGGTGACCTGGAGCTGGTTCATTCCACCCCCGGGGCCAAAATCCTGGAGGCGGCCCCCGAGGGGGTGGGTCGCGAGGGGGTCGTCGCGCTGGTGGAGCAGGCGGTGCAGACCGACGTGGTGCTCTTCAGCCCTGCTGTCTCCGAGCTCATTCAGAATATACTCAAGTTCCAGGACCCCTGTCCCTCGAGCTCAGCTTCCCCTGACGAGTCTGGGGCTGACTCGGTGGAGAGCTTCCCAGAGTCCATCTCGGCCTTGGTGGTTGATTTAACTCCAAGAAATCCCAACTCAGCCATCCTTCTGTCTCCCGTGGAGACCCCGCTGGGCAAGGAGGCCACCGAAACCCGCGACAACCGCCTCATGAGAGAGCTGGATTTTTCAGCCTATGCCGAAGAAAGGTTGGAGAGCGTCGTCCCGCTGCCCCAGGGGGGTGTCGTGAGGCAGTACTGGAGCAGCAGTTTCCTGGTTGATCTCTTGGCTGTGGCTGCCCCTGTGGTGCCCACTGTCCTGTGGGCATTCAGTACTCAGAGAGGGGGCATAGATCCGGTCTACAACATCGGAGCCTTGCTGCGGGGCTGCTGTGTGGTTGCCCTGCATTCGCTCCGCCGCTCCGCTTTCCATATCAAAACCTAAATAGAAGTTTTTGCTGTGTGCCAATTTGTCCCGTGTGGCGTTGTGCCAGGTAGAGAAACAGCAGGTCGATCTGTGGCAGTCTCTATTCTGTCGTTTTGCTCCTCGGTATTTGATTTGCACTATAGTTAGTTGAAGCCTGTTCACTGTTTAAAACCGGAGGTATCTTCAAAGGCATGGAGACCTGGTTCCAGTAAATGTCCCACCAGTGTGGTATAGAAAGCATGCTCATGACCCTGCCCGTGTCGTCTGAGGTACCTATTATTCTAGTGGTTCAGGAAGAGAAAATGCAAAGTTTGCACTTTGAAGACAGCTTCTCCAAGGCTGGCATGTTATCTCCTTGCTTTGCTTTGTGCCGTTTTAAAATGTGTAACTGTTCCAGCATTCCAATGGTCTTGTGCATAGCAGGGGACTGCAACCAAAAATAAAAAATGTATTTGTGTAATTGATTCAAAGAAGTCTTGAATAGCTCTTTAGTGTCTTACTTGGGGTTGATAAGGTTTGACTGTTTGCAGTTTTTAAATAAATGTAGCTCCAAAGTCTTAAATGGCTTGTTTGTTCTTAAACCTGTTAATTGATGAAACTATACGTAAGTTTACAATGTACTAACTTATTTTTTTGCTTATTCTATATAGTGTTTTATTGGAGATTGTTTGTAACCACACACTTAAGCATGATGAAAATAAAGATTAGTGTTTCCATTTAAATAAAGGTTTTATCCTCCTGTAGAATAATTGTGTTTACTTTTATATATAAGAATAAATAGCAGATCTGTAAAAATAGAATTAAGAATGAGAAAAGGGAAAATAATTATTAAAGGTGAAAATTTCCTTCCTTGACTTGAAAAGCATGGTTTCTCCAAAAAAAAAAAAAAAGAAAGAAAGAAAGAAAAACTGTTTGGTTTTAAAAAGTCATATTTATTCAATAAGCATATATTGAATATTTCCATTTGAATTTTTTTTTTTTTAGCTTGCAAGATGCATAGGAGACGAAGAATGTGGTAATACCATCTCTCCTCCTTCCCTTGCAATGATAGAGTTTGGGTGGTGGGAAGGGATGAGATAATATTTGATCTGTATTATTCACTTATTCCTCATACCATTCTCATGGAATGGATACTATTATATTTTAGGGGGGGCTGAGCCTCAAAGAGGAAAATTGCTTAGGATTTTGTATTTCATCTCCAGAAACCAGTATTTCGAGTGCTGCAAAGCAAATACTTTTCTACCTTACCATAAAAGGGAGGAGACCTGGGATGAGCAGCCTAATTTCTCACCCAGAAATTCTTCCACCATAGCACTTATTTGTTACCTTTAGACACACTTTTTAAAAAACTTTCTCTGTCTTGATTATTATCCATCATACCCCTGATATATTTATGAATAAGGCAGGAGTCTGCAGTCTGTTTAGTCCACCGATGTATGTCCAGAACATAGAATAGTAGCTGCAACATACTAAGAGGTCTAACAATCATTGTTGAATAAATTAATCCAACAACTGCTTCCTGGGTTCTCACATGCAAGCCTATATTTTGTTAGTCTGGTCATCAATAGTGCCCTCAGGGAGCTTATTTTCTATGTCTGTGAAAGATAAGTACATGCTAACAAAGATAGTTTTCAAGAGTGGTATTTTGAAGGAAATAAGGCATTTTGACTTAAGAATGATGGGATGAAGGTAAGGAACACATCTCTGAAGAAGTAACATGCTAATAGATGAAAAGGTCAATCATGAAGATATGGATAGAATTTGCAAAAAGAACAAATGCAAAGACCCTGAGCCAGAAAAGGGCTTCACATGTCATGGAGCATCAAGGAGACTAGGATGCCTAGAGCAGAGTGGGAGAAGGGAAAGACTGAAGTAGACAAGAAGTTGATTCATATGGGGACATGCAAATCATGGTAGGGTTTGAATTTATTGGGGGAACTTACTAGGAGGTTTGAATTTATTGGCAGAGCAATGAGAAAATATTTATGGATTTTAAACAGAACAATGATATAGATTTCTTTTTCCATTTTTAAAAATTTAGGTGGTGCACGCCTGTAATACTAGTGGTTTGTGAGGCTGAGGCAGAAAGATCACGAGTTCAAAGCCAGCCTCAGCAACTTAGTGAGGCCCTAAGCAACTCAGTGAGATCCTGTCTCTAAATAAAATATAAAATAGGGCTGGGGATGTGGCTCAATGATAGAGTGTCCCTGGGTTCAATCCCCAGTCAACAAAACAAAACAAAATAAAAATGTCTTGATTGCTATATGAGAGTGAATTGT
The DNA here is from genome assembly GCF_048772815.1 of Callospermophilus lateralis. Classification (NCBI taxonomy): domain Eukaryota; kingdom Metazoa; phylum Chordata; class Mammalia; order Rodentia; family Sciuridae; genus Callospermophilus; species Callospermophilus lateralis. The sequence continues at coordinate 63,873,233 of NC_135320.1, read as the reverse complement.
AGACAGAAAGCTCATTTAAAGGTCTATTTTAATGGTGAAGATGAGAAATCATGACTACTTGGAGATAGAAGTAGATTTGGTGATTAAGTTGAATAATTAAAGATACATTGAATAATTAAAATTGATGTGATCTGCTGATAGATAAGAGGTAGGCTGTAAGAAATTAAAATTGGCTCCTAGAATTTTGACTTGAACTGGATTACTATTAGTGCCATTTTCCAAGAGTGTGGAGTTTAAGAGGAACAAGTTTGGCCAGGAAAATAAACTTGAGATGTGTATTGAAATATCTATGTGGAAATGCCAGGTAAGTAACCACATATATGAATGTGAAAATTATGGGAGCTGTCATAACTAGTTATAAAATTGGGTTCGTTTGGTTTTGAATAATATTTAAAGCCATGAGATAGATGAAATCATCCAAAAAAAAGTGTAAAGAAAGCCAAACACTGAGTCCTGTGGTACTTGCACATTTAGAAGTAGACGATAAAGAACCAACAAAGCCAAAAAGGCAGCCTCAAAGGTAGGAAGAAAACTTGGTGGATGTAGTGTTATGAAAACCGAGAGAAGAGTGATTCAAGAGGAATAGAGTGGTCACCTGTGTTGATACTCTTTATCAAAAGAATGAGTAGCACTAAATGTTTTGTTCGCTGACTTGGTTAGCAAGGTTTAGTGTCCTCAAGATAACACTCTTTGGAGAAAAGGGATAGAAGCCAGATTATAGCAGGTTAAAAGTGAGTGGAAGAGATACAATAGAAATAAATGTGTGCAATTTTTTTTATTGTTTTCGTTGTAAGTGGACACAATACCTTTTATTTATGTGGTGCTTCGAATCCAGTAGAGTCACAGCCCCAGTACCCAATAATGTTTTTTTAGCACATTGAAGAGTGAATAGAAGAGAAAGTAGAAAGAAGTGTGTGGAATAATTTGTTTTTTAAGTTTTACTGTGAAGGGAAGCAGGAAGTGGGTGGTAGTTACAAAGAGATAAGAGCGAAGGGCTTTATTTTTCAATATTGAGAGGAATAGAACATATTTGTATGCTTTAGTGGTGGAGCCAATGAAGGAAAAAAATTTCTAACATAGGAGAGAAGGGGTTAATTGAAAGAGGGAAATCCTAGAAAAGGACTAGGATCTAGGGCAGAAGGACATGTGTAGAAAGAGGAGGTTCATCTGTTTAGGATCGTTTCTATTGGAATACCTTGTATTCTAACGTATGTACCTTGGGCACACACATTTGTACTAACACAACACACAACTTGCAGTTCCTGTCAGTAGGAGAGGGATTTGGCTGAAATAGAAGGGAAAAACTATTTCTGGAGGTGAATGATTGGAAGTATACCAAAATAATGAGCCATACTGACTCAGGTTCCTTCCTGTAGCCCAGCCCAGACTAATACCTAGATACTGGTATCTTCCTAAAAGTCCCTCCTAGTGTTTATTTTTAGTCATTGCTAAATTAAGGCGTTTTTACTTTAGGAAGAATCATAAACCAGTTTTTGATATCTGCTTGTTGGTTGCTACAGAAACAAGTATATTTGCCCAATATATTTGCTTGTCAATTCAAGATGGGCCAAAAAAATGGACTCTATAATGAGAAAGAATGTTCATGACTACATGCATTTATGTTATCAAAATGGAAGCAGATAATCAACAATAGCAAATCACTTTGTTGTCTTGATGTCCTAAATCCTTTACAGAAACCCAAAGATAAAAAGTAACTCATTTGAGACACTGGACACTGTATATCCTGTCCACATGGGATGAAATTTGCACAAAGGTAAAACAGGAGGGAGGGACTAGAGCAGTTATTCCTTTTTCTTCTGCTCTTCCCCATCGCCATACCCCTTCTCCTCCTTTAGAATTTTAGCTTATACAGTCTATGGAAAATTACTGCTTTGATTCAGAACAAAGTCTCTCACAAATGAGTCCCTTGGAGTAAATAAAGGATGGAACATGCTTGCCTTTTGGAAGCCCAAGGCGTTGGCTGATTTTGTGGACAGGATGATCTGATCCCATACAAAGAAGTGCCTCAGAGTTCTTTCAGTAATTTGGGTGACTATGATGTACAAACAGGCAGGAAAATGGAAAAAAAAGAATAATTTCATTCTATCGAACAAAGTGCTGTCCCATCAAAGCAAATGTTAAACTTTTCCTACAATTATGTGTATAAACATTCCAATTTATAAGAAAAAATTTCCCAAAGGGATAAAGGGATATGTTGACCTTTCCAAGTTGAGCCATTCTGAAAAAGGGGGAGAAACACAATGCACTCAGATGCCAAGCGTTTCTGACATTTGCTGAAGAAAAAGGAAGCCTGTGATTCATATTTATTATAGGCCCAAGTGCCTGGGTTTGATGTTTTTCTCAAGGCTTTTCCTTTTAAAAGGTTTGGGGTAACTTCCCACTTCCACTTTGGGTCAGAGTCATTTTACAAAATCCACTTGTTCCCAAACTTGTCAGATAAAAATGTGTACAATGTGGCAATAACCTAGGAAATTAACCATTTAATCAAATGAAAGAATGAACAAACTCCCACTGTCCTGAGTAAAAGCAATTAGAATAAAACAGGTTTATATCAGATTTTTTTTTTTTTTTTTGTACTTGGTATTGAATTCAGGGAGCTCTACCAGTGAATCACATCTCCAGATCTTTTTTGAGACAGGGTCTCATTAAGTTACCCAGGCTGGCCTTGAACTTGTGATCCTCCTGCCTCAGCCTCTGAATAGCTCAAATTACGGCATGTACCACCATGTCCAACTCCAGGTAATTATTTTTAAACCACTAGAAGATATGTTCTGCTATGACCACTGATTTCCCCACCATAATAATCGTTACAATGATTATAACAATATTTCCACAGAATGTTAACATTCAAAAAAGGTTTAAATGCTATCAGAAGACTTTTGTTAAAAGATTAAAATAGTTCAGTAGCATTCAAGTTTGTTAAAAGGTTTCTCTTTTTAGAAAGTGTTTTAAACATGTAAAAAAAATCAACATATAAAACACAAGTGAAGTTTTTGGAAAAGGGACACTAGGCCTCCGATCCTGCCATTTGCCTCCCCCTTTTATACTACTGTGATCCCCATATCACCCTTAAGAACTTGCAAACCACTTCACTTATAAACCAGGTTCTCTGAAAGGTACCAGTTCCTGTAAGAGCTCATATATAGGAACTCTCAATTCATTGGAATAGTATCCTGGTTAATGCTGAAGATAATTTTCTACTGCTCTAAACAAATGAATGCAGTTTGTAACCCTTTCACACGAAACTTTGTTTGCCAATGCTCTGTTGGTTTAATTGTAAAGAGGACTCATTTCTCAGAATACCCAGGCCATGTAAGGCATCTAGGGCTATGATGATGTAAATATTAAAGGTAGGCATCAGAGCTTAAGAAACTCTTTTCCCTGCCCTGCAGCAAAACAGCTCAGTGTTTGAAATTATTTGCCAGTTTCTCTTTCTACAGTTAACAATAGGTGTTGGCATTCTAAACTGACCTTTAATTCTTCTTAACCAGCACATTATTTCTAGCTTGTTGGTTGTACAGAGAAAACGAAAAGTCAAAGCAATCTTTATAATTTTCACATCCCCCTAAAAGCAATATATTAAAAAAAGTTTTAAGAATATATTACTCTCCATAGGGCTTTCTAATTAAATAGATTAGGCAACTATAAGGTTCAGGTGCACTGCAGATCCTCACAAAGCAATTATTTTTGTGTGCTATAAAAGTAGATGTGTCACTGCACATATGGTGCAACGCTACACCATGTACAACCAGAGAAATGAAAAGTTGTGTGGCAATTGAACAATTAATCAAAATGCATTCTGCTGTCATATAAACCTAATTAAAATAAATTAAAAAGTAGATGTGTCAAGTTAAATATATCTACATTATTCTTCTCTTAGCACTACAATAAAACACTGAGTTAAAAAAAAAGGTCTCATATTAAATGATGATGTCATTTTTTTTTCCGAGAAAATAAATAAGCACTGCTTTTATTCAGTAACGGTTAAAGTTTAGAAACTGTATTTCTATATGAGTTAAGGATTTAAATTATGGCTTGAATATTTTAACAAATGAAACTGGGGGCAGTGGTTAATATTACAATGAACCAAACTTGGCCTTAGAATAAGTCAACATACCACTGACTTTTTTTTTGAGTTTCCCATGCAAGGAAAGGACTTTTTTCCTGTGCTATTCATTCTCTTGGTAAATTCCTAAAGACACACATTAGTAAGGTTAAGGACATTTGTAGCAGGTAGTTCACTACATACACTATCAGTCTGCATAGGCATGAAACCCATGGCCTCATCAGAATTAGGCCAAAAGGCCTATCTTTGCAAATATGTAAACATAAATCACATTTCATTTTGCCTTGATTATAATATCTGACTCAAATAAACTGTGAATATGTAATTATATAGCATTTCATTCAGTTATAGCTGTCATTTATATGAAAATAAAAACCAAGCCAATCTTCTTCCAGTTTATTAAATAAAACTCAGAACACAAATGGATATTAATTACTAATATTTGTAAAACCATCTTCATTACAAACTAGAGAAGAACTTCTAATGGCTAATTTTTGGAAGTTCATTATATTTCATCAAGATAGGAATTATACATCATAGTCCACATGGAATGGAAAAACCACTGATGTAACCTGATCTCAAAGCTTACTATTTTCCTATTAATCAGGAATAAAATTGACTTCTTAAGCATTGGTTTCCTTATATGTGAAATGAGGATAATATATGCCTCAAAGTACTGCTAGGTGTCATTGATACTATCAGACTCAAACAGTGCTAAGCATTATGGGCTAATCAGATTTCCATTGATATCAAAAACCTGAGATAAAAAACCTAAAAAGGAGGATTTATTTTGGTTCAGCATTACAATCTATAGTCACATGGCAAGGTTCATGGCAGAGAAGAGCTGCTCACTTTACACAGGTTGGAAAACCAAAGAAAAGGGTTGGGATATCCCCTTCAAGGACATGCCTCACTGACTTAACTTCCTTCCCCTAAACTCAACTCCAAAAGTTTCTCCCAAGTTGATGGGAGCACAAGTTGATGACCAAGCCTTTACCATATAAGCCTCTGGAAGACATTTAAGTTCCAAATTCTAACAGTACATCTTAAATGTGGATTCTCTGGCTATATTTAGTTTCACTGAAAGGTACATAAAATATTGCAAGATCAGTCAAATTTTCTCACCCTCAGAAAGAAAGAGACTATCAATACCACTGCATGGTGAGAAGCATGTAACTATCATTTGGTATTTATATTTAACACTTAAAACCACTCAGTTATTCTCTGAAACCACAATGTCCATTTAAGACTTTCAACTTGGGCAGACTGTTTAATATCACACCATCTCTGTAGCAGTTTTAAGGACTCTTGAGATGCTCTCAACTTATGAGTATCTGAGGAAAATACCTGCAGAAAGAGCCAGAAAGTCCCCTGAAAGAGAAGGCTGAGATTATTTTAGATTCACTTTCACTCACATTTTCCTCTGAAAAAGTTGCTGCTTATGAATTAGTTTCAGCAGCAGGTATGCAAGGGCAGAAACAAAAGAAATCTGTAGAAACAGGAGGGAGGTTTCCTACAATCATGTCTGTTTTCAACCCTAAAAGACTGAAGCCTTCTAGTGAAAAAACATCTGGTTACTGAGCATACCTATCTGGCTATAACTAAGATCACCGGAACTAAAAAGTAGGAAGTAAACAACAAACAATGAAAAAAACCAAAACCAAAACCAAACCAAAACAAAAACCCAATTGATTACAAAAGGAATTCTAGCTTTTGTTGTAATCTTGGAATAGTAGCTCTGGTTTACATTCATATTAGGACAGAGCAACTTTAAAAAAAAAAAAAAAAAAAAAAAAAAAAAAAAAAGGCTAGGTAAACAGAAACAAGTTCAAGTGACCAAAACATGCTTTTCATAGGTCCACCACCTTCTTCAGCCCTCCAGTTTGCCTGAGAGTACACAGAAACTCCTTTCCTAGAATAATTTGTAGGCCTTAGCCCATTGCTTTCTTCCCAACTTGGTTTCAGCTAGAACATTCAACTTGTTAACTACTGTATCCTCTTCTACACCTAATGAAAGGTTTCCTTTAAATAAAGGGACAGAGTATGAAAATTATTACAGGAAGTTATCCCTAATTTGAACTACATAGGATTAAACAAAATATGAATGTTAGCTATATCTGGCCCAAACTTATCCCTTTAGTATAAATAGCATTATTTAAAAAAACTTAAGGCTTTTTGCAAAATCAACTATGGTTAGGATTACGCTATGGGGTTAACTTGATCCAGAGTGATGCTGAAAGCTCAATCCAGATGCTGGTTTCTATTGCTATGATTATCTCCCCAATCACCAGTCTTTATCCAGAAATTCAGATGTAGAATTTTAATCAACAGTTCTAAAATGTCTGTTCAATTAAATATGCTATTAAAGGGAGCCAAAAGAGTGTATCTCTAGCTCAAACTTAATAACATTAATAACTGGATGAAAGAGAAATTAAGAAAACTATCCCATTCATAATAGCCTTAAAAAAATAGAATACTTGGGAATCAATCTAACAAGAGGTGAAAAAACCTCTGCAGCAATAACTACAGAACACTAAAGAAATTAAAGACGACCTTAGAAGATAGAAACATCTCCCATGTTCTTCAACAAGCATATTAATATTATCAAAATGCACTATACAGATTTAATGTAATTTATGACATTCTTCATAGAAATAGAAAAAGCAATTATGAAATTCATTTGGAAAAATATGATGTCCAGAATAGACAAACAATCCTCATCAAGAAAAGACAATCAGGAGACATCACAATACCAGACCTCAAATTATACTACAGAGCCATAGTAACAAAAAAGCATGCTACTGGCACCCAGACATGAAGGTCAATGAAACAAACAGAATAGAAGACATAGACAGAAAGTCAAATAAACAGTTATCTTATATTAGACAAAGGTGCTATAAACACAAATTGGAGAAAAAACAGCCTCCTCAACAAATGGTGTTGGGGAAACTGGAAATCCATACATAGCAGAATGAAATTTAACCCCTCTCTCCTTGCACAAAACTCAAAATGGATCAAAGACCTAGGCATTAGACCAGAAGACCCTGTACTGACCAGAAGAAAATGCAGGCCCAACTCTCCATTTTGGCTTAGGAAATGACTTCCTTAATAAGACTCCTAAAGTGCAAGAAATAAAATCAAAGAATCAATAAATGGGATGGTATAAAACGAAAAAGCTTCTGCACAGCAGAGGAAACAATAAAAAATGTGAAGAGAGAGCCTATAGAATTAGAGAAAATTTTTGCCACCTGCACCTCAGACAGAGCATTAATTTCCAGGATATATAAAGAACTCAAAAAACCTTTAACACCAAAAAACCACAAATAATCCAATCAATAAATGGGCAAAGGAACTGAACAGGCACTTCTCAAAAGAATACAAATGGTCAATAAATATATAAAAAAAATGTTCAACTTCTCTAGCTATTAGAGAAGTGCAGATTAAAACTACACTGAGATTCCATTTCACTCCAGTCAGAATGGCAATTATCAAAAATACAAGTAACGATAAAGGTTGATGAGGATGTAGGGGACAAGGTACATTCATACATTGCTGATGGGACTGCAAATTGGTGCAACCACTCTGGAAAGCTACATGGAGATTCCTTAGAAAACGGGAAATAGAACTAATATCACTTGACCCAGTTATCCTACTCCTTGATATATACCCAAAGTACTTAAAATTAGCACTACAGTGATACAGCCTCATCAATGTTTTTAGCAGCTCAATTCACAATAGCTAAGCTATGGAACCAACCTAGGTGCCCTTCAACAGATGAATGGATAAAGAAATGTGGTATATATATACATGGAATATTACTTGGCCATAAAAATAACTTTATGACTTTTGCCAGTAAAGAGATGGACTTAGAGATCATCATGCTAAGGAAAATAAGCCAATCTCAAAAAACCAACGGCTGAATGTTTTGATACGTGGATGCAAAAACACAATATGGGGAGGAGAGAAGAACAGTAGTTCAGTGATTTAGACAAAGGGAAATGAATGAAGGGAAGGGAGGGTGATAGGGAATAGGAAAGACTGTAGAATCAATCAGACATAACTTTCCTATGTCATATATGCATACGCCACTAATGAAACTCCACATCATGTACAATCACAAGAATGGAATCCTAATTACAGTAAGTTATACTCCATATATGTATGTCAAAATACATTCTACTGTAATGTTTATCTAAAAAAACATACAGAGTAAATAGCTGAAAATAATTAAATGTCTCTCTCTCTATATATATATATATAAATGTATGTATGTGTGTGTGTGTGTGTGTGTGTATTGTATAAGATTCACAAGTCTCTGATTATTTATCTCAAATGCACAATTCAGAAAATGGGTAGAACTTCACTAATTCTATTTTAAACCTGTCAATATTTCTTCTGTATTTGTAATAAGTTTCTGAAACAGACAATTATTAAAAGAATAAAACCAAAACCATAAATTTAGCAACTAAAGAGGATAGTTTGCTGCCATGAAGTGTTCATCACACGAATTTAACTTGACTTTGAGACTACAGTATTCCCAATGTGGGAATTTAGTTTACACATCAACAGAGATAAAAAAAAATAAATAAAATAAAAAATTCCAGAATTGTTCACTATTCTTTTCATGAGAAAAATCTACTTCTTTCTAATTAACCATACAAACTATAACTTCTAATAGTCTATTATTCTTTAAAGAAAAAAAAAAGAAAAGAAAGAAAGAAACCAAAGAGCAAATAAACAAAACCTCACATATATGAAAATAATGACCAAAGCAGACTTCCAATATTTTTCTACTACTGGAAAAATGCAATAAATGCAATTGTACTAAAGGACGCTATATCTCTTTATGAATCCCAAAATTTGAGAAATCACATAGTATCCCTGTAAGAATTAAAAGTAAATAAATACAAAGGGAAAAAGAGAATAGACATATTAAAAACTTGACTCTAATTCTAATTAACTATGAGCTTACTGGCATAAACTAATAAACACAATAACTGAAAATGTGTTTTGGCACTATAAAAGCTTTCCACCAGTTAAATTCAACTGTCTATAATCACATTTAGTCTGGAAACTTAGGCTAAGAGCTTAGGAAACTTATGGTATAGTTTGTGATGTTACCATGAATAATCACTTTAATTCAAACATACCAATATTTGGCCTGTAGAATGTCCATGACATTTTAAAATCCCACAAAATGTTAATTCTGGGCAATATTTTTAATAAGGAAAAAACTTCCAAAATTCTAAAGCCATAGAAAATCAGGAAAAATTCATTTTAATTGTGAAAAAAAAATTTAATGGGATTTTAAACTATCAAATCTGTTTTTCCCCCTATGAATACAATATACAACTATTTCTTTAAGACAAGTCTATGAACACCATAAATAAAATTATTATTCCTATCATGGTTTATAATATAATGAGTCCCTAACATTACCTTAGCCAACAACACAGGTAACCTGCATTATACCAGGTATATTAAATAGCATTCATCCAAAAGCTCTGAAATATAGAACTGACGTCTTTCTGCATTTGAAACTTAATGGCTTTTGATGTGGAGGAAGAACTAAAGTATTTAAAGACACCACAACATCTTAAAATCTGTAATGAAAGGGAAAAATTATAAATACCAATTAAAACTCACAAGTTATAATGTGAAACAAATTTGTCATTTTAGCTGATTTTCAATGTTTACATATGCAACATAAATTACAAATATGCTTAACATTATATCATCAAAAGAAAATAATGAAGTATAAAATATTTACCAGATTATTGCATTTAATGTCATTTTTTTGAAAACCGAAAATTTCATATTCCTTAATGTTCTACCAAACATAAGCAAAACCAGTCCAAATTAGAGAAAACGTGTGCCAACATTAGCTTCTGACAACAAAGATAAAGAAGTTGAAGCTCTACAACTTATCTAATTTAGGTCAGGTAATAATGGAAACAAAGAATATTAAAATTATTTATTTTATAATTATGCACATTGAAGGAAAGCATAATAGCAGAGTTCTTTTCCATCATAAAATTATTTACAACCATTAATTTAGCTAGAAACACTAGCTTGAGAGGTACTGGTATATTCCATTCGTAATAATTTCTCTACAGCAAACAACTGTCTTATATTTGGAGCATGTTGAAGAAAATATTGTCTCATAAGTCCTTTTTGTTCTTTTGAGTCTTAATTACTAGGAGATCAAGGTACTTTGGGAGAATTCTGGTGTCCTGGATGGCCTGATGAATGCACTGAAATTAAGCAGTGTGTTTGTATTCTGAAAATATTCTTAAATCCAAATAAATGATATCTGGGTTGTGGAGCTCAGATTTCTCCTACTGGCACTATGACATTTGAAGAACATTTGTTATGAAAGTTTCACACCAATTTTATTTTGTTCTTTCTTCATTAGCCTCTGTGCTTCCTTTTCCATTTTCTTCCTCTGTTGTTCTGCTGCTCTTTTTTCTCTGTCTGCTATTTTCTGCTGCCTGAAGAAAAATATATGATATCTTTACTTTTAGAAAACACCAAAAGGGAAAAATGGCAAATAAATTCCAGAAAGAAATTATACTGTTTTTTTCCACCATCATAAAATAAAACACTTGATTTTCTCACTGCTTAAAAAATTTCAAAGATTTCCATAAATAGAAATTTCTGCTGATCCTTAGAACTTAACTCACAAAATAAAAGAGATATTATCTATTTTAACAAATAAGTAAAATGAGACATAAAGGCTAAGTGGTATGCCCAAAATCATGGTTAAGTACATAATATACATCTGCACAGCAACAAACATGCCTGTTATCCTAGCAGCCTGGGAGGCTGAGGCAGGAGTATTCAGAGTTCAAAGCCAGCCACGGCAACTCAGTGAGGGCCTAACCAATTTAGGGAGGCCCTATCTCAAAATAAAAACTAAAAATGGCTGTGGATGTGGTTCAGTAGTTAAGTGCCCCTATGTTCAATCTCTAGTACCAAAGGTGGGTGAGGGAAGAATCTACATCTTTTTACCTTTCTTAGGTTATCTGTACTAAGATACTACTTCCATTCAACCACAGCTTTTTATGGGAATATTATTCAGAAAAGTTTGATATTGAGGATAAAATCTTGTTATTATAATAGTTTAAAACAATCAGGTAAAGGATGTTAAAAACACAGTTGTGCAGAGTACTCCCTGTAAGAAAATAAAAACTTAAGACATACCTTCTACTTAGAAGTTAGAAAACTATTTAAGGATTAAGTTTTGATCAGCTTTATTATGGGGCATAGTGGTGGGTATTTGCTAATTCCACATTATGAATACATATCTTCTCCTTAGCCCCTTCCATAACTCCACTAGCCCAAAACCTCTCTAATCTTGTGGACTGATTGGGTAGGGAGTTGGGGGGTAGGACTGGGTGAAGAAACAGGAAGAGAAGGACCATAAGTTGGTCCTGAATCTGAAGAATTAGGGTGTGAGAAAATAACTCAAGCATGCAAGGTTAAGGAAGGAAGGTGTAAATCACAATGGGGCATGGGATAGGTAAAAAACACATTACCTATATATGGTACCATATATACAACTTAATTATCTATGGTACCCTTTTTACAACTTAAAAGCTGAGTATAGTGAGCAAAATTTATATATACATATAGTTCTAAATCATACTTACAAATGGGAGTAAGAGAAACATTTTTGGAACCATTTTGACTGTCACTATGTACTAAACTAAGCTTAGAAAGAACAAAATGACTTTTATCATTACTTAACTAAGTTTCTAAAGAACAAAAGTGAATCTACTTTTCCCTACCTCTGCTCACTTGCATGAAACACTGATAATCTGCACAAAAAATCAACACATTAGCAGCAAAAAAGGAGATAGGAAAAGAAGTATAAAGGGTTGGAAAGGTTATAAATAAATACGATAATCAAGCTTTGACCTGGTTATTAGCTAAAGTAAAAACATCAACAACTACTTTATGCACACAAAACAATTTATAGATCGCTGTACATAAAAAATATATTTCACCTCTCCAGATTAATGTCTGGAATTGACAAAGTACTAGCTTCTCACTTTAACAATACTGATCATAATACTGGAGTATTTTAAGGTGTAAATGGGAGAAGTCTGAGAATAAGAGGAGATGGCATATGGACATACTTTTACATTGCTGTTTTTCTAGGAGTAGCAATGACACATGGAAACCTTCAAGTCCCTTCAGTTGAACTTATGCAATGTGCAGCAGGAAGCATGTCTTTTATTGACAATAGTCTCACTCTCTGAAGCTGCTATTATAATGCAAAATTCTATTATTATTATTATTATTATTTTTTAAATCTGTTTGGTTTCAGAATCAAGAGGACAAGATGGAAGAGAGGTTTTGGTACTGATACTTATGAGTTCATGGCATAAATTATACAAACTATCATTAAGATGAATGGATTCAAAATGAACTGCTTTTTCCTTTATCCTTGGCTAGTAATCACTAAATCCTCCAAATTTTCTAAAACACTATGAATTTTGAATCTATGACTAATTTTAAAAACTGAATTTATTATGATCCTTGCAACATAACTGTTACAGCCCACAGTTAAAAAAAAAAAAAAAATTTCTTTTACAAAAGACTAAGCTATCCTGACCAAGCAGGCACTAAATATTAAAAACTCTTACAATCTTACTGACTGAATATTAAAATGTGACCACCTTACCTGTCCAAGAAAACACAAACAAAAATGACATGCTGAAAACATAAAGGACAAGATAAAAACAGCAGCAGTAACTTTCAGCTATTTAATTGCACCCTCTGCTGGTTATTAAAGATAATTGTAATTTACCAACAAAGACAAGAAAGGAAAAAACAAAAATAAAATCTGTTTAGATAATGATGATTCATTTTCTGTCCCTATGATAAAAACAATCTGAATTTCAAAATACAAAAAAACCCACTGTAACTTATTATGTATTTTTAAATGCATAAGTAAATTAAGTACATTTAAATGAGTTTTCATCATCAATCATAATCATAAGCTCTCCTTTAAGATAATTTTCTTTTCACTCTTTGACCTAATATAGAAATAACAAGAACTCAATTTACTGCTCAGAAAAACAAAGAAAGAACCATCAACAAAAATGAACTTTAAACCCTCAGAATAGCATTTACTTTTCTGTAGGATAGACAGATTATAACTTCTCTACTATGTTCAATAGCTTTCATGAATATCAATTAAGATGTACATACAGATGAAGAGCACTACATTTAATTATTTTCATTCAAATATGCAGAACTGGTCACTACACTAAACCTTGAAGATAATTAAAAAAGTAATCAATTCTGACCCACAAAAAATATACAGTGGTAGTTCACATTTCATAGTACAACATAATGATTACAAAAGTTATTTGTATGTAAAAGATTTCCCTTGTTCTTAATACAATTATATTATTTTATTTCTATAAAGCTTTAATTTTTGGTATCATTACAAAATAGTGTATGCAGTCTGAGATACAGAACAAGCTCATGTTAGATATCTAAGATTAAATGAGGAAAAATGAAGATAAGACAGACATTTGACAGAACAGGCTTCCTTGATCTTAAACACAATGGGGAACAAATCTACTACTCAGGTTGTGATATAAATATCACTCAAATACCTCAGAACTTCTTCTGCTTGCCAGGCTGCATCTTCTTCTTCTTCCCATGCATTGGTATTTTCTTGCCAGGTATCTAAGTCACCTAATTCAGACTAAATTAAAAACAAAGCAAAATTAAGACAATGCAGAGCCATCTTTTCTCCACACAGCAGACAAAAGTATCTTCTAAAACATTCAAAACCTGTCACTCTCCTGTGGTTTCTGAACTTCTTTACCATGTCTTCTACAAAGCACAAATGATCTGGGCCTTGAGTTGCCTAGAACTTTTGAGTTTCCTGAAGCTACAGGACTTTCAGTGCTAAAAAGTCTTGGGCAAGTTCAGTTTTCTTCCTATATTGTTTTACAGGATACTATTTTATATGGAGTAGTTTCCAAACTAGCATAGTCATCTTCACCCAAGCATATGTAATTCTGTAATTAGTAGATTTGTTCAGTTCCACTTACTATCTCTGTCTTAGGCAAAAATTTCAAATCAGGAAAAATTTATCTTACTTAGAATACTATTTCTTCCTTTTTTCTGCTCTACATAACTGATATCATCAGGCTTGTCACTAAATTCTACTATTCCCCAGTTCAAACCTCTAAAAGTTTTCCTCCCACCCCCTCAATGCCCTCAGTCTTCCAAGAACCAATAAAACTGAGATGTTTAGTTAGGTGTGGAAGTGATAATATGTATTAACTGGTAACAAACTGCAAATTGATAGTATTGTTTTGAATACTTACCCCGTTTTAAAAAAAATGTTTTGAGTTTCTTCCCTTGACAATAAAAACAATAACATCCTATTAAATATTCCTAAAATGTTTCTGATTATCTGTTTGGTATGTTTATAGAAATAAAGCAGTTAACACAAAAGAAGCGTTTTTAAAGATACTGAAACAAAATATAGATGACACTCTTGAAAAGTTGTCCCTACTTAATCCTCTTCACAGCACTTGGTAGAGGTCTTGGTTTCCTTATACTTTTGTTAATACTGATAATGGCCTTCTTTTCTACATTTGCTAATTTGATAAAACTTAAAAAGGGTGTCTTGTCATTTTACTCTGAATTTCTTTGAGAATCAGATCAAACTTTTCTTCATGTTTTCAGGTTATGTCTATTTCTTAATTTCTTATTTGCAAATTTTACCTTCATACTATTTCCCAATTTTTCCAACTGAGGTATTTTGACTATTAGTATAGGTACAACATTTAGATATAAGAAAAGTAAAAGTATCAAGATCATATTAATAGAGATGGCCTTCCAAGTAAAATAGAAAAGATTGAAAAGGATTAGATAGATTTGCCTACACAAAAATTAGATTCATCTGCCCATCAAAAAACATCAAACCAAATTATAGTTAAGAACTGAAAAAGCATAAAAAAAGACAGAAAAAAGTCGATATTCTTAATATAAAAAGAATTCCCATAATACAAATGATAAATTTCATTAATTTTACAAATCAGTCTTTATTTAAACTGAACATTCTAAGATAATTCTGGTGTACAGAACAAAGTCCAGTTGGTTAGCATTTTTTCCTATGCAATCAGTTCCCCTTGACTTTGTCTGCTTTGGAAAAAAAATATGTAACAATAGCATTGGAGAACTCCTTCATCTACCCCATGTACCACACTCTCCATTCTCCAAATGGTTGTATATTTTCAACTTTACAATGAGCTCTATAAGAATTATAACAATTGTAATTAGAATTAGAATTATAGTTAGGCAGTAAACATTATTAATTCTCTGGTTAGAACTAAACCACTTTACCAATATGAATAATAAAGTTTAAAACTGAGAAATGGACAAAATTAAATATTATAATGCTATGTTATTCAGAGATATATCTGTGATGTTACTATGCTCTCATTAAAATATCTATGACATTATTATATCATGTAACTGCACAGGAGTTATCAAAATTCATAATTACATTTGTGGATATTGTGTATATGATTAATTATTTGATATTATGTCTCCCCCCCTAGAATACATCCTTCTGAGGCAAAGACCCTGCCTGTTCTGCTTGCTTACCACTGTATTACTAGCACCTAGCACAGAGTCTGGTATTAGCAAAATAGCTGTTGATCAATGAATTCAAAACATGCATAAACATGGATCTGCTAGAAAAAACAGCCTCAAAAAACACACACTCATTTTCTATCTCTCCAGGTTACTTGTTCTGGGAAAATCAGCAGTTATGCCATGAAGAAATTCATGGGAAGGAACCGAGGCTTTGTGCAAACAAGTAGCATTAATTTGCCAAGCATGTAAGAAAGACTCCTTTGAAATGAATCCTCTAAGTCCAATCAAGCCTCGTAGCCCCAGTGCAACGACTTATTCACAAACTCATTAAAAACCCTGAGCCAGAACCATCTAATTTAGTCACTCTGGACTCCTGATCCACATAAATTTTATGAGATAATAAATGTTTATTATTGTTTCGAGTCACTAAATTTGGGGTCAATACACAACAATAAGTAATTAATATAATCAATCAAAGCATCTTTAAGTTTAGGGAGGAACCTAAGCATATGTATTTTTTTTACAAACTCTACAACTGATTCTAATAATATTCCCAAGGTTGAGAGCCTCAGTTGTCCACATTCTTCACTACTTCTTTTCTTTTAAAATTTTCATTTACATAAAATATATTTTAAATGAAACCACATTTTAAATGTAAATAAACTCTACTAGGGAAACAATCCACAACTCACTTAAAACTAACCTGATAAAGGTTTATTATCTTAGAAATAATCTCCTAAAGTCCATGTTTTTAAATGACATATTTTGTCTGTATCTTTCATGTATATACAATGGGATCCTGATATTAGTATTTGAGTAATTTGTACTCTCATAAAATGATAGAAATGGTGAAACTATTAACTTCTTGCAAACTGCTAAATCTGTTTCAAAGTCATAAAAATTATAAATATTATTTTCATTTAGTTATTTTCCTCTTCCTTACAGAAAAAAAAACAGAACCAAGTCTTTCCCTCTAGCTAATTAACATACTTACAGATTGGTGAATAAAAGGCATATCTTGTGTAGCAGCTAATCTACTGGAGAAACCTGTGCTACCATCTGGGACGCCAAAATTTAATGGTTCTCTCTTCTTAATGATGATCTGAAAGATTAGTTGAAATAAGATGATAGGGATATTTTACACAGAACTATATAAAAATAGACAAATAAATGTCCCAATGCATTTTGTAATATGCTGTTGTTCTTTTTCAAAAAAAAATTTAATGTAATTAAAAAATACGCTGTTGTTCTTTTTTAAAAAAAAATTAATGTTAAAAAAAAGTCTACAGTGAGTATCCAAATTCTCAGGCAATGTAACATAGATCAGTTCAATCTAAGAAAAATTTTATTTTACTCCTTAAAAATAAAAAATTCTCATCTCCATTTTTCCTCGTTCACTTTCCCCAGAACTCCAAAATATAATCAGGATATTTAATTACTATATTAAATAATAACATTGATAATGTCCTGCTAAAAGTATCACCAGATCCCTCAACATGTGGGCTAGCTATAAATACAGTAACTCATTTGGGTCAGTAGTAGTAAGACACTCTTACTACTTTGAGTTTTGGTTACTTTTATTAAAACCATTTCCAATCTAAGTAATTTTAAAAAGTACTATTATAATACATATACTAAATTATTATAAAGAACAGCAATATACTTCCATGATACAAAGTGTACATCTACTAAGACACTTAATATCTTTGAAATATACACAATTTAATGCTTTTCAGTTTTGAGCATTTGGACAATTCAAAAAGGAGAATGTAAATTTTATTAACCTAGATAATATAAAAATAAATGTATAGCTAAAATTAGATGGGTAGAAGAGAGTGAGGAAATGCAGTAGGAAGTGGAGAATAAATAATGTCCTCATTTTATAAAGTGTATACATATACATATATATGAAAAAGTTTCCTTATTGGATTGAATAAGAAATGAAGCACTAAAAGTGTGCTTATCTGAAATAGAAGAGTGAAATAAGATTGCCATTTATGAAGAAGTTAGAAGAAATAAGAACAATTTGAAATAAATCTTCATTTACTATAGTGTGACGTCAATGGGTAATGTCCGTGATTTGTAAATCAAATACCAATGTATGATTTTAAAGTCTTGAGGATATAACTTACTACGTCTAGATCTAAGTCATCTGAACATAGGAAATTCTTATTTAACATGACAGAAAATAAAATTATAATGAAAAGTAGGCTTTTCAATAAATACTAATTATATTATATTGTTTAATTTGAAAGTGCAAATCTTTAACATACTTTCTGAGTTTTCCGTATAGTTGGTGTCATGTCCTTAAAATAGTCAGGTTCCATTTGTTCCAAAGCATTCTGTTGTGTTGCCACATTCCCATTCCCTCCTTCAATCTTCACACTTGTGGGTGCATCTTCATCCCAGGAAGTCCACTCTTCCACATCTGTCTAAATAACCAACACAGTCAGCCACAAAGGGGCAATGCACTCAGCAGTTCATTAATCATTTATTAGAAAAATGGGCTTCTGAAAACACTGGTTTTCAAACTTTTTTGACCAATGGGAAACTACATAGTTCAATTCACATACCAAAACTAAAACAAATATTGAGGCTGGGGTTGTGGCTCAGCTGCAGAGTGCTTACCTAGCACATGCGGGTCACTGGGTTTGATCCTCAGCACCACATAATAATAAATAAATAAAATAAAGGTATTGTGCCCAACTACACCTAAAAAAAATATTTGAAAAATAGAACAGATGTTTAAGAAGTACTTTTATTATGGATAAACCTTCTAAAATATTCTGTTCTGTTCTATTTTGCTCTATTCTTTCCATTAAAAACAAAACACAAAGTAAAAAAGAAAAAGAAAATACTCTGAAAACTGAACCAACATTAGGAGTATAGCTCACAGGAGGAGGACTGGAACTTTCCATCTAAGTCTAACCAAACTGATTACTTTATAAAATAAAACATCTGTTCACCTCATAGATTGTTCCTTTTGCTGAGAAGAAACTTTAGTTTGAATCCATCCCATTTATTGATTCTTGGTTTTAATTTTTGTGTTATAGGAATGTTATTAAGGAAGTTGAGGCCTAATCCCACATGATGAAGATCAGGGCCTACTTTTTCTTCTATTAGACACAGAGTCTCTGGTCTAATTCCTAGATTCCTCGATCCATTTTGAGTTAAGTTTTATGCATGGTGAGAGATAAGGGTTTAATTTCATTTTGTTGCATATGGATTTCCAGTTTTCCCAGCACCATTTGTTGAAGAGGCTACCTTTTCTCCAATGCATGTTTTTGGCACCTTTGTCATATATAAGATAACTGTAATTTTGTTGGTCTACCAGTCTGTTTTGGTGCCAATACCATGCTGTTTTTGTTACTTCTGCTCTGCAGTATAGTTTAAGGTCTGGTATAGTGATGCCACCTGCTTCACTCTTCCTGCTAAGGATTGCTTTAGTTATTCTGGGTCTCTTATTTTTCCAGATGAATTTCATGATTGCTTTTTTTATTTTTTTGAAGAATGCCACTGGGATTTTGATCGGAATTGCATCAAATCTGTACAGTACTTTTGGTAGTATGGTCATTTTGATAATATTAATTCTGCCTATTCAAGAGCAAGGTAGATTTTTCCATCTTCTAAGGTTTTGATTTCTCTCTTTAGGGTTCTGTAGTTTTCACTGTATATATCTCTCACCTCTTTCGTTGATTCCCAAGTATCTTAGAGAAAATTTTTACCCCTCACACATCAGATAGAGCACTAATCTCTATGATATATAAAGAATTCAAAGAGCTAAGCACCAAAAAAACAAATAACTCAATCAACAAATGGGCCAAGGACCTGAACAGACACTTCTCAGAAGAGGATATACAATCAATTAACAAATATATGAAAAAATGCTTATAATTTCTTATAAAATGCTTGTACTCTGTCTGTGTAATAAGCAATCAGAGAAATGCAAATAAAAATTACTCTAAGATGTCATCTCGCCCCAGTCAGAGTGGCAGCTATTATGAAGACAAACAACAATAAGTTCTGGAGAGGATGTGGGGAAAAAGGTACACTCATACACTGCTGGTGGGAGTGCAAATTGGTACAGCCAATTTGAAAAGCAGTATGGAGATTCCTTGGAAATCTGGGAATGAAACCACCATTTGACCCAGCTATCCCTCTCCTTGGACTATACCCAAAGGACTTAAAAACAGCATACTACAGGGACACAGCCACATCAATGTTTATAGTAGCACAATTCACAATAGCTAAACTGTGGCGCCAACCTAGATGTCCTTCAGTGGATGAATGGATTTAAAAAAATGTGGCATATATACACAATGGAATTTTACTCAGCATTAAAAGAGAATAAAATCATGGCATATGCAGGTAAATAGATGGTGTTGAAGAAGATAATGCTAAGTGAAGTTAGCCAATCCCAAAAAAACAAATGCCTAATGTTTTCTCTGATAATAAGGAGGCTGACTCATAGTGTGGTAGGGAGGGGGAACATGGGAAGATTCGATGAATTCTAGATAGGGAAGAGGGATGGGAGGGAAAGGGAGGGGGCAGGGGATTAGCAAAGGCGGTGGAATGTGATGGACTTCATTATCCAAAGTACATGTATGAAGACTCGAATTAGGTGTCAACATACTTTATCTATAAACAGATATGAAAAATTGTGATATATATGTGTAATAAGAATTGTAATGCAAAAAAGTACATGTATAAAGGCATGAATTGGCATGAACATACTCTATTTACAAAAATATGAAAAATTGTACTCTGTATGTGTAATAACAACTGTATTGCATTCCGCTGTCGTGTATTTAAGAAAAAATCAATAAAACTAAAAAAAAAAAAAAAAAAATCAACATTCTCAGAATTTAAATAAGACAGTCCCAAAATATAACATTCAAAATGTTCATAAAACAATCCAGAATTTATCATTTATCATATGTGGCATAAATAAATCTCAATTCATATGAAAATTAATTATTAGATGCCAATTCCTCAATGATGTAAATGTTAAAATTATCTAAGACTTTGAAATGTAAAAATGCTCCAAAAGTCATAGCAAACATTTGAAACCACTAGAAAGAATAGAAAATGTCAGCAAACAGAAGATAAAATAAAGAACCAATTAGAAATTTTAGAACTGAAATACAGAACAGCAACAAAAAAACTCAACGACTAAATTATGACCTAATGGTATACAATCCAGGAAAATTCCTGTTCTGTAATACATTCAATTTTTCCAAAAAGATTTACCTGCTTAGGAACTGATGAATAATCAACTGTAGTTGGTAAAGTTATTTGGTCTCCACTTAATTTCCTTCCTCTGCCAGATCTGAAATAATCCATGAAACAATTTATTTCAAGAACAAAATAAGAAGAGGTGAAAAGCATTATAGACAGTAATTTAAGGCTTATAATTATTGATTTTAGTAATTAACTATTGCTCATCAAGCTATGAGGAAAATAAAAAGCATGAATCACAGATCTTGTGAATGTCTTTAAAATCTTAGAAAAACAGCTGCTTTTCGGGTTTAGGACTCATAATTATAAATTAAGGAGAAATATAAAGTCATAAGCAAAGATACAAGGTAGTTTCAAACCATGATCCTTGGAGGGCTATGGGTTCTATAGATGAAGCTCTGGGCCATCTATGCTATTATCAGCATGTGGATAGGCTTATTATGTTTTACATACTGAGTTCGCGGTAAGACTAACTATTAAGTTTGAAAATCACTAGATTAAACTAAATTATAAACTGAGTTTTAATGATTAATAGAAAAAGTACTACATGAATTGGACATATTGTTACTCAACTGTTAAGGAAATGGGCTCCAGACACTTTACTGGGAAGGTGGGCTTTGGAATTGCAAACTATGGTTTGCAATGTTACTTCTCAATAGAAGTAACCTCTTAGTTAAATGTAAACCCTCTGTAAAATGCAGGTATTCAAGCCTGCTTTTGTAAGATTGTTGTGAAGATTTAATTGACATGTTTAAAGCCACACAGTGCCTGCTACATAGAAAGGCATTCAAAAACTCTGGTAGCTATAACAAACAACTAGTCATTTGCTTAATTTCAAGTAATCTATAAACTATCTACTTAGTGCTAATTGGTAAAGACAGTTATCAAGTTTAGAAGTTATACATTATTTGTTTAAAGAATTAATACAGAAGTACTATAGTCCATTACAAAACTTATGACAAAAGCCTAGTGTTTTATAACACATAATCTATGTTCTTTTTGACATTTAAAAGAGGTTTATCTTAACAAAGAGTTGGTTTTCATTAAAACTGAATATATAATTAATCCTAAATATATTTATATTGACCAGAGAAATTTATAGTGATAACAGGAAAATCCTTAATAATTAAAATTAAATGCAGTTTCTTATTCTAAAACTAATTGATATTGACCAGAATTTTTAGAAAGTGCAAATACAAAAAGAAAACACCTATAATTCATCACAGTGTTAATACAATGCTTCTTTTAACATTCTGGTAATTAATATTCATTCTTATTCTGGTTTACATAGTGAATTTCTCACCCATTCTCCTTTATTCTTGATAACTTGAGTACTTCGTTCACTGTTTTTTCTAATTCCCAAATCCTGTGCTCTTGGGTGATTTCAACAGTCAACCACCTAAATTTTCCATTTCTTTTTTCATTTCTCTTGTAGTGATAAGCTCTATTTCATCATCTCATTCCCACAGCAATACGTTTTTCCTCAACTGCAGACCACTCTACTTCTACCAATAAATTCAATGGCACTTAATTCTTTTAGCAGCTACCAAATGGCCATTTAGCTAAATATTATATTTCCCAGCCTACTTTGGATCTAAATGTCTATCTATATAGCTAAACTCCAGACAGTGGGAACAGAATTGTTGTGTGCAACTTCTAAATCTATCTACTAAAAAGACAGCTGATTATCATACACTTCCTATTTTATTCCACTTTATTCTTAGTGTGTCAGTAATTTTTTTCACAGCACTCCTAGGTCAAAATAAATATCAACTGTTCCTCTGATTAACCAGGTAGACACAAACAACTTAATACTTATATAGGTCCTAAGTGCTTAGCTACCATTAAAAAGTCAGTTGAGAAAAACAATACACATAAATTTAAAGAAAATGTAGTTTTATTTTTAATGAAATAAAATTCCTTATTAATGCAATGTGTGTGCCTGTTGGACACTGTGTAGCTTCTCAAGCATTTAATCAAATTAGGCACTGCCACCTTCATTTTCTGCTCTACATTTATTTTGGTGTAGTATATGATTTTAATTACAACCTAAAAACCTAACTTTGCAAAGATACTTCATCAAACATACAAGTAAACAAAAATTTGTTTTCAGTGTTAAAAGCGATCCATCATAAGTTTAGAATGCTGCTGGATGTCATGCTGCAAATAGAAACTACCTTGAGTGATGAATTCATGCAGTATTCAACAGGTACTATATCACTATGTTTCACTGGAGTTTAAAATTATTTTGTAGCACCCTATAAGAAGCTCTGTGGCACCTTAGCACATGGGTTTGAAGGTATAGCTCTAGGGTATGTTCATGTGACATAGAGAAGAAACTGGAATTTATAGATAATGGATAACCTACTGATGCTGAATAAATTACCTGCTTTGGACCACCTGCACATTTTGGAATATTATTTAAGAAATACAAAAATCTATTTAATTTAGGGTCTCTGTTAAATTTTTTTTACTAATACAAAACAACATTCCTGTATTAGTATAGACAGAAATACCTATGCCTAATTTCACTGAACCACCTTAAAACATTCCAATAATAAAACATTACATAAAACTTCTGTGATGATTATAATAATGAAAGTCAGCCTGCTTATTTCTAAAATTCTATAGTATTAAGCATGTTATTTAAATGGAAGATTTAAGAATTTGAATAAACAAAAACAATTAACTTCACTTTCTAGATCTCAAATAGAAAAACAATATTTTTTAAAATACTAGAAATTAATGAACAAATATTACAATCAAGAGAGTGTAAACAGAATTTCTTCTACCTTTCTGAAGTTATAAAGGAATTCAAAACTAGTTAGAAGATAAACAGGTCAGTTTGAATATAAAATTTACTTACCTGCATATTAATCTTTTTAGGAATGAGAATACTGTTGCTAGGCAGGTACAAACTTTAAATAGCCGAAACTGAGTGATAGCCATGATGAGAATTAAAACCTTCAAAAAAAAGGGTACACATACCCAAAAGCATTAGATGATTTCATACACCATATTCCTGTTCTTAAATCAAGTTGAAAAGTACTTATGCACTGAGAAAACTCTTACATATTTTAACTTTTCTCTAGAAGTTACAAATATAACACAATAAATTTTATTAAAGTGTAAATAATATTAACAGCTTTAGAAATTAAGTTTCTAAAGAGTTTTTTAGTTTGTGAAAAAATCCTTCAACACTTTTTAAAAATAATTTTGCTTAAATAATCTATTTAGCACAAATTTACTTACAATTTTAGAATTCAAAAAAGTATAAGTATATATTAAATCTTTCTGTACCTTTAGAATTTTGAACTATATGAATATAGCACTATTCGAAATATATTAAACACTTTAATCTTCAGGTAGATTTTGTTATATCCATTTTATAAATTGAAACTGAATTAAGTCCCATAGTTTACTAATTAAAAAGTAACCAAAGAGCTCATCTAGTACAGTGGTTCACAAATCTGGAGATCTGGTCAAAGAAATATTGATACGTAGGCCTATCCCTTAATAAGCAAATTAAATCATTTTATGAAGGGTAAAGTCTGGTCACTGCCAATAAGCTAATAAAAGAGATAAAAACTTATTCTATAGAAAAGACAACAAAAAACAAGGGGAGGAGGAACAAATGACAGTAAGAAAATTTGAAAATAAATTGCAAGGTGATAACCACAAATTACCTAACATTCCAACAAAAAGGCAGAGGTTGCTACGTTGAATAAAAAAGGAAGACCCCAGTATATGTGGCCCACAAGAAATGCATTTTAATATCAAGATATAAGTATGTTAAAAGGATGGTGAAACTATACTATGCTAACACTAATCAAAAGAAAGCTGATAGGACTACTTCAATGTCAAATAAGACTTTACAGAAAGCAATATTACCAGGTATAAAAATCATTTGACAATCATAAAGGGGCCACTCAATCATAAGTACATTTTAATACAAAACATGTCAAAAATTTTGCCAGTATCTTTTGTGAGAGAGATTACACAATTAGGGCTAACAGATACTAAAAGGATAATGAGAAAACATTATAAGCAACATTATGACTATATTTTACAAATGAGATGAAACAAGTAAATTCCATTTAAGATATCAAAGTACAAGAAGAAAACTCTCATATCTATTAAAGAAGTTTGATTTATAGTTTAAAAATTTCCAGGTCTAGATGACTTCACTATTGAATTCTACCATATAAGAATGTTTAATACCAATTTCACAGGAACTGACAAAAAACCGAAAAAGAATATTTCCCAACTCATTATTTGATATCAGCATTACATGGATACTAATCTAGACAAAGACATTACCAGAAAAAAAATAGAGATTAATATCTTAAGAATATAGAAGGCAAAACTGCTTTAACAAAATACTGATAAATTGAATATAACCATACATAAAAGGACTACATCATGACCAAGTTGAGCTCAGCTCAAATTGCAGGACTGATTTAACATTCAAAAATCAAAAATAATTCATGATATTAGCATACTGAAAAACATTTCAGTAGAGACAGAAAAGCCCTTTAACAAAATTCAACATCCATTTCTGATAAAAACTCGGAAGAACTAGGAATAGAAAGAAACTTTCTCAACCTGGTTAACAACATCTATATATATATTTTAAAAAACCTACAGAAATATGAGAGTAAATGTGTAAAAACTATACCCATCACCCTAAAATCATGAACAACTCAAGTATGTTCCACTTATACCATTTCTACTAAACACTGTAGGGGAGGTTCTGGCAAAAGTAAAAAAGGAAGGAAGGGAAGGGGTTTCAATTAGAAAGAAAGAAAACTGTCTATGAAGAAAATTTGTGAACTCTACAATCAATTGTATTGTTATATTTAACAACAATCAGGAAAAACTGTGTAGAGCATCAATAAATATGATACCTAGGGACAATTATAATGAAAGATCTGCACACCAAAAATGACCAAGTATTGCTGAGAGAAATTTAAAAGACCTGCATTAATTTAAAAAGATTTTTTCAGGGTGGGAAGACTCAATATTGTTAAGGTATCAAGGCTCCCCAAATTGATCTTTAGATTCGATGCAATCCAAATGAAAATCTCTGTAGGTTTTTTCTCTAAGTTAACAAGTTAATTCTGAAACTTATATGGAAATGCAAAGAACATATAATTGCAAAAAAAAAAAAAACTGAAAAAGAATATGTTCAAGGATTAACACTACCAGATTTTTAAGACCTGTTATAAAACTACAATAAACAAAACTGTATAGAACTGGAGTCAATATATACAAATAGATGGATGAAAAGTACAGAGACAGACCCACATAAAAATGAACTGAAATTTGACAAAGATGAAAAGAAAAGTTCAGGGGAAAAGGATAGTTTTTCCAACAAATAGTGCTGGAAAAACTGGGTATTCATATGCAAACAACAACAAAAAACTTTGATTATATCTCGCACCATTAACAAACAATAACTCAAAATATCATAGACCTAATGTAAAATCTGAAGCTACAAAGTTGTAAAAAAAACATTTGTGACTCTAGAATAGAAAGATATTTTAGATTTTTATTTTAAAATAAATACATAAAATGATGGTCAACATCATTAATTACCATAGAAACATAAATTAAAAACACAGCTAGAACCTACTTACACACTTAATTAGAATTGCTTAACTAAAAATAATGACCATACCAAATACCGGCAAGGATGTAGAGCAACTGGAACTCTCCCACATCAGTAGTGGGAAAGTAAAATGGTACAAAGTTTTTCTTAACTTCTCACAAACTCAAACAAACATAAGATGAATGAAAACAAACATAGATAAAGAAAAACACAAGATAAATAAAAGACATGCCCATACAAAGAATTTTACTTGATAGCACCTTTATTTTTAATAGTTCTAAACAAGAAACAACCTAACTGTATATCAACAGGTAAATGAACCAATTGTGGTATATATATTTTCAACAATAAAAATGAATGAGCTATTGTTATAGTAATAGCATAAATATGTCTCAGAATAATTATACCAAAATAAAGGTATCCCCAAAAAATATATACTGTATGATTCTATATACTTAAAAAAACACTCTAGAAAATGCAAACAAGTATATAATAACAGGAAGCATAACACTAGTGCTTTCGGATAGGGCAGGGAGAGGTGGGAAGGATAGATTACTGAGGAGCAGGAGAATATTTCAGAGATAATACATATATTTTTAAAGTGGTAACAGCTTCAGAGACATGTATTTATCCATCAAAACTAAGCAAATCATACGATAAGTGCAATTTCTATAATTCAATTATAGCTCATACAAGCTCTCAAAACAGTCTATACTGAGACATTTTTGGAAAACATTATACCATATAAATTAGAAAATTTTTCAAATTGTGGTTTGAAACTCAAAAATTTAACATTATCTTGTATTTATTATTTGTTATTCTTTCTGGAGAGCCAATTTCCATTAGGAAACTACGGCAATTAGTAATAAACACA
The DNA here is from genome assembly GCF_048772815.1 of Callospermophilus lateralis. Classification (NCBI taxonomy): domain Eukaryota; kingdom Metazoa; phylum Chordata; class Mammalia; order Rodentia; family Sciuridae; genus Callospermophilus; species Callospermophilus lateralis. The sequence goes on along the minus strand of NC_135320.1, from coordinate 63,845,789 downwards.
TTTCCAGATTTATCGAGGAACTCTAATTTCACAATAGATTTCAATACACTATACAAACTCTTACTATATAATAAGCATTTTTAAATGCTTTACATAGTATAATTCAGTTAATACTAACAATATCACTGTGAAGGACTTGAAACAAGTACTTTTGATCCCTATTTTAGACAGGGAAGCTGAAGTACAAGGGAGTCAAATAACCTGGCCAAAGTCACAGAATTGATAAAATCCAGAATTAGGATTTGAACCTAATTTCCAGAGTCTGAATCCTTACAGATCACACTCATAGTCCCTCCCCACTGTAATTAAATAAAGACATTATATATATAAATAATAGAAATGCTACAGGAACCGAAAACTAATTAAACCTATAGCAATAGAAAAACTCTAAAAAACGGTAAAACCGGTATTATTTTGCCAGCCTTTTAAATATGGTCATTGATTTCACATATTTCTTTACACATCGGAGTCAACTATACCATATATGTATTGCATATATTCCCTTAATAGTCACTATTTATTTTAAGATTACATAAAATGAGTTTTAGCACAAATTAAATTTGACCAAATTAATTAAGTAATCTCGAATACTCCTATTCAGGGTCTCAAAAAATGCGAAAGAGGAGAAAGGCAAATAAAATCTGTTAATGCACAGGAGACAGCCTTTTCCCACTATTGAGGAGGAGATCACATATTAAATCAAGTCACAAGACATACGCAGGCATATACACACACACATATACACACAGGAAATGCTTCTGATAAAGAAATTTCATATTTTAGCTTTTCCTTGTCTTTTGTCAAGGGGAACATTACTGAGTACACATTTAGAACCATGATTCCTGTGTTGGATTAACTTGATAATATATGTCATCCAACTTCTTAATTTCCCAAGCGAGGAAAAAAGAAGTTAACTGTGGTACTCAAGTTAAAGCAACTAAGTAATAACAGTCATAACTAAAAATCACTGGTCTCCCAGTCCATTATTAACATCTTTAGAAATAATTACTATAGTTGGCCAATAGGAGTATTTGAAGTAGTGATTTCCTACAAGGGGAAAAATTTAAAAAATTTAATGTTTTTTCCCCAAATAAAAAAATAATATATTTTGGACTTCAGTTCTATACAAATTTACTTAAAAGGGAATGAAACCAAAACTTAAATAACAATTATCATGTAAGCACATTAAAGAGACAGCTATATGTTTCTCCTCAAACTGAAATGCTGATTCATTTTTTAAAATTACTTTATATAAGATAAACAATATCTGTAAAAATAACAAGGACTGAATTCCTATATAAACACCAATCCTATACTATTAATAACATGCTGTTTTAAAACTAATTCATAGGAATTAAAGCAGAGAGCACTGTCTCGTTTTTAATTACTAGTATGTGAGTTGAGCATCTCTAATCTTAAGTTTTAAATCTGATATGAGTGCCACATAGAAATTTCACCATAATATTTTATTTAATACACAAAATTACCCTTGGGCAATGTGTATAAGGTATATATGAAACAAATGAATTTTAGGTTTAAACATGGTTCTCATCCTCAAGATATTACATTTTGTGTATGCAAAGATTCCAACCTTCCTTCTCTCCCCAAACAAAATCTAAAATACTGGTCCCATGTATTTTGAATAAAGGATATTCTACCTACATAAACAATAATCTCTTAAGTTCTTGAAAACAGCATACAATAACGTCTTCTAAACTAACATAATATTTCCTTGCATGGTTTAAAATTTTAATAATAAAAATTTACAGTCATCTCTAAGAGGGAGCATGGGAGCATTAGGAAATTAAGATCTTCATCTCAACCTGGGTGGTAATACCAATATTTACTTTACTATATGTATAGTTTATATGTTAGACCTCAACAGAAAAGTTCAAAACACACACAACACACAAAACAAACCAGAAAGCAAGGAAAATAGACTTAGTTCTCATGGTACCTGATCTTGATTGCTCTCTAGAGCCATTACTGTCAGCTCTAAGAAAAACAAAACATACAGCTAATTCTTTCTATTTCCAGGGCTAAAAAGGAGCTTATAGACTATCAAATGTACAGTGGTAGAGCTAAAAAGAATCCCAAAGCAATGCTCACATATTTTTGTATATATGGTAGCTGTCTCATCATGAGGTGATTTACTTAAAGTCTGTGCTACAGAGGGCCTACTAATTGAGAAGTTAGACACAACAATGACTCCTAAAGAAAGTAAACTAGGAGATTATTACAAATTTCACTGTTCATGTTATTTAAATACTTCTGCCAAATACATTTTCAACCAATGGTTTACCAACATTTAAAATTAAAACAATATTAACTCCTTTTCTCTCATGTTGGCTTACATTCTAACTGCCAAAAAGACCTTACTGAAATTTACAAATATTGCCCATATTCTTTCCTATTTCCACTGAAATTTGCCTGGCAAAAGCTTTTATTACCTATTACTGGACTAAGGTGAAGTCTTTTAATTCCGTTTTCTCTAAGAAACCCACATTTTCTAGATTGTACTATAGTTACTACTATATTATACCCTTACCTGTCCTGCATAATCCTTCTCCACAAGATTCTATTCACCTGCACCTTTAGTTAACTTTTTGCAAAAACTTGAAAGGTTTCAATTGCTTCATTATGAGTAGAATGATCTGAATAAGATGGCAAGAGCTTAATTTCAAGCTGATTTGTTAACAATATAACTCAATCAAAATAAAAGCAAACTTCCCCAAATGACAATTTAACAGAAATTTTAAGAAAAAAAAAAAACATATAAAAGGCACCTAATAGAAAGATTAAAGCATGTGGCAGTTGGTGAGAAAGAAAAGAAAACCAAAGAGATACTCCAGCAAGACATTCGAAAAAAGACATTATTTAGGTAATGGGAACAAGGGCTGATCTCAGAATATATATGGATAAAAAGATGAAAACAAATTTCATATAGAGCTTGGTAACTACAGCCATTACCTTCCTACAAATACTGTTGGTGTCATTATTAGATAAGTATTTGTTCACTTGAATTATTCCAACAGTAACAGGAAATAAAATTTGAAGTTTTTTCTCCAATAGAAAAACAGCAAATTGTACCATTGCTGATTACAGAATAGAATTCCTTCCATTGCAATTAAGAATAGCCTCATTCTATAGAGAATTTGCTTTGTGGTCAGTGAAAGAAGAGAACTAATAGTCACTGACCATCTTCATCTTAATATTACCTCAAGTAATGTATAAAACCATCATGAGGTTTTGTTTTATTTTGCACCAGGGATTGAACCCAGGAGAACTTTACCACTAAGCCACATCCCCAATCCTTTTTTATTTTTTGAGACAGGTCTTGCCAAGTTGCTTTGGCCCTCACTAAGTTGCTGAGGCTGGTGATTACAGGTGTCTGCCATGGCACCCAGCCATCATGAGATATTATTGTTCTTATTTCATAGAACTGAAGCACAGAGAATAAAGACATTTCCATATTCCTCTATTCAATGACTTGTATTCAAGCCTAGATTGGCTTAATTCAGCAATCAAGAATAAATCACCAAAGGGTTGGGAAGGTGGCTTAATGGCCAAGTGTTTGCCTCACAGGCATGAACCCCTGGGTCTGATCCCCAGAACCACAAAACAAGATGGCTAACCAAAAAACAAACAAACAAAAAGCCTTAAATAAGAATAACTCCCCTAAAAATAAACATTTTTAGTAATTCAGTGAAGATATTATAATTTCCAAGATAAAATTTCCAAACAGTTGCAATGAAATGGGAAAATGCAATCAAGCTATCAACCAACACTTCAGATTTTAATAATTACCCTGATTTGCAGACAGGAATATTTTTCTAGACTTGTATTTACTTAAAGTTACAAATCAATTAAAGGACTAAAAATATTACTGTGTAACAGACACTACACTGCACACTGGAAAACACTCCCAAGTCAGCACAGAGAAACCTTGCATTAGCTGCTAAACTATCAAGAACTTGAATGCATACTTACTCCTCCTATTGATTACAAAGGGGCTAAGGAGGTAGAACCCCATTAGTGATGCTCAGTTGATATTTCTAGGTTTCAGACAATGCCAAATACATAGTAGGTACTCAGATATTTCTTGAATGAAAAGAAATAAACATTTTTGAAACACTGATCTATTCAAGACATAGTTCTTGGCCATGTATGTTCTTCCACTTCACTGGAATCATAATGATGACCAAAAAAGGCTGGTGTCTCTATTCCCATTTCAATTGGAAATGGAGACAACAATTGGCCTGGGTGAGTGAGGCACAGAATCAGGCACCCAGGATTTAAAGAGACTGATGAACCCAAGTCCCAGCTCTCTCCACATCATATTCCAAAACTTTTAATTTTGTACCCATTGCTTCAAGTATGATTTTTGAAAAGCCGTCAAATAATAAATTTGATTAAGTATGTATCTTAGACCTGGCCGTTTGGTTGCTTTACAATACTTTCTGGGACTAAGCAATACTATTAACCTATTAAATTTTCCTTAAAAATTACTAGGAAGATACAGAAACTTGAGATACAGCAAAGTAAATTTCAGGACTATGAAACAACTTATCTTCAGAGCTTTTGAAAATAATGACATCTCTAGGAAATCAAAAGGAATGAGAGCTCTGCTGCGTCAAAACATTTTTCCTACAATAAAAAGTATTATCTAACAGCAAATGATAGATCAAAGACATCTTTCCTTCTCGTAATTCTCAATAAACCGCTCGAAATCCCATGGTGTAGATCCACTGTCACGATTCATTAAACAAGCCAGCCAATCTGTTTCTTACACACTGAACAAGTCGTCAAGTGCTGTATTTCCAAAACTACATTTCTGAATCTTTTCATACCAACGCTTGAAAAACCATATAATCAAGTACGAGACGGAAATATCCTCTAATTAAATCTGTAATTCTCTAAAGTAGCTTAAAGGAAAGCTTCAAAAAGATAAAATTTACCTGGACTCACTTGAATTTGAAAAAGAAGGGTTCAGCAGTAGCAGCAAGTAAGAAAAGCGGAAACAGAAGTGGAGTATGAGAGCTGGCTGTAAAAGCCAACATTCTGTACCATCTGTGGCAACTGTAAGTTCAGGCCCTCAATGTGACACCACTGGGACTGTTAGCAAGGGGTACGTCTCCTAGAAGTCTAAATTGAGTTTCATAACTAAAATGGTTTAATTTCAGATCCCCCACCTAAAACTGGTTGATGGGGGAAAATCATACCCACTGCACAGATGAGAAAAAGTGCGCGCTTTCAGGTCACACGTCCCACGCCCTGCGCACCGCGTTACGTGGAACGCTCGCGGTTCCCGGAGGTGGGTGCCCGGTGGGCTGGGACGTGGACTGTGGGGAAATCAGCCTTGAGAGGTGCGAGGCCTCTAGAGAGGGCAGGTAGGACCGGGGAATTTCCCTCCCAGGAAGGGAATTTCACCATTGGGGGTGTTCCGGGCCGGTGCCTCACAGGCCCGTCTCCCACGCGTGAGCGCGCCATGGCAAGGGCTACAAGCCGAACCGGCTCCTGGTCGCGCTTCCCGCATCCCAGAGGTCACCCTGACCCGGAAACAGTACCCTAGAGCGGCGGTCGGCCGTGGGGGGAGGCGAGCTGGAGGGGCGCAAAGAAAGGTGGGAGGGCGGGAAGTGGGGGGCGAGACAGAGGGCTGACGGGGAAGGGCAGGTGACACCCTAGGGCTGGGGCTGGGGTCGAGGTGGGGATTGGGAGAGGAAAGCCCCTCGCGGGCGCGCGTAAGCCAATACACTCACCTGCCCCTCCCCCTCCCCGCCCGGCGGAGGCTCCGAGCTGCCGCGGGCCGCGCGCGCACACGAGGCGCGCGCGCGCTGCCGTTCGTTTCTTCGAGCTCGCGCTCCGCCTTTTCAGTCCCAGCCCCGCTCATTCAAAGCCGGGCGCGCGCCCCGTCGCAGCCGCCGTTGCCGCCGCGCAGCTGCCATGGCCGCCCCCTCTTCAGGAAACCCTCCCCCAACCCCTCCCTCTCGCCCTCCTTGAAGGCGGCTCTCGGTTGTCTCCAGGCGCTCACTTCCGCACCCCGCCCCAGCTGCTGTCTGGCCCAATAGGCAAGAAGCTGTGGGTTTGGTGTCGGAACTGGAAGCCAATGAATGGCGAGGGGCGGGGCGAGGGGCGGCCTGCCTGCGGAGGTTTGGTCGCGGCTGGGTTTTTGTGACTGTTGTAAATTGTGTGGGCTTTTTCATTGGAGCTCCTGGGTTTGTTCTACTTGTGTGTACAGTGCCTCCCAATCAAGCCCTTTTCTTTTCTGTCCCACCCACAGAATCCCAATGCCAGACGGTACTAAGGAAAGGAGCATCTATTTTGCCAAAAAATGAGAGCGTCCCCCTCTGTCCCAGCATATTTGGGATGTGGCTAGGACAGAGCCTAGTCCTGAGGGATGCTAAATGCTGAGTTTCATTCATTGGCCTCTTCCGCTTTTTTTTTTTTTTTCTTTCTTTTCTTTTTTTTTTTTTTACTAAATTTTCTTTTTTAAAAGAACTATATATTTTTCTAGTTGTAAATGGACACAATCCCTTTATTTTATGTATTTGTTTTTTACGTTGTGCTGAGAATGAAACCCAGTGCCTCACATGTGCAAGGCAAGTGCTTTACCATTGAGCTACAACCCCAGCCCCCTAAATATTCTGCAACTGAAAGTAAAAACGTTATATTTCACTGAGTTCCTTCATTTGTACCTCTTTTGCAACCAGGGCTGGCCATTCTGCCAAGTTGTGTCCTTTTAGTTGTTCTGTCTTTACAACCTGATTTAATAATCATTAATAATAATCACCACCACCACCACCTTCTCCCCTCTCTTTCTCTCTTCTGTATTTTCTCTTATCCCGTGCTTTAAAAACCTGGAGTTCTTTGCTCTTGTTGGCAAGGAACACTCAGAAAACTGTTGCAGATTGGTGAGGAAGGCTTGAAGTTTGTATGTGTGGTCGAATGCTGAAAACAGTTTATGCAAATTGTTGCTCCACTAGCTTTTTTTCTTCAAATACCTCTTTTTAAAAAAACTACTGCTACTTTTATTCTCTCACCCTGACCCAGCACTGACCTACTTTGTCTCTTCCTCCATTTTCCCCACTCCAACCTACTCCACATTTCTATTAATTAATATTTTTATCTCCAAGGAAGGAAATGAATTTAACTCTTACTCAGGTTCTGTGTAAACATAGATAAATTATTTAATCCCTTAGCCTCAGTTTCCCATCAGTAAAATGGCCACAATAGTGCCTACTTCATAGATTGCTGATGCTTGCAAAGCTGTTAGCACATAGCAGGTAACTAACAGCTATTATCTGTGAATACCTGCTATGTGCTAACAGCTTTGCAAGCATCATTTTGTACTTCCCCAAATCCATGAGATTCTCTGTGGTCCCTTAACTGCCTGCTCTAACTTTTATATCTTATTTTGCCTAAATTCCAATAATCTGAAATTTCCAATACTTTTTGGATTCCCCAAATCCAATAATCTTAACAACAACAACAACAAAAATTAAACCAGGGATTGAACCCAGGTATGCTCTTCCATGGAGCCAAGTCCCTATCTCTCTTTCTTTTTTTTTTTTTAATTTTGAGACCGGGGCTCACCCAGTTGCTAAAGGCCTCACTAAATTGACAAAACTGGTTTTGAACTTGCTATCCTCCTGCCTTAGCTTCTGGAGCCGCTGAGATTAGAGACATGTATCAATGCACCTGGTTATAAATATTTCCAGTTTTTTTTCCTTGAAGACTTATATCTTGGCTTCATGTGCCCCATGGCATTTTCTTTCTTTCATGATTCTACAATTTTCTTTATTAAATTTGCCAGTTCCACATGAAACAAAACAAAGATATGTTTCTGGAGAAACAACTAGTTACAGAATACTTATTTCCCAACACAGTAACAAATAGAGAACAACAAAGCTTGCTAAGGATTTCAACAAGTTTTATATTAGAAATACCTATGAAAGAATATTTTTAAGTCTTCTTTACTTGTTGAGTGGTAACCCCATAATTGGAGATTATGGATGTCAGTAATTTGGAATCTTGCTTGGGGATCACCTCTTCGGAATGTGCAGTCTTGTCCTTTACCCAAACCTGTGGGAGCATCTGCAGAGTAGCACCAAATGTCAAATGGGAGAAACATAAAGGATAGAACTTAGTTTATGAAAAAATAATGAAAATGAAAGAACTTAGTAAGTGAAAGATATTTTCTGGATTGCTTATATTCATGGGGATATAGTTAATTTTGCCTTCTCTGTGCACAAATATTTTAGCCACTTTAAAGTATCTGATCAGCCTCTGCCCATCTCCAGTTTGATTTATTTGGGTTATTAGCTTTTAAGCCACATCTTAGTTTCCCTCTTCAAGCCTGCATAGTCTTTGTTGTTCTGAGTTCTCCAGCTGGTGCTGATTCCTATATGGTCAACTGGCCCTGCCTAGGAGGTTGGAGCAGACCTTGAAAACACAGTTCTGTGCTTATAGATTTTCCTCAGACCCAGTTCCCTGGCTCTTCACCAAAGGTGTGTTTTTTTTTTTTTTTTCCTCTCTGCTCAAGCACAATTTAGACCTGCTGTTCTGACTTGGACTTTAATGGGTTTTTATTAATGAGCAGCTGTTCATGATTGAATACAGATCATAAAGTCATTTTTTGATCAAGCAAAATAAAACCTTGCAGCTCATTAGAGTAATGGCTTTGAACAGATATATTTGAAAGTATAGAATTTTCTGATGATAATTTTAATGGATAAGTTTTATTGCTCTTTCTGCTAGAGAAATGTCCTTGCTTTCAAAATAATAAACTTTAATATTCTGGAAAATTGTATGATTTTTTATATTGAAAATCACCATTTAATAGTTAAAGTCAATTGCTTAATAAAGAAACAAGTCTGAAGAAGCCTTTTAATTTCTGTGCCACTAAATGAAAATTAACTTTCCATGAAACATTTAAGTAAATATTTTCCATCATAATTGTTACTACAATCGGTAGTTTTTATTGCTTAATACAGGACCCAAGATTTAAGAAAAGTTTGAGAGTTAACTAGTTCCTTCAAAAGGGACCTGCATTGAAATGGGGGGAAAAATGCACTCTTCTTTTTTTTTTAACTAGAAAAATATTCAAATTAAAATATGGATGAATTCTCTTTCTATGTCCAGTAGTGAGATTCAGAAATGGAATACTACTTGGCTAATGTCCCTATTGTTAAAAGAGCTATCATATAGTTCAGCTATATTATGATTTAAGTAGATTTGATATGAACAAGATCTGCAGTCTAAGACCTTTTATTATTTTTATTATTTCTAAGAATAAATATTTTTATTATTTCTAAGAATAAATGTGTTGAAATAATATAATCCATATTGTATATGAGTTGAAAATTTAAAATAATACTGAACTAACAATGGAAGACTCATTCCTTCAGCTTCACAACATGGTGGTCATTGCGACTGTGACTTTGAACAAGTTTGACTCAGTTTTCTTATGGGCAAATTAGGTTAATAATTCCTTACATGTAGATTTATTTTGCGAATTGAATGTCATAACGTATTGGAATTGTGTTGGAAACACAGTGATAAAATCAATGAAAGCTTCCAGGTATACAGGTTTATCATCTTCAAGTCCAGTAGAATCCTTTGGAGCTTATAAAAAGAAATGGTGCTTTCAAGAAAAATACAAGTAAATTTTCTTTCATCATCAACCAATAAAAGACATGTTTGTCAATAGCTCATTAAAAAAGGGAAAAGGGAGGGAACAGTAAGCTTTGAAGCTGTAGCCAGAAATCAACCCTCTCCCCTTGGCCTCCTCCCACTCCTTTGACTTAAAAGTCATAGGATTGAAAAGAAGCTGTTAGGACTACAGCACTACAACACTTCCCTCTCTTCAGGCTTCTCTCACCATTCATAAGATATTTTTCTCATAAAAACATTTACTGCCAAATTTTGCCTGTTTTTTCCGTGTTCATCATTTCAGCACATCCAGATTATCATAATGATCCCTAACTAGACTTGTATATTATTTTTTCATTCCTCTAAGTCATTTCAGTGCTTTGTTGTCCAATTACTCTAAATAATTTCAAAATACAGCCTTCTTTATGGTAATTTTTCTGTTCAAGATTTGTTCACCACTGTCCATCAATTCATCACTTAGGAGGATGTGTCTTGATTGCTGTTCTTTTTAAGTCAGTCTTCCTTCCTTCCTTCCTTCCTTTCTTATCTACCTGGGATTGAATCCAGGGATGCTTAACTACTGAGCAACATCTCCAGCACTTTTACTTTTTATTTTGAGACAGGTTCACACTAAGTTGCTGAAGCTGACTTTGAACTTGGGATTCTCCTGCCTCAGCCTTTGGAGCTGCTGGGATTTCAGGCGTGCGCCACCATGCCCGGCAGTCTTAATGTATTTCTAACAATTGTTTTCGAATTTTCCTTAGGCCACTTCTGGCCATTGAAAATAACAAACATATCAACAATTCTTGTTAAGAATTGTCTATATATACTGTACATCTTGTTTGTCTATATATACTACATCTAGTACAATGAAAACTACTCACCTCCTCATAGTATTTCTTGCTGTAGTTCTTATTTGAAATTATATCCTTTATAAGTGAGAATTAAATTCATGTTATAATCATACAAGAAATTTTTAGTGTAAAAGCTTTATTTATTTTCCTTCTTCCTAAGGAGAATTTATATATATGAAGGATCATCTGCCTGAATACATAAAGAAAAATCAAATGAAAATACTCTTTTCACATAGCCAGCATACTCATAAATATCTTACCCAAAAAGATTTTGTTTTCTGCTCATAGGCCCAGAGCCCATTACTATAGCAACCATAACTAGTTGGTCTATAACTGGGTATGAATTTTATACACTGTTTTTGAAACATAAAGACTGTTAAGTCAAGATAAAGTACAATTTCTGTAATATTTTGTATTTATTTCAAAAATCTGGTGGGGGAAAGTTTCATCATGCTGCCTATTCATTTATTCATGTAAACTGTTTATTTAACACTTATAAGCACACTGTGTGCATGCTTTTTAAAGAAGTCAGAGGAACATATAGCCTTTCACCTAAAGGAACTTCCCTGGTAAAGTTGGCATGCATGAGTAAGCAGCATTCCTGGAAGTACAGTATATCCATGAGGATTTTAGAATCATCAAATCACTTTAACTCAAGTGCTGTATCAGGACCTGTGATTAAGGTGGTGGCAAGAGGATTGTAGCTGGTCAGATGACCACAGGTATTCAAGTGCTTACTGTAATCCCCACGGCAGGCCTTTCTTTTTTGGTCTTACCTAATGGAGAGGGGAAGTTGGAATAAATAAATGTTAGTGTTTCTTTGTCTGGAGATTGGATACTCCTTGCCAGTGGTGCCACTATGAGGAAGCTGAAAATGCCCACTGACAAGAGTAGAAAAAAAGTTGTGACCTTCTAGGTGTTCTGGATAGGTGCTTCTGCTCTCATACCTCATGGATTCAAGCAAGGTTTAAGCATTTCCATATGGAGGGTACAAGTATGTGGCTATTTGAATTTTTTTTTTTTTTTTTTTTTTTTTGGCCCTGACACTGTCCCTGCCTACCTACTCCACCTGCATAAGAATTCATTCCCTGCTATCTTGTTCTTTTCAAATTTTGCCATGTCAGACATTTGATTAAACCAGGAGATACATGGATTAAAATTAGTATCCCCACCAAGTATCCATGAGGCCCTAAAAGAGCAAGTGCTGGTAGAGTGCACCTTAATGTCAGGCGCCCAGACTTCTTCCAGCTGAATTTTCTGCTCCCTTTCCCTCAAGGGCTGGTCTTTGTCCTCCTGGTCCAAGGAGGCATCATACCTGCTCAGTGCAGCAGGAAAAACTAGAAGTGATGAAGATGGGGGCAAAGGGATGCATACTAGCCATGTTTTAAGAAAAGTTTCTAGAATATGCCACAAGAACATTTCTGTTTTAATACCCCCACAGCATAGAAGTTGCACAGAAAAAGCTGGGAAGTAGTCTTTGTTTTAGGTAGCCCTGTGCTCAGCCAATGATTCTAACTAGCACTCACATAGTGCTTATAACACGCTAGGCACTATTCCAGTGTAATAAGAAGCTTAATGATTTATTGGGCTAAGGATTAACATGACATAGGTAACATTATAGTAATAAAAACCACAAGAGTGGCTATCATTTACTGAAAGCTTACCACCTGTTGAGCTCTACATTATGTACCATACATATGATCTCATCAGTTCTGAAACACTACACCACAAGATGAATATTTTCAGGATCTTATTGGTGATGAAATCAAGAATAACGAAAACTAAGAACTTGCCTGAGAGCATAGAAATGGTAAAGTATAAACCTCAAATGTGAACAGGAATTTGGACAGAAACATATTTTACTAAAAACTCTCTTTATAATGAAACACTCTTCCATGCTTGAAAAATGAGAGGCAATTAAAACTTGGAACCTAGGGTTCTGGAGTTAGATTGCCTATGTTTGAATCTCTGCTTTATCATCAGTAGCTCTGTGAACTTGGGCATTTTTCTTAATCTTTTTGGTTTTGAGTATCCTTGTCTGGAAAAAGGGTGATAATGTTATAGAGTTATTTTAAGGAGAGTCATGTAGAACACTGAACATCTCATATGGCCCTTAGTAAGCATGTGGTCAATTTCAATTTCATCAATAGTATTGTTAGAACTGGTAGGAGGATTATATAAGACAGTACTTTTTGCAATAAAAAGAATAGATAAAAGCAGATGGACCATTTAGAAGTCATGGCACTAATCAGAAGAGGAAGGAGCTTAGGAAAAAGGGGAGACAGTAGTATAAGATATAAACATTTTACTTGCCATGAGAAATACAGGAAAGTATTCTCATTACTTTCCCATTCTTTGTTCCTTACATTGACCAAAATTGAAACATCATATTTACTTTGCCAATTTTTCAAGTCCTGGAAAGATCAATACTGAGTAGGAAAAATTAGAGATTAACTGGGCCGTAACCTAGTAAGAAGGGAAGTGGTTGGAGGAGGTGGGTCATTGGAGGTGTGCCTGGGGGTATGTATTTTGTCCCTGGTGAGGATTGCTCTCTCTGCTTCATGATGGCCATGTCCTGAGCTGCCTTCCTCTACCACACTCTTCCACCATGATGTTCTATCTCACCTTGAGCCCAGAGGAATGGAGTCAGCTATCGATGATCTGAGACCTCTAAAACCATGAGCCCCAAATAAACTTTCTTTTCTATGTTGTTCTTATCAGGTCTTTTGGTCTTATCAGTGAAAAAGCTGACTAAAACAACATCTATGTGGCTCAAGCGGTAGTGCGCTCGCCTGGCATGCATGCGGCCCGGGTTGGATCCTCAGCACCACATACAAACAAAGATGTTGTGTCTGCCAAAAACTAAAATAAATAAATAAATAAATATTAAAAAATTCTCTCTCTCACTCTTTCTTAAAAAAAAAAAACAACTAAAACAACATCTAATATGAATAAGCTTGGTGGGAAAACACAGCAAGGCCTATCTGTTCAGAGCCTTTTGGCCTCTCTGTGCAGGATTTCTCCCTCAAGTATGGGACAGGACCCCTTCTGAAGTGGGAGTCTTATCATCTCCCAAGCAAGGTGGAGAAGATTAGAGATGGTAGGAAAATTATATTTTATGTGGTCTGTCTTAGGGAAGGATTATGAGCCAGGAACTGTAGATGAAAACCAATATATACACATATATATTATAATAGCATAAGTACAAGCATACCAGAGGATTTTTATGACTTGTTTAGCAGCTGAATAGCCACTTCTTATATTAACAAGTATTTTAAGAATTTGAACATTAATTTCCTAGAAATTTCAGATAAATATTCAAAAGTAAATAATTTAAAAGTTAATAATTATTATAAAATAAGTGGCCATCAAATGAATGAAGGCTATGGGAAACCATATTGCCCATGGGTCCCTAATAATTCAGCCATTTTCAAAAGTAGTAGTTGAAAAAGCTATTTATCTAGTATAAAGCATCATGGGTATGTACTATGATAATTCCAGAAAGTTCTTAAAAAGTAGACAGTTGTAAACATTTAAATCAGAAACTTTTTAACAAAGTCTGGCCAAGTAGCAAATTTTTAGAAATTCCTTTTATTGCCAAATATATTAGAAAAATTGCCTTATTTAAAAATCTGCAGAAAATTTTTGACTGAAAACTTCCAACAGATTAAAACTGTTAGGTAAGGCAAGAGTGCAGATGGTGCCAATTTTGTGGTTTTCACAGTGTTCTGATGTGAAAGACATTTTTGTATCTTTTCCAGAACCCAAATGTAGGAATTTGTTCCATCAATGCTAAAATTGCAGTTCTTGGAATTTAATTTCCTAACAGACAGGCAGCATCATGGAATGAAAAATAAACCTGATTTGCACTGGAAAACTTGATTTTTATGTCTTAGCATAGAGTAGGACATGTTGATTCTCTCTCCTTCTCCCCATTTAGGAACAGAAGTTTTTCACCCCATTAAGGTAGGAATTGAGTAGAATATGAAAGTGCTGAATTATTTGATGGTATATGATCCAATATTGAGTATCAATCCTTCCTGGACATGGCAATGTCCCTCATGAAGGGGCTTTCATGTGTTCTCCAAAGACCTCATTGTCAGGGACCTCTTACCTGTAGTTTCCTTAAATTTTTGACTATTTCTATTACAGCTGCTTGGTTGAACTTTTTCTATTGCTCCTAGGCATCTATCTAGTAGCCCCCTCCCAGTTTCCTTTTCCTGCAATCTGCTTCCCTTCTAGGCAGCAGTCCTGGAAAAGATTTAAAGCTTCCCTATTGCTTGAAATTAATCAATCTCATTCATATTCTCTCTCTCTCTCTCTCTCTCTCTCTCTCTCTCTCTCTCTCTGTCTCTCCCCACCCCCCTCCCTACATATACACACACACATACACGCACACATGCATGCGTGCACCCATGCATCTGATATTGAGGGATGCTATGGTATTTCTTTCTAAATTGCAGCCCTAGAGTTGGCTGCCACCCACTAGGTCAGCTATGACTCAGACACTAGTCCATTGTGTGCCTCAAACCTGAGGGAACACCTATTAAGCCTTTTGTGAGCTGAAGGAAAGTTCTTTCTTGACTTGACATTCCATGTTAGTACACTAACTCCTTCCCTTTGAAAAGGGGATGTCTAGCACAGCCATCTCCAAAGAACTGCTCTTCAAAACTCCTCCTTCACCTTCCACTCTTCCAGGCTAACTTCTTAAAAAACTGCTATGACTTTGTTTGGTATCCTCTTTGTATTTTTTCTAAGCCAAACTTCAATTTTAATATCTGGTTAAAACTGTATTCCTGTGACCCACAAAAACCCAAGCTTCTCAGACACATGGACTGAAGGCCACTGCCCACCCTCCAGCCTTATGTCTTGCCTCTCCATTTGTCCACATTTGGTATTCTCACAATGTCCAGCTGCTTGTTTAATTCCCCATACCCCATGCTTCATTCAACCAATAAACAGCCAATGAGCATTCACTGGGGCTAAACATTTTGAGAGATGGCAGAGGAAAATGCTGAGTAAGGGAGAGTCCCCACCTGTGAGGTACTTAACACCTAGTGATCTTTCAGCCTTCTCTCTTGACACTAAACCTTCTCCTGACTCCTTTTGTAATCCTGTGTTTCATTTCTCAACACTCCTCTAGGCATCATCTTCTGGAAGCTGTCCCTCATTCATCTGTATCCTAACAGGATGCCCCTTCCCTCCAGAAAAGTGCCCCTCTTCTCCACTACTCTAGCACTAAGCATCTATCTCTCATAGACCACACTGTATTGAAATGATTTGTTTCTACTATTTCCCCATCTACCCTGTAAACTTTTGGATGGACAAGGTAGTCTTCCCCCTTGTTAGAATGCCTAGTACCTAGCAGAATGCTAAATAAGTGTAACTGAATGAAGAGCCAAATATATATATATACACACACACACACACACACACACACACATTTGGATTTATTAACTGGTATATATTTATATATATTTTTTAAACTAAGCAAAACTAACCGTGATCTGAGGTGAATATACTAGGAGATGTTTACAGAAGACAAAAGAATGGGCTCTATTGAATTTTCTCAGCTGTCCCAAAGCTTGTTGACTATCACTTGCTAGAAAGTAACTTGTGAGTACTATTTGTACCTGCCCTAGACACATCTACAATGCCTTTATTGGGAATTCTGCTAAATTAAGATTCTCTTTAGAATTTTCTGAGTTACTTAGCTTTTGCTTAACTTAGCTAAGTCAATCTGTGGCTTTTCTGCATTCCCATTTTTAACCTCTTGAAAATAAGATTGTTCTATTCTCTTGTTGTCTAGGGTTAAGGGAGGTCCCACTCTTAATTGTGACACATTTTCTTGCAATGCTGGAGATTGAACCCAGGGCCTTGGCATATGCTAGATAAGCACTTTGCCTCTGAGCTACACTTCCAGCCCTGCAAGTGACACTTTGAGTAGGAGAAGGGGTGAACTTGATCTTTTTCAAAAGCTTGGTCCAGAGGTACTCAGAAAAGTCTTCTTAGAACACTGACCAGGGTTTGGTAAACTCAGAAATCTAAATAGTCTAAAATTCCTGGATTGCCATGGATCTGGAAGGCAAAAACTCTAAGAAAGCTCTAAAATAATCTCATCTCTCCAAAATGCTCAGAAATCAGAATGACAGATTGTTGGAAATCAGAGCCTTATGATGGATGGAGAAAATCAGATGCCCCCTACATATAAAATTTCATATATAAAAAAATATGTAACTGTTACATATATGCATAGTGTGTGTGCATGTGTGTGTAGAAAGAGATAGAGAAACTCAGAATGTTTCCAACTTGATCTAAAGAGCTTCATTAAGAACCTTAAATAGCTCTCAGCTATTTAAAGTGTTCTATGATTTGTTGGTACAATAACTTGGAAATGGCATATCTGCTTCCAAATCAGAGATTTCCGAAAGCTTTTTGAAATGAAATAAGAGCACACAAATATAAGGAATCAGAAGAAATGTATATTTAGGAGAAATCTAATTTTTGTAATTAAAGCTATTCCATTTTATATATTATAAAAATACATTAGCATATGTTTTTGAAAATGTTATAGGCTTTTTCATGTTGTGCACCAAAATAGCTCATGAGCAAGCAATTCTTGTATTTTTGTTTTCAGCTTGTGCTTTGGAACACTACTATAGTTGCTTCCTGAAAAAAATGAAAACAATACAAAATAATTTTAAAAAGCAGTAATAACATACAATATGATTTAAACTGTTTGATTAATTTTAACTTTTAAATAGGTTGATGGGGCAAAAATAATGGCAAAAGTAATGTTCAAAAGTTAGTATTTCATCAGTATGGAGGTATATATTTCAGTATATATTTCATCAATATACCAGGAATGGAAGCAGTGTATGACATAGCTATACCACTCCTCAGTGTTTATCCTAAAAACCAAAATCATCACACTATAGCAATACATACATACCCATGTTTGTAGCAATACAATTCACAATAGCCAAACTATGAAATCAGTCTAGGGGTCCATCAGTGAATGAATAAGTAAAGAAATGTAGTATATATACACAATGGAATTTTATTCAGCCATGAAGAAAAATGAAATTATGTCACTTGCAGGAAAATGGGTGAAATTTGAGACTATTATGTTAAGTAAAATAAGTCAAACTCAGAAGATCAAGGGTCATATGTTTTCTCATGTATGTGGGAGCTAGAGAATAAAAAGGAAAAAGTAGAGAATCATGAAAATCAAGGGATATCAGTAAAGTAGAGGAAAGAATTCAGGGCAAGGAAAGAGGGAAAAGGAAAGAAAAGAGAAATACTGGGGAATGATATTGGCCAAATTGTATTTTTATATCATGTGTATGTATGAATATATAACAACAAATCTCACTATTATATACAACTATAATGCAACAATAGAAAATATGGAAAAAAATCACATTGTATAAAGATGTAGCATTTCAAGTTTTATCAATTTTATGCTAGAATTAATAATGATATATATATATATATATATATATATATATATATATATATAGTAGAAATGTAGAGAGAATTGTGGTACTTACATTTTTTTAAGTCAAGCTTTGCCATTTTATTAGCAAAATGTCATGATTCAACCAATAGTATTGTTAAGTCAGAATGCAAAGTTATAAAATAACCCATCATTTCAATGCATTAAAGGTGTTTAAGTAATTTTGTCTTAATTTAAAAATGGCTATGTATTTAGCAGCAAAGAAGTTAACTATTTTATTTGGAAAAAGTCCTGAAAAGACTCAGAAACTTGGGCTGGGGCTGTGGCTCAGTGGTAGAGCACTTGCCTAGCACGTGCAAGGCTCTAGGTTCAATCCTCAGCACCACATAAAAATAAATAAATAAAATAAAGGTATTATGTCCAACTGCAACTAAAAAAAAAACTATTTAAAAAAGTCTCAGAAACTCTTATAATTTACTAATGATTTGAAAATAGAATTTTCTTATTTGGTAAACTACAAACATTGTCAGGATCAAGCAAAATTAAAGTTAGTGAAGATAACTGGAAAACAATGCATTTAATGAGGAAAGACAAAGTGCACTAGTATATATTAAGCAGTACTTAACACATGTCACCAAGCAGACCTTGCATTTCAATGCTTTGAGGAGAAAAAAGAAAATGAATTTAAGCAATGTCTGTTCTACTATTATAAAATGAAAAAGTGACCTTTTATTAGAATTCTGGAGACAGGAAAATGAGCATAAGTATAATTTATTGGTCATTTGCCTGTTTTCCCTCAGCTTCAGCTTTCTGACTGCACCCCTACCCTACCCTACTCCCTGCCCCACCATGCTCTTCTGTTTTCAGCTATGAGAAGACAGGACCTGGTCTCTGCAACACACTTTTCCCTTGACAGCTGGATCCTAATAAGCTTCTGCCCTTAGAAGGGAAGCCAGGATTTTCTCCTTCTTGTATTAGGGCTGTTCCTGGAACCCCTGTGGTTGGTTTCAGCCTCCATTTTGTTTTGTTAAGTCCCAAACCAGCCTTATTGCATGCCCTTATCCTGCCTCCCTTATATTTAAGTTTAAAATCTAGCCTTGGCTTTTATTACTTGAAGAACTTCAGTGTCCTTCCTACTCTACCCCATGTCCTTCCTCAACCTTGTTAATATTTCTTATGTGAAGCTTTTATTTCATTAATTGTTGGAAAATTTTCTCTATGAAATCAACTGCAAACTGATTAACATCTGCCAATCAATATTTTTTACAATTTGCCTATACTACCCAACATTTCCCCCTAAGTCAGAGGTGAGGACTTGATGTTCTTTTAAGAGTTACAGTCAACTAAACCATCTTTTTAGTACCTATAACATGTAAAGCATGTGGTCTTCTAAATTCTCATAATTGAGTGACAAAGACAGGTTTGCATAAAAGTTTAATACAAGTACACTACAGGAAGGGCTATAATAAAGATAAAAACAGATACCTAAGGAGAGGGTAACTAAATATTTTGTAGAAAGGGAAAGGATAAGGGAAACTTGGCAGTGAAAGTGGAGATTGAGCAGAACCCAGAGGGTGCTAGGAGAGGTAGACTGGACAAGCAGGACACAGCCCAGGCAGAGGGAACATGCAGAATGAAAAGAATATTTTCTAGGAATGATTTGGGAAAAGAAGGCAGATTTCAAAACTGATTTTGGAGCTTTTGGTATTGATTTTGCATGTAATGATGAATCTTTGAGGATTCAAGAATACCATTATAGCTACATGATCTTGAATTTGCCATTATAGTTACAGATCTTGTGCTTATTTAAGAACCTAAATCCAACACCAATGTAGAAGACAGAATGAAAGTGTGGGGGACTGTAAGCAAAGAATGCAGGAGACTGTTATAATAGGTAAAGTGAGAAGTAAAATCATAAGTCTAACAGTGACTTTAAATGAGGAACAGAGATGAGTCATATATATTGGTTGGATATAGATGGCACTAAGACCACTTGAGACGTGGAGCTTGTGGAAAGGGAAAGTCTAAGAAGTATCAAACTGAAGGATCAGAAAAGATGGCATTGTCATTAACTGAGACAGAGTGACAGGAGGAGAAATATGTTTGGGGGGAAAAAAAAGAGGAATTCAGTGTGGAGCAGGTGTAATTAAAGATGCCTTTTTTTTTCCTCTCACTTCTTTCTTTACTTCTACCATAGCCCTATTCTTGAGTGCCTTTTTCCTCCCTCTCCAGATCTTTTAATTTTATACAACAGTACCAACTTTCATGTGTTACTGATGGAGTGACATTTACAATCTTCTGTAATCACTATAGCCATTAGGGACCTTTCCCTCCTACTAATCTCCCTAATATTCACTATCACTGTTTTCTACATATTGTACTGGCATCTGAATTCCACCATTCTCAGAACCTTATCCCATGTGGCCCAGGCTAAGCTAATTAAATCCTGTGGCTGCAATGATAGAATCAGTGTCCCAAGCATGTGTCCTAAGCCAGGTCAATGGCATAATTGGGGAATTTTTGCTGGATCTTTTGGAAAGAAGTTTGTTCTTTCTGCATTGGCTGCTGGACTGGTAGAAAGTAAACCTGTTGGTGACTACTTTTGCCCTGAGGACTGGGGAGAGGAGTTAGCCTAGTAGTGAAGCTGCCACTAAGGAGAATAAAGACAAAAGAGAGAGCACAGGTTCTGGATGGCATTGCCTGAGTCCCTGGGTTTAGTTGTGGCAGAAACCAGACTACTTCTTGGCTGTTCATCAGGTGATCCGTTCACTGCCTGAAACATCTCAAGCTGAATGTCTGCCCCTTGCTATTGAAAAGGAGTGGTGACATTACCTGCAGTTTTCATTTTCTGTGTTCTTTTGTAGCAATGTATAATGTGAATAACATTTCCAGTAGGGCTGCCTAGTCTCTGCCACCAAGGCTCTTAATCCTCTCTGTGTCCCAGTGGTGCCATGCAGAAGTACTGAGCACATGACCTTTACTTGGGAAACATTTACTGGTATCTGCATATGTGGAGACATATCTTACATTTAAAACGAACTGTACCTACCTATAGTTACATTCAAATAAAAACTGAAGCCATAAATGTTTCCAAGAACAACATTCTTCCCATCAGAAAGCTAATGACTATTGTCAAGAGCTGAGCAGATGTAGCCATAGTTGACGTTGTGCTGCTGCTGCTACTGCTACTGCCACTGCCACCACTGCTAGTGCTGCTGCCACTGCCACCAGGGACAAGCTGTGCCAGCAGGCTAAAAGTTCTGGATTCTACCCGAGCCACGTTATCCAGGAGAAATTCAATCTTAAAATTTTTTCCTAGGAGAAAGAAAAAGAATCATAGTAATTGATTTCCTTGATTATTTTCACATAGTTCCAATTTGGGTTTCGTTACTTTCAGTGTCTTATTCCTAATGAAGAATTTTTGGAAATGAGTCAAGTGAACTAGTTTTAAGCACAAACAAGTGTAGAGAAGGTCTCGAGTGAGAAGAGTTCAATCGGTCCATTATCCATGGGCAGGGAACCTGGGTAGATTTTCTTTGTGCAGTAACAGAAGCTACTTCTTTAGAGTTCTTTGCTAGAGAAAGGAGACAGGCTGTTGGAAACACAGGACAAGAAGGCAGACAGGTGAAAGTGCTAAATCTCTGTTTCCTCCCTGCATACCTGATCTGGGAGTGGGGAAGTCTCAGCTCTACTTGGGAAAGATAGTGATGGATACTGAACTCCATATTTTGAAAAATTTCAGGCTACAGAAGAGTTGAAAAAATAGTACAACAAATACCCCTGTGCCCTCCTCTCAGATTGAACAATTTTTAACCATCTTCCACATTTGCTTTAAGTCAGAGGCTGTTTTTGCATTGCACCATTGAGACCCTCCCTCCCTCCCTCCCTCCCTCCCTTCCTTCCTTCCTTCCTTCCTTCCTTCCTTCCCCAGGTAGAAAGAAACCTGGGGAGACATTGTTAACATATATAGAGTACTAAGGATAAAAGCTTATCCAGATATTTTTTAAATCCACATGTTAAATCTTCCCACAGTTTTGATATAAGATAACCAATATATTTTTCCCTGATACAATTTCTTCTCTGAGAATACTGCTATCTAATAGCAGTAACCCCATAGAGCAGGGCTTGTGAGTTCTTATTCTTCTGTTTTTTTCTATTATCTCTTTTTAAAAATTCACTTCTGTTTTCATTCTTCTTTTTTCTTTCAGGGAGAGAATATAAATACATCTTAACCTTATTTGTGTCTTTAGAAATAGTATCAATGCATTCCATCATTTTGAAGATGTATAGACACTGTACAATTCCCTGTCACTGACAATTCATGAGATTACTGTATTTAAGTTTTCCCTTTTTTCAGCCTGAAATAAAAACTCTCCATTTTTGTAGCAGGTGATTTTTTTTCTTAACATTTTTCAGTGAGTAAAGAATTTAAGGTGTATTTTGCTATTTATTTTGGTTTTCTTGTTCTGCAGTGTCATGAGCAAGGCAAAGCAAACCTTTTGGTGAGACCACGTGGAGGAAAACTGAAGAACCCAGCCCAAATTCAGAATCATGACCTGAGAAATACAACCCCAATCAAGCCATTCTAGGCAACCCCAGCTAAATGTAAATGACTGCTGAAGCCCCTGAAATCATGGAACAGAGATGAGGCTTCCAGGCCCAAATTCTTGACCCAAACAATTGTGAGCAAATGCATTGGTTATTGTTTTAAACAATTAGATTTTCAACTGGTGTGATATGTAGCAATAGGAACTGAAACAAAAACTAGACATTAAGTAGGTTGATAGATGAACATGTCTCAGAAGTCTGTTAGCAATACTATCTTTATCTAGGTTGGTCAAAAATTCAATCTCACTACTTCTTCTCCCACCCTTTCTTCACCTGAGTCTCACATCCCTATTTTCTCTTCTACAAGCCACAACCCGTATCTCCTCTACCAAGGTGGCTCTGCAGAGCTGAATGTAGAAGACACGGTTGCTGGTCTGTCAGGATGCAATATGATCTGCAAGGGGATTTCCTGCAATGCAGTGATAGAGTGAGTATGTACTAGAAAGAGCCCAGGGAAAGATGTTTTGTTAATTTTCTCACATATACTATTTTTTACAGTAATTTCACTATAGCTAATCTATAAACTGGCTAGCTGATAAAAGTAATTAAGAGATGACTATATTTGCATTCCCTTATTATATATAACCAGGGACCCCATACTTGATGAGAGACAGAGAAAAGATAGAGAAAGAGAGGAGGAGGAGGAGGAGAAAGAGAAGGAGGAAGGGGGGGGAGAAGGAAGGAGTGAGAAACAAAGAAAGAAGCAGCAATGACTTTTCTTCACAGCAGATCAGATATACTGATGGAAGATTTGAATTTAAAAAAATACTGTATAAAATGAAAATGTTTTAATTATTGTTTTATTACCACAATAAAATGTCAAAAACTATTTTACTGCTTTAACACTCCCGTGATCTAGTTACTTTGGAACATTCCTACTTGAAACTGCAAATTTGAAGACCAGATCTTTGCCACCTGGCACTTTCTGGCTCCGCCTTAATGAAAAGATGAGCAACCTTCTCTTCGGGCAGTGTTTCTGTCAGGTGCATCATTTTCCATAAAGTTCCAGTGCTACCACCATTTATGCTGATTTATAAAAGAATTTGACTCTGTCCTTAACCAGCAATCATTAGAACATTGTAGGAACTTGTCTGAAAGCACCACATTGAGCTCATTATCATTTGATTCTTATTGAATGTTAGGATATTGCTGTCCACTAGGCAGACTGAACATATTTGGTGTATGGCATTATCAAACCATGAAGAAACAAAAATAAAGGGCAAAACTCTTTGAAATTATTTTAGCTTTTGGTTTTTATTTAAAAAATTAGAGCAGTTTTGAATTTTTTCCCCCTATTTCACACTTTGTACTTATTTTTATTCAGACTTATGTATGTGTTTGACAGGAGAGAGCAATGGTAAGAAGTGGGGACTTCTACTATATAACTTTCAGAAATGTTCTTATATGGGCCCCAGGTTGGCTAGAAAGATTAATGTAGATCTGTCTCAAGTAGATACCCCATTATCCATCAGCAGCAGAAAGCTGTTTTTGATTTTTTGTTTTTCTTTTTTTGTTGTTTTTGATATATTGTTGGTCTCCAGCAGAATAGTTTCTACCAGCAGAAGTTATGCCATCAATTCCTAAATAATAAGCATCCCTGTGGAAGTTATGGCTGTATTTACTGTATCAACATTGAAGTATCACCTAGTACAGGTTCACTGGGCACACTTTTACAAGAAGTCAGAGGAGTCTTTGTTTCTTACAATTCTCCACAGCAACTGTTTGTGGATCTGATAGGTACTGGGAGTCATGATAATGCTCATGTTTTCTCCTTTGCATTGACTTTGAGAAAGACTATAGCCAATTTTCTAGCTCAACTGTGAACTCCTCCATTGGGTATTAAAGTAATTTACACTTTCGCTATTGTTTCTTTTCTTGAATTTGAAAATTTGTATATTATTTTTTCTAACTATAAGTGTAACACATAGTTAGTGAGAAAATTTAGAAGAAAACAGTGTATAAAAAGAACATATGAATCATGATATTTTCATGTATATCCTCAAAATGCTTATTTCAATTTGCTTTGAATATAAAATATATTTTTATATGCTAGATTAAATATTCTGAAACAAGACAGAGTATAATATTCTGCTTTCTGTAATTTATTGACCAAAGTATCAGAGAATGTTCTTTTTTTTTAATATTTATTTTTAAGTTGTACTTGAACACAATACTTTATTTTACCCATCTATTTTTATGTGGTGCTGAGGATGGAACCCAGGGCCTCACACGTGCTAGGCGAGCACTCCACTGCTGAGCCACAATCTCAGCCCCTCAGAGAATGTTCTGTTCATTAAAAGATAATTATAATTATCCCTATTATGAGAGTTCACTCACCTGTTCTAAGAGGAGTAAGGTCTGTGTAGTTGGCCCAACAGCTGCTAAATGGAATTGTTGTATTACCACTAAGGCCACTGATTAGGTTATTACTGGAATCCTTTAGCATAGCCTTTAAAGTAAGTGAAGTAATCCCAACTGAGACACAATTACCCTAAAGGAAAAAGAACAACAGGGAATTGTAACAATGTCTCTTTCCCATGCTTAAAAACAAAAAACATGCTAATCTTCACTTTTCAGCATGCCTAATTATAAATTTATAATTTGCAGAAGCTCCTTCTCACATAAGAAGCTCATAGATGAGCAGAAGCTCAACTTTATTTAAATTAAATGTTTTAAAAACACTAAACAAGGTTATGCACAATAAGAGTCCAACTTCTAAGGGGCAGTGCGGTCCTCAGGTCACCAGCATTCCGGTGTTAGCTAAATTGATTCAGTCTCCTGCATTTATAGCTCAACCTCTTCACTTAGGGACAGTGTCCAGTGGTGACTTACATCAGAATCGACTGCCTTTACTGAAGGTTGCTGAGAGAATGGCTGCCCTGGCTGTGCTGCCACTGGCTGGGCTATCACCAAGAGTGAGGACACAAAAGCCACATGGTGAACAGGAAACGCAGACCTTTCAACTGGTTCGGCAGTCACCTGGCATGGACAGGAGTAAGGCACTCATTTTGTAGTAATAAACGGCATTCCTCAGCAAGTCCCAGCCAAGCTAAGTACAATACAGTCATTGTTGATTCAAAAATATATCTAATATGTAAAACTTGTATTATTACAATATTTCCTTTAGATCAGATATATGAAATACTGTTACAAATATTTGAAGGAAAGCACATGTGGAACCAATACAGAGTTTAGAAGATATATTTCTTTTTTCAATCTAGTTTATTTATTTTTTTTGAAAGACATTGTTACCACCTTAGTGATCCCATAAAAAATAGTCAACAGTGAATTACAAAGACAAATCCTCTAAGTTATTGTATTCAATTAGAAAATGAGAGTTAAAATAAGATAAGCAACAATACTCTAAATTCTTAAAATGCATTTTTTTTTTTTCTAATTGTATGGTCTTACCTTAATCCAGCCAGGATCTTTTGGGCTGGGGATAGGATTGGTAATAGACATAGAAGAAATATTAAAGCCCAAGATACTATTGGTTTTTCCTAAAATTGTGACTTTTCCAAGAGAACCAGCAATTTCCCGGAGTTCATATAATTGCATCTGACCTATAAGGAAACAGTATTATGACATTTTGATCAAAAGAATATAGGACTGTAAAGACACGAGTTTTTCACTTTAGTTTTGTATGCCTTGCTCCTCATATTATAGCATCCTAAAACTTTCTAGCTATACCTGGAAAAAACATGGCCATTCGTGAGTTATGGCAACTTAAAAACTCAGTAGAATATATTTCAACCTGAAATTATGGAAAATACAAAGGTAGATAAAACAAATACAAGAAAAAATGAAAATACAGTGAGATAATATCTCAATACTTTCCCATGTCAGTTTCTGTTTAGAAGCAAAACACTATTGTGCTTTTCTATAAAAATATCTTTTTAAAAAAATAGCATGTTGCTTTTGGAATGGAAGAATAGTTAGCAAATCCATTAAATTATATATGTTTATTAGTAAGTTGCTAAAGTTATCATTAAGATGCCAACAAATTGTTACTTGCCTAGAACATTTGACAATTTTTAAGGTTTATTTCAACACTACATATAGTTTCTGTTCTCTTTTTCTAGCATGGCAGGGCTGGTATTTCCTCTTAAGCTTACTCTAGCCACAGTCCTCCTTACCTTATGAGGTGGCACCTTCATGACTCATATTCTTTGTCATATTCTGGTGCTTTTGCTTGATCCCTTCTACTGCACCTCTCTGCCACATCATAGCTAAGCAATTATTAATTTCTGTCTCCACTGTCAAAATCCTAGTTAAAGCTATCATCAGTGGATCTCATATCCATTCTTGTCCCTTTCCCACTCCATACACTGTAGTTAGAGTGATCTTTCTAAAAACAGCCTATAGTCAAAATAATGGTTTGATGTACTGTAGGCCTTGTTAAATACTTGTTTCTAGGTAACCTGCATCTTCCATATCCAGAGTCATGCCTTGAGGAGTCAAACACTGAGTTTCTTCCATTAAGGCTAAACCATGAAGCTTGGTGTATTCAGGAAAAGGAGCTGATGACTTTCAGGGCCATTGGGTCTAACAAGACACTCTGAAATCCACAGTCAGGGAATTTTAGTCCCTGTCAGTTTAAAAAGTCTCTGTTCGGGGCTGAGGATGTGGCTCAAGTGGTAGCGTTCTCACCTGGCATGCACAGGGCGCTGGGTTCGATCCTCAGCACCACATAAAAATAAAATAAAGATGTGGTGTCCACCAAAAACTAAAAAATAAATATTAAAAAATTCTCTCTCTCTCTCTCTCTCTCTCTCTCTCTCTTTTAAAAAAAAAATAGTCTCTGTTGGATGACTCATACCCCTTTGGGCAAATGTTCAATCTTTCCAGATTCCTCTCTCATCCCTGACTCCTTCCAGGAGAGCCTTTTCCAGAAAGCCTCCCAACCATGAGGTCCTGTGTGATCTAATTACAGCAATACCAAGGCACTTTGTATCCATGCACTACTTACTACTACTTGGGTCTAACTGCAGAGTGGCAGCTCTGACCTAGTTTGTACTCTGAACAGATTCCCTCTGACAGTTTGACATGTGGAGGCATTCGTTTCTACTGACTGCCATCTAGAAACCAAAGACCTTAACTTTAAGACCTCTTATTCCTGAACCCAGGACCCTGCCTGCCCAGAAGTCTTCTTAGTATTTAAGTAATTTCTTTCTAAGACATCTGGGGATTTCTGGGTATCCTAATACTATGTGAAGGCTATGGAGAGCCAAAAGTACAACTGTATTCACATCTTTGTTTCCATTTTCCAATATTTTGCTGTGATTCGCTCCATACCACTTGTAAGGCTATTCTTAAGACTTGAAATTTAGTGCCAGTTGATATTGGAAAACACATCATTAGCCTGTTCTTCTTTGCTATCCCCATGTTGTATGTTCTCAAACTAACACCTACTTAAATAAATCTAACAAGATAAAATTGCTTTAAAGAGATGGATTGGGAGGAGTTGTGTGTGAGAAAATTTACGTGACATAGAAAATAAATCAACAATTTTTTTGGACATCTTGTGGTTAGTGTGGTAAACTTTGGACCTCGCTATATGCAAGAGCTTACCAAGGAGTTCTAAGAGTAGATGAGTAACCTACATGTGTACCATGAACCACTACAACTCCTATACTAAATTTATAGTCAAAATCATGTTGACTCCAAAGCACTGAGCCTATAAGACCAAGAAAGTACAAGGATAAGGGAGGAAAGTCAGCTATGACTCTAGGCAGAAAACAACATGGAAAATCTCTTTGCAACACATGCCTACAGCTTCCTATGCTCTTCCAACCAGGAGGGTTTCCTTGACAGATTCTGCATCACTAATCTCTCAGCCATGAGGTCACTTTCTTTGGCAAATCTTCCCAGATCTATTATATTGGTCGAATCCTTTTATTTAATTTGTTAGTTACTACAATAACAAAACAAAGTCTGAAATTCCTTCACAATTTCAAATTTGGTTGGGATTACAGGAGTAAAGAAGGGAAGTGTTTCTAGGCTTCTCTAGAATTTTCAGATGTGGGGCTAGTGGGATTTCCTGAGGCCTGGCTCACTAGGCCCTGCTAGAATTATTTATGGCAGAGAACTCAGTAATTACATTCTCTGTTTCAAAGTCTACTATTCATACCTGTGGTGTCATTGCTTAGGAACTGAGTGGGAGGATCTCCAATCTCCAATTCAATTGTGCCTCCTGTGGATCTCTTCATCCGCATATTCTCCCCTCTTAATATTTTGCTGACACGGATTTTGTCACTTGGTATTTTTAGGAACAAGACAAGATTTCTAACCAGATTATGTGAACTGTAAAAGTCATCTTCTGTTATAGCAGGTAGTTGGAAAGAAACAAATATGACTGTGGCAGTGTAGATTTCAACAGGTACATTTCCTTTAACCAAAAGGTAAAGCATTTGGTAAGTCCTATCAAAGTAGTTTTCACCCAGGACAGTGGAGTCCAAATGAGGAAGGAATTGCTCTATGATGGAAAAAGATCAAAACAGCACAGTTAAATATATTTACATCATCAAAATTGCCAGTCATACTTAGTATTTGTTTAATTCAGAAAATTCCAAAAAAGTTCAATATTATCACTTTCATTAAAAAAGCATACTGAAAACTTAAAAACATTTATAGAACTGACATGTAAAATTAAAGACAATTATTTAAATAATACCATTAATACTCATTATATATTTAATGTATTTTAAAAACCAATTAGCTATAAACAGCATAAATGAGAAACGAATCTAGTTATAAACACAGAAGTTTATAATCCTATACTTGTAATTCTCTTTATATAGTCAGAATTTTAAAGCCTTGACTGAGGCATTTGGTAATTCAAAAATATAAATTTAAGAGCCATTGAATTTATGGAGTGCCATATAGCAATTCTTAAAAGAGCATTTATAATTCAGTGTTTCTATTTTTATGGAGTACAAAAGAATCTAATAAAAATGAAGCATATACTAAAACATCTCAGAAGAATCTTAAGCCAATGGAACAGGTTTACATGTTAGCTGAAATATCCACGGCTAATGAAAAATTCTAGGGAATTGAACTTTAGAAAATTGATTGAGCTTATTATATATAAATGAGTATATATATATATAATTTTATAGCAGACTATCAATAATGTTTAAGAAATAATAAATTTACTAACATATTGAGCCCAAAGGATGAATAGTATAATAGTAATTTAATATAATAAGACATGTAACTTCTTACCACATTTCATAGGGAGGCCTACTAGGAAAAGGAAAGTAAAATCTTAGGGAAGAAGAAAATATTTCATATGAATGTAACAGATTATAGCATTAAGAAGTCATTTCATTATTACTATATATTTCCTCAATACCTAGTATAAACTCTGGATGCCGTTTGACATAAATATTGTGTGAATCTGAGGAAATTGCTTTGTATTATATATTGAACATTATAAGTTGAACATTCTCTCAAGCTACTGTTAAAGGTGCATACACCACTTATCCTAGGTAACTTTCTTATCACATGAAATTTCTTATACATGAAATTATCACAATTAATAAAGGAAGCAGAGACACAGATATAACATTTTGGATAAGCTGAAAAATATATCAGTATTCATAATACAGATACAGTATATTTGCATTCAAAATGCCAAAGCAAAAATTAACTTAAAAGCAATGCTATTGGGCTGAGGATGTAGCTCAGTATATAGAGCACTTGGCTAGTAAATGTGAGACTGAGACCCTGGATTTAATGACCAAATGGCCAGTACAGGAAAACAAATCAAAACTTTTTTTTTTGTTGTTGTTTTCATAAAAATAACAACCTATACATACATTTATCAATATGAAGGCAGTAATAATGTTGTTTTCTGCCCTTTGGCACTTAAAAAACAATTCCATATATTAAATTCTGCCTATTCAGAGTTTTTCTTTTCCTAACTTTGAATGACAGGGTGCTTGGTACCATGTGTGTTAAAAATTTGTGAAAACTAAGTTATAAATATGTAAATGTGAAAAGGGATAAAACTGATTCTCTTAGCTTTTCAAGAAGTAACATAGCACAATGGTTAATTCATGAGTTCTAGAACTGGACTCTGTTCTTGCCCTGTTTGCACCAGAGTTGAGACTGCTATGAAATATATGCCCCTACCAAGTTCATACCTGGAAGCCCTAATCCCCAATATGCTGACATTTGGAAAGGGGCCTTTGAAGGGTTTAGATAAGATCATGAAGGTAAGGACTTTCTGACATGTAGGAATGTCTGTGGAAACATCAACTATTTGTTTTATTAGTCAAAATAGACTTGTTTTATAAATGGCAACGAGTACAGGTCACTCATAATACTCCCAAGTTGAGCTTATATTATGGTCTACAGCATGCATTCATGTAATGGTGAGCCACAATTATGGATCACATCTAAAAATGATGATCAGTAACACACAGAATGGCATATCTGATGCTAATGTCATTAAAATAATCTTGTTTCACATAAAAAGACTTAAGCAGAGAATGAATCGTGATTTTATAAGAATTGCTAAGTGAGTAAGTGTATCCTCTACATGTATTTCATTTAAGCCACATTTACTTTATCATATTTACTTCCTAGTGTTAAGATTGTGTTATACTAGCTTTCTTGGCAATATGCCTGGTGACTACCAACTAACTTAGGTTCTGACCTCCATGAAATAGAAGTAAATAAGAAAAAAAGTACTAATTTTCTGAGCAAAATCTCTTTGGATATAGGAATAATTAAACTTAATGTATGTCAAATGAAAACTTCAGGGAGCAAAGGCAGCCCATCATTTAAAAAAAAAAAAAAAAAGCCTTTTATTTTTATGTGTAGATCGATGGGTTCCATCAGGAGTAATCTTTTAGGACACAACATGCATGAACATGTCTTAGTGTTTGGTGGACCGCAGCCAAAAACTTATTTTCTCCTGTATTCATCAATAGCTAAGGAATTAAAAATGTTATTAATTAAACATTGCAAAGAATTTTATTAGTAACACAAACAACCATGTGCACTGCACTTTTCTGAGGAAATACCTGTGTGCAGATGCTTATTAAGTTCGCAGTATTTTTGCTGGGTGTTCCATACTGTATTTTTGGGACAAACCAATGAATTGTTCACATACACATCCAAACGCTGAAGTGTGGAATAAAAAATTCCTACTACAACAGCCTGTTAAAAATAAACATGTTTGTGTTTTAAAAGATTAATGAAACAGCATCTTAGAATTTAGCACTTAAAAATGTCCTTCAACTATATATACAGTCTGTAAAATATTAAAACTAAGTTTTGTGGATTTAGGGAAAACATTCAACTAAATTTTAAAAACAGGCTTACGTTCAGCTATTCATTCAGATGTTACAACCTAACTCTTAATTGACAACTCTCTGTAGAACATTTTAATATATAGGAAAGAAATTATTAGAAGAGTATCACTGAGTTAAAGGAAGGGTTCCTTAAAAAGACAACAAAGTCCAATTCAGGCTTTCAATTCCAAGGGCAGAGAAAGGGAACACGTAACCATGCTCTGTATCATGGAGTCACACAAAATTGAATACTTAATGTTGAAAGAAATGTTTATTGTTGATAAAAGTTTGTTAGTAAGACTTAGAAAAATCTATCACAAGATTTTGTTCAATTTTAGTGTTTGTATTCTCTCCATTTTGTGCTATCAAACATGACTACAAGGTAAAGAGACTAGCTTTTGCAACATCAAGGAAAGATTAATTGGGAATCTTTGGGAATCTTATTTGATATTATCTTGAGTGGCAGAGATATTAATGGTCACATTACCTTATCATTGCCATTTTTAATTTTAAAATTAAAATATTCTCTTAATTTAAAAAAAAATCAAAAGTCATGTTCCTATCTCAGCCTGGTATGAGTGTAGCTGTAGCAAAAAAATCACTGCCTTCTTTGAGCTTACATCCTAATGAGGTCAGGGAGAATAGATAACAGAAACATTAATAGTGAAGTCTGAAGCATATTAAAAGGTGCTAAGTGCTATGGAAAAAAGAAAAGGTAAATCATGGTAGGAGAAATTGGGAGACCCAAATGGTGGGAGGTGATCAGGATAGGTCTGTTGAGAAAATGGTAATTGAGGAGAGGGGGAATTTAGCCATCTAGGTTATAATGTTCCAGGCAGATGAAACACCTGAAACATACTTCCAGGTGGTAGCATGTATGGTATACTGAAGCTCGGTGTGGTTGGAGGATTAGAAGAAGCAGCCAGGGAACTAAGGAATGGGGAAATTCACATAGGGTCCTGAAGATTTTTGTGAAGACTCTGACTGTTGTACAGTGAGAGAATAGTGGGGAAATCATTGCAGGCTTTGGGGCAGAGGAGAGGGCTGATTTGTGTTTGGCCAGAGAAGAGATCTGATGGTTTGCAGGTATCTTTCTGTCTACTAAAGTGAGAATAGACCATAGACAGGCAAAGACAAAAGGAGGAAGACAAGTTCCCTGCTTTAATACAAGGAAAGGATAATGTTGACTCCACTGGATGGCAGCAGTGGAGGTGGTGAGAAGTGATCAGATTGTGGATATTTTGAAAGGAGACTAAGCAGAATTCATAGATGGATTGGATGAGAAATGAAAGATTAGAGGGGTCAAGAGTAGCTCCCAGGGCTGGAGATATAGCTCAGTTGGTAGAGTGCTTGAATAAGGACCTGGGTTCAATCCCCAGCACCACAAAAAAAAAAAAAAAAAAAAAAAGAAAAAAAGAAAAGAAAAGAAAGAAAAAAAAAGAGTGGTTCCCAAACTTTGACTTAAGCAACTGGAAAGGATGGATTTCTATCATCTGAGAAGAAGCAGATATGTCTCTGTTCCTCCACTCCTGAATTCACCTTTTTTTGCATCATATCTTTCTGTTCCTAACACTCTGGGATTTTGAAGTCTCATATTCTTAGAAAAGAAAATCTAAATTATAGGACTACCGTTAAAACTCATACTATTTTTCTCACTGACATAGTGTGTATAAATTTAATATCCCAGCTGAATTCATTTTATAGCAAATATTTGACATTATCAAAGATATCTTTTATGGTTTGGATATTATGTGTTCCCCAAAAGCTCATGTTTTAGACAACATGAATGTTCAGAGGTGAAATGATAGATTATGAGAGTTGTAACCTAATCAGTGGATTAATCCATTTGATAGGTTAATAATACGAATGTATTACTGGGAGGTAACTATATGCAAGTGAAACATGGCTAAAGGAAGTGGGTCACTGGGGCATGCTCTTGAGAATTATATTTTGTTCCTAGTTAGCCATTCTTTCTCTGCTTTCTGGCTCTGATGACCTGAGCATCATTCTTTTTTACCATAATATTCTGCCTCACCTCAGGACCGAGTCAGCTAACTAGGAACTGAACCTCTGAAATTGAGCCCAATATAAATTTTTCTTCCTTTAAGTTGTTCTTGTCGGTTAATTTGGTCACAACAAGATTCAACAAAATATTTAGAGCAATATGCTACAATCTCTAAAGTAAATTCCAAAGATATTTCTCTTTCTCTTTCAAATACACACACACACACACACACACACACACACACAGAGAGAGAGAGAGAGAGAGAGAGAGAGAGAGAGAGCAATGAAAGAGTAAATATATAATATTCCAAGTGTTCATTTGGGATGTACACTATTTTTATGTCAAAATTCAGGTTTGCTTGCTAATCATACATCATAGACATCACTGTCATGCCTCATATATGAAGCACCAAAATCCACTGAATATTTGGAGGAGGCATATTTGGTATCTGTATATATTTTCAGGCTGAGGAAAACTGTGAGCTAATAATACTTTTAGTAGTAAATAATGGTTCTTCAAAAATGATCTTTAAGACTGACAGTATTCATCAATCTCATTTAAAGGGAGTGATAAAATCCTTAGCAGATAAAATATTTGCAGATAATATTATTTTATTAAACACATTATTTCTATCCTATCTTACCTTATTTTGGTCAACATTAAGTAACATCAATCGAAGATTCTGAGGACTGGTACCAGTGAAGTAGACTTCATAAGATTTGTTTAGAGCCACAATGCTGTGAAACAGGGACAGTCTTCTCTGACATGTGTATCCAGCACACCAGCCATGATCCTGGGGGCCTAAGTCCATGCAAAATGAGATGTCATGTTCCTATTTATGAATATTACTAGCATAAAATAGTAAAAATAGCTGTATTAAATAAATTGTGGTGGTTAATTTCAAATATAAGTTCAGCATTTTTACCCATATCCATCCACCATCAATCTAGCCATCCCAAACTTTGAATAAAAAAGGAGGACAAGGAAGGAACTTTCCAATTACCCTACTTTTACAATGCCTAAGGTTAGAGGGGTAAATTAATGTGTTGGTGAAGATTTATACTGGAATGTCACTGGGGGATATAGTAGATTTATATGTATCTCTCATTTAACAATCATTTTCAAGTCTCACATAGTGAAGAAGAAAAATGTTTGATTCTTTCTCTTCCCTATCAAGTGTGAGTTTGGGTAAAATCCAAAATCCATTGAATATTTGGAGGAGGCATATTTGGTATCTGTACATATTTATTACATACCTATAATGTGTGTGATTAGCAAGCAAACCTGAATTTTGACATAAAAATTAATGTACATCAAAACCACTTTTCTCAGGCTCTGTGCTAGGATGTATGATGTAACAAAGTCATTTTGTTAGAAATAAGGGCTGTACTCAGAAAACATGAACATTTGAATACCTGAACCATTGATTCAATAATGTGTTCTTTCTTTCTGTACTAGGGAATGAATCCTGGAGGCACTTACCCACTGAGCCACACCCATAGCCCTTTTTTAATTTTGAATTTTAAAATAGGATCTTCCTAAGTTGCTTAGGGCCTCACTAAATTGCTAAGATTAGCTTTGGACTTGAGATCCTCTTGCCTCAGCTATCTTAGCCACTGAGATTACAGGCTTGCATCACCATGCCCAGCTTAATTTGTTCTTTCACTTTCTTATTCATTAGTTAGTTTGTAAATTCACCAAACAAGTTTGTTTTGATCTAGTCTTTAATTTTCCTACATTTTAGTTTTCATTAATTTGTTAAAGACAATCACTGCAGCTACTATTGGGGGATCAACATGATTGATGAACTGAAGCCATCTTTAAATAATACTCCATCAAATCCTCTAAAAACCTAGGATGCTTTTTTAAAACCTGACTCTAGGCATTTTCAGAACATGTATAACTTGATTTTCAGAGCAAACGTCTCTATTTGGTTTCAGTGAAAACACAGTGAAGTATGGAATGATGAATTTTCTTGATGTATTTATTCATTATGTCTACTGAATTTTCTAGCTTGCTTGGAAGCATTATCAATATTTATGACTAAACTTCAATCGAATTTTAAATCAATATAAACTTGTAAAGCTCAAGCATAGCATAACCTTTCTCTTAGCATACAAAATATAAACCCTTGTTTGAATATAACTTCTTTGTGTGTTTTGAAAATAAACATAAAGAAGCAATGTCGGTATATAAAACGAAAAGTTTAGAGTGACAAAAAGTCATGTTTTAAAAATAGAGTATTAATATTTGAAAGGAAACTTTGATGGTATTTAGTAATTTTACCTTGGTGAATTTTTTTCCCCACTTGGGCAGCCAAAGCTTCAGTGATTCTTGTAACACTTTTATGAGTTTTCATGCTATTATCATTTGCTTAAGACTCCTTTAAATTGACAGTCACTAGTTAAAGTTAAAATTTTTTTCAAAGAGAAATGAAAACTTATATTCCCTGTCAGAAGATGGAAATGTAAAAATATGATGAAATGTTTCTCCACTGCATAAAACAGAACAACGTGAAAACATCTTTTCCATTCCTCTATTATTCACTGACTGATCCTCAACTGTTCCCCAAATCTCTGCTTTGTAAACTCTGAAAATTGGCATTTGAAATTGACTTGACTGTTGGCCATAGAGACCAAATGGACTGCATGTTCAGGCGGGACAAGTAAGGGGAGTATTAAAATCATGAAGCTTTGGAATAGCCCTAATTTATTTAATTCTATTCTCTTTTAAAAGTTTAGTGCATATTTCTATGAGGTATTAGCTATTTTGCTGAATTCTAATTTGGGGGATATTAGGGCTTAAACCCAAGGGGAACTTTACTACCACTGAGCTACATCCCCAGCCTTCATTTTATTTTTTGAGACAGCACCTCATTAAGTTGCTGAGTCTGGCTTTGAAATTGTAATCTTCCTGCCTCAGTATCCAGATTCTAGAATACTTTGATGCTTTTTTAGGTCACTACCAGGGTGCAGAAATCTGTCTGATCCAAGTTATATG
Organism: Callospermophilus lateralis; assembly: GCF_048772815.1. Lineage (NCBI taxonomy): Eukaryota > Metazoa > Chordata > Mammalia > Rodentia > Sciuridae > Callospermophilus > Callospermophilus lateralis. The sequence goes on along the minus strand of NC_135320.1, from coordinate 63,808,910 downwards.
TCCCTTTAGTTCTGAGCCTGCTTACTAACTAATCTTTGATCCCAGTGTAATTTCAGTGATATACAATAAATCCATACCTATATATTCAGTTCCTTTTAGAATTTCATCTTACTTATTCGAAAAAGACTTGGTCTCCTAAATAGATCTGCATCTTACAGAGATCATTATCCACCCTCTGTGTACTAGGGTCATATAAGAGCACAGTGAAAGGAACGTGGACTCTAAATCTTTATGAACTGATCTCAAAAGTCAAAGAAATCAAATATGAAAAAAATACATTGGATACAAAAAACTGTCTTCACAAGATTCATGGGAGTGAAAAATGATTAGGCTCTTAAGTAGTCTAAATAACACATTATATATTTTTAAATTTAAGTATGGCAAAATGTATTTTTTGAAATATTTAAGCCATTTTTTTCTTTAAAACATCTATATTATCTCATTAATAAATGTATTAAATTAACACTTCTTCTTCAAATGGTTAATTTTAAATAGTCATCTTTAGCTGGGCCTGGTGGCACACACCAGTAATCCCAGTGCTCAGGGGGCTGAGGCAGGAGGATTGCACGTTCAAAGCCAGCTTCAGCAATTTAGCAAGATGCTGTCTCAAAATTTAAAGAGGTGGGTGGTGCTAGGGATGTACTTCAGTGGTTAAGACCCCTGGATTCAAACCCCAGCACCCCCAAAATTAAAATAAAATAAAATAGCTGCTGTGGCCTTCCTGGTTGGGAACTGCTAAAGAGTAAAGTCTCATACAATACATTGAGTAACTAGTTCACTTACACTATTCACCTACCATTAATGAGATCAACATAACCACTGCTCATGATGGCCACTGGTGAAAGTCTTCGTGTTTCTGTGTCAGTATCCAAGCTTTCAATAACCATCATTGCATATTCCATACCAAAGCACTGATAGCTCTGCCATTCTGGAATGTATTTACAGGTAGAATCTCTAATAATTCCTAGAAACATACATAAATGCATTTTAGAAGTAACCTTTTTGCAAAATATTCACATACCTTATTTTTGATATGAGATTAGCAAAAAAAGTAGAGCTTATACATTATTGGTTAATTTTAAATCAAGCTTTGGAATAGCCCATTATAAAAATAGCACATTATAAAAAATGTGTTTCATTTCATGAACTTAAGTCTAACAATATAAGTTCCAACAAACCTTTATAAGGTGCTTTCTCAGTGACAGGAATTCTACTTCCATTCAAGAATGTGAGCATCACCTTAGGAATTCTGTAGTCTCCAATTCCTAGTTGACTATTTCCATTCCACTCATATTCTGCTTGAGGTATCACTGAACCAGAATTCCCTAGAAAGGAGCCATCTATATCTTTAAGAAAAGATTTCCTTTTGGCATCACAAACCATGTCTACACAATCAGATGGATTCACTTTACTAGGAAAAAAAAAAAGGAAAAAAATGAATGATTTAGTGCATTGTGCTAAAAAAGCAAGATGAATATATTTGAGTGGTTGACAAGAGGGTTTAAAAATATTGATTAATCAAATCCTGTTTCAAAAGGATTTAAAGTGGTACCAAGTAGTATATACAATTAGCATTGTAATGAGGTCTGCTTTTCCATTGTACTGATTTGTTTCATTACCATGAATTCATTAATATTTCAAAATGACAAGTTGTACCTGTGGGATGTAAAATTAGAATTCCAATATGCTATCCCATAATTGTTGAATGATAGATTTCATTTTGTGCATGGTTCATAATATACTAACTTTGCCCTATATAGCAGGTGAATGGTTAGTCTGTTGTACAAGACATCTGAAATCCCTATCTGAGCCAAGAAGTCTTTATTATTTTTCCCTCCCTTTTTGTCTTTAAAAATTATAAAGTATTGCTTTATAATCTAAATATTTTGTGAAAATTCAGCCTCTTCCTATTCTGAACTCATAAGCTTTTCACCTATTACAGATCATTGCATAATCTCATAGACCTTTGTCTATGCATAGACAGATACACTTAGGTTGTGATTTTTATGCTACATATTGGTGACTATTCTGTAGATTACTATAACAAATGAAGCATTATAAATGTGTCATGCAGTTCAATCATATATGGTAAATTAACTTCATCTTGAGTTACCTGGAGTGTTGATTGTTCCCTGCTATAATAATAAAATAGATGCCAAAGTGCAATGTATCGAATATTCAAATTATATACAGTATACAGAGAATACCATGATACAGACTGTGAAGAAATATATTTCATATCAGAGTTATAGCAATTGTGCTATAGGAGTGGAAAGCTCAGATCTTATTAGGTTGTATCTAGCATATCTCTCCTTTTTAGTTGTTGTAAAAGGAACATAAGCTGTAAGTCTATACTAACTGTAATATTCTAGTTTGTAAGAAGAATTTTAATAAGCATTTCTGTTATTCATGTGGTCTTTGTATTTAGGTACATGCAATGTGCTTTTGGAAGAGAATTTGTGAGTAGACTGCTTGGTGGCACACTTTTATTCCAAGGCTGTGAGCTTAGTTAAGATTCACAGAAACAGAGCCTGAAAGGTGGATTTTTGTGTGAGTTATGGAAACAGCACTCTCAAAAGGAGGGAGAGAAGCCACCTGGAGAAAAATAAAGAAGATGACTGTAGTCTTTAGGTTAGTTTCATTCTGATTCCATGGAAACCTCTGCAACTTGAAATGCATTATAGTAATTTGAAGTTATTACTTTAAGACACAGAGCCAGCCTTATATTCCTGAACTGATTGATACTGCAAGGTGGCTTTGGATAAAATCAAAATTCTGAAAAAAGCAGGCAATCATGGGCTGTTATGAACCAACGTTTAAAGCATTACTTAATAAAGAAGTCTCAGAGAGCACCAACAGCATCCACTAGAAGTGTGGATCTCAAAGGATTTGTTATATTAAAATATAATATTAAAAGCATAATATTTTCTTAGTGATATGAATATTAAAATTATAAATTAAATCTGAAAGATTCAATGTCAACTAAATAGAAACTATCTAGTGAGGAGGAAGGGCTCTATTGATCCAAAAAACACTGTAGTTCAACAATTATTAAATTGGTAAGTGTTGGGCTATCAACAATGTAGAATCAGATGAAGTCAAACTACTTATGAAATATTGCATTTTTTGAGTAATGTCTATTTAATTACAGAGAATTATTCCTTTTTTCTCCCCTAAACTGAAAATGGCCAAAGATTTCTGATAGAATTTTTCTGTCTTCCAATATTGTTTACATCTAAATTCCTGGTCTATACTAACTGTAAAAAACAGCCAAATTGGTTTTGTTCTTCTATGTCACAGAATCTAAGTGACCAGCTTCTATAAATATTCTGATATCAACTGATTTTATAAGAATAAAAACCACTGTTCCAAGTTTCTGTGTATTTATAATCACAGTGATTAGAAAGACTGATATTTAATTTCCAAGCACATTTTGGAGTGCCTGTGATAGGATATTTGGAAAACAACAGGTAGCAAAAATAAATAAATAAATAAATAAATAACAAAAAGAGAGGAAATGAGATATATCTTATCCTTTAATAACTATTAACAGAGAGGTATCAATGTAAAATACATATCAGACCCTGTCTCATCTTTTATATTTAATGACCTTCCATCTTTGTTGTTTGTAGTGCTAGGGATTAAGCCCAGACCTCGAATATGCTAGGCAAGCCACTCTACCACTGAGCTACACCCTCAATATTTTTTTAAAAATTTAAAATTTGAGACAGGATCTCTACATTTCTCAGGCATTCCTGGAACTTGTGATCCCCCTGCCTCAGTCTCTAGTAGCTGAGATGACAGAGTGTAGTACCATGTCCAGCAATGCTGATGTTATTGATAATACATAGAAATAAAAGTGAAAATATATATTAAAGCCCAGTTTTAATATATATTGGCTTCTTTGCAACTGGGGAAACTTAGATTTAGATTATTTTTTAAAAAATTTTTTTTAGTTGTCAATGAATCTTTCATTTTATTTATTTATTTATATGCAGTGCTGAGGATCGAACCCAGGGTCTCACGCATACCAGGCAAGCACTGTACCACTGAGCCACAACTCCAGCCCTTAGATTTAGATTATTAAATTCTGAATTTTTAAAATTCTGATTAAAGTTTTGTAGAAGTTAGTTACTTTAATATACAATTTTCTCAGCTCTTTAACAGAATAGAGGGAGAATGGAAAATTATAAAGATAGGAAAGAAAAAAACTGAGTTTTCTCATATTTTACCTTATGTCAGGCCTATGTATAAATATTTTGGATTGTTCAATAGTATCAACCAGTTGAATATTCTTCACATGGATTGGATGTTGTAAATCCTCATTTAAAGGATTAGTAATGAATATCACATTAGTTTCCCCTGAACAAACATTCTTAAATCCAATGAATGTTGAATCTAAAACATAAATAATACAAAAGTAATTATTTTCTCTGGAGAAAGCAGTAAAACAGATTCATTTCATGAACATTTCATCTAACACATCCTTTGCCACTTTTTTGTACATGGAGCTTTTCCCTGATATGGTAAAAAAACAAAAAAGTTACCATTATTTATGGTAAAGTATTGTTGCCCTATATATATACTACTGGATAATAGTCTCCCACATATTCTCTCAACTTGGCTCTGTGACTTAGTTTGGCCAATGGGACAAGACTAATTGACAGAAACCTGGAGAGTACTTGGGTATTAGGGCTGGCTCTCTGTTGATGCTCCTGGGAATATTTTAAACATATGAGTAAGTACAAACATTCTGTATTAGTTGACTTTGCATCACTATGAACAAAATACCTGAAATGAACAGCTTAGAGGAGTTATTTTGACTCATGGTTTAAGAGCTTTAGTCCATGTTGGGCCAACTCCATTGCTCTTGGCCCAAGGTGAGTCAGAAAATCATGGTGGAAGGGCATGGTGGAAGAAGGGATTACAAGGAAGATGAACTCTTCCAGGGCATGCTCCAGTGACCCACTTCCTTCAGCTATGCCCCTCTTGCCAATATTACCACTCAGTTCATTCAAAATAGGATGGACTAAAACTCTCATAATGCAATTGTTTCAACTCTGAACATTCCATAATTAATACAGGAGGAGCTTTTGGGAGATACCTCACATCCAAAACAAAACATACTCCCAACACCCCAGTGAGTAGACAGTATTGCTGAGAGTAAGCACCAACCACTACACATGAAAATAAGACTATCCCTGACTAAGCAGGCCATAGCCATCCTGTAACTGGATGGCAGTCTTATAGAAAGCCCAGTTAAAAACAGCAGAACAACTAACTATGTGGCTGAACAAGGCTCAAATTTCCAGTCCACAGACCATGAGCTAATAAATGGCTCTTAAAAGCTTCTAAATTGTGGGGGTGGTTTGTTATGCAGCAAAGCCTAACTGAAACACCTATTTCACTCTTGGCTTCTTTGCATATTTTATGTGGAAAAAAAAAGAAAAATGATTGAATCCAAAAACTCAATCTCCATTGTCCTTAAAATCCAGTAACTCAAAATACATAAAAGCAAAAGGTGGCCTCTAAAGTTCATAAAGTAGGTATTGTAATATACTACCCTTCTTAATTATATTTTCTCTTAAGAAGAGATATTATATATGAATATGAATCTATAGATGAGTATTAATCAAATACTACAGTAAAAGATACTATTTGCATTTTGCCTAGATCTCTTTTACTGGGCCAGTGCATCCAATCCCTAGCTCTTCTTGTAAGTGTTGGCTAAAAAACACATATAACTGTCTTCTCTAAAGAATTTCCCTTGGTCACTTGAGAGTCTCTCACCTCAGAGATTACGTACTCCTCGCCACCATTAATATAGGGATAACTATGACTGACTGGTAGGAGATATGGAAGACTCTTAGGAAAAATATAGAGTGTAATTTGTGTGCCACAGCTCTCTGAAGTATCAGATAGAAGTTGGACTCCAGTTGAGGATATATACTTGCTTAGCTTTTTCCTATAACTTATCCTATTTCTCTCATTTTCTCACTCCTAAAAGCATACTTTCAATAAACCACTTGCATAAGGATTTCCACTTCTGGTTCTACTTCTAGCAGGTGGATTAATCTGTAGAAGTGGGTATAAAGTACATGTATTGCTTACAGAAATCATTCAATACAGAAGAATTCCTGGGAAACCAATGGAATAGAATAATTTTTCAGTAGATGTCAGCCAATCTTTGTCCTTAGCTATCCCAGTCATTTCCAAATAGACTCATGAACTGAGTAGCCTTGGTGGTGGAGATAGAGGCTCTGTGTGGATTCAAAACACGGGACTCCTTCTTGGAAAGGTCAATCGAGGTATTTCTACCACTTAGTGTCTGACCTGAATTTCTCGGCACAGAAAACAAAGCTGAGTCTTTAGTACATTCCTCATGAAGCCAATTAATTAATTAAATTAAAATTGATTATATCAGATTTACTCTACCCTGGAAAGGGTAATAATTCATATTGACTGGTATTGATATGTATTCCTAGTATGAATTTTTCTTTATTGATTATAGAAATTCAGTAAGTACTACCATCCTGAGACTTAACAAGGTGATCAAATTACATGGGATTCTCCACAACATCACCCTGAACTAATAATCCAGTTTTGGCAAAATGGATATAATGGTGGGCATACAGCAATGGGATCACAGTGGGAAAATTGCTCAAGTAAAGTACTACAGCATTTGGAACCTGTTATCCCAACAGACTGATAGAATAGTCTCTTGGAGGTACAACTATTGTTGCTAGTTTTAGAAATGACAACCTGGAAAAATATGTTAGTAACTTAAAACCAACAGCCATTATATAAATACACAAAACAATAGAATACATGGTACCAAAGTCTAGAAGCAGGAATAACCTTATGTCTGGAAATCTACTTGGGAAATTTGGCTTTAATCCTACAATTTTATTTATTTAGTTAGTTTTATTTTGATTATTGTTATTATTATTATTAATATTATTATTGCAATGCTAGGGATTGAACCCAGGACTTCACATGCTAGCCAAGCACTCTACCATTGAGCTACATCCACATCCCCAAATCCTACAATTTTAGATTATAGGCATCTTGAGGTCAGAGGGCTCAGAGGGAGAGTGTTTCCACCAGGGCATATAGTACATGTCCCAATAAACATAAATCTATGGATACCTCAGGAAGCCCTATGGTCACTTTGATGACAAATAAGGCATTTATCATCTAGGAGAGGTAACTGGTCCTAGTCACTATGGAGAGGTAGGCCTACCACTACATAAGGAAGGCAAGGAATACTTACATGATCCACTGGGGTATATGCCCAGTGTTAGCTATAAATAGGCAAGTACAGAAATCATGGTTTCATAAGGGACCTTTTAATAACAGGGCTATTCTACCAGGCAAGCTATCTTGACCAACAAAATTGTTAGCTAGGGAAGGAAATACAGAAAGGATGATGGAGGACAGATATGTATTACTTAGGATCTGAGGACCAGCTTTGTGTGATAATATCCTTCTTAAAACTTTCCCCAGAAATTGTGACCATGTAGAATAAACTTAAAATAACTGGTGGAAAAAACTTCATACAACTAACTTAACAAAAAATGCAGGCAGACGAAAGTGGCCCTAGGAGTGAACTGAAAAGGATATAGGCTAGCAAACCCATCTCCCATCTCTATGAGTATTGGTTGTTAACTGCTCAGAGCTGTCATCTTTTTCAGAGAATTAGCTTTAGCCAAACAGGAGCAACATCACCCAAGAAATTAAAGCCTTTCCCACGGTGCAGCTATATCCAAACACTGATTAATATGGAGGTACAAGTGTCCACTCCTCATTCCCCAAATGTAAGGAAATTTTTTGGCAATTTATATTCCAGAATTCTCTGATGGGATCAATTGAAGCTATACTCTAGCTTTGACAACATACTTGCTGAACAACTTCCCTTACTTTCTCCTTCTTCAGTACCTTTCCCTCGAGCATTCTTTTAATAAACTGCTAACACAAAAATCCTCATCTAAAGTTCTTCTTCCAGGAAATCCAGCCTAAGTCAACCATCTTTCATATGCTGTCTTTTAAGTCAATGGCTTATGAAAGAAGAACAGTTATATATGTTTCTTCCAGTAATTTTACTTTTAAGACTCCATTTCATAAGGAAATTTTTAATGCTACCTATATATTTACAATATTTTCAGGATGTATTTTTTATTTAAAGCAATATGTGTTCAACTAAAATCTATGCAGCATGTTATATAATGTTCTCTGAGGGTATTCTCAGTGCAAGAATCAGTAAACAATGATGATTACATGCTTAACATTTCTGAGACCTAAAGTTTTGAGGAATAATATGTCAAACCTTATATATCTAATTTATGAACCACTTCATTCAAAGAAACACTGGGTTAAATTAACAGGGAAGAGAGACTTGTGAAACAAATATTGTGGCACAGTATACTTAACAGGTAAAATGAAAATGATGTATTCACACATTCATTTATATATAATTATCTTAAATTTCTAAGGAGGCCATCTGTTTCAGTGGACTTTGTGTCAGGAGAATTTTAATTCTAGCTTTGCCAATAATTGTGGCAATTTCATAAGATTCTTAAGTTCAGTTGTAAAAGGAGACAGTAATACATCATCTTACTTATCTGAAAGGGCTTTTGCAAATGATATTAAATCACTCTACCCAGTGTTATTTTATGTTGTTTTGGAAGAAAAATTAAATGCCATTCTTCAATACATAAAATATTTTTCTGGGGAACCATTCTTGAAATTGCCCCTGCTGTCTAATTTCTTTTCTTAATATTATTGAGAGATTCATATAAAAATTCATTTAAATAGTTTTTACTTAAAATAAAACATTATTAGTTATGCAGCACTTTATATATTCATTACAGAACTTAACTGTATGGATTCATAAAGTCTGTGTTTAAACTTGCCTGAGACATCCAAAAGGCCACTGATGGCATTGTAACTCATGATCCCTGCATGGGGCTTCCGGGGTGACATGTTATGAGCTGAAGCAAAGGTAGGCCAACAAATCCCACTTCTCCCACCTTTTACAGAAAGAAAAAACGTTAAAAGAATGTGAATATGCATTTATGTGAACGTCAACATTGAAATTTCAAGTTTTCACCTGAAGGTGGTCTGGAACTCCGATGTGCAGCAGTGAGCTCAATATTGGGATCATCATTAGTTAGAACATCAGAACAATTAAATTCAGGGCTACTTCCAACAATTAATGAGCTCTGTTTTTTAAAAAGTCAAACAATATCGTGTTAATAACAGTGCTTCCTAAAATAAAACCCAGTAATCAATAATATTGAATTCTATAGTAGCAAAGCAACAACCATACATTTTAGAAATGGATCATACTCTAAACAAAGATGAAAAAGGTCTGATTGCTGCCCCAACTGGAATGATACTCAAAGGAAGACATATAATGATATAATGACATGTTATGTTTCTGGATAGAAATATATCCAAGGCACTATAGGATCTTGAAGTGAAGGAGGTGTTGTCTTGAAACACCTATGCTGTTTCAAGAAAGGCTTTATAGTAGGAGTGATAATTTAATGAACTATTGAAAGATTAGTAAATGAAAAACAAGAATAGGTGAGGGAAGGGAGAGGAGAGGTAGGAATAAAGTTTTTTGGCAGAGGGCATGATGGCAAAGCCAGAGAGGTGTGGACTAAACCGAAGTCAAGGAGATTATTTTTATTAAATAACTATTTTATTTCAATAACTCTCCCTTTCTCCTTGTTCATTTCTTACCTTAACCTGTACTGTTTTACTGGAAATTTTGTGAGAAACAGCAGCTGGCATGTAAATCATTGAAAAAATAGCCATTCCATTATCAACCAGAGTCATGTTATAGATACGCACACTCTCTGTGGTCTGCAAAACAATTTGGATGTTACATACTGCTAAGAACAATCGTAAAAGAAAATAATCACCGTCTTCAGTCACATTTACCTGAAAATAAATTCCATAATCCCAGCATGTCCAAATAGTAAATCCCTGTATAAGAGAACATCCAGGAAGGCCATCTTGGTTCATATAGATGCCATATAAACCTCCATGGGCTTCATTGCCGAACCAGTTTTCCATGGGATTAGATTGTCCTTGACAGAAAATACAGACACTGATAATTAATATTACAAGTGTGCTACATTGGCTTAATAAGCAGTATCAAAGTTCACAAAATTTTATGTGTGTATATATACTACATATGTATGTATATATATGTATATATATATAAATGAATATGCATATATATTTCCAAAGTAAGTTTTAATGAGATGATCTAATGTTTTTATGGCTTACTCTACTTATTCTTTAATTTTATATAATTTTTCTCTTCACTGATATTCAGTATAATTGGATACTCATGTGTAAAAGTTTGATTTAGTGTTAGCACTCTAATTATTATATCTGTTTAGACAACCATGAGTTTTATTAGAAAGAGGATGGGGATTAGACTCAAACAAACCTAAACCTGAAATACAATCAAACCACTTGCTGTCTGTAAATGCTGCCCCTGCCCACCTCTTTGTTGCTGGCTCTTTCTGGTCAGACCATTTTCAAGAGTCACTTCCTTAAAAGGCTCTCCCTGACCACTTGATTCAAAATAGCACTTCAGTTACTTTATATTGTCTTAAAATCTTTTCACTTGATATTTTATTTATTATTTGTGAAGTATTCTTTTCTCCTTCCTATTAGAATGTAAGCTTCACTGGAGAAAACGCTGTGTCAGGCTCATTCATCACCAATATTCATGAATCCTGAACAAAAATTCAGAGATAGGTGCTCCTTAAATATTTTTTAATTGAGTTTATTTTTTTAAATACATGACAGCGGAATGTATTACAATTCTTATTATACATATAGAGCACAATTTTTCATATCTTGGTATAAAGCATGTTCATGCCTATTAACTAAGTATCTTGTTCTACCTGGTGAATACACCTGTTATTTGTTCTCCACTGATCTGAAGAATTCAAATAAACAAAACACCAACATTATTGTTATATAATCTGAGATATGATACTTTACCACATAAAAAATAAATAAATAAAATAAAGGTACTGTGTCCAACTACAACTAAAAACAGAATTAAAAAATAAAAATAAAATGTATAGTAGATCAAAGATAACTTTATACTCATCAACAGTATTAAATATTTTTTTAAGTGTTACATGCAGGATCTGGGAAAGTTGTTTAACCTTTTAGAATCTTAGTTTCTTTGTGCATAAAAAGTTTTAATGCCTAACTCAAGAGTTTTGTTTTGTTTTTTTCCCAAATGAAATGAAACAAACTACACAAAGTATCTTGTAAATACCCTCAGTAAATGAACCTATGCTCATTATTAATATACAACAAAATTAAAGTGGGTCTTAATGAAAGTTTTATGTATGTCTGAATCAGATCAATAACCTCAATAACTAACTTCATCTCCAAATATGCATAAGTTGAATGATTGTTTTCAATGAGTAGCCAATGATATTTAGGACAGCTGTCTTGCTTGGATCCTCTGGTATCTGAATTCCTTCTGTCTTCTATTGATTTTCCCTTTTTTCCTAGTCATTTGAGTTTTATGTTTTATTTATGACCTGCCTGGGTTCAATTTTGTTCCTCATAAGAAGATGCTTACATTTTTCTCTCTGAACCCATACAATATAGCCCATGTAAAGAATGACTCTATCACTGTCCCCTTCCTGGCAACACAGATTCTTGTCTGGGATGGACTGGATAAACTGATAAAGGTTACAGAAACTTAATCTCCCATTCATTGGTAATGTTTCATATTTCAATTGCTTTAAATCCAAAACCTTCTTATAGACATTCTCAATTATTTAGTAAGATCAATATAATCAGTGAAAACTGCATTACTTGGCATTATATATATTAGTAAATATTCATATTCAAAGGCCATATTTGATTTTCATAAAACCACTAAAACAATGTCTTAAAAGTTGTTGAGAAATACAGATTTTAATTTTTTATGTCAAACAAAAGCTACTTTGAGTTGTTAGAAATAAATATTTAATAAGAGCATATATGAAGGAATCAAATATACCAACAAAGTTGTTTTATTTTATTGAAATCTATTTTGGGCAATAATAAAATTAGCTTGTCAATAATTTTTGAACTGATAGAGAAAATACTGATCCAAATAATCTTAAAAATAACTAACTCCTTAACTGGTATACTAATAAAAACAGGTGAATCTTATGTTATGCAAATTATACCTAATAAAGTTACTAAAAATGATGCCAGCTGAAATTTTTTAGAATCAATTCTAAAAGGCACATATTTTTTTCAGAGAAAGTCCTATTTCATTTAACTTTAAGTTTATAAATAGATAAAGCTGAAAGTATCTTATAAATGGATTATACACAATCAACATTATATATCCCATTCTATACCTTCCACTTATTCTGAAGATTTCTCCATATCACACACAAATCTTTCTTACCTTCTTGCTTAAATGGGTCCAGGGCTCAACTGTTTGATATATAACAACTAGACCTCCACTAAGGGACACAGGGTGGCTTTCAACTCTCTGCTAGTATAGACAATGATGTGATTAAAAAAAAAAAAACTTGTTTACAAATCATTTTTTAAGTATGTAAAGGCAACTAACTAGATTACTAGCAGTGGAAATGCTAAGTTAAAAGTAAATGCACAGATAAATTTTGATAGATATTGTCAGATTCCCTTATGTGGAGGTTATTTTGTTTTGTCCTTCAACTGGCAATGTGTAGAATTTCCTGCTTCCCTGCAGCCTTGCCAAAAGAGTAGATGTTTGGTTAGTTCTTGGTTTTTAATAATCTAATAAAAATATTTGACAACTATTTGTGTCCTTTGGCTTTTTTATGCATCCATGTTTAATACATGAATAGTGGGCATTGATTTTATTAAGGCAGAAACATAGTGTCATGTCCCCACAGTATGTATCTTTATTTACCACAGAAGTATTATTTCTGTGCAAGTGGTAGTGGAATGAGGTGCTCAATGTTTCATTACCAATCTAATCAAGAACCAATGTTGCTACTGAGGTTTTTAAATTCTAAGCTTAGAAAAAACAAATTTTACTTAAAAGCCTAATAAGATTTTTATTTAGACTCAAAATTTTTTATTTGAAATAATTGAACTTGTTGAGTTTTTTTCAGTGTCCAGAAGGCTGACATATCACATACTGAATGAACAAATAATAATTTTTCATTTTAACCACATTTGAACAAGTTATTTCCTAATTTTAGTGATTCTATGTTAAGACTTACTTGAGCAAGGTTCACCATCAATGCGGTATCCTGCTCTTCCAAATCCAGCAACTACATTATTTTGTAAGACTGTATTGGTCCCTTTATTTATCTAGCACAAAGATAAATACTTTGGGTTAGGTTATTACACAGTTATCCAAGGAGAGCAAGCATATAACAACATACTTGTGAAAACCTTTAATTATGATAACACTTTCCAGAAGAAATTATTCACTCCATTTAAAATCATCACATCCTTATTAGAAAACGACATTAAGCAGATTTTAAAAAATCTCAGTCACAAAATATATTGAATATGATTCAACATTTACAAGCTGTAGGACAAATTCCAGTATTATAGGAATATTACAATGATGTTATTACTCTTTTTAGTCATATTTTATTAACAATTTGCTCAATTTATTTTAAAAAGACAAGGCAATCAGCGTGTGCTGTAGGATTCACTGGTGACATTCACTGGTAAATCTGTTGAACTCAAAATCTAGGTTAGCACAGTGAGCTGTCAGAGTGGTAGAAGTGAAAGTATAGATCGCAGAAGTTTGTTCCTTATTTATAGTATCAGCAAAACAATAAAAAGGGGGGAAAACCCTTAATTATTTAAAACACTCTAACTTTCCAAATGGGGGAGGAAACTAAACCAGGGTTAAGAAGTAATATGCACAAAGCACTCAGTCAATTAGCTGCAAAGAGAGCCTGTACTCAAACTTGAGAATGATAAATATTATTGGGGAAAAAGGAAATAAGAGAACTATTTAAACCAACAGATATCAACTGAAAGAAAAAAAAAAAAAACAATGGCTATCAGAATTCACACAATATATTTTTAAAAGTTTATTCACTCCTTCAGTTAACACAAACATTTTATTTATTAGTTCATCAATCTCTAAGGAAGAAAAAGCTTTCAACAACATTTTGGGATTGACAATTTCTACATAAATTATGATTATAATTATGTTATGCAAATTATACCTAATAAAGTTACTAAAATTTTACATAGTTATGAATTTGTTTTCACTACCTCAATAGCTGCATGCCAAAGAGTTGAACTTAAATCTTTTCTGTTCTGATAGGTTCCTGGCCAAATAGAAAGTGCAACCAAATTTCCTCGGACTCTGTTGGCATCCCCCCATATTCTTATGCCTATAATAAAAAATAGAAAGAAAGAAAAATTCCCCCCAAATACATATGTTAACTTATAATCAATACTATCAGATAAGTATAAATAACCTTGCTTAACCTGGTAATATCTTTCGTTTTTTCATGAAATTATTTATCTAGTTAGAGTAATTTGATTTTAGAGTGAATCCGCTGAACACTTTGATATTGAACTCTCTACCCCTTCAACAAACTACTAGAATTAGAATCTTCTGGGGTACTTATAAAATAGGTGGGTTCATAGGTGTGTCCACCTCACATTTTAACAAACATGGACTTTTATGTGCATTAAATAAGTCTGTATTATGTTGTATACCAATATGAAACAAAACATACTTAAAATTATATGTATATATTTTTAAGTAGAACAATACTTTATCTTTATTTGTGATTAATCTTTATAATTATATGTGAGGAGATTTTAAAACATAGTCATGTAAATGCTTAGTGATTAAATAACTTACATTAGGTCATGGTCTGGTAATAATTCTTCTGTACCCTAGGACTGTACTCTCCAGATAGCCATAGCCACATGTGGCTATTGAAATGTAAATTAAGTACAATTAACATTAAAAATTCAGTTCCTCAGACACAGTAGCCACAATTCAAGTGCTTATTAGCCACATATGGCTTAGTGATTACTGCATCAGCAGAGATATACACCCTTTCCATCCTCAGGGAAAGATCAGTTGGACAGCATGGCTCCAGGGTTTACAGATAAGATTGCCTCAAAAGGACAGGCTATATTACCTTCCCCAACTGTAAAGTGAATGATGTTGTCATCTATGTCTAAGCCATCTGTCCTGAACACACCAATCGCTGGGGAGAAGCCATGGTGAAAAGCACAGCCTCGGATGTAAGATGAGCCATGGTCTTCAATCTACGAAATACCAAGACCCAGTAAGCATTAAAAATGCAAAATTAAAATATATTTAAAGGAGGTGATTTCCCAGGTCTTTTGATAGTGGATTTTTTCATCCTGGGAAATTTTCATGTGTCTTGAATTGATAATTCAATAAAACTAAAGACATATGCTTATTATCAATGCAAATTTAAAAATCTCTCAAGTTCTTTTTTATGCATACATATTTATGTTATCACCTATGAAATGCTAACTTATTAAAATTATTTTTCATAACAGTGTATTTTATGATGAGTAGTGAGAGTTTTCTTTCTTTCTTTCTTTTCTTTTTTTTTTTTTTTCTTACTACCAAAAATAGTCCTCTAGGCAAGGGGTCACCATTTAGATGTCTACAAGAATGAGTCAGTGAGCTGGTTAGGGTTTTCAACTTTAAACTTATAAAATTTTTTATTTCTACTAAGAAAATACGCTATTTCCCATTTTCCTTAAATCACCAGCCCTCTCAAAATATTTATTTTCTCACTTTTGAAAACATAGATATACAGACATGCTTATACTTGAGAAATGTGGGAAATATTTTAACAGGAACTGCTATTCTTGGACTTAAAAAAAATAAAGTGGAGATATGAACCACTATTACAGATGTTTAATTATATTACTTTTCCTCTGGTTTTTACTGATGTTGAATTAATGCATGAAATGAGTGAATCAAATACTGCTAAGTCTAAAAAGTTAATGGGTAATATATCCACAAAAAGTTTTATTATAATAGATTATACATTTAGCTACTTGAAGATTCGTTTACTTAGTTAAGTTAAATAGAAATACAAATATTTTATTTTGAACATATGCAAAAATTAAAGTACAAACCTGCCCTAAGTTAAGAAATGTTACAGCATATCTTGGATCGGTGCTATCCCTGTAGCCATCTTGACCACTGTGATAAAATTCCACATTACTTATTCTTGCACTTCCTAGGGAAGGAGGAGATAAAAATAAAAATTTCCTAAAACAAATAGAATAAAACATTTTTGAAAAGTTATATAAAACTCTTCAAATTTTCATAGCTACTTTATTAGTTTTTCTTTGCTCCTTTAATCCAGAAAAGGCAGTATTTCTCAATTGTTTTATCCATTGTCCCTCTCCTTAGACATTTTTTCCTTGGCAATCTTCCTTCCCCATGACATTATAAAATTTTAATTACAGAGATATATCATATATCTGTTAATATACAGTGGCCCATTGAACGATCACAAACTATTGCAATAACGAAGTTATTTGTCCCAGAAGAACCAATTTTCTACCCCTTCAGGATAATATTTCCCTGTTTAGAATGCATACACAAAGCATGAGATATAATTTACCTGACATATTAGTCTTGATTCTATAAAGAGCTTTTAAGGGCATTATCTTTCAGAATCTCTTTCAGGATATATATTGCCAATTATCCACTAGTCATTTTATAATAAGTACCATTAAGGTAACAAGAGATAATTTTTAGATTAGTTAGCAATAGCAATAACAATCCATGTGAGATTACTCTGGATCAAATGCTATGCAATGGCTTAACAGACAATGTATGATTTAATTTTATAAAGCATCTTATGAGTTAGAAACTTTTATAATCGTTATCTTCTAGAAAAGGTAGTTGAGGCACAGAAATTTATGCCTGAAAAACAACAGTAAAGGATATTCCTTCTTTAAAAAACTGATATATAATAGAATGCACTGAAGAAGAATTGTGTTTACTAGAAGAGAAAAGCGAGTCTTGAAATTCAAGAGTCAAATACTGAATGTATGATGGAGAACATAAGAATAATAAGATAAAGACAGAGAAGAAATGGTTACTACAGCAGCCTAGCATCCACAGATGTGTTTTCTTTACTTATATCACAAAACTATGTATAGGACCCAGGGAAGGTTGGCATGAATATTGTCCATCATAAAATTTGAAATAAGACACAGATTAGTATCCAAGTTCAAAGCAACACCATTCTTTTAATCATCTATTTCTTGATATTTAAAGATGGATAATATTGATGCCATATCATTATGAAGATTAAATGAGATAATATGCACTTGATGTTCAGCATGATGCCTGTGATCTTGTACCATAATCATCATTACCACCATCATCATTATTATCAGGTAAACTTCTGTTGGTAGATTATGACCAACAGTTAGAAGTTATATTGGGATAGCTCAACATAAAGATTTTCTAAAATTAAAGCTGTTGCTAAATAAAAGATACAATATTGGAAATAAGAGCAAATGGTCTATTCCTGGTACCTAGATTATGGGATCCAAACATTAGCTTCCAAAAAAAGAATGAGGGATACTAAGAGAAAGAACTGATTCCGAGTTTCAGAAAAATAGTACACTTTGTGCTTGTCACATCATAAAAGTGAAGACTTAGAAATACCAAGTCATGTCAAAAGGATTTAGGCATCAACATGAAAAGGTTCTGACGACCGAAGATGAGATATTTTGAGTAATACCACAAAAAACAATCACAATCGACTAGAACACACAAAATATATTGAAATCTATGAGCTCATAATGATACCAATAACAAAACAACACAAGTAAAAACTCCTTGTCTTCTCTGGAGGATGCTTGGAATCAACTCATTTGGAAAACAGTCAATATGAGGAGAGAATCAAGCCTTTTCCTTGCATTTCCTATACGAACTGTCCTTCAAGTTCATTGAAGAGTTGTTTAGGGCAACTTCTTTTTATAAGAAGCATTCAAGATTACAAATGAGATGTGAGTGGTAGAATTAATATTTTACCACTTTAAACCTCAGTGATTTAATGAATCTATGCAATGACTGTTAAAGATAGCTAACACCACACAAGGAGAAATGATCAGACATGTGTCTACTTCTGGAAAAAAAATATGCCAGCAGTATTGAAATATTCTTGCCTAAAAATTGAATCTGAGTCTGACCAAGTCTCTAGTTCTAAGGCCCATGGGTAGGGCATATAGGGGAGACAGGAACTTTAAATTTCAGAAATGTAATCACTAAATTCCAAATTATTGGAAAATCTATAGGATAAATTTCCCAGGTTCTTTTGTGAATTTCTGTGAAAGAGAAATGAATCAGATGGATGGCACACACCTATAATCCCAGCAATTTGGGAGACTAAGGCAGGAATTTGACGAGGTCAGTCTCAGAACTTAGTGAGACCCTGTGTGTTGTAGATATTATAAAATGATTTCTGTTTGGGAAAGAGGTTGGCCTAGCTATTACTTGAGGTTATTATTAATTTGATGATTTCTAGTGTCTATGAAGATAAAATAAATAGTCAATAATAAGGAATTCACTTGAAGGGTAATGTCTGAACTACATAATTACTTTTAACGTTTTATTTTTCCATGTTATACTTTGAAGAAGTGATAAATATTTAAGAAATAACAAAAAATAGAAGAGATAATGTTATATTTCATTTAGAAAAATAAACTGAATATTATACCAACCTTTAAATGTCATCATATTTCCAGTGAATGAGCTGACCAGGATGCGTGCACCAAAAGAGTCCTTTGTCCAACCTGGGTAATCTTCACCGATTATTTTGATGTTTCTAGTCAGTATGCCAACATCAGCTGCTAACGAGTAGCTCTGATCTGTTCCAGGGACTTGGTATCTTTCAGCTGCAACAGAAGGACAGTCAAGTGCTGATAATATCTGGCTTTAGTGGGTTCTTTACAGTTCACAGGCTAAACACCTTTCTAACATGCCAAAAGTCAACATACAAGTATGAATTTATTGGATTGGCATTCTTAAACATAGATAAATGGCAGACTGCAATCAAGACACTCTTTCATTAATAAACTGAAGAACAACCAAATTTTTTTTTGTTTACACCACAAAGATTATTTTTTTAGCAATTATAGTTAGTGCTTAACAAGACTTGAAAGTAGTGTGCAGTCACTTTAGATCATACATTAAGATGCTTTTGTGCAACAAATTAACTTATTATAATTTAATATATGAGAAAATGAATTAAAGATGCAAAAGAAAAAAAGATAAAAAACTTACCCAAGGCTCTGAGGAGAATTAGAAACATAGCTATTTCCCCTGACACCTGTATCTTGATTTGCTCCACATTTCCTGAGGCATGTTGTGTATCGACCACAATTTTTTATAAATATGTAGTAGCATATCAAACACAATCTTCACATTTATGTCTTAATGATTGGAAAAACAACCTAAATTACACTTTCTATTTCTAGAAATGTTATTCAGAACTTTAAGGATAATAGGCTCATTTCAAGCAGAGAGAAATGTCTGGTATTTTAAATGAAAGAATATATCATGTAAAACCTCAAAATACAATTGCTTTATGGTTAATTAGACAAACTGTTTTACAAATCATTATAACTTCATAATTAAGTGTTCTTCAACAAAACATTTTCCTTTTGATTTAAAGAAAATATGTAATACAGAAAGATAAATGCACGTGCCTCTATCAAAATAGCTCTTTGAAAGTTTTTCTAGATTTCTTTTTCATTCTGGTCAAATGTCCCTCAGTCTATTCTGCTGCCTCACATGGGAAACAAAAAACTGCTGAGAATCTTCCCTAACTTTACTTCCCTGTCTGCTCTTATTTCCTGAGATTCACATGAAAGGAGCCTGTACAATGGAAATGCTGAAATGTTTCTCCTATAAGAGAAAAAAGTCATCAGATGATATTTACTTATTTTTTCTCTCCTTGATAATTAGAGTTTTAACATTTCATTATAGCTTGTCTAAAGCCAATTAAAGTGGAAAATGTGTCCTTTGTTTTGGACCAAGGATTTTAAAATTCCATTGTGTATAATAATTTCCTAGAAGCTTGCATAGAATAGAAGATGTCAGGGCCTTACCACACAGAACGTGACATGGTGGGTCTTTGCTGAATATTTGCTCAATGAATTAATAAATGAGTACATACAATAGGGACTACTGGTAGACAACACCTAAATAGATAGTATCACCCCTTGGGTACCAAAGTCAATCTGTGTGAAATGCTCTGCTAAAATGTTTGTGATATATTTTATCAAAGCATTATAATTACAGAGTAGAGCACTAAAATGTGAACATTTCCAGACATTTTAATTATATATCTATTTGGTTCAAGAGCAGCCACTTACCAAGGTGAGTGTAAGAAAGGGTATCATTGAGGATGAGAATTTTGTTTCCATGCAGAATTTTAACAATACTTCTAGTTTCTGTCTGGTGAAGATCATAGCTTGTGGTTGTTATCACAATCTCTTCTCCCTCC
Organism: Callospermophilus lateralis; assembly: GCF_048772815.1. NCBI lineage: Eukaryota > Metazoa > Chordata > Mammalia > Rodentia > Sciuridae > Callospermophilus > Callospermophilus lateralis. The sequence goes on along the minus strand of NC_135320.1, from coordinate 63,788,367 downwards.
TTAGAAAAATTCAAGTGCCAAATTGAAGAACAATTTTAAAAATAGGGTTAAATTTCTTAGACTATTACGTAACTCTAATTTAAATTATATCTGATTAGCAATCATGGTATTATCAGAAAGAACTAAATGTACATTTAGATCTCTAAAAATAAATATGCTATGTTTGATATTAAGAACTTTAAATTGATCCAGGTGCAGCATGCATGTCTATATTTCCAGCTACTGGGGAGGCTGAGGCAGGATAATTACTAGCTTGAGTCCAGTCGGGGCAATTTAGAGAGACCCAATCTCAAAATAAAAAAGGATGGGTTAAATCTTTAGTATCACTAAATAAATAAATAAGTAAAAGGAAAACAAATTCTAAATTGAGTTTTACCATTTACATTCTACCAAAATCTCTCACTTAACATAGGCATTTTTTGAGCATCACTGGGTTTCTGATTTGTTTTCTTTCCAAAGGCTTAACATGTAAAATCACAGATTAGAAGTGAGGAGATGACCAAGATAAAAGTAAAACATATTAAAAACAATTCCATTGTCTCTTTTGCAAGAATTTGTAATAAAGTCTTTTAACTAAAAACTTTCATATTTTTCTTTTATTAAATATAAACATAAATATAAATATAGTTATTTATATATTCTAAAGGATCATGAGACCATAATTTTTAATTATTAAATGCCTACAGGTTATTTTTGCAAGCTCATCATAAATTATACATTTCTCATCTAGTTAATCATGAAAAAAAAATGCTCATGAGAACAGAGAACAAACATTTTAGAGTGAACTACATAATATGTTCTCTACCTGCCAATCCACAGCTTCCACCAGAGACAGGACTTTGGAACCGGCCTCTGCAGTTTCTGACAGTTTAGTTCTATATATTGAATGTGGATTTCCATGAAGATCCAGCTCACCAAACACCCCTGAAGGAGAAAAATTTCCTATTTATTTACCATACAGTACTGAGTTAAGTACTAGTAAAAAAATGAAACTTTTTACTAATAATATTCTAGTGTATTTTAATAAGCAATTGGACATTTGAGAATGGATGGAATGAATTCTGGTTATCTGCTCAGGACTACAAGAAAACCCACTTTGACCCAATTCTAGTAATCTGGTCCAGAGAAATTAAATCTAATACCCAAGGATAAGGCTATTTACCACAACATTTGGAAATATTAGAACATTAGAATTAACTGTACATCAAATAAGTTAAGTGTACATGAAATACATTTTAATATGTTAATATTAGTGAGCAATATTCTATAAAAAGAGTTTTATCTACAAATATTACTGTGGAAAGGTATTTATGTTATCTGGAAAAGAAAACAGTGTAATAATATATTTAGTTTGACCATGTTTTAATAAAAGGAACAATATTACTACCATAAATTAGTATATATAATATAGATATAGGTACAGATTAAAAAAATACTTAGGTAGACATATAAAAACTGTTCACTAATGCAAGTTTCCTTAAGGTGGACAGAATTGGAAAGATACATTCTTGTTTATTTTTTATGTTAAAAATATTGTTTTTGAAGAGTTACTTTTGTAGTAATAAACACATAAAACCAAATATATGGATTGTCTGCCTCAGGACATTAGCCAGTGGAGAGCTGACCAATTCAATCTTGACTATTTTTGAACCCCTTTATTTAGAATTTACACAGTGGAACAACTGTAATAACTGTTTATAAGTGACATATAGATAAATATGTAGTAGTATTAATAAAATCAGTTATTAGTTGTGACCAACTTGATCCAACTCTTCCAGGATCAAACAGGATCAAACAAACTCACAGTACACCAGTGTAATCAGAAAGTGAAGCTCAGCCACAGTTGTGACTGAGTAATTGATAGCCAAGTCAAATGAACCACAGATTATTAATATCACAAATAGAATAATGTATAGGAAAATGACCTTTTAAAGGAATGCACTAGAACATAAAAAGTATTATTGCTTATATGAAGAACAGAATATAAAAAAACAGACAAAGAAATAATATTAACATTTAGAAATTTGTTAAATTTAGTTTTGTAATTTTGGGACATTATTTAATTTAATATTTCTACTACTTTTATGACCCTTTCTTATAAGTAAATCTCTATAAAAGCTCCTGATACCATCCTATCATGAACTGAGTACTTTAGTGCTATTTTAAAGTAAACTCTCAAAATTGAAATGACATGTTTGCTGTCTAATAGACACATACCTAAGACCTTTGCCCCTTGATTTGGTCCTTCTGGAAAAGCCCATTCTGGGGTAGAATGATTTCCTCGAAGAATAATCTGTAATTCTCCTTTAAAAGGGTTATCTTCCCAGCCACCAATTAATCTACCTCCCTATGGTGGAGCAAAAAATTGTTAATAGTTTAAAGTTGAACAGACAAAGGATTTCACTCATAAAAAAAGGACACTGGCAGCCTCCCTTAAAACATTTTGTTACAACAGTGTTGTAACTGGAAGTGACTTTAAGCCATTGATTTTGGTATAGGCAGTCTAAATTATTTTTCCAAATAATATCTACTTACTGTCAGAATTGGACCTGAATCTACTGGAGTCTGAACAAAACACACTGTATTTGGATGTAATATGCCATACACAAAACATATTCTTCACACTTACATCTAAGCTATGCCATTCGTGAGCTAACATTATTAATAATAATAATTATCATCAAATGCTTGTAGATTCTATGTCAGGTGTACTATGTAAGGCTTTACATATATTAATTACATAGTTTAACCTCTATCCTAAACCCATAAATTGGTATTTTTAGTCTTGTTTCATATGTGAGAAAAACAAATGCAGAAAGTCAAATAACTTACCCATGTTTACCCAACTAAAAACGTCTTCCCCAAATATTATACCCTTTACAGCATCAAAGACTAATTTTGTGTCACGGTGACCAAAATTCCCCCACAAGAACAACCTAAAGGAAGAAAGTTTATGTAGGGCTCACAGTTTCAGAGATCTGAGTACATAGATGGCCAAGTCCATTGCTTTGGGCTCAAGGTGAGGTAGCACACCATGGGTAAAGGACAGGGCAGAGGAAATAGAAAGAGAGGAAGGGGCTTTAGCGAAGTTGCACCTTTCCAGTGCACACTCCAGTGACCCAACTCCTCCAGCCACATCTCATTGCCTACAATTACTACACAGTCCATTCAAATTAGAGAGAAATGATTAGGTTCCAGCTCTCAAAATTCAATCATTCCACCTCTAAACATTCCTGCTTTATACTGGATCTTTAGGGAGACACCTCTTACTCAAACCATAACAGCTATTAAACACTTTTATTTTTTAATGGTGATTAATAGTTTTTTGGTTAGGCCATTGTTTTTATGAACTATAATAAATGATGACAGAATAGTTAAACTGTAAAATCGTTGAATGTTCAAGAAGACCATGTGAGGTTTATGAAGGAATGGGGTGATTGTTCCAAACAGTTAAGACATTTTTATTAGTCTGCTCTTGCCTTCATAATTCCAGCTATGTCCATTTGTTTTGTGAAATACTTTTTTTTAAAAAAAAGAATGGATTAAATTCTTTTGTTTCCAGAACTCCTGGGGATCCATTCTTTGTTATAACAAGTTTATAGTTTAGCTTTACCTAATAACAATACACATATTTTAAGTAGAATTGACAATGGGCAAGCCATAGACTCAAGAGTATTTTGATAATTATTATTTACAGGATGTTAAGTCCACAATTAAAGGAGAGCAGAAATATATTGACTTATGTGAGGCTTGCATTTCATGGACTAGAGCAGTTGTTTGTTACTTAAGCCCATTCAATATGTTTTCTTATTATTATTTCAGTAAGTCTTTAAGAAAGATATAAATTATGAGACCTCATTTTTACCTGCACTGATATGTAGGTAGCATTCAAAACAACTCTTCTGTATGAAGGCCCTGCAGGTCCTGCATTGGATTTATCTTCCAGTTCCAGAACTCCCCAAATAATGAGCCTTTCCATTGGTGGCATATCTGTGTCAGCTACAATCCATGTTCCTATAAAATAATAGTTTAAGAAATATAATATAATCCATAGACAGTAGCCTATGATAAAACATAGATAAGCTTTTCAGTGATTCTTGATTTTGAAGTTTATGATCTGTCTTTCTACACAATGACTAATTCCTGTCTTTCCCAGAAAATGTATTACTGGGAGTTGTTTGTTTTTGCTTTTGTTATTATTTTAAAGATAGGGTCTCACTATGTTGCTCAGGCTGGCCTCAAACTCCTGGACTCAAGTGATCCTCCTTTATCAACCTCTGGAATAGTTGGGATTACAGGCATAGACCACCACACCTGGCTTATATTTTATTGATAATAGTTTGTTCAAATCCACCTAAAACCCAGAAGATTACATTTCATATCTGGGACATATGACTGGAGTCCATTTCTTCACATCTGTTCTTTCCCCAAGGCATACTGCATAAAGGTGGAAACCTAAATATTGAGGTATCTATCATGCTGTAGCATTAGTGTTACATAAAGACAAGCATTTATCTACTTATATTTGTGTATTTACCTTCAGGAATAACCACATTTGCTCCTGGATAGGGTATGGTATAATTATTTTCTTGAGATGATTGCCAAAAAGAATCATTTGACCATAAACTGAAAAAAGAAGAGAATTATTTCCAAGAATTATTATCTTTATGTGTTTAATGACCATCTCCTTAGGGGACAGCACTATATTAGGTGTTTTGAGCATGACAGAATGTGAGTTAAATAGTTCATAATTTCACAAAATAGATAAGCTAATATGTACAATTAATAAAAATACTCAAAACATACAAAATACATATATATTTTTTCATTGAAGATAATTTCCTTTTTATCTACAATTTGAATGACTTTTTCTCCCACTAAATCCATATTGCTATATACTCTCATTTTTTCTGTAATACAAAAATTTCAATTTCCCTGTAATTTTTCATATGGCAATATCCCCTGGCTCAAACCCTCATTCCCACCTTTATATAGCGAGTTCTTCCTCATTCTTTGGATTGCAGCTTTGAGTTTCTACCATCCAAAGGCAGTACCAGCCCAATTTCCTTTAAAACATTGATCACAGCTCACCCTTATGTTCTTTATTTTTTTTGTTGTTTGTTTACTTGTTTGCTTGTTTTGTGGTCTCTTTGTTTAGAATGCTAGTAAAATGAAGTCAGGGATCATATCTGTGTTGTTTAGGATTTAACCCCCAGTGTCTGGCACATAATGGGTGCTCAGTAAGTAGTATTTAAGTGTCCCAATGGATATATAAACAAATTTAATTGTTATTCTTTTGCACAATAACCATTGTAGCATCTACACATTTTGAAATAAATTTTACCTAATAAATACCATTGAGTTGAACTTGATACACTATAGTGAGTTAGTTATTAAATGCCCGTTAGTTTTTTAATCATCGCCATCATTATTTATTATCATTATTAGTTGTCCATGAGGGATGCAAATATATATCAACTCAAGATTATGCCTTTAAAGGTCTTTAAAGGTTAGTACTGAAATGAAAGATCACATCATGCATGATGTTTTAGTCAGCTTTTTTTGGTCACTATGACTGAAACACCTGACAAGATTGACCTAGAGGAGGAAAAGTTTGTTTGGGGATCATGGTTTCAGAGTTCTCAACATTGTAGCTCTGGGCCCAATGTAAGGCAGAACATTATGGTGTAAGGGTCCAGGAGAGGAAAGCTGCTCAGCTCATGGTGGGGTCAGGAAGAATATAGGGAAGGGTAGAGGATGAAAGGGCCACAGGGAAGATGAATTCTTCCAGGCATGCCCCCAGTGATCCACCTCCTCCAGCCACATCCCACTTGCCTACATTTACTACCTAGTCCTTTTAAACTAGGACCCCAGTTAGATTATAGCTCTAACAATAAAATCATTTTACCTCCAAATATTCCTGCATTAACTGGAGATTTTGGGAAACCCTCAAATCCAAATTATGTTATTAGTAATGTTAATTAGTATGTTAATTAGTAATAGAAGGTAGTATTTGAGAAATAAAGGTAAAGAGCCATATAAGAGATAGATACAAAAATTATTTAATCAGAATAATTAAAATTGAGATAAAATATTTGAAATAAAATTTAATAAGTTGTCTTATGAGATTTGAACATGATGGTTATCCTACAGAGCAATACCACCTGCAAAGAAAACACTGGATTAATGAAGAGATTTAATTTCTGGTGCTGGACTGCATGTGCCAACCATAAGCTCTGTGATCTCAAGAATTTTACTTGAGATCACTGAGCTTCAGCTTTTTCACCTATATAAAAAGGGAGTTGGATGAGTTTAATAATCCAAATCTAACATTCTGCAAGTGTGAGGATGCCAATAAGTTTCACATGTATTTTTTGAGATTATTTAATTTTTTCATTGGGTGTGGTTGTTAAGGCCAAGATGTACTCTGAATTATAAGGCACTGCCCAGAAAAAAAGGCATTATTATTTCACTCAGGGGTAACACTGAAAAGATTAGAACAAGAGGTATCAAGAGGTTTTACTACAAAAGGCCTACATACTTATAAGTGGCTGGTCGCTTCCTGGGAGTTGGGGTTCTTGAGGGGGGATGCACAGGAAAGCAGTCCTGGAGAATACAACAGTAAGCTTGGAAGTTAATTGTAACATCTTTCACATCAGGATCCAAGGTCCCAGAAATGGGCTCACTTGGATGAAGGTCACGTCTTCCTGACACTGAAAGTAAAGTAAAAGTGGTTTATATTAACATATTGATCAAAGTACTTGAAAGAAAACAAAAATCATAGAATTTTAAAAAATATTCTTTAGATATAAATTTGGTATAATTTAAATGTATGGAATAGATACAGAGAAATCCTAAGAGAATGTATATCTTATTAAAAATGCAAAGCTAAAATACCTTGAAAAATAATGCTTTAGAATTTAAATTCATTCATAAACCTTCTTATATTACAAAATTATTAAATATTAAAAATGGAAAAAATATGCCAGCATCCTTTGTACTCATTTTCTGTAAGCACGCTGGTGCTATCTCCAAAAATAAAATGCAAGTTCTTAAACTCAAGACCTTTTCTAGCTCAAATTTAGTCTCTAGTACTTTCATTCAACAAATATTTATCAAGTCCTGCTAATACAGAGCACTGTATAATACATTTATCTTTAAGCAATTTTCTCATCCTTTAGACAAAGAATTAGATAAAATAACCACTTCTGCATACTGAATACACACCCAAGTAGTAAAGAGTACTAGTGTTTGCTTCAAGATGCCAGTCTCCATTCTTACTAGTATTCCAGTTCAGTGGATTTGAAGAACCATTTCTCATATCAATAACATTAAACATATCAGGATTCTGAGTGAAGTTATGTGATATAATTACATAGTCTTCTTCCTACAGAAGTATGCAAAAAAATGTGACTTGTTTTATATGCTAGTGCTATGTATAATATACATTAATTTTAGTGACATATAATTAGCATCTATATTGTTATGACAAAAGGTTTAGTTTCAGTTTACTTTTTATTTTGCATTTCTGTTTATTAACATTTATACACCTTTGGCTATAATGCTAGCTCTATCACTAAGGCAATAAAAAGATCTGTCTGTTTTTTGTTTCTGTCTATATATATACACACACACACGTAAGTGAGTATATATGTATGTTATGGTTTGGATTTGTGGTGCTCCCCCAAAAGCTCCTGTGTTAATGCAGGGATATTCAGAAGTGAAAGAATTAAGAGCTATAACTTAACCAGTCACAGTTTGAATGGAATACTTGGATGGAAACTGTGGAGTATGGCTGGAAAAGGTGGCTCACTGTGAGCATTCCCTGGCAGAGTTCATCTTCCCTGTGGTCTCTTCCTCTCTCTGCTTCCTGGATGTCATGAACTGAGCAGCTTTCTTCCACCACTGCCCTGCAACAATTATGTTCTGCCTTATATGGGGCCCAGAGCAAGAAGTTGGTGATCATAAACTAAACCTCAGAAACCATGAGTCAGAATAAACCTTTTACTTTTCCTCCTCTACATTGTTCATGTTGGGGATTTTGGTTACAGTGATATAAAGCTAACACAATGTATGTATGTATTCAGAGAACATTTTATTTCTATAATGTTTGAAAAATCTTTAAAACAATACGATATAGGATTTTCAGGCTGCACAAATATGTAGTACAAGTAGAAGAACATGTGTGGAAGGAAAACACTCAATTAGGAGGTGGACGGTGGGGAATGACAGGGTGCACAAACCATATGGGGCTCCCACTTCATCTATGAAGTTTTATTTATTTTCAAAAATAGTAAGTAAATATTCACAGAATGTCAAGAAATTGAAATAGAGCTAGATGTGGGCATGTAAGTATTGCTTCTTTAAAAATAATTTTCTGTTGTTCGATTAATTCATGATACAAATAAAGATCCCTTAGTTGGTACCTGAGGCATCATAAACACACAGTAAATGTAATCTGTTAACATGGTAATAATAACAAGCACAGTATCATGGGAACATGGCAGAAAGATTGCTTACTTCCTATTCTCAATAAGGCTCCTTTGGCTTAACTCTTAGATTTATAATGGGCCGTGAAGGGAGTATTGGACTTTAGTAAGTTGACCTATGAGGCAAGAGCATTCTGGACCAGACAGTGGTTGTAAGGATAAGTAGACAGGCTGCATTTGAGTGATATGCAGTTACAATGATTAGATGATCCATTTTATAGTCTTTGTTTACCTTAAATCCATAGAATGTTGATGTATATGATATGTTGGTTACATGATCCACACCTTTAAAATACCAGTTAATATGATTTGCATTTGGAATCAGAGCCATCCACCCAGATGTGTGAGTCAGTCGTTTCTTCTGAAAGGGAACAATGCTTGTTCCTGAGGAAGAATGCAAACAAGAAAATGATAGTGGTAGCTACCTTTATGAAAATCCTCCTTTTAAAAACAACTGAGAATGGAAAATATTGGTTTAGTCAATGGGAATCTTTTCTCATTTGGTATTTTAAAACAAAATCGAGACTTAATTCCTTAGGGAAAGATATGATTAAAACACGATGACAATTATAAATAATACTAGGACAAAAAGTACTTAAATGTATTAATATAATTATTTAAATATCATTGACCTAAACATAATTTCATTTCATTTTTTTATAGTTGCTCATGACAATACAATGATCTTGACATATCATACATTTGAATCCAATGGGGTATAATTTCTCAGTTTTCATAATTTCGTTTCTATTAACAGCTTAATTCTTCAGAATTCTGGATTTACAGTGTATATAAATATACACAGATTCTCTATTTGTCTCCTGTGTCTGTTGAATTCACAAAAACTTATACAACAAAGACTAATTTTTAGTAGCAAATACTTCTACTTGGCCTCAATTAAGTTTCAATTTAAAGATCTTAAGCAATAAGGCTAAAAGTATCACTTTTAAAAGTCTATCACTTAACAGTGAGTATGACATCTACATTTTGTAATTGAGAAACTTTGAATTTAAACTATGGTTATGGGTAAATCTATATAGTGCAGTAATACTTTTGGCATGAGAGATTGCCTGACAATTTCAGTAGAATATCTGAAAAGATCTCTTACACTACAAAGAAAAGTTCTTTGATTAATTGTCCCCCTTTTTTTCCCTCTCTCTTTTTGTCTTTCATTGGATTTTATGTAAAATTAACAACTTTTACCTTAATAATTTAAGAAGAATATTACAAAATAAACTGTAATTCATTTTGTTTTAAGAATACAGAAAAAATCCATTATCAAGGGAAAACAAAATTGTTAGGCTTATGAATCGGTGTTAGTTTTACAAGAGCCTTGAACAGAGGCACTAAAATTAGAATACCAAAATCCCAGAAAAAAATATGAACTATGATAATTCAGCAAATATCCACTCCTCCCCCATCTAAAGGAGACTTCCTGCTCTCTTGGTGTCCTATAACCCTAGGCTCTTCTTTCTTTCTTTTGCATTCTGGCCATGAGGTGAGCAGTTTGCCCCACCAAACACTTCCTGCAATGATACGCTGTTTCACCATTGGCCCAAAAGTAATGAGGTCAACTGACCATGAACTGAAACCATGAATAGCTGTGATGGTAATAATACAATAATAAACTGAAGTAGTTCTAAATCCTTGAGAGGAGAGTACAGAGATTAGTACAATAATCAAAGACTTGAGAGAGATGAGAATCAAGATTGTCACCTCATACCCATTAATTTTTTTTTTCTTTTTGACTAGTGAATATGTCACATGGATGATGGATAAGGATTGCAGATTACTATACCCTAGTTGGTAATGATGTCAAACATATTCATTGTTCCACGTGTAGTATCTATATTGGTAGAAATCAGTAAATTGACAGCACCTGGCACTTCATATACAACTATTGACCTAGCAAATGCTCTCCAATTTCATCTTAGTCATCAAGCATAATAATTATTTGTCTTCAGTGGTGTATACATTTAAAGTGTTGCTCCAAGGGCTATGCCAACTTCTCTGCTCTCTGTCATAATATTTTCTAGAGGCTTCTTGATCAACCGAACATTTGCTAGTCCATGCATTTATTCAAGGCTTCTCAAACACTCACTGAGTGTGTTGCTTGTTTCCTGCCTGAACTCTGATATACATATTATGCTTTTTGCAATGTTCCAAAACATCAAGTAACAACTCAAGAGGACGATGACAGACATTTAGGAAAACATACTCAAATCAGTGATTTAAACTATTATAATCCACATACCAAAAGAGTCTGAAAGAACCACATCCTTTTCAAGTAGAGATACTGGGGAAGGTTTGTTGAATGCTAAACGGTGGAAGCTGACTGAAGCATCACAAACAGATCCAGGGAATCCAATGCTCCACTGGTCTTCCTGAATGCAATGTGAAGGGTCTAGCAATGAGCTATGTGGGATGACCGTGTACCCTTTGTGTCCTGGAAAAGAAACAGAAGGAGCATGATTTCTAGTTCATGTTAGAAAACTGGCATGTGGTATATAAGTACTGTGACCTATACTATCATAAATAAAATCTAAAAGTCTTGGTAAAATTATTCTGTTTACATGAGGCAAGGAGACCTCATAGAGAGGTTCTGCAGCGGGCCTTACTATAAATATATTTAAAACACAGGATCTAAAGCATATGTGAAAGTCACAATGAAAGATGAAGAGTGCAACAAATAACTTTGTTAAGACACACAAAAGGATTCAAATTCAGTTAGTGTGTCTATAGATTCTATACTCTTAACTAATAAACTGCCAACTAGCATTAAATATTAAGCAGAATTAAGTAAATCAATAAAGGTTACACAAAGATTGATATGTCAGAAGCATCCAAATGTTCTCCCTCTTAAAAGCCACAACAATTAGGAGACAGACATTATCCACTAAACTTTGAGTTCTCAGTCCATCTAAATACTGAGATGAATGTTCTTTTGTCTTTCAAAAATAATTATAAACATCTCTAAGTTTACCTGTCCAGTGGCACAATCCTAAAGTCTTATTCAGTAACATACACACACAACACACACATACATACACACACACACAGAGTTTTATTTAGACTAGTCTTTATCTCTAAAAATTTATAGGCACTAAATTCTAGAAACCACGAATATTTGCAGAAACTGTGACATATCCTGGGCTTCAAATGCTAAAAATAAAATTTAACCTACAATATATATTGAATTTTCTAGAGTTAATATATTATTTAAACAAAACAAATTTGAGAATTTAAATTGAGAAAGAAGAGTTAATAGCAGGCTTGTCACTCCAATTCTTTAAAAGTATTCTAGCAAGGGTATATCCATTCTGTGTACATTGATCACACAAATAAACCTGGAAGGTATGTCTTTGGGGCATGACTGGCTATAGAATTTGGGTGGTCATGAAGGTATTTCTTATGTGTACAATTGAATATAAAATAGGAAGAGTTATAAACTGAAATATATTCCTTTTGTGATCAATGTTCCCATATACACTGCTCAAAATTTACCATTAATTTAAAATCAAAGTGCAAATGTGATAGAAAAAAGACACTTTTGGAAGCTGGCTCTGACAGTTTGGTGCTGTTCCAGAAAAGAATGTCTCATCTGTGTCAGATGTTGAACTCTATCTATTAAAACATTATTAAAGTTCGGTACTGGGTAAGGTCTATAATGCTGATGAATATGCTGTAACAAATCACCTCTATATTAACACAAATGTATTTTCAATGTATTCTATTCATAAATTGAAAAATAGTGTTACCTGTAAGCGAACCGTCAACATCAATCAGTACTGCTTCATGTTCCCATCGAAAGCCAGCCTTATTAGGAGTGTAAAAATACTGAATGTCAACAAATTTTGCACTCCAACCTCCACATCTGTCATTACAAACACCAGTGATGGATGTCACTCCCAAAGCTACGCAATTGGGACGGTCAAAGTTCATAAAATGTACTGATGATACAGTCAAGCCTTCACTAAATGGGAGCACTAGGCCCTTTGATGTGCAAAATGCAGACCCCATTCCCAGTTCATCAAGATGACCAACAATTTTGGCACTTTTAATCACTGCTCCATTAGTTTCCCCCCACCCTCCAATATAGGGAGCCAGGATCCTCTTGGTCTCAATTCCAGCCTCATAATTGTTTACCATCACAAAGTTATGAAACTGCAGGGCACCTCCGTTAACCCATTCAGCTCCTTTTTGACAATTCCATGTAGTAAGTGAATTAAAAATTGCAGGCACTGGCACTGAAGAAGTACAAGATCCCATCTGCATAGGGAAATATTCTTCAAAGATCCATAGTCCAAACCAACCTTGAGAATGAACAGTATTATTAAAGAATTCTCCAAGAGGAACTCTTTTTTGGCAAATATTCTGGTCATAAGATGGTCCATCAGGGTGGTCATTCATTCGGTACCAAAAGCCAAAATGAGTACCACCAGCAGCTGCATTGTGTCGTATGGTGTTGTTTGGGTTGGTTACCCAAAATGCAGCTGGGGTCACATCATCATTCAGAAGACTAGTACTTTGCTGAACAAATACTGCCAAGTTATATTGCAGAATGTTGCCATGTTCAATACCATCTTCTATAAAAAATGCTCCTCCCTTGATATTATATATAATATTCCGCTCAACCAGAAGATGATGTGTGTTATGGATGGTAACAGCTCTATTATAGGTTTGGTGAATTGCACAACCTCTTACATAAGATTTAAACTGTAAATCTCCGAGTAGGTGCCAATGTATTGGATATCGCCCCAACCGGAAAGCCTGGCCAGCATGGAATACCTGTCAAGCCCAGAAATCACAGTTATTAATCTACATAGACTCACAGTTTGCCCAGCTCTTTTTTCCTTGGTTCAAAATTACAAATTAATTACTAATACATTAATATCTTCCATATTATTTATCGTTTGAAAATGTTATTCTATTCTCAATCCAGCTTATTTTAGACAATGTGTAAAAGGCCATGCTTGTGAGAAAATGAATGAATAAATGAACAAAAGCCATCTTTTTACTTCTTTTTACTTTTTACTTCTGTCTAATGTGTTTTGCAAAATGAAATCTCTTAAAAGACCTTTTGCTTTCTTTACTTTGGTTATTATACAATAATAAGAAAATCTTCTGAATGTTCGCCATGTACCTAATAGTATATTAAATGTTTTTACATGCACAATCACAGTCTTTGTCACAATACTACAAAGTTGAGTCTGGTCACTAAACTTCATTTTGAAGATGAAGAAACTGAAGTTTCTTAAAAAGGTTGTGCATCTTTATCACAGTCACAAAGCTCCACTCCATTCAAAGCCAAGGTGGTATGACTCTAGAATAGGTCTAATACTAAGGATGGCCAAATGTATCAATGTGTGAATTTGTGTGTGTGTTTAAGATAAACTCGTGGAATAAGGAAAGAAAATATTAGATCATCTATTTATCTTCATTCCCCATCTAAAAATAGAAAAATAACCATTGCTAATATTTACTATGTAAATTGACCCTGGCAACCTCACTCAGTTCATATCTCAGATGTTACATGTGTGTAACATATCTTAGGGGAGAGTATCATGAAATGGAGGCATTGCTCTGTCATCATTAATGAGGTCTAGGTGTGCCCAGGACGGGTTATGGATTTTGCTATAATTTCTTCCCTCCCTCATTCTCACCTTCCCTTCTTTATCTGTCTTCCCTGTCAGATTATAAGCAGAGTATATCAAACAGGAGGAACTAAATACATTTTCATTATAAAGATAACTTTAGTTAAGCCACTGTGATTTAACAATAATGCTTCTTACCTCCACATATTCTATTCTTCCAGTTACCATGTTAGAATCAGGTAAAGGAGCATGAAACATAATGCAGCCTCCAAACTCATCACTTCCTATTTCTTCTCCAAACTTTCCTTGGAGGCATGTCTGTGTAGCAAATTCACCTTTAAAAATATTTTAAGAGAATCCTAAAAGACCATGTTGCAATCTTCTTTTATTATATAAAGAAATATTTTCCTCCATACCTAATTGCATCTTTTCATTCAATATCATTGCAATCTAATTCTGGAACATAAATACATGCATTCACTTCATCTCCTCTTCTAGATGGTACAAAGGGTAAGTGACCTGTCTTGTCCCCTTTGCATGCCCCCGAATACTTAATGAAGCATTTGTTAGAGAAGAAGCTAAAGAAATATTTCAATGGTTGAGTAAATCCTGATAAAGGTATTCTGCTTTATTATTTCTGAAGTTTTTCTCCAAACTAGAGATTAGCAAAATTAATGCAATTTTACATAACATTAGAATATGTACTGTTTCACTTAATCCTTTAAATTATAGTGAGTGGACAAGACAGGAGGTATTATCTTAAATAGTTTGAAACTTGATTTTATGTACCCTGTGAGACTTGAAGCAGATGAACTGAAATCAGAACATAGGTTATTTGCGTCAAATCTAATGAGTTTTATTTATACATCTCATTGAAGAAAAGGTTACTATCCAAGCTCTATCTGTCATTATTTATCTACTTATAGAATTGAAATGATATTAATGATTACATAAAATAATTAAGAGGCTTTCAAAATACATTGTCCTTTCTACTACATAAAAATATCATTAAAATTCATATATATATATAGCTCTCTTCTACTAGGTATATACAGGCTTGTACTAAAGTTAGACATCACCATGGACTTAGCTCTGCCTAATAACACCTGAATAGAAGAGGCACATATGACTTCAGGTCCAAAGCAATTAAGTGCTAGTGCTTCAAAAATCATGAAAATCCACGTTGAGATGGAACCTACATTAGCCTGGATTCTGGAATGGTTATAATGAGCAGAATCTCTCCATTGACCCATTTTGGACTGGACACATGTAGCATGAATGAGAAATAAATGTTTGTCATTTAAAATCACTAAGATTTGGGGCTTGTTTGTTATGATAGCATAACCTAGTTCAATGGCTCTTAACAGGGAATGATGGGATGATTTTGCCTCAAGAGAATATTTTTGCAAAGTCTAGAAACATTTTTGGTTAACACAGTTGTAGGGAGTGTTACTAGAATTTAATCAGTAGAGACCAGATATAATGCCAAACATCATACAATGCACAGGACAGAGCAACACATAAAGAATGATCTGGACAAAATGTCAAAAGTGCCAATGTTGACAAATTCTGCCCCAGCCTATCCTGATAGACTCTGATCTCTATATATACTTCTTTACCTTTCCATCTATTCATTTGTCCATCAATCCATCATCTGTCCAGCAGTTATTAGTTAAAATACCTGTCTACACTGAATTTACTCCCACATACACTGCATGTGGAATGGAATACAGATTTTTGAAAAGAGGAAAAGCATTGCAAAATCAAATATTTGCTAAACAGATTATCATCAAATGTAGTTTTCTACATTTAGATAAATTTAAAGGACAGTTTTTTATGATATTCAAATCATAATTATCAAGGTCTAATCTAAACATAAAAGGGATCATAAAAATAGAGACTTTATCAACAGAATCCAAGTGCACTCATTTCTCCAACTGGTGTCAACAATAACCATTTTTATTCAATGTATTGCAAATACTTTTATAATGTTACTTAAAAATACTACTAGGTCTTTAAGATTTCCATGAAAGTTACAGGCAGATTTACAAGGTGAAACTAAAATATGGCATTTCAATATAAGACAATTAAATTTTGGAATAAGGAAATGAAAACATTAGATCATCTCTTTATGCATCATGATTATACCAGCTACTAAAATTACCTGATAACTGCTAAAATTACCTGTGTCAAACCCATCAGGACATGCTGGGATTTTGTTATTCCACTCTATATTATCAGATCCTCTTATTAAGATATTTCTTGTAAGAATTCCAACTTCTGCCCTTGCTTCAAAAAGAGTTCCATCAGGGAGTGTGACAGTGATTCCTAAGTGTGTGTAATTCAGTGGATTAGTTAGTGTTATGTTTTTGCCATCAGTAGATACAGATTTGATGGTTCTTTCTTCATTCTCTCGTTGACTGTGTCTGAAAAACATTTTTTTTAATTTCAAAGTTATTATAAATCAGCATAATATATTGATTTGACATATTCACTTGATGCCATTTTGAATATTTCATTTATAAAATAAGGAATTTTTTTACATTGTGAAATATTCTGAAGAAGAATTTGAATACAGTATTTTACTTTTTTTAGAATAACTGAATAAAAATACTTTGAAGTGGTAGACTTGTTCATAAGACTGTATTCAATTTTAAAAAGAATTCAAAAGAACTATTCATTCATAACTTTAGGATCATCCTCAAAACTTCTCAATTGAGGGTTGTTTATACTCTAGCAATGCATGGAGAAATTGTTAGCTGTCACAACAAGAAGGTGCTACTGGCATCTGGTGGGTAGAGGCCAGGGAGGTTTCTGTGATCCTATAATCTACGGGTTGGTCCCTACAACAAAGATTATCTGATACAAAATTCAAATCACGAAAGCTGAGAAACCCTTACAAAGAAAAGTCATTGGATATTCCTGAGCAAAGAAAAGAAAACATTGAGTTGAAGTTTATTTCCACCATTTCTCCAATATGCCCCAAATTCCAGCTACAGTAAAAAGGACTTGCAAATTCCATAATGTACCTATTCATATATTTAACTGCTCAACAAATATTTATTGTCTAGGTATATAGTTAAGTACTAGGGATACCAAGTAGAAAGTGCCCCTGGTTTTATGATGAGTCTGTTAATTTCTGATTGGATATTATCTACTAAAGTTTGGTGCTGTTAACAGAGATAAGCTTAAGGGAGTTTCTTGTGTCTTCCTGAAATTCTCTTTTGACCCTTTTCTCCCTTGCAAATGCTTTCCATTCTTTAAGTAAAAGTTTGAATGATAGTGCCACGGTGTGAAATAGATTAGAAGTTAAGTCTCTCAACTTTCCCAATCCTTCTGGATTCCCAGTGCACTTTGCATAATGCCCTGTTGCCCTCAGAATAACCACACTATAGGTAGTCTAGAATTATAAAGTACCTACTTCTCTGTCCCTTCCACCAATCTGGCTGCTCTTCTAGGCAAGGACCCTGAACTGTTTTGTATGCTGAGCACTTTGTAAAATACATGTCAAAACTCAGTAACAGCAACAGTTTTCTACTGGTTGAACAAATTAATGCAGAATGGATTTGTGTGGGGAAAAGTGTAGCGGAGCCTAAATAGGACAATGCCATCATATTTCAGGTATAAAGATCTGAGGGTCTAATTTAAACCTAGAGAAGGAAAAGCTGATAGAAGAGACATTTCAAGGGCAGAACCAAAAGAATATGTGATGTGCAAGAAGTGAAGGATGGTAGTTCTGGGAATGGTTTTGTGAAAAAAAAATATTAGAATGTAGGGGTTTACATAGTGGCGATGGGGAGCGGGGCATGGGAGGAATGGGCAAAGGGGAGAGGGGGAAAGGAGGGGGCAAGTGGGTAGGAATGATGGTGGAATGAGTTAGACATGATTACTGTAAGTACATGTATGAAGACACAATGGTGTGAAAATACTTTGTCTATAATCAGGGACTTGAAAAATTGGGCTCTATATGTGTAATATGAAATGAATTGCATTCTGCCATCATGTATAACAAATTAGAATAAATAAATAATTTAATTTAAAAAATAAAAAATAACAAAAATATAAAAAGTAATGAGAATGTTGTTCAGTGGTAGAGCACCCCTCAGTGAAAAATTAGTACCAAAAAAAAAAAAATAAATAGACTTAGTCCATACTACCTAAAGTCATCTATGGATTCGATGCAATCCTTGTCAAAATTCTAATGTCAATCCTCACAGAATTAGAAAATTAATCCTAAAATTTAAATGGAATTCCAAATTATTAAAGGAATCTTGGCAAAAAGAACAAGGCTGGAAATAAGAACAAGGCTGTGGCCTGTGCTTGCAATTACAATCTTATCTCCTTCCTTCCATGTCACAGCTTCTTATTTCAAAATATACTACAAAGCTATAGTAACTAAAAAATGTGGTATTGGTACATTATAATTGTATACAAAATTGGAATGAATTGTGATATATTCACATATGCACATAACAGAATTTGGTCAACTTCATTCCCTAGTTCTTCCCCTTCCCCTCCCATGCTCTATGCTCCTTGATTCCCCAAGTGTACTCTATTTTCATGAGTTCTCCTTTTTTATTCCCTTTTCTCCCTTTCAACATAAAAATAGAAATAAAGTCAATACAGTGGAAGAAGGGGATTAGGGAGAGTGTGGAGGGGATGGAAAGAGGAAGTACTGGGGATTGAAATTGAACAAACTCTATTATATGGATTTATACATATGTCAAAATGAGCCCCTCTAATATATATAGCTATAATGCACTAATAAATATTTAAAAAGATAAAAATGAATGTAAGGGTTTAAATGGGGGATGGAGAGAAAGGATAGTAAGGATGAAATAGATGAAATGGGAATGTAATATTAAGCAGTATATTAATCTTTTGGGGGAAAAAAAGGATAATAATGAAAGAAGCTAGAGGATATGCCAGAATAAAGTTGCTTTTTAAGACAGTGGGTCATCAGAGAAACCTAGAATTGCAAAGGATTCAGGGAAGGAATTGTGGGGAAAGGGGTCAGGACAGGTAGGGACAGGCAGGTCTCTATAGGTTGTTTATAGAAAAGAATGATTCAGTAGTGCAATATCTCACAGGTGGTAGGGGAAAGGGGCTGGTATTTCCTGGATTCTCTCACATCCAGATGATACAGCAATTTCTTTAGAAAAGACAGTTCTAAATGGCATTTTTATATGTGCATGTACCTAGAAACACCTTTCTTTCCTTTGTAGTGATACCTCATGCTTATAAAGCACTTTGAGCCAAGTTCTGCTCTAAAGCTTTACACATATTAACTCACTGACTGCTTACAATAATTCTATGGGGTATATATTATTAGCATTGCAATTCAACTGAAGCACAGAGAAGGGAAATATAATGACCAAGGGCTGACAGTAGTATTGCTGGGAATGGGCCCAGGCTGATTGACTTCAGAAGCTATTTTCTTAACCTTTACCTGGCTTTACAAATTCTCAAGTAGGATTTACCAATGAAATAGTGAACAATGAATTAGATTTGGAAAGAAACTCCTTAATTCTTGTTTCTTAAAATTAAATAGTCCTATGCTAAACTGTAAACTTACTCTGTTATTCCATAGAGAAAGGGTATAAATGAAGATTTTCTATTCTATTAATAAGCCCTATGATTTTTCTGCTTGTTTGTTTTGCCATTATGTAATTAAAATTTCTTCCAAGGGCAGAAAAAAATGGGCACTTTCAAAGCTAAGTATGCATTTAACTCTTCCTAACATCTGCAAATCTATTTTTAATTTGGAAAATGGAAAACCTTAAATGCCATCTCGAATTTCAATTTTAAATTGAGTCATGCCCTTAACATATTGGTTTCTTGTATTAAATTACTATTTACTTCCTCATAAGCATAACCATATCCAATCTCGGTATTATCCATAATTTGAACAATAAAACAAAAATAAGGCTATTTTTATCCTCACTCCCTGATATATTTAGGAGAGCTGTATTATTTTTTCCTTATATTTCTTGTTTACTAAAAATATGTAACTAATATAAATTAAGGGTCATAAGCAGTTTCAATTTTAAAATGTCAGGCACCTAAAAGGTTACTTTAATTATCACTTTTTCTATCATGGTTTCTTCCCTTTTACTCAATCATTGCTAAGAAATTTGCTCTGTGGGACCACTGCCAATACTGTAAAATAAGAAAGGGTTCACCAGCTGCTTTCAACCATATTCTTTGGTGACCTCAAACAAAGAAACTCATTTACATTTTTGCATTCATGAATGTATTTAATTAATGTTCTAAGTCAAATTTTTCAAATGACTTTCAATAGCAGAATGGTTTTTTTTTTTTTAATGAAATCTTACATAGGAACCTAGCTATGGAAAACAAAATGATTAATTCATATTTATTTTTTACATTCAGATTTGTACTTACTTGTTTTTGTAATTGTAAATTCAGTCACTGAAAACTCAACACACTTGGTCATCAACCAAATGTTCACACCTGGCACACATGTATTAGGCTGTTCATGCTTCTTTACTAGAGGATTCAAATGTAAATCAAAGAGTGTGGACCTTTTGAATTGTTCATTTTTTACAAGCTTAAAAAAAAATCTGCTTCCTAAACCAAACTCATACCTGTGTCCTGTGCTCACAATTACAATCTTATCTCCTTCCTTCCATGTCACAGCTTCTTGTAAAATCAAAATCCGTTCCCCTGCCTTTGCAGTGTGAGCCAAACGTGTCCAGACCACAGGAACAGGCAGACCTGGAGACAACATGCAAAACTTCAGATGTGTTTTTTATGTTACTGAGATTTTATGCATTTTAATTTATGCAATTTAATTTGGATTAAATGAATTTGAGGAAGGTTAATTGTACCTTAGGGTTTCATACCTATCTCACAAAAGAAATGTGAAGAATGCTTGCTTCAGAAAAGTAACAGGTTTAATAATAATGTATGTTTCTATAAAATTAGAAAAAATATTCTCTGCAATGATGTACTCCACTGATAACAATCTTCCTTTTATAAACACAGTATAAATGTGGTGTAATCATATTAACAAAATGGACTGTTATCTTTGTCATTATTGATAGGGACTGCTTAAACCAATAATCTAGAGATAAGTGATACATGTAAAACTTCTAAGAACTTTTAGTAGGATATATTTAGCATGATGTAGGACATTTATGATCATAACAAGGTACTATGTTTATGGCATTCTAAATCTATAAAAAAAAAACCAGATTATTGCAATATATAGGACTTCCACATAAAAAAGACAAATTTCATTCATCTTTTATAAAATGTTATCCTGACACCTTCAAGACTATCAAAATCATCTTTACGTGCTGGCAATTTTCTGGAATATAGCTATAAAAAAGTTCAACTATAAATTTATTAATGTATTTTAGAAAGAGTCCATTTTTGGATACAAATGTAAGGAATCCATCTTCTGTTTCCAGCCTTAGTGCCTTTCCACATGGACAAATGAATGAAGTACACAGTTACCATGTTCTGTTCTAAGTGCAAAACAAGACAAAAAACATCAGGAAGCATATGGCAAAGGGTTGGAGGAAGGCTGTAGACATGGCCTGGGGAGGAGTGGTCTTGGGGCTGGCCTGTGCTAGGGGAGGTTAGTAGAGTTAAGGGGAAGATATCTGAACACAGAAAAGTCTGGGAGCTTTCACTTAGCTTGGGCCTCAGTACCATGCAGATCCAGGACTCCCTCACGCACAGCCAGTGTTTTGGTCCCATACACGGGGAGCTCAGGAGATCTCAGGTGCCCATGCAAGGTAATGACTGCTTTGTGCTGGAAGGGGGATGCTTCTGTCCCGATCTGCAAGAGATTTCACAGGCCTCATTCAGAAAATTAAAATAAAACCCAATATTTACTTAAAAAAAAAAAAAACCTCAATGAGAAATTGAATACAATTCTATTGTGTCCCAACAGGACACACATTCTGTGGCTGTAAACTTGTGATCCTCCTGCTTCAGCCTGCTGAGTAGCTGAGATTACAGGAGTGCATCACCCCTTCTGGCTTCATATCCACAATTCTCATTATGAAAAACGAATTTGTTTTCCCATCTCTTCCCTCTCTTTTTGAGGATTGGTTGTTCGACTGTTTATATCTTTCTTTCAAAATACAAGTCTTAAAGTCTCTAGTCAGCAAAATATTCAAGACTTCTGATCGACTTTAGCCACATATCAGAGCTATATTTCTTGTTCTATTTTAAATTCTGCTCCTTGATAAAACACTAATTATCTTCCCATTAAATTGCAAGAATATTCTAGGAAACTTTTCCCCATATAAAGATTATTTTATTAATAAAGCAAACCTAATCAAAGATAAACTCAGGAGAGATTGGTGTAATTAACTATCCATTTTACATATAGTATTTAAAAAGGAAACAGAGGTTAACAATAAATGTATGTCATGTTCTCTTATGTACCTGAAGAGTACCACCGTCCGTAATTAGAATATTTTC
This sequence comes from Callospermophilus lateralis, assembly GCF_048772815.1. Lineage (NCBI taxonomy): Eukaryota > Metazoa > Chordata > Mammalia > Rodentia > Sciuridae > Callospermophilus > Callospermophilus lateralis. The sequence goes on along the minus strand of NC_135320.1, from coordinate 63,765,824 downwards.
TGCTTGGAGTTCAATGTCAGCTTCATCAAATATTAGAGTTCCACCTGTGAACCATACAACTTTTAAACATATCTCAAGAAAAAAGTATTATCAAAATTCACCTACTAAATTAAAAGTAAAAAATGTAATTTCTTATCCCTCTCCTGCTACCTTAATATGTGTTACTTTACTTCTGCTCTTTAGTAACATGAAAGTATAAAAGCCTCAGATAAGACCCTGGAAGTTCACAGAAAAACAAAATCTAGGGCAGATTATTTTCCCTTGGCAATTTTAATATCTTAAATGTTATTAAATAGTATAGATGCACAAATTAATTCTATAAATAACAGGGTTTTAAAATATAAATTAAGAATAAAACACTTAAAGTTACACAAAAGCATGTTTATAGAAACTATGATATAACATCAACATTAACTCTGAATTCTTGCCCACTAATTCGCACCCAAAACAGCTACAGGTTGATTAGCATTATCAAAAAATTAAAAGATGCATTTTAATAGATTAATTTAAACATGTAGACAGTAACATTTTACTTGTCTAAAGATCCCATGCTAGTAGGGCCCAGTGATGCACGCCTGTAATCCCAATAGTTTGGGAGGTTGAGGCCAGGAGGATTGTGAGTTCAAAGCCAGCCTTAGCAAAAAGCGAGGTGCTAAGCAACTCAGTGAGACCCTGTCTCTAAATAAAATACAAAATAGGGCTGGGGATTTGGCTCAGTGGTTGAGTGTCCCTGAGTTGAATCCCTGGTATCCCTTCCACAAAACAATAAAATAAAGATCCCATACTCAATAACTTTGAATAACTAAAACATTGTTATTATTCCAGAAATTTAAAAAATATATATAAAATTACCAAAGTCTTTGAGCAGCTAAAACCATTACAGTGAAGTTTATGTTCTAAAGCCCCAAGCACTTTACTCTTATTCCTCAATTTTTTTCTTTACATAATTGTAATAGTTGTGGTTATTTCACTTTTTATAGTAGAAAGAGTATATTAAGGGCTTGGGTTGTGGTTCAGTGGTAGAGCGCTTGCCTGGCACATGTGAGGCACTGGGTTTGATCCTCAGCACCACATAGAAATAAATAAGTTAAATGAAAAGGTATTGTGTCTGCATACAACTAAAAATATGTTTTTATAAAAAGTATATTAAAGAACAGAGAGAAGCTCCAGTGACCACTGAAGCAGGGTCCCATGCAGTCACACAGTCACACTCTGGCTACCAAGGGAGTCAAGGGGTCATTTAGGATTGACTTTAATGGACTGTTATAAGTTTATAACCTCTAAGATCCATCATATCAGCATTTCTGCAGTAGAAAATACTGTGTACTATTGAGATTAACTATGAGTGCACGGGCAAGTTCACCTTTGGTTATGGAAACCAAAGTTTCATGAGACAACATTTAACTATAAAAGTTGTGTAGGGGCATGTAATACACTCTGACACTTTTTTGTTCTATTTAATTAAAATTGCTTGTTGTAACTCAATAATATCATAACTACAAAGAGACAAATACTCAGAAAACTCAGCACTACACACCATATTAAAAACAGTGTAACTATGGATGTTCACAATCACAAATGTTGGTTAAATTAACTTCACAGAAATAGTCCTTAGGCAGAGACTAATAAACAGATTTTCAGAAATTTACCCTGAATAAGCAACATTTTCAGAATAGGGGTACTTTGGTCCAATAAAATGATCTGTCCTTTTGTAATAACAGCAAATGACCCTTCCTCTGGGGGAGATTTTCCTCCCCATGAGTAATTGGAGGACCAAGCATCAACATACAGGAAATCAGCATTATCCTGTAATAAAGCACAAGAGATTTTGAAGTTCAGAGAATTTACCAGAATTTTTCAATTTCTCAGACATAAATGTAAAGCAATGCACATTTTTAATAACAAAATATACCCCACTTCAAATATGTGATAGCTGACTCTGGTTTCTCATAATAATAAAGTGAAAAATACATTACCAATTAGTTTATATTCAAAAGTAATAAAAATTTTAGTAATAAGCACCAAAATGGCAGCTACTTAAAATTTGGTGGAGTCACAGTTCAATTATCTTTTGGAGACATTGAAGTGAAACATCCATTACCCATTAGCCCACCCTCCATAATAAGTGTTTCTATTGCTGTGATCAGTATTCCCAACAGCAATTATTACCAGCTTGGCCCTGCCAATGTCTCTGATGTTGACATGAACTGGCGCCCATCCCGAAGGAGTGTGGGCCTCTGTCGTGCAGAAGATGTGTGTCCTGTTGGAAAACTCAACATCACATCTGGCTTCAGCTATAGTGATGTGAATATCCCAGGTATTTTCACTGTAAAGGAGAAAAGGAAAAACAGTACAAAGTTTTTCTCAAATTTCTATATCATATAATCAAATCCCTTTTTTCATCTGTGTTATTGCAAAGTAATGATCTCACCCTAGGATCCATCCAAGTGCAGATTGACAATTAAGACTTCAAAAATATTTGTTAAGGAATACAATAAACAAAGACATTAAAAGGTCAGGAAATAGAACTGCACAAATTACCAAGTGCTCTAGCGTTAGAGGAAGAACTGCCTGGATTGGAATTACTTTACTCTTATTCCTTATTCGTTAGTCTCCAAATGGGCACCTTCGAAAGAGACTTTTGAGGATCATTTTGCCTATGTGACATTTTTATTACACTCACAGACCTTAGAAATTAACCTCCTTTTAAAATTCAAATCTAAAATAAAATTATGGGTACTTGAGGAACTAAAATTGCCTTCTACAGCTTATGTGATGTCGTGTTTTGAAGTCAGCCTGATCCACCTGAACAGTGATAACAATACGGTCAAGAAGTTTGAGCTAATAGTAAGCATGAGAAGAAGGAACATGGCTATTTACAAGGAAATTGGGCCTGGTGTTTAGAAAGATGTTTCTTTCACCCAGCGAAGCAGATCACAGTCGAAGATCAGACAGTGGGAAAAGCATAACAAGGTGATTATGTTTGTGATGTTTCTAGGATTTGGGGCAAGATACTTAAGCGCTCTCATATTAGTCGTACCATTTACAAATTGTAGCAACTGACAGAATTTCATTGTTATTTATGACTGAATAGAACTCCATGGTGTAGATACTTCATTTTCTTTATCCATATGTCTGTTGATAGGCACCTAGGCTGGTTCTATAACTTGGCTGGTTCTATAACTTGCGGATTGTGCTGCTACAAACATTGGTATGTATGGATCTCTATATTATGCTGATTCTAAGTCTTTTGGATAAATACCAACAAGTGGTATATTTAAATCTGGTATATTTAATTATTTAAATATGGTATATTTATTCCCATTTTATCATTAAAAGACTTGGAATGGAACTACCACAAAACCCAGCTGGGATTAAAAATGTCTCATAAAATAAGGCAGAGAGTTTCTGTGGATAGGAAGGTACCTGGCACAGACTGAGCACACAATCAGTGTTAGCTATTAGTACTATTTTGTGCTTCGAGTGTGGCTTATGAGCAGAAAGGTGCATGTGAACACGGCTATATTTAAGCAATGTCCTGGCATATTGGGTTGCTGGCATAGTGGCTGGAATTTGAAAACATCAATCAAACCTTGTGTGCGAGAAGACAGTACCTGAATCCTGATCCCCTGACTGTGAGTCTGGTGCCCCCTGCTGTGCTGCCTCTCCCGGGAGATATTTCAGTGATGAATGGAGTCAGTGAGGTCATGTATATAAACGAAGTCATGGACAGTGATGAATCTTTCCCGTTGACCACACTCACTTCACAAGCTTGCTCAGGTCCCCTGCCTATGAAAAGAGGGTCAAACTCAGCACAGTTCTGCCATCGGTCTTTAATCATTCCCAAGTCCCCCAAACATTTTCAATACCATCTTCCTTTCCCATGATCATGTTCTAATAAACAAGGTTGAATGTGTAGTTCTAAAAACCTCTCACAATAGCCGAAACATCACAAAGTACATGCACATTATCCAGAGGGAAAAACCCTTCCTCAGATCTCTTACTGTAGTCAGTTCTGTAAACCTGCCTCCTCAGTTTTCCAGTGCTGAAGGTTCCAACACTGCAAATTGGAGAAACGGAGGAACTGCTCAAGGCAGGAACTGACAACAGCAAAGAGTGATGGGTGAAGGCAAATGGGAGGCAGAAAAACTACTGGAAATCTTGTACAAAATGTGAAAGGAAGATGAGGAGCTATTGTTAAGACAAACTACCTAGAACCCCTGCCAGATGGCAGTATTATTGCTGCATATTTTTATCATGCATTCTACTATTGAATAATAAATAAGCCCAGATATAAAAAGCTTGTATTTTCTTCAATATTTCTTGTTTAAAAAGTCACAGAAGGAAAATATTCAGAAAAATTTCACAAATTTTGCTAAACTTTAAAAAGATTTTTTGCACATAAATCATATCCTTTATTCATTTAGAATAGTCTCATTTAAATACCTTCTTTTATTAAATAATAATTAAAATTAATTGCATAACATACTAGATACTTTAACTTCACAACAACAAATTAAATTTGTGTTAATAATATCTATTTAATTAAAAACTTAAGTACAGAAGAGTTTACTTAGCTAGGGTTACACAATAAATGGAAAAGCAGAAATTCAGAGATTCCTGGAGTTCTGGTTCTTAACCACTAAATAAAAATAAATAAGAGTAATAAAAATTGCAAATCACATATCATATTGTACATATAATTTTATGCACTTCTCATACATTAAACTCACAATAATCCTATAAGATAATAATAATAATGTGATTAATCTCACTTTGTAGTTGAAGAAACTGACGCAGAGAGAGGTTAGTCAACTTGGCCAAAGACACACAGGATTTGAATCTTGGCAGTTTGTTTCATACTATCCTATCTTGAAAAAAACCCTAATACCCTAGCAAGAAGTAAAGACATGTTCTCCATTTGGCCCACCCAATATGTTAAGAGTCATCGGTTTTTGTCATAAACTGACATCTTCAAAGATATATTAAACCTAGAAAATAAAGTTCTGAATGAACTGCTTAAAGTTAGGATGAATCAATTATTTCCAAGGAAACTAACAATTTGAATATGATTAAACAATTCTCAATAGTAGCCTTTTTTTTTTTTCTCACAACTTACCTTCATGGGGTGGAATCTCACATAATAACGTTGTGTAATCAGACCTCAGCCTGTCGATGGCACACTCTGAGCCACAGACCAATACAAATGAATTTTGTGAATTAAATCCAGTGCCTGTCACAGTCATGGTTCGGCCACCACCAAAACTCCCTAGTGAAGACAAATACAAGGGAACAATAAAACTGAAAAGAAACTTTCCCTATGTACATATTTATTAACTTTATTTTGAAATATGAAATGGCAATAGATTGTATTAAATAACCTGAAATTATTATACTGATAAAAGAGTATCTTTTGCTTTGTAGTGTTTTAATCTCTTCATTGAGAAAATGTCAAATCTGGTAATTCATATAAACTATTTCTAGGAACTATATTTTTATTTAAAAGAAGTGTCACAAAGAATTTCAAAATACTCAAAATATATGCATAAAATTACTATTTCAGTTGAGTTCATTGGTTATGCTTAAAGGTTTATAGCCATTAAAATAATTTTCAACTAGAAAAAATACTATTTTTGTAGCAATGAATATATGTCAGTTATGGGCTAAACATCATTTTAAAAAATTCAATCTATACTCTGGTCACTTTAGGGCTAAATTTTAAATGAATTATTCAGTCCTAAGACAAATAAAGGCATTCGCCCAATACTTTGAAATCTTTAGTTAATATTCTGGCTTTCCTATTTGTTTGATGAATAGATAAAAATAATGTATTAATGGAAGTACAAATTTTAGTAATGTTTAAAGAACATTATTTTTTAAATGTGTTTACTGAAACAATATAAAATATGCATATGCTTCTGCATATACATGACTACCTTGACTTGGATGAATATTCTGAATATGAAGTGGGTACTCAAATTCAACAGTGGATACGGCGGAACCTTTAGTCTTATGATGCATTAGCACAGGAAAAGTGCCACCAGCATGGGCACCAGTGACACACTGCAGCACACTGTCATTGACCATGGTTACATTGCATTGAATATCACCAATCATCACTGAAATTTCTGAGATATCAAAACCAAAGTTAGATCCAGTGATCTCAATTTCAGTTCCTGGTAGACCTTAAAAAAAAAAAAAAAAGCAAACACTGTTAAGTGTATATCTAAATTTCAATACTTATGCATGCATTTAAAAATAGACCTCTTTGTGTAAACAAAATAATACCCAGTATTTTAAAACTAACACTAACATACATGCTGTGTTACATTTTGAATACAATAAAGATTACAGTCTACTGTACACTAACTATAATTGACTTATCTCAATGGTCATTATTTTCCAGCCCTTCCATACATTCTCCTGAATTGTAAGTTGCTAATTCAGGTAGTAGAAAAGATAGAGAAGTAGAAGAAAGGCAAAAGAAGAAAGATGATATAGAATTAAGAAGTATGAATGTCTGCACAGGTCATGGTGGGTTAGGCTACATGGATGAAACTAATTATTTTTTATTCTTGGTGATTTTTCCCCCCTGATATTAGCAACACTTTTTGAGAATAAACTATTTTTTTCTTAATTCAAATATTTTTAATAGATCTTACTTGATAAACAAATCGTGATATATAAATACTTAGATATAAGATTGTAAGTACAGAAAAAAAAGAAAATAAAAACTTTTAAGTGAATATTAATGTTAAGGTCTTAATGACTGTACACAGAACCAAGAATCTCAATCTTTCTTTTGAAAAATGTACACTGAGGAAAGGCAAGGGCATTAAACACACAGAATTTCTCATAAGTCATTCAAGTGACTACACACACACCTAAATTTTATGAATAGATACTAATTTCTATAATTTGTTACAAATGCAGGCTCACATTATATTTTGAATTTAATTCAAGCAGTAATAGTAACAATTCCTATATAATTGATTATAGTGAGAATTACCAACATATCATGATATATGCAACATTATAATATACATTACAAATATTAATAAGATATTTAATGTTAAAAATAGTTTTAAGATACAAAACAAAAATTATTTTATATATATTAAAACTATCATTTTGTTTGACATTTCACTTTAAAATGCAATAGTGCTAATTCTAGATGTTATTTACTTTGTGTCTCTTCAGTAAATAAAACAGCTTGGGTTTCACTTGTTTAAAAGTTCTAGGGCCTTGTGCATGTGAGACAAGCCCTTTACCAACTAAGCTATATTCCCAACCCTTAAAAGTTTCTTATGCTTCACATACCTTATTCTAAAAGAAACATTCAAAGAGAGATAGGAAGAGAAATGCTCCATGGAAATAAAAAACAAATGTCATCCTCTGCAATGACTACAAATATATAGATACCTTATATCTATTGTTAATATTTGCTCCAATGAGCAAACTTGATGTATTAAAGAGAATTTTAATAGTAAACTTCTTAAATGAAGAAAATTTATCTGACTTAAACTGATACATTTCCCAGGATGTAAAATGAAAAAACACCTTTTTAAAAGGTGAACATTTAATGAATTTTTTATGAAATGTATCATTCTAAATTACATTTTATGAATGAAATTCTTAAGTTTTCACGAGAGGTACCTGAATATATAAAGAAACCAATGTTAAAGCAGAACAAAAGTGTCCAAGATTTCATCATTAAGAAGTAGAAGAAGTAAGATTTGAACCTAGTATCAAGATCATGCTCTGAACCATGGCACTACAGCTGCTACTTCAGAATTCATTACATGGATGAAAATTATTACAATAGCATAAAGATGTTCAGAAACAGCACAGCATAATGACAAGGAACTTGGAAGACATTTTGATCTATTCTTAGCTTGGAAAAATGTGTTATGCTAAATAATTAAGTAAATCATAATAATTTTCTCTATCTGAATGTGCCAATTACTTCCTTAAAAAGAATTCTATCAAACTAACAATAATTAATTGGAGTTTCATGGAATTGCAGTACTCTGAAAATTTCTCAACTTCAGCAAGATCAACTTCTTGTGAATTTTAACAGTTGTTTCTTGTGCCATATGAACATAAATGACATATATTATCCATTTTGGTGCATTGAAATTAGTCATTCCTTTATTTGAAAGGTAGGCCAATTTAATGGAGGTATTGTTCAAGACAGAAATTAAAATTTAGCTAAAAATTTTATCCTAAGAACATACCAAAAATAATCACAAAACAGAGACTACACAGAACTCGAACCCAATATACTAATTGTGTAAAAAACACATCTTAACAATTATTTATGAATATTATTATAACTTTATAGTAATAAATAGTACTGATGATGTCATATAAATATAATTTAAAAAATGCAAGTAAGTATTGGAGTACCTCGATCTGGAACAATCCCTCTGAGAAATGGTGTATCTTCCAGGGAATAGGTAAATGACAAAGATGGATAAGTGATGGCATTAACAAAGATCTTCAGATCAACCTTTTCAGCTCTCCCTGGTGGGGTGCTGCAGTAGATCTCACTGGAGTTGACAAAAACAATCTGACAAGGGTGCTCCCCAACAGTAACGGTGGTGTTGCCAGGATAAAAGCCATTCCCTGTGATCCTCAAAATGGTTCCTCCACCAATGCTTCCAGACTTTGGTGAGACAGAAGCTATTGCAAGGCTGCTAAGAGTCAGGTTTCCCAGAGCCAAGCCCTTGGATCCCACCACAACTCTGAGAGAATGAGGCCCAGCTGGGAGAGAAGTCATAAAAACAGTGATGTTCTTTTCATTAACATGTGTTACTCTGAACTGTTGATTTCCAACGAAAACAGCAATCTCCTCCAAAACAGTCCCCAAACCTTCTCCTTCAATAAGAACATTTACAGATCCTTCAATAGAGTTTGGGAAGATTCCTGTTATATAAGGAGTGATGGTTTCTGAATATGAAAAGCTGCAGTTTCCCTGACATTGGGCAGGCACTCCGTGTATTAGAAGATCTACATGCACAAGCTGTTGGGGAGCAGGGGATGTTTCACATTCAATGACTGTGTAATTCACTGTTAGAACTTTACATGGGAAATGACCCATAAAGACTTCTACGCATGCAGAAGAAGCTGCAAATCCAGAGCCCTTTATGGTCACTCTTGTCATTCCAGTAGTTGATCCTGTACTTGGCAACACCATATCCATGCTTGGCAAAAGTACAAATCGCCTGGCAAATTCCTTGGACAGTGTGTTGATAGCAGTGCCCAAATTGTAAACAATCAAAGTGACAATTTCTCTGATACCAACATCCATTGAGTTTTGAGGGTCAATATGACACATAATAGAATTTTCACTACTTTTTTCTACAACACAAGGGTAACTACCAATTGTAACCTGAAAGTAAAATGAATATGAAATAAAACAAATCAATATATTACTCTAATATGAACTTATATTTTGTACTAGCAACAATCATAATTTTAGAACACTAATTCTGTGTAAAGTTTTTATTCAGAAAATTAAATTTGGGAGATGACTAATACATATCTTGAATTAACTTTAAGATCAAATTGTGATTGTACATGCATGTTTGTAACTACATTATTCATAGTAGCTGCAAAGTGAAAACAACTCAATGTCCTTCAATTGGTGAATGGATAAATAAAATGTGGTAACATACAATGGGATATTATTTGACCATAAAAATATAAAGTACCAACAAATGGTACAACATGGAGACACTTTGAAAATGTGCTAAGTGGGAAAAGCTGGTCACAAAGAGCTCCATATTTTATGATTATATTTATAAGAGATGACCAGAATAGTCAAATCTATAAGAATGGAAAGTAAGTTAGTGGTTTCCCTGGGCTGGGATGAATGGAGTAGTTGGGGATGATGTCCAAAGGTTTTAGGTTTTGTTTTGGGGTAAAAAAAAAATTACAAAATTGATTGTGGTCATGAGTCTGTGAGTCTACCTTTATATATACTTAGCTTTTGAATTGTATACTTTAAATGGTTGAATTGTATGGTATGTGAACTATATCTCATAAAGTGGGTAAAAATTAAATTATGAAGTTATGTTAAAACATCTTCCTTTCATTGAGTATATGGAAGATTCAAAGGAGAGCTTTAAATTCTTACCTTATTAGCACATGTGAGATTACTGAAGCCACGCCCAGTAATTGTTATCAATTCATTGACTGTTCCAGTAGATGGAGTAATATTGCTTATAGATGGTGAATTACAACTTGAAAGCTCAAAAAACAGTCTATTTGAATTTTTAACCTTGATATTGTTCAGGCCACAGAGGGGTTCTGTTGCTAGGCAGCCTGCCACAGAGCTTTCTAAGTGCAAATTCTCCGGTCCTCCTTTAGACAAAAGAACTGCCTGTAAGTCATGGATAACATTCTAAAACAAGAAATGTTTTCAGACTTCGTAACTCTTTATTTTAAGGAAGATGCTTTTAAGCTCTGAAAAATCTTCTTCTTTTGTTCAATGACAAGAGGGTCCCAGGCAGAATAACGATATTAAAGACTTGGACAAAGATGTTACAGTGTGGATATAAGAATGAATATAAAATTAATTCATTTTCAATTTGTCTAAGGCCAGATCCCATAGGAAAAATAAAACAATAGCATCACCTAACATTTTAATAGGTTTACAGACACATGCAGGGAGTCAGCATTCTCACTTTGCATTTCATGTAAGTACCCAAGGGTTCTAAGAGACTGGCAAGAAGACATTAACAGCATCTTTATTTTATAGAATACACTCCAGCTTCAGAACTGTCTGAACCTATGAGGGGTCATGTGGTAGCAAGAGACAGAAGTAGGTTAAACCCAGTCATCTGACTCCTGCTCTAGAAAGGTCCCATGAGCCCTGGGTCACCTGAATAAAGGTTTCCATCTTTAACCCTCTTACCCTGAGCATAGGTGGCTTCAGTGCTACCCACAAACAGGTGCAGGGCAATGTGCCTAGTTTGGGCTGGTAAAACATTAATGACTCCTTGGAGGGAAGTGGAGTTAGCCTCATCAACATACCCACTGCTATAATAATGGATTCCAGGTGAAGTAAATTGGTAAGAAAATGAACCTGCCATAAAATAAGATTGTACATAGTGAATACAAGCAATTAATGCATCTTTGAAATTTAAAATGATCATTTAAATGACAAATTTCTTATTTCTCAATAGGAAATAGTAAGGAAATGTACTTACTGGTTATAAAAGAACGATCTTGCATAATAAAATCATACTCCAGAAAGATAAGATCCAACATTAATGTTTTAGAAAACCATGCCAAGTCTGATATAAATTACAAAGTTTAAAGAAAAACTCAACATGCAATGAAAAATTAACAACAGAAGGACAATACTCTATATCTTCATTCATACAAAACAAACAAAAAAGGAATATAAAAGATTCACTTTACACTGACCTTTCCTACAAAGAATCATTCATTTTATGTTTTTATTTATTTAAGAAGCATTCATTTTAAAGTTGACTCCAATCAACAGAAGCCCATCACTTGCCACCAGACTGGTAAGATTCAATTATATATTATTATTTTCATCGTATTTTGCTGTTTCCGTGTATTTTTCGGTTGGTCAGTTATCACAGAATCATTAAAGATATTTCAGAATGAGTTCTTACATGCATTTATAATATCTTTACCATAGTCATAAAATGCCAGATAAACAATTTAGCACATTTACATATATAGTCTATGTAAAAATATGTTAAATCTAAACAAAATGTCTTTGTATTACATATAGGGAAATGAGGCATCATGCAAAATTTAATAAAGAGGAAACTTACCTGATAAAGATTTTTGCCTTCCATTTGTAAATCCTTTGCCATCATAAATTACACTTCCGGGACTGGAGACAGAGAAAACTCTATATCCTATCCTCCTAAGAAATGGATGTGCTTGCCAATGCCATGTCACTGTGTCTCCTACAGACACGTTTAAGACTGATGGTGACCAAGCATAGCCTAATCCATGTACTGGATGTAGGAATTGAGTCATATATTAAAAGAAAAAAGGAAAGCAATCAATTTCTTAATTAACTTTGAAAACATTTTACAGTTACTACTGAAAGCAACTTTTTAGTTAATACTGTAAAATTTTATTATGTATGTCACTTAAGCCCTTAACAAAAATAAACAGGAGTAATGGGGAAAAAAGATAATGTGAAAAATAAGGAAGAAATAAGTCATATAACTCAAAAAGCAATGGTCAAGAGATAATTTTTTAAAAATTGGATACTCAATAAGTTACACAGAATATTTTACATGGAATATTTTTAAAGGCAATGATCAATTCTTTAGAAATAAGAATTTTCTGAAGCATATAGGCATACAAAAATACAAAATTTCAATTTAAATATTCATTTGGAAACTGATGACTGATAATAAACTGCAATAATCAGGAGATTCTGCACTGTAGCAAAGCCAATTGTCAATTCCTGAATAAGTTGTGAACTCTAGCCTTTTAAACTCAACTTGCCACTGATTCACTCCATATGTAACTTCTATGTCAAAGCGGATACCATAGATCTTAAAATAAATATTTATATTTATTATCCAAATAATTTGAGGTATAAAATAGATAAAAATCAAATTAATTTCAGGCTAACATGCTTTTCCTTATTCACAATATATAAATATTGGTTGGTACCTAAATCTTCCCCATTGTTGGTAATTCTGAATACATTCCCTGTTGAATGAAGAATACATTTTATGACATTTTCTGATGATGATGTAACATTGCATGGAAAGGATCCTAGAAAAAAACAAAGATGGAAAAGATTTTTTTTCTCAAATATTTCTTGTGAAGAAATGGAGCTTAGTAAACAGTCAAGGTTTTGTCAAAATCTGTGTTATATGGTAGGATATTGTTTTTAATGGTAATCATGTTTGAGAACTGATTATTTTCAAAACTGACCCCTTCTCCTTTAAGTGATCTATATACATAAAATATATAATATTAATTGACTGAAAATCTAAAGTTTGAAAGCAGTTTATTCAGATTTTCTTTATCCCCTTAACCAAATATACTTAACATTCTTTACATTAATAGAACAGTAATGTTTCCATGATTGATAGTATTTGTGTAATAACTCAGCACCTATAGTACATCCTTTCAGCTGAGAAAAATGGCAATATCCTTCACAGGGGAATATAGCTCTTACCTAAGAGGACTGTATTCTCCATTGGTATGGTGCTGAACCCAAAACCCAGTACAGTGATTTCAGTCCCACCATACAAGGAGCCTTTCTGTGGAAACATGTTGGTCACTTTCAAAATATACCAAATTGAAGCATTTAATTTATCTCTGAAAAGGAAAAAAATAGATTTTCCTAATGAATTTCCTTCTCATGGGCTCATATCATGAAACTCTTAAAAGCATATGACTTTTTTAGGAAGAGGAAATAATTGAATCTATATGTAATTACATATCATTTTTAAGGCTAGATAATCTGAATTATCATAACCTCAATTTGGTTGGGTGCTATATGTTAGTAATTTTAAATTAGATTTTTGAAAATCTGACAGCACAAATTTGAGATAGAAAATCTGAAACTACTATGAAAAATCTGGTTATGAGAAATGAGATCACAAGAAATACAGGAAAGCCTTTAAAATATATCCACATTAGAATAAAATATAAAGGCAGTTCTACATATAAAAAAGAAAAAAGTCATATATCTTATAGGAGTAATAAAATTTTGTGTAATTAATTTAAATTAATCATTCCATGTTTGTTGGGAACTTACAGGATTTCCCTTCCCCCATCTCCATGAGAGATTTTAATTTATTTTTCGTTGTTATAGTTAAAATGTGTCTGCTAGAAGCCCATCAAAATGTACAGTGCTTTTCTGACCTGATATAGAGTTGACTCCCATAATCCAAGTCTCACATAACTGCACAGGCAGAAAAATTCCAGTGAATCTTTGTATTAACTTCTATTTAACTTCTTCAGCATAACTAAATTAGTATTTCTTCAACTACCACCTAAATATACAATTTGTATGGTATCAATCCTGCACATTATATCATCCAGCCAAAGTACAAGCAGAGCCTTCTAAAACTCATGTGAGCTATTCTCTGTGAGATAATATTGACTCAAATCAGATTGAAAGGGAATGTAGACTTGGGATTATGGTTTCTGTTGCTCATCTTCCTCTCCTGCAAGATACTGCTGCTGTCATCTCTCATTACATTCTGATATCAGCTTTATTTGTCTTCTTTTTAATCCCTAAATTTCAGTGTTCCCTTCTTTTATGTATTCCACATTAGTAATTCCTCACACAAGAATTAAAGTTGTTAAAAGTAAACAAAGAGTTTCAGGGAAGAAAATGCTAAATCCCTATGGAAATAGAATCAGAGAAAGATTCTCATCCTGCCCTTCAGATGGCTAACACCTACCTACCTATTTCCTGGCTTAATTATCACCTGTACAGAGAACACTTCCCTGTACCTTAGGATAAGTTAGCTACATTTATTTCCTTTTTCTCAACACCTGGTACCTCTTATTTATAGTATTTTCCACATTTATGATTAGATTATTGATGTAATTTTCTGTTCATAATCGATTTCTCCAATAAAACCGTGAGCACCATTAATGTGGGTAACATGCCCCTTTTATTCTCTACTGTGAGTCCAGCATTAAGCAAGTGCTTGCCCCCTAGAAACTGTTTGACAAGTATTTCCTGAATCAATGAAAATCATGTGACATACACAAACCTAGTTACACAGAGAATTTTACTAGCTGATTTGAATGGTATTGGTCTCACAACTAAGTGTCATATTGAATTTTTCTGAGATTTTCTCAGAGTCTTTGGCAAAAGAAGATATATAAAGGCAACAAAAGCAATTAATATATTAAAGATTATTTATTTTCCTCTCCCAATGTTATTAGCCCCTGTGTTCCACAACTCTATCAAGTTTATGTTTATTACCATACCTTGTTGATGCAAAGCCCCAATTTCTGACTTCTACATGGATATCATGCTTTCCAGGAGACAACGTAGGCAAAAGGCATCGAATATTGGTGAAGTTCCAGTGAAGAACCTGGCAGGGTTTTCCTCCAACATACACCACCATGTTTTGTGTGAGTTCATTTCCAAAGTTATAACCCTTAATTGTTAAATTAACATCTCCTATTATTTCAGAAGAAAAAAAAACTTTTGCAGAAGGTTTCAATTTATTATCCAGTGTGAAAATTTGCATATTAAATAAGTCAACTCAATTCTCTTTTCTTTCATTAGATGTAGGTAACCCTAACTCTATCAGAGGTACATGGAGAAACAACAAAAAAGTAGATGGCTGTCATGTGGAGATAAAACTCAGGTTTAACTGTTTCACAAGAAAAAAAAAGATAAAGTACTTTTTAAAACAATAATAATTTTCTCCATGTTGCAAATTTTAAAAGTAAAATTATAAATAGAAAATTGATATTAAAAAAGAAAGATGAAAAACAAACTGTGACTTACTTATTTTAAGAAACAAAACTGTATTAGACTGTGCTTTGAAGGAATTTCTGGAAGTGGTTTCTCTATATATGTTAAATAACTGGTCTTATTAAAAGATTTCTTACCTAGAATTGTTCGTACTTTTGGACTAAAATCAGTTATAACTGGAGTCTGTAAACAATTATAACTGAAAACATCCTCTGCTATGGTTTGAAATCCATTGGTAATAACTGAAATATCAACTGTACCCTCAATTCTCTAAAACAAAAGGAAAAAATAAAACAATTAAGAAATACTAAATGTTGAATGTGATAGAAATTCATTGTCTGAAAGAAATAGAATTAATTAAAACAAACTTCTGAAATTATTATGTTTAAAAGTCATGAGTCAGTTTTCAGATATTTAAAAAACCATGACATCAAATATAGATTATATGTTTGAATTATCAAGATATATAATACAGTGATTTTTATGATCAACTTTAAAGAACCTGTATTATTGGATTTTGAGGGCTCCACAATGAAGTTGAGATGCTCTGGACAAGTGCTTCTCTATTTGATTAAGGATAAGATACTAAATAAAAGTTGTGCCTTTTTGTTCCTGGAATAGACTCAAATGCAATTATTCTATTTCATTCGAAAATCACATTATTATATCTTCAGCTAATCTAGTTTGAGAATCCAACACTAAACACTTGGACCTCTCAAAAAAAATATTTGGTGCTTTCATTGATACAATATCTATGCAATTCCCAATTAGGAAAAACAGTTTTTTCAATCATCTGGTATTTATTTATTGCATATTTAGCATGTAGCTGAATGCCATAATTGAAAGAAAGTAAATTTTAATTCATCATATCCCTCAGATTCTTATCTCCATAATTCAGTCCAACATACACTCATTTATTTTCTACATATCACAACTATGTAATAACCCCATTTACTCTGTTACATTTTTTATGTCCATGACTAAATTCATTATCCTTTTGTACATAATTGGCAAACCAGAGCCTTTGTTTAAATTTAAAGATTCGTTTTAAAAATAAAGAATCATTATTGACCTAACATTTTCATATTCCATGAAAAAGTCACATTTTTATCAACAAACTTAAAACATATTTAAAAATATATTTTTTAAAAATTAAAAGTTTCTACATTTTCTTGTGAATTTTGTAGAATATTTGAAAATACTGATTTTTTTCACCTTTTGGTTTACATAGTAACCTTCTATGTATCTTCAAATAATAACAGGACACTAACTTTTCAATGAAACGTTTTTCTGACACACCCTTTCCACTATATTTTATCTTTACTTTGTATCTCCTACTAATATTTCCAATGGAACACACTGTTTAAGTTTAATTAATATTGGTTTGTGTGCTCTTTTTCATGATTTTTAAGTACCTAGAATGTTGAGATGGTACTTTGTCTTAAAATCTTGGCAGAAAGGTGTTGAAGAAATAATTCTTTTTAAAAAATATTTATTTTTTAGCTTTTTAGGGGGACACAATATCTTTATTTTATTTTTTATGTGGTGCTGCTGAGAATCGAACCTAGTGCCTCATGCATGCTAGGCGAGTGTGCTACCACTTGAGCCACATCCCCAGCTCCAAACAAATAATTCTTAAAAAAGGAAAACGGAAACTACAATTTTTAGAAAATAATTCATTTGTTTCACCCTCTGCCCAGATGTTAAGATTTTTAACTTAGGGGGAAAACTGAAATCAGGGGGCTTACTTTTGGTGTTCTGCAAGTTATCTTATTCAAATCCCCTTCAGTCACACTGCAGGTTTCATTTCCAACTAAAACCTTTGAATTTTCACTAAAGCCAAATCCAGATACAGTCAGTAGAGTACCACCTTTATAAAGAAAACAAAAACAAAAAGTAGATTAACAAAAACAAGAAGAAAATTTGGCAACATCTATCTCATCATTGGAAAACTGCCCAGTTATCTAAGAGCTGGACAGTCAAATAGATCAAGAACCAGAATAAAGACTTGTTTGTTCACCATCACACACCTGAGTCTGGGCTCTGAAGCCGGAATTCTAAAGGAATGGGGCTAAGATAAGTAGCACAGATTTGCAGCCCACATTTGCTCTGGAGCATGATTAGCAGCAACTATCATTTTCCACAGTACTTTCTTCATTCTAAAGAGAAAGTCTGTTGTTTCTATTTACTTAAACGTTCCATGGGTGGGAAAATGAAGCCTCTCACCAAAACCGAATTTTTATTACCTCCAAGTAAAAGAAAATCCAGGAAAAAAAAAAAAACACCCAATAAAATAAAAATATATTTTTAAGAACACCAAAAAACATCAAAACCAAAGCACAAAACCTGAAATAAGGCATGGTAAAAACAAACAAACAACAACAACAAAAATACAGAGGAGATGAAGCAGGACAAGAAGAATGTGTTATTTTCTCTCCATCTTCTTTGTCAGCCTTCCTTTGCCCCATGTGTTCCAGGAACTTTTTCTGGGTCAAGTAGCTCCATTGAGACTATGGTTACAAATGGAGCAGCTGGTAAGCAGAATAATTACTAATAAATCTTATGCTGACATAATTAATGAGCTTGTTATAGAAACATGTAATAATTGATGATATTAATTCAATAACCTAAGATGTAAGTATAAGCAGTCACCCTGACTTGTGCTCCATAAGAAACAAAAGAATTAGTCAACCATTTAATCACTGTGCCTTCCAAAGGAGACTCTCCTTTGTTCTATATGAGGGAGTTTTTGGTTACCTTCCCTTTGTTCTGTACTAAAAACAGCATAATAAAATGTGTAAATGTATGAGATTTTCTCTGTTGAGAACCATTTATTATTACCTGCCAGGCTTCCAGAATCAGGCCAGATGTGTGAGATCCGACTCTCATAAATGAAGTGAAATCCTTCACCCTCTACATTCTGTGCTAGTCCAACATCAGCTATGGACACAGCAACTGGTACATGTCCAGCACTTCCATTCAGAATCTGGCACTTGATCTCATTTTCTTGTGATAGAAAAAGAAGAAGAAATGATTAAAAAATAGTTTTTTGAGATAAAATTATTTGAAATTTTATTTGCAAATATTAACATTGGCCTTAATTTTTAGATCCTAGGAAATGTGTATAAAGAATACTATACATATATTAATGGTCTAGGGGAATCATGGAGGGAAAAATCTTTGCCAACTACCTGATGCTATGAATCAGACACTCCTAGAAAATCAGTAATGAAAGTAAACAATCTTCCCTGGATGCTACTATAGCCAAAGAAAATTACTATCAAAATTTTAAAAATCTTAATTTGTAATCTCATTTATATGAATGATTCTAAAGTTTTACAACATACTGTTTATGTCAAAAATTGAGTAAAATAATACATTCTATTAATAAAAGAGACAAATAAACCTTAATGAAAACAATGTTGTTCACTTTATTTAGAATAGTCTATGTAAACTGGTAATATAGATACAATATTGAGTATTTGATCTCAAAAGCTCATAGTAGATTTAAATTAAGGACAACAGAAATGATTCCAATCTGCATAATTCTAATCTATTAAAATTATGGAAAACACCTAGGATCTTGAAAGATAACTTTTGGAGAAATAGCTATGGACCTCCCAATTTCAAGAGGTAGACATTGTGAATGATATATAACTTCTGCATCACTGGAGAGAAGTCTGTTGGAGTAGAATTCAGGGAAGATGGCCACATCTTCTTGCTGCATGAATAATATAACACTGTCAAAATACAGGCAGAGAAGACCATGGTAGACTACGGTAGAACTCAGAACACTTTTGTGCCTCCAGACAAAACAATCTAAGAAATATCTTATGTAACCACTTTGTGATGGGAAAAAAGACAAATAACCAAAAATCAACTGTTATGGGGTAAAGATGTTGTATATCAATGAAATAATTTGCCTGTGGTTATAATCAAAGGTAAAAAGATATGGCATTATCCAGAACGGGTTGCCAACTTTGTGATTCCATAGGATACACTACATGATGATCATATTTGTAAAACTGCTATTTGATTTTAATTTCTTTCAAAGAAGAACAATAAGACTTCATAATTTTTAAAAGAACCTACCATTCACAGAAAGAAGAGAACAACTAGTTGGTCCAACTGAGACTGAAATAGCTGAGCTAGGAGAAAATCCAGAACCTGCTATAGTTAGAATTGTGCTATCTTCATATGATCCTGGAAGGGGAAAGTTTAAATAATAACATTAAAATGACAAAAATTAGAATCTCTTGTGATGAAATTAGATATTTCTCAGAGGAAAAAAAATAAGACTCGTAAAAGACATAACCAACAGGCCTATAAGTAAGCAGGGGGGGAAAAAGACACATTAATTTTTCATGGTATTTTGACTCTGTGTTGACAAAGAGTAGGAAGAATTACCTGACTGAAAGTATGGAATGAATTACTCTACACATGTGTACGGTAACTTAGCATATGACAGACTTGCCATCACAATTCATGAGGAAATAGCCTATATAATAAGTGGTATGTATACTTCCCATTTAAAAAGAAAATAAGATTCAAGTTTAGAATGATATGTGTTTGGGATAGTCCTCACTTACACTTGTTGTCCCAGCATCTTAAACTTAATGTTTTTCCATTCACTCTGAAAAGTATCCAGATTTGATTAGAAAATAACATATTCAACCTATTTACATATTACTACACATAATATAGATTTCACATGAATTTCAATAGTGAAGAATAAAAAAAACTAAAACAATTTAGTAGTATATTTAATCAAATATCTTGAGGTAGAGATGGATATCTTTATAAAGATACAAAAAAGCAATGGTTAACCATACAAGCAAAGATATCTAAATAAGAAGAGATCAATAATTTAAATGTTTCCATGAACAAGATACTAAACTAAAACACAAATGATAGACTTCTATAACACATGCAAAGGACTGGTAAATGTAATATATAATAAAGAGCTACAAGACAATTAAAAGGGAATCCAACAACAACAACAAAAGAGATTAAGGATGTACACTATTTGCAGGAGAAAAAATAATCTGAATGTCCAAGAAACACACAGGAAGATAGATGCTCATGCATATTGCTAATCAAGGAACAGACAAATTAAAACAATGATAACTTCTTTCACACAGCAGATTGGCCAAAATTTTGGCAAGAACATGGGAAATCTGGTGCTTTAATGCTTACTGGTAGTACAGTCAATTTGGAGAGTAATTTGGTAATCTAGTAAACTGACTAGGCAAATAGCTAATTCCTATCCAGCAAGTCAATGTCTGGTCATATATTCCTATAAAGTACTAGCATGTGTACAATACTAAGTTTGTACAGGAAGCTCAATATACTTTTATTTGTAAAACCAAAATATGGTAGACAATCTAGTTGTCTATCAACAGAGAAACAAATAAATTGGTATATTCAAGAAGTACTTAAAAGTGATAAATTAGATATACATATAACCACATAAAATATATCCCCAATGATTCATGAGTGAATTTTATAAAAATAAGATGCAAAATGATATTTATATTGCAATATCTCAGTTATAAACTTCACAAAATTGCAAAATCACCATATCTGTGTGTATTAAATACAAAGGGTATTAAATAAACATGGCCTGGGTGAATAGACACAAAATTAATTATTGCCTCTGCGTATTTGGATGGGAAACTATGACTAGATTGATGCTCAAAGTAGATTTTAGTTATTCCAATAATACATCTTTCATAGACTTATGATTGGTATACAAAATGTGAACAACTGTTAGTTTTCAGTGAAAATGATTTTTATAGCATTCTTTATATTTTAAAATTAACTGTAAAGTAACAAAAGGCAATTCAGATTCTTAATTATTTGGAATAAGGAGTAATCATCAGGAAGTACATATAAATATGGTAGATCATTAAAAATGCAAAGATAGGTACAAAAATATGGATACCTAAGGACTATGATCAACTGCTTATTATGTTCTGATTCTTGAGCCTTTTGACACTACATAACACAAATTATCCCCAAGACAATATTATTACTATAAAAAACTAAACAGTATATTTTTTTCAACTTAAAGATACACTAACTTTAAAACATCAATGCTTTTGAGCCGCCCATATACAATTAGGTGAAGCTTCCAACTAGCCATGAAGACTAAATATTTTAGTATCTGATACTAAAATTATAGTATCTGAACTTATCCTTATGATTGAAAAAGTCACCACTTAATAATCCTCATTCCTGTTATTTATTTCAATCCTCAGGAGTTCAGATGCAGAATATATCATATTCTTTGAAGCAATAACATGCTATGAAGCAATGGTATAATGCATGCCCTGAACTAGACAGAACTCTTGGCAACAATTTTCCTCTCTTATTCTCAAATCTAGTACTCAACTATTAAGCGATAGCTGTCTTGTTACTCTCCTTTTAATACTAACTATCCTAGAAGTGTTCTCAAATACTGAAATGTTCCAATTAACACCCTAGCCATATGAGTCGAACAAAAATATCTCAATGTAAAAGTGAAATTTAGAAATTGATCAAACTGGAGAATAGATGATTAGTGTCTCCTGTACTTTAAAGGCTATGCTTCAGTTTCAAGGGCAGCATTTTTAAAAAATAAAATACACACTTAGTTCTGTTTACTTAGCTTTCTTATCTGGTATATATATATATTATGCAGAAT
This sequence comes from Callospermophilus lateralis, assembly GCF_048772815.1. Lineage (NCBI taxonomy): Eukaryota > Metazoa > Chordata > Mammalia > Rodentia > Sciuridae > Callospermophilus > Callospermophilus lateralis. The sequence continues at coordinate 63,743,676 of NC_135320.1, read as the reverse complement.
GGTCTATTTGCCTTAGTTGATGACATCAGTATAAGCATATTTAAAAAATCATTATTAGTCTACATTTTGCTAGTTATTTTACCTCATCTTACTCTGTTAAAAATCAGGTTACCTTGAGAAGGACTTGTGGCCAAGATTAGGGGAGTACTCATGGGATCCCACGTAAACCCACAGTCACCTGAACATTTAGATGGAATTCCATTGACATAGACTTGAACCTTCAAGTATAGATATAGAGCTGATTAATAAGGGTAAAGAAGCAGCTTGGATCACTAGAATATGCACAGGATTTAGAATAAATGGAATTTTGTTTGCTTGTCTACAAAATTAGTCTGTACATTTTCTATTTTGACATTTCATTCTTTCATTCATTCAGCAATGTGCCCTCTATGTGTCTGGCACCATTGTAAATGTTAGTAATACGGGATATACTAACCAAAATAGGTGACATCACTGAAGTCACCCAACTTACATTCTAGTAGGGTTGGAATAGAGAGTTGCCCAAAACTTTAAATGAAAAAAAATGAATAAATATGCTACCAGTATTTAATTAGTAATAGGAAGAAAAACAGAGGTTGCTCTTAAGAAAGTCAACTAACTTCTTTACATTTTTAATTTCATCCTCACGAAAATGGCAGTATTAGTAATTACTTCACAGAACTATTTAAATGAAAGAACATATTCTCTAATTCTGGCAGTAGTAAATTTAAAAAAATTCATAAGGAGGATAATTCCCCAGAAGTCATAAAATAATTTATGATTTGATCAACTGTTAACGCAAATATTAACATGAAGATAGAGAAGTGAACCCTCCTGTTTTATCAGGTCTTTAACATATTAAAAATTTGTTATCCATTTAAAATTATGCCAAGTGTTATAAGAAAAGTTTCAAAAATACCTGTGGCTTTTGACTGGGTGTGCGCAGAAGGTCTCCTAGGATATGTTGTCTGAGTAAGCCACCTTCTCTTACCTTTGCAACTGTCACATTAGCTTTTTCTCCAGTGATGTTGGAATCATTAACCTATTTTTAACAGAAATTATTTTACTAGAAGGACTTTGGTAAATATGACCACTCAAGTTTTTCTTTATAATTTAAGGACTGAAAGCAAAAAAAGATCAAAACCACTTTTGTCACTTCTTTTTAAAGGAAACTCTTCAAAAAAGAGAATAGTCTATTCACAGAGAAAATGCTAAGACCATTATACTGTCATACATTACATTAATTAAAATATTAATTAAATGACTAAAAATTCACTTGAATTTTTATTTTCAGTAAGTCTAGAGAAAACCAATATACTAAATTAGTTTTTTTAAATATTCTACACTTTTTCTAAATATAATCACTTTGATATTGTTGAATAAGTGAAAAGTTGAGTACTCTTTCCATCTGAGCATCAACTTTCCCCTTTAGCATATTTTACCTCCGACTACCCTGGATTTTCATCCACTCTTGGACTTAGGTTTTTTGAACCCAAATCAAATCAGTATGTACAACTTGATAATTCCAAAGTTTCTCTGCCAATATGGCAGCCTTCTGATGTATACAAGGGCTAGCAAAATCCTGTGCTATGCATGAGCCACGTGATGAGGCACAGAACTGATGAATAAGCAGAGAAGACTTGCAAGAGTTGGATACACTGGCAGTAGCAGAGATAAAAAGAGGGAGACTAGTCACTAGAGCTATGGCAGTTATGGAATTTTCTAATTCTAGTTCCAGGCCATGTGTACTCTTAAAATAACTTCTACATCTTTTACGATCGTTACTATTTTACACATCCATATAGACTGTTTTACATACTTTTTTTGTCTCCAATCTCCCTAGCTCACACTCCTGCTGCAAAAATGATTTCATAAGTAGAGTTCTGCATTTTTCCAGCTAATGTCATGGACATCTCTCCAGCTAAATATACATGGGTCTATATATGATCACATAGTATTCACGTGAAGTATGTCATTCAAACAACTATTCTTCCATTGAAGACACTTGTTTACAAGTTTTTACTGTTATAAATAATAATGCTTCAGACTATCTTTGTGCCTGTATCATTTCATAGTTATATTATTATTTCAGTAGGATGGAGTTAATATAAATGAGATTGCTGGATAATTAAGTATATATATTCAGATACTCTTAGATTATCCTCCCTCAAAGTTGTACTAATTTAAAAATGTATTAGCTAGCCATAAAAAAACCCTAAAGTTGTACTAATTTATATTCTCACCACAATGCATGGGAGAGACTATTTCCTCTTACTCTCATCATCACTAGAATGCATAATCTTTTTAATGCTGGACACTCTGAGACCTAGTCCTAGACTCCTCTCCTTCATGTGCTCTAGGCCTAAATTTTCTCCTCCAGCCCTTTCAACACTCTAAGCTAAAATAACTAGGTGAGAATTTAAGGTGTGACCTCCTCCCCAACTAAAAAAAGGTCACATTTCAAACCACAAAAGTACCAAGGATCCAGATTACAGCTCTAGTGGCAGAATTATTGACAATGAAGCTGATTCTCCTTGACCCTACTCCCACCTCTTAAAATGCACCTAGATTTTGTTTTGAGACTGGCCTTTCAGGTGCTCTTTCTGTCCCTTCCAAGGATCTTTAACTCACATATTCCTTAACTTTTCCCTTGTGGAACGGAGAATAAAGTACCAACAGTTATGCTCCATGAAAGAGTACACCTTGTCGACCTAATGTAAAGCAATCTTCTGATCAAATGCCTTTAAAATTTTTCTTATGTACACAAATAAAAATCTCCAACCCTTTTTAGAATGAGGCAGGGTGCAAATAAGCAAAGAGCACACAGAAGAAACCAGAAGCCAAGGCAAATGAGGGAACCTGGAGAAGATTCTGCCTTCCACATGTGCTTCTCCACTTGATGCTCCATGAGTATCCAGCACAAGTGCCCTCTTGTGTGACTGAGACTCGCCCTACTTCTTCCAGGCTCTGGAGAGCAAACTGCAGATCTGCAGCTGACACAGCAGCAGGGATGCCTGCATTCACAGAGGGGGTAAAGAGCAGGAGTCAAGAATTTACAAACCATATTTCATTGTTAAAATAAAAGTAACGTGTACTGTGTATGACCACTTGTAAACCACACATCCTCCTCCATTAAAAGTGAAGGTGAAATGTCTCACTTACTTGTGCTGTGAACATATATATTTATGGGAAACAAAAGTTACGTAATAATGTATCTCCCAACTATGGTCTCATCTCAAATACTTTTATTTTTAGTATCAATTCCCTTTATTGATAACTTTTAAGCCATTAATGTGGTACATCTGCTGAGGCAATGAAGAAAATATGAAAATATCATTTGTTCTGGAAATCATGTAGAGAAATACTATTAGAAATTAGTGCACCAGGGGCTGGGGTGGTGGCTCAGTGGTAGAGTGCTTGCCTAGCATGTGTGATGCTAGGGTTTAATCCTCAGTGCCACATAAAAATAATAAAATAATAAAATTATTGTGTCCATTTACAACTAAAAAAAATTTAAAAAATAAAAAAGAAAGTAGTGCACCAAAACATTTACTATTGTTGTCTTAGATCAACATTGTTTAATTTATAAACATTATGAATCACAAGTATAAAATTTTTTCTAAGAGTAGTAATTTTTTAAGAAACAAGAACAATTACAATTATTTTGATAATAAGTATTATATAAAGAAATATATACTTAAAAATGTTATTTCAACAATTTTGAAACAATATTTCAATGTTATTTATTTCACTCTATGGCACTTGTATCATTGTAAGTGCTCAGTAGCAACATATGGCTCATAGTTATGTTAGACAGAACAGGTCTTGATTATTCAATTAAAGACATCTTTAAAAAAATAATATTCTAGTCCAAATTTTAGAATATATTAATATTATTATCATTTCTGGCTACCCTAATCATGAATACATTTAAAATGTATGTGTTATATAAAGATATGATTTATGAAAGTCATCTACTTTCAGAAAATAACTGTTAAGAGTATATTATATTTTTGCAGACTTTTTTCTTATATTAATGTTAAATAAGAATAATCATTACCGCCAGGCATGGTGGTGCACTCCTGTAATCCCAGTGGCTTGGGAGGCTGAGGCAGGAGGAGTACAAGTTCAAAGCCAGCCTCAGAAACTTAGCACAGCCCTAAGCAATTTATCAAGACCCTGTGTCTAAATAAAACATAAAAAAGGGCTGGGGATGTGGTTCAGTGGTTAAGTGCCCCTGGGTTCAATTCCCAGTACCCGCCAAAAAAAAAAAAAAGAGAGAAGAGAAAAGAAAGAAGAATCATTACAAATAACAGTGGCTTTGGGTGGGTGAACTCTTTTCTAATCTAGTAACAAGAATTTTAAACAAAAATTATTATGTTTGGTTATGATTGGTTAATGATTGGCCAAATATGGTATGTTATACACAAACACACACACATGCACTACTTCAATGTAAAAACAGCAATAGGTAGCAATTCTCAAATGAAATAACATTTAACATTTTGTAGACTCTATATTTGTATGTGTATATATCAATGTTCTGAACATTCCTCATATACCTTTAAGAACATGTCCATAAGCATAAATGTCAAAGGTGCCACTTATAGGTGGAGAAGCTTCTTGAATTCTTTGAATATGAATCTTTGACTTCCCTGGCCAATTTTTTCCTCTGTAAACAGACTCATTCTCTGTCTCATTTGTGATTACCTAATTTCCAAAACAAATATTGATAAAATGATTAAACCAAACAATGGTTAACATGATTTCTATTTTACCATGGTACAATCTTGTGACATGGCATAAATGAGCTTCAAGTATTCAGGATTTTTTCAGAACGTTATAGAGAGTCACATAAATCAATACAGGCTGTGCATACACAGCTATAATAATGAGGCCAAAGTCAACTCAGTCATTTGTGTAGCAATCAACTGGAACCACCGTAATACCTCATTAATTCAGAATGTACCCTCCATCACTCAAGGAACAAATATTTATCGAGCATACATTCTGTTCAATGTACAAAGCTCATGACTATGGACAGAAAAGAAGCAGGAGATGCAATCTTGGTTATCAGAAAACTAAAAATCATTCTGAAGAAATAGCATATGGGGACTTGATCAACAATATAAAGAAGAATATGGTCAGTAGAGGGACTGGTCTAGTCTTACTGGTGACTTTTTAAATACTGAATACCAATCAATTCGCAGAAGCAACACTTTATAGAGATTCTTAGATTATAACCTTAATAGTGCAAATGGTGTTCTCCCACTTTTCAGTCCCTCAGTTATCTGTCAATCTTAAGGAATTAAAACTGATGCACAAGTAGATAAACATAAGTGCCAGATGACATATGAAAGAATGTTTACATCAACTTTATTCATGATGATCCTAAACTGAATATAATGCAAAAGACCATTAACACAACAGATAAAAGGTAGTATGTTTATTCCATGGAATAATGTACAATAATAAAAAAAATAGCTGTAGCTAAATGTAACAAATGAATCTCTCAATATTGACTAAAGGAAGCTAGATACAAAAGACTGCATTCTTTTTTCTTTCTTTCTTTCTTTTTTTTCTTTTTTTTTTTTTTTTTTTTTTTTTTGTGGTGCTGGGGATTAAACCCAGGGCCTTGTGCATATGAGGCAAGCAGTCTACTAGCTGATCTATATCCCCAGCCCTAAAAGATTGCATTCTTATGAGTCCATTGATATAAAGTTTAAAAATAGGCAAAAGTATTTAATGGTGGTAAAAGTGAAAAAATGGTTATCTGGGTGTAAGGGATTTGTAATCTAATGACAAGGAGGAGATAAAAAGAAATTTCTCAGGAAACTAATGACTTCCTTTACCTTGATCTGAATGGTGGTTATGAGTATATTTATTTGGTAAAAATTCATTGAGTTCAGCAAATTTCAGGATACAACATCAATGCAAAAAATATTACATTTCTAAGTACAAATGATGAACATGTGAAAACCAAAATTTAAAATATAGCACTTAAAATTGCTTCCAGAAAAATGAAATATATACATATCTAACAAAACATGTTGTAGATCTGATCTGAAAATTGAAAAATTCTGGTTAAAGTAATAAAGAAGACCTATGCTGATTTTTCTTTTTTGGACAGCATATTGGAACCTAAATCAATAGAAAGACATACTCTGTTCATGGGTTGGAATACTCAACATAATTAAGATGCCAATTCTTATCAAAACAATACATCGGCTTAAGGCAATGAGTATCAAAATGCCAACAAGATTTTGTGTAGACATAAGCAGTCTTATTATAAAATGTGTACAAAAAGGCATAAGAAATAGAATTGCTAAAGTACTTTCACACAAGAAGAATAAACTGAGAGAATTCTCTCTACTAGATGTTAAGGCTTACTATATAGCTATAGTGATCAAGACAGTATGGTATTGGCAGAAAGATCAACATGTAGAAAATAGAACAGAATGATCAAGATAGTGTGGTACTGGCAGAAGGATCAACACGTAGAAAATAGAATAGAATAGATAACCCAGAAGTAAACCCACACAAATATGGCCTACTTATTTTTCATAAAAGTACAAAGTTAATTAAATGGAGAAAATTTATATTTTCAATAAATGGTACCAGAGCAACTGGAGCCACAGGTAGAACAATAAACCTGGTCCTAAAATCATATCTTATATAAAAATTCAAATGAATCATGGCCTTAATAAGTATAAAATGCAAATCTATAAAACTTTTAGAAAAAAATGTTTAAAGACTTGAAACCAAAGGCACCATTCATAAGAGAAAAACAATTGTCACAATGGTAAATTGGATTCTATCAAAACTAACAGTTTTTCCACTATGAAAGACCTTGAAGATGAGAAGACAAAGTATGGTCTGGGACAAAATTTTTGTTAACCACATATCTGACAAGGAACCTGAATTTAGAATATAAAAAGATTTTTAAAAACTCAACAATATTGAATAGACAACCTGATTAGAAAATGGGCAAAAGATATAAGAAGACATTTTATATATGATATATGATGTTATTGTTTAGATATTAGGTGTACCCCAAAAGGTCATGTGGGAGACAATGCAAGAATATTCCGAGGTGAAATGATTGGGCTATGAGAGCCTTAACCCAATCAGTGAATTGTTCCTCTGATGGGATTAACTGAGTGGTAACTGAAGGCAGGTAGGATGAGGCTGGAGGAGGCGGGTCACTGGAGGCATGCTTTCGGGGGGCAGGGGTATATATTTTGTTTGTACAGTGGAGAGCTCTGCTTTCTGATCATCATGTGAGCTGCTTCCCTCTGCCATACTCTTCCACTATGATGTTCAGCCTCACCTAAGGAATGTATCAGGCTGTCTATGGACCAAGACCTCTGAAACTGTGAGCCCCTAAATGAACTTTTTCTTCCCTAAAGTTGTTCTTGTCAGGTCATTTGGTTACACCAGAAAAAAAAAAAAAAAACATGAGCAGTAGATAAGCCCATAAAAACATGTTTATCATTAGCCATTGGGGAAAACAACTTAAAACCAAAATAACTTATAAGAATGGCTAACATGAAAAAACATATATGTAGTGATAACACCAAATGCTGACAAAATGGATCACTGATACATTGCTGGTGGCTAAAGGGTAGCACAAGAATGCTTATAATGGAAGTGTTGGTAGTGGTCAGATGCATCTACACTTGTGATAGGATTGCACAGAACTGCGCACACACACACACACACACGCAAATAAGTGTATGAAAATCTGATAAAATCTAAATAAGGTTGATTAGTGGATTGTATCAATGTAAATTTCCTAATTGTCACATTATATTTTACAAGAAGTTATGATGGGGAGTAATAGGTGAAGGTTATAGGTATGTGTTTATATTATTTCTTACAACTGAATATGACTCTACAATTATCTCAAAAGTCAAGTTTTAAAAACAATTCATGGATCTGTACATTAAACATGTGTGCACATTATTGCATTTATCTTTCATTTCTATATTAATTAAAAAGAACACAAAAATTAAATCCCATATTATCCAACTAAATCTTTAATTATAGCTAAAGCTTACACATAACAATCACCAATTATCAGTTTCATGAGTAATCTTGAAAACTGGGAGACTGTTGACATAGATGTTTGAGAACACAAAGCCCTGAGTTAGCACATTTTGTAATAAAGCTAAGAGTAAAACAGTAGAAAACATTTACAAGACATTTATCTGGAAGCTATGAAGACTAAAACATTGAGCCAGCATGGGGTAAAGGCAGTTTTGGGGAATACTTATAGTTTTTCATTATCTTTAATCATAAAGTTGGTAAGTTAAAGTTTTCTGTGACTCTCTAATTAGAAGAGTTAATAATTTAAACTTTAATCTTGAGCTTATTTACTTGTTTTTAATTTGTTGTAGGAAATAATATTAACTTATCATGTATTTTTATAGGAAATTAAACTTTAAAATGCTTATCACATTTGTAGTTTTTAATACTGATCTTATAAATCATTCAAGCAGTTTTAAACCTATGCAAATTATTTTGGAATTATGGAAGAGACCATGACTTTTCCTTTTAAGTCAATATGAAAATTCTACTTAAATCTGACTAATTTTGTTTCTTAAGGATGTTTACCCTGTTTTCATTACCCATGAATATTTCCTGAAGATTTTTTTCATGCTTAAAGTCAATGTACTTGCTCAACTAAAACAAGTTTATAAATCATTTATCTTAAAATAATTGCCTTATTAAAAGATATTCAATCTAAATAGCAGCAATTTTCAAAAAAAATTTTAAATTAATTACATTAAAAGAAATGATCATTAAGTTGAAAACAATAACTTATAAAATTCTAGACTTACCTGTCCAAAGCTTACAGCCATCAGGGGTATATTATGACTGCAATTATATGAAGTCATGGTAATAAAATATTGGATTGTTATAGTTGATCCATTAATTTTGCTCTGATTCACCTGAAAGTGCTTTAAAAATATACCTTTATTTGCTAATGCTGGAAGTCTTCTCTTTGGCATTTCTAAAGAATGCAAATAAACAAAGTAAACGGGAAATACATCGTAGTGTTTTATTTTTATTTTTTATTATCATATCTCATACATATGAGTTTAATAACATGATTAAGTCCACATGCTAAGACTATAAAAAATAACTTTTTCATTTTTAGCTAATAATGTCAGTGTCAATAGGTGAATTTTAGGAATGGCTGTCCCTCCTGATAATTGGTTTCTCAAAGATAAAACAAACAAAATGAAAATGTTTGTCATGGTGTATTTTTTGATAAGCAAAATCAGGACTATAAAACAAATTCTTGCTTTAATGAGAAAGTATATTTATTAACAAACAAAATTCAGGACTGTACTACTAATCTTGCTATAATGAGAAAGTTTATATTAAGAATGAATTTATTCTTACAAAAGGACAAATCATCTTGTCTTTCCATTAAAAATAAAGTAAAATCATAATATTATTCATTTTATTTTATTTCATTATATATGTATATATGTATGTGTGTGTGTGTGTATATATATATATATATATATATATATTTTTTTTTTTTTTTTTTTTTTTTTTTTTTTTTTGGTGCTCGCATTCAAACCCAGGGTCTTGTGCATGCTAAGAAAGCACTCCATCACTGAACAACACTCTCAGCCCCTAAATCATAATATTATGGAGATAAAAGAATGAATCATGAATATTCAAAGATTAATATTCCTGTCTATACAGAACATAAGAATAATATCCACAGTAGAATTTTATTATATGACACATTTAGAAGACAACTGTAGATATAAAATGATAGAACATACCAACCAACGTTGAGATTGTAGATGTCTGTCCAATGTATACTACATCCACATAGAAGAACTGTGATTCTGATGCTTTCTGCAAACTAATCCTTTGAAGAGAAAAATCTGTTCCATCATATTTGGTTTGTATGAGATCCAGAAGATCTATGCAAGTGTAAGTCCAACTGAAATAATTAAATCAATGTATAAATTAGTAATAAAAATACATTGCAAAAGTCATTAAACTTTTCAAAGAGTAAAAGCTCCTCCACCAAGATGTTCATTAAACATACTCATTAGCACAAAAAAGTAGGCAAAACAAGAAATACCAGCAGAAGCTTACATTGGTAGTGAAAGCTTTAATATTACAAACAACTTCAGGTTTTCTTTTTTTTATAAGCCTTGGTAGTAGATACAGAAATGTAAAATAACATTATATAACAGTAGGTAAAGGGCACACATTGGTATAGAAAACTTTAACAAAAAACAAAACACAAAATAGAGTCAACTATTTTATTTTATTTTTAATTTTTATTTTTTTGAATTTAACATAAATTTTATTAATCAAACGGGTAGAATTTTATATCTTAGAGTATAATAAGCAGGATACAAGCAGCCTAAGGAAGTGTACATATATTTGAGGAAAGATAGACTTTAAGAATGTTTCATTGAGTTAAAGCTATGATTTTTATCTTATAATAACCCACAAGGAGGTGATGGCATAGCAAAAAAAAAAAAAATTCCACACAATGCTACTCCAGTGAGCTCTTCTGAAACTACTGTCAAGTTCCAGTTTTGCTTCTCAACACTGGACTGAATTTACTGTTATATCTGACATTTTTAACTAAAATAGTTCACTCTACTATCCTATTTTTCCAGTTCTAATACAGGATATAATATCATAGCATGCTAATATTTTACAGAGTACAGAGGTAGTTGCATGAGTGCATACATTTTTTAAAACTCACAGAACTGTGCACTTGGAAAGAGTGAATTCAGCTTTATGTAAGTTATACTTCAATCAACATATCTTAACATTAATGAGAAGTATTTTCTAAAATAGAGAGTGTATGTCTTTTCATTGTTATTTCTACTATAAATGGATTTTTTCATACCTTGCAGATAGAAATACAGTCAGGATTTACATTAATTTCTAGCTATAACTATTTTTAAAAACTCAAAGCATAATTATACAGAACTAACAGTTCTTGAGTTTATGACAATTGTAGTCATTTAAAAGCATTGTCTAGGCTCATTCAGATACTTCCTTTATAATTCCTTATTTACAGTTCTACATGTTTAACTTTTGGCAAAGTAAGCATTACTTCAAAATACCTTTTCTCCCTTTATCTTATATATTCATCAAAACATTCTATTTTCTCTACTACCACATAGCAAACACTTTTCCCCCCGGTGATTGAAGTCCAGTAACAAAATTCTGATAAGCTAAACTAATCTCTTTCTACTGCTTTCCATTAACTGAGAACATACTGGATTTAATATATGATTTAAATTCTAAAGTTTACTATCATTTTGTATTTTTTATTACTGGGGATTGATTAGTGTTCTTTACCACTGCACTAAATCCCCAACCCTTTTAAAAATTTTGAGACAGGGTTTTGCAAAATTGCTGCAGCTGGCCTAGAACTTGCAGTCCTCCTTCCTGCATCTCCAGAGTTACTGGGATAACAGGCATGTGTTACGATGACTATCATACCTTGTTTTTCAAATGGTCATATGTGATGAGGATGATGATGATACTAGGCCACTTTTAATTTTCATAATCTATACATTTCTAATCTATTTCTGTTAGGAAGCACTTGTATAGACTAGAAATATTCTAAGTTAGATCCATGTGCTCAAGATTTCCCCTCCCTCCAAATAAAACAAAACAAGAAAGGAATTTATCTTTGTAAAAACATATAAACATATAGTACAGTAATAACTTACGTTTTTCCAAATTCATAGTGCAACTTACTTGTTTCCATAAACAAAGTTATATGTAAATTGTATATCAGCACTTCTAGTAATCTTGCCATTGTCTTGGTACTGAAATTTTAGACCAATATAATTTTTCAGGAATCCTTTGTATGCTAAACATAACTATATAAAAAATATGATAAAAGTTAGCATATCTTCCCATTAAATTGTTTTGTAACAATTCAAATTAACCCAATCCAACTAAACAAATATTTGTTGAACCTTTTCCATATATACTATAGAGAGAAAGGAAAGATTAATGTCAGCTAGTAGTTGTAGGAGAATAATTGAGGAAGATTTTATAAACAAGGAGATGGAGTCAAAGTGACCTAACAACTAATGATTAATTCTTTATTGTTTTCTTAGATATGATTTCCTTTAAAAATGAGAACAGTTCATTCCCTGTGGAGGTGAGCTGTTTACTAACTAAATTGTTCACTAAACTTAAAAGTCATTGTGGATGAAGAGAGAAGAGAGGTAAATATTCAGGCAGATTAATCAGGATATGAATGTATTTTAGTATTAAGAGATAGAGATGAAAGTAAAATAGTAATTAAAAACTTGTTTTAATGGTCCCAAACTCCTCAAGCATGCCAGGTATTTTAAGAAATTAGAACACTGGAATTTTTGCCACATTTGAGAATTTGGGGTGAGGGGTGGAGGGGTACTAGGGATTTAATTCAAGGACACTCAGCTCTATTTTGTATTTTATTTAGAGACAGAGTCTCAGTGAGTTGCTTAGTGCCTGGCTCTTGCTGAGGCTGGCTTTGAACCCATGATCCTCTTGCCTTAGCCTCCCAAGCCACTAGGATTACAGGTGTGTGCCACGCACCCAAACATATTTCAGAATTTTAAAAACAAGAAAAAGCAAAAAGTTATGTTTATTGGTTTTAAAATATTTATCCTAAAATGGCCATCTCTTCAATTCATTATTTTCTTTCATGTTTCCCCAACTAAACACTCAAGATCAGCTTATAATGGCTATCCATTTGGAGGATGTTATACATTTTAATTATTTTAGTGTTCAAACTATGTGCAAATTATGTCTTCCAAAATTATGAGATAAAGAAGAATACATGATATATAGTCACACACACACACACACACACACAAATTTTTTTTTCTTTTTAGAATTGCCAGAAGAGGAATCACTAAAGCACCCAGAATGTGAGCCACAGTGCCTGTTCAACATGACATGATTTCATATGACAAGCACTTTTCCTTGTCTTAAAATTTCATGAAATTTTATTACCAAGGTGTTTTTCAGATTCAATTAGCATATCATTTTGTTGAGCATACCTGATTATAAGGAAATAATAAAATGTTTCCATATGGTGATCTGTTTGGCTTAACATCTGTCGAGTCAAAAAGAACAGCTGGATTTTTCAGGGAATAACGACCACAGTAAGCATCAGTTTCAGCTGTCTTCTGCCCTCTATTAATACGTTCCTATAAAAACAACATTTCAAATGAAAACATAAATTGTTTCTTGATTTTCTCTCACCATACCCAAACAATTGTTCAAAGTTCAATACTGTTTCTCAAATGACTCTAACTTGGAATATTCTCTCCTTTCCTGGAAGTTCTAAAGCTCCCCTCTGACCCATAACCTTGTATTTGTATTTAATTATTTCTCAAGTCCTTTCTTATATTATGAACCAGTCAAGGATGTTTATTCATTTCTTCTATGATGTGTGTTCAGTGTTTACTATATGGCAGGTTTTTGTTTGCTTTTTGTTTAATCTTCAAAATTTAAGTGATGAAGAACAATATTCCTATATACAGGAGCCGTGCAGAGTAGATAGGTAAGAGCCTGGTATTGGCAAATGTAGATAGGTAACACTGGGTTGAGCAAAGAAAGGAGTGCGGGGATGGTGATGGGAGATGCAGTAGGAAAGGAGTGAGGGGATGGTGATGGGAGATGCAGTAGGAAAGGAGTGAATGTTAATTACTTGTGCAGCCCTCAGGGCCTCTAGTAACAAATTCAGACTTACATGTGTTTATTAAGGTGAGCAGGTTGCCCATTAAATAGAAAGGTTTTCCTATTTTTCCTCACTAATACATCTGCTTTAGCAAAGTGTAATATGATATATATTTTTAAGAATTCACAGTTAGTTCTTGAGTGTTATAAATTAAATAATATGACTATTTCCTTTTTATTCTTAAAATATTCATTTGGAACAAGTGTATATCTACATGCTAATTTTGCTCACTTTCTGTTGGTTAAGTAAATTTAACCAACAGAAAGTGAGCAAAATTAGCAAATTTGTGGAATGTAAATGAAGCTTTCACAAATGAATTATTTTATTATGTGAGAAGATGCTAGGACAGGCCTTACCAATAAGTCTGTAACAAAATTGTTTTTACAATTTGACTTTGAATAATAACAGAATCAATGCTAGTTCAAAAAGGAAATAACAAAGCCCCAATATTTATATGAATACTTATTTGATCAATTTCAAGGTTAGTGAAATATTCCATACCAGGTCAAAATCAGTTTCATAGTCTCTGAAGTATTTCACAACAAATCCTTCTTCAAAATGTGCAATTTGTGGTGGACATTTAGTGCTAACCATTTCTTCCACTGCCGCCTGAAACTAAATTAACAATATGTGCTATAATAACTTCTTTTTCATGAAGTCTTAGAACATTAGTAATTCTACTAATTAGTTCTAACAATGTTTTTATAATTCCCATGTTAGCCATAATTATGAGATAATTATCAAAATAATTTTAAGTTAATGTGTATTTTACTGTCCAATAATTTTTCAAAGTTTTATTTTAGAATAAAATAGTTATGTCCAACTGGTTACTATTAGCATGGTTATAAGTTAAATGTTTTAAAGAGAATGAGAAAGAAAACTTAAATCAATAATTAAACAGATTCTGAATAAAAGGCTTCCCCAAATATCTCAAAATTAACAAAAAAAAACCCAAAAAACAAAAACTATATACTCTAATGCAACCCATTTTTCAAAAGAGGAGATGCATGTACCATAAGTCTGTTTTTCAGATTATCTAAAAATAATAAATAATACTGGAATATAAAGGAATTGGTACATTCATGAGTCCCTTATCATCTCTACATCTATTGATCTGGCAAAGCACAAAAATAATTATTGTTTAGAAATGAGGGCCCGAGCCAGGCAGGGTAGCGCTCGCTTGTGATCCCAGCAGCTTGGGAAGCTGAGACAAGAGGATTGCAAATTCGATACCAGCTTCAGCAACTTAGTGAGGTCCTAAGCAACTCTGCAAAACCGGTCTCAAAATAAAAAATAAAAATGGACTGAAGGTGTTTCTCAGTGGTTAAGCACCTGTGGGTTCAATCCCTAATTCCAAAAAAATATTGAGAGAGAATTAAGGACTCGAGGCTGGAGATGTGGCTCAGTGGTAGAGTGCTTGCCTAACTGAGGGGGCTTTGGGTTTGATGTCCAGCACTCCCAAACACACACACACAGACAGACAGACAGACACACACACACACAGAGAGACACACACAGAAACAAAACAACAACAATAACAACAAAGGATTAGGGGCTTGAGATAATGTATAATGTCTAAATATGATTTAAATACAGGAAGGTAGTTGTCAAAATTCAGTAACCATAGTATTCTTTCTCTAAGGAGAGCTGCCCCACATGTAAGCATATTAAGTCCTGTTGACACAGACCCAAGAACTCCCCTTTCCTTCCCTGTATCTTTGTCATGTCTCCTCCATTCTCCCCTCACACCAAGTAGGAGAATATATTACTACTCCTTAAACATTTCTTCATAGAAGATTGACATTTAGTTAATTTTCTATGTAATAAAATAACAAGAGATTTAAACTTCATTGTTAAGCATTTTTACTATACTACATCTCTCAAGGATTTCCTGACTTTTACGTGATGACCAGTTGGATTTTGGATGAAGATGAATGCTGGCATGGATAGAGGGACAGAGAGCCTGTACTCAAAAGCAAAACAAGATTCTAATAACTTTGAGATACTTTGTCCAGAAAAAGGGTGCAGGCTTTGTGCTCAATTGTCTCTGTGTCCCCTTAGACAAAAATGTTCATGACATATAAATCTTAGTAAGCTGATCAAATTCTAAATGATTTATGTGAATTTTGGAAGTAATGTCTCTTTCTCATTTGTCTATAAAGGTTCGGTGAACACCACCAGATGGTGCTGGGAAAATGCATGGTAGGAATATTCCTGGAGCATACTTCAACTTCTGATGATGCTGGAGTAAGAGGCACTGAGGCAATCCCATCCCAGTTCAGTGTGAATGTTTCCAAACTGGGTTTCCCTTTGGTTTGTTCTGTAATATCCAGTTTGACATTATTCCCTTCAAGTACTTCATAACCAAGCAGATCAAAGTCTCCTGAAATGAAGTACCAAACAATTTTAAGAGTTAATTAGTAACATACCAAATATCTATAACAGACATTCAAATAATGCCAAATTGTTTTTATTTGGAGTCCCATTAATTCAAAATAAGAATGAACAGGGGAAAAGAAAAGCAGATCCCTGCATTTGAGTAGATTTATTCATAGCAGAAATAGCAAAACAGTGAAGTGCTATCTACCAAAGTTCTTTATGACTTAAGAAGAAATATTGTAAGATAAACAGAGGGATACAACTGGGGATATGCAGTATAGATCAATGGGCAGGAGGATATTCCAAAAAAAATATTTTAGTTCTGTGCCAATATCATTATTTTAATGTAGAGGGCTTGACTGGGCTATTTTCTTTATGTATGAATAGGACAAAAAGCAGATTTCCAAAAACCAGCCCAGACCAACTAACTTTTTGAAATTTTTGGAGCTTCAATTCATATTAAACAAAATTCTTCATCTCCCATTCAACAATCACATTAACAATTTCATAAAATAAGACATAAACATTGAGGTAACATTCTACTTTCATGAATTGGAAAATAAACACACACACACACCCCCCAGGGACCTACTTTATAAGCTTAGATATACCAAATAGCCAAATTGCTTACTAACTTTAACTGAAGACAGAATATCTACCTCAATATTGCCAAAAATGTCATGTATAAAACATTAATATGAGGTTAAAAGCTATTACTTGAAAATATTTTTAAAAGGTTGATAAATCAAATAATTTTGCATTAAACCCAGGTGAATTGATTTTTTTTAACAGCAGGACTCCTTAAGGATGTTAATATTCTAATGAGTTCTGTCAATCTTCAAGGAGTCTGATATGAAATGTTTCCCTTGTGAATTAGACCACATAATCCTTTCTTCAGGCAAGATTTGGTCAGACTAATGTCTCCTGAATAATATGGATTTACTTAAATTTTATTTTCAGAATTAATATTTTCCCTGATTGTAAAAAGTATAATACTATAGCAATGAATATATTTGCAGTGCACACAGTGTATTTCTCCTGCTTTGGAGTTGTATATTTCTTGAAATAAAACTAAAATTTAAATTAATATAGAAAAAAATGTACCATTTAATTTCCATTTCTCCTGCCATTGATTAAAGCTATGAATCTATTTTCCTCTATCATTTTATGGAACTTTTTTTTTTTTTACCTTTCATAGTAGAGTTGCCCAGGGTATTGTTTATTTCCTGGAGAAGCACAAAATGAAATACAAGCTTACCCAAGCTTACCTCTAGTTGATACAAAGGTTATTGTGTAGATAAAGCTCTGGAGATTCCTTTTTCTTATTACTTGAACTGTGTCTGGTTTTATAGACCAGAGGTCATTCAAAGCTGATTGCATTAGGAAGCCAGAAGCATCAGCAGGTAACAAGACTTTTGGATGAATTAAAAAAGAAAAAAAAAAGGCAGATGAGTTGAAATCTTTCTGGCTTACAACAGACAAAGTATGTTTTGTACTTTTTTTAAAGCAGCCATACTCTGTAACATGTGAGTTATCACTTAGAGAAATTAAGCTCTGAAATTGATTTGTTCAATAGCTTTGGCTTTTTAATTGGTTTGTGATATTTTTGAGACCAGGGATCATATTTTACTATTTAATATTCCCATAATAAGAAGTATGTATTTTGCAAACAGTGAGTACTCATTAATATTTATCAGTTGAAATAATTAACAGAAATAGCAAAAGAAATTTTTTTAGAATTTATTATCAAATATAGAAATCTTCTATTAATTAGTGTATCATAGGTCTATCTCTTAATTTGGGAAATTGAAAGATATGTTTATATCATTGTAAGGATAAATTTAATTTTTATTTTCTGAATTCATACCTGTGAGCCACAGATACATAAAATCCTTATATGGATTTAGATATATTTATAATTATTGTTATAAAAATGATGGCATATGCCATAAAGTTGTGTATATTTATGTCATTTTCTATCCCAATCTGAAGGCTTTTCTTCATGATTTATTTTTCTACTTTGTCTAACATATTATTAAAATGATAATTACCAAACAGTACCACAAAACTTAGAGTAAATCCTTTGTAGCTACATCTATATGTAAAAAGAAACAACATCACCCTAATTATTTATAACTTACTAGTCTTTTCCATGTTATAGATCAATCTGTATTGGTGAAATGAACATGAATTAGCTCCCACACATGGGCTGGTTACTGTGATCTTCTGGACTTCATTAGTTGCATTAGTTGTTTCCCAGTTTTCCAATGTTATAACCTATTTTCCAATTTGAAAAAACAAATCTTTAATATATGGGAAAATACACTCTGAAAGTATCATAATTCAACTATTTAATGACTCTTTATTACTCCATTTTACTGCAAATGAGTAAATGATATTATAGACTAGTTAAAAGCGGGTTTTATAATAAAGATATTCCAAGCCACAGCTCAGTAATTGTTGATAATTGCATTCCCCTAAAAAGCATCTTATCTCTTGAAATTAATAAGCAAATGGAGCCTTTAGCTTTGGATATTTTCATATATTTTGTGGTATCAGTAATTCAATCCAGGGCCTCGTGTACTAGGCAAGCATTCTACCACCCCCAGCCCTACGATTTTTATTTATTTATTTATTATTTATTTTTTTTCATTATACATGGACAGAATAAATTTTGTTTATTTTTATGTGGTGCTAAGGATTGAACCCAGTACCTCACATGTGTGAGGCAAGTGTTCTACCACTGAGCCATAACCCCAGCCCCACTGAGAATTATTTTTGATAAAGTGGATGTATCATCACAGCAAACCTGTACTTCCTGGATAATTGTTGACTGGGATTTGATAACTTGTTCTTCATTTATTGCATCTCCTGTTTGTTGTTCAGTATAGACATTTCTAAACTGGTATAGTCCAACATCAACAAAAGCGCTCAATCTATACTCCTGCAGCAAGATTTCAATATAATATCTGGAAAATAAAATAACTAATGAATATTATATTTTTCCCCAGAATACTAGGCATGAAATTTTTTTCAATGAATAAAACATCAACATCCACAAAATCTATTAAATGATTTATGTTGTATAAAATCCACACTTATAGAACAATATATTAAAATATTTAAAGTTTCATAGCAGTTTGTTTAAAATATAATGAATATAAGATATCTGAATTGTTTCCATTCCTGACCAATTCTTTTAGCTTAGTCAGTTGACTATTGATTGAAGAAGATACTAACTCCTATCCTTAAGGACCTTAAAACAAAATATCAATGTAGATTATGATAATAATTATTAGAAATACAATACAGAGGACATACAGAAGTTAAATATTTTTATATAGTCAAGAAAATGACAAGCAGGCTTAGACATATTATATATTTTGCAACTAAGTGGTTGTATGTGTCAATGAAAGCCTTTGCAAATACCATTCAAATTCTAGGACCTAAAGGATGTGAGACCTAGTGGTATTCCCATGAAGTATATACTGTGACTCTGGCTCCTTTCCTTTTCCTCCCCCACTGCCCATATCCACCTCTCTCTCTCTCTCTCTCTCTCTCTCTCTCTCTCTCTCTCTATATATATATATATATATATATATATATATATTAAATTGACCAAATTATGACATGTGGTATATGACTATGTCCTAGATATATATATATCTCCTTCCCTGTGGCCATGAGGTGAACAGCCTTTTTCCTCCATTCACTCCCTGCCATAACGTACCACATTCCCAAACAGGGACTAGCAACTTCTGAAACTATAAACCAAAAAAACTTTTCTCCCTATAAGTTTATCATCTCAGGCATTTGTCCCAATTCCAGTCTCACATTTCTGAAAGTTAGCTCCATTTATATCTTGGGGAATAAAATAGTGCCTCAGGAAATTTCTATTGGTTAGACTGACTACAGTCCTCTAACAAGACAGGTGGGATTCATACCTTATGTTTGGAATTCTTGACTCCAAAGAACTCCTGCCCATTGTCTAATTCTATCCAGAATAAGGCATTAACTGAATAGCTGTTAGAGATGAATGCAAAACTGCTGTGTCCTCATCTAAATCTCTAGAAATGCCACTATTATGAGATCACATCACCCAACAGATATTCTTGTTGTACACGAAGAATAAATATCCACAGTATGTGGGAGGCTGAATGAGGGACATTTATCTTTCATCTAGGATGATGAAGCCCTAGATACTCCCCCTGACAGAATTGGTACTGGAGGATTACATCAGGATCTTGGCTGCTTTAGGAACCTGTTCACCAGCTCTTCAAATTCCAAGTAGCCAAAACTAATTAAGGAGCCGGACCTAAAGAAAGCATTAAATTCTACATTTTTACTTTGAGCTTAAAATGTTAATTGGGCACTTTCTATGTGTAAGACAATAACTAAGCATTTTGCATATATTATTTAATCTTCACAAAAGTCTCATAATAGATAGTATTCTCTTTCTTCAAATGAATATCAAATACCAACAGAATCTTATGGATTTAATTTTTTTAATTAGTAACTGAGATAGCATTCAAAGTACAGCAAAGAACTAAACAGACACCTCTCAAAAGAAGAAATATGAATGGATGACAAATATTTAAAACGTTCAGTATCCCAAGCAACCAAGGAAATGCAAATCAAAACTACATAGAAACTTTTACCTCAGCCCAATTATAATGGCAGTCATCAAGAATACAACTAATAATAAATGCTGGCAAGGATATGGGAGAAAATATGTACTCATACATTGTTGGTGAAATTGCAAATTAGTATAACCACTGTGAAAAGCAGTATGGATATTTTTCAAAAGACTAGGAATGGAGCCACCTTATGATCCAATTATCCCACTCCTTGGTTTTATCCTAAACTAAAATTTTAAAAAAACTAAAATTTTTTTAAAACCTGAAAATCTGAATACTATAGTGATAAACACTCATGAATGTTTATAGCAACACAATTCATGATAGCAAAGTTATGGAACCAGACAAGGTACCCATCAGCAGATTAACAAATAAAGAATATGTGATATATATATATATATATATATATATATATATATATATATATATATATATATATATATATACACACACAATGGAGTTTTACTCTGCCATAAAGAGGAATGAAATGATGGCATTTTCTGGAAAGTCAATGGAACTGGAGAACATCATTCAAAGTGAAATAGACCATACTCAGAAAGTCAAAGATTGGATGTTTTATTTCATATACAGAAGCCAGAGTCAAATAAAGGGGGAAAAGTGTAAGGGAGAAATATATGAAAATAGAAGGAGATCACTAAAGTAGAGGAAAAGATAGGGAGGGAGGAGGACACTAAAAGGGAGGAACTGTGGAATTAAATTGACCAAATTATGACATGTGGTATATGAATATGTCCTAGTGAATTCCACCTTTATGTATATCTGCAAAGCAACAATTTACAAAAACTATAAATAAATAGAAGGAAGACCAGTAGAATAGAGGAAGGGGAAATAGGGGAAAGAAGGAGAGGTAGAAAAGAGGAAGTACTGGTGACTGAAAGTAGAGCAAATTAAATTCCATGAATGTTTAATTATGCCAAAATTAACCTTAATACTATGTATCACTATAATGCACTAATTAAAATTCTTTTAAAAATTGACCAAAAAGATATGTACTTAGATGAAATGATACCTGATATTCTGATATCTGCAGAATGAACTGGCAACATGAACTGACTTTGGACAGTCTCTGGGAAAATGAAAGTCTGTTTCTTCATCCCTTGAATCTATGCTTGACCATTTGCTATGGTCAATGGGATAGAAGCAAATGTGACAAAAACAAATATTTAAAAGTGTGTATTTGATAGTAATTGCTATCATTATTGTTGGGAACCTATCCACCAACACAACAAGCTTAGATTAAGCTCCTGGAATATAAGAAATCATGTAGGATGAGATGCTCCCCATATCTCAGTGCCAGTCATGCCATCTGAGATGTACAAATGGTATTTAGGTCATCCTAGATCATCAATCCCAAACTAAACAGGCCAGGAACAAATGACAAAACAGGCCAGACAATGACAAAATTGTGTGAAATAATAAACATTATTTGAAGCCTTTAGGCTAGAGTGGTTTGCTATGTAGTAAAACCGAACAGATACATGTTAAAACCAAGGCCAACATCATTCTACACAGAGAAAAAAAAAACATTTCCTCTAAAAACTGGAATAAGACAGGAATGCCCTATTTTATCACTTCTATTCAACATAGTCCTTGAAACTCTAGCCTGAGCAAGTAGGCAATAGAAAAAAAATTAAGGATACAAATAGGAAAAGAAGAGCTCAAACTATCCCTATTTGCCCAAGATCATGATCCTATATTTCGAAGACCCAAAACACTTCACCAGAAAACTTTTAGAATTCATAAACAAACTCAGAAGAGTAGCAGGATATAAAATTGATACCCATAAAGCAATTGCATTCCTATACACCAATGATGAATCAGCTGAAAGAGAAATTAGGAAAATTCTCCCATTCACAGTATCCTCAAAAAACAAAATACTCGGGAATCAATCTAACAGAAGAGGTGAAAGACCCACAGTGAAAACTACAGAACACTAAAGAAAGAAATTGAAGAAGACCTTAGGAGATAGAAAGACCTCCCATGTTCTTGGATAGGCAGAATTAATATTGTCAAAATGGCCATACTACCCAAAGCGCTATTGAGATTTAATGCAATTCCCATTAAATTCCAATATTGTTCTTCATAGAAATAGAAAAAACAGTCATAAAATTTATTTGGAAAAGCAGGAGGCTCAGAATAACCAAAGCAATCCTTATCAAGAAAAGTGAGGCAGGAGGCATCACAATACCAGACATTAAATTATACTATGGAGTTACAGTAACAAATACACAATTGTATTGGCACCAAAGCAGGCAAGATGGCCAATGATAAAGAATAGAAGACACAGAGATAAACCCACATAAATACAGTTATCTCATACTAGACAAAGGCACCAAAAACATACATTGGAGAAAAGATAGCCTCTTCAACAAATGGTTCTGGGAAAACTGGAAATATGTTGTAGAATAAAACTTAATCCCTATCTCTCACCCTTCACAAAACTCAACTGAAAGTGGGTCAAGGACATAGGCATTAGACCAGAAACTGTACACCTACCAGAAGAATGTGTAGGTCCAACTCTTCATCTTGTTGGCCTAGGAACTGACTTCCTCAACAAAATTCTAAAGCTCAAGAAGTAAAATCAAGAATCAATAAATGGAACATTATCAACCTAAAAAGCTTTTTCACAGCAAACGAAACAATCCAAAGCATAAAGAGAGAGTCCACAGAATGAAAGAAAATCTTTGTCACTTGCACCTCTGACAGAGGATTAATCTCCAGGATATATAAAGAACTCAAAAAGTTTAACCCAAAAAACCCAAATCACTCAATAAATGGGCAAAGGAATTGAAAAGGCACTTCACAGAAGAATAAATACAAACAGTCAACAAACATGAAAAATTGTTCAACATCTCTAACAATTACAGAAATGAAAATTAAAACTATATTGAGATTTTATCTCATTCCAGTCAGAATGGCAACAATCAAGAATGTAAGCAACAAATAATGTTGGCGAGGATGTGGGGAAAAGGGTACACTCATATGTTGCTGGTAGGATTGCAAATTGATGCAAGCACTCTGGAAAATAGTATCGAGATTCCTCAAAAATTAAGAATGGAAGCATTATTTGACCTGTTTATACCATTCCTTGGTATATATTCAAAGGAGTTAAAATAAGCATACTACAGTGACATAGCCACATCAATGTTTATAGCAGCTCAACTCACAATAGCTAAGCTATAGAACCAACCTTGGTGCCCATCAACAGATGAATGGATAAAGAAAATGTGGTTTATATGCACAACAGAAATTACATTATGGCCCTTAAAAAATGACCTCATGATTTTTGCTGGTAAATTATGGATCTGGAGACTATCATGCTAAGTGAAATAAGCCAATCCCCCAAACCAAAGGTCAAGTGTTCTCTCTGATATGTAGATTCTAACACACAGCAATGGGGGTAAGATAAGAGTAGAAGTTCAGCAGATTAGACAAAGGGGAATGAAGGGAAGGGCAGGGAATAAGGAATAGGAAAGAGAGTGGAATAAATAAATCTTATATAACATTCCTATGTTCATACATGAATACACCAACAGTGAAACTCCACATTATGTACAACCCATAAGAATGAGATTTTAATTAAAATAAGTTATATTCCATGTAGGTATAATATGTCAAAATATACTCTACTGCATGTATATCTAAAAGGAACAAATTTAAAAAATTTAAGAACCTAACAGATACAAATAGTAAATAAAAAAATGATATTAACACATCTTTTGACGTTCTCTATGGAACATACTCATTTTGAATATATCATGTCTCTTATCTTCCTGTTTTCTAGGAATCCTGAATGGCATTTTGAATGTGATTATCTGCTATTTGAATAATACTTTCATTTACTTTCTGGAGTTGACCTTTCAATACTAGATTTCATGTTCCTTATGAGTAGGGATTTTATTTTAATATTGTTTGTATTAGATTTCAAGTGTCTGTTCCAGGGCCTGGGATAAATCAGCAAATAATAAATATATATTAGAAGTGTTACCAGTTCATGGGATTTTGTGATTTTTTTTCCCTAGCAACATTCAAGTGCTCAGACATTGGAATAAAGAAACTAGAGAATTGGAGTGAATGAAAAGTCCTGAAAAGAATGAAAATCAGGATTAAGTAAATTTCACAAAATTATAGTTTCTGCAACAAGGTTAAACTAAATTTCAAATTTACCTGGTTAGCTAAATGTCAGTATTCCTGAAGATATAGAAGCAAACTTTAATAAAATTATAAAGAATGACCAATTGTAAATTCAAGCAATTAACTATCATGCCCATCAATGAAAACAAATTAAAAGATTTTAAAATATAAGCTTACATTTTTAAAATATCACACAATCACTTTATGGCAAGAAAAACACCTTACTCTTTTCCTTTCTGAAGATGAATATCATCTGATCTTTGCGTTGGACTGGAAAAATAACTGTTGGCATTGGCAGAATGATATGCAATCCTCACCTTATCCCAGAAAAGCAGAGAATAAAAGGAGAATTTTTAATATTTTAAACATCTAATTATCTTTATCAGTACTGTAATTCTGATGCTATTCTTCTAAGATGTGTTATCCCTGACAACATAGAGTTTTAAAAAATTATACAAGCTCACTTCACTCACATCAACTCCACTCTACTGAGTATACTGCACAGATCATGGCTTTCCATAATTAGCACTGCAATGGAAAATAAGAGGAAACATACTGGTAGAATGTGTTATTATTAATCATTCTTTTGCTCTGTGGAGAACTTTCAAAGATTTGATACAAATTATAAATTTAGAGGTAGCCCTGAAAGATACCAAAGATTGTTAAATGGTTCTACGTAGTACAGAGAGAGGACTTTGGGCTTCCCACTAATGTCATCTTTGGAGTAAGCATGCCAAGAAGCTACAGTAAACTGGAATTCATAAATTACAAAAGCAATTTAAAGTTATATAAACCCATTTGTGAAGAAATCTTGCCATATAAATTAAATTCATCATAAAATATGATTTTGATTTGATTGGTCAGTTTCACATTTGTGAAATTATCCTTTGAAACCCTCTTATCCTGAGGTACTATGACAAAATACAAAATAAACTAATGACTGCAGATGTCTAATAAAGTTTTAATTGTGGTCATAAAAAAATCAGAAGGAAGTTTTTAACTTATTAGTAGGAGGGTATTTGATAAACTTAATAAGCCCATGTAATAACATACTATTCATCATTAAAAAATGATGATCAAATTTTGTATTTAATACTATGTGACAAAAGATGACACCGATCTTTTATGATCCTTTATATAAAAAATAAAATAGAGGTTAAAAAGAAAAGAAGACTTCCATCTCATAACCAAGTAAATGTAGAGTAGTGAAACTTTTTCATTGTTTTTCAGTATCCTATATTGTGGCTACAATTCTTTTATAATAAAAGAAATCCTTCAAATGTATAAAGTAAATGTATGCATTTTTTCCTTTGCAGAGAAAAGTTACACATGAGAAATAATTTTCTTTTAAGCTATGGATTTTCTACAAGTTTGTATCCTGTGTTAAAATAGCAAAGAAATTGATCACATGAAATTATTTCTCATAAATTCTTTAATATATTCATTGATTTTTTACTTAAAATAATTGAGATACATACAAAGATCATCACACTATTTTTATAATATCAAGTAGTGTTTTGCAGTGTCCCTACCTTATCTTCTGGAAGTCCAGTCTGGCTGAAATAAATGGCATAACGGTCATCACCTTTGATGTAGAATCTATAAACATCAGAATCTGGAGCCACCAAAAATCCACTGAAGCGTGCAACAAATGTATCTTGTCCCATGGGCCAGGCATAGGAAGCTGAGTCTACCCAACTGGCACCCATATACCCTGGTGTTTTTTCATTATATCCAAGTATCTCCTCAAGATGTGCTGGCCGGCTGTTATTCCATACCTCAAGTTTTAGACCTCTCCCACCTAAATATAATGAAACAAAAGAAGCCATTCATCAGAGTCATGATGCAATGTCTCAATGGCCTTGTATTTGAGTAGTGATTATAGATGTCCTATGTCAATTAACATTTTTAGATCATGTGTGAAACTATATCAATTATATGTACTCCTACATGTACTTGTTCTCAGAGGACAGAGTGCAATTAGGGCAATCTACAATTTATTTATTATTACCATATTTATCTGAGCCTCCATTACCACACATGTTAGAAGTGAATAATAATATTATTTGAATGGTTTCCATTGGGGATTTTATGTACTATATATGTAAAATATCTGGCACTAAATAGAACTTTACATAAAGATAATGATACATAATAATTAGTTACTTATGCTATAACTAATGTTGTTTCATATAGGGAAGTCTCAAAACTTCATAATCCAAACCATTTGATTACAAAATATTTGCCTTGTTTATTCTAAATGGCTTACAAAGCCATTAATCAAGGAAAATAGATTGTTAGCTTTAAGATATCGCTTAGCATTTTTTTTTCTGTTTTCTTCTTCTTCTTCTTCTTTTTTAAGCATTGCTTTTGTGCTAAGATTTTATCCTGTCTTGGATAGAATCAGAGAATACTCTCAATAAAACATAACTACACTTGCCAGTACAAACTCTGTCATGGAGTTTCTCTTAATCAGAAATTTGCTATCACATCTTTTTCTTTTTTCCTTAAAATGCAACAACTGTTGTGCTCATGCCTTCTTTCAGCAGCCTTAAGCCTGCCTGAATCTGGAAAATAATGACTACTCCTGTTCAGCTGCACCTGGACATGTTACAAATGAAGAAAAGATTGAACACATCAGCCTCCTATAGCACCAGCATTTCCTGATACATACAAATTTCTCTAAAGTTACCTATTACAAATATCAAAATTATCTTCTTAAACTGGTGAGACTTTTTCAAATATTTGAAACAAAGAAGTTTAAGAGTTTAGCAAACAGAATTTATTAGGCTCCAAATACCAACAATGACACAACTGTAAATAGATTTCAATGTGTGCGCAGGATAAGAGATACATGCCTCACTCAAACACTGGCAGTCACTCCACTGGAATTGTGTAGTTGGGAAGGCCATGTACTGCAAGGCGAAAGTCTGAAAAGAATTTCGAATGACATTTTTTTCATCCATTTTCATTCTAAAACCATTCTAAAAGAGTAAGGATTTAACCCCTGCCTTTTTTTTTCAACTAGGAAAAGGCATTTTAAATATTTTCATAAAGACTATGAAGTAAAGGTACCATTATACTCTATCAATAGAGAAATGCTGCTTCTAGTAGGGTGTCAGGAGACAGGCTGAGTTTATCTCCACAGGTGCAGCTATAATGCAGCTATTTTAATACAAATGTTTCCTAATACAGAAAATATAATTTTGAAACTCACATTTATTATAATTCTCACCACAAATTCTTAAAAAATTCAAATAATATTTTTGACTAATGCTATATGTTAATAATATTCCTTTATTGCAAACATAGAAATTGTTATTCTCTCTTATGATAACTTACCTGGATATACAGTTTTGAGAATAGGAGGTTTGGGGGGTGTCTTGCAATATATACTATTTTCTGTGACATTCAGAATATCACAGGTTTGACCTATACAGAAGCAAAATGCAAAACTGTTACAAATGAAACTTTATAATGCATATCACATCAGCCTATCTTGAATTATTTTTTTCAATTAAAATCAAAGTTGCATAAGCAAGTGACAAAGTTGGGGCCCTTTATTTCATTTAAATATTTTACATGAAATCTTATGATTGGCTTAATAATAAGTATCATTGATTGTTATACTTCCATAAAGGGAAAAATTTTCTGGTAAAATATTGCAAGTCTGAGATAGAAAATTCCAGTTTCTGAGAAAAAATATGAAAAACTAGATAAAACTGTATCTTTGTAAAAGTGAAGACTTGTTTTGTTTCTCAGAGAAAAGTTGTAGAATGCCCATAATGTCCAGAATTTAAAGGTAGGTTACCCTAGACCTCTTAAGTAGGAAAAATGGTGATATAGTCCAAATTCTTAAAATTGAAACAACAGGGACAATAATTTTGAAATGGAATTTTAACAGAAAAACCGTGTCCCAAATGGACAAGGGTCTAAAGAGAAAAAAATATAACTTCTACATAAACATAATTAGACTTGATAGAAGAGTCTCTTTTAAGACCTCTGTGTTTGCCTCATGAGGGTCCGCCCTCAGTATTTACTAGAGTTAACAAACATAAGGACAAGAAAAATGGAGAGAGATACCTTTGCCAGTTTCTGTTTGGTGGCCTGGAAAACGTTATATTTTAATGCTTTCACTATTTGAATGGCTTATGGATGCAAGAAAATTAAAATAGAAAATAGTGAATTCAAATAATATATTAAACCCATAGTCCATTTTACTGGAAGCATAGGAAACATTCCTATAAGGATCATAATCTTTAAAAAATTATCAATGATTCTAAATCTCAAGGTGGTTGCCATATTAATGGCAATGATATAGAATAGAAATCTGACATCCTCTTGGCACATCAACTGTATCCTAGTCAAAATAGACACAATATCAGATAAGAAAGCATATTATATAAATTATAAGTATTTTATACCCTGATTTTAATATTGAAAACATAAAATCTGATCCAAATAATGTATTATATGAATGTCAAAATCTTATGTTTCAACCATTGGGCAGGTGATCAACAAGGATTCATGTGGGCTAGAAAGCTATTGTACAAATATTAGAAGTTGCTTTATATCTGTTTCTCTTCTCTTCTGAAATCACATTTTGGCAGACTCATAGGAAGATTCCTTAAAAAGTAGAAGATACCCGAGCAAGGGGGTTGTGAGAAAAAAAATGTAGGTGCCCAGTTACAAGAGTGAGCATCCTGTCCTCTACCTATCAAGAAAGTGATGTCCTATGACTCAATGGAAAGAGTACCACTGTGACATTTATCCCAACCTCCCTTTTCAGCTACATGGTTCACTATCTCTACTAGATCCAGAACAGACACATAAAAGTGACCCATACCTAGAGAACCAAGCCCTATATGTATTCATAAACAGATAACGCAATAATTTATGCTTTTTCCAAGGCCTGTATCATGCATAACTACTAATGCACAGATGCCACAGTATATGAAAAAGTATGAGCAGAATATGCCAAAATGCTAATTAAATTCCATCATAATTAAATAACTTTTTGGAAGTAACAGAAGTTCAAGGGGATTTAAGAACTTATTAAATAGAGAATGGGTGTGTTCTTAACTGTGATGGGGAATTTGTGGATGGCAGTGACGATGCTGCCACAAATGCCTGTTGGTGCCTCTTAGAGATAAAGTGACCAGTAAGGGCTGCAAGGACTGGCCCTCATGGAAAAATAGCAGAAGGAAGAGCATGGAACCCAGAACAAAATGCTGCGTGAATACCCCCAGCTTTAAATGAATGACAACAGAGAAAAGACTATTATTTTCTTACAAATTAAACAAGAATAGGCAGGATTTTTTCCTATAAGTTAGTATATTAAGCATCATGAAAAATACCTCCAACTAGAACTTTCACTGGGAAATCCGTCTGATCAAAGAACCTCCCACTTATTGTTAGTGTGGTGCCACCTCCAGTGCTTCCTTTTGAAGGTGAAACTGTAATGACCTCTGAGGGAAAAAAAAAAATCACATTAAATATCACATGTCAGGAATATCAGGCATCATCCCAAATGCTTCATTTAAAAAAAATTCTGAATTACCTAGCCACAGCTCATAATTTAGTGTAGGTAGTAGATTACTAATTGAGTGAATTACGTGTTTTATTATTTTATCTCTGATGCAGTCCTGCAAGAGGATAATAAACATGGCTTTCACTGACACTGACATTCTATGGGTGACTGGGCTTTAATGGTGACTGGTACTAAAGAAATGATTATCAGGAGACCAGGTGAGTAAGGAAAAATTAAGCTGAGTACAGATATTTAACTCCAAAAGAAAACCCAAGCAGGGTGCAGTGGTGCATGCATGTAATCCCAATGGCTTGGGAGGCTGAGGCAGGGTTAGGGTTAGGGTATCTGGAGTTCAAAGCCAGCCTCAGCAACTTAGCAAGGCGCTAAGCAACTCTGTGAGACCCTGTCTCTAAATAAAATATTAAAAAGGCTGGAGATGTGGCTAAGTGGTTAAGTACCCCTGAGTTCAATCCCCAGTATCAAAAAAAGAAAAAGAAAAACACAGAAAGGCAGGTCAAATCCGCTCTCTCCCATAGGCTCTTGAAGAATGCATCTATGATTAAGGACTAACCTTTTATATCTATATTTTTTCATATAGTACTAAATTTAACTATGATTAGACTTTTTGTGGCTTTGTACATAAAAGCTTTAGGTATATTGATAAAATAACCCAGTACATGACAGACAGCAAATTCTTACTAAAATATTTTCTTATTAATGACTTCAAAGTTTTACGTATTATATGAATTTAAATAAATTTCTAGGAAAAATCAAGATATTTCACATTTGATTGATTCTAAGACATACATTTTTTTTCACATTTTAGTATTTGTAAAATTCAAACATATCTCACCATCACTCCTGACTGGGTATGGTTCTTGCGGGAGGGTTTGTGCTTCCTTCTGCCGCTCTACTAGGGAGACTATCAACCTGAGACTTCTTGAAAATAATTAAATTAAATTAAACTAAAATCTTCTTGAGAATTATTTTGGATCACACTGACAGGACAGTGTACTGAGTACTGGTTTGTGGTTTAAATTAACAGGAAAACTTTCTTCTCGTCTTTCACCAACAACTAAAGTTGAGATATGAAAGTTTTTGTGCTGTCTCTGTTAGTGTGAAAAATTCATTTTTTCATCTTACACAAAGAATGTAGTTTTGGGTGTCCTAATTTAATGTCAGCCTGCTTTTAGACTCTCCATATTAGATAATTTTCCTTTCCTAGCTGTACATAAAATAACATAGTATACCTTAAAGTGATTATTACCTTTGATTTAATAAAATGAAGCATAATTACTTCTTTCCATACACACATACAGAATGAGAGAATTGTCACATACCTGCATATGTTTGAAACATTGAAATTTTATTCAGAGAGGAAACAAAATATGCCATTTTCTGTGGGAAACTCCTGTTTAAAAAAAGGGTAAGATTTCCAGCTTTAAAAAATGACCTTTATTTTAGGATTTTTTTAAAAAACTACAGTGATAGAGATCACCAAATGCCTTGCAAAGGAATGTGTTGAAACTTTTGGAGGAAGATAAAAAGTTCCACATCTTGATTTGGCTATTGGATACACACACACACACACACACACACACACACACACATACACATTTGCCACAGTTTAGTATAACTGCTCACTTCAAATAATATTAATTGGTGCATCTTATCATGTGTAAATTATTCCTTAAAAATGTTGATTTTAAGAAACTATATTGACAAAAGCAACCATAAAAATAACACAGGAGGATGACCTTTCATAACAACTGAGCTCTTCTGCTAAGAGTTTTCAGTTTATTATGTGATTTGATCTTGGTGTCAACTACATGAGATAGGTGACAAACAAAGAATTTCCTTGAATTTCTCAAGGTTACAGAGCCAATAAGCAGTAGAAACAGAATGGGAGGCAAGGTAGTTTGAGCAGAGAGCCCTGGCTCCTAATCTGGGTATCACACAATGCTCGCTCCCCTGTCCATTGATTAGTGTGAGATACAGATGGATGAGAGCAAATTAAGAACAATCCACCAGGCTTACATCATCCTTAATGAACACACAACCTTAATATTTGTGCATATATTTTGATATACACTTACACTTCCATAACCTGGAGGGTTAGGAAGGGAAAGAATCCTAGAAATTAAATACTATCCCCTTAATAACTTCAATAAAATTTATAATTAGAAAGTTTAATAAATTCAAATGAGAATTTCAAGGCCCAAAATGTATTCAGCATAATTATACTACATCAAACTAGAATCTAAAGGGATAATGTAAATCTTCTGGTTGAGATCAACAATGAACTTCCCTGCAAATCTAACCCAGGCATTACAATGTGCATTTGTAGGACTAAAGAGTTTTGGAAATATTTTATGCTAAATTAGTTATTTAAGAAGTTCCTACTAGAGTGTGTATTTTTATGTTATAAGCTTTTCAGATGATTTGCAAAGATCTGAAACCATGCTATTTTCAAAAATCTTATGTCTGGCCAGATCCTGAATCTCAAAAATTAACTCTGCTTCTTAAGTTAGTGGGAAAATTGCCTCCTGAAATAAAATTTGAATGCAATTTATTTTGGATGACACTGAGGTGATTTTCACTAATTCATTGATAATGACTAGGCATTTCTCAATTAAGGGCAGCCTCAGTGAACCTTATCAGTTTGAAACAGCTGTCATTTGAACTTGGGGAAAATAGCAGAGAGAAGGTTGGCTATTAAAAGAGATACGGAATGGTGCCACAGTGATCCTTAATAAGTTCATTTGATATTCAGGAATGCTCCTGAAATTTGTAAATGTGAATTTTATAATTTATAGGATGGTTTACCATTTTAAAAATATTATATAGTATTGAAAACTAGATTTTTAAGTAGTAAATATCATATTTTTAATAGTTATCTTAAGTTCCTGAGAATATTTTATATAGAAACATAATTTTCTCAATTATGAGGCATTAATATCAAAAGTTAGCTATTGGCTTTAAAAAAGAAATCATATAGTAAGATCACAGAATCTATTGATGTATAATCTAATGCAGTATTCTTGCTTATACTATATGTGAAATTTTCTGGCAGCTTTAAACAAGAAATTTCTGGGCCTGTTAATATGGCATATTGATTTATTTATACTTAGCAACCATATTCGGGCTTGATCACTCAAAATCTATTTTTGGATAATTATTTCTCTTATAGAGACATATGATAGATTTGGCAAGGAATATGTGTCATACAAACTTAGAACTAAGAAGTCTTTTTTTTTTTTCACCTAAGCAAGAGTGAGACTAAGATCCTAAAAGAACTATATATAGTTCTAGAAATCAAGCAAAATTTAATAGCTGCTTCTAACATGTTTTTCTAATATTTTGGGGGAAAATTACATTGCCCAGCCTTAACAAGTTATATGTAAGTAGTTCTGTCCTCACAGAGAATAGTTGTTAAATCATGGGGTTCTAGGTCATTTGTCTCATTATAAGTTACAAAGGTATATATTTGCACCATTTCTATATCTTCCACTCTGATTTGCTCTTGAATTATACTATTCTTCATGGGTTTAGTCAAGTCTATATTAGCTTATAAAATGGCATCACTTTGTATTAAATGTTTTGTTCCTAGTTGTCTAGCACTAGATGGTCTCTAAATATAAGGATAGTGGATTTTAGTCCAACTGGAATTGTAGTTCCATGCAGGGATGGACTGATTATGATTTCCTCTTGTAATCTGTGAACACTGAGCAGGAACAAAACCTACTTTGATTGTAGTATTGTCATTCTTTTCAAACTCCTAATTGCTGAATCTCTCTTCTGAGACAAAAAAGAAATCAACAGATCTAGTTTATATTGACTTTAAATGGTAAATATTGTTGGTCTACTATAGTTATGTTAGTATTGAAAGGCAAATAATGCAATTTATTTTAATTTTTGTTAACAGTCTTATTTTCTCAATGAAAAACACTGTGCATTTTGGGCAGAACAATTCATTTAGGTTTGGCATGTCATGGTACTGCCCACTAAGGGATTTAACATGCCCAGTTACCTTGACAGTCAGTAAATGTCCCTCACACATTTGCAAATGTTTCCAAGAGTGTAATTATCCTGCATGGCAGGGAACCCTGTCAGGATGTGAAGTAGTAGTAAGATGTGGTATTGGTGGCTGAAACCTTTGATCAGTCCTGGAATGACAAGCTCAGGTTCTAGAGTTGGACTTCATGGATCGGCTTACCCAGTATTGCTTCTACTGGCTGAATATCCTTGGGAAAATTATTTAACATTCCTCTCATTTTTCCAGTGAGTAACATGGGCAGACAATAGTTTTCATTTTATAGGTTGTTTGAAGAATTAAGCTATATAATGTATGTAAAGTGCTTAGCAGCATGCTTACCACTAAAAGTTTATTACTATTATTATCTATAATACATGGTTGGCAACATGTGTTAAGATTTTCATATTCTGATACTTCTATGAACATATGAAAGTCTTTGAAATCAGGAAGCAAAACATCTGGAAATGAGTTCCAGTTCTTCTAAAAACAATAAATGTATGTTATTAACAATCATGTTAAGATGTGCAATTGAAAAGTCTACCATTTTTTGCAATAGTATTGCATTGATAGGTCAAAAGAAAACCTTTATGAGAATATTGATCAAGAGATTTTATCTATGCTTATATTAACCAAATCAAAATTTAATTACTTTAGTTGTTAAAAGAATTATAATTAAATCAGAAGAGCAGCAAGAAATAAAATAACACTTTTCCATATTACAGTTAAAATGTTTATCTGTTGTTTAAGTTAATGGTAAATTCCCAACAATTGAAAGGTCATGTGTGAGACACAAATTTTGAGTAAAAAGGAGTCACTGACACTTTAAATATTAATTTGGAGGGAAGAAAGTTTTTAATTCTTTAATCTATGCATCTATTCCACAAAGTAAATACACATTTTATTTTATTTACCAAGTTCAATCAATTATGAAAACTATTATTTACACAGTGACCTACCTTCCATAATCACTATCTAAAATGAAGCTGACATTGTGATGACCTGGAATTAATTAAAATACACAATCAATTAAATTCCAAAACACAGGAAAACGATAACTCTATAATGTAAAGCTAATTTTTAAAAGTGGAAAAAATATAATATAAATACTGTACTTAAACAATGGTGCATTAGTCCTCAAAGAAATAAAAGCTGAACTGTCTTTAAAAATTACCTATAATTTTAAAAACATGCATAATAGGTGTCTTGAGATTATAGCTAGAAAAATTGACAAAATATAATTATGAATGAATAATAATAAAAGAACAGATACATAATCATGTGACCCTGACATTTCTTTTATTCACTCAGCAGCTACTTAATTGTTCATATCCTCTGGGAGGAGTTGAGAGATGCAGGGAGCACACAGTGTGTCCATCTCCTTATAGAGGCTACAATTGCCAAGAACAATAACACAACAGAGAACTAAAAATTGTTATAAACCTAACAAGGAAAAGAAAAGCAGGATTTGAAAATATAAAACCAGATCAAAAAGCAGATTTTCTGAAGACATATATTTTATATAAAATTTTCAGGATGGGATGTTTACAAAAGGCTGAAACATAAGACAGGAAACTCATTCAAGATTTAAAAGATGGATATGTCTAGGGTACATAGAGCAAGGGGAAAAGAGAAGCATGAAATTAAGGCACTAGATAAAATAGCAGAATTAGTCATGGGATCCTCTGGGCAAAGAAAGAAGAAAAAAAAGAAACCTAAAGAAGTTTACTTTATATGTAAACCTTAAAAAGAAGCAAATTCATAGATGCTCATATGAAAGTGAAAGAAGCAAGGAAGAGAGGAAATAAGAAAAAAAAAAAGATAAAAACAGCAGAGAGGTGCATAGGAAAACCCAAAACAGGGAAGTGGAATCAAACACCTTTGAAGCAAGACGATAGATACTTACCAATGTAAGTTCCAGTTATCTTACAAGTCATAGAACCTATGTCTCCATTCGGATGATCCAGTTTTAGACCATACCTAACAAATTGTATATGGTAATATTAAATTGTATAGAGATGCTATTTGTTTTAAATGTTACTTTTCCCTGAAAACGTCTCATTAATTTCAGAATCTGTATTAGGATGGAAATCATTGGTACAACTAAAATTTCTGCAAGATGAAAATAATCCCCAGACATCACTAAAGATATTTAAAGAAAAATTCACTTAATAGTGAAATACTTTGTGAGTAGCTTTAATATTGCCATTAGTATTTCTTCTAAAGAATTTTAAATATAATTAAATAAAATACTTATTTGATTATGATATTTCTTAAACCATCTTTCCTCATAATAAAATAAACAGCCCTTATCATACTACATTGGAGACAGAGGAGAGTATAAAGTAGCACTTAACTATATAAATGAATGCTAATGTATAATATAAAATACTATGTATAATATAAAATATTATCATTCATACTGTATTTTAAAGCATTTAGCTATGTAGCATTGCTAACAATTACTACTTAAATTTAGTATGCTTATCTCCTGTTTATAAAAGAAAAAATCATTTTAGCTACTTACAAATCATCAGATTGTGGTATGAGAAGCTCACAGGGCATTCCTCCAATATATACTCTGCATAAATATTTTTATTAGAAAATATAAAATTATGTTTAATATATTATTTTAAAATGTCCTCCTCCCATCAAGCTAACTGATCACCTTATATAATTTTCTCTCAATCAGAAATACCATTGTTTGTATCCATATAAGTACCACTATTAGTATCCATCACTCATTGCTTCAAAAAACATCTAGTGAACATGATTATGTGTCTCTAGGTACTGGATCATATTAGTAAGTGTGGGACTGCCCTGCTCTTGTGGGGCAGATATTTTGCTGGGAGACCCTAATAGTCATGATATTCTTCACGTATTTGATATGTTAGAAGATATTAAGTACCACAGGAAGCACTTGCCTACCATGTATGAGGCCCTAGGTTTAATTCCCAGTACCACACACACAAAGTACTATAAAAAAAAAAAAAAAAAAGAAAGCATAGAAACAAATAGATTTATCCACTTAAAGTTCAAGCAATTTCTATTGGAAAAGTTCCAATAGGAACATAATCATCAAATAAATGTCATACTGATAGAACCTGGTGCTACTGGAGGCTTGTAGGTAACTGGTATTATAGTTTTTGCAACACCAGAATAAACTACCCAGCTTCTGTGACAACAAATTCCAGACTCAAAATAAATTGACATACAAACTTAAACTATAAAAAAATGACTTCCATTTTAAGAGAATACTGAACTTTTAAATATACTTTTACACACAAGTCCTTTCACTTGACCAGTACACATGGTTTATAAAGCAAGTAAACTGAATTATTGTGCCCATTATAGAGGAGCATGAGTAAAAATTCTTCTAACCTCATATGTTATTCCAATTCAATAAGAAATTTAGCAGATGACACAGGCTTTCATTACATTTAATCCTTGCAACCATCCCATGATTCAGTAACTATCATCCTTCCATTTAACAAATGAAGAAATTAAGGCAGAGAGTTTAATTATGACACTAGAGCTCCCAAGGCATTTCCTTGTGCCTGAGTTCCATTAGGAGGAGTCAATAGCGAAGGGCTATGCACTAGGCAGTTCTGTTTTGTTTTCCAGATCTTGTTCATTAAGCCAAATCTCCAAATTCAGATCAGGGATAAATTATAGAGGACCTATTGCAGAGATACACACCTGCAACTAGTGAGGGGTAGAGAAGGAATTCAAACCCAAGCTCCCACACTTGGCAATTCCCACTGGTGGTATGCATATACATATCTATCAGAATTTTTTCCACATGATCTTTTAGATGAAAAGCTCCATAGTGGGCACTCGTCCCTCTATTCATTTGTATCTCCTCTGTAATTTGTTCCCAGTCAGAATTTGGAGATAGCTGAATGGACAAGATCTGGGAAGCAGATCGCCTAGCTTCCTGCCCAGTATACAACTCTGCTATAGACTCCTTCCTAATGGAATTCAGGCACAATAAAATGCCTTGGGAGTCTTGGTGCCCTAATTAATGTGGTGAAAATGAAATAACTGAGTTGTTAAGAATTTCTCATCTGTCCATTAACAGGCAAGTGAAAAAAATTTCCTATGCTTATAAGATCTGAGGATTTCCAGAGTACAAGGGGTAGGTAGGCTGCCCTCTGGCATTTCTGATAATCCTGATGTTGTGATTTTATGAAGTAAGTTTCATTAATTTCCTGGTATAAAACAAATATATTTCAATCACAGTGGGGGAAAAAATTTCTTTTTGGAAGTCAAACTTTCTTCTCCCTGGCTTCATTATGACAAAGCATAACTAAGAAAATCCTATTTAAGAATTAGAATGTTAACCATTTATAACGATTAGATTGAAGCAAACAAAATCTTTACTTATGCTCAATTGTATATATAAAACATTAAATGAGTTTCTAGTGGTTATTTTATTATAAACAAGGAATCAATATGAACATTTCTATAACATTATAGCTGCATACAAATGTAATTTAATTGAGAGTTCTACCTCATAGAATGCCAGACAAGTCACCTTTATTTCATTTAGCAAAATCTTTCAAATTGCGTGTCTTACAAATTTATGTATGCATGTGTATGTGGGTATATGAACTTTTATATTTAATAATCCTCTAGTTGTTGCCTAAATTGTTTACTTATCTGTTTCATACATGTTTTAAGTAATCATGAAACACCTTAAAAGCTGTGTCACAAGTCCATGCTTACTTCTGCAGGAAATGAACAGGGTTTTCCTTCTTCTAAACCAGACTGAAATACCCCCATATAAGCTATAGAAGGATACTCTAGTGACAATGCTAGTTTCCATTCCAAATGAGGACAATTAGATTTTGATGTTAGTTAACTAGCCAATGTTACAATCTTGTCCACAGTTGGTAAATAGAGGAATCAAGAATCAAACACTAGCTTGTGCATGAATTATTGACTTTTTCCCCAGCACTTTTACAATACATCACAATACAGTCAGTACAGTAGAAGTGCCAAATTGGGTACTAGAAGGCTTGGGTTCTGCTCCTAACCTTGACTAGATTATGTGATCTCCAGGCCTTAGGTATTTTGAAAAATGTAAAATGAGGAAATTAAATAATAGTCCTCCATGAATAGAGTTCTATGACTATAAATCAATTACTTTTAACCTTGCTTTCATGTTTCATTAATAAAACCCAACACATTAAAAGAAGAAATTATGTCATACCAAAAAAGAAAGGAATACAGACCATTGCTTCATGTCAATGAATCAACCAACAGTCTATTTTTCTTCCTTTAATGTGGCTAGAGAAATACTGGCTAGTCCCTTCACATAATAGTGGGTCTTAAAATCACTGGATCCATTATTATTGGAATATCATATCTCATCTTTTAGCTATAAGAACATATTTCCACATCAAAAATTACCTCAAAATTCTAACATTTTTCCCATTTGAGCTTAGTGCAGTATTACTTCCATAGACATCAGTGAAGATTCTGCCTTGTATTGTTATTAGTGTACCTAAAACAAAACAAAAAACACAAAAAGGTTCTGTGTGGTTCTGTGTAAGACTATCTCTCCATATACATTAACTCCAAAACTCCAGATTTTTCACAATAAAACCAGCATCCTGACATTTATATCTAATGCTTTTCAGAGTGTTCAGCATTTGTCAGAAAGTTTCAATAAGTAAAGCAAAACACTGAATGAGTATCTACAAGTATTTATAGATCACTGAAGACAGGTTAAGTGAGTATTGCTTGGGTCAATAGTAATTTATTTGAAAGGATAATGATTCCTACTTTATACTGAAAAATAAAACAAACCTTAGGTGAAATAAAAATTTAATATAAAAAATAAAAATTCCTGAAAACTAGGTGAAAATTTGTATAATCAGGATGACAAAGTCTTCTACAGCATGAAAATGAAAAAACGAATAATAAAGTTTAAGATCTGTAGATTTGAAATAAGAATTAAAAGCCACCTGATGGAAAAATAATACATTTTCAGAGCAAATGATAAATTTAAGAAAATTTCCCACATATGACATATAAATATTTAATATATAAATAATACTTCAAATAAAATTATTAAACTTAATATAAAAGTGACTAGCTTTAAATTAAGCAAAGGAGATATTTCTTCTTTATTTAAGAAGGAAATGCAAGTGTTCAATAAGACTAAAATAAATTTAATGACATAAATCAAATAATTAGAAAAAAAGTTAAAACTTACAATATTTTTCACATAAATACTTGAAAACAATTAGTACCTACAATTGTGCAGGTGGTAAAAAAAAGACAATCTCACATATTTCTGTTGGGTTTATAAACTGGTATAATCATAGTTATAATTATAATAAAACATTGGAAGTTAGCTAAATGTCCAAAGGGGAAAATTAAATACCTTATAGTAGATTCGGATGTAGTCATTGAAAATAATTTTTAATGTTTTCATTAAAACATTAAATACATGGTAATACATAATAGTGAGTATATGGTAATAATACATAACAGTGAGATTCATTGTGACATTTGTACATGCACAGGACATAATTTGATTGATTTTATTCTCCAGTATTTCCCCTTTTCCTCCTCTCTTCCCTCCCCCTTGATCCCTTTCCTCTACTTTCTTGGTCTTCCTTCTATTTTTTCTAATTGGTTCGTTATAATCATACTCAAAAGTGAGATTCATTGTGATATACTTGTACATGCACATAGCATTATTTGGTTGATTTCATTCCCCAATACCTCTCTTTTCCCAGACCATCCTCCTTGTCCCTTGATCCCTTTCCTATATTCTGTTGGTCTCTCTTTTTTGTGTGTGAGATGGAGTTTTTATTCCTTTTTTTCTCTTTAGTTTCCGCATATAAGAGAAATGATCCACCCCTGACTTTCTGAATCTACTTAGTATGATGCTTTCCAGTTCCATGTATTTACCAGCAAATTCCATAATTTCATTCTTCTTTATTGATGAGTAGAATTCCATTGTGTATATATACCACCTTCTCTTTATCCATTCATCTATTGATGGACACCAAGGCTGGTTCCATAACTTGGCTATTGTGAACTGCACTGCTCTAAACATTAGTAGGTGTGTATCAGTATAGTGTGCTGACTTTGAAAACTAATTTTTAAAAAATTGATAAGAATTTTACAATCAGAATTTTCAGATATTATAACACTTTATATACTGAAAAATAGTTAAATGACCACAAAACCAAAAGCATTTTAGCTATAATAGAACAAACCTGGAGTTCCAGATAAAGGTGTGATACTCATTATTGTTGGGGTTCTGAAACTTTTTGCCTGTAAAATGATAATATTAATAAGCAGTCATTTCTATTTCAATTTTATGCAGTAGAAATACTTCTTAAATTGCTTATATCTCAACAATATTCAGAATATGACAGTCAAAATATTTCCCTTTCTTATAAAAATAAAATTTAAAATATTTTCTGATTATACAAAATATTTTCCTAATCCCCTAAAAATTCTCTTTAATTTCAAAATATTGTTAGCTTGAAATTTTAACATTTACCTTGAGAAAGAAGTCAGTTTTACTGGCTAGGATTTTATAAAACATCATATTAAAAATAATTTCTGCATAATGGACTAGGTGCTAAGGTATGCAAATAAATATTTTTTAAAACCCTAAAATATAGTACTATGTGTCAATTTCTTTTAGATTGCTTTATTAATTTATATCATCTAATTCTCACAATGATGCTATAAGAACCTATTTGAACCCTGAATTACAGAATTAAGCCACTTTACAACTGAGGAATCCTGTGGAAGAAATCTCCCACATCTTCTTGGGGGAATTTTAAGACTCCTGAATTATGAGAAATAATTCACTAAATAGAACTGAGTCAATTATATGAGTCCTCCATCTGGGGGAACGTGTTAGAAGTCACTGTTGGAGACTGACTTGGTTCTTGGCTGTGACAGAATTAAGAAAACCTCCTTCACAATGAGTGAAGCAGGAATTCCAAGCAAGGGGGAGACAATGTTTGTGGTGAGGAGGGTAAAACTGAACAGTTCAATGAAGATGGTAGAGAGACCTATTGAGAGGTTATTGCCATAACCAGGGGAACAATGATAAGACCAGTATCAAAACAAAGGTCATGTGTGAAAGAAGAAGAACTTAAGAGCTGAGTCAGAGGATAGGATCATT
The DNA here is from genome assembly GCF_048772815.1 of Callospermophilus lateralis. Taxonomy (NCBI): domain Eukaryota; kingdom Metazoa; phylum Chordata; class Mammalia; order Rodentia; family Sciuridae; genus Callospermophilus; species Callospermophilus lateralis. The sequence goes on along the minus strand of NC_135320.1, from coordinate 63,701,052 downwards.
ACAGTTTGGCTTCTGAATGGTTGTGCAACCAAAAGTGAAGGTAGAGAGAAACCAAGGGTAGTAACAAGTTTCTAACTTGAGATGGAGAGAAATAATCAGAGAAAAAATAGGCTGAAGGAAGAGTAAGAAGAAGTCCAGTCAACTTAGTCTGAATTTAGCTCATTTGGGGGCCATTTAAGTACGACATTCAAGGAACCCAAACCTGGCTCCACATCTAGGTAGAAAAATTGGAGCCAGAAGTATATGGGAGTCAGAATCACCTCAAGGACAAAGGTCATTCCATCTCATATTGGACGATTGTGGAATTCAGTAATCCACCACTTAACACCTAAATACAATTTTTAAGAATATATGAGATGGTGTTTAGAAGAAAATGTAGTTTTACAAACACATCTATTCATGGAAATTAAATCTGAGTGGAGGTTCACTATATTAGAAATTATACAGAGAAGAAAAGTAGTTGTGTTGCTGTTCAAAATGAAGTGGTGAATCTTTTGAAAATAGGAAAAGGGAGAATCAAACTAAAAGCAGAAATAGGAAAAAAGTGTGACCAAGAAAATAATTTGAAAGTATAAATATTTAATTCATTAATAAAATTAATTTAACGGAGGAGGAACAAACCAGAAATAAAAGAGATTCAATTACTATGGAGATTCAATTACTGGCGGATATGGAAAGAAAGAACTTGTCAAATCAGAAAATAAAAAACCTAATTCTTACAAAAAAAGAAAGAAAACAAGCTCAATTATTTGTAAATAAGAAAAGATCCACATACATTAAAGCTGCATGCCCAGCTATTGATATGACCTTTGCAGGTGTTATTTTCTGCAATAGGAACCCCATCCACACTGACTCTAACAGTGTAAGAGTCTTCCGGCATTGCTCTGGAAGGCAAATGAAGAATATATGAGAAATACAATCATTTTATTTAGCGTAAAATATTAATGAAAAATACTGCTCCAGATCACATGTTGTTTTTGAAAGTAAAAATATCTAAAATTCAAATTGACTTATAGCCAAATTCCATGTTAGAAGGGGTCAATCCTGATCCACAACGTGTTGCAAATTATAATATCATATGGCTCAGCAAATGCCTAGTCTGTGTTTATTGGTGCTAATTAAAGAGAACAACAAATAAAATAAAAACCAATAATATTTATTTAAAAATACTAACATTGCCTTGGTATATATTTCATGCTGTGTTTTTTTTTTTAAATAAAGTATTAATCAACTTTTCCCTTAAGGAAGCTTTCAACGCTGAAAAACAGTTAGCATGGGTAATGTAGATGAAATCCTCTGGAATATATGCTGTTGCTAAGGTCAATACTGAAGATGTTGCAATTTAAAAAAATTAATTTTTTTCCTAAGATGCTAATAATATACATCAATTTGGGCTGACAGGAAAGAACTTGAAATGTCACTATGCAAAATGATCATCTTTAATTTGAATAACTATGAAGATTTTGAACAAAATTAATCAAACTGGACAGGAAAGCATAATTTTGGTATTTTGAGGCACATCATTACAATTTAATAGTAGCCATTTATCTCCTAAAAGAGCTCAATAATGATAAGATAATGGCTCTAATAAAATAAAAAAGGATATAGGATATATTTTTATCATGCCCATATGTGGAAAGAACATTATAATTGAATATAATAAAGGTATAAAATGGTCTAAACATTATGAAATCAAACATAACTGATAATCAGAAAGATTGCTTGCAGTATACAGAGTGACAAAACTCTTCCAATACCAATATACATAAATTATTTCTGACATCAAAAGAATGATGTTATTAAAGATACTTTGAAACAGACCTAGTATAGCATGTAATTTGAGTTGAATGACTTGAATCTTTTTCTACATCACAAGTAATTGACCGGAAAGAAGAAACTAATTGCACACTGTTTCCCAGCTCAGCGTTATCAACTCCAAAGTCAAATTGGTTTGCTTGAGAGAAACCTGGAAAAGTAAGAACACTCAATTATTAATAACAGAATTCTATTTTTAGAGATCTTTAATTACAATAATCTATTGTAAATCAGTATCAAATCATTCAATAAATAATAATGAGTTGTTCTGAAGTTAGTTGTTAACCGACTGCATATTCTTCCTATGATTATATAGGTTATCTTGTTTGGTAGCACAGAAATTGGCTTAAGTTAATTCATTCACAAAAGCATTATGGCAGAAAACACACGCACATGCACACACACACACACACACACACACCATCACCACCACCACTACCACCAAATACGGATGCTATATGTGGTGAGGAAAACTACTGTTTAAAAACAATGGACTAAAGGACCTAGAAAGAGTTGAGGAATATTATTTTATAATTCCTGTGAAGTAAGTCTTAGGTGAAGACTTGTAAGGAAATAGTTTAGGTAGGAAGGGATAAGGGAAAGTAAATCTCGAAGAAAAAGAAGCTGGGCATTACTGAGGACAACTGTAACTCCATCTTACTGGAATTTCTAAGGAAAATAGAGAATGCCCTTCTAATGAAAGAATCAGTGGCAATATCCTCATTGGTTAAGGGTTCCCCCTGGGGGATATAACTTTTCCTGCACTTTTGGGCTGCACATAGGTATATGCAATGTTGGTTCCAATGTCCTAAGTCACATGTGAGTGACTTAGAGAACTTCAGGCAGGAAGTGGAAGCATAGATTGAGTCAAAGTACTCAGGGAACTATTTACCACAGCTGTGAACTAGAGTTAAGAACAAGAGGATGTGAGTGTAAGAATAAAAGGCATCTGGTACAGTCCATGTTTTACACCTTACATATCTGCTTATGCCCTACATTTTAAGCACATTCACCAAGTCCGATATCAGTTTCAGTCTGGTAGCTAGCTGAGAGCTCTACTAAAGATTTAACACAAGAGGGTTAGTGCAACAAGCCACAGGCCACCCTGCCATAATTGGTCCTGAGTCTATAATGAATACTCACGATGGCCCCTCTCTATCACACACTGTAGATTTACCTATCATTAGCACTGCAGATAATGGAGACGACACTAGCCTCCATCTTTGGGAAATCTGAATCCTTAATTGCCTTACCCTTGTTGGATTGTAGTTGCTGCCATTGCTTACTCACAATTATGCAAGCCAAGAGATGCTCCCACAAATATCTTGAATTCCAGATACACTCCTCCTTTCTGCACTAAGCAAAAACATTACCTCTTCATGATAAGCAGAATTGATTATCTCTAGAATTGTACTAAATATTCTAGATAAATTCAAACTAATTAGGTAGTAATAATAGTTTCAGTTCAGTTCATAGCTCAAATTGTGATCCCTGGTGGAAGCCTTCTCTACCTGGAAACTAACACTACAAATACAGGATAGCCTAAGGTTGCAAGTAGAGATGGCAAAAATTCAATTTTTGGAACAGTGAGAGTGATGGTGAAGGGAAACACTCCTTTGTTTCCAGGTCCATGCATTCTACCTGCTGGGAAATAGGAGCATATATCTTCACAGTTCAATGCATGTGGAGTACAATGGACAACAGCAGGCCATTTCACAGGATATTATCTGCAACCTGGCATTTTGGCAGTGGTTTAAATTGGCTCTTCTATCATTCTATTAGGCTAGATATTTCCTAGTGACACAGGTTTTGTGGTCATGTGGTCATTATTACAACTTTCTCACTATTAAATGAAAATATTTTGTGGAATTACATGACAATAAATCTGATTCTACAAGCTCTCAGAAGATGGTGCTGGCAGAAACACTGTGGAAAGAGAAGGCAAAGCCTGTATCTGGAGTAGGTGTCAGTTCCAGTGATAAGAAATCTCTACTCTTTTCATTAGAGAAGGGAGTGATGTAATCCACTTGTCACTTAGTAGCAGGGTGGACTTCTTGAGGGTAGTACCCTCTAAGAGCTCAGTGTTGGTCTCTGCTACTGGCAATAGGGTATGTTCTTGGTGGAAATAAGTCCATAGTGTTGGTCCATGCACAGCCTCCACTCCATGCCACTTTCTATGGCACCAAGATAGCCAAAAAAGAGAAGCTCCGGATGAGTCATCTAGTTGATCTTTTTATTACACTCCTCTGTGTGGGATGCTATAGGAGTTAACTTGAGATACGTAGATTGGTATGCTTTTTGCTCAACTACTTGGATCCCTTTAGCTGTCTCATTTTCCTTTTTCTGATCTTCCAATTCTGTTTTCAGAACCTGGCCAACTTGTCATCAACCACTGCCTAGGAGTCCATTATAGCCTTACCTTGAATGGCTGTTCCCTCCATACAAAGTCACTGATTATGTGTGCTGCTCATAGTTCTCCTTACCAGAGAAGATGACAGTGGAAAGCAAAAGGCTAGAGTGACTTCATAGCATTTATAACTGAAATCAAAGGTGATGCCATGAAACTCTTAAGCAAGACATAGGTATAGATGGTCCTGGAAACTCTTCAGAGGGAGCTTGAAAGTACCTAAGGGAAGTGCATTTTAAATAGAGGAAACAGAATGTGCCAAAGCCCTGTGGTGGGACCATATGTGTGGATTCAAATATGAGCAAAGTGTGGTTGGAAAAGGATGAGTGAGAAGTGGTAACAAATTAGACCAGAAATGGAGGCATTTAGGTTATTTTTATGAGTGGGGAACCATTGGGGGTTTTGAAACAGAGGCACAGCCTCATCAGACTAATATTACCCTAGATTCACTGGCTGCTGTTCTGAGAAAAGATAGGAGCAGGAGTGAAGCTGTTTCCTAGTAAGTCATGGAGAAATGGGTGGGATTAATATTTTGGCTGGGATTCAAGAGAAGATTGAAGAACTATAAATAAAAAGAATAAATACTGGTAACACTTTTCAGGAATTTATTGTAAAAAGGCAAGGGCTCTACCGCTGAGCCACAACCTTAGCCCACATGAAAAAAATTTTTATTATTGAAACAATATTCACCTTTGAAATAAAACTTATAGATGAGATGATTTGGATAGTATTCTACTAATTAAGCCCTACAATTAAGTATTCTTCTAATAATATGTTAATGATATATCTAGACTAGTTTGCAAAGAGAATTGCATACAACTATGAAATTATCTACAATATAATATTTTATAAAACTAAATTAGTAAACAGATTTTGCCCAGATTACTTCAAAATCTAAAATTCCTAAAGTCTTAAATTTAAAAATTGTCTATTTAAAAATATTTTTCTAGGACTATTACAGGTACTTAACATTATAGCACCATTATGGTCAACATGGTGACTAATACTATTTTTGAAATTATAAAAAATTTCTTTTACAGTAAAATATTTGCATTCATGTTATTAATATAAGTTTATTAGCCATTTAAATTTTATATTACAATTACCTACAGACTATCTTATCCCACAGTATAATAAACTTAACCTTAGTAAATAAGAAAAAAAATAGTAAGCCTAGAGATGCAAATCTAGTCTTTAATTCCTGTTTACAAACTATTTATCATGCTGTAAATGACATAAATGTCCTACTTATAATACTGTAAGATATTTTTAAGATATTATCTTAAAATGCTGGAAGTCTCCAGTATTCAACAAAACAACCATTATCACAATTTGTGCTTTACGTTAAATGGTTTCAGTAATTGAAGTGACAGAGGGAGATTGGAAAACATTTGTGGTGGGACTCCTTTTTAAATTACTGGACATTTTCAGTGTTTTTCAAAGGCTCATTAGATAATATGAATACAACATTGTCTAGCTTAGCACAGGACAAGAAGTAGGACTTTCCTGAGCCAAATGTTCATCAAATACCAAAGCTTCCAAACTCCAGCCTTGGTAAAGCTGCCTGTGAGGTGACAGTGGGCATAAATGACAGTGCTGTTCCATGAGAAGGGTCCATGTTTTGGACCTTGGCATCCTGGATTAGAATCCTAGCTCTAGCACTTCCTTGCCAGTATGTCCTTGAGCAAGCTATAAACTCTCTCAGCTCAGTCTCCTCATCAGAAAAACCACCATAACCTACCCTATTAGAAACACAAAGTGATAACTTACATATCACACTTCACAAGGTGCCTGGCTCAATAAGATATCAGGGAAGAAGAGTTCACTAGATATCTGCTCTTACTAGTCACAAAAAAATCCTGAGATTTAGGTTTAGCAACAACATCTATTTTCAAAATAACACAGAATCAATAGTTGGGCAATTAGGATTTGAGCCCTGTTTTTAGATGTCAGTGCTTTTACTCCAAACCTTATCTTTTTAGCATCTCTCCTATCCTTCCTTTGTATGTGGGAAAAGTAAGAAGAAACTCAACAAATGGTAGGGATTTTAATAAATAGTACTTTATTCCTCAAAGGTTAAACCTTGATCCAGCAACTCATTTGACATAAACTGATTATGAATAAATTTTACATATGAAAGAAAGATATTTGCATTGAATTTGCAGATTTGAAAGTAGAAAGACGGTTTCTACTAAAATGGAACTGTGAAAAAAATACATGAAAACAGCAAAGAAAGCCACTCTTTAACACACACTCTTTTGCCAATTTCTGCTTATCTTTGGAGTTCACATTGAGTTTGGAACACACAGAAGGACTGCTGGCAACTAACTAAAGAATGGAAAATTTTACTTGTGGTGTGGTACAGGATGTGATTGATTTATATATATATATATATATATATATATATATATATATATATATATTTTTTTTTTTTTTTTTTTTTCCTGTTAGGTACGTGCCACATTAATGATAGCATAACACAGTTCTGCTCTTTAGCAGCTATAGTCCTGAAATAATAATACTAACCAAGGATTCTTTTTAGCTTAGGAATAGTATGTCCTATCTATCTATCTATCTATCTGTCTATGTTATAGGAGTAAAATCTATGAAAAATATGAAGTAAATAAGTAAGATCCATAAGTCTCTTAATTTTGCTTGAAAACACAAATAAAGGTATATTCCTAATTTTTAAACTAATCCCAATGAGGTAAAATGAAATACAAAGAAATCACTTCCTAAAAGAATTTTAATTTAAAACTATAATTCTAACCAAATAATCTGGTACAAAGAAGACACTTTTGGAAGCCCTCCAAAGCACAAAGATTACAGGAAGGATTGGGTGTACCCTGGAAACAGAGAAAAAGTTGAGGCTTCAGAGGGAAATTCCTGACCTGGTGATGTTTTCTTTCTCTTTCTTTTTTTTTTTTTTTTCTTCTTTTGAAGAAGTACTGGAGACAGGAATTGCCAGGCACACAAACCTGGGTCTCCTGATAGCAGCAATCCAAAAGTAACACCCATGTTGTAGCATGGAAAATGTCAGTGTTGTATAAGCAGGCAGTTGTTACGTGCAATGAATACTGTTTGGTTTCTCTCTCTCTCCCTCTCTTTCTTTCTTTCTTTCTCTCTTTCAACAGAACTGGGAACATAGAAATCCACTGAAAAGTTGTAACATTTAAACCAACTGGGAGGAAAGACACAGCTAATTAATGGAAGATAACTTCTACAGAATGAAGCCAGGCCTATAACAAGAAAGCAAACAATAGAAAAAATAAAATAGCCCTAATATCTACAATATATATTGTAGATATTATATATTTCAATATATATTTCAATATTCTCAATAGTACTAAAAGGTAGAAATTAATAGCCCAATTTACTGATGAGGATAGCCAAGGCTCAGAGAAGTAGTTTTCTCTGGTCACATAAGATGCAGAGTGGCAAACTGAATTGAAAGCCAGACTGGACCAAAGTCCATGCCCTTTCCATAAGAAATTTTGTATGATTCAATACTTCAGTTCAACAAAAATGTGGCACCAGACATGGGAAACAACTAGAAAAAAAATGACCAAAAGTAAAATGTTAACTCCCCTCAAAACAGGAAGATAAATATCAAGGAAGACCATTGAGCATGGCTACAAAGTCACAAAAGCAATATGCTTACAAATACTCCACAACTCTTTCTTCCTCATCTAATCAGTCTTCTTAGAAGATAAAATTATTTCTAAGACATGCCACTGATCAAAACAGTTCTATTTTGACTTCTTAACTATAAAACCGTATACATTTGGCTTCTTAAGCAAACTTTTTTTTTTTAATATATTGTCTAAAAGGTCAACATTGTGTTTGGAAATAGTCAAGTGGCATTGGAATACTCCAGAGTGTTAGCAGCAGATTTTCTAGTGGGTGCAATTTCAGATAACTCAATTTCTAAATCAATAACTTTCTATAATATTTAATTTTTACAATGATTTTTACAAAAATAAAATATTTTAAAATCATATTGGACCAATATTCAGGTAATCATCCAGAATTTACAAATACATTTGGAAAATGGTTTTGATTGATAAATTATTGCTGCTGTGTGCAATTATAAAAACAGAGTATCTATCCATCAGGACAGCACAGATGAGTTATGTGAAGGTATTCTCTTAAACTTTTTTTTTTCAAGTTCATTCATGTAGTCATAGTAGCTCTGATGTGTTTTGTAAATTTATTACCATTGCTTTATACATCTTCCATATACATCATGTGCACCCAAAACCCTTTATTAAAATCTGTATTTATTTAAAACTGTGTCATTGATAAACAATAAACAAAAAGCTGTATATACTTAATGTACTATATACAACTTGTTCAAGTTGAAGATAAATAAATATATACCTATGAAACCATTTTCAGAAGCAATTCCATAAGCATATTCATCATCTCCAAAAGTTACCTCCTGCCATTTGCATTATTTCTTAATTTTTTTGTTGTAATAAGAACACTTGATATAAGATCTTCTTTCTTTCTTTCTCCTTCCTTCCTTCCTCCCTCCCTCCCTCCCTCCCTCCCTTCCCCCCCTCTCTCTTTCTTTCTTTCTTTTTGTACCAGGGAACCCAGAGGCACTTAACCACTGAGCCACATCCCACAATCACTTCTCTCCACCTTTTTTGTTTGTTTGAGACAGTTCTCACTGAGTTGCTTAAGGTCTTGCTAAACTGCTGAGGCTGGCTTTGAACTTCTAAGCCTCCTGACTCTGCCTCCCAAGTCACTGGCATTACAGGCATGCACCACCACACCCAGCCTAGCAAAATTTTAAGTATATGTTACACTATTGTTAATAGACACTAGGATGTACAGTAGATTTCTAGGACTTCACTCATCTTGCATAACTGAAAATTCATACCCTTTGACCAATACCTCTGTTCCCCTTTCTCCAGACCCTGATAACCCTTATGCTACTCTCTAATTCTCTGAAGCAGTAAAAACATTATTTAGACTTAGCCTCCAAGAAAGATATATACCAACACATTTTAATTGACTGCAATGTGCAATTAAATTAGGGAAAGGGAAAACCAATAAATGTGGGGTGCAGAAGTCTGCTGTTCAAATATGACTTCACTCTTCCATAATTCTCTGCCAAGAGTCTTCAGAAATTGAGACTGACACGAGAAGTGTAAATTCACCATCACACACTTGGTGCTTCACTAAGAATCCTGAGCCTAACTTCCTCAGAAAGTCATCTATCACTTAAAAAATAAAGGTGGTAACTAGAGCAGTAAGCATAGCCTTCTAAAATGCTTTAAGAATAGAATGATTTACCTTCCCTCTTCCTACCCAAGACTGAGCTGGATCAAAGTACTTAAATTCCAGCCATTACTCCTAGATAAGAAAAAGTTTAGGCTGGGAGACAGAAGGAAATAGTTGGGTATTTTGAGTTTCTTTGATTTTAATCTGAATATTTCTCTCTCTGATGACATTTAAATTCCAGTTTAAAACCCAGTAGCCACTAAGCACATCATTTTAGCAATAATTTACATTATAAGGAAAAAATAGTTCAAGACATCTTAAAAGTAATCTTTTTTTTTTTTTAAATTTCTATTGTTGGTTGTTCAAAACAAATACATTGTTTTCAAATCTTTACTCTAGAAAAGAGCACTTTAACCCAAAATACATTTTCACAATTCAGGAGCATAAACATTTTAAGAATATCATTGAGAGATTGGATTCTCCAAAATATTAGAAATATTTAAAAATGTACCAATATATGGCAAAAACAATTAAATTTCTTGCTTTGTCAACTATCTGACTCCAAAAAAAAAGATCCTTATTTTAAAAACCAAGTAGAAGATTTTGTTCATGTTTTAAAGATGTTTCTTATTTTACAAAACTTCTTAAGTATCTGAATACTACTATCATTTATATTTCAAAGTTCTTTTGGCTGACAGAGCCACATATTTCTATTTAATCCTAGGAGCAGCTTCTCATTAAATATATTTGCTGATTGCCTTCTATATTTTCATCCTAAGACCAGGCAAGGGGAAAGAGAATCATACATAACTTATGTCCTGATGAAGCATGCGATAGGGGTTAGGTGGCAAGAGAAGGGATCCAGAGTTTTGCTTTCTATTGCCTTTTATCTTTCGTCAACATTCTATTTCTTTATCAAACTTTCTTTGCATTCTATCTCAACAGCCCCCAAATGCTTTATTTAATATAAAAAATAAGTTAGCTTGTTATTAGACTCATGAAAAGTAAAGCAAATAATTACAGAGTTGGGCTAAAGATATTCCTTTCAATTCAATTATTAAATCTAGATCTTACTATTAAACAAATAATAACAGTAAGAATTCAGATGATCAAATTAAGAGTTTGAGGGATTTTATTAGCCCATCAAAGAGGGTTAGAATTTTACTGCCTTGGCCAAGTAGAGAAACAATGCTAGCAGGGTTTTTTATTTATTTGTTGGTTAGTTTTATATAGGGCTTTTTGTTTGTTTAACCATAAATTTTAAATGTAAAATAGTATTCCTTGGCACTTGTGCATGCATACACACAGACACACATTAACAAGGATTGATACCTTCTCCTTTGATAGTCAGCCTTGTTGCTCCATTTATGCTGCCATATTTAGGTAGTACCTCCATGACTTTGGGGATTACTTCAGAGTCATCTGAAAGATAACGAAAGTGCGAAGAGTTAAAATCATCAGGTTCTTCATTCCCAGCACCACATTTTGTGCCACATATCACAACATCATAAGAGAACCATTGTGAATATGATAGGACTAAAAGTAAATACATATAGGTTTTATTTTTTGGCTCAATGACTTGACAGGGATTGAAGTCATTAACTCAGTTAATATTCACCAGCTTTGTGCAAAGTACTATCTTAAGTACTCCAAAGAGCAAGAATAATACAAAATCATTTTCATCCTTCTTACCTATGCTATGATAAAACACTTATTAAACCCTTACTAGGCTTGGTAGCCCACAGAGCAGCAGACAACACTAATTTGGAGAAGTAGATCCTTACCAAAGCACATAAGAAGTGGTATGTAGGCTGAAAGAATAGTCTAAGTATAAAGAGGAAGATTGTGTTTTAAGAAGAAATTGTTTGCTGTGACAGGATGTCACTTCAGGAAAGATAATTTCTAGGATCTTTCTAGTGCTTTGTTGATGCTGAGTTCTTAGTGAGTGCAAAGACCAGTAATTCTCTCAACAGACTAGGTTTGCTTCCTGGGGATACATCATTGCATTTCAGTCCTAACTTTCCAAAAGTTTAGCTTAGACAGTACAGAGTGAAAAATGGGAACAAAGTGTCCTGGGTGACTCAGAAGGAGCATTTCAGAGTATAGCTTGGACTATACTGGTTTCTAGAAAGAAGGAATTTCCCTGCTGCATGTTGGAGGAAAAATATAAATTAATTAACCTAGTCCTATCATGAAGAAATACAAAGGGAGTTTGAGATAGGGGGAACTGCCTGAGCAAACAGAGGGTGAGGAAGCTGTTTGTTCTTTGGAGAACTGCAAGCAATTCTTAGAAATATCTTGAAGATCACTATGATTGAAGTGCTTAATTTTCTGTTTAAACTATACTGTTCTTGTAATTTAATTATAATTTAAAATAATTTCTTAGAGTAAGTCGAAAGATTTAAGCAGGGAAACAAAGAAAGGCCACAGAGATTAATATTTTGAAATGAATGTATGAAAAAAGTTAAGGAAATTATGATTGATAGTTCATTCCTGCTTGGAAAATTCATAGTGTGGACTTGACCTATAATTGCAAAAGTTCTCCAACATAAAGGAGATCAGCTGCCAGGCCCCAGACCCAAAGCCTCTGTACTTCTGGTCTCTCTTTGCCAAAAGTTCCAAGGTATTCCTCCTTGCAGTATCTTGGTCACTCCAGGCAACAGACAAACAAGAATAGGGAACCCCAAGAAGGGAGCAGGATCCTATCTCCAGACGGTGCTGTGTCTATCTCAAGTTCATCCTCCTTATCTCCGAACACAACTCCAGTTTCTTATCTTATCACTCTCTTCCCAGCCCTCTTCTGGGTATTACTTTGAAGACACCAGGTAGCTGCCCTGGAAGTGACTGACATGTGTTGCCTTCCTTCAATGGGGAAAAGGATCCAAGAAGAGTGAGGGGAGGAATAAGTCAAAATTATTTTCAGGTTGTGTCTGTCCACCTCTCTCCTTCTCCCCAGCCCAATTTCAGTTTCTTTACAACTATGTCACATTGAAGGGAGGTTCCACAATTCGAACAGCAATACTGATAAATTAAAAGCAATCTTTTAGACTCTCTCTATTTTTCTCTATCCTTTCTGTTACTCTGTCTCTTTCTGTACTTTCTCTGTCAAGCCTGGTTCTCAGGTCTTCAAATTGCCTGAGATCCGCACCCACAACCTGGGTCCAGAGCAGGTGACAGGTGGTCCCACCTCTCCTGCGATCCCGAGAGCGAGGGTATGGTCTACACGGACCTCTTTTTGTTTGCCTCCCTAACTCCCTGAGTGGGTTACCTGTGTGGGGATCCGCTGCACGCAGGAGCAACGCCCAAAGACCCCAGGTTCCCAGGAGCCACAGGTGTCCCATCGCAAAGCCAGTGCTGCAGAGTCTGTGCTCGCCAGCTGCCAACAACTCACACGCAGGACTAGCCCTGGAAGTGCAGGCGCCCCGCCCCCGGTTTTTGAGCTGTGACTCTGGAACTTGCGCGCGCGCGCACACACACACACACACACACACACACACACACACACACACAGAAAACCAACTGGGAAAATCAATTGGGCGCTGGTATTGATAACCCACGGCTGTCTCCGTAGGTATAAATGCCTCACTCTTTGGCAAGAGGGATTGGCGGTCAAGTTCTCCATGAATGCCGCGGCTTCCCGCTCCTGCCCCGTCTTAACTTTTAAGTTCCAGGCCTGCATAATATTATTTACCCTTTCTTGGTCATTAATCCTCCCTAAGTAGATTAATTTTAAGACTTGCTACTCCTTGACAATCATAATAATTGATAATCTCAATAAGTCCCAAACACTGTAATAGGCACAGCCCACAACAATCTTCTTACGATTGTTATTTTTATTATCCTCACTGATCAAGCAATCACCTGAGGCAGAGTAATGCTCAGTCATTTTCCTCTTTCTACTCTATCAAAGGAGCAAGAATCTCCACCCACTTCAGCTTTCAGATTTCCCATTTTAAAATGTTTGGTATTTTTACAAGATATTTAAGGAAATGGAATATGGATCAAATGTTCAAGGATATTATGGAATTGTTCATTTTGCTAGATAGGATGATGGTATTATTCTTAAGTAGGAAAATGTTCATAAGTTATGGACTTCCATGCTGAGTTTTTTAGGTTTGGGGTGTCCTAATGAATGGCATTTGCTTCAGGGGGTTTGACCTAAGGAAAAATGTGAGATAAAAATCTGGAAAATGGTGAAATAAAACCTGTAACTTTTTAAATAATTTTAGAATTTAGGTGTAGATATGATATGTTCCACTTTCTGTAAATTTGAAACTATTGATAAATAGAAAATATGAATTCTTTTTATTTACCTTTCATTTTTCTTTTGTTATTCTCTTTCAAAAATAAAGGATTTTCTTTCATGACATGGTCAATTCCCTGCTTATGCTCTCTTTCAAAACTCTTTTCATCTCAAACGATTGTTTAAACAAATTTCTTCACTTGTAATAAATCCCCTTTCCTCCTAGGAGATGACAGATAAAACAATCCACCCAGTTAAATTTGCACACCCCCCCCAAATAAATACATTTGACTTTAACATAAATAATGAATCTCTTTCTATGTCCTATGCAATGTTTAGGATATACTCATATAAAAATTATTCAGTTAGTTTTATTTAACATTCAAACTTAGCTTTCTGTATTTTAATTTACTAAATCTGACAACTCTAGATGGAAGAGAGAAAAATAGAAGAATTCTCAAATTAGTAAAACAAAATTAAGTCCTTGCCTTTGAGGACTTTATCTGGTTGGGTTTAAGAAAATAATGTTGTATAATCTTGGTACATTCATTTCATAACTTTTTGCAAACTGACTCCCCAAATCACTCTCTACTGAAAAGTTGGCCTACAAAGCTACCACTGACCTTACTTATCTTGGAACTTTATAGCATGTGACATTGCTAAATTTCCTTGAGATTCCATTCTTCTGAAGAGTCTTGGACTTCTTCCTACTTCTCTAATAACTTTTTCTCTTCCATTTTCTTCCTGAAAATTGGGATTTCTGAAAGTCCCATTTACCCTTCCCTCTTCTATGTATATAGACAGGCCAATTAGCAAAAAATCAGGTGGTTGAATATCAATTTGCCAATGACTTATTTGCCATATTTATTAAATTTGGATTGTACTGTTGAGTAGCAATACTCAGCAACCTTACTAAGAATAATTTATCAACAAAAATATCCAATTTAGGCTATTGCCTATGAAATATATAATTGTTTATTTTCAATATTACTAACCAAAATAAAATTTAGTGTGGGAATATTTTTAATATGGAATTATTTGAGCTAATTTTGATTTTTCCTGATGTTTTCAAGTTAAAGTTAACCTAAGTTAAATTTTGAGTGAATACACAAAAATTTAGTTTAAATACAATTCAGGTCAAAATTCTGATTTTTTTCAAATGCTTTTAAATTTACAAATTAAGATGGACATGACAAATAGGCTAGTAGATACTAAAAGAGTATTAAAATGCTTTTAGTATCTAAAAAGTTGAAAATGGAGGCCAGGGTTGTGGTTCAGTGGTAGAACACTTGCCTAGCATGTGTGAGGCACTGAGTTTCATCTCTGGCATCACATAAAATTAAATAAATGAATAAAATAAAGGTATATGTCCTAATACAACTAAAAAAATTTAAAAAACAAAACAAAAGTTGAAAATGTTATTTGAAAGTATTGTAAAAGAAACTAGAAATAGTTGGAAAAACTAGTGCCATATTATGTACTGAAATTGTAATTTCTAATGAGGAGCCATTGACATAGGCAGATTTTCCTATAGAAAATAATCCATATAGTTTATAACAAAGAGGAAAACCATCCTGAACTTTGGATATATCAAGAAAGTGATTAGGGGGGCTGGGGATGTGGCTCAAGCGGTATAGCGCTCGCCCGGCATGCGTGCAGCCTGGGTTGGATCCTCAGCACCACGTACAAAGATGTTGTGTCCGCCAAAAAAATAATAAAATAAATAAATTCTCTCTCTCTCTCTCTCTCTCTCTCTCTCTCTCTCTCTCTCTCTCTCTCTCCCCCTCTCCTCTCTCTTTAAAAAAAAAAAGAAAGTGATTAGAAACATATTTATGTTGATTTTTTCTCCAAACTTTAGTATTAAGATTCTTTCACCAATTTTCAGAGTATCTCCACCAACAACTGACATAGAATATTCAATAAATAATATGATCACTCCTATTTCATCCTGTTTTATTTTCCATTTAATCAAGATTAATCACCTGGTCCTGATCCATTATAGCTGTCTCCTCCAGATATTTTTAAAATGTATTTTTCGTTGTTGATGGAACTTTAATTCATTTATTTATATGTGGTGCTAAGAACTGAACCCAGTGCCTCACACATGTGAGGCAAGTGCTCTACCACTGAGCCACAACCCCAGCTCCAGATAATCTTTCTTTTATTTTTAATCTTTTTAAAACAAGTTAGATATAATCACAAATAAGTATGTGTATATATCTAATATGTACATGTGATATGTACATTATACATGTATGTATAATTTTCTATGTGTTTGTGTGAGTGTATTACTATCACTAAAATAAAAAAATCCTGTTAAAAGATGACAAATATTTCCATTAAAGTAGTCATTCAGTTCTGCAAATTTTAGCAAATTGGATACTCAGCAAATTGATCATGTGGTTAATGGGCTTCAATAAAGTTGATTTCCAGCAAATCAGCCTCCTTTTTTTTACCTTACAATGCTTAAATTTCTTAAAGAAGCAAGCACCATAATTTGCATAAATAAATTTTTAATAGACTCTTGTGGAAGGAATCAGTATTTTAAAGTGATTGCTCCCTTTAAAAGTGCTTATTTACTTGATAAATAAACACCCTGGAAAAAGATCACACCAGTGAGATTTTAAATCTTGAATTATTAAAATAACTTGATGAGATAATGTGACAATAAATAATGATAACCAGATGGAAATCCATATAGCCAAAACATCACCTTGGGACCAGAAAAAGTGGTTATATAGTTTATGTAATTTAGGATATAAATTATTTTTCAGCTTTAGGCTGCTCTTCAAATCTTTACAATACAGACTCATCAGGGGACATGAATATGAGAAAACTTTAAAAGAGAATTCTGATAATTTTGCCCTGTATTTATTTTTTAAGATTTCTAAAATCTAGTTCTAACAAGACCCTGCCTTACAAGATTGGCATAGTGGGTATCTGACAGGTGTTGTCTCCTAGGGCCCCGAGCTTACTTTAATGCTCTGCTGTCACCATCTCGAAATGCTTAATACTTTTTGAACAAAAGCCTTCTTATTTTCATTTTGTGTGGTGCTTCCTGTATTTTAAGAAAACACACATATTTTAAACTTGATCTCTGAAAGTGGTAGGGGCTTTGTAGGAACTCTTGCAGCACTAGAGGGAGACAGATATTCAATTGTGTGTGTTTCACTTACCTTAGAGAATGAGCTGTGCTGAGATCTGGTTTTGAACCTAGACCTAATTGTGAATGATGGTGAACAAAACAACAGTACTTACAAAATAATAATTTGTCTTCAACAAATATTCAATATCCTAGGTATTAAAAATATAGCGTTGAGTCAGTTATGATGTCACATGCCTTTAATCCTTGCTGTTTGGGAGCATGGTAAGTTTGAGGCCAGTCTTGGCACTTAGCAAGACCTTAAGCAATTTAATGAGACCCTGTCTCAAAATAAAATGTAAAAAAGGTCAGGGATGTAATTCAGTTGTAGAGTACCTCTGGGTTTAATCCAGTAGCATGAAAAGAAAAGAAAAAAATGTAGCAATTATTTTGAGCTTTTAAAAAAAACTCTGTTCTCATAGACCTTACATTTTTATCATGTAATAGAAAGTAAAACACAAAAATCAGTAAAATACAGTTTTTTTGTTTTGTTTTTTACAGGTTTTCACTGTTTGGTGAAATGTTACACAAGTGGATAGTTTAAACAAAAATTCATTATTCTGGGTGGTCAGCTTCTCATGGAGCTACATAGCCCAGGCAATATCAAACACATTTGACTGTTGTGAAAATTGTTAAATTGAATAAAGAAACTGTGGTATATATATACAATGGAGTATTACTCAGCCAAAAAGAAGAATGACTTTATGACATGTGCCAGTAAATGGATGGATCTGGAGACTATCATGCTAAGTGAAATAAGCCAATCCCTAAAACCAAAGGTTAAATGTTTTCTCTGATATGTGAAAGCTAACCCACAATAAGAGGGCCAGAGGGGCTGTGCTGGGATTTAAACAAACAACAACAAAAAAGGAATAAAAGTTCAGTGGAGTAGACAAAGGGGAATTAGGGAAGGGAGGATAATAGGAAAAGGAAAGACAGTAGAATGAATCTGAAATATTTTTCCTATTTACATACAAAAATATACTACAGTGAATCTCACCATCGTGTACATCCACAAGAAATTAATAAAAAAAAAAACAATTATGGGTAAATGGCAAAAATATCAGTGGAAGAAAGGGAGACAGGGTGGAGGGAAAAAGGGGAAGGAGAGGAACTGGGGACTGAACTAGAACAAGATGTATTCCATGCTTTTATAGTTATGTCCAAATGAATTCTACTGTTGTGTATAACTAAAAAGAACTAATAAAAAAAAGAGGGAAAAAGAGTGCTAACATCATTCATTATTATTAATAAATTGTGACTAATAAAGGTCTTACACAGTTTGGCAACTTCTGTGAATGGCAAAATTTCTATGATTCATTTATTCCTTTCAAACTCTCTGTTGTGGTTAATATATTATAACGAGGGTATCTGTGATCATTTTTCTATTAATATTGTGTGTCTTTAAAAAATGACTTTGTGAGAGAATTGTAAATGATATCAGATATGAGAGCCATTAGGTAGTAAGGCATAGACATAGAGAACCATGGAATTCTATACTCAAAAGTAGCCCCATTCAGGGCCGGGGTTGTGGCTCTGTGGTAAAGCGCTTGCCTAGCATGCATGAGGCACTGGGATCCATCCCTTGCACCACATTAAAAATAAAAACAAACAAAATAAAGGTATTGTGTCCATGTATAACTGAAAAAAAAAAATTAAAGTAGTCACAGTCACAGAAGGGTTTGTCTGCTGAGCTCTGGTGGAAACTTTCTGTCAATATGAGAATTAAAGAAATAAAAAAGGGTAAATGTTTTGGATGAATTTTCAAAGATCTATCTTTCTTGCTTTACAAATTTACCTAAATGACAAGACAAAATTTCTTGTTTCTATAAGATGTATCAAATTGCTTAAGACTTAAGGCTTTTACCATGGAGCTTCAAAGTGCCACTTGAATCATATATTTTATCATTATTTGCCTTGTGTTTTTTTTTACACATTCAATTTGATTTGGAATGTTGAAGAACAGGATGATGATGAAGGCTGTTGACTACAGCTTCACTTGCATTAATGT
This sequence comes from Callospermophilus lateralis, assembly GCF_048772815.1. Taxonomy (NCBI): domain Eukaryota; kingdom Metazoa; phylum Chordata; class Mammalia; order Rodentia; family Sciuridae; genus Callospermophilus; species Callospermophilus lateralis. The sequence goes on along the minus strand of NC_135320.1, from coordinate 63,682,202 downwards.
GATAGCACAGCAAGGCCACAGCGTTATTTATAAAAACTTTGAGAAAATTTTTACACAAGAAAATCTAAAAAAAAAAAAAAAAAAAAAAAAGGCCAACAACTTCCAAAAGTTGGGTTCAACTTTACAAAACTCTCTTCTTTAAGATTCTATAAAATTGGAGAGTACTTAGTTCAATCATGTGCACTGAAAATGTTCAGATTGATTTTTGGACTGAAAAAGAGGAGAAATCCAGAAGACGTATCCTTGTCCAACACTTCACTTACTGAAAGACCTTAACACATTGAAACAAGGCATAAAGGAGTGAATGGCTTCACCTTTTCCCTTCAGTGTATACCTGGAAAAATTTGGAGTTTGTGGGTGTCTTTTGAAACTACTAAGGCTATTAACATTTTGGAAATGTTGAAAAGTTTTATTGTTCTGTTTTGGCTTTTATTATTTTCCCAAATAAAACTTGAATTGAAGAAGTGCAGGCATTACACTCCTTACATAATAGGTTCTAACAATGCTTAGTAATTCATTTGGCATTTTCTTATCTTCATGGTAAAGCAAGAACTTATGCTGCCATCACTTTTTGTTTTTTTGCAGACATGCACTAAGAATTAAGACTGTTGTTACAATCCTGACCAAAACTTTTTCAACAACCATAAAACTCATCAATATTATCTAGAATAGCTCCAAATCATTGTATTTTTTAAAAAAGTCAAGAAACAGGATCAGAATATGAAGTACATTTTATGAAGTAGACATTCACTGGTTTTTCAAGGGGACAAAATTTATTTACCTCATTTTTTTCAGTAGTGAGAATACTTAAACTCTACCATTTTATCAATTTTTAAGTATGTAATATATTGTTATTAACTGTAGTTACCATGTGTTATAGATCTCTTGAATTTATTCCTTCTAATTAAAATGTTTTATTGGTTAACATTTCCCCAAAGCCACTATCCTCCAGCCTCTGAAAGCCACCATTCTATTCTGCTTCCATGAATTAGTCCATCTATAAGGAAGACGTGGTATTTGTCTGTGTCTGTTTTATTTTACTTGATGTCTTCCAGGTTCATCTATATTGTTGCAAATGTAGGATTTCCATTATGTATATTTACCACATTTTCTTTGTCCATTTATCCATTGATATACACTTGTTAACTCCATATCTTGGCTATTGTGAATAATGGTATAATGAATATGGATGCAAAAGTATATCTTTGAGGTCCTGATCTCAATTTCTTTGGATATATATACCCAGTAGTGAGATTACTGCATCATATGGTAGACCTATTTTTAATTTGGTGGGAAACCTTTGTACCGTTTTCCATAATGTCTGTTATGGTTTGGATGTGAGGTGTTCCCCAAAAGCTCATGGGAGACAAGGTTGTGAAGGTTCAGAGGGGAAAACGACTGGGCTGTGAGAGCTTTAATCCAATCAGTGATTTAATCCCTGATTGGATTAACTGAGTAGTAACTGGAGGCAGGTGGGGTATGGTGGGAGGAGGTGCTTCATTGGGGGGTGGAGTCCTCAGGAATAAAACCGGCTGTCTATGGATTGAGACCTCTGAAACTATGAGCCCTCCAATAAATTTTTCCTCCTCTACAATTGTGCTACTTGGGTCTTTTAGTCACAGTGGTAAAAAAGCTGACTAAAACAATGTCTGTTTTATACATTCCATCCCTACCAGTGTGAAACCATTCCTTTTATTCACATCTTTGCCAGTGCTTGTTATCTCCTTTTTATTAATACACATTCTAATGATTTGAGGTGATATAGCATTGATTTAAACTTGCATTTCTTATATACCTGTCTTCTTTGGAGAAATGTCTGTTGAGATCCTTTTCCCTTTTTTTTATTGTTTTCTTGCTTTTCTGTTGAGTTTATGAATTTAATATTAACCCTTAATAGGATTAATATTAATTAAACTTAATTAATCTTGTTAATATTAGCAAGATGTTTGTCTTGTGGATATTTACTCTCCTTTCTCTCTTCTGTCTCTTCACTGGTACTGCATTGTTTCCTTGTCTCTGCAGAAACTGTTTTGATGCAATTTCATTTATCTATTTTTGCTTTGTTTCCTGTGTTCTTGGGATATCTAAAAATTCATTACCCAAGCTAATGTCATGTGTCTTTTTCCCTATATTTTTCTAGTAGTTTTACAGTTCCATGTTTGTCTTTAGCCTATTCTAAGTGAAACTTTTGTGTACAGTATGAGAAGAGGCTGTAATTAATTCTGAGTGTGAATAAGTATTTTTCCCAGCACATTTATTGAAGAGACTGTCCTTTCCTATTGTGTGTTAACATCTTTGTCAAAAACCAATTGATGCCGTGTGCGTGGTGGCGCATGCCTGTAACCCCAGTGACTTGGGAGGCTGAAACAGAAGGATAGCAATTTGGGTCCAGCCTCAGCAATTTAGTAAGGCCCTAAACAACTTAGTGAGACCCAGTCTCAAAATAAAAAAAAAAAGTGGGGCTGAGGATGTGGCTCAGCAGTAAAAGCAGCCCTGGGTTCAAACCTCAGCACCAAAATAAATAAACAAACAAATAAATAGACCGAGATTGACGCAGTGGCACATGCCTGTAATTGGGAGGCTGAGGCAGGAGAATCTTGTTTGGAGCCAACATGGCACTTTGGTGAGATTGTCTCAAAATTAAAATAAAAGGGACTAGAGATGTAATTCAGTGGTAAAATGACCCTGGGTTCAATCTCCAGTAACACGGCCCTGCCCCAACCCCAAACAATAAAAAATCCACCAAAACAAAAAAACAAATTTTAATTTTATGCTATAGTTGGAATGTTTGTGTTCCCCTGAAATTCGTATGTTCAAACCCTAACTTCCAAGATGATGATATTAGGAGGTGGACTTCTGGTCAGGATGAGAACAGAACCCTTATGAGTGAGAGCAGTGCTGTTATTAAATAGGCCCAAAGGAGCTCATTCACCCTTTTGCAATATGATGACGTATGAAGAAGACACTTTCTATGAACTAGAAGACGACTCACTAGACACCAAATCTGCCAGTAAATCTCGTATTTCCAAGCCTCCAAAACTGTGAAATAAATTTGTTTATAAGCCACATGAATGGATGAATGTCATTCAGCCTTTAAAAAAGGAGGTAAATCTTGTCATTTGAAACAATATGATACAGCCTGGAGGAAATAATGCTAAATAAATTAGCAACCACTGAAAACTAAATACTGTATGACTTCCATTATATGTGAAATTTTAAACAGTCAAGCTTGTAGAAACAGAATAGAATGGTGATTGCCAGGAGCTGGGAAAATAAGGAGGTGATTATCAAAGAGTATACAAAGTTTTAGTTATACAAGTTAATAAATTCTGGAAATGTATTCTACAGCAGAGTGCATATGCTTAAATTCTAAGAGGGTAAATCTTAGGTGTTTTCTCTCTCTCTCTCTCTCACACACACACACACACACACACACACACACACACGCCCAACATGAACATGAACATGAACATCATCATCACCACCACCACCACTACAAAGGAACAGGAGAAAACTTTGGGTGGTGATATGTATTTATGGCCTTAATGGTGTTTCATGGTTATATAAAGTATATCTTACCACCAAATTCATTGAATTGTATAAATTAAATCAGTACAGAAATTTTATATGTCAATCATACCATCAATGAAGATGTTTTTAAAAATAAAAAATGTTATAGAATTATATAAACAATATAAAACATTTATGCATAGATATAAAAGGAACACTTCTATAATATTACATAAAACTAAATATACAAAAGCCATAGGAGATTTTGATTTTATCTAGTGTTTTATTCATTGAAAAAATTATTATTAAAGAGAATCAAACTGTTATGACAAATTTCAAAGTTATTAGATCCCCATTTGCTGTTTGGTTTTCTCTCACTATTGTACACATTTTTTATTGTTAATCCATTTGAGTTAGTTATAATGTGATACTTCATCCTTACATACTTCAACATGGAACATGCTCATTCTTTAAGAACCCATTTGTAATACTCAAGAAATTTAACACTGAAACAACAATCTATGTTTATCATTTTCCAATGTCCTAAGAATGTCCTTAATGGTTATTTATTTATCAGGGATGATACACTGCTTTACATCCTAATATCTCTGATCTTTTAATCAAGACCATTTCTTGCTGTTACTTTCTCCTTTTATTCCTTTTTGTTTCCTTCATGACATTGACTTTTTTTTGTCAGATGTTAATGCCAATTGTTGCCATGTCAATGCCATAACAATAGTTTTTCAGAATGTCTGGTTGTCATTTTTAAATTGAGACTTAGCAGAACTGTGATATTTTCTTCAAGTTCAGTTTTCTACATGGAATAAACTTTCTGGGTAGTTATATTTAAGCAGGACTACATGTGATTGGAAAAAAAAGGAGAGAAATTGAGGGTGATTGTCAGGGAGTTCTAATGAAAATCATATCTTAGCTGGCAGGATGGGAAAAAACATCAGAGAAGTGATGACAATGATAAATGGGGCAGTTATTTCATTGGTAGTCTCTATAAAGCCACTGGGAAGTAAGAAAATTAAATCAGGACCATAGGAAATACAACTAGTAGATGAACGTGTGAGCTCTTTTTCACAAAATATGCCTGTCTGCAATCCCAGTTTTTATGGATTGGGGTAAAACATGGAAGATAGACGCTATACACAAAACTTTTTTGAGTACATGCTGGTATAGCAAATATGTATACATTTGCTAAGTTCTAACCATAACTCTGACTTTGTATCATGTCTCTTAAGAGAAGCACCCACAATTTTCATAATTTATTATTCTGTCAGTGTCCCTATCAAATAGGAGATAGTGTTGAAAGGCAACTGTCAGGTGGAACCCTTAAGTGACTAATCAGGTCATTTAAATACACTGATGATAGAACTAAGAAATAGAGAACCGTCACATTGTCAGTATCTCAGCCAAACCGTGTTTCAAACCACACAATGCATAGTGTTATCTGAATCACTTGCAACATCCAACAGGTAAGGGTTTAGCAGTCAATTCTTTTCCACCTTTCTATTTTGTGGCTCTTACCCCATTGAAGTCTAAATTTGATATAAGTAGCTGTCTAAAAAGGATTCATTCTGAAGAATATGCCCTCAACAAAAAATTTTAGGGAAGAATTTATAGGGCAACTGAAAGCCATTTTTTATCACTTTATTCTGGTAATTCCAGGCACAAAGCTGAAGCATTTACGGGTGTCCAAGGTCCTAATAACCCCTGTACCCAAAACTGACTGATGAGTAGCATCATTTCATGAGTATCAATTCTATGTCTTTGTTCTTTGATTTTCTTTATTATTGTCATCATATGCCAATATTCATTGAATGTCCACAGGGTTTTCGCACTATTATACAATGCTCTATTTATTCTTTTTCTTTTTACAAAGTGACATAGGATGAAAAAGAAAGATATTACCTTTAAATACAGTGAAAATTATTTTTCTTTCATTTGTTAAGGATTTCCTCCTCTCCCCTACCCTCTCCTCCTTGATAAAGTTGGTGAAAGAGAACCATATCAGTAGTGGTATATGCTATGTAAATCAGCTTCTTTCTTAATTACTGAATTGGTTGCAGAAAACAATCCCAGTCAAACAACATCTATGTTTCACTATAGCTTCATCTTATTTTATACCAGAAACACATTATGAGTTCCTCACATTGATTTAATTCAGTAACACTTTCATCTTGCAAACACTGGCTGGCCTTATTGGAATTGGGCCTGTTCAAATGATACCCAGTAGTTTAACAGCCACCAGCAGGACTAAAATACAGCTTCTAGTGCCCCCTTTTGGCCGGTAAGCACAATAACCAAATAGAGTTTGAAGTCTGGTATAAATAGGTATATGCCACATTTTTTTCTCTATTGTCACTCATTAAGAATTCACTGTTAGGTAATGAGGATCCAAAGACAAATAGGATACAACCTGAGGCACAAAGTAGTTCATAGTAGAATGAGGGTAAACATTATTAAAGATAAGGTCAACCTTCCCTAATTGCTATTATAGCGATATTTCTCTATTTCAATCAAGTTGTACAACTTTATTTTTCTATTCTCCTGGTAATTAATGTTAGCCAGAAATGACTGGAAAATAAAAGCAGCTATTTGACACAGTGTAATTCATGTATATAAAACTAGAAATCACATATTAAATAATTTAAATATTTCTAGAGTTCTTGCTAGGAATAACATGAATCTGTTTTCTTCTGATTATTAGTATTAAGATTTTATTATTTTAATTCCTGCCAGGTCAATATTATCCCATCTATTATCCAGATAAGGAAATTCAAGAAGAGTCAGTCTTACCTGATAATTCAGTATCATAGACGAGATTAGAACCTGAATGTTCTGAACGTACCATTAGTTTTCTTGGTAGGTTTCATCCAATGGCTTTTGTGTGGTTTCTAATGGTAAATATGAGGGGTTTTATGAAGTCACTGAGTAACATGAGATAGCCTTTTACAAGGGTTAAATACAAACACACACACACATACTCTCTCTCTGGATCATTTCCAGCATCAGCTACTGAGCAGCTGTCACAGTTCTTTTGTGTTGAGTGGAGTTTTTATCAAGTTATGAAAAGTCCCATATCTAATAACCAATCCCCAGCATCACCCAGTCCCTGGATTGGCACTGCTCAAATGATAACTTGTAAGGCCAAAGCTAAGTGATTACATAAATAATTTAGCTGGATCTTCTTTAATTCTATAAGAGAAGCTTATAGTAATCCTAATTATACTTACCAATGCAGTCATGCAATAATAATCCTATTAAATTTCCAACATTAAGTATGCAAGATTTTTAAAGAATGTATTAAGTTTATATAAATCAATGATTTGAGTCAAGATGTTCACAAAGTTGGTTTATTTACAAGGTATCAATGGTTCTAGAAGCAAATGAGACATCTATATGATGTCAACGAAACCTCGTTTCTTTCCGGGTTAGAGGTGGGAAAGTTCTTAGCATTATCACTTTAAATCTAAGCTCTTTAGTACTAAAAATGGCTACGAAATATTTTCAATTCAGTTTATTTCCTGTCCCATTCAAACTAACTTCATAAATTGTTTTCATTTTCTCTTATTCTTTTAGACTATTAAAATAGTATCTAAATGAACAATTTTTTATTTTTGGTTTGCTTCCATGAAGAGTTCTAAGAAATAAGAACTACTTTTCTAACATTTTCTGTGTAACTTTTAAGATTGCTTTTCTTTTTTGAAAAATGAGTAGTAAAATGACAAGCATCCCTATTAGCACTTTAAAACATTGTTTTATAAGAGACCAAGAGAAACAAAAAACTCTTTTGGGTAGATTTTTGTGACTGTGTCTTCTCAGGCTCAAAACTTTACGCAATTAAGCCCAGGTTCAAAGACTACAAAATTCATTAGAAAGATGAAATTATTTCTGCAAAAGATTAATGTGAAGCTTTTCCTCAATTATACCCTATTTGTTGTTATCTTTCTTCATGCTCCCATGTTCATTCACTGGTTCATTTGCTCATTCATTCCCTTACCCACTCATTCACAAATAAACATCATACAAAGTCAAAGAAATCAAGTTTCCTCTCCTCTGGATGTATGTAAGTTGAAGAACCACTGTGTTGAAGAGAAACATACAGTTCCTTCTTATGGAAAAACAGTGGTGGGGAAACCTACACCAGAGGAGTCAGGATATTTTAGCAACTCAAGCTGAACTCTGAAGGGTAAGTAGGAATGAGATAAGTAGGAGGGAAGGACTTCCTAGGGTGATAGATTTGCAAAAGTATTAGGGATAGAACAACTTGTTAACTTTGAGGAACTCAAAGTAGACGACAGATCTAAAGGGGCATAAGTTTTATGCCAAGTTCAAATTTTGTCCTGCACTGAGATATTTCAAGTAGAGGAATAAAATGATCAGATGTGAATTTTAGTAAGGCCACTTAGCCAATAGTGTGAAAGAGATATTGGGGGAGGCATAGAACAAGAAAATATTAGGGGTCTACTGCAATAATCTATGTTTATAAAGAAGGCAGAAGATAAATTTATAGCCTAACTGTACTCAAAGTGATCCTCAATTAGCAGCATGCAACCCCACTCAGAGCTTGTTAGAAATAAAGAATAATCTTGTACTGTATATCTCTTACCTTCAGAATCAGCATTTTAACAAGCTCCTCAGGTAATCTGTATGTCTGGGAGGTACCATTCAGAAATAGGGAACACAGCAGGGGTAGTTAGTGGGGGAAAATAAAATTGCTATTTTAGGTATGGTGATTTTGAGGTGTTTGAGGAATATCCAATGAAGATGATCCATAGCAGTTAAATATATGGGTCTGGAGGCTAGAAATAAGTCTGGTTTGGAGATGCAGTTTAGCATTTATCAACCTGTTGGTATTTGAAGTCACGGTTTGACCCATTTCCTGGGATTTGCTCAGGAAAAGTATATCCAGTTAGTCAGGCAGAGGGCTCAGGAAAGAGCTCTAAGAAACATTACTTAAAAGTCACAATCAGCAAAAGGTACTCCACAAGAAACAGAAGGAATTTCCAGTGGTAGGAAGAAACAATGTGAGGAGTGGGACGAGGGTTCCAAGTGGCAGGATGGTCAACATTCTCACTTTCCAGCAGAGGTCACATAAGAATAGACAAGAGTCCATTGGATTTGGCAATCCTGATGTCAGAGTAAAGCTAATGGGTGGAAATTATTCACCCATTAAGTTCTTTCTTGACCTTAGTATGTGGGGATGCAATTTATAGAGTCTGCTTTCAAAGTTCAGATGAGTAGAGTATGTGGGAGGAGCTTGGTGTGGAGCCAGCTTGCAAATGTTCTCTCTTCCACTAGATGGTAAATTCTTTGAAGCATAAGGAAGGCACATAAAGATGAGTAAGACCCAGTACTAACCCTTGGAATTTGTAACAAATAAGAAATAAAGATAAATAACCATGGTACAAGAGGAAGCATTACAATTTATAAAACAGTATGGGGATTCAAAACAAGAATACATATGCAATCAGGAAAGACTTCTTACTTCTAAACTGTTAGCACAAAGAAATGCATAAACTAAATACTTAAACTGTATTCATTCCTGACTTTCTCAACAAATTTAATGAATTAGTAATAAACACAGAGTCCCATTCATTCCAAACTCCAAGCAAACTTCAAACTCATTCGTGAGATATTTATTAAAATAACACATTTAGGGAAAAAAATCAATACAATGTATACATCATTACTGAAAACTGTATACCATCATACAAAAAAGGATTTTATTTTGGGAAACTGATTTCTAATTTATGGCAAGTTGTACTTTCAGAAATAAAACACAGAACAACACAATCTAATTCAACCTTAAAGGCTGGCATGCTGAGCAAGGAATGTTCTTATTCTTTGTAGGAGCTCCTTCTTTACACTGTCAGGTACCAGGGCTGAAACACAAAAACAAAAACATCAGAGTAAGATGATTCTTGTTAAAACATGTCAATTTGGGACGTGACATTTTATTCAAGATCACCAATAAAGGAATTTCATACATAACCCTCATGGTTCAATTAGAAAAATAGAAAGAGGTATCTGAAAAGAAAGTGAATACTTGTAATTCATTATTTTAATGAACTATTTAATACCTAAATACATTGCACACTGATAAGAAGAAAATATAAGAAAATTATTAAACTAGCAGTGGAGGCCATTTTAAAATACACAGGCTGTCATACACTGATAAATTTGACTTATACACAACATCTCATACTTGGTCAAAATTACCACAAGCAAAGCCACAAGACATAATGGGGAAACATTCTTTAAAAAAAATAAATAACAACAACAAAACTGATTCTTCTACTACACAGATATTTCAAACTGATTAGGAAAAGATCAGAAGACTAACAAAAACGAGCAAAGAGATAAAAAGGAGAGACACTGTTCTTATGTAAGAGGGATTCATTCTTAAGACGAGAAATGAAAATTAAAGCCACATTCAGACAGCATATCTTAACAATCAGATAGACCCAAACTCTAAGGTCAATAATAAGAGAAAGGAGGCCTTTTTTTTTTTTAGCTAGAGGAAGTATAAACTGGTACATGCTTTGGAAGGTAATTTAGCAATGTCTACAGAAATAATGAAGGCACATACTCTCTTGGCCCAGCAAAGATGCAAAAAACTGCAACAATAGTTACATGTTATATTTTTAACTTTCTGAATATTGACCTGTGTGACTGTTCTTAGAATATTAAACAAAACAAAAATTCAAAAGAGGCAATTAACTAAAACATAAAATAAAACTATTTTGCTTGTGTTCAAGAGAAATAAAAACTTCAGATAAATTTCAATATTTCCACATACAATTAAACAACTAAGTACATAAATCAAATAAGGGAAATACTTTTTATAAATTGTTGAAGTCTATCTCAGAAGACTACAAACTGAAAGTCCACTGGAAATGAAATCAATATATACATTAAAATATTTTTATTTAGAATTAAGATGATTGAAAACACATCATTTGCTTTGGGATAAGGTTTAATAATAAAGCAGCAGCTGGAAGGAGTTTTTTTAGGATAAGAAAAACTGTTGCAGTGGTTGCTGCATGCATCTATGTATGTATATAAAGTTCAGAAAACTGCATGTTGAAAAAGGTCAATTTCAGTGTATGCTAAAAAAAAAAAAAATGTCTTCTCCTGACAATTAAAGGAAGACTAAAAACAAACAAACAAAAAAAGAAACAATTTATTTTTACTCTACTTTTCTTTAATAATAAAAGAAATTCTCATTCTCTAGCAGGGAGTTGCTAGACAATGAAATGGATAAGATGCAAGTGGTGAATAACAGATACTCTAACCTGCATAACCAGTTCCTCAACAATATTAACAGATTAAGTATAAATTACTGAAAACAGAAAAAGAAATTTGAGAAAATTATCTTAAAATATAAATTCACAAGGAGAACAGTAATTTCTTTTTTCCATATTTCCCTGAGACACACTAGAAGAAAAAAAAAAAACATGTTTTCTAGTTACAAATAGGCTTTAAGAAATGGTTGAAAAGGATCATGGGATTCCATAGGTCCTCCTCAGGAGGGAATTAGTGTTCTGTGGTAATAATTTTAAACTTATTTACTTTTTACAATGAAATTATTGTTACTATTTCTGTGTGAGAGAAAAAAAAAACTTGTAGGTCATCTAATTTACCCGTTTCTACTTACAAATAAAAAATGCCACCAACTTTATCAAAATAAATGAAAAAAAAAAAGGTAGTTAACATCTACAGTAACACGTCATCAGTATTAATATAATGTTTCCTATCTTTCCCTTCTATATATAAACAAGGTACTTCAGAGGGAAATTAAGGAAAAGGTTGCTCTGAGTCTTAAATATGGATCACCTTGAACATGAAGTTGTGGAACTTCCAAATTCTTAATTAGACATTCAAGAAGACAGACCTTCATTTATTTTTAATAAGGAAAGAGCAGAACAAAGACTTAGAGGCTGGAGTAAAACTCTTGAATTATTAAATATTTAAAGGGAGACAGGCTACACCTCATAAAAGTTTGTAAATCCTAGCTTCAGATGATAATTGCCTCTGTAAAATCCCATATTTTGAAAACTGTCTTAACAATTCTATCAACTTATGTTGGTATACCGTTTTAGAGCACCAAAAACATTTTACACCTATTATCTCATTTGTTATTTGAGATTGCAAGAGAGGCAGGTAGGCAATTTTAACACTTCCCTCATGAGGCAATGAAAACACCTACATGATTGTGGAAAGGGTACTTTTTCTTATAAAAAGAAAAAAACATCTGAATTAGCAAAGAAAAAAATGTCTGCACCAGCACGTTTCCTTTGACATAGACTATACTCCTTACCTCTGCCTTTTGGAGTGATTTCAGCCACCAAGTCATCAACAGTAACGTGTTCTAGTCCTTTTTCTTTAATTACCTCTTATGCAAAAGCAAAAAACAAATCATATCATTTAAAATCATTATCTGTAAGAAAGATTTTCATAAGGAAGGGTTAAAATCATGTTTTTAGAGTATATATTGGTCTTAAAAAAATAAAAGAGGACACTTCTTTTGTCTTTTCTAAAAAAATTTATAACATAAACACATTAAGTATTCTCCAGATTAAGAAGACAAGTCTGTTCAACTTTCAGCTAAATAACCTGTAACTTAACAAGTAACTATAACAATTAGAATAAATTTGGGAACTCTAATATTTATAAAAAGCTGGAACTTAAAACAGAACAGATTTTATTTTACTATAATCATACTAGCTCTTATTTAAATATAACAGAGGAAATAAAACCTATTATGTGAGTCAAACTTGTAATTCCATAGCTAAAAATTAAAAGGTAGAGCTACTTTGTTCCTTTGTTATCTCAATGCTGGGCCAAAAGAAATATAAGAGGGGATATGATTAACATCTACTGGATCCCCACTAGGTGCTTTACACCATTTAATATTCAGTTATATAGTGGACTAAGCATTTCTCCCACTTCAGAGGTGAGGCAATGGAGGCTTAAAAATTAAGAAACTCAATGCACATAGCTGAAACCCAGCTCCACCAAAGTCTGGAATACTTTAAAGTCAGTGCTTTTACTAACTTGCCTTCTTATAGTTAATGTGTAAACAGTTTCCATTATTTTTAATTGCAGAAACCATTATGAAACAATGGAGATTTATTAAAAATATCCAGAAATCAACTATGCCAAAAACTGAGCAAGAAAGGAGGCTCATCTTAGTGATATGTAATCTATCAGACAGTATCATCATCAATAATCAGCAATTTAACAATCTTCTCTTCTGTGTATTTTTTAAAAGTGTAATTCTTCAAGAACTTTTATGGTGAATTTTGTAAAACAACACAAAGACAGGAGATATAATTCTTGTAAGTCTGCCAACTCTCAAGTGCTCAATTTGTTATGAAGTGAAAACATATTAGGAATACTGTTCCTGAAAAACATATATATATATTTTTTTCCTTCTTTTCAGTGCTGGGGATTGAACCCAGGGTCTCATACTTGCTAGGCAAGTATCTGGCCACTGAGGTACATCCTCAGCCCAGGAATCCATTTTGATGGCAGAGAAAACCTTGAGCGCTCATGCCTCACTTGTTTGAAGAGACACACAAAAAAATTCCTAAACATTTTTTACAATCAAGTCTATACATACTTTTAAAAGAGGAAATCACTTCTGAAAAATTCAACTTCTTATTGTTTAAAATTATGCTTGAGCATTTGGACTTTAAAATACTGACTATACTTTTTTCCTAGTGAATCCCAGACCAACCCAGTTCAAAACAATGGAATCAGTTTATTTTCTAAGTTAAACTGATTACCTTTACAGTGTGCCTTCAACTGATCCTTCCAGCCACATTCAATTAATTTAGCTCTCAGCAACTCTTTGAGGCTGTTGGAAAAAAAGTGTTTTCAAAGTAAACAACAATGTACATCTTAGATAAGAATCTTTGAAACAAAGGTTCAACTACTCAACTGAAAATTCCCTAATTTGCAGTCCCAAAACATTGTGGCCAAAATTTCATTCTATCACTGAATAGTTCTTTATTTAGTCTTATACAAATCATTTAAACTCTGGGTCCTGCATTTTATTTGGGTCTTATTTAAATAAAGAGTAAAACTAAATGCACAGGCAGGGTTACAACAGTTCTCAGGAAGTTCTACTCTTTGGTCTTCTTACATATCCATATCCTTTCATCACCAGACACAGTATTGAACTTAGAGAAGATGCAGCTCTGAAAACTTCAAGTTCCAAAACCCACTCTTTTACTACAAATTCTTATTCTTTAGCTCTCTTATTTCCCTGCTATATCTCCCTCTAACCTTACAGATTGGCCCCCAACACAATTTAATAACCCAGAAGCTTGCATGCATATCATAATTAGCAATATTTTCTTTTTTCTTAATAGTAGAAAATGGTATATATTGCAACTAATGGCATCAGGAATGCTACAAAATATTTTATTATTTTTTGCCACATACCACTCTTAGAAATCCTCCAACTACTCAGTTTAAACACGTCACATACCAAACCAGATTCTCTTTCCCTGCAAATTGCTTCTCTGTGAATATTCCTAGAGATCCACTGACATTTCCATTTGATCTTTTACTCTTTTTTTTTATTATTGGTTGTTCAAAACATTACAAAGTTCTTGACATATCATATTTCATACATCTGATTCAAGTGGGTTACGAACTCCCATTGGAGTGATTTCAGATTGCAGAATCACATCGGTTACACATCCACTGTTTTACATATTGCCATACTAGTGTCTGATGTATTCTGTTGCCTTTCCTATCCTCTACTATCCCCCCTCCCTTCCCCTCCCCTCCCATCTTCTCTCTCTACCCCATTTACTGTAATTTATTTCTCCCCTTTTTTTTTCCCTTTCCCCTCACTTCCTCTTATATGCAATTTTGTATAACAATGAGGGTCTCCTTCCATTTCCATGCAATTTCCCTTCTCTCTCCCTTTCCCTCCCACCTCTCGTCCCTGTTTAATGTTAATCTTCTTCTCATGCTCTTCCTCCCTGCTCTGTTCTTAGTTGTTCTCCTTATATCAAAAAGACATTTGGCATTTGTTTTTTAGGGACTGGCTAGCTTCACTTAGCATAATCTGTTCTAATGCCATCCATTTCCTTGCAATGCCATGATTTTGATCTTTTGCTCTCAATAGAGCTAAAACCCAACTTTATATTTTCTCCTACTTCATCTTGCTTCCTTCTCAAAATAACTCTATTCTTTTGGTTCTTTGGGCTGAAAACTTTGGTAGCACCTTTTACTCAGATCCCTTGTTAACGCTTCACATCCAATCCATGAGGATATCCTACAGGTTTTAGTTTTAAAATATATACCTAGAAGTCAAATGTCTATCACTATCTTCATCAATATCCTAGTTTAAACCACCATCTTTTCCTTTCTGGACTGTTACCTAAGTTGTCTCCCTGCTTCTTTCATTGTACACTTCACTATCCTGCACTGCTCAAACCTTCCAGTGCCTTCACAATTTACCCAGAATAAACTCCAAGACTTGACTACAGCCTAAATGATTCTACATTATCTCTTTTCTCCCTCACTCAGCTTCTGCAGTCTCCTTAGCTTCCATGTATTTCTCAAAAATAGCAGGCAAGCTCAGCTCAGGACCTTGGCTCCTGGAACTCCTCCACTTCCTCATATCCTTCTGATCTGTTGGCAGTGAAACGTTCTCTACCCAAAATATCACCTCCCCATGTTTATTCTCTGCTTTACTATTTTCATAGCACTCATCATTATCTGCCATATTACATATGTATTGTATGTTTCCTCCCTTTACAGTGTTAAGTTCCATAAAAGAACAGACTTCATTTTGTTGACTACTGTATCTCCGGCACCTTACAGGGTAGACCATGTGATTGAAACTTGGAAACTAAGCTGCACGAATAAAAAAACAAAACAAAAAACAAACAAACAAAAAAACCACATAATTTCCTCTATTTACTACTAGCTGTACTATCTTCTCAAGTTACCCATGGCACTGTTCTTGATGCCTCCTTCCTCATATAAAGAGCTGTTTCCACTTTTTTTTTAAAAAAAAAATTTAAGTTCTCCTTTCCATTTTTGCTGTTTTTCTTTTTAACCCAATACAATCTTCTAAGTCATTTACCTGTTTTCTGTCTTGAAACTCCAAGTCTATCCTTCACACAGAATACAATTTGTAAAGTATAAATGTGATCTAATTATTCCCTTTCTTAAAATCTTTCAATAATTCCCATCATTCAAGGATAAAGTGAGCAATGAATGTTTTTGCAAATCAGAGCATCCATTTTCCTGACCTTTCTTTGATTAAAAACAAAACACTGCCATTCTCAGTATAAGAATCTGGCTAAGGGTCTGGTGATGGAATATGGCCTAGGCAAGGCTGATCATAACTTGCCTATTACCTAAGTAAGATGGTAATCAAGCTAGGTCCTGTGTTCAACAAGGAAGTCTGAGCAGTGATATGTAAGTTTGAACTGCTAATCTCTGCCACCTGTTTTAAGAATAAAGCCAACAATAGAGAAAAGCAGAGGTGAGAGAAGATACATCCTTGGCAATAATTTTTGCATGCCTAAATTTAGTGATATATGAAGTAACTTTAAACCCTAGATATTTTAATTAGATTAGCTTATATGTTTCTATTGGTTAAGCCAGATTCTGAGTTTAGTTTCTGTTATTTTTAGCTGAAATAATTCTAACTTATACCAAATCCATACTTCTGTCCACTCTTCCAGTCACATGCTTTTATACTTTACGTATAGCTTTCTTCTATAATTTTGTAGTACCCAGAGAATTAATCATGTTGTACCAAGCTCTGTGACTTTGCACATGCCATTAGAAGATAATATCCTCTCATTTACTGGCTTAGAGAACTGATAATCCTTCTAACCCAGCATAAGCATCTTTTATTGTTCTGTGAGATCTTACCCCTCCCCTTAATCCCCAGGTAGAATTGAAAAAATTCCTCCTCTTCCATACACATATATATTTCTCTTTTAAACTTTATCATCTTGCTTCTAGGAGTCTTTATTGACTCCTTGGCCCCTTCTGTATATTTCTAAACCTGTTCCTTCTTCAAATATTTACTTAACCAATTAGGTGTCGGTTATAGCATTAGATTCTGGGTATACAAAAGTGTGTTCGCTATCATGGAACTTGGATTATATTGAGAGCTACGCACTAGTGAAGTAGGTAACTAGAACAGGATGTGATTAAATGATATGACAGAACAAAGTATTTGGGATTCCATAATTAGATTCCTTGAAGAAGCAATATTTAAAGTAATACATGAGAGATGAACTAGAATTTACTAAGAATGAATAGAAAAGAAATATTTCATAGAAAAGGAATGGCACATGCTGCTCCAATGTGGCTCTATCATGTAGTCTTATGAAAACCTGGGTAACATTATGTCTTCAACTGTAGCTATTTGAGTATTTTTTTCTTCCCCACTGTATTATACATTCTTTGAGAATCTATAATAATTTATATACTTATTTATTATAATAATTTCTGGCTTCTACATTGCCTGTGTTGGTCCAAGTCTTGCAAGCAATGTTGCACCTAAATAAATTCTTACGGCTGTTAGGAATAGAAGTTTTTGATAATCTCAACTTTCTGTAATTCTTTTCACTGGCATGTTTTGTTTGTTTCTTGATAATTAGATTCTTATAACATGATGTAACTATTAAAGATGGTATAATGTAATTTAATAACACAATCTATTACTTACCGTTCTCTTTCTCCAGTTTCTATTAACTTTTGGTTAATTGCTGCTCTCATCTGCGCATCTTTGTTCATCTTGCTAACCTGGACATCAACATAAATGTTCAGATATAGAATATTTATAAAGCATTTTCTTCTAAATCCTCTGGGCAATCATCCTAACAGATTTAATATTCTATCAACTAGAAGGATGTTCAAGTGTATTACTTATATCATCATTCTAAATATAATTTACTTCATCCCAACTCATATTGATTATACACTAAACAAGTTCCTTCCCCCATATGTCTTTTATTAATAACTATTATTTTTGGAACATTTATTAAACAATTACCTAGTACTCTGTGTATTTTTTAAAAAATTACATTTAATTTCCCAACCTTATCATTACATATTAACATTTTTTTATTTTACAGCTGAGGAAACTGAGGCACAGGAATAGAAAATAGTGAAAGCAAAATTTCAACTCAGGAACTTTGTTCCTAGAAGCCCACAAACACTTTAACTGCACGTTATAAATGACTGGATCATTTCTGCACCTTAACTGCATTCAAGATTTGAGGAAGCCATCAGTACAAGATAAAAAAGTATTAGTGAAAAATGAAACCATCAGATAAGACTCTAAGTGCTTTACTTTAGTCTTCACTAGGATTTAGAATTACAACTGCTACACTAGCTGTAGTCTACGTGTATTGTGTGTCTTATCAAATACAGTATTCCCAGTGGGTTAAGTGGAAAACAAATCTCAAACTAATTCTTATCTTAGAAAATTCTCAATTTTCAGCAAAAGCAGACAATAAAACCAAAATGTACAGAAAGGAGAGTGTGGTTAGGTTTTGGGGACATCCAAAAGTTTCAATAAAACTTGGAATAAGCTAAAGCTTTCCCAGTGAATCTGTCACTAACTTGACACCACTTTTCCCGTCTCTCAATTTTTCTATATGAAAACTCACACTGGAAATGAGTTTTCAGTTGTTGTTGCCGCTGTTTAAAGGGGAACAGGGAAAAGGAAGACTTGAGAAAGAATCTAGAAATGTTTACTTTTGTAGTTGGAAGCTAACGTTTTCAAAATAAGGTCTAGTCAGTACCATATCAGGAATACTTGATCTCGCCTTGGCCCCCTAAAATACGGATAGTGACCTTGGACAAGTCACTTAATTCCTAAAGGCCTCAGTTTTCTCACTGGTAAAACAAGGGCACTAGGGGATACCTCCCAGTTCAGACATTCTTTGGGAAAATAGAACAGGGCGGAGACAGCTGGAGAGGCGGGAGGGGAGGAGCCAGAAAACAAAGCGAGGACTGGCTTCAGGCCAACTCCAGTAGCACGCCCTGCCGGAGAGCCCTACAGGCCCGCGAGCGCGGGTCGGGGAAGCTAACGAAAGACAGCACATCGAAAGGAGCCTGGGCTGGGCCCGGGTCCCGGCCCTGAGGACCACGGGCATAGCTCACCACCATCACCGCGGGCGAGGGCCGTCCCTTCCCAGCGACGAAATGACCCTTGCGCTGACGACCGTTACCTACCACACTCTTCGGCTGCCCGGACTTAGACCCTCAGTAGCTCGGGCACCTAAGCACACAGAAAGCTAGAACACGCATTTCCGGGGCGGGGTCTCGCCACCCTGCCTATAAAGTGAGAATTTAACTAGCGCGGGCCGCCTCCTGGTCGCTTAGCCCGCTGGGTAAGAGAGTCCAGGTCCTGCCGTTGAGCGGGCCTTAAGTCCCCGAGAAACTACAGAACCCAGCATGCAACAAGGGTCCGATTTCTCGCGCACACTACATTTCCCAAAAGGCAGTTTGGCGCCGCAGTGGTTTCTGGGATGGGAACCACGCCGCTTCCCAGCCTCAGCTCCAGGAGTGAAGCGCGGACCTTTCAACAAGAGCTTTATTAATTCCCACGCTTGGATCTTAGAAAGAGATGGAGGTGGCGGCTAATTGCTCCCTGCGGGTGAAGAGACCTCTGTTGGACCCCCGCTTCGAGGGTTACAAGCTCTCTCTCGAGCCACTGCCCTGTTACCAGCTGGAGCTTGACGCAGGTGGGAAGCTGTGGCGACCCCTCACACTCCCTTCCTTTGCTCTTTCGGCTGCCATCGGCCTGAGCCTTCCCGCGTTTTCTTTCTGTGTATTAGGGCAAGCAGAACAACATGGCCTTCGTTACTGCCGGTCGCGCTGGGGTGCACACAGGGTGGTTGCCTCTGGATAACGATGCCCTTCAGCCCCGTGAAAACCGCTTAGGTGTGGCTCTTCACCAGCGGGACCCTGGGTCCGCCCTCGACCCCGAGGTGGGGCTTACGGGTGATGCCTGAGCTCGGACCGCCGGTCCACCCCGCTGGCCCTGCGGTGGGGAAAGCTCGGGACGTTCTCTGGACGTTGTCCGTCAACGTGTTAGCTGAGAAGCCACACCTCCTTGGAAAAACCCCAACGCCTGTTTTCCTTTGACGCAGAGCCATTGCTTAGAGGAGAAACTACATACCTGTCAGAGCATTTTCAGTTTCCCAGGTCCTGGCACCTGAGGACTGTCGCAGAAAAAATATCGCTAGACATTTTTGGAAGAAAGATGATTTTGTAATCACACTGCTGATTGCTTTGTTTTAGTAACCACATTGCTACTAACTGTTAGTAGCTGGCCAGAACGTTTTCATTGTAAAAAGTACATTTACGTTGATGATAGAGCCCGGAGGTTTGCCTAATTTTTAACACGCTTCTGATTCTGGTGCAGGTTGTCAGTGAGTGGATCACACTTTGAGAAATACGGGTCCAGAGTTAATTAATAGACGTTATAGTATCAAAGAAGTGTTTGTTTATCCGATTATTAAATACAAAAACATCTATAGAGGGCCTGTTCTGTTACATGCCAGTGTTATCAAGATGAATAGGACACAGTCCATAAGTGGATAACATAACTATTATTTCGTCAGGAAGAAAATGCCAAATAAGTATAAAATAATGTGGGAAGGCAGTGATGGATATGTGTATAAAACACAATGGTAATTCTTGAATAACTAGCCTGTGGATCTGGGCCAGCTTTCTGGAGAAGTTGATATCTAAGTTGTGCTATAAAGAATATAGGTTAACCAATATGAGAGAAGATACGCTTGATTTTTCGTTTCCTTTTCTGCCTTCCTCCCACCCTATTTTCAGTCTCTGTTTCCTAGTCAGTAAATAGTACCACCATATTTTGTGAGCTGATACATTAGAAAAAAAAAAAAAAAAAAACTAAACAAAAACCCAAAAAGCACTTATTGTTGCTGACAAATTGATTGTTACTGACAAATTCATAGATTGCCTACCTACTTGATTCTTCTAGTCCTGGATGGGCTCATTCATGCATTCTTGTTCAGTTATGGGTCTGCTAGGCAACTGGGCTCATCATGACTAGATTTTTTTCATCTGCTTGGGTGTTCTTTGCCATTGACTGATTTAAGATTCTTTCAGATGACCTTTGCTTAACTCTCCTTGTGGTCTGTCATCCTTCTGCAGGCTAGCTCAGGCTCTTTGGAGGATATGAGTAGCAGTGCATAAGTGCTTTTTTCAGGCTGCTCCTTGCAACAAGTTTTTTGCTCCACTGGTCAAAGCCAATCAAATAATCAAGTCTGGAGTCCATGTGGAAAGGTCATAAAGAAGGCGTAGATCCAGGGAGGCATAAAAATTGTGACTGTTAATTTAGTCTGTATAGTTATTTATGTTTGAGTATTTCTTTGTGAAGTCCTCAGTTCAACTTGTCAGCAAGTGCCCTAAACTCCTGATTTTTACTTCTCCATGTTTCCTAGTCCAAATCGTTGTTTTCACTTGCCTAAAATATAGTAGTTTTCTGACTAGCCTTCTTGCTTTCACTTTAGAGATCCTTCATTTCATTCTCCATAAATCAGTAATTATTGTAGTTCTAGATTCTATATTGGATGGATGTTTCCTCCACTAGACTTTGAATTCCATGATGTTTCTCTTTTATTCACTACTTTGTTTTAGTTCTTGGCACATAGTAGGTACTCAATAAGTTGAATGAATGAAGTTGTTGAGGACATTCCATTTGTGGAAAAACATGAGCTAAAAGGAAAAGAAGATCAGTAGGCCGTATGCAGAATGCTGTTGCAGTCCTGTATTGGTAAAAAATTTTGCAAAAAGAGGAGTTAGACTGATGAGGGCACTATTCATCTTTTGGACTTTATCCTTTGCTTCCTAGACTTTTTCATGTGCAATTGCAATAAAAGATAAAGTTCAGTTGTCATAGTTTTGCCAGCATTTTAATTTGCTAAGTGGAAATGCACTTTTGCTTTACTGGTTAAATCAAATAAAATAATCAAATCTAGAGTCAGTGTGGGATATTGTAACATTAAAAAATCAGGAATTGAATTCTTGCAATAAATGATACTCCAAAGTGAAAGCATTTAAGCTGGCTGGGGTGGTGAATGGCTGTAATCCCCAGCAATTGAAATTGAGGTAGGAGGATCGCAAGTTCCAGGCTAGCCTGGGCAACTTAGTGAGACCCTGTCCCCAAATATAAAGGGCTGGAGATGTAGCTTAGTGGTAAAGACCCCCTGGTTCAATCCCCACTGCCTAAATAAATGAATAAATTAATTTACTTTATTAAAATCACACTGTCTCCCCTCGCCCATATTTCACAATGTTGGTCTTAGATTCTGTGTTTAGAAGGCAAAACCAGAGGTAATGTGGTGCTGTTTGAGGGTTTTTAAGTATAAAGGGAAATAAGCAAATTTGGTGGTTAAATCATTTACCCTATGGCTCTGTAGTTATTTAGAAGACCAGAGAAATGGAGACAACTGTCTGAAGGCTTTTATGAATTACTTGAGAACAAAAGAGATATAGTAAGGCAAAAGGCTAAGAAATTTCTGACCTGTTCATGATTATTGAGGGCTCTTTGCTCCTATAGGAGAATGTATTTGTTATATTATTGTTTAATGTTACTTTTTTGGGCTGTTACATTTTCATGGACATTTCCAGTGTTTCATCCACACAGTGGTCCTAAAAAAAAATGGATAATTATTTCCTTCCTAATCCATAGAACGTATATTTGTTAACCATTCCTTGCAAGTACACACTTCCTCAAGTGAAACAGCTAGTTTCCTCAACTTCTGTCAAGTCTTTCAAAATTATGATTTCACATTTGTAGTGTTCCTAATGGGTCTTCCTGAATTTATCCCTGTTTTGCTCCAGTCTGTTTTCGACATTATTTCCACCTATAAAGGTCACTTCTTGAACCACTCACCTTCTAAAATCAACCCAACAAATTAACTGTCTTTTTCTATTTGCTTAGTTTGCTATTTGTGTATGAAGATATAAAAAGATAAAAGTTCGAGTGTGTATAATAAGCATTATAAGCACTCTCTTAAAAACTCACATCTGAACTTTACTCTCCTGCTAAACAACCTAATGAATTCTTATTACACTTTATTATCAATAAAGAAATAAAGACAAGGACTTTCACAGTCTAACTTCTGCCTAGTTCTCTAACTTCATTCATTTCTAGCCATTCTTCGTAATGGTTTTTTTTGTTCTGTATGTAGCAGTATGTCCTCCATTTGGTTCTTTGAACATACAGTTTTACTCCTACTTTTTTTGCTTAGAGTACAGAGTTATATGTGGATGTATGAGTATATTTCTTCTTACTTACCTTTTATGTCTTGGCTTAATCCTTGAAAAACTTTCATTAGTCTCCCAAGTAAAACTCACTACTTTTTGTGTTCTTTAGTAACCGGTAATTTTTCTTCATAACATCACAGTTTAATATATAAAATTATGATGTAAAAATTATGTAAGATTTATGTAACTGAGTGCTGTCCATTTCTTCACTTAATTGTAAGTGCTAAGAAGATACTATGTACTCTTTGTTCATCACTGTATCAAAATATTTTCTAGATAAATGATTGAATAAGTGTAAGTTAGCCAGGATTCAAATCAGGTATTAGAAGCAGGAAAGGTAAGTAAGCATTCTGCAAGAAGAAAATAGTTGTGATTAGAATACAGTAAAGCATATACTTTATATCAAGATAATATATTGGCCCATAATAGTCCACTTACATATTTTCTATTGCAGAAATTAATTACAGGTCCTGGGCAGCATTGAGCTGTAAGCATGGAGAGGCAAGTAGGAGCTTGAGAGGAAGAGAATATGTTTGTCAGATTTAAAATGAGGGAGGCAACTAATGTTTTAGTGAAGAATGCCCTTTTCTGTAAGTAGGAAGCCTTGTGTCTATTCCAGCTGTGACACTGTTTTGAAGGATTTGACATGATATTAGAGAAGTTGCAGTTGGTATTTATATTTATTTCCATATCTGTGTAGTGATAAAATAAAAACATTCTCTTTATTTCTTAATGTGTGTTTAAAATGAAAATATAATAAAATGGAAACATTTAAAATTATAAAAATACTTTATAAAATTGGGCTTATTATTTGCCCTAAAGGCAGGAAAACCTTCATTCTTAGAATTTGTTTTAATTATAAAAAGTGCCTAAAAGAAGAGTTATGATTTAAAAAAATCTATCTACTACAGTCACTATGTTCTAGGTTCTAAAGGGTATAACCATATCCTCCTACTAGTCATCTGCACACAGTGCATGTTAGATATCCAGAAATTATTTCTGAGTGATCATATAATGAATTGCCCTGAAGCAGCCTTTGTGATTGTCATGCATGGTTTCTTTGCCTTTTAGGTATTCTGTAAAAAGGAACAATCTGAATAAAACTCTTGATGATTATGTTTGTTTATTTATTATATTTCAGCTGTGGCAGAAGTAAAACTTCGTGATGATCAATATACACTGGAACACATGCATGCTTTTGGGATGTATAATTACCTACACTGTGATTCATGGTATCAAGACAGTGTCTACTATATTGATAACCTTGGAAGAATAATGAATTTAACAGTGATGCTGGTAAGAAAAATAAATATACTATATAATAATAGAATTTATCCAGTTCTATTTGATCTTTAATTTTTCCTTTGAATCTGATATCCACGCAATTAAGGTACATATATCTTTAGTATATATAAGGCTCAATTTTTGCTTGATTCAATTTAAATTTTGTCCTTTGTTCCTGTTATCCTTAATTATTTATTCCGGTTTGCTCCCATCGTTATGTGATCTATTTAATTGAATTTATAAATCTGGATGTAGCTAATTTGGTTGCTTTTTCCCATGTGATATGTTTTTAGTTTTAGTTGTTACATTAGTTATTTTTAACTATATAATTGGGTAAAACATTTAGGATTGTTTGATCCACTGCAAATTGATTCTTTTAATATTATAAAATATCTCTCTTTATCTGTAGTATCTGGTAATAAATTTGTCTTAAAATCATCTTTGTCTGGTATTAGCATAATCATTGTTGGCTTTTTAAAAATTATTATCTTTTTCTTTAAATTTATCAGTGTTTTTTTTTGCGGGGGGGGGGGGGGGGGTTGTTACACTTGTAGCCTCATACATACCAGATAAGTGCTCTAACACTGACCTACATCCCTAATCTTTTTCCAATTTTATTTTAAGATTGGGTCTTGCTAATTTGCACAGACTAGCTCAAACTTGTGATCCTCCTGCTTTAGACTCCTAAGTAGCTGGTATTATAGGTATGTACCACAACTACTGACCATCGTGACCAACTGTGTTCTTATTTTTAAAGTGTATTCCTTACAAAAAACCTTTGGTTTTCTTTTAAATGCAATATGATAATCTTTGTCTTTTTATTAGAGGGATTAATGTATTTATATTTAATTTAATTACTGATAGTCTTGGGTTTTATGTTGCCATCTTGCTATTTCTTTCGAGTTTATTCTTTGTTCCTTGGTATCTATGTTCTTACTTTTTGGGAGGCTAAATTGATATTTTTCATTTTACTTTCTTAAAATTCCATTTGATTTTCTCTTTTGACTTTGTATCTAAACCTGTTAGTATTTTATTTATAATGGTCAGTGTAGAGATTATAGTATTTGTCCTCAGCTTGTCAAAGTCTGCCTCTAATATGATTCCACTTAAAGTGTAAAATCCTACAGTAATTTAACTCCTTTTACTTTCTTTCCCTCTCATCCTTTGAGCTACTTTTGTCATATGTTTTACATCTTCATATATTGTAAGCACCATAATACATTGTTAATATATTTACTTAAAACAGCTAGTAGTTTGTCCATTGGTTTCTTAACTACTATCTGCATCTTCCAGTCCTCTTACACATTGTACCTACAAGGTATTCTAATTTGCTTGTCTCCTCTTACTGCTTCTTTCTTAAATTTTTACCAAATCCAAACTTTTTAATTTTAGAAGAGACAAGGTGCTCGTGTAATTTCAAAAACAGAAAATAAAAAATAAATGTCACTAAATACATCTTCCTGACCCTATCTTTTTTATCTATCTTGTCTTCAGTATTCATTTTCCAGCAATTTTTAAAAAGTTTTTTGTTTGTTCTTTCAGAGGTAATGGGTTTTTTTGTTTATTGATTTTGCAAGTATACACCTGAAGTGATATATATGTATATGTGTATATATATTTTCTTAAAAATACAAAGTTTTTCTTTTGGTATTTACAGTTCATAAGGCTTTCTTTTCAACATTGTCTTCTACCACTTGTATACTATATTCAAGCAACACCAAATCCTTGCAGTTCTTGAGACAGACCCTGTGTCCTGTTGCCCCTAGACCTTTTCTTATGTGATTACCTCTACTTGGTATATGCTCTTAGTTCCGCCGTGTCAGGCTGCTTTCTAATTTTTAATTAAGGCCCAGTTAATTATTTCTTAATTTAGGAGGCTTGCCCTGACATTCTGCTGAATCAAAAATATTCACACCACTGACTGTCAGATCTACATGGGCTGTGAATTCCCTCTATGCCAAAGCAATTTTACTGCACAGGGTCAGATACTATAGGTTTTGTGGGCCTATCCCTTATCATAATTATTGACTTTCTGTTTTAGTGGGAAAATAGCAATAAACAGTTGTAAATGGATGATTGTGATGAACTTCCAATAAAGCTTTATTTACAAAAGGAGACAGAGGCCCAGAATTGCCTTGTGAATTATAATTTGCCTACCCCTGGACTAAGGCCATAGATCTTTCTTATGTTTCTATAATCCTAGCATCCAGCATATGACTTAGTTAGTATATTTGTTAAATGGAGATCAGCTGTAAAAAACTCATTCAGACTCTTTCTTTTATTTCTAATCCAGGTATAGGTTCTGTATTGGTGTTGCAGTGTTTGTCTCAAAATGTTAGGGAGGAAAAGTCACACATTTTCTGGTACTGAGAAATCTTCCCTCTAGGTGGCTCCAAACACCTAAGCAAAATTCCGATTGTTTCTTGTGTGAACAGAAGAGATAGAATCTGTCCTCTTAAGTCCAATTGATTTTCTTCACTAGAGCTGCCTTGACTTAGAATTACTTCAGACCTAATGTGTATAAACCAGTTAAAGTAATAGAACATATATGTGATTTAGTGACTATGTTTTGATTTGTATGACAAAATAAATTTTGTTTTAGAGTTGTGGATATACGTGTATGTATATGAAAATTTTCCTGTAATTTTGCCAATAACAAAGATTTTTTAAAAGTTAAAGCACAGTGTGTAAAAATATTTTGAAAAGTGAAAGGTAGTATGCACATTTAAGGAGGTGGAATTAATATAGGATGCCTTACAATGAAGGAAACTAAGGAATAGAGATATAAATAACTTGTCCAAGTCAAACAGAATTTGAAGCAGAGTCTGGATTTGAACTAGTCTGTTCCAGTGTTCTACAATGTTCCACCCATTCTCCTTATTATTGGCTAATAAGACAATATATCAAGGTAAATAGTATGATGTGGCATTGTCCAAGCAAATAGTTTTTTGTCTTGACAAATTAAAATTCAGTTTAAATTTTTGTGCTTAATGTTAACGTTTATATATTCTTCTTCTTTTAAATTTTTATTGACTCTTTTTAGTTATATGTGACAACAAAATTCATTTTGTTGTAGTTATACAAGCATGAAATATATGTTATTCTAATTAGGACCCTATTCTTGTGTGTGTATACAATGGTGGATTCCCTGTAGTGTATTCATATATGTACATAGGAAAATTATGTCAGATTCATTCCACTGCCTTTCCTGTTCCTGTCCCCTTTCCTTCATTCCCCTTTGTCTATTCTACTGAATATCTGTTCTTTCCCTCTCTCTGATTATTGTGGGGTCAGCTTCTACATATCAGCAAAAACATTTGGCTTTTGGCTTTTTGGTCTTATGTAATTTAGCTTGGTAGTCTCCAGATCCATCTGTTTACTGGCAAATGTCATAAAGACATTTTTCTTAATGGCTGAATAATACTCCTTTGTGTATATGTATCACATTTTCTTTATCCATTCATCTGTTGAAGGGCGCCTAGGTTGGCTCCATAGCTTATCCATTGTGAATTGAGCTGCCATAAACATTGATGTGGCTGAGGTACTGTAGTATGATTATTTTAAATCCTTTGGCTGTATACCAAGGAGTTGGGTAACTGGTCAAATGGTGGTCCCATTCCTTGTTTTCTGAGTAATCTCCATACTGTTTTCCAGAGGGGTTGCACCAATTTGTAGTCCCACCAGCAATGTATTTGTAGTCTTGATCATTGCCTTTCTAACTAGAGTGAGATGAGATCTCAGTGTAGTTTTAACTTTACATTTCTCTAATTGCTAGAGATATTGTTATATATTTGTTGACCATTTATATTCTTTTGAGACGTGTCTGTTTAGTTCCTTTGCCCATTTATTGATTAGGTTATTTGTGGGGTTTTTTTTTTGGGTGTGTGTGTGTGTGTGTGTGTGTGTGTGTTAAGCTTTTTGAGTTCTTTATATTTCCTGGATGTATCTGAGATGTATGTGGCAAAGATTTTTTCCCATTCTGTAAGTTCTCTCTTCATGCTGTGGATTGTTTCCTTTCCAGGTAAGAAGTTTTTTAGTTTGATGTCATCTCATTTTACTTCTTGTGCTTCAGGAGTCTTGTTAAGGAAGTCAATTCCTGAACCAGAATGTCGGAGTGTTGAGCCTACAATTTTTTCTAGTATATGCAGAGTTGCTGGTCAAATTTCTTGGTTTTTGATTCACCTTGAGTTGACTTTTGTGCAGGATGAGAGATAGGAGTTAAATTTCATTCTTCTACATACGGGTTTCCAGTTTTCCAAGCACCATTTGTTGAAGAGGCTATCTTTACTTTAGTGTACATGTATGGTGCCTTTGTCTAATATGAGATAACTGGTTTCTTGTGGGTTTGTCTCTTGTGTTTTCTATTCCATTCTCAATAAGGAGTACTTTGGCTATTCCGGGCTTTTTAAAAAATGAATTTCATTACTGCTTTTCTGATTTCTATGAAGAACATCATTGGAGTTTTGATGGGAATTGCATTGAATCTGTATAGCACTTTTGGTAGTATGGCCATTGTGATAATATTAATTCTGCTTATCTAAAAACATGGGAGATCTTTCTATCTTCTGAGATCTTCCACAATTTCTTTCTTTAGTTTTCTGAAGTTTTCAATGTAGAGGTCCTTCACTTTGTTAGATTGATTCCTAAGTATTTTTTTTTTTTTGAGGTTATTTTGAATGGGAATTTTTTCCTAACTTCTCTTTCCACTAATTCATCATCTTCTTAAAATTAAATTTGTTCATAATGCAGTAAATTATATTATATATATAAATATACAAATGGAGATGTATTTACTCAGTCATATGTTAATAAATGTTGAACAACCAACTTTCTGGACAGTGGGTTGAGGGCTAATTTGTAGAGTTCACCAACTTCTGTGGTGTAAAATATTCCTATCAAGGCTGATTTCAAACTACTGCTTGCAGGATTTTTAGAAATTTAATACTTAGCTTCCATGAGTCAGTAGGCATTGCTTTAGCATATTACTGTATCTGCTAGAACTAAATTTAAAGAACAAAAAGTAGAAAATAAAAAGTGAAATAGTACCATTTAGCTCATTTAAATTTGGTGAGAGGTTTAGTCAGTTAAGTAGCTGTGATAATGAAATGTTTATAGTGCATAATTTGAACACTAAATAATTCATAGATTTTTATATATTAAGGAATTATTACTTTTAATTAATAATAATTACTTAAAGTAGGTTTATGATATTGTAGGGATTTTTGTTTGTTTTTGTAGTCCTATCAGAGATTGGTACCCAAATACTTTGTTGGAATAACTAGGATTTTCTTCATAGTGATGTGGGTACATATACATGTATGGGAAATTAGACTTATCATAATCTAATGATAATAATTGGAATTATATGTTGGGTATATGGGGATTCATTATATTTTACCTATTTTACTATATAAAAATCTTAAAGACATAAATCTGTCTCTTTCCTATGTGGGATTCTAGTTTCTTAAATAGACATGAGAGTAGTATTTATTATAGTGGGAACACTTTTACAGCATACTCTTTTTTTGGAGGGGGGGTGCTGGGGATTGAACTCAGGAGCACTCCCCAGCCCTATTTCATATTTTATTTAGAGACAGGGTCTTACTGAGTTGCTTAGCACCTCACTCTTGTTGAGGCTGGCTTTGAACTCATGATCCCTGTGTCTCAGCTTCCTCAGCTGTTGGGATTACAGGTGTGCACAACCGTGCCAGTTTACACTATACTCTTATGATATAAATTTTTAGTAGTACTATGGGATGAATTCTGTCCCCCTAAATTCATATATTGCAGCTCCAGTTCCCCATGTGTCTGAGGTTAGAGTTAGGGTTTTTAGGAGGTAATGAAGAGTAATTAAATAAAGTCATAGGACTGAGGACCTGCTCAAATAGGGTTGTGGACTTTAGATGCAGAGGAAGAGAGAGATGTCTTTCCTAATGCACAGATGAAGTAAAAGCTATGTGAGGATGCAGCAAGAAGGCAGCATCTGCAAGCCAACTAGAATGCCTCCCAGCAGCTGACTCTGTTGGACCTTAATGTGACCTTGTAGCTTTGAAACTGAAGAATATCTGTTAAAATTCCCAGTATGTAGTATTTTGTTTGGCAGCCCTAGTAGACTAATACAGGTATATATTGATTTAGACCTGACTCTGCCTTGGACATATTGGCTCTGTGATATTGGGCAAATTGCTCCCTCATTTTAGGCCCTTATGTCTTTATGAGAATATAAAAGGCTTGAATTCTCATCAATGTTGTCTCTGAAACCC
This sequence comes from Callospermophilus lateralis, assembly GCF_048772815.1. NCBI lineage: Eukaryota > Metazoa > Chordata > Mammalia > Rodentia > Sciuridae > Callospermophilus > Callospermophilus lateralis. Next base: position 63,651,828 of record NC_135320.1, on the reverse strand, counting down.
TAAGCCCTAAAGAATTCCTTGGCACCGCATAGGCAAGGAAGATCTACCCTCCACTCTAACCGCTGTATGTGTTTGTCTATTTCATATAAAATTTTTTAAAAGAAGGGGCTTCCTGGCAAAGACAATTTAACAATTAGATAAGATCATCCCTAAGACTTGTTCTAGTATTTTATTATGTTTTCATATAAATCCAGAGAATATGTTTTTGAATATTCAATTATAATGATTATTTAACATTTGATATCGATATACAGTGTTATTTAATATTTATTCTTGTAAGGTATATTATTCCATTAATTTCAGATTTTGAAATTGCTGGCAGCCATGGACCTGCATAGTGTACAGATTGTAGTTATATCCCTGAAACAATCACTTTGATGACTATAAATATATAAATTGTATAACTGCTTGTTGTCAAATGTTTGCTTGAAGTTTTTATGCTGTGGTTTTTAGAATCATGCTTATTTACGTAAATTAACTGGGGAAGAACAGGAAAAGTGAGCTAGTCTTAAAATTAAAGAAAAAATATAAGTTAATGTAGATATTCTGTTTTCCTTATAACTGATTCTTTTTGTAAAAATAATTCAGACTACTTAAATCAATCTGCTTCTTTAATATTTCAAAGCTACTTATATGTTTTGATTAATTTGGCTTATTTGTAGCATCTATATAGATGCTCTAAAGATTTCTACTATTATTTATAGGTGAAATTCCATTTCTTTGTTTCTTTATCTCTTTTATTTTATTTTATTTTTTTGGTTAGTAAAATAGAAATAGTTTGCTCCTGGGGAACATTTTCAGTGAAACCTGGTGATAGTAGTTTAAATAAATGTCTTGTTTCTTCTCCTTTAGGAGGAAGATTTTCCTAGATATTTCTTAAAGGCTCATCTAAAACCATTTTTATTTGTTCTATTTTACTGGTTTTTCATCTTTCATTATTTGCTAGAAAAAATTAAAGGTGTACTCAGTTTTCTTTGGTTTTCTGAGATACATAATTTTTCTGAATAAGAAATATTTTTCTTAAAACATTTATTGAATATTTCTATATATACATACACAAAGTGGTAACATGCAAAGTGGAAATAATAATAAGATGCCAAAATAAGGAGGAATGACAAATGTTAAAGGATGTATGTTCAAGGAAGATTTCATAAAATGTCACCCTAACAGAGTTCTGAAGGATGAGTTAGAAGTTACCATGCAGATTGGGGCTAACTGGATACATGCACAACTTAATAGGCAAATTTGGCAAACTTCACCAGGCATTATTATTCACTGAGGGTATTCTATTTTTGTGTGTCCAATGCATAGAATATGCATGGAAAGACTTGGAGGGAATACAGGTTATAGATGGAGATGAGGTTGCTAAGGTGACAGATGGTCAGATTTGAAGCAGACCAGGAGTGGTCATGTTATTTGTATTCAGCAGTGGAAAGGTAAATGAGAAAGGCTGTTTCTTTTGTTTGTTTTGTTGTTGTTGTTTTTCCCCCTTGTTTAGTGCTATGCTGGACTGAAAGATGGGCAAGGATAGGGTCCCATTTAGGACTCAGAAGTTTGGTTTTGTCAGTTAACTCATTGATAATCAGAATTTGGAATACTAAATTTCAGTTTAAGTCACAAAGGATTGGTTGGAAGTCTGAAATGAGAGCTTAGTGATTGTATTTGAAATACAGATAAGCAGCTTAGACTGGTCGGTATATTTTTCTTCTATTGCAAAATTTTTATGGAAAATCAGATACTGTAATTATGCTTAAAAAAACTTGATATTAAATTAGAGCAGAGATTAATATGTTTTTATTCTTTTTCATGACCTATTTTATCTTTTCTATGAATAACTTAGAGGAACTGGTTATAGTTTCTTATTTAGTTTCTCTTTGTGGGCTTTACTTAAAGATACTATATACATGTACACTTTGTATGGGCGCTATATATTTGAATGTTGTATACAAACAAGCCATGTTCTTGCTTAGTATTCATTCTTGTGAATTCTGTTGCCCAATGCATGATCATTCATGTTCACGTTCTGTGCACGCATAGTTTATACCATATTGTGTCTTTTAATTTTAAGAATATTTTTTTCTAGGTTCTGTTTGTTTCTATTTGTTTAAGAAGACAGAAAATCTGGAATGTCACTCATGAGAATTCTGTAAGAATGTTAACTTACAGAGTTCAACTCAGTCTAATTTATACTCTTCACTCAGCATACAAAATAAAATTTTTTCTACTTTTTTTTAACATCAAAATGTAAACCACTTCTCTCTCTCTCTCTCAATATGACCTTAACATTGAAATAATACCCACCTTCGTTATGTATTTATGTATGTTCAAATCAACATTTGTCTTTTCATATACACAGTGTACATTTATTGACTTTCCTGATAAATTAGAACTTTTTGGCATAATTTAGAATGGTGATTTTTGAAAGTTTTTACAAGTTGCCTTCTTTCCTAGTTCTTAATTATCATTCTCATCCCTAAACTATTAGCACTTCATATGTATCCTCTAACAGTTGGATTATAAATTCTTGAATTATTTAGTTGAAAAGACATAATGCACTCTGAAAGTAGTTTAGTATATCTTCCAGGAAAAAGATCCACCTCATATTTTTTTCCCTTCGGCTGGTAAATGACAGTGTAGGACTGAGTGCCCCTAAATGTTGGTTTCTTTTCCCCTAGGCTAGCAGATGTCCTTAGAGAGGAGTTCTTTAGTGTTTTTTGTTTGTTTGTTTGTTTGTTTGTTTGTTTGTTTGTTTTGTCAGAGAGGTAGTTAAAGGGCCCTGATCCTGACTTTCTGGAATAAAGCAGAGGAAGAAAATATGTGTTCTTATCTTTTAATATGTAGGTATTCACTGAATCCTCTTTTTGGCTCTGTGCCCAGCTGTCTAGAATTAGTCTGTTCTGTTGAGAGCCACAGCCGAAGGGGCCCCAGCAAACTTCCAGCTGCCAGCTGATGATTGGCTCACAGCGGCCCCAGCAAACTTCTAGCTGCCAACTGATTGGCTCCTCTGCGGTGATGCTCATTGGGTTGTTTCCCCGCCCTTTCAGACCACGGAGCTGCTCATTGGGGGACTTTTTTTGGTCCGCCCATGCGACCCAGCCAATTGGCCTCAAGAGCAGGAGGAGTGGGGGAGGTTGAGAGGCTTGTGGGAAGCTGGTGGTGGCAGTTGGGCTCTGAAGATTTTCCTGAAGAGCTGTGTGGTTTGGCCTGTGTGTTCTAAAAATAAAGTTCATTTCTTTTGACAAGTGGCTCCTGAATTGTGCCCAGCCAGACTGCAGCACTGTTGGGAATACTGAATGAATTGTGGGTCTCTGAACTGCCCAGAGACAGAGGGGACACTTCCCTTGGGAATTTCTCAGTGCAAGGGAACCAGTTGAAGATCACCCAGTCGGTATAATGATGCCCTATAAGAAGCAGATTCTGTGCCAGCCATTGAATTTATAAGTTCATGGTCTTGGGTTCAAATGCCTGCTGCCCACCTGCTGCCTAGAGGTAAAGAGTATGGGTGCAAGCTAATAAGTACTAATTGGGCTGCTTTTACCCTCAACTTGGGTTTTGTTTATCTTAAAGAAACTGTCTCACAATAAAGTCTTCTGATCTTTAAAACTATATAATAAACATGCTGAGCTCACTCTTGGTCAGTCTTCCTTCACAAGAGGCAGGCTGACCCACCAAACTCCAGATTTTTCTCTACTTTTGTGTCTGTTTGCCTTTTTCCAAATCCCTTCATCGACCTGTCCAGTTAGACCTGTTGGTAACATCAATCTGTTAACTTTCATTAAACAAATCTCCAGTCTCCTCTCCCACCCCCAGCATAGGGAATTCATGTTGATTTGGGGAATGTTTGGTGTTCTTAAGACCTTATTTCTCAACCCAGAACACAGTATGTCTTTCCATTTATTTAGATCTACTTTTATGCCCTCAAGTAAGATTTTTGTAGTTTGTTATATTCTTTTTATTAAATTTATTCTTAAATATTTTATAGTTTCTGCCACTGTTGTGAAATAGATTATAGTTTTTTTTCTATTTCCTTTTCTATGCATTTATTGATAGAGAAAAACTATGTGTGATATCCACAGCCACCTTATTTGATAATTCAGTAATTTTTTTAACAACTCCTTTTAAGTCTACATTTATATCATCAGAAAAGGAGATAGTTTTAATTCTTTTCCTTTCTTTATGAAAATGACAATAATAATAATAATATTTCATTTTTGTCTTACTGCTTTTATAGATAGAACTTTTGAGATGAGGTCATAAATAGTGGGGATTTCAGATATCCATTTCTCTTAAGCTTGTGATTTTATTATAATAGTTTTTAATTTTTACTAAAAATCATTGGTTTTGACAAATAACTTTGTTGTTTTAATTTTCGTTCTGTTTAGATTTCTATTCAATGTTTTTATTAAGAATGGTTGCTAAATTCTATCAAATGCCTTTTCAGATTATATTTGCTATTAATGATCACAGAATTAAATTGATATAGTCCTTGTATTAGTCATATTTACATTAATATAACAAACACCTGAGGTAATCAAGTTAGAATGAAAGAAGGTTTATTTTGGCTCACAATTTTGGATGTTCCGGTCCATGATCAATTCTGGTCCATGATCACCTTGTTGCTTTTAGGCCTGTGGTGAGGAAGCACCTTAAGGTTGCAGCACATGGTGGAACAAAAACGCTCATCTCGTGGCCAGGGAAATGAAAGACAAAAAGAGACTGGGTTCCCAATACTCTGTTCGAAATCACACTGCCAGTGACCTAAGGATCTCCCACTAGGCCCTACAATTAAAAGGTTCCATCACTTCCTAATAGCACCAAGCACAGCACCCAAACTTAAATATATGGGCCTCAAGGGCATTCCAGATACAAACTAGAGCAATATTTAATTTACAAACTAGAGCAATCTTCTCAGTATTTCTAGAATAAACCTTTATGATGAGAGAGCATATTCCTTTAATACAATGTTAGATTCTATTATTGACATTTTATTTAGAATGTTTGCATCTATCTTCACAAGTCCATGATAGTTGTATTTTGGTTTTGGTGTTATTTAACAGATTTTGATTAAAGTTTTTCTGGCTTTGTTAAATGAATTGAGGAGCTTTCTTATTTTTCTGAAGACTGATAAATTTAAGATTAGAGTGATTTTTTCTTTGTATGTTAAGTAAAGATCCTCTTTGGCAATGTTATATTTTGTTATTCTTTTCAATAGTAGTTCTCTAATCACCTGTACAGTTTATTCTGTGGTAATTGGTTTATTTAAATTGGTTCTTGAATTTATACACAATGGAATATTACTCAGCAATAAAAAATAACAAGATCATGGCATTTGCAGGGAAATGGATGGCATTAGAGCAGATTATGCTAAGTGAAGTTAGCTAATCCCAAAAAAAACAAATGCTGAATGTCTTCTCTGATATAAGGGGGGTGACTCAAAATGGGGTAGGGAGGGAGGAAGTACATGAGAAGAAGATTACCTCTAGATAGGGAAGAGAGGTGGGAGGGAAAGGAAGGGAGAAAGGGAATTGCATGGAAGATGGAAAGAGACCCTCATTGTTATACAAAAGACATGTATGAAGATGTGAGGGAAAAAAAAAAAAAGAATTGTGTCACCTTAGATTGAGTAGAGAGAAGTGATGGGAGGGGAGGGGAGAGGGAAGGGAGGAAAGGAAGGACAGTAGAATAAAATAGACATTATTATTGCTGTGTGTATATACTTGACTGCATGACCAATGTGATTCTGAAACCTGTACACTCAGAATAATGAGAAATTATATCCCATCTGATTCAAATGTATGATATGTTAAGATCATTGTACTGTTATTGTAACTAATTAAAACAAATTAAAAATTTAAAAAATAAAGAAATAAAAAATAAATTGGTTCTTAGGTAAATTTTCCTATATATTTCTAGTAAGTGAAATCAACAATTTCCTCTTAAGTTTTCAAATTTGTTACTATTAAGTTTCATGCACTGTGCTTTTCAGATTATTGATATTTCTTTCTGTATTTTTCTCTTTATCCAGTCAGTCTTTAGAAAGATATTATTATGTTATTAAAGAGCCATCTTACAGGTTCTTTTAGTTAATTTTCTGCTTCAGCAGTTAAGGTTCTTTCTTTGGCTTTCAAATTCTGTTGTCACTTGAAGTAATTGATCTGAACAAAAACTAATTTCAGGATACCATTCCCAAAGGTTGTTTCAGTGTCAGAGTTTGTTTGGTTTGGAAATCTAAATTTTATCAAGTATGTCAAGGTAATTTTGCTAGTGTTCTTCTTGAGAAGCCCTGTATCTGGGATACAGAAGACTATCATGCTTATTTCTGATAATTTTTCTGTTTAGTAACAAAGGGAATCAACCTAATCTTTGAGCTTCTATGTTGGAAATGGTTGGAAAGTGTTGAACACTGATTAGACATTGGCTTTTTATGTATAGCAAAAACACTAATGTTAATCCATTTTACTATGATTAATAAATTTTTTGAGCCCAAAACACAAATGCATAAATACCACTCTCTTGTGCATGGGGTACAAATGTTCAAAGTGGAAGATTGTAGAGCCCAGGACTTGAATTTTTCTCATCTTGCTCAGCTGACTTTATAAGGAGCCAGAAGGTGGCAGCAGTTCAACACAGTTTTAAAGAGCCATTACACTACCAAGTAAGTTTAATTTGTGAGTTTACAATTGCTAATTTTTGAGAAATTTCAGTTGAAAGTGTGCTTAGGAAGTAGAAAATATTTTAGAAAAGCACAAAAAGTGTGTTTAAAGTTTTATTCTAGATCATCATTATTTTATATCGTTTTATACCTCATTTTAAGGTATTTATCCAGTTTCTTAAAACTGAGGGTATTCTTTCTTTTTTTAACATTTATTTTATTTGTTTTTATTTTTTTATGTGGTGCTTTTATTTTATTTTTTTTTATGTGGTGTTTTATTTTTTTTATGTGGTGCCTCATGCATGCTAGGCAAGCGCTGTACCTCTGAGCCACAACCCTGGCCCCGGAGTATTATTTCTGTTATTATTTTTTCCCATTTAATTGGAAAACTATATTGTTTCTGCTGCTAAAGAAGAATGTCATCTTATTTTGTATCTTTAAGATCTAGAGGACAGTTGCTGGATTTCATTTGTAAGTATATTTGTGAGGTTGTGTCTTGAAGTGGAAAGTTACAGTTACTTGTTAGTCCAACTCCTTGCATGACAGTATGTTTATCTCTAGACTTGAATCTCAGCTTATTTTCAATAGTTGAGCTGATTGACAAGTAGATAGTTATTTACATAGTTAAAGATAAAAATCAAAGGTAAATTCTTAGAACTATGTGTGTTTAATACATTATTGAAAGCATCATTTTATATCCAAACATTAATTGAACTATAGTTGGTTAGAAATACCTATTCTTAAAGCTTTAGTGAAAAAAATAAAGAAGGAAGAAGATGACCATCTTCCAAATGAAGTTAATGGTTATTAATGATGAAAGATTTTCTCCAGAAAAGATCACTTCCTTTTAAAAAAGCAAAATATTAAATGTCAATACCTAATAATACTGGTAAATGGCATCTCTACTTAATTTTGATTGACCATTGTTTTAAATTTGAGTGTCTTTTTCCTGTAGATGTGTATATATTAGAAAAACAATGGTGTGCAGCATCACATACCTGTAATTCCAGGAATTTGGGAGGCTGAGGGTGCAAAATTGCAAGTTCAAGGTTAGCCTTAGCAATTTAATAAGATTCTGTCTCAAAAAATTTAAAAAAAAAAATTTAAAAGGGGTGGGGGAAAAAGCTCAGTGTAAAGCACCTCTGGCTTCAGTCCTCAGTACCAGAAAAAGAAAAAAGAAAAACATTTCCTTAGTTGAAGCTTCACTGCATATAACTGTAAGAGGGCTCCAAACTCCAGTTTAGAAATGTTTTTCATAAACATATAACTTAGGTATTGATATTTATTTATAATGCATTTTACATACAACCCGTGGAAGCTTTAATTTTTGTATTACACCTTATTGACTCAGGAATCTTAATTTAAAATACTATATAATATCCTTCAGAAAAAACTGAGTATATGGTAGTTGTAGTCAAAGTGGGGTTTTGGTAGGGGAGAGGAGGGAGTGAAGGGGTGTCTGAGAAATTGTTGAGATCTGAAGTATTATTTGTTTAGAAAAAGGTTGGAAATGGCTTATTTTCTGGTATATGTGAAATAAGGGAAAGCCTATCAATTTTCAGAGTAAAGTTGTCCAGGATTTGAAGTTTGGCCGTGTCATCTTCTAACAAGGTAGTTTTAGGCAAGTTTTTAAATCTTTTTGGACCTGTCTTCTTAAAGTGGGGCTAATATTTTCCACTTTATAGTGTTTGATGATAGATAAATGAAAGAGTAAAAAGTCAAAGCACTTATTTAATACTCTTGTACATTGTGGTCATTCAGTAAGTGTTCCATTCATCAGTGAAATTTTAATCCTTCTGTAACTTAACTGTGAAATGTTGCCTCAGACTGATTTTCAGTTACCTTGAACATAGTTATATTAGCCTTTTTTTGTGAAAAAAAGGGAAAGGGTGAAAATGGACACTATAGATGCCAGTTATATAAGGTGTTACCACGAGTACACTTAGTAAAACTGTCCGTGAAGGTTATTTAGAGATGATTTAATGCTTTAGTGTAGGACTTACTGAAGAAAAAGTTTCATTGCTTATAGTCCAGTCAAAATTAAATTGTACTCTGAGAATTAAATTTCAAACATCATGAACATTTATGCAGCTTACATTGTATCATTTAACTCAAATAAGAGCGGTACTATGTTTTCTTTGTATTTTAAGTTCATTAATTTTGGTTTCACATTTATATGCTTAGCATCTTAATTATTCTATTGAATATTGTATCACTTTATCTGATAATTAGACTTCTACCAACCTCAGTCATGTGTAACCATGTATTTAAAAGAACATGACTTAAAACAACAGTGTATGAAATGGAGAAAAGGAGTGATTTAAGGAGTTTAGACCTACATTTCCCCTGATAACATTTCACTAGTTTAGATAAAGAGAGGGTCATATAGTGAACCACTGGAAAACTTCATTTTGAAACACTCGTTTTAAGGAAAGATTCCCATTATATTTTATTTTAATATCTTCTAAATTATGTATATCACACATAAATTGGCCAGTATAAACAAAAAAGGAAAACCAAAAGTAATGTGTTTGAAGTAAAAGGGAATTTGCCTTCACATTCATTTCCCCTAGTACCAGGCATGCTCTCATCTCATTTTCCTTCCTAATAGAAAACACTATTAAACAGATTAGCATGTGTCTTGTCTGTGTCTTACTGTGTACTGACATATCACAACTTTTGTTATCGGCATATATGGGTTTATGTTATACATATTCTGTGTGCTTTTTCTTTTCTTTTTTTGGAGGGGATGGTGGGGTGGTATCTTTTTGATCTTTTTTGTGTGTATGTGTCAGTAATATAAATCAACCTCAGGATATTTAACAATTATATGAAATTCCATAGGGTGGATGTTCATTTCCCTGCCAATGCTCTCCAAAGACATCAGACACAGACCTGTGTTTGAACAAATTGGATTTATTACTTTTTGCATTAAGGAAGAGTGTGCACCATGGAGAATCACAGGGTATCTTGGAGGATTTAGAAATGATAATATTAAAGGATTGAGCTCATGTTAGGTGATTTGTGGGGAGGATTTAAGAAAGTATTTGCATTGGATACTGTGAGGAAACTGGATAATTCTATTATGGGTATCTTAATAAGTCTCATCTAGAAGGAGGAAAGACTGAAGTGCAGGATGTAATTAGTAAAGAAGCTGCAGTTGCTCACACTGGCCTGGATTGAGTGTCATATTTGAAGTTTTGACAATATTAATGTTTTATCTGTATTCACATATCATTATGGAGTGATGCTATTTTGTCAGTATCACAGTGGCCTTGTCTGATATTTATATTCTGTGAAACTGTTTATGTTCAATAGGAGAACAGTGCTGTTAATGCCAGGATAATTTACAGTAAAACCAAAGCCTGGCTGATGGTACCAGTGCCACAATGACAGGGGAGCTGCTTTTTTCCTCTTCCCTTTTTTAATGATCAGCAAGGTTATTTCGTACTTATTATCAGCACAAGTTTTCATTTATAGTGTTAAGTGGTGAGCATTTTTATTACATGAGGTGTGAGGAAACATTAAGTTGAATTGTTTCTGAAAAGTTTAGTCTCAATACCATTTGTTGACTAGTCCATTGTTTTTTCTCATTTTGTAGAATACAGCATTGTATTCTAAATGCTGACATAAGCATGAACATATGGCAAAATTTCTCTTACTTGACCTTCACTTAACTGACTGACTGGATTAACTGGTATTCTATTCTAAACTCCCTCTGTAAAAAGTAGGGGCTAGAGACTACAGAAAGCTTAAAGTTTACTACTAATATATGCTACTCAGCATTATGCTAATACAATTCAGTTTTTTACTAGTTAAGTTTTACATTACAAATACTCAGATGTAATGTTTCTAAAAACTATTCATGCCAGCTGTGCTTGCTATATTTTATATTTATGATTTTATTTGGTATTATGCAAATCAGTAAAATATGAGAGGGAAAGGAAATAAAGGTACTGTTTCAAAGGAAAGTAAAAACAGTGAGTCACCAAAAAAACTTGTGGCTTGTGTATAGGGCTTGTATTTTATTAGTATATACATCTGAATAGTTCTAGGAGTACTCTTGTCCTATGGTAAAATCTCTTAACTGACAACTAAGACTTTAATAACAACAAAAAATTTATTGAATTGAATACTGAAAGGAAGCTTATTTCCAGAATAGTAAGCCATTTTATGTATTTTCTTGTAAAACATTTTAATGATGCAACCTATCTTATATCTTAAAATTATAAGGACACAGGCACAATTGAGAATTTGTTAACAAAAAACTAAGTTGGTGATAGTTTAAATGCAGTGTTTCATACTGCAGGCTTGTATCTATATGATATTTCTAATTAGTGAATTAAAAAACTGGTAACTCTAAAGCTAAAAGAAAGAAAACTAGACTTCTGCATTGTGTTATTTATTACTGAGAAACAATTTCAGAATTTAGTGACTTGGAACAATAAGCATCTCACAGTTTGTGTGGTCAGAAGTCTGGGAGTGCTTTCAGTGGAGTGGTATGGTTGAAGCTTTCTCATTAGGTTATGATGTCAGCCATGGATACAGTCATTTGAAAGCTTGATTAGGCCTGAAGGATACATTTCCAAAATGATTCATTCATATGGTGCTGGTTATTGGTAGGAGCCCTCAGTTCTTCCCTATGATGTTCTTTCCATGGACTATTTAATCATCTTTATGGTTTGGTAGCTAGCCTCCCTTACAGTATCAATCCAAGAAAAAGAATGAGACAGGAGATGTAAAGTGTTTGATGATCCAGCCCTAGAAGTCACATACTATCCATCCCATCTACTTTGTTTTATTTGTTTGAAGGGAATCAGTAGCTGAAAAAGTCATTTGGGGCCTGAAATTGAGGGACCTCAGGTGATAACTTCCTTTAAGTCAAATAGTTACTCAGGACTCCCATGTTAAAGCTGTATTTTCCTCACTTCAGTGATTCTAGTACTGCATTAGATTTTTTTGGCATGGGTGTGTCCTATGAGTCATAAACAGTATTTTTAAATATTTAAATCCACTTACTTTAAAAATTTTTTAAACTTAAAAACATATTTAATAAAAAATGTGTGGTATTGCAATTTGAATATGCTAACTCAATGTTTTATAATATATATTAATTGCATAAAAGTTTCAATAATAAATGTTTCTTTGTGCTACATATAATCTCTTAAACTCCTCCCTTCCCCCAAAAAAGTGATTAGTAGTATATCTTAAACTTAAAGGGAAGGCAGTTAGATCAGACTCTTGAATAAGAGAAAAATTACTACACTGCAGATGTTTATTTTGTGCATGTATGATTCAGGGAAGAGGAAAGGTTCACTTATGTTTGACTCCTTTTTAGGATACTGCCTTAGGAAAACCACGAGAGGTGTTTCGACTACCTACAGATTTGACGGCATGCGATAATCGCCTTTGTGCATCTATCTATTTCACATCATCCACCTGGGTTACCTTGTCAGATGGAACTGGAAGATTATATGTTATTGGAACAGGTGAACGTGGAAATAGTGCTTCTGAAAAATGGGAGGTGAGGTTTTTTGGGATTTTTTTAAAGACTTTCAAAGTCCAGAAAGTATATGCAAATTAGACCTTATTTATTTTAAAAGAATACTTTTCAAGGAGAGCTTATAGGTGACCTTGGTTTTTTAAATATAAAGTCTTGTGTTTCTTTTTAAGTAAATTATAACATACATATACTTTGTGTTTAACTGTTAGGTTAGTTGTTTGTTTTCATCTAGGGTCAGTATACTTGTCAGGATTTGCATTTATTTTTCAGCAAATATTTCTTGAGTGTTTTGTATGTATTAAAGCACTGCACTAAGCATTGACATTGTCTCCTCCTTGAAACAGAGTTGAAAAAGCTTATATTGAAATGTTTTTCTCCTCTACCTTCATGTTAAATTTGCTGATATGTTTACACTGGTTAAATAGTTTAACTATTCCCTACTTAGAAAAATACATAGTAATATAAATATGCTTATGTACTAATCTCTAAGATGCCATTTTTCTTTCAATGTTAAAAAATGAAGCAGATCTAAATGTGAGAGGTAGATTAGGATTTTAATGGCAATAAGACAGAATCAATTTTTCCAATGTCTGTTTTTGAAAATGGAAGAAAATGATTTGGGGTAGATAATCAAATGATTTATTGCTTCAATTCCTTTGAATTCCACTAATTGGTATAATATTGCCACTGTCTAAATCTTAGCAGATAGCCTTTAGTTTCAGGTAAATAAAGAGATAAAAGTTTAATATATTTACATGTTATAAAATATCTTTATCAGATCAATGATACATATTAACATCAGACCTTAATTATTTGAGAAAAACCTGGGAGGTTTTCAAACTAAATGACTTACCTATCTTACTAAGTTTTTACTAAATGGTATATTACCAAATTATAGTATGTCTGAAAAACTAAACAAAAACATCATCAATAGTCTGTTTATAAGAGACTGTTGCATTCACAGTTTCATATTCATCGGACATTGTGACATTTTCTACTCTAGCCTTCAGTAAAAGCTTAAAAAAATGAGTTATTGTGTGTTATAGCTATCATTAACTGAAACATTTGGAGTTTTGAGAATGATGGTCAAGAGATAAAAATGAGAATTATTATTGAGTTTTGTAGATTAAGTTGGTTTTAAGCAGGAAGAGACAAGAGGACTCAGTTCACTCTCAACTTATTTTTTTTAAGAATATTCTATTCCACAGATTCTGCTGGAAGGAGATGCACATAGATTTATAATTCTTTTGATTTTTGCTGTGTGTGTCCCCTTGAAACATATTAAGCCTTTAAAATATGTTTTAATTCATTAAAAACTGAAGTCTGTTTTATGCCCTTTGTAGTATGCACTGCTATAATAAAAAAAGAACCCTTCTGAGATGTTGTCTGTTAATAATTATAGCTTTGTCTAGATAATGGGGGAAGTGAGAGAAGAATGGGACTTGGACATCAATTAAAGTGAGAAAGCTACAGAATATATTAGTTACAATAATTTAAGAGAGTTTTAGGACTTTGGGGCAATTGGTGTGACAAAAAAAAAAAACTAAGAGTAAAAGTGATTAAAGGGCATGATAGGGCACAAGGGGGCCAAGGGTGGTGGTAATGACTAGGGTATAGAAAGAAATTAAAAGATATGGAAGACTGCGTACTTTCCAAATAATATTATTAGGGTGGTAGATCAGAATAGTGTTACAGTTGAGATGCTGGTCTTGTTCAGAAGATTAAAAACCTCAGCCTAGCAACTTCTAGTCTAGTCATCTGCTTCTTTTTACTCTTTCTAGTTCCTACCACTTGTAAGAGAAAGAAAAAAAAAAAGGAAAAACTAGCTGCTTATACCTCCTAAAACATGTCATTTTCGCTTCTTGCCTTTAGCTTCCATTGTCCTGCAGATGAGTTAAATTCAGTCAGCCAACTCAAAATTTATCTTCACAGGTTGTCTCAGTTTTGAGTATCTGAGGGCTTGTTGTTGTTGTTGTTTCTGCTTTTGAAAATTGTTAGATGAATTCCAAAGACTTACTATTGAATAATTTTGGCAGAAGTGTTCAAACATATAGGGAAATAGATAATAGCTCACTTTTCTTTATAGAGATTTCAAGTAGAAAAAAATTGCAGGGACTCTAGGTACAGATTTCAAAAGAAAAAAGCTAACTTTTTCTTCTGTTTTTTTTTGTTTGTTTGTTTGTTTTTTAATTTTTCCCCAACTGCAACTTTTCAGAAATCTTGTTTAGAAATTAGTCTTAAAACTCTCCTGTTTAGTGTTTACTCTAAGAGGTAGATTGTCTTTTAGAGCACGCATTTATGGTATAAAAAAGATTTTAATAGGATTTTGTGCAGCTTTAAATTTTGGGGGGGAAGGGAGAACAACATCAAGAATACATTTTAAATAGAGTTTGTTGAATTATCTTTTAAGTGTAAATGGGCTCTTTGGTTTTGAGATTAAACTTTACTGATTTGTTCTCTGATGACTTTTATCTTTGTGTACTTCCAGAAAATAAACAGAAATACAAATAAATAAATAATAGGTATAAAGCATACATGCATACTGCATACAGAATGCAGAAACAAAGAGTAAGAAAGCAGAAATAAGTCATACATGATAAAAGGGAAGAGAGTAGGAGTGAATATTGACTTGTCTGTGGTCTTTTTATGTAGAGCACTTTTACCCTGTGTAATTCTTCTTTAAGAGATTGCTTTTAGTTCTCTTTCTCCTTTAAATACTGTGTAGATGCCCTGTTATTTTCTTTAAAGCCAAGAGTATTGATCAGTTTTCTATTATACAAATCGCGTTAGTGTGTATGTGCGTGTGCATGCATGCACAAGTTTTTTCTTCAAGGAACATTATTTAAATTTGCTTTTTTATTTTTTAATTCTTCCTAATAAATAGTATACAAAATAGTTGTTGGATTGTCACCACTTTTATGTATTCCCTCTGTGCTATGCTTATACAATATATACATTTTCATGGTGTTTTTTTTTTTTTTTTTGGTAGATTATGTTTAATGAAGAGCTTGGGGATCCTTTTATCATAATTCACAGTATCTCTTTGCTAAAAGCTGAAGAACATTCTATAGCTATCTTAATTCTTCGAATAGAGAAAGAAGAATTGGATATGAAAGGAAGTGGTTTCTATGTTTCTCTGGAGTGGGTCACTATCAGTAAGAAAAATAAAGGTAAAATAAAATAAAATTCTGACTCTCTCTATAGTGATTGCCATCAGTATGTTTTGAAATGCAAAGCTGTCCCTGTAAATGCTGTTTTGTTTTTCCTGGGCACTATTGATTCTAGCACCTGCCACCACAGGTGGGTTGGGTATCTGTAGATAGTTTTTCCTCAGGTATGAATCAGTTATGAGTTAATAAAATAAATAAATAAATAATGTGCTTTCATAGCTAGTTATGCCTTTATATAAAAGGAGACATTATTACAAGACATTACTACATAATTCTTGAAAATTTTTAACATGTATATTTTTAATATTGCTAAGAATTATAGTTTTATGCTACTGTGTTTCTCCAGAGATGAACCAAAAATGCTGGGAAGCACAAATCTGTTACATTAACTACTTCAAATTTATTCATCTTATTTATATAAATTTTCATATCTGTAGCTGTACAGATATATCTTGTGGTAGTTATTCATTTTGGAATGAATAGCCTTCCTATAAAATATATAGTGCCTAAATTTAGGTCATTAAAAGCAAGTAGGATTGCTTTTCTTGCATATACCTGTGAAGGATGTATAGATGTATAATTTTAGTTAATTCATGAAACTATAAGCCTGTTTTTATGTATGTGTGAATTGAATGTATGAATATAGGAGAGGATGCAACCCATATTAATAGAGTAAATAGTATAAGTAAAGATATGGGCTCAACTGAAATGTCTGAGTATTTTTTAAAACAACAACAAAAAAACCCTATCTTCATAGAATAATAAATTTAGTTAATTTACAAAAAGCTTTTGGGATATGGTTGTTGATATGTTAAAAGTGTTTTTTTATATTTGGTTATTAGTAATCTAGATCTCTTTATGTGTAGAAATAATTTCTACTGTAAGCATATTTTATTTTAAGAGACCCCCTTACCAGCAGTTAGAACAGACAGAAAAATAGTCCCCACCACACTTTTTCCCTTATCCTCAATTTGTGGCTCTTTTCAGAAGATGCCTGTCATATACCTGCTGGGAAAATAGACAGACTATAGTCAAGGAGAAGGTAGAACCTTCAGAAGCTGATATTCTAGGTAAGTTAGTCACTTTGAAGGCTAGATCTTTGCTGTCCAATAGGAACTTGTATGAGATGGACATGTTTCGTATGTGCACCATTCACTACCATAGGTACTGTGTAACTATTGAGAAGTTGGAAGGCCAGTGTAACTGAGGAATTGGATTTTAAACTTAATTTTAATTAATTGCTTGTGGCTGGTGGCAACTGCCACCAGCCACAATTGGACAGAATAATCTAAGAGAAAATTGCATTAGATCCAGTATTTTTAAATAATCATTGAAGATAATGAGGTTATGAATATTTTATTCTTACACAAAGATTATTAATGTGAATTGTAATAATAATATTTAGAATATTTAATTTAAAATTAACATGTTTTCAGATTATTTTATTATCCATTTTTGTAATGTTTTGTTCTAACTTATTTAATTTTCTTATAGATAATAAAAAGTATGAAATTACTAAGCGTGATATTCTCCGTGGAAAATCAGTGCCAAATTATGCTGCTATTGAGCCAAATGGAAATGGTCTAATGATTGTCTCCTACAAGTCCTTCAAATTTGTTCAGGTTGATCAAGATCTTGAAGAAAATATGAATGAAGACATGTCAGAGAAAATCCAAGGTGATTTTATGTTTAATCTTTATAAAGCTGTGTGTATTCCTATACATAAACATTTATGTCTGTTTTGTCTTTCCAGTTAGGTTATGGGTTCTACCAGGTGGGATAGATACGTAATTTTAATTTTCTTTTGTATTTTCAAAAAAGACTTTTGTAAAATATACCACCTAAATAGTGGAAGCTATTTAAAATTTAATAATTTTGTGATTATAGAAGATTTTTTTAAATCTCTCAGCTTACTTGATTGCATGTTTAATAAATATTTAAATAAGTTAATAAGCGAATTAATTACTGTTGGCATTTGAAAAATCTGTATGATGGTATTAAGAGTACTAATGTTTTAAAATGAGTTAAACTAATATATATGTTCTTGTCTTTCATACTAAACTGATAGAGTTGCTTGAGGGCAGAATCAGGATTTTCTCAAGGTTGAATGAATGAATAAAGGTTATATTTTAGAATGAAAAAATTAACGTCTTTAAGAAGAAATTTATATTTACATATTATTTTATAAGATACATATTATTTTAAAACTATTCAAAAACATCCCTTCATAGTCACTGTTCATATTTCTGATGTTCACAGTCAGGGATGTAATTTATAAATATTTCCACCAGGTTTATTATGTATATACACACCTCTAAGTACAAAAAGTTATGCTTGGCGCTTTAGTTAGCCTTTAAGCACCTTTGTTTCTTCATATATTATGTGGTTTTTGTTAGATTCTCTTCTATTCTGTCTTAATTATAGTGTTAAACCCTCCTAAAACTTTTCCAGATTGACTGTTCATATCCGCATGCCCTCTAGAACTTCTTTGATGAGCAGTTGGGCAGGAAGGAAGAATGCCCTGGTCATTGGAACCATTATGCCAGATAGCTAGGACCATGTAGTTGAAGACATGTAGTAGGAAGGCATGTGATAGCCCAAGTGGAACACAACTTGTGTTTAAATCACTAATTACTAGTCCAGATATTGTTTTATTGTTGACTTCTTATATCTTGAATTCATTATTTTTTAAGAATTTTCACAAAATAATTTTCAAAAGTTAGGAATTTTTTTATTAATCAGCATGTTTAAACTTTTCTGAGTATACATACTAGTTTCATTTTCTGTAAATCTCAGAAAGACTGTGTCTGTTGGCTATTTGGTATTGTCATAATAATACAAATAATAATATTTTTTCTTAAATCCTAAAACATAATTTCTAAAAGCACAGAAAAACTCTAAAAACAACCAACAATCAAGAAAATTTAGATGTTTGTTTTTGGTGAGGAACTCAAAAATTTTGACTTGCCCTTTAGTTTGTTTTCATGCCTCTTTATACTAAAAGTTCATGTAATTTTACAGACTCTTGCTATCCTCATTGTTTGGCTGAAGTCTTCCATTGGGTGATTATTAAATAAAAACTGCTTGGATAAACTTTTGAGGAAGACATATTTTATATTCTTTTCAAACAGGAATCCAGTGTGTGTCGGGGGAGGGGGGGAAGGGGGGGTGAGTATAGGGAGGTAGGTATGAAATGGGGATGAGGCATTGTTGTCCATTGTATTTTATGAATCCTTATTTCCTGAACAGTAGGTAAGACTGGAAGAGGAGAATGTCAAGTAAAATTGCTACAATTCTTTAAGGGAAAATTCCCCAAAGTCTATGTGGGTTCATTTATAATTACTTTTTTTTGTGAGATAATCACTAGAAGATATGCTAAGATTCTTTTAGAGATGGATAGTCTTTTTTATGTTCTAGTCTCTAATTTTGTATGTTGTAGTCTTGTTTTTATTACATAATGCAGTTTTCTTTTCTCAGTAGAACCTCTGTATTATTGGCAACAAACTGAAGATGATTTGACAGTGACAGTACGGCTTCCAGAAAACAGCGTTAAAGAAGATGTTCATGTGCAGTTTTTACCTGATCACATCCACATTATGCTGAGGGATTGCCAGTTATTGGAAGGAAAGCTGTATTCATCTATTGATCATGAAAGCAGTACATGGATAATTAAAGAGAATAATAGGTATTTTTTTTATAGTTTTATGTTTGAAATTTTACTTTTTTGTTATTTTTATTTTTTCTTTTATTTTTACTCTTTCTACAGTTGTTATATCAAAGATGAATACAATAGTTCTGTTTGCATTTCTGATTTTTTTTCAAATAAATTAAAAAACAGATTTTTTCACATCACACAGCATAATTTTGGTTAAGATTAAAGATACTAATGTAGTTATTGCTTGCAGTAGGTAGAAGTGTTTGTTATTACCAGCTCTGGGTAGAGTAATAACACCAGGCAAAATGGTTATTTATTTTAATTTTCACTCTTAAACTGTTAAATAGAAATCTTTTTTTTTTCTGTTAAGCTTCATTTGCTTACTAAATAATACAACTACCATCCCTACTTTCCATCCAGAGATATTTCATGTTTTCTAACAACATACACATCTTTTTTCTTTTTTTTTTTTTTTAAGTTTTTGACACATACTATGCACAATTTATACATCTTGCTTTTGTTCATTTTCAACAATAAATTGGGTTAAATATAATTCATCAAGCAGTAATCCAGCAAAGGTCTAGGGGAATAGCTGAATTTCATGCAAACAGTTTGAGTGTTCAACACATGAACATAGACCACTATTTTTTTTCAGTAAATTTGAGGTTTTTGGTTATGATTTTGTGTTACAAAAGATAATTACAATGAGGCGTAGGTGGTATTGTTGGCTTAAAAAAAACATGATTTTCTGTGCTTGATTAAATTGTTCATCTCTCTCATTTTCCAGTAGTTAATGTTCTTTCTCACTTTGAAAGGGTTTGTTAACTAGGTTGTATCTTATTATGTATGTTTCTTTTTGCTTGGATAGTAGGATCTGATGCTGGTTTTAAAATGTAGAAACGCAGTCATGCTGAAAGGGCTATGTTGAGGTGTGCAAATTAACAATGGTTCATTCTTCGTAACTAAGATTATGTGAGCTATTTTAAACATCTTGAGGTAGCAACTAAGAATGTGTTTATACATTCTGGTCACTGGGTAAAAGTTCTTAAAGGTTATTTACATGTATTTTTTCAGAGAGGCAAAATAGTTCAGTAGTGAAAAACATGGACTTGGAGCCAGGCTGCTTTACTAGCTTGTGACCTTGGCAAGTTATTTAACCTCCTTTAAGTTCTTTTTTTCCCCTTGCTTGTAAAATGAACATAATGGTACTTACTTAATTTGGTTGTGATGAGCAATAAGTGAATTAAAACATGCAAAGTGCTTAAGACGATGCATGGTGTATGGTCAATGTTAGGTAAATATAAACTGTCATTATTATCTTCATCATCAAGATTAGCCTTTTTTTGGTATGGAGCGGACCAGTGATGGAACTTAGGGGCACTCGACCACTGAGCCACATCCCCAGCCCTATGTTGTATTTTATTTAGAGACAGGGTCTCACTGAGTTGCTTAGTACCTTGCTTTTGTTGAGACTGGCTTTGAACTCATGATCTTCTTGCCTCAGCCTCCTAAGCCACTGGAGTACAAAAGTGTACCACTGTGCTTGGCTTAGCCTTTTACTTAGAAAATATAACTTCATCTGGGCATTGCTGATTATGGTAGTAATTTTCAATGCTAATGATAGGATCTCCTGTCTCTTAAAATAACTTTTAGAAAATTTTAAAATGCTGTAATTAATTCATGAGGTGGTAATAATAATAGCCTTAAAAAAGAATGATAAGCTTACATGTTCTGTTTGATAATAAGTATAATTGTATTTTTGAAATTGTTTGCTTGCATTTGTGTTCCACAGCATGGGTTAGCGTAGCATATGTACCAAAGATGTCACGTGGAAAAGGTCACTTTGCTGTGGAACAGCTCCTACCATCCCATTTTTTTTTTCTGTTGCAGCAACGGCTGCTCACAGAGCATCTTACTTGAATTTCTTCTCCTATTGCCACTGATCAAAGGCCAGCTGCCTTCTGTGTCAATCATCTGCCCTGACTCAGCTCTTCCCTCTCCTGCATCATCAGTCCCTGATCTCAGGGTTCCCTAACAGACATTTTTTATTATTTTTTTATTTCTGTTTAATGGTTCAAATGTACAGAATTAGATTTTGAATAAGTTAATAGAGACTACATTAACATCTTTATTTCCCTGTATTACCAAAGTTGTTTTCCTAATTCCTACATTTCTTTTCAATTCTTTAAAATCTCTACAATAAAATTAACATTTGCATTGATTTAACCAACCTGATAATTTGATTAATAGATACATATTAATGGTTATTAGTTTGTGAAAATAAAGTTACTTGTTGGTTTCAGATACCAAGAACTACCTTATGGTTGTAGGCTTTCCTTTATGTACATCAACCCCCATTTACCATTATCTCATTTCCATGCTACTTGTGCATTTTTTTGTACTTTAATTTTAACATTCTGCACACCTGGACAACCACAGTACTTTTTGAGTAGATTCATTTTTTGTAGTCACTCCCCTTTGAAAGCCAGCGTTTGGGGCATTATTCCAGTGGTATTTTCTTGTTTGTTTATTAAGTCTAAATTATTTGCCCTTGAATTATAGGTTTTCTATCATATGCAAAGCTAAAATGAACAGGATTTTGGGTAACATACTTTTTGGATACCAGAGGAGTATTTCTGTAGAAGATTCTTCTGCTTGTTTTTGATAGTATAACTTGCATAGTTGTTTAATACCACTTATCTCATTTAAACTTTTAGCTTGGAGATTTTCTTGATTAAAAAGAGTGAAGGATTGACATGGCCTGAGCTAGTGGTTGGTGATAAACAAGGGGAACTTATAAGAGACTCAGCCCAATGTGCTGCCATAGCTGAACGTTTGATGCATTTGACTTCTGAAGAACTGGTAAGCAGTTGCAGTAGTAGTGTGACTTTCCAAGAATCCAGAGTATGTTATGTGAGGATTGTCCCATGATTTTCAAATAGTATTTTGCTTTGACAAGTATAAAAGACATAGATTCAGTACTATTGACCTGATTAATGTCTTAAAATGACTTAAGTTCTATTTCTTACATGGTGCGAATTCATATATGTGTGGGCATATTGTATAGGGGTGTGTGTGTATGTATTTATGTATCTGCATATAGTCTCCTTTAGAAGAATTAACTAATAAATGCTGCCAGGAACAAATAATTATTTAATACTTTATGCTAATAATCTACTTATCATTGACATTTTCTAAATAATCTTAGATTATCACAAGGATATATATGTAGATTATATATAGTATAGTTATTTTTGATAAAGTAAATTCTTGTAATGAGTACAATGACTAAGACAATACTTATTCAGCCATGGGGTTGAAAATGTTCCCATGCTAATTTGGACAGATACAGCAAAAAGTCAGTTATATATTCGTTTACCAAAAATTATATCAGTTTATATAGAATGTCTGCTTTATTGCCATCTTGAATAATAATGATGAAGGCGGCTACATTAACAATTATCCTATAGCCTTAGTTGCATCTTAAAGTAGAAAACAAAGTTTGGAATATTGAAAGTGAATGTCTTTGTCAAAAGGAAACATGACAAAAATAGAATTGGCCCCAATAATTGAAAATTTCAGCAAACACTGGAATTTATACGTAGACTACAAAACTTCAGTTTCATAGCTTTTTAACACAAGCCATGCAGGCTACAGAAATACTCCTCTGATATCCAGAGAATATGTTACCCCAAAACCCTTTCATTTTAGTTTTGCATATAATAGAAAACCTAAAATTCAAGGGCAAAATATTTAGGTTTAATAAACAAACAAGAAAGTACCACTGGAATGATGCCCCAAATGGCTGGCTTTCAGAGGGAGTGACTGCATTCATTCGTTCAGCAAGTATTTATTGTGTATAATATTTCCAGGCTAATATTAATAAAAGACTTGTTTTGAAACAAGTGTTTTTTCTAACTACTTTTTAAACCTGGTGGTTTCAAAGACATATTTGTATTTATGAGAAAGTTACGTATACATAGACATCATTATGTTTGTTACATTCTGAAAAGACAGTGCAGAATGAAAAGACAGTCCTGTCATCTGCAATTGAGAGCAGTTTTGTGTTTTTGAAATTTTCAAACTTACTTCATGTGGTGGCTATACTCTACTGTTAAATAGAATCACGAATGGTAAAAACAGACATTCCTATTATCATCTTTAGGAAAAGAGTATTTCACTATAAAGTGTGGTAGATTCTTTTTTATCAAATTAAAGAAATTTTCTTGTATTCCTAGTGTACTGAGAATTTTTCTTCTGAATGGCTATAGAATTTTCAGTACTTGTGATAATACTTGTTTTGTTTTCTATATGATATTTTATTTTTAATTTTCATATCTAGAGATTTGAATTCTTTTATATCTTTCATATGTCTACATGATTGTGTTTTCCTTTACATTTTTGAGTACATAGAACTGGTTTATAATAGCTGTTTTAATGTCCTTCTGTGCTGACTCCATCATTCTGTCATCTCTGTGGCTATTTTTATTGGTTATGTATTTGAAATTAATTTTAATTATTGCTATAATCACAACATTTCTAAGGGTGAGTAAATGCATTTCCTTACTGTTGTTTTTTGACTTATTTTTTGACTTATTTATTTCATTTTATAATCTAAGAATCCAAATCCAGATAAAGAAAAACCTCCTTGTAATGCTCAAGAGTTAGAAGAATGTGACATTTTTTTTGAAGAGAGTTCCAGTTTATGCAGATTTGATGGCAGTACGTTAAAAACTACTCATGTGGTAAGTTCTTATAATAGTGTTTCAAAAATTTTCTAAATAAGTAGAGAAGTTACTCAGATGATAATTAAGTGACCAAATAAGTGTTTTGCAAAAGTAGCTTGATTATCAGTTAATGACTGTGCTATTGAAGTCGTACCAAATATTTATGCTTAAATCCCATCATTCTATAAAGTAGCATTGTTCCACAACACTAAATCTAATAAAACAGCATTTCATTTTTTTGGTACTACAGTGTGTTGATATTTTTCAGTTGGTTTTTTTTCTGTACCAGTGTTTTATATACAGTTGTGACTCTATAATGCATAACTTTATATCTTCTTTTTTCATTGAACATTAGGACATAAACATTTCATGGTTTTTCTATCCCTTGTTAAATGGTTGGATTGTTTGTCCTATAATATTGTTGTTAGGAGGGTAGGTATTATATAACTTTTTAACTGCATTATTCATGAAGCTGCTAAAATAATTCCTTTGTTATATGAAGCTTTTCTATATTCATGAATATTTATCTAATGAAGAGTTAACAGAAATCAAATTCATGAATCATTGACTGAGTGACCAACTGAGTTCAGTTTTAATCTCATCAGTGATGTTTTTGGTTATTGCCTGTTTCTCTGCATCTTTACCTGCACCTTCAGTTTAGCTGTAGAGATGGTTCTCACAAAATCAACTCTAATCTGATCTTTACTAATTGGTATGCAAGACACAGCAGATTTTGTTTTAATATGAGTATTTTTTAAAACTGTTGGCTGTTCATATATTAACTATTCTTTTGTGAGCAACTTTTTTATTTGACTTAGTGTTTCTTTGAATCATGTGGCCTGTTTTAAACTTGGAAAAATCCTTCTTTATCAATATTTAATTTTTTCCTTTTTTTCCCATTTTGGAATATTTTTATTATTCAACTCCTTAAATTGTTTTTTTTTTTCTTTCTTTCTCTCTTTGGTGTATCTCAAATATGTCACAAGTAAGTATTTTCCCTTGAGAATTACATTCTGTTTAAAAGCTTTGAGAATATTGCATCAGTACTACAGAATATTGCCTGGAGTGAGTCAGTACAATCACAATTTCGGCATTTGGTCGTCTGCTTTGATCTAGATTTTTAAATTTTAAAACTTATGAGATATTTATGCTTAGGGGAATCTTGAGTCATTAGATCATACTACACACTCAAGTGTATATTACAGAGTTGATTTTGTGAGAACCATCTCTACAGCTAATCAGTGGCTGATTTGGAGCTACACATAAAGAAATTACTCTTATTACCAAATCTAGAAATGATGGGACTTTAGGACACTCAGTCTAAGCAGAAGCAACAGAGTCAAGGGAATAACTTGTACTTTTGTTATTCTGTTTTTAGAACTCTTTGAGTCTTTGTTATAGGGCTTAAAGGCTCAAATGTTAAGAAATGTTTGCCAGATTTGGTCTGTTGTCTCTATCTTATAGAGAATTGGGGGAAAGTGTATTTTAGCAGAATTCATGAAACCAATTAAAATAGGAACTTGATTTACTTAATCTAAATTTCCCCCACCTTCTTAGAGGTTAAAAGAAAATCTCTTAACTGTTCCTCTTATTTACTTTACCTTGTGTGTTTGTTTTGGTTACTTAACAGATGTCTTTAATGGCTGGGAATTATTCTCAAAATTGAGTTGTAAAATTGAGCATTTCTAGATCTTGCTTAGACTTGCAGTGGCACAGGACCAATGACTAGGCCAAGGTGCTATTGAAGCTGTACCAAAATTAAGTATTGATTTTATAGTTAATTTTTATCCCTGCGCTGCTCTGCCTCCCATCACCCTATAATACTAGTAAGTTCTAAAAAGCATGTGGACAGCATCTTGCTCATCACAGGATCCCCAAAGTTTATGATTCACAAGTGTTTAATAAATATTTTTAGACTGATTTCTTGGTAGCAATCATGAAAATTAAGAAAAAAAAAAGCTTCAGGTCATCTTTGCTTTTAAGAAATTGACTTTTACCTTTCAGTCTGCCTTAAATACTCAGTGACTCTTGTAACTGAAGAGTGAAGTGTTTGGGGAAGATGATAATGACCAATCTGGGTACTGATACAAAGCCAGATAATGAAAGCTGTTTAGATTTCCTAGGAATTTTGCTTCCTGGATGTTGTTTATTTCCAACATATTCCATAGATGATGCCCTTAATTGTGAGCAAATGAGGGCCATCACACAACTTCTCTTCTCTTTAATGCCTAGGGTTAAATTTTAGAAAATCCCTCTCAAGGTGTGACTTGATAGAAGATTCTTAATTCTGATTCATTGAACCTTATATGTTTTTGTAATGAAGAATCTGGCTTCTCCTCCTAAAGTTATAATCCTAAAAGCTGTAACTTCTAGTTATTATTTTTTGCCTAACTTTTATATGGAAAGCACCTGATCTTAGTTGTCATAATCTATTTTCTTTTAAGATTTCAACAATTTGTAATATGTATTTCAAAAAATACCAATCTTGCAAAGCTTGTGATACAGTGGGCTTAATTTTAAAACAAATTTTAAAACATTTTGGTATTTTTCAGCACCCCCAACAATTCAGGTATATAAGGTGATAAAATGCTCATATATTTTAAACTTGTAAAATGTGGACAATACTTTTTTTAATCTTGTTACTAGGGATTAAATCCAGAAATGCTTAATCACTGATCCACATTCCCAGCCCTTTATACTTTTCGTTTTGAGACAGGTCCTTGCTAATTTGCTGAGACTGGCCTCAAACTTGGCTCTCCTCTGCCTCAGCTCCCAAATCACTGGGATTACCAGTGTGTACCACCACGCCTGGCTTCATACATGTTTAAGCATGTATGAAATGTTGACAGCTTCCATTTTGTACAGTATTCTTCATAGTATGTAAATATGGGTATAAATTAAAATATTATTTTAATAATATGGTGGTATGCTTTATTTTTAATAAAATGAAGTTGTACTATAAAATAGACTCAATAAAATATAAAGTTAGGTTCTCTGTGAATTTTAATTCATTTTAGAACTGCTAAATAGTATTGATTACTAGTTTAATGTTGGTTACTGAGAGACCTCCAGTTGATCTCATTTCTTGTGTTCGATCATGTTACTTAAAACCAAGGAGTCACAGAGAACTAAAATAAAACCTTTATTGCTGAGCAATTATAATACAAGGCTTAGTAGATCTTCTTACTGTACCCTGGAATTTAGCAGCTTTCACCATAATTACACAATGCCAAACCAGCTCTTACTGCCCCAGGAGTTGTCCCTGGAGGGCCCTCAAGTGCCTTAGAGGAAAAAGTAATAGAATTGAGCAGAACATGCCCAGATTTTTCCTCTCATTTACCAACCAGTTGTGATTTCACTCCTTGGGGATTTATAAAAGCTAGATTATTATCAGTAGCTAATCTGCTAAGTGTCATGTGGAAACATCAAAAGTTTGGAAGAAGTATAAATATATAATAAACAGAGACAATCCTTCCAACCTTGAAAAAACCTTGGGTTTGTAGAAGTAGCTGTATTTAATCTCCATTTTATAGATATATTAGGCCAAGCTGAGATGAAGTTTATATGAGATTACTCATAGAACCAATATTAGAAGCTAAACTATGGGCTTCCAGTATGTTTTGCTATAATTTTCCCTAAATACTGGTATCATAACTTTGAAAATTGGAAATCCTAAGCTTCTATATTCAGTACCTACTTTTGAATAAAATGTGATCTGACTTTGAAATGTGAATGATAGACTTCTGTGATAAACAGGTTATGTTTTCAGAAAATTCAGAGATTATACAGTCCCTCATTATACCATAACTCTCAGAGACAAAGGTTGATGAAACCTTTCTTGTATTCTGTACATACTTTGAAATTTTTTAATCACAGTTAAATCTGGTTTCATTTGCTAGAGCTGCCTTAGCAAAGTATCATTAACTGGGTGGCTTAAACTATTGTATACTACAAGTCTGAGATCAAGGTGTTAGAAGTGTTAGTTTCTTGTAAAGACTCCCATAATGGCATGGTTTTCTCTCTGTTTCTGCATCCTAATCGCTTATAAAGGACAACAGACAATAGTCCTGTTGGATTAGGGTCTACCTAAATCACCTCATTTTAACTTTTTTAAGTTGCTATTCCAAACTACAGTCACATTCTCAGATAGTAGAGATTAGGAATTCCACATATGAATTTGAGGAGATAAAACTCAGTTCATTACCATATCCTTCACTTGGATTTTAACAGTTGTTAACGTTTTGCAAATTTTTCTTTCTTTCTTTTTTTTTTTTTTTTACTTTTTTAAAGCAGAAACATTTAGTAACAAGTTAAAGAAACTGTGTTTCCTTACCCATACTATTTCATATATATATATACACACTAAAACTGAAGGCCTTTTTTATGTAGTGATAATAAAATTAATGAAGCTTAACATCAGTACACTTTTATCTAATATAGATTTAAACTTGAATTTTACCAATTGACCAAATAATGTTCTAAAGTAAAGTTTTTCCCCCTACACATGATCTAATCCTATGAACATACTGCATTTAATTGTTTTGTTGTTGTTATTGTTTGTACCAGGGATTGAACCTAGTGTGCTTAACCACTGAGCCACATCCCAGGCCTTTTTTAATATTTTATTTAGAGATAGGGCCTTGCTATTTTATTTTGTGCCTTTTATGTATTGTTTTGAAATTTTTCCTCATCAGATTTAGTGCATTTTTTCCCCAAAATACTATGCATTATGCAAGCGATTGTTTCTTTCCCAGTGTATCACAATAGGAGGATCTTGGCATCACTTTCTCCTGTTTTGTGTTGTAAAATTTGATTAGAGTAAAAAAAACTTGGTGGCTATCACTTAAACTTATTATCTTCTCCTTTGAATTAATAAAAAGTACTCGGTGTGAAGATCAGAGTAACCCTTTTGAAGGGTTAAGTAGATAATGTCATTTTCCTATTCTCATCTTCCCTGTAGTGGGTTCCTGTATGTTACGTTAGAAATAATGTCTAGTGTCTTTACCGTGGTCTTACAAGCAGTCTTCAAATTTTGACTCACTCTGTGTTACATTTTAAATTGAGACTTAACACATGTACATCAATGCAGCAATGGTGTATTCAGTGCTATGAAGTCATTCTTCTTTGTTACTGAGTAATGTTCCATTGCATGTGTATATACACCACTATTTCTTTAGCCATTTATCTGTTGATGGGCATCTAGGTTGGCTCCATAGTTTAGCTATTGTGAATTGAACTGCCATAAACATTGGTGTGGCTATGTCACTGTAGTGTGCTTATTTTAAATCCTTTGGATATATACCAAAGAGTGGGATAACTGGGTCAAATGGTGGTTCCATTCCAAGTTTCCGAGGAATCTCCATACTACTTTCCGGAGTGGTTACACCAATTTGCAGTCCTACCAGCAATGTATGAATGTATCTTTTTTCCCCACATCCTCAACGACATTTACTGTTATTTGTATTCTAGATAATTGCTATTCTGACTAATGTGAAATTTCAGTGTAATTTTAATTTGTGTTTCTCTAATTGCTAGAGATGTTGGACTTTTTTTTTTTTTTTTTTTAAGAAGTATCTGTTTAGTTTCTCTGCCATTTTATTGATTGGGTTATTTGGTGTTTTGTTTGTTTTTGTTTTGGGTGTTAAGCTATTTGAATTCTTTGTATATCCTGGAAAATAATACTGTGTCTGAGATGCAGATGGCAAAGATTTCTCCCATTCTGTAGGCTTTCTCTTCATGTTATTGATTATTTCATTTGTGGTGAAGAAGTTTTTTAGTTTGATGCCATCTAATTTATTGATTATAGATTTTACTTTTGCACATTAGGAGTCTTGTTAATGAAGTCAGTTTCTGAACAAATATGATGGAGTGTTGAACCTACATTTTGTTGTAGTACCTGCAGGGTTTCTGTTTTAATTTCTAGGTCTTTAATCCACTTTGAGTTTTGTGCAGGGCAAGAGATAGGAGTTATCATTCTTTTACATATGGATATTCAATTTTTTTCAGCACCATTTGCTGAAGAGACTATCTTTTCTCCAGTGTATGTTTTGGGCCCTTTTATCTAGTATGAGATAACTGTATTTGTGTGGATTTTTCTGTGTCTTCTATTCCATTGGTCTTCTTGCCTTTTTTATTGCCAGCACCATGCTGTTTTTCTTACAGTAGCTCTTCAGTATAATTTAACGTCTGGTATTATGATGCCTCCTGCTTCATTTTTCTCAGTTCGGGTTGTTTTTGCTATTCTAGGCCTCTTGTTTTTCCAAATGAACTTGATGACTACTTTTTCTAATTCTATGAAGAACATCATTAGAATTTTGATAGAAATTGCATTGAATCTGTATGGCAATTTTGACAATATTAATTCTGCCCTTTTTTTATTAATACTGCCTATTTTATTTGTTAAGAGTTGCTTTATGGCCAAAAATATCATCTGTTTTAGAAATGATCCATGTGCTGCTAAGAAAGTATATTCAGTTATTGATGGATGAAAATATTCTATATGTTAAAGCTAAATCATTGTATGTTTTAGTCCTATACCTTCTTTATTTAGGTTTTGTTGGAAAGATCTATCTAATGATGAAAGAGGCATGTTGAAGTCTCCCATATTATTGTGTTGTGGTCTATTTGAATCTTGATATTGAGAGGCGTTTGTCTGATGTACATAGATGCCCCATTGTTTACTATTGTTTCTTGTAAGATTCCCATAAACAGTATAAAGTGACCTTCTTGTCTCTTCTGATTAACTTTGGCTTGAAGTCCACTTTATCTGATATAGAATAGAAACCCCTACTTGTTTATCAAATCCACGTGAATGATGTTTTTTTTCCCGTCTTTTCACCTTCAGTCTGTGCATGTCTTTGTCTATATGAGGTGGGTCTCTTGGAGACATTATATTGTTAGGTTCTGTTTTTTAATCCAATGTCTTCTGATTGATGAGTTTAGACCATTTACATTCAGTATTATTGAGAGATGATTTTTATTCCCTGTCATTTTGGTTTATTTCTAGTTTTTAATTTGCATTAGTTTCTCCTTTGGTTAATTATTTTTCTAGTATAGTTCCTCCCTCTGCTGGTTTTCATTTTTATTTTTTATTTCTTCATGAAATATTTTATTCAGTATGTTTTGTAGTGTAGGCTTTCTATTTGTGAATTCTTTTAATTTTTTTTTAATATTTTTTAGTTTTAAGTGGACACAATATCTTTATTTTTTTACATTTATGTGGTGCTGAGGATCGAACCCAGTGCCTCGTGAATGCTAGGCGAGCATGCTACCACTGAGCCACCACCCCAGTCCCGAATTCTTTCAATTTTTATTTATCGTGGAAGGTATTTATTTCATCCTCAGCTCTGAAGCTTAATTTGGCTGGGTACAGTATTCTTAGTTGGCATTCATTTTCTTTCAGTGCTTGGTAAACCTAGCTTATAAAGTGTGGGTTGAAAAATCAGCTTATATCTAGATTGGTTTACCTCTAGATGTGAAAAGCTGTTTATCTTTTCTTGGTCTCATGCCATGGAGCAGCTTGGAAAGTAGCCTCCTTTTTTCTGCCATCTTTTGAGAGCTCAAAAAAACTTTATACATTAATTTTGGACCCAAAATGCATGAATAACTTTTCTATACAAGTTGACTGTCAAAACTAGAATACAAACATTTTATAGTATGTGGATTACCGTATCTGATGGTTGCTTAATAGTTATCTAAAGTGGTTTTCAGGAACACAGTGATGAACGTGGATTTGGAAGCACATATGAGTTTAAATTATAGCCACTACTTACTAGCTTAACTTAAAGCTCAAACCTCTCAATTTCTTGATATTAAATTTCTTCTACTATAGAATGAGATCATAGTCCTAATTCTCAGGTAGTGAAGCTTAAATTTGGTAGCAAATACCGATCTGCTCAATACTTCATACATACTCAGTACGGAATAAATAATATTAACAATACATCCTATGTGTAGAGTATGAATTTGGAATCAAAACTTTCAATCTTGTTGGAATTTCAAGAAGTACTTTACTTCTGGATAGATAAAACCTTTTTCTTAATATTATTTTTCATTTTAATTTTGTAGTAGCTGTGATTAAAGGTTGTTTAAATGTCTTCACTTTGACATTTAATCTTCAGAAGTCTTTAATTACTAGGTGTTCCACAAAGAGAATTAAGAAACAATCAAGTGACTACTTGAAATGCATGTTCCAAATTTTCTCTAGAGAATATTTACTCTAATTGTAGTCTTCATTGGTATTTCAAAGATAAATATGACCTTTTCTACAATAAACATGGAAATAGAAAAAATAAGAAATTATATTTTTTATTGTCGAAAGGTTTTATGAACTTAAAAGTTGCTTTTCTTTTTAAGCAATGCAGTATTTATTTGGCATTGACAACACATGAATTTTTGAAATAGTTAACTTTTTCCATTTAAATACCAAAACTACATTTAAAGCCCTTCTTCCCCACTTGGAATTTTTTAAAAAAATTTTTACCCAATATTTATGTAGAGCATTCTGAAGAGAAAGTAACATTTTATGATTCTTGACTATTATCATCAGTATGAACCCGTTAGCATGCTGTGTATTTCTATAGTAATACCTTTAGAGACATTTGAAGTAAGGGGAATTCTTTGCCCTTGTAACCTACTCCAGTTTAAAAACTCCTTCGCTGGTGGTACTTGGTTTGTTTTTATTCTTGGCACTACTAATAAGCTACTGGATATTACTACTTATCTCTGACACTGTTTGCCCAAAATAGCCATCCTTTTTATTATTTACTATTCCATTTTGCTCATCTATCAAGTTGTAAACCCAGTGGATTTTTGTTAACAAACAGAATTTATAGTTCTCTAGTGAACAGTAGAGTTTGTGGTACCTGTTATTTTGTCATGGTGGTACTGGGGATTAAAAGCCAGCACCTCACACATACTCAGAAAAGCAGAGCTACATCCCTACCCCATATGTCACCTGTTCATGACTCAAAAACTTTTAGAACATCTTGTTCTTAATTCTTTTGTGTAATTTCCCATTATAGATAATGGGTAATTGTCTTACTTCTGTTTTGTCCACGTAAAATTTAACACAGTATCTTTGTTCTTCAAACATTTTCTTTGTTTTTCTAATATGGATATTTTCTGTCGTTATAGGATCATACAAAATATACTATAATCATGCTTTTTAATTACCACACTTAATTTCCATTGGCTTAGCAAAACTAGTTATTTTAGTTACTTTGTAACCTTTATTCTTATTTGGTTTTCCTTAGGAGAAAATTCAGTAATCTAAGCTTTTCTAAGTTTCAGGGAACAGAGAAATCCTTTTTGTATCAGATGATGGGTATGAGCGTATATGGGGACTTTAAAGAACAATCGAAACTATCTCTTCAGATCTGGAGAGCTAAAGGCCACTCTGGGGATCAGTGCACTTTAACAATAATGGAACACTCTTTGAAAAATAACACATAGTTCAAATGATTAGACAGTCTACTTGTCTCTTGGAAATCAAGTGTCCCTTGCTCTCTACCTTAGCACTTTACCATTTTGATCACATTGTCACCTTCTGTATTTGCTTCTGCTAAACATTCTTTTATTAATCACTCCCTCACTTTCTACAAGTCATGGTTTCTGCTTACTGTGTCGTCCTCCTAGCTAGTTGTCTTTTACCTTCTTCTTAGTTTAAATTACTTTTGCATGTGGACTTCCCTAAGAAGACTTCATTGTTTTGACCAGCTATTATCTAGTATGTGAAGTACTTGTTTGCCAACAACATTTTGATCATTTTCATATATTAATGGATAAAAGATAGGCATCTAACCCCAAAGTGAAATTACCTTTGATTCTGTTATGTAAGCCAGGAGAGTGGAATCCTACAGTACATAATTTGCCTGCTTTGCAAATGGAACATCTTGTAGATACTGAGCTATCACTAGTTTGTTGACTATAAGTCTTGAATTTTTTAGGCAAGGTTACCAATACTGATCAAGGGAATTCTGGCTTTTTTTGTCTAAGATATTAAAAGTTGGAAAAGTTGTCCATTCCACTGTAACAAGAGAAGATTAGATTATCTAAATAATCATAACTTAAAATTTTTTTGTTAAGAGAGTTAAGGTTACATTACATGACAGTCTCATCTTCCTCCTATTATCAGGTGAATCGGTGTTCCTATCCCATCTCTCCTTGGTGGTACCTGCAAGCAGGAACACCAGTTCACCTGATAATAGGAGGAAGATGAGACTGTCATGTAAATGGGTATGGGGATTCAGCCAACAAATTGCTAAAGTCCTAAAGTAGTAGGAAACAACAAAGTATGCACAGATAAGGGTATTTTCATACAGTTGCAAGTTGTTCTTTATGAACCTTTACCAGGTACTAATGAGAAAGACTGGTAAAAGAGCAGGAGACTAGAGAAAAACTGGTATAGAATTGGAGGAGGGTAATATCTTATATGGTGGAAAATGTTTGTAGTCCTGACTGGATTATTTTTCTTGTGTAATAAAAGCCTACACTGCTGAAGGAAGTGCACCAAATCTTAGCACACCATTGTCTCAGAAGATTTGTAGCTTAGGGAAACGATAAAGAAGAAAAACACCACCATATCCATGTTGGGGAAGAGAGCAGAAAAATCATCCAGAGTAGTAGAAGTTTCCTACTCCTTTGGAAAGTGGGCATCACTGGAAATGCTCCGGCCCTGAGACTGAGGCCATAGATACTGAAACTAAAGCAGAAAATACAGAGTATCCTATCTTCAACTCTCTGATCCTCTTGTGTCATTAGACTAGAAAGCACCAAGTAATAGGTAATGGCAGTCTGCCATCAAAAACAGAGCAAGAGCATAGAGACTCAGTGCACAGAGAATGCCTAATGCTGGGAGTGGAATAGTACCATTGAGAAACTTTCTCCAGCAACTTGGTTTCCCCCAAAGCACAAGGGGACACTGAAGGAATTTGAAGCTAGTGATGCCCTGAAGCTAACCCTATCATCAACAAAACCCAAATTCAGATCAGTCCTGTCTCAATCTCCCAGTGAAGCACATAATCTCCTACACTAATGGCCTAGTAGAAGTGTGTTCTTTCTTAAGCATAAGTACTATATACCATATTCTCTGCTATTTTATATGAATTCCAGTATTTAATCAAAATTATAAGACACACAGCCAGGCATGGTGGCACATATCTATAATCCCAGCTACTCGGAAGGCCAAGGCAGGAGGAGAGCAAAAGCCTGCCTGAGCAAATTAGTGAGACCTTGTCTTAAAATAAATAAATGAAAAGGGCTAGAGTTGTAGCTTAGTGGTAGGGCACCCTGGGTTCAATCCCTAGTACACACAGAAAAATAAAAAGTAAAAGGTACCCACAAAAAAGTAAAAACATCCCATTGTCAATAACAAAGGAAACAGTAAAACTAAGTTCAGATGACCCATGTTTTGGTCATCAGGCAATTTAAACAGTATTTAATATGTTAAATGAATAGTGCAAGGGTAACAAATGCCAAATTTTAGCAGAGAAGTAAATTGCAAAAGACTGAAGAAAAATGCAAGGAATTTAAAACAAACTAACAATCAAAGAAGAATGCTTCCAACAAGCTTTTCATTTTTCTCAACACATCTTTTATTGTTTGGATCTTTAATCTCTTTGGAAAACCTCATGTTTTGAAAGCATGATCTACAATACAGAAGGTTCAGGGGTACACCTTTTAATCAAGGATGAGAATTGTAACTTCATCAGTGGATTAATCCATTTGACTGGTAAATAATTTGAATGGACTACTAGTTGGTAACTGTAGGCACATTGAGCATAGTTGGAGAAAGAAAGACATTAAGGGAATGCTGTTGGGGATTATATCTTGTCCTTGGCTCCTTGAGTCCATGGTATTTATTTCTCTCTCTGCTTCCCAACTGCCATGAGCTGAGCATTTTTTTCTGCCATTCCCTTCCACCATCATGTTCTGCCTAACCTCAGGCCCAGAGCAATTGAGTTTGTTTGTTGTTTATTGAACTTCTGAAACCAAGTGCTCAAAATAAATTTTCTTTCTCTAATTTGTTCTTGTCAGGTATTTTAGTCACGGCAAAGAAAAGCTAACTAGCACAGTATGCATGGAACAAAAAAAGAAAAAAGAAAAATCAGTGACCTTGGAGACAGGCTATTAAAAATTGTAAGAACTTAAACCAAAGTGGGGGTGGGGGTTAAAAGAAAAATCCAATAGCTGTAGGGTGTTATCAATGGAACATTCACCAAAATAGACCATATTCTGGCCCATTATTTTAAAAATGTAAAAAAAAAAGTAACAAGTTTTAAAACAATAGTAATTTTAAGCAAAATGTTGTTGACCATAACAAATTAGAAATAAATAATAAAAATCTGAACAATTCACAAGTACTGGGAAAATGAACACGTTTATCAGTAATCTATCTGCTATAATGGAACTCAGTATTTTGTATTGAATGAAAACGAAATATTGTATATGTGGGATGCAAAGTAGAGCTTAGAAGGAAATTTGTAGCATGACATGTTATATTAGAAAAATGTCTTAGTTTAATGGTTTAAGCTTCCACCTGAAGAAACAGAGAAATATAAACCAAGCAGGAAGAAGGAATCTGAAGAATTGTCTTCAACTATAAAGATATCCAGAGAAATTGAAAACTGAAAATAATGGGGAAAACTGATGAAACTGAAACCTGGTCTTATGAAAAGATTTAAGATTGTTAAATCTCTAGCCAGACTGATCAAGAAAAAAGACACAAACTACCAATGTCAGCAAAAAAGAATGGTGATATCAGTATAGATAATAAATGGAATATTATAAACAAACTATATTTCATTATATTTGACAATTTATGTGAAAAAAATTTCTTGAAACTTCATTTAAGAATAAAATAGATAACTTTAATATTCATGTATCTGTTAGAGATTAAATTAAAAGAAATCTCCAGGCTCAGATGTCTTCACTGGTGTATTCTCTCAAAGGAAGAAACAGTACAAATTTTGTATAAACTTCCATAAAATGAAAGAAACCCTTCTTAGTTTATTTCATGAAGCATTACAAAAAATCCTAAACAAAATGCTAGTAAATCTAGCAATAAGTAAAAAGAATAATATTCATGACCAAGTTGTGTGGTCATGAAGAGGAATTTAGGGTTAACTCATTATCTGAATATCAATATAATTCACCATATCAGCAAATTAAAAAAAAATGCTCTTGCTAGTAGACGCGGAAAAAAATTTTGACAAAATTTAGCACCAGTTTATGATAAAAATGCTCAGCAAACTAGGTGTTAAAGGTAACTGCCCCTAAAACCCTAGAATTAATCATTAGACTTCATAGTAAAAGACTAAGTGCTTTCTGTTAAGATTGGGAACAGGCCAAGATGTTTGCTCCAACTACTCCTGTTAAACATCATTCTGGAGATCCCAGTTATTGCAGTGAGTGAAGAAAAACGCATGAAAGCCTAAATTATCAAGAGATTCCAGTACCATTATGAGAAAAGTGAAACCCAACACTGTTTAGTTGTTATCCTAAAAGCAGTGTTGATATGCAGTTCCTTTATCTATCCTTTATTGGAACCTTTGGGTGGAAGTACAATCTTGCTTTCCAGTGTGGCAGCTGACTAACCTAAGAAGCATCAAATAACTTCAGTGGAACCTTTTTAGTTTAGCAGTGTGGAATACTTGGTTTTAAAATGAAGAATGAGGAAGATAAGGTTTATTTGTTAAGTAAAATGAATATCACACAATCTCATTATATACAAAAAGAAAAAAAGTCCATCAGTTCTTTTATATCACATTTTTTAGTTGTAGATGGACAATACCTTTATTTTGTTTAGTTACCTCATTTTTAAATGGGAGTGTTGTGTCTCAATTATTATAGGCTGTATTACCATTATAAATTGACTATTTTGTTTACTTTGTTTTTAAAATTGTCAGAAACTGAGTGTATAAAGAATCAAAATCTTATATGAAAAAGTGCATTATCTTAAAATTTAAATTGAAAGCAGTGAGTATATGTTTGAAACTACTAAAAAAAGAGAATTTATATGACAAAAAATTATAGGCAGAACAGTGAATTCTATATTTTTGAAATGGTGTAAGCGTTTAGAAATTATTTCTAAAGTAAATATTTTGGGATTAGAACAAAGAAAATATATGTTAATACTGTTTTTCATAACTATTCCCACAAGTCCAGGCATAAAATAAATGCTACATGAGTTGTTCCAAAGTTGCTTTGTTTTCCTTATTACTGTTACTTATCTCGCTTGTTTAATTTGGAATGCCTGTACTATACAAAGCAGAATGAATAGAAGGGTAGAATGGTATAATGAACAACAATTTTAATAATGTTTTAGTGATGACCATTATCCAAGGGTTTGAAATACGTTGTTTGCTTATAACAATTATGCAAGAAGTACTGTTATTACTGAATTTATAATAAAATAAATCAGGGCTTAACTATGACTATCCAAGGATATAGTTAACACCCTCAAAGAATATATGATAAGTTCAACTAGAAAGGTATGAATAGTTATGATATGTTCTTTGTATTAACATGGGAAAGCCTTTTTAGAGGAAACAATGCCATTTGTATATGGCATGGGACAATGGGCATAACGTACCACAAGTAGAAAAAAACACAAAGAAAGGGGAAAGTAGGAGAAACAGTTTGTAAATTGTGATCTAGTTGTACTGCTTGTTTTGAGAAGAGTAGTAGGAGCCAATATTGGAAGGGCATATTGGAGCCAGGTTTTGAGAAATTTTCAAAATGTCATTCAAGTTTGTATATTTTTCTTTAAACTTTGGAAAGCCAAGAGGAAAGATTGAAAAAATGTAAGATTTCTGGTGGTGAGAACCAAAAAGCACACAGAACTGTGTACTTGGTTAAGTCTGGAAGCTTCTAGCCAGGAACCTGTAATCTCAGGGCTCAGGGGACTTAACCAGGAGGATCACAAGTTCAAGGCCAACCTTGGCAATTTAGCAAGACACTGTCTCAAAAATATAAAAAGAATTAGGAATGTAATTGCGGTAGATCTCCCCTGGGTCCAATCCCCAGTACTGAGGGGCAGGGTAGGGAAGACAAGTCTACAAGCTCCTAAACCCTAGTAATCCTCCAGTGAATAGTTCTTTAAGAACCTAATTATAAGCCTCTTCCCTTAAAGATTACATAACATTCGTTCAAAAAATATTCAGAATAAGGAGACAAGAAAACAGACTTCTGGTTCTCAAGATTATTTAGGCTTATAGCTGGGTGCAGTGTACACACCTTTAATAATACCATCTGCAATGGAATCTGAGTCAGGAGGGTGGCCAAGTTTAAGGCCAAACTCAAACAGGAATCTATCTCAAAATAAAAATTTAAAAAGGACTGGGGTATAACTCAGTGGTAAAGCACTTACCTACGTTACTCAAGACCCTGAATTCAATCCCTAGTACTCCACCACACAAATAAAATGATACTTAGTCCTGTAAGATGGGTGTCATATTAGATTGATATTGTTGTTGTAACAAGTTTAGTGTCTATAAACAGCACAAATTTATTCTTTTACAATTCCAGATGTCAGAAGTTCTAAAATCTGTTTTCAGGACTGTATTCCTTTTGGAAGATCTGGGGGAGAATTCATTTCCTTTCCTTTTCTAATTTCTAGATGCTGTCTGCCTTAACTGGCTTGTGGCCCCAACATCCATCTTCCAAGCCAACAGTGTAGTATCTTCCAATCTCTTTGCTTTTGTTGCTCCAATTGTCGATTTTTTTCCCTTCCTCTTATAAGTCTTGTTAATACATTGGGCCCATCCATATAATCTCTCCACTCGAGATCTTAAGGTCTACATCTACAGAGTCCATTTTGCCATGCAGGGAAGCTTACTCAGAGGTTCCAGGGAATTAAGAGGTGGATATTTTTGGGTAATAATAGCCAGCCCACAGATGATATACATGCATAGTAATAATCTAATGATCACTGGATGTATATCATGTTGCAATATGATAAATAACTGCCTGGGGATAAGAAAAATTCAGCTGGCAGTTTTCAGTTCAAGCAGCTCATGTAACCATGAAAATTCTGAGAATAACTGGTGGTTGAACTGCATCTTAGGGGATAAGTAGGAATCCATCAAGAAAAAAAAAAGACAAGAGGAGTCTGGTCAGAATACCCTTGTTAAAGGGGCAGTAAGTAGAGGCAAACTGAAATTTCTGGCTTTGTTGATAAACAATTTTTTGACATAATCACAGAAATGAAGTGTATATATAAGTAAATGGGAACAGAAGAAAAAGAGTATCAGTCAGAGTAAAGGGCTCATAAAAAGAGACCTTTATCCTCCTTATCTTATTTTCTAGTTTATATCCCTTGGTGGTTAACCTTTCACTTGATGGCTCAGGGTCCTTGTTCTTTTCTCATTGCTGTTTAGTCAAATATGGGAAGATCAGAAATTATTTCAGTTATGTACTTCATACTGTTAATACTCATTTGGCTTATGAAAATAAATATACCTTTATGAAAATATTATTTCAACTTGTATTTTACTTCTATTATTATTATTTTTTCATCTGTGAAAGCCCTTGGTAAACAAGAAAGAATAAGCATGAAGGTGCAGAGCTGAAGCATTGAGCCTGTCATAAAAGAGCAGTTAGCTAGTAGTAATTTTGAAAATAAACCTTACTTATTCACTGATTATCAGGAGCAAAGGTAGAGAAGAAATTATCTGTGGTCTCTGTGTGGTAGCCTGTCTCCTTTAAGAGAGTGAGTTTCCTGAAGGTCGAATCCAATTACGAGTCTCAATTTGACAATTTTGTATAAAAATCAATTCCTTTAGACATCAATATTGCAATAACAATTATTGACATAATAAATATTATTGACTTAATACCATAATTAAGGAATACACTCAAGTAAAATTGTAAACAGACCTGAGTTTGAATTCTAGTATTGTGATTTTTCTGTGTAGTATAGAACAAGTTTCTTAAGCTCTCCAAGATTATTCTTTCATCTATTCAATGAAGATAATAACAGCTTCATGACTTGTTGAGAAGATTTTAAAGAGTGTAATAGTAGCACATTTCTTTCAGGAACCATATGAGAAGTCTTTAGGTTTTAAAAAGTTTAGACTAGTTTCTAACAAAAGTGCTCAGTTTTGTCAGTAAATTATTAATTTATTATTGATTAAATTATTTTTTTTTTTGTCACTTTAGGTAAACCTTGGAAGCAACCAGTACCTTTTCTCTGTCGTAGTAGATCCTAAAGAAATGCCCTGCTTCTGTTTGCGCCATGATGTTGACGCCCTACTCTGGCAACCGCACTCCAGCAAACAAGATGATATGTGGGAACACATTGCAACTTTCAATGCTCTAGGTATAAAGCAAGCTCTTTGACAGTGTTTTCCATTACACCAAAAATTAGTTATCATTAAGTTTATTTGCCTTTTTCTTTTTAATTTGAGCTATCCTAATTACGTTTAGATTGATTTGTGGTATGACTGGTTGCTTGTATTACTTGTGTTTTAGTTGATGAAGGTTAATGCTATTAGAACAGAGATAATCTGTTCTTATGCTTGTATGAAAGATTAACACAGAATAGAAATGGAAATGGTTATCTAACCACTTGAATCATTCTAATCAGTCATTTGCTTATTTTAATTTTTTTAAGTTATGCAATATTATAATATGAACAAGGGAACTTGTATTTAGGTTTCTTCATAGTAATCTTTAAAAGTAGCATAGAATTGCTCTAAGGTAATGTGCATTAGAGAGCATGTTCCACTAAACTTAAGTGGCCATTATAATGGAAACACTTAGAAAAGTGACATTAAGCAGAAATTACTTTTATTTGGTAGAATAAAAGGGAAAATACTGATTTCAAAACTAGGACTTAAAATTTTTTAAGCCACTTAATTATAGGAGTGTGCAGTCATTTATTTTATGTAAAAATACATTAGTAACTATTGTGTAGGAGAAATTTTTTATGTTAATTAGCCACCATGACTTTATTGAAAGGTTGTTTTAAACTGACAGAAGGAAGTAAAATTATTCATTTTAATGGATAAATGTGCACAACCCTAACTGTAGAGATGTGTCAGTTATCCTTTATGGTGTAGTTAATAACATAGGCTAATAAACTGGTTAATTCAGACACCAAATAGATTTTTATGACCTGAAATTCAAAGTTT
Organism: Callospermophilus lateralis; assembly: GCF_048772815.1. Lineage (NCBI taxonomy): Eukaryota > Metazoa > Chordata > Mammalia > Rodentia > Sciuridae > Callospermophilus > Callospermophilus lateralis. The sequence goes on along the minus strand of NC_135320.1, from coordinate 63,609,987 downwards.
AATAGATTTAGCTATATATTTTTAGCCTCTGTATTGTTATTCCTATTTTATAAAAAATCTCCTCTTTCAATAAGAGGAGAGTTCTGTCATATGTTTCAGATGCTCAGATCCTCCATTTGTATGCCCAAACCCTCTATTATAGAGGAAATCTGCTATGCTTGAGTCTAAATTAAATGAACTGTACATTAGATATGTACTCTTGAGATATAATCTACATTACTAATTCTGTCAAAATTAGTCTGGGCAGCTAATTCTAAACTACTGACATAGGAGTCTACGTCCTCTTCACTTTTCCTTCTTCAAACCTTACAAAAACAGTATTGATCTTCCTGTGCCCCATAGCTTTGCTCATTGTTTTTTGTGAGATTTTGGTTTTCATTAGTGTTACATTTTTTATTGCACATGTTATAAAATTTAGAAACCATGTACCAATCTGAAAATTCTAGATTATCTTTCAAAACATAAATGGTCCTTTTAATATGAAGAGATACTTTTTATTAAAACATGTACATGATTTAAGATGATTTAAGATTGTTCAATTTCAAGGATATCCTAATTAAGTTTTTTATTAGATACTTGAGTCTTTTTTAGCTTGAGTAGTTTCAAAGTTCTGCTTTTGGGTGCTGAAATACAAAAACATCCTGTTATATTTGATATTACTGTATAAAAACACCACAAACATTGTAGGGATCATGGGAGAATGCATTGTGAATTAGTACCTTCAGGGATGCATATGAACAGCCTCTTAAATAACTTCATGATATTATTTATTATACAGACATTTTTCCTATTTGATAAGAGAAAATATGACTCTGCCATATTTGTTATTCATCCACCTACATACTAAACTGGCATTTAAAGATCTTTTGGCAGACTGGGGTTGTGGCTCAGTGGTAGAGCACTTGCCTAGCAAGTGCAAGGCCCTGGGTTTGATCCTCAGCACCACATAAAAATAAATGACAGTATTATGTCCAACTACAACTAAAAAATAAATATTTAGGGGAAAAAAAGATCTTAAACATTAAGATGCCAAAAGTTTTCAGATTTGTAGTGTTTTAATTATTCATGGAAATTAAATGGAATTATATTGTGCTGTTCTTGAAGAGATGAATTCCTATTTTGTTTCTTAGGAAATAAAGCTGTATTTTTGCACTGGTTGGGAGAAACTGTGGATAAATTGCTAATGGTTCTGAATTCAACCATGATTGAATATTTATGGTATATATTTTACTTAGGCATTTTAATTTGTAATAGAAGTTATAAAATATTCAATGTTAAGCCATTATTTTCTCCCTTCCGCTTAACATACTTTTTTTTGTTGTTGTTGTTCTTGTTGTCTATCTGTCTGTCTTATATTTTTGGCAGGTTATGTCCAAGCATCAAAAAGAGACAAAAAATTTTTTGCCTGTGCTCCAAATTACTCCTATGCAGCCCTTTGTGAGTGCCTTCGTCGAGTGTTCATCTATCGTCAGCCTACTCCCATGTCCACTGTGCTTTACAACAGAAAGGAAGGCAGGCATGTAGGGCAGGTTGCTAAGCAGCAAGTAGCTAGCCTAGAAACCAATGATCCTATTTTAGGCTTTCAGGCAACAAATGAGAGATTATTTGTTCTCACTACCAAAAACCTCTTTTTAATAAAAGTAAATACAGAGAATTAATTTCTCCAACATGTTGACTTCTCTGTACTGGGAAAGTATTCAGCAGTGACTAAAGGACTGGGTAGTTATACCATAACCTGTTAAGTTTTAATGTGTTAAAAATATCTCATATGGATTTTTTATATTTTAAAGGATATTAGAAATGTATTTAAAAGATTATGATACTGTAAAAACTATGGAATGAAACTGCAGATTTAGAAACATTGGCTTGTGTAAAAAAATGTAGTATTGGCAAGTATAATTATTTTTAAAAAACAAGCTAGAATCTCATATTTTATAAATGAAACGTGTAATTCAGTGTTTAAAATAAAAATATATATCATGTACTTTTCATTGATTAGGTTGGTACGTCTGTAGAATGTTTAGGTTAACAGTTGAAATGTTGAGTATTGTAAATACTTATTTAAATGGACTAAATATCTGAGTCTATGCAAAGCAGGAAGTATAGCAGATTGAATAGTCTTAAAGTTGCTCAGAGATCTTGGTTGTCTTTCAGATGAAGCATAGCTTTATTTAATTTTTAATTGTTTTGCTCAGCCACCTAGATAAGGTTAACTACCATGTTATCTATTGTTGCACAAGAAAGTACCCCAAAACCCAGTGATTTAAAATAAGATTTATGACTTTTCACTGTTCTGTAAGTTGACTGGCTGTGCTCTGCATGGCCTCTCAACTTTTAGTATGCTAAACTGGGCTGCATCCCACAACAGAACAAATGTTTGAAGAGGGCAAGCTTCAATATGCAATACCATGCCTGTAGTCCCTTCATATTTGCAAGTCACATGGCCAAGTCTAGAATCAGTGTCAGAGAGGACTATATAAAGACATAGACAGCAGGAAGTATGATTCAATAGAGCCATTAATGTAGTAGTCTACAAACAAGGACTAAGGACAATAAATTCTCATTGTTAGAAAAATAATAAGAATTTATTGTCATCATTTTTCTAACAGCTTAAACAAAATAATTCTGTTTGTACATTAATTTTTTTCACCATGATTTTCAGTTTTATTTCCTTAGATTTCTTTTGTCCCCCCCCCCTTTTTGTTGTTGTTGTTGTTGTTTTGGTATCAGGGATTGAATTCAGGGGCCCTTAACCATTGACTCACATCCTAAACTAAAACTTTTTTAGTTTTGTTTTTAGAGACAGGGTCTTACTGAGTGGCTTAAAAAGCCTTACTAAGTTGCTGAGGCTGGTAGATCATCCTGCCTCAACCTGTGCCCAGCTCCCTGGGTTTCTTTTAGTTTTAGTTATCTGGAGTTTTTCTTAATAAGACTTTACTCTAAAAGTAGAAAATGAAGATAAAAAGAGGTAAGATAGAAAATAGCTGTTCCTAACTTATCTTTTGTCAATCTGAGCAAGTATTTCACTGAATTGGATTTTAATGAAAGAAGAAAAAACAGGCTTAACAGAAGAGAAGGGAAGAGATGGGAATTGCTTACATGTTCTTAATCCCATTTCAGAATGCAGTTCCTAGAGAGAAATTTAAATGGGTTTAAAATATATTACTCATTTTTGCCCCAATTTAAAATAAAAGATTTGTAGCTTGGGTATATGGAAAATGTCAAACTCAGAAAATATGGTTTCTAGATTGAAAGATTACATAAATTTACTTTTGTCTTCTCCCTGGTATCAAAGAAGTTGCTTTCAAGTTTCTTCTCATACATATACAGTTTTGAGGAGTTACTAAACTATTAAGTGAAAGTAATATTCCCTAATACATAAACTCAAATGTGAAAATCTAAAATAAAGTCTCATTATGGAGAGTATAGTTATTATATCTTTCCCCACTATGGAATTAGGCCTCTTAATACAAATAATGGAAAAACAGACCTAAATTAACTTAGGAAAAAGAGAGAAATTAATGGCTAATATTGCCAAAATTTCAATAATAGCTCTGAGTTTAATCATTGATACGTTAATGATCAATTTTCACTCACAACCACCTACCTCCGTACATGTTTGTTCCATATTTTAATAAGTTTTTGCCTCACTATAGTGAGAAATATGGTTGTTACATCCCTGCATTCTTATATCCAATAGGAAACCTTTGTCCCAGAAATCATAGCAAAAGCTCATTGTGAATGATTGGTTCTTAATGGGTCAGGTTCCCATTTATGAGCCAACTACATGATAGAGATTTTGCTTTTGGAAAGTACCCACTGGCTTATATTTAAATAATACTCTCCGTTCCTGGTGCCAAAGAATGGAGATAGTAATACACAAATGGAATTATAAATTATGGTCTAGCTTCTGAACTAAAGAATGGATGTCACTGCCCCCAGATATAGGAAATGAGCACTGAAATGCTATTTACTACAAGAAAAGTTATTAATAAAAAGAAATATAATGAAACAATGTGGTTATGGTAATAGAAAATTTCTGATAAATTCTTTTTTTAAAAAAGTAGCCATTTTAACAGCATTATTGAGGAATCGACTGAAAATAAAAGAAAATTTCAATGAAAGAAACATTGAAAGATTTCGCAAAATGGAGACAGGATTGCATTTAAGAAGCAGGGTTTGTGCACAATTTCAGCCTTTGCCTGGAATGTGAACTGTGGCCTCCTTCAGCCTTTGACCACAGGCATCTGAACCACTGGACAGTTAAATTGTGCATAGCGATTCAAGATGCATACCAAGGGGTCTAAGTACTCTTGTGTATGGACATTTGCATTCTGTTTGTACTTTCTTTATCTTCTATCAGTCCTGTCACTGTTTTTTCTCAACATACAGTAACCTTTATTAGCTCCCACTTTTCCTGCCTTCATTGGAGCACTGATTCACAGCCGTCTGAATCTGTGTATTCCAAATTACAATTTATAAAAGATTCCCTCTCCCCAAATAAAGTCCTTTTTCACTTCTGCAGTGTCTGAGTGTGGACTGACCAACACAACATACAATAAAATGCATATTTAAAATATTTTGATTGGGAAATATGTAGTTGATCTTCTGTGCCATTGCCTAGCACACAACTCCTAAAATCCTTGGAATCTCCAAAATGATAAGCATCTTTTATTTATAGATGAGTTGAATCAGGGGTGGGTGGCTGTCACTGTGAGGGTAAAGCCATGGTTAGAGGATTTAATTAGAGCATTGGGACTTTCAACCCCAACCTCTAACCTCCAAAACGTGTTAAAGGTCAAGTGGATCATGAGTGGCAGTGACTTGGTCATGCCTGTGTAACGAAGCCTCCGTAAAACCCCACATGGACAAATCTGGAGAGCTTCCAGATAGCCCAACACATGAGAGATTCCAGGAAAGTAAACAAAAACATTTACATGTAGGGAGAGTAATTCATCCCAACTCCATGGGGACAGTTCCTATACTAGGAACCTTTCCAGACTTCACTCACCCTGTGTATCTCTATCTGGAGCTTTGTTTATATCCTTTAAAATATTTTTTTAATATTTTTTAAAAATTTTTAAATACATTAGTTGTTCACTAGTTTACATGTGTTTCCTGAGTCCTGTGACCTGCTCAAGCAAATTGATCAAATTTGAGGGGTTATGGGAAGTGATTCATAGCCAATAATAGGTCAGAGAGGTAAAATAACCTGGGCATTTCAGTTGGTACTAGAAGTGTGAGCAGTCTTGTAGGACTGAGCCCTAATCTGTGGGATCTAACTGAGGAAAATTCTGAGATGCTCTACATTTAATTACAAGGATCAAAGGTTAATCTGTTATTAAGCAGGGAGCTAAGAACAAATAAAATTTTACATTCTTAAATGTATGTTAAAATCTTAAATCTCATCTCAAGGCCCAGACCCCAATACATCTTGCTTGGAATCTCAAACAACATAGAAGCAACAATTGTGTCTGAAGGATTGCCCTTCCATTTCTCCTATAGCAAGTCAAGTGTCAGTGTAAACTACTTGTGCCAGGACCTGGTCCTTTCTGACTAGCATTTGTAACAACTCAATAAACCCATTTAGTTCAGTGAATCTTCTATCTCAAAAGTTTTGGTTTAATACTAGTGCTAGAATTGATGTGTGGGGAGAATAACTTGTATTTCATATTACAGTTGCTTTTGGAAAATGTCAACCAGACTAGAGCTGACAGGAATTTTCAATAATAAAAATTGGGGGAAGAAGGCATGGTGAAGTCATTGGCTATTTTTACCATAGGTATCAGCAATTCCACATCTGGGTATACACCCCAAAGAAGTAAACTACATAAATGTTCATAGTGGCATTATGCATAATAATCAGAAATCATAAAAGGCCCAAATAACTATCAATTGATAAATGAACAAATAGAATGAGATATATCCTTACAATGGAATATTACCTGGCAGTGAAGGAAGCAGTGATACATGCTCAACACAGGTGAATCTTGAAAACAATAGGCTAAGTGAAAGAAGCCAGTCACAATACACCACATATAGTACAATTCCATTTATATAAAAAGTTGGATCTATATCTTAAAAAAAAACAACAAAAAAAAGCAGATTAGTGCTTGCTAAAGGTTGAGTGGAATAGATAATGGCAGCTGATGGTAAGTTTATTTTGGGGGTGTAAAAATTTCCTAAAATTGATCAATAACTATACCATCCTGTGATTGAAATGTACTCTTTAGGGGCTTTTTGACAAATAGGTGGATTATGTGGTATGTGGATTATATCTCAAGTCATGGAAACAAGATGAAAGAAATGTTGCCAAGGTCAGCTTTCATTCTAAATATGTATAGATTTTTTTTCTTAAATGGTGCTTTTGCCTTCAGTTTGTTTATATATTTTATTTTAAAAGAATTTAAAAGGAAGTTTGTTTTGGGGCTCACAGTTTCAGAGGTCTCAATCCCTAGATGGTTGGCTCCATTGGTCTGGACTTAAGGTGAGGCAGTACATCATGGCAGACGAGTGTAGTGGGAGAAAGCAGCTCAGGACATGGAACCCGGAAGCAGAGAGAGACAGCACCCCTTACCATGGATAAAATATGAACCCCAAGGTACGACTTCACTGATCTACCTCCTTCAGCCATACCCTACATGCCTACAGTTGTCCCATTTAATCCCTATAGGGGATTAATGCTCTGATTAGGTTAAGGCTCCCGTAACCCAATCATTTCGCCTCTGAATTTCATTGCATCGTCTTACAAATGAGCTTTTGGGGAACACCTCATTGAAAACATAACAGCAGGGATATTAAGTTACCAGTGATACTGTCATCAAAATATCTCCAATGAAATACTTTTTCTGTAATGTTATAAGTAGTTATTTGGACAAAGGCATACTCTATTTTGTATTTATTTTATACAGATATTTATATTTATGTAAAACTGTGTGAGTCTATAGAAAGTGATTTAAACTATCAGCCTTTTATTCTTGGTAACATGCAATCTTTGAAAATCACAAAGAACTCTATACATTGCTTATTTAGGAGTGGAGTCAGAATGAGTGTTGAATGTGAAGACTCCCCCACTCCTGAACATATGTGTGCTACTAAGTGGTTTTATAGTTAAAATGAACTGATATTGTAGATTTTCTTTGAGTATGCTATTGTTCAAAATTAACATCTCTTTTGATTTTATCCTGTATATATCTTTAGTAATGAAGGATTTAGACCAATAAATGAGAACAGCCTTTGTTTACATGTCCAGGGTCTAGTTGAAAATCACTGCCATGGATCTTGGAGAAATAATGCTCATTGTACATAAAGATATGAGGCCTTTTAGGGCCTTGGGACTGGAGAAAAGCTTTAATGTCCATGTGAGGAGTTTCTAATGATCTTGGAAATTTTAATTTTCTCTGTCTTTCTGTTTCTTGCTTCCTCTCTTTCCCATCTTTCTCCTCTCTCCCTTCCTTCTCCTCCATCTGTCTCTGGCAGCCACTGCCTAGGTGGAGTTTCCTCCCTTTACCCAAACGTTCATCTGCCATACACCTGCCAGAAAAGAGTTACAATTAATGGAAAAATAAATTCATTCGACAACTGGTGTATTAGGATTATCTTAGTACGTAAAAGACAAAGATTACCTGTTCTTACCTCTGTTGACAATTTATTGGTATCACATGGCAAAACAACTGTGACAAGCTAATATTCCTATAACTGAGAGTGGGTGGGGGTCTTTGATAATGAGAGATACTTGTCATCTGAGGACAATATAGAAAAAGGCAGTTTGAAAGAAGAGGTTGGGAATAACAGGGATGGATCACATAATTAACCTAGTCTGCTATGTTTATTATTGGGAGCAAACTGTGAAATTTGCATTTGCATATATGTGTGGGTATGTGTGTGATGGCGGAGAGAGTATGATGAGGGTGAACTGTTTACCATTATATTACAATGAGAAAATAATTAAAATATTCTCCAAATACAGTGGCTTTTTCCTAAATTTGAGCGACAGATACATTTGTGCGTTGATCACATAGATAGCAAGTATATGCTTCTGTGTTACTTTGCTAGGTGCTAGGGATGATCAAAATGTCAGAACAGGTCTTTCAGGAGTTTTGTTTTATAAAAGGAACAGATTTCCCCCAATATCTACTGTAAAATGGAGACAATGATTCATTCCTCAGAGCTGTTTTGAAAATTGTATATTATATAGAGTATCTCATTTTTAAACATGCTACTTTCCTCGAAGGAGTTTATGATATCTTAAAGAATATGCAACTGTTAGACATGAAGTGAATTGTGATAGCATGATATTGGGTATTAAATGAAATTTTTCCTCTCATAATTGATTAAAGTCCCCAGAGAAAGAACAAAATTTGCTAAGTGTGCTACCTTGTAGGCTTGGAGAACCACCTGCTGGGGGTACCAAGGCTTGCTGAGAGACTAGTGTTATGCAGAACTTTTCTTAACACTACTCTCTCCTATTACCTCCAAGTGATTTTAGAGGATTGCCATGGAGATAAATTTGGCAAGGGTGAGAGAGGGAGTACCTGACCAGTTTTCTAGTTGGTCATAAAGTTTGGGGGTTTAAACAAGGGGTGACTGCATTTATCTCCTAGCTGAATATCTGTTTAGCCAGCAGGCTTTTCCACCTACCCAGTGCTGCAGGAGCAGGGTAAAGAGCAGTATGTGCAGGAGGTTTGGTAGTGAGGTACAGTGAGGAAAAGTGGCAGGACTCAGGTACCTAAGTTCCCAGTGCCTGAGAGGTATGAAAATGGGTTCTCTTTACAAATGTGGCACCAGTGTTAGGGATGAGAGTAGATGAGATTAGAAGCCAGAGGTTCTCCAGAGACCACAGGGTGTGTAGCAATGAAGCAGTGCAAACCAGAGCAGCTTCAGGTTGTTACTATATGGGAATAAGATATATTGTGTGGCTGGTTTTCCCACTGTCAAAGACAGAAAGTTTAATTCACGAGTGAGAGGAGGCAGGGCAAAGCAGCTAAGCACATAAGCATTTGTGACAGCAGCAGTAGGTTGTGATATAGCAATTGAGCATCTGACTACTATAACCAGATTGCATTGGTTCAAATCTGTAAAAGGGCGGTGGTGGTAATGATTGTACCTACCATACAGGACTATTGTAAGAAGTTCATACATGAAAGAATATTTGGCATAGTAAACAATTATGGCTGTTTCTACTGGTATTCTATATACATCCTGAAAAGAGGTACTACTTGGAGGGGTGGACACAAAAAGAATTTTAGACTTTATAAGAATCTGAGCTTCCTCAGGGAAAGAAATGACTTATGTATCTTCATACCTACAGTGACTGCCTCGTAGTAGATACTCCATGAATGTTTCACAATAGATTAATGATAAAGTAATGTTGAAGAATATATGAATTTCAGGCAAAAGGATTGTTAATGGGAAAGTAAAACCAGAAGCAGGATGTTAAAGCAGGCGTGTGAAGCAGCCACTGCCTTAGCTGGGATAACACAGGATTTCTCTGTGATAACAGGATTTCTCGGCCTCAGCAGTATTCACATTTGGGGCTGGCTAATTCCTGGTTATGAAAGGACTTCCTAGAAATTATAGAATCTTTAGCAGCATCCTAGCCTCTGCCTACCAGATATCAGTAGCATGGACCCTCAGTCTTTATAACCATGTCTCAAATCTTGCCACATTTGCCCTGGGGAACACAATCATTCCTGGGGTATGTGTGGGAATAGGGAAAAATAAGCTCCGAACATTAGGTTAATGTCAGATTGGATAAGGCTGGAAGTCTCTAATTAAAGCTCCCAGAGCTAATTTTGAAGACAGGGAACTATAGGAAATTTGGGGCTGGGAAGTAGTGAGAATAAAGTGATACTTGTATAGTTTCTCCTGGTAGGTGGAGCTCAGTGGGGGAGCACTTGTCTAGCAAGTGCGGGGCCCTAGCACCAGAATAAAAAAAAAAAAAAAAAAAAAGAGAGATGGTGTTCTGTAAAAGCCTATGGACAACAGGAACAGGAGGCATGAGATAGATCAGTGTGAGGGGAGTCCTTGCAAGAGCACCTGAGAACACAGCTGGAGTAATAGCAGTGGTAGTCAAAAGAGAACATAGACAATATAGAGAAAGAGGACAAGGAAAGAAGGAAATACAGTACAGATTTCTGATACATCTGTAATCAGGAAAAAATTGTAGAGGGAATATATCATCTGTAATTTGAGTCATTCTGTGTGGAAAAATCTGGCCTTTTAAATTTCTTTGGAAAAAAAAAATCTCTTAAGGACAGAGAATTCTCCTTTTAAAAACAAATGCAAAAAACCTCTGGGACCTTGAAACAAAAGTAGACCAATACTATCTTAAATTCATACATTTATATCTACATGACTGGTTGACATTTTTGCCTTCAAGTCTGTAGTTGTAAGCATTTTAAAATTCTATTTCTTATAACAACTAATACATACAGAGCACCCACAATGCACCAGCTCCTATTCTAGCACTTTACATATAAACTCTTATTTCATATCTTATTGTTTTCCAGAAAAGGAGACTAGGATACAGAGAAGTTCAATAATCTATCTGAGTTACGTAGCCAGTAAGTAGCAGAACCTGGATTTGAGCTAAGTCAGTCTGTACTCTGCTGGGTTCTTAACCACTTTTAGGTCTTGCTTTGTACACATGGGTAGTAACTAACTTTATTTTGTTTTGTTTTGCTGTTTTCAGTCCTGGGGATGAACCAAGGGGCTTGTGCGTCGTGCCAAGCAAGCCCTCTACCACTGAGCCTAGGTCTACATTTTGATAATATAGTAATGACAACTTAACACATTATGTCCCAGGTCTCTAGTAATGATTAAGAAATACATTTGTACCTTAAGTGCTAATATTCTAGAGACTTGGAACATACATGACATCGCTTTCATTTTGCTGCTTGGTTAATTTTTGCTCCAGTTTTCAGTATTCAATATCATCAGAGACAAAGACTCTGGGAAAATAAATAATTAAAAATATTTAGATCAAGGACATCTGGCACACACCTATAATCCCAGCTACTTGGGAGGCTGAAGAAAGGATGGCAAGTTTGAAGCCAACCAGGGCAGTCCTCGTTTCTAAATAAAAAATGAGCTGGAGATGTAGCTCAGTGGTAGAGTGCCCCTGGGTTCAATCCCCAGGACAGCCAAAATAAATGAATAAATAAACAAACAAATAAGATTGAACTTGGTGTTTCAGTTTAGAAGCTCATGATTTCATCCTGTGCTTGGCAGAATGGACAGGATAATTTCCACCATGATTTCTACAGCACTAGTTTGAATTCCTTCCAAATGAATGCTTTTTTATGATCTCCCTTCTGATCTGAGGGAGTGACTGATCCCAGCTGTGTGATAATTCATAATTAGGCCTGAAAAGGTTATTACAGCTTGGTGCAATGGAAAGGAAAGCTGCCATTCAGCTGCTCGTGAACAACCTTCCTTCAGGCTGTGCTCTTCCGTAGTTGTTTAACCATTCTTCAAATCCTGTCTCCCTTTTTTCTTTCTTCTTTTTTTTTTTTAATAACCTCTCTTGATGTGATTTTCTTAAGCATTACTTCAACCTTTGTTGAATGCTGACCTAAAAGCACTTGTTTACTTACCCAAAGACCTTGTTTTATAAAGATAGCAGCCAGCTAAGCTCCCAGATCTACTGGTGTCTATGTCATTGACGCAGCAGGAAAGCCTGTTGACCTATTTGCCAAGTCTACCTACAGTGGAGAAGAGTTACAGTGACAGATTTTTTTTAAATGAGTGAACTCTAGTAGGGGTTCAATAGTCCTTTCCACTGCATTCCTGGTAGGACTTTGAGATGACATGAGGACTCATAAGGATTGACTCATTGTAGAGAGAGTGTGAACCATCTGTTCCTTAGCAAATGTGCTCACTTGTGTGTTAACAAGTATTGATCCTAGATCTGATGGCAGTCTTAAAGCAAGCAATGAGAACTTTCAAACTAATGTGGAATTAGAAACTCCAATCAGTCCTTGGTTATCCAGTACCAAATATAATGGGTTGGGTCAGAAATGTTGCTTTTCATAAGCAAGAAAATTCAGCATTGCTTAATACACATTTAAGGCTATTCAGAGGGAAGTTTTTAAACAATTATGTTCCCTGATTTTCTCCAAAAAATATATTTAAAACCCCATGAAATAATATAAAATATATGTTGATACTATTATTTTGTTTTCACCCAGAGAAAAGTAATGTGCTAATTAATAGCATCCTTTAAAGAGTACTGCCTTGCTGGGTTTGCCCATTGTTGACTTCTAAATTTAATTAAAATAGGAATCCTAGAGAAATTCATTAACTTTTTTTTTTTTATTAGTTGCCTAATGCAACAAATTATTAAAAGAGCAAATTAGTACAAACTTGGGAGCTTTAAATAACACAAGCTGATTATCTGAGTTTGGGAGTTTGGAAGTCCACAGTGGGTCTCTCAGGGCTAAAAACAAGGTGTAGGCAGGCAGCATTCTTTTAGGAGGCTGTGGGGGAGCATTTTTGCCCTTCCTGTTCTAGCTTTAAAGCCTGCTTGCGTTCCTTGGCTCATAGCCTCTTCCACCTCAAAGCAGGACATATGGCTACTCAGCTTTTCCCATGCTGCACTATTCTGTTGTGACTCTCTGCTACTTCCTCTAGTTTTAAGTGCCCTTTTGATTACATTGGATCTCCAGAGCCATCTCTCTGTTTTAGTTAGCAGATTAGTGATATCAGTTCCATCTCAAAACCTTAATCTTTCTTTCCCATGTGCAGGAACATATGAACAAATTCTAGGGATTAGGAAGCAGGCTTCTTTGTGGGGGGCATTATTTTTTCTATTTCTGCTGTTCATAGCCTGCTACCTAGAGTACACAGATTCTTAAATCAAGATTATAGGTTGAAGCTTTTTTAAAATTATCATTTGTTTGATAATATTCTTATACATACATTTTATTAGTGTGAATATATATAATGTATATACACATATTAACAAGTTATCTTTCAAGTATATCTTGAAAGAATCTCTACCTCAAATTCTGCTTGAAATAAGACAAGGTATAAACAAAGCAATATAAGTAGAAATATTTACTACAATTATTTAAAAACTTGTTAATGAAGTGATCATGCAAATGTATAGTAAAAACGCAAAGTGATCCTCAAATAAATAAAATAGCAGATCAAGCACCTTTTAAAATAACTTGTGGGAGACAGAATTAAAAGTGGTTTGATGATAAAATAGGTAGAAAAAAACGACAGCTGTAATACACCATGAGCAGACTACTGAAGAGATAAAGACCAGTTTACCATAGTGGAGCCTGATGACTGTTCTGGGTTCAGATTCAGTCAGGTGGGAAAGTGAACAAGGCTGCAGTCAGAGGGATTAACTGAATGTCTCTGTGGTCATCTGGATCTGTAGCCTTTCTTTCCTTGCCCTGTTCACAGATCACATTATCCAAAGCATAAAATTTGTTGCTGCTGCTGCTTCCTTTTCAATAAAAAACAAAACAAAAAAAAAAAACAGAATGGATTGATACCAACTAAAGCCAGTTGGTAATGATTTTAGCATTTCTGAGAAAAGTATTTCTCATTGTAGCCTTACAGATGGTTCTCTGTTGACTCACAATGAAGTAGTGGACATAACCCTGAATTTCCTTACTTAAGTTCCAGAATTTGTTCCCCCCCCCCCCCCGAGAATGACCTAGTCAGAAAAGAAAGTAAGACTCAATGTAAGAGAAAATCTTAAGTGGCAACCTTTCATTCATTTTAAACAAAAATAAACAACTTGTGGCAGGAAGGTAGTACAGAGGATTAGCAAAATAATTTTGGAAAGGAATTTCCCAGAACTGAGAACCTGAGAGACTTCAGGTTAAGAGGACCCACCTCTTGTCTAGCAAAATAAGCATGGAAAGACCCATACCTAGATAGTGGCATGAACTTACACAATACCAAGTTTAAATACTGAGCCTATAAACTTCAAAGGGAAAAAGCACAAACCATTTAGAAATAATAATTATACTGATATCAAATATTTTTTCAAGTATTCTGGCAAATAGAAAATAATGCATACTAAGTTAAAAATTCTGTCATAAAGTTATTTCTACCCCACAAAAATAAAGTGGTAAGAAGTGTCTCATGAGAACAGTTGTGTAGTAGATTTAAAAACCAACCAATCCAGTTAGGAGCTGGAGGACAGAGGTCTGAGAGAGAGAGTGAGTGTACTTTGGATAAAGTTAGATTTTAATAGAAAAAAAAACACAGTAGTTGAGATAGTCAGAATATGCTAAATATACCTAGTACACTAAATAAAAAGGTAAGAGATCAAGTTATATATAAAATCCCTGAGCAAAATTTAAAAATGGAGAAGTCATGTTTCACATACTATGCTGACACCTTCCATGAAATTAACCATTTTAACCTTAATTTCCCCTTTGAGTTGCATTGGGTCAAGCTATTCACTCACAGAGGAGGAAACACAATCCTAACAAACTACTTAGGTTTTAACAAATAATACTTATACAATCTTAAATATGAGAGAGAAGAGGAGGTATACTAAAAAGCCATGAGGTATGTGACATGGCTATGCCACAGGATGTCACCAAATCTTTAGTACAGTTTACCAAAATCCTACAAGCTTGGATGAGAGATGTTTATGGAGGCATGTGCTCTATTCATGTTATAGTACAGGTAATGTGCAAAGAGGCTCAGTCCCAGTCTCTGGAATGGCAATGATAACATAACCTTCCTAGGAATCAGCCAACATCTTTGGAGGTAAGGGTAAAGGTTTGGGAGGGTGTGGTATAGTTTTGATATCCAAAAAAAATGACTGATGGATTTGGAAGAGAAAGGTAGAAATATCACCTATATTTGAATTGCCAGCATTATACCTTCATCAATTATAGTAAGTAAGTACTTTGGTTATAAGTGACAGAAGTACTTGGAAAGATATAGCTGCATGAACAATGAACTATCTGGGATCTCAGAAAGTGAGCCAGAACTTAAATACTATTGACATACATTTCCTCTCAGCTTCTTCTCCATCTTTGTGTATTACCCCCATTTTCTCCTGCTCTACCCTGGATTTCTCCATCTGCTGGTAATGTGAGCAACAATAGTTTATTCTGTTATATCCTAATAACTTTATGCTCCACAAGTTGGAAAAATCCCAGTAATGGCCTTGAGATGGTCTTGACTTGGTTCATGTACCCATTTTTTTGCAGTCATTGTGGCCAAAGGAGCAAGACTCATTCCAGTAGTTCAGATGTGCAGCAGGGATTAGGCTGGTTACCAGACTACAGGAGGCCAAAAAAAACACATGAAAGAATTCTGAGCCTAGCTTGTTTCCACAACACAAACAAGCAAACAAAAACTCCAGAGCTAATACAAATACAAAGAATACAAAAAAAAAAAAAAAAAAAAGAAATCATAAAAATCAAGAATTTTAAAAACTCCAGGTAAAATAGCAAACCATGGACTATCCAAGGTTTTATTAACCTATTGGACTATGGAGATTAGATTATGTGGATACCAGCTCTGCAAACACCCACCCAAAGGAATTTTCTGTATCACTCAATCTTATAAACCCCATACAAATTAGTCATAGCTTTCTAGTCACAAACCCAATAAACTTTCCTAGCAATCCAGGTTCTCAAGGTAGCCTTTGTCTCTCTGCAAGAAAGTTCACCTTCCCTTCTCCACCCTTACCATCCTCTATAAAATGTGCTTTTCCTGTGCCCTTCTACGAGTCTTCAGGTTCTGCTTTTTATTTGCAGCAATTTATCACATAAACTCATCTTTGCTAATGTGTTACATTGCCCGGGTAACAGAGCTCATTGTTGATTTCCTAGGATAAATCTCCCTGTATTCAAACTGTCTCCCTGGACCAATTACTTTTCTCTAAAATGCCAATCTTTTTCATTTAAAATGCTTGCAAATCCTTCAGGTTATTAGGTTTATGGTAGCCCCATTAAGCAGAACAGTAATGATTTATGTAAGAAGTTAGGCTTGATCTTTGTTTTGTTTAACAAAAAGGTTCCTGGTCTGCTGTCAGGTTCTTAAATCCTATAACCTTGCTTTGTTAGGATTGCTTTGTTGCCAGTGTCTTTTTGCAACTTACTTAGATCATCTCCCTGTTTATTTTTTTCCCCAGGAAAGTGTTAGTCCTCTTTGAAATTATTCTTTAGGATTTATAAGCTGGAAAGACCAGCTGTAGTGTTGAAACATCTGCTGAGAAAGCAGCAAGGACTTGGGTCAGAGTAGATGTTGGTAAAACTTCTAGATCTGCCCTTCATGCTGCCTGTGACGTTAGGCAAGTCACTTAACTTCCATGAGCTTAAGTTTCCTCAGCTATAGAAGTGCTGACAATACCTTGCTGAGCATTGCACAAACTAAAGAAGAAAAGATTAACATTAAACAGAGACATGAGGTGGGAGGAAAAGGGAGAGAGAAGGGAAATTGCATGGAAATGGAAGGAGACCCTCATTGTTATACAAAATTACATGTAAGAGGTTGTGAGGGGAATGGGAAAAAAAACAAGGAGAGAAATGAATTACAGTAGATGGGGTAGAGAGAGAAGATGGGAGGGGAAGGGAGGGGGGATAGTAGAGGATAGGAAAGGTAGCAAAATACAACAGTTACTAATACGGCATTATGTAAAAATGTGGATATGTAACCGATGTGGTTCTGCAATCTGTATTTGGGGTAAAAATGGGAGTTCATAACCCACTTGAATCTAATGTATGAAATATGACATGTCAAGAGCTTTGTAATGTTTTGAACAACCAATAAAAAAAAAAAAGAAAAAAAAAAGAAGACACTGAAGGAATTACTGTGCCAGGCTTCAGTGTCTCTGGTCTATGATCCAGTTGTGGCCTTTTCCTTTTCCTTGCTCCCAGGTTCCCAGCTTCCAGCTGGAGTCAGTCCATAGGTAACCCTGGGGGGTTAGAGGTGTGGGAGAGGGAGAAGCAAAAGTGTTCCCTCCATCTTCTCCACCTTGGATGGTACATCACAGCCCAGTTCCTGCTCACCAGGTGCAGCATGATGTCAGCTTCTGCCAGGTGCCTGTGACACTTGGGCTGTTGTCATTCTACATCCTCTCTCTATTCCTCTGGCCTAGGAGTAGTCATCCTAAATTGCTGCTTCAATAGTCTCTGCCTTACCTCACTGTTCCCATTTGGCTTCTAGTCTCTTCCATGATTCATGCAACCAACTCTGAGCTTTACACTAAGTGTTTTCAATGCTGTTTCCTGGTTAGTCCCTGACTGAACCACTTAGCATAGTAATGGTATCTGATAGGTATTTATTTTCTTTAACAATATCATCATAAAATATGAGTTTAAGAAAAATAGAGCTGGGCAGTAAAGTGATAAAGACAGGTTATACTCAGAAACTATTCCAATATCGGAAAAGAGACCTTGGTATAGAATTGGGCCTGATTCTGAATACAGGATAGGAAAATGAGGATTTATGGCCAAGGAGCAGAGTGGGCATCAGTGGATGGAAGATTATTAGGAAGAAACATTGGACTGGAGGATAATCAGATACCAAGGGTGAAGGATGAGAAATCAGATCAAGTATTAAGGGTGGGAAATTTATCTAAACAGACTTAGAAAATTATTGCTACAGTTGGGTAATTCAAGCCCAACAATGATGGATGCCAGTGTTGTGGAAGCTTTGAGGGCTCAGAAGAGCCTGACTAAAGTTTAGTCATGGAGAAGTCTTTATCAATATCTAAGAATATTTCACTGATCAATAGAAGGTATAGTGTGTATGAATATTATAAAGAATATGGTAGCATACTAATAAGACAGTTTTGAATTCCTGCTTTCATACCTCTGTTCAAAGTGGGAACAAAGCAATGATAACCACATGTTTATGTGCTCTTAGTTAATGGTATCAATGACCAATAAGGGGGATAAACACTCTTAATTGTTAATATTAATTAATGATATCATTAAAGTTGTCAGAATCGAAATGGAATCCCTTGTGTCAACCCTAAGGATAAAATAAAGCCAGTAGATTTAAAGGAGGAGTTCTTGTGCACAATTATGCGGAAGTAACTATCCCAAAAGACTCTGTCAAAACCACCACCTTACAAATGTCCTATTGTACAAAGACATTTACCTTGCAACTCTCTGTTCAACCTCAGATGCATGCCACCCTTCTGATCGCCAAAGATTATTGTTTCAAAATATTTTATGTAATCTTTCTCATTTTTCCCTTTTAAAACTTCCCTTTTCCACAACTTCCTTGAATATCCCATAGTTTACTATGGTATATGTATTCTCATTGTGTGAAATTCTAATCCCAAACACATAGCATTATTCTTTGGATAATCTCTCTCTGATTGTTATTTAAGATATATTATCTCCCTTAATGGAACATTTAATATATTTCATTTTAGAATCTCGGTTTTCATATTATTGAACAGTATATGATATTTAACCAAATCACACCTAATCGTCCCTTTGGGTGGTTTTCCACCTTTGCTCTTAGGAGGATCATAGCAATTGGACATGAACACTATCAGAATGTTTCAATATCATCCCACAAAATCTTGCTTTATGTACTCTTACTTAATGATATCAATGACCAATAAGGTGGGGAAATGACATAGATATACAGAAAGGAGAGAAAAATAACAAGAGTCCTAATGAAACTCAAGACCCTGATTCCAATATTCCTGAAACCAACATATTTCTTCTACTGATGAAATTTCCCTATATCCTCATAATAAATTTGCCTTTTTGCTTTTGCTAGGTTGCGTTCAGTTGAGCCACTTGCTAGCAAGCCTCACAGCTAAGTCACTGGCAGGCCCACTCTATCACAGGAGAACAAACAAGATCAGAATGCAAGATAGTGACTACATAAGGCCCTTCGACTCATCATGCATATTGAAGCAGAAAGGAGAATTTGGAATTTTACCTCAAAGACATCAGTTTAAAACCAAGAATCTTTAACACACACGCATGCACATACAGAGCTTTCAAATTTTTTCATTAGTCAACATACAAAGTCTCTGTGTTTTCAAATCACTCTTGAAGGATTCTGTGAAATTGTAAACATTTACCATCACTCATTCCCAGCTTCAATCTATGTTTCTCTCACTTGCCATCCAACTCTAAATAAATCTGGCTCACTTTCCCAAAGTTGTAACAAAAATGTTTAAGCAAAACATTTTTAACTTCTGCCTTTACTAATAATTTGGCAATGATAAATAATTGAATTCCTTGCATTTTTGATAAGGATAAAAGTGAGTCACCATGAGTATGTCTTTAATTTCAAACTAAGGAAATAGGACACATGCCCAAAACAATTAAAAAACTAGTAGAGATACAGATAATACATCCCTTGACACTGATCAGTGCGTTGCCAAATGAATAATTGCATTGGAAAACAATTTCATAGGCACTTCACCCACCTATAATTGGCTCTTGATAGTTCTTTATTGCCCAGATAACAAGAACTTCATATGGTTTACCTTTTGTTCTCAATGCCTAGTATAAATGCTTGTCTAATTGAAGATGTTCAATAAAAAAAAAAAAAAAAAAAAAAATGCCAGGCTCCAGCTGTACTGTTTAGCCTGTGTCAAGGTTAAAGTCATCAACTCTATCAGGCAGGGAGCAGTTCAGGAAAACAGAAACTATATTAGGTGTTTCAATCAGAGGGGTTTTAATACAGGGAAATAGTTATACAAATAATGGAAAATGAGAATGCAGCAAGAGGATTCCGAGATAGGCCCAAGGTAATAACTCCAGAAAGATCTATCCTACTATTGTCCCATAGAGCTGGGGAATGTGAGGCAGTTTTGAGGTTACCATGCAAATCCAAGCAGAGGCCTTAAGGAGATGATGATCAGAATTTTGAAGTGGGGCTTTCCCCAGTTGTGGCAACTATTGGTATCACAGTAGGGGCAAAACAACGTCAATTCTGGGACTGCTAAAATAACTTGGAAATGAGAGAAGCTACAACCACAAAGGCATTGCTGACAAGACCAGAGACAGAATACAGTATTCTTCCTCCATTTAACAATCTCTATAGCATAGTTTCTCAAGCAGGGGTGATTTTGCTCTCCAGGGGACCTTGGAAATGTCTGGAGACATTTTTGATGACCACAGCTAGGGTGAGGAATGTTGCTGGAATCTAGATGAAAAGGCCAGGGATCCTGCTTAGCATCCTGCAGTGCACAGGAGAGCCCCCATCAACAGTTATGTAGCCCCAAATATCAAGTGCTGAGATTAAGAAACCCTGCTTTCATAGAACCTAAGTGAAGGCAGAAGACAAGGCAGTCATACACGAGTCCTAGTCCACAGTACCAGAATGGAGCCTATAGAAGGGTAGAGCTGTTGCTCAAAGAAAATACACAGAAAAGATTGGCATATGCATCTGTCATTTCTGGATACAAAAATGTATGAATGTGGACTGGGGTTTTAGCTCAGTGGTAGAGTGCTTGCCTAGCATGTGTAAGGCACTGGGTTTGATTCTAAAAAAATAAAAATAAAAAGTACGTTGATATTAAAAAAAAAAATAAAAGTACATTGACAACTAAAAAAAATATTTAAAAAAAATCCAAAAAGGTATGAATGTCCATAGGCCAAACCAAATTTGATAAGTGAAGAAAGATAAATATTATGATTAATTTTCAACAGGAAATTGGTAATGGTTTGGATATATGGTATCTTCCAAAAGCTCATGTATGAGACAATGCAAGAAGATTCAGAGGTGAAATGATTAAATTAGGAAAATCTAATCAGTGGATTTATCCACTGATATGAATTAACAGAGTGGTAACTGTAGGCAGGTAGGATGTAGCTGGAGGAGGTGGGTCACTGAGGTTATGCCTTTGGGATTTATATTTTGTTCCTGGGGAGAAGAGCTTTCTCTCTCTGCTTTCTGGTTTCAATGTCCTGGCCTACTTTCCTCTGCCACATCTTTCCACCATGACATTCTGCCTCATCAGGAGCCTAGGGCTATGGAAATGGCCAATCATGGACTGAACCTTTGAAACCATGAGCCAAAATAAACTTTTCCTTCTCTATATTGTTATTACCAGGTCTTTTGGTCACAGCAAAAACAAACAAACAAACTATGAGAACAAAAAGTAAATGGTTTGAAATTCTAGCAGTGATAAGTAAAGTACAGTAGTTAGAATGTAAAGTGTGCTGTGGCTAGAAATAGAACACAAATGGTATACATAGAATTCATTTTGAATCCTTGTGGGGCACCTCAAAATTTCAAACAATTATCCTCTCTAGAGGATAGCTGCATCTGAGGCACAAGGAGAGGTTATTGTCATCACTGAGCAAGAGAGAGGGGCACACATACAAATGTTCAACACCTTAGCCAGTTAGCATGATTTAAACATTAGATCCATAGCTGAAGATTTCTGTGAATCTGTTTTTCCTGGGTGTTTTTGAACCTGGTTACTATTGCCTCAAAACAAATTTCCTTAAAACAGTGGCTTAAAATAATGATCATTTCATTATTCTCATGGATTCTAAGAATCAGAACTTCAGTCAGGATATGGTAGAGATGACTTGCTGCTCTTCTAGTGTGTGGGACCTAGATTTGGCAGCCATAAAGACTGGGGTGACTCAGTGTCTGGAGACTGACATCATCAGGAGCTTTCTTCAGTCACATATCTGGTGCCTGGGCTGAGTTGAACAAAGGATGCTGACCAGAGTGTCAACATATGTCTCCATTTGGCTTGGTTTCCACACAGCATAGTGGGCTCAGGATTGAGTTGTCCAGTTTTTATATCGTGGTGCATATCTCCAAACTCAGTTTTAGAGGACTGAGACTCCAATTCTTTTTTGTTTTAATTAGTTATAGATGACAGTACAAGGTATTTTGTCACATCAAACATTAATGGACTATAATTTCTCATTCTCCTGGTTTATATGTGTGAAGCTATACGGGTCATGCAATCATATATGCACATAGGGTAATATTGTCTGATTCATTTTAATATCCTCCCTACTTCATACCCCCTCCCCTCCCTCAATCCCCTCTGTCTAATTGAAAGTATTTGTATTCTTCCCTAGCCCCACTCCCTTACTGTGAATTACCATCCACACACCAGAGAAAACACTTGACCTCTGGTCTTTGGGATTGGCTTATTTCGCTTAGCATGATATTCTCCAGTTCCATCCGTTTACTGGCAGATGCCATAATTTCATTCTTCTTTAAAGTTGAGTAATATTCCATTGTGTATAGAGACTCCATTTCTTAATGGGGGAGTGTCAAGATCACATTAAAGAGCATATAGGTTGGAAGATGTTGTTGCCATCTTGGCTAAAAAAAAAAAAAAATCATGCTCAAATATTTGGAAAGTGTCTTAAAGATAAAATATAGCACTCAAATTTTAGATCTGTCCCAATGATTGTAGTTGTATAACTTTATACTAATTTCTTCATTCTGGGGGGATACAATTTTTAATTGGGCAAATGTATGATACTTTAAGATCTTTAAAAGAAATGCAAGATTATTTTATAACATGATTAATGAATAGCTTCTGTGTATATGACTTAAATAAGAATGAAGGGATGTTTCTAAAGAAGTCAAAAAAATGTAGGAAAAACAATGGGGATCAGGTGAGTTGAAGGAAACATTTCAGTTTATAGTCACTGCATTTTTATCACTAAAAAGAGCCTTGGATATCTCTTCATCCAGTCTGTATCATTTTATACATAACAGATCCAGTGAAGTGGCTGGAGGAAGAAAATTACTTTCTTTATAAAGAAAGAATTTATAGCCAGGAGTAGTGATGTACACCTGTAATCCTAGTGGCTCAGGAGCTTGAGGCAGGAGGATGGTTGTGTTCAAAGCCAGCCTCAGCAACTCAATGAGACCCTAAGCAACTCACTGAGATCCTGTCTCTAAATAAAATACAAAAAAGGGCTGGTGATATGACTCAGCGGTTAAGCACCCCTGGATTCAATCTCTGTGAAGAAGAAGAAGAAGAAGAAGAAGGAGGAGGAGGAGGAGGAGGAGGAGGAGGAGGATGATTATAGATAAAGCTCTTGAAGGATTGTCTTTGTCTCAATTGACAGTAATTATACTTACTATTAGTAAATCAAATGAATACCTGAAGAGATTGAACATAATTCTTCCTCTGAATGAGTTAAAAGTATAGAAATATATATTTTTTTGTCTTGGTCATTTTAGACCTATATGTGATATATAAAAGGGATCTTTGAAAAATATAAAGTTAAATTATTTGATTAGGGTAACTGTTCCTAAGAGTTTTAAAAATTCTTCATAAAAATGTAAAAATATATTTTAAAAATCCAGAACAAATTTAGTGAAACTTTCATACTGAAAAATGTAATAAGCCAAACATAAGGCATTTAAGTAGGCAATGACTTAAGTCGCATTGGCCCTTTCTTTTTAAATTACTTATTTACTTCTCATTACAAACCAGTAGCAATAAATGGGTGTTTCTATTAGAAAGTGAGAAAGAAAATATATATTATCTTTATGTGGTTCATTACTTAATTCTTTATATCTGAGAAAGAATTTCTATTGCTGTGACATATTATCAAAATACTAAGGTAGTATGAAGCAATACAACAATGTCAACAGGGAATCAAATATAAATTATGCCTAAAGTCCATTAATTATAGGGAAAGTGCTATCTAAAATTGATATGAAATAATGATAGATAAGAGGTTACATGATGTCCAAGAAAAAAATTACATATTTCTTTTTGAAGATCTAAATTACCTCAATTAAGATCACTGTTCTTTTTATAGTTTCATTGGTTAGAAATGAAAAACAAGACTAAGATGATAAATTATATTCTATTTCTCAACCCCATAGTTATTTTTTAGTTCTCCATTCACCATGATATTTGACATTATTGAGAACTCCTTGAAACCATTTTCCCTCTTATTTTCTGTGAAAATATTATTTTAATGGTTCTTTCCTACCATCCTATTTTTTCTTGATCTCCTTTGCTGGAATCCTTTCCTCTTTCCATTCCTCCCCTTTTCTAAAATAGAGATAACTCACATAGTAATTCACTTTAAATCTCACCATTTAAAATGTATGGTTCAGTGATTTTTAATATGTTCATGAGGTTGTGTATCTTAGTTCATTTTTGGTTTCTATGACTCAATCCATGGACTAGGTAATTTATAAAAAATAGAGATTTTCTTTGCTCATAATCCTGAAGATTACAAAGTCTAAGAACATGGTACCCCAACTGTTGAGCATCTGCTGAGTGGTTTCTTGCTTAGTCATGTTGTGACAGAAGGGCATCAAATAGGAAAATATCAGAGAGAACTCACTTTTCTGAGACAGCTATTCTCTTATTAGCTCTTCAATACATTAATCTGTGAATGGATTTTTCCACTTACGAACTGCCCCCTTGTCCCCATCACCTATTAAATACCCCCCTTCAAATATCTTTAACATATGACTTTGTTGATTTCTGGGGGACAAACATTCATACCATAGCATAGTGCAACCATCACTACTATCTAATTCCAAAACATTTGCATCATCCCCCAAAGCAACCTTATACTCGTTATACCCCATTTCCCCCTCCCTTTTTACCATGGCAACCATGACCCTACTTTCTATCCCTATGTATTTGCCTATTTAGGACATTTTATATAAATGAATGCATACAATATGAGACTTTCTATGTCTGGCTTTTCACTTATCAGAATATTTTCAAGGTTTATTATCTTGCAGCATATACCAGTACTTTATTTGTTTTATGACTAAAACAAATATTTGGAGCAAACTCTTGGAGCAATACCAAGCAATTCAATATATGTGTAATTGACGTTCCAGAAGAAGAAGAGAGAAAGAAATGAGCATAAAAATATTTGAGGAAACCACAGCTAGAACCAAATTTGGTGGAAAACATTAACTTATAGATCCAAGAATCTCAATGAAATCTTAGCAAAATAAATGCAAAGAGAACAATACTTAGGCATATCAGAGTCAAACTGATGGAAACCAAAGATTTAAAAGGAAGTATTGGGGCTGGGGATGTGGCTCAAGTGGAAGCGCGCTCGCCTGGCATGCGTGTGGCCCGGGTTCGATTCTCGGCACCACGTACAAACAAAGATGTTGTGTCCGCTGATAACTAAAAAATAAATAGTAAAAAATTCTCTCTCTCTCGCTCTCTCCTCTCTCACTCTCTCTTTAAAAAAAAATAAATAAAAGGAAGTATTGTAATAACCAGAAAAAAATGATGTTTTACAAAGAGTAAAATATGATAAATACCTGGCCACAGATATATATCTTTCATAAATAACTTTTAGTAATAAAAATAAGAAAAATTCAAATTAAAAATTGAATAAGTTACCAATAGATCTGCACTACAATAAGTAGTTCTTATTATTAAGTAGTTCTTATTATTGTAGAAGAACCAAGTTCTTCAGGTACAAGGAAAAATAGATGGAAACTCAAAGAAATGGAAAACACTGGAAATAATAAACTGATAGTTCAAAGTATACACACACATATTATTTATATATATGTGTGCGTATATATATATGTATATATATATATTTTTTATTCTTTAAATTACATTAAGGACATATGATATTTTAAAATAAAATTATAACACTGTACTGTTGATCTTATATGACACCCATGCATACACATCTCTGTCTACCAATACATATCAATATATATAACAACAATCCTACATCCTAAGGATGGTAGACATGAAATTGTGCTTTTGTAATTTTCCTGTGTTTCACCTGAAGTAACTAAATATTAACTCTAAGTAAAGATGGTTATAACCCATAGAGCAACTAAATTTGATGCAGAATAATGAAAGAAACCAGGGCTCCTAAAGAAGTACTTAATTTCAGAAGTGGGGCATGGAAAATACAAGAAAGACTTGAAGTATTTTATGGTCAGAAAGTGAAAAAATATTGACAGAAAGATGGATAAGAGGCTGGCGGGGGTAAAGCTTAGTGGAAGAGTGTGCACTTTGTGTTTTCTAGTCCCTGGGTTCAATCTGCTGCAACCAAACAACACTGACTACAATATAATCAACAGAGTTGGGTGGAGTTCTATTGTAAAAGCATTGGACTGATCTGAAAGAGCTCCTAATGGTCCAAGTGGGAACAATTTGAGCAACAGAAAAATAACAATAGTTATTTGATTATAATCCAAAGAGTAAAATAAAAATATATGAGTCTATGCTGATATAAATGCATTTTGAATAAACAAATGAAGATAAAGGGATAGCTCTTATATAAGAATACCAGTTAGTAAATGTAGATAGAAAAAAGATAATAGAAAATTACCATGTGAATATCACAATAATAATTGTTGCAGGCAAAAGCTATTAATCAATGTGGTCCAATGTTTGAGAAGCAATGGAATAATTTGTATAGTCTCAAAATACCACTTAAGATATTAATCACAAAGGGAAACATAAATGTTTATCAGTTCTGTGGTATTCTTGTTCAATCTAAAGAGTAGAAAATATAAAAAACCCCAATTTAGGAGATATTATATAAAATAATTGATTAGTAGTTTTCAAATGTGTCAAGGTCATAATAAACAAGAAAAAGCCGACACTGACATACATTATAACATTTTTACAGTTCTTTATATTCAAACATCTTTTCTCCACCTGGAATAGCTCAAAGAGTTGACAATTCCACAATCATAATAGGAGATTTTTAACGTATCTTTTTCAATAACTGTTGGATTAAAAAAAAATTGGGAAGAATTGCTTGTTGGAGCACACTTATAATAGCTGCTCTGAAGTCTTTTTAAGATAATTTAGCATCTGTCTGCCTTTGCATTCATATTTGTTGTTTGTTATTTTCCCAAGTGAAATAGTCAGGAAAACTAGTTGTTCATAGTACCAGCAGGTCACAATGATTTTGTTTTCATTAGAAATGTAGATAGAGTGAAAGTGGAGGCAGAGAGGAGGGAGGTTGTAGGAAGCACCAACAGATTTCCATGGCCTCTGGCTTGCATGGCTGAGTGAATTTTGGTAGTTTTTATTGAAATTGGATATGAAAGAGAAAGAGAGATAATGTAGAATTTGTTTCTTCATTTGTTTCTTCATAGGCAGAGGTTGAGGTGCCCGTGGGACAGCTCCACAGATGTATCCAACAGGCAATTTGGTATTTAAGTCTGAACTCAGAGAAGAAGGGCAGACCTAGAAACAAAATTTGTGGCTATTATTGCATAAGTGGTATTTAAAGCAATAAAAATTGTTTGAAAGGTTGATTTAAAAATATATGTAATGAGAACATAAGTATTTTAAGAAATAAACAAAAATGAGGTGCGAAGAAGGAAAAGTTAAAGAGTTAGGTGGAAATGCAGAATGTGAGACAAAAGTCTATGGAGTAATGTCAAAGAACAAAGTTTCAATAAGTTGAAAATTCAAATTAGCCTGTTTTAGTAATTATGATCTTTTAAAAGTTCCATTTGATTACTTGGCACCTGTAAGAGTGACTGCATTCTGTTTTGGTCTGATCTGTTGGGGCACAGTGCAGAGCTCAGTCCAAAGCAATGGACTCCCACACATTCTAATTAACAAGAAAGGGAAAAGGACACATGACTAGAAGTAGAACAGCCTAGTAAGATGACAATCAGAAAGGGTATTGGTGACTGGT
The DNA here is from genome assembly GCF_048772815.1 of Callospermophilus lateralis. Lineage (NCBI taxonomy): Eukaryota > Metazoa > Chordata > Mammalia > Rodentia > Sciuridae > Callospermophilus > Callospermophilus lateralis. The sequence goes on along the minus strand of NC_135320.1, from coordinate 63,582,412 downwards.
GATATTTGCCTGTTTCAGTGTTGTAGTGACAGAGGGAAAATATTAGTGGATTTTTGGAATGAAAATGAATTGAAGAAGTGGGGCTAAAAAGCGGGCAATGATGTTTCTTAAATCTTGATTGAGAAATAAAGGCATGAATGAGACATGGCATAGAAGCATATAGAAGAGAAGCATGCGATTTTCAGACTTTATCAAAAAAACTTTTCTGTGTGGTCATTTATACCTGTTTAATCTCATATGCCTGAAGCTTCCTCTCAGAAAACAAAAATAGATGGCAAATATTTTAGCAACTGAAGTCCTCAAGTAATATAAAGCCACAGATAGATCTTTAAGAAAACTCACATCCCAGAGCTGCTGCTTGAAAACAAAAATAACTCCATTATATTTGACCTGCTGTTGCCATGCAGAAGGAGCCAGAGGTAGTTAAGGCTTCATAAATTAGAAGTTACCTGTTGAATCTCTTCTACATACAGCCAGACAGGGGTACAAACTCTTCCCTATCTGAGCTCATTAATCAAAAGTAGACTGCTGCCCTCACCTCCTGCCATGTCCCTGGTGGTCACCAGGTGCTTAGAACATTAAATAGACCCACAGCTAAGCAGGGCATCCTTTCTCCTACCACCCGTTAATAATACCAATTACCTGGTATGCTTGTTTTCCTGGTTTCTTTCTACTGCTCTTCACAGAGTTGTTTATAATATGGTTTCAGTGAGTCTCCTGGACCATTCTTGGAGGAAACTGATTTGCTAAGGATACTCTGATCATCAAAACAGTATTTTGGCAGCACATCTCCAGAGTTGTAAGGGACTGGTTTTCAACTCAGAGATACTTTTTTGTGCTATAGTTTTCCTAGTTTTAGAAATTGTCGCCAGTTTTCTTTTTTGCAGAGTGATAAATTCAACCTATGAAAGTCAAAAACACAATTTCTATTTTTTATCTGTCCCATTCTTTTATTATTTTAGCAAAAAGAGTTTGTTTACCACTTGATACATCCAGGTAGTGGGTGAGAGTGTTCCCAATACTGATAACAGCCTGAAAGCCAATAATTGTCTCTAAAGGAACCAAGAAGGGAACAAATTGAATCTGTATAGTCAGTTTTACCTGATAACACCATCAGAGACATTATAATTAGACAGGAAGTGTGGGCATGATGATGCTCGTATTGTCTAACTCAGCACCCACAAACAACTTAAAAGGAAGTCAGGGTAACAATTCAGAAATTAGAAAATAAAAATGGATGAGAAAATGAAAGGTTTAGATTATTTGATCAATGTAATTAAAATATAATGGGAACAAAATGTCTCAGAGGATAATGATCAACTCTCCCAAAAGTGAAGTAAAACTCATTCCAGTTGTAAATTGAACAGTGAGGATCCTAAAGAAAAATCTCTGTAGTCACTTAACTCTGCATGTACTTACCACATACAACAAATTCCTGTCTACTCAGAAATTATCTTGCATGGAGAAACAAATGGACTGAATGAACTAGACCATGAAAGAGTCCTCTGACTTCATAATGGAGATTTTATGTAAACTTCTAGGTCATAGATGTATCATTTTAAAAATTGGCTTCATTGTCTATGAATCATTGAGCATTTGGGTGAACAGATTTGGGAGGAAAAAAAAATAAAGATTCAGAGACAACTCTCTTGGACAATTAATAAAAATGCTGTTGCAAGATGATACATTTAAATAACTGTCCAAACTTTAGTTATTTGCAACAAGTGGGTGTTGTTTCTTTGTAAAGGTACAATATTAATGTCACCACAAAGTGGGTCAAAAATATTTTTCAGAATATGCATGTTTTGAGAGCCCACAGCTAAACTAAAGCTTCAGTCTCAGAGCAGCTAGCAACTGTGCCTTAATAAGAAATAAAGGGAATCTAGATATGGGTGTTTGGCATTTCATGAACATATTTTACTTGGATCTTCTGCCTGGCAGACGGCCTAATGCCTTGTTGTCTGACCCATGATGAGGGGGTCCCTCATATAAGAAACTTGTTCATACTGGATGCCCTTGTGGCTGTTGTCTGACCCATGTCAGGTTTATGCCTGTTTAACCATCATTCTGGTGCTGGGAGCTCCATCTTGTATTTATGAGGGAGGAGATGAAGATTTGAAGAGTAAAATTGGAAGAATGAATGCTCTACACAAATATCATAAAGTTTCAATTCTATGCTGAGTATATATTTGAGTTTTGAATGAATTCAAAGTATAGCTAATTTGTCCAGTTACATGATTTCTCCAGCAACATTCATCTATTTTGGTGTGGGCACAGAGAAGGTGGATGGCTGAGTCTGGGTTCAAATACTGGTTGGTTGAATTTTGAGCAGATGACTTGCAAATGGATCATCACAGTGATGGTTCATATAATCTAAGCTGGGCAGGCAGCAATGATAAGAGGAGGGTGTTGGAGACAGGGAAAATGCTAGGTTTTAAGTGGAAAGTCTAGATGGGCAAATGAAGAGTTTCAGGGGGAGTCAAAGGAGGCAGATAGAGGACTGTGGGGATGGATATTATTTTTAATATTGCCTTGGGGATGTCTCCTTAATATCTTTCTTTGTGATGATAGTTTTAAATCATATGACATGTTGTACTATTCCAGGAGAGATGAAGAGTTTCCAGTGGATCTTCATTTTACTTTATTTCTTGGCATTAAGGATTTCATTGAAACTTCCTTCATATCCACCACCAATTGATTTGAAGAATTTTTAAGGATAAAAAAGAATTCTAGGGGTCAATTGTGATAACAGTAAAGGCAAAATGTCCTAAACCAAAATCAGCTATGATTTCCATCATGTATCTCTGTCCGATAAGAAAACTAATTTCTTCTCTCACTCAACAGTATTTCTTAAATATTTACCATGTTTGAGGCATTTTTTTTCCTAGTTACCGGAGAAAAAATGATGAACAAAGTAGGTAGTTTATAATCTCATGTGAACAGGTAGAGAGAATGAGAAGACAAGTGAACATGTAAACAAATATTTTCAGATGAAAGTTAGTCCTAGTCCTTAAAGCAAATTAAGGGAATAGAAGTAGCTGAGGAGAGTAAGGAAAGAAGTAATTTCAACAGGATGATCAAGGATCTAAGGAGGTGACATTTGAGTAGAGACATGGGTAATATGAATAAGCACAATGGTTTGTTATAAAGTTGAGCCTGTCATTATTGAGGAAAAGCAAGAAGGTCAGTTGAGAAGGAGAGTGATGAGCATGGGGTAGAGTGGTAGGTGACAGGATAGGAGAGGTAGATTGAGGACAGGACATGTACGGCTTTGGATTGCTACAATAAGGACTTGGGATTTATTATGTCAGGGGAAGTTACTGGAAGAATTTTAACAGAGGAATGATGTGACCTAACTTATATTTTAAAAGCTCATTTCAGCCTTATATGGAGATCTCAGAGGTAAGAGGGTAAGCAAAGAAATCAATTAGGAGCTGAATGAAATATTCCACGTTAGAGGGAATGACAGTTTATCCTAACTGGGGGAAGCAAGGGAAGTGGAGAGAAAATGGTCAGATTTAAGACATATTTGAAGGGAAAGCTATAGGACTTGCTAATGCATTAGGGATGGGATGTGGGAAAAAAAAAAATAGGGATCAAGTCTGATTCCTAGGTGTTGACCTGAATAATACTGAACCATGCCGTACTCATTGATATGGGGGAATCTCTGGGTGAGCACTCAGAACAAGAGCTCTTTGGAATCCTGTTATGTTCATAGAATGTTACAGGGTTATGCTTCCTGCTGGGGCTCAAGGGGGAAGAAATAGTTGTCTACTTAGTATATAGAGTATGAAGCCACTGTGTTTTAGTACCTCAAGTAACTCCAAGGAAATTAGTTATGCATTCACAAACTTGTCAGAATGCAGCTCAAACCTACCTAGTTCTATCCAAGAAGCCCCTTCCAGGTTTTTAAGGACTAGGTCTGTTGTAATAGATCCTATTTAAGAATATATGAGCCCTTTCTCCATTTTTTTTATCAGGGGAAATCCTAATAAACTGTTTTAGTCAGCTTTGTCATCTCTGTGACTAAAAGACCTGACCAGCACAATTGTACGGGAGGAAAAGTTTACTTAAGGGCTTAGTTTCAGAGGTCTCAATCCATAGACAGTGGGCTCCATTCCTCAGTTCTCGAAGTGAGGCAGAACATCATGGTGGAAGAGTGTGACAGAGTGTGATCAGGAAGCAGAGAGAGGTCTCCACTTGCCATATACAATTATATACCTGACAGCCACACCCCCAGGTTCAAAGAGGCATAGACTGAGTAGAAAAATCAGTGGCTTTTCTAGGCCAGTTAAGGAAGAAGTTAAAGCTCAAAAGATTCGGCTGAGCTACAAATATCAGATGGTCAGACACCCTGAAGTTCTGGAAAAGGAGGATCTTGTGTCTTGATGTCAAGAAATAGTACAAATGACTAAGAGGAATAGATGTTGTATTGAAAACACAGATTTTTCTCAGTTTACAATGGGGTTACAACCCAAAAAACCCATCATAAGTTGAATAAGAGTAAAGCAAACATGCATTTAATTTAACATAACTGAACATCTTAACTGAGCAACACAGTATAATGTAGAGTATCAATTTATCTTCATGCTTGTGAAATTATGAGAATATCTTACTCCACATTGTTAGCTGGGAAAGATCAAATTCAAAATAGGAAGTTGGTTTCTACTGTATCCCTTTCACACCATGGTAAAGTTGAAAAGTTTTCAGTTGAACAATTGTAACTTGGGAACTGTTTGTATAGGCTTTAGCTTTCCAGCCTCTGTGGTAGACACAGTACATAAGGAGGCCAATGGAATAGTGGTTGGCACCCATTCCCTATGTACACCATAGCATTTCAGCTTCAGATTTTCCTACTTGGTGCAGATATTACTCTACCCAGGATGTGAAACGAATTTTCAAAGGATCTATAGATGGCAATTTAGAGTATAGTGGAAAGGGAAAACTGAGACTTGGAGTATGACAGACCTGGTACTCATTATCTTTGTGACTTAGCACCAGTTTTTAAAATTTTCTTAGCTTTAGTTTTCTGTTAAATAAGATCATAAGTCTACATTTGGAGTGTTACGTTGAGTCTTAAATGTGAAGTCTATGTCTTATTGTTCTTAGTGTTCAACAAATAGCTATTGCTGTTGTTTTTGTGAGCAAGGAAGAATGTTTAAGGTTAAAGTTCAGAGCCTGATATTTTGACGTTCTAATTGAGTAACTGGAAATCTAAAATTCTTTCTATAAGACAGCTACTCTGATTACTTGTGAAAAAATACAGTTCTTCATTCCATAGCCATACTCTTTGCAATGTTATTTTGTAGTTCTTCACATCAAAAAGTGCACTCTGTTTCCTCCTTAAGTTTGGACTGGCCTTGTGCTACACTAACAGAACACGGCAGAAGTGATGTTGTACCCCTTCTCGAAGAGGGATTAAATCCTTCCCTGCCTGCATGTAAAGACCAGCCTGCTGAAGGATGAGAATCTATGGGAAGCAAAGTCAAGAAGTACCAGTTGAAGCCATCCTAGACCTGCAGGCCTCAGTCAACTCTGCAGCCAAGGCACGAATGAGCCTAGCTCTTACCTGAAGAGTCATGAGACTGATCCCACCAATTTTAGCTAATGCCATAGACTTTTGAACTAAATAGTTGTTTTGATCAATATTTCTTCTTGTGCAGAAAAAAAAATTGATTCAAAGGATGGCGATGATAATTGTGATTTTGGAGGGTAGGGTGGCAAGGGAAACTGTTAAGAGGAAAATTCTTTTCTAAATTGGCATATTCTTCAACTCTCCCCAAACCAAAATTGTTCTTTGTTATTTTCTAAGACTTTGCCATTAGTGTTGTTCCTCCTTTCTAGTTTCCTCTCTAAAACTTCTAATAAGTTCTTCTTCACCATCTCCAACTTTATCCGCACACCCATACTACCCACTGTTCCAATGTTTTGGCTTATACATACCCTGATTTTTTTTTTTTTTTTAACATCACTTGCACTCAGAGAATAGAAGGAAAAACAGTAAAGAAGATTCAGTCAGATTTATAATAAGTTCTGTACTACGAAAAAAGAATAAATTCAAGGACTACAACAATATGGAGAATGGAAAATAGATGTAGAGAGGATGATCTTTGCACCAGAAAATTTTATATATTCTCTTGGGCTCAAGAAGCAAAGTCTGAGATATAAATGCAATGTCTCCTTGCACTGGGTCTTCAAAGTATCATCATGGTCTATATTAGAAATCACAGGATGCAAAGAAAGTAGGTTGAGCAAGTAATGGATGTGGGCTTAAATTTTAATCAATTACTTATTGAGACCTTAAATAACTTTACCTCTCTTTAAGAGAGGTAAAGTTATTTACCTAAGTAGTAAATAACTATTTATTTATTTACTAATTATTTAGTTAGATATAATTTACTAATTATTTAGTATGACAATAGTATCTATTATCTTGAAACACAAATAATGGGTTCAATTTAACAATAACTACCTTACATGTTAATAGTGAGTAGTCAATATGATAAAACATGGAACACTTGAGATAGCTAATGTGCTAAGCATTTAATAAAGTTGTAGCTGTCTTGTTTCTGAGCACTTATAAATCTTGATTCCTTAAAAGGTTAGAATATACATATATATACATATTTAATATATAATATATACATATATAATATATAATTATGTAAATTATATATATAAAATCATAGCATATATTTTTATAAAATCTTTAGTTCTTGCCAATAGACATAGTCTCCTAATGAAATAATTCTTTGAAGGATTCATAATTGAATGGATTATTGGAAATGGTAGAACCTAGGAGAAGGAACCTAGGTGGAGGCAGTGGTGTTTTGGAGGTATGCTGTTGGAGACTATATCTTGTCCCCCGCCTCTTCCTGTCTCTGTTTCCTGGATGCCATGAGGTGAGCAGCTTATCTCACTGTGTCCTTCTGCCATGATATTGTGCCTTCCCTCAGGTCCACAGCAATAGAGCTGGCCAACCATGAAATGAAACCTCTAAAACTGAGCCAAAATAAATCTTTACTCCTTGAAACTGTCTTCCTCAGGTGTTTATCACAGAGATGAAAAACTAACATATACATAAAATTTTGAAAAAAAAAAATAATATATGCTCTAAATTTCCTACAAATTATTTGTAAAAATAAAAAGTTAGTAGATAAACTTAACAATTGAAAACTTCAATGTCCAATTCAAGGGCAAGCCAAATTGTTATGCCCATCAATTTATATTATAGAATATAAATACAATTTCATTAATTTCAAAAGCCATACTGAGATAAATGAATAACCTTACACCAAACACATTAACAAATATTTACCAACTGCCAAGAAGACACTGTACTTATTGAAATAATGAGCTTAAAAAGTCAGAGATTCCACCCTTGACTTAATTTTGGAAAGGGAGACAGACATGAACCCATGTAGATAAAACTTCAGAAATTTAAATATTTATTGCAACAAGGCTGTGTTGCTATTTTGTGTTTATACTTTCTTCAGATTTGCCTTGTCCTCATTAGGCCTTTTTCTCAATATCTTGATTACAAATTTTTTAAAATCATAACACTTTAATTTCCAGTCCTTGGTGGATACTTTAAAAGAGGGAAAGTTTGGGGGAGAGTACAGGGAAGAAGCATTGAGAGAGGATCGTCCACATGTAAAATCTTAAGTTAGAAGGAATAAGCCCTAGTGTTGTATTGCAGGGTAGGATGCTATAGTCAACAATAATGCATTGTATATTTCAAAATAGCTAGAAGATTCAGAATGTTCTCACCACAAAGAAATGACAAATGCTTAAGGTGATGGAGATGCATATTACCCTGATTTTATCATTACATAATATATACATGTATCAAAATATTTATATGCCATAAATATGTACAGTCATTATGTGTGAGTCAAAGAGAAAAAAATAAAAGAGGAAAAGATTGTTAGAGGTTGACCTCAAAGTCAATGGGCATGAGACTGTCTTCCTGACTTGTGTCTGGGTACTCCTGAGGATGGTCACCAAAGGTAGACCTAGAACTTCCCTCTGGCTGCCCCAGGAAAACTGGAAAATAACAGAAGTATAGTCAAAATGTGAGATGCGGACCTTGAGTGCCGCAGTCTCTGGCTGGGCACAAATCACGAGTCTCCACACAGCTTGTAGATTCAAACAGCAATTCTTTATTCCCGAACTCACACCGGCTGTCTACAAACACGCTCTGGGGGAATCCACGTTCTCTGCCCAAATCCACTCCCAAATCCACTACTCTGCCCAAATCCTCTCCACATGGACTTCTGTGTCCCAAAAATATACCGTCTGACCCTAAGCACTCAAGAGGAACTCAGCAGCAGGATACGCCCTATTCTAAAGGGGGAACACCCTAATCTCCTATTATGCTAAACTGCCCTATTCTAAAGGGGGAACACCCTAAACACGGATCCTGCCCTAGTCCTTGAGCAAGGTCACCTTTCAGAAGTCCTTCCACTAGACAGCATGGGAGTAAGCTGGCAAGGAATTTGTCATACCTACTTGGCTGATGGCTCCCAGCACTTGAGGAAGTCAGAGTATGTGTGCACAGGAATGTTTCTTGATTATGAGTATTTCACTTGGAAGTCTTAGTCTATTTGTAATGTCCACTCAGCTGTGCTCTAAAATACATTCATAAACGTTTACTGGAAACTCCTGGATTTGACTTATTTGTGTGACAACAGCAGCAATAACAATCACTTTAATGCGTATTATAGATGCCATGCATTTTACATACGTTATTCTAATTCTTTCAATAATCCTATTAAGATATAATTTTTTAGATGGGAAAACTGAAGCTGAGAGAGAAGATTAGGTCATTTGTTCTTCTAGTTAATGTGTTTAGAAAGTTATAGAGGCAAGAATTTGTATACTTAACATATGCTTGTTTTTTGAATTCCACTAAATATATTTTTTTTAAAGATAAAACTAGAGAGCCGCTGCCCGCGCCCGCAAGGTAGGCAGACCTGTGACCGACTGGCAGAACAGGCCCAGAGGCCTGCCGGCAGAGTAGACACGTCACCCCAGTTGGAGTAGGGGCAGAGCAGAGCCGCCGCCCGCGCCCGCAAGGTAGGCAGACCTGCGACCGACCAGCAGAACAGGCCCAGCGGCCTGCCGGAATGGTAGACACGTCACCCCAATTGGAGTAGGGGCAGAGCAGAGCCGCCGCCTGCACCTGCAAGGTAGGCAGACCGGCGACCGACTGGCAGAACAGGCCCAGCGGCCCGTCAGCATGGTAGACAGATCACCCCAATTGGAGGAGGAGCACAGCCGCCACCCGCCCCTGCAAGGGAAACTTTGCAACTATACAAGAGCAATATAAATATATAGGGGGAAAATTCAATAACACAACAGTTTCACCAAGCAGAAAGAAACGCGAACAGTATGAAAAGACAAGGAAAGAAAGGACCACAAGCAATGCAGGTCAACTCAACTTTAGAAGAGGTAATAGCTGCAGCAGATGGAATGTCAGATAAAGAATTCAGGATATACATGCTTCAGATGATCTGGAGTCTCAAGGAAGACATTAGACAGCAAAATCAGACAATGAAAGATCACTTCGACAATGAATTACATAAACAAATCCAAGAAGCAAAAGATCAACTATACAGGGAGATAGAGGTTATAAGAAACAAACAAACAGAAATCCTAGAAATGCAGGAAGCAATAAACCAACTTAAAAACTCAATTGAGAATACCACCAGCAGAGTAGAACACTTAGAAGATAGAACATCAGACAACGAAGACAAAGTATTTCAACTTGAAAAGAACATAGACAGCTCAGCAAGACTGTTAAGAAACCATGAGCAGAACATCCAAGAAATATGGGATAACATAAAGAGACCAAACTTAAGAGTCATTGGGATACAGGAAGGTATAGAGGTCCAAACCAAAGGAATGAGCAATCTATTCAATGAAATAATACAAGAAAACTTCCCAGACTTGAAGAATGAGACAGAATCCCAAATCCTAGAAGCCTACAGGATGCCAAATGTGCAAAATCATAAGAGATCCACACCTAGACACATTATAATGAAGATGCCCAATATACAGAATAAGGAGAGAATTTTAAAAGCTACAAGAGAAAGGAAGCAGATTACATTTAGGGGTAAACCAATCAGGATAACAGCTGATCTTTCAACACAGACTCTGAAAGCTAGAAGATCCTGGAATAACGTATTTCAAACACTGAAAGAAAAAGGGTTCCAACCAAGAATTGTGTATCCAGCGAAATTAAGCTTCAGGATGGAAGATGAAATTAAAACCTTCCATGATAAACAAAAGTTAAAAGAATTTGCAGCTAGAAAACCATCTCTTCAAAACATCCTCGGCAAAATATTACAGGAAGAGGAAATGGAAAATATCAATGAAAACCAACAGCGGGAGGTAGTACAGTAAAGGGGGGGAAAATAATCAAAGAGGAAAACAAACCATGTTTAGTAACATAAATAAACAAATATGGCTGGAAGAACAACCCATATCTCAATAATAACCCTAAATGTTAATGGCTTAAACTCACCAATTAAGAGACACAGGCTAGTAGAATGGATCACAAAACAAGACCCAACAATATGCTGCCTACAGGAGATGCATTTGATAGGAAAAGACATACATAGATTGAAAGTAAAAGGTTGGGAAAAATCATATCACTCATATGGACTTCGGAAATAAGCAGGAGTGTCCATACTCATATCAAATAAAATAGATTTCAAGCCAAAGGGATAAAGAGGGACACTACATACTGCTCAAGGGAACCATACACCAACAAGACATAACAATCATAAATATATATGCCCCAAACAATGGTGCAGCTATGTTCATCAAACAAACTCTTCTCAAGTTCAAGAGTCTAATAGACCACGATACAATAATCATGAGAGATTTCAACACACCTCTCTCACCACTGGACAGATCTTCCAAACAAAAGTTGAATAAGGAAACTATAGAACTCAATAACACAATTAATAACCTAGATTTAATTGACATATATAGAATATACCACCCAACATCAAGCAGTTACACTTTTTTCTCAGCAGCACATGGATCCTTCTCAAAAATAGATCATATATTATGTCACAGGGCAACTCTTACACAATATAAAGGAGTAGAGATAATACCATGCATCTTATCTGATCATAATGGAATGAAACTGAAAATCAACGATAAAAGAAGTAAGGAAAAATCATGCATCATTTGGAGAATGAACAATAGGTTACTGAATGATCAATGGGTTATAGAAGACATCAAGGAGGAAATTAAAAATTCTTAGAGATAAATGAAAACACAGACACAACATATTGGAATCTATGGGACACATTGAAAGCAGTTCTAAGAGGAAAATTCATTGCTTGGAGTTCATTCCTTAAAAAAAGAAAAAACCAACAAATAAATGATCTAATACTTCATCTCAAAATCCTAGAAAAAGAAGAGCAAAACAACAGCAAAAGAAGTAGAAGGCAAGAAATAATTAAAATCAGAGCTGAAATTAATGAAATCAAAACAAAAGAAACAATTGAAAAAATTGACAAAACTAAAAGTTGGTTCTTTGAAAAAATGAATAAAATCGACAGACCCTTAGCCATGCTAACGAAGAGAAGAAGAGAGGGAACTCAAATTCCTAGCATACGGGATGAGAAAGGCAATATCACAACAGACACTTCAGAAATACAGAAGATAATCAGAAATTATTTTGAATCCAATAAAATAGAAGATAGTGAAGGCATCGATAAATTTCTTAAGTCATATGATCTTCCCAGATTGAGTCAGGAGGATATAGACAATCTAAACAGACCAATATCAATTGAGGAAATAGAAGAAACCATCAAAAGACTACCAACTAAGAAAAGCCCAGGACCAGATGGGTATACAGCAGAGTTTTACAAAAACTTTAAAGAGGAACTAATACCAATACTTTTCAAGCTATTTCAGGAAATACAAAATGAGGGAGAACTTCCAAATTCATTCTACGAGGCCAACATCACCCTGATTCCTAAACCAGACAAAGACACTTCAAAGAAAGAAAACTACAGACCAATATCTCTAATGAACCTAGATGCAAAAATCCTCAATAAAATTCTGGCAAATCGGATAAAAAACATATTAAAAAAATTGTGCACCATGATCAGGTAGGATTCATCCCTGGAATGCAAGGTTGGTTCAATATACGGAAATCAATAAATGTTATTCACCACATCAATAGGCTTAAAAATAAGAACCATATGATCATCTCAATAGATGCAGAAAAAGCATTCGACAAAGTACAGCATCCCTTTATGTTCAAAATTCTAGAAAAACTAGGGGTAACAGGAACATACCTCAATATTGTAAAAGCAATCTATGCTAAGCCTCAGGCTAGCATCATTCTGAATGGAGAAAAATTGAAGGCATTCCCTCTAAAATCTGGAACAAGACAGGGATGCCCTCTCTCACCACTTCTGTTCATCATAGTTCTTGAAACACTGGCCAGAGCAATTAGACAGATGAAAGAAATTAAAGGCATAAAATAGGAAAAGAAGAACTCAAATTATCACTATTTTCAGATGACATGATTCTATACCTAGCAGACCCAAAAGGGTCTACAAAGAAACTATTAGAGCTAATAAATGAATTCAGCAAAGTGGCAGGATATAAAATCAACATGCATAAATCAAAGCCATTCCTGTATATCAGCGACAAATCCTCTGAAATGGAAATGAGGATAACCACTCCATTCACAATATCCTCAAAAAAAAAATAAAATACTTGGGAATCAACCTAACAAAAGAGGAGAAAGACTTATACAATGAACACTACAGAACCCTAAAGAGAGAAATAGAAGAAGATCTTAGAAGATGGAAAAATATACCCTGTTCATGGATAGGCAGAACTAACATCATCAAAATGGCGATATCACCAAAAGTTCTCTATAGGTTTAATGCAATGCCAATCAAAATCCCAACGGCACTTCTTGTAGAAATAGAGAAAGCAATCATGAAATTCATATGGAAAAATAAAAGACCCAGAATAGCAAAAACAATGCTAAGTAGGAAGTGTGAATCAGGCGGTATAGCGATACCAGACTTCAAACTATACTACAGAGCAATAGTAACAAAAACAGCATGGTACTGGTACCAAAACAGGTAGGTGGACCAATGGTACAGAATAGAGGACACAGAGATCAATCCACAAAACTACAACTATCTTATATTTGATAAAGGGGCTAAAAGCATGCAATGGAGGAATGATAGCATCTTCAACAAATGGTGCTAGGAAAACTGGAAATCCATATGCAACAAAATGAAACTGAATCCCTTTCTCTCACCATGCACAAAAGTTAACTCAAAATGGATCAAGGAGCTTGATATCAAATCAGAGACACGGCGTCTGATACAAGAAAAAGTTGGCTACGATCTACATACTGTGGGGTCAGGCTCCACATTCCTCAATAGGACACCCATAGCACAAGAGTTAATGACTAGAATCAACAAATGGGACTTACTCAAACTAAAAAGTTTTTTCTCAACAAAAGAAACAATAAGAGAGGTAAATAGGGAGCCTACATCCTGGGAACAAATCTTTACTCCTCACACTTCAGACAGAGCCCTAAAATCCAGAGTATACAAAGAACTCAAAAAATTAGACAATAAGATAACAAATAACCCAATCAACAAATGGGCCAAGGACCTGAACAGACACTTCTCAGAGGAGGACATACAATCAATCAACAAGTACATGAAAAAATGCTCACCATCTCTAGCAGTCAGAGAAATGCAAATCAAAACCACCCTAAGATACCATCTCACTCCAGTAAGATTGGCAGCCATTAGGAAGTCAAACAACAAGTGCTGGCGAGGATGTGGGGAAAAGGGTATGCTTGTACATTGCTGGTGGGACTGCAAATTGGTGCGGAAAGCAGTATGGAGATTTCTTGGAAACCTGGGAATGGAACCACCATTTGACCCAGCTATTCCCCTTCTTGGTCTATTCCCTAAAGACCTAAAAAGAGCATACTACAGGGACACTGCTACATCAATGTTCATAGCAGCAGAATTCACAATAGCAAGACTGTGGAACCAACCTAGATGCCCTTCAATAGATGAATGGATAAAAAAAAAAAAATGTGGCATTTATACACAATGGAGTATTACTCTGCATTAAAAAATGACAAAATCATAGAATTTGGAGGGAAATGGATGGCATTAGAGCAGATTATGCTAAGTGAAGCTAGCCAATCCCTCAAAAACAAATGCCAAATGTCTTCTTTGATATAAGGAGAGTAACTAAGAACAGAGTAGGGATGAAGAGCATGAGAAGAAGATTAACATTAAACAGGAATTAGAGGTGGGAGGAAAAGGGAGAGAGAAGGGAAATTGCATGGAAATGGAAGGAGACCCTCAGGGGTATACAAAATTACATACAAGAGGAAGTGAGGGGAAAGGGAAAAAATACAAGGGGGAGAAATGAATTACAGTAGAGGGGATAGAGAGAGAAGAGGGGAGGGGAAGTCGGGGAGGGGGGATAGTAGAGGATAGGAAAGGCTGCAGAATAGAACAGACACTAGTATGGCAATATGTAAATCAATGGATGTGTAACCGATGTGATTCTGCAATCTGTATATGGGGTAAAAATGGGAGTTCATAACCCACTTGAATCAAAGCATGAAATATGATATATCAAGAACTATGTAATGTTTTGAACAACCAACAATAAAAATTTTTAAAAAAATAAAGATAAAACTATGTACCCTCTTACACACTTTTAGGTTTACCTCTATTTTATAATTTAGTAATTAGTTTTTTTTTAAATACATTTTAATAGCAACTTCATATTTGTAGAAAAAATGCAAAGATAGTTCAGAAAATTTCTATACTCCTATATCCAATTCCTCATTATTAACATTTAACATTAGTATGCTACACTTGTTATAATTAATGAACCAATATTGATGGATTTTTATCATGAGCTAAATTGTTATTCAGATTTCCTTAGTTTTTACCTAATCTTGTATCCCTTCTCTGCTCTGGGATCCCATTTTGGGTACATATTGCTTGGCTATCATGGATGCTCCTCAACCTCTTGACTGATGATTTCTCTCTTTTAAAAAATAATTAGGTATATTTTACTTGTATTATGTAACATAAAAATAAAATTCCTAACACATAATTACTATTTATTTCAATGTTACTGAGGAATCACTTATTTATAAAAATGTCTACATATTTAATGTATACATCTTGATGAGTTTGGACATAGCTATGAAACATAATACCAATACCATGATTAAGGTACTAAATACATCATTTACAAAAATTTCCTTGTGTTCCTTTGTGTTTGAGTATATGTAAGAACACCTAACATGAAATCTCTATTGGTAACATACTTTATATAAGTGCACAGACAAAGCCATATGTGTAACTGAAAACATTTGGCAGTCCTTGATTTTTTTATGACCTTGCAGTTTTTTGGGGCAGGGGCAGTTATCAGGGATTGAACTCAGGGGCACTCGACCACTGAGCCACAACCCCAGCCCTATTTTGTATTTTTTATTTAGAGACAGGGTCTTGCCCAGTTGCTTAGTGCCTTGCTTTTGCTGAGGCTGGCTTTGATCTCATTCCTCTTGCCTCCACCTACCTAACCACTGGGATTGCACATGTGCGCCACTGCGCCAGGCTAACCTTGCAGTTTTGAGGAGCACTACTTACATGTTCATAGAATGACCTTCTATTGGTATTTGCCTGCTATTTTGATTAGACTGGAAATAATTCATTTTTAGCTAATTTTTAATCATTAAAGAAATATAACATAACGGATAGGAAAGGCAGCAGAATACAACAAACCCTAGTATGGCAATATATAAATCAATGGAAGTATAACTGATGTGATTCTGCAATTTGTAAACGGAGTAAAAATGGGAGTTCATAACCCACTTGAATCAAAGTGTGAAATATGATATATCAAGATCTATGTAATGTTTTGAACAACCAACAATTAAAAAAAATATAAAAAAAAAGAAATATAACATATACAATTTCTGAAATATTTTAATATTGATATTTTAAACAAAACTGTCAAACTGTTCTTTTTAATTGTATCCAACCTAATCCAAATACTTGAGCAATTTGATAGCTACCATCATCTATTTAAAACATACAAAAAGCTCTTTTTTAATCAAGAAATCGAACATCATTTTCTCCTTGAGCCCTAAATTTTATTCTACCTCCCCCTCCATGTTTTATTGATCCCTTTTCATACTTGTTTTTAATAAAACTGTTAAAATATTTTATTTAAATTTATAATTAAATATGTTCATGATTATATTATTGCCTTATAAATATCAAATATAAAATATTACAGTTTGATAATTATTAAAATCAATTTAATTAAGCCCCTACCAAGATGAATGGAATCTTTCCCAATTAGTTAATACATCTTTAGATGAACATTACTTTACTTGAGTGAGATAAAGTTCAGCTTCTACTCACATAGGTGAGTAGATGAGAATGAAACTGAGTTCATTATGATAAGTAGATGAGAATTAAATAGATTTCATGATGATTTCCCTTAATTTTTAAATGCTTTATAAATTATATGCCAAACATCTCAAAGCATTCTAGCATCAAAAATCATTTTTAATGATCTATTAGCTAAACATTCTACTAGGTCTATCCTCAATTTTGTTGAGAGCAAGGAATTGAAAATCGACTCACTTGCAAAGATTTGTTATACTGTTGTTGGAGTCATTCATTTCCCCAATTTCTGGGAACTGAACCAAAAATGTTTTACCAGTACTTTTCAAATGGCTATTAATTATATCTGTTATGTTTGCACTAGGGTCCTATATTTTAACCCAATACAGTCAGAAAAAATTTAGAATATGAAATAGTAACAGCTTCAATATGCTTTTCCAGTAGAATAGTTTGATAAAATTCTGTATCTCTCATATTTTATATGCTTTAAACATAATTTATCAAAAACTTGGGGCTCCAGATAGTTCAATTAATAGAAAATTGCTACTCTGAATCCTAATTAGCAAAGCCAGAGATTATTGGCAAACCAGTCAACCAAATCAAATATACTCATTGTTAGAAAAAGTCTAGCTTTGTTTTTTTAATCCAAGCAAATGCATTAACATGTGCTTCAACAACTATTATGAAAAGCACTGGAAATTAATCATAGCATGCATCTTGTAGGATAGATCTCCCCTCCCCAAGCACTTAAATCTCATTTAGTATAACGTAGAGTCAGTATGATTAGTGAATCAATTTTTATAAATCAGAAAATAATATATCATGTTATTTTTATGATCTAATTTATAATAAATGTAAAATTATACAATACCCAATGTAATGGGTAGCTAAAATAATTGTTCTGAAGTGAGGAATATAGTAAATCAAAGATGGCATGCCTTTCCTAAGTGAGTTTGTAGGTAGGCCTTGAACTCTAGAAGCATATTTTGGGAACTGTTAAGTAAGCATAATATAAATATTCAGAATCCTATCAATTTTTTTAACAAAAGAATAAAACTTCTTTTTCTGTTTATGAAAGAATATTTTTATTGTTAAATTGACATGGAAACTAGCATATAATTACATTACATATTTTACAATAAGAGAGAGAAAATATTAACCACTTCATAAAAGGGACTAGTATATAATTAGAATAAATATTTCAGGGCTGGTTTGATAAACTATACTTCAATGACCTTGTTGAATAATGCATATGAATCTATTTTTAAAAAATCACATAAAATCTTTATATGTGGATATACTTTCCACTAGAAAAAAAATGAATAGTCCTGGAAATTATTCCAACTACTTTTAAGAAGACTTAGTGTTGCTCAGCTATACTGCTTTGGCACAAATGTATCTTTCATTTATGAATATTTTGAATTTCTGGAAAAATTGCTCATTTTAGAAGGTCAGTGTTTCTTGATAATGTTCGGATTCTCTCCCAGGGAGCAAGGCGTTCTTTGAAAAAAATCTAGGGAGAGAGAGGAAGAGGTGAAAACCGCCTAATCTTATGTATTTTCACAAAGGTCAACATATCACATTTCTGATACTATGTGCTCTAGTTTTATCAGAAATGTGCGTAGACTGAGAAAGAATCTTGATTAATCAACAAAGAAAGTTTTCCTGAATACACTGTTTTAATTGTATTTTGCTGGTGCCCTAGACATTATTATATCCTAGGACAAAGACATAGATTCAGTGTAAGTCATGGAGATGTCTTTGTAAAATGGGAAAAGTTTTTTTTTTCTTCCCCGCTAGTACTGAGGATTAAACCCAGGGGCACTTTACTACTGAGCTACACATCCAACAGCCCTTCTTATTTTATTTTGAGTAAAGGACTCAGTAAATTGCACAGTTAGCCTTGAATTCGTGATCCTCCTACCTCAGTCTCTTGAATAGCTGAGATTACAGGAGCCACAGTGTCAGGCGAAGAAGAACTACTTTAAAAGGTAAAGTAGGGAAGGGAATCTACTTTATGCTGGGAAAGAGTCCATATGAAAGCTGAGAAAATGAAAATAGATTCCCTTAAAAATTTACCTCAATATGATCTGTCCCAATTCTAGTTTTGCTTCTGCCACAAAAACTGTTATCTTGACATTGCTATCTTGGTACAATATTCAAACCCTGCTCTATTTTCTGATTTGTATATTTTAGCTTCATCTTTGAAAGACAGAAGAGCCACTCCTAGTTATGTCTGTCCTTGACAGATAATGCCCATGTTCAGGGTCTCTAACAACAGTGCTTTTCTTTCTAGTTGTGCCATACCTTGGCACTCCAAGGCATCATAATGGATCTGGAAATGACAATATGAACAAATCAGGATGCTGAGATAATGACCCTTAATTGAGCATGCCTTCCTTTTTAAACATTTCAAAATACATGTACTTTATAACAAAATCTGATAATAGAAAATAAATACTGTCATTCAGAAATAATGGTGTGATTGTTTGAGAACATATCCCTATCTATGGATCTGTGTTAGTAAACCCACATATATATTTGAAATATAATGAAAATTGTTTTGAAAACTCAAGTTTTAACCATTAGGTGCATTAGAACATCTTTTATATTAACAAGTGTACCACTGCAACATAATCTTTAATGGCTGCAGAATGTTCTACTGCTTGGTTGAATCACAATTTAGATCAATCCAATACAGTTCAATGTTTAAATTATCTTCAGCTTTCCACAACTCTAAGGAACTATGTAATTAACATCTCTGTAGATAAATCTCCTAATAGTCCCTTAGTTATTTTCTTAGAAATTGCTCCTTGGAAGAGAACTCCGAGTTAATATTTAAGGCTTTTAGTACATACTCTCCAGAAAGGTTATATCAATATACATTCCCACATGCAACATATGAGGGTCTCCTCATAGGCTCATATGCTTAACTTGAGAAAAGAAAATACGTTTGGCTTTGGTAAGGAACCTGTAAATAGCATACTGTTTCAGGAATGTGTGAAACTTCTAGAAGGAAAACTATAGAGACCTTTGGTTTCCCTTCCTTGCTCAGTAGTCTTTTTATGGCTCCTCATTTCTAGACTTTATAAATAGAGCTTTAAGTATCTACTGAGTTTTGGCAAATAAGTCAAGATACTTATTCCACCACACATGAAAGCATGTTGTGCTGCTGGCCTCTAGATGGTTTGAGGCTTTGATTAACTACTCAAGCTGCATGGTCCTAAAGCTTGGCTTCTTTCTTTATTTGAAGAGCTTGTTAACTTGATGTCAGGAAGTAGCAGAGGCTGATCCACAGAAGTGAACTATTTATACAAGGCAGGAGCAAAGTTGGGTTTGTATTATTTAAAGTCATCATGGGGTCGAGGCAACAGTGTTTCTCATGAAACAAATAATTAGTTATTACCTGAAAAAAATATCATAGCAATGACAATGATAAAAATAGGACATTGAGAGAGGTTATGACATTTCCTTCCCTAGAAAGACATTGAAAATAGACTGGAATTTTGATTAATAGAGAAGTTATATGTGTGACTGGAAGGTACCAGTATAACTAATGAAAAGACCATCTCAGGTCAGAATAGGACTGAGGAGGCAGATGAAACGCAGAAAAAAAGATCACTAAACTTGTATTTGGATTTTAGTTATTAATTTGTATCCCCACAATAGATACTTATTGAGTGTTTTCTCCATTGCAAAACCTGAACTAGTTTTTTTAAAAATAGATCTTTATGGTTATATGTAGTAGTTGTGTTTATCCTGATAAACTAATACATGCATGGAACTTGATTTCAATTCGTGATCCCCTCTTCTTTCCCTCCCTTGTTTCCCCCCAATCCTTCCTCCCCTTTCTCATTCTCCTTTCTCTACAGTACATGACTTCCTTTTGCTCATCTATTAATTTATATTTGATTGGTTCTTTATATTATCCTATCCTTCCTCCCTTTCCTTTTTTTTTAATGCTAGCTTTCACAGATGAGAGAAAACATTTGACCTTTTTTTCTAAGTCTGACTTATTTCACTTGACATGATATTCTCCACTTCATTTATCAGCAAATGCCATAATTCCATTCTTTTTTATGGCTCACTAGAACTTCATTGTACATATATAGCACAATTTCTTTCTCCGTTCACCTACTGACAGGCATTTGGGTTGATTTAGCTATTGTGAATTGTGCTGCTATAAACATTGAGGTGGCTGTATCTCTGAAGGATGCTGACTTTAGACCTTTCGGGAAAATACCAGGAAGTGGGATAGTTGGGTCATATAATGGCTCCATTACTAATTTTTTGAGGAATCTCCATACTGCTTTCCAGAGCTGTTGTACTAGTCTGCAGTCCCACCAACTATGTATAAGTGTACTTTTTCCCCCACAACCTTGCCAGTATCTATTGTTAGTATTCTTGATCATTGCCATTCTGAAGGGAGCAAATTCCCTGATTATCACAGATTGTGAACATTTTTTTCATATATTTGTTGATTATTTGTGTTTTTTCTTTTATCTATTTATTTTTTTTGCCCATTTATTGATTGGGATTTTTTTTTTTTTTTGGTGTTTGAGTTCTTTGTATATTGTAGATATTAATCCTCATTTGGAAAGGTAGCTAGCCAAGATTTTTCTCCCATTCTGTAGGCTCTTTCTTCATGTTTTAAATTGTTTCTTTTGTTCTACAGAAGCTTTTTAATTTGATGGCATGCTACTAATTGATTGTTGGTTTTATTTTTTTGTGTGTGTGTGCTTTGGGGGTCTTGTTAAGGAAGCTGGTGCCAGCACTTATATAATAGAGTGTTGACTATGGCTTGTTTTAGTAGTCATAAAGTCTAAACTAGGTTCTTAAATACAATGGTCAGCAGAACCGACATAATCTTATCCTCAGATCTTAGAGATTAGGGGAAAAGATGGACATTAAAAAATGTTTTTAGTTCCAACATGTAAAGAGCGTGGAAGTCTTCAATTCTGTTTTTACAACAATAAAAGCTGAACAAATTAAAGATTAATGACTTCTTGATCCATTAGAAAACAGATCTCATGTGATCCATGAGATCACAGGGCAAGGTGCCATACTCAAATCTGGAAAGAGGTGAATTTGTAGGGTCATGCTGAGATCTGCTTATCTGGAACAGAAGTTACAACTGACAAGAACATTTAAATGATGATGCTGAAAAACCTTAATGCTTTGTACATTTTAAATAAATCATTTAAGATGTTCAAAGAATCCCACAAAGGAATGCAGAATCCAACTCTATTACAAATATCTGAAGTAGCCTCACTGGAGGAATTGGGGGAAAGGTGCTGACCTCCAACATTAGAAATGAGTATAATCTGTAAGACTAAAGGCAAAAGGAACTACAACAGAAGCACTGTACTTTAGTTGCAAAATAGTCAGGGTATGTGGTAATGGTATACTTATAGGTATACTGGTATTGAATAATTAAGGAACTGGATGGCAGATGGTCGGAGTGAGGTTTTCTACTGTCGGGATAGGAGTTTGTAGATAAGCATGGAGAGGAGACTAGAACAATCCATATGGTAATGGACAGAGTTGGAGATATCAGTATGAACTCGTTTAGTTTAACATAAATACAGATGGCTATGTGTGTACATTTGTTAGTATGCACACTAATATTTTAATTTCAGCTGAGAGCACCTAGAAAGACACCCACTGTCAACAAGTGCACCTACAACCCAGATATTGGTTTCTAATGTTATTCCTCAGTAAAAGGAGACAGTGCTCTTGGAGAAAAGTTGACTCTAGGGCTCTTGTAGGAAATACACAAGATAAACCTGGAACATCTTGTACAACCAGAAATATTGAAGTGCCAAGACCAAAATCAAAACCTCTCAACCCACAATGTGCAGGTAAGTCAAAAGAATATACAAGTCAAGAACATAAAAAAATAGAAGCATCAAATGAAAGACCTCTTAGTTGCCAATACCAGAAAATATGATTATATAATGAAGTAAATATTATATAAGAAATATTATATAATTTATGTATGAAATAAATATCCATGACTCCATGATAATATAATTATCAAATAAATGAACCAATGAGTACAAAGACAAATCTCCTATGAATCAGAATTTCAAAGATTTTATGTAGATATTCCACACTCAAGGAGGTAAAGCATAATTCTCCACTTCTTAACTGTGGTCTGCACACGGTGACATCTTAGAAAAATACAGGATGGAAAGGGGAAAAAAGTAACTATTGTGGAATAACCTCACAAACCCTCTCGCCAGATGATCAAGGTTAACAACAATAGTGAAGAGTCATATTGATATTATGTATCCTCTTATGATTTGATGAAAAATTAAAACTTTATCTCTGTGGTCTTCTCTTCTAAAGCACACAAGTCCTTTGTAACCAAGAGACAAATGTTAGACAACTTCCAACTGAAGAACATTCTGAAAAATACTTGACTAGTACTTTTCAAAACTGCCAGGGTCCTTAAAAATAAGGAAAATCTGGGCCGGGGTTGTAGCTCAGTGATAGAGTACTTACCTAACACATGTGAGACACTGGGTTCGATCCTCAGCACCACCTAAAATAAAGGCATTGTGTTATCTACAACTAAAAAAAAGTATTAAAAAAAATAAGGAAAATCTGCAAAACTGTCATAGCCAAGATGAGAATAGACATGTCTCTAAATATAATGTCGTATCCAGAATGGGATCTTGACATAAAAAAGGACATAAGGTAAAAGCCAAGGAAACATCCAAAAAGTATGGACTTTAGTCATTGATAAAAAATTAATGTTTGTTCACTAATTATAATAAAGATATCATAGATGTTAAATGATATTAGAGGAAATTGAATTTTGAATATATGAGAACTTACTATATTATCCTTGCAATTTTCTGTAAATCTGAAACTGTAAAAATTTTATTAAACAATAATAAGAAAAAATATAAAATTATAACCATAATGAATGATGGCTCCAAAATTTCTACCAAGGGATGGCTTAGAAGGTTGAAAGGAAGGTTTTAAAGAGTAGACTTGAAGTGGCCATTGGTTTTATAAATAAGCATAATGTTTACACTTTGACTGTGTTCCATATACAATAACAAAGATTTCCAGAGTTCTTTCTTTGATATAAGTATGGCAAAAGATGAATTGCCCATGTCAAAAATTGTTATATCTCTGTGGGTGGGTTGGAGGGAACTTCTGAAGAGATCAGCAATGAAGGAAGGCTTAGCAGGGCTATATCACCTGTAATATGAGGAGATTGGGGAAGACTTTTTGCATAGTACTCAGGCAGCATCAGTCAACTGGTGGTTATAGAGGAAAGAGCATTTCAAACCAAGGAAACTGCATGTATGCAATTCCACCAGAAGAAATTAGACTGATGAGATGGAGGGCAGAAAGAAGGCCAATACCAGTTGAGATGAAAAATGAAGATCTGTGGTGGACAAGACAGGTTTAAGGGAGACCTGGCAAGACCTTGTCTGCATGCCAATGAATTTTTGTGTTTATCCCTAAAACACTAAAAAAATAATCCAAGGGATTTAACCAAAGCATTGAAGTCATTTTGGGGGGATAATCTATGACTGAATTACAGAGTGTGGATTGAAGGATGGCAAAATATAGGTGCACAAATTAGAGAAGGAGTGGTAAGAGGAGACTACAGTGGTCCAGGTCAGAGATGATGGCTCAGCCCAGAGACAGGGAGAGGCTGAGATACAGATAGAACCCCAACTATAATGAAGTAGCAGTTTGAATATGGATAAGTCATCAACATTTCCTGATGTATAAATTTTCCTTTAAGATGTGACTGACACTCAGGGTAGAATTCAATTTACAGTTGTCTCTTAAAAATCATTAACTTTCTTATAAATTAGCAATGTTTGAGAGTTGTTTCAGAGCAAAGCATTATCATTTATGTCATAAAATTGAGAAGTAATTTTCCTACTTAATAAATCATCACATTGCTTTGATCTTCACATTTTAAAAGATTTTAGTACTGAGAATCAAAAATGGTGAAGTCTTAAAACAGGACAATGAGGAAAAGTTAAATGAGTTGAGGAAAGGAAAATTAAGTGATGATTTGATGACTGTTTTTAGTAAAAAGTTACAGAGCAGTGTGTACTCAATTATTCTGTTTTTATAGGAGTTCTAATAAGAAAAAATGACTTAAATTGTTACGGAGGAGTTGGAAAATGCTACCGACTCTGTAATAAATTGTAGCATGAATTGTAGAATTTTCAGGAATGAAATTCATGAAACTAGGTCAGTATTTGAATTAAGTATTTGAATTTTCCTTCATAAAGGCAGGTGATTGGATCAGAAAACTCCTGGAAGTCTCTTTTAACCTTTTCATTCTTTTAGAGACAAGATTACTATCTGCTGATTCTTACTTGGTGGCAGCTCCCTTCATTAGATTCCTTGAACCTTACCATAACCATGTGAACCTGGATCATTGTGCCTGCTTTTTAGATGTCAAACATTTCTCTTCCTTCCCCTCTTTCTCGAGCATCTTAGAGCATCTTTCTGGATGTGAAGGGAATAATAACTGGGCCCTCAAAACAGCTTATCAATCTTTCTACGTATAGCAGTTAAACTGTTTATTGTCACGGACTAAAGGGTGCAAAAATAAAAACTGTTCCTCAGTTCTGCTTGATGGTGAAAACATTATTTTGCTAAGCTAAGAAACTTAATTATTGCCAGTTTATGGTTCAGCCTCTGCAGTCTCCCTCCTGCCCATCCTTCCCCTCATCTCCTTGAGTGGCAGCTAAGACTAGGGGGAATTCTGGTCTATGTGACATCATGAAGTGGGCCCATGTGGGGAGTCTGTGGTTGTCTTCTGACTTTGCTTGTGTGTCCTCAAGGGTGCCTTGTCCTGTCAGGTCTGGGTGTTAGCAACACAGGCTGCTGCATGGGCTGATGGCCTTGTGTCTATCATGGCTTGTAGTTATGTGGGTACCATGGTCTGTTTCAGACTCACCTCATCTATAAGCTTTGTTTTGGTCTGCTGTTAATTTCTGTACTTTTCTTGGAGACCTGATACTGTCAGAAGCTTTGCCATGTGGCTCTGGGATCTGGAGGAGACTGGAGGGGAATGTACCAGGCCCAGGCCCACTTCTCTCTCTCCCCATTGCTTCTCTACTTTCTAGTGTTGTATAGATGTGTAGGGACTCTTCTCAAGGGTTTTCAGTAATCCTAGAGAAAGCAGGCTATACCTTCTGTGTCCTACAGTCTCTACATTGAACTGCAACCTGAAATTATAATTTGAGTGGAGGAGTGTGGCAAAGGCTTGGATACTCCATATCCTTTAATTGTTTTCCTTAATTTTTGAATTCCTGCCAGATTCTCTCTTTTCTTATAGCCCATAGAAAGTTTCAAACAACTTTCTGGTGGTTGAGAAAGAAAGCTATTCTGTACCAACCCATATTTTTCTCTGCTCTGTTTTGAGTTTTCTAAGTTTCGCTGTTAATCAGTACATCTAAGCTTTTAGAACTTTCTCAAGTACACTAGAAAATTCCCTGAGAAAAACTAAGCCACATACAAACTATAATCTTTTTCAAATACTTAACCTTTGAAATGGAAAGCCAAGCCTTTTAAAGGTAATTTTGAACAAAAATCTCAAAATTTAATGCTGTTTTCTTATTGGATTTCTTTATATCCTTTTTTCTAGGTAATAAATCTCAGCTTTCTGGTCTGTATTTTTTTATCTCAAACAATAAATTTGATATTGGAACTTTATATAGAGTACAAAAATAATGAGTATACAGCTTATTGGTTTACTATAAAGTGAATACCAGTGATCCCATTATTCATATAAATAGGACATTACTGCTATCTTAGGAACCTCTCAGACTTCTTCCTTCCCAGATTCCACCCCATCTTCAATAGAAACAACGGTCCAACTTCTAATACTATAGATTAACTTCATCTGTTTTGAATGAAGCATGGAGGATGTATTAATTCTGTCTGGCATGTTTAGTTCAATATTACATCTCTGAGAGCCATTCCTGCTGTTGTGCACAGCAGTCTGTCATTTCCATTATCATTGTATGAATATTCCACCTGCTGTGTATTTATCCATTTTGATGCTGATGGACATTCAGGTTGTTTCCAGTTTTGGGCTATTGTAAACAATACTTCTAAAATTATCCCCTTAAATTTTAGTTGGTACACATTGTATATTGTATACATGTCTTTCTTCTTCTTCTTTTTTTTTTGTTCTTGCTACAAGTTTATTCAAAACAAAATAATCCCCTCCAACCTCACTGAGGTGGCTGATCATGTCCATGACCAAATCCACCTTTAAACTGATCCACCTCTAAACTGGAATTCCGTTGCTGACCCAGTCCCAGCCTTGGCTTTCTTGTCGGCACCAGGAGGCACAGCACTCTGTCTCTGGGTGTCTCTGTCAGCTTCCCCTCCTGAGTCTTGCAGACTGCTAACCCTCCAGACCTTTGGGCCGAGGCCTGCCGGTTTCTGGTCGGCTACAGCACAGAGTGCCAGGCCCAATCTCATGCAGCAGGTGGAGATAATTGCGGAGATGCCCTCCTTGTTAAGGTACCAGTAGAAGTGTCTCCAGGAAAACTGTTCCTTCCCAAAGCCTTGAGAATTGAGAGACTGCATGGCCTTCACGATGTGAAGGTTGGGCACATTCCTGTTTGCCAGCTCT
Organism: Callospermophilus lateralis; assembly: GCF_048772815.1. Classification (NCBI taxonomy): domain Eukaryota; kingdom Metazoa; phylum Chordata; class Mammalia; order Rodentia; family Sciuridae; genus Callospermophilus; species Callospermophilus lateralis. The sequence continues at coordinate 63,555,322 of NC_135320.1, read as the reverse complement.
GTGTGCTTGAGCACGTGGAAATCCCTCTTGGCTACCATTATTCCCTCCTGAAAAAGGAGTTCATAAATGGCAATCCTAATTTTCTTGGGCATTAACATTGCAGAGGCTTCAGGGTCCAAGGCTGAGGCTGGAAAGCCATTGTATACATTTCCATGGGAGATCTTTGGAATGAAATCTTCATTTTTAATTGAAGTGCTTAGTCTAGATGCATTGTTATTATTTTAATAGTTTGCTAGCTGGACTTTCTCTAATGCTTTATCTCTATTATTGATGGAATATTCTTTCTAAAAATTAGATCTAATTCTGTCATTTATACTTTTAAGTCATTTTAATTAATATCCCATTGCTCTGGGAATTAATTGCAAACTCCTTCCATGGCTAACAGGGCTTTCTAAACTTTGACATCTGCTTGCTTCCTCTTTCACTCTAATCAAAACTTTGTTCACCTTTCCTACATGTTTCTTTTACAAATTGTTTCCTCTACTGTAAACCCTATTTCCTTTCATTTCTTTACTATTTCCATCTCCATTCCTCACCATAGTTTTATCTGGATAACTCCTACTTACTGAAGTCACAGTTTGTCATTTGTGAGATAACATAGAAAGTTGAATTGTCAAACTCAGGAGATTGCAACATTGGAGTGAAACCTGAAAAAGTCTGAGCATGTTGATGAAGTGACTCAGGCCAATTCTTCCCAAATGAGGATGTGTTTTAGAATCTGTGAGGGTCTAAGTGATGCTTAGTGGTATCATTTACACAAAGGGAGCCATTTCAGTTATAGAATATCTTCTCCTTTATATGCCCCATTAATTAGATAGCTTGCATTTTCCAGTGAGCTATGTCCTATAAATTCACAAGCTAGTGCTTTACTTACAACAAGCAACCTCAATAGACCAGAGTTAGACTATATCAGAGAAGGGAATCTCTCCATTAAAAAACAAAACAAAACAACAACAAAACCATAGGGCTTTCATTAGTGTGTTTCAAAGGGGACAGAGTATGGCATCTCTTTTTAGAGACTGATTCTTCACAATTTCTTCCTTCCCACAGAGGTAGATTGTAGCCTTGCTTTCCTTCCCAACTACCTGGAGTAAGCACTTCTGCCTTCTTCATTTGGATAGGTATCCCTACAAGTATTGCCCTGATTTCTTGTTTTTCCCACCAAAGTAGTTTCTGATGTATTATAATCATCTTGGTTTCCAATTCCCTTAGCCCCTCCACATTGTGAATTCCATTAAGATGTTGATTATGTGTATTTTAATTACTGTGGTATGCCTGATGCTTGACATTGAACCTGGACCATAATAAGGACTCAACGATATTTCTAAATCGCGGAATTGTCTAAATATGTCTGCTCCTTTACACTGAAGTCATTTGTTTAGTAGGCATATAAGCTGACATGTTGCCTTTAGAGCTTGTTGAATAAAGTTTATACATAGTTAACTTTGATGGATGATTTTAGCATGGCAGGAAGAAAAAGATTCATGGGTTTCTTGTACAAACCTTGTCATAATAATTAGATTTTATATTCTGATCGAATATAAAGCATAATATATGTCTTTGACCTTTCCAGAGATGTTTTATTTATTTCCAGGCTCATTTCTGCTGACTGACTTTGTGTTTCATTATCCTTCTCTTTTTCTGTCATTTATTCAGTCTTCTCCTTTTCTGTGGAATTGTCTATCTGCATCTGTTTGTAATTTATATTTTCTTTGTTTTTCTTTAAAATCTGTTCCCTTTCCCCAATTTTTGTCACCTCCGAGAATTTAAAACTTAGATTTCTCTTGTGTTTGAATTTGAGATTGAAATAGATACTTCTTGTTACCATAAATAATTAGTGGTTTAGAGGAAGCTTTGCTCACAAAGCTGATCTCCATTTTATCCAGGAAGTTGACTGATAAGATTATGGTAAAATGATAGTACTGATAAGATTATAGGCTCTTGCAGTTTCAAAATTATGCCACAACATCTCAGTGAAAAGTGATATATTCACTTGCTGATCTGGGCTCAAACAATACCTCACTTTAATACAATTCATAATATTAATGTTGAGTTCATGTGATAGCTGACATTTTTCTGAAACTAAGGCATTATCAGGTTTGCAAATAGAATCTGATACTAACTGCCTCCATATGGAGTCTTTTGAATCAGATATGCCCATGCCTTCATATTCCATAAACTGGTTCAAATGTGTCAATCTTTTTTTTCCTCCAACTTGCTTTTCTGTTCTAATTGTTGTTAAATCTCTTTTCAGATAGCATTTATAATATCATTGGCTTCACTGAGTGTGAATACATCATTTATGTAATTAGTTCACCTCTATTCTTATCCCATTATCTAGTCTTATTAACAACAATTAAAGTAGTACAACTTGGGTTCAGTCTAATTTTAATTATATGTGCAAATATGGGCACTAGAATTATAGGGAAGTAGCCAGCAATAAGGTGATCATCTCAATGTTTTAAAATAAGTTCATATTAATTTTTTCTATAATTATCCAAATAGATAAATTACAAGTTTAAACTTGGAGAATCCTCAGGTTCTTGAGACTGTGTTTTTGGATCCCCAGAGGGTGATAGAGACTCAACTGAGAAATAGCAGCACTGCTTCTCTCCCTTCAATTCTTAGACCAGTGAGTCTCAAAGTTTGGTCCCTGACCAACAGCATCTGCATCACCTGAGAAGTGGTTAGAAAAGCAATTCTTTGGCCCTAACCTGAACCTACCGACTTTGGGTGTGAGGCTTTGCAATCTGTGTTCAAGCTTTCCAGTTGATTCTCAGGCACAGTACAGCATGAGAACTGCTGTTATAGATTATGAGTAAATGCTATTTGCCTGGAATAGAAGAAGATTTTAAAGCAATATAATTGTATGTATTCTACGATAGGCATGTAACTTGGTAGCATAAATCATTATGTAACATAAATCATTAAATCTTCTATCTCAACCATGTAAAAGGGCAACGTCCTTATAAACCATGCTTTAAAGCATCAAGAAGGCAATAATAAGATTAAAATAGGGCTATTCTAAGACTGGAAGGTGGGGGCATCATGGGCTGGACCCTAAAAGTTACCTATGATGGTCAAATTGAGCCAGTAGAGAGTAGGGTCAGAGAGTGTAAAAGTGTGTCTGAGAGAAATGATGTGAAATCTGAGTATTAGGAGTTAATAACCAGTGTTCACTAACAAACCAAACCTAAGTTCTGAACTAGTTGGAGACAATAATTTGCTAACTTTCTGTTGCCATGGAGAATCATTTGGACTAGATAAGACCTGTTATTGTGAGATGGCATACTGCTATTACTGTTAAAACTTCAGTGCCCTGTCAAGTATGGTTTAGAAAGATGTGTAAGGGTCATTATATTAAATTATACTTGAGAATGTATCAGAATCTGAACATGGTCGATGTCCATCCAGCTGGCACCTAATCATTCAGGAGTCAGTGTGCACTTCACTTCTCCAAGGGAATTCTCCTGTAAGGGATTTTTCCTATGGGCTTCACAGTGTTCTGAAATTCTCCCATCATAGGACTTTCCTACTATAATGTAAGGGTCTTGCTTCTGTCTTTCCTAGTATGTTATAAACTTCATGACAGAGTGTGTCAGGCGTCTCTACAACTCCACCGTCTTTGGGGATTCCCTAGAAAGGCCATGAAGAACTTCATATGGATGTACTTAAGGATTAAATCTATTACAACTGTGTAATAAAGTTACACAGACAAATCATAAGGGAAAAACACACAAGCAGATTCTGGAAGACTCCATGTGCAGTCTTTCTTACGTTTATTCCATCCTACAAAGGGACAAAAATAACATACTCTTCCCCAGCAACGAAAACACAGCAAACTTCCTGTGATTTTTCTGCCTAGGCAAGCTCATTAGAGACAGAGCGCTGTATAACATGTTCCAAAATTCCAGATTCCCAGAAGGAAGGCAGGCACACAGCCTACACTGTCTAACCACAGTCTATCCCTTTTTCAGTTACCTGTTTTCTGGGAGTACTCAGAGTGCCATATTCCCAGATGCTAGGTAAGGCTAACCCTTGCAGGCAGACTCTTCTAAGGATAACTGTCGAGCCTACTGTGTTAGTTCTTCTTTGTATAAGGACCACATCTTATTAGCCATATTTCCTACTATTTCTTTAGCAATGAGCACATTGCCTGAGACAGAAAATCTTCAGGAAATAATTTGCCAAATGGATTTCTTAAGGCAAAATTGATAGACATGCACAAAACAAAAATGTGTTTCTAGAAGTTTTGGCCTGAGATTGTTTGCATGTGTACATCTACACACAAAGGGAAAACACTTGAAAATGTTCTACGTTTGACTGTTAACCTTTCTTTTGAGTTACTTAAGAGATACAAAGCTCTGGAAATTTGCAAATTTTGAGAGTTCAAGTCACCGACTCACTGAAGCTCTTATATAGCTGTCAGGGGATCTGAGGGCTGGTTCAAGACTTTGAGTACCCTTTAATGTGGCCCAGGGTGATTGAATGTACATAAGTATAGGAATGAAGCTGTCCTATATTCCCTCCTTCCTAGACAGAAACAAGACAAGAATGCCCACTCTCACCATTCCTTTTCAAAATAGTCCTTGAAACTCTAGCCAGAGCAATAAGACAAGAGAAGGAAATTAAAGGGATACAAATAGGAAGAGAAGAGCTCAAATTATCTCTGTTGATAACATGTTCCTATATTTAGAAGACACAAAAACTTCACCAGAAGACTGCTAGAGCTGATAAACAAATTTAGTAAAGTAGCAGGACACAAGATCAAAATATATAAATCAGTCATTTTATACTCCATTACTGAGTCTGCTTAAAAAGAAATTAAGAAAACTATTTCACTCACAGTAATCTCAAAAAAAAAAATGCCACTTTGGAATCAATATAATAAAGGATGTGAAGGACCTCTACAATGAAAACTATAGAATACTGAAGAAAGAAATTGAAGAAGACTTGTGGTGGTGGAAAGACCTTCCATGTTCTTGGATAGAAAGAATTAATATTATCAAAATGGCCAAACTATCAAAAGTGTTACACAGATCCAATGCAATCCCCATCAAAATACCAATGACATTCTTCACAGAACTAGAAAAAGTTATAAATTCATTTGGAAAAATTAGAGATCCAAAATAGCCAAAGCAATCATGAACAAAAAGTGATGCTGGAGGCATCAGAATATTGGACCTCAACTATACTTTAGAGCTACAGTAACAAAACCAGCATGGTACTGGTACCAAAATAGGCTTCAAGACTAATGGAATACAACAAAAGACAGAGACAAAAACCCATATAAATGTGGTTATCTGATACTAGACAAAGTTGCCAAAAATATACATTTGAGAGAATATAACCTTTTTAACAAATGGTTTTAGGAAAACTGGAAATCCATAAGTGGAAGAATGAAATTTGATCTCTATTTCTCATCCTGCACAAGAGCCAACTTAAGGTGGTCAAAGACCAGAAACTTCAACTTCTGGAAGAAAATGTAGGTCCAACACTCCAATGTGTTGGCATAGGAACCAACTTCCTTAATAAGACTCCTAAAGTGCAAGAAATAAACCCAAAAATCAATGAGTAGGATGGCATCAAATAAAAAAGCTTCTGCACAGCAAGGAAACAGTTAAAAGCATGAAGAGAGAGCCAAAAGAATGGGAGAAAATCTTTGCTACCTGCTCTTAAGGCATTAATATCCAAAATGTATACAGAACTCAAAACACACACACACATAAACAACAACAACAAAACCCAACCAACCAAACAACAACGACAAAAAACTCCAATTAATTAATGGGAAAAGGAACTAAACAGACATTTTTCAAAAGAAAAAAATACAAATGGCCAAAAAATATATGAAAAAATGTTCAACATCTGTAGCAATTAGAGAAATACAAATTAACACTACATTGAGATTTCATCTCACTCCAGTCAGAATGGCAATTATCAAGAATACAAATAATAATAAGTACTGGTGAGGATGTGGGGGAAAAGTACACTTATACGTTATGGATGGGACTGCAAGTTAGTGCAACCACTCTGGAAAGCAGTGGAGACTCCTCAAAAACTAGTCCTAGAGTCACCATATGACCTAAATATCCCACTCCTGGGTATATATATCCAAAAAGATCTAAAATCAGCATACTACAGAGATACAGACACACCAGTGTTTATAGCAGCACAATTCACAAGAGCCAAGTTATAGAACCAAACTAGACACCCTTCAACAGATGAATGGATAAAGAAAATGTGGTGTATATACACACTGGAATATTACTCAGCCAAAAAGAATGAAATTATGGCATTTGCTGCTAAATGCATGAAACTAGAGACTATCATACTAAATGAAATAAGCCATACCCAAAATTTTAAAGGTTGAATGTTTTCTCTCATTTGCAGAAGCTAGTTCAAAATATGGAGGACGGGCAAGAGAGAGACAAAGAAAAACGTTGAGAGTGAGATGGAATTCTATCAAAATAGAAGAAAGATTGGTGAATTAGATGAAGGGGATGGAAGGGAAGGAGGAGGGAGTGGATAAGGGAAGAACAGTGGAATGAATCTAACTTTCCTATGTACATATATGAATATGCCACAGTGAATCTCACTCTCATGTATCCACTAGATACTAATTTTTTTTAAAAAACTACTAAAAATTTAAAAAGAAATTGTAGGGCTGGGGATGTGGCTCAAGCAGTAGCGTGCTCGCCTGGCATGCGTGCGGCCCGGGTTCGATCCTCAGCACCACATACAAACAAAGATGTTGTGTCCACCGAAAACTAAAAAGTAAATATTAAAAATTCTCTCTCTCTCTCTCTCTCTGTCTCTCAAAAAAATAATTAAGAAATTGTATTACTTTATCAATAAATAATTTCCCTTCTCTGTCAGGGGGAAAATAACATGAAGCAGTTTTATACTTGTAAGAAAATGAAGATTTCTGTTAGAACTGATCAAATCTGATACAGAAAACCTGAAGTACCCTCAGCATTTGCTCAGTAACTGAAAAAGTAATTGAGAGAAACACTGAGTACAAACTAATTACATACTTTTCTAAGATACATGTTTTAAAAGTGTAAGGCCCATCTGGCCTTGACATCTACAAAATCCCTATATAATTAAAAGGGAAGGAAATAAACAGTGGAAGTTTAAAATACAAAACAAAAGGTGAATATGATTTGGCCTCTCCTCTCAGGAAACTTATACTGGAGTGAGGGAAACAAGACCTGAGAACAAACAGATTATAATAGGATGTGCTAAGACAAAAAGAGAATATTATATAACTATATAACTACAGAAACAGCATATAGGAATAAGCTATTAATTCTCTAAGAAGGGAAACTTTAATATAAGGCAAATTTTTAATTTTTTTTTCGGGGCGGGGGGTGGTGATACCAGGGATTGAACTCAGGGTCACTCAACCACTGAGCCACATCCTTAGCCCTATGTTGTATTTTATTTAGAGACAGGGACTCACTGAGTTGCTTAGTGCCTTGCTTTTGCTGAGGCTGGCTTTGAACTTGTGATCTTCACAGCCTCCGAACCCAGCAACATGATTTTAAACTGGATTTTGAAGGATGAATAAGAGTGAAAATGAAGAAAGGGAAAGCATGCAGTGTTAGGAAAGTTTTAAACTTTGGATCCTGGTAATTACTAAAACCACAGAATGAGGATTTTTATTTTAAGCAACATTGTAGACTAAGGTACTATTAGCAAAATATTTTCAGCAAAATATTTTCAGGATGATGTGTGAAGTTCACACAAAGATATGGAAAATCTTGAAGGGTCAGAAAATAAAAAGAGAATGTGGCAATCACAGGAGTGGATGAACACAGACACAGAGGCTGGCATTGCCAAGTGGATGACAAGTTTCATTTGTAACTCAGGATTTTTTGTGTCAGTGACCACTGGGGAGAAAGACCGAGTGTTTGACTCTGTGCTGAACAATACCCACAGACTGAAAAATGCTGAGAAAAGCAGAAAACTAATACTAGAGATTATATACAAATCTCTTCATAAAAAGAGTAGAGCCGACTTAGTGGTTGGCAAATAGCCTAAAACGAAGATGCCACAAGTGTTAGTCAGCTTTCCATTGTTATGACAGAATACCTTGGATAAATGACTTAGAAGAAAAAAGGTTATTTTGGCTCAGTATCAATCCATGTTTGGTTTGGGCCAGTGACAGACAGTACAGAACATCATGGCGGGGAGGCCATTGTAGGGGAGTCCTGCTGATCTCATCTAGGGAGCAAACAGGAAGAGAAAGGGGCCAGGGTCCCAAAACCCACTTCAGGGGTACACCCCAAGTGACCTAACTATTTACCTATAGGCCTCAGCTCTTGAAGGTTCCACCACCTCCCAGTAGTGCCATTGGCTGGGACCAAGCCTTTAACACGTGGACTACTGAGGAATGTTTTAGATCTAAAACACAGCACCAGGTGTTCGATTTCAAGGGTTTATTAGAACTTCTGTCCTATGCAGTAGTTGGTGACTTTGGAATTATAATGGCAAGTAGAAGAAGTAGAAAATATGAGTGAGAATAACTGGAAGACTATGGAAACTGTCAAGGTGAGAAAAAGCTAACCTAATAATTCTAGTTTCCAGTCACAGTCAAAAACATGGTTCATAATGAATTTACACGTTCTGATAGCACGAGATTTTGCTAGAAATCAAAATCCCTCCAAAAAGCAAGGCTAATTAGTAATTCCCAAAGCAACATTCTGAAGCTGCATAAACAAACCCTATGAAAAATTTCAACACATAAAGAATGGTGATTGCAAAAATAAGGAGTTATTTAAGACTCGCAAAGGAACATAGGTGAAAAAGTTGTATAGAAAGGAGCTGTGGAAGCTAGCCATCACCAGGGGGAAGAATAAAGTCTTTGAAGCATTTTCATTTTTCAGTTAAATGCACGAGTTTCATAATTAACTCTGAAAGATATTCATTCATTTGTGCTTCCATTTGTTCACTTAAATAAATACTGAAAATCAAGTATGTGCCATATACCATGTCAAAAGCTAGAAATGTAAAATAAGACTCAGTCCTTATGCTTTGGGAGCCCATGGTCTGCGAGGCCTTCATGTAATAAAAAACTGTGGAACAGTGAAATAGAAGTTATAACAAGACTTATGGCCATACCACTCTGCCATACAGCCTAGGGTGGAGAGTGGGAGGAGAGGATTTTTGTTTTTGAAGGAGAGCTTTAAGAACTGAACTTTCTCTCAACAAATATGCTCGAGTGTATACTATAAAATGCTGAGATAGAGCCACGCGAAAAAGTCTCCTTGAGAACCGAACAAAATGTACTCATCCCTGGAAAGAGCATTTGCTTATTCTCAGGATCTTCCTTTCACATTTAGAGTGGAGTGCATGAAGACCGTGGGCCAGACTTGAAGATTCCAAGGGGGGATCCTTCTACACACTATCTGAGTCATCCACCCCAGGGAAGATTTTGAAGTCGGGGAAACTGGAGAAAGGTTTAGGTTTGGAGGCTTATGCATCACTCTGAGCTTTACAAGTGAAATTTCACACAAGCTATATTCCTGGATACCTATATCCATGTCTATGTCTGTTATAGCCAGTGTGAATGCAATATAACAGCAAGATAAATAATATTAGAAAACAGAAAGCAACAAACATTGGGGCATTAGGTATATCGAGGGACAAGAAAAAATGATACGCAGTGTTGGACATAAATCTGTTTTCATTCAGTGTCTTCCTTTTCATTTGGAACTGGGGTTCATGCAGATAATTAGAAAGAAATGACTGCTTACTCAAGATGCTACACTGTAGGGTAGTGACTTTAAGTGTAGAATCCAGAGTCTGTGTAGCTCAATCCAGGCAGCACCACAGATTCCTCAAGGACTCCGGGCACAGCAATGAACTTAGTAAAGCCTTAGATTTCTCATCTGAAAAATGGGGATGTAGTTGCATTTTTTCCTTAATCATGTTATTGTGAAGATTACACAATGCATGCAAATAGTTTAATACGTGTGATGATAATGAAGAGCCACCCAGGCTTTAAGAGTGGAGCTTGGTCACCGGGACCCTTTGGTTCAATGGTTTTCTAAATTTTCAGGCTCTTGGTTTCACATGGGGCAGAGCTGGCTTCATGGATGTGTGAGTCACACAGCTGAGGCTTGCGGAAAGGGGAACTCCGCACTTGGTTGAATGGTGGGCTGATGCCATCTTAACATTAATAATTTCTTAATCAGTTTTAAACAAGAGCTCTGTATCTTTATTTTGCAGTGAACCTTGCAAATTTTATAGCTGGTCCTGGGTAGGGAACAATAAAAACCCCAAGTTTGAGTCTTATCCCATATCAATTAAATTATAACCCTCAAGGCTAGAACCAGAGTATTCTTACTTTTAAAAGCTTCATAATAAGGTAAATCTTATACATAGCAGAGTTGAGAATCAGTGCCTTGGTTTTCTGGTTGATCTGACAGTAGTCCAATGAACTTTTCTTTTTTTCCTCCCTTCAGTGGGTTATATAAGCTTGATGGGGGACATGGTTTTGGTTTTCTTGGTACGAGAATTTAAATACAAGGGTATTAAAATATATACTCCAGCTTTGAAACATGTCTAGCATTAGACTGCATACTGAAATGCCCACATGACTACATGATGTTGGGCCCTAGAATCAGAGCTTAGGACAGAACTCTTCTGAATCTATAAAATAGGACTGAAAATAACACCCAACATCCTCTATTTGTTGTGAGAACTAAATGAGGTGATACATATCAAGTGTGTTACAAAAGCCTGACAGATAGTAAGCGTTCAATAAATGTGAACTATTACGAATCATCTGATTACTGCAAGTTGTTTTTGATTTGATGGGGATCCCTCGATGATGTAAACATCCCTCATCACAGAAACATCAGGGTATTTGTTCCAAAGGACATATTTAACTATTTTTCAGAGTGCAGAGTATAAAGAAGGCACTTAGAGGAGGAAGAGGAAGAGTGGGTAGAAGCCTCCCTCACCACAGCACAGGACCAAGCTGTAAATAGTTCACTTTCCCTGTCAAGCTAGGATAAAGAAAAAATAGATGTTGTTTTTAGGCATAAATAAGCCATAAACACTCAGCCTTAATTTGCAGTCTGAAATTTTAATTCCCTATTTCCTCTATTTGAGAAAACAGTGGCATTTTGCTACTATTGCAGGGAGAAAAAAAAGTTATAACTTTTAGTGGAGAATTACAAAGAACTGGGTAAACACTGATTTAATTGGAATTCATCAAGAAAGTCCAAAGCCAGAAATTATCTGCTTGACACCTGTTTGACGTGTTTACCTGGCATGGTGGTTCTGTCTGACAGCACTTTGGGACAACTTGGCAAACTTACATAAATTCATACCGGGGATCTAGACCTACCCATAACCAATTATTTCAGTTTTTGAAGATGAATTCTGGGACATCAATAGTGGAAAAATATTCCCCCACATTGTTGATTCTAATATGTAGCAAGATAGGAAAGATAGAAATGAGAAGAGCCCTTGTGGAACCCTCAGAGACAAAAGCTCCAAAACTAACTCCAAGCCAAGCAAAACCGATGAACCAAACAAATAAACGCGATACAAAGACAGTCTACTTGACATTCTAGATGAACTGTGTCTCCAAGCAAACAACAATGGTTATATTCAGTTTTTTTTTTTAAAAAAAAGCTATAACAAAATGTAACTCCAACCTCCTTGCCTTGAGTAAATCCTTTTTTGGTTGAACAACTTCAGGGATCCAAGCGCTGGCCCTGTGGGTATCCTGGCTGCAGAGCAAAATCCAAGTCTTGGGTAGGGCTTTTCTGCAGCTGTCCCTGACTTTTAAGCTTTCTTATCTCAGCTGTTTGGAGTCCCCTTCGCACCTCAGCTACACCTGAGCTCCCTTGAGCTCCCTTTATTCTGAAACCAGATTTAAAGGTAGGTAGTCAGTATAGCTAGGTGAATTGGGTCTGATATGGAGTCTAATAAGGAAAATGGAGTTCATAAAGAAAATGAACCGAGAAATCAGAACTACACTTGGGAGATTGAAATGTTAATGTCCCCAAGGAACCAGGGCCCATCCTAAAGAACTGTTAATGAAGCAGCTCTCAGCAAATAGGGAGGTGCTAATCAAATCACCCCAGGACCTTCCTTCCCGATCACTCCTCCCCACCCTGTGGCTCACCTGTCTTCTACCTTTGGCCTTCCCACCTGCATCTCCTTCACTTGCAAGACAGAGGGAGATTAGCAAGATGAAGGACAGGAATGTAGGAGAACAAAGGAAGACCTTAGCTATGAAAGGGATAAGACCTCCCCATCCCATGGATTCTGCCTTTCGGGTCCCCTTCTTCCTGGGGGAAGTCTTTGCTGCTGTCCTTTCACTTTCCACTCTACACTTGCCTCTGTGTGCTTCTCTGGTGTACTTCAGCCTCAGGGAAGCAAGGCGGTATCAATTCCCCTGCAAAGCGTGGGGGAATTGTTGTCACAGCAACACAGCCCACCTGTACCTCTACTCCTTGTTACCGCCAGTTTCCTGAGGGATGCTACCCCTCCCACAGACATGTGTCTGGCATCTATTTCTAAGACTTCTGCCCTGAATCCCTGCCTGCAAAGTGCTTCCTGCAGTATGTGGAGGGGATTGCAAAGGACACCTTAACCCCAATACCTGAGGGTCTACCTGAGTCTTCAACCTGCTTGTTTCCTCTAGGGACCCATCCTGGCCTCTGTGTGACTCTGAAACAAAAGGTCTCCTATTACAAAGGCAGCTCTTTTAGGATGACTCTATATAGGAGTGACCCTATAAAGAGAAGTGAGAAAAGGACAGAGGTAAAACATCATTTAATCATCTAATAACCAGCGAGAGGGGGCTGCCCATTGTAAACACCTGGATGAACTCTGGATCATTTCTCCACCCAGAAGCTAGTGCTCTTTCTTTAAGTGAGTCAGATCAAGTCACTCCCCCCCCCCCCCCCCCCCCCGTAGAAGTTTCCAGTGGACTCATTCCACATAACCCAGAAGACTCAATGGGATCTGCACCCCTGCTTATCTCATCTCCTCACTCTCAGTTTCTGCCACTCAGGAGCTTCAACTGCATTGACTTTTGGCTATTCCTGGGACATACCAGGCACCTCAGGGCCTTTGTACTTGCCTTTCCTCAGCTCTGCCAAGGAATACCCTAGAACCCAGCATGACTTTCCTCCCATCCTTAAGAGAGAGACAAGCTAAGCCTCCCTTATTTATTTATTATTTTCCCTTTTTGTTTTAAAGAAATGATAGGTTCCCAAGAAATTGTCATGGTGGTGCAATGAGGTCCTGTTTAACCTTCATCCACTTTCTCCCAATTGACACTCCTTATTTAAAACACTCCCAGTACCCACCTCTCCCACTCTCTCTTCCCTTACTCTGCTTTGTACTTCTTCCTGATATTCACATCCATCTGTCATGTCCTATGGTTCTTGGTTTATTGTCTCGTTTCTCCAACTAGAATGAAAATTCCATTAACGTGAAACTTTATTTGGTCCATGGCTGAATTTTCAGTGCCTAGATTGGGGAATATTAAATCTAAATTGGTTCCAAGTAAAGTTCTAGGCCATATGTTAGAAGTTCATTGAAAAGACATCCCTTGGCAGAGGTCTTCCAGCAGAGCACTGAGAGCAGATGTCCAGCATTTCCACTTGAATGTCTCAGCATGCTACCAGATAAGCCACAGCAGGGCAGGGACTCTTTGTTTTCCCCATGAATTTCTCCCCAGCACCTGAAGCAGCACAGAGTTATCACCTGTGCTCAATATATATTTGTTCAATGAATATGCAGAATCGAACCTTTCCTATCCTTCAGTTCAAACATAAACCTGGAAGACAATATTAAATTCTCTTTTTTCTTTATGCTTTACATCAAATTATATATCAGTTTTTATGGATTGTACTGTATTTATATCTATGCAATTTGCCTAGTCTTATGGCCACATTTTAGACTTTGAATATCTCTCACTTGATTGTTATTACAAACCTGATCTCCCTGGGTTTAGCTTCCTTCTAATTTATTGTTTTAGTCTTTAGCTAGAGTATAGAATTTTCTTCTAACCAGATTTAATTGTGTCTTTTTTTTTTTTTTAACTTGTTAAAGACTTTCTATTGTGTTCAGGGTAAATTTCAAACTTCTTAATATGATTGATATGCTTTGAATGCTTGGATCCTGTCATTCTCAAATCCAGTCATACTGGTGTGGGACCTTGTCTTAGCTCTGGAACTTTGCACACATTTGACAGGAGGTTTTGCTGCTGCCAGAGGAAGCTTTTTCCTTCTCCCCACCCATGCAGCTACTCTAACCACTTTCCCTCATCCCCCTTCAAGATTGGGCTATGTGCCTTGTGGAAGCACCTTCTCTGCAAAGGTCAAGGCAGCACCTGACTTGTTCAGCACTGTATCACCAGCATGGAACACAACCCCTGGTACATAGGAGGGATTTAGCAAATGTCTCTTTATCGACTCTTCAGGTATAATGCATAGAGAGTGTAGTGCCAAGGAGAGTATGCTGTGTTGTTCAAGTTCAAATCTGTATTTAGAATATATCCTAAAATTTCACACAAGTATTAATTTTTTTTTAACATGGAAATGTATTCCTAGGGCCTGAGAGTATGCTTAGCATGTTGTAAATACTTAGAAAATGTGAAATGCATGTTGCATATATTATCACAGCAATCTTTTAAAAAATATTCTTGCTCAGTTCTGGTACAAAGTCAAGATGATGACAAGAATGAAAACTTAGGCAGAGGAGAAAAAATTTAAATCATTATATCTGTAGTAATGTGGACACCTTCTGATTATAGTAGAAATAACCAAAAAAAATTCCTGTTTTACAAATTTTTCTAAGATATTTAAGTTATTTTTAAGGAACACATAAAATGAATTTAAATTAGATACAAACAAGGTAACACCCTCACAACACTTACTTGTAGAATCTTAGGAAGGCAATATGGTATAGAGGCTAGGGCAGACTTGGAATTCCACATTGGTTTGGTCACTCACTAGATGTTCAAACCAGTCAAATTGTATTCCTGGAAATCTTCATTTATAAAATTGTAACATAAGAATAATACCACCTAAATTTTAAAGGATGTATTAAATGAGCTAAATGCTATATATAGCTCTTGGTATTGAAAAACCAGCCTCTACCTCAGAGCAAAGCCTCTCCAAGGAAGGGACATCACCTTTGTCCTTGGAAAGACCCACAGAGCACTCCTAGGCACATTCCCACCCTGCTAAGTTGTTTATCTACAAATAACAGGAGAGATCTGCTGCGCCAGGTGTCCCTGACTCAGTCAGGCTAGGTGGGGATCCATAGCAACCCCCTAGCAGCCACCAATCAGCATGAGACAGGGAAATACCTGGGATGCCAGATGACCCTCCCAGTAGTTTATGGTGGTTGATAACAAGTTGGGAAACCATGTAGTTCAGCACGTACACCCCTCTTGGCTTAAACCAATCAGTTCAAATGAATCCCCCTCTTGTAGTAACCAATCACCCCTACCCAACTTGTTCCTGCCAGTGAATGTGCTAATCATGTTTTAGAGTTGTTATTTGATTTTCCCGCGGTGTGTGATGATTTGCTAAGAGATGCTATGATGTATGTGAAGTCCCTGCCTTCTCCAAAGAATGTATAAAACTGCTGCAAACCCTGGGCTCGGGGCCTCTCAGCGTCACCAGTTGCTGTGTGTGCCCGCAGAGGACCAAGCTAGCTGGCAATAAACACCTCTTTGCTGTTTACATCGATCTTGGTCTCTGGTGGTCTTTTGGGGGTCCCGAATTCGAGCATAACAGTATACCCAACACATAGTATTTTGGAAATAGTGCCTGATACTATTTTTATTATTACTTAAAGGTAGTCCAGTCCCCTTTCCTGTAACTATTTTTGTTGAACAACAGTTCAACCTTTGTTTTGATGCCTCACTAAAGCTACCTGGTGATCCATTCACTGATGCTGCCTTAGTACCACTACCATGCAGCATGTCTAAGATTTAAAGAAAGCAAATGTAAACTAGTCTATAATATTTATAACCAAGGGAACTCCTGTTGCAAAAAATAACAAGGATTATGCATTCCAGGGAAACTATGTGGAGATGTCTACAATGGAAATAGCCTTTAAAGTTTCAATATTGGGAAGTTTATGGTGTGGTTTTCCCTCTTTCAATTGAAGTCACAGATCAAGAATTGACTTGGGGTGGAGTGATGATCAGAGAGCAATTTTATGAACACTACCTCACAAGACAAATGTTAACAAATGTCAAGTGGATATATTGTGCATGGTTGATGACCATTCTGACACAGGCATATGTCCAAACACATTAACTTGTATACATCAACTATGTGCAATTTTTTATATCAATTTTACCTCAATAGAGATGTTATAAAACAGAATTCTTACTGAATTAAAAAATATGCTGGATTTTCTGAAGCTCAGCAGGAGAAAGCAAAGTTTCAAGTAATGAGTCATATAGAAGGAACATCTGTTGCATCTAGGAATGGGCTGTTGGGACCAAAAACATTTTTTGGAAAATAGAGAAGCTAAACCTATGTCACAGATAGTTTCACAAATAGTTTCCAAGAACAAAGCAAAGAGAGAGAGAGAGAGAGAGAGAGAGAGAGAGAGAGAGAGAATTGGATTCTGCTCTTCTGGCTACCAAACCAATGTTCTGTGGCATCATGCCAACCTTATTGTTTTTGTTCTATAATAAGCTCTGATCTTTAAAGTTCTCTTGAGAGAATCAATCTGAATGGAATTTCAAATGTTATTCTCATTTGATTACATGATTCACAAAACTCTGTTCTCTAAGCTCAGCATGCACATGTATTTCTTGTTGTGAACTGTAGTTACACTGAAAACTAGAAGACCTCTGAGAGTGACTCTCAGTGGTATTATTATGTGACAGAAAGGTAGCACACTTGCAGTCAGGACTGATTTGAATCCTGTTTTTTCCACTGATAAGCGGTGGACATTTAGATAATTTCAATGAATTATTTCACACAGTGGAATGGATTTGCCTTATATGTCACTTGGGAACTATATCTACCATGTACAATTATAAAGAATAAATGATAGGCTCATTACAGAGTATTCTAAATGCTTTCCCTTCTATCTTCACCAAACAACTTGCCAATGCTAATGAAATCTCTAGATAAATGCCCTGGAAGGCAGGACAGAGAGTGTTATTGGTAGAAATGCATTTTGTAGTGGATCTTTCATCCTGTGGGTGACCAGCATCAAAGTCTGCTAATGAATGAGATTTCAGAAGGGATCTAGTATACTCGATGATCAGTGTAAAAAAAAAAAAAAAAAAAAAAAAAGTCTAACTTACCTTTTATGGGCATTGGATTATTCTTAATAAACAGCTAAAATATTTAAGCATGAATATTAGTTATTTGTTGACTGACATCTATGAACCAGGCACTTTTCAGATAATATTTTATTTAAACTCAGTACAACTGGACTTAATGGCATTTTTATCACTTTTGATATGTAGATGGAAGTCTTGAGATGCAGAGTTGGATGCACTGACAAAAAGTGGCAGAGTCAGGGTTTAAATCTGGCCTGCCTTCTAAAATTGGGCACTTTATCCTTCGCTCTGATTCCCTAAATCATGCCTTTCTTTACATGTGTTAGCATTATTTAGCACTTTCTAATCAGTATGGTTCTATTACAATTTTAAGGATTTGATCCTTCTTATGTTCATCTTAAGACCCTTGTATTGTCTTTTATTACTTACAAAATACATTACATAGCTATAGTTGTTTGTTTGTCAATCACACCTCAAAGAAGGCTTACAAATCAAATAAATGCATAAATTTAAAAAAATTTGATTACAACTTGATGTCTAAGTAATCCAAACCCATATTTTAAAAATTGGTTCCTTTCTTCTTTTCTTATTCCCTTCTTTTCTGTCTCTCTCTTTCCTTTTTCTTCTCCTCCCTTTGGTCATTTCAGTCCATTAAATATTATATATGTATGTACAAAGATGTATGCACAGAAATGTAGTAAAGGACTCCAGATATATGTGCTTACAGTGTTAAAGTACACCATGTCAGGGGAAGGGACTTTCTAAGCAATGGAAAGTTTGTACAGCATGAATGAAAGATGAAGGGTGGAGTTCAGGGCTTGGTTTATTGGAAGGAAAAATAGGCGATTCTGTTATACATAGGACATTGGAGGGACCCTTTTACAGTGTTCACATTCCAAACACCCACATTAGAGTTTTACCCCACTGTACTAAGGTGCTGCTGTATCCTGGAATACTTTTGGAAGATGAGTTGGAGTTTTCGGTACTGGGCATAACCCCACTACACCCATTTGAAAGCAGATGGAATCTAGGACATTATTTTTTTTTGTTCCTGCTATGTAGTAAACACTGAAAATTGAGTAGTAGTAGGCTGGATTTTTATCTTTTTGAAGCTTATAGTCCAGTTGAAATGCACTTTTTTATTATCCAGAGGGAAGAACAAGGGTAAAACTTGTGAGCTATTCTAGATAGGTGTCCAAGTTGGAGGTCTCTCAGAATACCTGGAAAAAGGGAAGGAACTGCAAGTGGAGATACTTGGTAAGGTAGCAACCAAGGTGATGCCAAGACAAACGTGACTTTCTGCCTAGTGTTTCTGTTGCTCTGGTCATGCAACCTTCAGACTGCAAAATAGTGGTATGCATTTCTGAACAACTGTAGCACACTTGATCAATTCCTCCATGTCCTTTTTGTGTTTGAGGCATGTCTGGCCAGGTCCCTGGTCCAAAGCCCTTCTAATTTAAGATACATACCCTTCAAGTGAAAAAGTGATATCTAATAAGTTAACTGGCAACTCTCTACCTCCCTTTCTTCTGTAGAAGCAGATTTTATCTAATTTTCTTCTGTTTGGAAACACTCCCTAGATATTGAAGTAGCACCTTTAGGATTTATTTATGACATACGAGTGAACAGTTAGAAATATGCTAAACTTTGATTTCTAGAAAGATGGAGAGAATTACAGAAAGGAAAATAATTAAAGGTCAACACATGCACAAAATAGTTGAAATGAAGTGAAATAAAATGGTTCCAGTGAAAATGGATTTCCATGGATACATGTGCTTTGATTCTGTGCCAAGTGCTTTAGAAACTAACAACCCTTTTTGTGGGGTGGTAAATAATCAAGGAAACTGATATAAAAACTCTATGAAATTATATTTAAAAGAATTTTTTTCTTGCCTTTATTAGTGGGAATTTCCAAATAGAATAATTTACTTGGCTTACTGGTCTCAAGGCTTCTGAATCTTTATTTGTATTTGGTTAGAAAATTCTTAGTCATGTAAATATCACCTGAAAGACTAATTTAATGAGGTTAGGGAGAATAAATCATGACATTTGAGCTTCTTTATGCTGCTGCTGATGTCCTAAATGTATACACTAAAGAACGGGTATATCATAAAAGCATACACCTAAACAATTAAGCTAAAGAATATACTTCATGTATATATCAGATGCATGTGAAAGATAATGGTCTACTTTGTAATATCAACTTATCTTAAAAATTATGCAGGATATATATGCCATCACGTATGAGTAAAACTCTCAAATACATATATACAGCTCATAGTTAGCTGTCCTGTATTTTCCAAAATGGTTGACATTCTCATATTTTCTGCTACCATATCAGACACCATGTACATGCTATGACACATGTTTCAGATTTTGGACTAAGAAATAGTATTGAAGTACAGTAAGCCCTCCCTAACCACAGGCCCCACAATTGTGGATTCAACCAACTGCAGATGAGAAAGTTTCTGAAAAACTACTGCATCTTTTGTTAGTTATTTTTTTGTCACTGTGACTGAAACAAGAACCACTTAAAGAAGGAAAAATTTATTTTGAGCTTCTGGTTTCAGAGGTTTAGTTTATGTTTGGCTGATTGCATTGCTCCTGGCCCAAGGTGAGGCAGAACATCATGGTAGAAGGAAGTGTGGAGGGAAGCTGCTCATCTCATGGCTGCCAGGATTGGGGCTGGGAGGAGGGAGAGGGGGGACAAAGAATTAAAGCCACTTGAAATAACTAGTATTTTTTATTTTATTTTATATTTCTCTTTTAGCTACGACGATACATCTTTATCATGTTTTCTCTTTTAGCTATGACAGTACATATTTATCATCTGTTTGTTATCGTCAATCAAAGAAGGAAAGGATCTAAAAGCTAAGATTGTAAGTAGCTTAGAACCATTGTGTAAATATATATAAATGTGTGGATTATGTAAAAACATTCTATTCTTATATTGTCTTATAAATAATATCTGTTTATAGAGAGGGGGCTGCAGGGAATATGAACCCTTCCAGGGCACTCCTCTAGTGACTTTCCTCCGTCTTCCATATCCCTCCTGCATACAGTTACCACCCAGCCAGTCCATGCAAACTAGGATGCATGCCATGGCTCTCATAATCTAATCATTTCACCTCTAAACATTTCTGCATTAACATGGGAAGTTCTGAGGGACACCTTGTATCCAAACCATACACATCGATACTGAACATGTACAGGCTTTTTTTCTTGTCTTTATTCCTTAAACAATACAGTATAATGATTTACGTTGTATTTGACAAAGAATCTAGAGATGATCTAAAGTACAGGGAAGAATATGCATACGTTATATGTAAACACTATACTATTTTATATAAGGGATCTGTGCATATGTGGAATTTTGTATCCTCTGGGATATCCTTGAACTAATCCTCCATGGATATAGAGTGATGTGTGTACTTAGAGAGGAAACAACAAAGAAAACAAACACATAAGAGGCCCAAGAAAATCTAGCCATTTCCTCTTTATAAGAGACCTACCTAAAGAAAAGAAAAATCAGAATACAAAGGCTGGATATAATAAGATGAAAAATGTATACTTGAAAAATATTAGCAAAATAAAGAAAAGTGTGGCAAAATTAATAAAGTACATTTTCATAAGTTTCATCTTTCCAGATGAAAGTATTAATGAGATAAAGAGATACATGTAGGGGCTGGGGATGTGGCTCAAGCAGTAGCGCACTCGCCTGGCATGCCTGCGGCCCGGTTCGATCCTCAGCACCACATACAAACAAAGATGTTGTGTCTGCCGAAAACTAAAAAATAAATATTGGAATTAAAAAAAAAAAAAAAAGAGAGATACATGTACATTCTAAAGAATAAGAAATTTATAACATTGCATACATCAAACAAAAGGATATGGCTGGTATATATCTAAATGCATAATATAAAAATAAGTAAGGCAAAAATATTAGAAATGCAAGACAAATGATAGAACTACAATTATTGTGGAAAAATATAACACATCTTTTTCAAATAACTGATAAGAATAAAAAAGGATATAGTGGATTATATACTAATAGATTTCTATAATAAACTTACAGAGATCTTTATTTCCAGGAACAGAAATTGTCCACCAATTTTTCATATCTATGGATATGGAAAGCCTGAGAAAAAGTTCTACATATTAATACAATAACTAAATAAAACATATTTCAAAAATGGGTCATCATCAACTGCCTTGTGCGAATCACCTCTGGGCTTCTGAAGTACATCCGGAACAAGTTTCAGGAAGGCAATAACAGGGACAGAGCTGAACATGTGCAGTTCAGTTCCAAAGCCCTGATTGAGATCCTGAAACAAGAGGTGAAGGATCCCAATAAAATAGTCTTCCCTAGCCCAACTGCAAATATCAACCTGTTGGCAAAACTGGAGTCACAGAATGATTGGCAGAAGGTCATGACCATGCAACTCATCTTGAGCAACTTTGAGGATTTCCTGCAGTTCACCCTGAGAGCTGTTCGGAAAGCACAGTGGGCATCTAAGCTTATTGGTTCATAGGCATTGCTTCCTATGGTCAGAAAACATGTCCTGTCCACTGGATACCTACCTTATCTTGTTCTCTGACAGTATGACAGTATGAGCGTTAGGACACTATTTTAATTATTTTTAATTTATTGATAATTTAAATATGAGATTTGAGTTAATTTATATGTGATTTATATTTATAATTTTATGAAGTGCCACTTGAAATATTATTTTGTATAATGGTTTTGAAATAATATAAAAGTCTAGGCAGTTTGAATATCCTGCTTCAGAGCCAGATCATTTCTTGGAATGTATGTTCACCTCAATAAAATTGCTAATTTATACGGGGGAAAAAAAAAAATGGGTCATCATACAAATTAAAAAAGAAGTTTCTAATAGACAATATAATCACTTGGAAATCTAATCCTCTCTAAAAAACTTTTAGGTTGAAAAGGAAAGAAAAATTAAAATTCACATTACAAGAAAACACAAATGAGAAGATGACTGGAGTATAAACCAGATGCCCAATCCAGATAAGCACAGCACACAGACACAGATGCATACTCATCCAAGGACTGCTCGGTACTAACATGGAAGACAACTCTGTTAATCTGAAGATGGTAAGAAAAATAGATTTACAAGCCAAATACAATGGTATTAATGATAACAACATACCAATTGGTACATATTGTACATTTTGTACATATTGGAAATCATCAATTTATGAAGTTAGTGATTTATGAAGTCAGAGAAAAAAAATTCCATTTGCAGTACCAATAAAAATCTATAAATTCTTAGAAAATGTCTAATATTATGTTAAATTCTTTTTGTATATAATAAGTAGTCTAGAGATGATTTAAAGTATAGGGGAAAATGTAAATAGGTTACATGTCAGTACTATACAATTTTATATAAGAAAAATAAATTTCATGGCTCAAGTTTGTTTTCTTTCTTAAACAAAACAAAACAAAACTTTATTTTACTTATTTATTTTATGTGGTCCTGAGGATTGAACCCAGGGCCTTGCACGTGCAAGGCTAGCACTCTACCACTGAGCTACAACCCCAACCCCTCAAGTTTGTTTTCTTAATGAATGAATAAGCATGTAATTCTGGAGATTGAACCTAGGGCCTTGTACATACTAAAACAGTGCTATTAGGAAGAGGAATTCCCTCTTCTCCCTTTCCATCTCCTTCTCCCTCTCCTCCCTTGTTCTTCTACTTGTATTACATTTGATTCCAGAAATTGCTTTCTCATGGTCTTTGTCCATTTTTTTAAATTGCTTGAGTTTCTTGCTCTTTATAAGTGCTCTTTGTATATTCATCCTTAGTATATTTGTAAAAAGTGTTTTCTCTCATCTGATCATTTGTTTTTTAATGTGCTTTTTGATATTTTTTATTGTACAAAAACTTCTAATTCTCCAGTTATAAGACTTCTTAACATTTTCTTTTAAATTTTCTATGTTTTATACCTTATTGGGCAAAGTCTTGCCCATGTCGAGGCAGTGAACATATTCCCCTGTTTTACTCTAATGCTATTTTTAAAAAAAATTGTTTTTGACATATCTAGAATATGATGAAAAAAATGATATCAATAATAATTTTTCAAGTAGAAATTCATTTGCAACACATTAACTAAATAATTTGTTATTTCTTCAATGATCAGTGGGGCTCATTTAGCATATGCATTATTCATCTCCCTTCTAGGTAGGGTCCTCTCACATCAGCTTTCAGAAAATTAGGCAACTCTTCTCCCAGAATAGTTTGGGGAGAAGTCATCTGGGCTAACACCCTAATATTTAAAATATGTGTGTGCATCCACACACCCTGCACATTTATGCATACACACATATGCTGGGTTCTGGATTGCCTATCTGTGAATGCATCTCTTTAGCTCTTTCTTGCTGTAATATCACTTTAATTACCCAAGTTTTATGACCTATGAAATTTAACAGTACTGTTTCCTCCTCATTTTTTTTTTTTTACCAAATTTCCTATGCATGTTTTCTTACAGATAACATTTAGAATCCATATATCAAATTCCATGAAAACTCCCACTGTGATTTTAATTGAGAGCAAATCAAATTACAAATTACTTTGGAAGCTTTTACAACACTGAATCTATCTGTACAGAAATATAATGAGCTTTTTCTTTATTCATATCTCCCTTTTTGGCTTTCAATGAATTATTATAGTTTTCTTCAAATAAAATTTGAGGGCTAAGAGAGCACATATATAAGGCCTTAGGTTTAATCCCCAGAATTACATGTTTAGTACAACATTCACTAAGAAAACAAACTCAAGCTATGCAATTTATTCTTTCTTTCACTAAAGGTATAGAAAAGACTATAAACATCTAATGCTGCTAATAAAGATTACCTTTAGGTGATGGATTAAAATGAAGGAAGGTTAAGCAGTACTTACATTTTTTCATTCTATTTCGTTCTGCAGTTTCATTTGTGTTTTAATAAGATTTATCCCTTAGTTAACTTTTAAAAATAAAAATAGTATTAGAAAAAGAATTTTAAAACTATTTAAAATTTAGGATTGTTTTAATCTTAAAATTTACTTTGGGATAAGAGTTAGAGGATTTAAGAATCAGATCAAGTCATACTAAATCCAAATATATCAATATAAAATGAATTTTTCATTAGTGATCTTTGAAGTCAAATACTCAAATCATTATATGCATGAGAAATCTGTAGGCTTTTTGGGGTATTATTTGTCATTCTAGCTTGCTCTAAATATTTATTCACTAACTTGTCTGGCTCATTCTGTGTAGTATTATGGACAGAAGTAATTGAGCATTCATTTTGTCACATGTGACAAGTGCTCCATGAGAGAATTCAGTAGCCAGAGCTGAGGTACCTCAAAACTCACTACAGTTTGTGGCTCAGGAATACATTAGAGGAAAAGAAAGAAGGGTTAAACTCCATGCAATTTTTCAGTGAATGAACAATCTGGCATTTTGAATTATGTCTTATTATTATGAGTGGCCAAAATACTGGGAATTCAGGAAGGAGTGAAAGGTACTTAAGGAAGCATGCTTGCAGTCAAAAAAAATTGTGGACAAATTGAATGAGTAACAATTCACCTAGTAATTTACCTCTCTTTAGACAAGAGAAAAGAGGTACAAACAGAAAGAAGGCTAATACTGCCAGCCCTGAAAAATTGGTTAAGAATTTGGTTGGCTTTTCAGGGCAGGCAGCATTAGTACTAGTGATGATGGGGTGGGCAGCTATCAAGTGCTATTATGGGAGGGGGATCAAATCTGCCTCCCCTGGAGGTTTCTTCTTCTATCACTTCTAAAAGTCACTTGGAGTCTCTTGTATTGTCTTAATCTCCTAGTGGATATGGCAAATAAATTAATGACTCATTGAATAGTATGGCACCTTAATCTTCCATATGAAATGGCTTTTAAAATTTGCAGAAAAATTCCAAAAAGAGGAAAGGAACTCCTGTGTACTCATATTCGAGCGTGTGTGTGTGTGTGTGTGTGTGTGTGTGTGTGTGTATAAGTTGGAGGTGTCATGCCCCTTTATCTCTAATACATTAGTCTCCCCTTATGTGTTTGGTATGTTCCAAGACCCTCAGTGGATGCTTGAATCCATGAATAGTACCAAATTCTTTAAATACTCTTTGTTTTTCCTCTACATACAAGCCTATGATAAACTTTAATTCATAAGTTAGATACAGTGGGACATTAACATTAGCTAATAATAAAATAGAACAATTATAACAATAAACCATAATGAAAGTTATTTAAAACCTATAAATTATTTATTTCTGGAATCTTCCATTCAATATTTTTGGACTGCAGCTGACCATGGGTGACTAAAACCATGGAAAGCAAAACCAAGGTTAACAGTGGGACTATTGTGCTTTATTGTGCATTTTCTAAGAAAGGAGATGTTGTTTTAAATACAATTTTTTTTTTGCCAGGCACAGTGATGCACACCTGTAATCCCAGCAGGGCTCGGAAAGCTGAGGCAGGAGGATTGCATGTTTAAAACCAGTCTCAGCAACTTAGTGAGACCATATCCCAAAATAAAAAGATAAAAAATAGAGCTGGATATTCAGTGATTAAGTGTCCCTGGGTTCAATCCCTAATGCCAAAAAAAAAAAAAAAAAAATCAAAATTAGAAAACTTAACATTGATACAGTGCTATTTTTGAGTTCAGAGTCTATATTCACATTTCCTTAATTGGCTTCAAATTGTCTTTTACATTTATTTTCTACTACATCAAGGATTCAATCAAATATTATCTTTATCTATTCTTTCTTAATAATTAATCAACTATTCAAAAAATATGGCAGCCCTTATCGCTGTTGAGTATTGGTACAAGATACTGCTAGACATGAGTGTAAACTAGTGTCCACATCTCCCTTATAGGAGATGGAGGGAGGCTGGGGCTGGTCCCTTCTTAGGAGCCAGTGTTAGGATTCAGAGGATCAGAGTGAGTGGATCCAGGGCAGGGGTTCTGCCTGCCATAGCCTGGGCAGCATCTTTTTGTGAAGGTGGCATAGTAAATTTGTACCCACAATCTAGAGATAAAGGGAAATTGACATATTAAATAGTGGAATAAGGATTCAAACCCATGTCTTTAAAATGTCAGTCCTGTTATTTATTGATGTGTACATCACATATCTATTCCTTCCTTTTTGTTCTTTTCCTGAAACCATCTTAAAATTTTTCTGCCCATTAACACTGTTATTTTCATAATTTTAAATATTTTGTATTTTTGACTATAAAATCCCCTTCTCCTGAACATACATTTTTGTATATTTATTTTTTAGTTATAGTTGGACACAATACCTTTATTTTATTTATTTATTTTTATTCGGTGCTGAGGATTGAACCCAAAGCCTCACATGTGCTAGGCAAGCGCTCTGCTGCTGAGGCACAACCCTAGCAACCTCCTGAAAATACATTTTTTAGCTCATTTCTCTCTTGACATTTTACTATTTTAAAGACGTTTCTTGAACATTGCTTCCTCTGCAAAGGCTGTTCTGACATCTTCAGAAAGAATTTACCATTAATTCTGTATATTTCCAAAGCACTTTGCAGAACTCCATGTCAAAGATGCATTTCATTATAAGAACTTACATATGGGGGCTGGGGATGTGGCTCAAGCGGTAGCGCGCTCGCCTGGCATGCGGGCGGCCCAGGTTTGATCCTCAGCACCACATACAAACAAAGATGTTGTGTCCACCGAGAACTAAAAAATAAATATTAAAAAAAAAAGAACTTACATATGAATTCACAATTGGGAATAGGGGTGACCTTAACCTAGTACAGTTTCTGGCACATTGTAGGTGGTTTAAAATTATTACTTAATGAATGAGCTTTCATATTCTTACATTTACTGACTTCAATTGCTATAGATTTATGAATTGAAGAATGCATAATCTATGTTAACTCTCCAAACACAAACTCAGGCAGCTGACGTCTGAAGGATTTATAAACTCAGATCATTGCCTTAGATCAGAAAAGGCTGATTTAAAAAAAAAAAAAAAAAATTGGCCTTTGGAGTCCAGCAGGCTATGCTTTAATCAGATGACATCAATTCTTCTATTTGTTGAAATGGATTTTAGCTTAAACAATCATTCAATTCTCTGAAGAAAAAGAGCTTAGACTTAGATATAGGCTGACTATTCAATAATTCATATTTAATTTTGTTTTTGATGCTGGAGGCTGCTAACATTGGAGGGTACCCGATGGAAACCCATGCAGTGTATCCAGTGCAGAGGGGGCTCAGATTCAGATATATCCATCTGTGTCTGAAGAGAGGAAGGGACAGTCACCAGCAATTGATTTTCATGAAAGACCTAAAAGTTGTCTCCTTGTATAGAGCACACACACAAGGAAGGACAAGCTAAGAAATAAAATATTGGCATGAGTACAATGAGATGTTTTGAATTTAGCAGGAGTATAACTTTTGGCCCAACGTTACCGACATCAATTTAATAATTTTTCAACTGTGCATATAACCATTTTTAATGCTAGTTACATACTAATGACAAACATACATTTAGACTTTTAGAAAAATTCTTTCCCAAGTTGCTCAAAATGTAGATGTGCCCCTGAAATTTTTTGCATGTATATGACTACTCCCAGGTGGTTCTTGGTCTATTGCTCCTCCCTTTTCTATCCCCATTCCTCAGAAAAATAATCTCCCCACATGACTACTAAACCAAGGACTTCTGGCTGACTACCTGGCCTTCATTATTTTCCCCTTCCTACCCAAATCCTGATTTTGCCCAGTTATCCTTCATAGTCTCTGAGATTAAGAGGAAACTAAACCAGTCCCCAGCACCATTGATACATAACAGCTAGCTAGCCTAAAGGAATCAGCACATGGCATTCTTTTAGCAATTATTAATGATGCAGAGTGGACTTCTGATTTTATTTGGCTCAATCAAACTAAAATGAAAGACTATGTTCCAACCTTGGGCAGTGATTTCTCTCTCTACATGTGCACGGAGGCCATGTTGCTCCCGTTATGATTGATAGCCGTCTAATGACCATATTGAGAAGGACTCTGAGGATGAAGTCAACCACTCCAGACAGTGCAGCAGGAATAGAGAAAATCCTAGGTTTTTCTGAGATTGTGGCTAGGGCCACTGCATCAAATCATCTTGTAGTTGACCATTGTACTTCTTGTTATGCAACATCATAAAGTTCCTTGTTGCTTATGCCTGGATAGATCATAGCTTGTTACTGCATTTGAAATAACAACAAGTGATGTATTAGAGGAATAGCTAATTTTTAAGACTGAAAATGCAAAATTGTGTGTTGTACACTAACGTTGAAGTGAACCCAACTCAGAGACCTATATGATTGTTATAACAAAAAATAATTAGATATAAGTTTCAAAAAAGGCAGACAGATGGCTCATTTGGTAGAGAGTGGTGGGATAAGGTGACATGAAGCAAGGAAAAGAATACCTTTTTCAGAACTGCAGCTAGAAATTCTCTGCATGCTTATTTCTAAGAAATGGAGTTACACATAAGCTTGTAGTCAATGCTGAGCTCCTGGTTGGAAAGGACTATCTTTTATTAAATATTTATAGGAAGCTAGGTCTTGTTTTGGGTGCTTTCTAATAGAGTTGGAATCAAGCAGTCTTTAAAAGCTGTAGATGTGGAACCATTTGGACTGGCTCCATTGGTATGTGTGCTAGAGCTGGTCAGTTCTAAGTTGGAGAAGATGGGATGCATGTCTTTCTTATTCTTCTTCATCCAAGTTCCACACTGGGATTCCCAAGAACTATTCACTTAGCTAAGGCATATTTCCCAATTCCTAGAGGCTGGTTCCAAAAAGATTTCTAAAATCAGCTACATGCAGTATTAGAAACAGTCCATCCACACAAACTCTTCAGGCTGGTAAAAAACTTAGCTACCTTTTTGTTAAAGTAAATTTATTTCATTCCTATTTCTTGCCAATTTCTCTCCAAACCTACTTGGAGCAATTTAAGAAAACCCCATCAAGTGTCCATAAATTCTCATTTCAGGCAAAAGTGTTGGGGTTGTAGTCCCTTGTCTTCTAGAAATCTTCTAGTCTCTTGGGTAACTTCTGATACAATGAACTGATCAAGTTACAAAAAGTTTTGTTTTGTACCAACCTAAAAGTGCTTACTTCCAATATTGGAACAGCCAAGAGGGCTACTCAAGTGATATTTTGCTTGATAAAGGGTTTAAAATTTACACAAAAATAAAGTCAAGGCAGTACACAGGTTCTATTTTAAAATTCTTGTGTACTATTATTACTACATGATTTTTTAATGGTACTTGTTCATTCATTCATTCCATCTATAGATATAACATAATTTACTTAATCATTCTAATGTTGAATTTTTAGATCATTTCTAATGAAATCACAGTGAACATCAGATGAATAGATTTAAATGTTCCCAGTAGCATCTTAAAAAACCCAAGACTTTTCAAACTCTTAAAATGAAATTGTGGAAAACCTAGAACTATTGTAAAACAGTTTTGTGAACTGGTTTGGAATGTGTCACTACATTTACCAAAGAGATTGGAAAAGACAGATGTTAAGTGGTGAGAACATGAGATTAAGGGAGTAATTTAAAAAAAAAAAAAAAACTGGACTCCTTGTGCTGACTCCCACATACTATTTTTTTGGATTTACCTGCAGCCCTGCCTGGCTTAAGTTGACAGGATATGTTATACTCCTCAGCAAACAATCTGCAGGAGAAATGTGGGCCCAAAATGTCAATAAGAAGAACATAAATTACCTTGAATGGGGAGATTTTTTTGTAACCCTTAAACAGATCCCAAATCCCAGAACTCAAAGAGATAGAGATAATTCCCCTTTACCATAAAATCTATAAGAAGAGGTTCCAATTAGAACTGGTCAGCATGGGCTGGGCATGGTGGTGCACGCCTATAATCCCAGGGGCTCATGAGGCTGAGGCAGGAGGATCGCGAGTTCAAAGCTAGTCTCAGCAATTTAGCAAGGCCTTTAGTGAGACCCTACCTTTAAATAAAATTTTAAGAAAAGGGCTAGGAATGTGGCTTAGCAGTTAAGTGTCCTGGGCTCAATCCCTGGTACAACAAACAAACAAAAAACCCCAAACCAGTATGGGCCAAAGTGACCTAGAGTGGTCATGGCAGCAGGGACTTGAAAGTCTGATGTCATCCTCCTGACAAAAGTCAAGAGGTGGACCTGGGTGGGACTCTCTGGAAACGTCTCTGGGACCCCAAATAAAACTGGAGGGCACGAGGGATGTGATGTCCTTCTCTTGCTTGAGAATGTCCCCCTTCCATTTCCAATCCCTTCTAATAAACTCGTGCGTGTTACTCTAAGCAATAAGTCTGAATCTTTTCTTGATAGCAAGAACTGGGTGAAGAAGGATTATTAAGGTTGCCTCAGATCCATGTAGCAAGCTTTTTTGCTCTTGGACAGAAGCAGATAGCTTTTACTTTTCAGTACAAACAATACCCAAGTAGTGGACACAGACTTTTCTTCCTTAACATTTCATTTGCCCCTGGCATGTGGGATTTCATTTTGCCTCTTAGTTGAGTGTCTCCTCATCACTTTCCCTAAGGTGACCCTTAACAACTGCTAAGGACCAGTTCACTACTTCTCTGCCTTTCTCAGACCTGCTCTCCAGTGAGGCACAAAGAGGTGTGCACAGAAGCATTTTTAAGTGTTCAAAGTAGGATAGGAGTCAAGGGCAGGGTGAAGAGTAATGCTGAGGTCAGGTGGTTAACAACTTAGGGAAACCCAATTTCATAGCATAGATCCCACATTTTCCCCAAGTGCCTGTAGCTGTGATAGTCTCCTATATTTCTGCTTTCTGACTCAGGCTAATTTTTCAGCAACTGCACCCAAGTTGCACATTTCATTCATTTTTATCTTCTGTTTGCAAGCATCCAGGTGCCTTCATTTTACTGAGATCAATTGACTTCTGACCTATTCCTCCTTCTAAATCTTGTGTCTCCCAGAGACCCAGGTGCCACTCCTGCATCTGGCTGTCTTGGTAATGAGGAAGCTGTGTTGTTCAGTCATTTATTCAGCCATTTGTATTCATAGAAAAGCATAAAAACAATTTTCTTAATTACAGTACTTGATGCTGTAATGTGTCTCCCAGTTTTCTGTGTGTAGTTTCGCCTGTGCAACAGGCACTCTGCATGAATTCAACACCTTTAATTGCTAGGAACTTTCTTCAATAGAGGTAATATGCAAAAAGGGAAATCAGTTTCCAGAATTCCATTTAAAGAATGCTTATTTGCCTCTGGTCTTATTGGGCTCAGGGAGTCTGACTGAGCTGCTGCTTTGTGATTTGCCTGTACAAATCAAGATTAAGCTTCTGGTTTGCACTGTTCATTTGCTAATGAAAATGCTGCTGCTTTCTTTTTTTTTTTTTTTTAATTTACCTGCAGGTGAAGAGTTAGACCTCACTGTCTCTTGATACCACTGTGAAAGAAGGGGATGAATAATTTGATGATCTTCAAAACATGTGGAGAGAAATACTTTAGCCTTTTACCATAAAATTGAATTTTGTGAAATCTACGAGCTGATGCTTGCAGAAAGTAAAGTGTGGACTTTGTGGCCTCCCTCTAAATGTACTGAAAAGGTCCATCAGCTCTAGATTTGTTGGATAGAACGCTTTATAATCTCAATCTCAGTCTAGTCTAAAGAATTTCAAAAGAACAGCTGAAAGGCAGAATAAAAACCACTAAATACATTTGCTTTAAAGATATTAACAGATAAATCTCCCTATTTGTTTCACAATCCTCCTCAGCTTTATCAGATGTCAGTTGATCAAGCAAAGTGGATCTTTTTCTTTGTCATCATTTATGTAACCTAGTGACAGCCAAATATGTTTCCCTGGGCTCTCCCTCTCACTCCTGCCACTGGAATGCTTGAGGCTGTTGCTGATGTAATGATGTTGTCTGAGGTTGGTGTTAGTGCTTCTTGTTTGGGTAGGGTTGCGCTCACATTTGAAGTAAGCTCAAACTCACATTTGAGTTTTTCTTCCTGTAATATTTGTTCTTTTAATTCTCCCAAAGAAGGAAACCTAACACGTCTACTTTGTTCCTCAACTTGTTTTCAATACAACTGTTATCTTCACTGAACTTACAGTGGTCTAGTGGACCAGTCTGCTATTTGAATGGGCCAATGCCCTCCATTATTTATGTTCACAAACAGCTTTATGTTAAGGGAGAAAGATACCAGAGTTGCAAGTTCTGCCATTGAGTGTCCAATGGCAGAGATGGAGGTGACACAGAGATTGGGCCTAGACTGGATTCCCTGAGAGCTTCTGCTGTCTATTTTCATAGGAATCATTGCCTGCACAGTTCAAGTCCATCAGCAGTGGTATATACAGTCAAGATAATGACACAAGTGATAGGATACTTATCTGAAAGAGGGGGTCACTTTACATGGAGCAGGAAATACATACTGTTCTTTTTGGCAATGGAAAATCTTTGCACATTTTGAAGTCAACAGATTGTATTGGTTACATATATGTCAAAACTGATCAAATTGCATACTTCAAATTTTTTCATTTTATTGTACTTCAATTTTACATCAGAAAAGCAATGGAAAAAAATAAAATAAAATGACAAACAAATAAAAAAGACTGGTGTGGGTATACAACAATGGACAACATTAACAACAAAAACCTTATGGATTGTTAAAAAAAAAAAAAAAAAAAGATGATTCCTAGGGCAAAGCTGTATTATTATGGTGGGGCAAGAAGCCAGGCAACTGGGAACTGCTGTCCTTCGGTAGTTTTGCATCAATGAGGAGGCTGAGGCACAAAAACAAGATAGGACAAGTCTTGGGCAATGTGATACAGCCCCAAGGTCTGTAAAAAATAATTGAAGGGGAGAATGAGGACCTCTGGTTAGGAAGGGAGTGTTGATCCACCTTGAAATTGTGTATTAACATTAATATGACTTAATTTGTGTCCATAGACTGTCAAAGCTCAGGGGCATCCAAAGTACATTTGCTTCTATTTCAGACAGTACAAACACATATTTGTGACCTCAGTTTTCAATTGACTTGGAAAAAGAGGCATTATACTTTTTGCCTTAGGCACTGTGAGTTATTGTCAAATTATTGGCAGATATCACCCTTTTTATTGCATTTCTATTACCTCATATTTGCATCTGATGACTTTTTCTAAAATCCGATGAGAAAGACTTTTCTATTTGTTTTTGGTTATTTCATATGGTTTGCAGAAAGTGGTTTCCCCCTAGGGGTGATAAAAACTAATGCAAAACCTACTTCTTGGCAGAGGATAGTGTATGGAATGAGTTTGTTACCTAATTTAACAGGGATGAGAGTTGAGGAGGAGGGAGATGGAAGGGTAACAGGAGTTTTGGTGAAACTACTAGGAAGTAAACTTGTAGGAGAAACTGTGCTGTGAGTAACCCTAAAAACAATGAGAGAAAGCATTCAAGTAGGCTTTTAGTAACTTAAATATTCAAAGGCCTAACTGACAGTCTGTCTATCCATCCATTAATCCTTCTTAAATATATGGTGTCAATCTCTAAAAGAATTAAAATCTATGTTTCAATCTGTATGTTCAGAAATAGAAAAAGTAACTTTATATGTACATGTTTTTAATGTTAAAATTGTATACTTAATTTTGGATATAGTACTTTTTTATATTTCTTTTCTTTGCTTTTTTTTTTCAGGCAAACCAGTGGTAAATGGAATAAACTTTTAGACTCTTTTCTGGGGATTATTCTCTAGCTAAGGAAATATTCCATAATCAAAGTCAGAAGAGTCCCTTTCAAGGACACCTTACCCTCTTCCTGATATTTTCATGTCATGCTTTTAACACCATGCTCTTTGAAGGATCAGGGAGAGAATGAAAGGAAGAAAATGAGATGGAAGGGCTGAAAAAGATGGCAGAGAAGGAGGTAGGGAAGGAGGAAGAGTAAAATGATACGATCATTAAGTGATTGGTAATTGTTATTACCAAGCGATGTTTGAGTTAAATGTTCTCACCCAATCTTGGAGTCTCAGCTCCTTAAATTGTACATTGCACATGGGAGGGGATGAAGATGGTTTGGAAGGGAGGAGTGAAACTCAAGGCTGGGGAGAGCAGGAAAGTGACTACCAGCCACTGCTTCTAGACAAAGCACATAAAAATCAAGAGGGAGATGCTTACTAGTTTGTTAATGTCAAAATGCACAAACAGAAGCCCAAGTCCATCTTGCCACCAGCTGACACCCGAGGTTGCTCAGGCTCTGCCCATACCTACCTCACAGACCTGCGTGGGAGCCAGGGCCCAGGGTAAGCTTGGGTCTGTGTTGCTCCCACATGCCCCCCCCCACCACCTAGGAGCCCAGATCTAACCCACTTCCCATACATCCCCATAGCCTTCCCCGTGCAGTAACCTTGGGACAACAGACAGGGCCAAGAAGCAGCTGCATCTTGGAGCAGGCATCCTAAAGCCAGTATAAGGTCCACCCTTTCAACCCTATCTCTGAAAGACATTGCATGCATTTTGGGGCACCTCCAGTGCTATATCAAGTTATCTCCTGTTATTGCTGCCACCTCCTATAGTTGCAGTAGCATCTATCCTGGAACACTGGCAGGATCTGGAAGCCCAGCATCAAGGTGAGTCTGCACAGATACTACAAGATTATAGGGTATAAACTGTAATACCTCAGATCCACACTGCAAGAAAAGAAGTCACATAAACAACATGAAAAAAGACGGGAGAAAAGTACCCCCCGAAAACCAGGATACTACAATAACAGAAACCATGGACAGTGTAATTGATGAAATGTCAGAGAAGGAGTTCAGAATTCATAATTACAATGATCTGTGAATTAAAGAATGACCTAAATGAGCAAATACAGGCAAAAATTTATCACTCCAACAAAGAGATAAGAGAGCAAATACAGGCAACCATTGATGACACCAATGAAGAGATAAGGGAGCAAATACAGGTAGCAAAAAATTACTTTAAGAAAGAGATAGAGATTCTGAAACAAACAAACAAAAAACAAACAACAATCAGAAATCCTTGAAATGAAAGAAACAATAAACTAAATAAAAAACTAAATAGAAAGCATCACTGACAGATTAGATCACTTGGAAGACAAAATGTCAGATGATGAAGACAAAGTATACTACAGAGCAATAGTAACAAAAACAGCATGGTATTGGCACCAAAATAGACTTGTAGACCAATGGTAGAATAGAGGACACAGAGATTAACCCACATAATTATAGTCATCTTAGACAAAGGCACCAAAATCATGCATTGGAGAAAAGATAGCCTCTTCAACAAATGGTGCTGGGAAAATTGGAAATCCATATGCAACAAAATGAAATTAAACTCCTATCTCTCATCATGCACAAAACTTAACTCAAAGTGGATCAAGAACCTAGGAATTAAATCAGAAACATTGCATCTATTAGAATAATAAGTAGGCCCAAATCTCTATCGTGTTGGATTAGGCCTCAATTTCCTTAATAAGACTCCTATAGCACCAGAATTAATATCAAGAATAAATAAAGGGGATGGATTCAAACTAAAAAGCTTCTTCTCAGCACAAGAAACAATCAGCAAAGTGAATAGAGAGCCTATAATTTGGGAACACATGCACATCAGGTAGAGCACTAATCTCTAGGATATATAAAGAACTCAAAAATCTTAACACCCAAAACACAAATAACTCAGTCAATAAATGGGCCAGGGAACTGAAGAGACACTTCTCAGAAGATGGTGTACAATCAAGTATATGAAAAAATATTCAACATCTTTAGCAATTACAGAATTGCAAATTAAAACTACTCTAAGATTTCATCTTATTCCAGTCAGAATGGTAGCTATTAAAAATACAAACAACAATAAATATTGCTGAGAATGTAGGGAAGAAGGCACACTCATACATTGCTGGTGGGATTGCCAATCGGTGCATTCAATATGGAAAGCAGTATGGAGAATCCTTGGGAAACTGGAAATGGAACCACCATTTGACCCAGCTATTCCATTCCTGGATCTATACCTAAAGGACTTAAAGACAGCATACTACAGGAACACAGCCACATCAATGATTATATCAGCATAATTCACAATAGCTAAACTGTGGAACCAACATAGATGCCCTTTAGTAGATGAATGGATAAGGAAAATGTGGTATATATACACAATGGAATATTATTCAGCATTAAAAGAGAATAAAATCATGGCATTTGCAGGTAAATGGATAGAATTGGAGAATATAATGCTAAGTGAAGTTACCCAATTCCAAAAAACCAAATGCCAGATGTTTTCTCTGATTTAAGGCTGCTGATTCATAATGTAGTGGTGGTGGGGGGGGCATGAGAGAATTAGATGAACTCTCAAAAGGGCAAAGGGGAAAAGGGAAGGCAGAGGAAGGGAGGGGCATGAGTAGGAAAGACGGTGATATGAGGTGGACATCATTACCCTAAGTACATGTATGAAGACACAAATGGTGTGACTCTACTCTGTGTACAACCAGAGATATGAAAATTTTTGCACTATATGTATAATATGAATTGTAATGCATTCTGCTGTCATATATAACACATTGAAATAAAAAAATGAAAACAAAATGTACAAACATATTCAGCAAAGATGCTATGTATCCTCAGAGAATTCCTTGGAACTGTAAATGTCTCCATATCACTATCCATTTGTTGCCTTTCATTAATTATGAGGATGCCATTTCCCTGTTGGACAGAATTTCCTCTTTGCTTCCCTAGATAGGTAGACCCTCACCTCAACTTCTTTTGAGTGTTTGCTTTATGCAGGCAGCAATTTTGATACTGAGTCCCTGATCCCTCTAAGTCTTCCAGGTGTCACTCTATATAATTCTATCATGACAATCATGAGACCTAGCAATATTAAGTTTTTATTAAAGTCCCAAATATGTAAGATATGTCTAACAATGTTCATGACTATGTATAGCAATGTTCAATGACTAACAATGTTCTTAACAATGTTCAGGAGTCCTTCCTCTTGTGTTGAGGCTTTGTGGTGGTGCTTAGAAAAGGAAGAAGTTGTCTTACACCACTCCCAAGAAGAATAAGCATAAGAGAATGAAGGTTAAGTTGGTTGTCCTGAAACATTAGAAGATGGATGAAAATGGCAAAATTAGCCACCAGATGAGTATGGTGCTGGAGTTTGTACCGCCAACCACTTTGACAGATATTATTGTGGCAAGTGTTATCTGACTTACTCCCTCAACAAACCAGAAGACAAGTAATGTATATGAGTTAATAAAAGACATGAACTAATAAAAAAAATTGGACTTAGAAAGTAAATCAACTAACCAACAAGCATCTCAGTTATTGCTCTTGTTGCCTGTTTTTCTGGTCTTCTTCAGCCCAAGCGTTAGTCTTCCATAAAACTTGAAAGTTGCCACTACCATGTTACCTACCATATCCAGGACTTAAGAAGTGACACATAAGGTGTGTAGCGTGGGGGAAAAGTTGAAATAGCATTTTAATCGTCAATGGAGGAATTTCTCTTAATATAACATGGGAAAGGTAGAATGAAATCCTTGGAATCAATGATGAGCTTTCATTGAAGGTGCATAGTACATTGTAGCTGATGAGTATTTTGTACCATGAAGAAAGAAAAATGTTGGTTTACTCTGTACTTCTTATATTTCTGAAAATTTTGTAATCAGAGAGAGAGCATGCGAGCGTGAGTGCGAGAACACACATTCGGGGTTAAGGTGGACTTTTCTGACTTATGCTTCTACATAACAAGTATGAAGCTAACTGAGTCCAGTGAGAGTGATTCAAAAGATTTTTGCAAAAGAGCCTTGCTGCACTTGAATTATGATTTGACAATTATGAACATGGTTAGTCATTTTGAAGAGAAGATTTGCATAATTTTGTCATTTGACTAATGTTTCCTAAAAAAAAAAAAAAAAAAAAAAAAAAAAAATAGAGCTATCTTATCTTGGTGCCAAAATAATTTAGAACTTATAGGAGAAACATTTTGGGTTATACTGCTTTCCTTCTGGACTTCTATTATCAACATTTGTTATATTATATATATGTACATATATATGCATATATAAAAATATATGTACATATATAAAAATATATACATATATAATTTGTTTATATATACACATACACACACATATATAATTTTTGAACATATTTTTTAGAATAATTTTAGATTTACAGAAAATTTGTGAAGATAATACTACTATTATTTTAAAACAGAAAAAGTTAAGAAAATAATGTTTTTCTTCTTATTATCATGCTTTCAGGAAAAATTTCTTAGTTTGAAAATAAGACATAGCCCAACTAACTACCATTTTTGAATGGGCACTTTCTGATTTGAGAGTGTTATTTTACTCCTGACATTCCATTGTAAACAAGTAGATACCATGGCTATGTATCTTGTCACTGCTTCTAAATATAATTTAATTTAATTCTCATAGTCCACTCATCATTTAGGTTTCTCTCTCCATTTTAGATGCAATGATTTTATTTGCTAAGAGTCAGATACTTATAAAGTACGTAAGAGAAAATGAGGATAAAAAAATTGAATAGAAATGAAACAATCCTTTATGGTTCATGAGTACAGAGAAATAACTTTTTTTCTCCAATGCATGACATTTGTGCTCTATCAAGAGTGTAATAGCTAACATACATATTCCATGTCAATTCTCCAAGATTTCTGAGGGCAATGTCTGATTGGAAATACAAGGAGATTTGTTCTAAGAGTCATTTTCTGATTTTCAATTCTCAAGACAAAAATATATTTCTGACTACCACCTATATGACATTTTGCTTTAAAAATTTGTAGTATTGAGGGTAGCTCAAACATGAAGCAAGGATTTCTGTACAGATGGCACATTTTGTAGGTTAATTCAGGAAGCGGAAGTGAAGGAATTTGGACACTAGGACAGGAAGGAAGAAATGTCAATGAAGGGTGTGTATTTGAGCTAGTTTCTGGGATGGAGAATGGAAGCACAGTCATGTGAGAACCCTTTGAAGAATCATTTGAAGATACCTCAGAGTTATTACCCAAGAAAATGAGAGACTAGAACATTTGTCCATTGGTTTCATTCTCCTTCGCTTGAATGTTGTTCCTATAGACATTAACTGCCTTGAAATTCTTGGTTACCTGTGTTTCCACTGAGTGACTTTCCACAGCTTTGGAGAAGATGGTGAGGCAGTAATGCAGTCACTTTGGTTAAAGGACAAGGTACAGTGATGCTATGTGTGGAACTGTCCACCACAGCTGTGCTGAAACCACTGAGCCAAAAGGAGAAGTGGTAGCAGGCACCTCAAGTGGCTGCTACTTGTGATTTGCGTAGATACATCTACATTATGTTAACTTTTATCAGTAGAATGGGTAGCTTTGTGAAGTGGGTACACATTCATGGATCCTCATGTCACAGGGGACATAATTGAATCATGTAGGTATTCTGTCCGTGGAAATAGACAGGGAAGCATTCCCAGGTGAGCAAGGTGAGCAAACTCCAGGGGTGGGGGTGGGGAGCGGTAATGGGCTCCCTGATTCCCACGAATAGAATGTCCAGCTATTCCCTGCTGAGCTATTAAGATAACTATGGGGATGCACTACCTGGTTTACACAGTGACATCCTTTGAAGGAGAGAGGCTCTGTGTTTGCATTAACCTGGACCTTATCTCAGTTAGCTAGCACTCAGGGTTAAAGGAATACTGGTCAAAGTGTAATCGCTGGTGGTGGGTAATATGTTAATTTGGGGGTTATTAAAGATGACTGCAGAGAGGGATAGGATTCCTTTTGTCTGCCATCCTTCTGTCTGTCTGCACCTGCTGTGTATGTGTGTGTGTGTGTCTGTTCTTTGTGCGTCTCGTCCACAATCCCCCCCCCCCCCCCCCCCCCCCGGGCACAGGTGTTCCTTTACAGAATCATGAAGTGGAAGATATTATAAGGTTAACACAAATAAATGGAGATCTTGAGGAGACCTAAGATCTCTCAGTGTCTACATGCTATCTATACCCTTTGTGATTATTATATGTGATATATAGTGCTTCCT
This sequence comes from Callospermophilus lateralis, assembly GCF_048772815.1. Lineage (NCBI taxonomy): Eukaryota > Metazoa > Chordata > Mammalia > Rodentia > Sciuridae > Callospermophilus > Callospermophilus lateralis. The sequence goes on along the minus strand of NC_135320.1, from coordinate 63,515,015 downwards.
GCTTATTAAAGTTGATTCTTTAATAAACCCATTTGTTTGCAATCATTAACAAATATTCGTGGATGGTCCACTCTGTTCCAGGTACTGTGCTCTGCTGACTGTGGTGAGGGGAGAAAAAAGACTCTTATTGATTTTGTAGCATTTTTACAAGTCCTAGGAAAGAGTGATATGATATTTGATTAAAAAAACCCCATGAAATTAATTATCAGAGAAAACTGAGAAAAATTTATAGAACTTGAGGTGCTATACATTGCAACGTAAGAAAAAAAATTCTATGGAAGTGTTAGGGATAGGGCTATGCTTGAGGCATTTAAAAGAATCTTCTCTTGTTCCCTGGATGTTACAATGTTTCAAGTATATTTTATATTTTCCCCATGTCTTCAAGTATGAAAGAATGGGTTCATTCAAACAAAGCTTGGGATTTACTTAAGCAGGAATCTCCTTAACCAGACCCAAATGAACCTTTTCAAATGAAGTCTACCAGAGCAGTAGCCCAGGGACCAGACAAGTTTGCTTTTACATAGAGCTAAACTTCATAGTCCAGGCATTTCTATCTCACCTATTCCAGGCAAATCAAAGATTATTTGGAATTACAAAGGCAGTGGAACAATCTGCTTTACAATAACGCACAAGTATTAGAGTTTAGTATTTGCTGTTGTCCCAAAAGTGACAGTAAGAGACATTTGAAGCAATTGCTTTGAATAGTGCTGCCCAGTCTTCAACTTCTTGTTACCTCTCATATGAATTTTGCCTTCATTTATATCAACATTAATGAAACTCGGTATGGATTTGATGAGCTAATCATATTTGTTCTAATATACATTAAATTAATTATAAAAATTTAAAGTATATTTGTGTATTGCTTATTTTACAAACCCAGGATTCTTGGTATGTGCTGGATGGTACTGAATTAAAATGAAATCTTTTGGTCAAATGATTTAGGGTTGAGTATCACCCAAAATGAAACAATTCAGAGGAAGAAGAAAGTGAAAGAGACAAATATTTCAGTTTGATGCTTTATTGTTCGCCATACACATATTGAAGCAGACACACAGTTTCCCATGGTAGAGCACATAATACTGCACTTTCTTAAAGAAGACTGTCCCACAAGGATGCAATGGTTAATAATTCCCAAGTGATGAAGCCAGTCAGCACACAACTTTCTGAAACTGGTAGAAGGAAGCCAAGACATTCAGAGGCACATCATAAGCAACATGCAAGTCAAGGTTGTCACAGTAATCTGAAGCTAACACTGTGTGTTTTTCAGTTTCATGTTTAGTGTTGAAGTTTAGGTTCACAAAGGGCCTAGGTCCCCAAGCTAGCTCTGATCTCTATATTTGGCATAATCAGATAATTTCAGAGTTGCCAAGGACCTCTGAACAATATACACATATATAAATACTTTTCAATATATGATAACAATATAATATAGAAAAGAGATACATATGTATTTTTCACTTGGAAAATTAGGACTACAAGAATACTTTCAGAATTTAACACTTACAAGACAAATAGTATACTATCTTTTCTATAGATAATAGATGAAATTCACAAAGTTCAGGAAATCAACATAGCTTATTTATATACATTTCTACTTTCTACTCTTGGGTGTGAGTGAATATTTTCTCACCAAGTATAGATAGTTTCTTTCCTTCCTTTACTTTTCCTTTCAACTAATTGCCTTCCTTCGTCTATCCCTGTTGAATTGAACTTGCACTGAACATGATTTATTTGTGTTTCCCTGCCCTCATTTGTCTCATTTCTCTTACATGGATTGTCTTTCCTTTAACTATCTAAATCAATCTATCCTTGAAAGAGACCCTAGTTTCTCTAGAAAGTTCTCTTAGCTACTCCAGGCCTCCCTGAAGTCTCCTTCCCTCTGAAGAATTCAGTTGCTTATAGTCTGAAATCACAGTTTGGCTTCCAATTATGTATTTTGATTTTATTATCTGATTCTGTGTCAGTGTTGCTCTCCCTAAATAGTGATCTTCTTGAAGAGGCAAAGTTTTACTCTCCTTTTTTTCTCATTATTAAATTAGGTTATGGAAATGAGAGTGCTATTGAAATTGTCCCACATGATTTACATAAGGGATTGTTCTGATTTGCATAAGGGATTGTTCTGACCATCATCTGGCATGCAATGTAGTACCTTTCACTGAGCCAGTAGAACCATTTAAAGAAACAGAAACAAATCAAACAAGTTATTTTGTTGTGAAGATAGATCTCTATGGGCAAATTTGGCATCATCACAATTTTAGAATACATTTCTTGGTTTGGAATTCATTACTTATTCATTTAACAGAATCTTAGGGACATAATCCAAGTTTAGATAATTTGTAGAATTCAAAGATGAAATAGACTTGCCCTCAAGGAGTTTTCTTTAAAAATTTTGGGATAACTAAAAGCCTTGGAGGTTCCACATGGGGGCTCAGAAACCAGAGGTTTTTGAGGTGTGCTCAGAGAACTATAGGCATCAAAATCACCGAGTAAGTGAAAATCTCTAGTAGCAGGGACAAAAAGAAAACTAAAAAAAAAAAAAAAAAGAAAAGAAAAAAGAAAAGAAAAAAAAAAGCACATTTTAAGATGAGCTCCCAGCTAATTCTGTGTATCAAAGCAGGGGTGGGTGGTTTATGATCTGGGGCTAATACGTAAATACTCTGCTTTCTTACTGGGGCATCTTTTGCTGTTGCAGGAGTATAGAGTATTCTTACAGACATCTGCATTCAGACCTCTGGTCAGGTGGAATTTTACTCTACTGTCATATTGCATCTTATTTTTTCTTCCTGAAAAGGGTCCATCTTTATCAATCAGCTCTTTTTCAGGGAGTTCATGTTCTTTTTTGGCAGAGAACAGCTACATGCACAAGAATTAAGGCCATTCTTCTTTGAAGAATGAAATAATCACTCATAGGATTGCAGGAGCTCAAGCTGACTCTATTGTTTTTCTCATCCTTTTAACTTTTATAATTTTTAAAGTGATTGCATTTCCATTATTCCAGTTGAGAGTCTGTAGTGTGGGCTTGACCTAGATGTTCCTCCATGAGGACTTGTAGGCAGTCATTATGTGGATTTGCTGCTTATTGGTCATTAAAACGATCTTGTTTTCTTGCTACATTCAACTTTGAAGGTTCTGGACAATGTGCTATCTTTACTGTACTACTTTATCCGGCCTTTAAAATTTTTTTTTTTCAAGATGTGATTCCAAAAATGTAAATTAATCAACTTATATTGAATTTACCATGAATGTGCTTGGTGTGGAAGAATGTAAATAGCCCTGATGATATTGTGTAAAAACACTCATGATTACTTTTGTCAGAAGAGATTATTTGAATATTAAAATAGGAACCACGTAGATTTAGTTTGCATTAGTGACGTTCATTCGGTGCTGACTATGTCAATAGTCGGAGTTATTTTGTCATCTCAGTAACAAAATTTTTCCCCAAAGTATAACTCTTGTAATGAGGCTAGGTCCTGAGTGATTTGAGATCATAACTTATAGACCAAACATACGAGGAAAATATTATCAGGTCTTATTTGATTGTGGTCAGTGAAGTTAAAAATTAAAATGGATGGATTTTCTAATTATAGTTTATAAAATAGAATCAGAATATGTAAATGATTGTATATGATATCATCTTAAGACATTGCTAAATACACTAATAATTGCTTCCTTAAAATGTATTTCTAATATCTCCAACTCATATTCTAATTAGTACCCACAGTTATATCTTTGAGGTGGTACTATATGGGTCTTGTTTCTCCTACCGGATTGTGAGCTTTGTAAGGATGGGAAAAACCTTTTGTTTTCTTCCTTAGGTCCCTTTAGCAATTTTGCATCTATTGAGTGTTCTGCTGTTGGTTTTTGACTGAAACCTATGAAATGCAAAACCTGTGCCTAGTTCTGTGTTTAAAAAAAAAAAAAAAGGCTATATTAAGCAGATCAATTCCACCTGAGTCCTATCATGTAAATGAGGACATCGTTAATAGAAATTTCAGAAGCATCACTTTTTCCATAATTTAAAAGTGACTTAGGAAAAAAAAAATTTCATTAAAAGACATTTTCTCATACATAAATAAATTTGAAGAACACTTAAGAGTTTTACGTAATATATTTCATGTCCAGTTTTAGTCTTGAATGAAGTTGGATGAATCTTCCTGCTCCTAGAAAAGTGAAGCTCACGGAGGGAGGAGTGTTTGATTGGGAGGGGGAGACAAGGAAAAAATACCCATCACTACAGGGCTCTATAGGACTTTCTCCTGTGTATTATCCTGACAACAAATTTGCTCAGTCAAATCTTGGTTTTGATGGCTATTTACTGTAGACAGCTAAAGAAACAGAAAATAAATTGCTAGAGATTTTTATGATGGTGCCTTCCTTCGTAAGGGAACAAATGATTCCAAACATTTGAAAAAATTTTCTTTGAACTTGGGATGAACGCCTTGGTCCTGAGTGCTCAGTGATTTACATCTAGTTTTCTTATTTCATACACAAATATTCCACTTCCTCTGTGAATTGCAGTCAAGAGGCAAAAATAATACTGAATATATTTATACAATTTGTAGAATCGCAGGTTACCTATTTAAAATCTTTTCTACTAAAAAGTTAATGTCTTTCTCTTCTATTATGTTTACAGATTTAACAAATTGTAGAATGATGTAACTCTTTCATTTTTTAAGAGCAGTCTCAAACTGTGTAAACCCACGTTTACCAAAACATTGTCCTTATTATTCCAACAGAGTCTGGAAATATAACAAGTATCCACTTAAGACTTAGTTACACTGTACTAGGTTTTTATAGCTATAGTGTCCTGAGACTTCTCTAGTTTAGCTATAATCAGTCATTTCTTTTCATTGATTATCAAGGTGCTTGGTTCTGTTTATTTAATCTCTTTAAGAGTGATTATAGAGTTTGGACTTTTTCTATTTATTCTTGGCTTTGAGAATATTTGAGTTGTATGTTAAACTTCAGAAATATACTCACAATATTGATGAAGAAATCCAAAGAGGGAATTTATGTTCACTTGCCCTATTCATGATCTTTACCCCATATTCACATACTTCAGGTGGAAGATGTAACCAATGATACTCAGCAATTAATTAATAAAGTTGGAAGTAATAAAATGCCTCAAGGAATTTTATTAAGGGAATCTCTTAATAACATTACTTCATTCCACCAACAGTGTTTTATTTACCACTTTATTTTTCATGCAACAGCATATTGTTTTAATTATTTATGGAAACACTTTGTGATTTAGTTTAGTTTGGTAAAGAATATTTTAGAATGTTATATCTAAAATGTTATATTTTAGAATGTTATATCTCAAATCCAACTTGTTATTGGACATTATACAGGAACATTTAATGTTATAATGGCATTTGCTTAAGAGATAAAACAGCATGAACTGCATTCTTTTGAATTTCCCTTATAGTCTAAAACTAACAGATTATTAGTGAATAACTTTTTAAAAGTTAAAATGGAAAATCTGAGCCCATATATTAAATTTAAAAATGTCAGAGGAGTATATTATGTTCTGTATATCAAGTAAAACTGATCATATTTTTTCAACATTTGATATTATCATTCTTCAAAGATATTATATATATATAGATGTGTGTATGTGTGTGTGTGTGTGTGTGTGTGTGTGTGTGTGTATGTGTGTGTGTGTGTGTGTGTGTGTGTGTGTGTGTGTGTGTGTAATTAGGCCATCAGGTCATAAGAATTTAATTAGTATGTCAGCTTTAAAAAAGAAAACATATTTTCTCCATTTGTCCTCCTTAGTAGCTATACTATTTAGAGAAACAACATGAATGCCTGATTCCTGGTCTTATCATCAGAGAAATCACAATTCTAGTGATACTGTGGTGAAGATAATGTTTATTTCAGTACTTACCCTAGCATGCCTAAGACATAGATACTCAATAATATTGGTTCTTTGCCGTAATAAAAAAAATCTAATATATTCCAATCCCCTTTGTTAAGCAATTTATGTACACATGTGTATGTATTTCTATGCATTTGCATATATGCTTGTAAGATTTGGCACTGGGTCACTTTAGTGTTCTATTTATATGATTCCAAGATCCAGGATGAAAATTCAGTTAAAGTTGATTATTCAGTGACATGCAGTTAGACTTTAGGGTATTTTCTATAAATCTTTGTTTGCATTTACTTACTGATACAATGAGGCAAAGTTTCAGAAGCATATTCTGGAATGAGGTTCTGGATGACAGACTCTCCATGAAGTAGTATTTTAGCACAGAAGGTGGAGACAGGTAGTCATCAGTAGCAATTAGGTTCCAGAAAAATCTCCATGAAATAGGAATATAGGCTGTAGAGCGAAGATGCTAGTCTATGCAGTGCTTAAAAGTACAGGTATTTTTAGATCCAGTTAATAAAAAATCAGTGATTACTGAACCATCACCACAGGTAGTTTATACCCTTGGAGATGCTGATTGACCAAATCTCAGTAGGTGAGTCATTTAAAAGGGATTAAAGCAGGGCTGACAAATGTCCTGGGAAGAGTCACACATACACTTGTCTAATAATCGCTGGAATAGCAGGTCTAAGTCAAAACTATAAAGATAAGATACTGATGATAGGATGATATCAGTTTTAACTCAATTAAAAATAAAATCAACAGACTTTCACGTTGCTTTGATTTAGAATCGGTAAACAAAATGTCACTAGATTTTGGAAAAAAAAAAAAAACCCAAAAAACTACTAATGACAAGCAGACTGGAAGAAAAGACAATTTCAGACATGTTAAAATCCATAGACTACAATGCTCAGTGGGAGTCCTTGTCTTGAAGTGTAATAGACAGATTTTGGCTGACTTGGAATAACAACTATAACTTTGAGAATGTTTCAGACTTTTATGCTTGATTCAGTTAGAAGGATTCTCTTGACATGGCTCAGTAGTTTATACACAAGAATGTTCAGAAAGGATTTCCTTCCTTAAAAGTTTCAGAGAAAAAGTTAAAACCTTATTTTAAATACTTGGTCTTGTGTTGGCTATTATATGACAATATTAATTGTATATTAGTTTGTGTGTTCACGGCTATTTAATGTGAATATTGCTCCTGCCCCATCCATCACTTAGGAGCATTAAATAGTTGATAAGAGCCGGTTCATCTCCAAATCAAATCAATATGTCTCCTCAATTTACATTAAAGTTGAATTATTATTTTACTCTGTAAGATATAAAAATTACTTCCAAATTTTATAAACAACATTTTTAATATAGTCAACATGTTGGTCTGCAATATAATTTTTACTCAATGAATAAATGTTTTTCCCTATATTACCCTATACTTTCAGATATTCATGAAATAACTCTGTACTTTGTTAAAGTAAAATACCTAATGAAAACATTTAAAAATCTGCATGTTGTCAAATTACCGAGTATATAAATAATTTGGAGGGCTCACATTTGGTAACATAATTACGAATAATTTAAACTTGATGTCTTTTTTTTTTCTTTTTGGTCCTTGGGATTGAACCAGGGGCGCTTAACCACTGAGTCACATCCCCAACCCTTTTTGAAATATTTTATTTAGAGACAAGTTCTCTCTGAATTGCTTAGGGTCTCTCTAAATTGGTAAAGCTGGCTTCGAACTCATAATCCTCCTGCCTCAGCCTCTTGAGCCACTGGGATTATAGGTGGGTGCCACTGCACTCAACTTGATGTCTGAATTTTATTGAAACTTTTATACAAAATCGATTTTCCAAATTAAACAAAAGGGGCCACACACTCAGTTTTTCTCATTTAGCTATTTCACAGATCTGCCCCCACATTTTTGTGATACTAGTTTTGTAAGAAAAAAAATCTGAATCATTCTCATGGTTTAAAGTGCCTAGGGCCAGGACTTGGGACAGCAGTGGAAAGGCTATCTGCTCTCTCTTCACATTTGAGCATTGGCTGTTTTCTGTCTTTTGTGGATAACTGCATGGGTTCTCATTTACTTTGTGGTCCATTTTCCTCTAATTCATCAATCAACTTTGGCTAAAGGTTACCTCAGAAGCCAAGCAGGTGTCATCAAAAGACACTTTTGTAGCAGATAAGTAAGTGTCAGTGACAGTGATGTCATCAAGCTCTGTGCTGAAATGGTCTGACTCCTTGATGACACTGTAATTTAGGGCCACACTGTAGTTAGCAGGCTTTTCTGTTGGCTTCTGCTTGCAGTTGCAGAGCTTTCTGAAGGCTGCACGGAATTTCTGGGACATGAGGTTGTAAATCACTGGGTTGATGGCACTGTTGAGATAAATGCAAATTCTGCAAAAGAGCAAGAACCAATTTTCTTGGAAAGGACTGGAGAGAAATGAGTTGACAACCACAAGAGTCCTGTAGGGCATCCATAAAAGGGCAAACAGAATTACAACCACTGCCAGCATCTTGGTGACCTGTGGAGAAAAAGAGAAAACGCAGCACAAACATCAATAAGAGCAAAGCCAAATAGTTCTCCCTCTCTCTACCCAAGCGTTGGTTTCCCAAGATGAAGTCTGAGACAAGGACTTAGGTGTAAGTCATTCATTTGGGAGGTGAACCCAGAAAGCAGGATCGAGGATGTAAGAAAAATGTGATAGAAGAGGAAAAGTCAAAATAGGGAAGGCTATTGAGATGGTTTACTCTGTAGGAAAATGTAGCCCACCAAACTCAGCACATTTCAGAACGAATCATGTGTCTGAAAGAAGAGAGTCTGGGGCATTTATCCACTGGCAGTCTGCTCCCATTTCTTGAAAGGTGCCCAAAGGGATTTGAAACCCTCTGTACTTCCATGACTTTCTTGCTTGGGAATTCCTAGGGATGTTAGAGAGAAACTTGAGGCAGAGAAGAGGAGATACATAGGGAACAGGGGATGCCTGATGTGGGATGTTGTCTGTAGACAGGAACCATCCACTATGGCACCGGCTGGAATTAAAGTCAGACTAAGGGGATGTTAGGACAGGACATTGAAAGTGTCAGTGATGAGCCTTAGGAGATAGAGGGCCAAGTCCATCTCTTCTTGCCTTATGTGTGGTCCTAAGAATTTATCTTTCTTATAGCTCATCTGCAAAATGTAGTCAATACTGCCTTCCTAAACAAACAGGGTAACATAATAGTGTGAAAAAGAGAAGGCAAAAATGTAATGGTCATTAAATGTCTATTATGTACCAGATGTTTTATATTTGTTATCACATTCAAAAAGCTTAATTATCCTTCACAATAATAGTGGCCACCTTTTTTTTTTTTTTTTTAATAATAGAAAACAAGTTGAAAAATTCCTTGGTGAAAGTTGTGGAGTCTTAGAGCTGGAATTGGAATCCACATCAGCCTGAATCCCAAGCTTTTGCTCTTCTCATTGCTCAGATTCCTTTCAGGTTAGAGGGAGGTGCAGGACAGAGGAAAATTCTGGAATTTTACCCTCCACCCCAAAGCAAAGCATAAGAGGTGGGACAATAGGTAGAAGAAGGTTAATATCCAATGTCACCAGGGATAAGATTATCAAAGGGCATAATTTAACAGATTCTTCTCTTACCTCAGTTCTCAGTAAAATGTTGGGGATTGGATGGTACTCAGAGTTATATTATCTGGGTCTCACTCCACATGAGGTTTTAATACCTTAAGTCATTAATCTGTGTATTCATTTGTATATCTGCATATTTGCCTGATAATTTCATTTACTTCATAAAGTTTCATTTACTTCATAAGGTTTTTGAGGAATAAAATGAAATAATGAATGTGTTGGGACTTGAAAACTGTAAAACACCATGGAAATGTTATCCTTTAATTTATGACAATATAAAGGATCATAATATTTCATCTACATGAGATGCATGAAAATTATGCTGATCATCTTTGATCGCTTTTCCTTAAAAGCAACAATTTATACATTTAAAAATAAATTTTCAATCTCTCACAGAGTTTGAAAGATTTCAGTTTCCTCAGGCCCAACTTCCTAGAGGGGCTGAATGTGAAAACTATCACAATAGAATGAACCGATCTTTTTCGTTCCTCATTGCTTTTAATTTCAACTACTGCAACAAAGTCCCCACCAGCAGCTACCATTTTGTTCTGGCATTGAGGGGGATTATCCTGCCCTTATGGCTTTTAAATTTTCTTTAGTGTAGAAATAAACATTTTGCATTTAGAGATTTACTCTGCCATTAATATCTCCTCGGTTCCCACCCTTATATGTAAACCTGGTAATAGAAGCCCTGGTTCCCTGTGCTGGGTGTCTGTCTTGCTCCCCCAGCATTCTGAGTTTTCTGATCTTGGGCCTTGTCTGACACTTGACTATTTCTCTTGCATCCCATCTAAGAAATCCCTATGAGTTCTGTACTGTGGAACAATGCTACCCTCTTGCTGCTCTTCTTCCTTGATCTTTAGTGATAGCTTGCCTCCTTCTTCAGCTCTCCAGATAGAATTTCCTCCCAGACTTCTTCTATGGGCACACAGCCTTCATTCCGTTTTGAATCACTCTTCTTCCTCCTACTTCCCTGCAATGACACTGGTGAGCTATCCATCTACTCTCAAGGTACAGTGTCTGCTCTGCTTCCAGTCTTCAAACTCTTTCTGCTCTCCAAGAATGTGTCCCAGGCTGTCCCATCATCCCACTCACTGCTGGCTGAACTTTGTTTCTGACTCAGTGCCTAGAAGATACTAACTATCCATATTTTACCACTGGAATAGAGAAGGTGTTCTTTGGAAAGATGTGATTCACATAACACCAGATGACACATTCCAGTGATTCGGAGTTCTTTTTGAGTTTGGGAGTATCCATGCAGTTTGCAGGCTAACTGGAACCTGATTTTTCTGAAGTAGACTTTTAAGATTGTACATAAATATTTTAGTTGGTCCTAGGAAATCCAAGACTCTACTCAGTGACAAATATTCTGAGCTTTGAGGGGAGCTATGGTGGTCGTCACCTCATTGTCATCATCACCATAATCTTCAAGGTCACCCACAGCCCTGTCTTTATCCCCGGTCTAGTACTCCAGACCCTCTATCATGGGATCAGTGCTTTACTCCCTGCCAGGAACTAAGGATCCTACACTGGAATCCTTGCCTTGATTTACAATTAGATTGCTATTGTCACATTTGAATCCTTTAAAGATGCCGAGGTAATCTGATAAGTACTACGTAACTAGCATTTATTAAATGCTTATAATAACTTCATGGGTAAATTAATTTTAGCTTTATTTTGCATACAAAGAAGTTTAGAAAGTTGAAGTTTTAGAGAATTTATGCAACTTCTCTAAAAACACACTGTGCAGTATCAGGAGTGTTATTCAAACCCAAATCTATCCAAGTGAAAGGCCATGCTCCTTTCCTTCATAAACAACTGCCCCCACCCTCTCATAAAAGTCTTTTGCATTTCAACAAGGAGATTTTTACTGTGTTGTTCCCATTAGGGTCATCGAAACATTTAACTTCTTTTAAGTATAAACCCAACACATTTATTGTACCAAATTTCAGAAGAAAAGTTGAACTTCATAGGCTTTACATTTTTCTCTACAACTGTTAGGTGAAACATTGAATCTGTATGTAACACCTGCCTACATTTTTTCACTAATATCAATGCAGGGAGCAACTTTCATTGTGTTATAAAAGGACAACCTGTCTCAAGTAATCTGTCTCCGGTGTGCTTCTGTAGCCTCCCATGCATATTTTGACATCACCACCGAACATTTCATTGCAATGATCTGTATTTGTTCATTTCTCCCAACAAATGGTGAGATTCTTCAGGGCAGAGGTAAATTTATATTCACTTCTCTGCTCTCAGGGATTTAGTACAACATGTGACAGGAAGCAGGCCTCAGAAAAGTTGAATAAATTTGGGCATGGAAGGCATTATTTCAGACTATGCAACGATGATCATTTTCTAAGTTTTAGTACTCCAATATACTGTGAGAAGAATCTGGCAAAGGTTTAATTTTTTAATATTAAAAAAGTCCCTCTTAAATGAAGGTTAGATAGTAACATGAAGCCTCGATATATTTAAACTTTTTGTTTGAAATAGAAGAATTTTAAGGAGGTATAAAATGAAGCAGATAACAATGATGTATCTAAGACTAAGAGGAAACTTGTCTCCAGTGAGATGATAGTGAATATATTCAAACCCACCCATAATTTTCTTAGTTTATTTCAAATATCTTTGATTAGGTTTAAACATATTCTAAAATGTCCACAAGTTTTAATAGATTTCCTGCTTAGATTTTAACAGCTTTTTCTCAGTATAAGAGTAAATTCCTAGAAAGAAAATATTCCAGAGATGATTTTTCATGCCAAATTAATTTCACTGTGGTTATTAGGATTTTATTTCTGCTGTTATTCCTTATCCAAAATAAAGTGATGAAAATGTAGGTTTGAAATTGGGCAATTGTTTTTCATTCTCTGTGCTAAGGCTTACAAGTCTTCAGAAACATCATGACAAATTGGGGGAAGGGAGAATGATCATACAGCTTCTATTTTATTTTAGTTTTTGGTACTGGGGATTGTAGCAGGGGTGCTTAACCAATGAGCCACATCTCAAGCTCTTTTTAAATATTTTATCCAGAGACAGGGTCTTGCTGAGTTGCTCAGCAACTCACTAAGTTGCTGAGGCTAGCTTTGAATTCATGATCCTCCTCCTCAGCCTCCTGAGCTACTGGGATTACAGGTGTGCACCACAGCAATGTTTTATTTTGTTTTGATTGTGTTTTTGAGATGAAGTCTCCATTGCTGCCTGGGTTGGTCTCAAACTTCTGTCTCAGACTGTAGCTGACACTACAGGCATGCCACCAAGCCTGGCAAAGCTTTTTTTTTTTTTTTTTTTTTAGTACTGGGGTTGGAACCCAGAATGCCACACATGCTCAGCAAGTGGTTGGCCACAGTTACACCCGCAGCTGTTGTAATGATTGAGAAGGAATTTATCCATTTGTTCTATGCATCCCTACTGTGTATACTAACATGCTGGCTCTTGATGACTCAGCAGTGATCTAGAGAGATATTGCCAATGCCTTCGTGCATCTTAAACCTGGTGGGCAGTTACAATACAGTGTGACAAATGCTCAGACAGCAGGAAGTTTGGGTTCTATGAGAGCTACTGGTCTGAATTTGGACTAGAAGCGTGTTTAGCAAGGACTTTCTTGCCCTTGCCAAAATCTTAAGGTACAGAGAGACAGAAAGTTTGTCTCTGGTGAGATTTGGTGTGTGTAACTATCTGGAAGCATGTTAGTGGGTTGTATTATGGAGCCAAGAAATTACTTAGCATGCAAGTTTCAATTGCAGAACATGTAAAGAAGTGGAGTTCTTTCCCTAGGAAGCTGTGAAAACCACTACAAAAGATGTTATATATATATATGATGAGGTGATGAGGAGTATCTAGCCCGCAGTATTAGGGCAGAAGGAGAGACACTGCTGCCAAATGAACTACAGCTGCAGTATGGAGTGCTGAGTCCTGAAAACCCCAGCTCTGTGGAGCCATTTTAGTCAATGTGGAAGCAGGCAGCCATTTGTTCAGAGTACACTGTCTGCAAGCAAATGAGTCTGTGAAAATCAATTGATGCAAACATGATATTTAAAGAGGGAGACTGCCCTGAGAGATGGTTGAGACAAGCAGGGTGGGCACTGGTGGATCTTGGCCGGATAGACTTCTGTCCTTGACCAACATGGCTAAGGGTTATCTTCTTTGTGAGGATCACCTGGCAATTTTGATGTTAAGCACGGCCATATGTCTTTTACTCTTTACTGTATTTAAATAATACAATGAATGGCAAGCAATTCTAATAAGAGAATTCAGATTCAATCCTTCTTTAGCAACTAGATAAAGATTCTATTCTACAATTTCATTTTTAAAGATGTGAATTGGATAGATTTCTATCCGATTGCTAAAATTAAGATTACAGTTCCACAAGTGGTCACAAGTACCACTCTTCATGTGTGTGCTCCATGGAAAAACAGTTTGTGTTCTTTATTCTAGTCAGAGGAGGAATCTTGTATTAGTAACTACTATCTGTGTTAATAGTACTATAATTTTTAATAAAAGGTCTGAAACTATTAACTAACATTTGTATATTGCCTTTTTTAGAAGAGTGTTAGATTAATTAGGATGTTGTAAAAATAATGCAAAGAGTTTCTATATGTCTCACACCAAAGCCCCTGTATTATTAATCTCTTCCTTAGCATGACATGTTTGTCCCATTAATGAACTTGTTGATAGTTTTATATGGAGTTATATAAAGTGAGTTAACTCTGGATCTTACTGAGCTTTCATTAATTTTCCCCCTAATATTTGTGTGTGTGTGTGTGTGTGTGTGTGTGTGTGTGTTTCTTATTCTAAGATTCCTTTCAGGATGCCACATTATATTTAATTATCATGTGAGATTTTGGAGGATATCCACAGGAGTGAAGTGCCATTCTCAGCATAGCACAACAAGGATCCATGCTATGGGCTTGCCTTATGACTGGTTATATATATTACTGTATATTGCTTTACTGAGATATAATTGATAAATAATTAAATTCACCCACTTATAATGCATAATTCAAGAGATTTTAGTATATTCACAGAGTTATTAAACCATCATCACCATCAAATTTTAGATCATTTTCATTATTTGAAAAAGAAACTTAGTACCCATTAATACTGCTCCAACTTCCCCACCTCCCCCAGATCTAGGCAACTACTAACCTATGTCACATCCATAAATTTGCCTATTTTGAGCATTTTATGTGAATGAAATCATGCAATCTTTTGATTCTACCTGACTTCTTTCACTTAGCATAATGTTTATATGGTGAAGCACATTGTAGCACACGTTGATACTTTATTTATTTTTATAGCTGAATAATATTCCGAAGTATGTATATTCACATTTATTTATGCATTTATTTCCACTTTTTACTTACAATGAATAATATTGTTATGTATATCTGTGTGCAATTTTATATGAATGTATGTTTTTTTATTTATCTTGTCTTTTATTTCTTCTTATTTTACTTCATAGGGGTAGAGTTGCTGGTTTGCATATTCCCTTTTAAGATAGAAAGTATCCAAAAATATCAAACACTCCTTTAATCTTAGAAGAAAATTTGAGAGATAATTATTATTAAAATATCCAGTATAAAATACTAACTGATTTTACAGAGGTATAAGTACTCAGGAAAGGTAGCCTAAAGAAAAAAACAAAACCCCAGGTGGGATGTATTCTTACACTATTCTTGAAAACTGGAAATAACTATCAGACAGAAAAACATGAGTAAGAGGAAATGGGAATTGGGAGATGAAATTATTGTTTGTTTTATTCAAAAAGCTTTATTTGTCAACAAACCTTTTTGGAATGGGTTAAGGAAAGAATGGGAGAAGTGAAGATGGTCATTATAAACGTATCTTTTAAAAGTTTTGTTAGTAAGGGGAGCAGAGAAATGGAGGGCTTGCCAGAGGGGGACAAAGTGTGTTGGTTAAATTTACATTTTCAGAAATGGAAGACAATACAACTTTTCTGTTTGCACAGGGAACACTTACAGAGGTGGACATTTATGATCCAGGAGAAAGATGAAGAAGACAATTGGAAGAGCTAGAGCTGTGTTCTAGAATAGGGTGAGCATCCAGCAAAAGTAGTGGGGTCAGCATCTCCTCAACTGTAGAAGTGGAATTGCTTTTTTTTTTTTTTTTTTCTTCTCCTTCCTTTCAGTATCTGCCCTTTCTTTCTTTGCCACATTTATGAGATCAAGACAATGCATGACAAAATGCTACCTTTCTCATCAACCCCTTAAGTCCCTAATGGGGTTCAGACAGCAGTTAATTGTTGATTTCTTTTGGAATTAGCAGGGAAAGTACTTCATGTCATTGAATATTGGAAATGGACACTGAGCTCAGAGAAATACATATATGAGTAGCAAAGCTAGTTATTGAACTAAGAACTTTTGACTCTAGGTCTTATTTGTTTACAGATAATTATAGATATCAACATATTTATTGAATTGAAGACTTCTACTTGCTGCGAATATTGTTTATAAACTATTTGGAAGGGATAATATTGTTGCCAAGAATTATTGGTAAGCTTGGAATCCTTTATGTGTTTTTTGCTTCAAATTGGAGTACTACATTTAGAGAGTACTGATTAGGGAGGAGGAAAAGTTGTCATAACAGGGCAGTTAGGAGTCCTTCATACCAATCTCTTTCCTGGGGAAATAAGCAAACAAGAAAATTGAAATTGCAAAAATAATCCAATGAAATAATGGAAAGTTCTATTTCTTGGACTATACCCCAATTAATAGCAAGTCATTTATTAGGTTCTGGTTACATGGGGAACCGGGGACATTTTAATTAATTGCCAGAGGTCAGCTTATTAGTCATAAGGATTTGATTCATGCCCAGTTCCCTAGGTGATTTAGTTGGAATTCTTGTACTGATTCAGAAGAACATCTGAATTTTGATTCTGTATATGATTTAGATACTTTTGCTATTATTTTTGTCTTGGAGATAAGGCTGTGGTTTCTGAACATTTTCTATTCTGAACATTTTCTATGTGTTGATGAGTGACAAAGCTTAGAAGGCAAAGAAGAACGAGTTGGAATTTGCATCCAGAACCTTGATTTCACAGTTCATCTCTGCCTCTGAGGACACTAGGCAGGACACATGGCTATGTCTGAACCTTGCCTAAATTTCCAGGCAATTTCAAGTAGAGTGAAAGAAGCATTTGTGTTAAAAAAAACAAAGTCATGTAACAGGAAGTGACAACCACATTATTAAACTTGTATTTGAAGACTATTTGCCTCTTGTATACTGAGGGCTTTTCAAGGACATCATAGCAGGTAATTTTAATTTATGAACATCAACATCAATTTTGGATCCTACCCTGTACAATGCCAAAGCTATTTTTGACTTCATGAAGTACGTAAATCAACACCAAACTTCTGTGACATCTCTGATGCACAAATACTTGGAAGGAGTCCTTAGTACATAAGCCTGCCACATAGTAAGTGCTCAATGCACAGTTGCATTATTATTGAGTAAATACTTGGTTTTGTCAAATGTTAAGATGTAATTGTGGAACTATGTGTGATTTAGGATTTTTAAATCAGTGAAGTGCTGTAGTTCTTGCATTTCCTCTGGCTGGAATACTTTCATTTTCAGAGTGCATTTTCTTTTGGAAACTTTTTTGGGTTAATGAATATGAAACAGTCCTTAATATTCTAATGCCATCCTTTAAAGGGTAACAATACATTCTGTGTTTGGACTCTGTCTGTGTTTTCTGGCTTTCTGCATATTAACAAAAGCGTTCTGTGACTGGGGATATTTTGCTCTTAGATAGCCCTCAGCAAAGTGATCAATGGCCTTCTGCAATCTGTTGTATTAATTGAGCCCACTGAAAGATAAACTTGACTTGATAATTAAATAAATCTGAAGTTAGCTAAGCTTTCCCACTGATTGGGGACTTTGGGACTTTTTTCTTGCAGATTGCTCTGCTTTGTTTTGACTTAAGTCTGGACATACAGTTTTCAAAAGACAGCTATACTCAATGTGGGGCACTTCATACCATTCAGATCATTGGTGGGGTTTAAATGCTGAATGATGGGGCCAGAAAGGGGCTTGGAATCAACTCAAAGTCAGTTAAAGTACAATAAAAGTGAATAAAATCCGGGTGGTGATTCATGGTGGAGAGGTCACGGACTGACAGACTCTTTCCTGTGCATTACTTATGGATTTCTTGACAAGAAGCCATCCAGGGATACTAATGCATGGATTCTGGACTCCACCTGTCATTACTAAATCAGAGTGTCCCATTCAGAAGAGCTATTCTGGCAAGAATTTTCAAGGGTTTTCTGGGCTCTACTCTGATTAAAAATTACATGAAAATATTAGCAGAGATTCACAGTAGAGAAACATTGACTGCAATGGGTAATGCTTCAGCAAGAAGTAGGGCTTAAGGGGGACAATGATGATACAGGATTCTTAAAGTATGAAATTATAAGTATGGCGCATACAGGGAAATGGAAAAAAGCTATTTGCCTCCACCCTTCTAGAGGGTGCCGAGGAAGGCAGGCAGAGCTCTTTCTCAAGAGGAATATTTAAGGGGAGTCTATGCCAGGGGACCTACATGCAAGGTCACAAGTTGGTATTGCCACAGGGAAGACACCAGAGCACAGCAAAGAGTTGAATTAAATGATGACATATTGCTGCACAGTACATGATGTGACCCTCTGTGACACCCAGAGTTCTCCAACAAAACAACTAAGCATATCTAAACAAGTGTGAAAGTACTTCTTTGGGAAACAGGCAGACCTCTGCACTCAAGTCTGATATTGTATGGCCCTTCTAAGCCTGCACTTTCTTTCAGGAATGAAGTTGGAGATAAAAAACACACAAAGAGTGGGGGAAAGTGATGGAGTTTGAAATGAATCCTGCTAGTGGAACTGGGGTTGAATGCTGACATACCAAGATTTCTCAATGTAAGAGAGACCTCAAGTGATGATAAGCCTTGCTTTCTGAGTAGCTTTGAAAGTGTATGTTGATAGGAATGGTACAGTGTTTTCTTAAGATGTTGCAATCTAGAATGGAATAAATCAGGATGGTAATTGAAGGTATTTTAATTTGGCAACATGAATTAGCAGATGGAAGGGAGGAAGAGAATTATGACATATGAAATATCGACCATGTACCAGGCAAAGTGCTTAGCATTTTCTTCATAGCAGTCCTACTTTTCCTACATTTTACAAAAGATAAGACTGAGGTCAGAAAGACTAAAAGACTAATGATTGAAAGCCACCCTATCTTTATAGGGTGTATTTGTATGTGTATTTGACTCCAATGTTTCCTTTTGCTCTTTGCCAAATACCTTGACTATGGGGAGGAAATTCTTTTCCTGATGCTTGCAAAACCTAAAGCAAAATTGGGGCTTAAGGTTTGGAATTGGTGGAAGCTATATGTGGGAGGGGAACAGGGACAACGAAAACTAATTCCAATGTCCACACAAGGGTTTATGTGGAAAGCACTTAACAAAGATATTCCTATTCACACTGTGACATTAAGTCCTGCTGGAACACACATATTTTTAAAACGTTCTTGAATTCAGGGTTTTTTTTTTTTTTTCTGCTAATAGTGGGAAATAGCTGAGAGCTTGTACTCAGTCTCCAGATTTGAAGTAAAAGTTGCTGCAATATTGGCAACTATTGTAGCGTGGAGGCTACAGTATCGATTATGGAGTCTGATAATTCCGCATGATGAAAGGCTGGCTTCTCTCCTGTGGCTTAGATGTTTTCTTGTTCACAGGAGGTGGATATTTGGAAACATGCTGAGAAAAGAAAAACTCAGCTGGCAGAATTAGGATTCAAATTACAATAACATGTGAATTTTGAAAATAAAATGTCATTCTGAATTTTTTTAGGAGTCATGCTGAAAGAATGGTACAGTTCGTCTGCTGGAGGTTGGGTTCACTATTAAGCCTTTTCTAAGTGTTCTCTCTTCCAGGTGAATTACTGGTAAAGAGCCATCTGGCTTTAGTTTCTTATTTTTGCTCTCTAGGGCATGGTTACTGCTGCTCCTGGTCATTTTTCTGTTAGGAACCAGACCTTAGAAATTCTAATTGGGGCATCTTGGCAGCTCTGAGCTGAGACTCCAGCTAGTAGCTGTAACAATTCTCTGAAGATACTGATCTTTTTCCAAGGTGATATTTTCTATCCCCTTTTATTCCTCTGTGCTTCTCTGGCTATGAGATCCAGGAAGGGTGATACTGCAGACTGAGATACAGATGAAAACCCCCCAGGTACTAGCACAGTGGGATCTGAGAAATCAGAACCGGTATTTTTAAAATATAAACTGTGAATGATGGAGAGGACAGAAGGTGATGGTGATTCCTAACTAGAAGTAAAACTCTCAGTGTGTCAAATATTCTGTGGGCATTTAGTTGTCTTGCTACTAACACTTTTGGACAAAGGCCCTTGTCCGAGGAGCTGAGAAGTGGCCAACTCCTTCTGCACCTGTGTCTCTCCCAGGGGAGACAGCCTGTACCATGGCTTGGTCCTGTCTGGAGTTAGAGAGCTAATTTCTTAGCTGTCTTTTAAAGAACTCCTGGAGATAGTCAAAACAAACAACACATAATGCTTCTTGCCTTCAGCAAACCATAAATTCAGTCTTTTTTCACTGACTTTAGCTTTTTGATGAGCTACAAATGTGATTCAAAATCAAAACTCTTGGTTTTAAGTTTTGTCTTTATTACCCATTGTCCTCTAGAAGGTTCTGCATTTAACATGTGAGAAGATATCCCACATATGTATGAGGATTAACTGAAAGCAAAACAAGAAAACACATTGTAACATGTGCTATACCTTTCTAAAATGAGGGGCTGTTGTGTTCTTTATCCTGTCTTGAAATCTACCTCCTCAGTAAGGAGTGACAGCTTTATCACTTTGATCACTTTGTTTATCACTTTTATCACTTTGTTCATCTAACAGAATGAAGCTTGTCTTATCTGCTTCTTACTTTTTTGACTAGGAAACCACTGGCCTCTACAAAGTACATGAGGCAAATCAGCAGGTGCTGACAAATTATTAGTATGAATGATATGGACTCATCTGCTTTGTGGTACTGTTCAGTGGTTAAGGCTCCAAAGGCAGACATGTGTGGCTTCTCATTCTAGTTCTGCTGCTTACTGTTTGTATGAAACCAGGCAAGACAGTTCATTCTTCTAAATCTCAGTGTATTCATGAAGTATGAGTAGGTGTGAAAAATAAGTGAGGAAATTTATGCAAAGCATAGAGTTATGGTCCTCAATAAATGATAATTATTATTTTTTTTTTGTAATTTAGTGGAGGGGGAGATTTCTTACCATTGGGGAAATGTGGAGGTTGTAGTCAAATAACATAACACTTTTTTATAATAATAATAATATTTTTTAGAACACTTAATATATCTTAACCATAGCACCAGGGACCTCATTGAAATATTTAATCTTTATAAATTTATAGGTTAGGGATTTTCTTTCGGTTTATAGATAGATAGATAGATAGAGATCCAAATAAGTTAATATTTCTAGAGAGAGTGGGGGATACTGATCCTTCCCTGAGCTATTCTCCCTCATGTCTCCCTCTTTATTTCGCTTGTGCCAGAGTCACAGTCTGGACAGGTGTACCTGTGCGTTGCCTCTTTCCCCGCTAGAGTGATGACTCCCTGGGAATCCCTACACTGCTCTGCCTGGGAGGAGCAATGTGAGGGTCTGGCATGTGATAGGGGCAATAAATATTCAGGAAATTAATGAATAGATGAATGAGGAAATCATTCACCAATGCCCTTCTAAGCACTACTGACTCCATGGAGTCCCTGGAGGCTGTTAATGTCATTATTATCTTGTGTCTTCTTTTTTTTTTTTTTTTTTTGTTACATAAAATCTTGTTAGCAGGAGTAACGTTTAATACATATTTTTTATCTATAGCCCCAAATCAGGGTTTAGCGTTAAAGAAAATGCTTGCCGGTAAAAATTAAAATCGATATGTGAAGATTCTTTCTCAAAAGAGACATGACAGATCAGGTAAATTATGGCAAAGATCATTTTTCTGAGGGACAGTCTGTTATTCTGTAAAAATAAAAAGTTGTTGGCTATATTGTTATAAAGAACTTAGGAAAATTAAATAGCCAAGGAGATTCTAACTCAATATGATTTATGCTGAGTTCATTTCCCGTTACTAGATGTTGATTGATACTGTGTTAATATATACTAAAGTGAAATGGGATTTGCCTTCAAAAGGTACAAATCTCATTCTGACAGGTATTTTTGTTCTGTCTTATCTGCCTGCTGTCACATTCAATCATTTGTGGTTTCTCTTTGCAGAAAGTTATTTCTTTTGATGTCATTCTGCATCTATAGATTATAAATTTGTCTCTTAGAGCCTGTTGAAATCAAGGATTCTCAAATGTAATGGGAAAAGCATTTTCTCTAGGGGATACAGAGTTAAGATGAAGGAAAGGATATATTAGTTGCTAATTTAGGCTGCTTGTGATAAGCTTGCCATTTGCTCTTTTGGTTTTATTTATTTATTTATTTAATATGTTTCTGCCATTTATTTACTGAGCACTTCTCATGCACCAGTACCTGTACTAGGTGTACATTTTCACAAGTAAACTCTGAAACAGGAATAGTTCAGGAGTCAGCAAACTTTTTCTGTAAAGGGCCTGGTAGTAAATATTTTGGCCTCTGTGACTTTCAGTCACATCATACTAATCAAGTCTGCCATTGTGGTAAGAAAACAAACAACACATAAATATATAGACATGGCCATTTAAGTTCTGTCAACTCTTTATTTAGGAAAACAAGCAGTGGAGCTGCAGGTCCATGGTCATAGTTTGTCAACCAATGGAAAATTTGAACATTTAATAAATCAGAACAGTGACATATGACCTATTTCAAACTACTACTGTAATTTATGGCTATTTTTTTTCAAGTTGTCTATCTAATTACCAATGAATCCGTGAGAAATCTGAACCAAATGATTGTGGTTCTCAACTCTTGGGCCAAAGTTTTGTTTTAAAATTTGATTTTTCTCATGACAAAATTGTCATTAGCATTTCTACTCCACTAACTCCTAAAAATATCATGGTAGCACCGTGCTTTTAATAATCTTGGTGTCTACTTTTCCAGAAGATGAGGACCTTTAAGAATGACAAAATCAGAGGTCATGTAGAAGCCAGCACAGAAGGTGCTAGGAGAGGGCCCATCAATGGATTACAGCAGGTGGCCTCATGGCCCTGCGGAAACCATTCCCTTGGCTTCTCTATCACACTCTTCTTATTTACAGTGGGAAAGGCTTTCCTTTTCTCTTCCAGCCACTTTGGGTTGTTGTCCCGGCTACAGCACTTACAGGTTGTTAAACCTGGGGCTGTCACCATTTCTAAGTCACAGTGTTTCCTTATGCAAAATGGGGACATAAATTTTACCTATTTCATAGGGTTGTTGCATGGATACATGCTGTGCTATAAGGGCTCATGCCAGTGCACGGAACACAGTGAATTCCAGAGAAATGGAAGATGTTTTTGAAACTAATAACAGAAAACACTCATTACTCATTTTGACTATTTTGTTAGCAAGAAGGTACTGTCATTATCTCCTTTATAAATGAAGGAACTTATATGCCACTCACAAATGGTAAACTGGGATTTGAATCAATCAGAATAGCATCTCATCCTATTTCTTCCTAAAAAGTTCGTAGATGAGGACTGGGTAGAGATTGTCATTCTTTCTCTTTTGGAAATGAAGAGAGCTAACCTAATATTTAGGTAAAGGAACATTTATCACAAACTTTTCTTGACTGCTGACCTACCTAACAGAACTTATTACAGCACTGGGAATGTTTCAGTTCTGAACCAGAACACAGAATGCATTTTCTTTTAGAATGAATGTTAGAAAAGTTTATGAAATGTAATTGAATAGTATCATTAAAAATATACTTCCTGTGCATTAAAGCCAAATGACCTTTGTAGGTCAACCTGGTGTTTTAGCATTGCCTCAATCAAAAAAACTTGGTTGAGTTTCAGGCATTAATTTATAAATGACATTCGTCCGTGCCTGCTTTGGTATAGTTTTGATATAGGATCAAAACACCACCACACTTTGAAAACAGACCATTGAATATCTCTAGCTGCCCTATTTAAAATGATACCTTTTCCTACTTCAACATCTCCTTATCCCCCTTGTTGTCCTGTTTTATCTCCACAATCTTATGTGCTATGATTCAATATAATATGTGCATTCATTTTTTGATATCCTTTCTTTTTCCTTCCTCTTAGAAAGTCAGCTCCATGGGACAGAGATCTTTGTCTTATTTGTTCATTGTTGTTTCCCAAGCCCTAAGGCACTGCCTGCAACATTCAAGCAGGTTTCAACACATTTTTGTGGAAAGAAAGAATGAATTTAGCTGTTATGTATATAAGGAAAAGTTCCCTTTTTCTTGGGCAAATAGAGCCCACTCTGTAACCCATTCTTAGATATTAGTTCTAAGGGCAAGTGTGTGAGGATGTAGAATAAAATGTTGCTGTCGGAGGCTTTGAATTAGAGGCTAAGCTTAGATTCTTTGCTCTTCAGTTTTTCTTGAATGAGTGACTTTGAGCTCAATGTTGTCAAATCTCAGGCCCCTCATTTTTAAAACTGAGAAGATAAATTATGCCTCTGTCTTAGATGCAAATGAGATAATGTGTGAAAATTCTTTAACATCATGCCTGGCACATAGTAAGGCCTGAATAATAAAAGTTAATCCAGACTGGAGCCTATTCAAATGAGACAGGCTGTTTCCAAGGTTGCATTGCTAGAAGACCATCAGAAAAGTCTGGTGCATATTAATGGAAGAATCTAAGTGAGAATGTTTACACTGTGGTTCTTGAACGTGGGTGAGAAAGTTTTAAAGAGGCTTGTAAGACTCATTTGGGGACATTTTCAAGAGTCTCCATGCTCTAGAGAGTCTACAATGTTGGATGCATCTTAAGAATTAATGTTGTAATGTGACTCTGCTGCTGAGAGAGGAAAAGGTCTGTGCCTCTCTGGTTTTGGGGTGAAATAAATGTTGATAACAAATGTATAATACATTATAAAGATATTAAATGCTCATCTTTTCATGGTGCCCGTAAACATGACAAGCACACAACATATTGGCTAGATATGACACAAGGAAATGGCTACTCCTTTCAAAGGCTTTTGCATACAGCATTTCTTCCGATGCTTCAAAGGAATATTTTTCCAGGAGATTTTACTTCTGAATGAAGGCACTTCTATTTTAGGGAAAATGGTTTCCTGAATTTTATGCTTGCTAATCATCATTCTTCAAGTTGTCTTTGTGACAAATTGTTGGTGTTTTTCAAAGAATACTTTATATTTCTCAATGTTACCAAATAACCTGGCTCTCTACCCTCAATATTGGAGATCATGTGGGGTCAGTTTCCCTGAGGCAGAAAGGTGACCTTGCCAAATGAACAGAATTCTAATGATAAAAGCTTTTTTTTTTTTTTTTTTTCCAGTAACTCTTTAAAAGACAGCAGAATTATCTGACAGTGGGCTTATATGCAGGTGGCAGTTTGTAAAAATTAATGGATCTTCCTCTATGCTACCAAGACCTTCTTAATGACCACTAAAAGTTACTTGAAATAATTCATTTTATCAATGCCCAAAAGTTTATATTTTTTGACTATAGGAGCCTAATAAGTACATGAGATTTCATCCTGTGCTGCAGTATTCATGACTTAAAAAATAATAATAAAAAAAATCAAAATTGCTTTCTCTATTTGTAGCATGCATATACGTGGATATCAATGTGATTTAGTAACGTCTTTTAGTTAATTATTCTGAGGACAAGGGTGAAGTTGAGGAGGATCCAGGAACAGAAACTGTTATTCATTAGCTTAAAAGCCACGGTCGATAACAGCAGTTTTCCACCTGTCTGGATTTTGGGTCTGCATTGGATTTTGAGTGGCTGACACAGACTCCTTGAGGTTGGAGAGCACCCCTCAGGAATAAACAAACATCCCGTGATGCAGAAGTGAGACCAGTGCATGGAGAGAGAACTCCTTTCTGCCTTTTGCCTTTAGTGCTCTCAAAGGTTTTGGTGAAGCACAAAGAAACCTCCTACTTGCTTATGTAGGAGGCTTCAAGCACTCTTGAGCTTGCTGATCCCTATTTATTAAAAGAATCTGGACCCCATGATGCCACATTCCTTTGAGGTAAAGTCAATAGCAAAGTGAAGTCAAGAACTTTGGGCAAAATGGAGTGTGTTGCTTTTTCCCCAAGACTAATTGCTTCTAAGTGTACTTCCAGAATTCTCCAAAGATAAAGTGGAAAAAAAAAAACAAGGTATTAGAGCAGAAGGAAAAAACAGATTGTGCACATCAGACGTGTCTTCTGGGAATGCTGATAAAGGAAGGACCTGGCTCAAAATTGTGGAAAAGAATTACCGCTTGTGAGCTGGTACTGTTCACAGTGTTTTTGAGTAAGTTTTATTGAGGCACAAAGCTTCGATTGATCTGGAGTCATGACTTCAGGCTGAACTTTCTAGCATATAAAATAAATGAATAAATAAAAAACCACCCTGCTGTAATACATCCAATCTGACCCAGTCTGGACCTCTCTCAGAAGATTCTTGTCTCAGTGAAGGGGGAGAAAGCGTTACTTGTGAAATGCTGCTTGATGTGAATGTGTCATTCACTGCTGCAAAAAGGAAACAACCTTAGTTAGGGACAATGCCAGCTAGTTTTTGGTCAGTGAAATGGTTCATCTGAATCTGGTTTATTGAGAATGAGTCCCAGAATAGACCCACTGAGAGGTGTTTAGAGACCACTAAGAAATTCGGATAACCTATCACTTATTACCTCATCAGTTAATTTTTTTTTCTAAACAGCCATGGGACTTAGCCTGTTGTCCTCATATCCATCACTTCCTTCTCTCACTTCCTACAATGAACACTCAGGCCTCTCCCAATGCCCCTTCTTCTTGCCAGCACCCTCAGTACTCTTAATTGAGGACTCTCCATTTTACTAGTTTGTAAGAACTCGCCACTTTCTGACCCATAGTCTAACGTTGATCTGCAACCAGGATCATCTTTATTGCTTTTCCTGTTGTATTCATGCTTTTTTATTGAATTGTTTATCTTTTTACTTAATGACACACATTTATTTCACATATACTTCCATGTGTAAGACACTGTGTGGGTCTGCGGATGGCTCAATGAATCAGATGCAGTTCCCACTGAGGAGGAGTTGTATCCCTTTTACCTCCTCAGGAAACACACCTCATCAATACTGAGTCTTCCTCGTGTATCCACAGAGAATTCTTCCCATTCCACTCTCTCTTTCTCATCAAGATGTAAAAGGCTAAGGTTTTTCTATCTTAAGTAAATCAAAATAAAACAATCAAGAATGCCTGGCCTTATTTCTCTGTGGCTTGTCTACTGATACTCTTCCCAGTTTCTCCCCATCCATTATTTATCAGCTGTATGAAATTTGATTTATTTCCCCCAACACTTTAAGGAAACTACACCCACAGAGGTCACAAGTGCCCCCTTGGATGGTTTTTAGTCCTTATCATTACTATTTTCTAATGATCATTGCTGGGAGAGTCTCTTCCTTGGGTTTCTGCGACTCTGCTTTCTTCTTTCCTGGTTTTCTTGTACCTTCTGTGGCTATTTCTTCTCTCTATTTGAACAGGCTCTTCACCCCATTCTAGCTACTCCAAGGTTTCTGTACCACAAAACCTTCTTCAGTGATAGCATCTAATCTGGTGTTATCCACAAACCAACTGTATACTAATTGTTTGGAGATCTGTAACTCCAAGCTTTTCTTTTTTCTGTGCTGTAAATCTATAACTGGACCCTGGCAGACTACAGACATTTAAAATACAACACAGGCAAAACTAAACATGTCCATTCCATTGAAATCTATTCTCCTCTCCTTATTGTCCATGTGTAGCTAAGTTATATTATTCAATTAAGAAGAGCCATAGCTAACATTTACTATTACCATGTTCTAGGTACTGTGAGATGTACTTTATATAGGTTTTTGCATCAAGTCCTAAAAACCTGTCATTTTTTTTTTTACAGATATGCAAACTGAGGCTCAAGGTTATAAATTCATTGGTCACATTATACAGTCAGGGGCCAACTCTGGCTCTGACCCCAAGGAGCTAGATTCCAGAATTCAATCTCTTAACTGTCATACTACTTTCTATCAATGGCTCCAGTATCACCTTTGACTCTTTTCTCTCCACATCTGCTCACAGGAACTCTATTGATTCTGTTCCAATGCATGGGTGTCTTTCTTTCTATCCTCACTGTGACTTACTTTATTGTATTTTGCCTTTGCAGGATGATTCACATTATCTTCGTGTGTGTGTGTGTGTGTGTGTGTGTGTGTGTGTGTGTGTGTGTTTTGCAGTCCTCTCCTAACATTGAGTCAATTCTTTACCTACATTGAAGACAGAATGATCTTCCTCAAACTTGGATTGGATTATGACACATTTGCCTTGCCTTCTCCCAATGACTTTTCATAGCCTTTAGAATCTTTTCAAAATCTTATACTATAGAAAAATCTATTTCCTGCTTCTCCTTATTTTATTCTTTTCCTCTTTTGCTGCCCAGACTTAAGGGGCTGCTGGCAGTTCTCAGAACTGATTGTATTCTTTCTAGACTTCTGGTCTTCATCCATAGAGTTCCACTGCAGAAACCATCTTCCTTCCCTTCTTCATCTACAAAATAACTATTAATTCACAAGGCTGAGTTTAGGAGTCCTAGTTTCTAGAATACTTTTCTGTTGCCTACCGCTCATCAAGCCATCTAGGTCCAGAGCCATTAATGTATGTTTTTAATATAATACCACTTATTCTTCTAAGGCTTTATCACTTTACTTTTCCATGTTTTTATTCTACTAAACTGCAAACTTCTCATGAGCAGAAACTGTCTTATTCATTTTCTTTAATATTAGTGCCTACCACTATACCTGGCCTATAATAGATTTTCAATTAAATCAGAGGTAAGGAAGTGCAAATCTGTCCTAGATTTATTCCCTGCTCCTTCCCTTCCTGTTTTACCATCTCATGTAACAATGCCCTTGAAGGGAAAGTAACAAGTTAACCAGACCAAGCTTGATCCAGGATAGCACCTCCATCATGCACTGTGGTGGGTCTCTACAGAAGAATTAATTTGACTGCTCTTAACTTATGGAGAGAGATGTCTAATTGATTCCTAAAGAAATCCCTGGAGGTCCATCCTAGTACTTTATAATCTCTAGTGAAATATTTCTCTTACGAATTGGTCCCAAATCTAAACCTCATTCTATCTTTTGTGATAAAACCGCAAATGTTTGCGTGCATTCCTTTTTCTCACCCTCTGTCACCCAAATTTTATGTCTGCATAACTTTTCAAACGTTTGCCAAGCAGAATCAGTCACATTGTGGAGCTCCTATCAGAGGAAGCATGGCAGGATGTCAGTCCCACGCACTGGCAGTGGCAGGATCACTCGACTTTACAAATGATCTTTTAAAATTCATGGAGTGCTCTGCATTCGCCTGGCCTCTGTCGCCTCTCCTCTCACAGTGGTGCCACCTCTCTCAGTGAATCACTTCCTTGTTTTCTAAGCTAAGCACTGCTGCCCGCAGAAAATACACCAAATTCTCCCAATATCGTAAGTCCCCATAAAACTCAAGCAGCAATGGCTCTGAATGAAGGGGCACAGCATGCTTCATTCACTTGCAGAAACTCTACAGTTATGTTCACGATGATTCATCCAAGGGGCACCCGACAAAAGTCATCAGGGCTCTTTATGAAGGGTTACAATATTTTCTTTTCCAAAATATTATCTATTTGTATTCAATTAAACATGGCTGTCAGTGTTCGAATTATTCATTCTATTTCTTGTGTATATGGCTTTTGGTCTTGTCTAATTTTCAGAGTTAATTCAACTTTGAATTTTTTCGAGTTCTTCTCACATGCCACCGTACTCACATGCTCTGAAGTGTGGTGTTTGACCCCAGTGGCCAGGCCACGAGTTCTGGGTCATATACATCTACTTATTCTTTAAACTGCATCTTCCTTTACTTCTTGGCTCCTTTTTTTTTCTTTACTGTCCTTCACAACAGGAAACATCCACTAAAACTCTGTCCTTATCCCACTGGCTGTGTTCTGAGGGGAACCAGTCTTCATTTTTACTTAAGTCTTCTATTCTCTTTTAGCCTCTTAAGTCTTACATTTTTCTAGACTGCAGTTTTTGCTACACTGGCCTTCCCTCTTTCTGAATTCAACCCTAGTCATGCCTTCTTTCCATTATCTTAATGATTCCCAAATCCACGTATCCAGTGCTGGCCACTTACAATCTAATATTTCCAACTCCCACATGTGATGCCTTATCTTAAATGAATATTTCTGACAGTGCTTTAAACTCTCTTCTTCAACATTTTTTCCAATAATTCCACCATTTTCAGTCTCCTGAAAAAAAAAATCTTTAGGGTCCTATTTGATCATTTCATTTTCTTTATATTTTACATCCAGGCTTTACTAGTTTAGTCAATTAACATTATGTTCATAAGCAGCATGAGAACCATCATGGACACAAAATGGATGGATAATGTTTCTGCCACTGTGGAAGGTAGAATCTGGTAGGGGATGTAGATATTTGATCAATTTTTTTTTTTTTTTAAAGAGAGAGTAGAGAGAGAGAGAGAGAGAGAGAGAGAGAGAGAGAGAGAGAATTTTTTAATATTTATTTTTTAGTTTCTCGGCAGGCACAACATCTTTGTTTGTATGTGGTGCTGAGGATCGAACCCAGGCCGCACGCATGCCAGGCGAGTGCGCTACCGCTTGAGCCACATCCCCAGCCCCCGATCAATTTTTTTTAATAGCAACGTGACCATACATATGAAAGTATAAAGTGCTACAAATCCAAGAAGGAAAGAACAAATCCTGCCAGTTGGAGGTCAGAAAAACCTGTTTTGAGAAGTGACCTATTAGTAGATTGGAAGTCCAAGAAGGAGCTATAGAATGTTAAGATTAGGGAGTAAACACACTGGCTTGGAAGCATGATAGAGTATATCAGTGAAGGAATTGCCTGCAGAGGATAAGGGGAATGGGTTTGGGAAATTAATTAGGATCATAAGTGTCTGAGTATGCCATGATAATGACTTGGAATTCAGTGTATAAGAAATAAGAATATTGGAGACTTTCAAATACTATTGTAATGGTATGGCTTGCATTTTAGATAATTCTAGCAGCACTCTGGGAGATGAGTTGGAAGATAGGATTAAAAGGCAGGGAGATTAGTTAGGGAGCTTCCACAAGTTTGGCAAGACAACTTTGTACTGTAGCCTTTCTGCTTACAGCACAGAGGAAAAAACAAGGAGTCTGGGATTAAGGCAGTAGTAATAGAAAGGAGAGGTCGGCTGTGAGAGGGATTTCAGAAGAAAGAATTCCAGGTAAAATGATTTGAGGAGAGTAGGCATATTTGAAATTGGCATTTAAGAGAGAAAAGAGGGAACTGATTATGGTTCTGCAAATAGATAGCAGATAGTGAAGACTCATTTGGAATAGAAGCTTCAACAGTGAAGTGTCACATTTTATTGAATGTGAATTTCTCTGACATCGCTCAATGGCATTATGAAGGAACTAAGAAGTGGGTGTTGATGATGACTTGGATTTATTGATCCAATCTCAGCATGTATATCCTCTGAATTTACTTCCTATTTTTTCTTAAAATAAACATTGACTTATATCCACCACCTTTCCTTAGATAGAACATACTTATTTTAATTCTGAGATTTTTTTTCCTGTTGAAATGATTCTTCCCTTTCCCCCTTTATTTGAAATGACCTCTCTTCTTTCACTTTTTAAAATCATTTCCATTTCTACGCTTATTTCATGTTACCATCTCCAAGAAATTTACTTTAACCTCCACCAATCTCATTTAAAAATATTTATTTTTTAGTTGTAGTTGTGAATACCTTTATTTTATTTATTTATTTTTATGTGGTGCTGAGGATCAAACCCAAGACCTCGCATATGCTGGGTGAGTGCTCTACCATTGAGCCACAACCCCAGCCCCACCGATCTCATTTTTATTTACTTTTTTTGCCCTCCTGGTTGAAATTATAAAAGGTTTGGAACAGGAGTGCTGGGTTAAAATCTTTTTTTTTTTTTTAAAACCATCTAGTGTAAAAAAATAAACATCTATTTAAACCACTAGTCAATGATATTTAGCTCCTGTTATGAGTGTGACTTCTTATTGTAGATTTTGAGCTAGATTTTGAGCACATGATAGGAGCTCAAAATCTACTTCTGTTATAACCTTTATACCAGTATAGATTTTTGATATTTCATGAATAAGGAATGAATAAATAGTATTTAAAATATAGTATGTAATTTACATGTATTAAGTATGAATTTTTTAGTATTTAAGTATTTCCTCATAGCAACCCTATAGATATTATTAATATCCCATTTTACCTATGAACAAACTAAAGAATCAAGAAATAAAATAACTTACCCAAAGTTATAGAGATTATATTATAGTTTGTGTGTGAGATGTTCCCCTAAGTCTCATGTGTTGAAGGCTTGATGGCCAATATGGCAATGTCCAGAGGTAGGGCTTTGGGAAGTGTTTGGATCATCAATAGATCAATCCACTGATGGAGTCATAATTGAATGAACTGTTGGGAAGTGGTAGAAATTGTAGGAGGTGGAGCCTAATTGGAAGGAGATCAGTGGGGGTATGCCTCTTTAGGGCATATACTGTTCTCCCCCACTTAACCCCACCTCCCGCCCTGAGGTTCATGGTCACTATGAGAAGCTGAGCTTGGCCATACCCCTCTGTCATGTTCTGTCACACCAGAAGTCCTGGAGCTCAAACTCTGACTCTAGAGCTCATGCTCAACTCACCTCCAGTGTATGTCCAATGCTTGGGACCTCTTGATCTAACTGTAGGCTGAGCTCGAAACCTTAACTGAATATTTTAGAAAAGTATGAAAGTGTCAAGAGTAGGGAAGGCTTTAAGAGGAGAGAGAAATTACATGAGCAAAGTCACAAGGTACAAATGAGCTTGGAGATTTTTGGTGATATGTTTGCTTTTGGAGAAAGAAATGAAACGAAAGAAATGAGGTAAGACCATTCTTCCACTTGTATTCTGTGCCATAATTAATAATACCCACTGCCTACCCCAGTTAAGAATCCAGAATTCCCTTTAGGAACATCTCTTTTCTTTATCTATCAAATTAATCATTAAACCCTACTGAATTTGCCACCTAAATATTTCTCATCTATCTTCCTTCCCAACCATCTCTACCTACCCCCTAACTCAAGCTTTCCTTGCTTTTTGCCTAGATTACAATAGCTTCATCCCTGTTTCTCTGGTTCTGGGCTGGCTCCATCAAACAATTTTAAGAGCCAAGTTCCCAAGAGTCAAGTTGCATTTGTCACTGTGAGTATGAAAGGCTTTCAATGGTTCCCTGGTACCTAAAAACCAAATTTAGGTGCCTTCAGATGACTTGCAGGGCCTTTCATGGTTTCACTCTGTGCTCAAC
The DNA here is from genome assembly GCF_048772815.1 of Callospermophilus lateralis. Classification (NCBI taxonomy): domain Eukaryota; kingdom Metazoa; phylum Chordata; class Mammalia; order Rodentia; family Sciuridae; genus Callospermophilus; species Callospermophilus lateralis. Next base: position 63,482,021 of record NC_135320.1, on the reverse strand, counting down.
TTGGTTTTGTGAATGACTACTTACTGGTGTGAAGGTCTTGATTTTGTATGCTGGCTTGGAAAACACCGACTTATTCTTCAAGAGTGGGAACGAGTCTTGCTCCATAGGAGGCGTGCTCTCCACCCTGAGGTTATGGTCATCCACACTGTTGTTGCCTCTTCCATACACCTTACAAACTAACTTCAGGCTTCCCGCTTATTTTTTCACGTCAATCTTTTGTATATCACTGTAAGTTCCACAAGATGGTGACTACCATTTTGTTCTCCAGAATAGTGCTTGGCGTGAAATTGGCACTTAATAAACGTTTATTAAATTAAACAGATAAAGAGTAAACAAAGCCAGAGCAATGATAAAGGGTGATATTTTATAGGACTTTGAAAGCCAGAGATAATTGGAGATATTTTTTAAAAAATAAAATGATGTGTGCAAATTATTTTAGGAAAATTAGTCACATGGGACACTCAAATAAATTTATTATCATCTTTAAACCTGTGCTCATATTGTTTTCCTTCCCTGGGTTGCCTCTGCTCTGCCTCATAATCCCTCTGGCCAATGTGTCTCACAAGAAAGACAGAATGATTTTTTTTTTTTTTTTATAACAAAGAGACTTATTATCTGAGTCTGCCATGTTTCTAAGTCAGCCTGACCTGTGTGGTGGGAGAAATCTTCCTAAAAGTTCTTATCTACTCACTTAATCAATATCACACAGGTTAGTTGCACTTTGGTTAGTTTGTAATGCAAAAAGGACTTGTTAAAAGACAGGACTGGATAAAGATATTGCCCAAATAAACAGCACTTTTCTCAGGAAGCAAAACAGTTTTGACTTGACCAAGCCTCCAAGTGTGCAGGCATTTATCTTTCATTTATTATATATAAATGAATACTTGTTTGAGATATAACCACAGAAACAGGAGTGTGCTGGTAAATATTTAACAATCATCTCTCCACAAAAAAATGAGGGCTGGCTGGATCATTACATTTACTGATTTCTGTAGTGTAAATAATCCAACCACAGCCACTTGAAGCAAGCATCATGATGGCACTGACTGCAGAGTTGGGAAGGAAGACTAACAACCTGTTCTTGCAAAGCCTGTACTCCCTGGCTGGGTATGTACATGTTGGGGATCCAAGTGTATACCAAATTCAGTGCAGTAGGTACTGGGAACACAAGACCTTACTTTTAAGGATGCTAGTGGGTATAGGAAAGACAAGACAGGCTAATAACTATGATACATAAGAATTACTAAACCAGAAACATATGCAAACTACAGTGAATGCATAGGAAGAATACCTAACTTATATAGTTTTAGTTAGGGATTTAGCTATATAAACCTGCTTGAGAAATTTGAGGAAGTCTTGATGGGATGCAATGGGGCATAATTTGAATTGAGACTTGAAAGATAATTTGGAGTTTGCCAGATAAAGGGTGTTCCAGCTGAGAGAGCATAGCATGTTCAGAGAACTACCAATCATTCAATGTTACTGGAGCATAAAGTGTAAGTGAGAGAGCCATGAAAGATGAAGCTGAAAATGTAGGGAATGGCCAAGATCTTCTTTGTGATGGGAAGTTTAAACTCTAGGTCTCAGGGGACTCTAAAGATTCTTTTGATAATATATATCTGTGTTGGAGAGATTCCCTCAGTCAGCATCATGCAGAATGACTTGTGGGGAGAGAGGAACTAGAGTTGGAGGGGCTGGAAAGTTGTGTGCTGAAATGGGGTGGCGAGAGGTGGTGAACTGGGGCACTAGCAGTATGGGCGGAGAAGCAGGTCAGCTACCAACACTATCAGCCAGAACGACCAGAACTGCCTATTGCTTAGATTTGGGTGAGGGGTAATGGGGAAAAAAAGGTATTTAGAAGGACTCCTAGGTTTCTGGCTTGAGAATGTAAAATAAGAAAGAAAGAGATAGAGGTCTATGGATTTGATGTTATTACGTGACATCCAAAAGGCAATTGCATATGAAGATCAGGCAATGTGTTTTCTAGAACTATGTCCTGGGGACTCATAGATGGTTGATGTCAACATGTGTATAGAAGAAGTATGAAGAATGTACAGGTAGGGCTAGGAGGGGGCAGGCATGGGCACAGCAGGGGCCACAGCATAGCTCAGGTTTATCTCCCCAGATAATCCCCTTCCATAATCTACTCCAACCATATGAAGACCATTCTGAACATACCCAGTCATCTCCCATCTACTCCTCCTCCTTTCTGTTGAATTGTCTTCCTCTCTTTGCTCCCTATCTCCTTATTACCATTTTCCAACATTTAACCCTTCTCTACAGGTGTAGCTCAAATCAGGTGCTCCATGAAGCTGTCTCCTGTTTCACTTCTCCCCTCACTGTGCACGTTCTGTTTTGTGAAAAGAGATTACTAGTAGATACAGCCAGCATGGATTCCTTGCAGGGGAAGAGTTTGTCTTCATATCCCCTGCAACTTCCATACCTAGGGCAGGGCAGGTGCCCTTGGAGTTATGAGTGTTTAATAAAATTGCAGAGGACATTAAATAACCTACTGTGAAATTTTACATAATGCCAACCCAACTCCAGCTTTACACCTTTCACCTTTCCCTCAGCTTATTTATAAAAAAGCAAAGGAGGCTAAAATGTTAGTTACAGCCCAGGCTTTTCCTGTCGGGAATTTGGGATATCTGCATTTTGAAGAATTCATGAGATGCTGTATAAAATAGTTTCTCATTTTCAAGGTTAACTGGTTTTCAGATATATTTTTATGTGGCCAAATTGAGAATTCTGTAAGAGTGCAGGTTTTCTTTTTCTGTAGCCATGTAAGAAAATTTATTTTTCTCTACTGGTAGAATTATGGTGCAAAGCTGAAAATCTAAAATTGGGAATAAACAAGATCTGTTCAGCTAAGACAAAAGACCCAAAGCACATTACTGCAAAGGATTATCATTTAGTCAATTTATGGGATATGTGAGAAGTCTTTCCTTATACAAGATGTGAATTGGAAAGTGGAAAGCCAAGCATTATAAATGAAAATAAAATGGCATGTTTTGCTACCTGTGTGCTAAGTGACAACACTGTACTTTTTAAAAAAAACTTCTTTTAGATCTTTTTACTATTAAGGATATACTTGAACCCAGACAATCAGAACAAATAAAACAGTTAAAAATGAAAGATGGGCCCTTAAACTCGGGTAGGCTCTGATTTAGGGCCAATGCTTTCTGCCTTGAAGAGTTCATCACTGGTTAAACTGCCTGGAGGGCAAGGAGCAGGAGTTCCCTAGGATGGAGGTGGAGTTGGCTGCTGTGTAAGTCACACAGCCTAAAGGATTTTGTACTCCCAAATACCAGCTCTGCTGCCTGACATCCCAGCAGCCTGGCTCTTTTCCTTTGTGACCTAAGGAATTTTCCTTGTTTAAGATTTTAAGAAGTTAAGTAGCAAGTTAAGTCAGAAATTAGAGGGAAATGAAAAGGGAGGACAAATCCAAGCCATTTCATTCTTTCAGCATTCTTCAAGCACAGCCTGTGAACAGGGATGGCTTAAGAGAGGGTCATGAGGGCACCAGATGGGGTCATTGAGGATCACAGGCAGGAGAGAAGAGGATCTAATTAAACAGGAAGAGAGCAAGTATGAATTTTGTCTGATACGTCTTATTTGATCTCAGCAGTAACTCTGCGAGGTAAGAGGTAATTGTTTTGCCCATTTTAATGATGAGAAAACTGAGGTTTAGAGTAATGGACCTAATCAGTTTCTTTTACTCTGTGTGTTCTCTTTGAGAATAATAATCCCATCATGTTGTATGACAAAGCAGGAAGCAAGTGTATCTATATTCTGACTATCACAATCTAAAAAATGATCCGACGAAAACAGGAAGAGACATGACAATGTGATAATGATTTTGGTCTTTGAGAGGAGGGGTAAGAGATGCCTTTTTTTGTTGTTTTTTTCTCCTTTTCCCTAGTTTTCTGTTTTCTATAATACACATGATTAATTTAGTATCATCACCAAAAAGGCATATATTGCTTTAAAAAGGGAAGTTTCTGTTTCTTAGGCTATCAACTTTCTTTCTAGTTGGGTAGACATCTTTAAAGAATTTTATAGGAATAAAAATCGCTACTTTTAAGGATTGATTTGTCAAATAAAGCCACTAATAAAGTTTTTGCCATAAGTTCTTGGACCCTCTATTAGGACTGCTCTTATTTCCCTACCAGTTATACTATAAGAAAAGAAAAAGGGGCTGGGATGTGGCTCAAGCGGTAGAGCGCTCGCCTGGCATGCGTGTGGCCTGGGTTCGATCCTCAGCACCACATACAAACAAAGATGTTGTGTCCGCCAAGAACTAAAAAATAAATATTAAAAAAATTCTCTCTCTCTCTCTCTCTCTCTTCCCCCCCCTTTGAAAAAAGAAAGAAAGAAAGAAAAAGACACCAGAGATTCAACTGAAAATTAAAATTGGAAACCTGATCTCTAAGACAGTCTGAGTACATATCCCTGCATCCTGTGGAAAGCAAATATTCAAATTGAAGTAAGTATTCACATTATAGCCTTTTACCTAGAGGTTCCGGTGTTTTGTGCTTTCAAAATACCAAAAGAACCAACCAATTAAATAGACTTATACAGTCAATGATAGAGATGTTTCATCTACATAATGCTCACGGAGCAAAGGGATCTTTCGGCATTGTATACACAGAGCTGGGATATAACAAATATGGTCATTTAAACTGTGCCCCTTCAAAATCAAAACATCCAATTATAACGCAAAATATTTAATCAGTCAGATAATTCTTTTTTCTACTCATTTTCAAATCATAAATTTGAGTAATTTACTTTACTGATTTTACCTGATATTAAGGTGGTTTCCTAAAATATAATTGAGTCTCTAAATAACAGGAAGAAAGAGATTCTGGCCTGGGTTTGCTATGTGAGGGATGTGAGTTAAAAATAAATAAGCAAACAAAAACTCATATTTGTCCTTTACAGATAAATGCTCTCTTATTTCCTTTTAAAAATGTAGCTCCTTTAGGCTATGCATATTAGACTTTAATAACTTGGTTAGAAAGACCTGGCTCAGAAGAGTATTTATTAAAATGTAAATTAAACTTGCCTAAAAGAAAATATGTAGGAAAAAAAATATTAAAATTCCTTGGGTTATAGAAGTTAGAGGTTTGAAACTTATGAAAATTTAAGAAAAGAACTGTTTCAGAAAAGGAAAAATGCAGATCATGGGTCACTCCTTTTGGCCCAAACTAACTTCCCTTCCTAGCTTACGTTCCCATTCACAAAGGGTGACACCATTCTTCCAAATGTGGAACCCTGGTGTCATATTGAATTGCCTTCTCTTCATCCTTCGTGTCTAATGTTTTCATAGTACACTCATTCTTTCTTTGAAATGCCTCTTGGGTTATATCTTAATTTAAATTCTCCTGATAGAGGATCTTACTACGTTAAGCCTGCATCACTACTAATAGCCTCCATAGAGGTCTTTCTGCCACCAGCCTGCAGGCCTTCAGAACTGCCTTTGCCTGTAGCTGTCAGATATCTCACCTTCAGACACCACTTTCATCTTTGCTGCTCCCTGCTCAGTACTCACGTCTTTTGTTGCTTCTGCATTAGATTCAGATTCCTCTCTCTGTGTGTCATGGTTGGGTCCTCCAGGTCTCTCTTTCTCTCTCATAGACATTTCTATCAATTCAATCTTATTTTTACTGCCTCCTCAAACACATTATTCATTTAAAGTCAACCAAGTTGGCCCTACCTTTTGTGCCCCTTCTTGTCCTCTCTTCAAACCTATACTGTTTTTAATCCAGCCACCATGTCCTGTCTCTTTTGCATGGAGTGCTCTCCCTCTCACTTTTGCTTTTCAAATGCCACATCTTCCATGTAGACTTCTATGATCCCTGCCACCCAATCCAAACTCCCATCCCATCTATAATCAAGATTGAATTACATGACACACCTAAACACACTCCTATTGATTTATATGTTATCCCGTGTTTCTCAATGAGGGTCTATTGGTATTTATAATGGTTCACTTCATCATGGTGCAGGGCTATCTTATACATGGTGTGACATTTGGCATCCCTGACTCCTAGTTGCTGACACTGATGTTATGGTGACAACCCCCAATGTTCTGAATACATTTCCAAATGCTCCGAAAAGTTCTTTAGAGAAGTTACTATACCGTTTATGTATTGGCTCAACAAATAATCTTTAACAATGAATGCATATTTTAAAGAACAAATCATAGTTCCCATAGAGTTGCACAAGATATTTTAAAAGGTAGAAAGGAACATAATTAACACTGAGGTGTTAGTCATTATTCCACTTTAGGTGTGTTTATAAGATAATTCACTGGACCCTCACACAGATCCTGGTGTTGCTATTATGAAGAAACAAGCTCAGAGAGTCCCATTTTTCCAAGGTCATATAGGTTGACTGGGATTCTGGCATTTAAGCCTGGAGTTGTTTGGAGCCAAATCTTTACCTTTTTCTTCTATCACACAGCCTCTATAAAGATAGCTTTGAAATAACACTGTGAACATGTAACCTAATTAGCAATTTAAAGTGCATTATTAATGCTGATAGGTACTAATGACTGTAATTGAAAAAAAGGACGTTAGACCAGGCAAACATTTTCTTTTCTAGAATTTATAACAAGAATATAAATTGGAGTCTAATGAATGAATTTTCTCACTGACTGTCTTTGCTGCAAATGTTAACCCATGTTTGGTTTCTAATTGAGATGCACATATTCTTTACTCTCTTATTGCATTCTTAATATTTGAGCAGATGGTCAACAGATCTTTCTACATTTTAATTATTCAAATTTTGGGTAGAAAAGGGCTAAATACACCTATTAGGTAGCATTGCTAGATCCAAAGCAACGGGAATCTAAGAACTAGAAATAATTGCTCAGGTCTTCTCTTCTATTATCTGGGTAGCTTTAATAATAAATGTTATCTGAATCAAGAATTGCAGTATCATTTATAATGTTGCATACGTTTTTTGTTATAGTTTATTAATTATTTTGTGTCTATCTAAATGTCTAAAGCTTCTACATTTTAGTAGTGTGTATTTATATATGTATACATATATATTCAGTTACAATTCTTCATATATTAGCTAGCCTAGAACTTAGGAAGTCGTAGTGTGAATGATCCATATTTGTACTTTAAAAAGTACACTCAGGTTCTATCTGTGTACACTGTATTCCTTGCAGGAGAAAGAGAGAGAGAAAGGGGCAGCGGCAGGTGGGGTGGGGAGGGGTGGGATTCAAGCCACTTGAAAGAACTAGTATTTTTCATTTCATGTTTTCTCTTTTAGCAATGACAATACATGTTTATCATTTATGTATTATGTTCAACAAAGAAGGAAAGGATCTAAAAGCTAAGTTTGTAAGTGCTTAGAACCATTGTGTAAATATATATAAATGTGTGCATAATGTAAAAACATTTTATTCTTATATTGTCTTATAAATAGTATGTACTGTAATGAAGTTACACCTCATTTGCTAACAAAACCACGTTCAGTCATAAGAAAATGGGCATTCTGGTTATCTGAAAGAATAAAGGGGTTTTTAGTTATGCTTGGTCAGAAAAACAAACATTTAAGAAAATTTTACTTCTTTATAATGAATTCAGCTTAATGTTGGCCCTTTTGTTAGAACATTTCCTGAACAAAATGCTTTTTTAGCTCCTGCAACCTGGGACACCTTGGAGGGATCTAGAGGAAAAGGTAAGAGAATACACCCCCAGCAAGATGAACAAAATTATGTCCAGATGACTCAGTTATGTATCTCAGTTGTGGGTAACTATAGAATAGCAAGAAAAGTTTCATTATTTTGACTCAATTACTCTCTAAACTCTCTTGTTAACTTTGTGGTGCAATAGAATTCTTAAAGTTAATCCTTTGTCATGCAATAGAATTTTTTCCTATAGAAGCCAGAAATGGCCCAAATATTCTGATAACATTTTCATAGAGGCACAAATATTTTAAAGGTGAATTTCTAGAGTTTCTATTAACAGTTCCTTATATCTTAATAGTACCTGAACTGATATCTACTGGTGTGCTATTGAATTTTCCCCCATCTATTTTTAGATCTCCAGTTGCTTTAGAGATGGATTTAATATGTAAAGCAGAGGCTTACACTGTGAAACATTTGCATGATTGCATTTTGGTTTCCCATCAGCTAAGTAGGGCAAAGTTGATCCCATCTCACAAGGAACTTTATTCCACATTTCCTCTATTGACTTGGAGGTTCAGCTTTGCTTACCTGCTTCCTTGAAGATACTGTGCTGTTGAAACATCTGTTAGAGGTATTTAAATTCAAATTCTTGTTCTGATGGGTTGAGTCATTTTTCCATGTCTTAGAGTTTTCTTTAGGGTCAGAAGGAATGGGATTTAAGAATAGGATTCTTGCTATGAATCCATAGAGGACAGTGGCCAGGATCATTGGCACCACATAAAAGACACCAAAGTCCATTAGGTAAATAGGTGAGTAGTAATTCCTGGAGATCTTATAGCCACAGGACACCACAATAGCATCTTTGTAGGTGCTAATGTTGAGATCCAGCAAGAAAAACCAGAGCATGCAGTAGATGGAGGTGAAAGCCCAGACAAAGATGATGATCTTTTTGGCTCTGGAAAATGTGCAGAGAAACTGGGCTTTGATGGGGTGACAGATTGCTATGTACCTTTCAATGGTAAAGGCTGTAATCGAGCAGGAGGATGCATTAATTCCCAAGTACTGGAGGTAAGTAATGCAGAGGCATCCGACGTAACCATAGACCCAGGAACCATAGATACTGTCTGTTATGTTGGGGAGGCCGGCAGCCACCAGGACCATGAGATCGGCCACTGCCAGACTCACGAGGTAGCAGTTTGTGGGGGTCCTCATGTGCTTGGTTCTCATGACCACCAAGACCACCATGATGTTTCCCACGATGCCCAGACCACAAATAATGAGCACAAGTAAGATGGTGACCACTTGGTATTCTAGGGCCACCACGGCTTGTGGTTGAAGCTGGGTTTGGTTCAGTTCACTTACTGTTTCATTCTCCATCTTTTGTGGCTTGAAGTTTCTCTGAAGCACTTCTTAAAACATCTTTCAGCTTCCACCTTTATCGCAGTGGTTCTAGCCCCTGTGAAAGGTTATGTACATGTTAATTCACAGGCAACTCTCTCTCCCTCTCCTTTCACCTTGTTTTCCCACAGTCACAGGGTTCCTATGCACTTTGGAAAACTTCTTTTATTGCAACTAGTGTAGGATCAGTTTCCTCTTCATCAAGGAAAATGCTTAAGAAAAAGGAAACAGAGAAAGCTCCCTGTTTTGAAATAGTGCCCAAGTGAAAAACTAAACAATATATGCTAACTAAAAATTAATACAAAGAAACCTCCCACATCCTTGGGAAAAGTATAATAAAGAAGAAAGGGTACCCGGTACGTGGAGGCAAGAAGCTCCAGGGTCAAGGTCGGTAGGAATTCAGCTGTGGCCTCCCTTGCACTCAGGGGTTAAGATCTCTTTGGTATACAACAGTAAGGCTTCAAAACTACAATTTCCCATGTCCCCCGTCCCCCACGCTCAACAGAAAATAATTTCTTCTCTTACCTTTTCCTCTCTCGCACTGCCTGCTTTTCTGGGTAGATGAAGTGGTAATAGGTCCAAGTTTCTAATCCTGCAGAAAATCTCCTCTACACTGACAGGGAGACCACTTAGCAGCGTTCAGCCTTCAGAGCTGCAGTTCCTCTCAACCCTCGCAGCCCTTTTCAACTCATGACAGACCATGCAGACGCAGCAGCAGCAGCAGCAGAAGTAGCAGCAGGAGCAGCCGCCAGGCTGTCAAATCATAGATCGTCCCCTAATGAGAGCTCACACGCGCTCTGGCTCAAACACACATATGAGCGCGCACGCACACGCGCTCACACACACACACACACACACCACACACACACACTCACTCACTCACTTGTGCCTGTCAGTTCTGGCTGATTTATAATCTTCTCCTCTTGAAGGATTTACTTTTAAGTGTGTTGATAATACAGTCCTCAATGGGAAAGGCTGAAATCACAAGCAAGGGGTCCAGAAGCAGCTTGTCTTGTAGTTGCTGATCATCTAAGTTCTGCAGAAACTCCAGTACCTGAGCTGCCCTGAAATATAATCCCATTCCTTGCCTGACAGGATTTTGGGGGGTAGCAAAACCTGTTCAGTCTAGACACAGCCCTTGAAGCTTGAAATATCTGTCTGCACCGAAATCAGCTTCTTTCTCTACTATAGAAACTCTGAGAATGTTTCTCCATGGAATCAGTAAAATCAGCTCTCTCTTCTAATATTGTATGAATGGAAAATGAGTTAAAATTGATTTCAAACCATTCCCACTGTAATCTTCTGAGGATTATAAAATTATAATAAAAAAAAAAATGATTCAAGCTAAAAGCATCGATTGAAACTTGCACATGATGCGTTGAGTTTGGCTTTCAGCTCTGGCTCTAACTGCTCTGGGTGCCTTTCCCCTTTCTTCGATTCTCAGGACTACCAAGCACATGAATACCCCTATGGTTTGTCTTTATTTAATTCTAGGTGGAAAATCATCTAGTAGAATTATAGCCCAGTGTCACTCTGGTACCACATGTCTGAAATGGAACTTTATAGATCCATTTTTTAAAGAAAAGTGTAATTTGGCTGTATTTTTATTTCTCTAAAGTAGCCCATGGGCAAATCTGTACCTTTTCATGAAGCACAGAAAACATGTCTTTTTTCTTCAGACACCAACTGAATGCACCAAATATTAATGTTCATTTACTTTTATCTTAACTTACAATGAAAATATCCCTTAGCAAGATTTCCTGTGTGGTGAACTGATTATTTTTAAAAAGTTCAGATGCTCTTCCCTCTAGAAGATGTCAGTAGAAGAGTCCAATTTGAGTAGACAGGACTCTAACAATATAAAAAATAATATCTCAAGTCAGATAGTAAAGAGAGAAGGTAACGTTCTGGATCATATCAAGTGACTCCTACCCTCTGAACTACACAGTAATCCTTGGGTACCCATGTCTCCTTCCATATTCTCTGTAGGTATAAATTAATGACCCATAAGTCACATTCAGACATGTAATGTTTGGCCTGCATGAGACAGGATCAATATGATTTAAAATAATTAGATCATTTTTTACCTTTAAGAAATTGGGATAGAAATTGAATACTAAATTAGAATTTTTCTCATAAAATTTGAAAGGTCTAGCCTTCATGGGTCCTCATTCCTGCTTAGAAACAGTCACCCGAGGCTGAGTAGTGGCTGAGGGTCTGAGATTGTAGGGGTCCTTGTAGAAGACAGAATGTGTCCTCTCCTATCTTCTTCACACCATGCCACCTCCCTCTTACTGCCATACATGCTAGCTTCAGGCTGACATGCATACCGAGCCCCTGTTGCCACTGAAGCATGGCCCCTGTATCATACCCACGTTCCTGAGAGAATTAAGGGAGGATACCAGCCAAATGCAAATTCTTTTATTCTAAGTAGAACTTTTCCTGACTTTTTGTGACTGGAGATGGATACCCCTTTACTACTCCCCATGGCCTAGAGGACAGAGGTTACTCTGAACAGTTGCTTGTTGCCTAATTCTCTGCTAGTTGGAATAAAAAAAAAAATACTTCCTACAAGAAACACATCACCTCCCTACTTCCCCTTGACCCTACTGCCTCCAATTCACAATATTCCTTGAAAGTCCTACTTGATAAATCATATCTTCCCTTCTCATTCTCCCAGCGATTTTAATCAACCTTCAGCCACCTAAGTAGTATGGTCTGATTTCTACACTACATATCATTAAAAAAGATGAGCAGAGTGAACATCTACAGTGCTGTTTGCCTTTTCAATTCCACTCCTACTTCAAATCTTCTTTATTGATCTTTTCAGCACTTTTATTCTGTTTTAATATTATGGGTCTCTATTCTTTTAATGCACAGTAGTTAAGCAAGCTCCTACTATGCACTTTAATGTCCAGGCACTAGGACATAAAATGAATGTTGAGAGAAGCAGAACTAAAATCATGCTCTGAGGGTTTGGTTATGAAGGGAAGGCACATATCAGGGGTGAAGACAGTGAACTGAGGGACAGGGAGGGTTCCCAAGCAAGGTAACACCTGACGACAGTCTTGAAGGAAAAGCACAGCTCTTCTGATATGTGGGGAGGGTGAAAAGACATTCTGGCTAGAGGTGACAAGTTGTACAAGTCTCAGCTGTGGCAAAAGGCAAGGATTTGGGGATGGCAGGGGTGATTTTATGATTCTACTTTGGCTGTGCAGAGTTGTAACAATGTGATGAGAGTCACCTGATGACAGCCAGGCCAGGTGTCTAGTCTCTCCTGGGCTAAGGTGACTGACACTGACTTTGGCTCCCCTTCCTTCTTCACTTGTGCTTCCCACTCTGGACCGGTCACATTTCTGATTTTACCCTCCCAGACTTGCCAGTTTATTATGATCCAATTTCATGAGCTTTGAAAAATTATATTTTCAAAGTAATTAGAATTTCTATGTAAGTTTTTTGTTTGTAAACCTCCATCAGAAAATATCTAATACATATTTCCTATACTCAAAGAAGCACACCAACATAGGGTAAAATTTGAATGAAATTTACATTTGGGTTGAGATTCTTTTTCCTCACAGTAATATCTTAAATTTTAGCCAACTGTGGCCTCTGTCTTTATATTCTGACTAGATTAAATGCCTCTTTGGAAAAAAGATCATGAGATATCTGTTTTGAAAAAGCAGGCAAGTCACACCTAGAACTATATATAGGTGGCAAACCACAACACTGCCCACAGTTTTCAAGTCTACTTTCTAGGTCTGTGGTCTCTGACATTGTGCCTTTGCATAAGCCTTCTTGCCTACATGCCCCCAGGCTGGCATTGAGAAAGAACATCAGATTTCATAGGCTCCCCTGTAAGAATGTCTTTGGATACCCATCCTTTCTCCACCACCACTCCTCCCCAGGGGTCTGGCCTTGGACTTTTCCCTTGAACTTGAGAAAAGATTTAGCACTTTTCCCCACCTTTTCATTACAATTACATAACTTGCTCATGGTGTCCAGTTTTCCCTTTTCTGGTTACCCCAAGAAAACATCCATTTAGCCAAATCTCTGTTCCTGAGACATGCTGGTTGACATGATACCACATCTTCTGGGAAGTCCTGCTTCTACAATAGCAAATCAGAAGAACATTGTCTGTATATCTGGATGTGGTCTTAGCTACCTATCTAGGGTTATCTCTGGTCATCACAAATCATTAACAGATGAATGATTACTTGCATTTATATCAGTCAGCTTTTTATTGCTGTTACAAAATACCTGAGAAAAACAACTTATATGAAAAAGAATTTATTTTGGCTCACAGTTTCAGAGGTTTCAGTCCATTATCAGTTCCTGACTCCATTGGTTCCAGGTAAAAGGGCAAGAGAGAGCAAAGTTGTTTACCTATCGTGGTTAGGGGGCAAGGAGAAAGGGATCAGGAGCAAAATATACCCTTGCAGAGCACACCCCTAGTGACCTATTTCCTCTGACTAGGCCCCACCTATTCCAGTTTCCATTCCATCACCTTCTTATAGTTGGTTGACTTCTGAACCCATTGATGGATTAATCCATTGATGAAATCGGGTCCCTTATAAGCCAATTACTCTCTAAAAGCACCACCTCTGAATATTGCTGCATTGGGAACCAAATCTTCAACACATAAGCCCTTGGGGGACATTCCAGATTCAAATTATAACAATACTATCAGCATTTCTCACACTTTGGTCTGCATCTGTTTGAATCACCTGGAGAGCTTATTAAAACCCAGACACCAGCCACTGCCCCCAATTGTATGCTTCTGTAGATCAAAATGGAGCTAGAGTGTAAGTACTATTTATAAACTCCCAGGTGATATTGGATGCTGTTGGACCACACTTTATGTAGAAGTGTACTTTATGACATAGCTCAGTGGTTCTGATATGGGTGATGGGGAGCAATGATCAATTGGAATATCTTAGAGAAGTTTTAAAAATACATATATCAGCCTAGCCTGCCTACATATTTTGTGTATAGGTATATTTTCTAGGATCAGAGCCTGAGAAAGAGACAGGGATTTTGGACAAAAGCAATTGACTTGATCTTCTATCACTCTCTGTCTTGTACTATCATGATTGGCTTGGCTTGACAGGTGGGGGATTTTCAGAAAACAAAATATTAATTACATTCAAGCAACCCCAGGATCAGGGAAATCTGCTGATAATAGAACATCTGGTTTAGTCACTGGTTTGATTGACACAGAGCAGTATAAGGAGAGGACAAAATTTAGGAGGATGTCAAAAACCTCAGTAATCAAGATGATTAATATTTTGTTGAAAAAAATTTAAAGGATCAAATTTAGTATAAAAGTGACTATGATGAATAAATCATCAAAATTTTAAATAAAGATAGACTCGGTATTATAAATTTTCCCTTTTGCCACAGGCTCCAAGTACTGGTCCTTTACTTAACATTTATATATTTTGTTTACTATGGATTATCCTGTATTAATTTTATTTTAAAAAATATTGCATTAAAACATTACCCTTACCACTGAGTCTTTTCAGAGACCCTTGTATTTTGTATCACTTACTTTACTTTATCTTCAGCTTCCTCATTCCTGTCTGAATTTCAGAATCAGTGGGAGAGATTTCACCGCAGATACTTGGTTTTATCTCACAGATTTTCTTCTTGGTTAGGAAGTGAAGTCCATTCTTGGTATGTACACTAAAAGTTGAAAACTAATAAGTCATACCAGTTTTGGAGATGAGAAATTGATGGTTTGTGGTATGTGAGAGGGCTAGGGTGGTGACATAAACTGGGTGCAAGTAATTTGCTGAGATTTCAAAAGATGACAGCATCGAAAACTATGGCAACAGAGAGCACTGGCACAAGACTAGGGCTCCTGGGAGAAGTTGTATGAACTATGCTGGTTTTAGAAAAGCTGAATGTGGAGCAGACACTGAAACCATGATAAAGATCTCAATCCCAGAGAATTGAGTTCTGGAGGTCCAAAACAATGTCAACACAGGATTTGATGCTGAGTCACCTAGATACTAGATGAAGGATCCTTAACTTCCACTGCTCAGGTGTAGACTTCATCACAGACCCTGGAGAAGAAGGAGGCATTTGGCAAACTCAATAGGAAAAATGTCAAAATTAATTTTTACTGAAATTTAGATATTAGCCAGAGAAAATTGGCTGGCTTTTGATCAACAAATGAAAATGCTCTATGTAATAGGATTATAAAGTTTTGTTTTTGCTTATTGGAAAAGCCATGAAGCCTCATTTACTCTGAAAGGTAAAATATGCTGTATGTCAATACCTGATTTGGACACAAGCTGCTTTTACCATCTCTCTAATGTATATACTTTTATATTGCCTAGTGTCCATGTTTGAGGAGAAAAAAGGATCTTCTATGAAAACAAAGCACATCAGAACTCAACTTAAAAATGGAAAAAAACACACGTATGTAATCGCTTTCATTCTGCAGTATGTACTGTTTGTTACTTGGCAGATGAACAGCGTGTGCAGGAAGGGTTAACACTGTTTATAAAAGTTTCCCTACACAAAAGTTTAAAAAAAATAGTATTTTAGTCAAACTGTCTGATTTTGGAGCTCTCAATTACTTTGATTTATTGCATGTTTTATGAAATACTATTTAAGCTTAATTTTAAAAATTTTAAAAAATTTTAAAAATTTGGACATTTACTACAATGAAGCTATTGTATACTTAATTTTTCTGGCTGATCATGTTTTATTTGTTACTCTGGCTTCTGAAAACTTGAAATTCAAATTTTTATCCCTACATGAATAGTTCTGTAAATCTTAACCAGTTAAGATTTTCCCCTCAACTAAACTCATCAACATAGTATTTGACCAATGATTGCTCTCCTGTTCTTATTTTTTATTATGTTATAGATATATCTATGTATGCAGACACATACCTACAATGCACTGCTTCTCAGAGCTCTAGGAAAATGCCAAGAATCAAATACATGCATATTTTTAATTTGTTAAAAAAGCAACTTGAATGAAGTTCAAGTTACAAACAGCAAAAATAATTCATTTGAGTGTATAATTTTATAATTTTTCTAGTCTCATTACAATTAAAATACAGCAAGTTTCCCTCACCTTAAAAGCATTCTTATATTCCTTCCCAGTCAGTTCTTTGTCCCCTGACCGATTCTGTATTTAAGTAACCGTTCTTCAGCCTTCCATCTCTAGATTATATTTGTCTTTGAAGAGTTTCACCAAGTGTAATTACATAGTGTATACTCTTATGTGTTTGACTTTTTTCAATTAACTAATTTTAAATATATTCATGCAATTGTTGTTGCAAGAATCAGTAGTTTATTCCTTTTATTGCTGCATAATATTCCATTGCATAAATTTATGGACATATCATATTTTGTTTATTCATTCACTTGTCATTGTATATTTGTATTGTTTCCAGGTTTTGTTTTCTATGAATCTTCCATTAATAAAACTTTTAATATTTACACATGTAAAATGTTAGTGGAAATATTTTCTCATTTTTATAATATTAATTCTTCTGATCCACTACAAGAATATCTTTTTCCATTTAGATAGAAGTACTCTGATTTTTCTCAAGAATAATAAATTTTAATGCACAGGTCTTAAACATATTTTGTAACATTACCTAATATTTCATGCTTGGATATTAAATTACATATATGTTTATATGTACATATGTCTGTGTATAATTTTAGTTTCCCATTCTTCACTGCTAGTATATGAAAATACAGTACTATTTTTATGTATTGACTTCATATCCAGTACTCTTAAGAGAATTTTTAGGATAATCTATGTGCATGGTAATGATGATGTCTGTTAATAAGAACAATTAAACTTCTTTCCCAATCTCTTCCTTTGATTTATTTATTCTTGTCTTATCACACTGACCAGGAACTCTTCTACAGTGTTTAATACTAATGGTAAGAATGTGCACTCTTCTCTTGAACCCAATAATAGAGGAAAACTTTGGTCTCTTACCATAAGTATATTCTAACTTTTACTCAGAAGCCCCATTTTAATCTAAGGAAATTCTTCATTCTTTTTCTTCTCAAGATTTTTTTTTTTTTTTTGTCATGAATGGGTATTGAATTTTGTGTTATATCTGTGGATATAATTATATTTTCTTCCTTGTAAAAATTCTATTAATGTTGTAAATTGCATTGGCTGTTTCAAATGCATTCTTGCGCATAATAGTAGATATGCTGGTTTTGTTTGTTTGTTTGTTTTTTAGTGCTGGGAGTAGAACCCAGAATTTTAGCACATACTAGGCACATGCTATGCTGTACTACTAAGCTACCTCCCCAGCCCTCACTGATATTTTGCCAAAGATTTTTGTATATATGTTTATGATTCATTTTAATCACATTTTTTTCTTGAAATATCTTTGTGTATTTTTTTAAGAGGTCAATACAGGCTTGATAAAATAATCGATAAGTCTCCCTGCTACCTCTAGATTTTGAAATATTTTTATTGGACTGATATAATTTTTTAAGTATTTTATAAAATTAAACAGTGAAACCATCTGAACACTGTGTTCTTTGTAAGAAGGCTTTTAATTACAAATCTAATTTCTTTATTAATATTGGTCTACTCATGTCTTTTTTAAAATAAGTTTTGTATATTTTAATCTTTCAATAAATTTATCCAGTTCACCTAAGGTTATTTATTTTACTTTCATTAAATTTTTATAATAGTCATCTTTCTTGTGTGTGTTCACATGTGCATGTGTGTAAGTGCATGTGTGAGTTAGTTGGAATTGAACCCGGGGCTTTATGTATGCTAGGCAAGAGCTCTACTTCTGAGCTACACATCCCACCCTTTTAATTTTATTTTGAGACAGGATCTTGCTAAATTGCCAAATTCAGGCTCTTCTAGCTCTCAGCCTGCCTCTGCCTCTCAAGTAGCTAGCATTATGGGCATGTATTACCTTACCTGGCTTTCCTTTTATCTTTATAATGTCTCTAGGATCTATAATGATGCTTATTCTTATCTTTACTATTAGAAGTTTTTGCAACTTTTCCTTTTTTCTAGAAAAATGTAGCTAGAGGATGATCTATTTCATTAAATTAATGTGCAAAAAAACCCCAAAAAACCACCAAATTTTAGTTTCATTGTTTTCTGTTCACTTTCTATTTCAAATGAATTTGATCTTTATTGTTCCTCTCATTCTTTCTTTGGCTTCAATTCATTTCTTTTGTTGGACGCTTAGATCCCAGATTTTAAAACTTTCTGTTTTTAGTATAAGTCTTTAGAATTATAAATTTCCCTCTTAACATTGGTCTAGTTGAGTTCTATTAATTTTGATGTTATACTTTTCATTCAATTCATTAGATTTTCTACTTTTTAGTGCACTTTTAAGACTTTAGAAGTGTGCTATTTAATTTACATATATTTGTAGATTTTCCAGAAATGTTTTTGTTATTGATTTGTACTTTAATTCAATTGTGGACAGAAAACACACTCTATATGATTTAGATCCTCTTTAATTTATTGACATATTTTATGTCCTATCACATGTTTTATCTTAGAGAAGTTTCCATATGTTCTGCCTTGGCATGTTCTATAAATATTGATTAGTTCAAGATGATGGATAGTGTTAAGTATTCAGTATCCCTATTGATTTTTCTGCCCACTTGTTCTATAAATTAATGAGATAACAATATAGAATACACAAAGATAACTGTGGGTTTTCATATTTCTTTTTTGTTTCTATCACTTTGTGAATCATGCACTTTGAAACTCAGTAATTTGATGTCTTCTTGGTGATGTGACACTAGAGTCTCCATAGAGATGTGTCTTAACCAAACCACCAAAAAGTTCATTGGATAGAGCAAGAGATATGTTATAATTTAGATATCACTTTAGATGTGTTAAATGACATTCTAATAAATTTAATAATGCCACTTTTATTTATCACAATCTCACTGTGTTGAGTAGTAAATATATTAAGCTTTTATTACATACCTGTACTGGATTGAGTTCCTGCTATGCATCTATCACTCATCAAAGCTAATCTATGAATTACATTTTAAATCAATTATTTAAGGATTCAGTCACATATTCATACAACAAATGATATTGTAATAAAACCACCTTCTTCTTATCCATGTTGACTTAGGTAGTATCTTAAGACAGAAAAGAGAGCATAGAAAATGAATGTCAGGTTTTTTTAAAAAGTAAAATAGTAAAAAAAATCCAGTCACTAATTTTTTTAGGTTGGTACTGTTAACTGGATTATTGGTATTACTGATGAGATCATCCTAGCCCTGGGGTACAGAATGGATCCATCCCCTGAGGAAAGGCTTTCTGACAGTTCCACAGGTGGTAGACACCCTTGGAGAAGGTAGATGGGATGAGGGCTTGTTGGAGTAACCACCATGGGAAATGGTAGTTTATTTGAATAGGTAAGCAACATCTGCCAAAATGTGAAGTAGCACACTTTAGCAATTGCCAATATTTAAAAAAAAAAAAATGTTAGGGCAGATTTTTAGTTTATAAAATCTTGGGAGTAATTTCCTTTAAAGCAAAACTTTTTTGGAATATTTTATTATATTTTCCTCTTAAATTCTCCAGTCTTCTAGGGAAGCTTCTGTAAAAAAAAAAAAAAAAAAATGGTGGGGTCTGGAGTTGTAGCTCAGTGGTGGAGTGCTTACCTCACACATGTGAGGCGATGGGTTCTATCCTCAGCACCACATAAAAATCTAAAAAAATCAATAAAATAAAAAGTATTGTGTCCATGTATAACTAAAAATATTTTTTAAAAATGGCAGGAGAAATGGGGGGAATAGCTTAAGAGGCCATGTTACAGAGTGATCTCTCACCTTCAGTATGAAGGTTCACCTGTTCCTCCGCTCACACTTGAAGTGCTTCCTTATCAAGTGCCAATTATTTGACAGGCTCTGTGCCAGACTCCACAAATAGAAATATGAATATGAAAAGCACTGAGGATTCTGCAGCCTGGCATGGGTGATGAACATATGCTGCCAATCATAAAGCAGCTTCTCAGCTGCTATCATTGAGGTATGTACACATTTTTAAGGGAGGACAGGGCTAGAAGAGACTAATTCTGTGTGAATGGTATAGAGTATTTTACAAGGTCAAGGTGATGGGCAACAGAGATCAGACCTAGGATAAAACAACAAGCAATAGAGAGTTCTGCAAATACCCTGAGCAAACAGCTGGGGTATAAGGAAGATATTGCACATGGAAAATTCTCAGAAAAGAGCTGTAGGTATCTGGTCTTCTCTGAGGACATGTTTTGGGGAGCACTTTTCCACAACCCATTCAGTGCTTATTGCTTCTTGGACCTTGGGCTCTATTATAAAGGCATATGCTACCCTCTTGGCTCTTGATTCAGATTGACTGGATTTTTTGGAGGTGGATTTTTTTGGGGGGTATTGAGGATTAAACCCAGGACACTTTACTACTGAGCTACCTCCCTAGTCCTTTTTTTTTTTTTTTTTTTTTTTTTTTAAATTTTGAGACAGCATATTACCAAGTTGCTGAGGGTCTTGCAAAGTTGCTGAGGCTGGCTTTGAACTTGCCATCCTCCTGCCTCAGCCTCTGAAGTTGCTGGGATTATAGGTGTGAACCATTGTACCCAGCTTGACTGGTCTTTAGTCCCAGATCACTTACTGTTTAATGTGGCTTTGATAAGTCACTTAATTCTTCTGTGCCTCAATTTCTATACATGTAAAATAGGAATAATAGTAGTAGTTATCTCTTATGGTTGTGTGGTCTTTTTTTAACTTAAATGAAATACTATGAGTTAAAATTATTAAAACTATGCCCACACAAAGAGTGTACTGAGTAAATGTTGACAGTTATTAGCAGCAGAGTAGAGGAAAAAGACTATTTTCTAATTCTGCTGAGTTTTGAAGTGTAGATCTCTGAAGTTTCAAGAAGTGGCAGAGGCCATCTATAGGAAGCTAGCTCATGTGTGTTGCAGAAAACTGACAGAGAAAAGACTAGACTCAAGTCTTAATGATAATGGGAATGGCTAATGTAGATACTTTTTGCTCAAGAAATCCCTGAAATATGTTAGGCAGGCTAGTGTGCCCGTTCTTTGGACTAGAATTGTATAATCCTGCCCATTCTAAATCAGAGCAATTGGTTTTAATCAAACTCTATCAAAATGAATATATGAAAAGAGAATGAAATTGTTAAGCATAGCTATTTTCAAACTAGAGTCTAAGACCCAATGTTGCCTTTGTGAAATCAATTTAGTTTCATGAAAAACACTCTTTTAGGATTGCAGATTATGAAGTTTATTTCGTAAACTTCTAGTTTTACTTATGCATATAGGTAATAATGTAATGATTAACATTGACAATTGTACTCAGCACTATTCTAAGAACTTGATGTGGGATAACTCAGTTAATTCTCACAATGATCCTAAGAGATAGCTCTAGTTACCAACCTGAATTTGTTAATGAGGTGACTCCGGAATTAAAAAATTTCTTTGAGGAAAAAAAATTGACAAATTCCAGATCCAAGTGCAAACCTGGAAGCCTGGTTCTAGGAGATATAAGCACAAGGTTATAATGTAAAATGCCTATCTCCATGTCGGGCTGTGACCAGAGTCTGAGTTGTGTTAGAGGGCAGAGGTGTAACTCCCACCACCCCCAGGTCCCTAAGTAGACCTTTGCAGACCTTCAGCCGTCTTGGCAATCACAGTTAGTGTTAATATTCAGGTTACTTCTGAGTTTTAGCCAAATGATTTAATCAATTTAAGAATGGAAGAATGTCAGTGCTTGCAAAAGAATACAATATCAACATCTTCAAGGGCATGCTTTTAGGGAGGCAAAATGGTCAACTTCAAGGATGTGCCAACCATAAAATGTCCAATTAGTTTCATTTGCAATACTTTTTTTAGACAATAAACATTACTGTGCATCTACATATTCCAAGTCTTGTGAGAAGCAAAGATAAAAAAAACTTTGCAAATAATTTATTGTGCAATGAGAGACCGAAGCAAATATAAAATAGGAGTTATAATAAATCTCTGTAAATTCAACAATAGCAACATCAGAAATGCAGTGAGTTCTTCAGTTGTACATAGAGTGAGAACCAACTCAGTCTGGAGAATCAGAAAAGCTGGTGGAGGAGATAAACCTCCATCTGAATCTTGAGAGGAGGAAAAGGAAAGGTGTATTTCAAGCTGAAGGAAGAGTGTGTGCCATGTGGTGATAGATAGGAGGGCAGGTTATGTTTCTGGAACTATGGTTTATTCCAATCTTTTCACTTACTATCATGTTTCTTAATGAGAACATCTTTTGGAATGAATATTTTATATTTTTCTACAACATCTTAATAACTGAAGAAACGTTGAAGCTTGCCATATAGCTGCTTTCTCCTAAACTCTATTGAGTATCTGTAATTGATTACAACCGCAGCTGGGAAGAGGAAATGTCTGCAGTACTCTGCCTATTCTTAATAAATTCTGGCTGAATTGGCTTACCTAAGGGGTTAGTGTACTTCAAAGCTTGAAACACTTTCTATTGATTGAATCACTGCCTTTCAAAAGGGAGATGCTTTAGGCAGTGACTTTAAGCTTTGCTGTCTTGTCTAGATGATGTCAAGGGTTCAGCACTTCCCCTAGGCGGAACAAGTCACCAGCATATCTTCTCCTCCTTGTAAACACATACTTTTAACTTGTTTCAACAAGCAAAGTTAGCTTTTGGCAACCAGAGTTTAGATAATGTATAGCAATCCAGCATCATCTTTAAAAATAATGGTTTCATGCGTGGAAGACTGGATGGATAGTGAGTGGGTGGTGATCTTTGTAATGGAAATAAAAACTTTGAGTGTCTAGTAAAAAAAACTGGAATATCCCACAAATCAGCTGGATGACCCCAGGAAATTTACTTTAACCCTCTGACTACCATTTCCTCTTTAGGAAAGTTGAGTGTGTTAAAATAATTGATAAGTTCTGGCTTTAAATGTTTGATTTTAAGATTATTTTAGATGCTTCTTGAGAACCAGAGGGAAAAGATGTTTATGGTTCACCTGGCTCAGATCATGCTATAGCATCTCTCCTACCTAATTATCTGGGGGAAACAAAGTGGAAGTTGGATTCTTCTCTTGATGGTCAAAGCTATATTTTAAACGTAGGCTGTGAAGTTGGAGCCCCTGGCTTAACCACCCTGGCTTTTCAGGAGGCTGTAAAACTGCAGTGTCTGTGTGCACTGGCAGCCTACAGGGGCTACTCTACTTGACTTCTATTGTGTGTTTTATTTCCACTGTGGGAAAGGGCCCAAGCTCCTGTGCAATGAAGGCTTAAGGCCACTAGCTAGTATATTGTCTATGAAGGCTGAGCTGCATAAAGCAACAGAAAAGAAAAACTCACAAGATGTAAAAGAACCAAGCTCTTGGGTACCTTTAAATCTCTGTACGTATGCAGATGTATCCCCATGAGAGTAAAGGGTAATAGCTTCTCTTTGGAGATAATCATATTTACCCTCTTGTTGCCTGTTCTTAGGGAATGCATATTAATTCAAGAGAAAACCAGAGCTCTACTCGTCCAATGATGTATATTTTATGGTTTTTTCATTGTAAGCTCACATCTTTTATTGTCTACTCACTTTACTGTGGTTAAGGAAATGCTGAATCCTGTTCCTGTGCTGTTGCTATAGCAATTCCCGAGAGAGAAAAGCCAGGCATGAAGTATTCAGGTGAATTTTTATCAAACTAATGTTTAAATTAAATGTGAATTTTAATTTATTTATTAAAATATTTGAAATCTGGTCATCTGAGAAGCCGAAGTACTGCTTTCCCAATTACCCATGCCTTTTCCCCTTTGCTCTTTTATGCACACGAGTGTCTTTAGCAAGAACTTACTCACATTTTCTCATCCTCAGGTGAGAGTTGCTGAGCCACAGCAAAGGCACCAACTGATCAACTGACAGTTCTGCCTTTTCTGGGTACTACACTGCGGTTTTACTTCTGCTTTGAAGGGAGTGATCTAATTAAAAAGACATTTCAAATGCTTATTTCCCACTCCTGTCCTTGAACACTTGCCCAAATATTTAAGTTATGATGAATATACTTTGGAAACTTGGCTCTGTTTCTAATCCAATTTTACATGAATGTCCTCATCCATCTTTGTTGGTGTACCAGGTCATATCTTTCTCCATACAGTTCTCGACCAAATAAGCTCACCTATTGGTGATGGGTCAACATTTTGGTGCTGTGCTACCTTCTTACACAAGAGCAAAGATATGAGCAAGAAGCAGATGGAGGTAGGTGGAATGGAAGGTTTGAGGGACAGCATGGAAAGGCAGACCGTCACATGTCGACATGTGTATGGAGTATCCTTCTCAGCTCCTTGTTCAGTATTAATAAACTAGGCACTGGAAAACTTTTTTAAGAATGATACAGAGAGGAAATATTTTTGGTTATGCAGGACATACCACCAGGTATAACTCTCGGCTCTGCCACTGAAGTTCATAGGCAGTCAGGGACCACACATACATGAATAGGACTATCTGTGTTCCAATAAAACTTTATTTGTGAACAATAAAATGTAAATCTCATATAATTCCTATGTGTTACAAAATATAATTCTTATTTTGATTTGTTTCCCTCATAGAAAAGGCTAAAAATGATTTTTAGCTAATGGGCCACTAAAACAACCTGCAGTAGACTGACATGGCCTGCAGGCTGCTTTTTTGTAGACCACTGCCATAGAGGTTAAGAGAGTAGAACTGGGGCCCAGCAGGGTGGCACGCACCTGTAATCCCAGCAGCTGAGAGGCTGAGACGGGAGGATGGGGAGTTCAAAGCCAGGCTCAGCAAAAGCTAGGCACTAAGCAAATCAGTGAGATCCTGTCTCTAAATAAAACCAAATAGGGCTGGGGATGTGGCTCAGTGGTCAAGTGCCCCTGAGTTCAATTCCTGGCACCCCACTCCCTCCCAAAAAGGGTGAAACTAGGGCCCAATTCTCTTTCTTTGAATCCTGAGCTTTTTCTTTCTACTTTTTTATCTTGGGCAATTAGTGTCTCTGTGACTTCTTTTCCAGATGTGTAAAATAGAATTGGTGATAATACGTACTCCATGGAGTATTTTGAGGGTTAAATAAGGGGATACACACACACACACACACACACACACACACAACTGATTAGAATGGTTCTTGATGTAGCGTATAGTGTGCACACTAACAGGAGTAATTATTATCCACAAAGAGCATCAGAGCATTAAGAAAGATGCTTGGTCATTGTGGGAAAAACTGAAGTAGCAAGATTTGATATTCATGGAAAAAGACAATATGACGCAGACTGAGAACGTAACCACCTTTGCTTTCTTCTGGAGTCACCTAAACAGCACAGGCTTCCTTTTGCCCCCTTCTCCTGACCACCTGCTTCTGGCCACCATCGATGGCCCACTTATGATGAATGACTCCCCGTGAAACAGCTGCTTGTGCTCTGTGTGCCAGCACCTTCTGTCACACTAAATTGAATCATTTTTATTCGCCTTCTACTGCAGTTTCTAAGTGTTGACACAGTCATTTCAGGACTGGTCTCATCATTTTCAGGTCTTATGATGGCCATTTTTTATATTTCATAAACCCAGAGAGGCAAATTTTTTGCTGAACCTTAGGTACATGCTGGGAAGCAGAGGACTGCCCTCTCAGACTGGTTGATAAAAACACAAAGATTTTGTGACTTGTGTTTTTTTTTCCTTGTTTAACTATTCCCAGTTGTTTCTGATTCCTTTTCCTTTAGGAGAATTTGGAGTTGAGGAATTTTTAAATTTATTATTATTATGATTATTTTTTTGAACAGGGTGTGAAAGATAGATGATAGAAATAAGTATGCAAACACCTAGATGTTGTCCTACCAATGTTACCTTCTTTTGTGTATACAATTAATTTAAAATCTTTCAAATCACTTTTCTCAAAAATGGCCAAATCAAAATCTTACTTTAAATATTATTCTTTTTTAAAGGTGAATGCCACAGGAAGGAATACAGCACCAAAATTTTATCCTTAAGAAATTTGGACATCAATTTGGAGAATTTAAAAATGGATATCACTGGCAATTTTTTATATTGTTTTTTAAAAATGATGTCAGGCATTTTCTGAGATTGGTCAGGATTAATCACAGTTAGTAATGATTCCTATGGAAAAAAATTTTTTAGGTGTGTGCCTTTTTTTCAGGAGTTGTATGGTAGTTAGTTCAGTTCGAAATTTTAAAAATTATTTTTTAAGTGAGTTATTTATTTATTCAAAGCACAAAGGCACGAGTTCTGGAGTCGATTCTAATCCTGGCCCCAACACTTACTAATATTGTGTCTTTGGGTAAGTTATTTAGGGTCTCTGCTCAATTTTCTCCTCTGAGAGGCATAGGGGTGTAATAATTTCATCCACATCATAGAATTGTTATGAAGAACGACAATGATTGTAGAGCACTCTAGAATGGTGCCTAGAACAGAGTAAGAATTCAGAACAGGTGTGGTGGTGCACACTTGAAATTGAGTGACTCAGAGTCTGAGGCAGGAGGTCTGCATGTCCAAAGTCAGCCTCAGCAACTTAATGAGGTCCTCAGTAATTTAGCAAAACTCTTGTCTCAAAATAAAAAAAATAAAAAGGGCAGGAGATATGGCTTAGTGGTTCAATCCTGTGCGCCTCCTTTCCTCCCCCAAATTCAGTACACATTCTCTCTTTCATTCATTTATTCACTATGCAATGAGTTCATGTGTCTCTGCAATGCTCAGACTTTGACCCTTTCATTTATCATATGTGTGACCTTGGGCACGTACCTTAACCTCCCAGAGACTTAAGTTTTCTATCTGTAACACAGGACTAATAAGTAGTACCTAATGGTGTTG